>NC_064626.1:1102669205-1105169205 GCF_023864275.1 Schistocerca cancellata | reverse complement strand
GGCGCACGAGAGACGTTCCGCCTCGCCGTGTGGTATACTGTTAAGGTTCCGAGAGCGTACATTCCTATAAGAGTCCACCGTCATATTGCTTCCTCCTAAGCATATTCCGCGAAGAAACCATGAAGGTAAAATTAGAGAGTCGAGATCACACGGAGGGTTACCAGCAATCATTATTACCGCGAACCATTCGCGCGACTGGGACTGGAAAAGGGAGAGGTGACACTGGTACACAAAGCACCCTCAGCCACGCATCTTATGATGACTTGCGAAGTATAGATGTAGATGCAGATGTTGACAATGCGAGCTATACTGCAGTTTCAATGAAAGCTTTCCCTGTCTGATATGAGTTTCGCCAATGAGCTAAGAGACGTAACTTTTCTACAAGCCGAATTCATTTCACCACACTCATCTCCACCTGTTTTTACTTTCTCGTATATAATCGAGCTCCTATCAGTTATTTCTCAAACATGAAACTCCAGACGTACTGGGATGCACTGCTTTGTTTAATTTTTAGGTGAACTTGTAGGGTTAATTAACGAAGAACTATCCTTCACCAGCACATACACTGAACAGCCAAAAACACTGCTACACCTCTCTAATATCGTGCAAGGTCCCCGCGAATATGCAGAAGTGCCGCAACTCTACATGGCATGGACTCGACTAATGTCTGACGTAGTGCTGGAGGGAACTGACACGATGAATCCTGCAGGGCTGTCGATAAATCTGTAAGAGTATGAGGGAGTGGAGATCTCTTCTGAACAGTACGTTGCAAGGCATCCCTCATACGTTCAATAAAGTTCCATGTCTGAGGAGTTTGGTGGCCAGTGGAAGTGTTTATAAACTCAGAAGAGTGTTCCTGGATCCACTTTGTAGCAATTCTATACGTGTGGTGTGTCACATTGTCCTGCTGGTATGTTCCAAGTCGTCGGAATGCACAATGGACATGATGTATGTAGATGATCAGACAGGACGCTTTCGTACAAGTCACCTGTCAGAGTCGTATCTAGACGTATCAGGGGTCCCACATTGCTCCAACTGCACACGCAAAACATCATTACAGAGCCTCCACCAGCTCGAACAGTCCCGTGCTGACATGCAGGCTCCATGGACTCATGAGGTTGTCTTCATACCCGTACACGTCCATCCGCCAGATACAATTTGAAACGAGACTCGTCCGACCAGGCAACATGTTTCCAGTCATCAACAGGCCAATGTCGGTGTTGAGAGACCCAGGCGAGGCGTAAAGCTTTGTGCCATGCAGTCACCAAGGATACACGAGTGGGCCTTCGGCTCCGAAAGCCTACATCGATGATGTTTCGTTGAATGGTTCGCACGCTGACTCTTGTTGATGGCCTAGCATTGAAATCAGCAGCAATTTTCGGAAGGGTTGCACTTCTGTCACGTTGAACGATTCCCTTCAATCTTGGACCCGTTCTTGCAGGATCTTTTTGCGGCCACAGTGATGTCGGAGATTTGATGTTTTACCGGATTCCTGTTATTCACGGTACACTCGTGGAATGGTCGTACGGGAAAATCCCCACTTCATCGCTACCTCGGAGATGCTGTGTCCCATCGGTCGTGCGCCGACTAGAACACCACGTTCAAACTCACATCTTGATAACCTGCCGTTGTACCAGCGGTAACCGATCCAACACCTGCGCCAGACACTTGTTGTCTTATAAAGGCGTTGCCGACCGCAGTGCCGTATTCTGACTGTTTAAATATCTCTGTATTTGAATACGCATGCCTATACCAGTTTCTTTGGCGCTTCAGTGTAGAAAACTATTGCCATTCAATATGGCCGCATCAGTGTTGCCACCACATCGTTACTGAAAAACGAAAATACACAGTTCCATCTGAGGCTATCAGACCAATCCAACACATGTCGGTACAGTCGCTGTGACAGTAACCAACTGCAGCTCTATGCCAGCGGAGTCAGCTACTTTTAAAAATTGTGACTTCTCATCGTTATGGCGTCGACTAATCCCTACATCAGAATTAAGCAATGTCTTTCAACCAAATTATCTTTAATACGAAGTCCAATAAATTTAATAGCAAAATTCAAAGTTTTCGCGTAGGTTGCTGGTTCTGTTTGCATGCAAATCATGTTTTTAACAAATTGATATACAGCGGGGTTTGACCGGGTGTAGAAGTGATACATAAACGAATATCACTACAGAAATTCCAAAATAAAAATTGTACAGACTTTAGGATAATAAATAGAACAACGACTTTTACGTACCATAAAACGAGTTACCTGTATCGAGGTATTTTGGACTTGTACATCACCTGGAGTCGATAAGGAAGTCATAGGGAATCCAGCATTTGAGTCAGAATTTAAAAAATCTCTGGAAGAACTGAGATCAAATAAGATAGAAGGGCTAGATAACACTCCACCAGAATTTCTCAAAGTATGGTGGAAAATGGCAAACAAACGACTATTCAGTCTATGAGGGTGCCGACATACGATCAGACTTTCGTAAAAATGTCATCCACACAATTCCTCAGATATCAAAGGAAGACAAGTGCAAAAACTATCACGCAGTCAGCTTAACATTTCATGCGTTGAAGCTACTGACAAGAATAACATGCTGAAGAATGGAAAAGAAAGTTGAGGATCCGTTAGATGACGATTAGTTTTTATTTATGAAAGGTAAAGGCAGCAGGGAGGCAGTCCTATCGTTGCGCTTGATAATGAACGCAAGACTGAAAAACAGAATCAGGACACGCTCATAGGATTTGTCGACCTACAGAAAGCGCACTACGATGTAAAATGGCGCAAGATGTTCGAAAGTCTCAGAAAAATAGGAGTAAGCTATAGAGGAAACCTGGTAATACTCATTGTACTAGAACCAAGAGGAAATTATAAGAACGGAAGGTCAAGAAAGAACTGGCGTTAAAAAAGGTCGAAGACAGGTATTTCGACCCTACTGTTCAATCTCTACACCGAAGAAGCAACGACGGAAATAAAAGAAAGATTCGCGAAAGGCAAAGGTCCCGAGTTCGAGTCTCGGTCTGGCACACATTTTTAATCTGCCAGGAAGATCTGCAGAGGATAGGCACTTGGTGCAGGGAGTGGCAACTGACCCTTAACATAGACAAATGTAATGTATTGCCAATACGTAGAAAGAAGGATCCTTTATTGTATGATTATATGATAGCGGAACAAACACTGGTAGCAGTTACTTCTGTAAAATATCTGGGAGTATGCGTACGGAACGGTTTGAAGTGGAATGATCATATAAAATTAGTTGTTGGTAAGGCGGGTGTCAGGTTGTGATTCAGTGGGAGAGTCATAAGAAAATGTAGTCTATCAACAAAGGAGGTGGCTTACAAAACACTCGTTCGACCTATACTTGAGTATTGCTCATCAGTGTGGGATCCGTACCAGGTCGGGTTGACAGAGAAGATAGAGAAGATCCGTCAGAGGGTTGTTTGGTAAGCGTGATAGCGTTACGGAGATGTTTAGCAAACTCAAGTGGCATACTCTGCAAGAGAGGCACTCTGCATCGCGGTGTAGCTTGCTGTCCAGGTTTCTAGAGGGTGCGTTTCTGGATGAGGTATCGAATATATTGCTTCCCCCTACTTATACCTCCCGAGGAGATCACGAAAGTAAAATTAGAGAGATTCGAGCGCTCACGGAGGCTTTCCGGCAGTCGTTCTTCCCGCGAACCATACGCGACTGGAACAGGAAAGGGAGGTAATGACAGTGGCACGTAAAGTGCAATCCGCCACACACCGTCGGGTGGCTTGCGGAGTATAAATGTAGATGTAGAAGTCTCAGTAACAAGATTCGGTGATGAGATTGCTATGCTCAGTGAAAGTGAAGAAGAATGTACTGAATGGAGTGAACAGATTAGTTAGTACAGAATATGGAGGGGAAGTAAAGCGAACAAGAAGTATTGAGAAATAGCAGAAATCAGAAAAGCGAGAAACTTAGCATCAAAATTGGTGGTCACGAAGTAGAGCTCCTGTCTTTTAGCACAGCGGAGTGTGGAGCAGCAGTAGCTTCTTCTTCGAAAGCATATTGTTTACACAGTTTAGTGATATTCTCGCTTACTGCTGAGTAGAAGTGAACAGTAGGTGTACATTTAGCAGTTTTAGTAGTGCTATTTACTTTTGTGTAAGGGTTTGGGTATTTTTCGATCGGTTGTGTGACTGAGTTTAATTTAGTGGGTTAAGATTACATTTCCTGTGTTTCAGACCATAACTGATTAAAGGTGGGTAGGGACTGCGCCTGCTGTGGACGGATGCAGGGGTAATTGGCCAATGTCCATAACAGCCTGGACTACAGTGGCGCTGAGGCACCTGAAACGGATGCCTTGGCACCTGTGGGCTTATAGCGTCGCCTGGGATCCCTGACACAGATGCACATTCCGATTTGTATGCCTCTGCGGGCTGACGCCTGGCGGTGGTTGGCGAACAGTGGCGGGGTCCGAAACTCTGGTCGCAAGGAGAAATTAGGTGCTGGCCTTTACGTCTTGAAAATGCGTTTGATGTATTGCCTGCTGCTGAAAGTACATTTTCTTCCTGGCTGTCCGATGGCATGTCATGTAGTTTTTATCGCACCTGCTGCACTTTTTCTCTCAGTGTGGGTGCAATTTTCTCAGTTGCTTAATGGGCAATCCTGCGGTTTTTTGTTTCCATTTTCGTTGGTGGAGCTTGCTGGTGTTTCGTCGTTTGTCATCTGTGCTTCAGTTTCTTGTGAAGACTGCGGTGTTCGGGGCTACGGTCGTGGAAGTGTCTGCCTCGTTCAGCGTCAGTGGGAGGAGCTATAACTGTATCTTCTAGAGCAGGGGCGGGCAGGAATCCTGCACGTGTGCGGTGCACTTGCACGTGTGCAGTAAACAGGTGTTCTGCGTGCACACAGGGGCAAGCTGGCCACCCGCTTCTCTCCCCTCCCCACCATACCGTCTCTCCGCTTCTTCCTCTGTAATGCGTTTTGTTTCCTGACCTGCTTTATTGAATGAAGGAATAAGGTTAGTACGAGTGCTTGAAAGAAATCATGGTTTGAAAGAGTACCTATTACCTACGATACGTTGTATTTAATTATCACAGGTGGAGTTTACAATACGTTTAATGTCTGGAACAAAATTTCTACATACAGACAAACGCAAACAGTTACGGACATTTTCATTACTGATGTTTACTCTTAACCGAGACTTATTAATTTTCATAACAGAAAAAAATCTCTCGGAAACGTATGTCGAGCCAAACATATTATCTTCGCGGCTTCACGATGGAGACGAGGAAACTCTTGCTGTGGAAAGTTGTGATAAAAATCTATTACACGTCTTGCCAAAAGGAACTTGTCTCTCATACGAGAATTACGCTGTAGAATCTACAGTGTAGATCTGTTAATTCCATTTGCAAACTGGGATGAATATCATCTACAGAAACAGCAAATTGTCTCGAGAACTATTCAAAACCTTGGGATAAGTATGATATATCCCCAAATCGCTTGAGAATTTCCTCTTTTATTGCACTAAGTACGGGAACACATTGAAATTTATTATATAGGCGTTCAATATTAAACTTCCGCTGACCAGCGAGAATACTGTCATTTCGAATTTTCACGTTTTTGCACAAAGAAAAAATGATTCTCCCATTCCTTTTTAAGAGATAGCAATTCCTTTTTAAAAGATAGCAAATCTCCACCTCTTCGTTTCCTTGATTCACTCTGCATTTTCCGGTTCTTGAAATACAACGTTCACTACGTAGTGGTCGCATCGCTTCAAAGTCCACAGCTTAGCCTGGTACTACACTGCCGCACCCTGCCAGCTGTCACCACAGTCCCATTCGACGATTGCACGCGAGCAGCACACGTGCAGCGCTGTGTGCACATGAGCCGCTTGCAACGTTTGCCCGCCCCTGTTCTAGAGTTTCTTCTGCAGTGGTCGTTCTCATTCGTGTGTCCTCTTCGACGTGGCCAATAGTGTTATCAATAACTGCCTCTGATGTCGTAACTGGGGCTCGACGAGGTGCTGCGACGTACGTTATCGGTAGCTGTGACATCGTGGGTGGAAAAGGTGCGTCCCCCGTCAGTAGTAGTGTCACTCGGCGCTGCAGACACTACTGAGCGCGTACGTGCCCTGTGGAGCCACATCCACACATGTTCTACCCTTTCCCTCATAAATAACAATGGCCCTATATCCACAGGCGTTAACACAGGAGGGAATATGCTTCATCAAGTCAATTTTAACCTGCCGCACACCATTTAAGATCGGGGACTTACGTGCACCGGACCACTTCTCAGCAATGTTACTTAGAATGATGCCATAAGGCTTCAACACTGCATTAATCTGCTCTGAGGTTATTTCAAATGGTAGTTCGAAAACTGTAATACTTGTGATTCCAGCCTGAGTAACTTTAGCGTTACCGACATTGCCGTCAGAAAGTTTGAACTTCAAGTTGTTCCCATATAATTCTACAGGGTGTCCGAAAAGTCTTTCCCTGATTACATAAATTGATAACTCAGGCTAGAAGTAAGATACAAATGTGAAACTGGTGTCTAATTGTTTGCAAACCATCAAAGTTTTTATCACACATCAGTAAACTTCCACAGGAGCACCCTTGGTAGCACGTAGCACATCTAGGCGATATTCAATTTCCGTCCACACATTAGCCAACATCACTGGAGGGATCGATTCAACGACTGTGGTTATCCGTTGCCGCAGGGTTTCAAGATATGGTACACGTATTCGGTATACCTCGTCCTTGGCATAGCCCCATAAAAAGAAGTCTAATGGGGTTATGTCAGGAGAGCATGGAGGCCAAACCGTTGGCCCATCACGACCAATCCATCGCCCAGGAAAGGTCATATCGTGATAGGCACGTACGTCCAAACCCCAATGAGGCGGTGCACCGTCTTGCTGAAACAAGACATCGGGGTGATACTGAAGCAGCTGAGGAACAGCATAAAGTTACAACATGACCAGATACACTGCAGATGTGATGGTAGCCTCAGCGATGAAGAATGGCTCGATAATTCCATCGTGCAATAGCGCGCACCAAACATACACATTTGGACTGCTTCTGGTGCACTCTATGACCTCACCAAGGGTTGTGAACCCCAAATGCGCACATTATGGCAATTCACTAATCCACTGACAAAAAAGGTCGCTTCGTCGGAAAAGATAAGTCGTCTGAGATAACCATCATCGTCCTCAATACGTGATAGCATTTCGATCGCAAAGTCATATCGATGTGTACTGTCATTGGGCAACAAGGCCTGAACGATTTGCACTTTGTATGCACGAAACAATAAACTTTTGTGTAAATTTTCATGTAGAGAGCTTTTTGGCATCTGTAATTCACGTGAGGCCCTGCGCACCGATTTCTTCGGACTTCGCAGGAAAGACTGCCTTACAGCTTCCACCCTGTCTGCTGAGGTTCTTGGTCGACCAGACCTCGGAAGGTCAACAACCGATCCTGTGTTCTTGAACTTCTCATACCAGGCTTTAATGCTCTTGACATCAGGTGGGTTCCTTCCAGATGTTGTCTGGAAGTGTCTCTGCACTGTGGTTGGTTATCGTGTCTCATGGTACCACAGGACACACTGTGCCTTCTCCTGATTGGTTAACATGGCTTCTTGGGCACTGCACCGCATCCACTACTTACGTACTGCGAACCTAAAACAGAAAAAAAATTGATAGTTGTAAACAATTCGACACAAGTTTCATATTTGTATCTTACCTCTAGCTTGAGTTATCAATTTATGTAATCAGGCAAAGTCTTTTCGGACACCATGTACAATTTGGTCACATTTTTCGGGATTCTTTAACTTAAAATAGACGGTACTACTACTGATCGACAGATGAATTCCAATTATACCCTCAGCTGTTAACTTAACTACTTATTCCAGGAAGTGCTCCACTTCAAACGATTTGGGTCGTGCATAATTATTGTCAAACATAAGCTTCAAAGTATCTTTCCTTACAGGTTCTGACATTAGAAATCGAATCTGCTCTTCGCGAATAATTTACGATCGCTCTACGGCGTTATACTCAGCGACAACAGCGCACGGCCGCTAGCAGCGGAGACGTAAACACGGCTCACTTACGCACGCCACGGCCGCCAAGGGCCGACTGCCAACTGAGTTACCCAAGCACGAGTCAGGACTCGTTCTCACAGCTTCAATTCCGCCAGTACCTCGTCTACTACCTTCCAACTTCACAGAAGCTCTGCTGCGAACCATGCAGAACTGGCACTCCTGGAAGTACGGATTTTGCGGATACATGGCTTAGCCACAGCCTGGGGGATGTTTCCGGAATGAGATTTTCACTCTGCGGTGGCACACAGTTTTAACCTGCCAGGAAGTTTCATATCAGCGCACACTCCGCTGAGGAGTAAAAATCTCATTCTGGAAACATCCACCAGGCTGTAGCAAAGCCATGTGTCCGCAATATCTTTTCTTCCAGGAGTGCTAGTTCTGCATGGTTCGCAGAAGAGCTTCTGTGAAGTTTGGAAGGTAGGAGACGGGGTACTGGCGGAAATGAAGCTATGATGACGGGTCCTGAGTCGTGCTTGGGTAGCTCAGTTGGTAGAGCACTTGCCCGCGAAAGGCAAAGGTCCCGAGTTCGAGTCTCTGTCCGGCACACAGTTTTAATCTGCCAGGAAGTTTCATTAATTATTGTCCTTTAGGCGTGCTTAAAATCAGATTATAAGCATCATCAATATATCTATTTTCAATTTTTTTTTATTTATATGTTGATATTTACATGTTTTTTTTTACATTTTTCTAACCATAGCCGGCCGGAGTGGCCGAGCGATTCTAGGCGCTACTGTCTGGAACCGCGCGACCGGTACGGTCGCAGGTTCGAATCCTGCCTCGGACATTGATGTGTGTGATGTCCTTAGGTTAGTTAGGTTTAAGTAGTTCTAAGTTCTAGGGGACTGATGACCTCAGAAGTTAAGTCCCATAGTGCTCAGACCCATTTGATCCTTTTTTTTCTAACCATATACAGCTTCTGATAAATTTAGTCAAGTTTTTGTAGATAGAAGATACCTTTCAAGCAACCCCTGATCTCACCACTCTCTTCGTACTTTTTTACTACTTTTTTCGAAACTTTCATCCGACTTCGTGTAGACTCTTGTTTTCTTTGTTTTCGTATACCTTCCTTGCTCAGCTCTGCCCTCATTAACTAGCGCGCTGAATTTTCTGCTTCTCTTTTCATACACCTGATTATGTCATTGATTTGTAGGACTTAGTATAGCAAGCATGTTATTAATTTTGTGGTGTCAGCCTTCAACAGCGATGGTCGTTCGAGGGCACCGTTTGTAGCAGTTCCAAAGGCTGATAGGGTTTCCATCATTTTCCAACGATCTACCTCCAAAGTAGTCAAACAATTCAGAAAGCCAGGGGATATCTGGTGCCTGTGGATGAATCTGGAGCCAGCCGTCACATACATCTCCAGGCCGTAGAACCCCAGCGCAACACATATGCGAATTCGTTGTCGCACTTCTTCATATTCTTTGTGTTCAAGAGTAAGTTCTGGATCTTGTACTTTTCTCCAGAGAGACTTTTTCATGTGAAAACAACATCCATGCTCTTCTGTTGTCGGTGGTACAACTTTAATCGCAAAAATCGCTGCTGGAGTATTTTCCACCAAATTTCAGAAAAGAGGGATTTGTGTCTCTTTTCTTTTGTTTGGCAATAACGCAAAGGCAGCTGGATAGATGTTTGTCTCTTTGTTTGTGCTCCCAGAGTCGGCGTGAATGATGTATATTTGCGAAAACTGTTCGTTACAGCACTTGAACTTGCCATCGATAAAAAAGTTTTGTTTACTTCTTAGAGTCTCTCTCCCTGCTCTTCTACTAAAAACGATTATGCTTTCTCCTAATTTGCCGTCGCTTAACAGAAAACTGCTGCCATCATTCATTGCTAGTATTTCTGCGCTGAGGTCAGTTTCGTCTCTTGTCTGCAGATCTCTCTCGTTTCCCTTTGATTTTTCCCGCTGGTAGTATAAAGTTCTCTTCGTTGCTTATTGCTCTGCATTTCAGTGACAAAATCATACCCTCGATTATGCAGGCATCCCAGCTCCTCTGAATACATTTTGGAAGTCTCTTCCTCTCGTGCCCTTTTCTTCGCCTGGTTCAAAGTCATCCTTACGCCCAACCGCGCGTCATCCGGAGCTCCACGTTGATGCTCGAATGAAAAAAGCACCGTCGAAGTCTTGGTTTTAAGCATTCCTCGACAGTGGTTTGCTTTCTGTCTGGAGCAGTGCGAAGTCACAGGCCCGTCTTCTTCCGTTCTCTTCACTATGTAATGATGATGAGGTCCCATACTCCGAGGAGCGTAGGGAACGACGCGAGAGATCCGCACCGCCGACTAGGCAAGGTGGTTTGCCATTGCCTTCCTCCGACCGTAATGGGGATGAATAATGATGATGAAGACGACACAACAACACCCAGTCATCTCGAGGCCGGGAGAATCCCTGACCCCACCGGGAATCGAACCCGGAGCCTGTAAGGTGCCTCTTACGTGAGGAAGACATTTTTACCAGTTTTAATAAATTATTGTCTCTTATTCATGTATTTACGATAGTTAAGAAGTGCTGTAGTCCGTAGCCGGCCATGAGTCGGAGAGTATTTCCCACGGTGGTTGGCTAGGTGACGAAGCGACCATATGTCGCGCGTAGTGGGGTGGGGCTCGGCGCTGGACCGTAGTAACAAGCGTCAGCCTGGGAAATATACATGACGGGAAGTACCGCCATCTTGGCGCCAAAGTCACCGATTTTGTTTATTTATATTTAATAATTAAAGTCATTTATGACAACATGAATACTAGGAGGAGCCTCTGGATGTTTAAAACTATTTATCATAATTTTGCGTCGTTAAAATTCACACCCGTTCATGCATATCTTAGTAAGTACGAACTTGATCGGAAATCCACGAGCTGTGAAGAAACTGTGGTAAGAGATACGGACTGCGCGCCAAAGTCGGCAGTCGGCTTTAAGAGCTCCTCCTGTCTTGTTCGGTGGTAGCCATGCTCTCGGTTACGAGTAGTTTGTGACATGAGTGTTTCATTATTGATCTAATAGGAATAAAAGTGATATTACGGCATGCTGAATGTTAATTTCGAGTAAACAGATACCCCAAAGTTGATAGCAATTTCAGATAATTAGCTTTCACTGATAGAGACATCCAACGCGCCAATGAAGAATCTGCACGGGACGACATTTACGAGAGCTGCACCGCGCACAGGTAGGAAGAAATCCGACGACACGACCCACCAAGGAGGATCAAGGAAGGTCCGACTTACACTCGCAAATTCCGGGCGTAAATGCCGACCAGTTATACTGTACGTCACATATACCACCCTCTACGGACTCGTGGCTAAACTGAGTAATAACAGTATCAGTTCAGAAGCGTGGGGATCTAGCAAACCCCGTGCGCGGTAAGCGAGAACGCTACCGCAAGACCACGAGCTGCGGACTCACTATGTAAGAATAACCTTTATAGCGGCAACATACTTACCACGAATATTCATTGAAACTTTCATATCGGAACTACTGTGACAGAAATGCACAAGTCGCACGATATCTATTCTACGACAGCTAGAGTGATACTAAGGCAGTTTGTGCATGCAGTCGACTATTATGGTGGAGGATCTCTTGGGGGCGCAGTTCTGGTTTAGGGAGCAGATAGTTTAGAGTAATTACGACGATTCGGGTTCAGGTAAGCCGTGACACAAGGGGACCAGAAAAAGAAGCAGCCTACAGATGAAGCGATATTTCAGAAAAAATGGCAACTTTTATTCACATTTCTTCCTCGCATGTGAGCTGCAGAAACAATTAGACTTCTTTGTATGAAAGATGAAATCTTGCTTGAGTCTAGTTACTCACGGAAGTATACTTTTCTGTCGACTAAGGAATGTAGTGCAATATAAACGTCTTCTGGGAAGTCTAGAACAGACGAGCAACGAGAAGGTATCAATCTGCAATATCGAGGTTGCGGAAGAGTTGACGGACATTAACCCTCCCACGTCAGCGGAGGGCTCAATACCACGTGACGAGCTGCTGCGGAAAGACGGAAGATCTTGGCGATATTAAACTTATCTCACACTACAAACACTGTGCCAGCAGCGTAGCAAATAAAAATGACCGAGGATATTATGAAGTGGAAAAGACAGACCCACTTCTGAGCTCGTCGGAGAGGATGGCAGTTATTAAATTGTAGCAGTGATATGCCATCTGTTCTTTGCTGTGCTGTACCACTTTCTGCTGCGTATCTGCTTCTTGTCCTAGAGACAGCAAAGTGAGAAGATTCCACAACGGAGAGCAGGAGAAAGGGGGCGGGCGGGTTTGAGCCCTCCACCTCCGCCGCTTCCGCCTCATGTACTCTTGAACAGGCTTTTCCTGAAGTTACAGCAATTGAAAGATGGAATTCTTGTTAAAACATCTAAATCTTATCCAGTACAATAACATTCTAAGACACCATAGAAAAATTTATTTTGCAGATTTGACAGTTCCGGGTAAACTGAAGAATCAGGAATTGGATGTAACTGATCTCATATACTGGCTCTAGCTTACACACCAATTTAAATTGACACCAATACATATGAACATATGCCAGCACTCAATCTTGGTGTGCCGGCCAAGGTGGCCGATCGGTTCTAGGCGCTACAGTCTGGAACCGCGCGACCGCTACGGTCGCAGGTTCGAATCCTGCCTCGGGCATGAATGTGTGTGTCCTTAGGTTAGTTAGGTTTAAGTAGTTCTAAGTTCTAGGGGACTGGTGGCCTAAGAAGTTAAGTCCCATAGTGCTCATAGCCATTTGAACCATTTTTTTGAATCTTGGTGTATGACGTCCACACGATCTAAAATTTGGGAACATATCATACGAACAGTTCGAAGTTACCTGAGGATGATTACACTTTAACACAAAAAAGGTCTTCCCGTGCAATTCCACAAACAAAACTCTCTCAAAATTGTGGCGCTTTTTCACGTCGCGTAATTGGGTAGAAAAATTATGAATCTGGGAATTCTGAAGACTTACTTGGTTTACATATCTACGTGAGAGGTTAAATTCTCGAACACACTAAGAAAAATCCAAACATACTTCTCGCTGCGCCCAAAACAGTCTGATCACAGAAAGAAAATAAAGAGGTTTATCACATTATTTGACTGGGAGACCCCGAGGAGTAGGTTCAGATGCATAATCGGTAAGTTCTCTTTCCTCTTTGTTCGCCGAGAGTGACGGTTGTACCTTACATGTATTTACTGAATGTGTTTGACTCCGACAGATATTAATACGGCATGGTGTCGCGTTTGTGTTATACGATGAGACGGGAAGGAAGATGGTAAAACCTGGTACCGGCACATAACCTCTCCAGTCGTAGGATAACCATAGATTTTATCACATGTCCTCCCATCTTGACACTATGGAGAAACCTGGAATTTAATTCGAGACAACAACGCAGTTTAATATTATATCACAGCCTCTCCTCTCCTCTATTTGACGGCCAAAAACTGGTGGTGAAAATTACTTTCAGCAACAAGATGGTGATGCAGAAAACTTTAAAAATCCAAGAAGGCGATGTTGGGAAATTTAAAGAAAATGCAAGATGACGGTGGTAGGAAATTTGAAAATACAAGATGGCGGTGGTTGGAAATTAAAAATCCAAGATGACGGAACTAACACATTTGTGCCCTGTACCGCACTTATCTCCACCTTTCCCATCCCCTTCCCACTATCTCCCGCTGTTCCTTCTCCAGCCAGTCACAGCCTAGTATTTTAGCTGGTCTTAAGATGAGGTAGCCAGTCACATCGTTGCTTTCAAATTACATAATCTTTATTTGAATTGCATAAATATGGTGCCATGTTCCAAGATACTAGTACACTATAAGACAAAAAAAAAAGCTATGCACCACGTAGGAATTGTCCGAAGGAACGGAAATCAGTATATGTGATGTATATGTACAGATAAATAAATGATTACAATTAGAGAAAAATTGGATGAGTTGTTCAAGAAGAAGAGCGTCACAAACTGAGCCAGCCAATAACAAGTTGGTCCACCTGTGGCCCGTAAGCAAGCAGTTATTCGGCTTGGCATAAAGCGATAGACTTGTTGGATGGCCTCCTGAGGGATATCATGCCAAATTTTGTCCGATTGGCGCGTTATATAGCCAAAATACCGAGCTGAGTGGTGGTCCCTGCCCATGATGCGCCAAACGCTCTTTCCCAGAGGACATCTGTCAATCAATGCCATGCTAAGCCTAATAGCTGCTTGCACGAGGACCAGAGGTGGACCAACGAATTATTAACTTGCTCAATTTGTGATGCTTTTACTCTTGAATAAACCATCCAGTGGTTCTGAAATTTTAATTATTTGTTTGTACATATAGCTACATCACATCTACCGATTTCCGTCCCATTTGGATAATTCCTTCGTGGAGCGTCGTTTTTTTTTTTTTTTTTCCTTGTCTTAGAGTGTACAACGCTCGCAGACAATTCACGAACTGAATCGCGCTACAGATGCCAAGAAGATAGTATTAGGTTTGTTTTTGATTAAAATGTACGTTACAAAAGCTACCGCTTGTCAATTATCAATGGATTATCAAAATTGTAATATACTGTCACTGCATTACACCTATGATGACTTTTTTCAACTAAAACTAAATTTCCTATTACAATTCTGTACACAAATCAGTAAGCGTAAGAAACGAAGAGATGAAGGTTTTGAATAGGCATTATTATTTTACCATAACGGAAGGGTGGCAGGTAACCTATCGCATGCTAAGCCTTATTTTATGTCCCCTGTGAAGTCGCACATTGACGGCAGTGTACCTATTCCTTGTTGTAGTCCTGTCACCATTCACTGGCCAGTTTTTGTTGTATCATTATTATTCGTACTGTTTATTACTCTCTCGGAGAATGACTCGGCTTTGAATAAGGATGCGGAAGGATATCGGATGTTCGCCTTTCCTAATTGAGTGGAACCACAGACCCAATACAAGGCCAACGCTGCTGCTCTCGAATAAAAATCTAGTATGTGAAAATCTTGTACGTTACGTTCTCTTTTCTCTGTAGTTACTTGATCGAGGACATCATGTTATATAGTACACTATGGGCTGCACTTCAAAAGCATTACTTGCCAGACCAGTATTTGGACACACAGCCCATTATCAGTGACTTATACTGTGCACGTCTCCATCTATCAGTATAAAACTGTTATGATGTAAAATGACGTTGATCTCTGCGGTACACAGTTTCTTCGAGTGTACGATACGGTCAGGAGGTGGCGGCTGTTGAGCGTTTCACAGCTTTATCACGTACACGTAGAGCTTGCAAGTCAGGTACACGTACGACAGTCCATGATGCATCAGCTGAAATTTGCAGAAGAGGTACAGGTACGTCGTTCCATTCTGCTTCAACTCCATATACAGAGTCCTTCAATAAGCAGGCGAGCGTCAGACACCGAAGATATGTTTTCAGTGGTTTAGAGAGCTGGCCGCAGCAACAGTCGATCACTTTTTGACTCGAAGTAAGACACCACAAGAAATCTGAGATCTTGCGTTATCTTGTTGAAAGAGAAGTTCTCAGAAATTTCGAAGATAAGGTGCAGCCAGCGGCCGCAACATGTCAGAAATGTAACGGTTGCTGTCCATGTTACTGGCTGTACTAACCAGAAGTGACTTGCTGCATACCATCGCACCCGGTGCTGGACTCATAGGCCGACGATAATTACACTCTAGTAGTTTTCGTTGTTTTCTGAGCCTCTGCACATGGATATATTCACCGTGATTCTGTAAGCAGAACCAGAATTCATCTGGGAAGAAGACGTGGTGCCACTCATGTGTCCGCTGTTGCCGTTGGGCATCCCACCGTCGGCAAGGACAGTGTGACAACAAACCACTGTCGACGTGCAACTCTCTCAGCTAAACCTTCAAGGAAAGCAGGAACAAAGGTCTGTGTGGATACTTGATTTGCTGCACACGAGCCGAGATCTGGATATGCAACTATAATAAAAAGCCAATGGGACTGTGACTGATTGCTGTATCCCTATCCTTTCTTATAATAATACACGATCGCTGTACACTGTGGTTCCGTATGGAAAAAGGTGGCCTATTTCTGACTCAAGGCATGTGACGTGCTATATACAATCCTGTACAGCCGAGCGAGATATACGTTTGTTCTCTCGCGCAATAGTCCCGAGACGCCGTAGAGATCTTGCGGGGCGTTGAATATAGCCCTCCTGAGCCCGTATGTGGCATATCTGCATGATATTCGCGCGATCTCGACCAATGCAAGCAGAAATACCGCGGAACGATCCACTGGTGTCTCGCTTGCACAAGAAATATCTGCTGTGTAATACGCAGATGTAGACGGTGTTACTCTTACCGACCTTGCGGTGAAACGCTAATCTTTCACCTGTCTAGGCACTTATCGCGCCAATCTGACGTTCGTCGGGTGCCGCCTTTGTGGTGTTGCGATGTTAATTTTAAGCAGTATATTTATCTGGCGACAAATTCGCGCTTTTCTGGTAACCCTCGCCCACTCGGTGTGACATTTGACATGCGGTGAACGTTACACGCTTAATCATGCGTTTCTATCTATTTAATTATTCAAGTGTCGTAATAAATTTTCATTGACTGTCCTGCCGAATTAATGCAGCGCGAATTTTAGGTTTTCTTGTTTATTTAAACTACGTTCGCAAGCGTTGTTTATTGCCATTTCAAACGACTAAAGCGACACGTATTTGCAGGCAGACGCGCTGTGATAATTAACAGAGCGGCCACAAATGCGTATTTATGTCGTGATCTCTGTCCTGTGTCTGCTAATTGTACCATCCACTGGCATAACAGAGTAACGATCATTTGGACTGCTGCAAGATGTTTCGTAAGCTACAATTATTGAGGAAATTTCAAATCTTCTTCGACAGTTACCTACAAAATATATTTCTGCAGTGAGTGTCACTCAGCCAGTCACA
The DNA here is from genome assembly GCF_023864275.1 of Schistocerca cancellata. Taxonomy (NCBI): domain Eukaryota; kingdom Metazoa; phylum Arthropoda; class Insecta; order Orthoptera; family Acrididae; genus Schistocerca; species Schistocerca cancellata. Next base: position 1,105,152,272 of record NC_064626.1, on the reverse strand, counting down.
TAGGCTACCCAAAATAAATAACGAAAATAGCACACACTTCATCAGAAAACGAGTCAGAACACTATGCAAACAGGAGAATTTTGTTAAAATTCGCTTTTTAATAGGTGCTTTGAAAGACTTTTTCGTTAAAACAACAAACGACAAAAATGTTGTTTAAAAGTAATCCGCTGTCATCGTAAATGAGGAAAATGATTCTGGCACGACAATCCCAACCAATCTGCGATTTGTGACATCTTCACATTGTGTGTTGGCCCTGTGGAGGATTATCCCAGACAGCCCACAGCAGCATTTGTTGTTAGTCGTGTTAACAACACGCCCAACGAGATTACAACGATCTCCGCGTTCAGTGCGGTCCCCGCCACCTGACCTGTCCAGTAATCCGCCTTTTGTCTGCGCTGAGAGTTTCTCTCCTGAATGTGTTCCTCTACGTACACCACATGTCGCCCCTGTCGCAAAATGGAAAGAGATTTCCATATGCATATCTGTATTTAATACAGTTTTTCTAGCCAGTTGTAACCCCCCAAAAAATTATATGTTTGATTCAAAAAAGAAGGTGTGTGTAATGTTGAATTTTTAAATAAAATTTATAATCCTTAATCCCATAGTTAACTTATTCATGCAAATAGGAAAATGACATCAGGACGTTTTACACAGTTGTATTTTACTCTTTGAAAAAAGAATTTTAATTCTTTCATTCACTTTATATATTGTTTGAAGTGGGTTCCCCTCCTCCACCCAAAAAAATAGATAAATTATATTTTTGTCGTTGGTGCTCCTTCATTTGTCAGTTCTTGTAATCATAGTGATGAGACGTGTGCCGTGCACAGAAGTTTCTATTGTGTAGGGAAAGTAAAAAAATTAAAAAATTGTTCCTGCGGCTGATTAGTTACAGTTCAAACTGGCGCAGTGAAAAAATATAGTCCCTAACACGAAGATCAAGATCACCCAGCGCTCCCATGACAAATGTGCGTCTGATAAAAACTCTCACAACTTTCTTATCAGCACGTCAGTGTCAGATGGGGCACAAGTACACCAGTCATCCTGTCAATGCAGGTGCACATCTCGCCTTCCGGCTGCTCCAGGCCCTATGTTGCCCAACCGGAAGTCAAAGGTTGTAAGATCGACACGGGGACATGCCACTCTTTGTAAGAATTTCCCATCCGGTAAACACAGTTGCAGTAGATTTAAGGAAGGAGGCCATGTTTTGACAAGAAGATAGTATTAGGTTTGTTTTTGATTAAAATGTACGTTACAAAATTGTAATATACTGTCACTGCATTACACCGATGGATAAAGTTAGGCAAGCGAGGCCAGCTGCGAGCGTGGGCCAACTTGACGTTGAAAGATTTGTTTAGCAGCTCAACGTGAGGTGTGGCTGGACACACAAATGAGTCCATCTGGGTGGCATGGCCTGCTCATATTCGGAATGGACTCCTCAACAAGTTTATCCCTCAAAGATTGTAGTTACATGGCCTCAAATATGCAATCTATTCATATAAATTTTACGGTCCCCTTTTTGAACACAATATGGCTTGTAGTGATGAACTCCTTTTCAAATTTCCCATATGTGAAGCAAATGCGTACAACAATGATGATGGAGACACAATTAGGGATTGAATTAAGTCTTTGGCAGCAAAGGTTTATCAGTGACGATATTTAAGGAAGCAGCCAGTGCAGTAAGTGGGCTTTTGCAAACCAGCTCAGCAGGCCATCCGTACATCTGTAGCTGGGCACCACAATATTGCTAGCGGGAGAAGTGTTCTATTGTCAGTGGCTGCCGTATTGTTACATGCTGTAAAACAACGAGGGATATCCACAGTCGAGTATCTCATGGGAGCCTGCGACCTACGAAAACACAATGGCCACAATGAATATAAATTCTTCTGGTTCAGTCAGAAAAATGATTCTACACACTGTATTGGACCAGCACAGTCACTTGCCAAGTCATGGTCGGATGGAACATAGACCACAAGGGCTCTCATTGGACAGTGGTGGTATTAGTCGTATCTGCTCGCCTACCTGCCAAGAGCGAGACCTGTTGGTTCTAGACTTTGGGTGGATTCATGAGAATAGGACCACTCGGAGGTTGCCATCGCCTGACACATCACCGGCCTCCAGGCGTATCGAGTTACACCTGTGTCCTTTCTGCCAGCTGATGTGGACGCGCCAGACAGCGGCCTGGCCTTGTACCGACAGAGCTGACACGCTACCAGCGCAGCGAGGACGCTAACGCTGTTTGCCAATGTTGCAGTGAGTAAGCATTCCGCTACAATGACGTCACATACTGCCTATGAGACACGAGCTGCACCTCGGCTGCTAGTACTGTACTGCTGCAGGGAGTCAACAGTCAATAAAGTCATGTATTCATTACTCATCGTCCGCCATGCTACAGGAGAACACAAAACACAGCGCTGGAGTCAAAAGCGGATGTGTCACTTAGTAATGTACAATCATTCACAGTTGAAATAATCATTGTTTGTCAACTTTTATGGACAAGATAGCATCCAGCACATCCTTACTCCATCTTTCCACCCACAATGCATTGGCAGATGGTCTGCACTCTTAAGTAAGTAATAGAGGCATCTGGCCATTCGACATCCATAGAGAACATCCTACCAATAAACAACATTTATTAGTGTGATTTTAGGTTTTCACAGAGCACGAAAATCTTCACCCGGGTGGCGTCGTCTAAAAGGTGCGATATTTCGGTAAGCCGAATTCTTGGCATCTTCAGACGTTCCTGATGACTGAGTGAGATCTGCTGGGTTCCACCTTTATATCCTCTCTCCACCCTCTCTCCTGCCGCTTCCAGCCGGCACCTCCGACGCGCGAATCTGGTGTGGTGGTGGGAAAAGCGCGGCGTCGGGTGTTGACCCAGGGTCTTCAATAGCGAAGCGACGGGCGATGGACGCGGATCTCTGCTGGCTTGACTACATTGTTTCTTCGTCCTCTTCAGTTGTCGTGTCGCGGAGGTCCGCTCCCGTCGGACAACTGAAGAGGATGAAGAAGCGTTGTCGCCACGCCAGCAGAGATCTGCGTCCAGCGCCAGCCGCGACACTGCTGAAGACCCTGAATCTAAGCTCAACACCACGCATCCCCCAACACCGGACTAGGTCCGCAACTGGAGGCACCAGCTGCAGGTGCCAGGAAGAGTGGCCGGGATGGGCAGAGAGGAACGCCTGAAGATGGCAAGAACTCGGCGCTTTTTATACGACACCACTCGGTTGAAGAAACATTGTCGCCAAGCCGGCAGAGACCCGCGTCGATCGCAAGTCAGAGCGCTTCTGAAGAGAACTGTTCAAAATATCTCTAAGCACGCACAGTGCCACACCAACTGCTGGGAAGAGTCCAGCGAAGCTTTTGCATGAAAGACAGCTGCGACCCGTCATCCACCTAATCCAGCCGCAACACTGACCAAGCAGCGTCCCACTGTCCATATGCGCGCTGTAGCTATATTTGCTAACAACCAGAGTGGATTTACGCAACAGTTACCGGAGCCCTGGGATGTTGACTTTACTATGTGAGTGCAGATAGCTGGCAAAGACAGAGCCACAGAAATCAAGTCCTGAACAGGCCACGTCACCAAAGATCTTCCTGTCCCTACGATCCTAGATCCAAACTGCAGATGCCTCATCTTCTACAATCTACAACCTCCGAGTTCCCCTCACAAGTAGCAGACTAATAACGACCACTAACCACAGGTGCCACTGACTGTCTCCTTGCACCACCACCTACAGTGAAGGTTTCTAAACCTGGCAGAAAATCCAAAGAGATTCTGGTCCAATGTAAATATGCTAGAGGCAAATTTACTCCGTATTTCCGGCTTTCCAGAATGCTTTTGGCACCGTACCTCACAAGTGGCTTGTAATCAAATTGCGTTTTTATGGAATATCGTCTCAGTTATGCGACTGCATTCGTGATTTTCGGTCAGAGACCAGAGTTCGCAGTAATTGACGGAAAGTGTTCGAGTAAAACAGAAGTGATTTCTGGCGTTCCCCAAGGTAGTATTATAGTCCCCTGCTGTTCCTTATTTATATAAACGATGTAGGAGACAATCTGAGCACCCGTCTTACGTTTTTGCAGATTGCGCTGTCGTTTATCGTGTAGTAAAGTCATCAGAAGATCAAAATAAATTGCAAAACGATTTAGAAAAGATATCTGTATGATGCAAAAATTGATAATTGACCTTAAATAATGAAAAGTGGGAGGTCATCCATATGAGTGCTAAATGTGCTAACCGTTAAACTTCGGTTATACGACAAATAAATCAATTCTAACGGCCGTAAATTGAACTATGTACCTAGAAATTACAATTACGAACAATTTAGATTGGAAAGAAGACATAGGAAATGTTGTGGGGAACGCGAACCAAAAACTGCGTTTTATTGGCAGATCACTTCAAAGATGAAAAAGATCGACTAAAGAGACTGCCTACACTAGGCTTGCCCATTCTTTTTTGGAGTACTATTGGGTGGAGTGGGATCATTACCAGATAGGATTAACGCAGGACATCGAGAAGAAACAAAGAAGGACAGCATTTTTATGTTATCGAGAAACAGGGGGCATAGTCATGGACATGATACAGGATTTGAGAGGGAAATCTTTAAAACAGTCTTTTTCCGTTGCAGTGGTATCTTCTGACGAAATTTCAGTCACTAACTTTCTCCTCCGAATGCGAAAATCTCTTGTTGACCTACAAAGGGAGGAACGATCATCATAATAAAATAACGGAAATCAGGGCTCGCAAGAAAAGGTATGCGCGTTCTATTCTTCCGCACGTTGTCGGAGAGTGGAGTAATAGAGAATTAGTGTGAAGATGGTTCATGAACTCTCTGCCAGACACTTAAGTGTGATTTGCAGTGTAACCATGTAGATGTATTTGTAGATTAAGACAGAGGAAACCTAACACGTGACTTTGTAGTGTTCCTTTCTCCTCCTAACACATGACATTGTAGTGTTCCTTCCTCCACGTCAGAGCTGGACCAATTCCACCATTATTTAGTCTCATGGGTCGGGCGGTAGGCGGTAGGGGGATGGGACGGGGGGAAGAGGGAAGCTGTACTTATCAGATACTCAGACGAAACGGCTTTGCAGATCGTTCCAGTAGCTGCATTCCGCTTGCCCAGAGAGATTCTTGTGTATTCTCCCTTAATATTATGCTACACTCCAAGCGGACCACCTAGGGCGACTATTGCCTTTTCCATTATACGCTCGCTTTGGTTTACTGCGTAGGAGGAATTCTTACTTTCAGGATACCGACGTCTAAGCCTGGACTTGATTCTGTGTATCGCACTTACAATTAGTGTGAACGGTACATATACGCTGCCTCAGCGGTAAGATTGTTCCAAACTTCCGTTACCTGTATGAAGTAAAACTTCCCCTTAATTATATTTCCATTCCCGTACTGCTTCACTTTGTAGCTATTTTCAAACGCATGCCCGTATATAACCAATAAAATGATATTCTTGGTGGTCCCGTACTTTAAAAAGATATTATAGTTTAAATTGTTCCACACACTTTTAATCAGAAAAGGACTATTTAATTTTGAACCACACAGGTAGTTCCAAGTTTGTGGAGTAGGAGATCACTATTTTAAAAAGTTTTTATTTGCTTAAATACCCAAAGGCTGGTTATTTCAAATCACAATTACTGACGTCTATTCGATTCTAGGCAAAGCTTTCTTTTACTGCAAAACTATGCCAGTTTATATTTATGCGAGACCTTGTATTAAAAGCAAGCCTCAAAAATGTGAATAACTTTGCAATAGATTAAAATATCAACTTTCAAGCTTTCATCAATTTTAAAATTTACTTAGGTAAATGTTACGATAAATTTTAAGAAAGCAAACAGTCACGATTATCAACAAAATTAATCAACTGAAAGGTAAGCAATGAAATGGCAAGTAGACCAACCCCTTTTACAATAAGTGAATATCAAGCACCTTGTTTCCAAAAGAACTTCGTTTACATGGCGTATTAACTTCAGATTGGGCGGTCGTCTGGTACCTGTCGTATATGCCGCGTCTATGTTTTTTAGTTTGGCCTTATATCAACACAATTTCTTCACGTTGTAATCGTAGCTCCTGCAACACAACAACTGTTGAGCACTTGTAGTAACCAAGCAACGTGAATAAAGTGGATTGGCTCTTAGTAACATCAGAGCTTCGCGAAGTTAGATGGTTTGAAGGCAAGACTTTTAATTTATCCAAAGTGTTACTTAACCAGAGAAGGAGCTAGACAAGTTAAATGAAAAACTACCCGAGAAATTTAAATACTAAAACAAACATAGCACGTCTATTACTTGGTGCAATGTAACGCAAGGAATTTAAATTACTACAAAAATTACTGGTACTTAACAAGAAAAGAACCTAGGCGAAATGAACTGAGAAATTTGAATATGAATAAACCTCAACTCAGTTGCTTGGTGCACTATACTGTTTAAATCTAAGGAGGTCTTTCCGTCCTGTTACTACGCGGTCAGCCGGCCGGAGTGGCCGAGCGGTTCTAGGCGCTACGGCTACGCTACGGTCCGGCATGGATGTTTGTGATGTCCTTACGTTAGTTAGGTTTAAGTATTTCTAAGTTCTAGGGGACTGATGACCTCAGATGTTAAGTCCCATAGTGCTCAGAGTCATTTGAACCATTTTTGAACTACGCAGTCACTGGAACTAAATCTACATCTGGTAACCAGTATGGCGAGCTTCACGTAGGTTTGCTTTAGTATGAATTTTTAGAGCAGAACAAGTACTTACCAAATGTAAAACTTTCACTGCGTCCTTCGTCGTTTGTGCCGGAAACCATTCTCATATACATTGGTCACACTACAAGACCCGTCTAAAACTGAGCGCCTCACGCGTAGTAGGACCAATAACTTGTTTCAGACGCTACCTCCGAAACGGCGTTGTATGGGAAGTGAACAGCAACTGCTTCGTTGAAAGTGCGATCCACTCTCGGAGCTGAGCCAAGCTAACACGCGCCCCTCGCAAACACTGCGACACTAAGTACTCATCTCAGCTTGGCAGGATCCAACTGGCACATAACAACCGCCCGTCCACACAGGACAGCGGCTTCACTATGGGTCCACTTCTTATCTACGCGAAGAAGTACTCACTCTGCGGTCGCTCTCTTTCACTCTCTCTCTCTCTCTCTCTCTCTCTCACACACACACACACACACACACACACACACACACACAGACACTGTCTGTTCCTGTCTTCTTCCTCTGTCTGTCTGTTTGTCTTCTCTCTCGCACCAACGGGCGCCCCCTTTTAACACTAATCGCGCCAGAGTTACTCTATCATCCGAGTTGCGATTTAACACGAGATATCGAACCTCGGTCAAAGCTGGACCAATGTCAATGGTTCAAATGGCTCTGAGCACTATGGGACTTAACTTCTGAGGTCATCAGTCCCCTAGAACTTAGAACTACTTAAACCTAACTAACCTAAGGACATCACACACATCCACGCCCGAGGCAGGATTGGAACCTGCGACCGTAGCAGTCGCGCGGTTCCAGACTCTAGCGCCTAGAACCGCTCGTCCACATCGGCCGGCGGACCAATATCGATCACCCCTACGCCCAACGGTTTACCTGGGTCAGAGTCCAAGAAATGGTCAATTCACACATGTTGGCTGGTTGGTTGGTTGGGGGGATTAAAGGGACCAGACTGCTACGGTCATCGGTCCCTTTTTCCAAAACTTAAAAACACCCACAGAGAATAAAAGCGAATAAGGAAAAGATGACAGACGACAAAGGACAAGAGAAACTGGGACAGAGACCAGACAAAACGAATCGAAATCACACACAGTGTGATTGTGGTTGGCCGACCATAGAGACAAAAAAAGAGGGAAAGCCAACCACCGAGAAACACATTAAAAACTCAGTCTAAAACCGGAGGCTAAATGCCAGACTCAACACAAAATAAAGATAAACGCTTACAGCAAATGATAAAATCTCCCTGCCCGAATAAAACGCAAAACGAAGCCTGTCATGGCAGTATCATCTGTTGAAAGGGCAGGGAGTGTATCAGGCAGCACCAATGTCTGCCTGACCACAGCTGAAAGGGGACAGGCCAAAAAAATGTGGGCCACTGTCAGAGCTGCCCCGCAGCAACATAGAGGAGGGTCCTCCCGACGCAGTAAATCAGTAAATAGCTGTGCGTCAGCCGGGTGTGGCCAATGCGGAGCCGACAAAGGACAACTGAGCCTCTGCGATTGGCTCGCATGCATGACCGCCACACAGTCGTCGTCTCCTTGATAGCATGGAGTTTATTGGGTGTGGTCAGATTGCGCCATTCAGCGTCCCATAGCGCAAAAACTTTGCGGCGTAAGAAGGCTCGCAAATCAGTCTCTGGCAGGCCAACGTCCAGAGATGGTTTACTGGTGGTATGATAAAAGTTGTTGATGGATTAGAACTCTTAAAAGAGTCGACGCAATGTACCATTTATGTCACTGTGTCGCTTAGTCATGAAAATCTCCTGTGACTGACACAAAACATCTTGTTAGCCCGCTGCAGGCTGCGTGATCCTGGTGTAGGGCCTCATAGCCCCCACGCGTGCGTGTGATGTGTCTCCGCCGTGCAGCCCGCGGCTGGGCCCCGTGGCTCGGCGACATCAAAGGCGTTGGAGGGCCCTCGGCTCCCGAGGCGTCCCAGGCGACACTGCGTCTTCTCAAGTGTCGGCGCGCCTTCCTCACGGCTCCAAGGCGACGTCTGCGTGGCGCCGTCTCTCAGCCTTTGCTCTCTCACTTTCGGAACGGGTGGTGTTCGCGTCCCGGTGTGGTCAGTCTGACGTAAATTTCTTGTTCTTTACCTTAACCTATCACACATAAAAATCTATATTTATAACGTGGACGTTAATAGTTTAGACAAGAAGAGAATAGAAGCTTTCGAAACGCGGTGCTACAGAAGAATGCTGAGCAAGATGTATGAGACAGGCGAAACACTCTCAGACTTCAACAATAATATAATAATTCTAATCCCAAAGAAAGCAGGTGTTGACAGATGTGAAAATTACCAAACTATCAGTTTAGTAAGTCACAGCTGCAAAATACTAACGCGAATTCTTTACAGACGAATGGAAAAACTGGCAGAAGCCGACCTCGGAAAGATCAGTTTGGATTCCGTAGAAATGTTGGAACACGTGAGGCAATACTGACCCAACGACTTATCTTAGAAGAAACATTAAGAAAAGGCAAACCTACTTTTCTAGCATTTGGAGACTTAGAGAAAGCTTTTGACAATGTTGATTGGAATACTCTCTTTCAAATTCTGAAGGTGACAGGCGTACAATACAGTGAGCGAAAGGCTATTTACAATTTGTACAGAAACCAGATGGCAGTTATAAGAGTTGAGGGGTATGAAAGGGAAACAGTGGTTGTGAAGGGAGTGAGACAGGGTTGTAGCCTATCCCCGATGTTATTCAATCTGTATTATGGCAAGCAGTAAAGGAAACAAAAGAAAAGTTTGGAGTAGGTATTAAAATCCGTGGAGAAGGAATAAAAACTTGGAGGTCCACCGATGACATTGTAATTCTGTCAGAGACAGCAAAGGACTTGGAAGAGCAGTTGAACAGAATGGACAGTGTCTTGAAAGGAGGATATAAGATGAACACCAACAAAAGCAAAACGAGAATAATGGAATGCAGTCGAATTAAGTCGGGTGATGCTGAGGGAATTAGATTAGAAAATGATACACTTAAAGTAGTAAAGGAGTTTTGCTATTTGGGGAGCAAAATAACTAATGATGGTCGAAGTAGAGAGGATATAAAATGTAGACTGGCAATGGCAAGGAAATCGTTTCTGAAGAAGAGAAATTTGTTAACATCGAGTATAGATTTAAGTGTCACGAAGTCGTTTCTGAAAGTATTTATATGGAGTGTAGCTATGTATGGAAGTGAAACGTGGACGATAAATAGTTTAGACAAGAAGAAAATAGAAGCTTTCGAAAAATGGTCCTACAGAAGAATGCTGAAGATTAGATGGGTAGATCACATAACTAATGAGGAGGTATTGAATAGGATTGGGGAGAAGAGGAGCTTGTGGTACAACTTGACTAGAACAAGGGATCGGTTGGTAGGACATGTTCTGAGAATTCGAGGGATCACCAATTTAGTATTGGAGGGCAGCGTGGAGGGTAAAACCGGTAGAGGGAGACCAAGAGATCAAGTAGATTCAGAAGGATGTAGGCTGCAGTAGGTACTGGGAGATGAAAAAGCTTGCACAGGATAGAGTAGCATGGAGAGCTGCATCAGACCGGTCCCAGGACTGAAGACCACAACAACAACAACATAACGTACAATGAATGGAGAGTAGTTTGTAGCGATTCTGCCGATATTCTCATATTAAGCGACGCAAAACAAACTCTACAGGAGGAATGGTCAATATTAAGGGATTACAAAATGGATTCGAAAATTGCAAATACGGTTTGATATCAGCCGTATGTGTTATCCAAGGCAAGTGAAAATTATTGCCGGACCAAGACTCGAACGCGGACTTCCCGCTTATCCAGAGTGGTCACCTTAACAACTTTGACTATCCGTGCATGCCTCACGGACAGACCTAAGTTTCGATCTATCATATATTGTCCACATCCGCTAAGCTTGCACACTGCGGATTCCGCAAAGGGAGACAGAAATTTTCGCTATCGATATTTTAGCCCGTCGAGGAATATATGCCAACGTTTTACACAACGCGTGTGTTTTACACAGTATCCTGTATATTACATTACGAATGTCCTTCCATTAATTCATATCTGGTACGGTTCACGGCTATTGTAAATATTACGAAATTTGCGTAATTTTTACAACAGCTGCTATTTTTTGTTTATTTACAACATTCTCCATTACAACTTTTTGTAATGGCACATTTATGTACACTACTGGCCAATAATATTGCTACACCAAGAAGAAATGCAGATGATAAACGGGTATTCATTGGACAAATATAGTAGAACTGACATGTGATTACATTTTCAAGCAATTTGGGTGCATAGAGCCTGAGAAATCAGTACCCAGAACAACCACCACTGGCCGTAATAACGGCCTTGATACGCCTGGGCATTGAGTCAAACAGAGCTTGGATGGGGTGTGCAGGTACAGCTGCCCATGCAGCTTCAACACGATACCACAGTACATCAAGAGTAGTGACTGGTGTATTGTGACGAGCCAGTTGCTCGGCCACCATTGACCAGACGTTTTCAATTGGTGAGAGATCTGGAGAATGTGCTGGCCAGGGCAGCAGTCGAACATTTTCTGTATCCAGAAAGGCCCGTACAGGACCTGCAACATGCGGTCGTGCATTATCTTGCTGAAATGTAGGGTTTCGCAGGGATCGAATGAAGGGTAGAGCCACGGGTAGGAACACATCTGAAATGTAACGTCCACTGTTCAGAGTGGCGTCAATGCGAACAAGAGGTGACCGAGACATGTAACCAATGGCACCCCATAGCATCACGCCGGGTGATACGCCAGTATGGCGATGACGAATACATGCTTCCAATGTGAGTTCACCGCGATGTCGCCAAACACGGATGCGACCATCATGATGCTGTAAACAGAACCTGGATTCATCCGAAAAAATGACGTTTTGTCATTCGTGCACCCACGTTCGTCGATTGAGTACCCCATCGCAGGCGCTCCTGCCTGTGATGCAGCGTCAAGGGTAACCGCAGCCATGGTCTCCGAGCTGATAGTCCATGCTGCTGCAAACGTCGTCGAACTGTTCGTGCAGATGGTTGTTGTCTTGCAAACGTCCCCATCTGTTGACTCAGGGATCGAGCTGTGGCTGCGCGGTCCGTTACAGCCATGCGGATAAGATGCCTGTCATCTCGACTGCTAGTGATGCGAGGCCGTTGGGATCCAGCACGGCGTTCCGTATTACCCTCCTGAACTCACCGATTCCATATTCTGCTTACAGTCATTGGATCTCGACCAACGCGAGCAGCAATGTCGCGATACGATAAACCGCAATCGGGATAGGCTACAATCCGACCTTTATCGAAGTCTGAAAAGTGATGGTATGCATTTCTCCTCCTTACACGAGGCATCACAACAGCGTTTCACCAGGCAACGCAGGTCAATTGCTGCTTGTGTATGAGAAATCGGTTGGAAACTTTCCTCATGTCAGCACGTTGTAGGTGTCGCCACCGGCGCAAATCTTGTGTGAATGCTCTGAACAGCTAATCATTTGCATATCACAGCATCTTCTTCCTGTCGGTTAAATTCGCGTCTGTAGCACGTCATCTTCATATTGTAGCTATTTTAATGGCCAGTGGTGTATTGTGTGTGTGTGTGTGTGTGTGTGTGTGTGTGTGTGTGTGTGTGTGTGTTTGTGGGTGTGGTGTGGTGTGGTGTGGAGTGTAAGGTAATGTTTGTGTTGTATGGTGACGATGAAAGAAGGGAGAGGTGAAACCTGGTGCCGGCACATAGCCTACTCCTCGCGAATAGCACCACGGGGGCCGCCAGATTTCAGTTCCCATCCGAAGGACGGATCGCCATCAACAGTGTCACGTGCCCTCACTTCATGAGACACTGCGGAGACGTTTGGTATTTAAACCAGATATAGGTGCAAGGCAAAAAAGGGAAAGCTGAAAGGTGGAAGCAGTATATACAGGGTCTGTACAAGGAAGATGAAGTTGAAGGCAATATTACAGAAAGGTAAGCATGTCATTCTCAGTGGAGAGAAGTCTTCCGAAGTAAGAGTGGTTTCAGGTGTGCCGCAGGGGGAGTGTCATAGGTCCGTTCTTATTCACAATATATATAAATGACCTTGTGGATGATGCTGTGGTGTATCGAGAGGTTGTAACAATGGAAAATTGTACTGAAATGCAGGAGGATCTGCAGCGAATTGACGCATGGTGCAGGGAATAGCAATTGAATCTCAATGTAGACAAGTGTAATGTGCTGCGAATACATAGAAAGATAGATCCCATATCATTTAGCTACAAAATAGCAGGTCAGCAACTGGAAGCACTTAATTCCATAAATTATCTGGGAGTACGCATTAGGACTGATTTAAAATGAAATGATCACATAACGTTGATCGTCGGTAAAGCAGATGCCAGACTGAGATTCATTGGAAGAATCCTAAGGAAATGCAATCCGAAAACAAAGGAAGTAGGTTACAGTACGCTTGTTCGCCCACTGCTTGCATACTGCTCAGCAGTGTGGGATCCGTACCAGATAGGGTTGATAGAAGAGATAGAGAAGATCCAACGGAGAGCAGCGCGCTTCGTTACAGGATCATTTAGTAATCGTGAAAGCGTTACGGAGATGATAGATAAACTCCAGTGGAAGACTGTGCAGGAGAGACGCTCAGTAGCTCGGTACGGGCTTTCGTTAAAGTTTCAAGAACATACCTTCACCGAAGAGACAAACAGTATATTGCTCCCTCCTACGTATATCTCGCGAAGAGACCATGAGGATAAAATCAGTGAGATTAGAGCCCACACAGAAGCATACCGACAATCCTTCTTTCCACGAACAATACGAGACTGGAATAGAAGGGAGAACCGATAGAGGTACTCAAGGTACCCTTCGCCACGCACCGTCAGGTGGCTTGCGGAGTATGGATGTAGATGTAGATGTAAATGAAAGTGAGATGGGAGATACGATACTGGGAGAAGAAACTGACAAAGCTCTGAAAGATCTGAGTCGAAACAAGTCCCCGGGAGTAGATGACATTCTGTCAGAATTACTGATAGCCTTAGGATGGCCAGCCATGACAAATCTCTTCCATCTGGTGTGCAAGATGCGTGAAACAGGCGAAATACCGTCAGGCTTCAAGAAGAATGTGGTAGCTCCAATTCCAAAGAAAGCAGTTGCTGACATGTGTGACAATTACCGAACAATCAGTTTAGTAAGTCATTGTTGCAAGATACTAACACGAATTCTTTACAGAAGAATGGAGAAACTTGTGGAAGCCGACCTCGGTGACGATCTGTTTGGATTCCGGAGAAATGTAGGAAAGCGCGAGACAATACTGACCCTACGACTTACCTTAGAATATATGTTAAGCAAAGGCAAACCTACATTTATAGCATTTGTAGGCTTAGAGAAAGCTTTTGATAATATTGACTGGAACACTCTCAGTGAAATCCTAAAGGTAGCAGGGGTAAAATACAAGGAGTGAAATGCTATTTACAACTTGTACAGGTACCAAACGGAAGTAACAAGAGTCAAGGGACAGGAAAGGAAAGCAGTGGTTAAGAAGGGAGTGAGAAACAGCTGTAGCCTATCCCCGATGTTATTCGATCTGTACATTCACCAAGCAGTAAAGGAAACCAAAGAAAAATTCGTAGCAGAACTTAAAATTCAGGGAAAAGAAATAAAAGCTTCGAGGTTTGCCGAGACATTACAATTCTGTCAAAGACAGTAAAGGACCTGGATGAGCAGTTGAACGGAATGGACAGCGTTTTGAAAAGAGGATATAACAAGAACGTCAACAGAAGCAAAACAAGAATGATGGAATGTAGTCGAATTAAATCAGGTGACGCTAAGGCAATCAGATTAGGAAACGAGACACTTAAGGTAGTAGATGAGTTTTTCTATTTGGGCAGCTAAATAACTTATGATGGCCGAAGTAGAGAGGATATAAAATGTAGACTGCTAACTGCAAGAGAAGCATTTCTGAAGAGGAGAATTCTGTTAACACCGAATATAGATTTACGTGTTAGGAAGTCTTTTCTGAGGGTATTTGTCTGGAGTGTAGCCATGTATGGATGTCAAACACTGACGATAAGCAATTTAGATGAAAAGAGAATAGAATATTTCGAAATGTGGTACTACAAAGGAACGCTGAAGAGTAGAGGGTTTGATGACGTGACTAATCAGGAGGTACTGAATAGAATAAGGGAGACAAGAGATTTGTGGCACAAGTTGACCAAAAGAAGGGATCGATTGAAAGGACACATTCTGAGACATCAAGGGATCACCAATTTATTTCCTGGGAGTGTGGGGGTAAAAATCGTAGAGGGAGACCAAGAAATGAGTACAGTAAGCAGATTCAGAAAGATGTAGGTTTTCGGAGATGAAGAGCCTCGCGCAGGATAGAGTATCATAGAGAGTTGCATCAAACCAGCCTTCGGACTGAAGACGATAACAACAACAACACTGGCGCAAAGACTGGTGATCAGGAACTTTATGGCACCACCTCTCCTTCCCTTGCCGGTCAGATACTGGCAGCGAAAAATTTTTCCACTGCTAGGATTAGAATCGGCCTACCCCGTGTCGACCACCTCCGCACAAGAATGTGTTAACAACCGATTATTTATTTATTTATTTTTTGCGACCTCAGCCACGGAGACTGTCTGTTGCATTGTAATGTAACATGCAGCCACTGTACAGGTCACAGACATTGTGCAAATAATTGGAATATTCAAGCATATGACATGAAGGATCATTTGATGCAAAGAAAACTTCGTTTGGACATATACCCTATTCCGAACGATTTCCGAGACAGAACATATTTAACACGTTCACGCCGGCAAGTTCCAATTCCTTCTCACACTAGATCTTCCCATCGGGCTGCGTGAACAATCGGTGGCTCATGCTGGACTCCAGCAATTATGCTGCGAGCAACACAATGGTGTGAGATGTATCATCTATCAGTCAGGCGCAGCGAAGAGCTCTGACTACAATTACGAAAATCATCGCCGCCAAATGGAGGAAAGCGTGAGTACGCGCTCCAGTCCGCCGCGAGAAACACAGTTTGCAGCGCCAGCGTGAACATATTAATGTACATCGTTATTTACTTTCCGTATTATTCAGTACTTTATCAGGTTACATGTGTACATACGTATAACAGTAAGTAAACATTACAACATGGGTTTTACAAAGTATCGATTAAAAAATACGTATTTTTAACACATGTATCGCTAATCATTGTCGTACACGTCACATTACATCTGTTGTACACTTCATAATATGTGTTCGAATATCTCACCGTCAACTTCAATGCATCGGTGCAGTCTTGGGAGAACATAAAGTGTTGAATGTCTGAGTACTTTTGAACGTTCGCCAATGAGGGCAGCAGTATCCATGACGCGACCAAGCAATTCATCTCGCTCATCTTTCGTTTTTACATCTCATAGTTATTCCAAACGCATAAACAAATATCTGATGGCGTAAGGTCTGGCGATCTTGGTGGCCATTCAATTCTACAACCACGACCAACCCAGTGATTAGGATAACTGGGACTGATATGTTGCCTCACACGAGGGGTAAAAAATGGAGGAGCTAACTTATGGTGGAAGCACATTGCACACCGCTTAGGTAAAGGAATGTCGTCAAGGTGTTCAACAAACCAATTTTCCAAAAAATGAAAGTAATTCTGACCCAGCATTCCCTCTTCCAAAATGATTGTACCTATCAACATGTTACCGACTGTCCCAAACCAAACATCGATCGAAAAACAAACTTGGAAATTGGTATCCACGGTAGTGGGTGGGTTTAACTGCGACCATCCACGATTATTGCGTATGTTGATGATTCCACTGTTTGTAAATGTAATTTCATAAGTCAAAAGTATCAACAGAAGGAAATTGCAATTGTTATTTAACGAATGACAACACTGAAGCCGTATAGTGTCATCTCCAGTGTGAAGACTGCGGACACGCTTCATGGGAAGTGTGTACAAGTTTTGCTCATGTAAAGTTATCCATACACGTTTTAGTGGGACAGTGGTACGAGCGAAAAGTCACCGTGTGCTGGTAGTAGGACTATCCTGCGCCATTTCGACCATGTGTTGCTGTTTCTGCACGGGTTGTTGACGTACATATTCAGAAAAAGCATGGGAACTTGAAGCATACCTATTTCAAGCAAAGTGCTGTAAACTGGCAAACACTCTACGAACAAGAATTCGACTTGTCGGAAAGTGTGAACGGTTTTATTTGACAGCAGCAGGAGCACTATCACACAGAAGTCGTAAACATATACCATATCTGCATATTCTCCGTTAGTATAGATGTGTGGCATTTTGGGCAGTGTATGTACAAACACAGTTAAGCGATGTTTCTCTCTGATACACTCTCAAACCGTTGCACTGTTTCACTCATAACACATCATGGACAACTGCGCCTCCAACTACTCTAAGCGCCAAAGAAACTGGTACAGGCATGCGTATTCAAATACAGAGATATGGAAACAGGCAGAATATGGCGCTGCTGTCAACAACGCCTACACAAGACAACAAGCGTCTAGCGCAGTCGTTAGATCGGTTACTGCTGCTACAATTGCAGGTTATCAAGGTTTAAGTGAGTTTGAACGTGGTGTTATAGTCGGCGCACGAGCGATGGGAAACAGCATCTCCGAGGTACCGATGAAGTGGGGATTTTCCCGTACGACCATTTCACTAATATGCCGTGAGTATCAGGAATCCGGTAAAACATCAAATCTCCAACATCGCTGCGGCCGGAAAAAGATCCTGCAAGAAAGGGACCAACCACGACTGAAGAGAATCCTTCAACGTGACAGAAGTGCAATCCTTCCACAAATTGCTGCAGATTTCAATGCTGGGCCATCAACAAGTGTCAGCGTGCGAACCACTCAACTTTCGGAGCCAAAGGCCCACTCGTGTATCCTTGATGACCGCACAACACAAAGCTTTACGCCTCGTCTGGGCCCGTCAGCACCGACATTGGATTGTTGATGGCTGGAACATGTTGCCTGGTCGGACGAGTCTCGTCTCACATTGTATTGAGCAGATGGACGTGTAGGGGTATGGGAACAACCTCATTAATCCATGGACCCTGTATGTCAGCAGCAGACTGTTCAAGCTGGTGGAGGCTCTGTAATGGTGTGGGGCGTGTGCAGTTGGAGTGATATGTGACCGCTAATACGTCTAGATAAGACTCTCACAAGTGACACGTACGTAAGCATCCATTCTGATCACCTGCATCCCTTCATGTCCATTGTGCATTCTGACGGACTCCGGCGATTGCAGCAGGACAATACGACACTCCCACACGCCCAGAATTGCTGCAGTGTGGCTCCAGGAACACAATTCTGAGTTTAAGCATTTCCGCTGGCCACCAAACTCCCCAGACATGAACATTATTGAGCGTATGTGGGAAACCTTGCAACGTGCTGTTCGGAAGAGATCTCCACCCCGTCGTACTCTTACGGATTTATGGACGGTCCTGCAGGACTCAT
This sequence comes from Schistocerca cancellata, assembly GCF_023864275.1. Classification (NCBI taxonomy): domain Eukaryota; kingdom Metazoa; phylum Arthropoda; class Insecta; order Orthoptera; family Acrididae; genus Schistocerca; species Schistocerca cancellata. The sequence goes on along the minus strand of NC_064626.1, from coordinate 1,105,134,127 downwards.
GGTGTAATTTCCTCCAGCACAACTTCAAGAATTAGTCAAGTCCGTGCCACGTCGTGATGCGGCACATCTGCGTGCTCGCAGGGGCCCTACGCGATATTAAGCAGGCGCTCCAGTTTCTCTAAGTCTTCAATGTAGTTAAATGACACAAAGACGTCCCGACCAAAGAGAATGAAAGCAACAAGGTAGCTTGGATCAGAATAAAACGTTAAAGAGTCTGGTGGGTAAGACTTCTACCAGTGCACCACCAGCCCAAAACCGAATGTACATTCAATCTGCGCTGTCTCGGAAACCATTAGGTATAGGGCATATCTCCACACAAAGAGTTTTGCTTCAAATGAGCGTTCCGCACACTGACCATTCCTCCTAGGACACTCTGTATGCGTCCTAGTGTCTCTCATCTGATTCTCATGAACTCTAGGCGAGATACTACAACGTGTCTCTCTCATGGGCAAGCATGTGGGTACCTCTGGGTACCTCTAATGAACCTCTATCTCTCCGTACCTATAATGCACAGAGCCACCATTTCAGTGACAATACTATAAAAATTAAACGCAATGGAATTTAACGCAAATGAGTATTAAGCGTGATTCTGTGTAGTGCAGCGGAAGAGAACACATTGCATTTCTTACTGCAAGACTTTCTCCTATTATATCTCACGTAAGTAAGCAAACAATCAAAAGTGATGGCGAGCTCTTGTGAACTTGAAAGATAGACAGAATTAAGTATCACGACAGATGTATTCATAAAAACATGAATTAAATGGAATATGGTTCAACATAATACATTGGTTATACTCTGTCTCGTATTTCTAAAGTAAAGTGATGTGATTGGCAGTTGAGAAAGTTGAGTCAGGGCTAATGACTTGACTTTAATTGAGACTTTAAATGATAATGCGTCTGTGGTTAATACGAATGACAGTGATTTTGAACTGAATCGGAAACAAACTATTGCAATGTGCTTGAATCAGAAAACAACTGCTGCTGCTGTCAGTGGAGTAATAGAATTTACTGTACGGAATCCTAGTGCCAGTGCTACTAAACGCTCACCTTAGGTGTGTAGAAAACTCAAGATAAATGCCCATCATTCTTTGGCGTCAGGGTCGGCCGGTGGACCTCCGTTGCCTCCTCTCATCCGCCAGGTTGCGAAAACTCCGCATGGAGTTTTCATCCAGAAAACTAAAACCATCAACTGAAAACTCGGAAAATACTCTTGTGCCAATTACACAATATTTTGAGTACCTACAGCCTTCCTCCATAAGACGAAAAAACTGTTCCTCCACTCTCAGTACATCGACAGGCTTCGTTGTGACGATTTCTGACGTCACTGAGCCCTTTTAATCAGCGGTCTGTTATTTTGCACTCTTGTGAGTGTACGTGACTCACAGAAAAATGCTAAGAAGAATACTACAGTATTCTTGGCCACGCAGACTCCAGCAACCAGCGTTGCTTCCGAGAAATGTTTTCACTGGCAAGCCGATATCGATATTAGCAGAATCAGGAAACAATATGTGAGGTCCCCTGCCGAAATGGTCGCCTGCGCTTCGCCTCGTCTGGGAACAATTGCCGCTCTTACACCCCTACACAGCTCTGCGAAAGAGGTTCTGAGAAATGTCTTTTTTTCCTCTCGCTACAGGGAGAATACGCCGAGGCGCCCTGCTCCCGCCTCTTGGCTCCCTGTGGCCAGTGACAGCCCACGGGTCGGGCTGCGATCTCCGCAGCGGTTTCTCAGTGCAAAAGTGCCAGTCACACTGTTCTTGTCAGAACTGGCGCCATTAAGCCTCACCTGTCGCAGCCGACAAGGAATTGCGTGCATCTAGCTACACCACAGGCCATTAAAATTACTACACCAAGAAGAAATGCAGATGATAAACGGGTATTCATTGGACAAATATATTATACTAGAACTGAGATGTGATTACATTTTCACGCAATTTGGGTGCATAGATCCTGAGAAATCAGTACCCAGAACAACCACCTCTGGCCGTAATAACGGCCTTGATACGCCCTGGGCATTGAGTCAAACAGGGCTTGGATGGCGTGTAAAGGTGCAGCTGCCCATGCAGCTTCAACACGATACCACAGTTCATCAAGAGTAGTGACTGGCGTATTGTGACGAGCCAGTTGCTCAGCCACCATTGACCAGACTTTTTAGTTCGTGAGAGATCTGGAGAATGTGCTGGCCAGGGCAGCAGTCGAACATTTTCTGTATCCAAAGATGCCCATACTAGATCTGCAACACGCGGTCGTGCATTACCCTAGTGAAATGTAGGGTTTCGCAGGGATCTAATGAAGGGTAAAGCCACGGGTCGTAACACATCTGAAATGTAACGTCCTCTGTTCAAAGTGCCGTCAATGCGAACAAGAGGTGACCGACACGTGTAGCCAATGGCACCCCATACCATCACGCCGGGTGATACGCCAGTATGGTGATGACGAATACACGCTTCCAATGTGCGTTCACCGCGATGTCGCCAAACACGAATGCGACCATCATGATGCTGTAAACAGAACCTGCATTCATCGGAAAAAACGACGTTTTGCTATTCGTGCACCCAGGTTCGTCGTTGAGTGCACCATCGCAGGCGCTCTTATCTGTGATGCAGCGTCAAGGGTAAACGCAGCCACGGTCTCCAAGCTGATAATCCATGCTGCTGCAAACGTCGTCGAACTGTTCGTGCAGATGGTTGTTGTCTTGCAAACGGCCCCATCTGTTGACTCAGGGATGGAGACGTGGCTGCACGATCCGTTACAGCCATGCGAATAAGGTGCCTGTCATCTCGACTGCTAGTGATACGAGGCCGATGGGATTCAGCACGGCGTTCCGTATTACCCTCCTGAACCCACCGATTCCATATTCTGCTAACAGTCATTGGATCTCGGCCAACGCGAGCAGCACTGTCGCGATACGACAAACCGCAATCGCGATAGGTTACAATCCGACCTTTATCGAAGTCGGAAACGTGATGGTACTCATTTCTCCTCCTTACACGGGGCATCACATCATCATGTCAGCACTTTGTAGGTGTCGCCACCGGCGCCAACCTAGTGCGAATACTCTGAAAAGCTAATCATTTGCATATCACAGCATCTTCTTCCTGTCGGTTAAATTTTGTGTCTATAGCACATCATCTTCGTGGTGTAGCAATGTTAATGGCCAGTAGTGCACGATTGAGTTCAGCATTACAACCATTGTCAGCTCTGTCTAATAATAAGAGGTTGGTCGAGAAGACCTGCTGTTTTTCGGTACACAATGGCGACAGCTGATTTGTCGCAGAGTCTTCTTCAAAAACAGATTCTCTGAACTTAGTCAACGTTCTTTTACAAAAACTACGTTGTCTTTCTTCGAAGGACTCCCAGTTAAGTTCCTCAGTATTTCTTTTGTGCTTTCGTATGCTGTACACCGACCTGCTTTGAGCCTAGCAGCGTTTTCCTGTATTCGTCCTGTAACGCCTATTTGATACAGACTCCAAACATTGGAAGGATAGTTTATAAGTGTTGGTTTTACTAACATCTTGTATGTAATTTCCTTTAGGAATGCTTTGCACATTCCCGGAACACTTCCAACTAATCTATGCCTTCCATTCGGTTTCCCTGATACTGATTTCACGCGGTCATACCATTTTTATCGCTCGTTGATATTTCCCCTAAACACGTATACGATGTGACGTGCCCATAATGTTCACCATTAATCTTGAAGTCACATAATGTTCGGTTATTTCTCTTTATTATGGGCAATATCTTACATTTGTCCACTCAATACACCAAGGAGAAATTTTGTCGAAACCTTTCTGCAATTCCTTGCGATCGCCCAACGACGATACTTTCCTGAACATAACTTCATCGTCAGAGTATAATATTACAGAACTGCTGATCCTCTCCGACAAATAATTTTTGCGTCTTGAATGCACTAAAGGTCTCATTTACGCTTTTTGGCGCACACTCGAAGTTACATTTGTCTCTGTGGAACATTCGGTGTCCAGTATGATGTGCAGGGTTCTATTAATCAGCCAGTCACACATGTGGGAAGACATTCTGTATGATCTTCCTTTGTTTAGCAGTGGACGAAGTGGGACAGCGTGGAACGCCTTTCGGAAACCTGAAGAGACGGAATCCACCTGATGACTTGCTTCAAGATGTGTATGAATAGGGCAAGCCGTGTTTCACGCCAGTGGTTTTGTCCTGAATAGCTGCTGATTCTTTGAGAGAAACTTGTTTTCTTCCAAGAAGGTCATAATCTTTGAGGTGAGAAAATGCTCAAGGATCCCACACAGAGTAGCGCCACAGTTATCCCTTTATAAAAAAATAAAAAAAAACTCTTCCTCCTTCATTACACAACGTAGTTCATGCACCGCCTCCAATGAGCGCGATTTTGACGAAACATATAGCTCTAAGCTGGTTACTCGCTACAGCGCAAAATTTTACTAGGTAATGCTCCTCAAATCCGATGCGAGTAAATTATTGAACAAGTATTTTTTGAGCGGTGTAGTAGTTATTGGAAGTTTCCCTGTGTCTGGGTCGTATAAAATCAATGTTACATATTTCTCAACGTGAATATTACTGCATCAGAATATTAGAAACCTGACTATTAAGGTGCACATTCTCAAAAGCCTACTGACCATCAAGAATCGCACACGTATGGTCGTTCAGTCGAAAAGAAATCAAGGTTCCAGCTATGTGCCCAATCCAAAGGAAATAAAAAGAACGCTTCTGACAATTTTTAACGGTCTGAAGATCAAAAAACCCACGTGCATACGATCACGAAAGGACTTGCCGTCCCACAAAAGAAAAAACATTTTTTTCCGATTTCACGTTGCTACAGAAACAAAATCTTACTCAAACGTCTGTTTTAAACGTCTCTCGATATTCGACTCACCTGCTACCACTGTCACTGTAACTCTCGTACCAGCGACGACAACCTGAAATAAATAGCAGCGACGTGCATGGGTGTTTTTACTGGGGCATGCATTGAACACTTGAGTAACACGCGCCACAAGACTCGAAATGAAGTCAATTGCTGACTTTGGTAACTGAAATGAAAAAGGTAAGGAATATGGTAATTTAAGATACGTCAAAAGGGATATAACTTTTCGATGAAGATAAGCGGGACTGTCAAGGAAAACTGATGTAGTCAGCACCGACAGAATTTTCATAGCATCAATATATTGAACAGTTCAGCTACAATTTATAAAATGTGTGATTTTTATAAATAATGAATTTGAAGATAAGCGGGAGTAGTACAGAAATAAGTAAAAACTTTTTTTTTTCTTTTAGTCATCAGTAACCCGGCTGATCTTATGCGGCCCGCCACGAATTCCTCTCATGTGCCAACCTCTTCATCTCAGAGTAGCACTTGCAACATACGTCCTCAGCTATTTACTCTGCGTATTCCAATTTCTGACTTCTTCTACAGTTTTTATCCTCTAAGTTAACTACAAAACCTTAACACTACCAGGACACGTGTGGAGGGCCAAGAGTTCTCATTCTTCCGCAGATTGACAAAAACCTCCAAAACAGGAATGCAATAGCCGTGGTTTCAAGACAAAGACCACATGAGTCCAAGCAAAGGAACTCAGCGGGAATTACAATGTTAAATATGTAGCACTATTTACACGTTATTAAAAGACATGAGATAATAGAAGAGCTCTTACTTTACAGTTCGTAGCATTGATCAAGGGCTGAGATGATACCAAATTTCACTATTCATTTCGTTGAAGGTGACTCGGTTCTCGGAAGGAAAACCACGTTAATAGTATACATAATCATTTACTTTCAAAAGATAAGATTAAAAAAACCATAGCAGAGGATATTCCTCAGTACAGATGATACACAAATAGACATTAGACTCCTCTGCAGCGCAAGTTATGCGGCACCGGAGCGATCTTACAAAACCAGTGATGGCTGTACATTAACAATGACTAACTTGACCGCCCAGTGTATCTCTAACGAGTGGGCCAAAAGGACTACTTTCCCGTGGCCGGAGAGCGTTGCCCCACTCTTCCCCCCCCCCCCCCCCCCCCCCCCGGTTCAAAGCCCAGAGGCCAGTTCTTGCCTATGAGTTTCGCACTGATCTCCACATCACTTCGCATTAACTCTTAACTCTGTATCGCCCGTTTCCGCTAGCTGGAATCTTTTCACCCACAGCCACAATATCATTGGCATATGGCTGGTTATTGTTTGTATGCATAACCAAAGCACCGCCGGCTTTAAATTATTTTCTGCTCTGTCTTATGCTCTTCCTTTATATTTCGTCAATAAAACATATAAGGATTTGACCATATTAATGGAAACCAGGTGATCTCTTATGTCTGTCACGTTTCAACTTTAATGCACAGAGTTCTAGAAATAACATGAAATAACAATAACGCAAAAGTTATAAGTCGAACGTAGAAAAAACATTTAGCCCAAATTTAGAACGTATGACATGTCATAAATAAAACGTGAAAGTTGGTATAACACATTTTAGAACGTGGAGAATGGAAATATCACTTTAGAGTAGTACAATAGAGAGTGTTTAGCATGAATAAAAATATAGCAATTATTGGGTTAGAATTAGTGACGCTTTCGACAACATACGTACATACGAACTGAATAACGCCTGGCGCAGGAATCCTCGCTGATCCAAAACTCATTTCAGGCACAAAGGATATTTTTATCCCCAACTAAAGTATCTGTGTCACACGTGACATATGACGTTAATGCACAATCCCTAAGCACTTCTCTAATTAAAAAGCAGTAGATTCTTAAACTGACGACGTAGTACAGTTGTTTATAGCTGAAAGCACATACTTACTCAAAACAATATGAAATATAGGTGGAGGTAAGTTCCTAACGGTACAAAAATCCTTCAGCTATTCTTCCAAAATTGCCGTAAACAACAGATGTCTGAACCCATCCAGTGTAGCAATTGAGCTACATATAATGACAATATAATTTTTTCTAATCAGTTTTATTCATCAGTCAAGATCATGTTGTGTAATCAGAATTACTTTTTCCATTATAATGAACATAGCTTTTCTGATCTATTTTTGTTGTTAACGAGACGACTGTACCCATTTAACTGGACAATTCAAATGATTTTTCATATGTAATGAGGGTACGATTTTTTTGTAATCTGTCCTGGATCAAGAAGAAAAGTACATTCTTTTTTTTGTACTGTTGCCTCCACCTTTTGAAATTTTCATCCCTAAATAAGATAGTACCCAAGGAAATGTAGAAAACAATATTTGTAAGAGTTATCTAATACGTATTTTGTAACTGTGATGCAGATTTCATGATGTCTAGATGAAGTACGTGCATGTTCAGGAGTTGCTGCGGTTCGCTACAACCTGTCACCCCGCAGTCCACGGAGGTTACGGCCTACCATCGTAGCGCACGGCAGACAGTGCAGCCGACAGTCTTCAACAACAATATTTAAAGTGTTAAAAGGAATAGTGGCGCTGTACATTTGCCAAAATTACTGGATCCCGCCTTTTTCATCTGGTCTAGATAGGCAGTAACGTTACAACCGAACGAGAAGTCGGTTCAAGTCGTGAAGGGGTAGTCTTGGGTTTACTTGTCGTCGGGATCAAGCTATTGCGTGCGGTAAGCCATAATTGGGAGAGACTACCGACAATACATGCTGCTTCGAATATTCTGCCGAGATAAATTTTGGAGGATCTTCTTCACTAATTTCCTGGTTGACAAGTTGGGATTTGCCTAATGTTTATTTGACGAAGGGAGATCTTTGGACGCGAGTTTGAGTCTGCCAGGTTGCGTAATTATTTATTCGTATTGAAGTGCATTAATGGGCTGTAAACAACGACAAGTCAAACTATAAGACAGTGCTAACAAGTTCATCAAACTTCTACCATACAGTGGCCATCCCAGTTCGCCGTCCTTGTTTATCCAGTGTTACTTAAATTATAAATGGTACATCATTCTCAAAATGACACAGATCCAGTCTAATTTTACTCATTTAGTTGTTCTAAATTCTCGAGTTTCTCATCATAATTTAATACTAACTACGTCTTTAGGTAGACTTTCAAGTTCTGCTGTTGGATGTCTGCGATACTTTCTTTGCAATTTCTCTCCAGAGTTCACGCTCGTGGGTCGGACGGAGGGCGTGCTCGGATAGCCGATGCGGCAGCCACTCGCGTAAATCAGAAAATCCAGGTTCGAGTCCCGGTCAGACTCAAATTTTCTAATCCAGTTTCGAGCTCTGGTCAGGCATAAATTTTCACTTGTTGCTGTTAAATTCATTTCAGTGCCCAATTGCGGCCGAAATCAGAACGTTTTTCATTTCGTATTATATATGTACAGCTGCGATATAAAGTATGATGTCTGTTCTTTCGATCACGTCCGAAGAACAGACACCATAAGAGTACATAAATAGGGAGATTAATAAAAATCAATTATTTTCAATTAATGCCCAAATTTTTGATTTTTATAGTTTCTTTCCTTTGAGTCCGTTTTAACGTGAACTTACTTCTTCCATCATAAATATTTATCTGCTGACCGTATCTATAACAGTTCTTAATCGGGCTACTTCTTCCGAATGCAGGCCGCTTGTGGACCTGACATTGAGATGATGCGCGAAAGAAAAGAAAACTTTCTTGGTTTTGCACAAATAATAATTATTATTCAAACAACAACTGGCTACCTCACACATCTTACAAAAATACGTCTTCTCCATTCAAGAACTAAAGACGGAGTCTCTCTATTAAAAAAAAAAAAAAAAAAAAAGGAATTTTTTATCATTTGTTATCCGCCTTCCTGCGTAGAAAAATATATCTTTATCGGTGCTTACAGCAGCCGCGCTAATGATTATTATCATTGGTTTTAAATTTTGTCGTAGCTTGTTGGGGCTTTTCCTTATGTACCTATACAACCAATCACATATAAAAACCATATCAGTTTCCACATTCAACTAGTAATGTGTGTGTGTGTGTGTGTGTGTGTGTGTGTGTGTGTGTGTGTGTGTGTGTGTGTGTGTGTGTGTACTATGGGAACCTAGAAGTACAGTATAGGAAGCATCTCAAAAACAAATACCGCCAAGCGCCTTTCCAAGGGGGACGTTTTAATACGTTAGCTTTTTAAAGGTATCATATTGTACCGAGCTTTTCCTTTAAAGAGAGTTTTGTATTAACTTAGTGGTTTATTCATATATTTCATGTGTGCTAATTGTTTTATTTTTTGTGTCTTTTAGAAATGTTGTCTATACTGTTGTAAAGTGTCGTGCAGAGCTGATCTAAGGCTGTCGGTGTTGGCGTTCAGTGAGCTCCTGTACCTGGTTGCTTCCACAACTAGAATCATTTGTTGAATGCAGTGTTGTAATTATATGATTTGGAGAGTTTCCATTTCTAATTAATTTTGTAAACGTTTTATGTGATAAATAATTGAATTCAAAGTTGGCTTCATCTGGGTGGCTTCTCTGAGAACCTTACACATTGAGCCAGAGCGTTTATTTCTGTGATCTTTTTCTTATTATTTCATTGTTTCTATTTATCTGTTTTCTCTTTGCATGAAGTATTTTGTAGTGTGTTGATTAATTGAAGTAAGTAAATAATCTTAGTAAAGAAATGTAATCAACGCATAACGTGAGGTGATTTAAAAGCTTAAAGTGAACTGACCACAGCTTAGTTATGTTTCAGAATAAGGTAAGTACTGTGAAAATAAAAGCAACTGTAATATATTGCATCGCTCATAATTAATAAGTTTGAATACTGTAAATCAGATTCTCAAGCTGAACAGCATGAAAAAATATACATATAACTTAGCCATCCTCATTATTTCTTCGCCAAGAAAGCTCTCTCCTACAGTCACTCAGCAAAGACACCTTTCCGTACATCACAACGTCATCAGCAAAGAGCTGCACATTGCTGTTCATCCTGTCCATCAGATCATTTAGGTCCTACCACAATTCCCTGGGCTCTTCTGGCGATATCCATGTCTCTGATGAACACTCGCTGTCGAGAACAAAGTATTAGGTTCTATTACTTAAGTTTTCGACCCACTCATATATCTGGGAACCTATTCCGTTCGCTCGTATTTTCGTTAGCTAAATTCGTGCTGATTTGTGGACAGAAACTTTACCGTCTCAAGGAAATTTATTATGTTCAAGAAATCTGTAGCAAACTGATATTGAAGATACTCGTCTGTAATTTTGCGGGTCTCTTCTTTTACCCTTCTTATGCACGGGAGTCGCCTGGGCTTTTTTCCAGTCGTTTGGAATTTTGCGCTGTGTGAGAGATTCACGATAAATGCAAGCTACGTAAGGAGCCAATGCCGTAAAATACTTTGTGTAAAAGGGAATTGGGATTCCATCCGGACCTGTCAACTTACTTGTATTCAAATCTTTCAATAGTTTCTCTGCACCAGAGTTGCTTATTACTATGTCTTCCATACGGGAGTCTGTGCGGCAGTCAAACGACGAGATTTTCGGAAGGTCCCCCTGTTTGAATGATTGCTTAAACGCGACATTTAAAACTTCAGCTATCGTTTTGCTGTCTTCTAATTTCACACCAGACTGATCAATGAGTCACTGGACAGAAGCTTTCGAGCCGCTTAGAGATTTTGCGTAGAACCACAATTTTCTCGAGTTCTCGGCAAAGGTTTTTGCTAACTTACTAGTTGTATGCCTCGGGCACTGATCGTTCGCAGACGCACAAATTTCTAGTAACTTTTGTTTACGTCATTTGCGCGTTTTTTTTTTAAACCGAGAGTGCAACAGTCTCTGCTTCCACACCATCTTCCGAACTCAGTATTCGATAGGATAATCAAATACGAAGCACGAACTCGGATACATTTGCCTTACGACATTTAGGGATATCACGGGAAATTTCAATCTGTATGGCCAGATGGGAATTTGAACCGACGTCCTCCCTAGACAAGTCTCGTCTCTTAACCACTCTACCACATCACTGGATTTCGTGCTATATCCCTGTTATACGTAGTGCGCCTACATTTCTTTTTCCCAAAGCGTGGTATAGCATCACCTGTCGAGATTATTGGTGATCATCAATTGTAGGGCTAACGTTTTTCGCGACGGTGTCCTACAAAACATTCTCGTTATTGTTCCCGCGTCGAATTAGAAAGAAATGCGTTATGTCACGTATCAATTTACGAGACTCTGTCATCAAAGATGTCACAGAAGCTTTTTGGCAGAATATGTTCCTGGAGAACTGACGTTAGGGGAGTTTGTGTTAGTTTTACGTAATGCCTTTAATCTATAAAGTGTAAGTAGTATATGAAACTAGGTAACTGTGTCTATATTATCCGTCGCATGTCACCGGGCGAGAGCAGAGGAAACCAGCGTCGTGTAATTCCTTTGTTACGGGCCTGATTACCGCTGGTCGCAGAAAACCTACCAGCCGATGGCCAGGCCGCAGATAAAGATTCCACTGGGCTCGTCAACGTTGCTGATACATAATTATTGCATATTGTTAAAGAAATAAGACATGTATTCTCTTATATGGATTAAATTTTTTGAGATTTTCAATCAGTCTGTATTCATTTGCCAACTGCCTGCCAAGTTATTAACAGTACTAAAAGCATTGTTTTTTATTATGGCAGAAAGCTTTTGTATCTTCTGTGTGATTATCTGTGAAAATATAATGAAGCTGATTCACAAGACTTTTATTATTGCGGCGACGTGGACCGCAGTCTTTACCTGGCAACAAGTGGAACGCTGTTCAGGTGAGTCGCCTGCGAAATATTGTCGCTATGTGCTGAAACACTGCAGCAAAATTTGGCAAAACAGCAGCCTTCGTGGCACTGGGCTAGGTTCCCGTAGGCCACAGCACAACGCTGAGCTTCCCGTAGCCGCCACTGTGACCAGAGATTGTCACAACAACGCTGGCCAGCTCTATTACAAATGCACGACTGTCAGCCATTCGCAGCACTTGTACTTCCTGGACTTCTGACCACAGCCAACGCCGTAACAGTCTCCATGCCAACAGACGGTCCAATGTGGAGCCGAGCAGCTTTAACCTCGCTAACAAGGGAACCTCCGCATCGCACCCCCCTCAGAAATAGTTATAAGTCGGAACAGTGGATAGGCCTTGAAAAACTGAACACAGATCAATCGAGAAAACAGGAAGAAGTTGTGTGGAACTATAAAAAAATAAGCAAAATATACAAACTGAGTAGTCCACGCGAAGATAGGCAACATCAAGGACGATTTGAGGGCAGGCGCGCCGTGGTCCCGTGGTTGGCGTGAGCAGCTGCGGAAGGAGAGGTCCTTGGTTCAAGTCTCCCCTCGAGCGAAAAATTTTTCTTTATTTTCGCAAAGTTATGATCTGTCCATTCGATCAGTGACATCTCTGTTCACTGTAATAAGTTTAGTGTCTGTGTTTTGCGACCGCACCGCAAAACGGTGCGATTAGTAGACGAAAGGACGTGCCTCTCCAATGGGAACCGAAAACATTTGATCGCAAAGTCATAGGTCAACCGATTCCTCCACAGGAAAACACGTCTGATATATTCTATACGACACTGGTGACGGCATGTGCGTCACATGACAGGAATATGCTGTCGACCCACCTAACTTGCACACTTGGCGAATGGGTAAAAAGATTCTTCTACCTTGCCCGATTTAGGTTTTCCTGTGGATGTGATAATTACTCCCAAAAAAGTGAAGAAAACATAAGAGTTTCTCACATAAACTGCAACAAATGAATCCAAAAGTCTCACAGTCGCAAACTTTCCCCTGTGCTCTGTCAAAACATATGTTTTTAAGGTTTTCCAATTTTTCCGTGTGTAGACCGTCAAATCCTGCATATATCCAAGCAAATGTGAACATGTCCTGGAATTTTGGAGAGCGAAGTTGATTATGTGTGAGTGCCTGAACTTTGATAATTGTCTGAAAATAAAAAGTTAAACTTTTCGCTCAAAGGAAGACTTGAACCAAGGACATCTCGCTCCGCAGCTGCTCACGCTAACCACGGGACCACGGCGCTCCCGAGTTTTGTCTATCCTTGATGTGGCCTATCTTGCGCATGCACTAATCAGTTTGTATATTTTGCTTATTTTTTCATAGTTCCACACAACTTCTTCCTGTTTTCTCGATTGATGTGTGTTCAGTTTTTCAAGGTCTATCCACTGTGGCAACTTATAACTAAATCTTAGGGGGTGCGATGGGGAGGTTCCCTAGTAAGCATTGCCATAAGCTAACTAGTGGTATAAGCGCCGCCAGCTAGATCTGACGGTCCCAGGTCTCGAGCCGGTGCCACAAAGTGAAGGTCAAATCAGGGTCTCAAGATCTGATTCTCCATTCGATTCTGAAGGTCCTGGGTTCTGACCGAATCCCTGTGCATCCGACCGACTGTTGGGAGCTGCCAGCAGTTTAGCGTTATGCTTGCCACCTGCTGGGTGCCTAACGTCACCCTTGCATCAGCAAGGCCACTCATCAACCGCTTCCGTTCTGCTGTGCCAGCGAACTGTTACCTAGTATAGGCTCCCGTCGCAAGGGGGCACCATCTAGTTATACTAGGGCAGCACGCGGCTGCCTTGATGTCTACACACACAGCGGGGGCGCCATCATCGGCTTCCTGTACTGCGTAGTGTGAAAGAATGAAAAATAAACGCTCTTTACTCTGGTATGGTTTATTATGACTGTCAGAATATCATGAAAAATAGTTAAATAATGTCTTTTCTTTAAACGCGTTGTGTGTTAAAAATGCAAATGTTAGCTTTAATGATTTCACTTTTAAATAAACTCTGAGCAGAATTACTTTCAATATTACTATCAAATGTCCTTGCTTTGCTGCGACATCAATCACAGCCCTTACGTCGCAACAAGTGGAGCGGTGTTCACGTGAATCTCCTGCGAATGCAGTCGGACGCCGCTAAAGCAAAGCAGTCACCTTGTCGGGCGCCAAGCTGTTTGCTGACAATGCTACTTCTGTTAAATTAGCATGCATTATGAATACTATGGCGTCTACGCACTAGTCCAAAAAAAAAAATAAAAAGTGGAAAAGCCACACTGTTCAATGGCGAAGGGGAACTGCTTTGCCCTTCGCCTCGTTTAAAGGCCATCCGAAGTTATCAATATACCACTGCAGTATTATGAGCTGGAAAACACTTATTGGAACGTCATTACAACACAACAGTGAATGTTGACCGAACATAAGATGGCTGTTTGGTAAAAAAACTTAATGTAAGTAGAGTGTTGAGAATTATTTGACGGACAAAATCACGAGTTATTTTAATTCATTAAGTGTCTTAATGTAAGAAGAGAATCATTTCGGCCGCGCGCGATCAGCCGAGCGGTCTTCGGCGCTGCAGTCATGGACTGTGCGGCTGGTCCCGGCGGAGGTTCGAGTCCTCCCTCGGGCATGGGTGTGTGTGTTTGTCCTTAGGATAATTTAGGTTAAGTAGTGCGTAAGCTTAGGGACTGATGACCTTAGCAGTTAAGTCCCATAAGATTTCACACACATTTCTGAGAATCATTTCGTAACACAAGTGGCCAGCGAGATTTATGTTGTCAAACAAGAATGGATCTTATGGAAAAATCAGCTTAAATTTCGCTACCTGAAACATTTCCCAGAGGTCAAGACAGTCATTTGCAGACCAGACATGACTACGTTTCAGTCATTGAAACATTTCATTATGAGCTCCCACAGAAGTTCCATGGCTCTGGAGGACTTACGACTAATTTCATCGCCGGCCGTTGTGGCCGAGCGGTTCTAGGCGCTTCAGTCCGGAACCGCGCTGCTGCTACGGTCGCAGGCTCGAATCCTTCCTAGGGCATGGATGTGTGTGACGTCCTCAGGTTAGTTCGGTTTAAGTAGTTCTAAGTTCTAGGGACTGATGACCTCAGATGTTAAGTCCCATAGTGCTCAGAGCCATTTGAACTAATTTCATCCTTTCTGATTTTGTCAGACCGTTCTCGTTACTTCCAACTTGAGCTCACAGACGTACAGTGTAGCACCCAACTGAATAGTCTGTTTGTCCAGTTCAGAAAATTAAAAGACTTTTATATAATGTTACCCCAAAATTTCAATGTTTGGTTGACACATTTGAGTGGGCGATCTTAATTTTTTTATTTTATTTTACTAAGCTCCGCCAAAGTTTGATTTCACAGAGTAACCCCATGTGTTTGTATCACGAACTACAGTTCCAGATAAACTCACCGGACAAAAAATGTGTCACCTTCGCGCAGGGCCAGCCATAGCATGCCAGACTTCACGCGTGCAGGGCATGCTGGCCGTGGGCAGGCCAAGGCCTGGTCCGTCTTGGCTTTGAACAGCCCTCTGGGAATTACCAGGAACACCACGATGTTTCATTGAGTATTGGTTTATGGCGTTTTTCGGTCAGCACAACACTCTTCATTTCAGCAAACTGTTGGTGTATGCGATGTTTATCCTCCACTATTTGATGTGGTATGAAGAACTGAACAAAAAGAGGCTCTCTTGTAATCTATCGTCACAAACCTTTAAAAATTAATTGGAATGATAGACGAGAGGTATGACAATACTCAATATATATTATGTAGTCCCATAAGCGATAGCTGCGAGAGAAGTTTTATGAAACGACAATACCAGGCAGAAAAAATTTATAGATTTATTTGACAATGAAAGAGTAGAAAATTACAGTTAGTTTAGAGTTGGAGAAAACATGTGATGACTTATTTGTTTAAAACAATATTAAACCCTATACTCTATAAGCATGTCGCCTTTCCTTAGCCGTTATCATTGCGACATCATCCATGTTCCGATGACTGAATATATTTCAGCTCTTGTATCTAAATACGTTGAACATAAAATCCGTCATTTTCATGCTGCAAAGAGGTGTGCCCTTGGTTAACAAAGTACGTTTTGTACTCAAAAGGCCGGCCGCGGTGGTTGTGCGGTTCTAGGCGCTCCAGTCCGGAGCCGTGCTGCTGCTACGGTCGCAGGTTCGAATCCTGCTTCGGGCATGGGTGTGTGTGATGTCCTTAGGTTAGTTAGCTTTAAGTAGTTCTAAGTTCTAGGGGACTGATGACCACAGCAGTTGAGTCCCATAGTGCTCAGAGCCATTTGAGCCTTTTTTGTACACAGAAATGCAAAATACCTTACGCTGGTGTTACACGAATAGATGAAGTTCCATCTTTCACATCTCGTGTTGGCGCTGAATCGCTCAACCTTGGAACAGGGAGCAGCGCGACTGTTAAACCGTCCTAGCCTGCTCCTCTCCGAGCCCTGCAGTATTTTCACATCGACCGACGCACCCCGAATAGTTTCCCACCGCAGATCGGAATGGTGCGCCTCGTTTCGTCTGCAATATGTTTCACTCCTGGCAGATTCCCAGGAAATGCTGCCCTCGGAGTACAAAAGAAGAATAATGGAGCAATTTCACTCGGGATTTCCCGAAAGACGCGTACGAGACATACAGCAATGCGACTGAAACAACAACGGGTAACGTAAGCTATCGTAATTCTTAAAGCCTCATTCCCATTGTTCTGTTTCTTTCTCTATCTTTCCACAGATTTCGTTTGCATTCTAAACTCTGTTTCGCCGTGCGTTTTTGTATAATAACAACCTGTTATATGAGCCACTGCGTTGCAGTGACGTGTCTTGCACGCTTTTTGTTCAATGCTCTTCCTACCACCGCCAATCCTCCCTGCAGGCAGTAGTGCCCTCATCCCGACCAGGAACAATTTTTTTCGTGCAAGGCGAAGTCTGCTTTCAAACAAAGGGAAAAACGTGTAAGTATTATATACCTCTGGTAAAATAAGAGACTAGTGAATTGAAATTCCTCTCACGTGCATTCGTACAAGTCTGTTTCTGCGACAGACCCATTTCTTCACTACGATTTACCAAGACACAAATCACTGACACACTTTATAGGCTATAGACGACTAAGCTACCCTGACCAAATGGTTTATTTGTTGCTTGCAATTATATATGACCAGCACCTCAGGAGCAACGTAGACCACGTTTTACGGTTATTGTTACTGTTGTTACAATCTAGAATGAATTAACGAAAATTGTTCTTGTCTTTCATAGACAGTTATTTGTACAGCCCGAAACTCAAGACCACATAACACTACTAAGCTATTTAAAAAGAAGAAGAAAATTATTTGAAAAGAAGTGGCCGAGAAAATGTGAAAAGATAAAGGAGAATAAACGAATAAGACTGAGAAGGAAATAACTACAAAACAACGTTAGTAGTAATGAGAAGGTGTTACTAGTAACGGTGAAAATGATAATGTAATTAATGAGGTAATAGTTGGCATAATGAGTATGTGTTCATGACTCCTATTGTTCTATCTGCACATCCTGAGACATAAACTAGGTCCGCTGTGTGTAACCAACACTTCAGGTGAACCTTCCAAGCTGAAAATAGATGACAAAGCCTCACTGGTACTACGCGACGAAGTCCAGTTCATGGGTGCCGCAAACGGATATTTGCTAAAAGAGTCTACAACAATAAGCTGACGAGTGCTCCAAAAGGCTCCACCAAAGTGTATATGCCCTCGCTGCCACGGCGGGGCCGATAGATTTTCAGCACAAGTGTGACACTGTGACGTCATCTGTTCAATGTGGGCGTCCATGCCTGGTCTATTGCAGTGCCGACGAGCTAAATGTTTTGTGCGTAAAATTCCCCAATGTCTTTGTTGGAGAAATCGCAACACATCTTTCTACAACAATTTTAAGAATAAGCACAAACAATTGTCCATACTCATTTTGCAATAAAATCACACCGTGCTGGAGGGAGAGGCTTTGCCGACGGGCAAAATATCGGCCCACAAAGGAATTCAGAATGTTTCTCGCTGAACGAGGCCAAGCAGTAAGTATGTAGTGCAACAAAAGGTTCAAGTCAGGGTCTCCTTCTGTGGCCTGCACAGTTTTCCTATAGATCAGCGGAAAACTCTGTTAAACTTCTGAGTCCTGTGTGTCGATCTGACAACAAGATGCGGCAGTATCGAATTCAAACTCAGGGCCAGCTGGAAGACGGGAAGAGGGGTCCCCATTTGCATGCTTCGGCACAATATTTCGTACTGATACCGTGACAATAGCAAAGCCCAACGTCGCAGCTTCTGAGCCATGCATGGCGGAACGGGTTGGACGGATGAAACAAAGACTGAAGTAGCTTATGGTCCGTCACTAGGTAAAATATAAGGAGCGCTTCCTTCTCGATTTGTAAATCATTACAAAGAGTCTTGGTCAATAACTTGGAAGCAAAAGCAATCGGCCTGTCCTGTGAACCAAATCTGTGCCAGAGCACAATTCCGATTCCGTACGAGGAAGCGTCCACTGCCAAAACCATAGGCTTAGCGGTCTCGAAATGAACAAGGCATCTGTCAGTCAGCAGGGTGTTTTGTAAGTCTCTGGAATGCATCCTGACACACTTTGGCC
Source organism: Schistocerca cancellata (assembly GCF_023864275.1). Classification (NCBI taxonomy): domain Eukaryota; kingdom Metazoa; phylum Arthropoda; class Insecta; order Orthoptera; family Acrididae; genus Schistocerca; species Schistocerca cancellata. The sequence goes on along the minus strand of NC_064626.1, from coordinate 1,105,115,811 downwards.
CAAACAAAAGGCACACCCTTCCGGCGCAAACGATGCAACGGAGCCGCGATCTGGACTGCGTTGGATATAAACCGGATATAATACGTCAACTTATCGAGATCTGACTCAGTTCCTGGTCCCGGCCGAGGTTCGAGTCCTCCCTCGGGCATGGGTGTGTGTGTTTGTCCTTACGAAAATTTAGGTTAAGTAATGTGTAAGTTTAGGGACTGATGACCTTAGCAGTTAAGTCCCATAAGATTTCACACACATTTGATTTTTTGACTCAGTTCCGCCACATTAAGCGGCGCAGGAATGTTCCGGATTTGCAGAAAATGTGGGTGAAGGAGATAAATACCTTGACTATTAAGAACATGGCCTAAATAGTGAATTTCACTCTGAAAAAAGGCACGTTTGTCCAGCTGACGCCTCTAACCTGCTGCTGAAAGCACTTGAAGAGGTTTACGAAGGTTACTAATATGTTCCTCCGGTGTAAGTCCTGACACCATCATATTGTCCAAGTAATTGGAACAGACTGTAACTTTTGCAGTAAGCAGTTCTAAGTAGCTTTGGAATATGGCAGGCGCGGAAACGCTGCCAAAGGGTAACAGCAAAAATTTGAACAACGCTAAATGTGTGTTGACAACAAGCGCGTTCTGAGACTTCTCATCTAGCGGAATTTGCAAATAAGCTTTGCGTAAGTCGACTTTTGAAAAATAGCAGCCTGCACCAAGCCTGTCTTTTAATTCCTCAGGGTGAAGCAACGGGTTAAGTGTTAGTTATTGTTTGCGGATTCGCAGTGGATTTTAAGTCAACATAAAGACGAAGTCTTCCAGAAGCCTTTATAAGATTACCAAGGGACAAGCCCATTGACTAGTCCGGATAGGAGCAATATACAATTTTCTTGCCATTTTTATGTTACCTTGCAGCTCTGTCTCTAAATGCATGGGAGCTGGAACATCCCCCGAAAGAAACTTAGGTTGCACATTGTCCTTTATTGTAATGGCCGGTACAAAATTATTACTCTTCCAAGTACTTCAGAAGATAAATCATGAAACTCCACAATCAATTAAGTAACACTGTCCTTTGGGCTGAAAGCAGAAACAGAAAGTACATTGTCCTGAATACGAAGACCAAACAAATCAAATGGATCTAACCTAAAAATATTTTAATCGTCTCGAGAATGCAAAACTGTAAATGTCACTGTCCTTGTGTGGGACTGGAATGTGGCAGGAAAACTACTTGTACCAAGCACTGGAATGTCTTGAGCGTTATACGCAGTAAATTCCATGCAAGATGATGTCAACTGTAGCGAGCCCCACTGTTCACAAGTGGCACGATTAAGCAATGTAACGGAAGCGCCAATGTCTACTGAAGTCGCACAAAGCGTCTGGCAATGACTAAGTTCACAAACAATTTGTTTGACCGTCGTTGCATACCACTTGGGAAGCACGTCTTCAATTTGGTCATTACTAGTACCGGTAGCTGTTGCGGAAAAAACTGCGAATACGTTCACTGAGTGAGAAGGTGCATCACGCTTACGAGAGCGAATGTGGGTGGAGATCTTTTTCTGTTGCAATCACACGTGTTGTACATAACCTGGCTTTCCACAAGCAAAGCAAGTCACGTTCCGCGAAGGGCTTTTTTGTCTTTTACGCTTAGAAAAGCAGCGCGGACATGATTTCACAGCAGACTCATGCGTTGACATTTGTTTACTCTTACCGTAACACGGTGGATCGTTTGCGAGAGGCAGTCAATCGCGAGGTCGTAGCCGTCTGTCACTTTGCGTTACACTGCAATGAGAGCTACCTCAAAGTTTTCTACGGCACTATCATACGAGTCCTGATCTTCAATAATTTATAACACTTGTTTCAAAGTAGGACCAGAATGATTGAGAATTTGTTCACGAATCCTACTGTCGGGGAAAAGGTATGTAATTGCATCACCAACCATTGCGTCACTGTAGTACTGTCCACAGCTACATTCAAAACGACACTGCCGTGTCAAACTCTGAAGTTCAATGACGCACTGACGATATGTCTGTTCTGGCTTTTTGCGCAATCAAAAGAACTTGAAAAGGGCTGTAGCAACCCGTACGTGATCCTCGTAATAACGAGTGCAGATAGAAAATAAATCCTTAAAAACTAGCAACTCTGACCTGCTAATCAGGAATAACTTCTGAGAGAGCAGGCCGGGGTGGCCGATCGGTTCTAGGCGCTACAGTCCGGCGCTACGGTCGCAGGTTCGAATGCTGCCTATGGCATGGATGTGTGTGATGTCCTTAGGTTAGTTAGGTTTAATTAGTTCTAAGTTCTAGGCGACTGATGACCTCAGAAGTTAAGTCGCATAGTGCTCAGAGTCATTTGAACCATTCCGAGCGAGGCCGTAAGCTCCTGTTCCGGGCGTCGGCAAGAAATAGGAAAGTTTCACAGTCTTTACAGTTGATGTGTAGTACAACGAGCGTCGAACTGAACGTACCACTCGTTACATTCCTCTTGTTGTTCATCGAAAGCTCGGAACGGCGGAATGCACGATGGTGGTGCCGTGGAAGTGGCTGGTTGTTGTGGCGGAGTTGAAGCAGCAGCGGCTTGTACATTAATAAGCTTCTGGACTGCCGTCATCAACTGCGACATTTGGTGGTTCTGAAACTGAATAAACTGCATTAGATCAAAGCCAGCAGCAGCCGGAGATGTGGTATAGGAGGTGGATTAGATGCCACTTTAACGATTGGAGCTCCGCAACAAACTATAAGTAGAAGGAAAACTACGCAATTAGTAACATTGCTCCTCTGAAAAAAAATAGAGAAACATTAGTGACGCGCTCTGACTGGGCGGCGAAGAGCGAAGGCAGCATTGGTTCTGAAATCCTCGTCGTCAGATGTGTCGGCTACTGTGGGAGCTAGCACCGACACAGACAAGGCAGGAGAGAAGTTGCGATGGCCAGCATCAAGAATCCAAAATGATCTGTACATTAAAAGTTAGCATTAATATAATACTTCATTTCTACAAAGAAGAGAACCGTTACTTAACTTGCTGTACCTCCTTCGTGCAAGTACATTGCCAATCCACTACTACTCGCAGAACACAGACTATTCCTTAGTAACGATGCTCTCGAAGTCTGCGACCGAACTGGGCCAACCAGCGATAGGTGGCTGGTTAAATCAGCGTTGATAGGTGTGGCGCTGCCCGTTCTTCCCACTGGTGCGCGAATCATCGCCTTCTTGACGCCATTTCGCAGTGCTGTGCTGGTCGGTGTGCAGCCGATTCTTGATGCAAAGATAAGTGTTTAGCTTTGTACACCGAAAATGCAGGGTATGTAAAAAAATATGTATACACACTTTTATAAAGATAAGCTATTATATTAACATCAGCATTTCAACGATTCAAAGTGAAACAATTACAACAAGTGTTCAAACTGCAAATCGCCCGCTTCCAAACAGTTCTGAGCACGATGCAGTAAATGTGTCACATGCCCTAGAATTTCAAGGTATAATTCTGCTAGTGTTCGTGGCTTCCTGCTATACACCACGTTCTTGAGGGTACTACACAAGTAAAAATCAAGTGGGGTCAAATCGGGAACTCGACGGGAGCACTTCGTGCAATTCGAAGAACTTGTGCATTTTTACTCGGATAGGCCCGTACATCCCTATGAAAGTGGGATGGAGCGCCATCTTGCTGGAAAAAACGTCCACCACCAAACACAACACAAATGGATGGTCAAATTAATGAGTCTAGCATCTCCAGGTAACTCCTGCCAGTAATCGTACCTTAGAATAAGAAACGTCCAGTCAACCCCCTTGATGATAATCTGCACCAGACGTTACGTCCGGAGGCTCACTCGACATAAGCACGTAGATTTCGCAGGGTCCGGTACGTGCAGGTATGCCTGTCTACAGTGCCATTTAAATTAAACTATGCCTCATCAGATCATACCACTTTCGAAACAAAATTAGGATCAAGTTAAACCTGTGCAAGGGACCATTCAATAAACTCCTCCTGAAGTCCTCATTCAACGCGAGATGTAAGCTTACTGTTTTATTCTGTGCAAATTAAGACTTATGCTTGCCCCAGTCACTCCTACTGATTACTGTGCTAAACGACTGAAAGCATCTAACGCCTGGACGGAAGACTCTTCAACTGTTGTTGAGTATGGCTGACTTCATCTTCCCTTATGCATATCCATAATTGTTCTAGCAGTTTCAAACTTATCGTGAAGGCAAGCAATGCCTCCCCGTTCCATATTCCTGCCTCCAATGTCGTTGCACTTCACTGGTGTTCTTCAACTTCCAGTACCATTTATGACCGCTTATTCGCTGCCTCGAAAGTCAATTGTGTTCGCACCGTGACCTCGCTTTGTACACTATCATTGAGGGAGGGGAGGGGGGGGGGCACAACACTACTGCCATATGTTGCTCAACCAAAATATTTGATAAGTGAACGACCGCAACTGAGGAAAATATTTATAGAATAAAAATCCGCTTCATTTGTCCGTAGTTTTCTTAATTTATTCCATGATCGGTTTCGAAGCATAAAGCTCCATCTCTATTTGCTACCAAATAATTATGGGGACAAAAATGTGTGGCAGTCAGGTCAATTAGTCATGGGGGTCACACCCTCGTCAAACAGGTGGGAGCATACGAGCGTCAACGACAACGCCCGCTAGGACAGCCCGACACGGAAGTGTCTAGGCAATATTCATTCTATAAACATGTTGCTCAATCTCTGTGCTATACCTTCACCTCATAGCGATTGTGATTTCAAAGCATGTGGTTCGTATAGCCAGATTTACTCGTATAATATGTATACAAATTTTTTATCTACCCTGTGTATGGCTTCTTTCTTTTTCTTTTTTCTCCAATTCAAGTAATATTCATATCCCGCACTCCAGAACTGCAGACTGCAGATTAATTAATATTGACTTCATTTTGAGATCCAACAGTTTTTCCAAGAAGTTTATTTTTCTTTAATTACTGTATTAGAAATGAATTTTGAAGTGTTATTTCGTAAAGAGGATTGAATTCTTAACCTCTTCATGTGATTCTTCGCTAAATTGCACATGCATGCCTAAGTGAGTTGCATTCAAGATTTTGGTACAACTAATAAATAAACTGAAATTGTGTAAGGTGTCATGGTCTCCTGACCTTCATTTCGTATATATATTCCGACCTCACCATCGTATTCTGTGTATCAAGACGTTTCATTCGAGCCCAAACTCGATAGGGTACAGTCAGTTTTACATATTTCCATTTAACCGATATGTAAATCTAATAAATAAATCGCAAGTGCGCACAAACATTCAAGACATGACGGCCACAGGAGTTTTTGTTCGGCGGAGGCAATCAGCCCAATGGAAACTCCGTAGGAGGGTGAGTTAGCACGCAGCTGAGCCGGCCGGCCAACTTCCCAGGGACCAAAACAGTTTTTGCCAGAGAAAAGGGATAATGGCCTGCGTGTTCAACTTAAAAGCAAAACTCGTTCTACTGTTTGGGAGAGCCCAAGCGTACTCATTTTTGACAGACCTCTGTCATTAGGAATCGGAGTGATACTCTACATTGACATTGAGTCACTCGCGATTAGGCGTTTGTTCACTATGTTGGCCACGATACTTGATGTGTGGTGTCAACACAGAGTATTAGTTAGCGAACATTGAGTGGCATCGTGGTGGACTGGTTCTCTGACAGGTGAACCACGCCAATAGTTAGACTAGGGGCAGATAGGAGTCCTTGACTTCATCAAGGCGTATTGAGAGTTCGATTGGCGAAGGTCAGTCCACATAGAAAGGGATAGTTTTGTTATTTTTCAGCGGCGAACGACGCAGGCAGCAGTCGTCACAGCTCACGGTATTGTGCGCTACAGCGTAGGCAAGCCCCATCTTTCCTCCATTAGAAATAACATACTTCATTCACGTTACTCCATTACATTTCGCACGCGACAACCTCGACCATACCTACAAAACTTTAGTCGGATAATTATTCAAGTTGAGTAGACGCGGCTCTCAGCCACACTGCCTAGTAAATAAAATTCTTAAAGAAAATGGATAGAAGAGCTTTCCCACACTTTGTATATAAATTTCATTAACAGGATTCCTATCCATAAGAGGTAACCTCCTATTCCGAAAAGAACCGTGAAATCTGTGTATCAGTTTATAAATAAAAGTTTCACTTCAGTTTCTCATATTTTGCAATAAATAATATTTTCCGTTCGTTTAATGTTTTCCTTACACTAACTAGCAATACTCCAGTACCCAAGCATCCCACTAGTTACGTAAGAAAATAGAATATTTTTGTGTCTTTTCCTTACAATGGACGACTCCAGAAGATATTTATTGCTGAAAGTTTTTCAGGCATTTCTTTTTGGTACGTTAGGAACGGATTTCTGATTTCTGTAGTAGGGTGGCGTGGAAATTGCTTCTTGCAGGAGCCAAAGGGTACTTGTCAGATCAATCCGTCGCTCAACTCGCCAACATAACACCCACACACATACAATTGATAACGTTCATTTCTTTTTTTCGCTTGTGGTACGTACTATGTGCATATGTCAGGCAGTTTGCAGGCCGCTTTTCTAGTGCCTTTGAATGCTGTGTTTTGTGCATTGTTACTTCGGAGCCCGTAACGCTCGAAGTGCATTTAACTGAGACATAATTAACTGAAAGAGAATTAATGCTAAAAAATAGTGTTTTCAGTCTGTCGTATAAAAAAATCACTTCCAAAACCATTAGATTTGTGTTTGAGACCTGGATCATGAACTACCGCAAATAATATCATGCCATTTCTTTTCTATTACACGGACCAGCATTAAAAAATATGATTTACGGCATTTAACGTTTTTTCGTGTTAGACTTCATACCTAATGTCTTGGTGACCTTCAGATTGTTCTTTTATCTGTGTTGTTTTGGAACTTCGCAGTTTACTGGGTACGGATTAAGCGAGTAGAGCTTCGCATAACGGTAGTTGAGTGGAGAAGGTATCCCTTACAACAAACTGCCAGCCGGCAAGCCTGGCTCTGGGCGATCCCAAGCGGCGACGATATTGGCTCGCTGATAAGGTAAGCCCTTCGAACGATCGGTTGCAGAGGAAAGATACCGCAACCAATCAGCGTGACGCTGTCGACTTCGCTATCTTGGCGGCCAAAGCTAGCGCTGGCTGCCGAAATCGCTTCCTGTTGCAGGTCGATTTTGTGTCACGAAGAAACGTCGCATGCGACCGTCTATGTGTTGCTTTCCGGATTCCTCTTCCACTAGAATGTTGCGAATTTCCTTCAAGTGTCCTCACCTCTTGCCCCAATAAACCGAAGAGACCAACTGATATCACGAGCTCTTCGGATGGCGTCTGTACTACCAGTTTTTTGTTATCGATATTGCAGCGGTGGTGTCTCAAAGCCATTACTACCTACCGTACCTGTGGTCTCGGGGTAGCGGCTCTGATTAGTAATCAAAAACATCCTCGGACCAGGGTTCGAAACCCGCCTCCGCTTAAATTTCGATTGATAATCAGCATTGGCGCGTGAAAGACTTCCGGCGTAAGAGGTCACCCTCGTACTACCAACGACCTTGTCAAAGAGGGCGGAGAACCGGACAGACTTTCAGGGCATCCTCTTGTCCTTAGGGTGGGAAACTGCCCCTGAAGGCCGAAGAATCAGCAATGATCAACGGCATGAGGATGCAGAAGGCAACGGAAACCACTGCATTAAAGACACGTAACGTGTACCCACAGGATATGTGGCCTGTAATTGAATAAGTGTCATAATGATCTCCCCATTGGAAAAAGATTCCGGAATAATCACAAATTTGGATCTCGGGGAGGGAACTGCCAAGGGAGAGGTGACAATGAGAAAAAGATTGAATAATCTACGAAAGAGTAACGTACTACGAATGTCAGAAGCTTGAACGTGGTTGGGAAACTAGAAAATCTTAAAAGGGAAACGCAAAGGCTCAAACTAGATGTAGTAGGGGTCAGTGAAGTGAAATGGAAAGAAGACAAGGGATTCTGGTCAGATGAGTACAGGGTAATATCAACAGCAGCAGAAAATACAGTAGTATAACGGGCGCAGGATTCTTTATGAATAGATAGGGCAGAGAGTGTGTTACAGGGTTGTTTTCGTCAGAATCGACACCAAACCAACACCGACAACCATAGTTAAGGTATACATGTCGACGTCACAAGCTGAAGGTGAAAAGATAGAGAAAGTACATGAGGATATTGAAAGCGTAATACAGTACATAAAGGGAGATGAAAATCAAATAGTCGTGGTTAGTCGTGGTGGAGTGGGATTCAGTTGTAGGGGAAGGAGTAGAAGAAAAGGTTACAGGAGAATATGTGATTGGGAGAAGGAATGAGAGAGGAGAAAGAGTAATTGAGTTCTGTAATAAAATTCAGCTAGTAAGAGCGAATACTCAAGAGGAGGAGGTATACCTGGAAAAGACCGGGCGATACGGGAAGATTTCAGTTAGATTGCATCATGGTCAGACAGAAATTTCGAAATCAGAAACTGGATTGTAAGGTGTACCCAGGACCAAATAGGGACTCAGATCACAATGTAGTAGTGATGAAAAACAGGATGAAGTTCAAGAGACCACTCAAAAATAATCAATAAGCAAAGAACTGCGATACAGAAGTACTAAAGGATGACGAGACACACTCGAAATTCTCTAGGGCTATAGATACAGCAATAAGGAATAGCACAGTAGGCAGCGCAGATGAAGAGAAATGAAAATCTCTAAAAAGGGCAATCATAGAAGTTGGGAAGAAAAGCATATGCACAAAGAAGGTAACTGCGAACAAACCATTGGTAACAGAAGAAATACTTTAGTATATCGACAAAAGATGAAAGTAAAAAAATGTTGGGGGAAAATCAGGAATACAGAAATACACGTCGCTGAGGAATGAAATAAATAGAAGTGCAGGGTAGCTAATAGAAATGGCTGCTTGAAAAACGTGAAGAAATCGAAAAAGAAATTATTGTCAGAAGGATTGATTCAGCATTCAGGGAAGTCAAACAACCTTAGGTGAAATTAAAAGAAAGGATGGTAACATTAAGAGTGCAACGGGTATTCCACTGTTAAATGTAGAGGAGAGATCGGATAGGTGGAACGAGTACACTGAAAGCCTCTATGAGGAGGAAGATTTGGCTGATGTAATAGAAGAAGATACAGGAGTCAATTTAGAAGAGATAGGGGATCCACTATTAGAATCAGAATTTAAGAGAGCTTTCGAGGACTTAAGATCAAATAAGGCAGAAAAGATAGATAACTTACCATCAGAATTTGTAAAATCATTTTGGGAAGTGGCAACAAAACGATATTCACGTTGGTATGTAGAATGTATCAGTCTGGTGACATACCATCTGACTTTCGGGGAAGCATCATCCACACAATTCCGAAGACTGCAAGAGCTGACAAGTGCGAGAATTATCGCACAATCAGCTTAACAGCTCATGTATCCAAATTGCTGACAAGAATAATACACATAAGAATGGATATGAATATTGAGGATGTGTTGGATGGCGATTAGTTTGGCTTCAGGAAAGGTAAAGGCACCAGAGCGTCAATTCTGACGTTTCTGCTGATAATGGAAGCAAGACTGAAGAAAAATCAAGACACGTTCATAGGATTTGCCGATCTGGAAAAAGCGTTCGACGATTTGGAATAGTGCAAAGTGTTCGAAATTCTGAGAAGAGTATGGATAATCTATAGGAAGAGAATGTTGATGATCAGGTGGACTGATATGGTAAGGAGTGAGGAGATTCTGCGCAGCATCGGAGAGGAAAGAAATATGTGGAAAACAATGACAAGGAGAAGGGACAGGATGTTATGACATGTGTTAAGACATCAGGGAATTACTTCCATGGTTCTAGAGGGAGCTGTAGAGGGCAAAAACTGTAGATGGAGACAGAGACTGGAATACATCCAGCGTAGGTTGCAAGTGCTATTCTGAGATGAAGAGGTTGGCACAGGAAAGGAATTCTTGGCGGGCCGCAGCAAACCAGTCGGAAGACCTGTGATCCCAGAAAAAAAGGAACGTTTTTGTCAAACTAGTTCGGTAGCTCCCAACAATGTAACAAATTACTTATGGCTTTTCGACTGATGGATAACGAGAAAGTCTAAAAAGTCTAAAAGTGATTATCACCTTATTTTCTTCATACTAGTTCGATAACCTCCAGCAATGTATTAAAATATCGTACTTACGACTTTCTGTTCATGAGTCCAAGAATACAATTTATGCCTAGAAGTCCGATAGCATGTCCAGCATTTAGCTGTGTATGACAACAGAGAAGCTGTCCTATGACAGACACGTAAGAGTGCTCACAGTTTCCTTCGAAAAATAAGGGAATAATAATGCTAAATGTGAGACAAATGCAAGACTTCTATTGTGACATCATGGAAAGTGACATTAGTTTTTGACATAACACTACGATAACTTATCTAATACATACACTGCTTGCCACAAAAATGTAACACCATTAATGTGGCACACAACAGCTGTGAAATTGATTCAAATTGTTTGCATGCTTGGTGATATAAACAATTAATATTTCAACGCAACCGCACAAAGAGAAATGAGTATCGTCATCTACATTCCGTTAATTGGAAAGATCAGGCACTGGCTTTCTCTGTCCTCTGTTTGACATAAGTTTCTGTTAGGACAGATAAGAGCGGAAGCTATCCCACAAACAGCTTAACAGCTGCTGACAAAATAATGTATAGAAGAATGGAACAGAAAATTGAGGTTTAGATGACGATCAGTTTGGCTTTAGGAAAGGTTCTGACGTTGCGCGTGCTAATGGAAGCAGTGCTGAAGAAAAGTTAAGACATGCTCATAACATTTATCGACCAGGAAAAGCGTTCGACAATGTAAAATGATGCAAGATGATCTAAAATTCTTAAAAATATCGGAGAAAGCTATAGGGAAAGACAAAAGGTACAAGAATGAAGAGAGTACAATAAGATTCCAAGACAAAGAACGAAGTGCTCGGATTAAATAGGGTGCAAGGGAGGTATACAGACTTTTGTACCTACTGCTCACTTTGTACATCGAAGAACTAATGACGGAAATAAAAGAATGGTACAAAAGTTGGATTAAAAATTAAAGTAAAAAATATCAATAATTAGATTCGCTGATAACATTGCCATCCTCAGTCAATGTGAAGAAACGTTAGAGAAACCCTTGGATGGAATGAACAGCCTAATAACGAGTACAGAATAGGGATTGAAAGCAAACTTGAAAAAAATTAAATTCTGAGATGTAGCAGAAATGCGAATATCGCGAAGCTTAATATCAAAACAGGTGATCACAGAGTGCTCGAAGTCTGGAAGCAAAATAACCCACTGTGGACAAAGTAAGGAGAATACAAAAAGCAGACTAGCAATGCCAAAGAGGACATTCCCTGCCAAGAGGAATTGGTCTCAATAAGAGGAAGAAATTTCTGACAATGTACGTTTGGAGCACAGCATTGTAAGGTGAAACTTGGACAGTGGTAAAATTGCAACAGAAGAGAATCGAAGCGTTTGAGATGGGTGCTACAGGTTAATGTTGAAAGTCAGGTATGCTGATAAGATAAGGAATACGAAGGCTCTCCACAGAAATGGCGAAGGAAGGAACATATGAGAAACACTGACAACAAGAAGGGACAGGATAATAGGACGCCTGGGAATAGCCTCCACCTTACTAGAAGCAGGTGTAGAGAGTAAAAACTGTAGGGGAGACAGATTTTTTTTAGGGCGCTCAACTACTAAGGTCATTAGCGCCCAGTCACAAACGTTAGTGCATTAATAGCTTAGAAAAACGCAAGGGGGGCAACACCAGAAAGTACTTACAAAGACGCAGATAAACAAAATAAAAGAGTTAGATCTCTTTGGACAAGTCCGTCAATGTAATAAAACTAAGGACATGAGCAGCTGCTCGAGCGTCATCAGCTAAAAGTTCCTTTAAGTTAGACGGCAGACACAGGACAAAACGAGAGTGAATGAAACGGGGACAGGACAATAAAACATGGCGCACCGTCAATGGATGACCTGCGGGGCGGGGTCACCGGACAACAGGTAGCGGTGGCTAAATCGCCAATGTCCAATCTGCAACCTAGCCAAAATGACCTCCTCCCGCCGGGAAGGGCGTGAGGAGGTCGTCCGAGCCGTCGGGATCGGTTTGATGGCCCTAAGCTAATTTTCATGGAGAGGAGCAAGCCTCATGCCACAATGATGAAACGCGCCGACAAAGAACCCCACTAGCATCAGTTGATGGGACACAAAAGGAAGCTGTCCGAGGCAGGAGGACAGAGGCCTTGGCTGCAGCATCAGCAACATCGTTCCCAGGCACACCAACGTGGTCAGGAATCCACAAAAAAGGACACGAGCGCCGGTTTCAGCTAGCGACTGAAGGGACCGCTGAATTCGTTGCACGAGAGGGTGGTCCGAATATGGGTCACGGAGACTCAATGGCGCTCAAAGAATCAGAGCAGATGGCATAGGGAGAATGACGATGGCGGCGGATATACTAAACAGCCTGATAGAGAGCAGAAAGCTCAGCTGTAAAGCTTGAACACTGGTCAAGGAGCCGGTATTGAAAGGTATCACCCCAACGACAAAGGCACATCCGACGCCAGCAGTAGTTTTGGAGCCATCCGTGTAAATAAAGACGTTATTAGCGAGCCTCGAACGAAGTCGAGAAACCTCGAACGGTATATCGAATCCGCGGTCCTCTCCTTGGGTGAGTTCAAGGTGAACGCGAACTTGAGCCTGGAGCCAAGGTGCCCGCATCTCGTGGTCGTGCGGTAGCGTTCTCGCTTCCCACGCCCGGGTTCCCGGGTTCGATTCCCGGCGGGGTCGGGGATTTTCTCTGCCTCGTGATGGCTGGGTGTTGTGTGCTGTCCTTAGGTTAGTTAGGTTTAAGTAGTTCTAAGTTCTAGGGGACTGATGACCATAGACGTTAAGTCCCATAGTGCTCAGAGCCATTTTGGAGCCAAGGTGGCGTCGGGCTCCCACTCACTCGAAAAGTCGTAGGGAGGGTAAAATCAAATTGCTGAAGCAGGCGACGAAAGCGAACTCCAGGAGGTAACAGGGCACAGACATGCAGCCCGTGGCGGTCGAGAGAGTCGTCAAAAAAGGAGAAATACGACGGGTGGTCGGGCATTGACATCAGTCGGCAGGCGTACCGACAAAGCAACATATCGCGCCGGTAGTTTAGCGGGAATGCGACAGCTTCGGCATACAGACTCTCAACGGGGCTGGTGTAGAATGCTCCAGTCGGGGAAGACAGAGATTTGAATACATCCAACAAATAATTGAGGATGTAGGGTGCAAGTGCTGCTCTCAGATGAAGAGGTTAGCGCAGAAGAAGAATTCGTGACGGACCTCATCAAACCAATCAGAAGACATGATGACTAACAAAAAAAAATTGCGTTATGCCTCACGTAAGAAGAAAAAAGTTCTACCAGCTCGTGTCGGAATCAAACAGCGGCAGGATCGTGGCCATTCCACGACAATGTTGCTCGGATTGCTCAGCTTCCCTGGACCATTATGCGTATACAGAATTCGCGACACGTGAAACCAAACACCACCTGCTGCTTCATGTGGAACAACTGTGTTGACAACAGGTGGCCATCGGCCTCCACCGTCAGTCTGTCCAGTGGCCTTGCTGCTCTGCCACATTTCCTCCAGGCGGCTGCTCTCATGCTCCAGCTTTTGGGAAGAAATCGTTTTCCCTGGCTGGTGCCTACTGCACTTTGATCCAAAGACGACCACGGCCATCGCGTCCTTCGTCTCCACATTTCAGTCAGCGGACAATCCACTGTCCAACCACGCCGGAAACATCAACAACCTCTGGTGGAGCGTCAAGCCAGGCCCGGCGTTATGAAAATTATCTCTTTTTTTCTGCATATTGGATGACATCAACTGAAAATAATCGTGTTGACAGCAGGTGACCATGAGCCTTGGCCGTCAGTGCTCCCAGTTGCCTTGGTGCTCTGCCACACTTCCTCCAGGCGACAGCTCCCATGCTCCAACTTTTAGGAAGAATACGCTTTCGCTGGCCGGTTCCTGCCGCTCTTTGCTCCAATGACGATGACGGCTACCGCGACCTTCATGTCCACATGTCAGTCGGCTGCCAGTCCACGGTCTAGCCACGCCGGAAGCATCAAACACCTCTGTCGTAGCATCACGCCAGGCCCAGCATTATGAAAAGTATCTATTTTTTCTGTGTTTTGGGTGATATTGACTGAAAACAATCATTTACTATGGTCAGCAATTTCCCACAATCCGTAAACGACGTGTATGGACAGATGTTCTGTAATAACCGCTCGTTCAAGTTGAATGACGTTACACTCTCTCGAGGGATCGATTTTGTTTAAGGCAATGTAATAGACAAAACTGATGATACCATGACTAATATTTCGCTTCTGGCCTACGTGATGTCGATGTAGCGTTCTACCTCGCAAAATGGATATCATTGTTTCGAGTCCCAGTACGATCGAGAGTGTAGGTTCATATATGGTTTAGCTCTCTTTCATATTTCATCTAGCGTTCAAAAATCATGTTTTACTCTTTCACGGAAAGTATTTCACCCTATATTCCCAAACATTTTTCTTTTATTCTCCTCGTACGCAAACAGTTGATAGTGTACATTTCTATTCTGTTCTCTCTAATAACACGAACTGATCCGTACATATGAATTGTGTAAAGTCGAGGAAGATGGTATTCGAAATTGCATGGAACGACCTCTGGCTTTGATGACATTAAACATCCTTACTATGAAGGTTTGAGATGTTCCCGACAAAAACATCGTTAAAAATTGTGCGCTGACTTAGGAAAGGGTATGGTGGAGAACTATTCTCCAATCTTTTGTTGAGAAACTTATTCTGACGTTCATCCGAAGTAATTACGAAATTCTCAAGAGTCCTGCACATGTATCACCAATTTAAAGCGACCTTCAACGGTTCTCATCGTTGTTCTAAGTAAACCAACATTCTCAGGGCGTTTAGTAACAGCAAATGCAATACCATTTCTGTCAAAATGTCAAGTTATATTGCAAGCGGGGACATAACCTTGTAGAGAACAAGTTACAACACGCTGTATCACTCTGTGTATTGTGGACGTGCTCCTTCTTCATGGCAGCGTGTTGAATGCGGAATCGCAGGCCATTTATTTGGTGAAACGGTTCATGGATTACAAGACATATTCTTAGATGTTTCAGAGGCGTTTGATAGTCTTCACCATAAGATTCTGCTAAATAAGCTAGAAGCATTTGAAATAAGAGGCGTAGCTAAAGACTGGTTTCTATCATACCTAGCAGATGGGGTACCAGGAGGTTATAATTGAACTGACAGGGTGTTCCGTGTGCTTCAATGAGGGCTGTATAAACAGCAGAATGCTGAAAAATCGTAGGCATATCCATGAACCGATAAGCTCGCGGAGTATGCTGACAAAAATAATAGTTGCATTCTCTGCCACCAGGTGAATATATGGTGCTGTAAGCAGTCAGAATGCGAAATGTTCCGTGTTTTGACGATGGTATGGTGCATGTCGGTTTGTGACGGGTATTAGTTTCCTTTGGGAAGTCACTGTTGGTGTAAAGTGCTATGAAAATTAAACTTCTCCGTACGAAAGGTAATGGCTATTGAGAAGGGAGACCATTCACTGGTGCTAAAGTTGTTTTTACAGAACGGCAGCAATAGCAGCGCTACATTGCGAGAATATCCCCGTCAGAAACAGCTGCGAACAGGCCCTGTGTCAATAAATGGACTAAATAATATGACCAATAAATTGGAAGAAACAGGTGAATTTGGTGGTGCAGCATGGAGAGCGAGGCGGCCCATTCCCATGGCAGTTGTAGATGAAGTTGCTCTAGCTATAGGCGACTGAGTAGCGTATGCCTCAAATTCCGCATCTAGTGCTGGAACTGTGTCACGAGAATTGCCTCTCCCTGATCAACAGGTCAAAAGATTTTACTGCGCATCTTACACTGGTACCCCCACAAGAATCAGAATTTGCAGGAAATGAAGCCTCAAGATCCGCTACATGAAAATGGATGAAATGTGGCCGTGGAATATTCTTTGGGCAAACGAGACACATTTTACTTCGCACGGTGCCGTGGATCACAGAAGCATCTTCATCTACAACTGCCATAAGAATGGGCCGCCTCCCTCCCCATGCTGCACCACCAATTCACCTGTTTCTTCCAACGCACATGTGTTTCTACTCCACCAATAGTTGTGCAGGAAGATCCACTCACAACTGAGAAAATATTCCGATCTACTATAGATTTCACGATAAAACCGAGCGTTCGGCTCCATCTGCGGAGGATATCTTGCTTCTGACTGCAGCAAATTCCTTTTGCGTGTGCTCGCAAGCAGCGTCATGATGTGATTGTTTTGAATACCCAAGCGCAATCGGTCGTTATCAGCTGTTGTTGCCCGCTGCTGCTATCACCCCAACGTGGAAGACTAGTACACATCTTCAACACCGGGATCCAGATGTTATTCAGTTTCAAGTCCTCCTCCCTATTGATATTCCTGGGGTGTTTAACAATGCCTTTGGCCTTTCTGTATAGCCTTTCACGGTATCCGCGTGTGGCTGCCAGTACTTGAGTCGGCAACAGACAACGGCCAATTGTGCTTAGGTATTCAAAGCATGTGACGTCACGCCTCTGCGCGGGGGTATGCGTAAACACAATTGTGCTGCAATCACTTGCGAGCCAGAGTGTGAAGTGGACAAAAAAATGTTCAAATGTGTGTGAATTCCTAAGGGACCAAACTGCTGAGGTCATTGGTCCCTAGACTTACACACTAGGTAAACTAACTTACGCTAAAGACAACACACACATCCACGCCCGAGAGGACTCGAACCTCCGGCGGGAGGGGCCGCGCCATTCGTGACATGGTGCCTCTGATCACAGCCACGCCGCGCGGCTATGAAGTGGACACTCAAGAAAGCTACGATCTCCCTTGAAAATGTCTTCTACAGATAGGTACGGAACTTCGTAATATAATGTTAAATCCATTCGACCACGGCGCAATAGCCTGGAATATTTTATTAATTAAGACATATCTTGCCTTGAAAGATTACGTTTTGCAATAAGGAACATTCAGTGCACTCAGCTTATGTGTGTCAAGAAGTCGTTTCTGAAAGTATATGTATGGAGTGTAGCCATGTATGGAAGTGAAACATGGACGATAAATAGTTTGGACAAGAAGAGAATAAAAGCTTTAGAAATGTGGTGCTACAGAAGAATGCTGAAGATTAGATGGGTAGATCACATAACTAATGAGGAGGTACTGAATAGGATTTGGGAGAAGAGGAGTTTGTGTCACAACTTGACTAGAAGAAGGGATCGGTTGGTAGGACATGTTCTGAGGCATCAAGGGATCACCAATGTAGTATTGGAGGGCAGCGTGGAGGGTAAAAATCGTAGAGGGAGACAAGAGATGAATACACTATGCAGATTCAGAAGGATGTAGGCTGCAGTAGGTACTGGGAGATGAAGAAGCTTGCACAGGATAGAGTAGCGTGGAGAGCTGCATCAAACCAGTCTCAGGACTGAAGACCACAACAACAACAACAGCTTATGCGATGGTGACGTTCTGTTTCACAACCTCCTTCTCCTGGGTTCGATTCCCGGCCGGGTCGGGGATTTTCTCCACCCGGGGACTCGATGTTTGTGTTTTCCTCACCATATCATCATCATTCGGATAGTGGCGAGACTGCAAATGGGAATATTGGAACTTCTATGGGCGCTGAACACCACGAAGTTGAGCGGCCCACTAACCAACATCATCATCATCACAGGCTCCTTCATTCTTGATCTGTTTTTCTTCGAGCAGATGACATTTCGCGAGACTGTTAGGTGTACAGTGACATCTGCAAGTTATAAGGACCTCTTCGTGCAACACGTAATTCCAGATTTACAAGAACGTAACTGTGTCCACAGTAACATTTTGAAGCAAGGTGGGGCGACACCAGATGTCGTTTGCCAGATGAAATATCATCTCTAGGCAATTTCAAGATGTCCATTCTTCCAGATCCCCCGTCCCAGATCCATGTGACTTCTGGAGATATCTGAGAGATCGTGTCTATGAGGAATGTTTCGAGGCTCTTCCCGATCTGACGACATTACATCATATATGCCTCGAGCAACTGTGGAACATGCAGTTTGTTGCTGAGTCGTGGCCCATATTGAACAAATGTTGTAAGTTGTGACCATATCCTATAAACGTGTCACAACAACCTTTATGATGTGTTTGATAGTTCCTCCCCTTTTCTTGCAGCCATACCACATTCTCACTGCTTATAGCGCCATATTCTCACCTGGTGGCAGAAAGGGGATCTATTATTTTTTCTACACACTGCGCCAGCGCACCGATAAATGAAATGGTTCAAATGGCTCTGAGCACTATGGGACTCAACATCTGAGGTCATCAGTCCCCTAGAACTTAGAACTACTTAAACCTAATTAGTCTAGGGACATCACACACATCCATGCCTGAGGCAGAATTCGAACCTGCGACCGTAGCGGTTGCGCAGTTCCAGACTGTAGCGCCTAGAACCCCTCGGCCACTCCGGCCGGCTTAATGAACATACTTACGATGTTTCAACGTCCTGCTAAGTGTACAACCCGCACTGCAGCACTCGGAACACCGTCAGTTTAATTACAACCACAGAAACTGGGTACTTTGGCACGATATGTGCGCACATGCCGCGACAATTAGTACAAAACATTTGTAGTGCGCCAAATGCTACTCCACAACTGTACTGAATGACCGATATATCTTCCACGGAGGCAATATGATTTCATAACCAACCTGCGGAGTTCACAATAATTATGCATCAGTCTAATAACGGGAAGAAATGTGGCGCCTAGAAACCACTCTGTTCTGTGCAATCGAACACGTTACTGATTACATCTCGCATTCGGGAGGACGACGGTTCAATCCAGCGTCTGATTTAGGTTTTCCGTGATTTCCCTAAATCGCTCCAGGCAAATGCCGGGATGGTTCCTTTGAAAGGGCACGGCCGACTTCCTTCCCCATCCTTCCCTAGTCCGATGAGACCGATGACCTCACAGTTTGGTCTCTTCCCCCCAAACCAACCAACCAACCAACCAACTGATTACATCAGGGAGAGAGTTAACCACAACCTGTCGCGGGAGGTTATAAAAGCGCTGTCTGATTACGTAGGGTCTAATTCGCTGTCTCCGATCTCTCCTTGCAGGAGCAGCTAGTCCTAATGCAAACTGCACCCGAAGTTCAATTCTACAACCTTCTGGCCGGCCCACACTTGTTAATGTCAGCCGACCACGGCTGCCCTATCGTTCAGTTAAATCCATACGGACGGTGTCCCCAGGTTTCTTGTTGATGTTTCTCGTTCTGGCGACTCCACCTTTCCTTTTGCACTCTCGCTAGCTGGTCTACCTCGGTGACCCGCCGTGGAGCCCGTGTTGCGCAGCGCCAGCCAGCAGCTCCCCTAAGAAGTCGCTCAACGGTGGCCACAGCACCGCCTGCGCCGCCTTTGAACAGTTGCGATTCAGTGGTGCCCTATAATGGAACAACATTAAACTGCTGACGCGAAGATATAATTTAACAACCTCTACACCTGGGGGGTTATAATTAAACTGCAACTATTCAGAGAGATCCAGTGTGGGCTATAATTGTCGTATGGTAGCGAAACTTGGTAGATGTTAATGCGTTAATGTGGAACCAGAATTAGTTCCAATTTTGGCCACCAGGTGCAAATCTGGCTCTGTGAATGCAAGACAGACGTACAGAAATGTTTCCGTATTGTGGTACCACCGCTGGTGGCCACATTCGCCGACTCAAAGCACCAGCGGCCCAGGACGATAGGAAAGCCGAAAGTCATAGGGCAATCGCCAGAGACGCATTCTTTAAACATGCAGGAGGAAAAGCCGGCGGATGCCTTCACCTCGCTTAAGAAAGGAAACATTGCGAAGGGCCTGGAGGACAATGAGAAGTGTGCAGATAACTGAAGGACCCGTGCAGACGCTGGGGAGAATTCGCACAGGGAGGTGTGTGAAACTAAAGAACTGAGGAAGAAGTCAGCCTGCTGAAAAAAAAAATGCTTTGTGAACTGCAAGGTGGCTGTTTACCAACCTCGAACTCCAGCAGATAGACAAAGCACAAACATGAGACTATCTACGCCTCACGCAGAGGTCACCGTTAGAAAGAAATGTTGTGTGGCTGCTTTCAAAGCAACTAAGGAATATAGAAAAATATCAGAACAATATGGGAACAAAGCTGAGAACAGCCTTGATAGTGAAAACGTCAATTTCTGAGTCACACATCAGTCCTCGCAAGACAGAAAATTTCCACCCGGCACTGTAACGGCGACCAGTCACTGGGCGGCATTGCAAATTTAGTCCGCCAACGACAACGCCGAGAGAAGGAAGCAGTCAACGGGTCGCGGAGCTTAGAGAGGACGGGGAGGTAAGAGGACAGTCAGGGAGACACATGGAAGCAAGAGGACATGGCGGCTCTTCTATCCATTGCATACATCCGCCTCTGGACACAGTGAAATCGCTGTTTCAGTTTCGGCGACACAGGGCGAACCCACGGGTTGCCGCTGGGTTCTGCCGACCGGCCGCCGCCGCTACGAGGCGATGCCCCGTACCCACGTATCGTCTGCCGCCGTCATCACCACATAACAGATGAATATGAAGATAGTTAATGATTCATTCCTCCCCACCCCCTTCCCCTTAATAACCGAGTCGTTTTCATGCCCAGTCAAATGGGCCCTGAGACTTGTAATTTTTTTGTTTTTATTTTGTGTGTAAAAGTCACTGAAATAAATGCAGACATTACGTGTTTTATTCATCTACATAATCTATTCCATTCGTTTATCAATCACTTATTCTCATAACATTTACTTTTCTGTTTCACTTAATTATCGATGTCTCTTAATTATTGGTTCCCAATGTGGGGCAATATAATAAGTAATCTGCATGACAGTTTATGCCAGAGATCAAACAATTCTCGATTCACTACAGTATGTAGTAGATTAGGAATGAGACATGTACAGAAAAGGTCAAACCAGTGACAGAGGCATAAATTTTACTTTATTAATTGCCACTTACATGAAATGTTCAATAGGAGCACCGGAGACGTCTACGAGATGTTGCAGAGCAACAGATTTGCAGCTGCTGGCCAAAATTGGAACTAATTTTTTCCAGTGTTAATCGGTTCTGCATTAACGCACTAGCGTATCTACCAGGTTTCACTACCACATGATAATTACAGCCCACACTCGACCTCCGTGAATAGCTGCACCTGAATTATAAATACCCGGTACCCCAATATTCCCTGTTTTAAAAATTCATTCAGTTTTTGATTCGCACGCTTCTTTCAAGGCTCTGGCATATATAAGAGCAGAAATACTATTATAGTTAACTGGTGAGTCATCCTTACATGCCTCATCGCTTGCCTTCCAGTTGGTGTGTCGGTCCAATCACGTGCAGCCAAGTGCGATTAATTCAGTTTTTTAACTTAAACTTTACTCCACGTTTCCGTTTTTGTACGTAGACTCCCTAAAGTGCGTCAGGCTGAAACGCCCCATCAGCATCGGAACAGTACTGTATAGTGACACGAACTTTCGCAGAAGTCAGAAGTGGGTATCATGTTCAAACCAGATAAATCCTTGGTTATAAATATGGTACTAACTCAGAAACTAGTAAACGGATTTTGAAGGGAGAAACTCCGTTGAATTCGTCTCTTATGACACTAGCAGCAGAAGTTACTACAGTTGCATTTGAAATAGCAAAGTTGATACCGATATCTCTGTATATAATTAGTTTCGAAAAGAGATTATGTTGTGAGAATTTCTTCATATTTCATTTGGGTGAAACAGAACAGTTAAGAAAATAACTGAGGTGAACAGCTTATCTAAGTCATTCTGCTTAGGAAGGCCAAGAAAGAAAGAAGCCCAAACCTTGAAGGAAACAAGAACTTATTAGCAATCTGTAATTAAGAATGTAAACGCATTAACTGCGACTTCTGGTATTGTTAAAATATATATTTAGATCTGAAATGATCTGATAGGAGAGAGACCTAAACTTCTGAGAATTTTGACTGTGGACGTTTGATGCATTTCCATTCGACATTGTTTCGACCTCTGTAAACGAAGTATACAGTGACCGTGTAAGAGATTATTATGTGACTCTGTAATCTTATTGTTCTGCAAATAGAGATGTTTTATTTATTTTACTTCAACGTCATTCTGCCATGTTGTTTTTCACATTTTATGCATAAAATTGAAACGACAACTCGGCAGAACACTCGGAAGCACACTGATAACCAATTAAGCCGAGAAGACATGACAAATCACGTATTACACTAAACTGTACAAAATAAAGTTTTGCACACCCTAAGTATCTGCAAAAGTGTGTGGGATTAGATTCAATGGAACGGATAACAATAGAGTAAGCCGTCCGAAATTATTCAGGTCGTTCCGAAACTATTCGTTCAAATTAATGCAGTAGGTAGAGAACATATAAACAAATATATTTAGTTAGGATACATATGGTCCACGGTGGCAATTTCTGATGCTAAGGCCGATATACAAAGAAGGAAGCTTAACACGCTAATTGCAGCTGTGGCTTTATCAAGAACTGTTCGAATGAGCGACCACCGGCTGCATGCATGCAGTATATCGTCGGACCATTGATTGTCGTGTCCGCTAGGAGATTCCTCGTATGTCCCCACTGGTACCAACAGTGATGGTAATTATAGCGTCAAGGCCTCCTGTTTCCACAACGACTTCATACGTCGGCTGCTTTACAGGTATGTGCCGCCAGAGGAAGAAATTCAAACATGTGCGGTCAGGTGACCTGTGCGGTGAGGCCACAGGGCGACCACGGCCGATCCATCCATTCCCGAAGGTGGCCCTCAGTTGATTCCTCACGTCAGTGCTGAAATGAGCTTGTGCCCCATCGTGCTGGAAGTAAATCCTTTGTTTCCAAGCACATCTCAGAGCCAAACATCTGTACACATTCACACAGAAGTACATGTCGGCACCACTAACAAAATGTTCTCTAACATTACAAGGAAAATTAGGACACCATATGTTCGTTATCTAAATTTGTTTTGATGATCTCTACCTCTTGTACTAATTTGAACGAACAGCTTCAAAATATCCTGTATGAAAAAGGTTGACTGTCATCTGGGGCAGCAATTTACGGCTATCTGCTGTGGTGTACACGAAGGTGTCATCGCTGAGTGACTAGCAGGCTACAAGATGTCCAAGACATAACTCCTATTTGATGTGATGAATGGGAGCTTGCTCTACGTGAATTGAATGCGGATGTATGGAAAAAACAACCCCGTAATCTTCGAATATAGTATTAGTACTGTGGTGCTTGACACAGTCAAATCGATTAAATATCTAAACGTAACGTTACAAAGCGATATGATATGGAACGACACTTTACGTTGGTACTAGGGAAGGCGAATGATCGACTTCGTTTTATTGGGAGAATTTTCGAAAAGTGTAGCTCATCTATACAGGACACTAGTACGGCCCATTTTAGAGTACTGCTCGAGTGTTTGGGATTCCTACCAGATCAAATTAAAGGAATACATCTAAGCAACTGAGAGGTGTGTCCCTAGATTTGTTACCGTTCGATTCGACTGGTTGATCTGATCAGTACACAAGTATTACGAATCTCTTCGGGAATTTAAACAAGAATCTCAGGATGCAAAACGACGTACTTTTCGAGTAGCACTGTTGAGGAAAGTTAGAGAATCGGCATTCGGGGCCCACTGCAGAACGATTCTATTGCCGCCAAGAACCAGGACAATAAGATGAGAGAAATTAGGGCTCGTTAGGAAACATATAAACAGTCGTTTTTCCCCCGCTTTATTTCTTAATGGGAAAGGAAAGTAAATGACTAGTAGTGGCACGTTGTATCCCCCGCCTTATACCGAACGATGGCTTCTGGAATATCTACGTAGATACAGAAATGAAAACAAAACCGAAAAAAAGGCAGTTCACTCGAAACTGAACAAATTTTCACATCTCTAAAATAAAAAATATGTTGCTAACATTCGATGCCGCACCCTACGCGTCGTAATGCTCTTATATCCTCGTTGATAAGCTATCCACAGGTGACAGAGACGTCACAGCATTTCCCACTCTTCGACGTTAGTCCTCGTGAGGTCAAACATTGTGTCAAGAGGATTCCAGCGATAACTCATTGCAAGCTACAAAGGCCTCCATCATGCTTAAACGGGTTCTTGTGCGAAGAAACTACACGTAAGTCCATTCAGTTGATTGCTACCTCCAGCGTGAAGATATTCAAGAGATGAGATGAGACGCGCGATTTGAGGCGCCATGTTACGGATTGCGCGATCTCTCCAGCCGGAGGTTCGAGTCTTCCCTGGGGCATGGGTGTGTGTCTTGTTCTTAGCATAAGTTAGTTTAAGTGATGTGTAAGTCTAGCGACCGATGACCTCTGCAGTTTGGTCCCTTAGGAATTCGCACACATTTTTGAGATGAGAGCGATGTGTTCGCGCATTTCCACCTTGAAAGGTGAAAACATCGGCGAAATATTGGTCGCAGATCTACACAATAGTTTTAAGGATCCTGTTCTGATTCTACAGCGCCCGTAGGACCTCGTGACGGAAACGTGGATTGATAAGTGGCCCCTTCCATACGATGATCGCGAGGGAGCGGAAAAATGCTGTACTGGTCGGTGAAGTGAACCCGAAGCCATTGTTCCTGATTGGGTTCCAGGTGTTTACTCGCTCGTGTTTTTCGCTTACCACGGTGCTGGTGGTGTTTGCCAAAGGACGCCTGAAGGGGAGGCCGGTCGTGTAGAGACGGCTGCATACTGCGTACTGTCGGGGGAATAAAGACATACTTTGCAGGTTGCAGTCTTTAGCTGGTGTTGTTAACTAAGGGCCACCATTAAGATACAGTTTTTCGACATTTAGTTTCTAACGAAAGCGGTTTGATGTTCGTGTAAGCATCACACTCTTTTTTATAACTGAGCTAGTTACAAGGGAACATGCGACTACAGTAACATCCCCTAAACACGAGTCCTTTTTATATAAAATTTTGTCCCAATAAATATACAGGGTTATTACAAATGATTGAAGCGATTTCACAGCTCTACAGTAACTTTATTATTTGAGATATTTTCACAATGCTTTCCACACACATACAAAAACTCTAAAAGTTTTTTTAGGCATTCACAAATGTTCGATATTTGCCCCTTTAGTGATTCGGCAGACATCAAGCCGATAATCAAGTTCCTCCCACACTCGGCGCAGCATGTCCCCATCAATAAGTTCGAAAGCATCGTTGATACGAGCTCGCAGTTCTGGCACGTTTCTTGGTAGAGGAGGTTTAAACACTGAATCTTTCACATAACCCCACAGAAAGAAATCGCATTGGGTTAAGTCGGGAGAGCGTGGAGGCTATGACATAAATGGCTGAACATGATCTCCACCACGACCGATCCATCGGTTTTCCAATCTCCTGTTTAAGAAATGCCGAACATCATGATGGAAGTGCGGTGGAGCACCATCCTGTTAAAAGATGAAGTCGGCGCTGTCGGTCTCCAGTTGTGGCATGAGCCAATTTTCCAGCATGTCCAGATACACGTTTCCTGTAACGTTTCTTTCGCAGAAGAAAAAGGGGCCGTAAACTTTAAACCGTGAGATTGCACAAAACACGTTAACTTTTGGTGAATTGCGAATTTGCTGCACGAATGCGTGAGGATTCTCTACCGCTCAGATTCGCACATTGTGTCTGTTCACTTCACCATTAAGAAAAAATGTTGCTTCATCACTGAAAACAAGTTTCGCACTGAACGCATCCTCTTCCATGAGCTGTTGCAACCGCGCCGAAAATTCAAAGCGTTTGACTTTGTCATCGGGTGTCAGGGCTTGTAGCAATTATAAACGGTAAGGCTTCTGCTTTAGCCTTTTCCGTAAGATTTTCCAAACCGTCGGCTGTGGTACGTTTAGCTCCCTGCTTGCTTTATTGGTCGACTTCCACGGGCTACGCGTGAAACTTGCCCGCACGCGTTCAACCGTTCCTTTGCTCACTGCAGGCCGACCCGTTGATTTCCCCTTACAGAGGCATCCAGAAGCTTTACACTGCGCATACCATCGCCGAATGGAGTTAGCAGTTGGTAAATCTTTGTTTAACTTCGTCCTGAAGTGTCGTTGCACTGTTATGACTGACTGATGTGAGTGCATTTCAAGCACGACATACGCTTTCTCGGCTCCTGTCGCCATTTTGTCTCACTGCGCTCTCGAGCGCTCTGGCGGCAGAAACCTGAAGTGCGGCTTCAGCCGAACAAAACTTTATGAGTTTTTCTATGTATCTGTAGTGTGTCGTGACCATATGTCAATGAATGGAGCTACAGTGAACTTATGAAATCGCTTCAATCATTTGTAATAGCCCTGTATAGCGATATCTGACCAAGTTTTCATCAACATTTTCAGAGTCTGGGATGCTCGCATTGCGCAATGGAAAGAAATGTAGACCTTTATGAACACTTAACCTAGATCTACATCTACATGATTGTAATTTACACTTAAGCGCTTGACAGAGGATTCTTCGAAACACTTTCAGGCTATTTCTCTACTCTCCACTCTTCCACTCTCCAACAGCGCGTTGGGAAAAATGAATACTTAAATCTTTCTGTACGAACTCTAATATATCTTATTTTATTATGATGCTCATTCCTCCTGTGTAGACTTGCGACAGTAAAAAATTTTAGCATTCGGAGAAGAAGTTAGTGACTGAAATTTAGTGAAAAGACCTCGCCGCAACCAAAACCGGCATCGTTTTAATGATTGCCATCCCTCCTCGCTCATTATATCAGGGACCCTCTCTCCCCTACTTTGCGATAACACAAAACGAGCTGCTCTGCTTTAAACTTTCTCGACGTACTCTGTCAATCCCATCTGATAAGAATCCCACACCGAGCAGCATTACTCCAAAAGAGGACAGACAAGCGTAGAGTAGGCAGTCTATTTAGTAGATTAGGAGCAGCTTCTAAGTGTTCTGCCAATGAAACAATTCTAAGTGATCGTTCCAACTTAGTTCTTTGAAATTGTAATTCCTGAGTATTTAGTATAACTGACAGTCTTTACGTTTGTGTAATTTACCGTATTATCGGAATTTAACGGATTTCTTTTTATGCTCATACTTTTCCTTATTGAAATACAATTGCCACCTTTCCACAAATCAGGTATCGCGTCTAAGACATTTTGCAATTTGTTTTGATCTTCTGATGACTTTACCAGGCGGTTAATGACAGCAGCATCTGCAATCAATATAAGAGGGCCTCTTTGATTATCTTCTAAATCGTCCATAGAGATTAGGAATAGCAGGCGTACTATAATGCTTCCTTTGGGAACGCTGGATATCACTTCTGTTTTACTCGCTCCGTCGATTACTACATACTGTGACCTTCCTGGAGGAAAACACGAATCCAGTCGCGCAACTGAAGCGATACTCCATAGGCACGCAATTAGATTAGATAGTCACTTGTGAGGAACGCTGTCAAAAGCCTTCTGGAAATCTAGAAGTATGGAATCAGTTTGACATCTCCTGCCGGTAACACTCATTACTTCACTGACTTTAAGATCACAATTGTTTCTCGAAGTTTCCTAACCTGATTAAGGTGAATGTATAACTGATCTTCCTCATAGAATGATCTAGTGCTATGATATATGAAGATGGTATCTGTTCTTTCGGACATATCCGAAAGAACAGATACCATCTTCATATGTAATTCAGGCTAATCGGCCATTGACCTTCTTCCATGCGGATGCACACGTATTGCCCGAACTCTAACGGGACTCGGTAAGATTGTCTGCCGCGAGTAATGAGTGTAATGGGCAGGGGCACTACGAATGTAGTGTGTGGACATTAAGATGGGATTGTGGGTCTCATGGAGAGCGTGCAAGGGATAATTCCCTGCAGTCGCCTTTTCCTCGGTGCCCTCGGTGGCTCAGATGGATAGAGCGTCTGCCATGTAAGCAGGAGATCCCTGGTTCGAGTCCCGGTCGGGGCACACATTTTCTACTGTCCCCGTCGTTGTATATCAACGCCTGTCGGCAGTGTAGGGTCTTTATTTAATTATCATTTCAAGTCCTATGAGTTTGAGAATGACAATCAACTAGCGTACTACACAAAAAATGAAATATACAGTACATAATATGGTCTCGGAGTCTTTGAGCTGTAAAGGTATGCAAAGAAATTGAAAATGGCTTGTGCTGACTGAAGCAGGACTTGGCATTGACTAATAGTTCTGCTGAAAGCAGCTTTCACAGTGAAGCTGGTGATGAAATAGAATACAGATAAGAGAGTGAACATACAAACACGTGTACAGTAGAACTTTAAAACGGACATCGTTAAGTGAAACGGGAAAGAAAATATACTGTAGATCGTTTAGTTGTATTCCTTGTTACTGAGACCCAGTTCAAAAGCAACAACACATGAAAGATTACACTTGTCCTACGTTGGACCAGGGGGTATAAGAGGCCACGATATATAAAAAATTATAAAAGAAAGATTCTTGACACATCAGCAAATCCTGAACGCGTTTAAATTAACGGGGATGTGATGTGACCAGCGTGCGGACTAACGAGTTATAAATAGATACTGTATCACCAGGATAGACAGCGATCCACGTCTTTGAACAAAGGAAGTTTGAAAATGAATGAAGACACATTTAAAGACCTGAAAATGTTGCAAACAAACTATCACCCAACTGCAGTGCAATTCGCCAGCTCACCGTAATTTTCGTAACTGTTTGCATGAGAATAGACATCAGAAAGTAAGCTGAATGCAAATATCCAACATCCAAAAGGAAGCTGCCACATAAATCAAACATAACAAAATGTAGAAGAGGAGAGATGAGTCACCAGCCAGAAACATCAAAAGCAGAATTAGAAATAATGCAGAATGCTTTATCAATCGTTCATCTACATCTACATCTACCTGCATACCCTGCAAGCCACGGTACGGTGCGTGGTGGAGGGTGCTCTCTACCACTACTAGTCATTTCGTTTCCTGTTCCACTCGCAGACAGAGCGAGAAAAACGACTACCTATATGCCTCCGTATGACCCCTAATTTCTCGTATCTTATCTTCGTGGTCCTTACGCGAAAAGTATGTTGGGGCGGTAGAATCATTCTGCAGGCAGCTTCACACGCCGATTCTCCAAATTTTCTAAATAGTGTTCCTCGAAAGCAACGTCGCCTTTCCTCCAGGATTCCCATTTGACTTCCTGAAGCATCTCCGCAATACTTGTGCGTTGTTCGAACCTGCCGGTAACAAATCTAGGTGCCCGCCTCTGAAACACTTCGATGTCTTCCTTTAATGTGACGTGGTGCGAATCCAAAACACTCGAGCAGTAGTCAGGAATAGGTCGCGCTAGCGTTCCATATGGGGTCTCATTCACTGATGAACCACACGTTCCAAAAATTTCCCAATAAACCGAATGCGACAGCTCGCCTTCCCTACTACATTCCTCATATTCTTCAAACGGACTTATTTTTTAATTTATTTGGCCTCCAGAGCGTGTGCTCTATATACCCACCTAAAACATATAGACACAATGTGCACTGAATTGTATGAATAGAAATACACAAAGTCATATTTACATGTACAAGGGTACAAGCTGTCACTATTTTGTCTGCCATGAATCTACAACAATCAGATTTAGATGTAAATCAGACAGTTGTGGTTTATCAGTTCAAATCATTACAGAAATTGCATCAGAACTGAAACACAAAAATGAGAAACACATACCATTAAAACCTACAGTTTTTTTCCAGCACTCTTGAGGAAATTAACAAATACTTTACAAAGGCAATGTCTTTGCCAAACAAAATGAAGAAGCTGATTGAAGGAGATGGTATCCCATACTGAGCAATGTCTTCAAGATGTCCAACCTTTCACAGTCAAACATGGCACAGAAAAACAAGATGTGTTTTACATCAGCTTCCGTTTCAGAATCACATTCACATATTGGAGAACTGTAAATATTGACTCGACATAGATCGAGTGGGAAAGAGGCGTGGATGACGCGCAGTCCAATGATATTAGAAATTGTTGATAGGTCCATATCTGTCCTAGTAAACCACGGCTTTGCAAGAATTCGAGGTTGTAACACCGCCAGTAAACACTTTACGCTTATTGGGAAACGTTCGACATTTCTTGTCTTTGATGTTTTCCGTGACTCTTGGCTGCTTATGACAACTTCAGAGCAAGGACTTGTCTGTATAGGCGGCTTGCTTCGCTAATACGCCAGCTTCATCATTACAGCGGATGCCAGCGTGGGACTCACTCACAGCAAGTGGATGGTCTGTCGCCTCCGCTTACTAAGAACGAAGTCCAAAGCTATATCCAGTATACAGTCTAAGACAAAAAAAAAGACGCACCACGAAGGAATTATCCGAATGAGATGGAATTCTGTACATGTGATGTACGTGTACAGATAAACAAATGTCACAGTTAGAAAAATTAGATGATTTACTCAAGATAAAGAACTTCGAAAATTGAGTAAGTCAATAAGGCGTTGGTCCAACTATAGTCTTTATGCAAGCAGTTATTAGAGCTTGGCATAGATTGATGGAGTTGTCGGATGCCCTCGCGAGGAATATCGTGCAAATTCTGTCCAATTGGAGAGTTAGATCGATAAAATTTCGAGTAGGCTCCAAACGTTCTTCAATTGGGGAGAGATCTGGGGACCTTGCGGCCAGGGTAGAGTTTGATAAGCACGGAGACAAGCAGTAGAAACTTTCGCCGAGTGCGGGCGGGCATTATCTTTCTGAAATGTAAGTCCAGGATGGCTTTCTATTAAGGACAACAAAATGCGACGTAGAATATCGTCGACGTATCGCTATGCTATAAAGGTGCCGCGGATGACAACCAAAGGAGTCCTGCTATGAAACTGAATGCCTCCTCCCCCCCCCCTCCCTCCCACCACCCCAGTCCATCTCTCCCGGTCGTCGGGCCGTATGGCGGGCGAGATTGACGTTGGTATCCTAATGCTTTTCGAGACGTCTGCAGACTCGTCTTCACTGATCATCTGGGCTCAGTTCGAAGCAGATCACAGAAGACAATTCTGCTTCAGTCAACGAGATTCCAGGCTGAATGTACCCGGCACCACTGGAAACGGGCTTGTAGGTCTATGAAGATATAAGGTTGTCGGCGCAAGGCATGCTGTGAGCTCAGCCCCCTTTCTGTGAACCGCTATTAATGGTCCTTGTGGCCACTGAGGCACTACTTGCACGTCCGATCGATGTTAATGATGAATGAGGGGCTGTGAGGGCTCTCTGAAGATTGTACGATCCTCACGTCCTGCCGTGTCCCTAAGTCGACCAGCTCCTTCTTGACGCTGTGTTCGGCCATGGTTTGCCCATTCTTGTCGAAAGTGACATCGCTCCTATTCACATACCGAGTAATTCGTCGATTACTCCAATTGACTTCTCTGAGCCTACCTACACGCCCTCTCTCAAATACTGGCATATGCGTATATTGCCCACGCGTCTGTCTGCGAGGTATAGCTACTGTCCAGCTGCGTACACGGAATGAAATTCGCAGAGACTTATGCCCTGGTATCGACATATTCCATGGTTATTACTCTTGCCAATTGCACTGTGAAATTGAACTGCAATGTCACAAAGTTTGCAAGTTTACATTTTCCGTCGATACGTGTATGAAAATCAATCTGTGGCCAATTTGCATAGCTCCATCGCAGTGCGCCGTTTTTTTTTCCACCGATGTTGAATATTTTCACGGACGCTGAGGGAATCAGACATTATTAATATCTTTGAGAACGGACATGAAGATACAAAGTTAAGAGCTTCCAAAAGTGTCACTGTCTCCGCCGTTTACGGTAGAAGCGCTGTTAGTCAGTTTGAAGGCTTTCCGGACTTGGAACTGGGAAGTAGTATACGCCTCTTGAGGAATTTTGGTTTCATTGGTATAAATACATAGATAATCAGATCACTGACTTGCAAGTAGACGACTGAAGCTGCAATTGACATCAACACTGTCCCAGATGCTCGGATGAAAATAATGGGCTGGAATCTGGTTGCTCAGTGTGTCGAGATCCATATTCAAAGAAAGACAAATGAGAACAGCATCGAATAGAACGTATGATAGGAAACCAAGAGCCAAACATGCTCCAGACGACTGGAAAGGGCATCTCGTCAAAGCAGTTCACAGACTCGTTACTCGGTGCGTATAGGCCTGTATCTGGTCCGTATGCACTGCTTCTAAAGTATAGGTTAGTAGACGTGCTTTCATTTTATTAGTCAGTGTAGTAGCTGAAGTAATCGATAACCTGTTACAGGATGTCTTTGCAACAAACTTACGATTCATAAGTCTCGTAAGAATGAATAATTTGGCACTTGACATTTTAACGAACGAGTTTCAAGTGTGGTTATGAGATGTAGATCAACTTGGCCACCCAGTTTCCGTGCAGACAACCTTTCTTGACATAAAGTGACAAATCGTGCAACATCGAAGCCTGAAACGACTTTTCCAGGCGTTATGGCAGAATGAACAGTCAGCGTACACTAGCCACATTGTCTTGTTCACTATTGTACACACATCTACTGAACAGCACTGAGAAAGCAGATTCTTGTTTTATGGTATTTTGTGAAACAACGACATTATTAGATAACCGTGTATGATACAGAATTTGGATAGTGTACACCACTAACCAACGATACTTCGTTTTCGGTTTACTTTACTAAAAAAAAATCAAAAAACGCCGTTACCCCTTTCAGATTGATACAGTCGGCTACAGACGGTTTACGTGCTGTCATCATAACACGTGGACGTTAGTTTATACAAAATTCACAGTTTTAAAAGTTCTAGAATGATGGTTCTCAGGCTCGTGTTGGAATGTAACCTGAAATGACCACCGGGAATATTTGCTTTTGTCGTCTTTCTTGAACGAATGACACTTCCATTGTTCTTCATGTCTTCACATGCAATCACTACTGTCTTCGTTACTGTTCATGTTCGTTGGGCAACAAAAAAGAATATCTCGACTCACCACGTACTTTGACTCACTTATATAACATGCAAATGGACACAAAGTCATCACAAGATATATGATCGTCAAAGATGTTTCGATACAATAACATCTTTGTGCTTCATCACTGTGTCAACAGTTGGTGTTTTCCTTATACCACCATTACAAAGGTAGCTGTTCGTAGCTATTTTCTGTGTTCCAAAGAGAATAAAAAAGTAGTTCACGATAAAATCGGGAAAACAGTTTGAAGTGATGAGTGTGGTGCTAAAGGTTTTCTTTAATCACGAATATTATTCCTGTCTTTAGTTTGAAGAGTAGCATTATTATTTTTAACATGCATTTCGTTCCTTAGGCAGTGAGGGCAACAGCATTTTTTGCGTCTACTCAGTCGTATTTTGTAAGTACACGTTGTGTTTAGAGGTTTTACAGTACGTATGATGTCTGTTCTGCAAATACTAAATGCATAGTAAAGCCATGTTTAAGATGCAGCAACATTCTCGAGTTGCCATTCGCAATGCCAGTTCTGTTTTACATTAAAGCGATGCTATCCTGCAACTACGGGGGTAGAATGAGAAACACACTACGCATGGTGGTTTTGACGGTGAGAGGAATGTTAACAAATGATGAAAAGCGCATAAACAGCAAAGTAAGAACATTTGAAACTTCCTCGCACATTAATACTGTGTGTCGAGTCGGGTCTCGAACCTGGGGCATTTTGCCTCTTGCGGCAACCTGAGGTACCTTCTGTTTTTTTCCCTTGTTCGATATCATTCGTTACATCTCTTCCATTCACTCACATTTAGTCGCGTTCTTGGCAAGGCTTCTTTGCCTTTCATCTTGTTTGTTAAAACATAAAAATTCTCCTAGGAGATGGAAGAAATTAACTTACGTAATTATTTCTTTTAATGTGCCAACCTCTTTCTTTATTATATATTTAAATTAAAATCCTTCTTAATTGTAAATTAAATGACGAGGAAAATTGTTCATGTCGTAGAACTGAAAAAATCCAGAGCGCATGTTGTAAAGTAATTCCTTCGAATTTTTTGCCTGAAAACTCTTAAAGCCCACAAAGAAATTAAAATTTATGGTGAAAAGAGAATACGTATATCTGGTACTCAGATGGCAAGCTAGTATTAAGAAGGGAACAACCCCGTCGCACCCTCTCCGATTTGGTGGTAAGATGGCACAGAATCAACTTTCACTATTAAGTCTCTTCCTTACACCTCGTTGCTGCAAACGGATGTTACACCACGACACAGATACAAATTTTAATACAGCAAACAGTGAAAAAAAATTTTTTAAAAAAAGAAAATGCACGAAAGAGCTTCGAACACGGCTCGCACGTTTAGCAGTCCAACACCGTTACCACCCGAGCCCGACGCTGTCTTTGTCCTCCCTCAGCGTTACACTTGTTCAGCTCGGACCCTTCACTGTTTCTATTTTGCTTTTCTTGCGCAGTTCAGTACACCTTCTTCCTGTTTTCATGCTTGATCTGTGTTGAGTTTTTGACTGGCTGTCGACTGAACCCTCTTACCACTAAATCTGAGCGAGCTGCGATGTGGAGTTTTTTCTTGTAAGCAGTGAAGGGAAGGCTAAAAGGTGGAAGGTATACACCGAAGGGCTATACAAGGGAAATGAGCTTCAGAACAGTATTACAGGAAAAGAAGAGTCTGGCTCTTACGTCAAACAACACTTCAAGGTCCGCTTCACACATCGATATTAACAAAGCGGAACCGCTGACATACGTGCTAGGATTCGCGCAATCTGCAAGATTATGTTGTCCATTTTTAACGATTTTCGCCAATTTTGTACCTCTCTGGTGTCTCACAAATGTCGCTTATATTCGAAATTCTGTTAAAAATACCAGACGTAATGTAATGCGGCGTTTTGTACGACATTTGAACCAAAAATTTCATTAGCTTTTCAGCACAACAACCCGCAAGTCTCTATCAGCAGTAGGTTTTGAGATAATTGCTTTTTAGAATATGATGCGCACTGGAGTCGCGTAGAGTCGACATTCATAGACCGTTTCAAAATACCCGCCCTCAGAAAGACGAACTTTTATCGCTCTTTTCTACGTGTAAGGCATCAGAGCAAAATACTCCATGCAAGCAAATTTTTTTGCATTTTCGGTCTTTTTTGTCCCAGAACTCTTTTTTCTTACACGTAGAAAAGAGGGACTAGCATCTGCCGTGCCGTATCACTTCGGATCGTGAATAATACACTCCTGGAAATGGAAAAAAGAACACATTGACACCGGTGTGTCAGACCCACCATACTTGCTCCGGACACTGCGAGAGGGCTGTACAAGCAATGATCACACGCACGGCACAGCGGACACACCAGGAACCGCGGTGTTGGCCGTCGAATGGCGCTAGCTGCGCAGCATTTGTGCACCGCCGCCGTCAGTGTCAGCCAGTTTGCCGTGGCATACGGAGCTCCATCGCAGTCTTTAACACTGGTAGCATGCCGCGACAGCGTGGACGTGAACCGTATGTGCAGTTGACGGACTTTGAGCGAGGGCGTATAGTGGGCATGCGGGAGGCTGGGTGGACGTACCGCCGAATTGCTCAACACGTGGGGCTTGAGGTCTCCACAGTACATCGATGTTGTCGCCAGTGGTCGGCGGAAGGTGCACGTGCCCGTCGACCTGGGACCGGACCACAGCGACGCACGGATGCACGCCAAGACCGTAGGATCCTACGCAGTGCCGTAGGGGACCGCACCGCCACTTCCCAGCAAATTAGGGACACTGTTGCTCCTGGGGTATCGGCGAGGACCATTCGCAACCGTCTCCATGAAGCTGGGCTACGGTCCCGCACACCGTTAGGCCGTCTTCCGCTCACGCCCCAACATCGTGCAGCCCGCCTCCAGTGGTGTCGCGACAGGCGTGAATGGAGGGACGAATGGAGACGTGTCGTCTTCAGCGATGAGAGTCGCTTCTGCCTTGGTGCCAATGATGGTCGTATGCGTGTTTGGCGCCGTGCAGGTGAGCGCCACAATCAGGACTGCATACGACCGAGGCACACAGGGCCAACACCCGGCATCATGGTGTGGGGAGCGATCTCCTACACTGGCCGTACACCACTGGTGATCGTCGAGAGGACACTGAATAGTGCACGGTACATCCAAACCGTCATCGAACCCATCGTTCTACCATTCCTAGACCGGCAAGGGAACTTGATGTTCCAACAGGACAATGCACGTCCGCATGTATCCCGTGCCACCCAACGTGCTCTAGAAGGTGTAAGTCAACTACCCTGGCCAGCAAGATCTCCGGATCTGTCCCCCATTGAGCATGTTTGGGACTGGATGAAGCGTCGTCTCACGCGGTCTGCACGTCCAGCACGAACGCTGGTCCAACTGAGGCGCCAGGTGGAAATGGCATGGCAAGCCGTTCCACAGGACTACATCCAGCATCTCTACGATCGTCTCCATGGGAGAATAGCAGCCTGCATTGCTGCGAAAGGTGGATATACACTGTACTAGTGCCGACATTGGCATGCTCTGTTGCCTGTGTCTATGTGCCTGTGGTTCTGTCAGTGTTATCATGTGATGTATCTGACCCCAGGAATGTGTCAATAAAGTTTCCCTTTCCTGGGACAATGAATTCACGGTGTTCTTATTTCAATTTCCAGGAGTGTATTATTAAATGGCCGCATTTATGCAGATATATCCGCGATTTCGCCGTTTAATGTATTGTTCGCGCACATTTTTTTACTATTTCGGCTAATTTCTGTACTTTTTAGTTTTACGACTTAAGATCTTTTGATTTTTATTTTCACCTCATATCGTCAACAATTACACAATTTTTAATACGGCTAATGAAATATGTCATTTTTTATTTGCTTATTTGATCAGTTATGCTAGTAAAGCCGAAAATATCGATTCGTGTCGCTAACAACAGATGTCTCGATCTTCCTAGCTTAGAGATACAAAATCTGATTTGGAGAACACCCGCATCTGAGGATTAATTCAATTAGAAACTCGATCCAATTCTAGATTACTACTGAAGCGCATTTTTAATTCAATTAATGGCTTAGCTGTGATGTCTACGTTCCTTGGCTGTGACAGTCCACAACGCTTGTGTTGAGAGCCATAGAGAATAAAGGAGAGAAATAGGCAGCTGAATGTGTAAAAGGGGTTGAAGTGGTAAAACTTGATTTGGTACATTTGAAATGCAAAACATTTTTTTAAATGTGTGTGCCAACGAAAGGAATTTTTAAACAAGATTCATTCCAGTGAAAAACTTGCATGGGACTTAGGTCCTAAAGTAATGTAGGTATGTGTAATGTCTGTAATATTCTTTGTTCCATTTGTTTCATATGTCATATGACAACATAAAGATAAACTAACAATGTCTCATTCGGTAGTGCTAAAGGTATTAGTCCAGATCTCGATACTAACGTGACAGTCACTGTTTTACGGCAATCATACTTTGTTACATAAAGCTAAAAACATCCCAACCTAATAACGAATACCTAGGCTGCCCTGCAGATAAAAGCTGCGGCGATTCTTAATTTTTTATCTACAACAAAAACATTCGAGGACCGCTGTATATGATATGACGTCATAAAAGTTTACCTTATTCTACCTTCCTATCAAGATCCTGACTAGAATTGCCCTAAAACTTGTTGATCAACCCAATTAAGGGTGTCCTTATTTTGAGGTTACAGAATGTGGTAATCCTAATCTTGCAGAAGCTAGTGACATCACCTGCAGTGACTGAGAAAACCTGCCATTAATCTTGAATACGTACCAGATTAACGCATCTACGTCTACGTCTGCGCGATTACTCTGCTATTCACAATAAAGTGCCTGGCAGAGGGTTCAATGAACCACATTCAAGCTGTCTCTCTACCGTTCCACTCTCAAACGGCACGCGGGAAAAACGAGCAGTTAAATTTTTCTGTGCGAGCCCTTATTTTATCGTGATGGTCATTTCTCCCTATGTAGGTGGATGCCAACAGAATGTTTTCGCAATCGGAGGAGAAAACTGGTGATTGAAATTTCATGAGAAGATCCCGTCGAAACGAAAAAGTCTTTGTTTTAATGATTGCCGCTCCAAATCTCCCCTGTTTCGCGATAATACAAAACGAGTTGCCCTTCTTTGTACTTTTTCGATGTCATCCGTCAGTCCCACCTGATGCGGATCCCACACCGCACAGCAATACTCTAGAATAGGGCGGACAAGCGTGGTGTAACCAGCCTCTTTAGTAGACCTCTTGCACCTTCTAAGTGTTTTGCAATGAATCGCAGTCTTTGGTTTGCTCTACCCACAATATTATCTATGTGATCGTTCCAATTTAGGTTATTTGTAATTGTAATCCCTAAGTATTCAGTTGAATTTTCAGCCTTCAGATTTGTGTGACTTATCGCGTAATCGAAATTTAGCTGATTTCTGTTAGTAGTCATGTGAATAACTTCACACTTTTCTTTATTCCGAGTCAACTGCCACTTTTCGCACCATACAGATATCTTATCTAAATCATTTTGCAAGTCGTTCTGATCATCTGCTGACTTTACAAGACGGCAAATGATAGTATCATCTGCAAACAATCTAAGACGGCTACTCAGATTGTCTCCTATGTCGTTAATATAGATCAGGAACAATAGAGGGCCTATAACACTTTCTTGGGGAACGCCGAATATTACTTCTGTTTTACTCGATGACTTTCCGTCTATTATCACGAACTGTGACCTTCCCGACAGTAATCACGAATCCCGCCGCACAACTGAGGCGATACTCCGTAGGCACGCAGTTTGGTTAGAAGACACTTGTGAGGAACGGTGTCGAAAGCCTTCTGGAAATCTAAAAATATAGAATCAATCTGACATCCCCTGTCGAAAGCACTTATTACTTCACTAGTATATAGAGCTAGTTGTCTTTCACAAGAACGATATTTTCTGAATCCGTGCTGACTATGTGTCAATAAATCGTTTTCTTCGAGATTACTACATTGAAGGACTCTGACATTGCGAGTAACGAACTGGCTTTCCATCCATTGGACATTCTAATTAATTTTACCACTTTTTTTCCTCTAGTGAACTGTACTCGAGAGAACAGTTTATGAAATTTTTCACTTGTCTTACTGTGACTGTGGTGGAAAAAATCGGTGTATTTCTCAATTTTAGTGTCGAATACTTCACAGAGGATGTAGATGGAAGACTAAATTGATGATATGATGTTTCGACAGAGCACTGAAAGACATGGAAATATGACGCTCCCTCAGAATTACTGAGAAATGTAGGAGAGCAAGGCATGACAAAAGTACCACTTGGTGTACAACGTAAAGAGACGGGCAAGAAAAGGGTTTCTCAAAAAGAAGTCTTTGTTACCACTGAACATAAATTTAAGTTTTGGGAAGTCTTTTTCGAAGGTATTTGACTGTATTATGATGAAGGGAAATGTGGCCGATAAGCAGTTCAGAGGGGAAAAGAACAGAGCCTTTAAAAATATGGTGCTATGGAAGTCTGCTGAAGTTTAGATATGTAGAGAGAATACCTAAAAAGGAGGTACTGGATTTTTTGTGTTCTGCTTCGTACACAATAGTAAGGAGAGGTTGGCCACAGAGTGGTGCAGCTGCTGTTATCGTAGAGAAGGTGGACAGGAGCAGAAATGATTAGCGAACACGTAAAGACGGGAAACAGATGTTTCGCTTAACTTACAGCTTTCGTCTAGCGTTGCGAAGAAACATTAAAAAAGAACAACAGCAATAAAGTCGAGCTATTACAAGAGCATCGTGCAGTGTGAGGCTCCCACTACCAATACACAAGCAAACTGTCCCATCCTACTCCTATATCGCAGTGGCAGAGGACGCTCATAGTCGGATTTGCTGAAGGCGTCGCTTAACTTACAGCTTTCGTCTAGCGTTGCGAAGAAACATTAAAAAAGAACAACAGCAATAAAGTCGAGCTATTACAAGAGCATCGTGCAGTGTGAGGCTCCCACTACCAATACACAAGCAAACTGTCCCATCCTACTCCTATATCGCAGTGGCAGAGGGCGCTCATAGTCGGATTTGCTGAAGGCGTCGCTTAACTTACAGCTTTCGTCTAGCGTTGCGAAGAAACATTAAAAAAGAACAACAGCAATAAAGTCGAGCTATTACAAGAGCATCGTGCAGTGTGAGGCTCCCACTACCAATACACAAGCAAACTGTCCCATCCTACTCCTATATCGCAGTGGCAGAGGGCGCTCATAGTCGGATTTGCTGAAGGCGTCGCTTAACTTACAGCTTTCGTCTAGCGTTGCGAAGAAACATTAAAAAAGAACAACAGCAATAAAGTCGAGCTATTACAAGAGCATCGTGCAGTGTGAGGCCCCCACTACCAATACACAAGCAAACTGTCCCATCCTACTCCTATATCGCAGTGGCAGAGGGCGCTCATAGTCGGATTTGCTGAAGGCGTCGC
This sequence comes from Schistocerca cancellata, assembly GCF_023864275.1. Taxonomy (NCBI): domain Eukaryota; kingdom Metazoa; phylum Arthropoda; class Insecta; order Orthoptera; family Acrididae; genus Schistocerca; species Schistocerca cancellata. The sequence continues at coordinate 1,105,075,412 of NC_064626.1, read as the reverse complement.
TTAACTTACAGCTTTCGTCTAGCGTTGCGAAGAAACATTAAAAAAGAACAACAGCAATAAAGTCGAGCTATTACAAGAGCATCGTGCAGTGTGAGGCTCCCACTACCAATACACAAGCAAACTGTCCCATCCTACTCCTATATCGCAGTGGCAGAGGGCGCTCATAGTCGGATTTGCTGAAGGCGTCGCTTAACTTACAGCTTTCGTCTAGCGTTGCGAAGAAACATTAAAAAAGAACAACAGCAATAAAGTCGAGCTATTACAAGAGCATCGTGCAGTGTGAGGCTCCCACTACCAATACACAAGCAAACTGTCCCATCCTACTCCTATATCGCAGTGGCAGAGGGCGCTCATAGTCGGATTTGCTGAAGGCGTCGCTTAACTTACAGCTTTCGTCTAGCGTTGCGAAGAAACATTAAAAAAGAACAACAGCAATAAAGTCGAGCTATTACAAGAGCATCGTGCAGTGTGAGGCTCCCACTACCAATACACAAGCAAACTGTCCCATCCTACTCCTATATCGCAGCGGCAGAGGGCGCTCATAGTCGGATTTGCTGAAGGCGTGGTTCAGCAGACACGCCTTATTGGACTGCTATCGGCGTCTGTTGGAATCATGTGTTTTCGTTGCCATCTGCGAGATGTCGGTGTCGGTGGTATTGGTCTATGATACCATAGAATTAAATTAGGAGAAACAGAAATGTATGAAACAACTTGACTAAAAGAAGGAATCTGTTTCCTAGAAACATTGCGAAGAGAACTGCATGCAATGGACATCTGGACTTGGGTACTTCGCAAAAGACCATCAATCATGGCCATATATCTTCAGTGGACGAAACAACAGAGAAATAGGAAAGTAGCTGAGTAGAGCGCTCCCACAAGTAGGGAAATTGCCTCTTTTCAAATGATGTAAGCCATCGAGTGCACCAACAGCCCAATCAAGCGTTTAACCCGCAAAGTGTAGAGGGTGTAGTTCAGGCTAGAGGCGGTTCAGTGATTTTTTTGGGGGGGGAGGGAGGAGTAGGACTCTCTCCTTTAGGTTACGGTGAACAAAAACCAGAGTCAAAATATCCACGGGTGTGCTGCCGGTCTATAGTGTCCAACGGGCACAATATTTCGGCGATCATACATGTCGCCATCATCAGGTGAACTGACGGACTGAGCTCCTGTGAACGTGCCGGCACGGAGATCCGTACGCTATGGCTGCTCAGAGGGAACAGTTCCCTCTGAGCAGCCATAGCGTACGGATCTCCGTGCCGGCACGTTCACAGGAGCTCAGCCCGTCAGTTCACCTGATGATGGCGACATGTATGATCGCCGAAATATTGTGCCCGTTGGACACCATAGACCGGCAGCACACCCGTGGATATTTTGATTATCAAATACGCCGGGAGAAACTCAAGAATCACAAAAAACAGAGTGTTTTTTGCAACATTTTCGGTAACCAAGTGTTGCCCTTTCCTCTACATCTTCATAATGAGTATGTTGTGGACACTCTCGTCTTCCAAGATGGCAACAGTCGTTACATCGGACCAGTGTTGCCCACATGCAGTGGCTTCTTAATATTATAATTACCTAGAAATAATCATTTTAATATGAAAGCTAGTATTAAAACGATTTGTGTGTCTGAAGAGACAGTGTAAGTAAACTATACTGACCATGGAGAAATGGCTCTAAGCAGTATGGGACTTAACATCTGAGGTGATCAGTACTCTAGACTTAGAACTATCTAAACCTAAGTAACCTAAGGACATTACACAAATCCATGCCCGATGCAGGATTCGAACCTGCGACCGTAGCAGCAGAGCGGTTCCTGACTGAAGCGCCTAGAACCGCTCGGCCACAGCTGCCGGCTGACCATGGACAAATAAAGTTAATACTGGCAGTACGTGTGCTACTGCATCTGCTGCCACTAATAGTGATAATAATAATAATAATAATAATAGTAATAATGACACTAACTGACACTTTAATAACAATAATTCCAGTGGCAGATACAATAAGAATTTACAGATGCACAAACTACGAGGTCTGACTGAACAGTAATGCCTCCACCTTCGTAACTCTTCAACAGTTGGCTGCATTGGTATGCAGCAGGTACTGGGTTCTCTCGTAGCCTCTTCTCTACAGCTCCAGTTGGTGGGAAGCCTTAGCGTTGAACGGTTGAACAGTGTAAAGTATGGGACCCTGCGCAGACGGTGGGTCAATAGGATGTAGCAACGTGCAGTCATGGGATTCTTGACAGCAGAAGGTGTCACCCCAAAGGTGATTCATGAGAGAATGAAAGCAGTGTATGGTTATTGAGTTGATGTGAGTACTGTGCGTCGTTGGGCAAGTAAGTTTAAAGATGTTGAAGCGGGAACATCTGACCTGCGTGGCAAACAAAGAGTTGGACGTCTTGTGACAGCAACCACCGAGTTTAACAAGTAAAATGTTGACAGATTGATTCAGGACGATCGTCGTATCACTCAGAGGGAAATTACAAGCACAATCGGCATCTCACAAGAACGTGTGGGTCACACTACTGCTTTGCTTGGCTATCGGAAGATCCATGCACGATGGGTACCCCCGATACATACACCTGAAATGAAAGCGATTTAGCACTGTCTGACTTCCATCTGTTCCCGATAGTGAAAGACGATCTACGGGGACCTCAATAAGCTTTTGATGAAGACGTTGAAAGGATTGTGAGACTGTGGTTGCGGAAACAAATTGTCGACTTCTTCCGTGACGGCTTCAGAAAACTTGTTCATCGTTGGCAGAAATGTATCAAATTGGTTGGTGATTATGTGAAAAAGTGAATATTGGTAATTAAAGATCACATTCTAAGGATTATTTCTGCGTTTGATTTATTAAAATGTTCCCATCCAAACCCAATTAACGAAGGTGGAGGCATTACTTTTCATTGAACCCTCGCAGATGTTTTCTAATATTGTGAGTTCTGGGGAAAGGAGATTTAAGGGAACCGCATCAGCTAATAATTCGGGGAAATAAGGAAGATAAGGCTGGAAAGAGGGTTGTACAAGGGTAACGAGTGTGTACAGAGACAATCGCAATCCTTATTGTTGCTTAAGTAGACATTTCATTAACGCCCTTCTGGAGCTGCAGATATTATTTAGTTCTCTAATATAATGCGGAAGTTGTTCAAGAGTCTGTATCCCGATACTAAGAAGGTGACTGAACGATGGAGTGGGACAGAAAAGGTTTTGCTCTGATAGGAGCGGTTGTTTCTGCTATTTTGTTCAGACAAGAGCGTCAAGGTTGAAGATAAATGTGAGGGACGGTGTTCAATGAGAAGACAGTGGAAAAAAATCGACTGTATGGAAATCTCTGCACTTGTCTGCATGCAGCAGGATAGCTGTGCATATGATGGTGAAATCTGATCAGAGTCAAACATCACAGATATAAGGAATACAGTTCCGAGCGCCATGACCGAGCGAGATGGCGCAGTGGTTAGCACACACGACTCGCATTCGGGAGGACGACGGTTCAATCCCGCGTCCGGCCTTCCTGATTTAGGTTTTCCGTGATTTCCCTAAATCACTCCAGGCAAATGCCGGGATGGTTCCTTTGAAAGGGCACGGCCGACTTCCTTCCCTAATCCGATGAGACCGATGACCTCGCTGTTTGGTCTCTTCCCCCAAATAACCCAACCCGAGCGCCATGAATTTTCCTGAGAAAGTCATTTTAGGATAATATCGCTGTAATCAATAATTCGAAGTTTAAGTGTTTGTATAAGTTTCTTTTTCAGGTCAAGAAGGAAGAGTTTTTATATTTTTTTAGAGCATGGAGAGATGCTGATTCCTTCTTGCACATTGCAGTTATGTCCTCAGTTTATAGATTTTCATCTATTATTACTCCCAGCCCGTTTGGTAAAGGAGAGAAGTTGATATTTGTCCCATTTATGGTTAAAGATGGTAGGGATTCCCAGTATTTCGTGCCAGTGAACCTACAATGACCAACCAATACCCCTTGAGTGAGTTGCGCTTTCACCCTATCCCTGCACCCACCATTTTGATAGCGCACACAGGTCGGTATTAAGATTCTCGATAGCTGTCTTCAGGTTTACTGGTTTTTCGCTTAGGCAAAATTTGAGGTCATTAGCGTACTATGGTATCTGCGATAGGACGAAATTGGTTACACATCATTTACGTACAATGAAAAAAGCGTATGGCCTAATATTGAACACTGGAGGAACCATGAATGAGCGGCACCAGATATATATGCCAATCTTAAGGAACTTGCTGACTCTCTACCCGAATTGAGACCATTGTAAAGGCTAGAGGCGGCATCGCTTGCTTTTAGCGTAGTGTCTCCTACTGTTGATTAATCGTCCAGTGTGTTTACGTCACAAGTAAATATCTATAAGTAAATCCGTTACTATAACGTCAGATATCTCTTTAAAGAGCTGCATACTTTATAAATGCTAGTTACCTTACAAGCAGGGTGACTAGGTACTACATGCTTTACGAACTGATCATGTAGACTTGGGTCCACACCCGAAATAAGGTCGCTACCCAGTGCGAGCAGTCGCTCGCCGACCGCTGTGCGCTAACGAGTGCGAGCATCGATTATCGACCCGCGGCGTCAGCGGCAGAAGCAGCAGCAGCGGTATCGGCTGATTGCGAGGAGTCGCGGCGGGCCTGCAGCTATCGAACGCTTCCCGCGGGGCTCCCCCGACCTACTCCGCGGCCGCCGACGTGCTTTCAGCGCTCACCTCCCTCTGCCCTGCCCTGCAATGCCCTTCGACCCACGCATTCTGCGAGTCGATCCCCCCAATGCTGAACTCGTCGGCTGGGTCAGAACCTGGATTCGTGAGTTAACCAGAAGTCTTCTACACAATTCATATGCGCCACTTTCATCAGCTGCCACATATGACGTTATCGATAATCCTTCATTGCTTAAGGGAACATGGGTGTGAAAATAACGAGAATGTCAATTTTTTTCTTTTATATTCCAGGAGAATAGCCGATTTCTTTTGATTTCTAAAATGTATAGTTTAGTAACATTTGCACAATTAGTTTGCTTTTCACGGCGCTTTGAATAAAGGACATGTTGTGGGCCTCATCAATTCAGCGGCGATGTATGACGAACTGAAAAACTGATTTCGCTTGAGCTTTGACAATCCTGAAATTCTTAACGAAATTTGTCGTCTCTTCATAACCTGGACATGCTACAGAAACATGGATGGCAGCAAACGTGGCTGATAGAAATTTCTGCCAAATTCTGACTGTCTGTAGCAAACCATTCCACGTATCAAATTTAACACAAAATTCCTCGAAAAACAACATGTCCCATCGAAAAATCATCTGCAAAATCCCTTGGCAGCCACTTCTAAGCGTCGTTTTGAAATGCATGGCCTTTCAGCACATGTCTTAATATTTTCTATTCCTCACACACCAAGAGGTCAAATCGCGTCACACAACTTGTAGGTACATCTAACAAGCCGATCTTGTCGCTCTGATGGCACTACACTCACAAACTCAGTGGCAGAAAACATGCAGAGTCCACAATCGATTGTAAAACTTTCGAAATAACAACAATAGCAATCCGTCGCCGAAAAGATATCTGCATTGTGGCGATAGAGCTATTTCTAGGAAACTTGCTGTTGTTTCAGTTAGTTTCCCTAATATTCAGTTTTTCTTTCTCGTCTCAGTGTTGTAGAGAGTGCTTTGACGAGATATCTACTATTTATTTATTTAGCTGTTTAACCTGATCTGTTGAGGACCATGCCGAATTGAATTGGTAACCGCCGTCACGATTAACAAGAGACTCACTATCAGACTACCGTATTTCCACGGATTCATTAATAATAGAACTCCAAAAGTTCGCCGGCCGGAGTGGCCGAGCGGTTCTAGGCGCTACAGTCTGGAACCGCGCGACAGCTACGGTCGCAGGTTCGAATCCTGCCTCGGGCATGGATGTGTGTGATGTCCTTAGGTTAGTTAGGTTTAAATAGTTGTAAGTTCTAGGGGACTGATGACCTTAGAAGTTAAGTCCCATAGTGCTCAGAGCCACTTGAAGTTACATAAGAAATAACAATTATAATATGAGAGCAACTATTAAAATGATATCAGTGTCTGAAGTGGCGGTATCAGTCATTTATACTGACAATGAATTAATTGTTAATACCGGCAGTACTTGTACTACTGCAAGTCTTGCCACTAATAGTGATAATAGTAATAATAATAATGACAAAAATAAGCGTAGGATGTTAAGGAAAATCCTAGGTAATAGATGGGTTGATGGACAATGGCGAATGAGAGCAAATGAAGACTTGTACAGTAAGAAAGAACCTATCACAGCATCCACTAAGAAGAGACGAATGTTATTTTATGGTCATCTAATAAGTATGGACGGGGGCCGACCAACTAAAAGAATATGGAGTTTCATCCAATCTAAGAAAACAAGGCCAAGATGGTTTGAAGAATGTGAAAAATATCTTAGGCAGATTGGTATCTCAGAAAGATATTTTCCTGACAGGAACAAATTTAGAAGATTGGTGAACAACTATCAAGATTTTAAAATGGCATCAATCTCCAAAAGATGGAAGGACCATTATCCGAAGAGCATAAACAGGCACTTCTTGGTGGGCTCAGAAGATACTGGAAGGAAGTCAAAGCTGGAACAAGAACAAGACCTAGACACTAAAATGAATTTGGTTGTTACCACGCATTCCATAGAGGCTCAACTCAATAGAAAAAAAAGTAATGATCGTGGTAGTTATAAGAAGAATTTATAGGTGTACCAAATAGATGTTTCCTTATATAGCGAGTCCTGGGAAAAGGAAATTTAAGGAGACTGCATCGGCTAAGGATACCGGGAAATGAAGAAGATCCGGTTGGAAAGACGGATGTACAACGAGCGTGTACAGTGACAATCGCAATCCTTGTTGTTGCTTTAGTAGATACACTATGCGATCAAAAGTATCCGGACACCTGGCTGAAAATGACTCACAAGTTCGTGGCGCCCTCCATCGAAAATGCTGGAATTCAATAAGGTGTTGGCCCACCCTTTGCCTTAATGACAGCTTACACTCTCGTAGGCATACGTCCAAACAGATCCTGGAAGGTTTCATGGGGAACGGCAGCCCATTCTTCACAGAGTGCTACACTGAGGAGAGGTATCGATGTCGGTCGGTGAGGCCTGGCACGAAGTAGGCGTTCCAAAGCATCCCAAAGGTGTTCTACAGGATTCAGATCAGCACTCTGTGCTGTCGTGTAACTACTCCGCCACAGGCCGCGCATTATGAACAGGTACTCGATCGTGTTGAAAGATGCAATCGCCATCCCCGAATTGCTCTTCAACAGTGGGAAGCAAGAAGGTGCTTAAAACATCGATGTAAGCCTGTGCTGTGATAGTGCCACTCAAATCAACAAGGGGTGCAAGCCCCCTCCATGAAAAACACGACCACATCATAACACCACCGCCTCGGATTTTACTGTTGGCATTACACACGCTGGCAGATGACGTTCACCGGGCATTCGCCATACACACACCCTGCCATCTGATTGCCAATTTGCGTAGCGTGATTCGTCACTCCACACAACTTTTTTCCACTGTTCAATCGTCCAACATTTACGCTCCTTACAACGAGCGAGGCGTCGTTTGGCATTTACCGGCGTGATATGTGACTTAGGAGTAGCCGGTCGACCATGAAATCCAAGATTTCTCACCTCCCGCCTTACTGTCGTAGTACTTGCAGTGGATCCTGATGCTGTTTGGAATTCCTGTGTGATGGTCTGGATAGATGTCTGCCTGTTAAAGATTACGACCCTCTTCAACTGTCGGCGGTCTCTGTCAGTCAGCTGACGAGGTCAGCCTATACGCTTTTGTGCTGTACGTGTCCCTTCACGTTTCCACTTCACTGTCACATCTCACCTCGCCCCGTGAACCATGGACCTTGCCGTTGGTGGGGAGGCTTGGGTGCCTCAGCGATACAGATAGCCGTACCGTAGGTGCAACCACAACCGAGGGGTATCTGTTGAGAGGCCAGACAAACGTGTGGTTCCTGAAGAGGGGCAGCAGCCTTTTCAGTAGTTGCAGGGGCAACAGTCTGGATGATTGACTGATCTGGCCTTGTAACACTAACCAAAACGGCCTTGCTGTGCTGGTACTGCGAACGGCTGAAAGCAAGGGGAAACTACAGCCGTAATTTTTCCCGAGGGCATGCAGCTTTATGATGATGGCATCCACTTGGTTAAAATATTCCGGAGGTAAAATAGTCCCCCATTCGGATCTCCTGGACGGGACTACTCAAGAGGACGTCGTTATCAGAAGAAAGTAACCTGGCGTTCAACGGATCGTAGCGTGGAATGTCAGATCCCTTAACCGGGCAGGTAGGTTAGAAAATTTAAAAAGGGAAATGGATAGGTTAAAGTTAGATATAGTAGGAATTAGTGAAGTTCGGTGGCAGGAGAAACAAGACTTTTGGTCATGCGAATACAGGACTATAAATGCAAAAATCAAATAGGGGTAGTGCAGGAGTTGGTTTAATAATGAATAAAAAGCTACTACAAACAGCATAGTGAACGCATTATTGTGACCAAGATAGACACGAAGCCCACGCCTACTACAGTAGTACAAGTTCAAATGCCAACTAGCCCTACACATTACGAAAAAATTGATGAAATGTATGATGAGATAAAAGAAATTATTCAGATAGTGAAGGGAGACGAAAATTTAATAGTCATGAATGACTGGAATTCGGTAGTAAGAAAGGGGAGAGAAGGAAACGTAGTAGGTGAATATGGATTGGGGGTAAGAAATGAAAGAGGAAGCCACCTGGTAGAATTTTGCACAGAGCACAACTTAATCATAGCTAACACTTGGTTCAAGAATCATGAAAGAAGGCTGTATACATGGAAGAAGCCTGGAGATACTGACAGGTTTCAGATAGATTATGTAATGGTAAGACAGAGATTTAGGAACCAGGTTTTAAATTGTAAAATATTTCCAGGGGCAGATGTGGACTCTGACCACAATCTATTGGTTATGAACTGTAGATTAAAACTGAAGAAACTGCAAAAAGGTGGGAATTTAAGGAGATGGGACCTGTATAAACTGAAAGAACCAGAGGTTGTACAGAGTTTCAGGGAGAGCATAAGGGAACAATTGACAGGAATGGGGGAAAGAAATACAGTAGAAGAAGAATGGGTAGCTCTGAGGGATGAAGTAGTGAAGGCAGCAGAGGATCAAGTAGGTAAAAAGACGAGGGCTAATAGAAATCAATGGGTAACAGAAGAAATATTTAATTGAATTGATGAACGGAGAAAATATAAAAATGCAGTAAGTGATGCAGGAAAAAAGGGTATACAAACGTCTCAAAAATGAGATATACAGGGAGTGCAAAATGGCTAAGCAGGGATGGCTAGAGGACAAATGTAAGGACGTAGAGGCTTATCTCACTAGAGGTAAGATAGATACTGCCTACAGGAAAATTAAAGAGACCTTTGGAGAAAAGAGAACCACTTGCATGAATATCAAGAGCTCAGGTGGAAACCCAGTTCTAATCAAAGAGGGGAAAGCAGAAAGGTGGAAGGAGTATACAGAGGGTCTATACAAGGGCGATGTACTTGAGGACAATATTATGGAAATGGAAGAGGATGCAGATGAAGATGAAATGGGAGATATGATACTGCCTGAAGAGTTTGACAGAGCACTGAGAGACCTGAGTCGAAACAAGGCCCCGGGAATAGACAACATTCCATTAGAACTACTGACAGCCTTGGGAGAGCCTGTCCTAACAAAACTCTACCATCTGGCGAGCAAGATCTATGAGACAGGCGAAATACCCTCAGACTTCAAGACGAATATAATAATTACAATCCCAAAGAAGGTGTTGACAGATGTGAAAATTACCGAACAATCAATTTAATAAGCCACAGCTGCCACTAACGCGAATTCTTTACAGACGAATGGAAAAGCTAGTGGAAGCCGACCTCGGGGAAGATCAGTTTGGATTCCGTAGAAATATTGGAACACGTGAGGCAATACTGACCTTACGACTTATCTTAGAAGCTAGATAAAGGAAAGGCAAACCTACGTTTCTAGCATTTGTAGACTTAGAGAAAGCTTTTGACAATGTTTAGTAGAATACTCTCTTTCAAATTCTGAAGGTGGCGGGGGTAAAATACAGGGAGCGAAAGGCTATTTACAATTTGTACAGAGACCAGATGGAAGTTATAAGAGTCGAGGGACATCAAAGGGAAGCAGTGGTTGGGAAGAGAATGAGACAGGGTTGTAGCCTATCCCCGATGTTATTCAATCTGTATATTGAGCAAGCAGTGAAGGAAACAAAAGAAAAATTTGGAGTAGGTATTAAAATCCATTGAGAAGAAATAAAAACTTTGAGGTTTGCCGATGACATTGTAATTCTGTCAGAGACAGCAATGGACTTGGAAGAGCAGTTGAATGAAATGGACAGTGTCTTGAAAGGAAGATATAAGATCAACATCAAAAAAAGCAAAACGAGGATAATGGAATGTAGTCGAATTAAGTCTGGTGATGCTGAGGGAATTAGATTATGAAATGAGACACTTAAAGTAGTAAAGGAGTTTTGCTATTTGGGGAGCAAAATAACTGATGATGGTCAAGTAGAGAGGATATAAAATGTAGGCTGGCAATGGCAAGGAATGCGTTTCTGAAGAAGAGAAATTTGTTAACATCGAGTATAGGTTTAAGTGTCAGGAAATCTTTTCTGGAAGTATTTGTATGGAGTGTAGCCATGTATGGAAGTGAAACATGGACGATAAATAGTTTGGACAAGAAGAGAATAGAAGCTTTCGAAATGTAGTGCTACAGAAGAATGCTGAAGATTAGATGGGTAGATCACATTGTAAGACGTATGCGTTGCCGGCGATGGGCGAGGCATGGCAGAGTCTCTGACCAGAGAGTAGTATGTAGTTAGTTGTTGCTTGTTGCTAGTCGGCAGTAGTCTTGAGTAGTCTTGAGTAGTCTGCAGTAGTCTACAGTAGTCGGCGCGTGCCTGCGCGTGTCGGCAGTCTGCTCTGGTCGGAACTCTGGAGGATGAGTATTATTGTAGAAGGTAAAGAAGCAGCCTTGCGCATATCTAGTAATGTATATTAACTGTCATTAATTTCTTTAAAATAATTCCCCAATAATAATTTTTATAATATAAAGTAATTTTTTAAGAAAAGCATTCATTTCAATTTAAAGAATATTTCCAATGCATGATCATTCCTTCCAAGAATCAGAAAAAATATAGGCCAGCATTGCACGAAGCTGTGCCAAAATTTTTTTACGTAAGAGCAGATATATTCGCAGTTTTTATTGAGGTAAGAATTTTTCCTTTTTTTATTCAGAATACAGGGCCGAGGCGCAGCGCTGCTGTCGTCATAAAATTTACCAGGATACTGAATTTTATTATTATTTCCGGGTTTAGGAATTGAATTTTGTGGTTACATTAAATGTGAGTGCATTTCTGCACAGAGATTATAAATGGGAGCCCATTTTGTTCAGAGGTTACAATATTAAAAAATTCATTTAATTATTATTTTTGTGGGGAGTTTACACTTGGTTCCTGGTTACTCATTTAAAATATTTCTGTGGGGAGGTTACAACATAACTAATGAGGAGGTATTGAATAGGATTGGGGAGAGTTTGTGCCACAACTTGACTAGAAGAGGGAATCGGTTGGTAGGACATGTTCTAAGGCATCAAGGGATCACCAATTTAGTATTGGAGGGTAACTTGGAGGGTAAAAATCGTAGAGGGAGACCAAGAGAAGAATACACAAAGCAGATTCAAAAGGATGTAGATTGCAGTAGGTACTGGGAGATGAAGAAGCTTGCACAGGATAGAGTAGAATGGAGAGCTGCATCAAACCAGTCTCGGGACTGAAGACCACAACAACAACATCACATCGCAAACAGTGGACCTATGGATGTTTAGGAGTGTGGAAGTCTCGTGTACATACGTATGACACAAGTGACACCCAATCACCAGAGCACGTTCGAAGCCCTGGAGTTCCGCGGAGCGCCTCATTCTGCTCTCTGACGATGTCTAATGACTACTGAGGTCGCCGTTGTGGAATACCTGGCAGTAGGTGGCAGCACAATGCACCTAATATGAAAAATGTATGTTTCTGGAGGTGTTCGGAATCTTTTGACCATATAGTATATGTCTTTTGAAGTTGAAGACGTTATTCACCTCTCTAGTATAGGGTGTAGATTAATAAAACCGACAAACTACCAGGACGGATAACTGACTAGATATGGAGCAAAAAAGGTCCTACAAACATCTGTCCTGAAATGGACGATGTGCGTGCGACGACAACAATTCGTCCCGAAAAACAGTACAGAGCTGCATCGCATCCATGTCACAATAGATGTTCAAAGTTGCCTCCATCACATTGCAGGTGATACGGCTGTCACGCAGAACACACACAACGGTAGTTTGGCTTACATTATCTTGGCAGGCCACTCACCTGGAGCTTGTACTAGAGTTCATCTCAGTATCCTGTGGAACCCGGTCCTCGAAATCTGTTGTACGCACAGTCTGCCGCCTCCCTGTAAGTTTGTCTGTCTGAAAGGACCCATGATCACACAAACGCCCAAAAAGGGATTGAAATGTGTGATGTGATTGGTGTCCGTGAGGGTACTGGTTCTGGTTCCGTTTGGCTGTACACAAACACAATCTCGACTTGATCTCGACATGAATACCGAACCATTCTCTGCTTATATTCCTTGTGTGCTGCGTTGACCACACAGCCTGCAGCACACAAGGAACGCACCATCTGCCGTGGCAACGATGCATTTCCTGACATATGTTCATAGGACCTTTTTTCCTCCATTTCCAGTCAGGATCGCATTCGGGAGGACGACGGTTCAATCCCGTCTCCGGCCATCCTGATTTAGGTTTTCCGTGATTTCCCTAAATCGCTTCAGGCAAATGCCGGGATGGTTCCTTTGAAAGGGCACGGCCGATTTCCTTCCCCATCCTTCCCCCACCCGAGCTTCTGCTCCGTCTCTACTGACCTCGTTGTCGACGGGACGTTAAACACTAATCTCCTCCTCCTCCTCCAGTCAGGAACCCATCTCTGCACTTTGTCGTTTTTATTCATGTTCATGGTGTATAATATGGGAGATTATTGCAGAGTCGAGTTCCTTTTAGGAGAAGGACTCCAGGAAAGTGGCTGGAGGATAGGATGGGACAGAAAGGATTTTCGTTGAGTTCGAGGAGAGGTATGATGAATAGTGTAAGACAACAGTGAAGGTAAATGGTAAGGAAATTTCTGCGCTTGTCTGCAGGCAGCCAGGATAGTTGTGCATACGACGCTAAACTCTGATCAAAGAGTCGAACGTCACAATATAACTAAGACAGGCATTGATAACTAGATCCAGGCGCCATGAGCTTTCCTGAGAAAGGTCATGTAGGATAACATCGTTGTAATCAACAACTGGAAATATAAGTGTTTGTAAAAGTTTCTTTTCATGTCCAGAGGGAAAAGACTTTTATATTTTTGTGGGGCGTGGAGATTCTGATAACTTCTTGCACATTGCAGTTACGTATTGAGTCAAATTTAGATTTTCATATATTATTACTCCTAGACTCTTTGCTGAAGGACAGAAGTTGATATTCGTCTCATTTAGGGTTAAGATGGTAGGGATTCCCGTTATTTCGTGGTGAATGGTGCAAAGATTGGCAGTTGACCCTAAATAACGAAAAGCGTGAGGTCATCCACATGAGTACTAAAAGGAATGCGTTAAACTTCGTTTACACGATAAATCAGTCTAATCTAAAAGCCGTAAATTCAAGTAAACACCTAGGTATTACAATTACGAACAACTTAAATTGGAAGGAACACATAGAAAATGGTGTGGGAAAGGCTAACCAAAGACTGCGTTTTATTGGCAGGACACTTATAAAACCTAACAGATCTACTAACGAGACTGCCTACACTACGCTTGTCCGACCTATTTTAGAATACTGCTGCGCGGTGTGGGATCCTTACCAGATAGGACTGATGGAGTACATCGAAAAAGTTCAAAGAAGGGCAGCACGTTTTGTATTATCGAGAAATATGAGAGACAGTGTCACAGAAATGATACAGGATTTGGACTGGACATCATTAAAAGAAAGGCGTTTTTCTTTGCGACGGAATCTTCTCACGAAATTCCAAACTTTCTCCTCCGAATGCGAAAATATTTTGTTTACACCGACCTACGTAGGGAGAAACGATCACCACGATAAAATAAGGGACATCAGAGCTCGTACAGAAAGATATAGGTGTTCGTTCTTTCCGCGAGCTATACGAGATTGGAACAATAGAGAATTGTGAATGTGGTTCGATGAACCCTCTGCCAGGCACTTAAATGTGATTTGCAGAGTATCCATGTAGATGTATATGTAGAATAAGCCTGGCATGATCAACCACTATCGCTTGGGATTTGATTGGGTTGAGCTTTATATCCTGCCCTCATTTTGATAGTGCACAAGGGTCGGTACTGAGCTTCTGGATAGATTTCTTTTTCAGTAGGAAAAACCTGATGAGACGTCATTTCCGTAAAGTAATCCCTGGGGGACGCCTGATGCCACCTGCCTCTGTTGTGACTTTGTGGTGCCGGACGTGACGCATTGCTGGCGAGACGTCGGGTATGAGCGAAACCATTGCACTGCTCTTGGCGAGAAATTTAGCCTGCTGAGTTTGGTAACTGAAATGTCATAGTCCATTTTGTCAAAGCCTTTGCTGAAGTCTAAGAAGCACGTAATAGCTACCTCTTGTGCATCCCTGGCAAGCTCCAGATCATCTGTTACTGTTATTAAGGTAGACGTTGTGCTGCGATGTTTACAGAAACCTCATTGGTATTCGTGTAGCAGGTTGTTTGTAGTTAGGTAGTTCATTAGCTGGTCGTGAACTATATATTCCAAGTAATGGCAGCTGCCAAAATGCATAAAATAAAAATTACATGCCCTAATAATTCTACATTGAAGTGCTAAAAATGATCGCTGACAAGTTTCTGAACTTCCTATTGTCGATTACATTAATATACAAAGTGAACCAGAACTCCACCGACAACATTTCGGAGGTTGTTGAGGGAAACTTTCCGAGTATTTTGGTACAAGGGATCCGTGGTGTCTGATGGCTCATTACAGAGCAGTTGCATTTTGTTTGATTTCTTGCCCTCATTTGTTTATCTTCCTATGTGTACAGCACTGAAAATATCTGCATAACACTGCAAATGTCGGCGGTGTGCTTCGTGTGTCTTCTCTGCGAACATTTCTTCCATTCACTCGCGGTGAGCTACTTCTTGTTGGCATCAGTAGAGTTCACTTTACTTTTCGATCTGACGATCAGTAGTGGTCTTCTGCCTCCGTTTTTTCCGTTAACAGTGACGTACAGCAATACGGGTAGGTTTATTGAAGGAGAGTTTTCCTAGATGCACCTCTCGTATGGGTTCACTGAATGCAACGGAAGAGCAGCACAACGACTCTAATATATTCATCCATAGATGATAAGCTCATTATATTATTTCTGCATCTCTTTGAGGGTTGTTGCATTGCTCTGTGTTTTGTGTTGTAGAATAACAGACTTTTTCACTGTTTATGGCTCTGAGCACTATGGGACTTAACATCTATGGTCATCACTCCCCTAGAATTCAGAACTACTTAAACCTAACTAACCTAAGGACATCACACAACATCCAGTCTTTTTCACTGTTGCGAAGGTATTTTAACATAAACTAAGATAACTGGGGTGGCAAACAGAATAAATCATAATTACGCGGTTCCCTTATATCAAAATACTCAGAAAATATCCCTCAACAATTTCCAAAATTTTATCGGTGGAGTTCTTGTTCACTTTGTGTAGTGTGTGACCACTTCGAAGAGTCTGATATCTTGTCATATGAAATATTGTACATATACCCCATATACATCTAGCTCTATACTTCGCATATAACCTCATGGCGTGTGGTGAAGGGTACTTCTGGATTCTGGTACCACTATTTAATCCCCCCCCCCCCTCACCATGTCCCCCTCCCGCTTGCCACTTTTCCTGTTCAATTCACAAATGGCGCGTGGGAAGTACGACTGTCGCTAAAACTCCGTAATTTCCTTACTTTTCTCGTTATGGTCATTTCACGAGACTTACGTGGGAGGACATAATATGTTGTCTGGATCTTGTAGAAACGTACACTCTCGAAATCTCTCCGTAGTGTACAACGCATATTTTGTATCGTCTAACACTGTAGTTTGTGGAGCATTTCCGTAACATTCTTGCGCCGAGTAACCGATCCAGTGACGAAAGGCGCCACTCTTGGTTGGTTCTTCTCTATCTCTCCTATTAATGCTACTTGGTAAAGGTCCCAGACTGAAGAACAACACGCTCTGTTCTGTGCGACAGACAACCACAGCCATAAGCAGTCTTGAATAACAACCGCTTGGCTGCCCTTGTAAGTAATTTATTTCACGACTAGTTTCGTAGACTAGAAGACACATCAACAGCTTAAATATCGTGAATCATGACATTAAAGTTGCTACAA
Organism: Schistocerca cancellata; assembly: GCF_023864275.1. NCBI lineage: Eukaryota > Metazoa > Arthropoda > Insecta > Orthoptera > Acrididae > Schistocerca > Schistocerca cancellata. Next base: position 1,105,058,910 of record NC_064626.1, on the reverse strand, counting down.
GGACGACATCCAACAGTCCTTGTCTATGAATAAATGACGCAATTAGCGGATGGTCAGATAAGCGGTACTTTCCGCTTACCTGACGATCCTCTAATTGTGTCATTTATTCTTAGGAAAGGACTGCTCGGTCTCGTCCTTGTAGCAACTTTAATGTCATGATTCATCTCATATTTAATCTGATGATGTGGCTTCTAGGCTACGAAACCGGCCGTTGTCGTTAAATAAATTATTCACGACAGCAGGCAAGCGATTATTATTCAAGATGGAGAACAATACTCAAGAACCAGTCGAATGTTTTGTAACCCACTCCTTTCGCAATCGGCTCACATGTCGTTAAGAGTCTCCCAGTGATTGTCAATGTGGCATCTGCTTTTCGTATTGCTTGTTTTATGGGCTCATTCCACTTACGTACGCTCGGGATCGTTGCTTCTAAGTAATTAAAAGTAGTTACTGTTTCTGGTGATCTATTGCCAGTAGAGTAATCGAAGAGTAGCGGATATTTATTCGTTTATTCATTTACGTTCACGGTCAACTACTAGTCCATCATCGAGTGCCGATACTCAGCAGATCGTCCTGAAATTCACTGCAGTTTTGTGACTTTTCAACTTTCCTATAGACAACAGCATCGTAGCCTCAGGTAACCTCAAACATCAAGCACTAGATCATCAACAATCCTTAACCGATTACAGGCTCCAGCTGTCGAGAAAATGCTTTGGTTATGCTTGATTTGCAGCGAAATTATTGCCCAGGTTGCTTTTGCTAATGACATTCACACGTGTCACGTGACTGTGACACGTGTGCCTTCCCACGTTGCTGGTAGTGCTCTGAGTTTCTATACTTTGAATTTTTTATGTTGTATATCAGCCTGGGGAATAAACTGCCTCTAAAAAAGGAAAATAAAATAAAATAATTGAAATACTAGTATTTATATATTTGTCATGATTTGTTTATGATTTGTGACGGTAAAATCTAATTTCTATATGTTCTGGAATGGTTATTTCTTTTGTAAATAATTCCATTGTATTTCTGGACGTCGTAAAAATATTGGTCATTGACATCACATACTGCCACGACAACAGAAGAAAAAAATAATAATATAAGATCGGATTTGAACAAGGAGTGAAAAAACTGAAAGTGTGATTTTGCTACTATTCTACCAACTCGCTTGGTATGTTGCCACGTGTGTGAACTGAAGGAGCAGCGTCAAAATTTTGAGTGTCATTTTCCTGGAATCTATTGAGTTTTGGCACCTAAGATAAAATAAGTTGAGGCGGGCCGGGTTTCAAATGTTTCTTTCATTCTTTCGACATACTGTTCACAGCAAAAGTTCCACCTACCTCAGTACGGCAGCAGATCTCCAGCCCGTTTCTCTGCATACGTATGTACTGCGCTGACGACGCAAAAGCAGTATTGAAGAAAACGACGTCAGTACTTACGTTGCAAAGTCCGCGTAAACTCTGGTAGCAAACTATCCGGTAAATTCTTGTAATACATTTCGGGCGGAAAGTCGTTGCTCCGTTCTCTCAGTATTTATTTAGTTATTTTTTATTTACTTACAGGTTAAGTTCCGTAGGACCAGATCGAGGAGCAAATCTCCAAGGTCATGGAACGTGTCAGTACATGAACTTACAACATAAAAGTAATAACAGATAAAAATAAATGTTCCTCAACCTGAAAGAAAATCAGTCCATAAGTTTAAGCAAACGCCATCAGCAATACAATGAGAATCAGCTTAATTTTTCAAGGAACTCCTCGACAGAATAGAAGGAGTGACCCATGAGGAAACTCTTCAGTTTCGATTTGAAAGCGCGTGGGTTACTGCTAAGATTTTTTAATTAGAGTGGCAGCTTATTGAAAATGGATGCAGCAGTATACTGCACACCTTTTTGCACAAGAGTTAAGGAAGTCCGATCCTAATGAAGGTTTGATTTCTGCCGAGTATTAACCGAGTGAAAGCTGCTTATTGTTGGAAATAAACTAATATTGGTAACAAGAAACGACAATAAGGAATATACATATTGAGAGGCCAATGTCAAAATACCCAGACTCGCGAACAGAGGTCGACAAGAGGTTCGTGAACTCACACCACTTATTGCCCGAACCGCCCGTTTCTGAGCCAAAAATATCATTCTAGAATGGGAAGAGTTACCCCAAAACATAATACCATACGACATAAATGAATGAAAATAAGCAAAGTAGACTAATTTACGTGGCGAAGTATCACTCACTTTCGATACCGTTCGAATAGTGAAAATGGCAGTATTAAGTCTTTGAACAAGATCCTGAACGTGGGCTTTCCACGACAGCTTACTATCTATCTGAACACCTAAGAATTTGAACTGTTCAGTTTCACTAATCATATGCCCGTTCTGTGAGATTAAAACGTCAGGTTTTGTTGAATTGTGTGTTAGAAACGGTAAAAACTGAGTCTTACTGTGATTTAGCGTTAGTTTATTTTCTACAAGCCATGAACTGAAATTTGAACTGTCCAGTTTCACTAATCATATGCCCGTTCTGTGAGATTAAAACGTCAGGTTTTGTTGAATTGTGTGTTAGAAACTGTAAAAACTGAGTCTTACTGTGATTTAACGTTAGTTTATTTTCTACAAGCCATGAACTGAGGTCATGTACTGCACTACTTGAAACCGAGTCAATGTTGCACACAACATCCTTTACTACCAAGCTAGTGTCATCAGCAAACAGAAATATTTTAGAGTTACCCATAATACTAGAGGCATATCATTTATATAAATAAGTAACAAGAGTGGCCCCAACACTGATCCCTGGGGCACCCCCCACTTGACAGTACCCCACTCAGATCCCACATCACAGCCGTTATCAACATTGTGAATAATGACCTTTTGCTGCCTGTTGCTAAAGTAAGAGGTGAACCAATTGTGAGCTACTCCCCTTATTCAGTAATGGTCCAACTTCTGGAGCAATATTGTGAGATCAACACAGTCAAATGCCTTTGTTAAATCAAAAAATACGCCAAGCGTTCGTAACTTTTTGTTTAGTCCATCCAGTACCTCACAGAGAAAAGAGAATATAGCATTTTCGGTTGTCAAACGACTTCTAAAGCCGAACTGTACATTTGATAACAAATCCTGTGATATAAAATGATCAATTACCCTTACATACACAGCCTTTTCGATAACTTTTGCAAACACTGATGGCATAGAAATAGGTCTAAAATTATCTACATTATCCCTTTCTCCCTTTTTATAAAGCGGCTTTACTACTGAGTACTTTAATCGCTCAGGAAACTGACCATTCCTAAAGGAAAAATTACAAATATGGCTAAATACAGGGCTGACATGTGCAGCACAGTACTTTAATATTCTACTAGACACTCCATATAAGCATGAGAGTCCTTAGTCTTCAGTGATTTAATTATTGACTCAATCTCCCTCTTGTCTGTATCACAGAGGAGTATTTCAGACGTCAATCTCGGAAAGGCATTTGCTAAGAAATTTATATTATTTCCTGTAGAAACTAAATTTTTATTTAATTCACCAGCAATGCTCAGAAAATAGTTGTTAAATACTGTACATATATCTGATTTATCAGTAACAGAAATATTATTACTGCGAACTGACTTAATATCATAAACCTTGTGCTGCTGACCAGACACTTCCTTCACAACTGACCATATGGCTTTCATTTTATCCTGTGAATTAGCTATTCTATTTGCATACCACATACTTTTTGCCTTGCTAATAACATTTTTAAGCACCTTACAATACTGTTTGTAATGGACTACTGTAGCTCGATTGTGACTACTTCTAACATTTTGATATAATTCCCACTTTGTTCTACATGATACCCTTATCGCACTAGTCAGCCAACCGGGCTGTCCATTACTGCTAGCACCCCGTTTAGAATGTTCTAATGGAAAGCAACTCTCAAAGAGCATGAGAAATGTGTTATGGAAAGCATTGTATTTATCATCTATATTATCGGCACTATAAACTTCTTGCCACTCTTGTTCCTTGTTTTGAAAAACTCTCTATTGCTATTGGATTAACTTTCCTACGTAGTTTGTAATTAAATACGACATTGGTTTGTGTACAAAAACCTTTTAGTGTTAAAATTTGTGCATCATGGTCTGAAAGACCATTCACCCTTTTATTAACAGAATGCCCATCTAGTAATGAAGAATGAATAAAAATATTGTCTATGACTGTGCTACTGTTCCCCTGCACCCTAGTTGGAAAAAACACAGTTTGTATCAGATCATATGAATTTAGGAGATCTACCAACATTCTTTTTCTTGCACAATCATGTACAAAATTAATATTGAAGTCACCACATATAACTACTTTCTGGTACTTCCTACAAAGTGAATCAAGAACCCTCTCTAGCTTAAGCAAAAATGCTCTCAAGTCTGAGTTAGGGGACCTATAAACAACAGCAATTAGAAGTTTAGTTTCACTAAATTCAACTAATGCTGCACAACTTTCAAATGTCTGTTCAGTGCAGTGTCGTATACGTCTATGTACTCAAAATGAAATACTGTTTTTTACGTACAGAGCCATTCCCCCACCCCGCAAGGAACTCCTTGAGAAACAGCCAGCTAATCTGTAGCCTGGTAAAGGAAGCCTCTGAATTATCAAATTATTTAAGTGGTGCTCTGATATACCAATAATTTCAGAGTTAACATCTACTAGCAGTTCACTAACTTTATCTCTAATACCTCTTATATTTTCATGAAATATGCTAATTCCTTCTCTACTTAGAAACATTAAAATCTCAAAATTCTGAAACGAGTCTTTTAATCCATTTCAGTTCAAAAAAAAAGAAAAAAAAACCTGCCAACATCCCACATATAATTAGCGAACAACATCACTGTCCTCAGTTCACAGTTCATGCAACCCAGTACACATGCAAGGCAGCCAGAAATGTACTTAAGTCCAACCCGAAGAATTACACGTTTTCACAGTCAATACTCCGCTACTATAAATGAGTTACACATTCAGTCCTTTTCCGTGGATTTCTATTAAAGAAATTGCTCGCCAAATATTCATTATACGGATACAAAACATGCTACTAGGATTTTTACAAAGGCCGAAGGTTGACACGCGTTTATCTTTCCTACAAAACAACTCTAGAACTTCCAAACTTCACAAAACTGCCCGTAAATGCAACTGCTTCTACGGCAACATAATCTGGACGCGAAATACCAATAACTTCTTCATTTTACACATTATAAGACGGACACATTCAACATGACCTGCAAGTTCAATAGCTACCCAGCGACTCCTCCATGCTGCTCCTTCCACAGCCTAAACTACCTGGCAGTGAGCGGGAACTGCTAAACTCTGATTGGTTGATCAAAATGACCAGCCAATCAGAACAATCGTTCGAGATCGTTCTCGCGCCAAAACTGACCTACGCCAATCACTATTCCCAGTTGCATTGACGTCATTTCGATATGCAAATATTAATATAATTTTAACAAAACCAAACGAAAGGAAAACTAATCTCGGAATTTATTTAGAAAACTATTACTCTGCAAACGGCTATTCTGGCTGCCTTCTTACAAAAGCAAGTACTTTTAGGCGTACGTCATCAGCAATGAGGGGAAAACACAACTTTCCCACTACACAGTTACGTAATCTGGTACAATATACAATATTCAATTTCTACGTATGTCTCACTTACACATTCTGACTCATTCTCATTCATTCCACAACAACAAAACAAATAGATATTAATTAAATAATAATCTTTTTTGGATTTTATATCACGAAAATGAAAAGTAGTTAATACACTACTGGCCATTAAAATTGCTACACCAAGAAGAACTTCAGATGATAAACGGGTATTCATTGGACAAATATATTATACTAGAACTGACATGTGATTAAATTTTCACGCGATTTGGGTGCATAGATTCTGAGAAATCAGTACCCAGAACAGCCACCTCTGGCCGGAATAACTGCCTTGATACTCCTGGGCATTGAGTCAAACAGAACTTGGATGGCCTGTACAGGTACAGCTGTCCATGCAGCTTCAACACAATACCACAGTTCATCAACAGTAGTGACTGGCGTACTGTGACGAGCCAGTTGCTCGGCCACTATTGACCAGACGTTTTCAATTGGTGAGAGAACTGGAGAATGTGCTGGCCATGGCAGCAGTCGAACATTTTCTGTATAAAGAAAGGCCCGTACACGAACTGCAACATGCGGTCGTGCATTATCCTGCTGAAATGTAGGGTTTCACAGGGATCGAATGAAGGGTAGAGCTACGGGTCGAACACATCTGAAATGTAACGTCCACTGTTCAAAGGGCCGTCAATGCGAACAAGAGGTGACCGAGACGTGTAACCAGTGGCACCCCATACCATCACGCCGGGTGATATGCCAGTATGGCGATGACGAATACACGCTACCAATGTGCGTTCACCGCGATGTCGCCAAACACAGATGCGAACATCATGATGCTGTAAACAGAACCTGGATTCATCCGAAAAAATGACGATTTGCCATTCGTGTACCCAGGTTCGTCGTTGAGTACACCATCACAGGCGCTCGTGTCAGTCATTCAGCGTCAAGGGTAACCGCAGCCATGGTATCCGAGCTGAGAGTCCATGCTGCTGCTAACGTCGTCGAACTGTTCGTGCAGATGGTTGTTGTCTTGCAAATGTCCCCATCTGTTGACTCAGGGATCGAGACGTGGCTGAACGATCCGTTACAGCCATGCGGATAAGATTCCTGTCATCTCGACTGCTAGTGATACGAGGCCATTGGGATCCAGAACGGTGTTCCGTATTAACATCCTGAACCCTCCGATTCCATATTCTGCTAACAGTCATTGGATCTCGACCAACGCGAGCAGCAATATCGCGATACGATATACCGCAATCGCGATAGGCTACAAGCCGACCTTTATCAAAGTCGGAAACGTGATGGTACGCATTTCTCCTCCTTACACGAGGCATCACAACATCGTTTCACCAGGCAACGTTGGTCAACTGCTGTTTGTGTGTGAGAAATCGGGTGGAAACTTTCCTCATGTCAGCACGTTGTAGGTGTCACCAACGGCGCCAACCTTGTGTGAATGCTCTGAAAAGCTAATCATTTGCATATCACAGCATCTTCTTCCTGTCGGTTAAATTTTGCGTCTGTATCACGTCATCCCATGGTGTAGCACTTTTAATGGCCAGTAATGTATTTTAATACGAAAACCCAAATAAATTGACCTGACATTTTGTGAACTCCAGTAATGATTTCAAACGATACTAAAAGACAAACTGTTATTATTCCTAACTGAGTTTTTTATTCTAAGTGTCGGTTTGGGGTGTTTTAGGTAATTTCCTCTAACTCCGAAACTATGACAGATAGAAGGCTGAAATTTTTATACCATGTGCTCTTGAATAACAAAAGGCAGTGTATCCCCTTTAAACAGTATTAAATAATATTTAGTATAGTTTATTTAGATCCTTAGGGGTTTGAATATTCAGTCGCTCGAAGTGACACAGGTACTGCTTCCCACAGCTAGCATATCGACAGGTGCGAATGAGTCCTTTCTAAAACACAACTGGCTGTCTCCTTCACAGCCAACGGCTCCAATGCTACGGGCTGTTCTGCAAAGTAGCTTACTGCAATAAAGCTATCGCGTTACAAGGTGTCCCTTTTATTTTCGCCCTTCTTTCACGAAGCGAAGTTTTGACTGTGTCAGAAAGTGACCTACGTATTGTGGATCCCCCTTGTAAGACATAGTTTCAGGAAACTGCTGATGTAACCCCACGCCCGCACATGGAAGACACAGTTCTTGCATTATTCCGCGCCAGAAATATAGCTTGCCCAATCCTTACGGGCCACAAATGTCTGCCTTGAGAAGCTAGTATATTATTGTATACAGTATAATAACCAAGTCCTGCATCCCTCAGGCCAAGCGAGATGATATTAGGCTTGTTAGAGTAAGATTAAACTTTACTGATTCCGTGGAAACTGACGCGTTTCATCTTCTATAATTTACTTTCTTATACTCTCTTTTTTACTGCCTTCCTGAAATTATATCATTGCAGTTTTAGTGTGCTATTTAGAGATTGGTTCGCATCGGCATGACAGCACCCGGTGTCGGACACCCCCCACTGCGACCTCAAGTTATCAAAGTTAAAACGACTCGAAGTGATCTTCAGTTACACTATTTGGCGTTTGTTAACTATATAAGGGTGATATAGTACTTACGAAAGAAATGATTTAGGTTTCATTTCGAAATGTTTAATTTATCCCTTCAACCTCATTTCATGTAAATTCGTTGCTATACCAGTGCTTAACTTTTTCGAGTTATTTCAAGTTATGTAAAGAGTGAAGTGTCTAATCTGCCGGCATATTTGTCCTTCTGGGGCCGGCCGGAGTGGCCGTGCGTTTCTAGGTTCTACAGTCTGGAACCGACCGCTACGGTCGCAGGTTCGAATCCTGCCTCGGACATGCATGTGTGTGATGTCCTTAGGTTAGTTAGGCTTAATTAGTTCTAAGTTCTAGGCGACTGATGACCTCAGAAGTTAAGTCGCATAGTGCTCAGAGACATTTTTTGTCCTTCTGGTTTTACCCTATTTATGTGACCCTCAAATTGTTAATTAAGCAAGAGTCTATGAGCAATTTTATTAGGTGACAAGCTGAAGGAGGCAGGATCTATGATAAAAGCGTTATTAAACCTTTCAAACAGTGTCGAAGGTGAAATGAAATTACAATAAGTGTTATCCACTGAATCAGATCCGGCAACAAATTGTATAATATTTAACGTAATAGTACAGAGTTTCAGGGAGAGCATAAGGGACCAATTGACAGGAATGGGGGAAAGAAATACAGTAGAAGAAGAATGGGTAGCTTTGAGGGATGAAGTAGTGAAGGCAGCAGAGGATCAAGTAGGTAAAAAGACGAGGGCTAGTAGAAATCATTGGGGAACAGAAGAAATATTGAATTTAATTGATGAAAGGAGAAAATATAAAAATGCAGTAAATGAAACAGGCAAAAAGGAATACAAACGTCTCAAAAATGAGATCGACAGGAAGTGCAAAATGGCTAAGCAGGCATGGCTAGAGGACAAATGTAAGGATGTAGAGGCTTATCTCACTAGAGGTAAGATACATACTGCCTACAGGAAAATTAAAGAGACCTTTGGAGATAAGAGAACCACTTGCATGAACATCAAGAGCTCAGATGGAAACCCAGTTCTAAGCAAAGAAGGGAAAGCAGAAAGGTGGAAGGAGTATATAGAGGGTCTATATAAGGGTGATGTACTTGAGGACAATATTATGGAAATGGAAGAGGATGTAGATGAAGATGAAATGGGAGATACGATACTGCGTGAAGAGTTTGACAGAGCACTGAAAGACCTGAGTCGAAACAAGGCCCCCGGAGTAGACAACATTCCATTGGAACTACTGACGACCTTGGGAGAGCCAGTCCAGACAAAACTCTACCATCTGGTGAGCAAGATGTATGAAACAGGCGAGGTACCCTCAGACTTCAGGAAGAATATAATAATTCCAATCCCAAAGAAAGCGGGTGTTGACAGATGTGAAAATTACCGAACAATCAGTTTAATAAGCCACAGCTGCAAAATACTAACACGAATTCTTTACAGACGAATGGAAAAACTAGTAGAAGCCGACCTCGGTGAAAAATGGGAACACGTGAGGCAATACTGACCTTACGACTTATCTTAGAAGAAAGATTAAGGAAAGGCAAACCTACGTTTCTAGCATTTGTAGACTTGGAGAAGGCTTTTGACAATGTTGACTGGAATACTCTCTTTCAAATTCTAAAGGTAGTAGGGGTAAAATACAGGGAGCGAAAGGCTATTTACAATTTGTACAGAAACCAGATGGCAGTTATAAGAGTCGAGGGACATGAAAGGGAAGCAGCGGTTGGGAAGGGAGTAAGACAGGGTTGTAGCCTCTCCCCGATGTTATTCAATCTGTATATTGAGCAAGCAGTAAAGGAAACAAAAGAAAAATTCGGAGTAGGTATTAAAATCCATGGAGAAGAAATAAAAACTTTGAGGTTCGCCGATGACATTGTAATTCTGTCAGAGACAGCAAAGGACTTGGAAGAGCAGTTGAATGAAATGGTCAGTGTCTTGTAAGGAAGATATAAGATGAACATCAACAAAAGCAAAACGAGGATAATGGAATTTAGTCGAATTAAGTCTGGTGATGCTGAGGGTATTAGATTAGGAAATGAGACACTTAAAGTAGTAAAGGAGTTTTGCTATTTGGGGAGCAAAATAACTGATGATGGTCGAAGTAGAGAGGATATAAAATGTAGACTGGCAATGGCAAGAAAAGCGTTTCTAAGAAGAGAAATTTGTTAACATCGAGTATAGATTTAAGTGTCAGGAAGTCATTTCTGAAAGTATTTGTATGGAGTGTAGCCATGTATGGAAGTGAAACATGGACGGTAAATAGTTTGGACAAGAAGAGAATAGAAGCTTTCGAAATGTGGTGCTACAGAAGAATGCTGAAGATTAGATGGGTAGATCACATAACTAATGAGGAAGTATTGAATATGATTGGGGAGAAGAGAAGTTTGTGGCACAACTTGACCAGAAGAAGGGATCGGTTGGTAGGACATGTTCTGAGGCATCAAGGGATCACCAATTTAGTATTGGAGGGCAGCGTGGAGGGTAAAAATCGCAGGGGGAGACCAAGAGATGAATACACTAAGCAGATTCAGAAGGATGTAGGTTGCAGTAGGTACTGGGAGATGAAGAAACTTGCACAGGATAGAGTAGCATGGAGAGCTGCATCAAACCAGTCTCAGGACTGAAGACCACAACAACAACAGCCAATTTTAACTATGGCTCAAATGGCTCTGAGCACTATGGGACTTAACATCTGTGGTCATCAGTCCCCTAGAACTTAGAACTACTTAAACCTAACTAACCTAAGGACATCACACACATCCATGCCCGAGGCAGGATTCGAAACTGCGACCGTAGCGGTCACGCGGTTCCAGACTGAAGTGCCTAGAACCGCACGGCCAAACCGGGTGGCCAAACTATTAGATCCTCGACAATTCTCATACCTATGTCACGATAGCCTAGAAGGGTTCTTAGTGTGAAACGACTGGGAAAGAAAACTACGAACAGAATGTGCCAGCTGCAAGGTACTGTATAGACATTTTGTTCTGTGCTTATCAATGATAACTTTGGTTTCTCTCTGTCCTAAGCTGTCTGAAAATTGAAAAACTCATGCATTTATTGAAAGAATCACCGGCAGTTATACTGTAAACGTTATGAGTAGGCGATACTTTTCGTCTCTTTGGTTTTTATAGAATGAATCACAGTGTTGCTGAAGATGAAATATCCGGTACATTACTGTCGGCGCTTATTGTCTTTTGTTTCACATTCTCATCACAACTGCTTCTCCTTCCATGTTATCGGGATCTGGAACCGAACTTGCCCTGCAATGATTCATTTGTTTAATTATCTGCTCGGCTGTTGAGAAATTTTTTGGACATTGCGAAAGATTTCTTTACAAGGTTAGGTTTTGTGATTTGAAACTATACGTCATTTACAGCTTCTGAAATTTGATCGCAAAACGATAAAATCCACAAACAGTGTTAGGTTGAAACTTCCTTGCAGATTAAAACTGTGTGCCGGACTGAGACTCGAACTCGGGACCTTTGCCCTTCGCGTGCAAGCGCTCTGCCGACTTAACTTTTTCTTTAACTCATTTTGTTCATTGGTCGCTCTATTTGGCTGGGGTGGATGTCCCATGGAGCTTGCTCAAATTCATCGTTGATCCATTCACTCAGTTTTTTATTACAGAGGGCAACTATCCCTCGACCGAACTCGCTGAGCTACAGTGCCGGCGGCGACTCAGCTACCCAAGCACAAGAGCCGTCCTCACAGCTTCAATTCTACCATTATCTCGTCTCCTACCTTCCAAACTTCACAGTGATACGTTGTCTTTTCATTTATGTTATTATTTATCAGAGGTGGTGCGAAAACAAGCATTTGTAAGGAAAACTGTTTTCAGCTACATGATGTTAAAATGAATGTTATTCACTCATAACGTTGAAAGCGTCTGGTAGTGCTATAAAAGCGAAATTCTTCTGGTGAATCAGTTTTTTAGTTTGCAGTTCGCAGGAGAAAACCAAAAATACCTAGGACAGCAACTGAAAAGGAGAACCGACTGAATAATTTTCCTTGCGCTTTATTTATGATGTTCGAGTTGTAGTCCGTGCATCAGGATATTATTTGTGACTACCGTTTAGACTCAAATCAAATAAAGATTTCTGCTCCCAGTCAATGCAGTGGCAACCGGCGGAAACGTGTCTTCGAAGGCTTTGCTTCCCAAATGCTAGCCGACTAAAGCAACATATCGGAGGAACAAACGTATTCCGCCTGCCGCTAGTCTATTAGAGAACTGGCAACATTATAGAATACGTTTGGCAAGTGACCGTCGATTTACTTCTGGAGTGATTCAAAGCGATACTGAAAAATTCATTCCATATTTTCTTGTCATTTAGATTAAATATTCTGGATTATTCGAATTTTAGGGGGTATAGAGGAAGCAAATTTACGTTTTTGAATCCAGGAAGCTTCTTGTAACAGAAACTGCAGCTCAGTTCGGCATTTACGTTGTGTATTGGAAATCCTATTTTTCTTCATTCTCTTTAAGTGGTTATACCATCCAAGCCTTGATGTTTCTGTCCTGCACTCTTTCACTATTTCCCTTACCCTTTGATTCCTTATCCTATCTCTCCTTGTTACTCAAAAATGTTCAAATGTGTGTGAAATCTTATGGAACTTAACTGCTAAGGTCATCAGTCCCTAAACTTACACACTACTTAACCTGAATTATCCTAAGGACAAACACACACACTCATGCCCGAGGGAGGACTCGAACCTCCGCCGGGACCAGCCGCACAGTCCATGACTGCAGCGCCTAAGACAGCTCGGCTAATCCCGCGCGGCTCCTTGTTACTCCTGTCCTATTTCTGAGCAACTCCGTTTCACATGCCTGCAATTTGCTTACATCTCTTTTCTTTTTTACCTGTGTTTCAGATGCGTAGGTCAGTATTGTTGTGTAATAATTTATATATATTACTTCTTTGCTTTTTTGTGGGATGTCTTTGCACCAAACCAGGCTCCTAACACTTCGCAGGAATGCATGTCTGTCTGCTACGTTCACTGATCTCACTCTCATTTCCTCCATCATACTTCCCAAGAACATGACACTGCCCACCTTTGACACTTCCCACCTTCTTCAGTTGTTCACCTCCAATCCTCATTCCGCTAGTTGGTCTATCTTTCATTCTAGTTGTTTACATTAAATTTCATTCCAGTACTGTCTCACAGCTTCTTCCCAAGCATCCAGCTGTTCCTGAATCTCCCCTGTGTCATCATATCATCAAGTCACCTGCAAACGCTATTGCTTTTATCTTGTCTTCTCCAGTTTTTCCTGCCACCTCAGTCATTATCTTATCAAAGATCTAAATGAGAGGTAATAGAGCACTGCCGTTTCACACCACTTGTTTGCAGGAACCATTCCGTCCTTTCATTTCCCAGTTTCAAACAACTCACACCTCCATAGTACCTCATCCAAAATGGAATAAAACAAAACTTTTTTGAATGTTGAAAAGAAACTTTGGAAGCGTCTTTCCATTAGTCACATTTACAGGTCGTTCCGATTAACAAGGCATAGTTTCAAACGAGATTGCATTGCCTTTTATGCGATTGTCGCTTGAAATTCTATGGGTACGCTGTTTTTAGATGAGCAACACGCGAGTGTGGTGCTTGGCCAGTGAAATGTTTACGGGTGTGTTTTGCGTTCTAGAGGGAACGCTATCTGTCACAGTTCGCTACGACAGCAGTAATTTCCTCTGCAGGTAAACACGGAGAATAGGTCAATGTGCGCCGCACTCTCGATTAGCATTCGTAACGCAACTCGTTAATGTTAGCTCCCAGATCATTGCATATTTAATAGTGCCCGCGGTGCCATGAAAGCCTCGTGGCAATTGGTCGCACGGAAGTTCTCGTTCCAGCGTGCAAGCGGATCATAACACGGAAAGCAGAGTGCGAAGCCATAAACACGTTAAGCGTGGGAGGGGGAAGCAAACACAATCTGCATCGTTAATAACGGCCGGTAACGACTGCGAAACCCGCTGGGACGTCTCAAATGAAGCCCGAAATACGATCGCGGGGCACAGGACGCGACTAATAATTTTTTCACGACGCACGCAATTCTCGTGACGGATTTACGGTGAGGGCACAGACACGGGGATTTAGCAGCAGCTGTGCGACTGCGACTGCTCCGGACTGGCTCTCAGAGTTACTGCTCAATAAACTGGCAGGTGCGAGAGCGGGTAGTGGGATGATGTCACAGAGAGCGACACGTGACTGTGCCGTGTATGGAGTGTGCTCGTATATCTCAGAAGAGGTGAGGCAAGCACGAGGAATAACATGGACCCGAATCCTACAAAAAATTTGGTGCAGCCCTTGCTGTAAAATCAACGCAGGATTCAGGATAGGAAGTCTCCTTTCCCTTCTAGGGCACTGCATCTGTTAACTTTATGAGTCTGTTCCCGAATAATAGTCCAGCCTGTCTCTAGGTAGCTAATCTCATACCTCTTCCCCATACTGTCTCACACAGAAGCAGAACATAGAAAAACGTTTTCAATTAAGAAAGGGGGGGGGGGGGGGGGTTAGGAAGTCAAACGGGCCGACTTGGAGCAGAAGAGGAGTAGTGGAGCAACCTATGTATCACCCCAAGTACCGTTATCCCAGACAGCGGCCGTCACCCCAGGGAGGGCATCACCCCAAGTACCGTTATCCAAGATGGCGGACGTGATGTAAGTACGTGACGCCACGTGATGTCAGCTGATGACGCAATTGATGTTATGATAGGTCAATTAGCTATCTCTACTAACCTATGAAAATGGGGGGGGGGGGGGGGGGAAGAGAGTGTACTTGTGCTACCTCCACTAGTCACCTGACCCAATGGTACCTGCCAAAAAAAAGCATGCTTCATTGAATGGTGTTGTTACAATTACCAAAAACCATTTTTGTGGGAAGAAATGCACTTGTTATTGGTGTTTATGATGCAGTCATATAGAGCCATAAATCTCTGGATGTCGTGAATTAAGTCGTTACACTAGTGCTTCATACGAAGACTTGATAGCAACTCAGTCAAGTCTTCGAATGCAGCATTAGTGTACCGACTGAATTCACAACATCCAGAGATTTATGGCCCTATATGACATTTTCGTTTATTTGGAGAGATACATATGGAGCCTGAATATGGCAAAGTGAAATGCTGAAACTGGTAGCCTTCAAAATAAAATAAAGAAACATCTTAAATTACGCGGCTGTTGGTGAATTTCATTGACACTGACAATTACTTGACCAGCTGATCTCCCCTGTACAGGATGGACCAACAGAGATACTTGTCAAAATGTCGAACCTTGCATTTCTTCGTCAAGGAGTCAGTTGAGTTAACCGGTCCTTGTGGTATTCTCGTGATGGCCCTTTGTATGTTTACATAGTTCATTTTATTTTCGTGGCCCTGTTAGTCTTATTTTCTTAATTCATAAAAAATAAACTAACAATTGTTGCAGGCAACGACTGGAAATGAAATTTTTTAAGTGTAAAAGTGGCGGTGCCATGTAGGATTAACTCTGATTTTGTTTTAGCGACAGGTGGGCGTGTGGTATCGTGGCCAGACGTCGGAATTCTACCCCTGCCCACCTTATCTCCACCCAGGCTGAAGCTGACCGTGTTCGTTCTTTCCGCCATGTAAGTATTTCTGTTAAATAAGAAAAGTTAAAAAAGAAATTTAAAAAACAGTAGACAGAAAAAAGAAAAAAGTAGTGCAGTGGTATAGTTACAGTACTGAGAAAAAGCGATAGACTGTGTGGCCAATGTGGCTAAAAAAATGGGTAGCGTCTTTGAGTAGTGAGCAAAAAACTTCCTCGGTCCCCGGTCCAACTCTCTACTGCTTAATTATTGAATAAAAATCATCAGCAATAGCGGCCGAAGACTTCCGGCATAAGAACTCACCCTCATTCTGCCAACGACCTTCTCAAAGAGGGTGGAGGAGCGGACTGCCGTTCAGGGCACTTTCTCCTTGGGGTAGGAAACTGCCCCTAAAAGCCGGAACAATCAGGAAGACCATGAGCATGAGGACGCAAAAGACAATGAAAACTATCGCACTCATAACGTGTAGCCACAGGATATATGGCCTGTCTTTTTAAAGTCTCGTGATTATCTCTCCATTGGCTAAAGATTCTGGATTAGCTCCCCATTCTAATCTCCAGGAGGTCACTGCCAAGGGGGAGGTGACCATGAGAAAAAGATCAGATAACGAAAGAAAGAATTAAATTTACAAGGCGCGGAATGGAACTTGACTATGCGGTTGGTCCCGGCGGAGGTTCGAGTTCTCCCTCGGGCATGGGTGTGTGTGTTTGTCCTTAGGATAATTTAGGTTAAGTAGTGTGTAAGCCTAGGGACTGATGACCTTAGCAGTTAAGTCCCATAAGATTTCACACACACAATGGAACTTGAAGCAAAATGGAAAGACAAACATTTCTGATCAGATGACTATAGGATAATATCAAAAGCAACAGGAAACGTTATAATGGGTGTAGCAATCTTTATGATTAAGAAAGTAAGGCAGAGAGTGATTTACCGTGAACAATTCAGTGGTGTAGTTTCTCTCATCGGGGTCGCACACAAACCAACATCGACAATAATAGCTCAGGTATAAATGCCGACGTCGCAAGCAGAGGATGAAGAGATAGAGAAAATATATGAGAATACTGTATGGGTAATTCAGTATGTAAAGGCAGATAAAAATCTAATAGTCATGGGAGATTGAATGCGGTTATAATGGAAGGAATGCTAAGCTTTACACTTGTGGCTACTCTTCTGCAGCCATATCTTCAGATAGGAACGATTCTTCCTCTGCTCCTAATTTTGTATCCCAGCCTTCCACTCCGTGGGAAGAGGGCTAGCCAGCCGGCTTGGGGCGAAACCATTTCCCCACAACTTGGTTTATTGTAGGACAGACGGGGAAACTTCGGCCGCTACCAAACCGCTCTTTCTTATAGAGCACGTTGAAGATACGTACGGTGAAGTTGACTCCCTTAGTAAGATGCTGTCTGGTTCCCTCCATATTAAAACCTCTTCTGCCAGTCAGTTAGCTTCCCTTTGTGCTTGTGAGCGCTTAGGAGACATCCCGGTGAGCAATACTACTCACCAGTCCTCAAATGTGAGCCACGGAATTATTTTCCACATGGACATCCTTCAATCTGGTGAGGAACTTAGGTCTGATCTGGAACGGTGCAGCGTTCATTTCGTCCGACGAGTCCAGAGATGTCCTATGGACAATCTTGTTGATTTCACAAGCTGCGACGTAGTCGCGAAAAAAACAGTGACCCGTATATGTCATAAGTTTCCTTTAATTTGCGTCTATGGTCACAAACATTTTGTTAACAGATTACCGGTTTCGGTCTTTAATGACCATCATCAGATCTGTTTCATAAAAACGAAGTCCTAATGTACTGCAGCCATAGTGGCATCATCAAATGTTAAATGTGGTCCTGATTCTGCATTTAACATTTAACGATGCCACTATGGCTGCAGTACATTAGGACTTTGTTTTTATGAAACAGATCTGATGATGGTCATTAAAGTCCGAAACCGGTAATCTGTTAACAAAACGTTTCTGACCATAGACGTAAATAAAAGGAAATCTTGTTGATACCAGCACTTTCATACTGGCATTTGAAGGGGACATCTTTCTGGAAAAAGTGAAAGTTATGGTTTACCATTCTGATCTGAAGCCCTATATGTCACCTCCCATGCACTGTTTCTGGTGTCTCCGTTTTGGTCACAAGTCTTCGTGACATGAGGCGACTATTATTTGTAGTGACTGTGGCTGCCCCAATTGTGGCCACCCTCTCCATGTGGGGAGTCCTTGCACCCCATCATCCAAGGGTGTGAACTGTTCTGGTCCACATTCTCCTAATTTGTCAGATTACACGATATACAAAATGGAAAGGAAAATTCAGGAATTCAAAACTCTCAACTACCTATCCTATTCTGAGGCCCAACAAAATTTCGACTGTCTCCACCCAATACCTTTTTTATATGAAGATGATATCTGTTCCGAAAGAACAGACACCGTCGGTGATCTTGCAGCTCGCGAAGAATGAAATTAGAATGAATTCAAACCTTTAGATGCTTACAGGTATTGATAAATATCAACAGAGACTGTTGAAAATGTGTGCTCCGATCGGGACTCGGACCCGGGATCTCCTACTTTTATGGCAGACGCTCTATCCGACTGAGCCAACGAGGAGACAAGGGATAGTGCGATTGCAGGGACTTATCCCTGGCACACTCTCCGAGAGACCCACATTCTCAACTTACCATCCACACACTACATTTGCAGTGCCGTTGCTTACCGGCCAATGATCTTCTTCAGTATGGATGCACTCACATTGCTCAAACTCTTACTGGAATCGGTAGACTGACTGCCGCGAGTAATGAGTATAGTGGACAGGGGCACTAAAAAAGTAGTGTGTGGACAGTACGTTGGAAATGTGGGTCTCAGGGGGAGCGTGTCAGAGATAAATCCCTGCAGTCGCACTACTCTCTGTGTCTTCGGTGGCTCAGTTGGATAGGGCGTCTGCCGTGTAAGCAGGAGATCCCAGGTTCCAGTCAGGTACACATTCTCAACTGTCCCTGTTGATATTTATCAACGCCTGTAAGTAACTAAAGGTCTGAATTCATTGTAATTTCAGTACCTTTGACTTCTACCTTTTCTTTTGTTGGGTTAATTTCTCCTTCTTCCTTACCTCCATCCTGCCCCCTTCCATTTTCTGCTTCGCGTTCACTCCCTCCACAGAACCGCTCCTTCTCCTCGGCCAGAGAAGAAACCTCCTTCCCCGGCATCTGCCATGGATGGGCTGTCTCTAGGAGCCCACTCAGTGGTGGCTCTAGGACAAGAAACCTGTTGCTTCAAGTCGGACTGACTCACTCTCTTCCAGGGCACACCTCATCTCGCTCTCCATTAGGGAAGAAGAAGATGGGTAAGTTTTGAGATGAGCCCCCTCCCCAATATCTCCAGTGGTTTCACCTCCTCCCTCTCAGTCAGGGTCCAGTCTTATATTCATGGACGTCACTCTGTCCTTACCGATGACTGACCCTGACTCAACACAATATTTGAGTCTGGGCTATTCAACGTCCATCTGGACTCTTGTACTATTCTCTTCAAGTGCAGCTATAATGGTTACTTTCGTCACCTCCCAAAACTGCACTCTCTTCTTCCTTTCTTTCCACTCTGAATCATTGTTGTATTACAGGTATCTAATTTCAGGATGCTCATTTGCCGACCCTTCGTGGTTTCCAGGCCTTATGCCAGAACTGGGTCAGCTCTTGCCAGCCTCCAACGGTGTCTATACGTTGGTCCTCCCAGAAATCGTTCTGACATCGTTCTGGGTTCATCTTCAAACTACACTGGAAGCAATGGCTGTTCGGATCCATTTATAATCTGCAATAACAATATGCCATCTTTATCTACCCACAGACTGGTCTCCTATGCTTCCTGCTCCTCTTGACCTCCTTTGACAGTTCCTCACTCCCTTCCTTCTTTTTAGGGATTTTAACGCCCATAACCCTCTGCCCTGCTAGCAGGGCTTGATCTCTGCCTCCTCAACACTGGAGCTGTCACACACTTTAGCATGGTACATGACACTTTCTCAACCAGTGATCTTCCCATCTGTAGCCCTAGATTTCTCCTCTCTGACCAATGGGAAGTTGATGACGATTTGTGCAACAGCAGTCATTTTCTGATTGTCCTTTCTTAGCTTCAGCATCACCCACCTGGATGCCCTTTCAAAATGTGAATTGGGATGCATTTTCCTTGGCTGCCACCCCAACCTCTGCTCCACGCAATGGCACTGATGGGTTCGTATGGAGTTTGGCTGATGCCATACTTTCGGCAGCTGCTTCAATGATTCCCTCTTCCTTGGGATCTCCCCAATAGAAGAACGTCTGCTCCACGCAATGGCACCGATGGGTTCGTATGGAGTTTGGCTGATGTCATACTTTCGGCAGCTGCTTCAATGATTCCCTCTTCCTTGGGATCTCCCCAATAGAAGAACGTCCCTTAATGGATCCCTGAAATTGCTGCATCTATGAAAGACTGCCATGGTGCCTTCCAATGTTGCTAACAGATTGTATCTCTTGACCACCCCCTGGCCTTTGAACAGCTTTGTGCCTGGGCTTGTTATCTAATTAAACGATAGAAACGGGTTTTTGGGGACGATATGTCGCTGTCATAGGGTCACATACTCCCTCTTTGCAGGAATGGACAAAGATCAAGCGCATTTTTGGCCGCCGTCCTCCTACAGATGTCCTTGGAATTTTTCTGAATGGTGTTATCCTCACCACCCCAAACTCTATTGCTGAGCATTTTGCTCAGCATTTCGCCAAGGCCTCAGTGTTCACTATCTACCCACATTCTGTCTCCTCAAACATCATATGGAACGACTCCCTTTATCTTTCATTTCCCATCATCTGGAGCCTTATAATGCCCCACTTAGCCAGTGCTATTGATCCCTGCCCCAAACATGGCCCCTGGGCCAGACCCTGTGAACAATCATATGCTTCAACACTTACAGATGGCTAGCCAGCTCATATGCCTGCCCTTTTTAACTGTCTGTGGAGTGAGAGTGAATTACCTTTCCGAAGGTGAGAAATTGTCGTTATTCCAGTTTTGAAATCAGGTAAATCACCCCTTCAGATGGGCAGCCATAGTCCGATCAGTTTAACCAATGTCCTCTTCACAATACTTGACTGTATAGTGAGTTGGAGACTGTATTGAATCCTCCAGTTCTGGGACCTTTTGGCTTCGACCCAAGCTGGTTTTCGCGGAGGCTTCTGCTACAGATAATATAGTCCACTTGGAGTCTGCTATCTGAACCATTTTTGCCCCATGTTAAGTTTAGGATATCACATAGCTCCACCACATCTTTACCACCTTATAAATGGGACATCCATGACCTGCTCCCAATTTTCATCTAGACCTTTCATGTCGCATTTTTCAGGTACAGGTTGGCGCCTCCCTTAGCTCCTCCTATCCACAGGAGAAACGGGTTCCACAGGATTACATTTTGAGCGCCCCCCCCCCTTTTTAGTGGCTACCAATAGTCTGGTGGTGGCAGTGTGACCTACATTGTCCCCTTCTTTTTATGCTGATGGATTTTGCTATTTGTTTTTTCTCCACAATGGGTGTTGATGAACAGAGGGCGCAATAAACAGAGCGCTATCTTGGGCTCTTACTCATGGCTTTCATTTTCAGGCTACCAAGAGGTGCGTTATGCACTTCTTTCGTCACTGTACAATGCATCGCCATCTGGATGTGCATCTTGGTGGCACTCCCATCAATGTGATGGACTCATCATTTTTGGGACTGGTCTTTGATGCTGACTTGTCATGGCTTCCCTCTCTTCATCAACCAAAGCAGCCATGTATGTCGCACCTCAACACTCTTCAATACCTCAGTAATACCAACTGGGACACAGACTGCTCAACTCTGCTATGGTTCTACAAAGCATTGGTCGAGTCCAATCTGGATTGTGGTAGTCTTGCATACGGCTCAGAGTCACTTTCGACATTACAGATGTTGGACCCAATTCACCATTGATAGATGCGACTGGTAACTGGCGCCTTTCAGACTAACTCCACAATCAGCCTCTTAGTGGAGATGGGGGTTCCACCATTGTGGTTTCTGCGCTAACAATCGTTGGTTACATATGCGTTGTCTGCATCTACATTCATACTCTGTAAGCCACAGTACAGGGTTGGGTGGAGGGTACTCTCTGCCACAACTAGTCGTTTCGTTTCCTGTTCCACGCACAGACAGAATAAGGGAAAAGCAACTGTCTATACACCTTCATATGAGCCTCAATTTCTCATGTCTTACCTTTGTGGTCCCTACACGAAATGTATGTTGGTGGCAGTAGGATCGTTCTGCAGTCAGCTTCAGTTGCCGGTTCACTAAACTTTCTCAGCAGTATTCTTCGAAATGAATATCTTCCACCCTCCAGGGATTCCCACTTGAGCTCCCGAAGCATATCCGTAACACTTGCGTGCTGATCGAACATAACGGTAACAAATTAGCAGCTTGCCTCTGAATTGCTTCGATATCTTCTTTCAATTCCACCTGGTGCGGATCCCAAACACTCGAGCAGTACTTAAGAAGAGGTCGCACTAGCGGCCTCTATGCGCTCTCCTTTACACATGAACTACACTTTCCTAAAATTCTCCCAACAGACCAAAGTCAACGATTCACATTCGCTATCACAATCCTCATACGCTCGTTCCATTTCACATCGCTTCGTAACGTTACTCCCAGATATTTAAACGATGTGACTGTGTCAAGCAGGACTCTACTGACGGCGTATCCAAACATTACGGCTCTGTTTCTCCTATTCATCCACGTTAACTTACATTTCTCCACATTAAGATCCAGCTGTCATTCATCACACCAACTAGAAATTTCGTCTAAGTCATCTTGTATCAACCGACAGTCATTTATTTTCAACACCTTCCATTACACCACAGCATCATCAGCGAACAACCTCATATTGCTGCCCACCCGGTCTGCCAGATCATTTCGGTATATAGAAAATAGCAATGGTCCTATCACACTTCCCACGGACACTCCTGATGTTAACCCTGTCTTCGATGAACACTCGCCGTCGAGGACAACATACTGGGTTCTATTGCTTAAGAAGTCTTCGAGCCAGTCACACATCTGGGAGCCTATTTCGTATGCATGTACCTTCGTTAACACTCTCCAGTGGGGTACCACGTCGAATGCTTTTCAGAAATTTAGAAATATAGTATCGGCCCGATGCTCTTCCTCCATAACTCGAAGTATATCATGTGAGAAAAGAGCAAGCTGGGTTTCACATGAGCAATGCTTTCTAAAGCCGTGCTGATTCGAAGACATGAGCTTTTCGGTCTCTAGGAAATTTATTATATTCGAACACAATATGCTCTAGAAATCTGCAATAGACCGATGTTACGGATATTGGTCTGTAATTTTGTGGGCCCGTTCTTTTAGCCTTTTTATATACAGGAGTCAACTATGCTTTTTACCAGTCGCCTGGCACTTCTCGCTGGTCGAGAGTCTCGATAGATGCAAACTAAATAAGGGGGCAATGATGCAGAGTACTCTTTCTAAAACCGAATTGGGATTCCATCCGGACATGGCAACGTACTTATTTTCAACCCTTTCATTTGTTTCTCTGCGCCAGGGATGCTTATTGCTATCTCGATAAGCATTATTATGTCATCCATACTGGACTATGTGCTATTGCCAAACGACGATAAGTTTGTACGATTATCCTGACTGAACGATTTCTTAAACGTGGAATTTAGAACTTCAGCCTTTCCTTTGCTGTCTTCTATTGCAAAACCAGACTTGTCAATGAGTGACGGGATGGAAGCCTTAGACCCGCTTACCGATTTTACATAAAACCAAAATTTTTTCGGGTTCTCAGCCAGATCTTTAGCCAATGTTGGTAATTGTTGTATGTCTCGCGCATAGAAAGTTTCACAGACACACGAATCTCTACTAATCTTTGCCTGTCGTCATTTGCGCATCCTCTTTTGAACGAGAGTGCAACAGTCTTTGTTTCCTCAGCATTTTCCGAATTTCGATATCAAACCTCGGTGGGTCTTTTCTGTCCTTAATCCCTTACTACGCACATACTTGTCCAAAGAACGATTTACAATCTGTTTAAACTTTCCCCATAGTTCCTCTTTGTTCATCATTCTGGAACTAAATGACTGCAGTTCGTTGTCTGAGTGAGATGCTAACAACTGTTTATCTGCTCTTACTGCTCTCTTGAATGATTCATTAACTTTCGTAACCATAGCCGCTATGATAACATCATGATCACTAATCCCTGTCTCTATACTGACACCATCGATAAAGTGTCGCCTGTTTGTAGCTACAAGGTCCATGATACTTCCATTGCGTGTGTGCTGCCGAACTTGCTGCTCCAGACAGTTTTTGGAAAATGTGTTCAGAAGTACTTCACCAGACTGTCTGTCTGTACCCCTGTAATGAATCCATACACGTCCCAGTCTATACTCGGAAGGTTAAAGTCACCACCAGCTAGTATTGCACCATCTGGGTATTTATGCGGAACTGACAATAGACTTTCTTTGAAAAACTCTAGAGCTGTCACAGTGGAGGCGGATGGTCGGTAAAAGCTTCCAACGATTAACTTGATTTCACCCATACATGTTATGAGCGACCACGTAAGTTCACTTTCAGGCTCCGTTTCAACCTCAGTAGAGATAATTTTGTCGACTGTAATGAACACTCCTTCTCCTACGGCATTTAATCTATCTTTCTGATAAACATTCCAATACTCGCTAAACATCTCAGAGCTTTTTACTTCGGGCTTTAGCCAGCTCTCAGTCCCAAGAATAATTTGAGGTTGAGAACTTTCCTGGAGGGCAGTAAATTCGGGAACTTTGTTACGAATACTTTGTCACTTTACCGATAAAATTTTTACAGTCGAACTGTCTGTACTCTGAACATGGTCTGGTTTCCCTGTATGCGCAACGGCTGGCGAGTGTATCTCCGACTACCGCCTAGGCTTAAAAAAAAAAATAAAAAAAACACTTCACAAGCACTTCGCTACCCGAGTAGCTGCTTCCTTTGTGCAGTGTTCCCCTGAACTACCAAGGGGGGAATGCTACAAATCCCCACACAATATAGCAGGTTCAGAAATCTGCAGCCAAGGCTGTCACAGAGACGAGGAAGCCTTTGGTTGAGACCCTCCACTCGGCTCCAAACCAAAGGGCCCAATGAACCCTGGGAACAATGCGGCAAACTGCAAGCTCTGCTTGCATCCCGTGTCCAAGGCCAGGAGTCTTCATCACCTCCGCCAGGGCCTGTAAGAGCTGAGTGTGGTCTAAGAACCCATGCGACAGGCGTCGTCGGTGCCGACATGAGCCACAACTTGCAGTCGATTGCACCCTGTTCGCTCGACAGCCGCAGGCAACGCCGCCTTCACATCTCCAGTGAGGTCCCCCGGCAGACATACCGAGTGCATATTAGCCTTCTTTCCAGCGCTGAACGCTATCTTCCTGAGAGGCTCCATATTGCGCCTAACATTTGAGCTCCCAATAACTAGCATCCACCGCTCCCCAGAGCGACTGAAATACCATTTCCTCTTTCCAGATACAGAGATCTGCCTCCAGCAAAGGCAGCCCATGTCTGAGACTACAATTGCCATCCGCATTCAGTCCCTTTTTTCAGAATTTCAGCTTTCTCCTCTACCACTTCTTCCCCTGGTACGCTCACGTACACCTCCGTGGTTCATCCCCGTCCACAGCTCTGAGCTAACCTACCACAAGGTCCGAAAGACTCGACTCAGCCTGAGGCTCACCCAGCGCCAATTCTTCTCCATTCTCAGAGCGTTTCAGTGTTTAGAAGCCTAAATAGCTCGATCCTTGCTGATCACGCTGGCTTTGTTTACGGTCGTGTAGGATATAATAAAGTCTGCTCTTGTAGATGGCTGCAGCGTTTTCACTGTGGATTTAGTAACCATCTCTCGTTCTTGCACCGGTGAGTCCTTCCTCACTTGTAACGACTCCTTGAGCAGTTCACAAGATCTCGACCAGTGATACCTTCGCCATTCCTTGATCCTGACTATCCAATATTCCCTTTTTGCCCGCAGACAATGTGGGCGCTTGTTGGTCTTTGTCTGAACCCTGGGTTACGTTAGGATCCCAGGGAATGAACTTGCTGACAGGATGGCCAAATTCGTTACCAGCAAACCATCTCTTGAGATCAGTATACTCGCATGATCGGTATTATGTCATCACGTTCAAAGGATTTGGAGTACAAAATGGCATACTCTGACGTCGCCAAACAAACTATGGCGATAAATAAGACCATGAATTTCTCTGCAGGCTTGTCGCAAGGGCTCCATCGTCATTTGCCGTCTCCGCATCAGCCATACTTGGCTGCCTTATGGTCATCGTCTCCATCGTGAGGATCTGGCCCACTGTCATTGTGGTGCCCATTTGACAGTGGCCCACATTTTGCTGGACTGTCTTAACGTAGCCACCCTACGGCGGACTCTTAATCTTCCACACTCACCACCCCTGGTGTTAGCAGAAGATGCCTCTGTGGCTAACCTGGTTTTACAATTTTGAGAGTCCATATCTACTTTCTGGAAGGGGCACATCGCCTTTCTTTCTTTCCTCCTTTTCTTCTTCCTTTTTCCTTTCTCTAGTCTTTGTTAATCTTCGAGAGACCTTGGGGTTTTCTTTCCTTGGGTTTCGCTCACTAGGCCCTTCTTTGATGTGTAGTTTCGTCGACCGGCCTGTTCCAGGTATGAGGGATGATGACCTCATAGTTTGGTACCTTTAATCCTTAAACCAAGCAACCAAACAACCTAGTTGTTCTTCTACTGACTTCAATACACCTCCTCTCAAAGCAGCCCATTCATCTTCTACTGTGTTTCTTTCCACTATTTCAGTCAATATTTGCCTAATGTTCCCTTTGAAATTTTGAAAAACAAGGTCCCAAATCCGTAATTTCTTACCTTTCTGTAATTTCTTCCGTTTCAATATGCAGCTCATAACCATTGAACTATAGTCTGGGACTCTATATAAAATTTGAACTATTTTTTGGTTCAAAATCTCGCATCGAAACCAAAATCTCTGTCTTACCAACATATAGTCTATCTGAAACATTATCATGTGTCCAGGTCGTTTCCAAGTATACTTTCACAATTCTTAAGCCAAATGTTAGCAATGATTAAACTGTGGTCTATGTAAAATTCTGTCAGGCGGTTTCCCTTGTCATTCTCTTCCCCCAATCCACGGACTATTTTTCCTTCTCTTCCTTTTCCTACCACTTAATTCCACTATCCAATACAATTAATTTTTCTAATCCTTGAACGATCTGGTTTATTACTTGTAATTCATCTTACACTCTTTCAATCACTTTCTCGTATGAAGAACTATGGTCTTATAAATTTGCTTTCACTGTAATCTACGCATCCCATTGTACAATTCTGAATGTTTTTCGTAATAAATATGGAAAATAAATTAATAAAAGGCAGATTACAATTAACTGATGAGAGCAGAAAAAATTGGCTGACCTTGTAGTAGTCGTTCCGTTGTTAATAACGTGGTGTGTAACAGTGAAAATATAGTTAGGAATCTCAATGTCGTTATTGACTTTGTATAAAAATGACTGCAAAATAATATAGTACTTCATAGAAAAAAATCTAAGTGATGGCAGGCTTTAAAATAGATCTTGGGATATGTAATGAAACGTTCTACAGTGCCGGCTGATCGATGGCATCACCATATTGAGACGTCCGACTTGATTCGCGCACTCAGACATTAATTGTTAGAAAAATATTTAGAAAAACGAATTTAAGTTTTCCGTCGTTTTCGTAGAAGACATCAACAAATGTCAGGATGTCACGGTTGATTACTTGTCCCGTCCTTTCAAACTTGACCAGTAGGTACGTAGATTTTTTTACTTTTATAAACATCACTCCGCATCACAATAAATCTTTATTTTTAACGTGACAATATGGTCAGGAATTTCCTTATGGTGACTGAAGCAGTGACTTTGCAGAAAGAAACAAATGTATTAAAACTTTACGCATGATCCAACTTTTTCTCACGCATCTCAGTGTTTATGACGTCATATATCCCAATCTGCGTTTCATACAGTGATACGATTTTGTAGGTACATTTAGCAACATACACTCCTGGAAATTGAAATAAGAACACCGTGAATTCATTGTCCCAGGAAGGGGAAACTTTATTGACACATTCCTGGGGTCAGATACATCACATGATCACACTGACAGAACCACAGGCACATAGACACAGGCAACAGAGCATGCACAATGTCGGCACTAGTACAGTGTATATCCACCTTTCGCAGCAATGCAGGCTGCTATTCTCCCATGGAGACGATCGTAGAGATGCTGGATGTAGTCCTGTGGAACGGCTTGCCATGCCATTTCCACCTGGCGCCTCAGTTGGACCAGCGTTCGTGCTGGACGTGCAGACCGCGTGAGACGACGCTTCATCCAGTCCCAAACATGCTCAATGGGGGACAGATCCGGAGATCTTGCTGTCCAGGGTAGTTGACTTACACCTTCTAGAGCACGTTGGGTGGCACGGGATACATGCGGACGTGCATTGTCCTGTTGGAACAGCAAGTTCCCTTGCCGGTCTAGGAATGGTAGAACGATGGGTTCGGTGACGGTTTGGATGTACCGTGCACTATTCAGTGTCCCCTCGACGATCACCAGTGGTGTACGGCCAGTGTAGGAGATCGCTCCCCACACCATGATGCCGGGTGTTGGCCCTGTGTGCCTCGGTCGTATGCAGTCCTGATTGTGGCGCTCACCTGCACGGCGCCAAACACGCATACGACCATCATTGGCACCAAGGCAGAAGCGACTCTCATCGCTGAAGACGACACGTCTCCATTCGTCCCTCCATTCACGCCTGTCGCGACACCACTGGAGGCGGGCTGCACGATGTTGGGGCGTGAGCGGAAGACGGCCTAACGGTGTGCGGGACCGTAGCCCAGCTTCATGGAGACGGTTGCGAATGGTCCTCGCCGATACCCCAGGAGCAACAGTGTCCCTAATTTGCTGGGAAGTGGCGGTGCGGTCCCCTACGGCACTGCGTAGGATCCTACGGTCTTGGCGTGCATCCGCCCGTCGCTGCGGTCCGGTCCCAGGTCGACGGGCACGTGCACCTTCCGCCGACCACTGGCGACAACATCGATGTACTGTGGAGACCTCACGCCCCACGTGTTGAGCAATTCGGCGGTACGTCCACCCGGCCTCCCGCATGCCCACTATACGCCCTCGCTCAAAGTCCGTCAACTGCACATGCGGTTCACGTCCACGCTGTCGCGGCATGCTACCAGTGTTAAAGACTGCGATGGAGCTCCATATGCCACGGCAAACTGGCTGACACTGACGGCGGCGGTGCACAAATGCTGCGCAGCTAGCGCCATTCGACGGCCAACACCGCGGTTCCTGGTGTGTCCGCTGTGCCGTGCGTGTGATCATTGCTTGTACAGCCCTCTCGCAGTGTCCGGAGCAAGTATGGTGGGTCTGACACACCGGTGTCAATGTGTTCTTTTTTCCATTTCCAGGAGTGTATGTGGATACGCTCTGAAAAATGTGCTGCGAATAGAATTAGTAGCAAAGAAATAATAAATTCAAACGTCATCCACAATGCGGCAATTTTTCACACATTTTTGTGTTCATGACGTCATATCTCCTAAACTATGCGTTGTACCATAATATAATTTTGTAGGTGAATTTAGCGGCATATATGAATATTTTCTGCGAAATTTATTGCCAAAATCGTTTGTTGCACGGATAATAAATTTAAGCGACATGCTCAATGCTGCAGTTCTTAACGCATCTCATTGTTTATGACGTCATATCTCCTGAATTATAATAGGTAGGTGGTGCCTGACAGTAAGGGATATGTGTAGCAAGTTTGCTTGAAATCGGTCCAGTGGTTTAGGAGGAGATGTGGAACACATACACACACACACACATGCATACATACATTCATAATTTAATAATATGCATATATATATATATATATATATATATATGCAATGGCAAGGAAATAGTTTCTGAAGAAGAGAAATTTGTTAACATCGAGTATAGATTTAAGTGTCAGGAAGTCGTTTCTGAAAGTATTTGTATGGAGTGTAGCCATGTATGGAAGTGAAACATGGACGATAACTAGTATGGACAAGAAGAGAATATAAGCTTTCGAATGTGGTGCTACAGAAGGATGCTGAAGATAATGTGGATAGATCACGTAACTAATGAGGAGGTATTGAATAGGATTGGGGAGAAGAGAAGTTTGTGGCACAACTTGACTAGAAGAAGGGATCGGTTGGTAGGACATGTTTTGAGGCATCAACGGATCACAAATTTAGCATTGGAGGGCAGCGTGGAGGGTAAAAATCGTAGAGGGAGACCGAGAGATGAATACACTAAGTAGATTCAGAAGGATGTAGGTTGCAGTAGGTACTGGGAGATGAAGAAGCTTGCACAGGATAGAGTAGCATGGAGAGCTGCATCAAACCAGTCTCAGGACTGAAGACCACAACAACAACAATATATATATATATATATATATATATATATATATATATATATATATATATATATATATATCACATGGCTCTCCAGCAAGTATATAAAAACATGTGTATCCTAACGCAACGTTGCGCCAAAATTTCAAAGCAATTGGCAAACAAATTTAATTGATTTACGATTTTGAGCAAATGAACATTGATATTTTTGTTTATAAGAAAGATTCCGGTACCAGTATAAAAACAAAAAAATTAAAATTAATTTACTGCAGTGTGGACTGGTTTTACACAGACATAAAGTATGATAGCTGTTGTTCACAAGAAAGTAAAAAATTATTAGATATATAAATGCCGTTGCTCGAAGTGGAGTGCTTTACTTGTCACCATGATGAAAGCTACTAGCTACCGTACCCGAAACATTCGCATATACGACAACCTGGTCAAATAGCCCCAAAATTTTTATTTAAGACGCTATTTAACATGCTATTGTACCATAACTCTGCATTGTGCACACAAGTTCAACTATGTATGTCTTTTTAATTTCACAAATTTTATATAAGTAACAGGGAAGTAACCACAGACGAATAACGCAATCAATAGGTTTACTTCCATGTGTGGTATGCTCGTTGCGCATTGCAGTTTTAACGAACGTTTTGTATTTGAAAATACGAACTACAGACACACACATACGGCTAGGGTTCTGTATGGGAGTCGATGTACGACTGTTGATTAGTCGTAACTGACATTAATGAAAATGTCGCATCATCCCATTTTCGAAAGTTGTATGTGTACAGAATACATAATTACTTGCTAGCAATATATTAACAGCATTCCAAATTTTATTCGTAGACGCGCAAACTATGCAGACGAAGATGCACTGCGGAATGTTCCAACTGAAAGATACAAATTCGACCAAGCATAATTTGTTTAGCCCGAAGTTATCTCTTGAAGGTACAAAGTTACGATTAATTACCTTAAATTAATTTTAAAATTACCATCAACTAGCTTAAATTCATGTAATTCTAGTTTTCATTACAACGACAATCATTGATAGAAGAAGTTTAACCTCACTGTAAGTTGAGGGGAAAGACATGGAAGTTTAAAAACGGAAAGAAGTGAACGCTGACCTCCTAAAGCAAAACGGAAAAAGTATCATTTACGTATTTCCACTTTCCTTGTGCCGAAAGCTGGCGTTATTAAATTGTCGTTGCGACAGCGGGAAAAGCGTATAGCGTCCTGTGAGAGCTACAGATTAATTCAACTGACGCGCAAATTTAATAACAGACGAAGACAAATGGAAAAAGATACATTTAGCATAGGTGTCTTCATGAGTTGTTGGTGCAAATAATGAATTTACAAACGCTGAGTAATTTTATTCATCGGAGATATTGTCATTCACTCGTGTACTAACAAATGTATTCACATTAAAATATCTTGAAGCTATTACTATAAGTCGAAGCAACTAGTCAGCTATCGAAATGGATTAGCGAAGTTTTATGATAAGAACTCTCCATACCAATTCTGTTTTGTATTTTCAGCGTAATGTTTTCCTGTCACAGCTGTTGACTCGAATCCCAGGATGGTTGCTAAGAAAAGCGCATGACGATCACTTAGCAATTTCAAAGTGGCATCTTATACTCTTACAGAATTGTTATTATTGAATTGTGTGTTCCTCACAGTTCGATACCTCTCCCTCTTAATGTCGCTTGCAGCGTTAATTTCAATTCTCGCCATGCGCCATCTTTGTTTACTAGCGATTCCAAGGGGGCGCTGTGTGCTCTGCGCGGAGGTCAGGGGGGGGGGGGGGGGGCGTGACGGGAAGGCCGGCAGTGGCGAATGGTCCCGAGTAGTGTGACGGTTGTCTGTCTAGTGTGGACGTGGTCTCGATAAGGTTACTGGCTTTGGGTCTGAATACAGGTGTCTGATTCAAGACGTTATGGAAGCTTTATCGGCTCTGTTTCCTCTATTTTGACAGTGTGGAAGCAAGACTGTGTCTCGGTACCAGTAGCTACTCGTCGGAGTGTGCATCATTCAAAGTAAGACCTATCAAGCGAGACTGTGTCCTGGTACCGGTAGCTATTCATCAGAGTGTGCATCAGTCAAAGTAAGACGTACTATACACCTTTGTTCAGCGGTGGTTGACAACCACATTCCGCTAAAACGGTGATCCAGTAACCCAGCCATATTGCCGAAGTTATTCGTCGTGACTACTGTTGACTGGTCCTATCAGACGCTTTAGTTTTCTCTTCCGTTTCTTCCGCTGTGTGCTGTTGGGTTCATTTCAGTGTTAATATTCAGCCCAATGTATTAGAAATGAATTCTTGCTGTCTTGTGGTTGAGTCCTGGGTTTGTTTGAATCGATAACCAGCACGTCCCATACCAGTCACGACGCACATCAAGCAACCAAGATAAATGTGACTTAAATTTGCATTTGTGCAGTTTGTTTATCTTATTTTCTGAGATTTTAGTTAATTAGTTAAATAACTATTTTATACTTTAAATGCCGGCCGCGGTGGCCGTGCGGTTCTGGCGCTGCAGTCCGGAACCGCGGGACTGCTACGGTCGCAGGTTCGAATCCTGCCTCGGGCATGGGTGTGTGTGATGTCCTTAGGTTAGTTAGGTTTAAGTAGTTCTAAGTTCTAGGGGACTTATGACCTAAGATGTTGAGTCCCATAGTGCTCAGAGCCATTTGAACCATTTTTTTATACTTTAAATTATGTAAAACTTGTCCCACCCATGAAATGGGGTTTTGACATGCGATGTTTTTTGGGGGGTTCTGGTCAATTAATGAGTTTAGTACTTTGTGGAGGTCAATCTTACCCTTTCTTTACCTGCCTCAGCTTTAGGGAGGGGTTTAATTCCTCAAGCTAGCTTTAGGCCAGCGCTGGTCCATTAGAATTCCTTTAATCTTATGATAGTTTTATATAGCTCTACAGAGTAACTTATTGTGGTCGAGATTATTACGTTGGTTTTACACGGCCAATGTGATCCCAAAGTGATGTTTTTAAGAATATTTTGTAACCCCTTTTATATACTGAATTGTTCAGGGTGAAACAGAGTTGTGTTAGAAGCCTGTTTATAAATATTTATGGTATCTTTAAATTTATTGTGCTATTTCCATGAATTAATGTATATGCCCCTTTATGGGTGCCAGATTTATTCTGTCTTATTTAGTGTTTAAGTAAACCCACTGAAATATCACTCTCAAATTAAACTAACTGATCCGCTTTCCTGTAATACGTGAATTTGCTTAGTTCTCCGTGTTCTACGATTTATCTCGTCGAAAAGTGTTCCAGTGCTATAATGTATACCAGTCAAATATGAACCAAGTTGTTCTCCAGTTTAACCGTTTATTCCCTAATTTTCGTGGGATTTAAAATGTTTAAATTTGCAAGCCTTAA
This sequence comes from Schistocerca cancellata, assembly GCF_023864275.1. NCBI lineage: Eukaryota > Metazoa > Arthropoda > Insecta > Orthoptera > Acrididae > Schistocerca > Schistocerca cancellata. Next base: position 1,105,025,337 of record NC_064626.1, on the reverse strand, counting down.
TATGTTTGTGTAAATTGTTGTCAGTATAGCTGTGACCTACCTAATCAATTGTAACACGTAATTGTTGGTGTTTTAACTGTTTGTGTTGCAATAAATGCAAACTTAAAGTGAAGCTTGTGAGCGATTCATATTCCCCGGTTCCTCATCCTCAGTAATGCTAGAATTAAGTTTTTTTATTAAAGCTTGTGTTAAGATTTTTCGGTGAGTTACTGGGAGAAAAGAAAAGGCGCCCCAATTATCATTAATAATAGATTGTCATCATTAGTACTGCAACCAACAGGGCAAATGTAACGTTACATAGCACATAAAACACTGTACGAATGTCTACAGAAGCACAGCAGTCCGACGTGACTTTTTTACAGTTTGTTAGTCCTGGGACTGATTTGTTGTTGCCCTTTATTTTTCCCAAGTCACGGTAATCTTTTCATCTCTACATAATTGTTACAGCCATTACCTTCTGTAATCTGTTTTGCATGTTCTAATCCTAGACTTCCGCTGCTAGACATGTCCCCTATTGCATCTTCCAGGGCCTAGTTAACTATTCCTGTATGCTGTTGCAGATCACCCATCGATCGTTCCATTGTTTTGGTAAGGGTCTGCTATAAACTGCTCTCCTCATCTGTTCTTTCTAGTACTTCCTCATTTGATACTTCTTCATCTGTCCACTCAACATTCTACGTTTCGAATGCTTCCAGTTTCTTCTTCCCTGTATTTCCGATGGTCCACGTTCCTCTCCCTTATAATGCTGTGCTCCGGACATACACTTCCAGGGACTATTTCCTCAGTTTCATATCAGTACCTGATATCTGTATAGCTCCCTTACTGAAAAAAGCTGTCTTTGCCTATGCACCTACTTGTGATATCTCATCTTACTTCGACGATACTGCGTAATCTTGAATCTTCTTTAGAAATATTCCTTCAGCCATTCCATTACAGTGAGTTTCCAATATTCATGTTCACCTAATCGTTATTCTCTTTTCAACCTCTAGTCATCACATGTTCTGTTTATGTATCAACTGAAGGAGATGTCACCTGGATAAACTGAAAGAACCAGAGATAGTTGAGAGTTTCAGAGGGAGCATAGGTATACAATAGAAGACGAATGTGTAGCTTCGACGAATGAAATAGTAAACGTAGCAGTTGATTACATAGGTGAAAAAGGTCTCATAGAAATCCTTGAATAACACAACAGACATGAAATTAACTGATGAAAGAATAATGTATAAACTATAGCAAATGAAGAAGGTAAAAGAGAATATGTACATCTAAAAAAACGAGTTTAATAGAATATGGAAAATGTCTCAGCAGGGATGGGTAGAGAACCAATGCAAGGCTATAGAAACATCCATGTCCATAGGAAAAATAGATGCCATATGTAGGAAAATGAGAGATCTCTAAAGAAAAGAGAGGATACTATGTGAGTATTAAGGGCTGATATCAGGGCCAGTACTAAGCAAAGAAGAGAAAAGTGAAAGAATGTACAGAAATCTATATAAATGGAAAAAAATTGAGGACAGTATTGTAGAAAGAAAAGAAGAGGTAGGTTCGCAGGAGAGCTTCTGTAAAGTTTGGAAGGTAGGAGACGAGATACTGGCAGAAGTAAAGCTGTGAGACCGGGCGTGAGTCGTGCTTCGGTAGCTCAGATGGTAGAGCACTTGCCCGCGAAAGGCAAAGGTCCCGAGTTCGAGTCTCGGTCGGGCACACAGTTTTAATCTGCCAGGAAGTTTCATATCAGCGCACACTCCGCTGCAGAGTGAAAATCTCATTCAGGATAATAAATGCTGACTGGCTATAGCAAGAGGAGCATTTCTGAAGAAGACGATTTGTTGCTATCGAAGTTAAGTTGAAGTGCCTACGTTGCCTGGCGTCATTGCGTCAACCACATCAGAAACTTGCGATTGGCTGAGCTAGCCCCAAAAATATATAGTAAAACGAAACTTCTGTGGCTGGGATTGGCTGAAGCGAGTGACGCAGAGACTCCCTTATTTCGGCATTCCCAAAGATTATGCTGGTAGGTCGTGCTGCTAGCGGCAGTCTGAGAGCAGGGGCCACAGTATACGGACATATCATTGATGACTCTCCTCGGCTGTTAAAAATATCATTAAAACTAATGTTCGTAACTGTATAGTCGTGGTCACGTAAAGTGAGTCGGAAATAATTAAAGTGTCGAAGCTACTTAAAGTATAATCTGCCAACGACCGCAGACTGGAAGCAATGCATAACATTAAGCAACATATCAAGTGACCAGTGAACCATGATGTAAAAGAAATTGGCCAAGAAGCAAAACTGGCTAGCAGGACTCAGGCACTGAGGGTTCCGTGCAAACTTAATCCATCCTAGGAATCGGGAAACACAACGGTTTTTGTCAGTTTTCGACAAAGATATTGGCAAGATATCAGTGCAACGAATTCGAAGACCGAATCAAAATCTCTACTGTAGTTCCCCACACCTTCCCAAACACACAAAGAAACGAGTTGGTGATTTCAGTTTGTGTACATAAACACAGAAGATTTGAAAAAATATATCTACTTACAAGCCACGATAACAATTTATATTTGTTTTCATGCAGTAATGTTCGTCTGTTACGCTTTTGACGGATGATGAATGCAATGTGTGTTCTAATGGCAAAAAGATACACTGACGGTAAAAAAATCGCAACACCGGAGAATAATTAATGCACAATAATGAAATTTCGGGAATATATTTGACTAGGTAACAGACTGAAGTGATAATCATTGCAAGATTATAGGTTAATGTAAGCGCGGGATATGCCATTGCAGGTGTGAAACACTGGTAATTAATAACCCCTGTAACCGTCAGAATGTTGAATACAAGCATGCAAATGTTCTTGCATTGTGTTGTACAGGTGCCGGACGCCAGTTTGTGGCATGGAATTTCATGCCTTTTCCGCTTGATTGGTCAACACAGGGACGGTTAATGCTGTTTGTGAATGATACTGGAGTAGTTGTCCGATGATGTCCCGTATGCGCACCATTGAACACAGATCTGGTGACCGAGCAGGCCAATGCAACATGTCGTCACTTGAAAGTAGTCTACTGGAACACATTTGTATGTGGCACCCGAATATGATTTTGTAAACGATGTACGTCTTTGATAGGTTTTATATCACTGACTGTGTAAGACCGCAGACCCAGAGATACTGCTTCTGGTCTGAGATTATTTTAGCGTTGGAGTAAGAGAGCGCTTGCGCAGTTGTAGGTAGCGGTCGGTGAGCGAAAGACGATTGAATAGGCAGTTTTTTTTTTATGGTGTGCTGTGTGAAGCCACTAAGTGTTACATTACTTTAGGTATGTCAATATTGTTGAACTTGGGAGCAGAAGTCTTCTTGAAAACAAGGTAAATATGTTAAATAATTGTGATTTTTGTTTTTCCCAGCGCGTTGGTATAGATGAGTTGGCTGATAATGTATAATTGTTGAGTAACCCCGAGAATGTACGTAAGCTGTTTTAATAAAAAGGCTAGTTATATATTTCACTTTTGTAATGCTTCTAAAATTAGTTAATAGAGCTATATGTAATTTGATGATTTGCATTTATGTTGGATTAGTGAAGTTAGATAATACTTGCTGTTTAAATCCCATTGTTTGTGATTCAATTGTGAGTAATGTAACTTCAGTTGTCTGATATTTTTGAAAAGACAAAGTTAACTTGCAATTTAATTTTGCTAAAAAAAACTCAGTGTTTGTAATTCACCATACTCAGTACCGCCTCCCAGTCCAGGTCATATATTTATCACAGAAGTTGGATTTTGTTAAATGTTCTCGTTTATCAGCCAAAAGAATTTCATATGCATTTCAAGTATTATGGCCAGCATTGCACACTGTTGAGACTGTAGCTAGCATATTTTTGTTTTTCATGAGAGACCAGAATATATCGCTTTACTCCGTTGCTGCTCTATAGGTAAGACAATTTAATTTATTTATTATGTGCACAGGGACCAAAGTTATCAGTTTTGAATAGAGCCAAAGGATTCAGTACCTAAGGGGCTGAATGTATTTTGCAGTGGCTGTATTTCTTCATTGGTATTGGGAGTTGCATTGCTCGATCAATTCGTGTAAAGTTTTGCTAACAATAACACAGAGTAAGCACACCACTTGGAGTTACAACACGCTACATGGCAATTCGAATTTTGTATCCAATCCACGGTTCATACATTCATACAACGTAATCATAAAATAAAAATATTTTTAAACGAACGTCACACACTCTGTAGAACACGTTGGGTTACAACAGCGGTATGTGGGCGAGCGTTATACCTGTTGGAGAACACCACTTGGAATGCTGTTCATGAAGGGCAGAACAACAGGTCGAACCAACACACTGACGTACAAATTTGCAGTCTGGGTGCTTGGGATAGGCAAGAGAGTGCTCCTGCTGTCATATGAAATCACACCACAGACCACAACTCCAGGTGTAGATCCGGTGCGTCTAGCACGCAAACAGATTGGCTGGAGGCCCTCAACTGGTCTCCTTCTATCCAACACACGCCCATCACTGGCACCAAGACAGAATAAGCTTTCATCAGAAAACGCAAGAGACCTCCACGCTGCCCTCCAATGAGCTCTTTGGTTTGGTGTCACTGGAACCCTAGAGGGCGTCTGGCTTACAGCTGTCCTTGAAATAACCAATCTGTAACAGTTCGTTGCGTCACTGTGGTGACAACTGCTGCTCAAAGAGCTGCTGCAGATGCATTCTTCCCTCTCGGTAGTGCTACGTGGCGGTTATCGAGGTCTTCTTGCGACCGTACATTCTTGTGACCACCGCTGCCAACAATCATGTACAGTGACTACACTCTTCCCAAATCTTTCTGTAGTATCGCAGAAGAAACATCCAACCTCTCGTAGCCGTATTGCACAACCTCTCTCAAACTCGGTCAAATGTTGATAATGGCATGCTTATCGCTTCAAAATAATTCTTATCTGACAACAATTCATCCAACTCAGCACGTCTAGTCTCAAGGGTAGCTAACGCTCACTACCATTACAGCGTGTATTTCAAGCAAAGGTGATTTGCATCCTCATAGTGGCGCGATATCTGAATAGACATCACCTTTCTGATGTAAAAACGCGCCTACCAACTTACGTTTATGTCGCACACTTCCTTCTTGGTATAGAGATTTTTTTCGGACACTTCTTTTTTATGTGATATAATCATAATTTAACAATGTTTAGATTTTTTTTTTTACTTTACATGTATTGTGAAACCTTGCTTCTCGTCAAATTTCATGGTTCTACATCAACGGGAAGTAGCCTATAAGTTTTGGTGAGTGAGTTTGGGAGTATCAATACATGTGACAAATGACCGAGTTTTTGATTGTGTCGACTGAGAAGCTCATATTTTTTACACCGCCGAGGGACTCTAGACCTTAGTAAGTGACAAAAAATTTTATTTTATAAGCCACCCTGTTGCAGAGAAAAAGAGTTCTTTGTTGACCGACAGACAGAGGGATAAAAATAATGAAAAATATTTTCTCGTCTGACATAATTACAAATTAACAATTTTTTGACTTTTTACTTTACTTGTACTGTGAAATCTTGCTTTTTTCCAAAATTTTATGATTCTGGGTCAACGGGAAGTACTCTATAGATTCTGAAGGGTTTTCGAGTATCAAAATATGTCACATATTGGCCGTATCTTTTGATTAAATTGTCTTAAAAGTTTGCCTTTATTACACTTCCACTGGACCATAGATCTTACTAGGTGATGTAAATTTGAACTTGGTACGTTCCTGAGAAAAAGGGTTCTTAACGGTCGGACGGACAGATAGACATGCAGACCGACAGAAAAGTGATCCTATAAGGGTTCAGTTTTTACAGGCTGACGTACGGATCCCTAAAATCCACAGGAATCATTAAACAGCTTCCCTTAAAAAGTCAATCTGTGTGCTGTTTACTGTAATTCAATCATCATCATCATCATCATCATCATCATTTAAGACTGATTATGCCTTTCAGCGTTCAGTCTGGAGCATAGCCCCCCTTACCCAGTTCCTCCATGATCCCCTATTCAGTGCTAACATTGGTGCCTCTTCTGATGTTAAACCTATTACTTCAAAATCATTCTTAACCGAATCCAGGTACCTTCTCCTCGGTCTGCCCCGACTCCTCCTACCCTCTACTGCTGAATCCATGAGTCTCTTGGGTAACCTTGCTTCTCCCATGCGTGTAACATGACCCCACCATCTAAGCCTGTTCGCCGTGACTGCTACATCTATAGAGTTCATTCCCAGTTTTTCTTTGATTTCCTCATTGTGGACACCCTCCTGCCATTGTTCCCATCTACTAGTACCTGCAATCATCCTAGCTACTTTCATATCAGTAACCTCAACCTTGTTGATAAGATAACCTGAATCCACCCAGCTTTCGCTTCCATACAACAAAGTTGGTCGAAAGATTGAACGGTGCACAGATAACTTAGTCTTGGTACTGACTTCCTTCTTGCAGAAGAGGGTAGATCGTAGCTGAGCGCTCACTGCATTAGCTTTGCTACACTTCGCTTACAGTTCTTTCACTATGTTACCATCCTGTGAGAATATGCATCCTAAGAACTTGAAACCGTCCACCTGTTCTAACTTTGTTCCTCCTATTTGGCACTCAATCCGTTTATATTTCTTTCTCACTGACATTACTTTCGTTTTGGAGATGCTAATCTTCATACCATAGTCCTTACATTTCTGATCTAGCTCTGAAATATTACTTTGCAAACTTTCAATTGACTCTGCCATCACAACTAAGTCATCCGCATATGCAAGACTGCTTATTTTGTGTTCACATATCTTAATCTCACCCAGCCAGTCTATTGTTTTCAACATATGATCCATAAATAATATGAACAACAGTGGAGACAGGTTGCAGCCTTGTCTTACCCCTGAAACTACTCTGAACCATGAACTCAATTTACCGTCAACTCTAACTGCTGCCTGAGTATCCATGTAAAGACCTTTAATTGCTTACGAAAGTTTGCCTCCTATTACATAATCTTGTAGAACAGACAATAACTTCCTCCTAGGAACCCGGTCATACGCCTTTTCTAGATCTATAAAGCATAGATACAATTCCCTGTTCCACTCATAACACTTCTCCATTATTTGCCGTAAGCTAAAGATCTGGTCCTGACAACCTCTAAGAGGCCTAAACCCACACTGATTTTCATCCAATTGGTCCTCAACTAATACTCGCACTTTCCTTTCAACAATACCTGAGAAGATTTTACCCACAACGCTGATTAAAGAGATACCTCTGTAGTTGTTACAATCTTTTCTGTTTCCATGTTTAAAGATTGGTGTGATTACTGCTTTTGTCCAGTCTGATGGAACCTGTCCCGACTCCCAGGCCATTTCAATTATCTGTGTAGCCATTTAAGACCTGACTTTCCACTGTATTTGATGAGTTCCGACTTAATTTCATCCACCCCAGCCGCTTTATTGCACTGCAATCTATTGACCATTTTTCCACTTTCTCAAATGTGATCCTATTTCCATCATCATTCCTATCCCATTCTAGCTCGAAATCTGAAACATTACTGATCGCATTTTCACCTACATTGAGCAACTCTTCAAAATATTCCCTCCTTCTGCCCAAGGCATCCACAGGATTCACCAGCAGTTTTCCTGACCTGTCCAAAATACTTGTCATTTCCTTCTTACCTCCCTTTCGAAGACTGCTAATTACACTCCAGAATGGTTTTCCAGCAGCTTGACCCATAGTCTCCAACCTGTTTCCAAAGTCTTCCCACGATTTCTTCTTGGATGCTGCAATTATCTGTTTGGCTTTGTTTCTTTCTTCAACATAACTTTCTCTGTCTACCTGGGTTCTGGTATGTAGCCATTTTTGATACGCCTTCTTTTTCCTTTTACAGGCTGCCTTGACGGTATCATTCCACCAAGCTGTTTGCTTCATCCTACTTTTACACACTACTGTTCCAAGACATTCTTTAGCCACTTCTAGTACTGTGTCCCTGTACCTTGTCCATTCCTTTTCCAATGACTGTAATTGACTACATTCAACTAACTGGTACCTTTCTGAGATCGCTGTTATGTACTTGTGCCTGATTTCCTTATCCTGAAGTTTCTCCACTCTTATCCTACTACATATGGACCTGACCTCCTGCACTTTCGGCCTCACAATCCCAATTTCACTGCAGATTAAATAATGGTCAGTGTCATCAAAGAATCCCCTGAATACACGTGTGTCCCTCACAGCCTTCCTGAATTCCGGATCTGTTATTATCTGTAATTCAAGTAGTTAAAAATTTCCTCCAAATATCAGCATTACAACAAGAATGGTAACATTGCGAGTACAATGGTGATTATACTATCAGGCGCAGAGGCAAGACCGGATGGGTGGAAAGAGTATATTGAAGGCCTCTATGAGGGGGAGGACTTGTCTGTCGATTAGATAGAAGAAGAAATTTGAGTCCATAGAATATAGGGGATCAAGTATTAGAGTCAATTTAAGAGGTCTTCAGACTTGCGATCAAATAAGGCAGAAGGGAAATGTAACATTCCACCGGAATTTCTGAAATAATTGGGTAAGTGGCAACCAAACAATTATTCAAGTGGTGTGTAGATTACATGGAACTGCACCATAAGACTTTCGGAAAAATATCATCCACATAATTCCGAAAATAGGAAGGGCCGATAAGTGCGAGAACTATCGCACAATCATCTGAAACAGATCATGCATCCAAGCTGCAGACAAGAATAATATACAGAAGAATGGAAAAGAAAACTCAGTATGTGTTAGATGAGGATCAGTTTGACTTTAGGAAAGCTAAAGGCACCGGAGAGGAAGTTCTAACGGTGCTTTTGATAACGGATGAAGACGGAAGAAAAATCAAGACACTCCCATATGATCAGTAGTTCAAGAAAAAACTTTCAATAATATAAAATGGGAGAGGGTGTTCGGAATTCTGAGAAAAATGGAAGTAAGGTCTAGGGAGAGATGTGTGATATGCAGTATGTACAAGTACCAAAAATGAAAAATAAGTCTGGGTAACCGAGAAGGAAATACTCTGAATAAAAATTGTGTAACACAGGGACGTAGTCTTTCGCCCCTTCTGTTCAAGCGGTACATCGAAGAAGCACTGACGTAAACAAATGAAAGGTTCGAGGATGGGATTAAAATCCGGAGTGAAAGAATATCAATGACAAGATTTTCTGATGACATTGCTGTCTTCAGTGAAAGTGAAGAAGAATTAGAGGATCTGTTGAATGGAAGGAACGGCCTAATCATACAGAATATGAAGGCCAAAGTAATGAGTAGCAGCAGAAATGAGAGTAGCGAAAAACTTAACATTGAAATTGGTGAACACGAAGTAGACGAAGTCAAGGAATTCCGCTACCTTGGAAGCAAAATAATCGATGGCGTACGAAGCAAGAGGACATTAGAAGCAAACAAGCTCATGAAAAGAGGGCGTTCATGGCTAAGAGGATTCTACTGGTATCAAACATAAACTTGAGTTTGAGGAAGAAATTTCGAGAATGTACGTTTGGACCACAGCATTGTTTGGTAGTGAATCATTGACAGTGAGAAACCCAGAACAGTAGAGAATCGAAGCATTTGAGATGCGGTACTATAGAAGAATGTTGAAAATTATATAGACTAATACGATAAAAAACGAAGAGGTCTTCCGGAGAATCAGTGAAGAAAGGAACGTATGGAAAACACTGAAAAGAAGGAAGGACAGGATGACAAGACATGTGGTAAGATATCAGGGAATAACCTCCATGTTACTACAGGTAGCTGTAGAGGGTAGAAACTATACGGAGAAGACTGAGATTGGAATTTAAAAAACTTAACTTCGACCGAACAGGCCATGAAGGCCCAACGGTACCGACCGGCCGCCGTGTCATCCTCAGCCCACAGGCGTCCCCGGATGCGGATAGGAAGGGGCATGTGGTCAGCACACCGCTCTCCCGGCCGTATGTCTTTTTACGATACCGGAGCCGCTACTTCTCAATCAAGTAGCTCCTCAGTTTGCCTCACACTGGCTGGGTGCTCCCCGCTTGCTAATAGCGCTCGGCAGACCGGGTGGTCACCCATTCAAGTGCTAGCGCAGGCCGACAGCGCTTAACTTCGGTGATCTGACGGGAAATTGTGTAATCACTGCGAAAAGACCGTTGGAGGGACTAGAATACATCCAGCAATTAATGGAGGACGAGGGTTGCAAGTGCTACTCTTGGCCAAGGAGAGAAATTTGCGGCGGGCCGCATCGAATCAGTCGGAAAACTGACGACAAAGAAAGAAAAAAGAACATTACGTTCGCCACTTCCAACGCTTCCACTGCAACGATGGGGACATCACTGAAGGCACAAGGTTACTAACTTTCAGAAAAATTGTGAGATGAGACAGACTTGCACATCTCCAACGACGACAACCTCGCGTGTACGGTCATTCCATTCAAACTAGAAGTCGAGGTAAGTCTTGCTAATGCAAGGATGAAATTGTATTGCGATCCTCGAGGGCGAAGCGAGGGGTAAAGAGAAGTGAAGACACATAGCCAGACTTCTGTACTGCTACTTCAGTACACTACTGTACCGAATCAAAAAGTCGTACCACTACAGTGCAGATAATGCGTTTCATCCCAACAGAAAAATTCCTAACCAACTGGAAAGGTTGTAAACAGAATTTTACACGCATTGGCTAACACACATTATGTACTAGCACCCTACATGGTTTTCATTCAATTAGCACTAACTATGAGAGCGTGCTGAAAAGTAATGCCTTCGAATTTTTAACGTGAAAACTCGTAAAGATTTTTAAATAAAACAAACTTAACTAACATTCTAAATCTTTATTGGTCATGTCTACGTATTTATTTCTCAACATAGTCACTCTGGCAACGAACACGTGTATCCCAATGAGAGACCAGTTTATTGGTACTGTCGCTGTAGAACATTTGACTTTGCTGGAGCCACAACCTCACCTCATCACTATCAGAGTGAAGTCCTCGAAGGCGTGCTTTAAGTTTTGGAAACACTTCAAGCTGTGTTACACACGTTGAGGTTAGCACCATTGTGACGAATACAAACAACTCAACGGCATACACTGCTGCTGATGATACGATCTTCACCCTACCCAATTTTCATTCTTCTATGAATTTTAAATGGAGGCACATTTTCTGCTGTTAAAAACTCGATTATAGCACGCTGTTTCTTACGCACCGCCATGTTTCATTACACACCGCCATGTTACACGTAACAGTTCGGAGTCCTCTAGCAGAAGAATGTTGCATTTGATTCGGCTAAAGTAATTTGCACGACATGTATTACATCAGCCGATATTTAGAACAGCATAAGCAATTCGGAGACATTAATTTTCAGCACGTCCTTGTATCTACGGCCGGACAACTTGTCTGGCGTAGCAGTAATAAATTATATATAGAATTCTTCCTTGTCAAACAGTCTATCTATTAATGACAACCTTATCAAAATCCCAACAATACTTCCTGAGATTAATCTTCACAGACCAACAGAAAAACTTGGTGGACGACATTAATTTAGTAATATGTACAAATACACTCCTGGAAATGGAAAAAAGAACACATTGACACCGGTGTGTCCAGATGGCCGAGCGTTTCTAAAAAATAGCATTTTTGTCGCAGCTCGGACGAGGCATGAGCCTTTTATGTCTGTGCAGTTAGTAGCAGCGGAGTACAATCCTTTCTCGGAAATCTTCTTCCAATATCAAATTTGTCTTTTTCTTTCTCTTCCATGTATTTTATGTAAATACACTCCTGGAAATGGAAAAAAGAACACATTGACACCGGTGTGTCAGACCCACCATACTTGCTCCGGACACTGCGAGAGGGCTGTACAAGCAATGATCACACGCACGGCACAGCGGACACACCAGGAACCGCGGTGTTGGCCGTCGAAAGGCGCTAGCTGCGCAGCATTTGTGCACCGCCGCCGTCAGTGTCAGCCAGTTTGCCGTGGCATACGGAGCTCCATCGCAGTCTTTAACACTGGTAGCATGCCGCGACAGCGTGGACGTGAACCGTATGTGCAGTTGACGGACTTTGAGCGAGGGCGTATAGTGGGCATGCGGGAGGCCGGGTGGACGTACCGCCGAATTGCTCAACACGTGGGGCGTGAGGTCTCCACAGTACATCGATGTTGTCGCCAGTGGTCGGCGGAAGGTGCACGTGCCCGTCGACCTGGGACCGGACCGCAGCGACGCACGGATGCACGCCAAGACCGTAGGATCCTACGCAGTGCCGTAGGGGACCGCACCGCCACTTCCCAGCAAATTAGGGACACTGTTGCTCCTGGGGTATCGGCGAGGACCATTCGCAACCGTCTCCATGAAGCTGGGCTACGGTCCCGCACACCGTTAGGCCGTCTTCCGCTCACGCCCCAACATCGTGCAGCCCGCCTCCAGTGGTGTCGCGACAGGCGTGAATGGAGGGACGAATGGAGACGTGTCGTCTTCAGCGATGAGAGTCGCTTCTGCCTTGGTGCCAATGATGGTCGTATGCGTGTTTGGCGCCGTGCAGGTGAGCGCCACAATCAGGACTGCATACGACCGAGGCACACAGGGCCAACACCCGGCATCATGGTGTGGGGAGCGATCTCCTACACTGGCCGTACACCACTGGTGATCGTCGAGGGGACACTGAATAGTGCACGGTACATCCAAACCGTCATCGAACCCATCGTTCTACCATTCCTAGACCGGCAAGGGAACTTGCTGTTCCAACAGGACAATGCACGTCCGCATGTATCCCGTGCCACCCAACGTGCTCTAGAAGGTGTAAGTCAACTACCCTGGCCAGCAAGATCTCCAGATCTATCCCCCATTGAGCATGTTTGGGACTGGATGAAGCGTCGTCTCACGCGGTCTGCACGTCCAGCACGAACGCTGGTCCAACTGAGGCGCCAGGTGGAAATGGCATGGCAAGCCGTTCCACAGGACTACATCCAGCATCTCTACGATCGTCTCCATGGGAGAATAGCAGCCTGCATTGCTGCGGAAGGTGGATATACACTGTATTAGTGCCGAGATTGTGCATGCTCTGTTGCCTGTGTCTATGTGCCTGTGGTTCTGTCAGTGTGATCATGTGATGTATCTGACCCCAGGAATGTGTCAATAAAGTTTCCCCTTCCTGGGACAATGAATTCACGGTGTTCTTATTTCAATTTCCAGGAGTGTATTAATGACAACCTTATCAAAATCCCAACAATAGTTCCTGAGATTAATCTTCACAGACCAACAGAAAAACTTGGTGGACGACATTAATTTAGTAATATGTACAAATATTTGTTGTACAGGAAAGGAGTTACAATCATTGTACCTGTCTCTACGTCACAATCACTGTACCTGTCTCTATGTAAATCTAAGAATTACTTCGTTTTACAATGACAAGGAAACACCGTCCGAACAGACCTTGAAGGCCCAACGGCACCTACCGGCCGCCGTGTCATCCTCAGCCCTTAGGCGGCACAGGATGTGGATATGGAGGGGCTCGTGGTCAGCACACTGCTCTTCCATCTGTTGTCAGTTTTAGTGACCGGTGCCGCTACTTCTCAGTTAAGTAGCTCCGCAATTGGCTTCACAAGTGCTGAACGCACCCCAACTGCCAACAGTACTCGGCAGACCCGGACAGTGACCCATCCAGATGCTAGACAAGCCCGACAGCGCTTAAGTTCGGTGATCTGACGGGAACCGGTGTCACCACTGCGGCAAGGCCGTTGGCTGTTTCACAATGAATAATAAAATATTTTCAGTATCCCACCTAGTTTAATGTTCATATATTGTAGGGTGAGCCAAGGATCCTTTCACAGTCGTAAAGCTAATGCACCTTTACTTTCTGTCAGTATCACTAAGTAGTCGGTAAAACTGCAGAGTCATATCTCTTCCTTTAATTGTTTACAGAAATTCTTAAATCCACACATATTATAAAAATGTATGTACATATGTTTGTGGTTCAAAAAATGGCTCTGAGCACTATGGGACTCAACTGCTGTGGTCATAAGTCCCCTAGAACTGAGAACTACTTAAACCTAACTAACCTAAGGACAGCACACAACACCCAGCCATCACGAGGCAGAGAAAATCCCTGACCCCGCCGGGAATCGAACCCGGGAACCCGGGCGTGGGAAGCGAGAACGCTACCGCACGACCACGAGATGCGGGCATATGTTTGTGTGTATGTATATTCCACATCTCCTCTTAACCACAGGATCGATTTCAACCAAACTTGGTACACATATCACTGTCTGGAACGAATCGCTGTGGAGTTAAGAACCACGTACCTATCAGCGGGGGAAGAAAAACGAGTGTGGCTCTTGGCGCTTGAATTCCCACACTTTATTCATCCAGAATTTTAGAATGAGAACACTTAGAGACTTGCAACAAACTTGCACATAATTTCAAACCTTTTCTCGTTGATAATCTCTACAAAACGATGAAAGGAAAAAAGTTTATCGCTTTTCGCTTCCCATGCAGTAAAAATGCATCTTGCATGAAGTTTCAATTAATTACGTCTTTACCCCTGGCTCCGTTCGCAACAAATTTGCCAGATAGTATCCAGACATACCACTCAATGTGCCTGCAAAATCATATCATTGCACCACACATTGTTCATGAGATATGACGTCATAAAGATTGAGCTTCATGGAAACGAAACTGCGGGGCGAAATTCGCTACTGATGCTGTTGGTTGGAATATGTGCGCAAATATGTGACATATGTTAAATATATTTGAAATATATGTGACATGTGCGTACTCTGGCAAACCTGCGGCTGGGAATCTTCCCCTAAACCTTTGGATCGATTTCAGCCAAACTTGGTACACATATTACTACCTATCTGGAAACAAATAGTGTGTGGGTGGGAAGCACCATGCTGTTGTGGTGTGTTCGATGACCTGGTAACGGTGAGAGGTGGGGAGGAGGAGATGGACAGAAATGGAGGGAAGAGACATTGACACAGACAGGGGGAAGGAGTAGGTGGGAAGAGAGAGCGCGAGGAGGAAATGGACAGAGAAAGGGAAGAGGATGAGATAGGTGGAGACAGGGGAGGAGAGGATGAACAGACGAAGAGGGTGGAGAAGATGGGCCGAGAGAAGGGTGATGAAGACACTGACAGAGAGAGGGGCAGGAGGCGATGGACAGAGAGTTTAACGTGGAATCTGAGCCATGTGTCGTTCTTGGCGAGGTGAGGGCTGTAGCAAAGACCGAATATGTCGAAAACGTTTCGATCCCGCGACCTTCCGGTTTCTATGCACACACTTTACCGCTAAACCACTATACCCGACAATTTCAAGGGAGTATCACAATGTTTATTCTGAAAGAGCTTAATAATTGCTTCTTTGTTAAATAACTCTACATTTTTGTGTCTTTTCTATGTACGAGGTCGCAGTGAAAAGTGATGTTCCCGAACTTTTTTATTCTGTTCTCAATATAAGTCATGGCGTTACATGCCATGCATTTTACTAGGTCGACTTTCCCGATTCACTGACGCAAGTTGCAACCCTCTGCCGCTAGGGGTCTATGAACTGAATCAAGTAACATGGGGGTGCGTATGGTAATTCTGTTGGGGGGTGAGAAACAGCGTTCTATAATCGAGAGAAGATTGGACATTTGTCGACAGTTTCTTTTGTGTTTTGAACGTGAGGGTGATAGGCTCCTTAAAACATTGAGACAGGTGGTGAAAGCTGGGTTCACCATTTTGATTCCGAAAAATAGAGGACATCAATGTAGCTACCCCCCAAATATCACCGACGCCAAAAAAGTTCAAGACGCTGTCATTAGCGGGCAAAGTCATTTTCATAGTGTTCTTGGATGTTCAAGGTGTGGTGCAGTTGGAATTCATGCCTAAATGCACCACCATAAACTCTAAAAGAAACTGCAAAACCCTCAGAAAACTGAAAACACCATTTCTAAGAGGTGATCCACACATGCAGCACCCTCTTCTTCACCACGTCACGACCGCTGCGACATCTCCAACAATCCGACGCCCTGGATTCACTGTCGCCGATTATAGAGTCATGACTTGGCCCCATCCAATTTACATCTGTTTCAGAAACTTAAAGAACACTTTCAAGGACTTGGCTTTGATAGAGGTGCAGCGTTGCAAGCAGAGGTTTGATTGTGGCTCCATCAACAAAGTGACGATATCAACAAACTGGTATCATGTTGGGACAAATTTGTTTGTCGTCAGGGTGACTATGTTGAGACATAAATATGTAGACATGAAGAATAAGGGTGTAGAATGTTAATAAAGTTTGTTTTATTAAAAAAGCTTTAAGAGTTTTCTTATAAAAAATTCTGATGCATAACTTCTCAGCACACCCTCTTACACAGTAGCAGAAACTTCCTGACAAAGAAGAAAGGTATGCTGTGCTAGATTTTCTTACGATTGAGCTGTCCAAGCACGATGCACGATTCCCCCTCTCTCCCTCCCCTCTCATACAACTTCACTTCCGCCAGTACCTAATCTCTTGCGGCGTACTCTCTGCTGCAGACTGAAATTTCATTCTGGGTGCATTGTAGTTAGTTCTCTACAACGTACAAACGCAAGATGATACACAAATAAATTGGTAGTTCCTTTACATGTGCCGTCATCTGTAGTCTAATGACAACGCTTTCCTTCAAGTTCGGAGGAAGTCTACTGTTTCTCGACACAAAATTGTCTTACACTTCCTGTATTAACTGAATGTATGCACCTCATCTTTCGCGTTCATTGCAGCAAAAAATTAAAAAAAAGTATACCGAGGCTACTGTTTTGCGTTGTCCTTCATATGTCTCGCAGTTAACATTTACCGCTTGCCTAACTACATTTATGATTTTACATTGGTACATATTCATCTCAGTACAATCTCGGCCACTATGAAAAGCTACGGTAGATTGATTGTTGATGCCCTAAAACTCGAACTGTCTGTATCGAATTCAGGTGCAGTCCGAGTATCTGATACATGAAAGAATTTCTCTCGCGATCTCACTTTTTTCCATTAGTGATACTGTTGACTTGATGCGGCTGATTTTTTCTCATGTGCTGATCTGCTCGTCTCACTGCAACACCTACATCCAACGTCCTTTATTATTTGTCGTACATATTGTAAGCTTCCGCTGGCATTTGTAGCCTCTACGGCTTCCTCTTTTACCATGGAAGTTATTCCCCAATGTCTTGAACATTGCCTTGCCACAATGTCTATTTCTCTAGTTAGTGTTTTCGAAATATTCCTTTCCTCACCGACTTCGCGGAAAACCTCCTCATTTCTTACCTTTTAAGTCCACCAAATTTTCAGCGCCGTTCTGTAATATCACATTTAAACCACTTCGTTTACCTTCCTTACTTTTATGTTTCGTCCAGTCCATGATTCACTTCAATGCTGTACTCTAAATATACATTCCTATGTATATCTCGTTCAGGTTAAGATCCTTAGTTGATACTAGTAAGCATTCTCTTGTGGAGACTGCGCTGTTTGCCTGTGCCTATCTCTTTCTTGTATCTCCCTTTTCTCGACTGTCATACTTCTTATGTAGCCGAATTCATTCACCTTGTATACTTCATGCAACCCAGTTTTGATATTAAGCTTGCCATTAACTTCCTTTCTACTGCTCACATTTTTGTCTTTCCTTGTTTTTCTCTCAGCCCCGATTCTGGGCCGAACACATTGTGTATCTATTCAACAGCTCCCGTAATTGAAACTTCCTGGCAGGTTAAAACTGTGTGCCGGACCGAGACTCGAACTCGGGCCCTTTGCCTTTCGCGAGCAAGTGCTCTACCAATCACTTGCCCGCGAAAGGCAAAGGTCCCGAGTTCGAGTCTAGGTCCGGCACACAGTTTTAATCTGTCAGGAAGTTTCATATCAGCGCACACTCCGCTGCAGAGTGAAAATCTCATTCTAGCTCCCGTAGTTCTAAGTCACTTTTACAACTCTGTCAGATGCCGTACATTGCGGATATACAAAAATTTTCGGATTCTTATCAGGCTGGGTTCAATTACAATCGTTGCACACAGCGACTGTGATGTAATTCAGACAGGAAGGAAGTCAGCAATCAGACGCGCTATTGTATGTCACTTTCTCTACAAAGCCAAATTTATATCGTAGGACGTTAGCTTGTAGTTTTGGTGGTTTTGTAATAGACATAGTATATAAAATTAAAAATAAAATAATTGTGATTTGATTACATCAAACTTTTAAACACAAACATAAGTTGTAAAAAAGTTTTAACATATATTTTAAGTCACCTATTTCACATCAGGATTGGTGGGTTTTACTCTGAGTCATCATATCTGTCTTATTTTACCTTGTAATCTATTAAATCCACAATCTTTATTTTAATGTAAGTGTTATTTGTCTTATTTTATTGTAATACAAAATTTGTTCGAAACGTTAGCCATGCACAGATTCATTGGGTATAGAGAGCGTCGTTTATCCACTATGAGATATACTGTGGCTGACTGTGTAAGTATGTAAACAGTAGCCTCAGTCTGGATTAAGCTATGTATACGCTAAGGTAATGAGATAACATGAGATAACACACGCATTTAAAAGTCAGTTGAGTTTACTTGACACTTCGTGCAGTATGTTACTTATTATGGAGTCTGCAGCTCTGTATAACTGTGATATAGAACTCGTTTTATGCCACTCTGACTCCTTTCTATTTCTTATATTTTCTAGGACTGATCATAGATATACCGTAGTTGAAATACAGATTTGCAAAAAAAACTGCAGATTAAATAGTGACTGACTGCTGGCTTTCCTTGCGATTCAAACCCATATTCTTGTTTGGTGTATAAAGAATGGGCCATTTGGTTTTGAAAGCCTAGCATCTAAAGTGAACCGAGTCGGAGGAAGAGAGTAAGGACTTACGTTTTTCCTGTGTGTTCTTATCAGCTGATATCCCCATTATGGAGTACCACAGTTAAGTGTCTGGCCGTATTACTCGCGAGACAGTAACATACACACATGCCCATAAATTAAGGATAATTGCAGAATGTGGTGCCACACAATGTGGCACTACACAAAACTGGCGCTAATAGCATAGGCAAATACGGAACACACACGTCACAGATCTTTAAGTCCACGGAATTGGTGATAAGTTGAGAGAACCGTCCCGAAACACATGTGCTACAAAACACCTCGGTTTCCTACGGATGTACCCCGACATCAATATGGGATATGATCACCATGCACACGTAGAGAGGCCGCACAACGGGTTGGCATCTTCTGGATCAGGTGGTCGAGAAGATGCTGGGGTATAGCCTCCCATTCTTGTACCAGTGCCTGTCGGAGCTCCTGAAGTGTCGTAGGAGTTTGAAGACGTGCCGCGATACGTCGACCGACATCATCCCAGACGTGCTCGATGGGGTTTAAGTCTGCAGAACAGGCAGGCCATTCCATTCGCCTGATATCTTCTGATTCAAGGTACACCTCTACGATGGTAGCTCGGTGAGGCCGAGCGTTATCATCCATCAGGGGGAAGGTGGGACCCACTGCACCCCTGAAAAGGCGGACATACTGGTACAAAATGACGTCCCGACACACGTGACCTGTTACAGTTCCTCTGTCAAAGACATTCAGGGGTGTACGTGCACCAATCATAAACCCACCCCACAACATCAAACCACGACCTCCATACAGGTCCCTTTCAAGGACATTAAGGGTCAGGTATCTGGTTCCTGGTTCACGCCAGATGAAAACCCGGCGAGAATCACTGTTCGTACCATACCTGGACTCATCTGCGAACATAACTTGGGACCACTGTTCCAATGACCATGTATTGTGTTCTTGACACCAGACTTTAATGGCTCTCTTGTGACCAGGGATCAGAGGAATGCACCTTGCAGGTCTCCGGGCGAATAAACCATGTGTGTTCAGTCGTCTGTAGACTCCATGTCTGTTCAGTCGTCTGTAGACTGTGTGTCTGGAGACAACTGTTCCAGCGGCTGTGGTAAGGTCCCGAGCATGGCTAAATGCAGTACACCATGCCCGTCTGCGAGAACTGATGGTGAGATATCGGTCTTCTTGTGGTGTTGTACACTGTGAACGTCCCGTACTGTAGCGCCTGGACACGTTTCCTGTCTGCTGGGATCGTTGCCATAATCTTGAGATCACACTTTGCGGCACACGGAGTGCCCGTGCTACATTATGCTGTGTTTGACCACCCTCGAGTCGCCCTAGTAGTCTACCCTTCATATCATCATCAATATGTGTTCTTTGAGGCATTTTCAACACAGTCAGCATTAGCAAGTCTGAAAACGTCTGCACACTTACTCGCTGCACTGTACTCTGACATGCACCACAATGCGACGACCGCAGGTCAAATGCACCGCATGGTCATACCCTGAGGTGATTTAAACCTTCAAACCGCCCACCAGAGCGTTGTTTCACCAAGTATCAGCATTATCCTTAATTTATGAGCATGATGGAGAAGGAACAGTCGCAGGAAGCCTGTCGCGCAGGGCAGGCGCAATCCCAGGCGCTCTCGTCTGATGTAGCGCGGGTGGCCCGTTATTAGGGGCTGAGCATCCCTCTGGGCCGTCTCCGATGCAGCAATTACTAAGGGCCACGGGCAGATAGGGAGGGGGCCACGCTCTGGCACGTGCCTCATCACAAAGCAACCACCAACCCACAGTAGTCATGAAATGTAAATGCTGATAATATCTCAAAAGAAAAGAACAATCAAGAAATTTTGCAAAACCATTACTTGCATAATAGCTGTATGTTGCTTTATAACAAACAAGCAGTATCGATCAGGTAACAGACCACCCTCAAGGGTAAAACAACAACACTTACAGAGCATTTATCAGATCATGGCAACTTGCACCTATGATGGTATGCTCAAAAGTAATACCTCTGAATATTTTATGTGATAATTCTTTAAACTTTTTAAATAAATCAAAAGTTATTAACATTCTACATCTTTATTATTCACCGCTACATATTTTGCAGCCCACTGCTGCTAGAGCACTCCGAACTGTTCCATGTAATGTGGTAGTATCTAATGTAATTATGTCGCTGCTTGAGGAACAACCTGCTGTAGTCGAATTTCGAATTCAAGGAATTCGTCCACATATGGAGCACCCTCTCTGCTACTGCATGACAGTGCCAGACCATACTCGAGCACTGTGACATCTGCAACATTCCGACGTCTTGGGTTCACTGTCATCTATCAACCTCCATATAGTCCTGGCTTGCTTCCATCCAATTTTCATGAGTTTCGAAAACGTTCAGAACATCTAGTGCTTCACTTTGATAGCTACGAAACGGTGCCAGCAGAGATGAGGTTGTGGCTCCGTTAATAAAGTCAAACATTCTAGAGTGTTGGTATCAACAAAGTGCTTTCTCATTAGGAGAAGTGTGTACGAAGCCAGGGTGACTACGTCGAGAAAAAAAAATTCGTGTGGCACCACGACCTGCTTTGAGTCTTTCAACTGGACGTCACCTCGGTCACATGCGCGCTCTTCAAACCAAAGGCACTTGATTTTTTTCCCTGGGCGGTCACGCATCCACGTACTGGCCGGGACCGATGTTGCTTCATTTCGGTGATAGGTGGGAACCGATGTTACCAACACGGCAAAGCCGATGGCATGTTGAGAAATAAACATTCAGACATGAAGAATAAAGATGCAGAATGTTAATACAGGGTGTATAAGCGGACAAGAAGAAATCTCGGATTTTCCGATTAAAAATATACTTTTTTCTCGGCTGAAATACGCTTTTTCCCTAATGAAAATTCACTTTGGTTCAAATGGCTCTGAGCACTATGGGACTTAACATCTTTGGTCATCAGTCCCCTAGAACGTAGAACTACTTAAACCTAACTAACCTAAGGACATCACACACATCCAAGCCCGAGGTAGGATTCCAACCTGCGACCGTAGCGGTCACGCGGTTCCACACTGAAGCGCCTAGAACCGCACGGCCATACCGGCAGGCAAAATCCACTTTCCCCAGGTGAAAATTGACTTTTTCTCGAGTGAAAGTACATTTTTTCCGTGTTAAGCGACAAAATACTTTCAATCGAGCTGCAAAACTTATCAGTACTTTCAATAGTGACGGGTTAATACACCGTCATACAACTTCCCGGCGCTTTAGGAAAGCCAAAAAAAAAAAAAAAAAAATAGTTTTGTAAATATCTTTGATGCGTGGCAACATTTACATTGCAGACTTTTGAATTATGAAAGTATAAACACAAATTCTACCAAATATAGCACGATGGCTTCCGAAGCACTGAAAACTAGACCGCGACGCACTTTTGTCAGGCAGTTATATAATTCATGTTACGCGATCTCACCAGCTAATGACAGCAGATGTTCAGGCCACAGGACATGTGATGTAGTCAGTGTAACGTCTAGAGAAACAAAAACAATATATTATGTAGTAATTAGAGAATTAGATGTATCATATTGTGTCATTGCATAAAATTATGTATTTTTTTTATTATTTATTTTTGAAAACGTCTGAGTCGGCGAGTAATAAAACCGACACAGAAGATAAATGTTAAACAGAGATTAAAAAAGGAACTAGTATATAATACGTGTTGAATATGAATGTCTTTGTCTTCTTAATTTGGAAGTTGTGCGAGTAAGATCTCCTGTTGTTGTCGTAGAGAACGCGAATGTAGCACTCTTTTGTCGAGACTAAGGAATGTACGCCATTACGTGTGAATTCAAAAAGGTCTGTAATCACTGAGATATTTAAAGGTTTTAATAGAGTTGTATAAATGAAAACTTGTATTATTTATTGTTAAGCTTGCTTGCATATTATCCCATCCTGTTGAGACATTTTTCAGTTATATAAATATTATCTGTGGTGCTGAGCTGCGTGGAGAACGAAGAGCCGCTGCCGCGGCGTATTTAAACGACTTACAATATAGTCGAGCCTACCGCAAGGAAGCGGTAAAATAATAGTAAAATAATATTATTTATTTTAGCTCCCAGACTGGCAGTGAAGATCAGCAGATTTTATGATGTGTTGCAGATTGACGCGGGCTGCTGATAGGATATAATTTACAGTGCAAATAATTTAATGTACTTTCAGAATCTGATAGGAATCTTGCTGTGCCCCGTTCTGATCTGGCAAACTTTATAGTGACAACGTATTTTTTTTAATGAGAGTCTCATGTTCTTGGGCTAGTTGTGGTATGAAATAGCATTTTAACGAGAAATAAAATCCACTGCGAACTTGTGTTTTTGAACGATCATACGAACTGTAACATCAGTGTTCATAACAAAGTAATTTCAACTTTTAATCACTATGAAGTAGGGAAGATATATTGATTCTTAGCATGAGTTGCAGTTACGAAAAATCGTTCCTTAAATTGTAGGCCAGATCCAGAACAATCAGACTTCCATATATACATTTTATTCCGCTAAAAGGTAATGATGATAAAGAAAAGCAAAGCACAGCATTGCTAAAAGTATTTCACGTAACTCTCTTCGTAAATGTGTTGTTACAAAGAGAATAAATAAACTAAAGAATAACAATTTAACAATTCGCGAGAGAGTTGTACGCGAAACTGTCGCCCAAAAACGCGGGGCCCGAATTTGCAGTGGCCACAAATATAAAATTTTATGTATTTTTCTTTCAGTGTTGATTGTTATGTATATGTAGATATATATATGTATTAGGTGATAAATGTATGTATGTATAGCATGATCAATGCTATGTATTAATGAATGTGTAAACACTCTTTCATGACAAAACGTACTACTGTAAACGAGTCTGAGAAGACGATCCTGATAGTACTGAGAAGCTGTAACGACTACGTAATCCGGGGGCAGCCGAACCACGAGATAAGATAAACTAAAGGTAAGACTACAGTGTAGTTGTCCTGTTTGTAGAAGTTGAGCTCCAGTGAAGTGATCTCATTTTGCTAGTGGTGTGCATATTGTGCGTAGTTTGATGTTAGTGTTTGTGACGGGACAAAGTTGATGGTAGATAGTAATTTTTAGTGTGCAGTTAATGTAGATAAATTAACGTATTTTGTGTGCAAGGGGCAAAACTGTCAGACTTTGTGTTTTAGTAAGCAATTTAGGAATATGGTTAAGCTGCGTAGTCAACGTCCGAGCAATATGGATACTGATGAACAACAATTAGTTAGTGCAGGAAATGTGGAACCGGATACCTCAAGTAGTACTAGTACTCTCTTTGAGGATGTAACATGTGAGAATGTGGGGGCAGGGGCACAGGAAGTGGTGCCACCGCCCACTAGTCCTCAAGGAGATGTAAATAAAGAAATTGTACCACCACCAGAAAAGCAGGAACCAGAGAGTGGTAATCTGCCTGGTGGGTATTCGCTTCAGGCTATATTAGAGCGCGTGCTGAATTACCAGGCAGAATTTGCCCAGCAAGCTGAGCGAGATCGCCAGTTAACAGAAAGTTTCCTTGCCCAGCAAGCTGAGCGAGATCGCCGGCAAGCTGAGCGGGACCAGCAACTTGTGCAATCGTTAGAAAACATGAAAAAAGAGATTGCAGATATGAAACAGAATTATGAGTCGATACCTAAGGCCGTGCAGGAGCTGACTGAACAGGTCAACAACCTGCAAGTAGCAAACACTAACAGGGTAGACGAAATAGGTGTATTAGCCAATCGAGTAGAAAAGCTAGAAATAGATTCCACGCAGCTTGTAGAGCAGAAGTGGAACGAACAAGCAACTAAAATTGAAACAGAATTCAACTCATGGCTAGAAGTGAAGGAGTGTGAGATTGACAAGAACATTAATTCCAAAGTACAAGCAGCCATAACAAATAGAGATCCCGAAACGTTCAGTACCGCAGTAAACAGTCAGGTACAGAACGACGTGCAAACCATCAAACAAATACTCAGTGAGGATATTTCGCTGTGGCAAGTGAATATGAACAAACGGATATCCGACCTGGAGAAGGGTTTAGCACAAAGCAGAAAGCATTTGGAACAGGAACCTCTGTCGCCAACAGCCCATGGTTTTGGCAACGCACAAACTTATACGCGATACAACAATGGGGAATCTGTAGTCGATAATGTGAAGAGCTGTAGCTTCGGTTCGGAGCACACAGCATATGTCCCAGGAGCAAAACCATGTAGTTCAAAAATATTAGTGGAAGAAAGTTTAATCAAAAATAGACAATTTCAAACGTTTACTACTGAACGGAAATCAGTACACCCAGTAGTATTCATAAAAAGCTTTAAAAATATCTTGCCCAGTGTGTGGAACGAAACACAGAAAATTCAATACGTAATGTCGTACATTCAAGGTGACGCAGCGTTGTGGGCTACAGAAGTAGCAGACAGCTGCATGACATATGAACAGTTCGAAAGGGCATTTCTATCGAAATATTGGTCGCCTTGTATACAAGAGCGGCTAAGAAAAGAAGTATATAATCCCGAACCGTACTCACCTCGTCTGGGGAATTTGAGACGGTATTTTGAAAAATATATAAACAAAACACGCTACTGGGACGAGCCTATATCACCAAGAGACATAATAAGACTACTAAAATCACATTTACCCATTCATATCAAAGAGAAATTAATACACGTACCAGAAAGTGATATGGAAAACTTCCTGTCTGTTCTAGATTCTATAGACTTGATACAGGAAGACGCAAAATCAGCGTGTGATCACTCGCGGAATAATGGGTCAGGATGTAAACATGACAGAAATCGTAGTGCACAAAACCACAACCATGGAAATGGTGGGGGTGGTAACAAGCGGCAAGAACATTCGCAAAATGGTAGTAATGGTAGAGGCCAGAGCGGGTATGGACAAACAACTTATAACAAAAAGCGTCGATTTGACGACCGGTACGAATCCGGAATGTCAGTGACCAACCGCTGGAAAAATGCGCGAGGTCAGTGGCAGAGCAATTATAGTGATAGTAATCGAAATTGGCAGCAAAATCAGCGAAGAAGCCCAGAGCGACAGGGTAATGACCGGTATGACAACAATAGACCACCACCGCAAAACGCGCCTATTGCGCAGCCGTGGCGGCCGACAAATCAGAGTGTACATATAGTGGAGGTCGCGGACAATAGCCGTCCAAGTACTTCACAAGTAACTAATCCAACAAACTAGAATCGGCCTCGATATGCTCTCCATCGATGGCCGAGGGATGGAGTGAGAGCAACACGAGTGATAATAATATACCTGGGATACTTATGCTGCGATACAACGACGGTGTCAGTATGGATAAAGATCTACTGAACGAACCGCACGAATGTAAGAAAGATAATAACGAAAATGTGCAAGCTATTATCGAAGCGAAAATCAATGATGTTGCAGTGAATATAATCATCGACACAGGTGCCTCAGTAAGTGTAATGAGTATGGAGTTATTTAAGGCACTGGGAAAAGGACATAGCATTCCGACTTTCCCGGTTAATAATTGTAAGGTGTCTGGAGCCATTAGTGCACAGAGCCAATCAGTTAAGTACCAGGTGCAGGTGGAGATGTGTAAGGAGGGCGAAGCCATAGTGAGCTCGTTCCTCGTTGTTAAAGGATTGAAGGTGGCCTGCATTCTGGGAGTAGATTTTCTCCGTGAGAGGGACGCATTGATCGACCTCTCCTTGGGGAAATTAAGCATAGTTAATAGGGGTAGGAGGATTGAGTTATCTATGATGAAATCGAAGGAGGTACTTGTGCCGTGTTGTAATCGAATCAATATCAAGGGTAGGAACCCTTGGGTACTACACCTTGATGATTTGTCACATGCAGCAGACCTCTATTATCCGAATTCAGGGGATCGAAATTTTGAAATAAATGTTCAGGCATTTCAAACCAAAGTGCAGGAATCTGAAGGGTTAAGCGATACACAAAAGCAACAGTTGACGCAGCTGCTATCGGAATACACTATGGTATTTACCGACCGACCAGGAATAGTTAAAGGGTACCACTATCACATAGAGGTGATGCCCCATAAAACATACTGTCGCGCAACTTACTCCATCCCTTGGTCGAGGAGGGAATTAGTAGCTAAAGAGATTCGGAAGATGTTAGAGTGGGATATCATTGAGCCCTCCTTCTCTCCATACAGTAGTCCTCTTGTAGCAGTGGCGAAAGCCAATGGAAAAATCAGGCTAGTGTTAGATGCGAGGGACATTAACAAAATTATCATACCTGTCCGGACTCGCCCTGAGAATTTAGATGAGCAGATACAAAAATTTCATGGAGCACAGTACTTGACCTCGGTCGATCTGAAAAGTTCATATTGGCAAATTCCCCTTACACCGGAATCCAGGAAGTACACAGCTTTCATATTCGGAGGGCGAAGTTACCAATTCAAGGTACTTCCCTTCGGATTGAATGTGAGTGCTGGAGTGTTTATTACTGCACTAGACACGGTACTGGGTCCAGACTTATTAGAAAAAAATCACTGTATATGTTGATGATCTGGTAATCGCTACTGCTACTTGGGACGAACATATGGAATTGTTGCGTAGAGTACTAGAGAGATTTAAGCAAGCAGGTGTGACAGCAAACCTAGAAAAGTCAAAATTTGGACGAAATAAAATTAAATTTTTAGGCCATCTTATTACACCACTTGGTATTCGCCCAGACAACAAAAAACTAGAGGCGATCCGAGAATTTCCAAGCCCCCGCACTAAGAGACAATTGAAAGCGTTCCTTGGGCTCACGTCTTTTTTCAGAAGGTTCGTGCCCAATCAGTTGTTAAATGACGCGTCACTACTAAATCTACTACGAAAAAATGTGCAGTGGGTTTGGACTGACAAATGTCAACAAGCTTTCGAAGCGATTAAAACCGCCCCACTGAATGCAAATATTTTGCAGCACCCAGATCTGTCAAAAGATTTTTGTCTTGCGACGGATTCATGTTCCTATGGCCTGGGAGCGTGCTTATTTCAGTGGGGGAAAGGAAACGACCCGACAACAATAAAGATTATCGGCTTCGCCAGTAGGACTTTAACTAGCTGCGAGAGAGCCTACTCGGCAACCGAACTGGAAGCACTTGCAGTAGTCTGGGCTGTAAAAAAGTTTAATTATTATCTACAAGGGAAGGAGATTAGAGTGTATAGTGACCACCAGGCGTTAAGTTTTTTGATGTCATGCAAACTATTCCATACCAGACTGAGGAGATGGATGCTTGTCTTACAAGAATACCGGATAAAGATTATGTACATAAAAGGCCAAGATAACGTGATAGCGGATGCTCTGTCGCGACTGCCGGTAGGATTACCGGATTTAGCAGAATTGTTAGAGCAATCCGCGGAGTATAAAGTGCTGTTAGTGCGTGACAATACTTACATGAAGGATTTTTTATATATATGTAAAAACATGTTCGAATTACAAAGGGCAGATCCGATGTGGAAAAAAATCATTAATAATATTGAAGAGGGTGTTAACAATAGAGATGAGTAAGGTTTTAAAATAGTGAACCATATTTTGTATCATAAACTTAATACGAAAGAAGACTGCTGGGCAGTATGTATACCTAACCAGTCGGTAAAAGTTATGATATGGCACACGCACTTGGCATGGGGCCATGCAGGGATTGGAAAGTGTGCAGAGATCATGGCGAGATACTGCTACTTTCCCAGTACGAAACACCAGATTCAGGCAACAGTTAGAACTTGCGTGATATGTCAAAAAGCAAAACATTATAATAGATCCACTAAGTTTGAACTACATCCCATAGTTCCACTCAGGCCGCTTCAAATAGGATCTGTGGATGTAGCCGGTCGTTATCCCATGGCCAGAGGAGGTATGAAATATATACTGGCCATGTACGATATTTTTTCCAAATACTTGGCAATTTATTGTATAAAATCAGCTACTGCCAAAACCATGGTCAGGCGGATCAATCAAGAATACTTGCCTCAAGTGGGAAAACCCGAAGCCATAACGACTGATAATGCTTCTTATTTCACGGGTCGAACTTGGAAAAATTACCTACGGGAACAAAATATACAGCATATTCTGGTATCCCGGTTCCATCCCGAAGCAAGTCTAGTTGAAAGAATATTCAGAGAATTGAATAAGTTCCTTAGAATCTACATAGGGAACCGACATACAAAATGGCCAGGACTAGTACCGAAATTTGTAGAAATACACAATTTAACACCCCATTCAAGTACAGGCTATCCACCGGTAGAGATATTGAATGGATTTAATGAGACACCGAATGAATGGCTCACGCCTTTGCCGAGACTACCAGTCAAGGCAGAAACAAGGGAGGAAAAGATGAAAAAGATATGGAACAGACTAACCAGCTGTGCGGCAAAGAGGAAAAGGAAGTACGACCGAGGTGTAACTAACGAACAGAAATATAATGTAGGAGATCTAGTACTTATTCGTAACCACCCTAAATCCTCAGCCACCTTAAAACAGAATAGTAAGTGGCAATTGCTATATTCAGGGCCCTTTGAAGTAATAAGCGTGCCACACGAATGTAGCTATTTGTTAGCACATCCCCATACGGGGAAGATCAAAGGATTGTATCCACGTAAAGATGTGAAGTTATTTATTCAGTGACATATCACATATAAAGAGTAATAGTTGTAAGAAGATTTTAATTGTGTTTTAGAATATAAGTATGTTAGTATTAAGAAAGAAATTTGTGTGTAATGAAACTTGGAGGAAGTGGATTCAGAAAGTAGGCAATAGCTTACACAGGAAAGATTTTGTTTACAGACAATTAGAGCCATTTCAAATATTATATGCTCATTAAGCAACGAACAATCTTCTTGTTGATAAAGTGAGGATTAATTTCTTGAATCATTATACAAAGGATTAATTTCTTGAACCATTTTCTATGTGTAGTGTGTAAGTGCAATTAATGACGCAATCTAATATAGTAAGGTAACTGTTGTAATTGTATTAGAATAAGGAACCCTGAGAGAGAGAGTCTTGACTAGCCAAACATGGACTTTGTAATATGCAACAATTATGTGATGTTTGCTGCCAGTAGTGATTTGAGAACGACACTGGAGCATAAGCTAATCAAAAAACAAGCCGGTTCCGTGGAAACTCCGCTTTGTATATAACAATGCTTCAATTGAAGCCTGTGTACTTGGTACACGCCCTTGAATATTCATTACGCGATACGCGAATTAAGTCAACCAATGTGGAACCTACACTGTAGTCATATAGGAAAAATCATTAAAAATAAGGCTAGTGCTAAATGAAGTATTTATTGAGCAATATGCCCAAGTCAAGCTGTCATGCACATGGTAAAATCTGTTTGATAGATGGGTGATAACCAGGCAAGCTACACTGATAAGAAAATTAAAAAATTTTACAAAAGGGCTATATACGCCTAGTAACAATATGAAAAGTGTGTTGTGATAAGGTAAAAACAAATAGACGCCATGTAGATGTGAGTGAGTATGCGAAGAACAGTTAAAAGGTATTAAAAAACAAACTGTGTGCATAAACAATGGAGGAAAGGACGGAATATTGTGTGTAGCAGGGACAGAAAATGACTGTTGTATCTGCACCAATATATACGTCGATAAGTCTAGTGTTGAGTGACAGACTGTCCTAGTGCAGTGCTCAACGAACAATAGACAGTGTATAAAAACAGTAGTTATTGATCCGTTCGGAGTCGATTTAAACGAACATCGCTCGACGGGGACATTTAGTATGTGTGTTACGAAACATTTTCACGTGTTGAAAGACGCTCTGGCTGTGTACCAACCGTGGAGTGAGTGAAAATGTGTAGTACAATGTGCGTGTGACGAACCTTGAATACCAGTGTCACAATGCCACAAGAAACCTGTTATCACGCCAAACCATCCTGTGCATACCAGTGAAGCGACGGCTTACTGAACAATAAACGCTTTTAACAAGTTGCATCTTCTTCCACAGCTAGTAATCTGTATCCTTAAAGACAGTACACCGTTGTGGAATGTTTGTTTCATGCGCTACGACGGGGAGCCATGCGGAGAAGCCGAGACGAGTGCCGTGCCGCCAGCCAGCCGGTCGCGGTAAACCACTGCCACTCGCCGACATCGGCGAATGGTTCAGCGCGGTTCGCGACTGCTTGGGCGCCACGTCAGCACGACGTCGCTGTTACTGAGAGCCGGTCGTCGAACCCAGCGGCCGTCGGCACGCGGCGTTCTAGACGACGCTACTCAACAATTGCTTCGCGCCGCCAGCTCCGTACAACATTGTTGTCATTCAAATGAACTATCAAATATGTGTTTAATGCACTGACATGAATAGGGTTTAGTGGACACGAAATGACGTGACAAACATTTGTTTTTTTTTTTCTTGAGTTATTCAATACGGACTCAAAGTATTCATTGGTTCAGTGATATATAGATATAATATGTTTTCGTCATGTTAATGAAGTATACTCGCATGAATGCTAGACATTTTAAACCAATTGTCGCGAGTAAATGCAAGGACGATTCATGATACTACTGTAAAAATGTGTAATAAGTGACTTTCATTACAATCCAAAACACAAATATTATATGGGTAACAAAGAGACTAAAAGTTTAACATGATCTCACAAATAGCCTTTGTTATATGTGAACATTGGATAGAATCTGAACTTTTTGTGATCAAACTGGGTATTAAAACAAACCAGGCGAGATGACCATGGCTCCGGCGCAGTTTTCCCAGGTTTTCTGATCGCACGTAGCCCGAATGGGGGAGCCAAATAAATGTAATGACCCTGGGACTAGGTTGACGGTCACCTCGCAAAGTGTAAGAACAGTATAAAAAGTGTAATTAAACCTACAGTGTAAAGGAACTAAGAAGTGTAAAGTGAATGATCCAACCAAGGTAACAGACAATAACCAAACAGACGTTAGTGGCAGCATATTGCCGAACATTTCCAACGTTAGTCAATTGCTGCCAGGGGGCATTGTAACGTCTAGAGAAACAAAAACAATATATTATGTAGTAATTAGAGAATTAGATGTATCATATTGTGTCATTGCATAAAATTATGTATTTTTTTTTATTATTTATTTTTGAAAACGTCTGAGTCGGCGAGTAATAAAACCGACACAGAAGATAAATGTTAAACAGAGATTAAAAAAGGAACTAGTATATAATACGTGTTGAATATGAATGTCTTTGTCTTCTTAATTTGGAAGTTGTGCGAGTAAGATCTCCTGTTGTTGTCGTAGAGAACGCGAATGTAGCACTCTTTTGTCGAGACTAAGGAATGTACGCCATTACGTGTGAATTCAAAAAGGTCTGTAATCACTGAGATATTTAAAGGTTTTAATAGAGTTGTATAAATGAAAACTTGTATTATTTATTGTTAAGCTTGCTTGCATATTATCCCATCCTGTTGAGACATTTTTCAGTTATATAAATATTATCTGTGGTGCTGAGCTGCGTGGAGAACGAAGAGCCGCTGCCGCGGCGTATTTAAACGACTTACAATATAGTCGAGCCTACCGCAAGGAAGCGGTAAAATAATAGTAAAATAATATTATTTATTTTAGCTCCCAGACTGGCAGTGAAGATCAGCAGATTTTATGATGTGTTGCAGATTGACGCGGGCTGCTGATAGGATATAATTTACAGTGCAAATAATTTAATGTACTTTCAGAATCTGATAGGAATCTTGCTGTGCCCCGTTCTGATCTGGCAAACTTTATAGTGACAACGTATTTTTTTTAATGAGAGTCTCATGTTCTTGGGCTAGTTGTGGTATGAAATAGCATTTTAACGAGAAATAAAATCCACTGCGAACTTGTGTTTTTGAACGATCATACGAACTGTAACATCAGTGTTCATAACAAAGTAATTTCAACTTTTAATCACTATGAAGTAGGGAAGATATATTGATTCTTAGCATGAGTTGCAGTTACGAAAAATCGTTCCTTAAATTGTAGGCCAGATCCAGAACAATCAGACTTCCATATATACATTTTATTCCGCTAAAAGGTAATGATGATAAAGAAAAGCAAAGCACAGCATTGCTAAAAGTATTTCACGTAACTCTCTTCGTAAATGTGTTGTTACAAAGAGAATAAATAAACTAAAGAATAACAATTTAACAATTCGCGAGAGAGTTGTACGCGAAATCAGCCAATAGCAACATCATTGTTATGTAGTGCAAACGCACAAATAAGAAAAGTTAATTCTTTAAATTAATATGCATACATACAACTACAAGAAAAGCTAAACTTTCACATATAATATTGATCATCAAAAAGTTTTTGCCGTTTTTCTGGGGGTGTGATTATAGAGTATCCCAAAAGCACACCTTAAATTGGAACAGCTGAATATTCCTGACGAGCCAAGATTATAAATTTCACTGCTGTGGACCGCACATTTCATAGGTTACCACCTGGCAGAATACCTGTTCCGTCAAACACTTACTTTTCTGTAGAAAACCAATTACGTGTTAAGTTGCTCAAGAACTCACTTCGCACTTTTTTAAGGATAATTATACTTTTTGCCATCGTTATTCCATAATTTATAATCTATGAAAGAACTAAAACAACCATGAAACGTGGTCTTCCTTTAGGGTGTGTTACACATTAAGATATATCAAAGACAAATGCGCCAGTAAAATTTAAAGGAATGGAATAAATGGCTGTTATTTTGGGTCCGAAATTTTTCTAATTGCCTGACCTTCAATACTAAGTTTTGAATAAGAGTCCAACAGTCCGTAATTTAAGAAATTCATAGCACATTCTCACACATAACGTAGTTCATCTTGCGTAAAAGGTAATTTACTTTGAAAGTAACTCTTCTCAGACCACCATTCGCAACATATTTGTGCGACCTATTAGAAATGTAAACACTTGTGACGTCACGCTCATCGAAACAGGCCCACGAGAAACACGCATCGAAAGCAGTTTGTTGTTATGAAGTATTGTACAGTCTTTGACACATTTTTCTGTAGGCAGACGCTTGTGTGTGCATTGTGTTTTGTTGTTGTAAATAGTGCATTTTCTTTGCAACTGAAGTTTTTTTTCGCTGTTATTCTCCCTTATGTTTTATTGCTGCAGTATTATTCTGCAGTAGCCGTTAAAGTGAAATTCTTTGTTACAGTATCAGTTCTTACTAGTCAAAACTGCGAAAATTTGACTGAAAACCAAAACAATGAAAAATTCCTGGAATTCTAAAAATTTCCCGCATTTTCCTCGGATATCTCCCGGATGAAAAAATTCCCTGGTTTTTCCCGGATTTCCCGGTTGTCCCCAGGCGCATACACCCTGTAATAACGGTTCTTTTATTAAAAAGTTTTAAGAATTTTCACATAAAAATTCTGTATTACTTTTCAACTGGCCCTCATAGATCAGAGGTGAACACCGACTGCATCAAAACCATAGAGTGTGTCCAACTCACATACAAGTTTTTGTTAACGGGACGAAGCACGTGTCTATTTGAGTCTAGTCATGCGCCATGGACTACTTTTTTTTTTTTTTTTTTTTTTTTTTTTTTTTTTTTTTTTTTTTTTTTTTTTTTTTGTCTACTGACTGGTTTGATGCGGCCCGCCACGAATTCCTTTCCTGTGCTAACCTCTTCATCTCAGAGTAGCACTTGCAACCTAAGTCCTCAATTATTTGCTTGACGTATTCCTATCTCTGTCTTCCTCTACAGTTTTTGCCCTCTACAGCTCCCTCTAGTACCATGGAACTCATTCCCTCATGTCTTAGCAGATGTCCTATCATCCTGTCCCTTCTTCTTATCAGTGTTTTCCACATATTCCTTTCCTCTCCGATTCTGCGTAGAACCTCCTCATTCCTTACCTTATCAGTCCACCTAATTTTCAACATTCGTCTATAGCACCACATCTCAAATGCTTCGATTCTCTTCTGTTCCGGTTTTCCCACAGTCCATGTTTCACTACCATACAATGCTGTACTCCAGACGTACATCCTCAGAAATTTCTTCCTCGAATTAAGGCCGGTATTTGATATTAGTAGACTTCTCTTGGCCAGAAATGCCTTTTTAGCCATAGCGAGTCTGCTTTTGATGTCCTCTTTGCTCCGTCCGTCATTGGTTATTTTACCGCCTAGGTAGCAGAATTCCATAACTTCATTGACTTCGTGACCATCAATCCTGATGTTAAGTTTCTCGCTGTTCTCATTTCTACTACTTCTCAATACCTTCGTCTTTCTCCGATTTGCTCTCAAACCATACTGTGTACTCATTAGACTGTTCATTCCGTTCAGCAGATCATTTAATTCTTCTTCCCTTTCACTCAGGATAGCAATGTCATCAGCGAATCGTATCATTGATATCCTTTCACCCTGTATTTTAATTCCACTCCTGAACCTTTCTTTTATTTCCATCATTGCTTCCTCGATGTACAGATTGAAGAGTAGGGGCGAAAGGCTACAGCCTTGTCTTACACCCTTCTTAATACGAGCATTTCGTTCTTGATCGTCCACTCTTATTATTCCCTCTTGGTTGTCGTACATATTGCATATGGCCCGTCTCTCCCTATAGCTTACCCCTACTTCTTTCAGAATCTCGAACAGCTTGCGCCATTTTATATTGTCGAACGCTTTTTCCAGGTCGTCAAATCCTTTGAAAGTGTCTTGATTTTTCTTTAGCCTTGCTTCCATTATTAACCGTAACGACATAATTGCCTCTCTCGTCCCTTTACTTTTCCTAAAGACAAACTGATCGTCACCTAGCGCATTCTCAATTTTCTTTTCCATTCTTCTGTATATTATTCTTGTAAGCAGCTTCGATGCATGAGCTGTTAAGCTGATTGTGCGATAATTCTCGCACTTGTCAGCTCTTGCCGTCTTCGGAATTGTGTGGTGGATGATGCTTTTCCGAAAGTCAGATGATATATCGCCAGACTCATATATTCTACACACCAACGTGAATAGTCGTTTTGTTGCCACTTCCCCCAATGATTTTAGAAATTCTGATGGAATGTTATCTATCCCTTCTGCCTTATTTGACCGTAAGTCCTCCAAAGCTCTTTCAAATTCCGATTCTAATACTGGATCCCCTATCTCTTCTAAATCGACTCCTGTTTCTTCTTCTATCACATCAGACAAATCTTCACCCTCATAGAGGCTTTCAATGTATTCTTTCCACCTATCTGCTCTCTCCTCTGCATTTAACAGTGGAATTCCCGTTGCACTCTTAATGTTACCACCGTTGCTTTTAATGTCACCAAAGGTTGTTTTGACTTTCCTGTATGCTGAGTCTGTCCTTCCGACAATCATATCTTTTTCGATGTCTTCACATTTTTCCTGCAGCCATTTCGTCTTAGCTTCCCTGCACTTCCTATTTATTTCATTCCTCAGCGACTTGTATTTCTGTATTCCTGATTTTCCCGGAACATGTTTGTACTTCCTCCTTTCATCAATCAACTGAAGTATTTCTTCTGTTACCCATGGTTTCTTCGCAGCTACCTTCTTTGTACCTATGTTTTCCTTCCCAACTTCTGTGATGGCCCTTTTTAGAGATGTCCATTCCTCTTCAACTGTACTGCCTACTGCGCTATTCCTTATTGCTGTATGTATAGCGTTAGAGAACTTCAAACGTATCTCGTCATTCCTCAGTACTTCCGTATCCCACTTCTTTGCGTATTGATTCTTCCTGACTAATGTCTTGAACTTCAGCGTACTCTTCATCACTACTATATTGTGATCTGAGTCTATATCTGCTCCTGGGTACGCCTTACAATCCAGTATCTGATTTCGGAATCTCTGTCTGACCATGATGTAATCTAATTGAAATCTTCCCGTATCTCCCGGCCTTATCCAAGTATATCTCCTCATCTTGTGATTCTTGAACAGAGTATTCGCTATTACTAGCTGAAACTTGTTACAGAACTCAATTAGTCTTTCTCCTCTTTCATTCCTTGTCCCAAGCCCATATTCTCCTGTAACCTTTTCTTCTACTCCTTCTCCTACAACTGCATTCCAGTCGCCCATGAATGTTAGATTTTCGTCCCCCTTTACATACTCCATTACCCTTTCAATATCCTCATACACTTTCTCTATCTGTTCATCTTCAGCTTGCGATGTCGGCATGTATACTTGAATTATCGTTGTCGGTGATGGTCTGCTGTCGATTCTGATTAGAACAACCCAGTCACTGAACTGTTCACAGTAACACACCCTCTGCCCTACCTTCCTATTCATAACGAATCCTACACCTGTTATACCATTTTCTGCTGCTGTTGATATTACCCGATACTCATCTGACCAGAAATCCTTGCCTTCCTTCCACTTCACTTCACTGACCCCTACTATATCTAGATTGAGCCTTTGCATTTCCCTTTTCAGATTTTCTAGTTTCCCTACCACGTTCAAGCTTCTGACATTCCACGCCCCGACTCGTAGAACGTTGTCCTTTCGTTGATTATTCAATCTTTTTCTCATGGTAACCTCCCCCTTGGCAGTCCCCTCCCGTAGATCCGAATGGGGGACTATTCCGGAATCTTTTGCCAATGGAGAGATCATCATGACACTTCTTCAATTACAGGCCACATGTCCTGTGGATACACGTTACGTGTCTTTAATGCAGTGGTTTCCATTGCCTTCTGCCTCCTCATGTCGTTGATCATTGCTGATTCTTCCGCCTTTAGGGGCAATTTCCCACCCCTAGGACAAGAGAGTGCCCTGAACCTCTATCCGCTCCTCCGCCCTCTTTGACAAGGCCGTTGGCAGAATGAGGCTGACTTCTTATGCCGGAAGACTTCGGCCGCGAATGCTGATTATTTATTTATCAAAATTTAGGCAGTGGCGGGGATCAAACCCGGGACCGAAGACGTTTTGATTATGAATCAAAGACGCTACCCCTAGACCACAGGTTGCCTTATGGACTACCTACGGTAGTCGTTTGGCTACGTTCGGCGACGGTAGCACCGTCAATTATTTTCTAAATTAATATGCTTATTGTACATCCAAAGCATCAGAACAAACAGTACGTAGTGACAATAATGGTTTTACGTTAATAATTAATAAACCATGGTATCACTCAAGCATGAATTACAGGTCAAGTGTACGTCACACGTTGAAGTATTTCCCCCACCCCTTCAATCCTGATGCTCTTGAACACACCATATGCAATACACGACTGCAGTGTCAGTAGCGTGGGATTTCTGTTATAATGCATTCGACCGCCACCTGGTTCAGTCACACTCGAGGTACGACATTACCAGCAGATACTATTGTTCTGTGTCGGTCACTGTGGAAAACAAATTTTGTTTGACTTTTCTGTTAACCTCCTCATCACGCGGATGGTGCGACCATGTAAAGTCATTTAGATCGACATCCGTCATAGTGGATGACCTAACGCTACCATATTATATCCCTGATGTCCTTCGCAGCTAACGTAGGGTCAGCGTTACACGAGGATCTTTAATTGAATGATTGTTTGCTGTCAATAATGCCTTCTTATTTATTGCAACGCTGAGTCAGAGTGAAGACGTGTCTATATTTGCGAGCAAGGTTAAATGCAGTAAACTGTAACCAGACACCTCACTTCCATATTTAAAATAATCACAAAAGTCTATACACTACCACTGCAACCAGTCGAAGTTCTGAAACAGTGAGTCTTTACTGAAATACAGTGCAATTCTGTTAAAAGTCCCCACTTCAGTCCATGCAAGCAAATAATTTCACAAGTTAGCTTGAGTTCACAGGAAAATTAACTAAGGTAGAATCTTAACTAATCCTATTGTACCCATAAGATACATAGCATTTTTCATTGTCCTGCTATTCATGTGCTCAAAACTGTACGATGATAAATCAAAACGTTTACTTATTCATTAAATTACGTGTTATCTATTGAAATGGCACGTTCCTAAGCTATCACTTAACTGCATTACTGGTTATTAAAACAAAAAAAAATGGAAGTGACGAGCAATAAACATCGAACTGACGCACTTGGCTATACAAATGATTACCATTTCAGTGCAGCGCACATGCTAGGAAGTAAAATGCCATACACATATTGTATGCAAGGAAATATTACGTACAGGGTTTATCATTCACGAATCGTGCTTGATTGTTGATTGTTTATGAGATGATCATATCATGACTCGACCAAGAAGGAGAAACGACCATCAGCAAGTGCCGAAATTCAGCATCTGCAGCATCGCGATTGTCTCCCCGACATGGCTGATCGCCTCGGTCGGAGTCCCACGACTGTCATTCAGATATGGAATCGATGCATTCAGGTGAGCCATACTCAGAACCAAGCAAGATCTCAGCAAACCCACACTTCTAGTACCCGAGAGATAACGTTCACTCGGCCGCGAAATACCGTACAGATTCAGGGGACAGGCAAGTTTGCAGCAAGAGAAGCATCCAGACGGACAGCGCGACGACTTACGAAGCAGCACGGACTGCGAACACGGCAATCGTTGTTGTAGTTTCCTTCGCACGCCGTTGCCACATTGGATACAGTGCTGGAATTACTGGTTCTGCGCGTAGCATCACGATGAATATATCCGTGCGCCGCATTCTAGGAGAATAATCGTTGCCAGATAGCGTTCATCATCGCCATACGGGCCCAGCACCTGGCATATACTTTGATCTGTCAATGAGTATACAATACGACCACCTATGTTTCGCGTAGCCGATAATTTAAACAACAGCTGCTATTTTGTGGCGTGTTATGTGTCGAAGCGCCGGCCGCGGTGGCCGTGCGGTTCTGGCGCTGCAGTCCGGAACCGCGAGGCTGCTACGGTCGCAGGTTCGAATCCTGCCTCGGGCATGGGTGTGTGTGCTGTCCTTAGGTTAGTTAGGTTTAAGTAGTTCTAAGTTCTAGGGGACTTATGACCTAAGATGTTGAGTCCCTTAGTGCTCAGAGCCATTTGAACCATCCATTGTTTCGAAGCCTCTCTGTCTTTATCTTTCAACAAGATAACGCAAGACTGGGTGTTTCCCGTGCTGTATTGTGCTAGCTTGACACAGAGGGCGTCCGAGTGTTGTCCTGGCCAGCACAAGCTTTAGATCTTTCACCCGCCGCAACCTGCTCAAGGGTTGCCGAGAGACTCACGCCACCACTCGGCAGCCACCACTAGTGATCTCTGGCATGGAGTGCAAGCAGCATGGAATGACTTAACCCGTATCTTATCCAAGTTCAGTTCGACTCAATGCTCTGCTTGTACAAAGCCATCGTCGCTGTCAAATGGTTCAAATGGCTCTGAGCATTATGGGACTTAACTTCTGAGGTCATCAGTCTCCTAGAACTTAGAACTATTTAAACCTAACTAACTTAAGGACATCACACACATCCATGCCCGAGGCAGCATTCGAACCTGCGACCGTAGCGGTCGCGCGGTTCCAGACTGTAGCGCCTAGAACCGCTTGGCCACAACGGCCGGCCATCGCTGTCAGATGTTTTAGCTTCATGCACTCAATTTCGTTCCTTGTACACCAACAAATCACCTATGAACGTAATCATATACTAATGGTTAAAATTCTTGCAAGTGAGGTACCGTGTCAGTGTATAAAGTGTTTTAACTATAAACTGTAAAACCAACGTTTCGACCATATTGCAACGGCCTTCCTCAGGGCAAGACTGATTTTGGTGTAAGAAATGTGCCTCTGTCTAATGCAGACGATCAGTGTCAACAAGCCTGTTTGCTGGCGAAAGAATCGTG
Source organism: Schistocerca cancellata (assembly GCF_023864275.1). Classification (NCBI taxonomy): domain Eukaryota; kingdom Metazoa; phylum Arthropoda; class Insecta; order Orthoptera; family Acrididae; genus Schistocerca; species Schistocerca cancellata. The sequence goes on along the minus strand of NC_064626.1, from coordinate 1,104,984,857 downwards.
GACATACCAACGCAAAATTCGAGTGGCAACTGAAGTTATTAAACGGCTTCACAATACCAATAGAGAAGACGGCTACATATTTCTGGCGTCCTGACCGCCGGCTATTCCGTTCCAACGGGCCACGAACCGTCGCGGGGCAGAAGCCTTACCGGGCATGGACATGACAACCTAAACAAATAGCTACAGAGGGACTGTCAGTGCATTTCCACTCACACCAGGAAGCAAAACATGCTCACCAGAAACCAAGCGCTGAATTGCAGACTGTCACCAGTCACAGATAATCCGGCTAGATCACGAATAGCTTCTTTCCTACCATCTGCCGTCCATCATGACTAATCTGTTGAATTCCAGGGCTAATAAAGTTTCACAAATATGACGTATTGACACCGATTGTCTGCAGTAAACAGAGGCAATTTTGCTCCACCAAAACCAGTCTTGCCTTGAGGAAGGCCGCTGTAATACGGTCGAAACATTGGTTTTACAGTTTATAATCAAAGCGTTTTATATAATGACGCAGTACCTCGCCGAGAAGAATTGCAATCATCATGACACCGGCCGCGAAAGCCTACGTACTAAATCATAATTTCTTCCTGCTACAATTAATGCGCATAGTAAGTAAAATTTCATTATTTCCTATTCTTCCATGTGTTAGCGTTTTAATGGGCAGCAGTCTTACTCTATTGCATGCTGTTACATGTGTGTGGTTTGACTGTTGCAGACAGAGAGTTTAAAAAAGCATTCCATATTTTTGGAGGTGGACCAAAACAAGAAAAATCTGTCTAATAACATGGTCCTTACCTTAACAGCCATGAGCACTTCTTCACTTGACGATAACAAGTGCTTATAGCTCTTAATGTATGTATTGTAGAGAACATGTTAATTGGACATTTTTTTCTTGTTTTGGTCCATACTAACACCTCTCTAAATATGGAAAGGAAAGAGTCTGCATTATAAGAGGTGTTTAATTGTAGGGAAGAAGAACTAGTGCTCATAGCTGCTAAGGTACACATTTTGCATCCCATGTTCAATGGATTCTTTTCTTGTTTTGACCTACGCTATCACCTGTCAAAATGTGGAATACTTTGTTTAACATCCTGCGTAGATAGTGAGATACTTAAATCCATTACCTATTGCACCTGCCACCTAAATAAATACAAGAATGGTGTAGATTTTCAAATATTCCAGTGTCTCTTACAAACCGCTATGAAGTGATGCCTCAGCGAGGCTCGTATCCATTTTTCATGTTGTTCTTCGTCTTCTTTCTTTACAGGCCACCCAAGAACCACGTTCAAGCCACTAAGTTAGCTTCTCTAATACCGCTTCATCTGTTAACATTTTACTTTCTTCTACTGTCAAAGTTCTTCAATGCCTTTTTACAAATATTTTATCTTGGTAACCTTCTAAACTTTTTTGTTTTATCTATGAATTAGCTGTTTCATTTTAATATGTAATCTAGATACTTGAAAAAATGTTGTACGTGAATTGTTGGCGTGAATATAGCACGTCATATTTTAACATAATTTCAAATGGTTCAGTAACTTTTTTGTTTCCATATTTCGTTCTCTACTAGGCTCAGATATGCTTATCACATTTTTCGTAGCACGATCAGTAATAACAATCAGTGCTAGCTAATTGAGAACTGAATTGGTATGCCCTTACCATTTGTTTTAGGAATATCGTAATTTTATGGAAATAGTCCTCATCATAACTACCCTGCCTTATCATTTGGGAGGCCACTGTACACAGGAGCAACTCATCTAAGGTGTGAATGTTCTCACGCCTTTCGCCCCTCTGTCTACACCGTGAAAGCAATTATGTAGCGAAGTAGAGGCGGGTGCCTTCGGAGAGTACCACACAATTTCTAACGCAATTTCGGAGGTCCTTTGAGCAGTGTGCGAGCCGTTGGAAGCTGGGTGGAGCTGGAGGGTGTTGGGTGTGAAGGAGGGGTGGGGGGGAGCGGTTCCTGGACTCCAGTCGACTCAAGGCACATGCCCTCTAGTGATACGCTGGTTCTACAAACGTCACAGCGACCCATGGAATAGGGGTAGCTGCAGTAAAGTGATGTAAATTTCCGAAACAGGCTCCTGTGATCTAAAAGGGACTTCTGCAACGTTCGTGTAACCCAACAGTCTGGCTCTTTGAATAGACAATATGGACGCAACTCGTTTAATTTATTTTCTGGAGAAATTCATTTATACAACATTATTTTAAGAGCAAATTAATACTTCTGGCAAAATCTTCTCCTAATTAACAATCTGTATAAGAAGAGTATTTCCCAAATATATATTAAATAGAAATAAAATTATTCAACTGCTAGTGTTTTGACGGTTCTGGACATTTGGTGCATTTTGATCATTTTATTGTAAGTAATATTAAATGGACAGTGGGGACCCTGAAAGAAGAGAATCGACGCATTTGAGATGAAGTGCTATAAAAAGGTGTTGAAAATTGGGTGGACGTAAGAAATGACGTTTTTGCAGAATCGGCGAGGAAAAGGTGACTAGAAAAGGTGATAAAAATTATAAGGGAAGACAGAGATTAGAATATATCCAACAAATAATTGAGAACGTTGGGTGTAGGTGCTGCTCTGAGGGGAAGAGGTTGACACAGGAGAGAGTTTCGTGGCAGGTTGCATCAAACCAGTCAAAAGATTGAGGACCGAAAAAAAGTTGAACTAATGGTTCAAATGGCTCTGAGCACTATGGGACTCAACTGCTGAGGTCATTAGTCCCCTAGAACTTAGAACTAGTTAAACCTAACTAACCTAAGGACATCACAAACATCCATGCCCGAGGCAGGATTCGAACCTGCGACCGTAACGGTCTTGCGGTTCCAGACTGCAGCGCCTTTAACCGCACGGCCACTTCGGCCGGCAAAGTTGAACTGTGAGTGATAATGTCTTAGTGGTATAGGAAGCGAGGGGGGCTGTAGTTAAAGGGCAGCAAGTAGCCGTTCCCACAGGCGCCATCTGCTGCAATTGATGGTCTTGTCCTTCAGGACCGGTCGTCCTCGTGAGAAGAACTGTCGGAGCTAGTAACGAGACAGTGTAATCCGCTTGCAGTTGCAGCACCAGAATGGAACGTTTTAATAGCTAATGATAAACGAAATAAGCAACGCCAACGGTTAAATCTCCTCGTAGATTCTCCATATTCATTCTGTTGTTAATTGCCACAAAAGAAAAAGTTTCTTAAACCACTTGCCTGTGTGTTATCGAGCTGACAGGTCAGACAGTTTGATGAACTTGTGACATTACCTTGATTTTGTCTACCGCTAGTTTGGTAGGTACTTGAGACAGAGGGTAGAGACTTTGAAATGACCACTATTGATTTTTGCATGAGATACATAGCTGGAGTAGAAGGAAGGAGCCTTTCCTATAAGTTTTACAGTACAGCAGGACAATATATTTGGATTCGTTGAATAAATATCAATTAATGGCATTTATTTATATTATTCAAGACGATTTCACTACGATCCACGAGACAAATAGCCGATCCAGTCCAAAAAAATGCTATTTCGGCCAATAAGCGCCACATCTGCAAACTACAAAGAGTAAAAATTTGGTGGTATGTATTTAGGCTAGCTAAGACCGACGTCAGCTCGGTGCTTAGTTAATCTATGTATTTTATCGAGACAACAGCTCCCTTTGCGAGGTACCTGCCAGAGAAGTCCAACGGTGCTGTCAGGGAGCCTACAAAATAAGTTAGAACTGCTTCGAAAGAAGCCATAAATATTTACCAAAATGCAGAATAATAGTTAAAACTTATTAATGTCAATTACACACCACAGAAGTGCCTGTCTGAGAAATTTGTTTGTAGTAGATGCCTCTGGCAGTTTTGCTACTACATTCTAATAAACTGTATTAACAATATTAAGTAAGGAGTATAGGATCACAAAATAGAATGCCATAGACAATAAAAGATCAGGCTTAATCACTAATACATAAAGTAATTGCATGTTTTGTGATTTATAAAAGACTTCTGGTTTGTGATAATAATGATCACGGCTGTTCTCTCAACGCCACGTGAAAAAAACTGCCTTCCTAAATCGAAGAAACTCTGTCGTATAAAAAAAATAAAAAAGTATTTTGGAGAAGAAGAAGCGTATCCATCACCAAGTGGGCAACGTGAAAATTCTTGGCCGGGCCCAGATATCGCGTTGAAATGTTAATGTTCCGCTATCAGGAGCATCAAGCATAAATGTGACCATCTAAATAGGTACCTTTATTCTGGTTTTTAAAATAATCATGTTGTCGGTTTTCATTAAAACCGGTAAACGGGAATATCGCGCCATCAATAAATTCATTTTAGGGCGTTTCATCGGTAACGGGAACACATCCAACATTGGCGAAGGAGTCTGCTCCACAGTAATTTTTAATACTTACGTAATAGTTATTGAATTAATTGTGACCGTGCTTCTTTTGAAGACAATCCACGTGAATGATTCCGAACACAAATGAAAATATTGAGTACGATGCACAACACAATACTTGGCGATTAAAGGTGCACCCAACAGTTGACAGTACGAACGCAACTGAAGAAAGATTTCTGCACATTTTCGTGAAAAATTAAACATAAGACAGATTCATGCAACAAGAATGCCGTAGCTTCTAAAATATGCCCAATGACAAATGCGACAACGAATTTCTCATACAAGTTTTGAACTTTCAAGAAAGAAAACTGAGTTTGTTACTATGGATGAGACGTGTGTGCATCACTTCCCATCGGAAACAAAATAACAATTAAAACCGTGGAAGGAATCCGGTGGCCCTTAGCCGAAAACTGTTAAGTTGATTTCATTTGACGGTAAGGCTGTTATTATTGTTTCCTGATCTGTAAAATCAATTGATCATGTTGATTACAATCTAAATAGTAAAATAATAACTATAGAATTCCATTTAATTCTTCTGGAACTGTTAGATAATAATCGGCTCGGATTGCAAATAATTAACGTAATATTTCGTCAGAACAATAGACCTCCTCACAAAATTGTTCTGGCAATGAGATGTAAAGAACCAATGGTTTTAACATCCATCCTGTTCAAAAAATTAGACATCTTATTACTTCAATCTCTTTCTACATCAAAAATAATTTAAAACGCTTAATGACAGCCGCAGGAAGACATTTTGCACATTTAGCAGACTCGTACTTCAGATATGAAATTGAAAACACGTTGGAGAAGTATGTTCGAAAAGTATATTGACCTAAAAGAGATCAACACCAGAAATTAAATTCACTTTAATGTAAAAAAAGATTGCCATAAACAGAAATTTTCATATTTCTCTCGAAAAAGCTGATAAGACCATAATTTACGAAAATAGCAACTCTAAAAAAAAGGGTAGAAATACGACTATATTCCAGTCAGAAAAGTAGGTAGCCTGCTTCTGCATGCGCACGTGCGCATTCATGTGTGTGTGTGTGTGTGTGTGTGTGTGTGTGTGTGTGTGTGTGTGTGTGAGTGAGACACACACAGAGAGAGAGAGAGAGAGAGAAAGAGAGAGAGAAAAGGGGGGAGAAAGAGAGAGAGTGAGTGAGAGAGAGAGTGAGTGAGAGAAAGAGAGAGAGACAGGGCTTGTGTGCGTATGCGTGCTGTGTTTCGTTTTGCTTCTGAAACGAAAGAGCGGGTTGAAGCGACATAGAGATGTGAGACATGGGTATATACTTGTAGAAACACATTCAATACATCACAAGTAAAATACCTTAATGTCGAACTACTGTTTGATTGTAGCCAGTAAAAAATAAATACTGCCTGAAATGTGCATGTTTCATTTGCAAGAATGAGTTGAGAATTTCTCAGGTAAAACTAAAAAAGGAAATAACCAATTATTGACTTACAATACTTAACAAAATATGCAAACAGCTACTTTTTTCGCATGTTCAACAGAAATACAGCAGTATCATGGAAGAGGTTCACCATCTGTGGAGCACAGTGAATTCTATTTCAGAAACAGTAACACAAAATGTGTAGCTTTGATCTGGAGTGGCATTTCTTTGCCATGTTATGATAAAGCAAAAATGACGGTATTTGGTTGACCACAATAGCGTAAATGCACGCCACTATCGATGCCCGGAGCTTTGTGTTGCTATTGGCATTACATAATTCACCGCAATCTGCAGAAGATGGAAGTTTCTCTTGAAATCAGTTAATGAATTTCGGAAAATTATAGCAACTGGATTCCTATTTTCATCTCGGTCCCACTTCCAGAATGTATCAAATTAAATTCGGTTCTCTACTAACAACTTAAACCTTTTAATGGGCATTTAGCACGGCTCAGTCATGCGATGCTGAGCCAAAACAAAAAGAGAATCCACTTAAAAATTTTTGACTCCTCCGGCAACCGTGTGGTACGGAAATTTCAGTGTGTACTAGGATTGCCGGCATGTGTCTCTAAACAATCGAAAATTAATTTCATAAATTCATTTTTAAGTGACAAATAAACCTTTATATAACCTTTGTACAGACTCTACGGGGGTGCTACGGTACTGTAGCACGAAGATTAAAATGTTAAGCAGAATTGCAGACATGTACTTACAAAAAGCTATTCATGTTATTTTTTCCCAAGGAGATAATTAACATTTTATTACTCTCTCTTGTACTACTGTAAAGACATATGGTACAAACTTGTAATTCACATTCTGTAAATTAAGAGAGCAACATAAAAGAGAAAGTGGTGAGCTACGTTGTGAAACACTATCAGACTGTCTGTGTGGATGAGAGTATTATACAGAGCATTAACATAAAATTTATCAGAAAAACTGTCGAGTCTGTTCCAGAGCTGCAGTATTTAGTAAAATATCAATTTTCAGTTCTTTTGTTTAATAGCTGGTGAACTGTTCCCCAAGATGTAGACGTGTTAGATTGTGCAGAACTGTCGACGTCTAAGTGCGACTAACACGGCTTTCGAGTGTTGCTCATAATTGTACATTCATGGTACAAAAGGAATACATGTTTGTAACATTATATATTGTAGCAAAAGAAGCTGAGAAGCAGCGTGGTGTAGTGGTTATAATACTAAAATGTTGCATGGCGGGTCGTGAATTCAAAACTCACCTCGGCTGTACAATTTTAATTTCTATATTCGGTTCGAGTACATTCTAGAAGTATCCACAAATGTCAAGAATCATTGTATTGGAATATTCTGTAGCTGTATATATACTGTATGTGTTCTGACCGGAGGCAGTTACGCGCTCTTGTATGTGCAAGTGCTGAATAAACTTTCCTTAAGTGTAGTTAGTGTTCGTCATTCATCTAATTCCACCTTCTTCTACGTGACATTATTCTGGTGGAGGTGCCGGGTACTGGAACTTGTGATAGCGCACATTATCGGCGACACAGTGGGTCCCATCAGGCCACGACAGAGCCGCCGTTTACGTGGCGAGAAATCCGAGTTCGAGCCATATTCAACAGATTGTAATCTATCGGAGACATAAGAAGAAGAGGTCGTTACGATAGCAACAACTGTGTGCCACCACATGAGTCATCCATCCGGGTTCTGTTGACGATGGCCAAGATCCAAACAAGTGGCTGAAGATATATGGACTTATAGCCAAATTTAACAAATTGGATGACACCGTGTGTTTGGCTAACGTAATCTTCTACTTGAAGGGCACTGACAAGCAATGGAATGAGAACAACGAGGAGAAGTCCACAAGCTGGGAAATATTCCAGGCGGAACTGCGCAAGTTTTTCAGCGACATATAACGACAGAAGTGCAGGGCTGAAGATAAATTAAAGTTCAGGGCACAGCGTCCAGGAGAAACTACAGCACCCTACATTCCAGACGTCTTCGAGCTGTGTAAAATAGTGGATCCTAGAATGAAGGAGGAAGATAAGGTTGCACATCTCATGAAGGGTGTTGCTGAGGTCATGTATGAAGCCCTACTCCTGAAGGAGGTTTCAACAGCAGACGACTTCATAAAATGGTGCCAGTATATCGAGACAATGCATCAAAATAGAATTGCATCCAAGAAGTTTGAACGGCTTCCAAACGTCGTATCAATGTTTGTGATGGAGGGAGCAACTGATTTTACAAGTGTTCTTCGTCAGATAGTGAGAGAGGAAGTTCAGAAGGGGCTTGGATTGCACAGCGAGCAATAAACTGAGACGCTTCAAGAGGTCATAAGAAAGTGGAACAGACATTGAACCCAATCTCTCGTCCTTCATTCCCGGTGAAACAGTCGATCCCCAGGCGGAGTTACGTTCCTACAATTCCGCATGAGGAACCTATTTGGGCAGCAAGGAAGACTGACGTCTGGAGAACCCAGGATAACCAACCAGTATGTATCCACTGTGAACGACCGGGACATGTGGTGCGCTATTGTCGAGAAAGGCGGCAGAATTTTGATGACGCCCGCGACAAAAGACAGCAGACCGATCTTAGCCGATGCCAACTCCGGGACGACGAATATGAACAAGAAGATGCGGGTACAGGACTACGTAGGTCACCATCGCCGCAAGCTAGCCCCAATACGCCGGTGAAGGTCTCCATCGTCGTTTAGAAGCTCCAGCCGATCACCTAGCCGCCGCAACCTGGAAAACTAAAGGGTGAGACCTTCCTTGGAGGTGAGGCCGCCGAAGAGAAAAATCCTCCGCCTTCGATCACTACAAAAATGATAGGAAACTACGTCGATACTCTCGTGGATGGCCGACCAGCTCAAGCTCTTGTGGACTCTGGAGCATCATACTCAGCCAGTTGCAGAAAATCGTATTCGTCGACAGCAAAACATCTCTGCTGAAGGTGGCTAATGGGAAATATGTAAAACCTACAGGAAGATGTAACATTCGTATGGGTATAAGTGGCCATACACAGCCCTAATTCATCGTCTTACGAGAGTGTATTCATGACGTAATTCTCGGATGGGACTTTTCGGAAGCTTCTCAGGCAATTATAGATTGTGGTCGCTCAAAGATTATGCTAGAAGAAGAAAGGACGTCGAACAGATGTGCAGAACAGTAGACCTATATCTCTAACGTCGATCAGTTGTAGAATTTTGGAAAACGTATTACGTTCAAGTATAATGACTTTTCTGGAGACTAGAAATCTACTCTGTAGTAATCAGCATGGGTTTCCAAAAAGACGATCGTGTGAAACCCAGCTCACGCTGTTCGTCCACGAGACTCAGAGGGCCATAGACACGGGTTCACAGGTAGATGCCGTGTTTCTTGACTTCCGCAAGGCGTTCGATACAGTTCCCCACAGTCGTTTAATGAACAAAGTAAGAGCATATGGACTATCAGACCAATTGTGGTTGGATTGAAGAGTTCCTAGATAACAGAACGCAGCATGTCATTCTCAGTGGAGAGAAGTCTTACGAAGTAAGAGTGATTTCAGGTGTGCCGCAGGGGAGTGTCGTAGGACCGTTGCTATTCACAATATACGTAAATGATCTTGTGGATAACATCGGAAGTTCACTGAGGCTTTTTGCGGTTGATGCTGTGGTATATCGAGAGGTTGTAACAATGGAAAATTGTACTGAAATACAGGAGGATCTGCAGCGAATTGACGCATGGTGCAGGGAATGGCAATTGAATCTCAATGTAGACAAGTGTAATGTGCTGCGAATACATAGAAAGAAAGATCCCTTATCATTTAGCTACAATATAGCAGGTCAGCAACTGGAAGCAGTTAATTCCATAAATTATCTGGGTGTAGGCATTAGGAGTGATTTAAAATGGAATGATCATATACAGTTGATCGTCGGTAAAGCAGATGCCAGATTGAGATTCATTGGAAGAATCCTAAGGAAATGCAATCCGAAAACAAAGGAAGTAGGTTACAGTTCACTTGTTCGCCCACTGCTTGAAGTTTGCTCACCAGTGTGGGATCCGTACCAGATAGGGTTGATAGAAGAGATAGAGAAGATCCAACGGAGAGCAGCGCGCTTCGTTACAGGATCATTTAGTAATCGCGAAAGCGTTACGGAGATGATAAACTCCAGTAGAAGACTCTGCAGGAGAGACGCACAGTAGCTCGGTACGGGCTTTTGTTGAGGTTTCGAGAACATACCTTCACCGAGGAGTCAAGCAGTACATTGCTCCCTTCTACGTATATCTCGCGAAGAGACCATGAGGATAAAATCAGAGAGATTGGAGCCCACACAGAGGCATACCGACAATCTTTCTTTCCACGAACAATACGAGACTGGAATAGAAGGGAGAACCGGTAGAGGTACTCAAAGTACCCTCCGCCATACACGGTCAGGTGGCTTGCGGAGTATGTATGTAGATGTAGATGTAGTTGTAGAGATACTGTGGACACGAAGATGCGCATCCGAGTGTATGATGACTATGTGTGCTGGATGAAGTGATCATTCCTGCAGTCAGCGCTAGAAGGGTAACTGCCATGCATCAACCCTTGGATCTTATAGTGGAATGTAAGATAAGCATACCACTGAAGAATATCTTGGTCATCCGAACCCCTTTAGTATCATTTAAGAACGGATTCGGTGAATTGTGGATAGTTAACTGTCGCCGAGAACCGCAGATCCTTCCAAGACACACGTGCGTAGAAAACGCTGAGCCGTTAATTGAACAACAGCTGAGTGTCATAGAAACCTCCCATGCTGAGTCTGTGGGAGAAATTAGTACTACCACTACGAGACAAGATCTTCTAGCTCGACTGTCACCAGATCTCACTAAGGTACAACAGAAGAAGCTACTTGCCATTCTTCAAGAGTTCTCTGAATGCTTCAATCCACAAATGAAGAGCAAATTAGACAAATCGAAGGTGAAGCACCGGATTAGCACTGGAGACCATCAACCAATAAGCCAGAGAGCATGCCGTGTGTCAGCAACGGAACGTTGAATAATTCGGGACGAGGTAGAGAAAATGACGAAGAATTACATCATTCAGCGTTCGCAGAGCCCATGGTCCTCCCCAGTGGTCCTCTTCAGGAAAACGGATGATAGTTGGTGTTTTTGTGTTGATAACAGGAAGCTTCATAACTAAAAAGGACATTTACCCTCTTCCACGAATTGACGATACACTAGTTTGTCTGAATGGGGCTACGTTTTACTCAACCATGGACATGTACTCGGGATACTGGCAAATATAAGTACATGAGGCTGATAGTGAGAAAATTGCATTCATCACCCCTGAGAGCCTGTATGATTTTAAGGTAATACCGTTTGTGTAATGCACCAGCAACTTTTGAACGGATGATGGATAATCTGCTAAGGCACCTGAAGTGGACGATGTGTCTTTGTTATTTAGATGACACTATAGTGTTCTCAGAGACATTTGATGAACATATAAAAAAGGGCCGCTCTTAAGTGTCTCCAACAAGGTGGACTGAAACGTAATCCAAGAAAATGTCTCTTTGGAGCAAAAGAAATCAAAATACTTGGACACCTTGTGTCAAACGAAGGTGGGCGGCCAGACCCAGAAAAGGTGAGATCTATAACGGAATTCCTATTCCTAAAAGTATTAGAGATGTGTGAAGCTTCCTCGGATTATGTTCTTGTTACAGTCGTTTTATCGAAGACTGTTGTATCAAACCCAGATCACTCCAAGAGTTGTTAAAATCTGATGCTAAATTTATCTGGGGTGGTGCTGAACAAGATTCTTTCGATGTGCTGCGAAAAGCTCTGACGACTGACCCTGTACTTGGTCTGTATGATGAGAGAGCATCTACAGAACTTCACACAGATGCCAGCGGGTATGGGATCGGTGCTGTTTCGGATGGAGAAGAGAACACTTACAAAAACCGAGAGAAACTACTCAACTACAGAAAGAGAATGTCTTGATGTGATCTGGGCCATGCGCAAATTTCGACAGTACCTCCATGGAAGGCCATTTACAGTTGTTACAGACCATCATTCACTTTGTTGGTTGACAGGTCTTAAGGACTCAACAGGATGACTCGCCTGGTGGGCACTACGTCTTCAAGAGTATGAAATTACCATAATGTACAAAAGTGGAAGAAAACACCAAGATGCTGTCTCTCGAGAAACCCTGTGCAACACCATCAAGACTTCTATGAAGATAGTGGCTGTCTCGCTGCACTCCAGGATCTCTCTGCTGAGCAAAAGAAGGACGCCAAGATATCTCAAATTATGCTTGCCTTAAATCGGTCAGAGGAGGTGAAAGGACAATTTAAGGTAGTTAATGTCTTACTTTGCAAGAAAAACTTTGATCCGTTTGGAAAGAGGTGGCTACCAATGATTCCTAAATACATGCGCTTAGATGTTCTACAGAAATTCCATGACGCACCTGAGGCCGGACATTTAGGATTTATTAAGACATAAGACAGAAACCGTAAGAGATTTTTCTGGCCAGGTTTATTTAGGAGTGTCCGTCACCATGTGTCACACTGTCGAGAGTGCCAGAGGAGAAAGGCAGTTCCTCAGAAACCACCTGGCCGACTCATACCAATTCCACCAGCCGAAACGCCTTTCTAGTGGCAATAGATGGATATTGTTTGCGCTGATTATCTGACACGCTATGCCATTACAAAAGCCGTGAAAACAGCTGAAGCAACCGAGGTAGCCAAATCCATCGTGGAAGACATTGTATTAAATCCGGAGACTCTGGAGACTCTGGCTGCCAGGGCAGTACAGTAAACTCGTCCTGGTACTCCTGGAATCACGCACGTACACTACAAGATATACTACATATTATATTGTCCTATAAGTAGATGCCATCGTGCCGAACGAAAGCAGACTGCATGTAGGGGTGATAATGGTTCCCAAGGATAGATGCACACGTGTGTTGAATCATCACACAGGAAATGACACGAAAACATTGCTTAGACCATACAGCTCCCAACTCCAGACTGGATTCTTCAACGATTGTTGCTGGGTGTGTCCATGAAACTGGATTTATCTGGAAAGACCACCTGTCCCCACCCAGTGGACGTCTGCTTGCAGTATTGGTGCGTAAATTTCAGCTTTCGCTGCTGATGAACAGCAGTCAGCATGGGTACACGAACCAGGCGCCTGCTGCGGAGGCCCATGCTCAGCAATGTATGCTGAACTTTCGTAGAGGAAACACTGTAGGCAGCCCCTTGGTTCATCTCGGTGGCCAGCTGCTCAACAGCTGCACGTCTGCTTGCCCGTCCATATCTCCGCAGACGTCGTTCACCCCTGTCATCGATGGCCTGTGGTGCTACACAGTTGCTTCGGCGCCAGTTTTGGATAGTGCCATTTTGCCACGCACGATATACTTTAACCATGGCGGCACACCAGCAGTTTACAAACTTAGCCATTTTGGAAATGCTTCCAACCTTGCCTCGAAAGCCAATGATTATTCCTTTTTGTATCAGGGAAATCGCTCCATATCCGCATTACTACAACGACCGCACTGTTTTCCGTGCCCCTGTACATGCCTTATATACCCTCCGCTGCTAGTGCTGCCACCTGCCGTCTGCACATTGACGTCGAACATAGGTGGTTATCACTTTAACATGACTGGACCGTGTATGTATGAAAACAGCACCATGGCTACCAAACCAACGGAGAAGACATTTTAGAAGTTCAAGGTGCAACTACAAGAGGAAAATGATAATCACTGTTTTTCAACTGGGTGGTGCTCCACTGGCATTAACAAACAAAATGGTCTGTGTCTGCGGTGGTATCGAGATTGGGTAGCATTGGACTGCTGATAAATGGCGTCGCATTGTGTTAGCGTTGAATGGAGATTCTGCACTTCACGGAACGACCATCATGCTGGCGAGCATGACTGTGACCTGGGGAGAGGCCCCTTTCTTCCAGTGTTTTGATGAGGCACAAAGGTGCTACTCCTGGTGACATTGTTTCGGGCGCCATCTGTTATGACTTCAGATCAAGCTTGACAATGACTGAGGGAACTCTGACGAAACAACTATACTTCACGGACACGCTACATCCTTATATCTTACTCTCACGTGACAGTATCATGCTACTTTTTCCAATGGAACAGTGATGGCCATAGACGTCATGCATCTCTATGAACTGTCTGCATGATGATGAGCTACTATCACGAGCAGCAATATCCTCAGACCTGTCTCCAATAGAACATGTATGCGACTGGCTCAGGTGTCAACTCTGTCCCATTGCCAGTATCCAAGAGAACAAGTACCAATTACAATAGTTGCGGGCCAACTTGACTCAGGATGTCTTTATGACTACCTTCGCAACCGAATCAGTTCATGCATCCAAGCCAGAGAGGATTCACGTCATACTCACAAATGGGCTCATATTGGCAAGTTCTTTGTCACTTTGACTCTATATTATAATCACTGAAATAAAATCACACACCTTCTCAAGCTCTGAAGTTTCATTTCGTTTCCTCCTCACCTCCTGAGTGCTTTACTCTTTTTGTCAGGCAGTGCAGTTATACTAATAAGAGGTGCTCAATGTGTTAAAAATATATCGTGTCTCAACGTGGTAACGATATATTATCATAGGGCTAATACTTCTGACTGTAGCGTTCCAAAGGATTGGAAAAGGGCACAGGTCATCCCCGTTTTCAAGAAGGGACGTCGAACAGATGTGCAGAACTATAGACCTATATCTCTAACGTCGATCAGTTGTAGAATTTTGGAACACGTATTGTGTTCGAGTATAATGACTTTTCTGGAGACTAGAAATCTACTCTGTAGGAATCAGCATGGGTTTCGAAAAGGACGGTCATGTGAAACCCAGCTCGCGCTATTCGTCCACGAGACTCAGAGGGCCATAGACACGGGTTCACAGGTAGATGCCGTGTTTCTTGACTTCCGCAAGGCGTTCGATACAGTTCCCCACAGTCGTTTATTGAACAAAGTAAGAGCATATGGACTATCAGACCAATTGTGTGATTGGATTGAGGAGTTCCTAGATAACAGGACGCAGCATGTTATTCTCAATGGAGAGAAGTCTTCCGAAGTAAGAGTAATTTCAGGTGTGCCGCAGGGGAGTGTCATAGGACCGTTGCTGTTCACAATATACATAAATGACCTGGTGGATGACATCGGAAGTTCACTGAGGCTTTTTGCAGATGATGCTGTGGTGTATCGAGAGGTTGTAACAATGGAAAATTGTACTGAAATGCAGGAGGATCTGCAGCGAATTGACGCATGGTGCAGGGAATGGCAACTGAATCTCAATGTAGACAAGTGTAATGTGCTGCGGATACACAGAAAGATAGATCCTTTATCATTTAGCTACAAAATAGCAGGTCAGCAACTGGAAGCAGTTAATACCATAAATTATCTGGGAGTACGCATTAGGAGTGATTTAAAATGGAATGATCATATAATGTTGATTGTCGGTAAAGCAGATGCCAGACTGAGATTCATTGGAAGAATCCTAAGGAAATGCAATCCGAAAACAAAGGAAGTAGGTTACAGTACGCTTGTTCGCCCACTGCTTGAATACTGCTCAGCAGTGTGGGATCCGTACCAGATAGGGTTGATACAAGACATAGAGAAGATCCAACGGAGAGCAGCGCGCTTCGTTACAGGATCATTTAGTAATCGCGAAAGCGTTACGGAGATGATAGATAAACTCCAGTGGAAGACTCTACAGGAGAGACGCTCAGTAGCTCGGTACGGGCTTTTGTCAAAGTTTCGAGAACATACCTTCACCGAAGAGTCAAGCAGTATATTGCTCCCTCCTACGTATATCTCGCGAAGAGACCATGAGAATAAAATCAGAGAGATTAGAGCCCACACAGAGGCATACCGACAGTCCTTCTTTCCACGAACAATACGAGGCTGGAATAGAAGGGAGAACCGATAGAGGTACTGAAGGTACCCTCCGCCACACACCGTCAGGTGGCTTGCGGAGTATGGATGTAGATGTAGATGTAGATGTAGATACATATATAATCACCTATTTACGAGGCGAGAGATAAATAAATACAGTAATGAGGAATATGCTGCCGGTCACTCCACTGAAAGTATACATATTTCAAACAGTATTTATCTACAGAAAATATTTATATACTGCTGCTATCATTTCTTCAGTTTCCTGAAGATTTACACGTGATCATGCTGTAAAGTAGTCACAATAAGAAATTATACTGCTATCACTTAAGCTTCCGGAACGATTACGTGTGACCAATATTTTAGTTATATTAATGACAAAAATTCTGTTCTGCGCAACTCAGTACTTAATCCAGAGGTATTTCTTCTCTATTGAAATGTTTTACTGCTTGGCGTTATGATGATGAATACCGCTATCAGACAATGCATAGACAGCCAAACAGAATTATAAATAAACTGGAGTACAGCTAGGAACACGCATATCAGAGGAGGTATCATTGCTGATCTTATTCAAATAACTTGCGATAATGTAACCACTGAAATTTCAACAGATGAACACCTTGACGTTTTCAATGCATAAATGAAACGAGTGATCACTGTGCATGGAAATTTAAACCCTTGGTGGGCATGTCTATCCTGTCATGAAACCAAAAGATGTACGCAGAAAGGTAACGCATACCATGACACCAACGTCGGACGTGATCGATAGCTAAATGCAAAGGTTGACTGAAAAGTGATGCTTTCACTTCATAAGGGCTCTTCAACAGTTGGCAGCATTGGTATGCAGCAGGTACTGGCTCTTCTCTACAACTCCGATTGGCGGGAAACCTTAGCACTGAATGGTTGTGTTGTTACAGTGTAAAATATGGAACCTTGCGCAGACGGTCGATCAATGTGATTTAAGCAACGTGCAGACATTATGAGTTCTTGACAACAGAAGGTGTCACCCCAAAGGAGATTCATCTAAGAACGAAAGCAGTTTATGGTGATTGTGTTGATGTGAGCATTGTCTGTCGTTGGGCAAGTAAGTTTAAAGGTTTCGAAGCGGAAAAATCTGACCTGCGTGACAAACAAAGAGTTGGACGTCCTGTGACAGCAACCATCGAGTTTCACAAGCAAAATGTTGACAGATTGATTCAGGACGATCGTCGTATCACTCAGAGAGAAACTGCAAGCACAATCGGCATTTCAGAAGAGCTTGTGGATCACATTATTGCTTTGCTTGGCTATCGGAAGATCTGTGCACGATGGGTACCCCGTATGCTGACTCCTGAAATGAAAGCACACAGGCTTGAAATTTGCCAGGAACTCCTCTCGCGTTACGAGAATGAAGCTGATGCCTTTCTCCATTCAGTTGTGACAGGAGACGAAATGTGGGTACACCATTACGACCTGGAGACGAAACGTCAGTCTATGGAATATCGACACAAAGACTCGCCCCAGAAAAAGAAAAATCATGGCCACAGTGTTCTGGGACGCAGATGGTGTTATCAATGTTGATTTCCTTGATAGTGAAGCAATGATAAATTCAGTGTTACATAACAACGCTGCGAACTCTGAAACGACGGCTAACAAGGGTACGAATGGAAAAAGGAAATGTTTTCCTGCAACATGATAATGCCAAATCACACACTTCACGTGCCACCACAGCAGAACTTAAAACACTGAATCTCACCACCCTACGGCATCCTCCATACAGTCCAGATTTAGCACCCTATGACTTCCATCTGTTCCCTATAATGAAAGACGATCTGCGGGGCATCATTATGCTTCTGATGAAGACACTGAGAGAACTGTGAGACTGTGGTTGCGGAAACAGAGTGTCAACCTCTCCGTCACGGCTTCGGAAAACTTGTTAATCGTTGGCAGAAATGTATCCAATTGTCTGGTGATTATGTGGAAAAGTGAATATTGGTAACTAAATATCACATTCTAAGGATTATTTCTGCGTTTGATTTATTTAAATATTCCCATCCAAACCCAATTAACTAAGGTGGAGGCATTACTTTTCATTCAACCCTCGTATTAACCATAACGCTAACTCCGTCCCCCTGCTGCCTGACCAGGAAGAGAGCAGGATGCCATGTACAGATTAATCATGAGCTCTGTCGATATTTTTTACTGTCACTTGCTGCTTTAATCTCTAGAGCTACCATAATAGCACTACTCCAGTAACTGAAACTGTATGTCGGAGTTTCTCTGTTGTGGCAGCCCTGCGGCAGGTGAGGTGCGTAAGTTTGTGCCATCATAAAGATAATTTATTTAGACTGTAATAACCATTAGTTTAGCACAGGTTACTCATTAGGTACTGTATTACTGAATTTTTTAAGCTTGCAATGAAAAGTTTCATTTTTCTTTACACATAATTCCAGAAAATGCAAAAACATCATAAAGTGAGGTGGTAGTCATTTTTTTGTTTACGTTCTGGGACAGCAGACTTAGAGAATCTCGTTTAATTGTTCTGTTTTCTTCCCAGCAACTTAAGTACGTGAATCTCTGCATAATTTAGTTAATAGTTCTGTAACGTTGTGCCAATTTTAAATCGTTTGACTCAGACACTTTGCACAGGTACTTGGTTTACATACAGTTATATATGAGCCAAATCTTGGTAAATGTGTTTTCTTGTTCATCGGTAATTTAATTGACTTATTCCTACTAAAGCACTATTTTTATCGTGAGTTAAAGGTGTCTGACTTGCCGTAGAATTGTTAGTTCTGGGGTATGGTGTGATGAATGCTATAGTTTTTCCATTGGCGTGACTGTAATGACGTGGGAATTGGGGAAGTAATTGAGGCTCGTCAGTTGTTTTGTGGAATGCCTAGTAGAGATAGGAAGGCAATGGAAAAGGGAGGGAAAATTTCTGTTCTTCAGGCTGAATTAGAAAAGGCTAGGAAAGATCTTTTAACAGGAAAGGAAGATTGGGTTTTAATGTACCATCGACATTGAGGCCATTAGCGATGGAGCAGAAGCTCGGATAGTCTCAAGGATGAAGGAATTCGGCCGCGTCCTTTCAAACTAACCATTCTGGCGTTTGCCTGGACCAATTTAGCGAAATCTCGGAAAACCTAAATCTGGATGGCTGGATGTGGATTTGATTGCCGTCCCCCTGAATGCAAGTCCAGTGCACTAACCGCTCCGCCACCTCACTCTGTGAAAGATCTGGACAGGTTAAGGAGGGAGAAGGGTAAAGAGAATTGGAAAGAGGCAACAGGTAACAGTAGGGACAGGCTTACTATTGCATCTGAAAGCTTTGTGGCGAAAGTGAAAGATAAGTTTGACCTGTTGTATGGGTTAGAAACTGATGAGCCTCCGGCAGATGTAGTAGTAGACAGGGCACAGCAAACTTTCAGCAATACACTGACAAATACGAAAGTACGGAAATAAGCAAAGAAAAAGAAAGTGTTGTTATTATACAGTTCTCATGCTAGCGATGTAGGCCAAAGCTTGCAAGATGGATTAGGATCAAACTACCACGTCACCAATTTCTTTAAAGCTAGAGCTGGTGACAGAAGGTTTACGATCACTTTGTAAAGACTTCACCAATGAAGACGACCCTGGTTATATTGGATGGGCCAGATAATAATACAGAGATCTTGGGTGCAGTTTAGAGTGTGACCTGGTAAAGATGGGCGGAGGGGGAGGCACCCTCATGAGTGACAAAATACCAGTGGTCACACTTGTCAGAGCAGCACCCTCTTTAGAATAGATAGGACAAAAAGAAATGAAGTTTCAAGGTGGGTTTATGATTGAAGCAAACCTTCAGTTTGAAAAACTAATCAAACAACATAATTCCTGTGTACTGGATCAGCACAAACAGCTGTTGATTAAAAACGTGGGGTGGAGGGGCAATCAACAGTCATTTTTTTCCATCAGAATGTATCTTAGTTACTCCGTCCACCCCCGGTAGCTGAATGGTCAGCATGACGGATTGTCAATCCTCTGGGCTCGGGTTCGATTCCGGCTAGGTCGGGGAATTTTCTCTGCCCAGGGACTGAGTGTTGTGCTGTCATCATCATCCTCATCGACTGCAAGTCACCGAAGTAGCCGGCGAACGGTCTGCCCGAAGGGAGGGGGGGGGGAGGGGGGATAGATAAAATTAGTTACTCTGAATCTCTACTGTATCAAAATTAATAAGTAAAATTACTGAACTATTTACTTGCATTGGTGAATTAGAGTCATCTAATCGAGTTAACATAATCTGCCTCTCTGAACGTCATGTGACCACTGGTATAGATGTGATAAGCGTTACAGGATTTGGATTAGCATCTCATTTTTTAAGATCAGATATTAATTACACAGGAACGCATATTTTCAATAATTTGTCAGACACCACAAAGGAGCCTAAAGGACCGACCGATGTTTATACGTTATGAATAATATCAATTAATGCGAGTATCATATACAATCTGACTTCAGTACAAATCCAGTGCAATAATACAATGATTGTAAATAAATGTTGTAAAGTGATTTTTCTATTTCATGATACATGGCCACAGTAGCCCAAAATTATCGTATGCAGCTTAGCGTATTGAACATTTACATGTTTTGTTACATAGTATTCATAACCTTTTAAATTAAAATATTTTTAAGGTTTTTTACTTATTCCGCATTCATGAGGGCCGTTTCTTTTGGAGTCTGTCGAAGGTACATTAGCATATCTGTTTTTCTTTGTAAATACGGGAAATAGTCCTCCACAGTGCTTATGGTCTGAGTCAAAAACTCCGTGATTTAAGAAATATATCGCACATTCTCAAACGAAACGCAATTCATCTTGCGGGAAAGGAAATTTACTTTGAAAATAACGCTTCGCAATATTTTGCTGCGACCTGTTAATCGCGTGTACATTGAGCTTGAAACATGTTTTCAGAACATGTTTCTGCGCACTTCATGTGGATACCGTTTCGAAACACGGGAACATCTATCCGTACAATTATCGGCACAGGTCAAAGGAAACATTGTTTCAGGCTAGTTACCACATGTCACCGCTGGACGGCGCTAGTGAATGTCTCATTGTATCGTCTGCTGTATAGGATTGTATAGAATTTTCGCTTGCTGTATTAAGTTTTTCGGTAGCAAATGGAAAGGATTAGGCAGCAGTCTGTCCAGCTGATAGTGGTGTACCAGGCTGAGGATTGCTTGCAGTAAATACGACGCAAGCAGCACAAGGACAGCAATAAAAAACGAGACGCTCTGCAGAGAATTACTACTACATTTGGTAGAATAAAGACAAAACTGTGTAGAAATAAAATAAGGTCACCTGTCGCATGAACACTGATTTGAAATATTTCGTTACACAGATGCATACCTACGTGCATAAAAGGTCACGTTAATAAAACGTGCAAAAATACCAATGACGGAATAGATTTTTTAAAGAATTATGTTTTCTCATCCTAGAACTATTAAATCATAAGCGTTGAAACGTCCCCTTAGAAAAATTATACAAGACTGCGCTTAAACTGACACACAATATATTTAGCGCAACGCAATCTGAGTTTCAAAAATCCCTACAAAAGAATGGCCCTGACTAACATTAACCTATACGTTTCACAAATCACTTACCTCACAAAAATCTTGGTTACTCGAAATACTGCAATACAGCGAGTGCCACTACTGCGAGCTAAATAAAAGATTCAAACTACTGAAGGCACTAACTACTGATAGGCATAGTTAGCAAATGAAAGATTTTGATAGAGAACAAACAATGTATTTACCTCAATAGTGTTCAAAAGTCATAATGTATATAGCAGTTCATGACATCCAGTCTTACAAATTTCAAAACTCCGCCATCTCTCTCCCCACATCCACCACTGCTGGCGGCTCACCTCCAACTGCGCAACGCTACGCGCTGTTCACATCCAGCTGCCCAACACTACAATGGCAGACAACAATGCAAACTACCCACAGACTGCGCACAGCACAGCCAGTGATTTTTCATACAGAGCGCTACGTGGCGTTACCAATAAGAAAACCTAAAAGCCTACTTACAGTGTCACCATAACCGCCCAAGGTTAAAAATACAACACAAGCAAATAAATCTTACCGAAATATTAGCAAGAACATTCTCGGGAAAATTTTCTTGGGGTTTTATTCTGTCTTCACTATCAGTTCGTGCGTTTAGGCTTGAAATGTCGTGTGATAGCCGTCTGATCCTTAGGCATTTATCCATGATAAACTAGAAAATAAATGCAATTTTAAATATGTACCTACTAACACGAAAAAACTTTACAACAGTTAGAATTAGTATTTGTAGTTAACGTTATTATAACTATCATTAAATTTTAATAATACTAGCAGTACACGTATAGAAATACTAGAAATACATAGCTCAATTATTAATCTAACTTTCACCGTGATTTACGCGCCAAATCTTTTGCGTCACGGTCAGGTGATGCACCATCTGCCATCGTCAAACGAATGAAATGAAACAATTGAATGTCCAGCAGGGGGCGGGTGGGAGACATTAATTGGACGTCGCCAGACGCAGCCCCCTGCCGCGCTGCACCCGTGCCGAACATTGGGCCGAATTTGGCAGACTACGATCGTAGGTTCAGCTCCACATATTTCTTACCATATTGCAAAACAATTTTTGTAACTGCGGAATTATGTAACAGCCTATAGTCTGATTTAAAGTAGTTGCCACTTGACAGGCAACGGGCTGCAGGGCTCCCGCTACCAATAAACCAATGGCAGCCGGCGCTGTCGGCTGCCACTGCGTTGCCACTTCGCTCTGCTGAGCTGACTGAAGCATTGTGACAGCCGGTCCTTAGCGAGCCGTTGTAGACGTGCGGGTGAGAGATTTGAGTGACTTATAGCTTCTCGTGTTTACGATGTCTGATGAAAGCAGTCGCAAGAGAGGGAGGCCGAGGCTACACACTCCTCGGAAACCTCCAAAAAGTGGCGGACATGGCGTCGTTATACGCGTGAATACGTGTGTTCCTTAAGAGACTATTTTGAGAGAGAGAGGGATGCAGGGGGGCTCTCTCCTTTGGATAAGGTGGTGGAGCGAACTGCAGCTGCTCTGCAAGTTAACGAACGGTCAGTAATAAGAATCTGCAAGGAGAAATTCAGGAAAAAAGGCTCAAGTGAATCATCTAAATTGGAGACACCTGGGAAAAAGAGGCGACTAGAGAAGAGGGTCACAAAACTTGACTCTTTTCAGGAAGATGCCATTCGTCGTCAAATATACGCATTTTATTCCAGGAAGTAGTATCCAACACTCAAAAAACTACATGCTACCCTCACAGCGGCTGACCTGTTCCGGGGTAGTAAATCGTCTTTGTTACGACTCGTGAAAATGTTAGGATTCCGCTATAAATCCATCTCTGGCAGAAAGTTACTAATAGAATGCTAAGATATTGCAGCCTGGCGATGCCGCTTTCTTAGAGAATTAGTGGGGACAAATTTTGATGATATCGTTTGGCTTGATGAAACGTGGGTGAATGCAGGACACAGTTTAAACAAAGGCTGGACAGACGGTACCATCAGCGGTAGTATGGCAGCCCCGATCGGCAGAGGAAAAAGGATAATTGTAGCACATGCCGGAAATCCAAAAGGTTTCATTCCGAATTGTCTGCTGCTATCCACTTCAAATAAGACCTCCGACTACCACGAAGAGATGAACCACAATACTTTTGTGAAATGGTTTGAAGACTGTGTGCTCCAGAACTTTACAAAAAACTCTATCATTGTTATGGATAACGCTCTTTATCACTCAGTAATACAAGATAAAGCACCCACAAAGGCGACGAGGGAAAACGACATTGTTAGCTGGTTACAGAAACATAAGGTAGTTCGACAGTAATTTGACAAGGGCAGAATTATTAGAACTTGTATCGCAACACAAGCTAAAGAACTCGATTTACATTGTGGGTGAAATAGCAAAAGATTGCGGGCATAAAGTGCTCAGATTGCCTCCTTACCATTACCATTTCAACGCAGTAGAGCTGTTTTGGGCTCAGGTTAAACGGCATATTGCTGCAGAAAATAAGAAATTCACAATAACCGAAGTGGAACACCTTTTGATGGAGGCAGTTGAAATTATGACATCGGAAAACTGGCAGAAGGAGTGATACAGGACGCATGGAACAATGAAGGTATCTTATAACAAAGTGTCGAAGACTTGATTATATCTGTCAATATAAGCACCGACACGGATAGTTCCACTGACTCTGACTCTGAATTAAGCGGTGTTTTCGCATTGTCTGATTAGTGTGTACTGTACTTACTGCCATTAAATATTGTTTTTGTGAATTTATTTCGATTAATTCTTATTCTTGTTGTGAGACTAAGAAATACTGTTTGGTCAGCTCTCGTCATCTCCTTACTGTAAGTTAGACTGAATTTTAATTCTATTTCATTTTGTATATACACCAAGATGTTATTCAATGTGTGTAAGAGTTTTCGAGATTTTCAATCTAAAGAAGAAAACTTTTACGGAAGCGAAAATTTCTCACACTTCAATAGTTAATGTAACAACGGCCCTAATTAAAATTAAGAAAAGATATTTGATATGCTTATAGATATCACTGAGACCGATACTGTACGTAAATTTCAAAATATTTACATAATACACTCCTGGAAATGGAAAAAAGAACACATTGACACCGGTGTGTCAGGCCCACCATACTTGCTCCGGACACTGCGAGAGGGCTGTACAAGCAATGATCACACGCACGGCACAGCGGACACACCAGGAACCGCGGCGTTGGCCGTCGAATGGCACTAGCTGCGCAGCATTTGTGCACCGCCGCCGTCAGTGTCAGCCAGTTTGCCGTGGCATACGGAGCTCCATCGCAGTCTTTAACACTGGTAGCATGCCGCGACAGAGTGGACGTGAACCGTATGTGCAGTTGACGGACTTTGAGCGAGGGCGTATAGTGGGCATGCGGGAGGCCGGGTGGACGTACCGCAGAATTGCTCAACACGTGGGGCGTGAGGTCTCCACAGTACATCGATGTTGTCGCCAGTGGTCGGCGGAAGGTGCACGTGTCCGTCGACCTGGGACCGGACCGCAGCGACGCACGGATGCACGCCAAGACCGTAGGATCCTACGCAGTGCCGTAGGGGACCGCACCGCCACTTCCCAGCAAATTAGGGACACTGTTGCTCCTGGGGTATCGGCGAGGACCATTCGCAACCGTCTCCATGAAGCTGGGCTACGGTCCCGCACACCGTTAGGCCGTCTTCCGCTCACGCCCCAACATCGTGCAGCCCGCCTCCAGTGGTGTCGCGACAGGCGTGAATGGAGGGACGAATGGAGACGTGTCGTCTTCAGCGATGAGAGTCGCTTCTGCCTTGGTGCCAATGATGGTCGTATGCGTGTTTGGCGCCGTGCAGGTGAGCGCCACAATCAGGACTGCACACGACCGAGGCACACAGGGCCAACACCCGGCATCATGGTGTGGGGAGCGATCTCCTACACTGGCCGTACACCACTGGTGATCGTCGAGGGGACACTGAATAGTGCACGGTACATCCAAACCGTCATCGAACCCATCGTTCTACCATTCCTAGACCGGGAAGGGAACTTGCTGTTCCAACAGGACAATGCACGTCCGCATGTATCCCGTGCCACCCAACGTGCTCTAGAAGGTGTAAGTCAACTACCCTGGCCAGCAAGATCTCCGGATCTGTCCCCCATTGAGCATGTTTGGGACTGGATGAAGCGTCGTCTCACGCGGTCTGCACGTCCAGCACGAACGCTGGTCCAACTGAGGCGCCAGGTGGAAATGGCATGGCAAGCCGTTCCACAGGACTACATCCAGCATCTCTACGATCGTCTCCATGGGAGAATAACAGCCTGCATTGCTGCGAAAGGTGGATATACACTGTACTAGTGCCGACATTGTGCATGCTCTGTTGCCTGTGTCTATGTGCCTGTGGTTCTGTCAGTGTGATCATGTGATGTATCTGACCCCAGGGATGTGTCAATAAAGTTTCCCCTTCCTGGGACAATGAATTCACGGTGTTCTTATTTCAATTTCCAGGAGTGTATTTATAGGAGACAGAGATTTTAAACGTCATACTTGTTTCGAGTTCAGTACTGGTGGGGTTGCTTAAAAACGCTGTTTTCAGAAATTTATATACAGGAAATGTAATGCACTACGAAAACTCGTAAGGATTCTTTGCCGAGTGCATTATTATGGTAATGAATGGAAAAAAAATTATTTTGCTGTGATACCAATAGTTTTTCAGTAATGACGTGATAAGTTAGAAGCTGTTTGCGAAATCGAGAATTTAAATGGTTTCAAACAAAATAACGTAAATCTTATCCTAATTAAAATTAAGAATAGATATTTGACACATTGAGAGACATTGTAGAGATATACATCATATGTGGGTTTGAAATTTTTTACTTACTTTTTGTAGAAGATACAGCCTTTAAAACGATTTTCTATCGCCGGGGGTAGCGATGCGCTGAGGCGGCTGCCTCCAGCCAGTGCTTGACGTGACAACGCCGCAACTTCGCAGCGCAAACGTCAAGTGACAACTTCTTTAAATCAGACTATAAAATAATTGAGCGATTCAGTGACAAATGTAATTTCGCGGAACCCTTACGTTCCGCGGGATCCACTGTAGTATCGCTGATCTATAAAATTAAACGACAAAAATAAAAACAACGACAATTTTAGGAAATTTTCCTATAAGGACTAAGGTAATCATGAATAACATATTAATAAAACAGCTGTGACCCTTCCAGTATCTAGGATGTGACATAAGTTTTGAAGAAGAGAAAGACATAAATAAGAAAATTTACACCTATGAACACATATGTGGCATGATAAGAACATTGAAAGATAAAACTAGAAGAGAAAACAAAACGAAATTTTATAAAGTTACAGCACTACCCACAGATGGCAACGGCCTTGGCGCAGTGGATACGCCGGTTCCCGTGAGATCACCGAAGTTAAGCGGTGTTGGGCATGGTCGGCACTTGGATGAGTGACCGTCCAGGCCGTCATGCGCTGTTACCATTTTTCGGGGTGCACTCAGCCTCGTGATGCCAATTGAGGAGCTACTCGACCGAATAGTAGTGGCTTCGGTCACGAATACCATCATAACGACCGGGAGAGCGGTGTGCTGACCCCAAGTCCGTCCTATCCGCATCCTCCACTGAGGATGACACGGCGGTCACTCGTGGCCTAGAGACGGAGTGTACTACCCACAGTACTATATGGAGCAGGAAGTTGAACATTAAGAGTGAAGGACCTAAAACAACTTGAAACGTCATAAATGAAGTTCCTTTGATCAGTGAAGGCTGCAGAAGAGAAGACAGAATAAGAAATAAGGAAAGAATTTGGGGTCCAGCCATTAATTCAAAAATGAATATGACGCAAGCAGGTTTGGAAAGAGCCATTAATTCAAAAATGAATATGACGCAAGCAGGTTTGGAAACAGCATGTATTGCGTATGTCACCTCAAAGAACCCTTCGACAAGCAATGGCACACAATCCTGTTGCAAGAGCGGATTTGAGAAGGCCGAAGAAGAGATGGTGAGGTCGGAACACACCATAAGACCCGATTCTGGATCGACAAACGACGACGATTAAAAATTCAGTATTTTCTACCAAGTCTCCATTATGGTGGCACGTAGGGTCAGATCGTCTCTGCAGTTGAATGTTTACATGTTCCCCCAAAAGAACTTAGAGAACGGAGACGTGCATTGGCACCGTTGACAGCCTTCTCTTTGTGTTGCTTAATAAATAGGCGATGTATGTCAGCAGAAAGCTGTGAACTGTACTGGATACTCGCGGTACCAGCCTGCCAACGAATTTCCTTCTACACACTAGAGCAGCCCTAACAGTTTCTCAGAAGGAGGCACAGGTTGAGAAATATTCTTTCATACTCTGGGAAGCGTTGTTGGAATTTTTCCGGTTTGGGTACTTGTTCAGTTCGGAGAAAAGAAGGAAATAATCTGATATGACTTCTTCGATGAAATTACCTCATGTCTCACCTAATACAAGTTACGTACGCCACTGAAATGACACGCCGGCTGCTTTTCCGGCTAAAATAAATAATTGCGTGGAACGACCGTGGTGCAAGCGTTTCGATTTGACGCTACTCTCATAACATGTGTACCAGTTTTGCCGCTTATTACATCAAGTACCTTCTCATTCGACCTCCCGAAGCTGAGTTGAGTCTTTCCATTGCAAAAACAACGGAGGTGATTATCTGGAATCGATCGCAGGACTTTGACGTAGGAGCTATCACTGCCAGCTACTAAAACGCGGAGACGGCCTTTACTGTAAGCCTCAATAATTCCAATAATACAAAAAAAAAGATTAACGAAAGCCAGGATTAAATCTACATTGTCGTTCCTGATAGAGGTGGGGCTACTCCTGCCACTAGAAAGTACGATCTCACCATAGAATCTTATAGAATCTTTCAAATCTGTTGTTGAAAATCTTTTATGTTAGATAGCTTCAGTAACATCATTTAAAATATGTCTCTGACTCGTTATATGGCGGTTTCTTCATTTTCTAATGTCGGACTAGAAACAACTGAGCACATCACTCGGTATGAATAAATGATAATCGTTCTGGGCGGATCTAGATTCTGTGATATACGGCGCACTTGGCAGTAACCCGTTATCCTAGATGTATAATTCTGATAAATAGCATGCATCGGGTGCCATTGCCATTACGTTGCATTAGCTTAAGAGCGTGTTTTTATGGCTCACTTTATTCATGGCCTGACAACTTTTCTTTAAATCTGCGTGGGAGTTCAACCAATGTCTGTAACGCTCGTACATCGCGAAAGAGAATTTACGGCGCGAACACAAACAGTGCTGAATGGAAGTTGCCTAGGACTGCAGTTCAGTCGAATAACGTTGCAGCAACTGTATGCAGATTTTATTGGAGTGACTGTCAAGTACTTTGTAGTGAAGAGGTGTTGGATAAGTTTCATGGCCTGGTTGCTCAGCTAATCGGAGTAGCCTATCTCATATGCTAAAAAACGAATGGAACACTTATCCAATGATAGTTTATATCTACAGAACTCATGCCCACAACAATGCACATTGTTATTAAGTAGTTCATTATCTGGCGCACTGTGAAAATGAAGATTTCGGCTGTCAGTCACTAAGGAGAATTTTGAGAAAGTCGTCGGATTCTCTTAATGTATCAGACGTACCCGTCCGTTTCAGGGACACATAAGAGTTAAGATGATAACGTGTGACGTTCCAGTGCAGCAAATTTCCGCGTAATATATGAATTGATAAAGGTATTTTACCTCTGAAACTATAATACTTCTATACTACTGTTTAGATTTAAAGCTACGTAGAAAATAAGGCAGTATCATCTGCATCCAATACCTCATTGTTAATTACTCAGAACGCACAATGAAGTTCGGGCCACTTAGGTTCACCTTCAGGTATTACTGGTTTCCCTAGCTACTTATATCTGGCCTTTGAACGAGTCGTCTTCGACGAAATGTGGTGTCGTTTCATAGAGAGGTTATGGTCCTCATAGTCTGCAGCGCTCATGCCGCCATATCATAATATGAAAGAATATTTTTCCATTTCTTCTTAATTTCATTCCAGAGCTAGTGAGTTGGAATCTCCTTCTCTGTAAACAAATATACCATTACAGGGTAATTTCGAAACAATGCAACCAACTCAAATATTCAAAGATTTCGCCTTGTATATTTTGATCTAAATCGTAGCAACAGCGAGCGAGCTTCTGACTTGCATCTGCTCGAAACGATTGGTACAGTACCAGTGCAGCAATCTCTAAAACTCTTCGTCTGTTTCGTGAGAAACGAAAATATCTAGGTAGCAAAAGAAATGTGAACGAAAGAGTAATATATTTATACGCAGTTGCCAGTTGTGCTTTAATGTAAAACAATATTTCTCACATGGCAGATGGACCGCTAGATGAGAAACGGTGCGCATGTGACATTTTTGTCTCACAAAAAAGGTGTTTCTATACATTATGATACATTATGACAATACTGAGAATTAGCATGAAGGGATGGAATCGACTTAATGAGTTAAGCTACCAATAACAAAATTTTGTAGTTTCATTTAAATAAGAAAACACTAAACTTGTGGAACTGGTCCCGGTGGAGGTTCGAGTCCTCCCTCGGGCATGGGTGTGTGTGTTCGTCCTTAGGATAATTTAGGTTAAATAGTGTGTAAGCTTAGGGACTGATGACCTTATCAGTTAAGTCCCGTAAGATTTCACACACATCTGAACATTTTTGAACAAAACTTGTGGGGCTCGTTCCCCGTGGTGACTGAATTTGATTTGGTTATGTATAAGCAAAAAGAAAAATTTTAATGTTGAGTTTTATTCTAAGCCTGCGAGCCTTGATCTTGATGTTGTTAATTAGAGTCACATTACATAGTCCTGAGAATGTTAAATCAAATTCTGGATACATTGATGGTTTAAAGTAACTTTCTTTTAATTGACTAATTGGTTGAGTGAGTTGTTGTTTTGTGAATGATTATGATAAATACATATTTGTGTTTGAATTTAAATGGTGAATACTGTTTAACAATCTTTTGTTCAAGTCCTTCCATGTGAATGCTCTCTCGGAAACTCCTTGGGGCCAATTTGCCTATAACATTAATCAGAGTCCACCACGGAGGTAAAAATAAATATTTTTGCTTCGTGGTACCCACAGACAATGCTACCCAACAGATGTAGTGTTGTAGTATATAAATTAGAAATTGAGCCGGCCGCGGTGGTCTAGCGGTTCTAGGCGCTCAGTCCGGAGCCGCGCGACCGCTACGGTCGCAGGTTCGAATCCTGCCTCGGGCATGGATGTGTGTGATGTCTTTAGGTTAGTTAGGTTTAAGTAGTTCTAAGTTCTAGGGGACTGATGACCATAGATGTTAAGTCCCATAGTGCTCAGAGCCATTTGAACCATTTTTGAATTAGAAATTGCATGTATAAATTCCTAAAAGTTGTAAGTAAAACAAAATCTACATCTTTTTGTTTGTGGCAGCTACTGTACATTGGTTTTAGTACGAGATCTGTTCAAAAAATTACGTAACATTCGTAATTTCGCACCAATGGTGTGTTGGTGTGAAATGCGATAGGCACCCCTGCACACGTGTGTGTTTAATGTGTAGCTGCCGGGAGTTTCATTGTTGTACGTCTATTAGTTATTTTTCAGTGCTGTACTGAGTAGAACACTCTGTCACACAATTGTGAATTTCTAGGTGGCACACTTAGAGGACCTAAACTTCTGCATTAAATTTTGTGTGTAACTCAAGAAAACCTTTACAGACACACACCAAATGATGCAGTAAGCCTACAGAGATGAGTGCTTAAGCTTACTCAGTGTTACGAATGATTCACACGGTGTAAAAATGGGCGGACGAAGTTAAAGATGACCCTAACTCAGAACACCCCTCGACTCCTACTGACGACGCTCATGTCAGAAACGTCAACGGAATTGTGCGTGCCAATCGAAGACCGACTGTTCCAGAGACTGAAAAAGAATGTAACTTTTCAGTTTTATCATGTTATGAAATCCTGACACAGCATCTTGGTATGCATCGTGTTGCCATCAAGTTCGTCCCACGACTCGTGAGAAAGATCTTCGCCTCGCAATCTGTGAAGAGCTTTTAGATCGCGCAGATGAGAAAGAGATGTTCCTTAAGGGAATAATAACTGGTGATGACACGTGGGTCTACGTTTATGATGTTGGGACCAAGATTCAGTCTGTACAGTGGGTCAGGAACGGTTCTCCAAGACAAAAAAGCTCGCCAGGTCAGGTTAAATTTCAAGACAATGCTGATAGTTTTCTTTAATTTTGAGGGATTAGTTCATCATGAATTCGTACCACAGGGACAAAACGCTAATCTATGACACCTTTAGGACGTATTGTGACGCCTGCGAGAAAATCTGAGAAGGGAACGGCTTGAAATGTGGCGAGACAATTCATGGCTCTTGCATCACCGTAACGTCCCTGCACATTCATACCTGTTGGTGCGTGACTGTCGCACAAAAAACGAAATCACTTTGCTCTCCAGACCTGGCCCCTGCGGAGCTTTTTTTTATTTCCAAAGTTGAAAATCTCGTTGAAGGCACAAAGATTTTCAACGATGGACGAGGTAAAAGAAAATTCGCAGAGGCTCTTCGCACGATCCAGCAAAAGACGTACCAAGACTGCTTCCTAAAATGGAAACGGCTTTGGGACGGGTGTATCAGTTGTAGAGGAGAGTATTCCGAAGGAGACCATGCACAATAAGTAAAACTTAAGCGTAGAAAATTTTGTGGATTTGCTCCACATAAATTATAATAGTCCTCAGCCGGCAGGAATCGAGAAAAATCGGAAGCCTTCGATTTACTTCGACAACCGTTCGCTGACTTTGGAGATCCTACAATACTGTAGCGATGTAAGAAGAATTCCATTGTTGAACATGAGCGAGCTGTATAGTCTATATCTATGGGAACTGAGCGAACTGTTGTCACAGAAACATCTTAGGTCGGTGTGGAATTTAAAATTTTCCCGGCGAACTAAATATTCAGAAAGATTTCGGGCTTGCAGCCGGTCGTTGTTAGCTTCCATCCACGATATTTCGACTGGACAACTGACAGCCATCCTCAGGTAAGCCATCGAAGACTGGCGACGACGCTCTCCGTTCCGCAATATATAGCGTGCAGCGAGTAT
Source organism: Schistocerca cancellata (assembly GCF_023864275.1). NCBI lineage: Eukaryota > Metazoa > Arthropoda > Insecta > Orthoptera > Acrididae > Schistocerca > Schistocerca cancellata. Next base: position 1,104,952,512 of record NC_064626.1, on the reverse strand, counting down.
TCCGCGCATGCGTCAAAATCATATTGACAGACGAACCACACGCCCGCCAGCAGCGCCGTCGCTGGTGGAACTGCAGAACTCAGCCGTCTTCGGCGTTGTCAATTGCCGCGGCCACCGGAGTACTCTGACGTCTTCGTCTGGAGCAGATCTTAGAGATGACGGGGTTCCACGCATTATCTAGCTGGTATCCATTGTCACGGTTGATAAGATTGTCTGTCATTCCAATTTCCACCGATTCTTTTATGACGGAAACCCAAAAGGATGTTGCTGTGGCCAAAGTTGTCTTGTCATACTCCATTGAGTGTCCAGTGGAAATGCAATGCTCAGCAATTGCAGACTTGCTAGGTTGCAAAAGGCAAGTACAGCGTTGATGTTCAGTGCAACGTTCTTCTACTGTTCGCAATGTTTGTCCTATATATGACATGCCACACTGACAAGGTGGCATAAATTCCCGCCTTCCGCAATACCAGATCGTCTTTCACTGATCCCGGCAGGTCGGTAATCTTGGATGGTGGACGGAAAATTACTTTCACTTCGAAACCGTGGAGGATTCTTGCAACTTTGAAGGAAATGTTGACAAGCGTGACCATAGCTACCAGCAAGATAATGCGTGGAACCCCGTCATCTCTAAGATCTGCTCCAGACGAAGACGTCAGAGTACTCCGGTGGCCGCGGCAATTGACAACGCCGAAGACAGCTGAGTTCTGCAGTTCCACCAGCGACGGCGCTGCTGGCGGGCGGTGTGGTTCGTCCGTCAATATGATTTTGATGCATGCGCGGAATACTCGCTCCACGCTATATATTACGGAACAGAGGGCGTCTTCGTCAGTCTTCGATGGCTCACCTGAGGATGGCTGGCAGTTGTCCAGTCGAAATATCGTGGATGGAAGCTAACGACGACCGGCTGCAAGCCCGAAATCTTTTTGAATCTTAGGTCGGTATTTATACAACTAGATTCTGTCATGTTTAGTCTTGGACGAAATGACTGTTGAAATGAGACCTCTCCCACTTGATTCATAAATCACCTCACTTTCTCGTTTTCGTTTCCCATTAATTTTTGCCCCCTCCCCCCCACCCCCTCTACGCCTGCGCCATTTGCGGTGACCGTCTCATCACCTTTTCAGTACAGCCTTGAGCATGTCAAGTAAATGAAGCTGGGAGTGACACATGACTTCCGTATAAGGTGGCTGTTTGTTCACATTTCCCCTATTTTACTCTGTTTATTAGTAACCGCAATGGTGAATAACTGTTGTTGCTCTATGTCACATGTAAGCATATATCATAAGTAGTGGGGCCATGTATGAATGGGCCACTTTCATCAATGCTTTCTTTACGCAAAGAGGTACTCCCTCCCCCACAGTCAAGGTCAAAGTCACCCACCTCCATCACCCCCACAACCGTCACCCCTCCCCCATCACTTCCTCCATCGTAATTCCCACCACCTAACCTCCCCATCCCCCCCTTTCCAAGCAACTGGCCGATCTCGGTCTTGTCCTGCATTCCTTAGTATGAGCTCAGAAGAAATTTGAGCAGTATCATGTGGGACATTAGCCGATTACATTCTAATAATTACGAATATTATCTAATTATAATGGTTAAGTCTCAGTTACACAGTAATAATCATCAATAATTGAATGTCACTAAAAGTGAGAGTTGCATCGTCATGTTGACTGGAGTATATTGATTCGAAAATGCTCTTCTCTATATGGCTGAATCTACATGACATATCACAGCCACCAAGTACTCCCTATTTAAATAAATGTTGTCAAAAATTGCCCCTCTGTAGTATGCAGGAAGAATAAATACAAAACACATAGGTAAACAAAATAAAATATGGCGTTTCAGTCTTCGATCGCTATTCTTTATTTTCAATTACCGGTTTCGAGCTAGCTGCCCATCTTCAGATCTGTTAGACAATGTTAAAAATGTTCCCAGTGAGACAACCATGTCTAGTTTTGATAAACTTGTGCCTAGTCAGGCTGTGGGAGATGTGAAAGCATTTTTTAAAGCTAAGCTTAATATAGTGAAAGCTAATTTAAAAATACATTTCAATAAGAACTGTTTGCAATTAGGTGTTGCACCAAAGTACGCAAGGGTAAAGATAAATAACAGCAGTATCTCAGCCACAAAAGTTAAGAAGAGAGCAGAACAGTCATGGATAAGACAGGAGATCTAATCAGGGTACATCGAGAAAGACAAACTCAATAAGCTTACGTACGATTTACATATGAAGTTAGGTAACCTATTGTCGCCACTGCAGTTTAGACAAGTTGAATATGAGATTGAAGCAAGAATCCAAGTACATAGGGACGAAATCATAAAAAGACACAATAAGAAAATTACTAATCTGTGTAAAACAATAGCAAAGGCAGAGAGGGAAACAGATAAAATACAGTATGTACATAAGTTTTATGACAGAACCGTTAACCTAACAGATATTGTCTTTTCTAAAGAAGAGCAGAAGCTTTTGGATAAGAGGCTTAAGCATAATCCGCGAACGACCTTGCAAGATCGAGACATCAAGAGAATGATCGCAGAATTTAAGGTAGCATGTAGGGATGCTAAGTTAACTAAAATCCAGGAGACATGTATCGCCATCAAAGCCAAAGAGGCAATTGAATGCCAGAAAACTTTACATAACGGTAAATATAGTGAGATGAGGTTAGTGAAAAAAATTAACTTAAAACTGGATTCTAACAACGCAATCGTGATTAAGTCAGATAAGGGCAGTACCTCAGTTGTCATTTACGAAAAGGAATATATAGATAAGACAATGCGGTTTTTTCAGGAAAATGGAATTAAAGAAGTCAAAAAAGATTTAACAAAGAAGTTTCAGACAGATTTAAAGGCAAGGATAGAAGCAATACAATTTTTATTCACTCCAAATGAAAAAGCTGGATTATTAAAGATGAATCCAAGAACACCAGAAGCAAGAGCGCAAATAAAATTGCACAAGGAAGAACAAACCAATGCGTGTTATTTTCAATGGGAAGGAAGCCGTTAATGAGCTCTTGAATAGGGCTTTGTACCGTAAGTTAAAATCTGCGTATAAATACGAGCAAGTTTACAACGTAAAAAATAGTGTGTGTTTCGCGAACGAAGTGAAGGACATTGCAATCCCAGAGGATGCAGTCCTAGCCTCATTGGACGTCGTGAACCTCTACACTAATATACCAATACCGGAAACTTTGCAAATTATAAGGAAAAACCTGATAAAAAATAAGTCAATGAGCATGGGTGAAATCGTCGAACTCATAGATATGCTAGAGTTCACACTGAGTTTTAATAGTTTTATCTTTAACGATAAAGTTTTTATTCAAGATGAAGGTTTAGCTATGGGTAACAGTCTATCAGGCATTTTAGCTGAAATTTTTATGAATGACTTTGAGAACAAAGTTTTTAGCTCTTTTCCAGAAATTAAGGAGAAGTTAATTTATTACAGACGGTATGTTGACGAAACTATTTTATTATTCAAAGGGGAAAAAGAAGATGTAGAGGAAATGACTAAAGTTTTAAACGAGCAGCATCCAAAAATTCAATTCACACTAGAAATGGAAAACAATGGGGCGATTAACTATTTAGATTTGACCGTCAGAAAGGAGGGAGGCAGGCACGTTTTCGGCGTCTATAGAAAAGACACTTGTTCCGACAACATCATAGTAGCGACGTCGCACCACCCGGCACAGCATAAAAGAGCGTAGTTTCACGCAATGTGCAACAGAGCCCTCAGATTGCCACTACAGGAAGATGAGTTGCAGAAAGAACTAGGTACTATTAAGCAAGTAGCAGCAGCTAACGGATACAAGACACAAGATGTTACACGTATGTTTAACAAGATCAAAAACAAATCCGCGGGCATCAGTAGCGATTCTAGGAAAATTAAAGTTAAGAAGAAGTTTGTCACCCTGACATACAAAGGGCGTGTGTCGGAAAGAATTGCTAAATGCTTTCCAAAAAACATCGCAGTGGCATTTCAGAACGAAGGGCAAATGGCACATAGATTAAGACATAAACCAGCAACGACGAAACAAATGAAATACAATAATTCCGGAGTACATAAGATAAAATGTGCTGAATGTGACAGTTATTATATAGGACAAACAGGGCGGAATTTTGAAATTCGATACAGGGAACATTGCAGTCATAGCAATCGAACAGCATTTGGAACACATGTAAAAGAGAGTAGACATGAAGTGAGTAATATAAATGAACAAATGGAGGTGCTACATAAAGCTCCGAAAAGTCTCTATCTCAACGTGCTCGAAGAGATTGAAATATACGCACATCAAAGAAAAACCCCAGGCCTACTACTTAATGAGCAAAGTGATTTTATGCACAGGAATTATTATGAGATTTTTAAAGACCTGTTTTAGGCTTACTCTTGAATGCAACAGCACGCCCCAGTAGGAAACAGCTACAGCGGAACGACCCTCAGCGTACTGGCGGCGAGGTGAATTGGGCGCGGCGCAAGACGACTCGGCGTGGCACCTTCTGACGTAGGGAAATCCACTCCACCACCAATCAAAAACAAAGAAGAGCAAACGCACATTTTCGGAAGAATATCTACATTTTAATTATATTTTATGTTTCTTTATAAAGAAATTTTAAATTAATGTAAAAATCTTTCGTTTCATGGTCCACTCAAAAAGATTATTCATATGTTATTACCTTAAAAATTGTTTTATTAAAAAGAATATTCGCCATTAATATATACGGCGAAATAATAACAGATGCACAATTGTTATAGGTAGAGGGCACTTTTTACTATTACCAATCAGGTTACTTTTAAATACTGCGATATAATGTTTTAACAGATTGAAATTTACTTTACTTATGACAGTGAACTGTGTGTTCCGTACGGACAAGTTACTCTGTAACTACAACACATGGTATGTTGGCATTTAATACGTTCCAAATTTTCTTTTTGTAAATTAAGATATTTTTATCACTAACTGTATCTCTCTTATTAATTACATTTTTAACATTGTCTAACAGATCTGAAGATGGGCAGCTAGCCCGAAACCGGTAATTGAAAATAAAGAATAGCGATCGAAGACTGAAACGCCATATTTTATGTAATGAACGATCGCGGAATTTCCAGTGAGACAACCATGTCTAGTTTTGATAGACATAGGTAAACCATTACAAAAAGATCTGTAATTTTAAATAAAAAATCCATCATAATAACCGAGAAAATCGCTGAAAGGTTAGAAAAAGCGCCCTCAAAAAACCGTGTCATATTTCACGTAAATAATAAACAGAAAACACTGCTGTTCAGCATTGTATGAGTTAACATGCCTGAGATACACACTGTAGGGGGAACAAATGTGTCATAATAAGAGCCTGTTACGAAAACTTTGTAGTAAAACATGTCTGACGCACACACACTGCTGTAGAACAGAGAATGTAGGAATGGGAAAACAAAAATCACTGATTGTTCTCCCGAGCTTAAAAACACCCCCCCCCCCCCCCCCCATACACGCGACATATTTCGCGTAAATAATAACACAGGAAACACGCCTGCTCACTTTCTTACGAGTAAACCATGTCTGACACACGCATACATACATACATACACTTGAGGAAAAAGGTATTTTTTCGAGGGTAGGACTTCAGAGAGCAGTCGGTCGTGAGTCGGCTGCTGTCTGACTGTGCGCCCAGAGCTCTCACATGCCGCTGGTCGCTGATGTCTGAAGGCTCCCCAGCGGCCATCATCAGTCACTGCCACACAGACAAGCCTCCTGCACCCTCCACGCTCGATCACTACGTGTGATCAGTCACTGTCACACATCCACGCCTCCACACGCTGGACCACTGTGATAATGAGTAGCTCACTGACAAGCAGTTAAAAATGACAGACAGGTGGTACCAGCAAACCCTCCAGAAAGCCAAAACTCTATTACAAATAGTGATCCTTACGGAATCACTTCCCACCCCCTCTGTAAATGGCAGAATACCGTAAGGGGGTGGTCTGTGATACTATTACAGCAGACATCTTAGGAATGTGACAGAGCAGATAATCTTTTTAAAATTTTCCATTTAGCAATATACCTAGCAAGGGGCCAATGCGATCATCAATTGGCACTTCAGTGACAGGTGGTTAAAAATTACTCGTAGGCATCATCTGTTAATCGTCCAGAAGGTGGACAATTCGATTATAGGTAGCATTCATGCAAAATCACATTCTGCCGCATCTGTAAACGTCGATATCTCAGGAAATGTGTGACAGCAGGTTTTTTTTTCTTTTTTTGTACTATTTTCCATCCAGCAGCTTGCCAAACATCAGACCACTGCGATAATGAATTATGAGTTCAGTGACAGGCGGTTGAAAAAAAAACTAATAAGCGGCACATGCTGACCCTCCAGAAGGAGGGGAATTCCGTTAGAGATGGACTAAATACTCCATCTAGCCCCCTACATGAAATCATTAAAGTTTTTCCTTCTTGGAGCTGACAGTGGTATCCAATTTGCATGGCGATAATTACAACAGCGGATGGTGGGAACTGCATCAGACCTCGAGATGTGGGGGAGGAGGGGAGGAGAAGAGGAGGAGACTGGTGGTGGGGCAATCAGTGAAATCATTTTGGCGCGGGGAGTTGACTGGCTCTGGAGCAAAAATTTGCATCTGCGCAATCCTTCAGCCGTCCATCAACCAGAGGCATGTGAGCAGCTCTGGGCACATCGTCAGACAGCTGCCGACTTGAGGCCGAATGCATTGTAACACAGTGAATAGTGTCTGAAGTCACATCCCTTTTCCCTAAGTGTACACACGTGTCAGAAGGATTTTATTTGTAACATAGTGAATAGGAGTGTTTTCTGTTTTATTATTTACGAAAAATATGACGTGGTTTTTTTTTTCCTCTCAGTGATTTCAAATTACGAATCATTTTGTCCTGTTTAACCCATGTATGTTGTATTTACTCAGTCTGCATACTATATATGGCCGATATTCGACAGCAATTATTTAAATGGGGAGTAATTGGTGGCTGTGATGCGTCATATACTCGGCCTTACAGAGAGGAGCATTTTACGAGGGTCATTCAATAATCAAAGAGACAAATTTGTCTGGGGAAATAACCGTTAGTAGGGCAAGTTTGGTACTTTTATGGCTTTAAGTTGGTATCCCTGAGATGAGCCTTGATCAGCCGATATATCAACATTGTTTTGTCTATAACCTCAAAAATATATTTCAAGATGGGAGTCCTCTTGAAACGTCCATATTAGTTTAACAACGTTCTGTTATTCGTTTTTTACTTGTCGAAGGCGAAAAACCAGTAAATATACACTGTAGAATGTCTAAACTTTATGGTGAAGGTTCTATGAATCGTACAAATTTTTACAAGTGGGTAGAGCAGTTCAAAAATGGTTGCGACTCAGTGACTGACGAACACCATTCTGGCCGACCAGTTGCAGTTTTAACCCCTTCACTAGATATTCGAATTCATGACATTGTTACATTATTCTTGCCGACCGTCGTGTGACTGTGGAAGTGATAGCTGATAAGGTTCAAGTTAGTACTGGTACATTCTCAACATTATCTGCAACGATCTGAAGTACCGCAAAACATGTGCAAGACGGGTCCCAAAGAAGTTGACGTGGCTACACAAGGAAACAAGTTCGCGAGTGTGCACAGAGCTAAAGGAACGTTACGAAAACGAAGGTGAGCACTTCCTCAACAAAATTTTAACTTGTGATGAAACTTGGGTTCGCTATTATGAGCCAGAATCACAAAGACAAAGCATGAGCAGGAAAAGTCATGTTGACGGTGTTTTGGGATGCTGAAGGTCCGGTTTTTTGTGATTATCTCGAAGAGCAGCGTACAATGAACATCCAATACTACTCGGATTTGCTTTTAAACAAGATGAAGCCAGCCATGAGAGAGAGACGTCGTAGATCTCAGAGGAGAGGTGTGATTCTCCAGCAAGGTGACGCACTTCCTCATATTGCTCAACTAACCCGTGAAACCATCGACAAAATGGGCTGGGAAGTACTGCCTCATCCCCCTTACAGTCCTGATTTAGCACCTAGTGATTTCCATTTGTTTGGTGCACTGAAGGAGGCATTACGTAGGAAGAGGTTCCACGGCAACGAGGATGTGAAAAGGTTGTGGGAAATTGGTTCAAACATCAAGATAAAAAGTTCTTTGCCGCTGGAATAAAAAAAAGCTTGTACCCCGTTGGAACAAGTGCATAAATATTCAAGAGGATTATCTTTAAAAGCAGAGAAAGTATTGTTTTGTAAAAATAAACGCTTTTTTCTCCAGTCCAATTTGTCTCCTTAATTACTGAATGACCCTTTTATAATTCAGTCCTCACTGTTAATCAGTAAAGAATTGTAGTGACATTAAATCATTGGTATTTATTACACTTTAACTGAAAATTAACCATATAATTAGGAAATTATTGGTAATTATTACCCATCAAAGCCAGTTTCTTGGAAAAGGGCATGCAGGGGATATGGTGGGAGAGGTGGTTGCAGAAGTTATAGGAGGAGGATCAGTCGTTGGGGTGTGGAGGGTGTGGCAACTTGACCTTGACCTTGACCTCGACCTAGGATGAGGGGGTATCACATTTCAGTAAAAAAAAAAAGACATTAACCAAAGTGGCCCAGAACACACATTGCACCACATCTACCATAAACGTCTAGTTATAGTTTTCATACTAGTAAGAGACTCTCTGTGGATAAAAGTCTAGTTGAAGCCAGTCATTCACTTATGTGTTTCATGCAGCCATAATGTTTTTTCTTTACTATTATTTTTCATGTATAATTCCGTAGGACGAAATTGAGGAGCAAATCTCCAAGGTCATTGAACTTGTCATACATGAAACTACAACATAAAAGTAATAACAGATCAAATAAAATGTTTATGAATGCAAAAAGACAAGCCATAAATTTAGGTAAATGCAGTCAACTGTATAACATAGGAATCAGTTTAATTTTTCAAGGAACTCCTCAACAGAATAGAAGGAGTGACCCAAGGGGAAACTCTTCAGTTTCGATTTGAAAGGAGTGCATTACTGGTAAGATTTTTGAATTCTTGTGGTAGCGTATTGAGAATGGATGCAGCAGTATACTGCACATCTTTCTGCACAAGAATCAAGGAAATGCGATCCAAATGAAGACTCGATTTTTGCCAGAGTGAAAGCTGCTAATTCTTGGGAATAAGTTGATATTGTTAAGAAGAAACGACAATAAAGAATATGTATATTGAGAGGCCAATGTCAGGATACCCAGAATAGTGAACAGGGGTCGACAAGAGGTTCGCAAACTTACACCACTCATTACCTGAACTGCCCGTTTCTGAGCCAAAACTGTCCTTTGAGAATGGTAAGAGTTACCCAAAATATAATACTATACGATGTAAGCGAATGAAAATAAGCAAAAAGACTACTTTTCGTGTAAAACGATCACTTACTTCAGATACCGTTCGAATGTTAAAAGTGGCAGCGTTAAGTCTTTAAACAAGATCCTGAACGTGGGCTTTTCATGACAGTTTATTACTTATCTGAACACCTAGAAATCTGAACTGTTAATTTTCACTAATCATATGCCCATTCTGTGAAATTAAAATGTCGGATTTTGTTGAATTGTGTGTTAGGAACTGTAAAAACTGAGTCTTACTGTGATTTAGCGTTAGTTTATTTTCGACAAGCCATGAAATTATCTCATGAACTGCATTATTTGAAATAGAGCCAATGTTGCACGCAACATCCTTTACTACCAAGCTAGTGTCATCAGCAAACAGAAACATTTTAGAATTACCGGTAATACTAGAGGGCATATCATTTATGTAAATAAGGAACAGGAGTGTCCCCAGGACTGATCCCTGAGGCACCCCACATTTGACTGTGCCCCACTCAGACCCCACATCACAGCCATTTTCAACACCGTGGATAATTATGTTTCGCTGTCTGTTGTTAAATTAAGAGGTGAACCAATCGTGAGCTACTCCCAATGTTCCATAAAGGTCCAACTTCTGTAGCAATATTTTGTAATCAACACAATCAAACGCCTTAGTTAAATCAAAAACGGTGCCTAGCATTTGAAACCTTTTCTTTAATCCATCCATTACCTCATAGAGAAAATAGAATATACTACTTTCCGTTGTTAAGCTGCTTCTAAAGCCGAACTGAATATTTTATAGCAAATTTTGTGATATAAAATGATCAATTACCCTTACACAGGTAGCTTTTTCAATAATTTTAGTAAAGACTAATGGTATAGAAATAGGTCTAAAATTGTCTGTATTATCCCTTTCTCCATTTTTATAAAGCAGCTTTACTACTGAGTACTTTAATCGTTTGGGAAACTGACCATTATTAAAGAAAACATTAGAAAATATGGCTAACTACAGGACTAACATGTGCATCACAGTACTTTAATATTCTGCTAGGCACTCCCGCATATCCATGAGACTCCTTAGTCTTCAGTGATTTAATTATTGGCTCAATCTTCCCCTTGTCAGTATCACAGAGGAGTATTACAGACATCAATCTCAGAAAGGCATTTTCCCAGAGAGTTATATGATTCTCTGTAGAAACTAAGTTTTTATTTAATTCACAAGCAATGCTAAGAAAATTATTGTTAAATACTGTACATATATCTGACTTATAAGTAAGAGAAATATTTTAACTACGAAATAACTTTATATTGTTGACCTTGTGCTGCTGACCAGACATTTCCTTCATAACTGACCACATTATTTTAATTTTATCCTGTGAATTAGCTATACTATTTGTATACCACCTACTCTTTGCCTTCGTAATAACATTTTAAGTACTTTACAATGTTGTTTGTAATGGACTACTGTAGCTTGATTGAGACTGCTTCTAACATTTTGATATAATTCCCACTTTGTTCTACATGACATTCTTATCCCTCCAGTTAGCCAACCAGGCTGCCTTTTGCTGCTAGTACCATGTTCAGAACATTCTAATGAAAAGCAGCTCTCAAAGATCATGAGAAACGTATTAAGGAAAGCACGATATTTGTCATCTATGTTATCGGCACTATAAACATCCTGCCATTCTTGTACCTTAACGGGGTTTAAAAAGCTCTCTATTGCTGTGGGATTAGTCCTTCTACATAGTTTATAATTGTATATAATATTTATTTCAGTACAAAAACCTTTTAGTGTTATAATTTGTGCATCATGGTCTGAAAGGCCATTCACCCTTTTACTAACAGACTGCCCATCTACTAATGAAGAATGAATAAAAATATTGTCTTTGGGTGTGCTACTGTTCCCCTGCACTCAGGTTGGAAAAAAAACAGTTTGCATCAGATCATATGAGTTAAGTAGGTCTTCCAACATCCTTTTTCTTGCACAATCACATACAAAATTAATATTGAAGTCACTACCTATAAATAATTTTTGGTACTTCCTATAAAGTGAACCAAGAACCCTCTCTAACTTGAAGAGATACGCTCTGTGGTCAGAATTAGGGGACCTAAAATCAACGACAATTAGAAGTTTAGTTTCACTAAATTCAACTGCCCCTGCTCAAAATTCAAATACCTGTTCATTGCAGTGTCATGATATGTCTACGAACTCAAATGGAATGCAGTTTTTTACGTACATGGCCACTCCCCCAGCCCGCAAAAAACTCGCTAAAAAACAGCCCAGTAATCTGTATCCTGGTAAAGGAAGCCTCTGAATTGTCAAATTATTTGAGTGGTGCTCCGATATACCAATAACGTCAGAGTCAACATCTATAAGCCGTTCACTAATTTTATCTCTAATACTTGTTATATTTTGATGAAATATGCTAATTCCTTCTCTACTTGGATACCTGACCTCCTCTGAAGGTGATTCTTCTGTTAGAGGACTTCCTTGAAGCAGGTGTACCTATCAGCTGACTTCAATCTAAAGAAGGTGCAGCTCTAACACCAACTACTACAGGAATTTTTCCATGAGTGATCCCACCACCACCCACTACATTGTCACCTATAAGCTTTGCCAGCCTCCCCTTCCCAAATCTATTGAGGTGCAGGCCATGCCTGGTGAAACCCGACATAAAGACAGACCCAAATGGCACCACTGCAATTTCAAGCATGCCCTCCGCCATCAGTGCCTTCTGTAGCAACATATTAACATGCCTAACAGCAACATTAAGATGAGGCCAATCATGACTCTGAAACAGTTGCACGTAATGCACGTTAGTGCCACCAGTTTAAGTAGCTGTCTTTACCATGTCACCACCTACATCATATTTCCCGTACCTGTCAAGACTATTCCCTTTTCCACGCACAATCACTACCTTATCCTCTTCCGTAAAATTCCCTTATGCTGTAAGTCACCTGAGCCAACCCTGCGCTAGACTTCACAGTGCTGGTGACCTGGTATTCAATCCCAACACTTCCTGCTACTGCTGGCGCACAGCTCTGCCATGCAAACTACTTAGTAGCACAACCTTCTCCATTCTGTTAGAATTTACAACTGACTTAGGCTCTCTAACTGCTGAGGACTGCTGCCTGTTTCCTACACCTACAGCTACAATACGCTTCTCTCCACTCAACTCTGACAATTGGTCAATTCTATTGCTTATACGCAAAGTACAACTTTCTGAATATTTTCTCGCTGCCAGATCCTATTAAACAGCGCCCTTCATCGTCCTCAACCTGTCTAGTTTCTCCTTTGCGTCCTGTAACTACAACTGAAGGGCACAAATCTTACACTCCTGCTCTTCTGTCAACTTATTACTACTACAAATTCTGAATTTCCAGGAGAGGATCTCGCTAGAATGCCCTTGGCTTCCCCACTTCATCCCCCCCCCCCCCACACTGAAAATACTTTGAACAAATTCCAAACTGCAACCCACTGATTGCAATGCTTCTCACTCTTTGTAAAATTTTAACAGTTACTGAAAAAACTACACGTCTACATTACATAAGTTCAGTTACAACAGTAGAATTATTTAAAGAACTAACAATAGTGGCCACGAAATTCTCTCTCTACTGAAAACGCAACAATTTTTTTTAATACTACTAAACCACAACTAATACCAATATCACCAAAACTTCACACAATTTGTTAACTAAAACCAAAAATTCAAGCAGCTATTGGAACACTCAACGAAAGTAAAACAGTGAATGAAAATTTTACAGAAATATTTTACTAGATATAATAAGAAATGTTAGGTGAAACTAGTGTATGAAATTTACTAAACGACTTCAACACACAAACAACTCTAAAAAACATAGTAGGCCAAAGTGTCCGAAAATTTATTAAAATGTTATTGCTCCAGAAACAGCACGAGGCACCGTTGAAAGCTACTAAATTTAATAACTTATAACGGCCATTACTCACCATGAGTTTATAACACTCCCGTGTGCTACTGCCATACCATAACCTTAAAGTTGGAGGCAGATCGTAAAATGAAACTATCTTGTTAAAGCAATTATGGTATAAAGCAACAGAGCAGTGTTGCCTTCTGAAAGGAATTTTGTTGTGTTGACCGTGATGTACCTAACGGAGATAGCTTATAGTAAGTGAAAGTCAGAATTACGTAAGTATTTAAACAGTAACAAACAATTTACTTATCCACAGTGTCCAAATGATAATAAAAACGGTCGCCAGCCTAATTAGGCATGAGAATGAGTAACATTCTTACACAATAACTGAAAATAAGTAACTTCAATGGGCAAACACAGGCTATACTTTTGTCACTCGAGAGTGCAATGAACTCTGACACCTGCATATGTTCACGTTAAGGTTGGAGCTGACAGAGCAGAACAAACTATTTGCATAAATATAACAGATAACAATATACACTATTACTTTCAGGGTTTCTTCAAACTGAATGGTCTCAATAACATTACTATTAATATTCGCTGTAGAATCATAAATTGGACATAGGTTCAGTCTCTCTTTTACCAATTACTTTCCTATCTAACATGGAAGAAAAAAAAATATTTCACTAGCAAACTATTTCTCACTGTCCTCTGAATAAAAGAAGTTACTGTTTTCATAGATAGTGGTCTTTCTGTTACTTGTTACCTAGTTTAGCACAATAGACAAACTGTGGATCCTATTATACTATTAATATGCACTTCCAATACACAAGAGAGACAAGCACTTAGCAAACATGAGTATATAACTTTCCACAAATGCAGTTCACGACTTTTACTGCAGTGAGACACAACATTGACAAATTTGTAAAAAAAAACTGACTCACCTTTTAAAATTTACAACAGGCAGTACTATGATCATTAACTAAGCAAAACTTTATAAGCCTCATTTTTAAGAACTTTTAATTTTTAAAAGTAACAGCAAATTGTCTTTATTACTACCGCCTTCTACTTTCAAGCCAATGGTTAAATAAGTAACTTTGAAAGTCCACAAAACTTTAAATTGGACTGTTTCAATTGCTGGGAGGCTTTCAAAAAGCTGCATTTACTACCTACCACAATTTTACTAAATCCACAGTAAATCTGAATACTCCCTTCTTACCAAATTTCAAACAACATTATTTAATTAACTGTTTGGCTTTGAGGCTTTCTTTTTTTTCCACAAGGACCCTCGGTAATCTTAGTTCAAATGGAGAGGAACCTGAGAGGTGATGTCATAAGAAAAAATTCAATGGAGGTACATAAATTCAGTTATAAGTTACCTTATATTCGAGCACACTAAAACATCCAATAAGCTGATCCTTCACTGTACATTACTAGAGTTCTTCTGTTCCATTACAGTGATTGCGCAGTGTGGTGGCGAGTGCATGTTGGTAGGTGCATTTGCTGCCAGAATTGCTGGACTCTGTCATTTCTTGATGGCGATGATATATAACAATTCCAGAATAGTTCCAGCTCTTTATCCATCCATCTGAGGCATTGGAAAGCGTCAGAAAAGCCTCTCTCGGAACCAGCACAATACACAACTTTTACACGAGCAGTTCATAATTTGGTAGCTCGAACCCGACTGACTCTTGGTTTCACCTTTCTATCCACGCCCACCACATACTGCGTGCGCTACAGGGTTGCGTTCCTGAGGGGAACCGCACCACCTTTTACATACAAAATAACTCAGAACCCTAAGTGAAGGTCAGCAGTTTACATAACAGCAACCAAACATATTCAATACAACAGAACATTTGCACATATTGACATTTCTACAAAAAAAATTAAACAAAATTATTCAATTTAAAGATAACCAAAGAGATTATATTAGAAAGACAAAACATATAATTTGCTCATAATGGACGTATTACAGAGATTACACTTCCTACACTCTAAAATACATCAAAATTTTTAACAGGGAAAAGAATAAACACTCTCATGGTATCGATTCAATCCAACAATATTTACAGATACTCAACGTTATAACTTTAAACAAAACAAAAGGCAAAATAAATCAGTACAGCATTAGAGCTATGGTGTTACAAGGTATGACGGGAATAAAGGAGGTCGGAGGGGGGGGTCTGACCTTGGTTTTACGCAGCCTTTGAAATAACAACCACTTCAATGTTCAAGCTGCCCCAAGGAAGCTAGAGGCTGCCCCAGGAGGAATACTATGTCCTCAGTATCGACGATAAAGTACTCATAGCTATTGAGGTATGCATTTTGTAGTCCATGTTTACTAGACTTTTTTTTGCATCGAATGGTCATTCTTGTCATATCCCTGAATATTGACCATTCCTCTTGAGAAATCCTGTATTCGGAAAAAACTAGCTGTGCTCTTAACTCCCACTCATATCCCAACCCCGGAAATTGCGACATTTTCGGAAGCAACAGACAAATATTTGTGACAAGCAAGCCCATATTGTCTCTTTTCACGCCTCTCATTGGTTACATAAAACTATCATTCCATTGACTACAAGCGACTGACGTGTGTCTATCTGTAAGCAGTAAAGGAATACTGTCATCAATGGCGCTGACTCCGATCTATACCTAGACCTATATCGTGCACGCAAGGAGGTGCACTACGTAACATTTACCACTGCTGTCAAGCCACTGAATGTATACACATTTCGAGCAACGTTCATCTGAAGATGACATTTACATTCGACAGTCTGAGTGAACCTCTCCATATTATACAGATTTCCAAATCATTGTACTTATTTTGAAGCAGACACGATAGAAAGGTACACTAGTAGGTACCTATGGAGTGGAGAACGAATATAGTTGTTTAAAATTTTATTTTCCCTGGCGATAAATGAATATTAAAAATATAGTATCATAAAATAAAAAAGGAAGAATTCCGTTCCTAAAAATATTCGAATTTTGCTGTAATCACTTCGCAGAGAAATGTTTTGAAACAGAGAGGGTGTGGGTGTGTGTGTGGGTTGTAACGCCGGAAATGCATATCCTCCTATTTCCATCTATTGTACTATAACTTTTTTTCCTTATTTTGTTACCTGAAGATAAGACATTTCTGTGTCTTTATATATTGAATATATTGAAATTGTTTTACTATTTGTGTATATATATATATATGCATTTATGTCGATGTATAATTGGTTTGTTTTGTAAATATTATTTGTATTTTTACTCTGGGTCTGGCCTAGGGAAAACTATGCTACCGAACGATTACATCGATAGGTCGTGTGGAGAACCAAACTGTTTAGGATCATTGGTAGTGTTAACTCTGCCGCATGGAGCGCGGGCAGAAAAAGTCATGATGGAGTAGGGCGGTGGAGCAGGTGTGTTGTGTGACGCTCCCGCGAGTTACCGCGCTTTCGGGGTTTGGCAGGATGTAATTGCGCTCGACATTCTATGATAGTTTCTCACACAGTGTCGCGGACGGGAAGCATTACCTGGCGCACATCAAGAGCCCGTTTCGCCTGGTGACCGTGTCGAGAAGAAGGCGCGCCAACATCCAGCTTCTGCAACAGCGACGGCCAACAGTGAGTGACTGTCGCCACCTCCTCAACCGACGACTTCAAACCTTCAATCAACCAACAAGGAAGACTGGAAGCACGTAAAGTTTTAGAACTGTATGGCAGACCTCAGCTTTTCAAACTGTTCAATTTGCCTCACAAAATTACAGCAACATAGCATGAACCTTGATTGCTCATTGTTCCAATTTCATTACCAAGCAGGGTCCCTTCCTTTTCCGAAATGAACCTGAGTGTCGTTGAAATTCAAACGCCAGCATTAAAGTAATATCATTCCATTTCACTGCTTTAATTTCAAAGTTCAGTTAAGGTATTCATAGCTGGCTACAATATTTTGATTACACAAGCACAAATTAAGAGTGCGAGTTCTGTTACCATATTTAGCTTACCTGTGACTGCAGCTCATCTTGGTACATACTAAATTTTACTATTGTTAATTGTTCAGAATCATCCAATTCAAGTTAAAGTTAAATCTCTTACTTCTAAATTGTGTAGATTCAAGTAGCTTTTGAAATTATTGTTGAGAGCATCCCAAGACTAACTTTATTTTACTGAATTTCGTAGTGCTTCAGAAACAAAGCTCACTATTAATTTCAGTCACTAAATTAACTTTCAATTTTCCGGTTTTATTAATTCTTTTACTAAATTAAGTCAGAGTGTAGCGAAATTTAATACTTCTGACAAACCTTCAGTTTTCACACAACACGTGTCAACCTTCAGTTGCCACACTTCTAGTGCTAATTATATGTGCAATAACCTTTCTTTTTCAGTTATTATAGTAGTTGTCCATAGGATGGGCGACCATAATTTTCTCCAAATCTCAAATATCTAATTAACGCCAGTTAATTGTTAACGTAATGACCACACATTTACTTTCTTTATTAACTTTACCCCTTTTCAAAATTAATTTCCACCAGTTTCATTTGCATTTTTCCTTGCATTTAGATGTAACCCTTTCCTCCCTCTTTACCAACAGATTAACTTTGGTGACGATTATTTTTCGCAAATTTGCATTAGGTGCACGCAGTTTAATTTTTCACTGTTATTAAGGTCGATAAGTGAGGGGGAGGTTACAGTGTGTGTGTGTGTGTGTGTGTGTGTGTGTGTGTGTAAGCTGAACCAGCTCTTTGTACTTTTCAGGTAATAATTAATAATCGTAATTTCGTGTAATAATTACCTTACTATTTGCAGCCTATAAGACCCTGGACATGCTGTTGCAGAAGCAGCTAACACCGTTTGTCGAGGATGCAATTGGACACCAGCAAGCAAAGTTTACAACTATATATAAAAAGGCAAGTTTTACCAAAGAGCTGGGAATTTCGCAGAGTTGTTCACTGTCTTTTTATAAGATTCGAAAAAAGCACATGCAAATGTGAACAGGCAAGCAGTATGGCAAAACCTGGAAAGGATGCAAGTTCCCAGAAAACTAGTAAAACCAACACAAGCACGTATACAAGAGACAATATGCACGGTGAAAGTGAATGGGAATATGTCAGAGAAGTTTGGGGTGGGGATAGGAGTGTGATAGGGAGATACCCATTCCCCCTTCTGTTTAATCAGGTACTATAAAGAGCACTCAAAACAGTAACAAGTCTAGACAGTAATTCAGCTGGATAGAAGGATCAGCACCATGGCCTAAGCGAATGGTGTAGTTTTAGTATCACAGAATGAGTAAGATCTGGTTCAGACTGTAAGAGTGTTAAAGGATGACAATGAGAACAGGCATGAAGATGCGGATAAGACCAAATACTGGCAGTGAGCAGACAGAACGGTGACAGACCTTTAAATGGGGATGGTAAAAATCTTTGAAAGGGTAAAAGAGTGCAAATATGTGGGGCAATACTCAGCGAAAGGAATGAGACAGACCGGGAAATAACGGCAAGAATTCAAGCGGGAAACAGGTTATGGTTTTCATTCGGAAACCCCAGGTTTCTGACGATATCCACGGAGTTTAGGATCTACAAGACAGTAGTACGTATAAGTCGTGGTCCTATATGGAGTGGAGACCTGGACTCAGACCCAAAAGATAGATAAAAATCTCTTGACATTTGACAATACTTGTCTGAGACAGGTTTTTGAACCAGTGGACGATAGGGACGATTAGAGAAGCACGATAAACCCCAACTGCAGGAGTTGTACAAATCACTGAACACCGTGGCAGTGATTAAAGAGAAGAGATAGAAGTGGCATGTGTACGTAATGCGATCGCCAGGCAAGAGGTGGAAGGAAACGTCAGAGGCGACAGACCAATGGGATGACTACGGCTGAAATTGATTAATGGGATCAGAGAGGTTATGAGTACGATGGGTCTAGCTGAAGAAAAATACACGAACCGAGGAATATAGAGAAGGCTGATTGGCGAGACCAAACACCGACTGTGATCCGTGTGGCCAGCCTAGTAAGCAGGTAGGTAATACACTCCTGGAAATTGAAATAAGAACACCGTGAATTCATTGTCCCAGGAAGGGGAAACTTTATTGACACATTCCTGGGGTCAGATACATCACATGATCACACTGACAGAACCACAGGCACATAGACACAGGCAACAGAGCATGCACAATGTCGGCACTAGTACAGTGTATATCCACCTTTCGCAGCAATGCAGGCTGCTATTCTCCCATGGAGACGATCGTAGAGATGCTGGATGTAGTCCTGTGGAACGGCTTGCCATGCCATTTCCACCTGGCGCCTCAGTTGGACCAGCGTTCGTGCTGGACGTGCAGACCGCGTGAGACGACGTTTCATCCAGTCCCAAACATGCTCAATGGGGGACAGATCCGGACATCTTGCTGGCCAGGGTAGTTGACTTACACCTTCTAGAGCACGTTGGGTGGCACGGGATACATGCGGATGTGCATTGTCCTGTTGGAACAGCAAGTTCCCTTGCCGGTCTAGGAATGGTAGAACGATGGGTTCGATGACGGTTTGGATGTACCGTGCACTGTTCAGTGTCCCCTCGACGATCACCAGTGGTGTACGGCCAGTGTAGGAGATCGCTCCCCACACCATGATGCTGGGTGTTGGCCCTGTGTGCCTCGGTCGTATGCAGTCTTGATTGTGGCGTTCACCTGCACGGCGCCAAACACGCATACGACCATCATTGGCACCAAGGCAGAAGCGACTCTCATCGCTGCAGACGACACGTCTCCATTCGTCCCTCCATTCACGCCTGTCGCGACACCACTGGAGGCGGGCTGCACGATGTTGGGGCGTGAGCGGAAGACGGCCTAACGGTGTGCGGGACCGTAGCCCAGCTTCATGGAGACGGTTGCGAATGGTCCTCGCCGATACCCCAGGAGCAACAGTGTCCCTAATTTGCTGGGAAGTGGCGGTGCGGTCCCCTACGGCACTGCGTAGGATCCTACAGTCTTGGCGTGCATCCGTGCGTCGCTGCGGTCCGATCCCAGGTCGACGAGCACGTGCACCTTCTGCCGACCACTGGCGACAACATCGATGTACTGTGGAGACCTCACGCCCCACGTGTTGAGCAATTCGGCGGTACGTCCACCCGGCCTCCCGCATGCCCACTATACGCCCTTGCTCAAAGTCCGTCAACTGCACATACGGTTCACGTCCACGCTGTCGCGGCATGCTACCAATGTTAAAGACTGCGATGGAGTTCCGTATGCCACGGCAAATTGGCTGACACTGACGGCGGCGGTGCACAAATGCTGTGCAGCTAGCGCCATTCGACGGCCAACACCGCGGTTCCTGGTGTGTCCGCTGTGCCGTGCGTGTGATCATTGCTTGTACAGCCCTCTCGCAGTGTCCGGAGCAAGTATGGTGGGTCTGACACACCGGTGTCAATGTGTTCTTTTTTCCATTTCCAGGAGTGTATTTATTCTGTAATGTAGCGGACACTTACGAACAAAATGCGATAACTAAACATCATACAACGTAAAATATTAATTTGATATTGTCTATTATAAAAAGCAAAATGAAGAATGAGAAAAGAACATAAAACAACAGACATAGCCCCTAATTTGAACTTATTATAGCTCAAAATTTGATTTTTTTCGGGACATTTCCATTTTGGTGTACTAGGAATGGATGCCGTCGTGGCAAACGCATTAAACACAGACCTAGCAGCACAATCAAGTGCACATTAAAACTTAAAAAATAGCAATGATTAACAATTCTTTTCCAATAAGAATAGAATAGCGTCAATTGTCGCAAACACACGAAATGCCCTTGCATTTGTCTCTCAGGGCTTTAAGCCAAGGTCTTTCAATATATTAGTGAAAATTATTATGATGCCTATGAAACGCGTGTACGACATCCACGATACTTTTGAACGGTATCGGCGATATAATAATATTCAAACTCTGCAGAGCGACATTTTACGCCATACGGAATCATGTGTCCTGGGATGAATTGTATGAGACCAACGAAAATCTTGTTGCAGAGCCGGGCAAACGATACTCGCGTTCGAACAGCTCGAGCTTTCCCGATTCGTCGCAACGTTCGATAAAGTATTGAGCTTGTTCCAATGGTCACGTGACATTTGACTCGCGCAGTGCGAGTTCAAGGAATACGCACGAAACTGCGAACTTGCCACAACAATAAGCTATACCTCTGCTTAAAAGTTGACATTTTCGTGGAAGACTGAAGGAAACAGCATTAAATCCTACTACCACACGAACTTCTATTGTGTTCGAACAAATTTACAATACTAGTTCTTATACACTACCGGTATGTATGGATATATAAATATTTATGCTGATGTGTAAGTAAAGCTAACAGATTGAAGTCGTAAATGTTACCTGCCAAAAGAATATTATTTGATTGAACTGTGTATAATATTTTATTTGAATATGAGAGGCGGTAATGGTTTATCAAGTAGGTTGCAAATGAGCATTTCAGTCCCTATTCACGTTGTAGAATAGCAGTTAAAAACTTTACCATATTTTAAACAGTATGAAATCAAGACAGCAACATTCAAATGGAACAATCCAGACAGTTAATCAAGAATTAAATGCGGAACAAACGAAATGTATCGTAATAAAGGAATTGTACTTTTTATCTCGAGAATGAATTACGGCAGCAAGACCTATCTTCCAGACTGGACAATAAGACGCCACTAGATGGCGAGACAAGAGCAAGCTCGAGAATTGCAAACTTTTATTTATTTGTTATTTGTCTTTGGTGCATATTCCCTACACCTTAAAAGATAACTCAGTTCTTGTTTCACAGCTATTTTTATTATTAAAATCCGTAGTGTATTAAAACGTTGAGACGGGTCTTTGTGATGGTACCAACAACAGTCACCAGATCACAGGCCAGTCGATAGATTGAACAGAACCCGAGATTTCCCGAAATGTGAGTTAAGATATTCGAACAGTTCGAGTCGTTTTTAAACAAAGCCCTGTCATGTTGTATGCAGCTGAATGCTCACTCCATAGATGTTCCTACGCTTTTTGTTGAACGAAGTGTTTCATAGTATGGTTTCAGCAATTAATTACGTGTCGCTCACATAGTGTTAAAAAGATTTGTAATTGCAACGAATAAATTAGCTTAAAATATTAACAATTTTTTTAAGTACTAGTTTGTAGTTTTTGCACGTTTGTTGTGAATGGCAGTATGAAAAATCTTTGGTCACACGACGCAGAATCTTTGCTTGTAAGTCGCAATGGATGGTGCTGCTAAATAGTTATGTTGATAGTGGATGCTAATACTACAAAATATTTTGCGGCCAGCCTGAAAGTGAAGTCTCACTTCATTGCACACTTCTACACCATAACACTGAGCGAGGTAAAGAGCTATGTAAAATTAAATATAGTCCGTAAGACCCTTTAAAGATTTTTGCCTCATAGTGCGAATCTTTCAGTCCTTTTCAATTAAGATTCGCCTTGCCTCTACCGTGAACTCAGATCAAAGCAGTTTCTTGTTTCAGAGACACTACCTGCCAGAAAGATTTCTCAGCGGAACACAACTGTTTAGCTCAGTATTTGTATAACAGACATTATAATATTTTCTACTGTTTATTTTGTTATTAGAAGCACCTCAAGATACGTACTGAATTTCTCGTTGGCTTCGCCAACTCACAACCAACTTGTCACCTTGAAACCTAACCTAGACCTGGGGCTGCGCACAGATCAGTCACTACAACCAAGATTTCACAGTGGTCCAATACAAAACTTTAGCCCTCATCCCGCCTTCTTCAGTTCTGTTAAAAACACACAATTCTAGCTGTCACATAATTCTGTATAAACTCCAGGTTTACAGCTGGGAAAAACACAGCATGCGCCCCTACTCGTGTAAGGTATATCGACACAATTAAATCGCGTACAATGCTGAACGTTGTGCCCAGTTACGAAAACCGTCTGAAAGACAACTTTGAGGCAAAAGATCTTTAATTATTGGAATAAGGTTGCTTTTTTAGTTGTAGATCTTAGGGTAAAATGAGGAACAGCTTAAGGAGTATCAAAAGCAGTGTGAAGATCACGTTATGTTTGCAGGGATCAAGAAAGTCATGGCTCAAATGTCTTATAAGACACGTTAAGTGCAGAGTGTGCATTTCTACGTATCTGACGTACCACTCTTCGAATTTAGCCACATCAACTGCACATAAAGTAACGTGAAAAAGATTTAGTGCACGACAATTTCGCTCATACATTCAACGAAGTGAAAGTAGCCCCTGCCTGTTCCTGTATTTCCAGCGGTTCATTTTTTTTAAGAGAGAATAATGGCAAACGCTAGATTTACACGCCAGCAGCGTATTTAGTCGAAACAAGGAAGGATACTTTTTCCCCTTGTTTGAAACAAAGGGTACAAATGATCGCTGTATTATGTCAGCAAAACACCAAGAATACGAAACTGTAAATCAAAAAGGTTTAAGACACGCACTTGGATGAGTATAACTTCAGCGTATTTAATAACATAACACACAACCGTAAAAGGAGGGCAGCAGTGTACAAAAATGACGGACTAGTGTCTCATACCATGAAGTAAATGTATAATGTCTCGAACATTTTTAATACTTTGGCATTAGAAACAATCAGGTTTGCAACGCTTACTGCATGCTATTAAGAACGGGAACGCCACGAACATTTTGGAAAGCAATTGTAGATCTAATGATAAGTTTATTAATAAGATTTTATTGAAGCTTAAAATGTATGGAAACTCAAATGTATAGCCTAATTTTTTACGCTTATCACAAACTGGCCGAACGTACTAATTCCTAATCTCATGTGTTATATCGTCTATCATAGTAATGTTCACAAGAACGACACTCAACCTAAGAAGGCTGTATAAAAAACTATATTAACGGCTCACTGTTGTCCGAAAGCACCAGTAACTGACACGGATAGCTACAATAACTGTCGTAATCAGAAAGACGGATTGATTCATCAGTTTAGTACTTGTAGGCAAATAGTTATTTGTTGACACTATAGTGCAACTTTCAACAGTGTATTGCAGTCTATGTACCCCTGAGTACCGGCAGCTTTGAGACACAATGCGGCCGGCAACTTTTGCTTGAAAGAAGCAAAACAAGCCATCTTGTAAACTTTCTTTGTACTCTTAGGTGAAACAATAGGAAAGGATTTCGTGAGTAATTTTCATACAGATAACTTGAGACAAAGCCAGACAAACAATTTGTAAAAACAAACGCTTGTAAAAACAAACTCTTGTAAAAAAATGTTAACTTTAGCATTTTTTATCTTCGAAAGAAAATGCGTAATAAACACGAAACTTTGCGTGTGATAACTTGCCCTTGCCGTGTCTTCTAAAATAAAATATTCTTCCCGTTTTGCTTTGCAATAGTTTAAAATTGGGTGCAAATTTAAGGGCATTTGTAAAAACGCCAAAAATTGGTATTTTCAGTTCACTTTTACAAAAAAAAAAAAAAAAAAACTCTTGCAAACCATCTCTATTAGAAAGATCATGTTCAAAACGATCTAAAAAACTAGATAATTGCTTTAAAGTGTTCCAGACCAAAGGTAGAAGAGGTTTCTTTAAGGTTCTTAAGCTTGTATGTAGTAACGTGCTGCTCCGGAACCCAGTAATTTTCATTCTTGATTGCATATTAAAGTGTCCCTCTGCTCATTGGAAGACTTGCAGAAGTTTCAAATTCATCAATCTTTCTGATAAATGCATGTAACATATTGCCTTTGCTTGAGGTCTGTTGTTAATGTACTTCTTTCAGTGTCTCTTAAGTTTTGCTAGGAAAAGAGGATGCATCATTTCAAACTTTGCTGACATGAACTTTTGTTGCATCACTTAACAAAATGTGATGCTTTTCTTTAATACCTGCTAGAGTACGACCATGTTTAAACCTCTTTTCTTGCGCCGCTTTATTTTCTTCAGTTTCTTTTCTGATAAAAGCAAATTTAATGCCATTAATACTTTCAGTGAAGAAACAAGCCAGATCGATAGGTGTAAGAATTTACACATTAACTGGCCCTTGCAAGCCTGATCTTGCAACTAATCACATTATTGTACCTCCAACCCCTCCGCAGGGCTACTTTCCACGATTTACAGCAATACGAATACATTCCGTCGTCATTACAAATTGTCTTTGTGATAGTACTAATGGAAAAAAAATGTGAAACTTTTGTGTTGGGTGCTGGAGTCGTCACTGAAATAATGGTTGTGGGACACCTAAGCAAACTGTGTTTTCGTATTTGATCAGCTTCTTGATAAAAACATACACAGTAATTCTGCCACGTCACAGACAGTCACTGACTAAAGAAAAATTCATAGATTACACCTTATGATTTTGGGGTAAATAGAGTACATGACACATGGATGGATTGATGCTTGACTATTCTGCCTGTGGAAATCTTACACTGCATTCTAAACGATAAATGAATAATTTTCAGCAAAATTAGTTAGGACGATAAGCTCATCTTCGTTTAGAACACGTTCAATGGCTTTGAGACGCAAACTCTGATGTTTTGCAATGTAATGACCGCATGGTAGACTCCAAATTCTTGTTCCTCCTCTTTCAATGAATTTATTCACTACTGTTTGCTTCGCGTCCAGAATGTCTCAATCGGTACGGATACACAGTAATTTCCTGTGTATCACGCTATGTGAAATGGGTAGCAACTACAGATGCCACAGCTTCAGTACCGGGACACTTTTCGCAACGACATAGCATGTATTCTGTAAATTCCAGACTGTAAACTGCCATTCTGAGAAGCTCAGGTGATTACCTCAAATTATTAGAGACACAAAAAAGAGAAAAGTACCCATATTATTGGATTCTTTATGACCTTTCATTTTTAATAAAAAGAATTATATGGAGCTAAATGCTATGGAGATGTTTAAATACAAAACGTTTTTTTCTAGTTTTATGATTCAAGCTCACTTCCTACTCAAAGGGATTTTTAACATTACCTCTCCAGAGACTATTAAACAATTGTAAAACATAGTAAAACTGTCAAATTTAATGTGAGTACCAGCGGATTATGGGCGCATTTTCATGGCAGTTTTGTTTTTTAGGGCCGTATATGCTCGTATTGCAAAACCAAATCTTGTTTTTTATGTCTTGCTAATGAAAATGGTTTACACTAGTTTGCAGGAAATAGTTTTTCTAAAAAAAAAGCTGAGCTGAAAATACTCATTTTTGCCGTTTTTACAGATGTTGTCAAATTTGCCCCCAATTTGTAAACTATTGAAAAGCAGTATGGGAACTAAATTTTACATTCGAAGACCTTGGGTTGCTAAGGATCACATGTGTCAGGCTGATCACTCACTTACTTCCGGAGATATAAGAACTTAAAGTAAACGTTCTTTTCAAGCTTCTATTTTTTTGGCTGCACTTACCTCAAATTATCTGTATGAAAATTTCTTGTGAAATTCTTTCTTATTATTTCACTTACGAGAACGCTATCAGATGGCCTAGTTTTATTTCTTTCAAGGAAATATTACCGGAAATCTTACGAGGGAAATTGAAAAAGTAAACGGATTTTTGGGGAAAGGAATATTCATTCTAATGATAGAAAACTTAAACATACATTATTTTTCTACGTAACCTCCCTGCACTTCAACGCACTTTGTCAAACACTTCACAAGTTTTTTGATTCCGTCGGAAAAAAAAAGTTTTTGGTTGCAGCTGTAACCAATTTTATACCGCACCAGTGACTTCTGCATCGGTTGCAAATCTTCCCATGAGCGCTTCCTTCAACGGTCCAAACATATGGAAGTCGCTTGAAGCCTTGTCTGGCCTGTATGACGAGTGTTCCAGCAATTAAAATCCCAACACCTTTATTGTTTCGGCCGTCCGTTTGGCAGAATGTGGCCAAGCTTTATCTTGCTGCAGGATGACACCTCGCAGTTTTCCGCGACGTTTGGATCTGATTGCAAGTTTCTGTTTAGTTCGCAACACATCACAATAGTTCTCAATGTTCACAGTTCCGCCTCTCGGGGTAAAATTAACGGTTACCACACCTTCCATGTCCCAAAATAGTGTTAGCATAACCTTACCAGGTGATGGGTGACGTTTAAATTTCCTAACTTCTGGTGATGATTGGTGTTTCCAAACCATGCTCGCAGCCTTACTTTCTGATTGGTGATAATGCACTCACGTATCGTCTGCAGTAACGATTTGCTGTCAAAATCCATCTAGCTCGCGATGATAACGGGCCAAATGTTTACAAGAGGTGTCCATCCTTATGCTGCGGTAATTCTTTCCAAAAATTTGACCTGTCGTGTAAGATGGAATACGCTGAACCACGACTCATATGTAAAGTATTGGCGATTTCGTCCACCGTGATTTGTCTGTCTTCCATCAACATACCCTCAACCACTTCCAAATTGTCCTTAGTTGGTAACGTCGATGACCTGCCCGATCTTTCCTCGTCACTTAGAAAAGTTCTTCCCTGTTTGCAGCGCTCTATCCATCCACGATAAAAGCTGTCACCATACTGCGCTTGCTTTCGACGAATAATTTCCACGGATATATCATTTTCCTCAAACAAAAAGCGAGTCGCTGCCCTCATTTTGTCTTTGGTGCAGATCGACAATGGAGCTGCCATGTTTCACAGTCTGGTACAATACAACGAATAAGCTGGAGTAAGAGTGACACGTTGCATAGAATTGTTGCAGACGACAGGGTCATTCCATGTCAAGTCACCCAGGCCTTGACACCAACCATGTCAGATTTTGATGAAACTTGGTACAATTACTTCTTTTATCATCCTGAAAGCACCTGTAAAATTGTTTTGCTCTATCTCTTGTAGTTTTTTTTATAAATTTTTAAAGTTTTTAGATTTGGCGTTGTTTCAGCAGTCGGAAATCGTAACTTAAACGTGTCCTCACAACTAAAAAAAATTGTATATTAAAGAATACTCAAGATATCAGTATGAAATTAAAATCTTCCAAATGAAAAAAAAAATTTCAAGTCCCTTTTTTTATTTTATTTTATTTATTTTTTTTTAATTAGCTAACCGATGTTCAGTTTTACAAGAACTGCAATATCTAGAGTCTCAGACCTGATAGAAAGCTCAAATTTGTTTAAAAATACTCTTAATTGTATAGGCCATTAGATAAAAGAAAAATTATGTTTGCTTTTTAACCTGTTTAATAGTTACCTAATTTTTAAAATAATATTAATTATGTTTTAAAAATAAAATGTACCAAGTGACTTAGACACCGAAAATAAGTTTTTGTCTTCTTGGAGTAACAATGTACGCTTGGATTTTGTTTTGTTACTCCTGTGCTTTGAAGTAAAAAATTATTGCAGTGTTAAATAGTGCTTGGATAGTATTTTATTAAGTTTATTCGAACTTTCAGTAAGTACTGTTACTTAGTTTACAGAGATTCTTTTCCAATATCCTATAAAAGTAACCAGAACATTAATCAGACCAAAAGTGAATCAGTATGTCAGATATTCAAACCTGTAGCGTAGGGTTATTTAAAAAATCTGTCTCTTTCCAAACAACCTACACACCTTCAAAAAAGTTACAACCGGTATCTGAATTGAGTGAGGAAGAAAAAGATTTGATCCACTTACGATCTGGAATTAATTTGTGTGAATTTAAGAATATATGTTCACACCACAGCTACTACTTTTTAAATGTTTTTGAAACGTATCAAACAACATGTGTAGATCCACTAAAAAAAACAGAAAAAGCCCATCAAAAAATCGTTGAGAAGTGTAGGCTTGGATCTTTCTAAACAATTACTGACAAAAAATATTAGCATAAAACCTGGACAAAAGCTTTGCTCTACATGCCGTAACTTTTGTGAGGAAAAATTAAGAGTTGAAGTCAATGAAAGTGAAACAGATGATGAAGTCATGGTTGAATTAGAATCATTGGAATCCAGAAATGAATACCTAGTACAAACAAACATTGCTCTTGATAAGTTAGGTTTAACACTGATAAAGCTTCATGGCTTCTCAGAAAAAAGTGAAGGGTCTTATTTTTAAAGGAAGGTTAGCAGTATTGTAAAGACTGCAAAAAAGGCGGTTTTAAAAGCATTAAAATATGATGCACCAAGTTCTGATGATGTCAAAGAAGATACAACTGTGGTTGAGAAAGCAAAGGATTTTGATGTAATGATTTCTCTTATGAAAGAGAAGATTTCATCTGTTGGGAGGTCTATAAAAATCCAGATTCTGACCTTGGCTCCAGATTCTTGGAGTCGAAATAAAGTGATGAAAGAATTTAATGTAAGTGAGTACATGGTGCGACAAGCTAGAAAGCTAAAATCTGAAAAGGGTATTTTGGAAACTCCTGGTCCAAAAAAGGTAAAACTCTTTCTGAAAATACAGTAAGACTTGTATCAGATTTTTATGAAAAGGATGAAAGTTCCAGAGTGCTACCTGGAACAAAAGACAAAGTAAGTGTTCAAAAAAATGTGTACATGCAAAAAAGACTCATTTTGTGTAACTTGAGAGAACTCTATTATTCTTTCAAATGGGAGAATCCCAAGGTAGAAGTAGGATTTTCAAAATTTTGTTTCTTGAGACCTAAATGGTGTATCCTTGCTGGTGCTGCAGGTACACACACTGTGTATGTGTATGCAGTATCCACCAGAATGTTAAACTATTACTGGATGCTGTGAAAATTGAAGAATCTTATAAAGACCTAATTAAGATGCTTGTGTGCAACACAGAAAACCAAAACTGCATGCTACATCATTGCGACAGCTGTCCTGCAAATAGTGCACTAACTGAGTACTTAATTGAAAAACTAAGTGAAGATTATGATTTAGAAGAAGAAATTGTAATCAGTCAGTGGGTTAACACAGACAGGGCAGAAATGATCAAAAAGTCTATCAGTGTTGAAGACTACATTTCTTTATTGGTTAGGTCATTGGAAAAGCTCACCCCGCACACGTTTATAGCAAAATCCCAATCAGCAGCCTTTAAAAGATTGAAAGAAGACCCACCACCCAAAACAGCAATTATTGTGATGGATTTCAGTGAAAATTATTCCTTTGTTACACAAAATGAGATCCAAAGTTACCACTGGAATAGAGGTGGTTGTACTCTACACCCAGTTGGAGTTTTTCTAAGAAATGAGGAGAACAATGTTTTTGTTTCCAACCACTGTTTTATTAGTGATGACCGAGAACATGACACTGGTTTTGTTAACTTTGTACAAAAAGAAATTACAAAGTGGCTGTCATTACACCATACTGACATTGACTCAGTTCACTACTTTACAGATGGTTGTGATGGGCAGTACAAAAATAGAAACAGTTTTAAAAATTTGACTGAACACTTGAGAGACTTTAATTTGAAGGCCCAACACTCTTTTTTTGCAAAAAGTCATGGGAAGTCAATTTGTGACGGCCTAGGAGGAACTATTAAAAGAATTTTAAGGAAAACCAGTCTATAGTTTTCAGACGAAGAACAAATAATGACAGCAATCGATGTGTACAAGTTTTGTGAAAAAAATATTGAAAACATTCATTTTCACTTTATTGACAAAAAAGAAGCTGATTTGCTACGGTTAAAACCAGAAAAACGTTTTTCAGCAACCAGAACCATTCCTGGAACAAGAAGGTTTCATAACTTCAAACCACTTCCAACAAACAACCTTGAAATTAGAAGGACTACAGATAGTGTAAAACCCTCCTTAGTCTTTTCTTTCCATTCTTCTTCTGATTGGGTTCGTGTTGAACCATCCATAAATAGCTATGTGACTGCAAATTATGATGGTAACTGGTACTTTGGACTGGTTAAAACAATATTCAATGGTGAAGAAGATGCAGAAATTCTATTTCTACATCCTTCAGGACCAGCTGCATCATTTTATTGGCCTGAAACAGAAGATTCTGGTATAGTGCCTTTGGAGCACATAGTCTGTGTAGTAGACACACCTCAATCAAGCGGCACTGGAAGAATGTATTACTTCAAAAAAGACTGTATCAAAAGAACTGAAAGCTCTTGGATGAAGTGGAAAAACAGTTTGAATCAGCATTAGTGTTTATTAAAAAGACAAAATTACTCAAAAAATTCAATGTTTCAAGCAATCAGTTGGGTTATACATAAGTGTCGTAAGTACACTCTTTGTACATAATTCTAATGTAATCTACTATAATTAATAAACATGTTAAAAAGCAATCATTATTTTTGTTTTATCAAGTACACTATATGTTTAAGAGTAAATTAAAACAAATTTGAGCATTCTATCTGGTCTGAGAATCTAGATATTGCAATTCTTATAAAACAAAACATCCGTTAAAAAAAAAGAAAAAATACATATATTTTTTTTCATAGAAAATATTAATATATTTTAATAGTATCATTTTTATCTTCAAATATGTATAATAAATAAACTTACTGCAAAAATTCATGATGTTATCTAAAAGAGTTTTTAAGATAAGCAATTTTAAAGTTTTGAATACAAATTAAATTTACTATTTCCGAAGGTTCGGAGAATGCAAAACATAAAAACTTTAAAAATTTATAAAAAAACTATAAGAGATACAGCAAAAAAATTGTAGGTATTGTCAGGATGGTATTAGAACCATCTGAGCCAAATTTCATGAAAATCTAAGGAAGTGGGTGTAAAATTTATTTTTTATTGGGTGATTTGATATGGAATGACACGACAATACTGCAGCCCTGGATACTAGCAGTGTTACCAAACTCTACGGCGAGAAATTGCAAAAGTTCCTTTACTTTTTGACTTCCCCTTGAACGTCTCAAAGCTCCCGAAAGCTCAGGGGTGCATTGTTGAAAGCTGCTGTATGTGGTCGAATAAGTGATTATTACTAAGCAGATATTAAATTGTGAAAGCAAAACTGAAACAATGCTCGTTGACAACATGTGCGAATGTTCACACAAAATTTCCTCTGTATATATGATGGCCCTGCGTAAGATTTTCCCAAAATTAGAGCACTTAACATGGAATGGCCATATCTGTATTACTAAAAGGTTAATCCGCTTCGTGATGCACGGTTTCAGCTGCAAGTTGTGTATCTAAAGGTTTCCAGATGAAACAAATATGTTTTGATTTTCAGTATTTAATGTAATTATTGATCGAAATTAAAAATTTAAAATGCTGTCATAATCTACCCACTTAAAGGTATAATATTATGTTAACGTAAATATTTAACGCAGCAAGACAAATATTACATTTAGACAGCGAGTATATGTCTTGTATGGTTACTCACGGCACGCAAGTCACAGTCATATTCACACAGTTTTTGAGAATGAGAGCACTTAGTGACTTCCAATAACTTTTACACGTAATTTCAGACATTTACGAAACTTTTTTCTCATTGGCGCCCACCACAGAATGATGAAAAGAAAAAAAATATATCGTTTACTACGTTTTTGTTGTTTATGCAGTAAAACTTCAGCCTCTGACATGATGTTTTAATTAATTACTTCATTACTACTAACTCCTTCCCAACACACTTTGCAGACAGTACCCACACGTATCACTGAATTCAGATGCAGAAGTGTATCATTCTACGGAGCATAGTTCAGGAGATACTACATCATAAACATTGAGATGCGTGAAAACTAGCCTTTGCTTAAAACAGAGCGTAAATTACGTAGACGGTACTCATCCAGTGTTTGATAATGAGACATCTTCGGAACTTCCAACAAACTTTAAACGCAATTTCGCACGTTTTATAAACTCTTTCTCGCTTCAAAGCTTAACATCAAATATTTTACACATTAACTCATTTGTAGACTAACCACACGTTTCAGGCTATTCTATACTTGGGAATTCGATTCTTTAAACAATCGGGGATGCAGTGTTTACTGTTAACTTTATTCCATATGGGCTTATAAAATACAATACAGCCTTTACAACAATATAATACGTCAGTGACGGTGTCTATGAAATCCAAAGGAAATGAATGCAGTTTTTCCTGCAAAGCTGCTATCTACATCTACAGCTGTGCGGCTGGATTGAAGAGTTTTTAGCAAACAGAACACAGCATGTTGTTATCAACGGAGAGACGTCTACAGACGTTAAAGTAACCTCTGGCGTGCCACAGGGGAGTGTTATGGGACCATTGCTTTTCACAATATATATAAATGACCTAGTAGATAGTGTCGGAAGTTCCATGCGGCTTTTCGCGGATGATGCTGTAGTATACAGAGAAGTTGCAGCATTAGAAAATTGTAGCGAAATGCAGGAAGATCTGCAGCGGATAGGCACTTGGTGCAGGGAGTGGCAACTGATCCTTAACATAGACAAATGTAATGTATTGCGAATACATAGAAAGAAGGATCCTTTATTGTATGATTATATGATAGCGGAACAAACACTGGTAGCAGTTACTTCCGTAAAATATCTGGGAGTATGCGTGCGGAACGATTTGAAGTGGAATGATCATATAAAATTAATTGTTGGTAAGGCGGGTACCAGGTTGAGATTCATTGGGAGAGTCCTTAGAAAATGTAGTCCATCAACAAAGGAGGTGGCTTACAAAACACTTGTTCGACCTATCCTTGAGTATTGCTCATCAGTGTGGGATCCGTACCAGATCGGGTTGACGGAGGAGATAGAGAAGATTCAAAGAAGAGCGGCGCGTTTCGTCACAGGGTTATTTGGTAACCGTGATAGCGTTACGGAGATGTTTAACAAACTCAAGTGGCAGACTCTGCAAGAGAGGCGCTCTGCATCGCGGTGTAGCTTGCTCGCCAGGTTTCGAGAGGGTGCGTTTCTGGATGAGGTATCGAATATATTGCTTCCCCCTACTTATACCTCCCGAGGAGATCACGAATGTAAAATTAGAGAGATTAGAACGCGCACAGAGGCTTTCAGACAGTCGTTCTTCCCGCGAACCATACGCGACTGGAACAGGAAAGGGAGGTAATGACAGTGGCACGTAAAGTGCCCTCCGCCACACACCGTTGGGTGGCTTGCGGAGTATAAATGTAGATGTAGATGTAGCTACATCTACATAGAGACTGCGCAAGCCGCCTCAATATGAGCTATAATTTTCCAATCTTACCTTCGTGGTTCTTACGCACAGAATATGTTGGCGGCAGCAGAATCGTTCGGCAGCCAGCTTCAAGTGTCGGGACTCGAAATTTTCTTAATAGTGTTTCCCTTTTGAGTTCTCGAAGCATTTCTGTAACACTTACGTTATGTTCGAACCTATCGGTAGCAAATCTAGCAGCCCGCCGCTTAACTGCTTCGATGTCTTTCTTCAATCCGACATGGTACGGATACCCAACACCCGAGCAGTACTCAAGAAAAGGTCGCACCAGTGCCCTACAAGCGTCCTATATGTGCCCTCTACGTGCAACACTTCGGCGAGGGTTATGAGCAGCAACTAGACTCTAGAAATAGCCCCATAATTTTATGGGACTAACATCAGGTGATCAAGCTGACCACAACGCGCTGTATTATTTGCTTCTGAACATATATCCGCCCTGATCAAGCTTGTCTCGTGGAATGAAGTCATTGCCGTTAGCATGTGCATAAGAATGTACAGAACCGTCACGTCATCTGTGACGAACTGTGAGCAGTACAAAAATGACTGGTCATCCCGCCCACATGTCACTAAATAAAGCCTTCTGCGCAGAGAACTCAGTGATACCACTTGTCCGATGATTGCAACAAGGGTACACTCTGGTCGCAGTCGTAGTCCTTTGAGTGCGTATCAGCAAACCTGCAGAAGTATGGAACTCCGGAGAACGTTCTCTGTATACCACTGTATGTGGCACCACCTCATAGAGAACGTAACAGGCTGGTAGATCATAACTAGGGCAATACATGTAACTTTTTTGCTCTCGTATTTTTTCGATACAGTTTTTTCTGCACAGTAATTATACTACTCGCACATTTCTAAAAGTCACTCGGCGCTGTGACCCATGGCGACCAGCTAAATCTGTACAAATCGAATGTGCTCGACCGGCACTGACAGCCTTTCGTCTCTGTCAGCGTAACCTGTGTTAGCACAAAGCACTACGTTTGGCAAATCGTCTGTTTTTGATATGTTTTTTGATACCCTAGCAGATATGACAGATGGAGTTAACGGCACACGAAACAAAATTCTGCACAGCGAAAACACATCGTAAGCTGTTGCCTCTTTCATTTTTATTAAAAAACGTCATATTTTAAAACGTCTAGAAAAAAACCTGGGACAGTTAAGGAAAACAAGGGACACAAACTGTGTTGGGATAATTTATTGGTCATAGAAGTTTTCTTTTGCATGATGAGCCGCGATGAGTGGCCGCGCAGTTTGAGGCGTCATGTGACGGACCGCGCGGCCCCTCCCGCCGGAGGTTCGAGTCCTCCATCGGGCATGGGTGTGTGTGTTGTTCTTAGCATAAGTTAGTTTAAGTTTGTTCAAGTAGTGTGTAAGTCTAGGGACCGATGACCTAAGAGTTTGGTCGCTTAGAAATCCACACACGTTTGAACGTTTTTGCATCATGCATTCAGATGATTCCAAATTACTTTTAACGATTATTCTGCTGTACGGTCGCCGTACTTTTCACTCTTATGTATTTTAGCAGTAAGTGCATTCTCGTTTGAACATTCATGAGATGTTTCTTCGGCGTAATGTGATTCACAACTTCAGACCTTCCACCACGTCCAATAGCAAAGTTTGATTTGCCGTTTTCTTCACTGCTAGTGACAAAAGTAAACTCACTTTTTATATTGCTCTTACAACTTCACTTTCGTTTTGGCACCATGAAACGG
Source organism: Schistocerca cancellata (assembly GCF_023864275.1). Classification (NCBI taxonomy): domain Eukaryota; kingdom Metazoa; phylum Arthropoda; class Insecta; order Orthoptera; family Acrididae; genus Schistocerca; species Schistocerca cancellata. The sequence goes on along the minus strand of NC_064626.1, from coordinate 1,104,916,601 downwards.
TGAACGCGAATCGGTACTACCAACAGTGCAAAACATTAGCAGTAAATAAACAAAGATTGTGGAAGAAATTGTACATGTGGGCTTCACAGCGACTGATACTTGTATGTACTTGCGCAATGCGCATTATATTGCAAATCAAACATCTGGTAACGTAGTTATTACGCTCATTGCCGTGACCTTGAAAGTACTGTACTGTAACGTATTGCTGTGTTAGGAAAATAGCTGTCTCACTGTAGCCATGCCACAAAAGTCATTACCAAAACATGTTTTACTTTCCAAAAGAACGCAGAAAACAGATACAACATAAAAGCAGTAATGAAAATTGTGTCACTTACTAATTTAAAATAAGTACTGCGAGGGTAAAAATCACCAACCTACTACCACTGGGGAGGGGATGATAACGGGGTGATGGACAGAGATGGGAGGGCAGGGAAAGTAGACAGAGAGAGGAAGAATGGGGAGATGGACAGACAGAGCTGGGGGGAGCAAATGGACAGAGAGAGGGGAAGGGGGAGATGAAAAGAGAGAGGGGGAGGAGTAGAGGAACAGAGGAAGGGGGAGGAGGAGAAGGACGAGAGGGGGAGAAGGACAGAGAGAGAAAGGGGATGAGGAGATAGACCGAGACAGATGGGACGAATAGAGAGAGGGCTGAGGAGCATGTGGATAGAGAGAGTGAGGAGGGGATGGACAGAGGAGGGAAGAAGAGATGGCCTAATAGAAGACTGGAATAAATAAATATCTAGGAAAAGCCAAAATTCTCAGCTAGTTACTTATAAAAATAAATTGAGATGTTAAAATTAGAGGCTAAAATTTGAAATATGCATATGTCTGTATCATCTATACTTTCTAAAGTTTTGTACTTGTAGCTTCATTTAATCTGGTGTACACTGCTACCCTTAAACAAATTCTCAATCAATGTCAGACACTCTGACACAGAGGACTCTAGTAACCTAAGAAGTAGGACAGCTTGGAACGCGTATACCAAGTTAACATATTTCGCAGATATTTTCGTACAGTTCATTCTAAGTACTTACGCGATATAATATTATTGATGCTTTGTGAAAATATTATGAGGTTCGTAAATTTATGAATTTGCTTTTCGTGTAAAACATGCTCATTTAGACAGATGTTTTTCGGCTGTAGACAATTTGTTATTGGTCAGATGTGTGAGTGAAGTAAAAAAAAAACTCCCTATGAACTACACAATGGATTTCTGCCCGAATTTTCATAGACAAACGAAGAGTGGGAAATGGACAAAATCAATCTGACTAGAATGGGGACTGTTTTTGAAAAAAAAAAAGATTTAATTGTTTGAACATAATCAAGATGACTAAGAAAAGCTTGATTAGTGGTTTGAGGGAAAATTAAAATATCACAGACAGCTGCTATTAGCTGTAAATGAAGTGTCCATAGCGGTAAATGAACTGTCCAAAAATGTCAAATCACGGTATAAATTGAAACTTCTCGGCTTTCTCTTGATTTATATATCTTAATAAATATCGACCGATATTTATATGATTTCTGAACAAAACTTGAAAATAAAAGAACGAGAAAACAGTCAAACGTTTCGTGTAAAATGAATTAGAGAAACATTTAAAACGCCTATGAATGATACTCGGAAACGTGTAGAACAAATGAGACGCTGACTAAGAATTTTAGTTCAGTGTTTAACACGTAAGGGACAATGAAATGAAAAGGAGACAGATGGAGGAAAAGTAATTAAACTGTTTATTGTTTCAATAGTAAACGTCATAACGTTTAATACGCTTATCCCACTATGAGACAAGACTGTCAGTACCTTCATGGAAAAATGTTGCGTTTGCCTACAGAACCATGATGTTGTCCAGACGCGTCCCTCTTCGTCCGAAGCAAATGAATGGCCACGGAAGTTTTTCTTCAGGGCTCCAAAAATATGTAAATAGCATGGGGAGAGATCGAGACTTCCCAGCGAAACCTCTGCAGCGTAGTCGAAACAACCTTGGCAATACGTGGGCGGGCGTTATCCTGCAACTGCAGGATGCCAACTGTCACACAACTGCTTACTGACCTTCTGGAACACGGCGCCACAATTAACGCACGACGGTACATGGATACTTCGCAAAATTTGAAGCTTGGCAACAAGTCCAAGCAGCCAGTAACGTGACAGACGGCATCATTCTGTTGCAGGATAATGACGCCCACGTGTCGCCAAGTTTGTTTCGGCTACGCTACAGACGTTTCGCTTGAAGCCCTTACACATCCTCCTTACATTCCCGATCTCTCTCCGTGCGATTTCGATGGTTTTTGAGCCCAGAAGAAAGATTCGTGGCCGTCGATTTGCTTCGGACAAAGAGATGCAAGCGTGGGTACAATCATATTTCCCTAGGCAAAGGCAGACATGTTTGCATGAAGACACTGACTGTCTTGTTTCATATTACGATAAATGTATTAACAGCTATGACAATTAATTTTGAAATTATAAACAGTTTACTTACCTTTTTTCCATCTGGTCTCGCTTACATTTGACTGCCCCGTATACAATCTTAGAATTTTAAAGAGTATTAAAAGATATTTGTCTGGTCGAATTTCACTCAGTGATTTCCCTTACATCACTAACGTATGAGCGTCTCAGCTGCTGCACATGATTCTAAGCATCATTCAAAAATGTGTCAAATGTTTCTCTACACTGTTTTATTTCTTACTTTTAGACAAATGAGTGCACAAAACATTAGACTGTTCTTTTTCCAAATTTTTTCACATAATGTTCTTGGACTTGCTTGCATAATAAATCCTTATTGTATTATTTCTGCGAATTTTGTGCCAGGTTGCTTGCTGTTCCTCCGATCCCTTGCGATTTTGTGTAACGTCAAGTAAAATCGTTTAACTTCAGAGAATTTTTTTTCTACTGTGTAAAAGTTAAGAATAAAGTGAAAGGGGAGAAAATGGAAACAGTGAAGGTGAGCAATTATCATAAGTGACTACTAAGGCTCCTCCAAAAGGCAAGACTGGGATGGGATAAAGGTAAAGTATAGTAACGACACAGTTACATGTAACAGGCACTTCATTTCGTAATCAATACAAGAACACACACACGTCTAAATTCAAAGCAAGCATAAAGCACACTGAATCATAGTTCCTCAGATACTCCACACCAGGCCGCTACCACTAGTCAGTTTCCTCCCTGCGGCAGCCGCTGACGCTGGTATGGTCTCCCCCGCCGATGGGGGGTGTGGAGAACTTGGGGAGGAGATGGTCACGAAGTGTCACTGTTTTGACCATTTTCGCACCAGTGTGTATGAGCAACCACGCCGTGACCAGCTGCAAAGAAGGACGAGGTTATGCTGTATCTCGTTGAACACGTGGAACGGCCTGATGATGTCAGTCCCACTCCGTGGTGTACAGACGATATTCTTTGAGGTGAGGTGGAGGTCGGCCATAACGAGAGTGATTGACGATGGTTGTCGACAGTGTAGGGCTAGAGTGTGGACAAGATGAAGCGGCTGGTGCGGTGACATGAGGATCTGCAGGATCGGTTGCAGGTTGTCATTATGTCATGGGGTCATGACGGTGAGGAAGCCCTCAGCCGTCACAGCCATCAGTCGTGATGTCATTGCTGCTGTGTCCTCGTTGCTCGGGATGTTGTAACTATGGGTCGAATTCCGAGTGATAAAACTATTCTCGGCTTGATGTTCATCATGCTGACGAGGAAATCGTTGATTAATTTGACCTGAATGTCGTCCAGCAGAAAGCGTTGCACACAGTTGGTACACGAAGGTGTTTGAGGTGGATGACATATCATTGGGACGGGAAGGGACGAGAGCGACTGCTTCGGTCAGAATGGTTTGTACGTCATTGGTAATGGATACATTGTGTAAGATCCGGGTTGTTTTTAAGATGTTGACCGCCACAGTGATAGGCTTATCTTGAAGCAATATGTCCAGTGTGTTAAGGCCTCGTCTGATGACCCTGTGAGGTCCACTGTAAGACGGCTGTAGTGCAAGGCGGATAGTGTTATCCTGGAGAATGACATAGTCGCAGTCTACTAGTACTTATGGACGGAAATTTTCGGAACGCTGTGCGATTGTGGAGGCAGTATTCTGAACTAGTCAGTGTGTTGTTCGTCTGGTGTGACGGGGGTGAGGAGTTTTGTGGTCTCTGTCAGTGTCACTTGTAGCATAAAGTCTGCAGGCAGAGCAAGCAACTCACCATAGAGGATTTCTGCGAAAGTGGCACGAAGATCTTTCTGAGCGGTGTGTACGCCTGATAGCACCAAGGTAATGCTCCCAACAACCACCGTGGTGCACAAGGACGACTTTAAGCGAACAGCTCCATTGTTACACGGGGACTTTGCTTTGTGGATGGTACGCCATTGTACCGTAATGTCGTACACTGCAGAGGTTGCATAGTTCATTAAACAGGATTGATTCAAACTGTCATCCTTGGTCAGTGGTTATGAAATCAAGCAGCCGAAAGATGATAGGTCGATATGACAGAGTGTATATAAGTGTTACCCTTTAGACTCGGGAAGAGTGTACCACGTCGAGGTGGACATGTTAAAGTCGACCTTTCGGAATCTCAAAACGCCCGAGTGGTGGCTGTGCATGATAACCCTCTTTGTTGCGCTGTCACGCCGTGCATGTGCTTGTCCAGTCTTGGCAGTCCTTTTTGACATTCAGCCGTACAAACCGATCCGTGGCAAGTCATGTCAATGAGTTTACGCTGGGGCGTGACAAGATTGTGAAGTTGGACGAGGATGATCTTCCTCAATGATGTGGCACGAGAAGTCAATTCGATTTTGGAAAACATCATGCAGTACTTGTTTCATGAATCCAGCGATGGGACAATGTTTTATACGTAAGTTGATCGTAGAGTCTTGAAGGAGATCCACAATTTATTGGTCTTGCAACAGTGTCTCCGTTAACTTGGCGTAGTCGACTTGTGTGTGGAGAGTGTGTTTATTCTCTACAGATAGTGCGTGACGACATTATCTGATATTAGTAGTGAATTTTGCTATACAGTGTAGATGACGGAACCATCGACAGCAGGAATCATTCAAAGGGATGTGTATCAAGTCCGCCAAAGGTTAGTGCTCTGTGTAAATGGTGATGAGTCTGCCGTACATATCAACTTTAAACTGGTGGACCACCTCATTCGCTGCCAATAGTTCACAATCATAGGTGGACATCTTGCGCTGAGAATCTATGTGTTTTCAATGAGAAAAAAAAAGAAGTGGCTGTTGTATGCTTGCTACTTCTTGCTGTAGAACTGCCTCGATAGGACAATCGCTTGTCTCTAACAAAATCGTCAGTTAGGCGATAGGTAGTGAGTGCATTAAAGTTGTCGCATGTGCAAAAGGTCTTTAATTTTTGTCAAAAGCGTTTTGCATACATCGAGTTCACTCGACCTTGTGCTTACCGGTTGTGTTCTTTGCCAGCTAGAGCTTCTGTGAGCAGTGCCTGTATGGCGGCAGTATTAGTGAGATGTCAATGATAGAAGTTACTCATGCTGAGAAAACGACATAGTTCATGGAAATCTTGTGGTTGAAGTAGTTGTTAATGAACTCAGATTGTTGTGGCGAAGGGCAGACACCAGCAGCAATGACCAGGTGGCCGCAGAAGATTGCTTATCGTTGCCAGGTATGGGCCGCTTTTTTGAAGCTGTAAGTCATATTCAGAAATTCATATAAACCCAAGGGTGTCTTGATGTCCATCTTATGAATCTCTCGTTTCTGTAGGTAATCCTTTCTGCAATCTAAGCCACTGAAACCCAAGGCGCCCACGAAGTAGTGGGTGAAGTCTTCACTGTTCGAGATCAGATAGCTATGCAGACGTTCAAGGCCCTGTAGTCCCCATACAGCCTAACTGTACCAACTTTCTTTGGCACTAATTTTATAGGGGAAGTCCATGAACTATCAGCAAATCACATGATTCTGGCTTGTAGTAGTTTCTCAGTGGCCGTTTTGGCCACACAGGTCTTGTCAGGCAGTAACTACTGAGGTCCGTGGAGAAGGAGAGCCTGGAGTGGTGGTAATATTGTGGACCACCCCACTGCCTCTAACATTTTACTTAAATTGCCCTCATGGCTATGTGGTAGGTATGGTAACACACTGAGTCAACGTGGAAGGAACATGAAGACGATGCACAATACTAACCTAGGTTCCATATGGAGGTAGTGTTGTCATGCGTGCTGCGGTGGTAGGTGTCCCTGTTGTACAGTATTCTGGCTGAGAAGCTACGTTGAATCAGTGGGAACAAATGGATGAGATTCTTGCATCAGAGTAGAAGCTATGTGGCGTCATGTGGTAATGAGTTCATCTGACACCAGACAAAAGGGTCATCGTATGGTTTTGTTTCCATCCAGTAGGCATAGCGATCCTGACCTTGTGTCGAAGTAATGTTGTTGGAATTGTTGAAGTTCGGCCAGTGATGTGATGCAGATGTGCCGGTGTCACTGACGTTTTTCGATCGTGTCGTGATACTGCAGACCTTCCGAGGTAGAGGTAGCAGAAGCCTGTCCTGGCAGTGGGGGCCCATAATCGACGACACCAGGAATGGAGCAGCCGCTGTCTTGATGTTGTAGAGTACTGTGCACTAAATCCGGTGATGGAATTGTCAGAGGACGTCAGCTCCGAGCATTGGTTCAGTAATGTCTGAAATACGAAATTTCCATGAAAACAACTCCCAGAAGCTGAAATATAAGGTACAAGATGAGGATTCATAGACAATAACAGAATAGTCAGTCGCTGCATGGAACTGGACGGCACGTATATCACTTGTCGCTGGACGATGTCCACGGGGTGAGATACTCATGTCCAAACCTGTGTCATTGAGAAACTCTATGTATGTGGTCAAAGACAAAGAATCTGCCATTCTGCTGAAGAGTCGATATGTAGGATGTTTCACCCCTATGCTGAAAAGTGAGGCGATCAAATTAACGCCATGATCTGTTGCGTCTTTTGCAAATTGCTCCTCACTTTTGGATATTCACAGGGTGGCCGGCAGTTGCGCGCTACATCGCCAAACTGCTTGGTGAACCAGCAGAGACGACCCCATACAGGAGTTTCAATGCATTAAAGTGTTTGCTGGTTGTGTGAATTTTATTGTGGTCAGTAGAAGGTCACTGTCCCCTGTGGAGGGTTGACGCCACGCTCGACGATGGTCGGGCGTGGTCGGTCTGGTTCAGCTGCGCCTGGGCGGTTGGCGCAGCATAGCTGTTTTGAGTCATAGTTGGAGGCATTGTTATATGTGGCTTTTATACACTGTTGGCGTTGCAAAACAGTAATAATCCTGTCCACCAATATTATTTTGCTTTCCAATGAAGTGAAGTAATATCCCTTTGTACATGAGAGGGGAGCTTGATGGTTCACAGGATCCAAAGTGCTTGATCAGGCATAAGATTAGTATCCGCCGAAGTTGTGAGGAGCATTCTGTTCTTCAGGCATTCATCATAGATATCTTGTTTTAATTGGTGCTCCAGTGTTTGTGAAAGGCGTTGAAATACTGTAGACTTCACTTTATTGCTATCCAGAGGAGTCAGAATAATATTGCTGGTTATCTAAGTGTGTTCACCGAAGTGGCTGAGAAAAGTGGCGAATTTTGCGCTTTCATCCGAGAGGCTATGGGTGGCCAAAATCACTCAGCGATCGTGAACCCCATTACAGGTTGATCTGGGCGGAATGGAGGTAGCTTAAGTTGTGAACGAAAATGGGTGGTGGAGTCGTTGGTGCATGGTTGTGTTGATGGCCAGAATGATGTCCAGTGATCCACAATGGACGAGTTCACAGTATCCATACACAGCTTGAGTGTAACTTCAGTAGTAACGTCTGGAATTTCTCTAACTGGTCGGGAAACGTGATGTGGTGTGAACAGGTTGATCGAGAATGAAATTCTCACTCTGCAGCGGAGTGTGCGCTGATATGAAACTTCCTGGTAGATTAAAACTGTGTGCCGGGCCGAGACTCAAACTCTGGACCTTTGCCTTTCACGGACAAGTCCTCACAGCTTTAATTCCGCCAGTACCTCGTCTCCTATCTTCCAAACTTCGCAGAAGCTCTCCTGCATACCTTGCAGAACTAGCACTCCTGGAAGAAAGGATATTGCGGAGACATGGCTTAGCCACAGCCTAGGGGATGTTTCCAGAATGAAATTCTCACTCTGCAGCGGAGTGTACGTTGATATGAAACTTCCTGGCGGATTAAAACTATGTGCTGGGCCGAGATTCGAACTCGGGATCTTTGCCTTTGGCGGGCAAGTGCTCTACCAACTGAGCTACCCATGCACGACTCACGCCCCGTCTTCACAGCTTTAATTCCGCCAGTACCTCGTCTCCTACCTTCCAAGGCAAGGGTCCCGAGTTCGAGTCTCGGCCCGGCACACAGTTTTAATCTGCCAGGAAGTTTCATATCAGCGCACACTCCGCTGCAGAGTGAGAATTTCATTTTGGAAACATCCCCTAGGCTGTGGCTAAGCCATGTCTCCGCAATATCCTTTCTTCCAGGAGTGCTAGTTCTGCAAGGTATGCAGGAGAGCTTTTGCGAAGTTTGGAAGTTAGGAGACGAGGTACGGGCGGAATTAAAGCTTTGAGATCGGGGCGTGAATCGTGCTTGGGTAGCTCAGTTGGTAGAGCACGTGTCCGGGAAAGGCAAAGGTCCCGAGTTCGAATCTCGGCCGGCACACAGTTTTAATCTGCCAGGAAGTTTCAGGTTGATCGAGGTTGGACGCAATGCGGTAAGCATATCAACATCAGCAAAAATTCGAGAATCTGCGTGTCCAAGGAGCTGGTGCACAGTAGTGGAATGATACGCTATGAAGTAACACCTGAAACGAAATCACCCAACAGATTTTCTGTAGGGATACATTGTTTGATAGCATAGCTAGCATTGTTAGCACCGGTGACACTGCAGTGATAGTGATAGTTTTCCTACTTGAGCAGTGTCGGTTGCCGAGTATTTCACTGTAAAGCACTGAACATATCTATACGAAAATCACTGTGTTGAGTAGGAATTTCGGTGCTAGACAGTTGGAAGACGGCACAATAGACGATGCGTAGTATCCGAACTGGGAACACAGAAACATTCAAATGAGCCCTATGCAGTCGTTGCGGTTCACCAATGTAGACTTTACCCTGGGAATGGATAAGTGTAACCTGGAATAATGAAGCAGTTACATATAACATACACTTTACTCCGTAATCGACACAGGACGCATACACGGCAGGCATAACCCAAACTGAATCATAGTTCCTCACATATTCCACATAAGGTCGCTGTCGCTAGTAAAAGAGTTTTCTCTCCGCAGCATCCGCTGTCGTTGGCAGTGTCCCCACGACTGTTTCGAATAGACGCGTGATTGAAGTATAAAACCAGTGCCTTAAATTAGTGTGTCATATGCTCAGTGTTAGAGGTGCTATGGCAATATCCGTCCGAACTACGTTTAAATGTTTGTGGTTAGGTACATCAGCAGACGTAGCACACAAATTATTGGCACTCGTAAAACTTTGGACAACAAACATTTATTTACAGAAACATGTTGCAGATAAGCAAGACCTTGAGACTTATAAACTGCTGTCGGTTAACGATTTGCACAGTGTGCCTCTATTAAGCAAAGAAGTTCTCACTCTTTCCTTCCATTGGAGCACCGACGCCAAAACAAGAGTGTCCCTGGCGGCTGGGCTGCGGACCAGTGATCTGCATACTAAGTTAGTATAGAGATCACTGCTGCGAACTCATTGACGTCTACAAAACACAGCAGACGTCTGTTTTATTCGCTACACTCACTTTTATTGGTAAAATAACAACCGTACAGCCCGCGGAATTAGTTTAATTATTATCTCAAATTGTCGTTTAAAAGTACACTGACGGAAAAAAGTCGCAACACAAAGAAGGAGTTGTGCGACTTTAACGTGTTTCTACATCTGCAAGATGATGTCTGTTCATTTCGAGCCAGCAGCATTAGAGCGACGCTGGTAGCGCCACTATAAGGACGCAAATCATTTGAGATTGGACGTGAAGAGTTGATGTTAGTCAAGAATGCCTTCAAGGCGACAAAGACGCTATTATCAACACCTCACTGAGTTTGAAAAATGCCTTGCAATGGGTCTACGAGAAGCTGGCGGTTCCTTCTGCAATTTTGCAGAGAGACTTGGCAGGAAAGTAGCTCCTGTACATGACTGCTGGCAGAGGTGGTCACGGGGATGTACGCTCGCAAGAAGAGCGAGCTCCGGATGCCACTTGTCACTATCGATAGGGAAGACCATCATGTTCGGCGTATAGTTCCGTCGCATCGTACTGCATCTACAGCAGTTGGCACAACAGTGACACATTACAAATCGGCTACTTCAAGAACAGCTCGGAGTCAGATGCTCTGTAGCATGCATTCCCAAACATCCTGTCTGCCTGCTAGACACACTGGATCCGGAGTTATGGCCTGGGGTGCATTTGTTGTGACAGCAGGAGCACTCTCGAGGTTATCCCATGCACCCTGACTGGAAATTTGTGCGTCAGTCTGGTGATTCGACCTGTTGTACTGCCATTCATGAACAGCATTCCACGGGGTGTTTTCGCACAGGATAAAGTTCGCCCATATACCGCTGTTGTAACCCAACATGCTCTGCGGAGTGTCGATCTGTTGCCTTGGCCTGCTCGATCACCAGATCTGTTTCCAACCGAGCACATATGGCACATCATCGGACGACAACTTCAGCGCCATCCGTCCCTGTATTGACGTACCAAGTGCAACAGACATGGGACTCCATCCCGCAAACTGACATCCGGCACCTGTACAACACTATGCATGCACGTTTGCATTCTTACAAATAACATTCTGACAGTTAAACCGGTTATTGATGTACCAGCATTTCACATTTGCAATGTGATTATCTCGTGCTTTACGCTAACCTGTGATCTTGCATTGTTAATCACTTAAATACGTTGTTGTTGATGTTGTTGTCTTCAGTCCTGAGACTGGTTTGATGCAGCTCTCCATGCTACTCTATCCTGTGCAAGCTTCTTCATCTCCCTTTACTTACTGCAACCTACATCCTTCTGAATCTGCTTAGTGTATTCATCTCTTGGTCTCCCTCTACGATTTTTACCCTCCACGCTGCCCTCCAATGCTAAATTTGTGATCCCTTGATGCCTCAGAACATGTCCTACCAACCGGTCACTTCTTCTTGTCAAGTTGTGCCACAAACTCCTCTTCTCCCTAATTCTATTCAGTACCTCCTCATTAGTTATGTGATATACCCATCTAATCTTCAGCATTCTTCTGTAGCACCACATTTCGAAAGCTTCTATTCTCTTCTTGTCCAAACTATTTATCGTCCATGTTTCACTTCCATACATGGCTACACTCCATACAAATACTTTCAGAAACGACTTCGTGACACTTAACTCTGTACTCGATGTTAACAAATTTCTCTTCTTCAGAAAGCTTTCCCTGTCGTTGCCAGTCTACACTTCATATCCTCTCTACTTCGACCATCATCAGTTATTTTGCTCACCAAATAGCAAAACTCCTTCACTACTTTAAGTGTCTCATTTCCTAATCAAATTCCCTCAGCATCACCCGACTTAATTCGACTACATTCCATTATCCTCGTTTTGCTTTTGTTGATGTTCATCTTATATCCTCCTTTCAAGACACTGTCCATTCCGTTCAACAGCTCTTCTATGTCCTTCGCTGTCTCTGACAGAATTACAATGTCATCGGCGAACCTCAACGTTTTTATTTCTTCTCCTTGGACTTTAATACCTACTCCGAATTTTTCTTTTGTTTCCTTTTCTTCTTGCTCAATATACAGATTGAATAACATCGGGGACAGGCTACAACCCTGTCTCACTCCCTTCCCAACCGCTGCTTCCCTTTCATGCCCCTCGACACTTATAACTGCCATCTGGTTTCTGTACAAATTGTAAATAGCCTTTCGCTTCCTGTATTTTACCCCTGCCGCCTTTAGAATTTGAAAGAGAGTATTCCCATCAACATTGTCAAAAGCTTTCTCTAAGTCTACGAATGCTAAAAATGTAGGTTTGCCTTTCCTTAATCTATTTTCTAAGATAAGTCGTAGGGTCAGTATTGCCTCACGTGTTCCAACATTTCTGCGGAATCCAAACTGATCTTCACCGAGGTCGGCTTCTACCAGTTTTTCCATTCGTCTGTAAAGAATTCGCGTTAGTATTTTGCAGCTGTGACTTATTAAATACGTTACCCAGACAAATGTATTCGAGAGATTTCATTACTCTACATCAATTATTTTTTAGTGTTGCGATTTTTTGCCGTCGGTGTATTAACTCGATTGTTCAATTATAGTTCACTGTGACCCCTGTGCGAAGCAATGTCGTCGCCTTAGTAGAGACTGTTGGTTCTCTGAACTGTTTACGACGAATCTGCCTCCTGTGCAGTCACTGTATAAAGCCAATAGGACACGTGGATGAGGAATCACATATTGACTGCTAGTCGCCGATACTGGCTGATGACCTTCCAGACCACGCTGGATGCGCTCAACCGTATCCCGTACAACGATTAAATTCTTTAGGCCCCATTAAAAATATCGCTTCCCAAGGACCCCACACCTTTTCTGTCCTAGCCATGTAGACAAAATTCTTATGTAAGAACTAATCTTGCCATTTAGGAAGACACGCGATCTGCAGTAATTCACTATCAATCTATCTCTCTCTATTACAATTTGAAGGAAGTTACACAGCCGGATGCAGTTGTTGCTCAGCCATCTTCAAAGTCACGAAAGGTAATGAGAAACCGTTATCAATACTCTCTACTGACAAAATGACAAACTCTACTTTTCATAGATCCGAAGGTGGTTGTTCAACATATAACAGTTACCTAACTGCTTCTTCACATTACGACCAACATAAATAATCTTATAATGAGCAAGGTTATTCGATTTGTACCCCGTTTTGCCGGGTGAAATCCTCGGATGCATTCTAGCAGAAGAGACACCTACCACACCCTAAACGTCATTTAATGTGCTACTACGAAGTGTTGGCCACGGTTTTTAGATGTAATTATTCATTGGTGATAGGAGTAATACTGTTTATGCCCACAGTTAATGAACTAAGGTACTGAAAGCATATGTGTTACTGTTCAGAAACACAGCTGGTAGACTTCTCCTTCAGGGACAAGGATGCCCATTCCCATACTGTTGCTACGGCGGACGTAATTTCTCACAACGGAATATCTTCGCCGCACTAACTCGCCAATGTGGTCTTGAATATGAATATGTCTGGCATACATTGGGAAGATAAACTGTAGACCATCAGCCGCCACGTTTTGTGATCTCCTTATAGCTGCTTCACAGGATTTAGAGTTCTTGAATCACCTCAAAGAAAACTGCAAACCATTTTGTTGTTGTTTTGGGTTTTATAGCGATTCTTCCTTTTTTAACATGTAGACCGTACCTTCAGTTTCATGCCTGTTCTCATTACGTATTTTGGACACTGTTTTACGTCTTTTATGTCTTTTTACCTTATCCTCCAGACCTTTCAACGGAAATACGGTTTCATTTCTTGATTACGGTTAACTTTTCAATACTTGTGTAAATTCATACTGAGATGAGGTCTGTTGCAGTTCTGCAGAATTCTTCCCCCTCCCCCTCCCCCATCCGTGTGTTATTTCACTATTCTCTGCTGTCAGTTGTTATTCCCACTTAAGCATTAGAACAGCAAGACATCTTATAAAACAACTAAGATTATGCCTCATGCTCGTAAAATATTGCTGTTTCTGCTACACTACCGTCAACGTCATTGTGAGCACTTTTTTATCTTTGTTTTAGGATTCGATGTCTTCTCTTTCAGTTACAATATTTTGCCGCAGGAGTATCCAAACCCAAAACTACATCTCATAGAAAAGATAGAATTGCGTTTCAGCATGTCAGATAAATCTGCACTCATTCTTTCAATTTCTTATGTTGCAGGTGACATCGAAAGGCTTCTGGCGAATCGGAGACTCGTGTTCATAGTGGAAAACGGATCTTTATGTGAATCAAGATTCGCTGCATTGAGATGAAGCTATAACAACAGGGCTATATAATGTCCACCACCTGTATAAAGCATCATTAACGAAAATCATTTCAGAATTACAAATAAGTACCATCACTTGTTCTAGTGAGGCAGAAATATGTCCCAATTAAAATCTTTCTCCGTTCTAACGATAAAAAGATATTCTAACTGAGTTTAACATTTCGTCTGATATTTTCAATAAAAATGAGCGGCAATGCAAGTGTACAAATTCAGAGTACAGCGGGGGCTGTAGCTATAAAAAATGAGAAAGGTGAATTATCTATGCAGAAAGTTAAAGTGCATAGGTATGTGTCAGGTAAACGGCCAGATTACGCTCCTGTGTCGAGTAGTGAAGAAGATTCCGAAGCAGAAGATTTTACCGAGCTAAAACTATTGCTTACAAGTAACAATAAAGGACTACTTCAACTACCAGATAGGACTTTTTCGCAACCTGAAGATATATCCAGCGACCCAAGGCTTAGGCGACTACAGGCGATACAAGGAATTACCACAATAAAGTGTCGGAGACATGATGCAGTCGCAACAGCTGAAACTACAGACAACACGATGACACACGAAGAAAATAAAACAGACAATACTGACGAACAAAAATCGGAGGAGACCAGAGAAGATAAAGAAAAAGAAGAAGACGGTGATGGTGATGAAGAAGAAGAAGAAGAAGAGGAACTGAGTGATGCAGAAATAGAGAGAAGACGTAAATTGTTAAGAGAGAAGTTGCTGTATCTGAGAGACGAATTAGATCTAATGGAGACCGAAGATGAAGAAGATGATGAAGAAGGTGGGCGGAATACCAGCGACAGCAGTCATTCTGGTTCGTCGGAGGACGATGACACCAGTGACGCTGAAGACTCACATTGTCCAAGACTCAAACCTGTATTTATACGTAAGAAAGACCGCACCACAATCTTAGACAAAGAACGCACTGAGAAAATGATGAAGCAAGCGGAAATGGAAGCGAAGAAAAACGCTGAAGAGAGACGAAAACAAGCCATTAAACTAGTAGAGATGACAGTGCTAAAGGATAGGACGTTATTAGACGCTAAGGAGGCGTCATTGGAAGATGTTGATACCGATGACGAAAATGATGAGACAGAATACGAAATGTGGAAACTGAGAGAATTAAAGCGTATTAAGAGAGACAAAGAAGAAAGAGAACAACGTGAAAACGAGCAGCTTGAAGTGGAGCAAATACGAACTATGACGGAAGAAGAAAGACGTCTCAATTTTCGGGCAAATCCCAAAAGAGTTACCAACAAAGCCATCAAAGGAAAGTACAAGTTTTTGCAAAAGTATTACCACAGAGGGTCATATTACATGGACGAAGAAGAAGATTTATACAAGCGTGACTTCTCTGCTCCTACTCTCGAAGATCAGTTTGACAAAACTGTTTTACCCAAAGTTATGCAGGTGAAAAACTTCGGCCGAAGTGGTCGGACGAAATACACCCATCTTGTGGATCAAGACACAACACAGTTTGATTCACCATGGATCTCAGAAACAGCTCTGAATCTTAAATTCCATGCTGCTTTAGCCCCCGGTATGAAACAAAATTTCGAAAAACCTTCACGACGAAAGCCGAACCACTAACCGAATAGTTGAATTATCACACAACCGAATTCGAATGTTCTTCAGTAAAGATCATTAAATGCGCTTAAAAGTGACAACAGTGTCACTCAGAGTTTACGGCTGGGGACAGCCACAGGTTATTGCATATCTCAAATTTATCAAATAAAAGACTGGACTCAAGGCCTGCGAAGGAGAGGTTTTACTGTGATTAAATTCAGCAAAACATATAGCATATTCTTCG
Organism: Schistocerca cancellata; assembly: GCF_023864275.1. NCBI lineage: Eukaryota > Metazoa > Arthropoda > Insecta > Orthoptera > Acrididae > Schistocerca > Schistocerca cancellata. The sequence goes on along the minus strand of NC_064626.1, from coordinate 1,104,900,780 downwards.
TTCAGGCATGAACACGTCATCAGATATATTTAACACCTGCTTAAAATCAACTAACAAATACTGAAAAATGAATTTACATACACAATTAATAAATAAGCACTAAATTTGAATCTTTCACATTTTAATAACCGCAAATATATTTTTGGTGGTTGTAAAATGACATTATAAGATTTCAAAGGTTTCTCTTATGTTTGTAGTGTTGAAAAATTATGCCAACATTTCTGCTACAGAGAGATACAAAATAACAAAACGTTATCTAAAGAAGTAGCATTATAAACTGACATTTTTATTATTTCCTTGTCTTCCCAGTGGTATAATATGTGGACTACTTTGTATTACAAACATTAAGCATCCGTCGTATTAAATAAACTGTGTTCTCTTTTTTTACAAAACTAAAGAAAACGAGCTTTCACAAGCAGGAAACATGTTCTCTCAACAAGGCACGTAGCTTATACATAAGTGCATGATAACAACAAAAAAATCAAATCGATATGTTCCTATAGCCAAGAAATGTGGTCATGAATACCAGCAACGTTGGGAATATCTTTGTATAGCAGAAAGTCGGCCAGCACTTCAGGTATCCCAAGAGCAGACACGTGCTGCATATTACAGCACTTCATTCTCTTCCTGATCGCTATGCGGCACTGATTCTTCAACGAAAGTGGTCGGCCTGTAATGGGAAAACGCTTTTAATGCTGTAAAAAAGTGCACTTGACAAATTGTACGAGGAAAAATCGAGACACTGCACTGTTACACAAAATCGCTCTTCCGGGCAGTTAAGTCATACAGAGACCAGCAACACGCACATCATTTTTCAAATGGTTCAAATGGCTCTGAGCACTATGGGACTTAACATCTGAGGTCATCAGTCCCCTAGAACTTAGAACTACTTAAACCTAACTAACCTAAGGACATCACACAAATCCATACGCGAGGCAGGATTCGAACCTCCGACCGTAGAGGTCGCGCAGCTCCAGACTGAAGCGCCTAGTACCGCTCGGCCACACCGGCCGGCCATCATTTTTCAAACCTATCATCATCTAAGGGAAGAATACTCTCTAAAAAAAGCTATAGCAGTTGAGAACTTTGGTACTCGATTTCCCCTCGCTCATATCAGATGTTTCACTCTTTCATATCAGATGTTTCCACTCTTGAATGACCACCGTACCTATGAATTCCACTAATGCTCTGTAGTCTTCAACTTCTTGCATTAAACTTCTACTGCTGTCGTCGACTTTCCCTCCAAAAAGTAACCATAAATAAATGTATATAGGAGGAAGCCTGTAAATTAATATGACGAGCTTACCAGGTATTCGTCAAATGAAAATAGTTCAAAAATATTTGCGAACACTGTCGTCTTGTATATTTTACCTTCTCCCAACGATAGAGTGGGCTAAAGAACGGTGTCGAAATGAGTAAGTCTCCAGATCAGTCCTACTTCCATACAAGAGGAGCAGAAAGAAGCACGCGAGGTGGTCATGGGACGCCGCAATGTGTAAAGGATGTACAGGGTACCCTTCTAATGCTGCGCCGTATTCTAGCAGCAACTGAAACAAAAATCAATCGCAAATGCTTCTCACCTAGGTCCAGCAAAACAGGTAGCTACTTCAGAGTAAACTGTTAGAAAAGAACTAAAATTTAGCATAACACTACTAGTAACTAATTATGTGATAAAACGCGACATCAAAAGTAGATTTTATTTTTGCTGTTTACCACTTATGACCTCTCTCATTGAGAAGATCAATAACAACTTGCGTATATAGCCCTAATTTTATGTCTAGCTTTTGTCCGCGACTGCGTCCGTGTGGATCTCGAACCTGCGTGGATTTTGAAAAATCCTGAAGCTTACTGTCGCTGAGAAAAACGGATATAAAAAACTGACAAAAGGGAGCAACGGCAAAGAACAGATGAGTTTGTAAGCACAGATACAGACCTTTCAAATATGAAATACCAATAGACCTAAATAAGGGGAACAGTCTTGCGTTTAATTTAAAGAAATTATGAAAATTAAAGAACATGTGCTTACAGACACATCAATTCTTTACCTTTGTGCCCTTCCAACAGTTTCACATTCAGTTTTTTATATCCGCTTTTCTCCCCGATAATTATCCGTTATTATAATCTACCTCTACACGAGCGGACTGCTATCTGCGTCTTATCCGTTACCATGGTCTAAGTGGTGCTGCAAACACTGCATTCTGATCATGAATTGTTGGGTAGTTCATACGATCACAAAATTCCAAACCTCATTTCGAAGTATCCAAAGTGATATAGAATCCCGCTGAAGTCATCGTCCTTACGTAGCTATTTTATAACTGCGCACAACAGATAATTTCAACATTTGTTCACTTTGAGTTATTCGGATTGGCTTTCGGCGTTTGAGCCCCACTTAAAATTAATAATTCCATCTTCATAATGGTAAAAGTAGAAAAATTTTATTACAAGTACAGTACAACAAAACAGACTTTAACAATACAAAATGTAGTATCCATTCAGAACAACTATGTAATTCTCTTATCGTTTGCTTACAGAAGGAGAGAGACACAGTGTCTCTCTAAAATAAAGAAACTACCACAGAGAATACGACGCAATGAGTACTGTCGCTCAGTAGTTCAAATATGAAATTTGGATTCGGAATGTAAAGGGTTAAAAAACCAATCCGGCTATCTTGAGCAAGTTTTCCGTGATTTTCCTAGATCACATAAGAGGAATGCCAGCTTAATTCCCTTGACAAGGCTTCTGCAACCTTGTCCGACTAAGTTATTCTCACCTCTAATGACTTTCCCATCGACAGCACAATAAACTTCTAACTTCGTTTTCCTTAGAATAAGAGAAGCACATGAATCAACCGTCTGCTATAGGCAATTTCCCTGCCAACATCAGGTTAGTCTTAGGAGAGCATGTTAGCCACCGCATGTGGAAGAAGGACTTCGTTGTGCTCCACGATTTTTACTGTCTCTAATAGAATAAACTGACGTTACTATGTTCATTTTTGCAAGGTGTCATGAAATGTGCTAAGTGCAAAATCTGTGCATATCACACATTTATTTACATCTATAAGGTCACTTCCGATTAAGGTAGCCATCTGCCCAGTTTTCCTCGGATTTGTCCTGGTTAGGAGGGCGTCCGGCAGCTTTTCCAGATTGAGTTTTCGAAATTCCCCTACAGTAGACAAAAAATTCCTCAAACTAATACCATGTCGGCAACATTTCAGCAAATATTTTAAACCTACGTACTCCTTTAAAACGTTATTTGTTATCAATGTTGGCAACTTGAAAAGGTAGAATTATGGGTTCAGAACTGTACAGTTACCTTACTTATCAAAAAATTATAGGACATAAACTAATATTTTTAATTTGTAAATAAAAACAATAGCGTGACCAGAAAAGTAAAAAAAACCTTCTCTATGGATGCCACATTTGCTTTCTTCGTGCTTTTTTTAATTGTTCTATTGATTTATTAGCGCACCACATTCATCTCACTTCGAAACTCAACAACTTTATTAACTACTCTTGTGAACATACATAATCCGTGCCTATGCCCTTTTGCTTACACCTCCTGAAGGCTCTTAACCGACGATTTGTCATTACCATATTTTTACCAATACCGACCGTTTTTCGAGAGATCCTCAATATTTTAAACAATGTGCATTCATAGGACATACGTTATAATATGAATCACATGAAATATAAACTTCAACCAAAACGATGAAATCCAATACGGCGTCTCCTCAGAATCGATACGACCACGGAAGTCAACAGACATCCCAAACGATCGAAATTATGCATGTATACGTCGGTGTCACCGCGGTGAGGCTGATGTCTCCCACAAAAGCAAAGGTATACAAATTGATTCGAAGAGAGAGCGACAGCTAGTGAATATCTAGAGTATTAATTGTGTGTTGTTTGAACTAAAATATCAGATATACCATAAGATTATGCATATAAGATACTTCCCCAATTTCCCTTCTACCGAAATTTTCTTTCCCAAAAATTTCGCCAAGGTTTCCGTTACCCCGAAAGTTCCCTTCAAAAATATTTTACTCAAAAATTTCGAAAAAAAAATCTGGAGTGGCTGGCGTCCGGAGAGCGTCCGGTCGTGGCTTTGCGTACTGTTCAGGTTTCCAATTTCCGCGCGTTATGCAACCACCGTCGCCAACACTCTTTTGCACTTACTGTTAGCTCACTTACGTAACGAACAGATACTAGTGTGCGCGCGTGTGGTGTGTCTGCTCGTGGCGCGTTGTGGGGACCTCAGTATTCTGGAGTGAACTATTTACCCTAATTATTTCAATCGACATTTAAGTATCATACAATAACAATATATTATTTTATTGTTAAGGCCGTACAGAGGTTATTTTAGAATTTTCGTACCTAACATAAACGAACTTAGGGTTTACTGGTAAAAACTAAGAAAAGCTTTTGTAAGATATTTTAAAGAAGTGCTAAATCAAACGGTTTACTTACGTTTTAATAAAAGATAAAACCGTTACAGTGTCTTTTTTTCATCCCAGATCTCAAAATTCGTAAGCGCAAATGCTTATTTTTAGTTAGCTGGAGTAGCTTTTTGTAAAATTTGTTCGACAAATATCTCCATAGCAAATAAAAGTATTGCTGACATTAGTGAACATTTAAACACACATAAACACAAAAATAATTTAAAAATTCAGGCCAGTACTACAATCGTTGCAACATATTTTGCTACCTCAAGCCCTGAAGATCATCTTTTTCGAGCAGCTGAGGGCGCAATGCTCTGCCATACAGTGCGTCATCATATATCCTTTCATTCCAATGTGAGAGTCTAGACAGAGTCAACGACTCCCGCAGTGGATAAAGATAATATGATTCTATGTACAATACCTCCTGAAGAAGACAGTTTTAACACTGTCGAAACTATGGTCAAGGTTTAATAAAGCTGTATTTTGAAAGTGGTTTGCTGGTATTCCCAATTCACTGAACTTTTGATTAGTTTAGTTAATTACTTTTCTGTTGTGTAAAACATTTCACTAGCTACAATGCAGGCCAACTGTGACTGCTGTTCCCAGGCACAATATGAGCTACTTACTCTTTGCTATTAGCTGCAAATCTCTCTGGCTGCTGCCAAGAAATTGGAAGCTGGTGCGAATGAATGTGTTGGAAGGACTATCGAAACATGTATCAGAGATACTAAGGGATCTCGAATAATAGGCTATCCTGTCTTGTGGATATAGTCTTCTCTGCAGGAAGTAAAGGATCTACCACTACTTGACTATGAGTGGTATGCCAGTGGTAGATCTCGAGGCCCACTACTGGGGAGGCATGTACCAGCAAGAACACAGGGTATTACACCCATTTCCGTACCAACAAGTCTAAGGTGCTGACTGTCACAGAAACTAAAATTGAGACAATGAGACACACGTCACCTGTTTGGAAGCCTGCTGCTCCCTATGTCAAGGGAAGGGCAAGATCAAAAGGATAGGAGTCTGTTAATTGGCAGCAGTTCAGACATGCGGCGAATAATGGTACCCCTTAGGGAAATGGTAGCGAAGGAAATGATCAGTTTATCCACTGAATGTGTATGCCAGGTGACCTCATTCAAAATCTTGTAAAGTTGTTCTGGCAGCCATCGAGCCCACAGGATACAACTAATTGCAGATTGATGTGCAAACTCGACAGAATAACGTTTGTCATCTGGGCTTCAAGGTCATACTTGGACCATTCCAGCGAAAGGTCATACTTGGACTAGTCCAGCGACTGGCATACAAAGTTGACAAGCCAGTCTTCCTCAGGGAATTCCAACGAAACTCACAATTGTCCCAAAAAGTAATCGTATCCCACTGGTTCTGAGATAAGTGGAAGGTTTGAACTAGAAACTTCAAAGGTTTCGTGACAAGCTAGGCTGCGACCTCCTAGACTTGCGCCATAGCTTTGAGAAACGCAGGGGTCATCCTCAATGGGTCGGACTGCACTACACATCACAGGCTGCTACCCATGTATATGGGTGTGCACATAAGGATTTTTTGGATTAGGCAACTCTCAATCAGTGCAAACAAAGGTAACTGTGGGACACTGCAAAGTATTAGTTTAAGATCCAAAGAAATGACACTAAAATACGAGAGATTTAAATTGTAGGAATCCACTGCCGAAGCATTCAAAACAAAGTTCCACGGTTTGAGGCACATCTAAAAAACACTGGAGCTCACATAAGTCTAGGTACGGAAAGCTGGCTAAGACCTAAAAATGATAGCAGTCAGATTTTTGGTTGAAATCTAAGTTTCTCTCGAAAGGACAGCCTAATGGGAAATGGAGGAAGTGTATTGTTACACTAGATACGATAGAAATTGAATCTACATATGATACTTTATTCATTAATATGTATGCTCCCTTAATATACTGTCATAGTTGGAGAATACCTTAATTATCCATCCGTGTAGTGCGATAATTGCAGCAGTTTTGTAAGTGTTGGGCGTGATAAGACATCCAGCGAAACAGCATTAATTGCCTTCTGAAAACTATCTAGAAGTCCAGGAGCCTACTGATGATAGAAGTATATTATAAGAAGCAGGCAAATGAAAACGAGACAGACGATTAAAAAGTAATTGCCACAGCTGTTAATACACTTATCACTCTGTCAGACACGACGGTCAATGCCTTCGTGGAAAAATGTTCGCGGTTTCCTACGAACCATGATTGTAGCCAGGTGAGCCCCTCTTCGTCCGAAGCAAATCGACTGCGACGAATGTCTTTCTTATGGACTCAAGAAATATGGAAATCGCTGGGGTAGTGCCTCCTAGCAGAACTTCTGCAGCATACTAGAAACAGCCTTGGCAATGTGTGGGCGTGGGTTAATGTACAAAGGGCTTCCCGCAGTATATTAAGACGAATATAAGTTATCACTGGTCGCGGATGAAAAAAGAGAGAGCAATGAAGTATGTGAAATATGCAAGATTAACAACAGGATGAAAACAGTGAGGTTTCAAGACCTTTGGAAAAAGGAGTATTAGATGGATGTTTATCTATTCGTTTTTATGTCATTGAATAATTACCCCCATGAATTGGAAGCATCGGATGAAATACATAGATATTGATCTCAATGATTCTGAAAAAAAATTGAATAAGGCCACAGCACCTGATGGGATCATTATGATAGTTTATACAGAATGTGCAACTGAGTTATCCCTTCTTTTAACCATAATACGAGTATAAGACAGATCTCTCGAAAAAGACAATTGGAAGAAAGCAAACGACACACGCTTCTACAAGAATAACAGCAAAAGTGATGCACAAAACTGACGTCCAGTGGCACTGACTTATGTCTGTTGTAGAATCTTAGAACTTTTGCCGTGCTCAAATATAACGAGAAATATTTAACAGAATGTCCTCCTCCGCGCCAATCAGTGTGGATTACGAAAACATCGGTCGTGTGGCGTACTTTTCTCACATGTTAGTCAGAAAGCTACGGATCAAGGCAATCAGAAGCTACAGATCACGGCAATCAGCTAGCTGCAGTGTTGACGACTTACCAAACCATTTGACTAAGTACCACATTAACACTCAGCACGGAAAGTACGACCATGTGGCATACCAGCGGGAAAATGTTCCTATCGGAGCACAAAAAAGACGAATATGCTGCTGTTTAGCCCGCATCTCGTGGTCTTGCGGTAGCGTTCTCGCTTCCCACGCCCGGGTTCCCGGGTTCGATTCCCGGCGGGGTCAGGGATTTTCTCTGCCTCGTGATGGCTGGGTATTGTGTGCTGTCCTTAGGTTAGTTAGGTTTAAGTAGTTCTAAGTTCTAGGGGACTGATGACCATAGATGTTAAGTCCCATAGTGCTCAGAGCCATTTGAACCATTTTTTTCTGCTGTTTATTGAAAGACTACGACTGAAAATTGAAGTACCAGCTACCTCATTCTAACTCCCTCAGCACCTTTACAAATTTTCACAAAAGAATTGACATTCAAGTACATTCGCGCTCTTTTTAACATGCAACTCACCTATCACTCCCACAAACTGCCCAATCTGTAATTCGCTCACACCTACTAGTTCATCGCTGTAAGTCTCTCGTGTCCATCCACTCCCAGTGGTCCACTCTCATTCCCACACTCATTCGGCCCAAGTCATTGTCATTATCTCTTTGTGGCTCTCCAGCTGTCACTGTCTCCTGTCAGAGCCACAGACGCCTTCGTTCTGTTCTACTACTACTCCCTCATTGTCTTTGCCACAGACTCTGTCCCTAATTTCACTGGCTCTCACCCACTTCCACTTTCTCCTTATCTTTATTCCTCTTCTCTGGCACTGTCTCCTTCACTCTTTTCCTTGCACTGTTCTCTCACTGTGTATTATGTTCCACTGCCACTGTGTCCCTTTCTTTCTCACACATTGCTACTGTCTCCGTCACTCTTTCTATACCACAACCACTCTCTACTGTCTTTCAGTATTTTTTACTTCTCTGTCTCTTTCCCACTGTCACTGTCTCTCCTCTCTCAGCATAAAAAGTGCAATTAAGTTCGCATGGCAGTATTATCGCGAAAATTTTAAAGGTGCTGAGGAAGATAGAATGAGGCAGCAGATAACCTACTTTTCACTTAGAGTCTTTTAATAAAGAGGAGCATATTCGCCTTTTTTGTGCTCTCATAGGAGTGTTTTTCCGCTAGTTCCCTTCTTTTTCCTGCCACGGCACGGCATGTCACTCATATGAAAAGAACTTGATAGGTCATAATACACACATCAAAGAAAGGTTTTCGTCACCTCGGTTCCGAGAGTTCCGGAACCTGTACAGAAAATTGGAATAGAGATCAACATAAACATCATTTCCGCGCTTTTTGTTGATCATGAAAACCACACATTGCATGTTGTACAACCATACAGCGAGACCTTCAGAGGTGGTGGTCCAGGTTGCTGTACACACCGGTACCTCTAATACCCAGTAGCACGTCTTCTTGCGTTGATACGTGCCGGTACTGGTTGTCGCATACTATCCACTGTTCACCCAGGCACTGTTGTTCCAGATTGTTCCACTCCTCAACGGCGATTCGGCGTAGATCCCTCAGAGTGGTTGGTGGGTCACGTCGTCCATAAACGGCCCTTTTCAATATATCCCAGGCATGTTCGATAGGGTTCATGTCTGGAGAACATGCTGCCCACTCTAGTCGAGCGATGTCGTTCGCCTGAAGGAAGTTATTCACAAAGTGTGCACGGTGGGGGCACGAATTGTCGTCCCTGAAGACGTTTGCCTCGCCAATATGCTGCCAATATGGTTGCACTATCGGTCGGAGGATGGCATTCACGTATCGTACAGCCGTTACGGCGCCTTCCATGACCACAAGCGGCACACGTCGGCCGCACATAATGTCACCCCAAAATTGCAAGGAACCTCAGCTAGCTGCACTCGCTGGACAGTATGTCTGCGGCGTTCAACCTGACAGGGTTGCCTCCAAACTTGTCTCCGACGGTTGTCTGGTTGCAGGCACATGCAACACTCAACGGTGAAGAGAAAGTGATGCCAATCCTGAGAGGCCCATTCGGCATGTTGTTGGGTCCATCTGTACTGCGCTGCATGGTGTCGTGGTTGCAAAGATGGACCTCGCCATGGACGTCGGGAGTGAATTTGCGCATCATGCAGCCTATTGCGCATAGTTTGAGTCGTAACACGACGTCCTATGGCTGCACGAAAAGCATTATTCAACATGGTGCCGTTGCTGTCAGGATTCCTCCGAGCCATAATCCGTAGGTAGCGGTCATCCACTGCAATAGTAGCCCTTGGGCGGCCTGAGCAAGGCATGTCATCGTCAGTTCCTGTCTCTCTGTATCTCCTCCACATCCGAACAACATCACTTTGGTTCACTCCGAGACGCCTGGGCACTTCCCTTGTTGAGAGGCCTTCCTGGCACAAAGTAACAATGCGAACGCGATCAAACCGCGGTGCTGACCGTCTATGGTTGAACTACAGACAACGCGAGCCGTGTACCACCTTCCTGTTGGAACGACTGGAACTGATCGGCTGTCGGGCCCCCTCCGTCTAATAGGTGCTACTCATGCATGGTTGTTTACATCTCTGGGCGGGTTTAGTGACATCTCTGAACAGTCAAAGGGAATATGTCTGTGATACAATATTCACAGTCAACGTCTATCTTCAGGAGATCTAGGAACCAGAGTGACACAAAACTTTTTTGGATGTGTATATTTTGATAGTATGCTTATGTGAAGTTTAAATAACGCAAAAATAATTTTACACTTCAGACCAGATTTTATTGCACAAAAATTTTGCATGTGCTTTAGTAGTACAACGTGGAGATCCCAGAACCCTTCTGAGGATAAAGAGACAGTTTACGTTATATTACTCCTTGCTACGTCATTTTATAAATTACATTTTCGCCTCGCACCGCATTTTATGTGCGTATTTTGCGTGCACAAGTAGGGTAACGTTGAACCTCTGTTTCTCGGAAACGGATAAGATACCTATAAAATTTTAAGGTTGTTGAAGACCGGAATCTTAAGAATATATCGTAAAAATTACAGCCATTTGCTGTGCACAGCTGTCTTGGAATCCGCGACTATGCTTTGGTCCGTTGGTGACAGCAAAACATAGTGACAAACGCTGTTTTGGGGGTTTCCTTAGGCACCGCCCATGAATTTACGCAAATGCATCGTTCATTCATTCATTCACCAATATACCAGTCAGTTCAATCAAATCATGGGTTTAACACGGGCATACCCGCAATCAATCAATTTATTTAATATTTACTTATACGAGTAGGATGACTCTGAACCTCTGAATCTTGGGAACGAACATAGACATCAAGAAAATGTTCAAGGAAGCTCGAGATCGTAAAAATTTCAGCCATTTGCTGTGCATCCCCGTCTTGATATCCGCTACTGGGGTTTGGTCCGCTGCTGACGGCAAAAAAATAGTGAAAAAAGCTTTTGAGGGGGTTTTCTGAGGAACCAACCATGAATTTACGTAAATGCATCATTCATTCATACATTCATTCGCGGATACATCCGTCAGTTTATTTAAATCTCGGTTATACATGTCATCAATCTATCTATTTAATTTTTTGCATATTTTACGTGAACGAGAAGGGTAATTTTTGAACCTCTGTATCTGGAAAAGTGGTACAGATATCACGAAAATTTTCAATATTGTTCGTAATCGGGATCTGAGGAATAGATCGTAAAAATTTCGACCAATTCTGTGGATAGCCATCTTGGAATACTCGGCTGGGTTTCGGTTTGCAGGTGACGTCGAAAATATAGTAAAAAAAATTTTTTTTTCGGGTTTTCCGAGGAACCGCCCATGAACTAATGGTACAGTCGTGCTCAAAAGTATCCGAACGACCTGAATTGCATTTCGCCTGATTCGCATGCAACCCACATAAGCCAGCTGTCTAGCAGGTCCTCTAATCGCTCCTTGGTACAGTCGTTTGACTATTGAAAATGGTTCCAACAAGTCACCACTAGAAAACACTGCTCTGTATCGCAATAACTCAAGATGTAAAGTAATACTACGATACTACAAATATCAGGGAACACCTTATCACAGGTAAGACTGTCCTTAACGCTTGTAAGCTCACATTTATTACAATAAATGACATACCTGAAATGTTACCACTCTCATTATTACGTCAGATAGGTAACGCACGTAGTAAGTTCGTCGTATTCATGATTTCCTCTTCAAAGTAACATACCTTACTTATTATTTAACACAAAATGACATTAAAATTTTAAGTTATTCACGAGCAGCTAGTTGAGAATATGTATGAACTTCAAATGACACGACGAACCGTCTCGTCCTGCATATGGATTCAAACCCAGGTCATCCAAACTAAGCAAAGATTTCGTCACTGACGGAAACTAACAGTCACTCCAGATTAGGCATGCAGAGAGTGATATACCTCGATTTTAGACAGCATCACTTAGGAAATATCAACTTTAAACTACATAACGCAAACATTTTTTACGGACGCGAATTCCTACCCAGCACCTATTGTCCCTGTTAACGAACTACGAGAGATGTTAAATATTGCTTCTTAACAAGTAACTTACTTGAAATGCCGAGAGGTAAAGCTTTGTATTGGACAGGGATTTGAACCCAGAACCTAATCGGATAGATATCGAAGCACAATCAACTGTGACATATCGGATTTTCTCGGCAGTAGCTAGATGTTTTAACTGAAATGACGAGGGGCAACATTAATTTTTCCCTTCCCAGGACTCCAACCCGGTACCTATCGCTGTTATATTCTAGAGAAAACGAACGTTCAATATGGGTTTGTTGCACCAGCAGCGACATGTGAGCATGTTTGAACTAGAAATAATATGACGAAAAGTTCAGTGCTGACTGGGAATAGAGCTTCATACATATCGTTGTTGACTACACGCAAAGAGACGTCAGCTACCGAATTTTTCTCCACCAGCAGCTCGGAATAACATCTTGAACTTACAGTGATCTCGCAAATAGTAGTTCTGTGTCTCACTGGGAGTCAAAACGTCAAATATCGTTAGTATTGAAAACGAATGAAAAAACATTAAAAATCGAAATTATTATCCACCAGCAGATAGGTGTTCTCATGCTAGAGCTTGATAATACATAATGAAATCTTTAGTGCCGGGCCAGGATTCGAACCCATTCACGCGCAATATGTGGAGATGTTGAGGAATCTGCAGTTTTGAACAAACAACAAATTGTAGCCGAGCTGTATTGTCACGAAGGGATCAAATTCCACGTTAAGGGCGGTCTGATTTGCATTCCCAGTTCAGAACCAAGTTTATCGGCAGAAGCTCAGATAAAAGATGGAATAAGTGTCCTGTGAGCCTACATAGCGTTTGTTTCGTCACTAGAAATAAATAACTAGTATAAGAAAGGTTACTGGTGATAGAGTTTCTACATGTCGCCACTCCAGACTTTATTGTGGCTCAACCTAACGTCTACTTGGTAGAGAAGGAATATCATTTTTAATGTGAATTTCAGACCACAGTGCCATTATATCTTCTTCACTTGGTGTAGCCAGAAGAGAATGGAATCTGTCTCTCCCTATCTAAAATCATTGATCGAAGCTGGAACCGAACCCAGACCATAGATATATGAACAAATCATCATCTCAACAGACCACAAAATCCTCTTCTCTGTGGCTCGTTTTTCTATGTAACGCCGTTGTCCCACACAGGCTTAGACATCTGACACACAGGGTCCCTGTATCAATTTCCAGCATGTTCAGTAAATTCATTTACTTGGTTGACCGAATCACCATGAACTAGCTGCCTTGGCTACCCAGTGCATACATTCAACTTTATTTTGTAATCACCAAAATAAAAGTACATAACTGCCACCAACACAGAACTGCCAACAGTGTAGGATGCAGAAATTTAAACAGGAAGTGTTCCTTTCCACGAGCTACTCCATCGCGCTATCTGTTTGTCGAAAACGTCGTGCAGTGCAAAAGAAAAGGTATAACTGTTTGTCTCTCATAAGTATTCACCTGGTCATATGCATTATCCCATTGCGCTGTGGAATGCAGAAGTTCTAGAGGACTTGTTGTTCAGTTGTGCAGGTGTTGTAGCTACGTGTCAGCTAGTAGCGTAATGGCTGCCGGCATGGTAGCTCAGCGTGTTCGGTCAGAGGGCTCACTGCCCTCTGTAATAAAAAAAAAACTGAGTTAATGGATCAACAATTAACTGAAACGGTGTCTTTCGACATCCGCCCAGAGCAGATACAACGAACGAAAACAAACGAAATGAGATTAAACAAAAAAATAATAGTAAGTATCGCGCACGGTAGATAAGATGCCGCGAGTTCGAGTACATTCACTGCTATATATTTTCAAACGCAATTCTGCTGTCTGCTAAAGTTATCAATCTAATGGAACTTGTAACATAATTCCCTTCACTTCTCAAACCAAAATAGTCGCATATGGGGAAAGGGCTAACTTCTGCGACATTTTATTCTTTTCAGGTTTAATAGACAACCAGGTAGCAGATGCACCTCGAAACTTTTGTATTATGTATGGGTAGAGCGCATCGTGCCATTGTTACGTCGTAAAAGTATTTTCTACATTAGCTGTCGTCTGGTAGTGGCATTTTATTCTTCTTCAAACCTCGGTTGACAGCTTTAACTCAGAACAAGTTTTGTACATGCATGTAATCAATAAACCGCATGTGCATTTTCAGACTGTTATAGATAACATCCGAGAATTCGCATACATCGTTGATGATTAATTTCTCTCTCATGTTTACTATTGTTTTAATAACACTAAAGGAAACCTTACGAAAATTGTGAGCTGTATTATAAGAAATGTAATAAAACTAGCCACAATAACCTTACGACGAAAGTCTGTTGTAATAAAACTGAGTATCTGTCCACAAGCCCGTGCCTCTATCGTCACGAATTGGTAAAATACTACTCACTTACGAGGGTCAGTCAAAAAGTAATGCCTCCTATTTTTTTTTCTACGTTTAATTGTCAGGAAATTTAAATGCAATTACATAGGTTGAAAACCACAACATTGAGGATCATTTTGTCATTTTTCAATGTAATCTCCGCCCATCTCTACAGTTTTGGTCCATCTTTGAACAAGGGCATGTATCCCAGCACGGTAAAAATCACAGCTCTGCTTCCTAAGCCATTGACGCACGGATGTTTTGACGGCCTCCTCATCTTCAAAATGAATCCCACGATGAGCTTCTTTTAGTGGCCCGAACAGATGGAAGTCTGATGGTGCCAGGTCAGGGCTGTATGGGGGATGAGGCAAAACTTCCCATCCAATTTTGACAATCTCGTCAGAGGTGTGACGACTGGTGTGTGGTCTTGCATTGTCATGCAAAAGAAGAACATCTGCCATTGATTTTGTTGGGCGAACTCGCTGAAGACGTGCTTTAAGTTTGTTGAGGGTTGTGACGTATTGAACAGAATTTATTGTGCATCCCTGCTCCAAAAAATCAACCAGAATCACACCCTCTGTATCCCAGAAAACTGTTGCCATAACTTTCCCTGCCGATCGCACAGTTTTGAATTTTTTCTTCCTCGGCGAGCTTGTGTGACGCCACTCCATTGACTGCCTCTTTGATTCGGGTTCAAAAAACTGCACCCATGTTTCGTCCCCGGTCACAATTTTTTTCAGAAACTCATCTCCCTCCAAACGGAAGTGCTGCAAGTGTTGGGAGGCTATTGTTTTCCTTGCCTCTTTATTCTGATCGGTTAACATTCTTGGAACCCACCGTGCACAAACTTTTGAGTACCCCAATTGTTTAATAATCGTGATCACACTGCCTTTACTAAGAGAAATAATGCGACACACTTCATCTGCAGTCACCCGACGGTCACCACGAATGATGTCATCAACTTGCTGAATGTTGTGTGGAGTCACTGCACTCACCGGCCTGCCGCTCCGCTTTTCGTCAGTCAACGGTGTTTGCCCTTCAGCTTCCTTACAACGACGAACCCATCGTCTAACAGTGCTGACATCCACTGTCACAACACCATACACCTTCTTCAGTCTTTCATGAATGCGTATGGGCGTTTCACCTTCTGCATTCAAGAATTCAATCACACAACGCTGTCTCAAACGAACATCGATGTCGGCCATCTTACAAACTTCTGCTGTGCTGCCACCTGTTGACACAGAAAGTTACTACTGCAGTGGATTGCAGAAGAAGGTTTGAGGAATGGCGCCAAATTCAAATTTTTCACTTAACTTAATTTCTTTAAGTAGAAAAAAAATGGGAGGCATTACTTTTTGACCGACCCTCGTAGATTTTGATGGGGTCTGTGTTTAATTGGTATGCTGTGTCATACTCAAGAGGTATGCAAATGTGGCATTTCATAAATAAAGTTATGTTTTCCTAGAAACCCAAAATTTGCTTGTCAGCAGCGGAACGAGGCGTTACTTGTTGTGCAGCATTGTAAGTTTTCACCATTGCACTATGAGCCGAAAGTATTTTCTTGCGATTTCCTTATCGATGTTTGATCTGACTGTTTGCAGCTCTTTCACAGAAGGGATAAAAACGCTACACTCAGTGAGACTGGAACTGCGAACCATTACAGACGCTTTTTCACAGGGCAGCACGTTACCACAGAGCTGGCGAAGAAGTATGTCTCTTAGCTTCCTCTTACGAGATCAATAGTGACTAGAACTCGTAAACCGCTATTTGAAGGACAACATTAGTTGCGTTTTCCAAGTGCAACGACTTTCCTGAGCTGAAAACCGTAAATTTACAATCTTTTGTTACACCTCAAGCGATAATAACAGATTATTCAATGGAAATGACAGGTAAAATCAAGTGAACTGTGAGGCTTAATTCCGTGCACAGAGTTGCCAAACATACATTGCGTTGTTGCCAAATCTCAGTTATAATACCAGCAGGAAGAAGACGAGCTGATGTGATCCTACAGCGGGCTGGGAAGTGACCATAACTGGTGTCTCCAAGTTGCGGCTGCTACTGACTGGAATATGTAATGCGTCTGATTCGCACTTCTGTAACTAGGTTTAGGGACTGGAGCGTAGTTACTAATAATACTCAGAACTGACTGCAAACTAAGCATCATAAATTAGTAACTCTCATAGTTGTTTTTATATTTCTTTCGTAAGTGTACTCAAAACTAAGAAACTCACTCACAGACGTTCTCGTGCCTCGCCGATAGTCAAATGTGTGTGTGTGTGTGTGTGTGTGTGTGTGTGTGTGTGCGACAGAGAGAGAGAGAGAGAGAGAGAGAGACAGAGATAAAAATCAAAAAGAATGAGAGAGAGAGAGTAAAAAATTGTAGAGAAATTGAATCACGGTATGTAAAGAAATCTTTCATTAAAATGACACGTTCCACATTATTACGAAATATCGTATTCATGATCTATGAAACAAGAATTAATCTAATGTAATCTAATCTTATCATATCATATTGATGACTAGCCATGAAGAGTCATGAATTACCGCTATTTTTGCCAATACCAATAACCAAATCTAAACTTGAAAATAAAAGTCGACAATTTTTGTAATAAACCGGGACTTCTGTCAAGACCCTTTCGTCCCTGTCAATTAACCACGAAAGATGTCTGATATACCTCTATTCTGAAGTAACAAAGTGTGCATGCATTTAAAGATAAAGTGCATGATGTGAAGTTCTGTGACGGAGATACGAACCCAACGCGGTTCTTTACCTGTCTACGGAATCCTTTTCATGTTAATATCAAACATCAGCAATTACTCGCAGATTACATTAAAATTAAAGTAACTGCTGAAGACGTTATTTGATAACAAAAAAGCGCTGCCTTTCTTCATTTTCTTGCGCCTAGAAATGCTATCGAGTACTGCCAAAGCAGAAGGCAAAAGATCTTACTGCCTTCCGATACACGTCGCTTTCAGTTCTTCCACATGATCTTGGCATGAAAAAGATTTGTACAAAAATGGTCCCCCACAACAGCGAGAACACGGAACAATGTGGCAGCCGATCTGTTAGAGTAAACGGAAATCAATCCAGAATTGTTGAGCCGTGTTATCACTGGTGATGAAAGTTGGTTTTTTCAGTACGTCACCCAGACCAAAAAAGCTCGCATGTCAAAGTCAAAAGTTAAATGCATGCTTGTGTGCTTCTTTGATTCCAAGGGAATTGTTCATAAAGAGTGGGTGCCACCTGGACAAACAGTTAACCATTATTACTACAAAGAAATTTTAGAAAGACTTCGTAAAAGATTTCTTCACGTCCGTGCCAACATTGCTCATAATTGGATTCTGCATCACGATATGCGCCATCCCATACTGCTCTGTCAGTTCAGCAATTTTTAACCGCAAAACAAATTTCAGTACTACCACAGCGACCTTATCCACCAGATATCGCTCCGTACGACTTTTTTCTATTTCCAAGAGTCAAAGGCGGTCAAGGGACACCATTTTCAAACAACACAAGATGTCCAAAAAGCTGTGACGAGGGTCTTGGAGGATATTACAGAAAATGAGTTCCAGAAATGTTACCATCAATGGCAGAAGCGCTAGATAAAGTGTGTGCAATCAGAAGGGAACAACTTTGAAAGGGACAACACTATACTTAACTAAAACGGTAAGCAACTTTTTTTTCACATCAGTCTCATTACTTTATTGCCGCACCTCGTATTCCCAGTTAAGAGAATGTAAGTCCACCCATACCTCAAAGTCGCGAAGGAGACACACAAACAAATACCTTAAAGACCAACAAAGCATCAATAAAACTAATAAAGATGCAAAACAGAATAACCATACCTAAAAGAGTGAAAAGAGCAACCAAGACACTCTTCCTTCAGAGGAAAACTGGAAAAAAATTTTTGGGGGCACCTTGGGATTTGGCGTATCCTAATTAAGCTTAGATAATTTTTCACCTGGCCCACCTTGTACAACAATATTATACATTTGGTGTGGGCGTGTCACAAATGTAAAGCAGCTAAGCCCAATTTCAATACCTGCAGTGGGCTTTTGCAATCATCTAGGGATGATTTCCCAATGGATAGACTTTCTGTTGACTATGTCAGTCCCTTGCTGCACTATCATCATGGGTACCACTACATCTTGGTTGCCGCTGATGCACTCTCTTGGTTCGTTTGGTTGATAACCAGGAGCGGTGTCACTGCTGGGTTAAACACTCACCAACTGTCAGGTATTTTTGCTGTATTTAGGCCTCCTTAAGTCCTCATTAGTGGCAATACTTCTGCCTTTCTCTCTTGGCAGTTTAATAAATTCCGTTTTCATAGCAAGATAACCCATTCCATCACAATATCATACTATCCACAACTATCTGCAGCTGTCCTTCACTGAAAGGGTTAACCGAAACTTGAAGGCTGCAGTTATCATATTTCATTCCTGATCACACCACCAGTGGAACTGTTCCATCCCATGGTTGAACTTGGCATTTAATTCTGCCCATTACAAGGCCTTTAAGACAACACCTGCTGCCTTAATGTTTGGTCACCATCTTAACTCACCTTTAGCCAACTTGAGGTCTGTTAATGATTTGCTTCCTGAAAAGGTGACATCTAGCCTGATTCAGAAGAACTGGGAGAAGGCATGCCAAAACATTAGTGCTGCTCATTAGAGGCAGCCATGCCACTACAGGGGGATAGAGTCTTTGTCCATAATTTCATGCTGGACGGCCTAGGCAAGGCTCCTATTTCTGACAAATTAGCTCCTTATCCTAGTTACCCTATTGTTGCGCAATATCGGTAGTTTTCCAGGTGAAGCCTGGGGCTAAGTCTCTTCTCCCCAGTCATGGGTGTGTTGCGTTTTTGGTGGTGGAGGTTGCTCCATGGCACTGGATGCAAGGGGGCACTTTCATTCAGTGAGAAGATCTTTGCAAGAATTTTGAGAGGTTGAGTAGACAGACTAGCTGTGAGAGATAGGAGTCGCAGCACGAACGGAGAGATGTGTGCGGAAGGCAGTTGTGAGAAGGAGTTTGGAGGAGTGCAGTGGGCATGGGCAGGTAGTAGAGACCGGCCGGTAATCAGGCGGCTGCTGCTGCCTTGGTTGGCTACGATGGTCTTTTACTGAGGTGATCCATAGAATTGTGTATACTGATAGGACCAATTCTGGTGACTGACAATGATTAACCTTGCTGCACTTCAGTCAAATCTGAGTGTAATGAATGTTCATGAAACGGTAAGTTGGATCACAAGCTGATTGTGAATGTTTCTCTTTAATTGAGCTTAATGCCTGGAACTATGTATGTTGGTTAAAAGTGTCATAGGTGTAGTAGCCTCAAGCATAAGTTTGCATGTGACTTTGTGGTATAGCTTGGTCAGCTGAATTACATGGGCTAATCTGTTAGGATTCACAACTGTAAATGCTCCCTTGCCATGTCTTGCTTGCTGTAATTACACTCACATACAGAAGAAACAGAAAACCCTGACATATAAATTAGTGTGTTCTGCAGAAGTGATTAGGATTTCAGTCACCTCTGTTCAGTACGTGTCCTGTTGCCTAGTAGGCACAGGGTCCACCATGGACCCAGATAACTTATTCATGCATGACAGCTTTGATGCATATAAGATGTGAATGGCATCCTGTGATATAGCAGTCCAGTCTGTGTTCATTTGGTTCCACAATTCATCTGTAGCTGTTGGCACGGGTCACAGTGTGCACCTTCCATTTCACCATATCCCACACATTTTCGATTGGCAACAAGTTTGGTGATCTGGTAAGCCAAGGCAAGCGGCTGACATCCTGTGACACCAAGGCATGTGTTCATGCAGCAACATGTGGTCATACATTTTCTTCCTGAAAAATGGCATCTGTGATGTTGTGCAGAAAGGTGTGGCTACGGGTCGCAGGATGTCATTCACATAGGTCACTCTGGTCACAGTGCTCTGGACAAACACCAACTGTGGTTTGTGGTTGTACCCAATAGCACCTCATGCCATAAGGCCTTGAGTTGGTGCTGCATGTCTTGTGCGAACACAGTCACTGTGACGCTGCTACCCTTGTCTGTGGCAAATCAAAATGCGGCCATAATTTTTAAACAAATAGAACATGGATTTGTCTAAAAATACTATCTGATGCCATTCCTGGGCCCAGTGACATCGTTTCATATATAATTTCCATCTATCATGTTTCTGCACATTCGTCAAGGGTAGGCAGAGAAGTGGACAATGTGTACGCAACCCATGTCATAATAAATGGTGACAGACTGTCAACTCTCATGGTGTATGATGTGTTAAATTGTTCCACTGTTGCGACAGAGCTGAGGATGATGTACATCTGCCGTGCAGTGCCATTTGAATGAGATGTCAATCTTCTCAGGAGGTGGTCTGAGTGGTGCAGCCTGACCCACCTCTTCGTATTCTATGGCTGTCCACGAGCCATTCGGCACACACTTGTTGCACTGCCAAAACACTTCATCCCACACGAGCAGCAATTTCCTGGATGGATGCATCACAATGTCTCATGGCAATAATGCTCTCTCTTTCAAACTCACTGGTTTGAAAGTAAGGTTCACGCATACATTTGCAAGGCAACCTGTACACCTGCTCAAGTCACACTAATCCACTACCTTCAGTTTGTAGCAACAACAGGAGCCACAGGCACATTTTACTGATAGGTGGCATTGTTCCGTGATATCAATGTTGACCCTGAACCTGCAGGCCAACATGCTTCAAATGCCAATCATTTCTGCAGAACATGCTAATGTACATGTCCTGTGAATGTGAATGTCCTATCTCCAGTCATTCAATGTGTTCTGTTTTTTCTGAACATGAAGGTACATACATTGAACCTAAATAATGCGGACTGGTAGTATCTGGGTACACTCAACTTTCATTCTTGTCAGATAACATATTAACCTTGTGTCAATACCCATATGCCACGCGTCCCTTTCACCAATATAAACCTCCAGTGTGGCCAAACTATTGCTCCTAAGTAATGTTACAAACTTAATCTGTTTTAATGCACTACTCCTTGGCTCCTGTAACTGGTCACCTTTCCCTCCAAGTTGTTGCAGTTCAAATTGTTTATGGCAGTCCAAATGGTCTGCGCCGATCAATTGATGGAGGAAGGAAACTACCCAGTGCTGTAACTGTATTTGCAATACTGCCGTGACAAAGGAGTTCGTTGGTGCCTTGGTCTTGGATTATGGACTAAGTTATGTACATAACAGTTCGATTAAAGTTTTTATTTTTAAAGGTTTCTGTTAAAGTGCCTTGCTTAATTTGCTTGCTACTCGGCAACTGAACTGTGTTTAAGTACGAGGGCAGTTCAATAAGTAATGCAACACATTTTTTTTCTGAAACAGGGGTTGTTTTATTCAGCATTGAAATACACCAGGTTATTCCCCAATCTTTTAGCTACACAACACTATTTTTCAACGTAATCTCCATTCAATGCTACGGCCTTACGCCACCTTGAAATGAGGGCCTGTATGCCTGCACGGTACCATTCCACTGGTCGATGTCGGAGCCAACGTCGTACTGCATCAATAACTTCTTCATCATCCGCGTAGTGCCTCCCACGGATTGCGTCCTTCATTGGGCCAAACATATGGAAATCCGACGGTGCGAGATCAGGGCTGTAGGGTGCATGAGGAAGAACAGTCCACTGAAGTTTTGTGAGCTCCTCTCAGGTGCGAAGACTTGTGTGAGGTCTTGCGTTGTCATGAAGAAGGAGAAGTTCGTTCAGATTTTTGTGCCTACAAACACGCTGAAGTCGTTTCTTCAATTTCTGAAGAGTAGCACAATACACTTCAGAGTTGATCGTTTGACCATGGGGAAGGACATCGAACAGAATAACCCCTTCAGCGTCCCAGAAGACTGTAACCATGACTTTACCGGCTGAGGGTATGGCTTTAAACTTTTTCTTGGTAGGGGAGTGGGTGTGGCGCCACTCCATTGATTGCCGTTTTGTTTCAGGTTCAAAGTGATGAACCCATGTTTCATCGCCTGTAACAATCTTTGACAAGAAATTGTCACCCTCAGCCACATGATGAGCAAGCAATTCCGCACAGATGGTTCTCCTTTGCTCTTTATGGTGTTCGGTTAGACAACGAGGGACCCAGCGGGAACAAACCTTTGAATATCCCAACTGGTGAACAATTGTGACAGCACTACCAACAGAGATGTCAAGTTGAGCACTGAGTTGTTTGATGGTGATCCGTCGATCATCTCGAATGAGTGTGTTCGCACGCTCCGCCATTGCAGGAGTCACAGCTGTGCACGCCTGGCCCGCACGCGGGTGATCAGACAGTCTTGCTTGACCTTGCGGCGATGATGACACACGCTTTGCCCAACGACTCACTGTGCTTTTGTCCACTGCCAGATCACTGTAGACATTCTGCAAGCGCCTATGAATATCTGTGATGCCCTGGTTTTCCGCCAAAAGAAACTCGATCACTGCCCGTTGTTTGCAACGCACATCCGTTACAGACGCCATTTTAACAGCTCCGTACAGCGCTGCCACCTGTCGGAAGTCAATGAAACTATACAAGACGAAGCGGGAATGTTTGAAAATATTCCACAAGAAATTTCCGGTTTTTTAAACCAAAATTGGCCGAGAAAAAAAATGTGTTGCATTACTTATTGAACTGCCCTCGTATGTAGCTAGAAGTATTTTCTTACATTCTATGTGAGTGCACAAAATTCATTAATCACATTTTAAGCTCTGTAAATTATTACTGGCCAGTTACTGAAGTTGGTTTTATGATTTTAGCCAGTTGTATGTCTTAAGAAATGATTGGTTCCAAAATGAAGTGATCACTGGTCTTATTTGTATTGGTATTCTTGAGGTTATAAATTTAACCAGACATTTTCTTAATGTCAGTATTTGTTACCCTTAAGTTTTGGCACGAATTTAGGGAGTTGCTAGTAGTTTAAGATGTTGATTGTCTTAATGGTTGCTATATATGTAAACCAAACATCTTACTTAAAATGCCATTATTCTAAATTTTCTTGGGAATTGTTTAAGATATCATTATTATAAATATATCTGAGATTCTATAATTTTCAGTGTGATAGGGTCAATAGCTGCGATGAATTTTTTGAATGTTTTCTTGAAGCCTTCAGCTGCCATTCTCTTTGTTTCCTGTACGATTGTACAATTTCGGCTTTAAGCAATTTTCAAGTATTTTATGGATGATTTTTCAGTAACAGACCATGCCACATATATCATTGCTCCTATGACATCATGCTATGCTCATAAATTAGTTCAAGGTGTTCACGCTATTTTAGGAGCACATTACTTTCAATCACTTGTTCCAAAGCTTGCAAAGGGGAAAATTTGTATAGAGAGCGGGAAGTATGAGATGGATGGAGAGAGGGCACAGGAGGAGATGGAGAGAGAAGGGGAAGGAGGAGATGGACAGGGAGAGAGAGAGAGGATAGGAAGTGTTAGACAGAGAGAGGGGGTAGAAGAGGAGATGGACAAAGAGAGGGAAGGAGGAGATGGACGGTAAGGAGGAGGAAAAGGAGATTAGGATGTGTATGCAATTCCCATACATGTTTAGCAATTACAAAGCATTGTTTGGTTCACTAGTACAGTATAAGGGTAAGAAGTTTGTTTAATGTTGCGACCAAAAGTCTCAAGAAGTTGTTAATCAATTTACTTCAAATTTTTTACATAAACATTTGGATGGACATATTTTTGTAATATACAGGGTGAAGAAAAAAAATTGTACCCCTGATGGTTGGCATGTGGTTCCTCATATCAATTCAAGACAAAACCATGTCTAGCAAAACCTAGTTCTGTAGCTGGTATAATAGAAACCCATATATAAAAAAAAACTCTGGCAATGCTGTAATTGCATTGCAAGAACAGGTAACATAGTAACATAAACTCTGTGCTGTGCCAGAGCTATCTCATTAGATCAATGAGAGGAGGCAATGGATACTCAGACTTGCCACTGTGCCAGTCACATCTGCACTGAACATTTTTTTCAGTTAAAACATCAAATTGTGTTCAGTTTACACCTCCATGGTATGGTATCTTGCATCTTTCTTTCTGTTACTGTTACCTATGTTCAAACATTAAGTCATAACATGAACTTCTTATGAACTGAAACAAACACTTTGTTTCATCCACAACACAAATTAAACTAACAGAAAATAAGTGGATACGGTAATATCCTCTGTATCCAGTGAGGTCCAAAAATGTGATAGGTAGGCTACATTAGATAACACATCATTCTCCATAAAATAAACCCATTCTGTACATTTCACATCCATTTCACAGAGCCAGTACATACATGTATGAGCAATGTTCACTTTAGAGAAGACATTCAAAGTGACCACCTTGCATTTGCAAACACTGTGCCACTCACTGCATCATACTTTGGTGGACTGGACACAACACGCCTGCATCCACCATTGCTAAAGCAATTAGGTCTTGTACATCCATGGATGGTGCACTATAAACTATCAAACAATGGAAACACAAGGTAGGAATATCAACACTGAAAGTAAAGATAGATTGCTACTTACTGTAAAGAAGACACATTAAGTTGCAGACAGGCACAATTAAAAGACACTTACGTAACGCTTTGAGCCAGTCTCCATCAGCAAAAGAGGAACACACACCATTCATACTGAAAAGGGACACCCTCCTCTAACATTACTTTTCCTCAACAGAAATAATCAATACCAGAAATATCCTCGAATTTTGAATGGGTTAATATTATCTCATTTGTTTTCCTAAAAAGAATTTCATATGATTTTGTACACAGTGTATTATATTTCAAGCTAAAATCTGTAAAAAGAAATTACTTTATTTTCTTTGCTACAATCAATATGTGCCAGCTGTGAATGTACATTTAATTTTTGTTTTTTCTTTAGAAACATTTGAAATTAAGAGATATTTGGCACACTTAAAATTTCTATTATTAATTATGCAATTTAACACTATTTATTATGTTAATTTCTGGATTAATATATAAAATAAAAATATAAATTAATAGAAATTCATTTGTCAAGAGAATTTGTAAAGCCTCTGGAATATTGTAAGTACCACAGAGTGAGGTAGTGGGATCAGACATGTTTCTGTATTTTGGAATTACAATGTAATTTTGGCTTTGTTTATGTGAAATTTGTAAAGACAGTGTGACACAGAAAAATGTGAGAGAATAAATTATTGTGAAGAAAACAAAAAATCTGAAAAGTTTTACTTCAAAACTTATTATGTAAATTGGAACCATAAGAACCTACAAAGTCAAAAATTCCAGTTTCAAGAATCAGCCCCTAGACATGAAGAACTGGAGTCAACTACGAGAAAAGAAGGTAAGTAAAATGTTTATTGTAAATCTTACTCCTCTCGAAGCTTATTAAAAGAGTTAACCATAAATACAGTGACAATCAACAAATGATGTGAGGGAGGGGTGGATTACGAGTGGTAGCATCATCCGGGAGCAATTGACAAATAATAAAGTTTTGTCTGCTGCAGAAGAAGGGAGAGTGATTTGTGTCATTTGCAGTTTATGTATGAATGGATTTCTGATCACATGAAGAAAGAAGACCAAGGTCTGCCCAACAAAGTGAATAGTATCACCAGAGACGATGTTCTATCAACAATGGCGGACCAAACCGAATGAAAGAGGACTTTACAACTACAACCAGGAAACACATGTAAACCAAACACTACGTGCAAACAATGGTATTGCATTGTCAAATGGTCAAACACTTCAATCAAAAGTTTTCCATCTGACAATTTACAACCAATGGATTTTCTGCACAACTGTAGAGATAGTTTTGTGTCAGGTATGAATGACAATCAAAAAATTAAATTTGTTAAAAGATGTCTTGAAGGCAAGGCTCTATCATGGGTAAATTTAAGGTTAAGTCAGTGAGAAACATATCAAAGTTTTGAGAAAAGTTTTTTAAATAAATTTTGGTCGGAAGCTGAACAGGGGAGAATTAAAAGTGAATTTTTGAATGGTCCTAAATTATAGGAATAGGGATGGTACCAGTACTTTGAAAGAGTTTTGTTAGAATCAACTTGAAAAATTAACACACCATGACAAACCAAACCATATGACGAAATGATCTCAATTGATGCACTTAAAAGGAGATTACCAGAAAGGTTGCAGTGGGATTTAGTACACAGAACTGACTATTGTCTTGGACAATTTTTACAATATGTTGACAGGCTGGATAGGGCAGTAGAAAGAAATATGTATCATAATAATTGGAATGATAGAAATCACAATGGGAATAATTACAGAAACAGAGATAATGGTAACTTCTATCAGAATCAAAGTGTTAATAGAGAGAAAAATTTTGAACATCAGCAAGATAGGAATTATGGGAATAACCATGGTAATTTTAATAGCAGAAACAATCATAGGAGAAACTACTCGGGAAATGGCACTTCGCCTCAATGAAGGTCCACAGTTTTGGGGTAAGGAAATGCAACAAGCACAGGACCCCCAAGTTACACTCACAATTGGACAATAATAACAGTGTTAATGACATGGCACAAGTATCTGAAATTGAACAGAAGGAATATCAGATTTCTCATTTATGTTTTGATCAAAAGTTTTGGGATACTATCTTTCATTATAGTGATGTATGTGCTAATCACAAACCATAATGTGAGAGTAGTGAGAATTTTGATGAAGTATGTACTAATGATTTCTTCTCTTCATCAGAAAACAGTGTTGTTGATGTATGTAAACCAAGTGATGACTGTATTAGATCTAAACTAGGTGGTATTTTTGATGTAGATATGAATAAGAGCTATGAAATAACTGAGTTTGGTAAGTCTGAGGCAG
This sequence comes from Schistocerca cancellata, assembly GCF_023864275.1. NCBI lineage: Eukaryota > Metazoa > Arthropoda > Insecta > Orthoptera > Acrididae > Schistocerca > Schistocerca cancellata. The sequence goes on along the minus strand of NC_064626.1, from coordinate 1,104,873,610 downwards.
GTGACTTTTTGCAAATGAATGTAGGTGAGGTGACTTTGATGGAGATGAGACTTATATTGTTAGTGATGTTGCTGTTGCTGTTGAAGTAACTTTGGAGGAATATGATGATGATGATGAGTACCAGGTATTTGTGGAGTTTAAGAATAATGAAGTTTCAGAGTTATTATGAATTAGGTTGAAAAGAAAGGTAAGGTAAGTGATGTATGTGATATTGTAAGAGAGAGTTGTGGAATACTAGTTCAGTCAAAACAGTTTTTCACTAATGTCATGCAGAGTAATGATCCAAACAGTAGAGGTGAGTTATCTGCGACCCTAGAGAATAAAGGTGAAAACTTTTTGAAGTTTGTTTGGGACCAGATTGATGATAACATAGATAAATGTGTATTCTGGAATAAGTTAGCTGTGGTTAGTCAAACTTGGTATCCAAATTGGTGGAATGAAGTGAAAGAAGATCTAAGCAGGAAGTGTAATTTTGATAGTAGTATATTTAGTGTTGCCTCTGTATCAAGTGACGTTAGCTGTGCCATGGAATCCATTCATTGTGTTCAATCTTTACCTGACAACCTAAGTAACCAAAGTAATGTTATGATACCAGTGAAGTTGATAAAGCCCTGTAAAGACAGTATGGATGTAGCATTTCACAAAGCTGAAAGTGATCTTTTACATGAATTGTCTGATAACAGAGAAGATGATTCAGATTTTGGGTGTCCTTAGATTAAGATTAAGATTGATCAATGGGAAGGACACTGATCGATACAGGAAGCCCTATTTGTGGCCTATCTGAACAATTTAGAGACAAGGTATAGTAAGAATTTTGTAGAAATGCCCACTGTATATGTAAAGATAAGAGGAACTACTGGTAAGCAAAGCAAGTACGTAAAATGTCAAGTACTGTTAACTTTTAATGTAGAAGATAAGACCTTTGAACATGGATGCATAATGATCCCTAATCTGGAAGAAAATATACTCTATATTTCCAGATTCATGCGACTATATAATTCTGTTTTGTTTGTCAGGAATGTAGTAGGTAAGATGATGTAATTTATAAAGTTCTGTCTTATCTATTGACTGAGTTTAAATTTATGACACACTACATTAACAGATTCATACGACTATATAATTATGTTTTGTAATAGATTTATGCTTTAGAATTTAATACATATATGCCATGATACTAAATGAGTAGATCCTTTTACAATTTTGAAATGGGACTATGCCATTAAATATCTAATAATGGATTCTCATATCCTGTAATGTAAAAATTCGGAATAGTATCTTAATATATCTGTGTTTTTCACCTTACTAGCTCATTTTTTCATTGCATTTAGCTCTGTTTATTGAAGTTTCATACACTATGTGATCAAAAGTACCAAAACACCTGGCTGAAAATGACGTACAAGTTCATGGTGCCCTCCATCAATAATACTGGAATTCAGTATGGTGTTGGCCGGCCCTTAGCCTTGATGACAGCTTCCACTCTCACAGACATAGATTCAGTCAGGTGCTGGAAGGTTTCTTGGGGAATGGCAGCCCATTCTTCATGGAGTGCTGCACTGAGGAGAGGTAATGATGTTGGCCTGTGAGGCCTGGCACGAAGTGGGTGTTCCAAAACATCCCAAAGGTGTTCACACTTGTTGGCAGCCCTGCAGCCAGGCGACTAGCGCGAGTTTTGGTGTTCTCGTAAAGATAAGTCATTTTAGATTATAAAACATATAGATTAGTACTGATTACGTGGTAAATAGGTGTATTAGTGTGCCGTTTAAGTGTACCATTAAAGGTTTTATTTTTCTTTACGTAATATAGCAGAAAATGCGAAAAGACCGTACAGTCATATTTTCGCGCTCTCCAGCAATTTAATTTAGCGTACCTCTTCATTATTTAACTAGCATTTCCGGAAAGTAGCGTAAAGTTTAAGTTGTTGTTTCAGAAACTTTGCACTTTTGTTTTTATTTACACACAGTTGCGTATAGGCCAAATTTGTGTAACCATATTTTCGTGTTTATCTGTAATTTAACTGACTTATTCTTAATAAACTATTACGTTTATCATGAGTGAAAAGTGCTTGACTTGCCGTAGAATTGTTAGGTCGGGGCTTTGGTGTGATGGGTGCTGTAGTTTTTTCCATGTGGGTGACTGTAGTGGCATGGGAATAGGGGAAGTAAATGAGACTCATCAGTGGTTTTGTAGGATTTGTAGTAGAGATAGGAAGATACTAGAACAGGAGGGGAAAATTGCCGCCCTTCAGGCTGAGTTAGACAAGGCCAGGGGAGATCTTGACAGGTTAAGGAGGGAGAAGGGTAAAGAGAGGTGGGAAGTGGCAACAGGCAACAGGAGGAACAGGCCTAGAACTTTGTCTGACAGCTTTATGGTGAATGTGGAAAATAGATTTGACCTGTTGCTTCAGTTAGAAGCTGGTGAGCCTCAAGCAGTTGCAGGTGTAGACAGGGCACAACAAACTTTCAGCAGCAAATTGAAAAGTAAGAATGTAGGGAAATCAGTAAAGAGACAGAAAGTGTTGTTGTTAGGTAGTTACCATGGAAGAGGTGTTGGCCAACTTTTGCAGGATGAACTAGGATCAGAATACCAGGTCACCAATTTTTTTAAACCTAGTGCTGGTCTGGAGCAGGTGACAGAGGATTTAGGATCACTTTGCAAAGATTTCACTAAGGAAGACACCGTGGTTATAGTGGGTGGGGCAAGTAACATTATTGACAGAGATCCTGGGTACAGTATAGAGTGTGACCTGGCGAAGATTGCATCAGCATCGAGGCATACTAGTGTTGAGTTTGTATCTGTTCTTGGGCGCCATGACCGACCTCATTTGAACTCTTCTGTCAAGAGAGTTAATTTGGAGCTGGAACGGCTGCTCATGTCGGGTGCGGGGTCACACATTGGTGTGGTTCATGTTGATTCTCTCAGTAGGTGGGATTATACTAGGCATGGCCTTCACCTCAACAGGAAGGAAAAGGGTAAATTGGCTGGGGAAATAGCAGGAAAGTTAAAGGGGGGAGGCACTGTCATGAGTGGTAAAATACCAGTGGTTATAGGATTCAGAAAAGACCCTTTTTTAGGGTAGGGAGGACAGAAAGAAAGCAAATTTTAAGAGAGGTTAGAACTGAGACAAACCTTCAGTTTGAGAAAGAAATCAAAAAACATAATTCCAGCTTGTTACATCAGCATAAACAGCCATTGCTTAAGAATTTTCAACTGTCAGCAGATATTTTAACTCCACACATTTTTAACTCAGTCAATGTGAAATGTCAGCTATCTTTATTGCATCAAAATATTCGAGGACTGAGAAATAAAATTAATGAATTAACTATCTGCATAGATGAATTACAGTCTTCAAACCCAGCTGACATAATCTGCCTCTCTGAACATCATGTGACCACTGGTATAGAACTTTTAAGTGTTACAGGGTTTAGGTTAGCATCTCACTTTTGTAGATCAGAAATGGAGAAAGGAGGAGTTGCCACATTCATCAGGAACCGTCATAAATTTAAGAACATAGACATTCATAAATTTTGCCTAGAACAGTATATGGAAGCATGTGCAACAGAATTAGAATTTCACAAAAAATCCTTCATAATATTAAGTGTATATCGAGCACCTGCAGGTAACTTTAATCTGTTTGTAAACCACCTTGAAGCTGTACTGGCCCATTTAACAACCAAAAACAAAGAAATAGTGGTTGCTGGTGATTTCAATGTAGATTTCCTTAAAGACTCTCCCAATAAGAACTTATTTGAGTTAGTAACACTATCATTCAACTTAATTCCCACAGTAAAGTTCCCCACTAGGATAGCCACTTGCTCACAAACAGCCATTGATAATATCTTTATAGAAAAGTCCAATGAACAAAATTATATTACAAAACCAATAGTCAATGGCCTCTCAGACCATGACATGCAGTTCCTTCTGTTAAATGTTAATACTGAACAGGATATAAAATCTGTTAAATCTGAGCTCAAGAGGGTAATCAGTAAGCCAAAAATTGATTATTTTAGGACACTCCTCAGAGACATTCACTGGACTGATAGTTACAGTGCTCATGGCATGAATGAAAAATATAACATTTTTGCTAATAAAGTGCTTACCTTATTCGAACACTGCTTTCCCCCAAAACTTACCAAGGTTAGAGCAAAGTCTACAAAGAAGCCATGGATTACTCGAGGAATAGGGGTATCTTGTAAAACAAAAAGAAAACTGTATCTGTCAATCCGAAACATTTCCAATGTTGATGCTATAGCACATTATAAGAAATACTGCAAAATATTAAAGTCTGTAATACGGATGTCAAAGCAAATATATTACAAGGAAAAGATAATCATATCAGATAACAAAATAAAGACAATATGGGATATAGTGAAGGAGGAGACCGGTAGAACCAGACATGAAGAGGAACAAATAGCATTAAGAGTAAATGATACATTGGTGACAGATGTGTATAGTGTTGCAGAACTTTTTAACAAACATTTTATAACTGTTACTGAAAAGATGGGGTTGTCAGTTTCGGTAGATGCTGCTATGGGTTACCTTAGACCAGACATTTCAAGTAACTTCCATAATATGAATTTGACCCTCACTACCCCAACAGAAATAATGTCCATCATAAAATCTTTAAAATCAAAAACATCTAGTGGGTATGATGAAATATCAACAAAGTTAATTAAAGAATGTGATTCTGAGCTAAGTAACATATTAATCTATCTGTGTAACCAGTCGTTTATCAGTGGAATATTTCCTGAGTGGCTGAAATATGCTGAAGTTAAGCCACTGTTTAAGAAGGGAGATAAAGGAATAGCATCAAATTTCCGTCCAATTTCACTGTTGCCAGCATTCTCAAAAATTTTCGAAAAAGTAATGTACAGTCGTCTTTATAACCATCTTATCTCAAATAACATACTGTCAAAGTCACAGTTTGGATTTCTAAAAGGTTCTGATATTGAGAAGGCTATCTACACTTACAGTGAAAATGTGCTTAATTCATTAGACAAAAAATTGCAGGCAACTGGTATATTTTGTGATCTGTCAAAGGCATTTGACTGTGTAAATCACAATATCCTTTTAAGTAAACTAGAATATTATAGTGTAACGGGAAATGCTGCAAAATGGTTCAAATCTTATATCTCTGGTAGGAAACAAAGGGTGTTATTAGGAAAGAGACATGTATCAAGCTATCAGGCATCATCCAACTGGGAACTAATTACATGTGGGGTCCCACAAGGTTCCATTTTGGGGCCCTTACTTTTTCTTGTGTATATCAATGACCTTTCATCAGTAACATTACCAGATGCCAAGTTTGTTTTGTTTGCCGATGATACAAACATTGCAATAAATAGCAAATCAAGTGTAGTCTTAGAAAGATCAGCCAATAAAATATTTGTGGACATTAATCACTGGTTCCTAGCCAATTCTTTGTCACTAAACTTTGAAAAAACACACTACATGCAGTTCAGAACTTGTAAGGGGTGTCCCAAGAGTATATGTCTAACATATGATGACAAGAAGATAGAAGAAGTGGACAGTGTTAAATTCTTGGGATTACAGCTTGATAATAAATTCAACTGGGAGGAGCACACCACAGAACTGCTGAAGCGTCTTAACAAATCTCTGTTTGCAATGCAAATTTTGTCAGACATTGGGGATATAAAAATGAAAAAGCTGGCATACTATGCTTACTTTCATTCCATAATGTCATATGGGATTATTTTTTGGGGTAATTCATCAAGCCAAGCTAAAGTTTTCCGGGCACAAAAACGTGCAGTAAGAGTTATATGTGGTGTGAACTCAAGAACATCCTGCAGAAGCCTGTTTAGGGAACTAGGGATACTAACTACTGCTTCCCAATATATTTATTCCTTAATGAAATTTGTCATTAAAATATATCACTTTTTCAAACCAACAGCTCAATTCATGGAATCAATACTAGAAATAAGAATAATCTTCACAAGGATTTAAAGTCACTTAGTCTTGTACAAAAAGGTGTGCATTACTCAGGAATACACATTTTCAATAACTTGCCAGCAGCCATAAAAAGCTTAACAACCAATGAAATTCAGTTTAAGAGAAGCCTAAAGGATTTATTGGTGGCCAACTCCTTCTACTCCATTGATGAATTTCTTAGTAAAACCAACTGATTTGTATATAAGTACAACATAACTTCTGCACAATTTCAGTGCAGTAATGTGTTCATTGAAAATTTGTGTGTGTGTGTGTGTGTGTGTGTGTGTGTGTGTGTGTGTGTGTGTGTGTAAGTATAATCTAACTTCTGCACCATTTCAGTGCAGTAATGTGTTCATTGTAAATAAGTATTACAGTAGTTGTATTACATGTTTATTACCTTATAAATAAATAAAAAACTTTTTTATTTTAAATTCAGTGCATTAGTATTTGTAAAATGACTCTTAGTGTTCATTAAAATATGAAGATCATTCCACTTGGGACCTGTGGAATGGTACATTAGCTTACTTGTTTTAGTTGTAAATATTTGTCGTGTATTGTTGTTTTTCTGACATGTTCCACATCCTGCAGGACCTCCTCACTAAGGATCACTTGGAATGAAAGTAAATCTAATCTAATCTAATCTATAGGATTCAGGTCAGGACTCTGTGCAGGCCAGTCCATTACAGGGATGTTACTGTTGTGTAACCACTTCACCACAGGCCATGCATTATGAACAGGTGCTCGATCAGTGTTGAAAGATGCAATCACCATCCCCAAATTTCACTTCAACATTTGGAAGCAAGAAGGTGCTTAAAACTGCTTAAAACACCAGTGTAGGCCTGTGCTGAGATAGTGCCATGCAAAACAACAAGGTGTGCAAGCCCCCTCCATGAAAAACATGACCACACAATAACACCACTGCCTTCAAATTTCACTAGTAGCACTACACATGCTGGCAGATGACGTTCAACAGGCATTCACCATACCCACACCCTGTCATTGGATCACCACATTGTGTACCGTGATTCATCACTCCAGGTGTCGTTTGGCACTTACCAGTGTGATGTGTGGCTTACGAGCAGTCGCTCAACCATGAAATACAAGTTTATCACCTCATGCCTAACTGTCATAGTACTTGCAGTGGATCCTTATGCAGTTTGGAATTCCTGTATGATTGTCTGGATAGATGTTTGCCTATTACACATTATGACCCTCTTCAACTGTCGATGGTCTCTGTCAGTCAACAGACAAGGTCAGCCTGTACACTTTTGTGCTGTACATGTCCCTTCACATTTCCACTTCACTATCAGACTGGAAACAGTGGACCTACAGATGTTTAGGAGTGTGGGAATCTCGCATACAGACATATGAGACAAGTGACACCCAATCACCTGACCATGTCCGTGAGCTCCACGGAGCACCCCATTCTGCTCTCTCATGATGCCTAATGACTACTGAGGTCACTGATATGGAGTACCTGGCAGAAAAATGCACCTAATATGAAAAATTGTATGTTTTTTTGGGTGTCTGGATACTTTTGATCACATAGTGTATGTGAACATTTTTTAATCCTATCTGATGTAAATCCTATATATTTGCTTTTGGAATATAAATAGGCAGAGCATATGCTGTGTGATGTGAGGAAGGCATCGAACAGCATATTTAGTAAACAAATCAACGTTTCAGATTTGATATAAATGCTAGACAGGAAGTAACCTATCCGTTGGACCGTGTGATGAGAAATCTAGGGAGGAAACTGAAAGATTTCAGTGGATCCACTCCCACACTGCTGTACGGCTGTACCCTGTTGGTCCGGTCAACTTACAAGAAATCATATGTGCTGGGTAATGTTCTCAAGGATCTGTCAACTACATGAGTGTTGTGACTGAGATTTGTAAATTGTTAGCCAATAAAACTTCCTATATGAAGAATTTATGGAACCATTTGTTTAGAAAAACTGTTACTGGCATGGGCAGCATTAATCCACAAAAATGTATGTTTTTTCAAGTAGGGGGATAGACTTCCCAATACATTATGTAACTTTAAATCAGTAAGTATGTTTTTATCAATTGTAAATTAATCTTCTAGGCCTCTATGTATGTATGTTAGTTTGTATGAGCAATTAGCAAATAGTGTGGAAGACATTTACTAGTATAGACAGTATAACAAGGTGTACACATGTCTGATTTCATACAGTGATTTTGGTTCTCAAGCCTCTCGATTATATCATCATTCAAAGCTGTTTACGACTGATAACCTGTACTTATCCCGAATACTGCAATATTGTATCTCACCTGGAACTTGAGTTGTGGGCAAACTCATGCTTAACTCTGTTTTGGGTAACCCTGGTCATTGCAACTGTGTGTATGTACTCAAAGAGAGCATGCAACTATTGATTGAGGCTACATGATTCCTATAATTAGTATTTGCATATGATTGAATGTATTGATATGATTATGAACTTTATTCATTTTCTTATGTCGAAACATTTTTTGCTGGTGTGTACCTGGTGTGGTTTGGATTCATGGGTCAGTCCCCACACCATAAGCTTAGGCCCCAATATTTTCTCATTATTTTGTCCTTTCATGAGTCAACATATCCTTGCACACTCTGGTTTATGTGGATGATTAATTTTGTTTTATATTCCTACTCATGACTGAATATATTCTACTGGTCTGTACCCGTTGCTGTGAGTTTTTCGAGTCAGCTCCCTCGTCGTACACTTAGGCTCTGAATTTTTCTCTCTTCTCTTTTGAAGATTTTGAAGATGTAAGTTTCAAATGGTTCAAACGGCTCTAGGCACTATGGGACTTAACATCTGAGGTCATCAGTCCCCTAGACTTAGAACAGCTTAAACCTAACTAACCTAAGGATATCACCCACATCCATGCCCAAGGCAGGATTCAGCAGCAGTGCGGTTCCGGACTGAAGCACCTAGAACTGCTCGGCCACAGTGGCTGGTGAAGGTGTAAGTTTATGGACATAAACTTGCAATTTGTAATAATTTACCTTGTCTCTGCATTTATTTCTATAGTTTAATGTTGTAGTTTTGACTATGTATCATTTGTCTTGTGACAGAATGTTCCACAGATCTGAAAATGTGAATACCATGTCCTGATATATGTATAAATTATGACTCATATAGTAGATATTTTTCTTATGTTTTCTGTAATATTTTATGTATCAGATACTTTTATACATCTGTATTCTATCTTTTGGCAGCATTTTGTATACTGTTTGGCAAACCTGATAGTAAGTCACGAAATACTGTAAACACATTGTTTCCAAATTTTGTCAGAGTGATATTGTAGAGGGACACCCTCCTCTACCATTACTTTTCCTCAACAGGAAAAATTGATATCATAAATACCCTTGAATTTTGAATAGGTTAATATTATCTCAGCTGTTTTTCTAAAAAGAATTTCATATGATTTTTTACATGATGTATTATACACACATAAAAAAGTTTTGCATCACCTCAGTTCCGAGAGTTCCAGAACCTGTAAAGAAAATGGGAATAGAGATCAACATAAACAACATTTCTGCCCTTTTTATTGCTCATGAAAACCACACATTGCATGTTGTACCACCATACAGCAAGACCTGTACACACCAGTACCTCTAATACGCAGTAGCACGTCCTCTTGCATTGATGCATGCTTGTATTCATCGTGGCATACCATCCACAAGTTCATGAAGGCATTGTTGGTCCAGATTGTACCACTCCTCAATGGTGATTCGGCATAGATCATTCAGAGCATTTGGTGTGTCAAGTCGTCAATAAACAGCCCTTTCCAATCTATCACAGGCATGTCCGATAGGGTTCATGTCTGGAGAATATGCTGGCCACTCTAGTCGAGCGATGTCATTATCCTGAAGGAAATCATTCACAAGATGTGCACAATGGGGGCACGAATTGTAGTCCATGAAGATGAATGCCTCGCCAATATGCTACCGATGTGTTTCCACTATTGGTCGGAGAATGGCGCCTTCCGTGACCACCAGTGGCATAATACCATCCCAAAACAGCAGGGAACATCCATCTTGCTGCACTCGCTGGACAGTGTGTCTAAGGTGTTCAGCCTGACCAGGTTACCTCCAAACATGTCTTCGATGATTGTATGGTTGAAGGCATATGCAACACTCATGGGAGAAGAGAATGTGATGCCAATCCTCAGCAGTCCCTTCGGCATGTTGTTGGACCCTTCTGTACCACAATGCATGGGTCGTGGTTGCAAAGATGGACCTTGCCATGGACATCAGGAGTGAAGCTGTGCACCTGCCACCTATTGCACACAGTTTGAGTCGTAACACAACATCCTGTGGCTGCACGAAAATCATTATTCAACATGGTGGCATTGCTGTCAGGTTTCCTCCAAGCCATAATCCATATGTAGTGGTCATCCACTGCAGTAGTAGCCCTTGGGCGGCCTAAGCGAGGCATGTCATCAACAGTTCCTGTCTCTCTGTATCTCCTCCATGTCCGAACAACATCGCTTTGGTTCACTCCAAGACATCTGGACACTTTCCTTGTTGAAAGGCCTTCCTGGCACAAAGTAACAATGTGGTTTCGATTGAACCATTGTATTGATTGTCTAGGCATGGCTTAACTACAGACAACATGAGCTGTATACCTCCTTCCTGGTGGAATGACTGGAACTGATCGGCTGTCGGACCCCCTCTGTCTAATAGGTGCTGCCATGCATGGTCGTTTACATCTTTGAGTGGGTTTAGTGACATCCCTGAACAGACAAAGGGACTGTGTCTGTGACACAGTATCCACAGTCAATGTCTATCTTCAGGAGTTCTGGGAACCGGGGCAATGCAAAACTTTTTTTGATGTGTGTATTTCAGGCTAAAATCTGTAAAAAGAAATTACTTTATTTTCTTTGTTACAATCTATTATTAATTACACAAATTGGTGCTACTTATTATGTTAATTTCTGGATTCATTTATAAAATAATAATATAAATTAATAGTAATTAATAGTAATTCATTTGGCAAGACAATTTGTGAACCCTTCGGAATATTGTTAGTACTGCAGAGTGAGGTAGTGGGCTTGTCTCTAATGTGATCAGATGTGTTTCTGTATTTTGGAATAACAATGTAATTTTGGCTTTGTTTATGTGAAATTTGTAAAGACAGTGTGATATAGAATCTATATCTATATCCATATTCCACAAGTGGCAGAAGAAATTATTGCGAAGAAAACCAAAAATCTGAACAGGCTTACTTTGAAACTTATTATGTCAATTGGAACCATGGAAACCTATTATGTCAAAAATTTCAACTTCAAGAATCAGCCCCTAGACATGAAGAACTGGAGCCAACTACAAGATAAGAAGATAAGTAAAATTGTTTATTGTAAATCTTACTCCTCTCAATGCTTATTAAAAGAGTTAACCATAAAGACAGTAACAATCAATACATGATGTGATGGAGGGGTAGATTACAATATACACAAGCAATGCATATGACTGCCAACTTCAGCATCTCGGGCCAGAAAGCAACTATCACATGGGATGCAAGCAGCAGCCTGGAGGGGGTGGGGAAGGGGAAGGGATAGTAGTGTATTGGTGGGGAGCACTGTTAGCAAAAACCTTGAAAATTTCTTGACCGATTTACTTCAAATTTTTATGTAATATTCTAATCATTGACACAGATATATACTATATTTTTTTAAATAACAATGTATAAATTTTCTATTAAAACCAACTACAAGAAAGAAACTGCTGTACTACAATCTTAAATAAAAATTGTTTTCTTCCTTGCAGTCGGTTTCAATAATAAACAGCAAAGCTAGCTTATTGGTTTATGGTTAGAACAGTACTACGGAATCTGAATCATCTGAAACTAAGTAATCCTACACGTTTTCAGATTAAAACTATGTGAAATACTGTCACTGAAGCTACTAACCTCATAGATCCAGCATCTAGAGAGGTCTCTCTCACACCTTGTTTACCACAGATCCCAACCAACCTACCTAACTCATTTTAAATGACTACAATTCCCAATCAAGGTTTTGTTTCCAACAACAACAAGGCTCAAGTCAGAGAGAGAAGAGAAGAGGAGAGGAACAGAGAGGGGCAGGGAGGAGAGTGACAGAGAGGGGGGAAAGGAGGATATGGTGAGAGAGGAGGAGGAGATGAACAGAGAGATGAGGAGGAGGTGATGGACAGAGAGAAGAGATAGGAAGAGGAGGTGGACAAAGAGAGAAGGAATGAGCAGATGGAAAGAGAGGGGACAGGGCAGAAAGAGATGAGGATGTATATCCAATTCAAATACATTTTTAGCAATAGCAAAGCATTGCCAGATAAGCCAGTATGCAATATGAACAAAAACCAAGAAGAAACAATTTTACTCAAAGACCAAGAATTAAGTGCTTGGATTAAAAATTATGTAAGACAGGGATGGAGTCGTTCACCCCAGCCATTCAGTCTGCACATTGAAGAAGCAATGATAGAAATAAAACAAAGATTCAAGAGAGGGAGTCAGATTAAGAATGAAAATATATCAATGATAAGATTCACTGATGATGACATTGCTATCTTCATTGAAAGTGAAACAGAATTGTATGATCTGTTGGGCAGAATGTACAGTCTAATGAGTGCACAATATGAACTGAGAGTAAACAAAAGAAACACAAAAGCAATGAGATATAGGAGAAATGAAAATAGTGAGAAATTTAACATCCTAATTGGTGATCACAACATAAGCAAAGTTAAGGATTTCTGCTACTCAGAAGCAAAATAACCCATTACAGACTAAGCAAGGAGGACACAAAAAGCAGACCACCACACGCAAAAAGGGAATTCCTGGTACAGGAGAGTAACTTGTGGTGGGCTGCATCAGAACAGTCAGAAGATAAATACTTTTGATCAGATAATGTACACAACTGGCCATTAACATTGCTACACCAAGAAGAAATGCAGATGATAAACGGGTATTCATTGGACAAATATATTATTCTAGAACTGACATGTGATTACATTTTCACGCAATTTGGGTGAATAGATCCTCAGAATTCAGTATCCAGAAAAACCACCTCTGGACATAATAACGGCCCTGATACGCCTGGGCATTGAGTCAAACAGAGCTTGGATGGTGTGTACAGGTACAGCTGCCCATGCAGCTTCAACACAATACCACAGTTCATCAAGAGTAGTTACTGGCATATTGTGACAAGCCAGCTGCTCGGCCACCATTGACCAGACGTTTTCAATTGGTGAGAGATCTGGAGAATGTGCTGGCCAGGGCAGCAGTCGAACATTTTCTGTATACAGAAAGGCCCGCACAGTACCTGCAACATGCGGTCATGCATTATCCTGCTGAAATGTGGGGTTTCGCAAGGATCAAATGAAGTGTAGAGCCACAGGTCATAACACATCTGAAATGTAACATCCACTGTTCAAAGTGCATCAGTGCGAACAAGAGGTGACCAAGACATTAACCAATGCACCCCATACCATCACACCGGGTGGTACGCCAGTATGACGACGATGAATATACGCTTCCAATGTGCGTTCACTGCGATGTCACCAAACATAGATGCGACCATCATGATGCTGTAAACAGAACCTGGATTCATCCAAAAAAATGACGTTTTGCCATTCGTACAACCAGGTTCGTCGTTGAGTTCACCATTGCAGGCGCTCCTGTCTGTGATGCAGTGTCAAGGGTAATCGAAGCCATGGTCTCCGAGCTGATAGTCCATTATGCTGCAAACGTCGTCAAACTGTTCATGCAGATTGTTGTCTTGTAAACGTCCCCATCTGTTGACTCAGGTATCGAGACATGGCTGCACGATCCGTTACAGCCCTGCAGATAAGATGCCCATCATCTCGACTGCTAGTGATACGAGGCCGTTGGGATCCAGCACAGCGTTCCGTATCACCCTCCTGAACCCACCCATTCCATATTCTGCTAACAATCATTGGATCTCGACCAATGCGAGCAGCAATGTCGCCATACAATAAACCACAATCGCGATAGGCTACAATCCGACCTTTATCAAAGTCGGAAACGTGATGGTATGCATTTCTCCTCCTTACACGAGGCATCACAACAGCATTTCACCAGGTAATGCTGGTCAATTGCTGTTTGTGAATGAGAAATCGGTTGGAAACTTTCCTCATGTCAGCACGTTGTAGGTGTCGCCACCGGCGCCAACCTTGTGTAAATGCTCTGAAAAGCTAATCATTTGCATATCACAGCATCTTCTTCCTGTCGGTTAAATTGCATGTCTGTAGCACTTCATCTTTGTGGTGTAGCAATTTTAATGGCCAGTAGTGTATATAACCTTCTTTCATGATTCTTAAATTTAATGTTCTTAAATCAAGTGTCATCCTCTGAGGATGATTCTACCAGAAAGCTTCCTCTTTCATTCCTTTCCCCTTGCTCATCTTCTCTTACTAGTTTTTCTTCTATTAGTTTTTATGTGATTGAATTCCAGTCCCCTATCATAATTAAATTTTCATCTCCTTCAACAGTCTAAATAATTTCTTACATCTCATCACACATGCCTTCAATCTCTTCATCACTTGCAGTGCTAGTAGAGTTATGTCTTGTACTAAAGTAGTGGGTGTAGGATTTGTGTCTATGTTGACTATGATAATGTGTTCCATATGTTTTTCTTAGCAGTTTACTCATATTCCTACTTCTGTATTCATTACTGGTCCTATTTCTGTATTACCAGTATTTGTTGTGTGTTGATACCCCTGCACTCACCTCATCAGAAGTCTTGCTTTTTTCCTCCAACCACATTCCACTAATTCTTGTCATATTTTTCAACATATCCCATTATCTTTTTATAGTTTCTTTAACCTGTCAACCCACGTAAGGTAGTTAACATTTCATACTCTGATCCCTAGAACACTAGACTTGTTTTTCCTGATGACAACATCCTCGTGAACATCCCCAACCCAGAAATCCAAAAGGGGGACTATTTTACCTCTGGAATATTATGCCCCAGAGGATTATATCATCATTAGATCTTGTTGTACAGCTGCATATCTCCAAGAAACATAATGGCTCTAGTCAGCCATTTACAGTACCAACATAGCAAGGCCATGATGCTAATGTTACTATGCCAAATCAGTCAATATGCCAGATCAGTCAATCATCCAAATTGTTGTCCTGCACCAGCTGAGAAGGCTGCTATCCCTCTTCAAGAAACTTATGATAGTCTGGCCTCTCCAAAGGTACCCCTCTGATGTGGTTGAACCTACAGTATGACTCTCTGTGTTGTTGAAGTAGGCAGGCCTCTCCACAGTGGCCAGGTGCTTGATTCATGTGGAAGCTCATGTAATTCTTTTTGATATGTATCGTGCAGCTGTAAGCCTTCGTCAGCACACCTATGCTCCTACATGGCGCTGGCTGGACAAACAGTGCCCTTGTTGTGGTGGGGATTGTGTCAGGTTGGATGGGTAGAGCGGGAGAGAGGCAGGAGGTGGGAGGCAGGGAGAGGGAGTGGGGGTGGGTGGCTGGCAGTTCAGAGGAAGGCAACTGTTTTGCCAGGTAGGAATGCAGGATGGAGGATTAATCACCAACAATAGCTGCATTTTGACAACTGCAATCCTTTCCACACCAAAATATCCCTCCCATATAGTCTAGCCATCCATGGACAGTGTATCTGCAGTGATTAGAACTCCCTTGCCAAGTACACTGAAGGTCTCACTAATGCCTTCACAGACAGGCATTAACACCCCCCCCCCTACCCCCCCACCCCCCACCCACCCACCCACCCAAACCAAGCCCACAAAAACATTCCCTGTACCAAATCCTCACACAACACCAAACCTTCCACCACCCCCAAGTATCAGTTACAAAGGAGTGCCATCCTCATCACCCTGGGCTGGAAAATTGAACCATATCCTTCACCAGAATATCTCTCATCATGTCCAGAAATGAGGGACATCTAACCCAAGATCCTTCCCATCCCTCCTAAAGTGTTGTCTGTCACCCACCCAACCTGCACAAGAGTCTAGAACATATATATGCCATTCCAACTCCCAACACCTTACCAATGTGCAAGACCTGCCCAATCCAACTACACAGCATTTCCTTCTCCAGTCCTGTTATAGGCTTATCCTATCCTGTTAGAGGCCGAGTCACCTGTGAAAGCATCCCTGTTATATACAAACTCTGCTGCAAACACTGTACATCTTTTATGTCAGTATGACTACCACAAACAGATTTCCACCAAGATGAATGGCCACTGCCAAACTGTTCCCAAGAAAGAAGTTTACCACAGACTGGCACAACATGCATCTGAACACAACATGCTCAATTCCAACTGCTGCTTCACAACTGGGGCCACCTTGATCCTTCCCTCCACCACCAGTTCCTCTGAACTACACAAATGGGAGCTATCCTTGCAACTCATCCTTCACTCCTGCAATAGTCCTGGGTTCAATCTCCAGTAACCCACTGTCCCCACACTCTCCAGCCAACAGTTTCCACTTCCTCTTTAATGTCGCCACCCCCCCCCCCCTTTCCCCCTTTGATCAGCTCTTAGCATCAATGGGCACCAGTCTCCTCAATGGCTCTGACAACTGTGCATCAAATGCTTAGCTCGTGTACCTGCCAACCCTCCCTCCCACTTTCCTAGTATGAGCAAATAGGCTGTCTCCCTCCAAACCAGTACCTACTCACCCCCACTTCCTCTCCCTACCACCCACCTCTCTCTAACTCTACCCGCCCTAAATAACACAGCCCTCACCACAACCAGTCCACCACTGAAATGCAGCACTGGCACTGTTTATTCCACTGGCACCATGTAAGGTCATGTGTGTTTGTTTGTGTGAACACTTCTGCTTTTCAGTAAATGGTCTATTTTATTCCCAAAGAATTTGAGTTTTATTGCAAGACTGCCAACAGTCACTTCTCAGTTATTAATTTCTCCCAATGCAATTTTCACTTTCAGGTGTAAATTATTTTGATACTAATACATGATGTTTTTAACTGGCACTCTACATGGTACTTGTTACTTTAATCACACATCTGAAATACAGCAAATCATTCTAGGTCACTGAAGACAGCACTATACCATTTTAACTATATCAATAATACTGTGTAGATAGCACATGCCACGTATCATTTGCTTCCTTTTTATTTGACAAAAGAGTAGTCTGTCTTTTTATTTCTGTTCTTACCTTGTTCTTCTCCTTCTTTTTTATCAGCTTCCCCCATACCCCCTTGAGTATCTCACTGGCTCAGTAAAAGATGCATACATTCCAGAATGGTGTCTCATTCCAGTGTGCCAGATAGAATCATTAGAATGAACTGAGTGAAGTGGCACAGTAATAAAAAAAATGGATTCATAATCAGGAGGAGCATTCAGACTTTGAGTTTCCATGGTTTTACTAAATGACAGACTGCTTCCTTTGAAAAGGACACAACTAATTTCCTTTCCTCCTCTAACACAAGTTTGTGCTCTATCTCTAATGACCTCATAGTCAACAAAATGTTAAACCCTAATCTTCCTTCCTTCTTCCATTAGGATCAACATGAAGTGCTTGTTGGAGTTATGCGAGAGGAACAGCATAAGCGTGCCAGACTTCCCCATGTGCATTATCACCTTGTACAAATGAGATGGTGGAATGGATAAGACTCTGGACTTTCTTTCTGGAGAATATGGCCTCAAATCTCCAGCCAGCCACCTGAATTATATGGCTTCACTTAAAGTAAATGCTAGGATGGTACATCTGAAGAGGACAAAGCCAATTTCTTTCCCCAGTCTTTTTCCATCCTATGCTTGCACTTTATTCCTAATTAGCTTGTTTCCAACAAAACATTAAACCATAATCTTCCTTTCTTTTGATCAAACAGTCCATAGGTGTACTGTCAGTTCATAGTTTCCAGCAGGAACAATATCAGTGATCAGGCACATTGCCAAAATCATGTGCACTTACAAATTGACCTCCTGGGGGGTACTTTGTGTGTGGTCAACTCAAGGATGTGCATCTGGGGCTTAAGAGGTGATTCCAGGGGCTGTAGCCTTGCTGGGGAAACATGAAAATGTAGACACTCCATTGTCCTGGCTTCCAGCTCATTACCTTTGCTAAGTGTCTTCTTAATTAAATCCAGCACTGGTTCCCAAGCCTTGCTGAGATTATACCTGCAGTCCCAGTTGATAAATCTGTCCCTAATGCATATCTTGATGACTTCTCTAATGACAAAGTCCTGGTATTTTGACATTTTTGTTACAATTCTGATGTGTTTGCATTCCATTGTGTGAGACTTGGACAAACATTGCATCACAACTACTGACTGTTTAGGATACATCAGCTGAGCATGCCAATGGTGTTCTCAGCAACAGTCTTCAATGATGTGCACAGTTTGTCCAATACATGTCTTGCCACAGTGGTATGGAATGTGGCATACTCTGGCATTCCATAAACCAATGTCACCTTTGACACTCTCCAGTCATGCCCATGTTTTATTGGGTGGGCAGTGCAATGAGTAAGAACTGTTTTCTGCCCACCTAATAAAATATAGCATCACTGGGGAATGTGGAAGGTGACTTTGGTTTATGAAATGGTGAAGTATACCAGATTCTGTGCCAAGACATATATATTGGACAAACAGTGTGCACCATCGAAGATCACCACTAAGAACACCAAAAGTGTACTCAAATGATGTATCCTAACAACTTGTTGGTCACAGAGCATTGTTTGTCCGAGTCTACATGTATACAAACACACCAAAATTTCAGCAAGAATATCAAAATATAGGACAGTGTCACTAAGAGGCTGTCCTGATTGATAAAATCAGGACTGCAGCTACAGTCTTAGCAGAGCCACAGCCACTGATGCTATCGCCTCTTTAGCCTCTGATGCATGCACTTGGCACAGACTCCATACACAGTGGCCCCCAGGGCAGGAGATATAAGTCAACCAAGCACCCCCAGAAGGTCAGTTTGACAGTGCACATGATGATGGTGGCATGTCTGATTGTTGGAATACTTTGTACCAGCAGTATACCTACCAACTGTTTGATCAACTAATACACAGGGAGAAACCGAAGAATCACTTCCTTTCTTATAATCATTATATAATCCACCTGCTGTAATGTAGAGCAACAGAAGGAATGAATGGCACAGAGTTGAGTTTAGTAAAGCTTTCCTAAATAATGTATCTGTTGGTATGTGACTCTATAATTGTGGTTATACTGGGTGGTCAGAAACAGTCTGAAGAGCTCATTAGGATGTAACAAGGCAGACTGGCTGGTAAATATTTGTTAAGAAAAAAATTCAATATGTTGTGCTATTTCCAAGTTAATTAGTACTGAAGTTCAAGAGGCCCATCACAGACAGTGTCACCAAATGTGTTCTCCGTTTGGTTCCCTAAAAACTGAATGAGAGAGCAATTCATAAATTGGACATAGAACGGCAGTAAAGATCGGACCTGAGCCAGAGGATGAGCAGTCTTGTGTGCTATCATCTAGGCTGTGAGAACAACTTACACCAATTGTATCTAGCAAGCCACTTGAACTAGCATGCCCAGTGGCCTGCTTGGCTAACTTTAATGCTTATTAACTTGGAAACAGCACTGTGTATCAACTTTTTTTTAACAATTATTTCTGAGCTCATCCTACCATGCAAAACCCTTACAAGCTTTTAATACTGTTTCTGACAACCACGTACATAGTAAATCAAACTTATTCATGTGAGATCATTGCTTCTAGATGTTAATTTTTCATTCTTCATGAGTGGATAAGTAATAGTGTGCCCAACAAATAAAATCATTATTGTGGCACCCTATTATGCTTACAAGTATGGGAATGGTCATGTGTCTACCACCCATAAATTCTTATTATTGCTCTTTATGTTGCCCACAGAACAAGGCATATACAGTATGGTCACATATGAACACTTGAGAGCAGATGCAAAATTGTGAAGATTGCTGAAATGTAGAAAGCCCTACCTTTAGTCCAGCACTGAAGCCATTTTGACAAGCAATCTGGAGAGGGGACGAGAGATTCTCTCTGCTACCATCTGGGTCAGCTCCAGCTTCTAACAGCAGTCTGCACACTTCTGTATGACTATTGTACACTGCTACAAACAGGGGTGTTTGTGCCTTAATGTCAACAACATCTACTTCTGCTCCTCGCCTCAGCAGCTCTTGAACACATACAGCACTTCCCACTATAACAATAAAACTATTGATAACTTACATGAAAATAAGATATTTATTTTAATGAAGCAATAAAATTGTTTTAAATGTTCAGTTTCGTGAGAGACATATTTCAAAAGTCTACAGACACAGTAAGGTTTAATCAAGTTTGATTCCATAAGATTTAATGTGCACAGTGACTGTAGATTAATTAAGAAAGGATAGTACCACAGTAGTCTAGTCAAAATCCCACCACTTTTTTAATTATTCTTGCGTATCCAGATTTCAGCTATAAATAGCCATATTTGGTACATTTGAGTGAATTACTATCCAACGAACTTGCAGCAGTACATGTCACCAGGCAGAAGGAAACTTTCCTTCCACCTATGGCGACATATACTGTTGTGATTTCATTGAATGATAACGCACTCAAAAGCACTGAAGATGGCTGTCTGTAGCTGAAATCTGCATATGCAAGAATATTAAAGAAAAACAATGGGATTGTGACTGATTGCTGTGTTCTTTCCTTCCTTACAGTAAGATTTGCTCAATCCCTTGTAAATCAGCAGAATGGCAGTCATTGTGGCGAGAGGCAGTGAATTAACATTGCTCAATGCATACAGTAAAATTCTGACAATAACTCGTGTTTCAAACATAGCAATAGATTTTGTTCCCACCCAACAATAAAAAAGACCTAATAGTCATACGTTAGTTAAACTTTGATGCAAAATAAAAACCATAGACTCCTTTGTAAGATGCCAATACATTTAAACACATAAAAATTGTTCAATTGTGGTTATCAAACAAATGAAATAACTTTATCTGGCAGTGAAAAACAGATAAAAGTATTCTTGTCAATAATAATCATCTTTAACTGAAGAGAGAGTAAGAAGATTCCTGACTAAATCACACTTCAATTACAAACTAACTCAGGTTCATAAACATCTCTACCAGAATACATAAATAAACTCATAGTTATTTCCAGAAATCCACGAAGGCAGCCATCAACAGGTAGAAATATCTCAAAGGAGTGCCTTGGAAAAGTATGGTAAGACTACTACTAATCTCATTGTATATTAACTAGTTATAGCCCCAGTCATTTAACAGACATGATAATTATCTATGAGGCAGTGTGAAGTAACATACATTAGTTTTACTACTGGAAGAATGTCACAAAAATATTAGTAATCTGTACTCATAAGTCTTTGAATAAAGAAGTTGAACGTCTCACTAAAAATCTGTTTGATAAAGCCAAAAACCAGCTTCCAGTGACGAATTTTGGGTTGTACAGGGTGTTCCAGCTAGGAAGACAAGGAAATACACAGTCTTAACACAAAAAGTTCATTGTGTCACAGAGTGACAACAAGAACATGAACGTACAGAGAATAGTTATATGGCTGAGGTACGATGAACAGAGGGTTCAGAGTCCCATGCATGTCCATATAAAGAGAAAATTTCCAGCAGGCGCCACTGGTGTTGTGCTGCGCACGCATGCCATAACCAGGTGACTACTGTCACCAATGAGGCTGCCCCTGGTGTCCGCCTGTCATTGTGCAGCTCATTGTTTGAGTGTTGACATACACTATGCTTGTCATAGTAACTTGACTTTGGTTGCAGAAGTTGTAGTAACTGGTGGGTTACTACACTCCTCCTCCCTTGTGGGGGGTGGGGAGGAAGGAAGGACCAGGCACTGTTGTCCATGATACTGTGACTGCTGAGATGTCCATAGTGTCCACGGTGGTGTCTATAGCAGCAGCCAAGGGTGCAATAAGTTTCCAATCTACTAGGACCATTGAGTATAGATGAAAGTGAGTGTGGCAAGTGCACCTCTGCCATCTGGGACACCCAGTATACAGTACCAATGATGGAAGGGATGTCATCTTGATGTCAGGGTCCACAATGAAGGAAGCCAGCTCAGGCAGTAACGACTGAGGTTTGGTGAGGAGAAGCACTGAAGATTCTGCACTAGTATCGCTCCCTGGTGCCAGTGACACAGATGCAGTGCCAAGGGAGGGGATGGCACTGGATGCAGGAAGCCAAACTGCTGTCCTGCCAACTAGGTAGATGGGCATGAACAGGACTGCCTAGCCTCTGGAGCAGCCAGGGGTGGTAAAGGATGAGGAGCAGGTGGCACTGGTGGCAGAGGCAGCAGTGGCACGCTCCCGGCCCAAAAAGGAGGCCCAGTGCCCTTTGTGAGATGCAACTGGTTCTGGTGACATGCCATGAGCCAGTTTTTGGTGCAAACGGCAGCTGCAATGGCTGGAATCCATCCAAAACCCCTGACTCAGACAGGCATGCCAGATAGGAACTGTGATGAAACCCATGCTGCTGGGAGAGTCTGCTCTGCACCAAGATGTTGAGCAGTGTCCATGGCTGATGGTTGTGCTGAAACTTGGCAGGACTTTTGGCCCCAATTGGTGTCGTTTTGTATGAGCTAAAGAAAAATATAACAGCCTCCTTGGTGAGAATGTCCACATGTTTTTGCATGCATGTTTTAAACATTTGGACAAGGTGTTCCACGTCTCCGTTTGACTTTGGGTGGAAAGGAGGCATTGTGACATGGCAAATGACATTGTGGGTGAAATATTGTGCTATGAACTGAGCATCATTGTCAGAAACCAAGGTGCAAGTCAAGCCCTGAATGAAACACATCTTGGACAGCGACTTGTCAGTCGCATCTGCTGTAGTGAACAGCATAAGAAAAATGAGTAAAAGCATCAATTGCCAACAACCACAAATGTCTAAAAAGTACCAGCAAAATTGATGTGGATTCTTTCCCAAAGCTGTGTAGAAAGCAGCCATAGCATAAAATCTGTGCTCAGACTAAGCACATGGCAGTGCACCATCAGTTTAGTGCGAGAGATCCCACAGTGACCCTGATGCGATAAATGGAAGACCTCCCATTGCAGAGCTGTAGGAACCCCAACATGGGGAGTAAACTCTTCTGCTGACAGGACAATAATGCTATCCAAGAGGGAGAGATGATACCACAATGCATAGTAGTTCTGAAGTGTGTCTGACACCTGGCCTGGCAGCCAGTCAGGCCATCCCTGTTGTATCATTTGCACGACTTGCCTGAGCACTGGATCAGCTGCCATAGCACAGACAATACAAGAATTGGTGATGGGAGAAACATCCACCATATGTCTTGTCTCTGTATCCAAGTGTAAATAAAAGCAGTTCCTCTTGCTCAAATGAAAAGTCAGGGGCCATGGACAGGGCATCTGCATTTGCATGTTGTGACATAGGATGACAATGGATCTCATAATTGTACCAGAACAAAAACAGGGCTCAGAGCACTGAAGACAATGGGCAAATCTGTCTGCTAAGGATAGCAACAAGCTAAATGGGGAAACAAAAGCCTTATGTTCTAGAATTAAATGAAATTTGGCACCATACAGAAACAGGAGAAATTTTCTTACAGCATAGACAATAGCAAGGGTTTTTTTTTTTTTTTTTCGTCATAGAATAATGCTGTTGAGTCAGGCTGAAAGTTTTTGGTGAAAAAGCAATTGGCAGTTTGGATCCATTGGAATGACAATTGGCCTGGATCATCCCCACCACATACTCCGACACATCCGTGGTGCCAGACCAGGTGCCAGGACCAGGACCAGGTGCCAGACATGATGGGGATTGAAGACAGTCCTTGAGTTGTGCAAAAATATATTCATGGGCAAGTGACCCAACAAAAGGAGTATTTTTACAAAGCAACCAACACAAGGAGTGGATGATAGGGGCTCTCTGGAATTTAACTTGTGATGCTGCATCACTTTGCTGAGGAATGCCTGCAGTAGATTAGACGGAAAAGACAAAGCTGAAATAAAAATGGTTCAAATGGCTCTGAGCACTATGTGACTTAACTTCTGAGGTCATCAGTTGCCTAGAACTTAGAACTAATTAAACCTAACTAACCTAAGGACAGCACACACATCCATGCCCGAGGCAGGATTTGAACCTGCGACCATAGCAGTCGCTTGGTTCCAGACTGTAGCACCTAGAACCACACGGCCACTCCGGCTGGCAAGCTGAAATAACAGTGACATATTGGTCCATGGAGCATATGCCCTGCCAAGAAATTACATGGCCCAAATAAACAATGGAAGGCTAGAAAAATTGAGACTTTGTGAGGTTGCACTTGAGGCCTGTGGACTGCAGAACAGTAAACAAAGAATGGAGATTATGTAGGTGATCCTCCATGGTACCAACAGTCATAATGATATAATTAAGATCGTTAATGCACTGGGGAACAAAAGACATGACCTGTTCTAGAATATGTTGAAAGATGGCTGGCACATTAGCAACCCCAAACATTAGCTGCTGATGCTGATAGAGGCGAAATGGCATATTGACCACAAGCAACTGTTTTGATACACCATCCAACAGAACCTATAGTATGTTTCAGCCAAGTCAGTACATATATCATTTACCACTAAGTACATGACAGAATTGACAACTGTTGTGTAAACAGTGTAGCCCATGAATGGGCCAAGAATAGGAATCAGCTGTTTGTTATAGCTTACCAACCGACACTCCACATGGGTCACCGGTGGGGGCTTCATCTTGGTGTATGCCTATGAGTTGAGTAGAGACACAGCGGCTCCTGTGTTGACTCATAGGTGCAATGGTAGATTTATCACTTGCATTTCAATTAAATGTTTCTTCTGACCTTATGACACTGGTGAACACGACAATAAAATCACACAAATATCTACGTCGATATATTCTTGCAATGACTCTTGAGGGGTTAGAGATTGGTATACTGCTGCTATATGATCTTTCTTCTTATATTTGTGGCACGCAGCCCACTACCTGCGGCAGGCCACCCCCCATGCTGTATGAAACATGAGGGACATGAAGAAAGTGGCATTTTCTGTTCCTGCTGTTGCCAACATGTTTGTCCATGGCAGCCCAGTGAGCATGTTTGTACTGTGGCCATCTCCTCCTCCTCCAGCATGCTAAGCTCCAGGCAATGGGGTTGTACACTGTCAACAACAGCGGTGTCACTCCAAGCCTCTAGCTATCAGCCCATGACGTGGGAAACCTCAAATAGTTGTGCAATATTCAAAACCTCTTCCAACATACAGTCATCAAACTGAATGGCACATCGATGCATTTCCTCATCAGGGGTCAAACGAATGATTATCAGGGGCCAAATGAATGATTATCAGGGGCCAAACGAATGATAATTCTTGGACCATGGTATCCACATACCCTGAGGCTTACCCATGACAAAGTGACAATAATACCATCCATCAACATTCCTGGGCATTTGGACTTGATGGCATGCTTCAGTTTTTTCAATGTGTCCACACTCTACTGTGCATTAATTATAGCCCTGTGCCCCAGAAAGTCTATGAGTTGGGTGTTGATCCACAGTATCACTCTGTTGCAGCATACTGCCTGCCCACACATTGCCAAGACTGTTTCATATATGCCGCAGATGTTTCACTAGGTAGCCCATACATATCCTCCATACAGTCCCAATTTCCATATTTTCATGAAGAAAGACATTCATTGCCATTGATTTGCTTTGGATAAAGAGGTGCACACCTAGGTACAATCATGGTTCCATCAGCAACCACAAACATGTTGCAATGAAGATATTGACTGTCTTGCCTCAAAGAGAGACAAATGTATTAACGGTTATGGCAATTGCTTTTGAAATAATAAACAGTTTACTTTACTTTTATCTATCTGTCTCATTTGCATTTGAGTATCCCTTATACATTCATTCTCCCGACTAATTGGGTTATGAACCACATGAATTACCTGATGGAACAGTCAGATACATCCACGGTGAACCCATTCCAGAAATCCAGATCTCCAGTCTTTCCCCATATTCTAATGTCCGGTCCAGAACCTCTCCATATGCTCTCTCTCTCTCTCTCTCTCTCTCTCTGTGTGTGTGTCTCTCTCTCTCTCTCTCTCTCTCTCTCTCTCTCTCTCTCTCTTTCTCATCAACCACATCACTCCCTGCACTCCTAGGTTCTATATGCTTCCAAAGCACATAATGCAACTACCCAGGATGCTCAATTGCAACTGGCTACTGTGCCCCACAGAGAGTCTCCTCCCTTGTGGACCAACTTTTCCTCCACCAACTATCACAATTCCTGTTCATTTACCACCCAGTGCCCTGCTCATCACTCTTGATGCCAACTCCCTCTCATTAACAACCCAATTCCCATGGCCTGGTTACAATTGAACACTATCTTTCCCCATGATTGACTGGCTCCAAACCTACAACCACCTTACTGGTCACCAACTACTCATATATCCACACTCACAATTACTTCTCCTTTGAAGGCATCATCTACAAACAAATTCGCATACAGCAATGGGCACCCACATTGCAACATACTATGCTAACCTATTCATGGGCCATCTAGCAAAATCCTTCTCAGCTGGTCAGAATTCCAAATCTCTTATCTAGCTCACATTCATCAGTGACATCTTCTTGATCTGGACTGAGGGTGAAGACACCCCACCCACATTCCTCCAGAACCTCGACAACTTTTCCCTTGTCTGCTTTAAATGGTTCTTCTCTGGCCAACAAGCCACCTTCCTCAATGGCAACCTCCACTTTGAGAATTGGTACATCAATATGTTTGTCCACATCAAAACTACCAACCACCAACAATACAGCCACTTTGACAGCTGCCACCAATTCCATACAAAGAAGTTCCTTCCTCACAGCCTAGACTCTTGTTGTCATCATATCTGTAGTGATGAGCATCTCCTCTCCAAATATGCCAAGAGTCTCAATGAGGCCTCCACAGACCAAAATTTCCTTCCCTGCCTTGTCCAGTGACAGATCTGTGCCTTGCCTCAGCTACCTACCATCCTGCACATACTCACTGTCTGGATGCAAAGGAGCACTCGTCTCATGACTTGGTACCAACCAGACCGGAACGACAGAAGCACAACTTATGGCAAGGTTTCAGTTACCTCTCATCATGCTCAGGATTGAGAAACATCCTCCCCACTATCCTACCCACCCCTCCAACAGAAGTGTTCCATCACCCAACAAATCCCTGCAACACCCTTGTCCATTTCTACTCCATCCCTGTTCCATACCCCTTGGCTCATGGCTCACAGACCTGCAATAGACCTAGATGCAAGACTTGTCCCGTGTATCCTCCTACTGTCATCTACTCCAGTCCTGTCAAAGCCATCTCCTACCCCACCAAAAGCAGGGCCATCTGTGAAAGCAGCCATATGACTACCAACAAGGTGACTGTCTGCATGAATGGCGACTATGAATCTGCAAAGAGATAGCTGGACATCCCAGTTGCTGAGCATGCCACCCAAAATGATGTACTTCATTTAATGACTGCTTAACAGTGGGTGCCTTCTGAATTTGGCACACCAACACTAGCTTTTTTTTAATTGTGCAGGTTCCCATAACCCCCCTGGCCTCAGAATTCACTAGTCCTCATCTTCCACCTGCCTAACCCCTTCCCTGCTCCTGCTACAGTATGACACATGCCTTCTATCCTGCCAACACATGTACATAGTCCTTTTCGCTCCTCTCCCCGTGCACCTTCCCCTCCCCACTCTTCCCCTCCTCACCTCACAACACAGTCTCCCTGTGTCGCATCTAGCAGCTCTATCCTGTCCCATCTTACCTCACCCCTGCCCTGTTATCCCTCCTTCATCCTGAACCACACTTTTTAGTATCTCCTCTACCTATCCTCAGGCAGACTGTGACTCACCTCATATGCAACTGCAGTCAGGTTTAGCACATGGAGGTGACATTAGCTATGTGTGTTTGAGTTATGCTTGTGTGAATGGGTGTAAGTTTTTTACTCCTGATGAAGGTCATAGGTCAATGTTTCTAGCTTTCTGTTTCATTGTACCTGTCAGTGATCCAACACCTCCTCTAAGTGGTGAGTAGTATCTATTCTTTCCATATAGTTGTAATTCCATCCTGAATTTTTCATTGTTTGATTTCAACTGTGCTGAGATGGGTCACATGCTTGGCTCATAACTTGATACCTCAACCATTTTCTTGTAAAATGTCATGTGACTAGGGCCTCCCGTCGGGTAGACCGTTCGCTGGGTGCAAGTCTTTCAATTTGACGCCACTTCGGTGACTTGTGCATCGATGGGGATGAAATGAAGATGATTAGAACAACACAACACCAAGTCCCTGAGCGGAGAAAATATCCAACCCAGCTAGGAATCGAACCCAGGCCCTTAGGATTGACATTCTGTTGCACTGACCACTAGCTACCGGGGGCATTTTCTAGTGAGGCTATATGAAGACTCTTGTACAGTCAGAGGATAACCTGGCTGCAAAAGTTACAGATGTGATAGGACTGATGCATCAAACCTAGGTATTTTCAGCAGGATGTATTGCCTCCCTAGGCTCACGAACATATGATAGTATAGTGACTCTCAACTCAAGGGCAGCTGATTCGAACCCTGGCAGTAGAAGAAATTTTCACCACCACTATTTGGCTGAAAAGAACAGCAGAAATAGTGCCATAAAATTCATAACACCCTTACTTTGTGCCGGTATCCTGGATTAAATTCCAAACATCCCTGTAGTGTCTCATGGAGAGAAAGCATGTGACACTGTAGATGTTTATAGTATGTTGAATGTCCATTATACTCCCTCTATCTTCCCCCACATACTTTCATAATCATGTATTTTCTTACCGTATGCATCTTTTACTACCCAGAATCCCCAGACTTACAAACTTTCCTTCTTCATTTTGTCATAAATGTCTCACTTTATAATACATTCACATGTCTCATTGTAGTAATTACGTATTTCCACTTCCATCAGGTGGTATCCTGCCAACAGTTACAACACATTTCTTAGGAGAGGTCACAGTAGCTGTTCTATCCCCATTGGCCCATTATTTTTAGCTAGTTTTGTTGTTTGAAACATTCAATACTTCTTTTAATTCTTTCTTTTTCACTGCATACTTATTAATTTTCGTGAATCTCAACTACAATGAATAGGACTTTATGTTTCAGTATTAATGAAAGAATATTCCCTCATAGTTTTCATGAGAATAAAATCAATTTCATTTTCATGTCAGCAGAATGTCTGCTGATACCATGCTTGAAAAGCGTGTTCCTTGTACAAAGTGTTGTTCCAAATAGAACTGAAGCAGTCTCGTTCCTCTGCTAAATATTCCACCTGTCCAATGAATTTCTGAGTGGTACCTCCCTGTTATTACTCCAAGTTTTGAACTGAAGTATCCTGATATCATGAAAATTTCTTTATTTGGAACATTATTTATCACTTAACTTGCTTCTCCACATACTTTTGATTTGTCTTCACTGGTATCACATGTTGGTACTCAAACCTGTCAACATTTAGAAGTCTTAAGAGTGATCCACCTATTTCTATAATTAACAAGAGACTGATGAATAACTGAGTCCTTCACACAACAGCAGCAATGCCATTAGTGCTTGCAGAGGCATATCTACAGAAATACACAGCACTGCCCCTGACAGGCCTGACAAAGCCATAAATCTGTCGGATACAAGATGACCATTAAATTGCCGGTGTTTTTCAGTGATCCCAAGAACCCCAAGATCATGACTTTAATTTTCAATCATATACAGTTTTTTGAGCTGTAAGAGACCTCCTCATTTCCAGGCTAGTTAGTTATTAATTTGTATGTGTTCTGGGTCGTAACTACAACCTCTTACTATGATATGGAATGAGTCAGTTTTACAATTACAGCATATTTTCTCAGCAGAAAATATGACAGCGTTCTGACCATTTACGAGGTGTGTTCAAAAAATTCTGGAACATTCATAATTTTGCAGCCAATGGTATGTTGGAGCGAAATGTGGTTGGCATCCCTGCACATGTCTGTGTTTAATGTATAACGGCCAGAAGTTAAATTGTTATATGTCTGTTAGTTATTGTTCAGCGCTGTATTGAGTAGAACACTGTATCGCAAAGTTTGCAAATTTCATGAGGGCAGAGTTAGAGGAGCAATGCTTCTACATTAAATTTTGTGCAAGACTCAAGAAAATCCTTACAGAGACACAATAAATGATGCAGAAAGCCTACAGTGATGAGTGCTTAAGCCATACTTGGTGTTACAAATGGTTCACACAGTTTAAAACTGGTAGGATGGAAGTTAAAGATGACCTTCAACATCTACTGACGATGCTATTGTCAGGGACATCAATGAAACTGTGTATGCCAATCGAAGACTGACTCTCTGAGAGATTGAAGAAGAATGTAACATTTTAGTTGGATCATGTCATGAAATCCTGATACAGCATCTCAGAATATATTGTCTTGCTGCCAGTTTTGTCCCACGGCTCATGAGTCAAGATCAGAAGACTTTAAACCCACAATCTACGAAGACCTTGTGAATCACACAAATGAGAATGAGGTGTTCCTTAAGAGAATCCTAACTTGTGATGAGATGTCGATCTACGGTTACAATGTTAAGACCACGGTTCAATCTTCACCATAGGTTGGGTAATGTTCTCCAAGATCAAAAAGAGCTCATCAGGTCAGGTCAACTGTCAAAGCCATGCTGCTAGTCTTCTTTGACTTTAAAGAATTAGTTCACCATGAATTTGTGCCACAGTGGCAAACTGTTAATCAATGGTACTAATGGGACATGTTGCAATGCCTGTGAGAAAATATGAGAAGGAAATTGCCTGAAATGTGGTGAGACAATTCATGGCTCTTGTGTCATGTTAATGACACATCCCTTTTGATGCATGACTGTTGCACAGAAAACGAAATCACTTTGCTGCCTCATCCTCCATACTCTCCATATCTGGCCCCTGCAGACTTTTTTTAATTTCCAGAGTTGAAAACCTCTTTGAAAGGAGGAAGATTTGCATGATAGACAAGATAAAAGAAAATTCACAGACTGCTTCGTATGATCCAGCAAGACTGCTTCTAGAAATGGAAACAGCGTTGGGAGCAGTGTATCAATTGCTGAGGAGAGTATTTCAAAGGAGACCATGCACAATAACAAAACACACACACACACACACACACACACACACACACACACACACACACACACTCTTTCTCACACAGTCCGTGAGCGATGCCAAGTTTGGATGTGGCCTGCCAAGAATTTCTCTCCTGCACTAACCTCTTCATCTCACAGTAGCACTTGCATCCTATGTCCTCAATTATTTGTTGGATGTATTCCAGTCTCTGTATGCCCCTACAGTTTCTGCCCTCTGCAATTCCCTCTAATCCCATGAGGTTACTCCCTGATGTCTTAACAAATGTCCTATCATCCTGTGCCTACTTCTTGTCAATATTTTCCATACGTGCCTTGCCTCGCCAATTCTGAGGAGAACATCCTCATTCCTTACCTTATCAGTCAACCTGATTTTCAAGATTCTTCTATAGTACATCTCAAACTTCTATTCCAGCTTCCCCACTGTCCATGATTCACTACTGTTCGTAGTAACATAGAATCACGACGTTTACTACGAAAATTGTTATGTAAATGGAGCACTTGTAGTATAAATCGCTCCCCAGGCCTGAAGATGACGGTGTTACAATGTAGAAACTAGTTGCCAAAATAAAATCAACACCTTAAATACAGCTGGAGGAATTTCTTCATTTTTAATATAAATATTGTTTCTGAGTCCACAAATACTTTTTTTGGTGAAAGCAGCCACTTTCAGCAAATACCAAAGCTATGACATTTTTCACAGTAATGTAGGAGGACTTATAAACAAAGTTAACGAAATTTCTGTTCTTTTAGATGATCCACAAGAGATAAAGGATGCCAATGTTTTATGCTTTAGTGAACACCACATTAGAAATGTTGAAGTGTTAAAGCCTAGTGGTTACTGTCTAGCAACACATTACTGTAGATCTGTCATGAAGAATGGTGGAATAGTAATTTACTTAAAAAATAACATATCATATAGCACACTGAATTTAAAGAGTCACTGTGTTGAACAAGGTATTGGTGTAGAAATTACTGTACATGACCGCACAGTTGTTGTGTTAGCACTATATAGAGCTCTATCAGGGAACATAAAAGTGTTCCTGAGGCAGTGAGATTCTGCCTTATCGCAAGTGCACTCAAAATCCAAGAATCTAATAATTACAGGTGATTTCAATGTAAATTTCCTAAATGAAAGGAATGGTAAAGCAGATCTAGAACATCCAGTTGATTCTTATAATCTGACGACAGCAGTAAATTTTCCAACTAGAGTTACTGAGAACATGGTGGTCAACTGCTTACTCTCACTGACATCAATCCGAGCAACAGTTCTGAAAATTCTTGGAAATCTTTTAGGATAATAAATGATGAAACCCTCCAAAATTTCAGCACCAGCCTGCAAGATATAGACTGGAGTCCACTTTCCAATGAAACAGATGTGAAAAAAAAGAATAATACATTTCTGAATGAATTTATGCCTATCTTTGAAGCCACATTAAAAAAAAGTAGTTAGAAACAGTCATGTAATTACTGCCAATACGCCACGGATCACTACAGGAATAAAAACTTCCTGCAGAACGAAGAGGATGCTATATTATTCCCTCAGAACTTGTAATGATCCAAAGAAATTTCAGCACTACAAACTTTACTGTAGCATCCTAAAAAAGGTAATAAATAAGTCAAAAAATATATGCATTAAGTCTGAAATTGATAAGTCTGACAACAAAATAAAAACAATTTGGAATGTAATAAAGCAGGAAACTGGGGGGAAAAAACGGGGAACAGGGCACCCATTGAAATTAAACAAGGTACCAATATTGTAAAGAAACCTGAAATGGTTGCAGAAATCTTCAACATGCACTTTTTGTCAGCAGCTGAGAAGACATGCTGTAAAGGTTCTGTGGACGAGTCATTGGCTCTTCTACAGAAAGCTATCAGTAATAGACCCCCACAATTATCCTTACCTAATGTTACTGTAAAAGAGATTGAAAGAATTATTACCTCATTAAAAAATAAAAAGTTTGTTGGTGAGGACAATATTTCCTGTAAAATAGTGAATTATTGCTATAAATAAATAAGTCCAGTCTTATGCAACACATTCAATACATCTCTGCAAGAAGGAATAGTCCCCGACAGGCTAAAACTAGCTGCAGTGATACCATTCTTTAAAAAAGGTGAGAAAAGCAAAGTTACAAACTATCACCCACTCTCCCTCTTAACCATCTTTTCAAAAATTCTTGAAAAACTCATGCACAGGTTGATTGTCAATCATCTTAGCTTCCACAATATCCTAAACAAAAGTCAGTTTGGATTTTGTGCTGGTCTTTCTACAGAACAAGCAATATTCTGTTTCACCAACCAAGTTCTGGAAGCCATTAACAAAAAAAAATGTCTCCAGTAGGTATTTTTTGTGACCTCTCAAAAGTCTTTGATTGTGTAAACCATCTAATCCTTTTGAAAAAAGGTAGACTGTAATGATGAATGGCTCATCCAGAGAACCTGCCTCATATGAGTGGGGCTCAGTAAGTTGTGACATGCCACAAGGCTCTGTTTTGGGTCCACTGCTATTTCTCATCTTTATTAATGATTTCCCACTTTGTTCTAATACAAGCAGTAAATTTACTCTTTTTGCAGATGACACTACAATTCTAACTGACAACTGTACAGACAACAATCTTGAACAAACTACGAATAAAGTTTTCAATGATATTGTAAACTGGTTTTCTTCAAATAGTTTCTCACTCAATACAGATAAAACCCTTCATATGAGATTCCATACTCCACAAAGAAATCTGGAAGAAATTAACATTAAGTGCAGAGACCAAGAACTACAAAAAGCTGAGATTACAAAATTCCTGGGTGTTTATATAGACAGCAAATGTAACTGGTCAGCACATATTCTTCATCTTTATAAAACACTTATCTCAGCAATATTTGCACTGCAGGTTATTGCATTGGTGGCTGAAGTAGACACCATTAAGAGTTCATACTGCAGCTATTTTCATTCATTAATGTAATATGCTATTATATTCTGGGAGAACCAGCCTCTCGCAAAGAAAATTTTCGCTGCACAGAAAAAAGCCATTAGAATAATGAGTGGTGTCCATCACAGGCACTCTTGAAGGTGCTTGTTTCGAAAGATAGGGATCCTTACCACCTCCTCACAATATATCTATTTCTTGTTGACCTTTGTCTGTAAAAACCCTTCTATCTACAAAGATAACAGCCAATTTCATGACTATAACACAAGAACCAATAACAGGCTGCACATTGAACTGAAAAGTCTCACTATGGTTCAAAAAGGAGCTTATTACTCCAGCATTAACCTGTTTAATGCTCTCCCACCACACATCAAATGCCTTCACAAAAAACTGCCAGCATTCAAACAAATTCCCAAGGAGTACCTGATAGAGAAATCTTTTTATACAGTTGATGAATATGTGAAAGAAAATGTATATAACACTAAATTTGTAAGTGTTGTAAAATTAGTATAATTAATTTTATTTTGAGTACTATCATAGGCATATGACAATTATGTATTGGTATTCCTGTATTTCCTTTGGAATATTTAGTTTATCATGGCTCCTGTATATATTACACAGCCTTAACATGTGAAACAAAAATGTTCTGTTAACAGAATGTACTGTTGTTTAGCTGATATCTATTTACATTGTATCTTTTATTGCATTTATGTAAGATATATGTCAACTGTGTACAATCTGACCCATTCCATATCATAAATATATTACGCATCCTTGACATATGAAACACAATTTTCTGTTAATTGATTATGCTATGTTTAGTTGATTTTTTTTTACATTGTATCTTTTTATTGTATTT
Source organism: Schistocerca cancellata (assembly GCF_023864275.1). NCBI lineage: Eukaryota > Metazoa > Arthropoda > Insecta > Orthoptera > Acrididae > Schistocerca > Schistocerca cancellata. Next base: position 1,104,838,802 of record NC_064626.1, on the reverse strand, counting down.
ATACAAGTTATATTTGAACTATGTAGAATCTGACACGTTCCATATCCTTGCAATTCACTCGCTACCAAGATCTATGAAACATGAAATAAAATAAAAAAATAAATAAAATAATGCCAGTGTACTCATGAACTGGCAAATGTAATGAACTGTGATTATTCCACCATCATGTGACATTTGCATCCAATGGGGAAGGTTCAAAAACAGGTTTTATGGGTGCTCGTCATCAGTTGTCTTGTGAACAACACCAACCATTCTTATTTTGTGTCATTACTGGTGGTGAAAAATGGTGTATTTATGCTAACATAAGGACAAGAAAGGAATGGTTGAATCCAAACAAAGCAGCAACTCCCTGTACAAAGACCTGTGCCACCCACAACAGATAATGTTATGCATCTGGTGGAACAGCTATGGTGTAGTTTACTATGAATTGCTTCCCAGGGGTGTGGCAATCACTACTAACATTTATTGTCAACAACTGAGACAGCTTGCAGATGCAGTCCACGAACAACAACCAGGAAGACTGTGTGAGGTGATACTACGCCACGGTAATGCCCACCCACATTCTGCTAGACTGACAAAGAACACTTTACAGGAGTTGGGTTGGAAGTCATTCCACACCCACCTTATTCACTTGAACTTGAGCTCTCAGATTTACACTTTCTTGCCCTCTACCAAACAGCCTTCAAGGAATTTCCTTTCCAGATGAAAATGCACTCCAAACATGACTCAAAGCATTCTTCACCTCAAAATCACATGATCTCTACAGTTGTGCAACCAAAAACTTACCCCAGCATTGACAGATTGTTGTAACTAGTAAAAGAGAATATATTATTGATGACTAAAGTATTTCCTGTTAATTTATATCCCAACCCTATACATACTGTGTATTACACATATTTCCCTATAGCTCACGTCTATTTTTCTCAGATTTTGAAGATCTCATATGATTTTCCATTGTCAAATGTATTATCTAGCTCAACAAACGCTATGGGTGTGTCTACATTTTTCTTCAGTCTTCTTCTGTATATTATTCCTGTCAGCAGTTTGGATGACTGATTGTATGATAGTTCTTGCAATTATCTGCCCTTGCAATCTTTGGAATTGTGTGAATGAAATTTTTCTCAGTGTCTGATGGTATGTTCCACACAGAATTTACACACCAACTATTCAAGTTACCATCTCCCACAATTAATTTAGAAATTCTGATGAAATGTTATCTATCCCTTCCAGTTTATTGGATCTCAAGTCTACCAGAGCTCTTTTGAATTCTGACTCAAATAATGGACACCCCCCCCCTCCCGGCGTGCATTCCACGTCAACTCCAGTTTCTTCCTCTATCACATCTTCAGACAAGTGCTCCCCCTCATATAGGCTTTCTATATACTCTTCGCACCTATACACTTCCTCCTCTGTGTTTAACAGTGGAATTCCCATTGTGCTCTTAAAGTAGTCAAGCTTGCTTTTAATTTCACCAAAGGTTGTTTTGACTCTTCTATACGGTGAGTCATTTCTCTCAATGATCATTTCTTTTTCAATTTCTTCACCTCTTTCCTGCAGCCCTTTCACCTTCAATCAATTAAAGTATTTCTTTTGTTGCCCAGAAGTATTTTTTTTTGTTGCCCATGGTTTCTTTGCAGTTACCTTCACTGTACATTTGTTTGTCTGTCCAACTTCTATGATTGTCCTTTTTAGAGATACCCACTTCTCTTCGACTGAACCCCCTCATGTGGTATTCCTTATTGCAGCATTCAAATCCACAGTGAATTTCAAATGCACTTCATTATTCAACAGTACTTCAGTATCACATTTCCTTCCACACTGATTCTTCCATATGATTTTCTTAAAATTTAGTCTGCTTTTCATCATTACTAAATTTTGATTTGAGTCTATATCTGATCCTTGGTATGCTTTACAATCCAACATCTAATTTCAGAAACTCTGTCTGACCAAGATGTGATCAAGTTGGAATCTTCCTGTGTCTCTGGCCCTTTTTTGAGGATACATCTTGATCTTCTGATTCTTGAACAGAGTATTCACTTTTACCATCTGAAATTTAGTGCAAAACTCAGTGGCAGCTCATGCTCACTGGGGTCCAGATAAAAGGCTAGTAAACTTTATAATGGAATTGTTCTGAAGTGTTCATTACATAACCATCATTTATGCCACACTGCTTAAACACATTTTAAAAATAGCAAATATGGTAAATATGCAACTATAAATATAATGTAGCTAATAATAAAATATATAAAGATGAGAAGTGAACTCACTCTGTGTGTGTGTGTGTGTGTGTGTGTGTGTGTGTGTGTGTGTGTGTAATACTGTAGTTGGTCTGGCCCACTAGCTTAATTGGTTTTCCGTGTACTTTTGTAGGTGTGTGAGGTAATACTGTGGTGACACATTTTATTGAATAACGTTGGGGTTTTGAGCTGTTGGGGTTTAAACTGAAGTTTGCCAGCTCTCCTTCATACTTATTCTAGTTGGGTTTCTGTAGTCTAATTGTGGTGTAAAAAGAAAAATGGTGTAACTGTGGGAGGAAGCATCTAACTTCTTCTCCATTGGGAATGGCACCAGAAAGTGAATATAGGGACTCTCATGGGTTTTTCCTTACAGCCAAGGGCAAAAACTGGGCAAAACCTTGGCTATAATTGTATTTTACCCACCTAGCACTTTAACTAATGAGTTCTCTATCCTGTCAGGTTTATTAAATGGTAGGTGTGCATGCCTATTCTTCTATCTGGCAAATACATCAATTACTTTGTTGCTGAAGTTTGGAATTTCACTGATTTCGTCCTTATGGATGGAAAAACAGCCAGTGATTTCAGTCTTTTGTGACCTGTAATGTTCCTGAGAAAGGTTTTAATTCTTTTTTTTTTTAAATTGCTGAAACTGCACTCTACTTCTGATGTTGAAACAGGTGCAGTTAGTGCAATTTGCAGTGTTTTCTCACAAATTTATTTAATCCCCATAAACATATCATCACAATAAATCACTGAGAGTTCATTTTTCAGTTTATCGTGGCAAATAAAGGGACAGTAACATAATGAAAAAAGTATTCAGTTAAGTGGCTGGGAAATGTTCTCTGAAAGAACCAAACTTTTTTGGATCTGTGACATCGATAGGCCATATTGACCAGACAACATTAATCTTTAGGACTCAAGTCGCTCATCCGAGCTGCCATGTTAAGTCAGTCTGTTCTTATACCTTGTACTGTGCGCACATGTATGATAATTGTTGAAATATATGTATGTGCTGATAGTAGTGGGGGCAGTTTATTCTGTATACTGCTATTCGTATCCTGTTCCCATACTGATGACCCCGAAGTTTCTACGTCTTCCGTGACTTCCGAGGCGGGTGTTGTAAATCAACAGGTACCTCGTACCTCGCTGCTGAAACTGCAGTCCACAGTCCTGCTACATAATTGTGTTTCTCCAGCAGACACCAGCTCGGACATTCATCAGGTTAGTCCAAAAACATTAATTGCATGTGACGATTCATGTCCGACAGGCTCCGCATCCCCGACGTGCTCACCATGTTTACTGCCATATGTGTCAGACATATCGTGCGCACGATATGACCACACCCACTGTGCAGGCAGCTGCCCCGTGTGTTGATAAACATTCTCCCTCTCTCGCACGCCAGCCACGTGACTCTGTGGCCATCACTGTTCCATGTGCGACGCCAATGCCACTCTCATCTGCCCCGGGTACCAAGTGCAAGGTTGACAGAAGAGAGTCACCACACATTCTGACCCACTCTGCACTGTGTGCACAGCAGCCCTCTCCAAACAAGTACACACCGTGTTCATGTACTAGACATGTGACTTTTTTGCTGCCTTTTCCCACTCACACTAACAGCTACGCCTCATCGTGCCCTACCCGTCCAAAAACTTCGCGTCAGAACATTGATCAGTCTCATGTGCAGTTCTCAGTTTCTTCCATCACTGATGGAATGACATGCAAGATAGTTACTACTGCTGGCCCTCCTATTAGGCAGAAGGTTAGACATCTCAACCCTATTAAGTTGTGCACAGCCCAGCAGCAAATTAACGAACCTTTGAAGACAGATATCCTCCAACCGTCACACGGCAACTGGTCTTCACCGATCCACCTCATCCTCAAACATGACAGTTCTTTTTGAATGTGCAGCGACTACAGATGTTTAAACGCTCATACTGTCATTGGCAATTACCCCGTGCCTAACATAAATGATTTCACTCATATGTTATCAGGCGCTACAATCTTCAGCGTTATTGACTGTAAACGTGCCTACCACCAGATTCTCATAACACCGGATGACATCTCTACAACAGCTATTACCACGCCGCTTGATTTGTTCCAATAAAGCTTCATGCCATTTGGCCTAAAAAATGTGGCGCAAACGTGGCAACGTTTCATTGGCTCCATCTTATGACAGTTCGAGTTTTGCTTTGCATATCTGGACTACATACTCATTTTCAGCATGTCAGCTGAGGAACATGAAAATTATTTATCCATGGTCCTTCAGACCTTGAACTCCAATGGTGTCAAGGTCAATAAAGAAAAAATTCCAGTAGCGTCAGCCTTCCATCACTTTCTTGGGTTACACCGTCTCCACTGACAGGATACAGCCTCCCAAATCTTGCGTGCACACCATACTTCACTGCTGCCCCCAGCTACTTACAAAGGACTCCGATGTTTCCTAATTCCAATAAATTACTACCATCATCACCTGCCTTCTGCCGCCACCGTGCTGGCCCTGCTGAAACTTACTGTCGGGTAAACAGACTTCAGGACTCAAACCCATTCGCTGGAGGGATTTCAATGCATTAAAGACTTCTTCAGCTCACGCCATGACACTCGCCCACCCCAATACCTCGGCCGAGTTGTTCATCACTACGGATGCCAGTGACATCGCATTGGGAGTGGTACTACAGCAACGCAAGGCAGACACAGTTTCCCATCTTCATTTCTTCTCTAAAAAATTATGAACAGCTCAGAGGTAATACTCCGCTTTTGATAGAGAACTCCTTGCAGTCTATGAGGCCATCAAACACTTCCGCCCTGATGTGGAGGGTGGCTCGTTCTTCATCCTCATGGATCACAAACCACTTTCAGACGTTTTCTGCAACCCCCCTGAGGACCCACCCCCTTGACATTTCTGCCTCTTTGATCTAGTCTTCCAATTCACAACCAACATTCGCTACATCAAAGGCACGGACAACATCACCACAGATTTTTTTTCGTGGATCAATACTGACTTATCCAACCTGGCCGCCCTACAAGCCTCCAACGAGGAATCTCAAGCTCACCTCACGGACCCTCAAACATCCCTTGTGTTTACTAAAGTTAAATTCTCTGGCATTGTGGACAAGGTGTGGTGACTCTTCTACTGATACCTTACACCCATTACTCCCACCCCCCGTGCCCCTGCAGGCCTTTGACAGTCTGCATAACCTCGCTCACCCTGGCGTCCGTGTCACTACTCAGGTTGTCTCCGAGCATTTCAGATGGAAAAATATAAAATGGGACTGTCAGACCTGGGCACACAGTTACGTCCCCTGCCAACACAACAAAATTGGCTGCCACACCACCCCACCACTGGGCAAGTTCGACATCCCTCCACGATGATTTCGTCATTTACATATCGATCTTACCTGTCCTCTTCCACTGTCGGATGGCCACAGATACATTCGATCCACAATTGACCGCACGTCCCACCGGGTAGAGGCAGTCCCCTTACCTAACATCACTGCTGAGACCGTGGTCAAGGGCTTTATGTCCTCATGGATTGCTAGGTTCGGTTGTCCAACCACCATCACCACCAACCAGTTTGCCCACATCTCGTGGTCGTGCGGTAGCGTTCTCGCTTCCCACGCCCAGGTTCCCAGGTTCGATTCCCGGCGGGGTCAGGGATTTTCTCTGCCTTGTGATGGCTGGGTGTTGTGTGCTGTCCTTAGGTTAGTTAGGTTTAAGTAGTTCTAAGTTCTAGGGGACTGATGACCATAGATGTTAAGTCCCATAGTGCTCAGAGCCATTTGAACCACCAACCAGAGTCGGCTTCACCATTTTATGTAACGTCTGTGGCATAAAGAAAATTCACACCACAGGTTAGTGGAATGGTAGCATCGCACTCTAAAAATGGTGCTCAGGTGCCACGACTGCCTCTGGTCTGAAGCACTTCCATGGGTACTGCTCGGCCTCCACTCAACTTTCAAGCCCAACTTACAGGGAATCATCTCAGAATTTGTTTTCAGGGAGAACCCCATCCTACCAGGGGAACTCATTCAGCCTCAAGTACCTGAAGACTTCTCCCCCTCCCCAGATTTCATAAGTCACATGCACACCCATTTCAAACATGCACGCCTGCACCCACCTATCAGCCACTCCCCACTGGACACTTACATGCCAACAGCTCTCAACACTTGCTCCTATATAATGCTGAGAGACGATTCGGTCCGACAATCTCTGCAACCACCTTATCTCAGCCCATTTAAAGTCCTTCAGTGGGGTGATACAACTTTCGACATCACCATCAAAGACAGTCCGCAAACTATTTCGTTACACCGACTCAAACCAGCATTCGTAGACCCTGATGTCCTGCTGCTGGCCCAGTCTGATTCTCCTAACGACTCTCCCACCAGTCTCCCTCGCACCATGGAGTCCGACAATGTTTCTCTTTGGGCCACCATGCCATTTCGTTCACCCGATGCCTCCCCATTGCCTTTCACAGGTTTCTCAGACATGTCACCCTCCACCCCATGTGCGGGTTTTGCCGCTACCTCATCAACTATGGAGACACCCTCTCCCATAGTAACCCTGTTCTGCAATGTACCCCCATACCACATGGACGACATTTCAATCGTCACTCTCGACGATCGAGTTCTCATTCTGCTCACAGACACCATGGCCCCGCCACATAACGACCAGTTAAACGTCAGTGTAGTGCACAGCTTCACTCTCCCTCGTGAGTGCAACCCGACGACAATTTGTGCTTTCATCTCGCTGGACGGCTCAATAAGCATCTGGGCTTGCCACACCTAAACCCCGCCATCCACCGTTCAACTCGCCTGCTCTCGGCTGGCCGCCGCATCGTCCATCCTCGCTGGCTCATCGACTTCGAGATGGACCTGCCTCCCATCACTCCAGCTCTGCGCCCCGCCCAGGTCGGGATGGAGGTCCCGGTCATGCATCTACCAGCTTGTACGATCACCAACAGCATCGATGCCCACATGGCCTTCCCTCAAGACTCACATGCAGTACTCCATACAACATTAATCTTTGGGACTCAGGTCGCTCATCCGAGCCACTATGTTAAGTCAGTCTGTTCTTATACCTTGTACTGTGTGCACGTGTATGATAATTGTTGAAATATACACTCCTGGAAATTGAAATAAGAACACCGTGAATTCATTGTCCCAGGAAGGGGAAACTTTATTGACACATTCCTGGGGTCAGATACATCACATGATCACACTGACAGAACCACAGGCACATAGACACAGGCAACAGAGCATGCACAATGTCGGCACTAGTACAGTGTATATCCACCTTTCGCAGCAATGCAGGCTGCTATTCTCCCATGGAGACGATCGTAGAGATGCTGGATATAGTCCTGTGGAACGGCTTGCCATGCCATTTCCACCTGGCGCCTCAGTTGGACCAGCGTTCGTGCTGGACGTGCAGACCGCGTGAGACGACGCTTCATCCAGTCCCAAACATGCTCAATGGGGGACAGATCCGGAGATCTTGCTGGCCAGGGTAGTTGACTTACACCTTCTAGAGCACGTTGGGTGGCACGGGATACATGCGGACGTGCATTGTCCTGTTGGAACAGCAAGTTCCCTTGCCGGTCTAGGAATGGTAGAACGATGGGTTCGATGACGGTTTGGATGTACCGTGCACTATTCAGTGTCCCCTCGACGATCACCAGTGGTGTACGGCCAGTGTAGGAGATCGCTCCCCACACCATGATGCCGGGTGTTGGCCCTGTGTGCCTCGGTCGTATGCAGTCCTGATTGTGGCGCTCACCTGCACGGCGCCAAACACGCATACGACCATCATTGGCACCAAGGCAGAAGCGACTCTCATCGCTGAAAACGACACGTCTCCATTCGTCCCTCCATTCACGCCTGTCGCGACACCACTGGAGGCGGGCTGCACGATGTTGGGGCGTGAGCGGAAGACGGCCTAACGGTGTGCGGGACCGTAGCCCAGCTTCATGGAGACGGTTGCGAATGGTCCTCGCCGATACCCCAGGAGCAACAGTGTCCCTAATTTGCTGGGAAGTGGCGGTGCGGTCCCCTACGGCACTGCGTAGGATCCTATGGTCTTGGCGTGCATCCGTGCGTCGCTGCGGTCCGGTCCCAGGTCGACGGGCACGTGCACCTTCCGCCGACCACTGGCGACAACATCGATGTACTGTGGAGACCTCACGCCCCACGTGTTGAGCAATTCGGCGGTACGTCCACCCGGCCTCCCGCATGCCCACTATACGCCCTCGCTCAAAGTCCGTCAACTGCACATACGGTTCACGTCCACGCTGTCGCGGCATGCTACCAGTGTTAAAGACTGCGATGGAGGTCCGTATGCCACGGCAAACTGGCTGACACTGACGGCGGCGGTGCACAAATGCTGCGCAGCTAGCGCCATTCGACGGCCAACACCGCGGTTCCTGGTGTGTCCGCTGTGCCGTGCGTGTGATCATTGCTTGTACAGCCCTTTCGCAGTGTCCAGAGCAAGTATGGTGGGTCTGACACACCAGTGTCAATGTGTTCTTTTTTCCATTTGCAGGAGATATACCACTATTCGTATCCTTTTTCCATAGATCAATAATTTCAAAGGTACTGAATACATGATTGTTTTGAAATCTTCCTTTCAGTTGGTTGGTCACAGTGTCACACACTTCTTTGGCATCTGCTGTCAGGTTAGGTTCAGTGCTAATTTGGAACATTTTCTTGAAGGAGCAAAACATTCATCTTCAGAAACTTGATATCTTTCAATGTTCTCTCATATTTCAAAAACAGCTGACTCAAAATGACATAAGGCATTTGATGTAATAGTGGCATTTGCACTCTGTATCATGCAAAATATCAACACGTTCAATAATCTCATAGAAAAATTTTGAAGGAACAAAATGTCTTGATTGTGAAGTAAATTTCTTAAAGCAAATGCTTCTTTTATTGTAATATTATCCCAAGAATCTTACAATAATAATAATACTTTATCATTTCATATGTCTAAAAACAAGTTACAATTCTTGATACATAGCACAATAATACATTCTCCTGAATATGTCACTGATTAACAAAATGATTAAATTACAAATAAAAATGGTTTGCTTAACACTATTTCCTTCCTCCCCCCCCCCTCCCCCTCCCCCCGAAGCACTTCTTATTCTGCATGTAAGTATGGTATTCTTCTAATGTGTAAAGCAGATTTTGTAACAGGAATTTCTTTAGGTGAAATTTAAGCTTCATTGTGGGTAGTGTCATAACTTTACTGGGCAATCCTTGGCTAACTTTAAACCAGCATATTATGGACCTTTTCATAGAATGCTGTTCTGTGGCTGCTTCTGATGTTGTACTGATACAAATCAGAACAAATGTTCGGCTGCAGTTTTTCACAAGTAATATGGCTTTTAGAATGTACATGTTTACTACAGTTAGTACACCAGTTTTTGGAATCAAGCCACAGCATTGTGCTTCACAGATGGTTTTTGTAGCCCTCTTTTGAAGTAGCAATAGTTTATTAAAATTTGATTTGGTTGTTGCTTCCCAAATTTCTATTCCGTAATTGAGGTGAGAGGAAAATAGAGCACAATATACAGTCTTTGGGACAACAGTGTCTTTGCAGAACTTGCTAATCATATTAATTGCAAACACTCTTAGAGAATTGGCGTTCTAGAGTGTCAACATGTGTGCCCCTTTTAGTTTGCTTTGAATTGTTAAACCAAGGAATTTTACACTAAACTCTTTTTTTACTAATTATTTGCCTATGTATAGTTTAATTGCATCATTGAAACTACTGTTGTTAAGCTCAGTGAGCCATGTTTTACTACTGCTTACATTTAAGTTGTTTTCATTAAAGTACTGAACGATTTCATTTGACACATTATTACAGTGGGTATCTAGTTCATTAAATGATTCCTTCTTACACACAATGGATGTACCATCTGCATACATAACTGTTTTGGAACTCTGAGTGCAGCAACTTTACATAAATCAAAAACAGAAGAGGACCTAGTACTGAGCCCTGGGACACTCCCTACTTTTATATTATTGATTTTGGATTTGTGAATGCCACTTTCAGTTTTAAGCAGTACAAACCATTTTTGGTTCCTCATGTAAGATTTTACTAGGTTATGAGCAGTGCCTCTGGTGACAATGTCCCATAGATTTTCTAATAGGATTGTGGTGCACACACTGTCAAAAGCTTCCTCAAGGTTGAGGTACATACCTACAACAAGTTGCTTGATCTCAATGCCACTTATTATCTCTTCAATTAACTGAGCATCTGCTGTGCTAGTTGATTTGTATTTTAAGGATCCATTTTGATTTTCATACATTAGACTGTGCATCTGGAGAAAGTTTATAATTCTGCTGTATATGACTTTTCAACTATTTTAGAAAAGACAGGAAGTATTGAGATTGGTCTATAGTTTTGAATTTTGTGCTTGGTGTTACCTGAGCTATTTTTAGTCTGTCTGGGAAAGTGCCTGATTCTATTATATTATTTATTGTTACAGACAGAGGTACAGCTACATTTTGTCTGCACTCCTTTAATACATTAATCCTGGGGCCATTATGCCCTGCAGAGCTGGAAGATTTTAGATAGCTAATTATGTTAATTATTTCTTTGGAATTTGTTGGTCTAGATGTATGCTGTGCTTAGATGGATTGTCTTTAAAATTATCTACATCTACATCATACTCCGCAAGCCACCTAATGGTGTGTGGTGGAGGGTACTTTCAGTACCACTATCTGATCCCAACCCTGTTCCACTTGTGAATAGTGCGTGGGAAGAATAATTGTCGATACTGCAAGTTATTATATTTGTCACTGATAGCTCCTCCTACTGAAAAAAAAATATTCATTGAATAAATTAGCAATGTCAAGCTGATCTTTTACTACCGTTTCATTGTGGTCAGTATTAAAGTCCATACAGGATTTGTCTCTGCCTGTTCTAAAACCTTTTATCACTCCCCAGACACTGGTGGGAACACTGTGTGAAGCCTGAAGCTTGTTTGCAATGTAGTTACTCATGGTCTGTATTAATAAATCTTTTATTCCTCAATCTTACCAAAATATTCCAATGAGTGTAATTTGTTTTCTTGAATATTAGTTACTGCACGAGACTGGAAGTTCCATCAAGTTGACGAGACTGAAGCAATTCTCTTGTTGCAGAGTGTCTATAACACATCACTTCAAAATCACTTCACTTAGGTGATGAAGAGAAAAATGTCATAAACTCAGAAATATTTGTGAAGAATTGCATACGAGAAAGTATTCTGGAGTCTGTATACCACCATGGCAGCAGCTCATTATTGGCGCACCATCGTATGCCCCAGCAATGCGTTTTTCTTGAATGCTGAAAGGTTCCATACTTCTTTTTAGAACCTCACTAAGTCCACATGCTGTCCTATCATTGACATTTTCAAAGGATAGGAATCTTTCAACAGGTTTCTTACCCTTAATGTATCACAGTATAATGATAAATTGACTTCTGCACGTAATATCTGTTGTTTCATCTGCCTGCACAGAAACAAAACTGGCAGCATTAATGTCTTTAATCTGTTCTTCAATGTAAACTTGATACATATTGTATAAAAGTTCATTTTGTATCATGTGTGAGATACACTGAAGAGCCAAAGAAACTGGTACAACTGTCCAATAGTGTGTAGCGCTCCCACGAGCACACAGAAGTGCTGTAGCATAAACATGGTATGGACTCAACTAATGTCTGAAATAGTGCAGGAGGGAATTGAAACAATGAATCCTGCAGGCCTGTCCATAAATCCGTAAGAGAACATGGGGGTGGAGATCTCTTCTGAACAGCATATTGCAAGGCATCCCAGATATTCTGAATAATGTTCATGTCTGAGGAGTTTTTTGGCCAGCAGAAGTGTTTAACCTCAGAAGAGTGTTGCTGGAGCTACTCTGTAGCAATTCTGGATGTGTGGAGTGTTGCATTGTCCTGCTGGAATTGCCCAAGTCCATTGGAGTGCACAATGGACATGAATCGATGCAGGTGATCAGACAGCATGCTTAGGTATGTGTCACCTCTCAGAATCATATCTAGACATATCAGGGGTACCATATCACTCCAACTGCACACATGCAACATCATTACAGAGCCTCCACCAGCTTCAACAGTCCCCAGCTGACATGCAGGGTCCATGGATTCATTAAGTTGTCTCCATATCCACTCGACACAATTTGAAATGAGACTTGTCCGAGCAGGCAACATATTTGCAACCATTAACAGTCCAATGTCGCTGTTGACAGGACCAGGTGAAACATAAAGCTTTGTGTCATGCAGTCGTCAAGGGTGCACGAATGGGCCCTCAGCTCCAAAAACCCGTATCGATGATGTTTCATTGAATGGTCCACATGCTGACACTCACTGATGGCTCAACATTGAAATCTGCAGAAATTTGCAGAAGGGTTGCACTTCTGTCATGTTGAACGGTTCTCTTCAGTCATCATTCATCCCATTCTTGCACGATCTTTTTCCAGCCACACCAATGTTAGAGATTTGATGTTTTACCAGGTTCCTGATATTCACGGCAGACTCATGAAATTGTCGTATGGGAAAATCCCCACTTCTTCACTACATAGGAGATGCTGTGTCCCATCGCTCGTGCACCGATTATAACACCACACTCAAACTCACTTAAATCTTGATAACCTGCCATTTTACCAGCAGTGACCAATATAAAAACTATGCCAGACAATTATTGTCTTATATAGACATTACTGACCACAGCACCATTTTCTGCCTGTTTACGTATCTCTATATTTGAATATGCATGCTTATATACCAGTTTCTTTGGCACTTCAGTTTATATTTCCATAAGGAAGTTCTAGAACTGCTTAAGTGGTCATACAACACACTGTAAAGAGTTCCTAGATGAGATAACAAATCTAAGAAATTGCCACTGCTGCTGACTTCTGTTTTTCATTGTGAGCCCTTCGTGCTAACTCATGAGTTCCACAAAACATTATGCATTCTACTGTTCTGCTTAATATGTGTCTATTTTTCAAAACAAATTCATTAAGTTTCTGAACTGACATTTTATATGCTGAATCAATCTGAACAGCAATGTTAATTGTGGAAAACATTTTGTATTTGCAAGCTTTTCCTAAATGTAGTCCACTTTCTTCATGTTTCTTAATTTATTCACTTAAATGCTTTAGATCCTTACAGCCGACTGTTGTCCAAAATCCTTCACCACCATGTAATACACAATAGAAACAAAATACTTTTTGCTTCTCTTTATTCACTGTTAACCAAGCCTTTTTACAGAACCATGTGTTGCAGAAAGTTCTCTTCGTCTTCCCGTTGAGTTGAGACATCAATAAATCTTTTGATTGATGTATGCTTAACTGCTCAATTTTCAGATTCTCTTTTACACTTAACAGAAGAAAGATTTTTTTTAGAAAACAGTCCACATTATTCATTTTAAAATCACTGTATGAACATTTGAGTTTCAATAACACAGCTTCAGAATACGGAACACTACTGAGAGGTGGCCTCATTTGCTGTTTTCCACATTTCCCATTGATGAACGGGGAAGAGGGCGGGGGGGGGGGGGGGGGGGAGGAAGAGGAGGAAAAATGGAATGTAAGGCACATGACAGCAACTACAGTGTTAGGTGTTGCAGGTATAAGGTGGCTGGCCCCAAATATTCTGAAGACTTGGTGACAGGTGGGCAAGAGGAGGAGAGTGTGAATGAGGAAGGGACAGCGAGGTTTGCTGGGTGCAGGAAAAGAGTGGTATGGTTGAGGTAGTCTGTCCACAAATCCCACTCAAGCTGGTCCTAAGCTGCACTAGTGAGAAGGCCACGGTAGAGAAAGGAAAACAGCTTGGTTACATCACTGTGACTGCAGTTTCAGGAGATGGGGGCGTGAGGGGAGTAAGGGCTGTCTGTGACTAGCCCTGTGTCATGGCTGGGGTGCGGTGAAAGAGCAGTACACATGTGGTGGTCCAGCCCCTGGGGCCAGTGCTTGCTGGCTCACAGCTATATTTCAGCAAGCGATGGAGCTAAGGGCCACTTCCCACTAGCCCTCAGCTTTGAACAAATGGGATGGAGAAAGAGAAACATTCGTCATTGCAGAATGATATGGTTTGTGTGTGTCTGCAACAGAGAGAACAGGGCCTGGTTATGTCAGGTTTCTGTTGGTCATACTATGTCACAATCATGTCATACTCAAACTGTTTGATATAAAACAGAAAAAAATACATCACAAAATTTTTGGTGGGGCTAGGCATCTCTGGCCCTTTAGAACAACCAACCCTGGGAGAAATCAAGTAAACTTTCTTCTCTCTCATTCTTATTGCCCAGCCCATATGCTCCTGTAACCCTTTCTTCTATTCCATTTCCTATTACCATGTTCCAGTTCCCCCATGATTATTCGATTTTCATCACTCTTCACATACTGAACTACCCATTCTATATCCTTATATACTTTTTCTACGTCTTCAGCATTTGCTTGCAAGGTTGGGATGTATACCAGAACTTGTTGGCCTTGGTTTGCTGTTGAATCTCATGAGAACCACTCTGTCACTGTACTGTTCATAGTAGATCACGCTCAACCCAACTTTCCTATCCATAATGTATCCTACTCCCATTATTCTGTTTTCTGCTTTTGTTGATATTACTCAACAATCGTCTGACCAGAAACCTTTATCTTCTTTCTATTTCACTTCTCTAACTCCCACAGTATCTAGACTTTGCATTTCTCTTTTCAGGTCTTCTAGCTTTGCTACTATGTTCAAACTTCTGATGTTCCATGCTCCAACTCTTAGAAGGTTGTCCTGGCACTGGTTACTCCATCTTTTTCTCATGGCCACCCCCACCCCCTTTTCAGCCCCCTGCTGGCGACCCGAATGGGGGACTAATCCATTATCTTCTGCCAATGGAGAGGTCATCATAACACTTTTTTCAATTACAGGCCAAATGCCCTGTGGACAACATTACCTGTTTTTAATGCAGTGGTCTCCATTGCCCTCTACATCGCCATGCTACTGATCATTGCTGATTCTTCTGCCTTTTTAGGGCAGTTTGCTACCCCAAAGGCTAGAGAGTGCCCACTTTTTCACCCTCTTCAATAAGGCTGTTGGTAGAGCAAGGATTACTTCTTATGCCAGAAGTCTTCGGATGCTATTGATGATGATAATCATTCAAAATTTAAGCAGTGTCTGGGTTTGAACCCTGGATCCAGTGTGTCTTTATTACTAATCAAAGATGCTACCCCTCGACCACAGTTCATAGTGTGTCATGAAATTTTAAATGAGAACCACAACTTTATAAATATATATGCATCTGTGTCCAAACAGCGGGACTCTCTCAGTAACTTTATGGTTTCCCCTGGTCTTATCCTCAAGATCCATTTACCTAAGAAATTTACTGTGTGTGATGATGAAGTATGTATGATCTTATAGGCAATGGAAGAGATAGAACATATTTGATATGTAAAATTCTATTAAACATCCAACTTGCTCCATAAAATATTAAGGAGGATTTTTAATATTTTTTGATGTAGACTTTTTAACAGTTTTCTTGTATTATCCATGTTTTTTGTTTCAAAACAAGATTTACAATATTTAATCATATTTACAGTACTTTACATGTTGTGTGGTGATATGAATGTGTGTGAGATTGGCAGAGAGTAAATGTAATTTCAAGAAAGACTGGATTGCACCCTTTTCAATGTTTTAGACACTTCAACCACAATCATCTCTCTGAGTTTGTCCAACAACATTATTTCATCAACCCAAATGTTGATTTGGACATCTCAGTGCTTTACCACAAGGTGTGTTCAAACAGTTTTGAACATTCTTCTTCCCTGCAGAAACTAACAAAGTGTGAGAGACTTTATTTAGTGGCAATGTGGTGAGAGCCATTCACATGGAGTCAGGAATTTCTTCCTGCCAGCAGAAAAGTCAGTCATTGTCAGTCAGCCAATAAGTCACAATGTGAAATAAACGCTTGTCAAATTCCAGTAAGTTGTAAAATGATGGAACAAACTGAGCAGCAACACTGCGTAACATTCTGCCTAAACCTTGGCATGTGAAAGCCACTTACAAGATTCAAAAGGCTTTTTGATGCATAAACCAAGATGCAGTCAGCCCAGTGGAAAAATCCGATATTGCCATGGCCAAATAAAGCACAGCAGATCCAAAAGCAATGTGATGATCATATGAACCTAATCAGCCATTAAACAACACAGACCAGTTATTGGGGCTAGCTGCACTCTGTCTGGCCACCAAGCAGAAACCCAATTGCCACCAGAGGTCACTGGCCCCGTAGATCTTTTCTCCTCTACAGTACCTTGGCACATAGGCAGTATTTAGGTCAGTGTCCAGGCTATGCTCTGACGGTTCACTCCAAGTGATTTTCCTTGGCCAAATGCCAATTGCAAAAGCATTCTCAAAATCAGGGTCTCACTCTGAAGCTGCCACTATGACAACAACAACACTGACATTGACGTCCACCTCAAGGACCTGCCAAGCTATTGACATTTTATGGCCTTCAGCTTTCAGATATTATTGTTGTTCTTTCAATATTCAAGAAGTTACTTGTTTTCAATAATTGTGTTCCAGACTAACTAGCACTGGAGCAGATTGTTTTTGTGTGCTCAAATAAACTTCACATTTCTTCTATACCCTGGTATTTTTCCTGCACCACCTTCAGTTAACACACCAGTTGGAAAGGAGTTTTTTTTTTCTTTTTTCCTGTCAGTATCTCATGCATGTGTTCTGTCCAAGGTAGACAGTGGCTTGTGTTCATCCCCTTCAAGTATACTTACTGTCACATTGCTTCTGGCAAGATGGAACCAGTGGATGTCTCTACCCAGGTGTTGTTACTGCTCCAACAAAAGCAGTGGACCCACAAACTCCTGACTGAGTGGCTGGCGGCAATCTTTTCATCTGCCTCTCCCAGATTGACTACATCAAAGGCTTCCAGACACTGCCCCTGCCATTCCAGCAGTTTGATAGAAAGGTCAAGCCATGGGAACACTATGACACATGCACAGATTGGCACTTCTTAAGCCCATGACATCACATGTGATACCAAGCAGTGTGCCTCCTTTCTGGCATACGTGGGCCCAGACATTTGCCACCATCTGCAACAATTTAACCCAGAAGTGGAACCCACACTCTGCACTATGACAGGTTGAAGTCTAGTTTATTATAACACTTTGACTCCCAGGTGCTTATTGTGGCAGCCTGCCACACAGTTTTCAGCTGCCATAAACTTAATGAATATTATAATAATAAATGGAATGTCCACCTCCAGAGTTTATCTCGTGACTCCCATTACCACTGTAGCAATTCTCAGTGCAAGCAGTCATATTTGGTCTAAGAAACTGCATGACTATGTCTACAGCTGTCATTTCATGCTGTTCATGAACCACAAGCCCTTACTAGTTCTCTTCACAACATCAGCAAATATTCCACCCAAATTGGCACACCACCTTCAGCAGCAGTCTCTGTTTCTTTCAAGTCATAATGATTACACTCAGTTTTATTCAACAACCCTCCTCCCCACCCCTCATGAACCATGGACCTTGCCATTGGTGGGGAGGCTCGCGTGCCTCAGCGATACAGATAGCTGTACTGTAGGTGCAACCACAACAGAGGGGTATCTGTTGAGAGGCCAGATAAATGTGTGGTTCCTGAACAGGGGCAGCAGCCTTTTCAGTAGTTGCAGGGGCAACAGTCTGGATGATTGACTGATCTGGCCTTGTAACACTAACCAAAACGGCCTTGTTGTGCTGATACTGCGAATGGCTGAAAGCAAAGGGAAACTACAGCCACAATTTTTCCCAAGGGGATGCAGCTTTACTGTATGGTTAAATGATAATGGCATCCTCTTGGGTAAAATATTCCGGAGGTAAAATAGTCCCCCATTCAGATCTACGAGCAGGGACTATTCAGGAGGACGTTGTTATCAGGGGAAAGAAAACTGGCGTTCCATGGATCGGAGCGTGGAATGTCAGATCCCTTAATTGGGCAGGTAGGTTAAAAAATTTAAAAAGGGAAATGGATAGGTTAAAGTAAGATATAGTGGGAATTAGTGAAATTTGGTGGCAGGAAGAACAAGACTTCTGGTCAGGTGAATACAGGGTTATAAATACAAAATCAAATAGGGGTAATGCAGGAGTAGGTTAAAAATGAATAGGAAAATAGGAATGCAGGTAAGCTACTACAAACAGTATGGTGAACACATTATTATGGCCAAGATAGACACGAAGCCCATGCCTATCACAGTACTACAAGTTTACATGCCAACTAGCTCCACAGATGACGAAGAGATTGATGAAATGTATGATGAGATAAAAGAAATTATTCAAATAATGAAGGTAAAAAGATGAGGGCTAATAGAAATCCTTGGATAACAGAAGAGACATTTAATAGTCATGGGGGACTGGAACTCGATAGTAGGAAAAAGAAGAGAAGGAAATATAGTAGGTGAATACGGAATGGGAGTAAGGAATGAAAGAGGAAGCCACCTGGTAGAATTTTGCACAGAGCATAACTTAATCATAGCTAACACTTGGTTCAAGAATCTTAAAAGAAGGCTGTATACATGGAAGAAGCCTGGAGATACTGGAAGGTCTCCAATAGATTATATAATGGTAAGACAGAGATTCAGGAACCAGATTTTAAATTGTAAGACATTTCCAGGGGCAGATGCGGACTCTGACCACAATCTATTGGTTATGAACTGTAGATTAAAACTGAAGAAACAGCAAAAAGGTGAGAATTTGAGGAGATGGGACCTGGATAAACTGAAAGAACCACAGGTTGTAGAGAGCTTCAGGGAGAGCATTAGGGAATGATTGACAAGAATGGGGGAAAGAAATACAGTAGAAGAAGAATGGGTAGCTTTCAGAGATGAAATAGTGAAGGTAGCAGAGGATCCAGTAGGTAAAAAGATGAGGGCTAATAGAAATCCTTGGATAACAGAAGAGACATTGAATTTAATTGATGAAAGGAGAAAATATAAAAATGCAGTAAATGAAACAAGCAAAAAGGAATACAAACATCTCAAAAATGAGATTGACAGGAAGTGCAATATGGCTAAGCAAGGATGGCTAGAGGACAAATTTAAGGATGCAGAGGCACATATCACTAGAGGTAAGATAGATACTGCCTACAGGAAAATTAAAGAGACCTTTGGAGGAAAGAGAACCACTTGCATGAATATCAAGAGCTCAGATGGAAACTCAGTTATAAGCAAAGAAGGGAAAACAGAAAGGTGGAAGGAGTATATAGAGGATCTATACAAGGGCGATGTTCTTGAGGACAATATTATAGAAATGGAAGAGAATGTAGATGAAGATGAAATAGGAGATATGATACTGCATGAAGAGTTTGATAGAACACTGAAAGACCTAAGTCAAAACAAGGCCCTGGGAGTAGATAACATTCCATTAGAACTACTGACAGCCTTGGGAAAGCCAGGCCTGACAAAACTCTACCATCTAATGAGCAAGATGTATGAGACAGAAGAAATACCCTCAGACTTCAAGAAGAATATAATAATTCCAATCCCAAAGAAAGCAGGTGATGACAGATTGACAGATGTGAAAATTACCGAACTATCAGTTTAATAAGCCATGGCTGCAAAATAGTAACACGAATTCTTTACAGACAAATGGAAAAACTGGTAGAAGCTGACCTCAGGGAAGATCAGTTTGGATTCTGTAGAAATGTTGGAACACGTGAGGCAACACTGACCCTACGACTTATCTTAGAAAATAGATTAAGAAAAGGCAAACCTACGTTTCTAGCATTTATAGACTTAGAGAAAGCTTTTGACAATGTTGACTGGAATACTCTCTTTCAAATCCTGAAGGTGGCAGAGGTAAAATACAGGGAGCAAAAGGCTGTTTGCAATTTGTACAGAAACCAGATGGCAGTTACAAGAGTCGAGGGGCATGAAAGGGAAGCAGTGGTTGGGGAGGGAGTGAGACAGGGTTGTAGCCTATCCTCAATGTTATTCAATCTGTATATTGAGCAAGCAGTAAAGAAAACAAAAGAAAAATTCGGAGTAGGTATTAAAATCCATGGAGAAGAAATAAAAACTTTGAGGTTCACCGATGACATTGTAATTCTGTCAGACAGAGCAAAGGATCTGGAAGAGTAGCTGAATGAAATGGACAGTATCTTGAAAGGAGGATATAAGATGAACATCAACAAAAGCAAAACGAGGATAATGGAATGTAGTCAAATTAAATCAGGTGATGCTGTGGGGATTAGATTAGGAAATGAGACACTTAAAGTAGTAAATGAGTTTTGCTATTTGGGAAGCAAAATAACTGAGATGGTTGAAGTAGAGAGCATATAAAATGTAGACTGGCAATGGCAAGGAAAGCGTTTCTGAAGAAGAGAAATTTGTTAACATTGAGTATAGATTTAAGTGTCAGGAAGTCGTTTCTGAAAGTATTTGTGTGGATTGTAGCCATGTATGGAAGTGAAACGTGGACAATAAATAGTTTAGACAAGAAGAGAATAGAAGCTTTTGAAATGTGGTGCAACAGAAGAATGCTGAAGATTAGATGGGTAGATCACATAACTTATGAGGAGGTATTGAATAGAACTGGACAGAAGATAAATTTGTGGCACAACTTGACTAGAAGAAGGGATTGGTTGGTTGGGCATATTCTGAGGCATCCAGGGATCACCAATTTAGTATTGGAAGGCAGCGTGGAGGGTAAAAATCTTATGGGGGGGGGGGGGGGGGGGAGACCAAGAGATGAATACACTAAACATATTCAGAGGTATGTAGGTTGCAGTAGGTACTGGGAGATGAAGAAACTTGCACAGGATAGAGTACCATCAAACCAGTCTCTGGACTGAAGACCACAACAACAACAACAATATTCAACAACCCACATGTTAATTCTGACTCTCTCTCACATCTGCCTCTGGGCCAGGACACTGCCTTCTACATAGAGCCCAAAGTTTGCTTCCACCTGGACATCATCGCCAAGGGCAGTCTTCTGCTGGACAAAGAGCTCATCATGTGCCATACTACCAATGTACTCTGCCTGGTGTTAATGGTTGGCTGCCAGACCACAAGCAGCTGCAACACCCAGAGGTCATTGGAAAGAGCTCTCCATCTTCAACATTGTCCTCATACTCCACAGGGTCATGGCTGCACCAGGGTCATGATCCCAGTGGCCCTCCTGCTGTGCGTCTTGTCTCTCTTGCATATCAGGCACTGGAGTGTTGTGTTCACCAAGCGACTGGCATACTAAATTGCCTACTGGTGGGCCACAGAGACAGCAAACACACTCATGCCCCACCTGCCAAAGCAAGCAGGCCATCCATCTCTCTATGTAATGTTTTCCTTGGCGAGCTACACCTGAATTTCATGGTTTGCTTCCTGGGGTACTCCTGGTTGATTGCCATAGATACTGGCAGTGGTTTTCCCTATGTCTTACACATGTCTCTCACCTCTGCAGGGCAGACCATCCAAACACGATCCCACATTTTTTCAGTTGATGGGCTCCCAGAAACTATTGTCATGGGTAACAGCCCTCAATTTTCTTCCATGGAATTCTCAACTTTCAGCAAAGCAAAAGGCATAGTGCTGATATATACTATGCCCTTCCACCCTGTTTCTGATTGTCCAGCCAAACAATTTATCTGTAACTTTAAATCCTACCTGTCAAAGCTTCACTGCCATCACCCTTTCGATGAAGCCCTTACATTCTACAGGATGGGCCAACCCCAGCAGAAAAGCTCCATGGCTGATCACATCAGTTGCAATTAAATACTATCCACCCCACTAGCACCCACCCCCCCCTCTCAATGGTCCAGCTGCCACTGTCTCTCTCTTTGAGATCCAGTATGGGCTCTGGTCTTCACCAGTGGCTCCCAGCATTGGTTTCCTTTGGTTGTTTCCATTCTTCTGGGCTGAGTGAAGACTGAGGTGATGCTTCAAGATGGCACAGTGTGCCATATGCACATTCACCAACTGTGGCCTCACCATGGTCCTCTTGCTGAGTCCAGTAGTCTACCATCATCTTTTGTTCTAGAGGCAGAGTCCTACACAATGCCCATTTCAGACACTGTTGGCCTGTCTCAGCTCTGGCCAGTGGTTGGCTTCCTGGATGGGCCCTCAGTTGCTCCATATGCCACTCCAGCAGCAATGCCAATATAGGTGAACCTCAGCAGCCTCTCAGCTGCTCTGGCCACATGTGGGGACTCAGGCCCTTCCAAGGATGTCAAGATGTTGTGCTGCCACCTCACCTTTCCTTCCAGGAGGAGAGGAATACTGAGTTGAGGTCTTGCACCTATTCAGCCAGCAACCAATAACACAGCAGGTTATGCAAGTATGGACTTGGCAGGGTACAGATCTGCAGGTGACACAGGAGGTTTGGTCACACTCTGTCAGGTCACCAAGTGGCAACCCAAGTGCTGCTAGACTTCACTGGCCCTGTGGAACTTTTATTCTTCTTGAGGCACATGGTTAAATGTAGTTCTGCAGTATCCTACAGCCCACGCGATAGTTAGGCTGGTGCCTGGGCCATGCTCTAGTGGTTCACTTATAAGAGTGAGATTCTTGGGCCAGGCACCAACTGTAAAAATGTTCTTACAATCAGGATCTCACTCTGGAGTCACCACTGTGATTGCATTGGCATCCACATCCATGTCAATCTTTGCTCCAGAAGCTGCCAGCACAGACCTACACCATTTGTGGCCTCAACAATGAATAAATATAGCCTCTGACACCATGACTAGCAACTGCATTTTGTAGTATTTGTTTTTCATCAGCAATAAAAAGGACTTTAACTTTTGCAAGTGCCTTCTGGACTTTGAGTGTGGCATACTTAGTGTATGGACCTTGGATTTTAGAACTTTCAATTGATTGTGACATTTTCAGGCCTTCAGCCTCCAGATAATATTGTTGTTCTTTCAGTATTTAAGAAATGACTTGTTGTCAATTATTGTGTACCAAAATAACTCCTGTTGGGGAGGATTGTTACAATAAATTTCATATTCATTTTATATCTGAGTATTTTTCCTGGTCCATTTGGGTGGCCACATCTGTTTGCTTTGACTCTCATGGTGTTGTGCATCATGATTATGCACTGCAAGGCAAAACCATCAAACCAGAATACTACCAGGAGGTCCTATATCACCTTTCTCACAATTTGAAGCACAAATGACCCAATCTGTGGACAGCAAAAGTTCACAGTTCCATCTGTGCATCTGATGCAGAATTTTCTAGTCAGGCTTCCTACTCCCCTGAAATGGTTCCATGTGACTTTTGGCTACTTCACAATCTGAAAATGGCCCTGAAACAAACATGATTTCCGTCAATAGAAGACATCATCAGGAATGTGGCATCCAGCTCACCACCATTCAAATAGGTACGTATCAGAAGTGTTTCCAGCAACAGTGAGTGCACTGGTAGAAGTGCTTACATTAAAAAGGAGACTATTTTGAAGTGGATTACGTTTCTGTGCCTCAGAAGACTGTACTTCTGCAACCAAAGGTTCAATAAACATCTGTTATACTTTGTAGGGTGACACCTAGAAGCACTGTTGTCAGCATTCAACTGTGAAATGCCGCTAGCAGTACCTAAACTATGTGACTGAAAAAAATAGTTATCAACAGATTAGATTAGATTTAGTTTTCATTCCATAGACTCAAAAATGAGATGATTCTTATGGGTGTGGAACAAGTCAGAAAGTACAACATAAAAGAAGATTGTCAAAACAGGTGGATACATTACAGTAACTGGAACTGCTAATATTTACAGAATTAATACACTCTCAGAATGAAACATAGTTATGCACTTTTAATAAATTTATCTTACACAGAATACCTAATCTTGACTGTTGTGACCAAGTGCTGTTGAAACTGAAATCTAACAGACATTTTTACTTAAGCTGGTCTAACTGTCTCTGTTAAAGATATTCATCTGCAGTAGAAGGAGTTGCCTATCAAAATGTCTTTCAAACTCTGTTTAAACTGTGCTTTACCTGAAACCAAGTTTTTAATAGTAGCTGGGAACTTATTGAAAATGTGTGCTTCTGAATATTGGAGCCCTTTCTGAACCATGGTACATGATTTTAGGTCTTTATGTAGACTGTTCTTATTCCTAATATTGATACTATGTAGTGAACTATCGGTTGGAAATAGAGATATACTACTTGCAACAAATTTTATTAAGGAGTAAACACACTGAGAAACAGTGGTTAGAATACAAACTTCCTTGAACAGGTTTCTAGATAATATTCTTAAATTTATGCCAGAAATGAGTCTTATTACATGCTTCTCCAAGCTAAAAATTTTTGCTTGGTTTGACCAGTTGCCCCAGAATATGATCCTGTATGACATAATAGAATGAAAATAAGCTAAGTATGCAAGTTTTTTTAAAATTTTATCTCTCCTACATCTGACATCACCCCCACTGCAAATACAGACTTGTTTAGGTGCCTCGGAAGGTCTGTGTTATGCCCTTCCCAACTGAATTTATTATCAAGTTGTAATGCCAGAAATTTAACACTGACATCCTCTTTGATTTGTATGTCTTCATATGTTACACACATGCTGGAAGGAAATCTCTTGCAGGCTCTGAACTGCAAATAGTGGGTCTTTTCAAAGTTTAATGACAGTGAATTAGCTTTAAACCATTTATTAATGATCTGCAGCAACACTGTGGCACTGGCATAGACATAAACAAAATAACATTACTCTACTGATAGTGGCAGACACATTATGCAGTTGCTCAATGCCCACGTTAACTGTCAGCACATTTTTCAATCATACAGACTATAGACAAGTTCCTACCGGAGGGCATATGCCTCCCTTTAACCTTGGAACTGAATTACCCAGTCAGTTATAAAGGGACCTACAGTTCAACATGGATTCCAAACCACAGAGAAACTTGGCATTTTTCACATTAGCAAGCACTACCCGAGGTGAAATGAATAATAAGTGACCAATAAAAATCCTAGTATATGTAGACTGGCACCAATGAGCTACCAAACTGTATGAAAAGAAGTATTAAAACATTTATATACATTTATTATTATTATTATTATTATTATTATTCCCCTCAATGTTATAAAACAAATACTCAAATTTACCCTAAATAAAAGCTAACCTCTGATACATGCAAGTTAAACCCAATATCTACAGCTTGGAGATAATGGCTACGTGTATTGATTTCACGAAGGAGGTCTTTGTTTGAAACCTCAGTTACTTATCATCCATTTCTATGTGCTAAACAATGGAAAATCCAGGATGGAATAATGGCAATATTATGAAAATGATCTGGCCTCAGCAGCCAGAGATAGTGGACGTGTTTATGTGAGCTGTGTTTGCATGAATGTATTTGTGTATGTCGTGCAATTCAGAAGACCTTTCTGCTGAAAACTTACTCATTTAGCTGCCTTTTTCTTGTTCTGAGACTCAACATCTCCACTATATAGTCTGTAGCAATCCATCCTTTTCATAATATTGTCATTTCTACACATTGGTCTATAGCTCATTGGCCTTTCCATTGAGAAGCAATCTAGTCTCAAATAAATATAACGGAAAGTGCTTTTGGAACACAAATAATTTGAGGAGTAAAGATAACAATTCATGAAATACTAGAAGCACTGCATCATCGAAAAGCACATAAACAAGACAGTGAACTTTGCTAGCTTTAGGGTGAATTTTATTTTGAGCTATGGAGTATGTATGTATGCAGATTTGTGTGAACATTGGGGAGGACTATTGTGGAAGGGTGAT
Organism: Schistocerca cancellata; assembly: GCF_023864275.1. Taxonomy (NCBI): domain Eukaryota; kingdom Metazoa; phylum Arthropoda; class Insecta; order Orthoptera; family Acrididae; genus Schistocerca; species Schistocerca cancellata. Next base: position 1,104,812,838 of record NC_064626.1, on the reverse strand, counting down.
TGACTGCTGGGATGGGGAGGCACCTTCATACCATTATTTATGAGCAGTGCTTTAAAAACTGACACATTTCCCAATTTCTCATAATTTATTCCATTCTGTAACGTCCCCTCCACATAATTTCCATATTTTCATGCTCACAGACAATGTCTGTATGGTTGAGACATCTTGGTCTAATCTCTAAGTCAGGTTGACCTAAATCTGTGCTCTTGGTGGGCACTAGCACTCTGTAAGTGCAGGCATGTCTGTCCAACATTTCGGATGCATCCAGTACAACACTATTTGGAGCTAAGTGAGACAGCTATATAACGAAGGTCACATAAGATGTCAAACATAAGAAGGAATTGTTCCAGTACAATTGGCTTACTCCTGGCAGATGAATGTAGCAACACACACTTACTGATTCAATTTTAATAATGTGATTTATTTTAAACTTTTTTCTTTCTCTCAGCACTTTATTTCTTAATTAAGTACATTAAATCACGATGATGCTATGATTAAACTATATTTGTTAGATGAATCACTTTACTAGCAGACATTTAACAACAGACACATGATGTTCATAAATTTACACACAGCTAAATTTCATAAAAGTGATAGAAACCCTTATTTTACATTTTCATGTGGTCCAGACATTAAAAAGGCAAAATGAGGAAAATGCAGACTTGAGGAAAATGTTAACCCTCCCTCCCAAATATGAGTAAAAAAACACATGTAATTGGCATATATGGCAACATTTCGGATGCATCCAGTACAACACTATTTGGAGCTAAATGAGACAGCTATATAACGAAGGTCACATAAGATGTCAAACATAAGAAGAAATTGTTCCAGTACAATTGGCTTACTTCTTGCAGATGAATGTAGCAACACACACTTACTGATTCAATTTTAATAATGTGATTTATTTTAAACTTTTTTTCTTTCTCTCAGCACTTTATTTCTTAATTAAGTACATTAAATCACGATGATGCTATGAATAAACTATATTTGTTAGATGAATCACTTTACTAACAGACATTTAACAACAGACACATGATGTTCATAAATTTACACACAGCTAAATTTCATAAAAGTGATGGAAACCCCTATTTTACATTTTCATGTGGTCCAGACTTTAAAAAGGCAAAATGAGGAAAATGCAGACTTGAGGAAAATTTTAACCCTCCCTCCCAAATATGAGTAAAAAACACATGTAATTGGCATATATGGTTAAAAATCGCAATCCTGTCCAATACTTTGTACAAAATCTGTCTAAGTATAGGAAATTAAATATGCAATACAAGGTTTATGCAGTAATTTGTGGTAATGAATTTCATCAGTTCTTAAAAATCATAGATGTGTAATAGCAGGTAAAATCTCATCAAAAAATTGAAATTGGTATCTGAGAACAAGATAATCGAGCTATTTTTCAACATGCTATGACCATAAATTATATATTCAAAACAAGTGTTTTTGAGAGATCATCCTTTGTGCTCACCCAGATAAAATCAAAAATTGATGAACACATTGCATTAAACCAAAAATATCACAGCAGCTATGTGGTTAAATCATAAGCATAAATGCAGACATCTGCTTCATGACAAATTTTGTAACCATTGCTGTAATTGTTTAACACTTTTCTTACGACTGCACTTCATATGCTCACCACAATTTAAGTGTTATTTTAAGCTTGATGAAAGAAACAAAGACATGAAAAAATGAGTTTACTTTCCCAATGGATGTTACAAGCTTATTAGAAGTCAGCTCAGTGAATTTCTGAACTTTGTTTAAAATGTAAATTTGAAAGAAAGCTCAGGTGCTACAGCTTCGCTTCATGACCTCTATCACTGCTGCCAATCTTTATTATCTACAGTGTGTGGTGCAAAGGATATACATGAATAGTGTATGTAGTTGCTGCAGCTGCATCATGTCAGATTTGAAGATGATAATCTTTAAAGTGTGCTATCGTAAAACCCTTGTTCTATTTCTGTGTGACATCTCTGTCATAGCACATCATCTGCATGAAAAGTATATTTTCAAGACTTCACTAAGTGCTTTTGCCCCTACCTCCACTCCTGTCCTTGAAGGGCCACTCCCCCTCCCAACATATCCAGTAGGCGAGCATATTTTAGGTGTTGTTAGTGTGAGGTAGTAGCTGTGCTGTCTTTGGGTGATTTAACAAGTCATCAGCCAATAAGTGTTCACTAGCCAGAAATGGGTAACATTTCCTCAATTATGACCAATCATATTCTTTGAGACTCAGTGTTTGAATTTAGAAGGTTGATGATTGATATTGTTGCTGAATACAGTACATCAGAAATGCACACCAAAAGATGAGATTAGTTATAAGCGGCACAGCAAAAGGTGATGGCTCGGCCCCTTCATGATGATGATGATTGGTGTTTTAGGGCGCACAACAGCGAGGTTATCAGCGCCCGTGGGCCCCTTCATCATGTGCTGGTTCAGTCTGGAACACTTCACATTGGCTGTCTTGTTTTTCTGTTACTGTTGCAACCTAGCACTAATTATATCATAACTGCGTGGTGAACTTCAATGTTGCAAGTTGTGCTGGCAACAAAGGTTGTGGAATACATCAGCATTTCCTCTCTTACGTCTCCCCTCTCCACAATGGCCTAAAATATTCCCTTAACTCTCCACTATCACCCATGCTGTGAATCATCTTTCTTCTGTGCCACTTATAACTCGTTCAGTCACATCAGATGTTAATAGGAGGAAAACAAGACGCAGTCAAGCGAGACTTCGAGTAAGAACTTAAAATTGATGTAAATCTTACAAGGAAGAAATGTAAAACTGGGAAACTTTTAGCATTGATCTTATGGGTTTTCAACAGAGACTACACACTTATGGTGTAGAATAGCGAAAAATGTAAAATCAAAGAATGTAAAATCGAAGTTTCAGTGTATCTAGAAAAGTGGTTCATAATTCAGCTATACTTATGCAGTTATCCCATTTGAAATCTTTAACATTGACAGGATTTGATAAATTTCCTAACAGAAAAAAATAGAGAGAAATTCACATACATTACATATCTTACTTGACGATACTACAGGCATCGAAGTATCTTCTTAAACTATATATGCTGAATTGCTTTTCTATATGTGCTGAATTGCTAATTCTTTTAATATCAGCTGTAGTGGTGATGTATATCCTATACATCTGTGACATATGAAAATTTGCACTGGACTGGGACTCAAACCCAGATTTCCCACTTTTTGCACACAGTCACATTACCACTTAGGCTACCCGAACACGCTCTCCAGACTAACTCAAACTTCCATATGTTACACTGTCTACATTCTTGTCATAGTCAGATCATCGCTCACAACTTAACTTGTATTTCCACACTAGGAAGAATGAAACTATGAGGAATCAAGGCTATATCATCATCATCATCATCATCATCATCATCATGATCTTTATCCTCATCATCTATGCCCTGCGTAAGGCTTGCAATACATTTGTTACTTGACAATCCTACAGTTGTCGAATTATTTTTCTTTTTTGTTCCAAAATATATTCACTGAATTACGAATTCTTTTAGCATGTGAACTGTGAATTCTTTTACCATCAGCCGCATTGGACATAGCTACACTACCCACTGGGATGAACAGATAAGACCTTGATGTAAAGATGTAGACAGCGTGACATGTGGAAGTCTGGGTCTGTCCAGGAAGCACGCTCAAATGGCCTAAGTGCTAAGGCCGCCACTCATGTAAGCAGGAAATCTGGGTTTGAATTGCAGTCCTGCACAAATTTTCATATGTGACTGATGGGTATTATAGCTGCACCCAATACTGAAGATGCTAAAAGAATTAGCAATTTGGTGAATGTATTTTGGGAAGAAAAAAGTCACATACATTACTTGAACCAAACCTTCAAATCATTTCACTGGACTTCCAGTACAGCCATGGCTCTTGAGGTAATATTTTATTAAGGTCTTATAAACTTCAGGATTGAACACATAGATCTTACACTGCAGGTCTATAATTTAAAGCTGCAAGTACGGGGATACCTCAGGAGATAAAAACACAGCACAAACTTAAATATAAATTGAAATCAGTTTTGAGTTGCGCAGAGTCTTGAGATCTCTTTAAAAAGTCTATACACAGTGTTTCAATAAGTGGATTTTAGTTAGTCTTGTCTACTCCTCAACTGATTGCACTGAGTTCTTGGAAATCCTCCATGTCAGAAGTGTGAATGGATGAATTTTCACTTTGTAGAAGTGTGTGTGCTGATTCGAGACTTCCTGGCAGATTAAAACTGTGTGTCAGACTGGGACTCAAACATGTGACATTTGCCTTGCACAGGAAAGTGTTTTACTGACTGAGCTATCCAACCACAACCCACACTCTGCCTTCATAGCTTCACTTCCTCCAGTATATCTTCTATTACCTCCCAAACTTCTCAGAAGCTCACTTGCGCACCTCTTGAAACTAACACTCCTAGCACATGCCAAAGTATAGTGAAAATTCATACTGTTAGAAGATCTATGAAATATTGCAATTCACAAACCACTCTGTTTGAACAGAAGCCTCAATGTGCAATTTTTTATGCTGTTAATCTAATAAGTAACAGTTCCAGAATCAAACATTGGAAAACTTAGGATGGAATGTAACAATATTGTGAAAAGGAGAGTTGCTACTAACCATATAGCAGAGATGTCTCTGGCAAACTGAAGCCACACTGCAATCAGCAGTGCGGTCTTGTAGCCATCTGTTCTGCACAGCCAAGATGGTTGATACAGTGTGGCTCATATATAGAGCATGCAGTGTGGTTTGTTAGGCAACAAGACAAACACAAGAAAGAAGAGAAAGAAGGATGGACATTGAGTATAGTGATACATTTAAAAATAGTAACAAAAGAAAACAGCACTGGGCTAGGATCGAAGAAAAGCCATCAGGAAAAAATATCCATTAATGGAAAATCCTGTAGCCACACTGCCGCAGTGTAGCTACAGTTGCCTTAGATTGCAGTCGTGTGTTTGTGTGTGTGTGTGTGTGTGTGTGTGTGTGTGTCATCTATTTTTGACGAAGACCTTGCAGGCCAAAAGCTTTATTTGTAACAGGCTTTTTGTTGGACCTATCTGCAACTAAGCATATCTGCTATATGGTGAGTTCCAGAATCAGAATTTTACGATCCCATAATGTGCATATGGAATCATTTGATATGCAATATAAAAGACTCACCAAAAATTATTAACTTATTATACTACTACAGGCATTGACAACTTTTCATGCATTTTTCACAAAATGCAGAGTTACAGAAAATGAATAAAAATATGTATCTTATATGTCACAATATTATGAGAAGGAAAGTTGCTACTCACCATATAGCAGAGATGCTGAATCGCAGATAGGCACAATAAAAACATTTTCACACTTAAAGCTTTCGGCCAATGGCCTTTTTCAACACACACAACTGCAGTCTCAGGCAACTGTGTGTGTGTGTGTGTGTGTGTGTGTGTGTGTGTGTGTGTGTGTGTGTGTGCGCAGCCCTGCAGCCAGGCGACTAATGCAAGTTTTGGTGTTCTCATAAAGATAAGTCATTTTAGATTATAAAAACATATAGTTTAGTACTAATTACATGGTAAATAGGTGTATTAGAGTGTCTTTTAAGCGTACCATTAACGGTTTCATTTTTCGTTACGTAATATAGCAGAAAACATGAAAAGATCGTACAGTCGCATTTTCTATTTACGTTTTGCCGCAGCAAATCTATAGAATTTTGTTTAGTTGTTCTTTGCTCTCTCAAGCAATTTAACTGTAGCATACCTCTTCATTATTTAACTCACATTTATGGAAAGTAGCGTAAAGTTTAAGTTGTTGTTTCAGAAACTTTGTACGGTTGTTTTTGTTTACACACTATTGCGTATAGGCCAAATTTGTGGAATCATATTTTCATATTTATCTGTTATTTAAGTGACTTATTCTTAGTAAACTATTACATTTATTGTGAGTGAAAAGTGCTTGAGTTGCCGTAGAATTGTTATGTCGGGGCTTTGATGTGACGGGTGCTGTAGTTTTTTCCAAGTGGGTGACTGTAGTGGCATGAGAATAGGGGAAGTAAATGAGACTCATAAGTGGTTTTGTAGGATATGTAGTAGAGATAGGAAGATACTAGAACAGGAGGGGAAAATTGCCACCCTTCGGGCTGAGTTAGACAAGGCCAGGGGAGATCTGGACAGGTTAAAGAGGGAAAAGGGTAAAGAGAGGTGGTAAGTGGCAACAGGCAACAGGAGGAACAGGCCTAGAACTTTGTCTGACAGTTTCGTGGTGAATGTGGAAAATATATTTGACCTGTTGCTTCAGTTAGGAGCTGGTGAGCCTCAAAAGCAGTTGCAGGTGTAGACAGGGCACAACAAACTTTCAGCAGCAAATTGAAAAGTAAGAATGTAGGGAAATCAGGAAAGAGAAAGAAAGTGTTGTTGTTGGTAGCTCCCAGGGAAGAGGTGTTGGCCAACTTTTGCAGGATGAACTAGGATCAGAATACCAGGTCACCATTTTTTTAAACCTGGTGCTGGTCTGGAGCAGTTGACAGAGGATTTAGGATCACTTTGCAAATATTTCACTAAGGAAGACACTGTGGTTATAGTGGGTGGGCCAGGTGATAGTATTGACAGAGGTCCTGGGTACAGTATACCCGGCAAAGATTGCATCAGCATCAAAGCATACTAGTGTTGAGTTTGTATCTGTTCTTGGGTGCCATGACCGACCTCATTTGAACTCTTCTGTCAAGAGAGTTAATTTGGAGTTAAAATGGCTGCTTATGTCGGGTGCAGGGTCACATATTGGTGTGGTTCCTGTTGATTCTCTCAATAGGTGGGATTACACTAGGCAAGGCTTTCACCTCATCAGGAAAGGGAAGGGTAAACTGGCTGGGAAAACAGCAGGAAAGTTAAAGAGGGGAGGCACTGTCATGAGGGATAAAATACCAGTGGTTATAGGGTTCAGAAAAGACACTTTTTTAGGGTAGGGGGGGAGGGAGACAGAAACAAACCAAATTTTAAGAGAGGTTAGGACTGAGGCAAACCTTCAGTTTCAGAAAGAAACCAAAAAAATATAATTCTAGCTTATTACATCAGCATAAACAGCTATTGTTTAAGAATTTTCAGTAATCATCAGATATTTCAACTCTACCCAATTTTAACTCAGTCAATGTGAAATGTCAGCTATCTTTATTGCATTAAAATATTCGAGGGCTGACAAATAAAATTAATGAATTAATTATCTGCATAGATGAATTAGAGACCTCAAACCCAGCTGACACAGTCTGCCTCTCTGAACATCATGTGACCACTGGTATAGAACTTCTAAGTGTTACAGACTTTAGGTTATCATCTCACTTTTATAGAGCAGAAATGGAGAAAGGAGGAGGTGCCACATTCATCAGGAGCTGTCATAAATTTAAGAACATAGACATTCATAAATTTTGCTTAGAACAGCATATGGAAGCATGTGCGACAGAAGTAGAATTTCACAAAAAATCCTTCATAACATTAAGTTATATCGAGCACCTGCAGGTAACCAATCTGTTCATAAACTACCTTGAAGCTGTACTGGCCCATTTAACAACCAAAAACAAAGAAATAGTGGTTGCTGGTGATTTCAATGTAGATTTCCTTAAAGATTCTCCCAGTAAGAATTTATCTGAGTTAATAACACTATCATTCAACTTAATTCCCATTGTAAGGTTCCCCACTAGGGTAGTCAATTGCTCACAAACAGTCATTGATAATATCTTTATAAAAAAGTCCAATGAACAAAATTATATTACAAAACCAATAGTCAATGGCCTCTCAGACCATGACATGCAGTTCCTACTGTTAAATGTTAATGATTGTAGCCATCCCCTTGAAAAAAAGTACTGCTGCTGCAAGTTCTTACACTTTTGTAATGCCATATTCAGTAGCACACCATGGAAGTGTTTCACTTCTTCCTTGGTAACATTTCTCCAGTCCCACCATGCAGAATGTCATGGAAGTGGTGTCACTTCATGTATTTTTGCTGTAGCGTGGCTGTTGTTTGGTCTGCTTTTTGTTGAAATTGGTTGTCTGTAAAAAGTAACTAAAAGAAACCAACTGCCGATGATGGAATATTATCAGTTTCAGTGATAAAACCACGCTTTGAATTGTCAAAAGGAAAATCTGTACAGTCAAGAGTCATTTTCACTCCACATTCATCAGGAATCTCTCGTTAATCATTAGAAAAATGCACTTTTCAAGTATTTGCATCATCATCTTCACAAGAATTGTTTAGAAATGAACCACTCTCATCATCAAAATCACTCACACTATCGTTGTCACTTAGAAATTTCTCTACAAGATGTCAAATCTTTTTCTCAGAAAGAACTGAACGTCAAGAATTAGTCATTGTGCACATGCCAACTTGAAAGTAATAATACATGAAATGAATTCACAATTGCGAATAAGGACAACCATCAGCCGTAGAATGGAATGACAACGAAAATTTGTGCCGGACCAGGACTCTAACCTGGATTTCCTGCTTATCGCGAGCGGTCGCCTTACCATTTGGCTATCTATGCAAGAACCATGTTTCTGTGACCTGTACTCATACATCCATTACGTATATTCCCATTCCAGTCCCAGTCCGACACAAATTTTCATTGTTGTCATTCCATTCTACAGCTGATCTTTATCCTGATTCACAATTGTAAATTCATGTCATGTATTTCATAACAGCTGTAGTCTCCTCAGTGCCTGTTCCTTCAGACATGCATGCATGTTCAAAGAAACTTTGCATTGTAATCAGAATAATATAGGCACTGCAATATCGTGTATATTGTATAAATGTAATAGTTCCAACATTCCTTTCAACACAACTGTAACAGTTTGACACTGAGTTAACACAGGTTCCCCTAGATGGCAGCACTAAGCACTATTGATGCCTAGTACTGTCAGAATCAGGCATGTTAGAGCCATGAAAAATCGTGTCGAATGAGGCTCGACATGGGAGAGGAAAACAAAATTCACAATGTCGAGCACCACTCCATGTTGGAGTGGAAAGATTTAATATTGATTATTAAAGAGTTTCTACATTTTATTGGCTCCTAATCTTATATTGTCTAGATCACACTTCTTCACCATATCAGCCTCCTCCTTCAGTCCTCCCTCCCCCTGCCCCTTGCATAAGCCAACTGTGGCCATATTGTACCTGGTAATGCATGCTTAATAGGAATTCCATTTCTGTAACTTTCTGCCACCAGTGCAAAATCAATTTGGTTTCTATAATTATCTGCTGATGATTCAAAATGTAGACTCCCCTCCTGTAATTTTTAATCATTTTTCCCATTGAAATCAGTAAGTGTCTCGGCACTACCATTTCTCCTTCCAAAATCGTGACTGCCTACTAGAGTTCCCTTCTTCCACAAAGGTATTCCAGTCCCTTACTATTTTGCAGCATCCATGATTATCGATTATTTTCTTTATTGTGCTACATATTTTCTCTACAAGCTGTTCATCATGTTCTGAAGTTTGCATATACACCTGTATAATAAATACAGGGTTTTTCAAAAAGGACTTTACAACTTAAACAATTCACTGAAATAAGATACAGAGCTGGGTTTAATGTTATTTTGTATGGAAACACATCAAGTTTTTTTACCTTAAACTAAAGATGTATGTGGCTTCAGTTTGTTATCCTGCACACATCCCATCAGAAGTCAATTTCTTCCCAAACTCGCTGTAGCATTGCAGGTGTTACTTGCTCAGTGCCAGTATAAATTCTTAATCTACGTTCAAGTAGCTGGCACACGAGGTACAAACACAATATCCTTGATGAATCCCCATTACAAAAAAAAAAAAAAATTGAGTGGTGTCATATCTGGGGAATGTGGGGGCCATGCAATTGGCGCATCATGGCCAATCCATTGACCTGGAAAGCGATATCTGAGAAAATCCCGGACATCGGCCAGGTAGTGTGGTGGTGCACCATCTTGCATGAAGTAAATATTTTGTTCTTTGTCACCCACATCGATCTGCGGTATCAAAAATTGTTGTAGCATATCCAGGTACACTATCCCATTGATGGTTCTCTCATGGGAAAAAAGGGGGCATACACTTGTATTTGCTCAATGCACAAAAAAAAACGTTCAGTTTAGGGCTATCACAAACATGTTGCAATGTTTGATGTGGAATTTCACTGCCCCAAATCCTACACTTATGTGTGTTAACCTTGGCACTTAAGTGAAAAGTCGACTCATCAGAAAAGGTGATTTTGTCCAAGAAATGTTCATCCTCATGTAATCGATTTAACATATCTGCATCGAAGTTCTTGTGAGCAATTTTACGAGTGTCTTTTATTGTTCGTACGATCGACAGTCTGTACAGTTTCAAATGCAAATGGTTTCTCAACACACGCCAAACAGTTGCATGTGGGATTTGCAGTTCACAAGATGCACGCTGGGTCAATTTGTTGATGAAATGATGTCTCACTCGCTCAACGTCATCGTTAGATGTGCTTGAACAACCTCATCATTTGCCATCTCTTACCGAGCACCCTGTTTCTACGAAACATTTATGCCACTCATAAACTGTAGGCCTACTCGGAGGATCTTTACATACTTGGTATGGAAATTACGCTGAACTGTCATCGTCGACTTCGATTCTTCAAACCAAAGCACACAGCTAGCATGCTCGGGGTCCAGTGAACGCAGCCATCTATAGCGCAACTGCCACTAGTGCTCCTTATGAAGTGATATGGCACTAGAAAACTAAGTGACACAAAACTTGATGTATTTCCCTACAAATTGACACTACAGTCTGCTCTGTAGGTACTATGAATCAATTAATATGAATTTTCAAAGTTTTAAAGTCCTTTTTGAAACACCCTGTACATTGTTTCAGCCTTTGCTGTTGCTTGCATAGTCTACATTTTATACACACTGTAGAGGCACAACCATTTAGGATAGGGAAAGTCAGTTTTGTGCGATATTCTGAGCACAAGTTATAGCCAGGTGCAGGCCGGATTGCAGTGAGTTATGCATACCAGCAGTTGCGAAGGCAAATCGAGGCCACAGAGGTGTAGAACTGCCGGACAGGGCACACACAGCAATTTTCATAGTACAAGTCATAGGCAGAACGGGGCCACTGGCCAACCTAAGTGTTATGCCTACGTGACACAAAGCAGTGCATTGGCAAAACAGAGGCGCACAGCCGAGTATAAATAGGTGCCCTTTTCTAATGAGATTCATTCAAGTGTGGCAGCTCTCCTGGATGGTGGGGCATATCACACCACCGGGCTACATGCACCAACAGATGGGGCGCCAGCGTCCCAGTTCATGGCGGGTCATTGGTTCAACCCTCTGAGGCCGAAGCGGGGTCCACAGCCAGTCAGTGGCAGGCCACTGTTTGGCTCGCCACTGCGGGCAGTCGTCTCGGCTCCCGACACACACTGGAGATATCCCGAGGCAAGGGCCACAGATTTAGATGCCGGATCGCGGGCACTTGTCGGCGCCGCAACTCAAGCTACGCCAGCGAGGAAACACGGCGCGGACCATCTTGCAGTTGTCAGCGGGCCGTTCGGCAGCTCCTCGGAACGGCACGGAGACAACAAAGATGGGGACAGCTGAGTCGGCAGAGACACAGACCGCCAAGTCAACTGCAGCATCCTGACAATGATGCAACTCTGCTGGCGTATAAGGCTGGCTCGACACAGCATTGCGTTACACAGGTCGCTGTGGTGCTTCCTCAGCATTGCGGGGCTCTGTGACGCAGACCAAGAGGAACAAAGGCACTGTAGTAAAAAACAATAAATCATTTGGAAAGTTCTCGCTGAGTTTTAATACTGCACCTCCTGGCACCCAACCACTACATTTGGCGTCTCCGGCCGCTACATTTGGTGTCAGAATAGCAGACATTGTCTGTACAGTATGATGTTTGTTGGATGTTTTTGTTATTGGTTGTGTTTTGCATATGGTCTGCCAGAAGCCACATTTTACGATTTGCGTAGGCACAATTTTTTTTAATTGTTTTTCATGGCATTTAATTACTTTTGTGTTAATTTGAGTATGATGTTACTGACTGTGATGATATGGAGCTGGAGAAAGTCAGGTTGTTCTTGTACTTAAATGTTTTGTTTCAGGACTAACTAGGAATGAAAGCAACACAATGGCAGGATCAGGAACGCAAGGTGTGTCAGAATGCGGGCAAGTGGTAGAGCACTTGCTCGTGAAAGGCAAAGGTCCGAGTTCGAGTCTTGGTCCGGTACACAGTTTTAATCTGCCAGGAAGTTTCATATCAGCGCACACTCTGCTGCAGAGTGAAAATCTCATTCTGGAAACATCCCCCAGGCTGTGGCTAAGCCATGTCTCTGCAATATCCATTCTTTCAGGAGTGCTAGTTCTGCAAGGTTCGCAGGAGAACTTCTGCAAAGTTTGGAAGGTAGGAGACGAGGTCCTGGCAGAAGTAAAGCTGTGAGGATGGGGTGTGAGTCATGCTTGGGTAGCTCAGATGGTAGAGCACTTGCCCGCGAAAGGTAAAGGTCCCGAGTCTCGGTCTGGCACAAAGTTTTATTCTGCCAGGAAGTTTAATATCAGCGCACACTCCACTGCAGAGTGAAAATCTCATTCAAGTAGTAGAGTATTTGTAGTTTTTTTTGTTTTCTTGTCATGTATCATTGGGTTTACATAGATTAATTAGGCATTGTATTTTATACGTATTTTCGAATATAGCCTGCTAGGGGCAGCAATCCTTTTGAAGAGGGAGGAAGCGTGATGGTGATCCCTGTCCTCAGGTCACTGAAAAGGGACGTGTAGCGTCTGACGTATGTGGTGTTTTGTTGGAGGAGGAACCAACCAAAATTCTGGAGAAATAGATGCATCGGAGTATATTTTGTGGCAAAGCCATAATAAATATGTGTTGAATGATGTCAGAGTCGTACGATTTCCTGTTTAAATTTTTAGTTATTGACTGTGCTGGGTCAGGAAAGTCATGTTTATTGCACCAGTTCATAAAATGTAAATTTAAGGATGAAAGTAATCACACAAACGGTTGTTGCGGCCACAAGTAGTAAGCGTTGCTTCATGCAGTCGAGAATGGCAAAACAGAGGCACACCAGCAACCGAGGTGTTGTGAAGTAAGCACACACAGATAACCTTGCTGACAGCAGCAGTGTACCCACAGGCTGACGCAAGGATGCACACAGACCGGGCACCGAGCAAAGCTTGGAGAGTGCTGAGTAAGGGGAAGTGAGGCCAGCACGCTAAGTTACGCTGCAATCTACTGCAGCAGTAATAACAAAAAGCTACCACTGAGGGTAAAAAATGTCCTCCTGCCGGATATAAATAGTGGAGCGCAGGCAGCAACAGAGAGAAACCATTAGGAAGCAGCTCGGATCAGAGGACGGACGTGGTCCGTGTCCGAATGTTCAATCTTTGTAGGTGACGATTCCGGAAGTCTGTTCCAGCTCACAGGACTCATCCGTTCGCCGCCAGATGTCAACTTCAGCTCTAGAGGTCAGCCCGAGTTCGGTCGGCACCATGGCTGACTAACTACAGTGAGAACTTCCAGCAGGACCGGCCGCAGCGTGGTCTTGGTCACTGGCGCCTCCGGGGACTGACACCCGGACTTCAAGGCAACCCGGCCCCATGGCGCGTGGTCCATCCATGACGGGACCTCACAGACATTGCGACTGACGGCTTCCCAGCCACCGGTGCAGCAGGTGTCAGCAGCTGACCTCATGGTGATGTGGCTCTGTGGACGTGCCGTACTGGGGTGCCGAGTTCATCCCAATCACAGGGCATCCTGGCTTCAGCGGAGCTCTGGTGGCCTGAGACTCCCGAGTGCAATCAGCGGTGCACGTTGCGCGCATTGTCGGAGAATCTACACAGCAGCAGCCAGGCGGAGGAATCCACAGGGCTGGGCAGCAACGACGAGGGAGAAATTGTAAAGAAAGTTCAATAAATAATTGTAAAACTCTACGCCGTCTCAGTCTTTGGCGCAGCCTCTGTGTCTGCTGCTAACAAGTGGTGCAGAAGTCATAACACGGTGTTGAGTTTCAATCAAAAATAGAGAATGTTGGAGGAAAATCTGTGAAGCTACAAATATGGGACATGTGCACGGTGCAGTTATTTTTAGCCAGGGGAAAAGGAATAGACTGTCCAAGGGACATTGCGGAACCAATATTGAGCTTGCAACGGGTTGGGATGCACTGGATCTTCTCCACCTACGAGAACTTGGTAGTAGTAGTAGCAAGTTGTTTTGAGCGGGGAGTATTTGCAGAAGCAAAAAGTATAGAGCTCGAGGGGAGCGGAATTTTAATCAATGAAACTAAGTGTAACATAATAGGACCAACCTTCCCCCTGCCACCACCAATTTCAGGAGGCACAAATTGAATGTTACATAGCCACAGCTGTACTGAACAGAAGCCACTTTAGAGATTTTGCCAAGGCAGACTCTGGCCTTGTTAAATCAAACTCTGGGGCCAGGTCTGTTGAGATCTGTAAACCAGTTCATTTTAGAGCAAGAGGGGCGCATATCAGCCAAACAGCTAGTGCAACATGTAGCTCAGTATACGGAAAGGCAACGGCAAATAACGATCATTTTGAGCACCTCTGAGCCAAGTGTCATCGCAGCCTTAACTTTGCTATGTGTTGTTTTCTTTCTGATCAGGCAGAGAGCTAATTCCTAAAGGGAACCAAGGGTAGTCCAAGACCCAGTGGATTAGATACCAAGGGTGTGAGGCATATAGGTAAGGGTTGATCAAGCAGTGGTCGTCCAGTAAGGAATTTTTACGTTTTGTTTCATGTCTTGGTTATAAGAGGGCACTAGACCACAGTTAAGTTTTCTAGTAGTAAGGAAATATGCCATAGGTGCCAATCCAAACAAGTTAAGAGCCAGTTAAGGGTCGACCTGGAGACTGGGTTTTTCCGAAGAGGGGAATAATGTAGCGGCACCATCGTTTAGGCTGGGAAAGTCAGTTTTGTGCGATATTCTGAGCACAAGTTATAGCCAGGTGCAAACTGGATTGCAGTGAGTTATGCACACCAGTAGTTGCGAAGGCAAATAGGGGCCACAGGGGTGTAGAACTGCCAGAGAGGGCACACATAGCAGTTTTCATGGCGCAAGTCACAGGCAGAAGGGGGCCACTGGCCAACCTAAGTGTTATGCCTATATGACGCAAAGCAGCACGTTGGCAAAACAGAGGCGCACGGCTGAGTATAAATATGTGCCATTTTCTAACGAGATTCATTTAAGTGTGGCAGCTCTCCTGGACGGCGGGATGTATCACACCACTGGGCTACACGCAGCAACAGATGGGGCGCCAGCGTCCCAGTCCACGGCGGATCGTTGGTTTGACCCTCTGAGGCCGACGCGGGGCCCACAGCCAGCCAGCAGTGGGCCACTCATTGGCTTGCTACCATGGGCAGCGGTCTCGGCTCCTGACACATGCCGGAGACATCCCGAGGCAAGGGCTACAGATTCGGATGCCGGATCGTGGGCTCTTGTTGGCGCCGCAACTCAAACCTTACCAGCGAGAAAACAAGGCGCGGACCATCTTGCAGTTGTCAGCAGGCCACTCTGCGGCTCCTCAGAGCGGCGCGGAGACAACGAGGATGGAGACAGCTGAGTCAGCAGGGACATAGACCGCCGAGTCAACTGCAGCATCCTGACAACTACGCAACTTCGCTGGCGTACAAGACTGGCTCAACACAGCATTGCATTACACAGGCTGCTGGAGTGCTTCCTCAGCATTGCGTGGCCCTGTGACGCAGACCAAGAGGAACGAGGGCATGGTAGTAAAAAACAATAAATCATTTGGAAAGTTCTCACCGAGTTTAAATACGGCACCTCCTGGCACCCAACCACTACATTTGGCATCTCCAGCCACTACAACCCTTAGCTCCTTCTTTTGTCATAACCACTACTACTATTCCTTCCTTTTAAATTGTCCTCCCGAGTGGTACATTACATATTCACCACACTACTTGTAGCAATGTTCTCACATTCCAGAAACGTATCCTAAGCATTTAATTTACACTCATAAGTAAGCAACAAGCTTTTTAGTACCCAATTTCAGTTTATCAGCTACGAATTTTCCATTAGGGTCACAGGTAACATTGAAAATTTCAAAACAGGCATTGTAAGAAATTTGCAAATTATACAATTTTAGAATGTTAATCCTGGAACAAGTAAAGAAGGCATTAGGTAACATCTATTTAATGAAAGGCTAGCTAAGGTAACAAATATTGAACTGAATGATGCTGAAACTTCATTAATGCTTAAAGGTTCATATGACAGTATTGAAAACATAAATGAAACCATTGTCATGTGTATGTTATATGTGCAGCAACCAATGGCGGGCGGTCATCATGGGCTACAGCACACTGTAAATATTGCACTAAATTAAGAGAGCCAGAAATTGAACAAAAATTACACCAGTTCTCTTCATATTGAATGCTGGTATCCAAATAAGATGAATGAAAACATGTTTTGTGGCAATTTATCTGTGATAACTAGAAGCCAGTGTCGAGTGCTCAAATGATGAGCTAACCAAGCAGCAATCAACTCAGAGAAGGGACGCATCTGCCTGTTTTCGACTGCAATGCTCCAAAATTATGTAAATCCTGCTGCCACTGAGGGCACTACATTGTTCACAGAACCAGGCTGAAAACTCTGTGTAAAAGTATTGTGGAAGCATTGTGACGAATTTTAGGTGAGCACTTGTCATAATGGTGCAGTGGCAGACTGGTCTAATGGATAGACTGGCAGTTTATGAGCTCAGATTTGAAACCTGCTGCTGCCAACTCACCCCCTCCCTCTTTCGGTGTTAAACTATTAATTATGAAATTTAGCCCTTTGACTGATACATGTGTGCTCTCCACATTCCATGCTGAGAGCAACTTTGTCACCACTGTTACTGCTTGCTCAATGCTCCTACCTGTGTATTCTAGCCACTATGAAATACTTATCATCCGATTTTAAGAAAATCATTCAGTGAAAAAATTTGATTTTTGCACATCTCACAGCTTGATATCTCCACTCAATAAAGGACTGAATTTCTTTTCATTATTCACCATAGCTACTGTATTGCATCAGTTAAGTAAAACATTGCATGAAATTTTAAAGAGTCTGCAGAGATAAAAACACATTGCGTGAACTTTGCTTATGGTCGATTTAGTCCATACACAGCTTTTTATGAAATGTAGATAAGATATCAAAATTTTATAAAAAAGCTGAGAACAGAATGATTTCTCATTTAATTTTCATGACGTTAGTTTTTATATCTGTTGGATGGTCATGCAAGTCATCCACATTTCTTCCCTGCACATCAAGAATCATGTGCTCATAACAACCATCATGTTTCATAGAGAGTTCAAGATACCAGAACAAGATATTTTGAAAATGACAGTGTGCAAAAAGGCATGTATGATAAATACTTGAATTTTTTTATTCAGTGAGATATGGCAGCAATTTACCTGCAGCAGCAATCCAAGAGTCAGTGGAACAGGACATGTAAACACGTGAATAAAGCTTAAGTTCTCTAAGCATAGAGTATGAGGGATTTTTTGAGCAGTGCTACACAAAACGGTTCTGTAGCCATGAACTGGTACTTTGTCAACTCGTGTACAGTTCCCACCACTTTCTTCTTTTTTTTCACTTTATTTTATTCTTCACAATGTTAACAGATTAATTATAAAATTTAAATATATTTAGACAGTTCAATTTACTTATGATTACTAATCTTGTAAGTCAAAAGGTAGTAGACGTAAAATTTTGCATGAGCTGTCACTGGCTGCAACTACACCTCAACCTTTTGTGTGTAGCTGTATTGTTCAAATGATGCTTCCTATTATCCAGTGGTTTTATCTGCACTGTATCCATTACATTTTACAAGGATGCCAAGCTAACCTTACATATTCTTCATGATGATGCTATTTTGACTCAGTTCTATGTTTTGTTAATACTGTATGATTGTAATTAAACTGGTGGCATTCCAAGTGCTGCAGTATGGGCTCCACTGGAGGACGTTCATAAATTGGTGTGCTCATGAAGTATGCTGAAAAAATAATAGTTCCACTTTCTGCCACCAAGTGAAAATGTGGTGCTGAAAGCAGTCAGAATGTGGTGTGGGTGCACAAAAAACTGAGGAATGATCAAACACATGATATGGATGGTCCAGGCACATTTATTAGGATATGGTCACAAATAACAACACGTGTTCAATACAATCTCCTGACTCAACAACATGCCGCATCCATAACACAACAAGGTTGACAGTTGCTCACAATATATCTGACGTAATGAGAGCGATACGCCATCCTGATTGACATGATCTTTCAGATAGCCCTACAACCAGAAATCACATGGGTTTAGGCTGGGGGATCTGGAAGGCTTCGCATCTTGAGATTGCTTAGCGATGTGGTCATTACAGAAGATTTCTCAAAGCAAATCTTTCACAGAGCATGCGACATGTGGTGTCACCCCTTCTTGCATTACAATAGTGATGTGGACACAGTTGCGTTCTTGCACAGCTGTAGGGAAGTGTTGCACAAGGAGGTCCTTATAATATGCAGATGTCACTGTACACCTAACAGGCCTGTGAGGTGTCATCCCTTAGAAAAAAAATGGACCGAGAATGAAGGTGCTTGTGAAACCGCACCAGACAGTCAGATAAATAAGTGTAGTGGATGTTCCTGCAAAACACAACTGTTGAGCAGGGGGGAGAGAATACTCACGACACAGCTCAAGCACTGGCTGCAGAATTTGAGGCACGTGTTGCAAGTCAGCTATAGCTACAGCAACTCTTCAACAGCTGCCATGGGAATGGGGTGCCTCCTTCTCCCTGCTGCACCACTTAATTCACCCATTTGTTCAAATTTCTTCATTATATTTTTTAAGCCATTTATTGACGCAGGGCCTCTTTGCAACTGTTTCTGTCAGCGATACTCCCACAATGCAGCACTGCTGTCACTGCTGTTCTGATAAAACAACTTCACCAGCAGTGCGTGGTCTTTCTTCTCACTAGCCATTGTTCTTCATACAGAAAAATCAAACTTCTTAACCCTTTACAGCCAACTGTCACTTCACAATACAAATCAACATGTGTCGCCAAGTGGCATACTGATGTCAAAACAGGAAACATTTCACATTCTGACTGATTATAGCACCATATTTTCGCCTGGTGGCAGAATTTGGAACTACTATTTTTTTTTCAGCATACTCTAAGAGCACCATGATTAATTGACATATCTACACATGTTTCAACTTCCTGCGATGTATACAGCCTGCACTGCAGCACTCAGAACACCAACAGTTTAATTATAACCGTCTGGTATATTATTAAATTACCTGTTTTTATGTAATTTACACTTCTCTCCACATAAGTATTTACTTTATCACTTTTGTTTTTAATGATCTCAGAATGGCTATTAATGGCTGAAAACTGGTAGTCTGAGTACATTATTTTGTTATCATACGACTGGAAGCCAAGAAACTGCTTCAGTTCAATGTGCCCACTCAGTGGATAAGGAGGGCATCTTAGAAGGAATGGTCAGTATTCAGGGATATGACAGGAATGATCATTCAGAACAAAAGAGTCTAGTAAATATAGGCTCTAAAGTGCATACCTTAAGAGCTATGAGCAAGTATTCACTGAGCAATGTGGTGCAGTGGTTAGTACACTGGACTCACGTTTGGGTGGACAATGGTTCAAACATGCATCGGGCCATCCAGATTTAGGTTTTCCATGATTTCCCTAAATCGCTCCAGACAAATGCTGGGTTGATTCCTTTGAAAGGGAACAGCCAATTTCCCTCACCATCCTTGACACAATCTGGTCTTGTGCTCCATCTCTAATGACCTTAATGTCAACAGGACATTAAACCCCATATTCCTTCCTTTCTTTCTTCATTAGCACTTGTTCATCTGTGTTACTATGAAACACAACTCTTCTACTGAACAAGTGTCCATACCTCTTAAGTTATGCATTTTAGAGTCCCAAAATTGCGAAATCCATGGAATTTGCTGGTAGCACTTGTACATAATAAACTGCAGTCGCACTTAATTGTGTGTATTGTGTATTGAACCGGGACCTAGAAATGACAGAGAGGCTTCATCCTGCCGTAGCCCTCAGGTTCACAACCTCACAACAGGCCACAGCAGTTCACCCACCCCATCTACACCACACACCGAACCCAGGGTTATTGTTCAGTTCAGCGCCCAGTGGACCCCCCACGAACGTCTCATACCAGACAAGTGTGACCCCAAATGTCTGCATGGTAATTATGGTGTACACATACATGGAGACAATGTTTACGCAGCAATCACCGATATAGTGTAACTGAGGTGGAATAAGAGGAACCATTCCGCATTCACTGAGACAGATGGAAAACCACCTTAAAAACCATCCACAGGCTGGCCGGCACACCGGACCTCGACACGAAGCTGCTGAGCGGGTTCATGCTGGGGACTGGCATGCCTTCTGCTCGGGAAGCAGAACGTTAGACCGCATGGCTAGCTGGGTGGGTCTCACTTAATCAATTTTCATTCAAAGTAAATTCTTTGATTAAATAAAAGGTGGTTATGTGGGGACAAAATTTTCAGTCACTTTCCCATTTATCTGATAAACGTTACAGATAGACTGAAAATGTCTCTTTTCAATCATTACGATTCCATAAATAATTTTTTTTTCAAACTTGTAGCTTTTATGATGCTAAATAATACAACTAATTTTTATGCTAAATAACATTACTAAATTTTATCGCACAACTCAAAGGATAAATATTACTTTTCTCAATTAGTGAGTCTTTTGTTTTGTGTATGTTATATGTACACTGCCAAAATTTTATTTTATTCTTTCTTCCACATTTAGAGCTGTTGGAATTTTAATATTACAAAAAAAGGATAAAAAGTCATATATTTTGACTGAATTAGAAAGAAAGAATATAATAATATATTTTGATGACTTGTCTCATTATCATTTCGTGGTTTACAATTTTATAAGCACGCACCTGCAGCTGCACAACGAAGAGGTGTTACACCAACTGCACCCATAGTTTCATTTAGTCTTGAAGGCTTTTCATTTAACAGAAATACCATTTTCTCGAAGTCACTTTTCAAGACTGCTTCATGCAGAGAAATGTCTTCATCTGGGTCGATCATGAAGTTAAATACTTCAGCCATTTCCCTGATTCCAGTACATGAATCAGTGCCTGTTACAGGTACATGCCAAATTACAAATAAAGGCACAGGCTACTGTGAGAGAACTAACATTAAACATTACAAAATAACTGAATTGTACTATACAGTCTTCTCAAGTATCTTCAAAATACTTTTATTAAACACAAATAAATATGACAAGGTTTTTAAATTGAACACAGACTATTGACATTCTCGTGCCCACTTGGTTGGAAGCTAAGTGAAAAGAAACTTCACCAACATTTGAAAGATTAAGCAATCAATGCAACTACACTGCTTCTAACAAATAAGCAGAATTAAAGACAAAGTGAATATTTTACAAAATATTTTCAACAGGAATCTTTTTATAAAACATTCTGACAGAATTCACTTATTATGCAAACTAAAACAAGATGTATATAAACAGTTATTCCCACCTTGAAAGCAAGCTTACTATTACAAAACAATGTTCACAAAGAATACTTTGTATTTTTGTTACTAACACACCATGTAATGTACAATATGTTTCACCAGTATTACAATGCGTAAAAAATCTGCTTTTTATCAGTAAAAAAAAAAAAAAAAAAAAAAAAAAAAAAAAAAAAAAAAAAAAAAAAAAACCACACACACACACGCGCACACACAGAATTTTGATGCTAATTTATCTGCTTTATTTAAATAAATACAAAAAAACACTAACTTTGAGATGAGAACAGAAATAAGTTTTCTTCTTACATGCAATTAGAAAATTACAGAGCAGTTGTTTCACACACAAGAGAAACAAAGCATGCAAAACTGTTATTCCCTTCACTATTAAAAGTCACTCTAACACACACACACACACACACACACACACACTTAAGAACACAAACAACAGAACTTTAGGTACCTGTTTAGTTAGTGGTAATGACAATTAAGCTACTGCTCACATGCAAAGGTATGAAGAAATGGAATGTATGCAACAGCAGCTGCAGCTAGTAGCAAATACCAGTAATGATAATAGAAAAAATAATAAATGGTGCTTTTCATTTTCTTAAGAATATTTCACTTTATGTTTCACTTCCATTACTACTTCTTGTTAACCCCCTTGTAATGCCTGTGACCTAATTTTCTTTGTTCTCATTTTCTTTCCTATTCAGTTAAAAAAAATTATAAGAAAGTCCCCTTATCACATTATTGTTGTGAGTGTAAGTTGATGGGTACCATACACTGATATTTGGAGCTTTTGCTCTCTTTTACACTTTGTTATTCTCATCTGTTCCCGATCATGTTGTCCCTAAGAATACTTTTCATATCATTCCATTGATATGAAGCATTGTTTATGCTTCCCCTTCTGCTGCCATCCATCTCATTATTTTGGTTGTGATGTGGTCATACATTTGTGTGTTATGTGTCTGAGTGAATGGTTTTCCTCTGTTATTTACTATTTTCTGCTTCTCGTGTACATATATTTATGCTAACACATCTGTTTTTAAGCAAGTGTGATAATAACCAGAAACTATTATTTTTCACAATACATTGAGGTATTAAGGTAAATGACTTACCCCTGCCTCCATTACAAATAATATTTTCTTTTAATTTCTGTAGGAACTACAGACCTAGTTACCAAAATGTATTATAACACCATATGTTACATGCAATGATATGAACACAGAGGACTCATTCTGACTAAAATAATATCATGGCAACTGATACAATCCAATGAATAAAATGACAATATGTAAATTGTAATGTACAATTTACAGAAGAGGATGTACTCATATAATAATTAGGAAAATACAAGAACAATTATGTATCATTTGTAATTACATTAGACACTTGATAGCTACAACATTAATGTACCATAATAAATCGCATTTTCTACACATCTTAAAACTGTTTACAAAAGTCTGTCCCTATTGTGCAACATTTACAAAACCATAATATTTGACTATTACTCTAGCTGTCATTGATATTTCTCTATAAGTAGTAATAACACCAAACATTACTGATTTTTTCCTACTGTTTTTCTATACTAAAATAACTGTGGATTCAAACTTTTAGTATAAACAGTACTGGAAATGAACTTTTAACCATCAAAATACACATATTTCAATAACAAAGTATTCACTATTCTCTCTTTCATTACTCCACATTTCATAATAAACATGGATGTAGCAAAAGAAAATCACAGTACATTTCCATAGTGTCACTTAAGTGAATGGGAGTAATGAATCCACATTCATAGAGTAATTTCAAATTACAAACTATGCAGAGTGTAGAATTTGGTCATATATTTGTTCTTCCCTTCTATAAAATATTCAACACATTATCTGTTATTTATACGTTGCCCTTCTGTAGGAGAAGACAAACCAAGCAGTTTCTCTTTCAGGTAAGCTACAGATGCAACCCTTATCATATTCTGAAGTTGCAAACTTTTACCTTTTGGGGGATTTTCAACATCTTTTGTGCCCAGAATTGTGATCTTTTTACTTAAGGAGTCAATGTTTTCAGCTAATTTCAGAAGCTTTCCCCTTAAAATATGTGCCTCTTCTGGGGTATGTGCTGTTTCCCCACACTGCAAAGATTCACACATTTTAAAATACACTTCAGCCATCTCATCAGCTTCTTTTATATATGATGCAAGGCGTTCATAAAACTGACTTATTATTGGTTTCTGGCTTCGATTTTCTTTCAGTTTCTCCCTGGCTTCCAAAAGTTGTTTGCAGTGCACACAGAGGCGTAAATTCTGTTCACCAGTCATATTATCCATAAATGACTTTACAGAACTGAGACTGGCCACAGAGCTGGAATGCTCCAAAGCCCCACTGTTTGTATTCTTTTGTTTGTCTACATTGAATGAAGTACAAGAAAGATCATGACCAAATCCAGAACCTGTCATTTTCTTAGCAACACCAAGCTCAAGAAAATGAGAACACTCATTACACATAATAGCGCCACAGAGACGGCAATGATGTTTCCTTCGAGCAACATGAAAACTTTTTGCACAGCTAGGACAAAGCTTCACATCTCGATCATCAATCCATGGTACTATAGCTTGTTCATGCAACTTCCTCTTCACTGGATCCGCCGGTACATCTCGCAGCAACTTATCCAGTCGAATCAATAATTTATTTGTTTCTGCAGCATATCTCTCCAAACGAGAACCCCTAAATATACGAAAATATTCTGAGTGTGATCTGAATGCCCCTATTTCTTGAGGTTCATACAATAGCACTTCAAAACTATCTTGTAAATGTGCTGTGGTCCTAAAATCAGCAGGTAGATCTTCATCTTCCAACTTAAGGATTCTCTTCTTTGCCTTTCCTAACAGACCTTTAATTGATTTGATCACATCTTGATCTTCTGTGTGCTCTTCTTGAAAATGTGTCTCAAGGCTTTTTGGAGATCCTAAATCTGCCTTACATATCGGACACAGGAAACCCTCTATTATCTCACCTCCTTCAGCCATTTAAATTATTTATGAAAAGATGTGAAATAAGTAATGGAAATACTGAAATTGATTATTCAGGTTACCACACCAGTTTTCCATAATACAAAATTTGGTAAGCAGCAGGAACAAGTTATCTCCTGCATGTTAATGTGAAATGTAGTAGTATTCTCCAACAGTGGTGAACTGGAATGAAAACATACAAATAAATTACAGAGTGAAGAAATCTCTTTTTCTTAAACACTAATTGTAAAATAATCTCTTTGACCATTCTTAATTCATTATACGTCAGAGCACTTGCAAAAATATCATTTACATGTTTTCACTACTAATGTAGGAAGATTTTCAAAATATGTCTCAGAAAAACTGCAGCAACACTCTTCAACAATTATCTGAATGTTTCCTATATGCATGTGATAATAAATCACAATGTCAATATCCTTTGTCATAGAAATGTATTTTGAGATTGTCACTCTCTACTGTTGGCCGATATTGAAGATAACTGTTTGTCAACACAACAGATAAACACACAAAACAGTGCTGTATACAAAGAGGCAATCACATATATCCAGGATATATAAAATTTACAATAGTCCTATTCAGCACTATGATAATTAGTTACTGCATAAGTATGTACACAGCACAGACTTACTGAAGAATATGGAACATAAGAGACTTCACAAAAGACATACAAAAGACCATGTAAATTAAAGCAACAGAAAGCACAGAATAGGGCTTCAGAATAAAAAATAATTCCATTCAAGTGGAAAAGTATCAGTCTGATTTTTATCGGAGTCTTCACCAACATAAACAGACAACTCATAACACTGCCACAGCTGAAATACTAATGGCAGCATAACAACAATATTTAAATACAATATCAAGCATCAGGTCATGAACAAGGAAACTGGACAGTTCAGTAAACAGGCCTTGTACAATGTTGCCAACTGTGCTGTGACATTGTACAAGGATTAAAAAAGTATATCTGTAATATACAGCCAGGTTGAGATGCTTAATACATTTATGACAAAATTCAGTAGCTTTTGCTTGGAAAAGGTAAGTCTAACACTCAATTTTCTCATCAACCAGGAAGAAAAGAAGATCAGGATATAATTCCTATCGATAGAAAACTCAAGAGTGATGGAACACAGACTAGGATGAGAAAATGATAGGGAAAACAAATTTGGGCATGTCACTTTTCAGAGGAAAATTCTAGCATTTGAGGAGAAGAAACAGTCTTGGTTGCAATGTTAAAATCATGGTTTATTTATTCATCAATGACATGCATTTTGCTTAATAAGCCATCTTTCATGAAACTGACTGGCTGCAGTTTTTGGTTTTTTAACTCACTCCATTTGTTTGAGGTTATTGGATGTTATGCTTTTAACACAAATGTTTGCCTCAACTATTTTTCATGCACATGATGAGGGTAATTTAATTTTGCAGATGTTTTATCAATGGTATTAACATTTATCCAATTCTTAATTTTCCTAATTTTGTCAAATCTCAAGGTGGTGTCAAGCCTTTCTAATTTGATTGTATTTTAATGTAGGCCAATTTGAAGATGTCTTGAAACACATGTTACTGATGAATAAATAAACAGTAATTCAAAATCGGAATGAAGAACATTTTCTTCTCCACATTCTGCATACTGCTTGCTGTACCGCCACACCATGGCATGGAAAACCTTTTGTTCTTACATTTGCTTTAAGCAGTTCACAGAAAATCTTAGTCTGGATGACAACTCCTTCCAAGTGTGAGCCCAGTGTCTGAACCACTACACCATCTCACTCGCTATTTAAGATTGCTCATAAGATGACAAATTTTACTAAAAAAAAATTTATATATATAATCTAATTTAACTAGTGATCCACAGCAGCTACAACTGTAAATAAGAAAACCAACCAGCTAGGCAACCAGACTGCATTCTTGTTGTTGTTGTCGTTGTTGTTGTTGTTGTCTTCAGTCCTGAGACTGATTTGATGCAGCTCTCAATGCTACTCTATCCTGTGCAAGCTTCTTCATCTCCCAGTACCTACTGCAACCAACATCCTTCTGAATCTGCTTAGTGTATTCATCTCTTGGTCTCCCTCTACGATTTTTACCCTCCATGCTGCCCTGCAATGCTCAATTTGTGATCCCTTGATGCCTCAGAACAAGTCCTACCAACCGATCCGTTCTTCTTGTCAAGTTGTGCCACAAACTCCTCTTCTCCCAAATTCTATTCAATACCTCTTCATTAGTTACGTGATCTACCCATCTAATCTTCAGCATTTTCTGTAGCACCACATTTTGAAAGCTTCTATTCTCTTCTTGTCCAAACTGTTTATCGTCCATGTTTCACTTCCATACATGGCTACACTCCATACAAATACACTCCTGGAAATTGAAATAAGAACACCGTGAATTCATTGTCCCAGGAAGGGGAAACTTTATTGACACATTCCTGGGGTCAGATACATCACATGATCACACTGACAGAACCACAGGCGCATAGACACAGGCAACAGAGCATGCACAATGTCGGCACTAGTACAATGTATATCCACCTTTCGCAGCAATGCAGGCTGCTATTCTCCCATGGAGACGATCGTAGAAGTGCTGGATGTAGTCCTGTGGAACAGCTTGCCATGCCATTTCCACCTGGTGCCTCAGTTGGACCAGCGTTCGTGCTGGACGTGCAGACTGCGTGAGACGACACTTCATCCAGTCCCAAACATGCTCAATGGGGGACAGATCCGGAGATCTTGCTGGCCAGGGTAGTTGACTTACACCTTCTAGAGCACGTTGGGTGGCACGGGATACATGCGGACGTGCATTGTCCTGTTGGAACAGCAAGTTCCCTTGCCGGTCTAGGAATGGTAGAACGATGGGTTCGATGACGGTTTGGATGTACCGTGCACTATGCAGTGTCCCCTCGACGATCACCAGTGGTGTACGGCCAGTGTAGGAGATCGCTCCCCACACCATGATGCCGGGTGTTGGCCCTGTGTGCCTCAGTCGTATGCAGTCCTGATTGTGGCGCTCACCTGCACGGCGCCAAACACGCATACGACCATCATTGGCACCAAGGCAGAAGCGACTCTCATCGCTGAAGACGACACGTCTCCATTCATCCCTCCATCCACGCCTGTCGCGACAGCACTGGAGGCGGGCTGCACGATGTTGGGGCGTGAGCGGAAGACGGCCTAATGGTGTGCGGGACCGTAGCCCAGCTTCATGGAGACGGTTGCGAATGGTCCTCGCCGATACTCCAGGAGCAACAGTGTCCCTAATTTGCTGGGAAGTGGCGGTGCGGTCCCTTACGGCACTGCGTAGGATCCTACGGTCTTGGCGTGCATCCGTACGTCGCTGCGGTCCGGTCCCAGGTCGACGGGCACGTGCACTTTCCGCCGACCACTGGCGACAACATCGATGTACTGTGGAGACCTCAAGCCCCACGTGTTGAGCAATTCGGCGGTACGTCCACCCGGCCTCCCGCATGCCCACTATACGCCCTCGCTCAAAGTCCGTCAACTGCGCATACAGTGCACGTCCACGCTGTCGCGGCATGCTACCAGTGTTAAAGACTGCGATGGAGCTCCGTATGCCACGGCAAACTGGCTGACACTGATGGCGGCGGTGCACAAATGCTGCGCAGCTAGCGCCATTCGACGGCCAACACCGCGGTTCCTGGTGTGTCCGCTGTGCCGTGCGTGTGATCATTGCTTGTACAGCCCTCTCGCAGTTTTTTTTTTAAGGGCGCAAAACTTCTATGGTCATTAGCGCCCAGCCTGTGACTTAAGACAGTAAAAAACCAAAATTGAAAACCAGCAGCAATGTGAACAAAGTCATAAAATTGGAGAAACTAAAAATAGAAGGAATGCTTAAAAATCCACTACAGAAAGCGGGTGGTTGCCCCCAAAAAAAGCTTCAAATGACTGACGTCATTTCACTGTCACTAATAAACTGGAGAACGCGGTCGGCTGAGCGCGTGTCATCTGCTAAAATCGACGATAGATCAGGCGATAGCTGTAGACGGGAGCGTAATGGATTAAAATAGGGGCATTCAATTAAAAGGTGTCTTACCGTCCACAGCTGAAAGCAGTGGGGACAGAGTGGGGGAGGATCGCTGCTTAAAAGATGTCGATGGCTAAAAAGACAGTGCCCTATCCGGAGTCTAGCTAAAATTACCTCCTCCCGACGACGCGTTCGGGAGGAAGAGGTCCAAGCGCAAGGAAGGGCTTTCACTTCCCGCAATTTATTACGGGAAAGTGTTGACCAATGCGCATGCCATAAATGAGCAACTTTGCGACATAAACCGCTCCGTAGATCGGTGAAGGGAAGCGACTGAATAGCTGGCCGAGGAAGAGAGACTGCAGCCTTGGCCGCTATATGGGCCGCCTCATTCCCACAGATACCAGCGTGTCCCGGGAGCCAGAGGAACGCCACCGAGACGCCCCCCAGGTGGAGCAAGCCCAGACAGTCCTGAATCCGGTGGACCAGAGGGTGCACAGGGTAAAGAGCTTGGAGACTGAGGAGAGAGCTGAGAGAATCTGAGCAGATAATGTACTGTATCCGCTGATGGCGGCGGATGTAGTGGACAGCCTGGAGAACAGCGTAAAGCTCCGCAGTATAAACCGAACACTGGTCGGGAAGCCGAAAGCGATTTGGGGTGTCGCCAACAATATAGGCACTCCCTACACCTAACGATGTTTTCGAGCCGTCGGTGTAAATAAATGTGGCGTCCGTCATTTGTGCACATAGAGCACCAAATGCCCGACGATAAACAAGTGTAGGGGTACCATCCTTGGGAAATTGACAAAGGTCACGGAGCAGGCAGATCCGGGGACGGAGCCAAGGCGGTGCTGTACCCCAAGTTGTCAAGAAGGTTTTAGGAAAGTGGAAGGAAAGAGAATGGAGCAGTTGACGGAAGCGGACTCCCCGGGGTAGTAGGGAGGAGGAGCGGCCTGCATACCCTACATCAAAGGAGGCATCAAAAAAAAGGTCATGGGCTGGATTAGCAGGTATGGAAGACAGATGGCTAGCATAACGGCTCAGGAGGACTGCTCGCCGATTGGACAGCGGAGGTTCAGCAGTCTCAGCATAAAGGCTTTCCACAGGGCTAGTGTAAAAAGCTCCAGACAGTAAACGTAATCCACGGTGGTGGATAGAGTCGAGACGCCGAAGAATAGACGGCCGAGCAGAGGAGTAGACTATGCTTCCATAATCCAATTTTGAGCGCACTAAGGCGCGATAGAGGCGGAGAAGGACCACTCGGTCCGCTCCCCAGGAGGTACCATTCAGGACACGGAGGGTGTTAAGCGATCGCAGACAGCGAGCCGAAAGATAGGAAACGTGGGAAGACCAGCACAGTTTTCTGTCAAACATAAGACCCAAGAATTTAGCGACGTCTGAAAACGGAAGGTTGACAGGACCTAGATGTAAGGAGGGCGGAAGAAACTCCTTACGTCGCCAAAAATTGACACAAACGGTCTTATTGGGTGAGAAACGGAAGCCGGTTTTGATGCTCCACGAGTGGAGGCGATCGAGACATCCTTGAAGACGTCGTTCAAGAAGGCTGGTCCGTTGAGAGCTGTAGTAGATCGCAAAATCGTCCACAAAGAGGGAGCCCGAGACATCAGGAAGGAGACAATCCATAATTGGATTTATGGCGATGGCAAACAGTACAACACTCAGCACGGATCCGTGGGGTACCCCGTTTTCTTGGGAGAAAGTACGGGAGAGAGTAGTGTTCACCCGCACCCTAAAAGTGCGCTCTGCCATAAATTCGCGAAGAAAAAGGGGCAGCCGGCCTCGAAAGCCCCAAGAGAACAGTGTGCGGAGGATGCCTCTCCTCCAACAGGTATCGTATGCTCTCTCCAGATCGAAAAATATTGCTACCGTTTGGCGTTTCCGGAGAAAATTGTTCATGATATAAGTGGAGAGAGCAACAAGATGGTCAACTGCAGAACGATGCTTCCGAAATCCGCATTGGGCTGGTGTTAAAAGACTGCGGGATTCCAGCCACCAAGCTAAACGGTAATTCACCATACGCTCCAAAACCTTACAGACACTACTCGTGAGAGAAATGGGGCGATAGCTAGATGGGAGATGTTTGTCCTTTCCAGGTTTCGGAACGGGAACGACAACAGCTTCCCGCCACCGTCTGGGAAAGGTACTGTCGGTCCAAATTCGATTATAAAGGCAAAGGAGGTAACGCAGACTATGGGTTGATAAATGCAGCAACATTTGGACGTGGATACCATCTGGTCCTGGGGTGGAGGAGCGAGAAGAAGAGAGGGCATGTTGGAGTTCCCGCATGGAGAAAACAGTATTGTAGCTTTCGTGATTTTGAGAGGAGAAAGCAAGATGTCGCACTTCCGCTGCACGTTTCTTCGGGAGAAACGCTGGCGGGTAATTTGAAAAGCTTGAAATCTCAAGCAAAGTGCTGACCCAACGAGTTAGAAATTGCGATGGGGTCCACTAAGGTATCATGCGCGACAGTGAGCCCAGAGACCGGGGAGAAACTAGGCGCGCCTGAGAACCGTCGAAGCCGACTCCAAACTTCCGAGGAGGGAGTGAAGGTGTTAAATGAGCTAATAAAGAATTTCCAGCTTGCCTTCTTGCTATCGCGGATGACGCGACGGCATCGCGCACGGAGCTGCTTATAGCGGATACAGTTGGCCAAAGTAGGATGGAGACGGAAAATGCGAAGAGCACGTCGCCGCTCACGTATTGCGTCACGGCATGCCTCATTCCACCAAGGAACTGGGGGGCGCCGGGGCAATTCGGAGGTGCGTGGTATTGAACGTTCCGCAGCTGTAAGAATAACGTCGGTAATATGTGTGACCTCATCGTCGACGCTGGGAAAGCGACGGTCATCGAATGTCGCTAGAGACGAAAAAAGTGTCCAATCGGCTTGGGCAAATTTCCAGCGTCGCGAGCGCATATATGGCAGTGGAGGCTGCAGTCTAAGGACACATGGAAAGTGGTCACTCGAGTGTGTATCATCAAGGGCGAACCATTCGAAGCGCCGAGCTAGCGAAACAGTACCGACCGCAAGGTCCAAATGAGATAAATTTGTCGTGGAGGCAGACAAAAATGTGGGGATCCCAGTGTTGAGGCAAACTAGATCCGCTTGGTGGAAGACGTCTAGCAATAGAGAGCCACGTGGACAAGGATGTGGAGATCCCCAAAGCGGATGGTGGGCATTGAAGTCCCCAACCAGCAAATAGGGGGGTGGAAGCTGACCAAAAAGATGAAGGAGATCAGCTCGTGCCATTGGTGTGGATGATGGAATGTATACAGTACAAAGACAGAACGTGTATCCAGAAAGGGAAAGACGGACGGCGACAGCTTGGAAGGAACTGTTTAAGGGGATTGGGTGATAATGGAGAGTATCATGGAGAAGAATCATGAGTCCTCCATGGGCTGGAGTGCCTTCAACAGAGGGGAGGTCATATCGGACGGACTGAAAATGAGGGAGAACAAAGCGGTCATGGGGACGCAGCTTTGTTTCCTGAAGACAGAAGATGACCGGCGAGTAGGATCGTAAGAGGACCAACAATTATCCCGATTGGCTCGAATGCCGCGGATATTCCAGTGGATAATGGACATAGGGTGAACAGAAAATGGAGGAATGTGACCAAGGGTGCTGTCAACTCAACGACTGCTCAGAGCTTGCGACCGACAGCATGGAATGGCATTCAGCCGAAGGCAGAAGATCCTGATCCATAGGTTGGTCAGGAGCAGCCCCTGCCACCAGCGATCGGCCGGTTGACCGGCCACCAGCAGTGCACCTCGGCGACACAGAAGACGGCCGAGGGCAATTTCCGCCAGGTGGTGCTGTAGATAGGACACGCCTTGGCGGAGAAGGAGAGGAACTGGGTTTCTTTGTAGCCTTCTTGGAAGTATGAAGTTTAGTTGAAGGAGGAACCGATGGTTGTGAAGTTGCGGTACGTAAAAACTTTTCACGAGTATGCTCTTTTTTCGAAGACTTGGCGTCTGACTTTTGGGCTCGAGATTTAGCAGAACCCGACGAAGGGTGAGCCATAGAGTGGGCAGGCGAAAATGGTGAGGTAGAACGGGCGATCTTTGCGCTGGCCGATCTGACGACCGTGGTACTAAAGGTGAGGTCGCAAGTCTGCGTGGCCGCCTCCTTTGTTGGCCGAGGAGAAGCAAGGACAGTGCTGTATTTTCCTGTCTGGGGCACGGTGGGTTGTTGACTGGCGAATAATTTTCGAGCAGCAAAGGTCGACACCTTTTCCTTCACTCTTATTTCCTGGATGAGCTTTTCGTCCTTAAAAACGGGGCAATCTCGAGAGGAAGCAGGGTGGTCACCCATACAGTTGATGCAGCGAGGGGATGGAGGTGGACAAGCACCCTCATGGGCATCCTTGCCACACGTAACACATCTGGCCGGATTGGAAAAGGACTGGCTGGTGTGATTGAACCGCTGACATCGATAGCAACGCGTAGGGTTTGGGACGTAAGGGCGAACGGAAATTATCTCATAGCCTGCTTTGATTTTCGATGGGAGTTGAACTTTGTCAAATGTCAAGAAGACAGTGCGGGTTGGAATGATGTTCGTGTCAACCCGATTCATAACTCTATGAACTGCTGTTACGCCCTGGTCAGACAGATAGTGCTGAATTTCTTCGTCAGACAATCCGTCGAGGGAGCGTGTATAAACGACTCCACTCGAGGAATTTAAGGTACGGTGCGGTTCCACCAAGACAGGGAAGGTGTGGAGCAGAGAAGTACGCAGCAATTTTTGTGCCTGGAGGGCACTGTGTGTTTCTAACAACAGGGTGCCATTCCGTAATCTGGAACAAGACTTTACAGGACCTGCAATTGCATCGACACCTTTCTGAATAATGAAAGGGTTGACCGTGGAGAAGTCGTGACCTACATCAGACCAAGAAACAACAAGGAACTGTGGCAACGATGGAAGAATCGTCTGTGGCTGAGACTCAGTATACTTATGTTTGTGAGCAGACATAGTGGAAGGTGAGGAAACCATTGCGGAAGAATCCCCCATGATTACCGGCGTCTCCGATGGCGCGCTCCTCCCTTGTGGGGGACCTCTCTGAGGGCACTCCCGCCTTAGGTGATTGTTCACACCTCCCGACAAAACGGACGGAGGGACCAATCGGCACTTTCGGAAGGTATCAGCTCGGGTAATCACCCCTCCCTGGGCCTGGCCATTACCAGGGGGTACGTACGTGTCCTACCTGTCTACCCGGGGCGGGGAATTACGCGTTACCCCGTCACCGGCTACGCACAAAAGGCGTGGGTCGGCCTTCAGACATGCACAGGGAGGAAGAAAGAGAAAGGGAAAGGAAAGAAGAGAGGTCTCAAACGCCGCAGCGGAGAAAAGGGAAAGAGAAGAGGTAAGGAAAAGAGAAGGACAAAGGAAGGAAGAAGACATAAAAGCAAGGAAGGCGAAGAATGCAGTACATTTACGAGCGTCCGTCTCCGGATGCCGGATGTAGGCACAAACCATACTCCCAGATGGGGAGAAAGGGAAGGAAAGAGCCAGAGGTGAGGGGAGGAGGGGCGAAGATAGGGATGGGGAAGGATGGGGAAAGGGAAGGTATGCAGCCCGGAAAGGAAGGAAGGCCACATTAGCTCGGGGTCCCGTGCTCGCTACGCACGTATCCACAAAAGAGTTGTGGACCCCCTGGGGGGGCCCTCTCGCAGTGTCCGGAGCAAGTATGGTGGGTCTGACACACCGGTGTCAATGTGTTCTTTTTTTCCATTTCCAGGAGTGTACTTTCAGAAACAACTTCCTGACACTTAAATCTATACTCGATGTTAACAAATTTCTCTTCTTCAGAAACGCTTTCCTTGCCATTGCCAGTCTACATTTTATATCCTCTCTACTTTGACCATCATCAGTTATTTTGCTCCCCAAATAGCAAAACTCCTTTACTACTTTAAGCGTCTCATTTCCTAATCTAATTCCCTCTGCATCATCCGACTTAATTCGACTACATTCCATTATCCTTGTTTTGCTTTTGTTGATGTTCATCTTATATCCTCCTTTCAAGACACTGTCCATTCCATTCAACTGCTCTTCCAAGTCGTTTGCTGTCTCTGGCAGAATTACAATGTCATCAGCGAACCCCAAATTTTTTATTTTTTCTCCATGGATTTTAATACCTACTCTGAATTTTTCTTTTGTTTCCTTTACTGCTTGCTCAATATACAGATTAAATAACATCATCAGGGACAGGCTACAACCCTGTCTCACTCCCTTCCCAACCGCTGCTTCCCTTTCATGCCCCTCGACTCTTATAACTGCCATCTGGTTTCTGTACAAATTGTAAATAGCCTTTCGCTCCCTGTATTTTACCCCTGCCATCTTTAGAATTTGAAAGAGAGTATTCCAGTCAACATTGTCGAAAGCTTTCTCCAAGTCTAAAAATGCTAGAAATGTAGGTTTGCCTTTCCTTAATCTCTTTTCTAAGGTAAGTCATAGGGTCAGTATTGCCTCACGTGTTCCAACATTACTGCGGAATCCAAACTGATCTCCACCGAGGTCGGCTTCTACCAGTTTTTCCATTCGTCTGTAAAGAATTCGCGTTAGTATTTTGCAGCAGTGACTTATTAAACTGATAGTTCGGTAATTTTCACATCCGTCAACACCTGCTTTCTTTGGGATTGGAATTATTATATTCTTCTTGCAGTCTGAGGGTATTGCAGCTGTCTCATACATCTTGCTCACCAGATGGTAGAGTTTTGTCAGGACTGGCTCTCCCAAGGCCGTCAGTAGTTCCAATGGAATGTTGTCTACTCCCGGGGCCTTGTTTCGACTCAAGTCTTTCAGTGCTCTGTCAAACTCTTCACGCAGTATCGTGTCTCCCATTTCATCTACATCCACATCCTCCTCAATTTCCATAATATTGTCCTCAAGTACATCACCCTTGCATAGACCCTCTATATACTCCTTCCACCTTTCTGCTTTCCCTTCTTTGCTTATAACTGAGTTTCCATCTGAGCTCTTCATATTCATACAAGTGGCTCTCTTTTCTCCAAAGGTCTCTTTAATTTTCCTGTAGGCAGTATCTATCTCACCCCTAGTGAGATAAGCCTCTACATCCATACATTTGTCCTCTAGCCATCCCTGCTTAGCCATTTTGCACTTCCTGTCAATCTCATTTTTGAGACGTCTGTATTCCTTTTTGCCTGCTTCATTTATTGCGTTTTTATATTTTCTCCTTTCATCAATTAAATTCAATATTTCTTCTGTTACCCAAGGTTTTCTACTATTCCTTGCCTTTTTACCTACTTGATCCTCTGCCGCCTTCACTACTTCGTCCCTCAGAGCTACCCATCCTTCTTCTACTGTATTTCTATCCCCCATTCCTGTCAATTGTTCCCTTATCCTCTCCCTGAAACTCTGTACAACCTCTGGTTTAGTCAGTTTATCCAGGCCCCATCTCCTTAAATTCCCACCTTTTTGCAGTTTCTTCAGTTTTAATCTATAGTTCATAACCAATAGATTGTGGTCAGAGTCCACATCTGCCCCTGGAAATGTCTTACAATTTAAAACCTGGTTCCTAAATCTCTGTCTTACCATTATATAATCAATCTGATACCTTCTAGTATCTCCATGATTCTTCCATGTATACAACCTTCTTTTATGATTCTTGAACCAAGTGTTAGCTATGATTAAGTTATGCTCTGTGCAAAATTCTATCAGACGGCTTCCCCTTTCATTTCTTACCCCCAGTCCATGTTCACCTACTATGTTTCCTTCTCTCCCTTTTCCTACACTCGAATTCTTCGTCATCTGCAGACCCAGTTGAGTAACATGGGGTAAAAATTATTGACACTTCAGTTACACATTTGATAGCTATCATAATAAGCACAGGCATACCCAGCGAAGGGCAGGGGGGGGGGGGGGGGCAGCTACCCCACCCTAGAAGATATTCGCATTTTTTCACTAGTTTTCTGTTTTATTTAATAAGAAGTGCTGTATGTTGTCTCGGGTCCTTGTTTCCTGAGACTAGTATGACCTCCCCCTCCCCCCCCCCCCCTAGTTCAGATCCTGGGTACGCCCTTGATAATAAGAATGTCTTATGGAAACCAAAACAAAAGTCTCACCCTTCCCACTCACTCAGGTCCTCTCACTACTAAAAAAAGTATAGGTAGATGGCCACCAATGCGGCACATGCATTTTCAGTTTTAAAAGAGAAGAAAGGGAAGATGATCCCACATATGGAATGAGAAAGGTTGAGAGACGGGGAGGGGTTGGGGGAAAATGTAGTGATAGCTCCACCTCCCTCAAGCAGAGCAACCACAAATTAAATGAGACTTACACTGTCCTTTGTACATACCATCTACGAGGATAAAACCAACACGCAGAGATAATAAGAACTTAAATGTTTCATGTACTGTAAACGTACTGACATCTTCAGTAACCATATATACAGATATGTGTTATTTCTATTAAACTTCAACACTGTTCATCTTATAGGTGACAATGAACAAAGAAGAAACATTACATGCGCAGAGTCTTCCAAATTCTACTAAATGGGAACTAGAGAGTTGAAAACCGCCCCCCCCCCCCCCCCCCCACTCCCCAAAAAAACGGGTACACTGTAATTTTTACTTCAGAGACACACTGAAACGTTTTTGTGTAACATGTAGTAAATATAAATAGTAGGTTTATAAGTATTATAGTACACAGAATATTCAAAAATTTCAAGTTTTTGTAGCAGAATTGTTAGTCAGACAAATACCTTGCCATAATACATCATATGAGATTTTCATGAAAAACATGACGAGTTGTAAATTTTCATAACAGCAACGTACTTAAAAGGAGCTCAACATGTGATACGTCTATTCCATCAGATTTCAGGCTTGCAGCCAGATGACAGATAGTCCAGTAGGGGTAAACCCAAAAATTAGACAAATCACAAATAATTGCTACAAAAGGTTTTATTGTTTTAATGGCTCCATTTGTGGCCTAATATGACTATCCTAGATCCCCCCCCCCCTCGGCAGAGTTGTGGAAAAGTGGGGGGGGGGGGGGGGGGGCAAAAATGTACCCGAAAAAGGGGTATTTTTTCGGTTTTGTGATTATATCTCGTAAATGACTCACAATATTGAAAACACATTGGAATTAAAGATTGTAGTGCATAAAATTCTGCATTGAATGAGACTATCCACATATTTTTTGGCCCTCCCGTTTCCATACTAGTTCTCTTCAACATTGGACCAATTTTACACGTTCATGAAAATTTTTTGTTTTAACCTCTGTTTCTTGGTAATATCGTTGAAACTAACCCATCTACCAATAATGTCGTTCATACAAATGGTATAGAGGAATAAATTCTGCATTTGATAAGACCAAAAGTGAAACGGACCACTCATTTCTGTACGGCTAAGTTTGTACTTTCATTGCTATGCATGGAAGGTACTTCATATTTACAAATCTAGGTCTCTAGATAAGTTTTATGCAGAGAACTCAAAAATAACATTATGATGAGTAAAGATTGAAAAAAAATTAAAAAACTGTTCAAAGTCAGGGGTAAATTCCGTGGCAAGAAATTTAAGGTCAACTTTGGCAATCCCTTATTAAACAGCAAAGCCTTTTTGCACCTTGTTATTCTGCCTTTGTATATATGTTCTGCCTGGCAAGCCAGTGTAATAATGAAAAATGTGTATTTTTGTAATTCCTAAGGTAATCATCCATAAAGTTACCTTCAAAAAATCAGAACCCTACATTTGACCAAATTTGGAGGCAAATATATTTATATAGGTCACCTCTGTTTTTAATTTAAAATGCACCATTTGGAAGAGCAGCTTTTGCTGTACTGGAATATTGTGCATAATATGAGTGTGCAGTTATCAGGCAGCAGCATCCTGCATCCGTCCAATAGGTGACACAGTTTATTGCTCTCTAGTGACCATTCATGGGGAGGATGTACCAGTGAACCCAGAAACCATATTTGACCGGATAGCACTTCTCAAAAAATCTGACGAACAGCTTAAAGAATTCTTCCGATATGAGCTGGCACCCCTTTCTCTTCCGATGCATCTGGAATGAGGAAGACTCCCAAGTTAGTGTTATATGACTTGTTCACACCACTGAATGATGTAAACCTGGAAGAAGCAGCATTTGTCATTGATGGTGGATTTCTTCTCCACCAGGTTGTATCGAAGAATGGTGAAACATTCCAGTTAATGCTAACCAAATACATTGAATATTTAAAATGACACTACAGCGGAAGTGCGACAAGTGTGGTGTTCGATGGCTACCCAGTAGACCTGCCCACCAAGAGCATCAAATATGCTGAGCACCTCCGCTGAAGCAAAAGACACACTACTCTTGAGGTCATCTTTACTACGTTAATGATGGTGACTATGACTCAGGAGCAATTCCTTTCCAATGACAGAAATAAAGCACGTCTCATTAGCTTGCTTATTTCAAGTCTTGAAGATGAAGGCTTCTCGGAAAAGCAAGCTGATGAAGACGCATACCACCTAATTGTTGCCACAGTGCTTGAGGTATCACAGGAACATGAGAAGGTTGTGGTTGTTGATGAGGATGCGGACCTTCTCATCAAGCTCAATGCCCTAGCCACACCATCAGCAAATATATATTTCTTGAAACCTGGAAGAGGAAAGACCTCATCCAAAGTATTTGGTTCCAGCAGTTTCAAACTGGCAAACAACATCAGAAGGGCACTCATATTTCTCCATATCATAAGTGGATGTGACAACTTCAGCGCTCTTTGGTCAGGGCAAGAAGAAGGTGGTCAATCTACTGGTCAAAAATAAATGCCTTCTGGAAGATATCAAACCTTTCTTAGAGCATGACACTTAAGCTGAAGCTATTGTCGAAGCTGGCCTCTGATTTTTAACAACCCTCTATGGAGGTACGGCAGGAGACACTTTAGACAAATTGTGATTCGACCTGTTTTCCAAAGCGATTGTGAAATCCAGATTCACCCTAGCATCCCTACCACCAACATTGGAAGCAGCTCGCCAGCATTGCTTGAGGACCTGCTTACAAGTACAAATGTGAATAGGACACCAGATGGATCCGCTCCTCTGGGGATGGCAGGCTTCAGAGTTTGGTCTTGGCCCCGTTCCTACCTCAAAGAACCAGCTCCAGTCTCTTCTCTCAACAATTTCCTGCAAATGCAATGAGAGCTGTGCAGGTAGTTGTGGGTGTCGGAAGGTTGGTATTAAGTGCTCATTAATCTGTGTCAAC
The DNA here is from genome assembly GCF_023864275.1 of Schistocerca cancellata. Lineage (NCBI taxonomy): Eukaryota > Metazoa > Arthropoda > Insecta > Orthoptera > Acrididae > Schistocerca > Schistocerca cancellata. The sequence continues at coordinate 1,104,773,064 of NC_064626.1, read as the reverse complement.
TGCAAGGGGAACTCATGCACTAACTCCATCCAACCAGATGAAACTGATGAACCAGATGTTGATGAAGACCTGGACTGTATATATGAGGTGACGAAAATTACTGACTTTGAGGAGCAGAGTGATGGTGTGTTGGACTCTGAAATTAGTGGCTTTGAGGAGCCGGTGGTGCAATGACAGTCAAATGTCAACTTATTTGAAATTTGTGTACATACCTACCTTTTTCATCTCATACATTTATGTAATATTTTCTAATTACGAAATATAATAACCACTACTTAATTTCAAGGAGCGTCTCTCTCTTCCTGCCTCCTTCATATCAGTTGAATGGGTATCACTATATCATATCAAGGGTTAAGAACAGAGACCACGTATCTGACAAAAGACAAATTTTACAGGGGAGCTACAAAAACATAACTTTTTAATAAAAATTTTGCTTGCTTTGATTTTTTTATTTAGAGCATAATCATTTATTACTCTTAGGTTGTGCATTGTCTTTTTTGCATCCTTTTGTTATAACATATATTTTTTTCACTTACAAGTTTTTTTGAGCCAGGACTTTTTCTAATATCTGTCAGATACGAGGTCTCAGTTCTTAACCCTCAATATATGAAAAACTTTTTTTAATATTATTTTTCAAATTTTACAGAATTTTAATATTTTATTCTATTACTATATTAAATATAGTACATGACAATGGGTTGCTATAGTTCTGTATTTAAAAAGAGTGTACATAAGAATTACTGAAGAACTACATATGAAATTGTCTTCACTGATGATGAGAAATGGTCCAACTTTAATGAGGAGCTGTACACAAATGGGTGGTCCAATAAACTCACTTTTGGTTTCATCGAATGCAGAATTTATCTCACCCTATCTTTTTTATGAATGACATTATTGATAGATGGGTTAGTTTCAATGATATTACCAAAAAACAGAGGTTAAAATGAAAAGTTTTCATGAACATGTAAAATTGGTCCAATTTCGAAGATCACTAGTATTGACATGGGTGGTCCAAAAAACAAATCCAGATCATTCTTTACAGAGCTGTGAAGAGTACAGCTATTTATAGATGGCCTGAAGATTACTTTAACATAATGCTTCTTTAGGATTCTGTCCACATCTGAGAGAAACATCTTGGATTTGAATAGCTCCTTGTCTTCTTTATCTTGTGAGTGATCATTTTTGCTCCTCATTAAATCTGTCCTAACCTGATGTAGAGAATACTGTAACACCTATTGTTCACTGTGGTACCACACCACAAAAGTATCATCTACATACCGTCTGAAGACTTTTGGTTTGAGTTCCACTAACTTGTATGTCCTCTCCACAGTCAAGAAGAGCTGTTATAATTTTTACAATATCTAAATTCCATCCAGGGAATATTCAGTTTACACAGGAAGTGGAGAAAGGTGGTGATCTACCATTTCTATATGTCTTAGTCAATCGCAAAAATAATGGGTCATTGGGATATTCCAAGTACCGTAAGCCAACACACACAGACCTATATTTGCAGGTGTCTCATTGCCACCATCCTTCACAAACTATGGGCATCCTTCAAATACTGGTGTAGCAGGCATTTGTTGTCCCTAATACAGGTAGCTTTGCAAAAGAGCTGGATATCTGTGTTCACTGATAAACGGATATTCTCCACATCAGGTTAATACAGCTCTAACAATGAGTAAATTGAGTTGACCACTCATACGGTAATCGGGAGAAGTAGCTGATCAAATCCAGGACGTTCCTCCCATATATGGGCAACATTTCACCTAAATTAGACGCAATCCTACAAAAAACACTATATTAAAGAAATCTTCCAGCCACCTACAAATACCTCTGCTCTTCTTGATTCAATAATGAATGATCTGTGTTTGCGGAAGGTTAGTTAGGATATCAAAGAATCAACCTTCCTTTTTTCCAGCACTTCAACTAACATTCATTTGTTCCGAGGTAAGGAATCTCCAACCCAAAACCACACCCCCATCTAAAATAGTATTCTATCACCAATTCAACAAACATAACATCCCTATGTCAATCCTGTTTCCAATCTCCACCATGAGCAATTCTCCTATGGATGACCCACATGCAAGACCTGTCCTATACAGTCACTCATCATCTACTGCCACAGTCTAGTTAGAGCTTTATCCTATCATGTAAAAGGTATACCATGTGTGAAAGCATACGAGGTTCTGCTGAAATTAATGTGCACTGTTCTACCAATTATTTACGAGCACTCCCCCCCCACACACACACACACAAAAAAGAAGAAACCATGTCTGATCCTCCAATTATACATCCTGAAACTGTACTTAACTTTCCCCAGCAACTCCCATTTGAGTTCACAAAGCATCACCATAACACTTGCACACTGATTGAACATACCAGTATCAAATCAAGCACCACACCTCTAGAGTGCTTCGATGTGTTCCTTTAACCTGAGCTGGTGGGGACCATACAAACTCAAGCAGTGCTCAAGTATCAGTCACACTAGTGTTTTATAAGCTGTTTCTTTTATAAATGAGATACGCTTTCCTAAAATTCTCCCAATAAACCAGAGCTGGTTATTCGGTTTCCCAACTACCGTTTTTATGCACTTGTTCCATTTTGTACCACTTTGCAACATTAAGCCTAGATATTTAATTGATGCAGCTGTGTCAAGCAGCTCACTATTAATGCTGTATTTGAACATTACAGGATCTTTTTGCTACTCATCTACATTTTGTTGTAGATCATCCCTCCCATAAGCCATACTGGTATGGGTACAAAAGGGCCCAAGATTCAAGAACCCAGCACAATCTGTAGACAACCATCCTTTCAAGCAGTTTGTGGAACTTGTAGGTGAGACTAATCAGTCAGTAGCTGTCAAAAGACATAATAATTTGCCTGTCTTAAGGACTGCGACAATGATACTATCTTGCCATTGTGAAGGGATGAGAACTTCAAGTTAAATATTGTTGAAGACTCTGCATAGACATAACCTTTGAGTAACATTCAGATGTTGGATCACCTATTTATGAATTGAATCAGAGCCTGGCGCCATACTGTGAGTTGAAGCAACAGCATGAAGCTGTTCTCTGTCACTGAAATTTTCATTATATAATTTGTCTTGGTGGCAGCTGAACCATAGAAGGATGTCTTCAACTTGTTTCTGCATCAGAAAGGCAGCCAAGTAAGAAGATGATGTCAATGCTGTCACAAAATGTATCATCAGGTGTTCTGTAAGAACCAATGCATAAGTACATAGACAACAATGAAGGACGAGATACGGAATAGCTGTTGATCTTTGGTGGCCGAGAATACCATGAAACTTGTCCCACGCCTGGGAGGAAGAGGCATAAATTCCTGAGGAGGAAAAATAGTGCTCCCAATATTCCTCCATACTGCACTTAATAAGATAGTGAGGCTTAGCATGGAGTTGCTTAACAATGAGGGGGACGACATGTGAAGCATACCGCTCGAGATGACATAGGGATGTACAACAATTCTGAATAGCTTTTGCAATGTCTTTTGTCCACCATGGCATGGGCCAGCAGTGAAGTGTCCCTGTAGAAAGATGAGTAGCAGCTCCAGTGACATAGATGACTGCGTCAAAGATGTCTTCCACAACTTAGTTGGTGCACTCTGATAAAAAAAGGGTGAATGTGACAGCACAGGTATACAAATGCCAGTTGGCTCTTCAAAGGGCCCATTGTGGTAACTGGTCCGTCATGCGGTGACAAGGAAGTGAGAGGATCACCAGGAAAGCATCACTCACGGAAAACTCAGCTTGCCTTTTTCTCACATGATATCCTACAAACTACACTCCTGGAAATGGAAAAAAGAACACATTGACACCGGTGTGTCAGACCCACCATACTTGCTCCGGACACTGCGAGAGGGCTGTACAAGCAATGATCACATGCACGGCACAGCGGACACACCAGGAACCGCGGTGTTGGCCGTCGAATGGCGCTAGCTGCGCAGCATTTGTGCACCGCCGCCGTCAGTGTCAGCCAGTTTGCCGTGGCATACGGAGCTCCATCGCAGTCTTTAACACTGGTAGCATGCCGCGACAGCGTGGACGTGAACCGTATGTGCAGTTGACGGACTTTGAGCGAGGGCGTATAGTGGGCATGCGGGAGGCCGGGTGGACGTACTGCCAAATTGCTCAACACGTGGGGCGTGAGGTCTCCACAGTACATCGATGTTGTCGCCAGTGGTCGGCGGAAGGTGCACGTGCCCGTCGACCTGGGACCGGACCGCAGCGATGCACGGATGCACGCCAAGACCGTAGGATCCTACGCAGTGCCGTAGGGGACCGCACCGCCACTTCCCAGCAAATTAGGGACACTGTTGCTCCTGGGGTATCGGCGAGGACCATTCGCAACCGTCTCCATGAAGCTGGGCTATGGTCCCGCACACCGTTAGGCCGTCTTCCGCTCACGCCCCAACATCGTGCCTTGGTGCCAATGATGGTCGTATGCGTGTTTGGCGCCGTGCAGGTGAGCGCCACAATCAGGACTGCATACAACCGAGGCACACAGGGCCAACACCCGGCATCATGGTGTGGGGAGCGATCTCCTACACTGGCCATACACCACTGGTGATCGTCGAGGGGACACTGAATAGTGCATGGTACATCCAAACCGTCATCGAACCCATTGTTCTACCATTCCTAGACCAGCAAGGGAACTTGCTGTTCCAACAGGACAATGCACGTCCGCATGTATCCCGTGCCACCCAACGTGCTCTAGAAGGTGTAAGTCAACTACCCTGGCCAGCAAGATCTCCGGATCTGTCCTCCATTGAGCATGTTTGGGACTGGATGAAGCGTCGTCTCACGCGGTCTGCACGTCCAGCACGAACGCTGGTCCAATTGAGGCGCCAGGTGGAAATGGCATGGCAAGCCGTTCCACAGGACTACATCCAGCACCTCTACGATCGTCTCCATGGGAGAATAGCAGCCTGCATTGCTGCGAAAGGTGGATATACACTGTACTAGTGCCGACATTGTGCATGCTCTGTTGCCTGTGTCTATGCGCCTGTGGTTCTGTCAGTGTGATCATGTGATGTATCTGACCCCAGGAATGTGTCAATAACGTTTCCCCTTCCTGGGACAATGAATTCACGGTGTTCTTATTTCAATTTCCAGGAGTGTATGTATGGAGGGCAACAGGTAGACTCCACATTCATAGATGCTTGACACAATGCCCAACTGCAGACTGTTCATGATGGTCCACGCATATGGGTTAGATTCTCAGATATGTGCGTGTCTTGAAGACTTTTTATGTAACAGAACCCAGGACATTGTCCTCAACGGTGAGTATTCATCAGAGACAAGAGTATCATCAGAAGTGTCTCATGGAAGTCTGATAGGACCATTTTTATTCTCTATACAAATAAATGACTTGATGGACAGGGTGAGCAGCAATTTATGGTTGTTTGATGGTAATGCTGTGGTGTGTGGGATGGTGTCATCACTGAGTGACTGTAGGAGTATACAAGAGGACTTAGGCAATATTTCTAGTTGTGTGATGAATGGCAGCTTACTCTAAATGTAGAAAAATGTAAGTTAATGTGGATGAGTAGGAGAAATGATCCTGTAACATTTGAATACAGTATAAGTAGGGTGCAGCTTGACACAATCACGTTGATTAAATATCCAGGCGTAACAGAGCAAAGCAATATCAAATGGAATGAGCACATTAGGTTGGTAGTAAGAACAATTTTGAGAGTGTGTAGTTCATCTATAAGGAGACGGCATATAGAATGATAATGTGACCCATTCTTGAGTATTGCCTTAGTGTTTGGGATCCGCAACACATCAGATTAGAAGAACACATTAAAGCAATTCAGAGGCGGGCTGCTAGATTTGTTACTGGTAGGTTCAAACAATACGCAAATATCATGGAGGTGCTTCGGGAACTGAAATGGGAATCCCTGGAGGGAAGCTGACGTTCTTTATGGGGAAAGCTACGGAGAGAATTTAGAGAACCAATATTTTAATCGACTGCTAAACGATTTTACTGCTGCCAACATACATTTCATGTAAGTACTATGAACATATGAGAAATCAGGTCTCATACAGAGGAATACAGACAGTTGTTTTTTCTCCACTCTATTTATGAGTGGAACAGAAAAGTAAATGACTAGTAGTTGTTCAGGGGATCCTCTGCCACACATCATATGGTGGCCTACAGAGTATGTATGAAGATGTAGATGTGTCACTGCCACACAGATCACTGTGGAGTGCCCGATGTAGTGAAGCCAAGAGATTAGGCTAAGAGATCATTAGGTCAATAGCCAAAAAGCTGCCATGAACACCACTGAAACATGATGGAGCACCATCATTGAGGAGGCACAGATCAAGTTTGGAAAGGAGCTGGTCAATCAAAAGGCCCCTTCTAGATGAAGTGTTACTTCCCTGCACACTGAAATATCCAAGTAGGGTATTAAGGTGGTCATCTCAAAGGAAGTAAGTACCCCACCTGAAGGTACCTAAATATTACAAATGGTGATCACTGGGATATTTTGCACTCACATCACTATTGTTTACAACATGGTAGAGAGAGGAATGCACCCACTGATGACATATGTGCAAACAAACCTAAAAATTACTACTGGGGCCAGTGCAACACCAACAGATTGCGAACTGCAGAATAAGTGGAGATTACTTATTCAGTTACAGCATGTGACAGTAGTATCCTTTACTGTTCGATTGGACATCATGTTGAGGGTGTCCTAGTTAGGTGTGAAGGAGACACAATGACTGGTCATGTCCCAGAACCACTGTCTGTCATTTTTGCCTGCAGGATAACATCAATGAACATTGTCTCAGATTACAATGATGCGGTGTGATATGGTACCTCCAACATCTCCAGAAAAGCCTCCTTCCAATTATTCTTATTATTCTCCTCCTCATCCTCATCCTGCTCCTTCTCCTGTTTTGCAGATTTTGCTGACTGAGATTCTTGTGAGGACCTATGTGCTTCAGGCATGGGGATGGATGAAGAGCGGGCGACCCTTGGACCTAGAGGTCTTGGCTCTTTTAGTCATTGAGTGGTGTCAGCCCTCTGACCTGTGGGTTTCCAGGGAGAGGTGTCCCAAGAGAGAGCCCTTTAACTAATAGATGGAGAGGAGGAAGCTGCTTCTCCATCTAGGTGTGGGAGGTGGTTTCCGAAGGTGGTGTTGCAGGAACCACAAGAGTGAAGGGTGTTGATAGGATTGGTTTGGAAACAATTGAGGTGCTGAAAGCAGTGACTTTTGCATAATTAGTCATCATGTTGACAGGATGCAGGCATTTGTATTTTTTTCTTCCTCAATACATGACGTGTGGTCAAAAGACCTTTTTAAATACTGGACTACCTGGTGAATGTGCACGAATGTGCTTAGCACAAATGACACATGAAGGTGGTATTCTCAAGGACGAGCTTCATGGAGTGATTGCCTACAGTTTCCACATTTTGGATCTGCCACACAGAGGGACGACATATGACCAAAGCATCAACATTGGAAACAATTCATGGGCAGCAGAACATAAGGTTTTACATCATACATGTACATCATAACTTTAACTAAGAACCTGTATATGTTTGTTTATCCTTGGGAGTTTTTTGTACATGTTGGACAAAATATACACCTCAGCATTCAAGATTAGTTTGTAGCTTGTCATCTGTCTGAAGTGTAAGGTCTCTGAGAAAGTTAACTCCTTGCACCAGATTCAAAGTTTTATGTGGGGCCATAGTTAATGGTCTGTCACCTAATCATTAATATATTTGAAGAGTTTGAGATTATGCAGCAGAGGAGGTCTTAATCAACAGTGATCTATTGCACATTTTTCCTAATGACTCAGCTTCTCCAAATTTATCTTCCACAAAAACTAATGACTCTTATCACCATAAAAGTATCTCCCTCTGTTCTAGTATACACCAAGTACTGAGTAAATTGTTTCATTCTCAGTTGTCTGGCTTGTCCCTCTTGCCATGGGGTAGCCAGGGTAGGGAAAGCAGTAATGTTGTTAACCATTTGTAACTTCCAAAGAAGTGTCATGAGTGGTTAATTTTTAGTAAAACCTATACATTTATCTGGTTGCTGTGTTAAAATTCGCTGCTTTTTCAAAACAGGGTGGAGCGTATACAGTCTCACCTCAGTAACATGTTGTGCAGACACAATTGTGAGAAAATTCTGAAACTGTGATTTATTAAGTGAGGAAAAGTAAGGTCAGTAGCTTTTGAAAAAGCACATCCTCAGTACAAAAAAAATGTGTAACGTCATAACTTATGTTGTTCCACAACCTATAGAGTTTCTTGTTTCACCAGCTGTTGATGGGTATTTCTTTCAACGAAAAAGCAATAAGTAACGCAAAAATGAAAATTTTTACCGTATAGTTTCTGAAAAAACTTTTGAGAAAAACTACTGGATGGGCGCCTCAATTCTGTCATCACCATCTGGCCGAAAGGTGGCAAACACTTGTTGGACTCCCCTTCCAAACACATGAATGAACTCATGCAGCACTTTGGACGAAAACTGGTCACTGCTTATCAGCCAACATATCCTGTGTGGACTCTGCATAACAACCCCACCAAGTTGGATTGACTACCCCAGTGGCTTATAAGTACATACATGAGTTTACACAATTATCGGGCACAGGGGGTCACCAACAGTATGCAGTAGCCGCTATGTAAGGCATTCTTCCCAAGGCAGCTCACAAATCTGAAATGGAGGTCAAACACAGAAAGGGACCAAAATTACTTGAGCCAAAAAGTGATGTAAGGGAAATGAATGAAGAGTCAACAAAAGTAAGCTGAACCTAGGGAAATGGCTGAGTCAACATCACAGGCTGCTGTCATGACGGAGGAGAAGTATTAAAGACAGTCAGAGATGAAAGGCTGCAGCACAAGAAAGAAAAGAGGTGATCTCCCAGTCTATTTCTAATTTGTCTAGCCGAGTCATGTCATGGTAACTCCAGAATATTTCGGCAAACAGACTCATTGCCATCTTCAGACAGTCCCTGATGACTGCTGCACTGCTCATGTTGCTCAACTGGAGTGGAGCAACAATCACTGGGGACCACTTGAAGATGGCAACTGACTCTGTTTGCCAAAATATCACAGTGTAATTATGATGTGATCCAGATGGACATCTGAGAATTTTACAAGAAATGACGTATGTGCTGCAATAGCTTAGGAGCTCATGTTCACCACACAAGTACAGTCCTACAGTTCAGGTATTTTTCCAGAGTATCTAAAGCTAACACAAGTTTTGCTCTTACTAAAGAAGGTAATGCAGAGAGAGTATTCAAAATTACAGGTCTGTTTCACTACTTTCTGCATTCTCAAAAATAATTGAATCAATAAGAGTAACATGTATAAAGTTTAACCTTTTTAAGGAAACACAGTTTGGTTTTCGAAGCAGGAGAAGTACAATATCAACCATGACAGAGTTCACAAAAGAATTCCTCTGAGCTCTTGACAACAATGGCTGTGTTACAAGCATACTCTTAGACTTGTCCAAGGCTTTTAACACTGTTGACCATGAAAGATTATCAAACAAGCTAGAAGTATTAGGTATGAGAGGAATAACAAATGTGTGGCTCTACTCCTACCTGCAAAACAGAGTGCAAAAGGTAGAGATAGTTTACTCATCTTGTTCCTTAGAATAGCGTATTTGGCTCAGTTCTGTTATTAATAGAACTCAATGACTTTGAACTCCCATAAGAGAAAGGAAATTGAACCCTCAAGAATGTTTATGATTGGGAAGTCTGTAATACATTAACAGTGAACATAAAGGAAGCAAACAGAATGCACTTCAGCATAAAGATGGAAGAAGCATAGCTGATAAATCTACAGATTGTGTAACAAATGCCATGTTATTAGGGATGAATATTGAGACTCAGTCAACATTGGGTGAACACACAAACACAAAGTTGCAGGCAACAAGAATGTCATCAGTATGTTTTGCTACCAGGATTCCATCATGAGTTTGTAACAGTTCAATCTTGTAGTGACATACTGTTCCTGAGTACAAGCAATTCTTAACTATGGAATTCTATTCTGGGGGTCAAAGGCACAAAACATAGACACAGTTTTTAAATTGGAGAAGAGGACGGTAAGTTTCACCACTGCTAAAAAAAGGTTCTTCTGAAAAAATATCAAACTACCGACCCGTGTCACAGTTAAGTTCCTTCTCAAAAATTCTAGAAAAACTCTTCTATGACAGGCTTTTAAGTTTCATAAACAAATATGCACCTCTTACAGTACAACAACATGGTTTTAGAAAGTCTAAATCTACACAGACAGCAATTTTCGAATTCTTAGACAGAATTTTAAAATCCCTTGATCAACATAAATTAGCTGCAGGTATTTTTCTAGATCTATCAAAAGCCTTCGATGTCCTGGACCATAACATTCTGCTCGAAAAATTAGAAAGACGAGGAGTAAGAGGTGTAGCACATAGCTGGTTGTGTTCATACCCAAAAAGCCGCAGGCAGAAAGTATCACTTCAGTATGAATTCAACAAAATGAATAAAACAAGAAACAACTCCTTTCTTTCTAGGGAATTACCAATAAAATATGGTGTACCACAGGGCTCAATCCTAGGTCCACTACTCTTCTTGATTTATGTGGACGACTTAGTTGAATATATGAGTCCCACAAAAACTATCCTGTTTGCCGATGACACCAGCATATTGCTCACTGGATTCAGTCCAGAAACTTTGTGGTCCACAGCAGAAAGTTCTATGAAAAGACTCTCTGAGAGGTTCACAAAAAACAAACTCATTATAAATACTGGAAAAACTGTGTGTGTCGATTTTCATTTAATTCCTCCAACTAATCAAATGTCTATTCAAGCCCAATTAAAAAATGATCCCCAAGAAAATGTAAGTGTCACAAAATTCTTGGGTCTTTCTTCAGCAAGACAAAGTGGGACACACATATAAATAACTTGTGTAGAAAACTATCTTCTGTGTGCTATGGCCTAAGAATTTTAAAGGCTACAACAAGCAAAACAATAGTACTGCAGGCATACTATGCACAGTTCCACTCACTAATCCGATATGGGATCATTTTCTGGGGATACTCAACTCACAGTGTAAAGGTTTTTAGAATGCAAAAAAGAGCTTTAAGAATAATTTGTGGCCTTAAAAAGATGGAGTCCTGTAAATCCCATTTTACTGAGCTTGGTGTTCTAAATGTTCCAAGTTTATTCATTTATGAAACTATCTTGTTCACTAGGGACTACCTCCTGAAAACAGGCAAACTGCTACAGAACAAAAGTGTACACAACTATAGTACCAGAAGGGAATCAAATGTACATCAAAAATATCACAGAACAACCACCTATCAGAGGAGCATAATTAACATTGGTGTAATACTACACAATAAGATACCAGAGGAAATAAAAAATACTACTCATCCAATATTTAAAGCTAAACTAAAGGCATTTCTAATAAAGCACTGTTTCTATTCTGTCGGAGAATTTCTGAATAAGTAATAAAATTAATTGTAGTAGGTACCTAATTTTAATTGCTAATACTATGTATTATTGTAACTTATCTTTGACCCGTCCAATATCAATTGTACAATTTGTGCTATATGATAAAACTGGATCAATAAAAAATCAAATCAAGAATAATAACTGTAAGTAGTAGTCAGGCTCACTGTAAAGAAATGGTTAAAAAACTGGGTGTCCTTACTGCACCAAGTGGGTATATCTACTTGTCTGTAGCACATTATCTGTGAAAACATTACTAAGTATTACACAATTAGTTTTATTAGTTTTGGACCTACATTACCAAAAAAAAAAAAAACAAAAAAAAATTCTCAAAACAGCATTTTCTATTACTGAATAAAACTGTATAAGAAATTGCACAATGTGTTGAAAATGATACTAAAATACAGCTGTTTAAAAAGACAGCTAAAATATTCTTTGCACATTATGCATATTACACATTCAAATACTGCTTCAAGGACTCACTAGTGGTTAATAATGAAAGGAGATAACTACAACCTCTTGTCACATTACAATGATTTTACACGAAAATCATGTGCCATGATATATACTGAAGTGCCAAAGAAAATGGCATAGGCATGCATATTCAAATACAGAGTATAAACATGCAAAATACAGCACTGTGGTCAGCACCACCTATATAAGACAACAAGTGTCTGGTGCAATTGTTAGATCGATTACTGCTGATACAATGGCAGGTTATCAAGATTTGAGTGAGTTTGAATGTGGTGTTATAGTAAGGTGTACAACCGATGGGACACAGTACCTCCAAGGTAGCGAGACTGTGCCATGAATATCAGGAATCTGGTAAAACATCAAATACCCAACATCGCTGCAGAAGAAAAAAGATCCTGCACGAATGGCACCAATGATGACTGAAGAGAATCATTCAACCCTTCCACAAATTGCTGCAGATTTCAATGCTGAGCCAACAACAAATGTCAGCTTGCAAACAATTCAATGAAACATCATCGATATTGGCTTTTGGAGCCAAAGGCCCACTCATGTACCCTTGATGACTCCACGACACAAAGATTTACGCCTTGCCTGGGCCTGTCAACACTGACATTGGACCCTTGATGATTGGAAACATCTTACCTGATGGGACAAGTCTCTTTTCAAATTGTATTTAGTGGATGGACATGTATGGGTATGTAGACAACCTCATAAATCCATGGACCCTGCATGTCAGCAGGGGACTGTTCAACCTGGTGGAGACTCTGTAATGGTGTGGGAAAGTTGGAGTGATGTAGAACTCCTGATATGTCTAGATCCGAACCTGACATGTGACACATATGTAAGGTACGTAAGAATTCTGTCTGATACCTGCATTCATTCATGTCCATTGTGCATTCCGATGGACTTGAGCAATTCCAACGGGACAATGTGACACCCCACATTGCTACAGAGCGGCTACAGGAACACTCTTCTGAGTTTAAACACTTCCGCTGGCCACCAGACTCCTCAGACATGAACATTATTGAGCATATCTGGGATGCCTTACCACATGCTGTTCAGAAGAGATCTCCACCCCCTCATACTCTTATGGATTTATGGATAACCCTGCAGGTTTCATGGTGTCTATTCCCTCCAGCACTTCTGCATGCTTACGGGTGCCCTACACGTTATTAGATAGATGTACAAGTTTCTTTGGCTCTACAGTGTATAAAGTGCATGATAGTAATGGCTTGTCATTCTCCTGAGTTCTCACTCATAATGGGGGATGCTGACTCAATTTTTCAGGTGAACCGAGGGGAGGACACAAAGACATATGTCGAGCACAGTGGCATGTTTACAGGCCCAGGGTCAGTTTTTCAAATAGACTGGAGTTAATGCGAGGACCAGTACAGCATGTTCATCATTCAGGAGTCAAAATGGGCTGTTGTTTATGTGTGCAGTGATTAACAGTAAAGCTATTAAAAGTTATCTGGAGTAAATTGTGTGTATATTAAAGAACATTGTACAATAGGGACCAGGCAAATAAGGCGTGCAGTTGTTATGATACTGACCTCATGTAAGAGGATGGAGTTTGCTGTGTCTGGCCATCTGATTTTGGTTCCCTGTGGTTTTCTTGAATCTTTTTAGGCGAATGCCAAGGTAGTCCCATAAGCAAAGCCATGACTAGCCACCTGAATTTTTCTCACACAAGCATATTTATGTATTCATTGTAAGAACCTTAAGGAAGAATGTAAATACTTCAGGAATAAACGAAACCCCTCAAGGAAAATCAGAAGTGTTGTGGTGTCAACAGGCGCACACAAAAAAGACAGGATACTTGGTAGCTTTTGGAATGTATCCTTTCTCAAGCTACAATACAATACAAACAAACAAACACACACACACACACACACACACACACACACACACAAAATACATGCATGCACACACACACCCGTGCCCCAGCTGGGTGCACAATGCCAGGAGTGAGTTCAACAGGTAGACTAGGATTGTGTGGGGATTGTTTCAGGTGGGGTTGGTAAAGGAAGACAGAGGCAGGAAGAAGGATTGGGCATAGGTATATGGTGGCTTGAGAGAGGCATCCAGTTTGCTGGCTAGGAACGCAGGAGGGAGGGATGGCAGGTGCATGATCTTGGTATGTGACGCATGGGTGTCGGAGCTGCTGGGGAACAGTGCACGGTGAAGGTTTGAGTAGAACATATATACACAGATCCACAGCACAGCCATGGACACCCACATGACACCCTCCTAAGCCAAACTTTTTACAGGACATCTAGAGGAAACCTTCCTAGCCTCCCAAAACCCCAAATCCTTTGTCTGGTTCAGAGTAAGATACCCTATCCTCATTCCTTCACAATCTGAACACCTTGTCTCACATCCACATCACCGTCCTCAACCCAACATGCCACCTTCCTTGATGCTAACCTCCACCTCTCTGATGGTACCAGCCACATCCATATTAAACCTATTAGCCACAAACATTACCTGCATTTCAGCCACTGGAATCCCTTCCACACCAAAAGAATCCCTCCCGGGGATTATACTCCTGTGGTAGACCAAGGTGCAAGATCTGCCAAATCCACTCAGCTGGCAACTTCTACTCCAGTCCTGTCACAGTCTTGTCCTACCCCATCAGTGGCCAGGCCACCTGTGAAAGCAGCCACATCACATACCAACTTCCCTGCAATCATTGCACAGCTTTTTATGTTGTCTTGACAACACCAGCTGTCCACCAGAATGAATGGCCACAAGTAAACTATGTCGAAGAACAAAACAGATACCCAGTGATACAATATGCAGCTGAGCAATACATGCTCAATTTCAATGGCTGCTTTACAGCCTTCGTCATCTCAATCCTTCCCTCAACAGCAGCTTTTCTGAACTGTGCAGTTGGAAGGCACATTACAACACACCCTTTGCTCCCAGAACCACCCTAGTCTCAGTCTGCACTAACTGATTGCCCCCCTCACTCTCCACCCCACAGCTTCCTCTTCCTCTGTCCTATTACCCCCTCCCAACTCACCTCTCCACATCACTTTCAGTTGTGCTGCTCACCACTGACAACACCACCTGTGCATTACATACGTAGGTCATGTGCCCACCACTCCTCCCTCCTGCATTCCTACCCAGCAAGCTGGCTGCCTCCTTGCAGGTTGCTAGCTACCCACCCCAACCCCTCTTCCTGCCCTTCACCTCTCTTCATTTCCATTAAACCCACCTGACACAACTCCCACATCACCCTAGTCTACCTGCCAAACTGCACTCATGGCAGTGTGTGTCCTGCTGGCATCATGTAGGGGCACAGGTGTGTGTGTGTGTGTGTGTGTGTGTGTGTGTGTGTGTGTGTGTGTCCTTTAGAGCTGTGTGTGTCCTTTAGAGCTCAAGAAAGCTATCAAGTTTTCTGCCTTTTTTTGTGTGTGTCTGTTGATAACTATAGGCTACATACTTACATACTCTGTGTGTGTATATTTTTGATCTATTTATTTTAACTGTAAAATGATGACAAGTCCTACATCATTTTAAGATGATCCTTGGATGGATGAATAAACAAACAAACCTTGTACCACATCTTGTAGTTATAATTAATTACTACTACTGTGCACAGACATAAGAAGAAGTGTTAGTTACCATGTGGGGAGATAGTACTCCAGTCTACTTCCCAAATGTCACTGCTTTTTGACAAATAATCTTTCTGAGATGGCAGACTGGCCTAGACACCGCTTTTTCAAACACAAGCTTGAAAGGGAACAACCTAATACCAGAAAGGTAGCTGACAAACATCTTGGTGAGTACTTTGGAAAATGTGTTAAATGCTTGTGCATCATTGTTGTTCCTCTTCTGGTCAACACTGAACTCACAAATGACCATCACTATATACAGGCAGAAATGCAACCTTGCATAATTCATTCTTCAAGTGAGTGTTTTCATGACTTCATCTAATGTGGTCTTTGTGAGGGTCAGATTTGAAAGGAAACTTGGCAGGTAGTACATTTCTCTTATATCAAATTGATGACTCTTTCCATTTCGTGCATTTTTATGTATATTTGTTATACAAGTTACATGTTTTATTCTTTCTCTGTTTGATATGTTTTGTAGGTTGCTTTATAATGGCCATAAAGTCAAAATGAACAACAGCAAATAGCTTGAAAAGTGTACAGCCCATAATGGACAAACATGTGCAAACAAAATTATCAATATTCTCATAGTCCATTTTCAGTTATACACAGGGCATCATCTCTGTTGTGTTCATCAAAGAATCAGCAGTGGCAGCATTCCAGATGGTAGCCTATATGATAGTGGCATCTGGCATGAAGTCAAAGAACATTTGCTACCTGGACAGTTGGCACCAACACAGGTATCTCAAGTTAGAACATGCAGATGACAGGCAAAAGTTAGTACAAATTCTTGCATTTGTAAAAAGACTGATTCGCAAACCACACAAATGACCACCACTGCCATATCTTAGCAAAAGATCTTGCCAAGAACCCAAGAAAATTCTGGCCCTATGTCAAATTGCTACATGGGTAAAGGTTTCCATCCAGTCACGTGTTGACCAGTCTGGTATGGCAATAGAAGACAGGAGAAGGGAGGCCAGAGTTTTAAATTGCACATTAAAGAAATGATTTATGCAGGAGGATCATACAAACATACCATTGTAAGACCATCACAGAGACTTCTGTAAGGAGGACATATCCATGGGACAGAGAAACAAGTGAAAGAGTTGAAAACATATAAGTCAACAGGTACAGATGGAATCCCAATTCAGTTTTACACAGAGTACTCAGTGGCATTGGTCCCTTACTTGGCTGGCATTTATTGCGAATCTCTTACCAAGCACAAACGCCCCAACTGACTGGAAAGAGATACAAATGTCTCCTTTATCTAACAAGAGTAAAAGAACAGACCAGCAAAATTACAGACCAATATACGTAACATTAGTTTGCTCGGACTTCTTGAACATATTCTCAGTTCACATATAATAAATATCCTTGAAATGGAAGGCCTTCTGTCCACAATTCAGCAAAGATTTAGAACTCGTTGCTCACGCATAATGCAGTTTGCCCTTGTCTGACAATATCCTGTAAACCATGGATGATGGGCAACATGCAGCTTCCATATTCCAAAGATCTCAGGAAAGCATTTGGCCTGCAGACTGTTAGCGAAGGTACAAGAATATGCAATAGGTTTCCAGATACATGAGTGGCTCAAAGACTTTTTAAGCAGTAGAATCCAGTATGCTGTTCTCGATGGCAAGCATTCATCAGAGAGAATGGTATCAGCAGTGCCCCACAGAAGTGTTAAGACACCTTTTATTCTCTATATAAATAAATGGCCTGATGGACAGGATAAGCAGCAATTTATGGCTTTTTGGTGGTGATGGCGTGGTGTATGGAAGGTGTCATCATTGACTGTAGGAATATACAAGATGACTTAGGCAATATTTCTAGTTGTGTGATGAATTGCACCTGGCTTTAAATGTAGAAAAATCTAAGTTAATGCAGACGAGTACAAAAAACAGTCCTGTAATGTCAAATACAGTATCAGTAGTGTGCCGCTTTACACAGTGATGTTGATTAAATATTTAGACGCGACATTGCCAAGTGACATGAAATGAAACAAGCATGTAGGGACAGTATAGGAAAGGTGCACATACCCATAATGAAACCCGCTGCATCACCACAGAAATGAGCCACAGTCTGATTCAGCGGCATGATTAGTTCTTAGTTTACTACTGTAAGTAGCTATGTAACAAAATTACATATGTTTTCTGGCAGCATACATACTATTTTTTGATATGTTAGTAGTAAGTGGGTGGATCAGAAAAATTAATAATGCTTAATTACAAAGCTAGTGATCTGTTTCTCGTAATGAAAGCACATGGGCAACACCTAACTACTTCACAAGTGAATGGACCATTATGTGTTATATTTAGCCAAAATCATCTTGTGGTAAATAAAGTTCCAGTTCAGAGTAGATGAAAACATGATGTATTCTTAAGATTTCATTTGTATAATTTTTTCACCTAACCTCAATAGCAAAGAAGTTCCCCCACATGTTGAAAAATCAATAACATTATCAGAAAATTCATTTTTGTGAACTGACCATAATATTCTTAATAATTTGTTGCCATACATAAAATTAAAATCTAAACATAGTGCAACTCTTCCAGAACACATTGATGCCAGTTCCATGTTCTCACATTGATCAGTTCACCTGTTGGAATGAGCTGAATTAAATGGAAGATAATGCTTGTGCTTTGTATCTGGTGTGGCATACAACACAGAGTGAGAACCTTCTCAAGAAGGAAGGAAAGTAGTGAGAAAGAGCTCCCTCATCAAAGAATCTGCTTTGAACTTTTCACTCATATGAAACAGAGAACTTTCTAAGAGAATTTTCTTTTCGTCTGAGAATCTTCTGTAGAGAATTATCTTTTTTATTCATAAGACCCTACTGATGAGCTTTAGCTAACTTAAGCATCAGTGACAAATGTAACCCAGTAATGGATTTTGGAAACTGTAGAGTTCGAGAGGCGTCTCACAAAAATTTCTTATGAGTATGGACATACAGTCAATTGAGACAGAAATACGGAACAAAGAACAAAGTGAAAGTTATTACATGTTAAGAATGCAAAACAGACACAACGCTGCATTCACATTATTTCTTCATACACACTTTGTTAAGGCATGGAGTAACATAAGCATGGCACAACAAACTTACAACTCCAGAAGAGAGTTGTAGCAATTATAAAAGGGTGTTGCCAAAGGCAATACTGCAGGAAAATTAATAAAAAAAAAAAACAGCCTCATTAAGTAATAGTATTAAACAGTAATGTGAAATAGGAAACATAAGATGATTTTTTGAGGAAAAATGCATAGAATTGCCTTAGATAAAAAAAAAGAGTGTCATATCAATCAAATCCTTTATTCATTGCTTTGGCTCAGAGAATTTAGCAAATTTCATAACTATTACATTTAAAAAAGAACTAAAAAGCATGTTAACATTCAACAGTTTACATAGTATTGGCAAATTTATGAAACACCAGCATCAAACTAAAACTGAAAAAAAAATTGCATCTAGTGAACAATACGATCCACTAGTGTATTGTCTGAAGAGTTACTTCAAAAGTTATGTAGTTCATGTCTGCCATATTTTTGGTTGAATGTCTCAGTTGTAAATGTCATCCGTGTGCACTGTTCATGACTGTTTACCTGTGTGTGCCACGTGCACACATTTGATTTTCCTTGACTCTTGCTGTCCTGTGGAGAGGGGGAAACACTGAGGTGGTTGAGGGTGCAGCTTAGATTGTGTTGTTTACTACACAAATATATGTTTAATGCAAATAATGATCCCTATTAAACTATTATTTGAATGATATGAATCGTTTACTTACTTACTTCCATTTTTGTTTTCGGTTTGTTGTATAGTTTTCAAGTTGTGTTTCCCCACAAAAAATCCACTATTCCTATGGCAGTCCTGTTAGTTAATCAGTTTTGTTAGGTAATCTCTTTCTATTATTAGTGATGTCACCCACTGGGCATTTCTTGAGGCTCACATTTCTGCCATGCTGACAACACCACAACTGTTTTGGCACATTGTTTACTAATTCAAAATTCATTTCATTCTCTGACAACATAGAGTGTGATGATACCAGTTGATAGTGTAGTGTAACCAGTGACACAGAACTACATACTAAATGCTCTCTATAGACTATGTATCAGACTTATAAATATCCTGTCTATGTGGTGTTGTATTTGACCAGTGGCATTGACATAATCGTATTCTGTATATACCCCACATATTAAAGGTATGTATATTACTAGTTTCCTGTGTATACACATGTGGGTAAGCATAACAACTTGACAATGATTTTGTTTCATATGTGGGTGCCTTAAGAAGTCTTCTGCCACTGTTATTTTCAAATGGGTCAAATGGCTCTGAGCACTATGGGACTTAACTTCTAAGGTCATCAGTCCCCTAGAACTTAGAACTACTTAAACCTAACTACCCTAAGGACATCACACACATCCATGCCCGAGGCAGGATTCGAACCTGCGACCGTAGCGACCGCGCAGTTCCAGACTGTAGCGCCTTTAACTGCTTGGCCACCACGGCCGGCCATTTTTATTTTCAATTTCACTAGTACTTTGTACTCAGTAGTAAGTGTAAGATGATGAGCTTATTAGCTTGGTATATATTTTGTATGCTTTCCCAATATTTTTTTTCCGGGTGGGGGTGTGGGGGGTAGGGGGAGAAATCCTGTATCTGTAGCTTGGTGACATGTATGCTAAATTAATACCACTTAGTTGCAAGAACCAATCAGCCTATTACAGACTCACCAAAACATCATTTTCTGACATGTTCCACACCCACAAGAATCATCTCATTTTTTGGGTTTATGGAACGAAAACTGAATCTAATCTAATAAACTAGTTGAGTGAATCTTGCTTCTTGTTGCCTAGTTTGCATAAGTGTGGTGTTTATTAGCTGTCACATATCTACGAACAATAAGCAAATCTTCCAGTGAGTGCCACACATTTTTTATAGATCCAGAGCCTTTATGCTCAGTAGGCCTATGCAATTTGCATATGACTTGGTGCTTTGAATACCGGTCTTTACTGTTTTCAGTCATTTTTCCCATTGACATTTTTATTCAGGTATTCGCTCCTCATTTGCCATTAGTATGTATAACGTGGACTTCAGAAAATCTTGTAAAAGATTGTAAGAATTCTGTGCTGAGCATCTCCACAATGATGGGTAATCAAATAAATCTAAGTGCAACTTTCAGAAGCAAATACAACTTTAAAGAATAGGCCGAATTACGCTACTGCCGTCTAGGAGTTTCAGGAAACAAACGATGACGATTTGTATGTATATAATTTCATATGCTTCCAAAAACGCGGTAAACAGTTTCATATACAGCTAAAGATGAACGTCTAATATGAGAGAACATTGTAGCAAGTTCAAGAAAAGCACACTAGGTCTCCAGATCATTAGCTGCACCAAAAAATTAAAATGCAGCACGGACAAAATGCCGCTTCTTGCTTAAGGTACCGGTAGTCTCGTTTCGGAAGTGGTGATGGTATTAAAGGGGTGTTTGGGGGTGGGGGGTTTGCAAAATGCTTCATGGAATTGAAGTAGCCGGAAAAAAATCTTTATAAATATTCCTACAAGTTTTCACACCATGCATGTTAGATTTATTCCTCAGAAATTCTGCCGTATTGCCAAATGCAAGGCAACCGAATGACATTTTTAAATGAAAATTGTTCTACAACATGCTTATGTCAGTCCACTCTGTATTGTTTACAAATTCAGAATAACTCTCATAAGTACTGGTGAGCAGCACAAATACTTACGAAGGACTGCTTATACGTTGAAAAATGTTTGTGCAAACATTAACTAAATAAATTCCTATATCATCTCCATCTGATAATCAAAACACTTCAACGTCAATTCTTTCACGCACCATCTGTGGCTCTGTGCCTTCACGCCCCCATTAACAACTCTGATGTGCGTACCGATTAGTAGCGTCTTTGAACAGGCTTGTGGGTGTTCCGCTTGTTTTGTGTGTATGAATGCATGTAAACAATTTCGAAGTGCACCTTGATTTTGAAATATGTATTTTCGTCAAGGTATTCATAGAACGTGATTAAGTGGACCTAATCGGAGTAAAGTTAGTTTTGCAGCTCGGACAACCATGTGAGTATTGTTTAGTAACTAACCTGCTTAATATTTCAGAATCCAAGTAGGCCTATTTATTTTCTGTAGGTACATTTGTTCATTTTCTAATTTAGAAAACAGCGAAAAAAATGAAAATACGTACATGATCGCGGAAAAATAGATAATTGTCGTGTTTATGGCTGCAAACTAAACCAAGAAATCTAAAAAGGAGAAAATATTGCGACTGGAGCTAGACAACTATGAACTCGCAAATGCTAGCACTTGTGTACGTTTACTACATGCTAGCTCTTAGAACTGTGTACATTTACTACAACCTATTGTTATCTATTCTGTTCAGTTGTGTTAGTGCAGTTCTGATGCTCAGGTGTAGGTCAGCCTGATATTACTTCACTGTGTCATGCCAGCTGTGATAGAGTCAGTGGACAAGTTTTACAGCCTAAGAAGTCCCACATTCTAATAAATTATGAGTTCAGTAGAGCAGAAAGGATCATAATAAGAAGACATGAGAGGGTTATGATACGTGTGTAAAGTTTTCATGTTTATGCTCTTTGAGAGTTTCCACATATGTTTTGCATCATTTATGTTGTCATTGTCAGGGAAGTGATGGTGGAAAGTCCATTAGCATATCAGTCTTGTGCCAAAATTTATTATCAGTTCTAAATTACATTTGATTATTAGAATGATTTTTTGTACTTCATACTGAGCACAGAGTAATCCATCTTAATAACTCATGTGAGTGGGTTTACTTGCAGCATATTAAATCTTTTAAATTATTGAGGAAGCAGTATTGGATCATTCCATGTCAGTTCAACCAGGGGCTCCAGCACATAGACTCAGATTTGACTGAAATTCAGTACACTAATTCTACCATGTGTGGAACACTCGTGTGCAAAGTATTAGTTTCCCCTGCCAATTAGTTCCAGAATTATGACTTGTGAAAGAAGGTGGTGTGACCCGGATATTGCAACCCGCATCTGGCAATCTATCTTCAGGCCCAACTTCAGGTCTTAGTAACTTTGGAACTATTCTACACAGTCCAGTGAAATTTTTACAACCCAGTAACATCCATTTAGAGAACACACTCCATGAATCAAAACACCAACAACATATTTCTGAGGGAAATTAAAAAATTCCAAAATGTGATTAAAAAATGTAATATGTTAAAAGTTACATATTGTAGGTGCCCTCTATGCTAAATATAATTCACTCAGAAAGGGTATAATTTTTTCTGTGGTAAGCTTAATGTGGCCTAAACACACACAGAACTTATCATGCCCATATCAGTCACAAAAACTGAGTTACATGCACATGAAAATACAAAAATTTGAAAAATTACCTGAGAAACATGGATTTTTGAAGTGTGGTAGCACAAAAGGGACAAGTAGTATCCAAGGCAAATTTCACACACTGCATAAGTAGACCATAATTATATATATCTCAAAATTTCAGCATGTTATTGCAAGACATTTGTGTACAATGGAAGTTGACAGAGATGTATTTGGTTATGTTTCTTTTTAACACAATTTAGCAAGTAATAGTGATGATGCAGACCTGAAGTTGGGTCTGAAGATAGATTGCCAGATGTGGGTTGCAATTTCCGGGTCACGCCACCTTCTTTCACAAGCCATAATTCTGGAACTAATTGGCAGGGCAACTTAAAATTTTGTACATGAGTTTTCCACATTTGGTAGCATTGTTGTGCTAAATTTCAGCCAAATCTGAGACTATCAGCTGGAAAATTTTCTCAAATTGGTTGAATTGACATGGAATAACCCCATTACCGAAAATTAAAGACTCTATAATTGTGCTGTGCATAATAGTGTATCATTTGACCCATGACGTCACAAATATGGCGGAAACGACCATAAACGACAATTCCAATATGGCGGGTATAAAAACGTCGCATACGTATCATAAAGACGAAAATACATAGAAAAACAACACACACACAGGTTTCACAAAAAGCCTAATGACTCTAACGGGACAAGCGTGGGAAATTGGGGGCGTTTGGGTGGGGAGAAACTAAATATACACAAATTTAGCCACCCACCGCCATACAAAACCACGCAAGACGACGAAAAAAATCGACATCACAAAACTCACCAAATACCACAAAACACATTCTTATCTGGAATCGGACACTTCCCTTGACCTATATAGATCTACAGTAGCTCCCGATCCCATAAATTAGGATCGAACACTTCCCTTGACCTATATAGCTCAACAGCATCTCCCGATCCCATCCCCCAATACAAAAATCAAAATACACCGCAAAACATTGTGAACAAACACTTCCCTTCACCTACATATATCTACAGCAGCTCCCGACCCCATAAATTGGGATCGAACATTTCCCTTGACCTATATAGCTCAACAGCAACTCCCGATCCCATCTCCCATTACAAAAATCAACATACTCCACCAAACATTGAGATTGAACACTTCCCTCCAACTATATAGCTCAACAGCAGCTACCAATCCCATAACTTAGGATCGACCACTACCCTTGACCTATGTAACTCAAAAACATCTCCCAATACGAATACCAAATATGGCGGATATAAAAATGTCGCATACGTATCATAAAGACGAAAATAGCCCTCAACCGAGAACTATTAATCCGGTCTTTCATATCCATTCCTGAACAAAAAACCACAACCGAATACACTTAATAACAAACTCAGCCGACATACAGCAGTCATCATTACATTAACCATCACACAAAACCGTTAACTCACTAATACAAATTCCGCTTCAAAAAGACGCACGCAGCACTCACCACTGACCAACAGCAAACTGAGCCCAACACACCAAACAAACGAAAACCATGAACATACCACCAGAGGGCACAACAAACAACAACACGACATCTACAAACACGCCACACTCACAAACCAAACTCCGCGCCGTAATGACGTCACACACCACAACACCCTTACGTCACGGGTCAAAGCCGACGCGTGAGATCGGATGTTTCTGTTGACCCAGGAAACCTTATTGGCTGTGGTGACAGGCTGATCTGTAGTGTAGCCCAAGGCCTAGTTTAGTTTGGAAGATGATGATCTGTTTTGGGTTGCTGAAGCCGATGAATATGCAAGGGCAATAAAAGGTTGTTGTAACAGACTGATCTGTCACATAGCCCGATGTCTACATTCATGTCATATTTGATGAATTTTGCTATATTTAATAAACTTTTTGTTATAAAAGCTAAAACTGAATGGAAGATTCAGAATATCTATATTATGTAATAGAAAAGTGTTCAACCACTATTTCAGTGCTAGACATTCATTGATTAATCTCTCTACTCTCATTGGTTGCAAAAAGTATCATTCTACTGTCTACGTGAAACTGGTGCATTGCCAACCCATGAGCAATAGAGGAACACCACTGACTACCGCTAGCCCTGATCTAGACTCTAGTTGATATACATAAAAAAGATCAGCATTCTGTCAGTTTTGACAGCCTCATTCACACATTTTTCATTGTTGATGATCCTGTTTTCTCCCAGTGCATTGATGGCTGCTTTATTTACAGCTCAAACTGGAAAATCCATTTTTCCTTCACATACCATAACATTTGTGAGTGAGTCTGATTGTCCTGTGAGTTGTTGCATATCAGAGCATGTGTTCTTCTTGCATGTGCACTGGTGAAGTTTCAAA
This sequence comes from Schistocerca cancellata, assembly GCF_023864275.1. Taxonomy (NCBI): domain Eukaryota; kingdom Metazoa; phylum Arthropoda; class Insecta; order Orthoptera; family Acrididae; genus Schistocerca; species Schistocerca cancellata. Next base: position 1,104,747,781 of record NC_064626.1, on the reverse strand, counting down.
TGGTTCTGGCAGATGGTAGTAGAGCCGTAGTAAAGTGTCAAAATGGCATCTACATACGAGTCACATTACAAGCAGTGTGCTATTATTGAATTCTTGTGTGCAGAAAAAGAACCCTTGGTGAACATCCATAAACATTTGTGTATGGTGATGCTGCAGTTGACAGGAGGACACTTGGGTGATGGGTAGAGAAAGTTACACAGCTACTGCCCCAGACAAACTGAATCGTGCAGATGTCATTATTCATGCTGACTGGTGCATCACAACTGGACAATTGGCTCCACAGTTGTCAGTCAGCATTGGAAGTGCGTCTGCAGTTTCACCCTACATCCAGACCTGGCACCCTTGGACTTCCATTTCTTTGGGCCGCTTAGAAATTCTCTATGGGGAAAACACTTTGAAAATGACAAGAGTGTCAGTCATGTAGTGAAAACATGGCTGCACCAACAGTACAAGAGTTTTTACCAGCAAAAATGGCTCTGAGCACTATGGGACTCAACTGCTGTGGTCATAAGTCCCCTAGAACTTAGAACTACTTAAACCTAACTAACCTATGGACAGCACACAACACCCAGCCATCACGAGGCAGAGAAAATCCCTGACCCCGCCGGGAATCGAACCCGGGAACCCGGGCGTGGGAAGCGAGAACGCTACCGCACGACCACGAGATGCGGGCTTTTTTTCCCAGCAGGGAATATATGCTCTTCCACAATGTTGGCTTACAGCCATAGAACATGATGGAGACTACTTAGAAAAATCGGACATGAATAAGACATGTTGATGTATATTGTCACCAAATTCTGACTCTTAACAATAAATATGTTCTGAGGGAAAAAAATGTAGCAGAAAAAAAAGTGGCAACTTACTTATTGAACGAGCCTTGTATGCATAACTACTGAACTGATTAACATGGACACAGAATTTCAACTTAGCAATGTATGGAAACCAGGGTTGGCAGTATTGAGGCATCGTCAGCCACAGAGGAATGAATCCAACGAGTCAACACAGGTATGGGATCGAAGTCAGGACACTTGAACTGGGCGTCAACACCAAGCCCACATGTATGCTGGACCATGACATGCAGCCCCGCTTTCCCAATGTCACGCACGCACAGACCATGGCCCATTTCTCAGGAAAGGGGCACTGGATGTCGACGTCCTCTGTGATTCGTTTACAATGGTGTTATGTCCCCATCTTTTGGCACCTGCACTTTTCTGGCGAGCCAGCACATATATTCGTGAGCCACTACACCTGAAGATCATGAGTAGCTGTCTTGTTGAAATATTGTGCAGTTTTCACTACATCATCAGACATAATGCCTGTGAACTGCTGAAGCAAGAAAACTTTTCACTACCTTGTCAAAAGTAGACATGGGAAAAGCGGCTGTATTGCAAAGATTTATAATTTGAAGCAGCAACTAGCAATAGCTATGGATTTAAAAAAAATATATTTAAATGAAACTAAGACTGGTTTTGGATTTATTACAAATCCATCTTCATGTGGCTCTTACAGATTTCCTGCTTGACTCTTAAATTATTGGTTCTGTGTAATTGTGTATATTTCATGTGACAAATTCCTCATGTCAATAAAATTCCACCCGGGGCACGCATTTTCATCTGTTCATTTCATTGTAATTTCATTCTAACGAGGGGTGTGTGTGTGTGTGTGTGTGTGTGTGTGTGTGTGTGTGTGTGTGTGTGTGTGTGTGTGTGTGTGTGAGCGCGCGCGCGTCTATATATATATATATATATATATAAAAGGCTCACCAGCCACTTGACCATCTTCTTCTGTGCGAATGCACAAACAGTGCCCGAACTCTTACGGGAATTGGCAACGCGCCACGAGTAATGAGTATAATGGGCGGGGGCACTACGAATGTAGTTCGGGACAATATGTTGAGAATGTGGGTTTTGCGGGAGGTGTGCCAGAGATAAATCGCTGCCATCACACTGTCCTCTGTGTCCTCGGTGGCTCAGATGGATAGAGCGTCTGCCATGTAAGCAGGAGATCCCGGGTTCGAGTCCCGGGGAAGGTAGCTTTGAGAAAGTTTCTCCCTTTTACATCCACAAGGGTCTTGAGGGAATTGCAGGAACACTGAAATCTGTGAAGCGTCTGCGCAATGGGACTCTGTTAGTTGAAACTTCTGGTTCCCGTCAAGTCACTTCTCTTAGGAAAGCAACCTGTCTCGGAGAGTACGCTATCGAGACCGAGCTCCACTCCACTTTAAACTATAGTAAGGGTGTTGTGACTTGGTGGATATCCCCAAGGACGAGTTGAAATCTGAGTGGACTGACGAAGGTATTGTCGACGTGCAGCATATTATGAAACGAGTCGATGGTGACCTAGTCAAATCCGACTCGTTTATTCTCACGTTCAATTGCCCGAGACTCCAAGAGCATGTTAAAGCGGGTTTCTTACGTTTGCCAGTACGGCCATATTTCCCCAACCCAATGCGCTGTTTTAAATGTCAGTGCTTTGGGCATACTACGTTGGGATGCAATGGGATAGCCACTTGTGGTAAATGTGGTCAGCCTGCCCATGAAGGAGCCGATTGTTCATCGCCTGTGAAGTGTGTGAATTGCTCTGGGAGTCACCCTGTCTGGAGCCGGGTCTGCCCCATCTATCTCGAGGAACGGAAGATACAGGAGATCAAAACAACTAAGCGCATCCCCTATGGTGAGGCCAAGAAGCTCTTTAAGGCCATGCAGCCTCCTGTGTTTACAACATCTTTCGCTTCCACTCTGCAGAAACTGGTACAGTTGGCCACTGTTGCTACACAAACGGAGGTTGCTAGTGTCAGCACTAATACCTGCGTTTGCCAGTGCACTTGTGCTGCTGCGGTTGTTTTGCAACCTGCAGCTCTCCCCACAACGTCGGACAAGGCCGTGGTTGCTGACATTGGGGTACTTCCTGCCCCTCCCCATATGGCACCTTCTGCCCAGGCGAGTAAAGCTCCAACTGTTGACAAGGTTCTGCATTCTAAGCCCCCCAAGACGAAGACGCCGAAGGTGAAGGTTTTGCCACCTGAGGAGACTAGTCAGGGTCCATCCGATGACGATGCCATCGTACTATCTGACATCTCCCCTGGGTCGCCATCAGAGCTGATGGACATTGATGTCGACTGGGGGCGATATTCTCGCCCTGGAATAAATCTCCGGCCAGTACGGGCTCTCCTCCAAAGCACAGGGGCAGGGTGAAAATTCAGGCACCCTGATCACAGGCTCCCATATTACAGTGGAACCTGAATGGGTTCAGGAAGCATGTGGCCGAATTACAACTCCTTGTACAAGAGTGCCCCTTGTGCTTATGTCTCCAAGAGACACATTTACGGGCCACTGATGCTCCTTCTTTACAGGGCTATTCCGTGTATCGAAAAGATGATCTGATGGGGAAAAGGGCAAAGGGTGGTGTTGCAGTTTTTGTCCATGACATGCACCACTCATCTGAGCTCCCTCTCGTTACGGACTTACAAGCAGTTGCCGTTGACCTTCTTGTGGGGCGGAGGCTCACAATCTGTTCTGTTTACTTACCACCTCAGGATGCAATAAACTCTGAGGCTCTCACAGACCTTATTACCCAACTCCCCCGCCCATTTCTCCTTCTGGGGGACTTCAATGCTCATAATGTCTTATGGGGCTCTATGACTACTTGCCCCAGGGGTCGCATTCTGGAAAGCCTCATGGCATCCGAAGAACTGTGCATCCTCAACTCTGGTGCTCCCACTCATTTCTGTACTGCTTCTGGGTCGTCGTCAGCTATTGACCTTTCCTTTTGCTCTCCAGCACTCGCGGATTCTGCTCTGTGGGAGGTTGCCGCTGACCTCCATTCTAGTGACCACTTCCCCCTTTGGATTCGCCTCCTGGATGAGACTGTGGCATTACAGTGCCACCCAGGTGGCATCTTTGCAGAGCTGACTGGACACTTTTTAGCGATTTAGCTGTTTTGGAACACCGTGCCAGCGTCCACGAATGGGTCGACCATGTTACAGCCGTGATCTCCCATGCTGCTGAATTGTCGATCCCATGGTCCTCAAGTCATCCCTTGGTGGAACACTGAGTGCCGCTCAGCCATCCGAGCCCGCCGTGCAGCAGCTCTGTGCCGCTTCAAGTGCCGTCCCTCAGCTGACAATCTTGTGGCCTTTCGGGCGGCAAGAGCCAAAGCGCGGCGAGTGATTAAAGAGAGTAAACGACGGTCATGGCAATCGTTCCTGAACTCCATCTCCCGCTCCACTAGTTCTACAAAAGTATGGGAAGCCATCAGGAGGATTTCCGGGAAACGCAGCCAACTACGTGTCACGGCATTGCTGCATCAGGGTTGTCTACTCATGGCGCCGAGAGACATTGCCCAGACACTGGCCATGTATTTTGCCGAATCTACTGCCACTATTAACTGTGATCCAGATTTCTGCCGCTACCGCACTGCCATCGAGAGGGATTACTTGGACTTCCGGTCTCCAAATTCTGAACCCTACAACTGCCCCTTCACAATGTGGGAACTGGATTCAGCGCTGTCTGTGGCTCATGATACTGCGCCAGGTGATGATCAAATCCTGTACAGCATGCTGCAGCACTTGTTGCTGCCATCCAAGGAAGTTCTCCTGAATTGTTTTAATATGATATGGTCATCCGGCCCGTTCCCTGACTCGTGGAGGGAGGCGATTTTGATTCCCCTCCTCAAACCGGGAAAAGACCGAATGCATCCCAGTAATTATCGGAGTATTGCTTTGACGAGCTGTGTCGGGAAGACATTGGAACGCATGGTCAACCGTCGCCTGGTTTGGCTGCTCGAGACCAGGCAGCTCCTTAGCCACTCTCAGTGTGGCTTTCGGAGATGTTGTTCAACTATAGACAACTTGACCCTGCTTGAGGCGGCCATCCAGCAGGCCTTCCTATGTAACCAGCATTGTCTAGGTGTATTCTTTGACATTAATAAGGCGTATGACACTACTTGGCGCCGCCTTATCCTCAATCAACTCCATCAGTGGGGCTTTCGTGGCCATCTCCCCATCTTCATTCGGTCCTTTCTTTCCTGCCGCCTCTTTCGATACCGGGTTGGTAATGTGTTATCTGATTTGTACGTGCAGGAGAATGGTGTTCCTCAGGGAAGCGTTTTAAGTGTCACCCTCTTTGCCATCGCCATTAACAGTATCACGTCCACTATCCGGAGTCCTGCCCAGTGCTCCTTGTTTGTGGACGATTTTGCTGTTTTCTGTTCTTCCTCCAGTCTTGTCACTGCTAGTCGGCAGCTGCAGCTTACAATAAAGCGATTAGAGGCATGGACTGCGAAGACGGGTTTTACCTTTTCTGCAGACAAATGTGTGTGTGTTCATTTTAATCGTTCTCGACCTTCTTTTACCTTCCCTGAATTGCGTCTGAGGGGCACCATTCTTCCTTTTAGGGACACTGTGAGGTTCCTGGGCCTCACTTTTGATTCCAAGTTGTCGTGGTTGCCGCACCTTAAAGACCTCAAGGCGCATGCCCTGAAGGCACTGAATATTTTGAAGTGTCTGAGCCATCGGTCCTGGGGAGCAGATCGGGCGCGTCTGCTGCAGTTTTATAGGGCTTTTGTCCGGTCGCGTCTTGACTATAGATGCTCTGTGTATGGGTCAGCGATGCCTTCGTATCTCAAGATTCTTGACGCAGTACACCATGAGGGTATCAGGCTGGCTACTGGTGCCTTCCGTACCAGTCCCATCCCCAGCCTGTGTGCTGAGGCAGGGGAACCGCTGCTCGCCATCCGGCGGAAACTCCTCATGGTGCGACGGGTGTGTCAATTCCTTGCCTGTCCTACCTCCCCTGCATACCCTACTGTTGCCCGACCGCCTATGGAATGTCTCTTTTCCAGTCGCCGAAGGGCAACGAGACCATTTGGGATTCGTGCCAAGCATTTGCTTGAGTCCCTTGGTGTGGAGCGTGTGGCACCCCAACTCCAGGGTTTTACCTGTCTGCCATCCTGGTTGCTCCAGAGGCCCAGCATCCTTTTAGACTTGTCAGAGTACCGGAGGAGCTGCACTCCTGCTTTTGTTTTTACCTCCTTATTTTATGATATTTTAAACCAGCATCCCGACCATGTACCAGTATTTACGGATGGCTCTAAACAGGGGGACTCTGTTGGTTGTGCTGTTGTTTTCCCTGATCGAGTCTTCAAGTTACGGCTTCCTGCAGCGTTTACCATCTTTGATGCCAAATTGTTTGCGATCTTGCGGGCATTGGAGCAGATGAGATGTGTTCCCAGTCTTAAGTTTCTCATCTGTTCTGACTCCCTGAGTGCCCTTCAGACCATGCAACACTTGTACCCAGCGGATACGGTCGTCCAGAACATCCACGATGCCCTACTCCACCTGCAACGGCAGGGGAAGGAGGTTTCTTTCTGCTGGGTGCCGGGGCACGTGGGTATTAGGGGAAACGAACTGGCGGATGTGGCTGCCAAAGATGCATGTTCCCTCCCTCACGTTGTTGAATGTGCCGTCCCCCTCCATGCTGTTACCTCCCTTTTGCATTTTCGTGTTATGTGTCAATGGGAAGAGGAGTGGCTGGCAGTCGGTGAAAATAAGCTGCGTCTGGTCAAGGCCACCACGCGGCCATGGCGTACGTCCTACCAGTCATGCAGGCGGGATGAGGTTCTCCTCACTCGCCTCCGCATCAGGCACAGTCCCTTAACGCACGGTTTTTTACTCCGGCGGGAGGACCTCCCAATCTGCAGTGCTTGTGGCGTCCAGATTACGGTCCGCCACATTTTACTTGACTGTCCTTTATTCTCTGACCGGAGGGCGGTGGTTTCCTTGCCACCGGATTTGCCCTCTATTTTGCAAGACGACGCAACGACTGTGGTTAAGGTCTTACGGTTTTGTGTCCTGTCCAATTTGTTGCCTCGGATTTTAGGGAGAGGATTTTAATGTGCTGCTGGGTGACTGGCTCACCCAGGCTTTAGGTAAGAGGTCCGCCAGTCACGATTACCTACTTGTTTCACTTCGATTTCTGTTCTCTTTTCCTTGTGTTTCCTTTCCTCTTTTAGTGCGTTTCTCCTCCTCTTGTTTTGCCTCTGTATGTGAGGATTTGTAACTGCGTCAGGTCTGTGTCTTTTAGCCGTTCTCCTTGTTCGGTGTCCATCTTCGTCCCTTCACTGCATGTGTTCCTGTTTCTATGCATTTGGGCGCTGATGACCACGCTGTTTAGCGCCCGAAAACCTCAAACCACACACACACACACACACACACACACACACACACACACACACACTCTCTCGAGTCCCGGTTGGGGCACACATTTTCATCTGTCCCCGTTAACGTATGTCAACGCCTGTAAGCAGCTAAGGGTGTTCATTTCATTGTAATTAAATTCTTCTGGGTTTGAGGCCGCATTGTCATCTGTAAAATTCCGATGTTTCGGTGACTGTTGCAAGGCGCCTTCCTCAGGGTGTATTGCTAACTGCTGAATGAGCACTAATTTGGATACTTATATACTATGCAGGAGTGCTGTCATTGGATGTGAGGGTGAGGAGGAAGGGTATTAGGAGTTCATTTTATTGGTCTTTGTATTGCGTGTTGTCATTGGCATAAATGGGCGTTTTCCACTGGAGTTTCCTTTATTGCTTGCTGTTGGTGGAAATTGGCGAATAGGAGACTGAGCGGCGACTACAGCATAGCATTATTTACTAACTGCCTAGTATTGACTAGGCCGCGTCAGCACTCTGTGTCCTCTCCACTGCAGTGGCCTACCGCGTGCCTGTTCCTCTGCAAGTGCTGTCCTTCCGCAAAGCTGTCACAGCTGGCAGCCAAGATGTTGGGAGTCAGTACCCGTCTTCTCTATTATATTGTCGGGTCACATGGCTATTTCTATAGCCTCTCTAATCTTCCTCTTCAAACTAAACAGCTGTTTCGCCAGTACGCGGGCTTCTAGAAATTTGATCTTGATCCTGCACTGTTCCTGATGTTCTTCCACCGCTGATTTGTTGTATTGTTTGAAGCAGATATATCTCTCGTGTTCAGTTAACCTTGTGCTTATTGGATGCCGAGTCTCACCAACATACACCAGTCCACATTCGCACCTGATTTCATACATTCCAGCGGCATGAAACTTGTCAATTGAATCTTTTATTGATCCCAGAATGTCTTTTATTTTGTTGTTGCAACAAAAAATCGGCTTAGTGCCTGCCCGACAGAGAATTTTGCCCAGACGTTCAGTAACCCCTTGTACATATGGTAACATGACAGTGTTCTGTGCTTCGTTCTGCATTTCCCTGTTGCCCTCCTCCTGTGCTATGGTTTTGTGTATCATCCTCATGTCGTAGCCATTAGCTCGAAAATGGACATGAGGTTCTGTAGTTCAGCTTGCAGATTGTGTTCATCACTGATCCTGTAGTCTCTCACCGACCTACAAATTAGCGAAAGAATTGGCTCCGAAGCTTAGACGTTTAGTGAGCCATACAGATTCATACATCAAGGACTCCACCCATTTTATAGCACTTTTGAAAGAAAAGTGTGTATCAGATAGGGATCTGATGGTCAGTTTTGATGTGAAGTCTTTGTTCACGAGTGTACCCATGACGGACACCATGAACATCTTAGAGGAATGCATGGCACTTGATATCTGCGAGCTAGTGCGCCATTGTTTGTCGACCACCTAGATCAGGTGGAAATGGGATTTTTATGAGCAGACAAATGGTGTAGCTATGGGTTCCCCTCTTTCACCGGCCGCAGCAGACATTTTTATGGAAGCGTCCGAAGAAACAGCACTCCAGTCTGCACCATTACACCTAGAATGCTGGCTATGGTTTGTTGATGATGCCTTTGTTATCTTGCCACACGGAGAAGAAGAGCTTCAAAACTTTCACGAACATCTCAACCAGCAGCACAGCAAAATTCACTTAACCGTGGAAACAGAAAAGAATGGGGTATTGCCTTTTCTCAACGTGGAAGTTTACCGTAAGCCAGAGGGGAAGCTTGGACACAGAGTTTATAGGAAGCCCACCAACACGGACAGGTACCTGCATGCATCCTCCCACCACCATCCTACGCAAAATAATTCAGCCCTGCAAACCTTAACTAAGAGAGCCTACAGGATCAGTGACGAACACAACCTGCAAGCTGAATTACAGAACCCCAGGTCCATTTTTGGAGCTAATGGCTACGACATGAGAATGATACATAAAACCATGGCGCCGAATGAGGAGGGCAACAGAGAAATGCAGAACGAAGCACAGAACACCATCGTGCTACCATATGTACAAGGGGTTACTGAATGTCTGGACAAAATTCCCCGTTGGACAGAAATTAAACCGATTTTTCGTAGCAACAACAAAACAAAAGACATTCTGTGCTCGACAAAAGATGCAGTTGACAAGTTTCATGCTGCCGGCGTTTATGAAATCGGGTGCGAATGTGGACTGGTGTATGTGGTTGAGACTCGGTGCCCAATAAGCACAAGGTTAACTGAGCATGAGAGATATATCCGCCTCAAACAATACAACAAATCAGCGGTGGCAGAATATCAGGAACAGTGCAGGATGAAGATCGAATTTCTAGAGGCCAGCATACTGATGAAACAGCCATTTAGTTTGAGGAGGAAGGTTAGAGAGGCTATAGAAATAGCCAAGCAACACGAAAATACGAATAGAGAAGACGGGTACCAACTTCTAGCGTCTTAGCTGCCAGCTGTGACAGCTTTGCGGAAGGACAGCTCTCGCAGAGCAACAGGTGCACGGTAGGGCACAGCGGTGGAGGGTACACAGAGCGCTGACGCGACCTAGACGATACTAGGCAGTTAGTAAATAACGCTACACTGTAGCCGCTGCTCAGTCTCCTGTTCGCCAACTTCCACCAGTGGCAAGCAGTAAAGGAAACTCCAATGGAAAACTCCCATTTGTGCCAATGACAACACGCAATGCAAAGACCAGTGAAATGAACTCCTAATACCTTCCTCCTCACTCTCACATCCAATGATAGCACTCCTCCATAGTATATAAGTATCCAAATTAGTGCTCATTCAGCAGTTAGCAATACACCCTGAGGAAGGCACCTTGCAACAGTCACCGAAACATTGGAATTTTACAGATGACAATGCGGACTCAAACCCAGAAGAATTTTATTGACTATGACAATGGCCACGGAAGCCTACATTTACATTTACATGAATTTCTCATGTATTTGTGTTATACATTTTAAAGTTTCCACATTTTGGCATGTGCACTATACGAGTGGTGTTAAATTTTTAGGAAAGTGGTTTACATACTATCCTATGTTTTATGGCTGCAAGCAGGCTCAACATTTACATATCCAAAAGAACAGTAATCACATGTATATAATTAAGACGATGGCAGCCAGTGATTCCTTCAATGCACATGCACACTGAGATCAAACTCATACAGGAATTGTTGAGTTGCCACAAGTGATGAGGCTAATGGGCAGGGGCATTACATCAAGTGTTTTGTGGCGTAAGTTGAGAATTTGGGTCTGAGAGTAGGTGTGCTAGGGTAATCCGTGCAACTGTGGTGACTAATGTTTCTGAATGGCTTAGTGGTCAGTGCATCTGTATGTGAAGCAGGAGACCCAATGGCGGAACTGGTGAAGGCGGAAAGCCTCGCTCGCGGGGTAGAATCTGAGCTAACTATTTGTAGTATCGTTCCCAGAACCGATCGCGGTCCTGTGGTTTGGAGCCGAGAAGAAGGCTTAAACCAGAGGCTCAGACGATTCTGTGGAGATCTGGGGTGCAAATTTCTCGACCTCCACTATTGGGTGGAGAAATGTAGGGTCCCCCAGAATAGGTCAGGCGTGTACTACACGCCGGAAGCGGCTACAAGGGTAACGGAGTACGTGTGGAATGCACATGTGGGTTTTTTAGGTTAGAGAATTCCCTCCCTAGGCCCGACAAGACACCTCGTGAGACGCGGCAAGGTAGGAGTAGGCAAAATGCAACAGGGAATAACAATATTAATGTGCTAATAGTAAACTGCAGGAGCGTCTATAGAAAGATCCCAGAAATGCTCTCATTAATAAACGGTCACAATGCCCATGTAGTACTAAGGACAGAAAGTTGGCTGAAACCAGATGTAAACAGTAATGAAATCCTAAACTCAGATTGGAATGTATACCGCAGAGAAAGGCTGGACAGTGAAGGGGGAGGTGTGTTAATAGCGATAAGAAGTGCAATAGTATCGAAGGAAATTGATGGAGATCCGAAATGTGAAAGTATTTGGGTGAAGGTCACGGTTAAAGCAGGCTCAGACATGGTAATTGGATGTCTCTATAGGCCCCCTGGCTCAGCAGCTGTTGTGGCTGAGCACCTGAAGGATAATTTGGAAAATATTTCGAGTAGATTTCCCCACCATGTTATAGTTCTGGGTGGAGATTTTAATTTGCCGGATATAGACTGGGAGACTCAAACGTTCATAACGGGTGGCAGGGACAAAGAACCCAGTGAAATTTTTTTAAGTGCTTTATCTGAGAACTACCTTGAGCGTTTAAACAGAGAACCGACTTGTGGCGATAACATATTAGACCTTCTGGTGACAAACAGACCCAAACTATTTGAAACAGTTAACGCAGAACAGGGAATCAGCAATCATAAAGCGGATACTGCATCGATGATTTCAGCCGTAAATAGAAATATTAAAAAAGGTGGGAAGATTTTTCTGTTTAGCTAAAGTGACAAAAATCAGATTACAGAGTACCTGACGGCCCAACACAGAAGTTTTGTCTCAAGTACAGATAGCGTTGAGGATCAGTGGACAAAGTTCAAAACCATCGTACAATATGCATTAGATGAGTATGTGCCAAGCAAGATCGTAAGAGATGGAAAAGAGCCACCGTGGTACAACAACCAAGTTAGAAAACTGCTGCAGAAGCAAAGGGAACTTCACAGCAAACATAAACATAGCCAAAGCCTTGCAGACAAACAAAAATTATGCGAAGCGAAATGTAGTGTGAGGAGGGCTATGCGAGAGCCGTTCAATGAATTCGAAAGTAAAGTTCTATGTACTGACTTGACAGAAAATCCTAAGAAATTTTGGTCTTATGTCGAAGCGGTAGGTGGATCAAAACAAAATGTCCAGACACTCTGTGACCAAAACTGTACTGAAACAGAGGATGACAGACTAAAGGCCGAAATACTAATTGTCTTTTTCCAAAGCTGTTTCACATAGGAAGACTGCACTGTAGTTCCTTCTCTAGATTGTCGCACAGATGACAAAATGCTAGATATCGAAATAGATGACAGAGGGATTAAAAAACTATTAAAATCACTCAAAAGAGGAAAGGCCGCTGGACCTGATGGGATACCAGTTCTATTTTACACAGAGTACGTGAAGGAACTTGCCCCCCTTCTTGCAGCGGTCTTAGAAGAGAATAGCGTTCCAAAGGATTGGAAAAGGGCACAGGTCATCCCCGTTTTCAAGAAGGGACGTTGACAGATGTGCAGAACTATAGACCTATATCTCTAACGTCGATCAGTTGTAGAATTTTTTTACACGTAATATGTTTGAGTATAATGACTTTTTTTGAGACTAGAAATCTACTCTGTAGGAATCAGCACGGGTTTCGAAAAAGACGGTCGTGTGAAACCCAGCTCGCGCTATTCGTCCACGAGACTCAGAGGGCCATAGACACGGGTTCCCAGGTAGATGCCATGTTTCTTGACTTCCGCAAGGCGTTCGATACAGTTCCCTACAGTCGTTTAATGAACAAAGTAAGAGTATATGGACTATCAGACCAACTGTGTGATTGGATTGAAGAGTTCCTAGATAACAGAACGCAGCATGTCATTCTCGATGGAGAAGAAGTCTTCCGAAGTAAGAGTGATTTCAGGTGTGCCGCAGGGGAGTGTCATAGGACCGTTGCTATTCACAATATACATAAATGACCTGGTGGATGACATCGGAAGTTCACTGAGGCTTTTTGCAGATGATGCTGTGGTGTATCGAGAGGTTGTAACAATGGAAAATTGTACTGAAATGCAGGAGGATCTGCAACGAATTGACGCATTGTGCAGGGAATGGCAATTGAATCTCAATGTAGACAAGTGTAATGTGCTGCAAATACATAGAAAGATAGATCCCTTATCATTTAGCTACAAGATAGCAGGTCAGCAACTGGAAGCAGTTAATTCCATAAATTATCTGGGAGTACACATTAGGAATGATATAAAATGGAATGATCATATAAAGTTGATTGTTGGTAAAGCAGATGCCAGACTGAGATTCATTGGAAGAATCCTAAGGAAATGCAATCCGAAAACAAAGGAAGTAGGTTACAGTACGCTTGTTCGCCCACTGCTTGAATACTGCTCAGCAGTGTGGGATCTGTACCAGATAGGGTTGATAGAAGAGATAGAGAAGATCCAATGGAGAGCAGCGCGCTTCCTTACAGGATCATTTAGTAATCGTGAAAGCGTTACGGAGATGATAGATAAACTCCAGTGGAAGACTCTGCAGGAGAGACGCTCAGTAGCTCGGTACGGGCTTTTGTCAAAGTTTCGAGAACATACCTTCACCGAAGAGTCAAGCAGTATATTGCTCCCTCCTACGTATATCTCGCGAAGAGACCATGAGGATAAAATCAGAGAGATTAGAGCCCACACAGAGGCATACCGACAATCCTTCTTTCCACGAACAATACGAGACTGGAATAGAAGGGAGAACCGATAGAGGTACTCAAGGTACCCTCCGCCACACACCGTCAGGTGGCTTGCGGAGTATGGATGTAGATGTAGATGTAGTGACCACTGTGTCTGGATGACACAGTAGTCAGCTCATCTGCCTAGTAAGCAGGAGACCTGGGTTCAAATCCTGATACAGTACAAATGTAAATCAGCGCCCACTGGAAAACTAATGTCTTTGATTCCATTGTATCTTGGTTTATGAAAGGATTTTTCCTTCCTTCTAATAACAAGTTTCATTGTTGTTATCTTCAGATCTGTGCTATAAAAACATTGTCAGTTGTTGTAGTGCAAGTGGAATACCATGACACCAAGATACTTCAAGACACGTGACCTACTTATTCTCCCAAATGCATGCAGCTGATGACACAACCACCTGCAAACCACCCCACACATTACGCCAGCATGCGGTAAGACTCCCCTAATGACTCAGCAATGCAGCATTGCTTCAATCAATGCAGCATTGCTTCAATCAGCAGTGCATGCCATTACTGCCAGATAGTAAAACAACTCATCATGAGAATGCTACAAATACTCAGGCCCAACGGCCTGCCAGCATTGAAGTTCAGGGAAGAGTCAGGCAAAGAGTCAGCCAAGGAGTGAGTGTAACTGCTTGTGGGTTCCTTGTTTCTCTTGTTCTTGGTTTTGTGTTCATCCTCTTTCCTCATATTTATATATCATAGACACTGTTGTAGTGCCAGGAAATGTGCGAGGGATGATCCTATGAAACCTGTTCTGTGCTCTCAATCTAACATACTAGATCATGTGACTTCATGTACTGAATCACACAACATAGTATCCAGAACATTCTAACAAAGAGGGTATTATGCCAGGCATATAGAGAAAGTACTTGGCTATGGCGTGGCTAACGTTGGATACCAAGGAAGTGTAGACAGGTTTAAATAGTTATAAATTTAAGAGTCCTCCAGGGATACTCTGTCAGATATGAGTTGATGTCTACAGAGAGTGTGAGTCTGGAGTTTTTCAACTTCCTTTGTGTTTCCACATTTTACTACTTCTGCTTCTGTCATCCTTTTGTCTAATTAGGTAAGTAAAATCTGTGTTTTAGTGTAGACTAAAGCCTCAACAGATATTACACCATTGCACCAGCATCTCATGGTTAAACTTCTTATCTTTTTGTGATGCAACATCAGACTCAAAGCTGTGTAGTATACAGCTGAGAAACCATATGGATGTGAGATGGATCATTGGCCATGATATCATTGCTATACACCCAGTTCTTTGAATTAAGCTGGCAAGGTAGTGGAGAGTCTGCCTAAGATAACTGTTGGAACCAGTGCAGGTGATTATAATAGGAGAACTTTGTGAGACTTGAAGGGAAAAAATGTGATGAGGAGAAAGTGCTAATATGAGTTGAAATAAGGTAGCACAGGTTGGAGCTGAAAGAATATCTGTGGTTAAGGAGTTGATGTAAGATGGCACAAGTTGAAGCTGGTAGAGCACCTGTAGCTGATGATCAAATACATTGGAATATTGTAGAGCTTAAGAAGTGTGACAAGGTGAGCAGTTCTCCCTGCAAAGAAAGGTGAAATTTAAAATTTGATATATCACAGATTCTTCTTGTAAATGGTTTATTTTAAGTCCTTCTGGCTAAAATCATGTTCTTGTAGTTTAAGTAGCTGATTTTAAATAATCTGTTGCCTCTCCTCAGCCGAAGAGGCAACAGCCTCCTCCGGCTGCTCAGCCGGAGAGGCAACAGCCTCCTCAGGCCTCACTCGTTCGGAAGGGGTCCCTTGGGGGAGTCCCTTCCAAGGACTTTACCAGTGTCTCGCAAGACGCTAACCAGTGGCTGAAGAAGCCTCCAGCTGCTGGTCAAAGGGCTTCATGCTCTTCCTCTGTTCCTGACAATGCATCAGGAAAGCCCTCCCAGCATGTGAACCCTCCTCCCAAGGATAAGAGAGAGAAGAGGAAGCTCTCTAAGAAGGCTAAGGACCTAGTGGTTCCCGCGCCACCGCTTCCTGTCAGCTCAGCCTCTGAGGATGAGGTTGAGCTTTGCGTCCCCTGATGACCTGGATCTCGCTGTCTCAGAAACGATGGCAATTGCGACGTCAGTCACTCAGTCGGTGGCAGCATGTGACTCTGTGAAGTAATTTGCTTTTTCAGTGCCTGCATGCACCTACAGGACACGCTTTGTACAATCCTCCATTGGAATTGTGGCGGTTATTTTGGCCATCTCCCTGAGCTACGACAGCTTCTAAGCATGACACCTGCTTTCTGCATTGCCCTCCAGGAAACCTGGTTCCCGGCAATGCAGACCCCTGTCCTTCGTGGTTACAGGGTCTATTCCTGTAACCGTAGTGTTTACAATAGTGTGTCAGGTGGAGCCTGCGTGTATGTCCTTACCTCTGTATATAGTGCTCCTGTGCCCCTTCACACATCATTGGAAGCTGTGGCTGTCAGAGTAAGGACTACCCAGGACATAACCGTCTGCAGTGTCTATCTCCCTCCAGGTGGTACAGTCCCCCTGGCCGAATTGGCTGCACTTGCCCCTCAACTCCCCACACCTTTTCTTCTCCTGGGGGATTTTAACGCCCACAATCCCCTGTGGGGTGGAACGAAGATTACTGGCCCAGGCAGAGCTGTCGAGAATCTCATCTCCCAACTCAACCTCTGCCTCTTAAACACTGGCGCCAGCACACATTTCAGTGTGGCGCATGGCACGTTCTCGGCCATAGATCTGTCATTGTGCAGCCCAGGGCTTATACCATCGGTCCACTGGAGAGTCCATGACGACTTGTGTGGTAGTGACCATTTTCCCATCTTCCTTTCACTACCCCAGTGTCGCTCCCATGAACACTTGCCTAGATGGGCATTTAGCAAGGCAAACTGGGAAACGTTCTCCTCTGCTGCCACTGTTGAATCTCTCCCCCACGGTACCATCGATGTGGCGGTTGAGTCACTGACTGCAGCGATTGTTTCCGCTGCGGAACTTACCATTCCTCGTTCGTTAGGGTGCCCCTGGCGAAAGTCAGTGCCTTGGTGGTCTCCGGAGGTCGCTGAAGCCATTAAAGAACATCGGCGGGCTCTTCAGTGACATAAGCGGCACCTGTCTTTGGAGAACCTCATTTTATTCAAACGTCTCCGTGCTCAGGCATGGCGGCTCATCAAAAGGTGGAAACAGGAGTGCTGGGAGAGGTACATTTCCACAATTGGTTCCCGTACTTCACCCTCCCAGGTGTGGATGAAGATTCGGCACATCTTTGGATTGCAGCACTCTACAGGTGTCCCAGGGCTTACCATCGACGGGGCGCTATCCACTGATGCCGATGCAATCGCCAAGCATTTCGCACAGCTCTATGTTCGGGCCTCTGCGTCGAGGAATTACCTGCCCACGTTTTGCGCGCTAAAATGCCGGGAGGAAGGTAAACGGCTTTCTTTTGCTTCTCGCCACCCTGAGGCGTATAACACCCCATTTAGTTTGTGGGAACTCCAAAGCGCCCTGGCACAGTGCCCCGATACAGCCTCTGGGCCAGATGGCATCCACAATCAGATGCTCAAACACCTGTCCCCGGACTGTCACCGATGTGTTCTTGCCATCTTCAACCGCATATGGGGCGATGGTGTCTTTCCGTCGCAGTGGCAAGAAAGTGCCATCATTCCGGTGCTGAAGCCTGGTAAAGACCCACTTCATGTGGATAGCAATCGGCCCATCAGCTTGACAAATACTCTGTGCAAGCTACTGGAACGTATGGTGAGTCGATGGCTGTGTTGGCTGCTCGAGTCTCGTGGTCTTCTGGCTCCGTACCAGAGCGGCTTCCGTCACGGCCGTTCCACCGCCGATACTTTGGTCTTCCTTGAGTCTGCAATCCACAATGCTTTTTTCAGGCGCCAACACCTTGTCTCCGCCTTTTTCGACCTCTCCAGAGCATATGACAAGACGTGGCGGCACCATATTCTCGCCACGTTGCACGGGTGGGGTCTCCGGGGCTCTCTCCCCATTTTTATTCAGAATTTTTTATCTGTTTGGACATTCCGCGTTGTAATTGGCACATCCCATAGTTCACTTCATATCCAGGAGAACGGCGTTCCACAGGGCTCTGTATTGAGCGTGCCCCTCTTCCTTGTGGCCATTAATGGCCTTGCAGCAGCAGTAGGGTCGTCTGTCTCACCCACGTTATATGCTGACGATTTCTGCATCTTTTTCAGCTCCTCCACCATTAGTGTTGCAGAACATAGGTTGCAGGGAGCCATACGCAAGGCGCAGGTGTGGGCCCTAGCCCATGGGTTTCAGTTTTCTCCTGCAAAGACTTGTGTTATGCACTTTTGTCGGTGTCGAACTGTCCATCCCCACCCTGAGCTCTATCATCAGGATGCCATGCTCAGGGTTGTTGACACTTACTGTTTTCTGCGATTGCTGTTCGATGCCCGGCTTACTTGGCTTCCACATATTTGTCAGCTCAAGCGTCAGTGCTGGCAGCATCTGAATGCCCTCTGCTGCCTCAGCAACACAACTTGGGGTGCAGATCGTACAACGCTGCTGCAGCTCTACAAAGCCCTCGTGCTGTCCCGACTGGATTATGGGAGTGTGGTTTATAGCTCGGCGTCGCCCTCAGCGTTGCAGCTGCTGGACCCCATTCACCACTGTGGGGTTCGACAGGCGACAGGAGCATTCCGCATCAGCCCTGTTAATAGCCTACTTGCTGAGGCTGGGCTTCCTCCACTTCGCATTCGGCGTCAACAACTGTTAGCCAACTATGCTGCCCACGTCCGTTGTTCGCCCCGTCACCCTAACTACCATCTCCGATCAGGCCATACAATTGGGATCCATGTTAGGTCACTCCTTCGTGAACTCGAGTCTTTGCCTCTTCCATCTGCTTTTCAGGTCCACCCACATACACCATCTTGGTGTATTCGTCGGCCGCAGCTTCGGCTGGACCTCTCACGATGGCGAAAGGATTCAGTTCCTCCTGCAGTCTTGCACCGCCAATTTCTTGCTCTCCTCGACGCATCCCGTGACTTGGAGGCTATCTATACAGATGGCTCGATGGTTGATGGCCGTGTGGGGTACGCTTATGCTCATGCGGACTATGTAGACCAGTGCTCCTTGCCGGAAGGCTGCAGTGTATACACCACAGAGCTAACAGCCATTTTTCGTGCCCTTGAGCGTATTCGTACCAGCACTGGAGAGTCTTTTGTCATTTGCAGTGACTCTCTCAGTAGTCTACAGCCTCTTGACTGGTGCTACCCACGCCATCCCATTGTTGTTGCCATCCAGGAGTCCGTTCATGCTCTTGAACAGCGTGGACATTCAGTGGTGTTCATATGGACCCCGGGACACGTTGAGATAGCAGGAAACGAACTCGCCGACAAGTTAGCCAAAGAAGCTACCCGAAAACTGACGCTGGAGATCGGCCTCCCGGCAACTGATCTCCGATCGGTGTTGCGCTGTTGGGTCTTTGGGATGTGGGCAGATGAATGGCGCACTCTGTCTGTACCCAACAAGCTGCGGCGAGTAAAGGAGACGACGACTGTGTGGGGTTCCTCTATGCGGGCCTCTCGCAGGGCCTCTGTTATTCTCTGTAGGTTCCACATTGGTCACTCTTGGCTGACGCATGGTCATCTGCTGCATTGAGAGGACCCCCCCCTCATTGTCGCTGTGGTGCAACCATGACGGTGGCCCATATGTTGTTGGAATGTCCTCTTTTAACCGCTCTCAGGCGAACTTTTAATCTCCAGGATGATTTATCATCTCTTTTAGGTGACAATGTCTCTATGGCAGATCGGGTTTTAAGTTTTATTCGCGCAAGCAGCTTTTATAGGTCCATTTAATTTTATTACATCACCCTCTTTTGCACTGTATCTTTTAATTCGTTTTGTGTTGTAATTCGACTCCACCCTAATCTTTTAGGCTGGAGGTTTTAACGTGTTGCAGAGTGGCTGGCTCATCCTTTTATTTTCGTGATCAGCCAGCCACGATCCTCTGCTGTACAGTTTTAATTCTTTCTGCCTTTCTTCTCTATGTTGTTTTTGTTGCTGTGCTCCGTTTTCCATGTTGCTTTATTATTGACCTTGGGGATGTACTTCCCCTGGAATTTTTAATTTGTGCTTCGACTGACTAATGAGTGGTTTCACTGTGCTCTGTGTGTTTATGAAACAAAGGACCTATGCAGTTTGGTCCCTTTAATCTTCAAACCATCCATCCTTCGATGCTTTTAGATAGATCAAAGCAGTTAAGGTGAGAGATTACATAATTCTGAAAACTTCCAGGAATCCCAAAACTATATCCCTTTGAGCTGGTTTAACACTACTGCAGAATGGATGAGTGAATTTTGTGGACTGTCTGTATTTTATGGACTAGCTTTGTCTAAAGACTCTCTGGGACAGCATAGAAAGTGTCGCATGAAGCAGTAAGTGGACCCAAGTGTAAACAGGTGGCAAGAGTAACCATTGGATTCAAAGTGTATATCAGCTGTCTTAGTATCTGTTCACAGCGTATATACATAGCTTTCAGAACAAACCAGTGCCCAGAACTATGAAAACTATAGAGAGACTTGTCTTTCTTAAATGGATCTGAGTATCTGTTCTAACCACCTTTCACTGGAATGTGACCACCCTAAATTTTGGGACTGAATTTCTCCGAAGAAGGAAGGTCGATTGCAGTGCAGACAGGTTATCATAACACCAAGGAATTTCAGGACGCAGTGATCCAATTTTACTATGTTGACAGCACGCAGCTGACGACGTAACCACTTGCAAACCATTCCACATTTTATGTCAGCTGGTGGCAAGACTTGCTGATGTAGAACGGTGTCAGTTGACAGTGCATTCCAGTGCACCAACAGGAAAATAACTCAGTGCAAGAACACTGTAGATTAATGGCCCTGGTGGCCTGCCAGCAACTAACTTCAGCAAAGAGTCATCAAAGGGGTCAATGAAGAGTTCTTTGATGGAGAGTGGCAGACCTTTGCGTTGAGTCAAGCAGTCTCCTCCAGCCAACCGCCTGCCACACTCCTCAGGATCTGAGGTTTGACACTTTTGGGCTGTCCATGGAATCCAGTGAAGCCCCATCTAGTCTTTGGCAGTGCAGTCACTCCAGCCTTCAAAAATGTTGTGCTAGTTTCAGATGCCTGTTGTTGCCGCCGCAATTGTGTAAGTGCACTGCCGATCAGCAGCGTGTGTGACCTTCAGCAAAAGCTGTCTCTACTGCACTGGTACGAAGATGCAGTGGATACACAGAGGGCTCTGCCCACCAGATGAAGGGTAGACACCTGAATCTGATCTAGCTCGATGAATAATATATTCACCTGCCTCGAGATGACTGGGTGTTTGTGTTGTCCTCATCATTTCATCATCATCCAGGAAAGTGGCGAAATTGGACTGAGCAAAGGTTGGGAAATTGTACGGGCGCTGATAACCACGCAGTTGAGTGCCCCACAAACCAAACATCATCATCATCATCATCATGAATAATATAGAGTAGAATTTATTAATGGAATATGCACTGTATGCTGCTGTTGTTGAGCTTGTGATTGTAATTCAGCAATCTTATTATGTCTCAGTGTTTTGAAGCCTGCAGATGCAGAATGAAAAGATATCCTTACATGGGAAGCCTCATCATCCTTGCTTCCTGGAACGTGGAAAATGAAAGATGTGAGTACTGTTTCCTTTTGTTCTTCATATGTGATATAAGTATAATATTTTTAATACAGGATTTACATGAGTGTATTGACATTCATCGTTCATCATTTACATTCATGATACATTCATTCGTCTTGTATACATGCTAGACGAAATACATTTAATCTAAAATGCTGGAAAAAGTTGGTTCCTTCATCTGAAGCATGTACCAAGACCGTAGAAGAAAGAATGTTATAAAAAAGTAAAAGTTTTATGTTATTATATACGTCACACTTTGTTATTGTAGAACGGCATTCAGAAAGCAGTGAGTGCTGGTGGCTGATCCAAATTTTAGGAATATACAACAACATTTTCGTTGATTTTACGAATAATTCTACAGTATAGTTTGTGCTTCTTGGAAAAGCTCACTCTGGGGAAGTTCTGCTTCTCTAAAATGGCAGTATGAGTCACAAGACCCGAGTGTTTTTTTTTTTTAATGCTACAAAAGCATTTGATTTAAAGAAACTGTTACTGCCTTGCATAGGGCCAGTGTCAGCAGAACAGCTCACAGAACTCTGTAATAAGAAGATACTGCTGCAGTGCTAACATGAAACTCTACATAAGCATCACAGCAGCAATAAACTAAATATGTAGTGATCTCAGGTTTTCTCAGCACAGTCAATTAATGTTGTGCTTCCAAGGGTTCTGCTGACTTGTTGTTTCCATTTTGGCAGCCGACCCTGTCGTGTTGTTCAGCTGTTGTGACTTCCGCTGTTACGTGTACGTCAGTACTCCAACCAAACTTTGAACTATTGTTGACCTCATGCTGCACTTAATAGCCAAATTTGATTCCCAATGCCCACCACTCCCTTTGATAACAGCAAAACTTGCAGCATCTGAAGAAGACAGCCAAGTGGTTGATCAGAATATTGTGCATAAAATAGAAACAACTACTCTGCAAAACACCCAGAAGCACACTATTAACCAAATACGAAGCTGTACCTCAGTCACTCACCCTATTTTTTTCTTTACATTGTCTGCATTATCAACATCAAAATGCCTCCTCCTCCCCCCCTCCCTCTCCCCCTCCCTCCTCCCCCTCCCTCCTTCCCCCTCCCCACCCCAACCCCCAATCCCTCTTCCTTCTATAATCTTTCCTACCACACATTATACTTTCATCTGATTTCCATTCTCATTCGTATTATTAACAAAAGCAACATTATAACAATTTTATATTGTATTTGTATGCCTCTTTCTTTGATAATATAGTGCTGCGGGAAGAAAGTTCTGAAAACATACACTCCTGGAAAAGGAAAAAAGAACACATTGACACCGGTGTGTCAGACCCACCATACTTGCTCCAGACACTGCGAGAGGGCTGTACAAGCAATGATCACACGCACGGCACAGCGGACACACCAGGAACCGCGGTGTTGGCCGTCGAATGGCGCTAGCTGCGCAGCATTTGTGCACCGCCGCCGTCAGTGTCAGCCAGTTTGCCGTGGCATACGGAGCTCCATCGCAGTCTTTAACACTGGTAGCATGCCGCGACAGCGTGGACGTGAACCGTATGTGCAGTTGACGGACTTTGAGCGAGGGCGTATAGTGGGCATGCGTGAGGCCGGGTGGACGTACCGCCGAATTGCTCAACACGTGGGGCGTGAGGTCTCCACAGTACATCGATGTTGTCGCCAGTGGTCAGCGGAAGGTGCACGTGCCCGTCGACCTGGGACCGGACCGCAGCGACACACGGATGCACGCCAAGACCGTAGGATCCTACGCAGTGCCGTAGGGGACCACACCGCCACTTCCCAGCAAATTAGGGACACTGTTGCTCCTGGGGTATCGGCGAGGACCATTCGCAACCATCTCCATGAAGCTGGGCTATGGTCCCGCACACCGTTAGGCCGTCTTCCGCTCACGCCCCAACATCGTGCAGCCCGCCTCCAGTGGTGTCGCGACAGGCGTGAATGGAGGGACGAATGGAGACGTGTCGTCTTCAGCGATGAGAGTCGCTTCTGCCTTGGTGCCAATGATGGTCGTATGCGTGTTTGGCGCCGTGCAGGTGAGCGCCACAATCAGGACTGCATACGACCGAGGCACACAGGGCCAACACCCGGCATCATGGTGTGGGGAGCGATCTCCTACACTGGCCGTACACCACTGGTGATCGTCGAGGGGACACTGAATAGTGCACGGTACATCCAAACCGTCATCGAACCCATCATTCTACCATTCCTAGACTGGCAAGGGAACTTGCTGTTCCAACAGGATAATGCACGTCCGCATGTATCCCGTGCCACCCAACGTGCTCTAGAAGGTGTAAGTCAACTACCCTGGCCAGCAAGATCTCCGGATCTGTCCCCCATTGAGCATGTTTGGGACTGGATGAAGCGTCGTCTCACGCGGTCTGCACGTCCAGCACGAACGCTGGTCCAACTGAGGCGCCAGGTGGAAATGGCATGGCAAGCCGTTCCACAGGACTACATCTAGCATCTCTACGATCGTCTCCATGGGAGAATAGCAGCCTGCATTGCTGCGAAAGGTGGATATACACTGTACTAGTGCCGACATTGTGCATGCTCTGTTGCCTGTGTCTGTGTGCCTGTGGTTCTGTCAGTGTGATCATGTGATGTATCTGACCCCAGGAATGTGTCAATAAAGTTTCCCCTTCCTGGGACAATGAATTCATGGTGTTCTTATTTCAATTTCCAGGAGTGTATGTGACAAATACTGTTGTGTATTATGTATACATTTTGCAGCAGATAATTCCCCAAGATGAAGATGAAATGGGAGATACGATACTGTGTGAAGAGTTTGACAGAGCACTGAAAGACCTGAGTCGAAACAAGGCCCCCGGAGTAGACAACATTCCATTGGAACTACTGACGGCCTTGGGAGAGCCAGTCCTGACAAAACTCTACCATCTGGTGAGCAAGATGTATGAAACAGACGAAATACCCTCAGACTTCAAGAAGAATATAATAATTCCAATCCCAAAGAAAGCAGGTGTTGACAGATGTGAAAATTACCGAACAATCAGTTTAATAAGCCACAGCTGCAAAATACTAACACGAATTCTTTACAGACGAATGGAAAAACTAGTAGAAGCCGACTTCGGGGAAGATCAGTTTGGATTCCATAGAAATACTGGAACACGTGAGGCAATACTGACCTTACGACTTATCTTAGAAGAAAGATTAAGGAAAGGCAAACCTACGTTTCTAGCATTTGTAGACTTAGAGAAAGCTTTTGTCAATGTTGATTGGAATACTATCTTTCAAATTCCAAAGGTGGCAGGGGTAAAATACAGGGAGCGAAAGGCTATTTATAATTTGTACAGAAACCAGATGGCAGTTATAAGAGTCGAGGGACATGAAAGGGAAGCAGTTGTTGGGAAGGGAGTGAGACAGGGTTGTAGCCTCTCCCCGATGTTATTCAATCTGTATATTGAGCAAGCAGTAAAGGAAACAAAAGAAAAGTTTGGAGTAAGTATTAAAATCCATGGAGAAGAAATAAAAACTTTGAGGTTCGCCGATGACATTGTAATTCTGTCAGAGACAGCAAAGGACTTGGAAGAGCAGTTGAATGGAATGGATAGCATCTTGAAAGGAGGATATAAGATGAACATCAACAAAAGCAAAACGAGGGTAATGGAATGTAGTCAAATTAAGTCGGGTGATGCTGAGGGAATTAGATTAGGGAATGAGACACTTAAAGTAGTAAAGGAGTTTTGCTATTTGGGGAGCAAAATAACTGATGATGGTCGAAGTAGAGAGGATATAAAATGTAGACTGGCAATGGCAAGGAAAGCGTTTCTGAAGAAGAGAAATTTGTTAACATCGAGTGTAGATTTAAGTGTCAAGAAGTCATTTCTGAAAGTATTTGTATGGAGTGTAGCCATGTATGGAAGTGAAACATGGACGATAAATAGTTTGGTCAAGAAGAGAATAGAAGCTTTCGAAATGTGGTGCTACAGAAGAATGCTGAAAATTAGATGGGTGGATCACATAACTAATGAGGAAGTTTTGAATAGGATTGGGGAGAAGAGAAGTTTGTGGCACAACTTGACCAGAAGAAGGGATCGGTTGGTAGGACATGTTCTGAGGCATCAAGGGATCACCAATTTAGTATTGGAGGGCAGTGTGGAGGGTAAAAACCATAGAGGGAGACCAAGAGATGAATACACTAAGCAGATTCAGAAGGATGTAGGTTGCAGTAGGTACTGGAAGATGAAGAAGCTTGCACAGGATAGAGTGGCATGGAGAGCTGCATGAAACCAGTCTCAGGACTGAAGACCACAACAACAACAACAACAATCCCCCAAGGTAGATGTTGGTATGCTGTAAGGATAGAATCAGATTCCTTTTTTTACTTATTGGTATTTATCACAACACGTATTTTGCCTTAAAAACAATATCTGAGTTGTTATACTTTTTATTAGTTAGTAACATTAAATAACAATGTATTATTAAAATAGTTTGTTTTCTTCATTTTGTACTGGCTGCATAACAGTCTTTCTGTGTCTGCTGCTTAATCCTGTGGTGAGGGTAGTATTATAATATACATCAATAAATGAAACAAATTTTCCATTAATTAAGCAAAATATATAAACAATTTTTCTGCTGAGTATCATTTGTCATAGAAACGTCTCCAGTAAAATTTGGTGATTTCTGTATCCTTTTTCGTGTGTATTAAACTTCATGAACTTCAGAGTAAAAGTAAACTGTTGTAGTGACCTAAATTAAAATCATGTTGTCGTCTGTCCGTCCTCCGCTCCCTCCCTCTCCTAGAAACAGAAACTGTGAGTGGATGTTGTCATGTGGAAAGTGTCATACACTTAACCTGACAGTTTCATTTAATTCCTTGTGACAACCACCTCTTCTGGGCAAATGCTCATGGAGCTTATTATGGCACTTGATTTATGAGGTACATATAGTGCTTGGTGATGAGACTCCACAGTATTGAACTGATTTGTCATCAAAATAAATTCTGATACAGCCTTATGGAAATTTTGACATTATTACTGGAGTAAATTAAACAAATGAAAAAAAACTAAATGAATGCCCTATGTGCAGTGTAGTCTGAGAATATATATCCTTTCTCTTGGGCTTATGGGCAGATGGACCCAGTGGTGTTGAGTAACAAAAGGAATATCTTAAAAAGTGGCACTTACAAAAAATTTGAATTCACTGCTGGCCATTAAAAGTGAAACACCAGAATAGATAGCACATAATGAAATATCAGTTATTATGCATGTATGGTATAGTGGGAAGAATGAAGCATACATGATTACTTTTGTGGCTGATTTGGGGGGGGGGGGGGGGAGATACAGGCTGTGAAATTTATCACTTAGAGCTGCCACCCCAGGCAGTAATAATGACACTAACCTGGCTGGGCATCTAATTGAAATGAGGTTTGATGACAGATATGAGTTCCTCACTCCATACTGATTCAGCTTTATGCAAGAGTTCATCAGTCGTAGTGAAGGAGTACCAGCCTCTCAGCAACCCATGACAAGATGTTTTCAGTAGGTGGGAGAACATGCTGTCCAGGGCAACAATTGAATGACCTCTGTATCAAGGTAGGTGAGGACATCATGGGCAACATATCTTGCATTATCTTCTTGAAAGATAATATCACAGAGTATGTTAAGCCACTGTTGTTAACACATCAGAAATTTAACGTCTACTGACCAAACTACTGGTCATGTGAACAAGAGGTGATCCTGTTGTGTATGCAATGGTTCTATATACCACCACACCATGTAGAGGGCTCTTATGACAATGATAAATACAAATTGGCAGAGTTCATTCTTCTCAAAGCCTCCACACATGGATATGTCCACCATGGTTCTGTGTGCAGAACCAGAACTCAACTGAAAAGATGACATGGTGCCATTGTTGTGTCCATTGTTGTCGTCGTGTGCACTGCTGTCCATGTACCACTCTGCTGCCACATCAAGAGAAGCCTCAACATTGGTCTCTGTGGTGCTTAAGACATCATTGTACTGTCCATGTGGATGTTGTTTTGATGCAAAAAGTCTATTTCTGGACTCAAGGTACATTATGTTGCTGTACGATACTACCAGGCTGATCGAATAGCATGTCAGTTCTCTCGGGCACTAGTTGTGTGGAGCCTATTAGACTCTGTATGGCACTGAGTACCGCCCTCCTGAAACCATCTATTCCATTGCATGGTCATAGGATCATGACCTCTTTGTAGCAATATTGCAGAACAATGTACTGCTGTCTTGATAGGCCAAGATCCTGCCACTGTCATATTTGACACATTCTGGTAGGCATTTCTCCTTCTTAGATGAGATATAACATGATCATCTCAAAAACAGTTAAAACCGAAATGTGATTTTTGAATGAAAAACCCATTGTGTAATATTTCCTTATATACATAATGTACACAGCATTTTTCAAACATACTCTATGTGGTTCTGGTGAAATACTAATAATTTGCATATCCTAAAATGAAGTAGACTTCATGCCTATTTGACATTTGTTGCATGCTTTTGTGTAAATGTCACAGTGTATTTAATAAAAAAGAAAAGGAAACATTGAAACCAAAAACTTTTTGCCCAATACAGTGTGTTAGTACACACTGACTGGAATTAAAGTCAACCTCTGAAAATAAAGTTCAGTGAATGAAGTCAGAATGGTGGATTGGGCAACATTGGTGACTCAGAATGCTGCCTGTGTAGTGGCTGGAGTTGACAACCTGCCCCCACTGTAGTTCTGTTGAGCATTGTGTGTGTTCTGTGTAAGACCTGTTGGACAAAGTGCTTGTTTAGTGCGTTGGTTCTAAACTGACAACAGGATAATGGATGAGCAAAGGATCAATTTCAAGTTTTGTTTTAAGCTTGGCAAGACACCGAAAGAAGTGCATGCAATGCTGGGACGTTTTTATGGGGATCAAGCACTGTCTGTGAAGTGTGTGTATGAGTAGTTTACCCATTTTTGAGGAGGCCAGGAAAGTGTTTCTGACAACCCCCATACCGGGTGACCACCATCAGGGACAAAAACATTGAGAAAGTGAGGACATTGATCATTGAACGACTGCTGATTAACTGTGCTCATGATAATGGATGATCTGCAGATGAACCATGAATCTGTGTGACAAATCCGCACTGAGGAATTAGGGAAGGGGAAAACATGTTGTTGTATGCCACATCACTTGACTGACGATCAGAAGCAGGCACGTTTAGAGGCTTCACAGGATTTTGTCCAAACAGTGGATGCGACACCAAATTTCTTGAATCTTATTGTCACTGAGGATGAAACCTGGTGTTTCCGGTACGACCCAGAAACAAAACCGCAAAGCATGGATGGCATTCCCCAACATCACCTCATTTTAAAAAGTTCAGAGCCAAAAAATCATGCATCAAAACGATGCTCATCACCTTTTTTGATAGTCAAGGCATTATCCACAAGATATTTCTACCTGAGGGAATGATGTTGAATGCTGCTAAGTACATTGAAATTTTGACCCTTTCATGCAACGTCTATGCAGGGTACGACCCCAGTACACACAACAAGGTTCCTGATTTTTTGTTCACAACAACATTTGCCCACACACAGCCAATATTGTCAAACAGTTCCTGTCAAAAAAGGGGGTGGTGCAACTTGAACATCCACCATACTCATTGCGTATCAATCCTCTAGACTTCTTCCTAATCCCTCAACTCAAACTCGCTTTGAAAGGAAAGAGATTTTACTATATTCCTGACATACACCAAAATGTGGTGTGGCTTTTGAACACCATCCCAAAGGAAGTCTTTGTGCAAAGTTTCCAGGACTCATATCACAGAGGTCAGTGGTGCATTGTTATGGGGGTGACTATTTCGAAGGACTGTAAGGTAACTGTAGTTCGTAGTTCATCTACGTTAATGTTACAGGACTATTCACCGAACTTTATTGTCAGAGGTTGTAGTTTAAACTGGCTTATTCTGCTTCCCAGAAAAATCATATGTCACATTATTTCAAAACCATTAATTACCTTAACATTAATTTTCAGGTGTTTGAATGGGCTGATGTATCGTTATCATCTGCATTTCTCACAAGTGTCAGACTTTCTGGTAGTAAGACACAGAAAGATGTGGTTGCAGAGTTGGCTGCAGCAGCTGGAGTTTACATACAGTGGGACTCCAGTGAGAAACCGAAATTGTCTGGCACATGGATGAATATTTTAAAAGCACAAGTAAGAAAATTTTTCTTGGGAGGTTCTGTTAGAGAAATTAATGATGTGTATATTGAAAATTAATTTTCACCTCTGTTTTTCTCTTAGGTCATTTTTACTCGTTATTTATCAGAGACAACCAATCATGCTCTTGAACTAAGTCAGTGCACTAGTGAAGATTCATCAGTATTGACTGTTAATGGTAATCAAAGAAAAGAAGTAGCACATGTACCACAGAAACATGATTTACAAAATTTGCAGGTTTGTATTATTAACATGTCTTAACAAGTTTGACATCAGTTATGCATTATTCAGTTTCTTCCCATTTAACCAGTATTTATTAATTTTTTATTTATTTATGTCTGTTTACGCCTTGAGTCACAACATGGTGATCATTCTGTTGGAAAAATTATCGGTCACTAATCTGAAAAAATAATTGTGTTACCTAGTTATATATACCTAGACCATGAATTTAAGAGGTTTCAGTAAGTTATGTCAGCAGTACACAGAAACTTATTTGCCTGAGATAAGTTGCACTTCCTGTAGAACAGTATCTGTAGTGACACGAAACATACACATTTGCGATAAATTTAGACTGTGAGACAAGTGATTAGTATTGACTGTTCAGGTGGGCAGATGGCAGTGTTGCCGGATGTGGCTTACGGAACCCTGTGCTTGCATTCTCTAGCAACAGAAACAAAAACCTTGACAAAGTGCAGGTCGTATATGTACATGTAAATTTATTTACAGTTCCTACTTGTAATAAATAAACTCAAAAAATTGAAAAGAGCTGTTTAGTATCTGATATGCTGAAGTACCATAAAGTTATTTGCAATCAGCGCCTGAAGACCATGCAATAGTCAGCCGACTGCAGACTTCATGATAGAAATGAAAGCTATTTCTGCAAATTGTTGAATATTCACATTTCATTGCTAAATATTACAGAGTGTTTACAACCTGGGAGATCCAGAAAAAACCTGGGAATTTTTTTATCCAGGAGAAAATCTGGAAAAACCTGAGAATTTTACAGTGTTTTAGTTTTCAGTTAAATTTTTTGTAATTTTGACTGGTAAGAACTGATACTCTAACAAAGGATATTACTGTATCCTGCTACTGCAGAATAAAACTTCAACAGTAAAACATAAATGAGAGAAAAAAAAGGAAAATAACTTAAATTGCAAAGGAAATGCACCATATACGACGACGACAACCAGTGCTCATGCAAACGTCTGCCAACAGCAAAATGTGTCAAAGGCTTTAGGAAGACTATGCAATCCTTCATAACAACAAATTGCCTCCGATGAGCGTGAAGTCACAACTGTTTACATTAGATTTGTTTTAGCAGTTATGACCGGTCTCATGTGCATGCGCAGTTGAGTCGCATTTGACTAGTAGATTTTCCTGCTTCTGGCTACAGAAATGTGGCTGTTGGCTGTACAAGCAGTCACAGCAAGCAGCTAGATGCTACCGGGAAAAGGGGGTGCCAAATTCATATTCTTGAGGAAAAAAACTTGTTTCACAAAGCGCTTAGCATCCAGTGCAAATTTGTCTATCGATCATTCATATGATTTTGAAACGCTTCCCTGTTGGTTTTTGAATACATTTTAAGTTGATTTCTGAATGAATCATAAGTTTATTTTTGAATGCTTGCATAGTGTACGTGATGTCTCTGTCAGGAGAATCCTTGTCGCATCTAGAAATAAACTTTCCGTAGAGAAGAGGGAACGGGGCTATATGAGTTGAGCGGAGTAAAACCGAACGGATGAATGCCAATGGCTGTCTGATTATGTGGTTGATTGGGTTTGCAAATGATCAGCATTGTTATAATTACTACCGAAATCCACAGATTCAGACTACCAGAATGGAAATAAAAGCATAACAGGTAAAGGTGTATCCAAGAACATGAAATTTCTACAGAAAATTTGTGGCCAGATCGCTACACTACTAAGGACCGGTTGTACAGTCACCGGCTAGCAGCCGCTTAAGTTCTATTCTGGAAGTAACGCGGAAAACATGTTGTACAAACACGTAATAACGCCTAACCGGAAAATAATTGCGGGGTAACAAAACCTGTGATTCTGTAAGGGTTAGTAAAGTTAATCGGTGAACAAATTTTGACAATGGCAGGAATAGCTACAGAATTGGTGATGACAAGATTGTTTGTTAGAACGAGGAAGGAGAAGAAACGGGGACATCACACAAATTATGGAAGAATAAGACGATTCCAAATTTATATAAAAATTTTGTAATACTACTTTTCGATCTCATGATTGAGAAACTGGTGTGTATGAATGAAATGTAAAACTATTTCCTAACATAAAGCTTTTTGCTTGTAGTAGACCTAATAGGCATTTGATATTGGTACTTCGTGAACTATATTCTGTCATGCCATAAAAGTGGCCATTTTTGCCAAAACAGTCTGGTTTATTTGGTGTGTGTTACAAAATTGCTGCAATATTAGAAAGGGCTATTTTGTTTTATCTAGCAGACAGTGACAAAATAGACGTAATCAGATTGAGAAACCACACCAGTCTTGGGTATTATTTGTGATAACAGCTTCTTCAGTATTAGATAACGACATTTCGATTTTTCATGTAGCAAAACATTTGACGCATTTTGATAAGGTAATAGATTCTTTCGCAGAAAGGAAAACATGCCGTGTAAAGCTGTAGCGAGATTAGAGAGAAAAAAACGCTAGGAGTAAGGATTGAAGAAATGTGTAATATTGTGCTTATCTCTTGTCTTTATTGGTTTTATGTATCCTACATTTAATTTTATCTCACACAAAACAGCAAGTTATTAGTTAATAGGCAATAAAGAGTGCAAATTTCCTTAAAAAGAAAAAAAGAGGGGCAGGCTGTCAAACCAGTCGAGTGGGATCAGGAGAGACACCACAGGACATTTCAATTTCCACTGTCCTGAATATAGTTTTAAGGCATCCATTACAAAATATGCACGTTTCAATTCCACAGAGCGAAATACAGTGACATGCAGCAGAAGAATGCTTTATGAAGAGGCATGGCACTGCCCTTTGGCACACTTAAAACCAAATAATATGTCTTACATTTCCTTGAATACATTTGTTGTATGTTTCAGACTTTTCAGAAAGATGTGCACTACAAGATGAACATATTTTTGAAAATTCAATTTTTTTTTGGTATTGACCCGGTTTGCTAATATCGTAGATCCGGGGCTGATGCGCAGAGCAGTCTGAGTTATAGTGGTTAGTCTCCATTTGACTTGTATTTACAGATAGTGATTTTGCTGTTTCCCCTTTGTTTACTCTCACATCAAATGAAAACAAAACGGATATCTGTGGCCGGGAGCTATCAAGTGAATTAAAGTACATTCGCATAATTACGGAAGGATAAAATATGTCATTAGTTTCAGATTTTATTTTATTTCGACCTTTCTGAAAGTCAAGCATTAATTGCGTTGCAGAAAAATGAAGTTATTTTTGTCTGTTTGCTAAAGAAATTTGATTTTTATTACCGGTAACCTTTTCCCACAGAGGCAGTCAGTGTATTTGAAACGAAGTGTTTAATTCCACAGTATTGGCTAGTTTCAACTTTTCGCTGCATTTCAAGCGCCCGTTTTCATCTTCTAGCACTTATGGCATTATGCTTTAATAAAGAACCAAACATGATACAATACAGTACTGGTGCTCCAAGAAAACTTACATCCTGAAAACGACATTGGAAAGCTTAATATCAGGTCGAGGTATACTTCATTCGGAATCTCGACATACGAATGTGCGCATTAAGTATGCACTTTAAATGTGCATATTTTAGTGTGGCTCACGAAATTCCGATGCTCTTGGAGTGTCCTCTGCTGTCTTGTTTCTTTTATGACATAATGTATGAAATTTTAATGTTTTACACGTACGTACATACAGGCTGCCTACATCATGATAGCTGCTCAAGCATGATGTCGCCTTTTATCTGCGCTCTCTGGCAACTGCTGAAACGAACCTATTTCTAAGAGGTCACAGGAAAATATTGCGAATGGTGGTTTGAAAAGCGTTACTTTCAAAGTAAATATCCTTTTACATAAGTTGAACTATGTGCGAGAATGTACCATAAATTTATTAAATCACAGAGACTCTCATTTAAAAATCAACTCTTTGGTGACGAGCCATTTAGAAGAATTTCAAACCCTGAAGATCAGCCATTTATGTCATTATTAAAAAATTTACTGATACATTTGTGTGATATATCTTACAGTGTAACAAGCGCAAAAAAGATCAACGTTATATGCGAAAGCTTAGCTTCTCTTGCAGCTTATTAACCTTAGAGACCAATATTATATGTGAAAGCTTTGGTTGTTTTGTAGCAGCGCTATGTATATTAATTTAAACTATTAACTTTCCCTGTTTCTGTGTTCATGCTACTTAACAGTGATGTTGCTGTTAGCTGACTACATCACGTGTCCTATGCTATGAATATCCGCTGTCATCAGCTGGCAAGATCAGGTGACATGAGCTATGACTGGCTTACTAAAGCGCATCGCAATCTCGATTTCAATGATTCGGAAAGTTGGTGGAGTTCCAATGTATACTTTCATAAAATGAAAATACACAGCATACATGTTGCTGCACATCAAAGATATTTCCAAAACGTGTCTTTTTCCCTGAGTTTCATTTTCTAAAGTGCCGGGAAATCCTACGCCCGTTTATAAAACCTTAACCATTCAAAGGATTGATAAGGGAAAATATACTGTCACCTAACACAGAAAAAGCCTGTTTTCACCCGGGAGAAAGTTGTATTTTTATCTGGGAAAAATCTGGGAATTTTTTTCCTTGTCTGTGTATACACCCTGTATTAGCATTATTAATTAGTTCTGCAATGAGCAGCAGAATAATTTATCAGTATATTAACAGTTATAATCTAAAGAGAGTACTGATAATGTAATGACAGATTAGTGATGTGCTCCCTTCTTACTTTCCCGAGTGTGTTGTAGTTACATTAATGGTAAAACACCATTCGCATCACTTTCAAAATCTTATCTAGAATAGTCTTCTTCAGCACTGCTCGAACTACAACTGCTCCCTCCCAGATGTATAATTAAATTTTTGACACATTCTTCCAGAATGTCTTTATTTTTGCCTGCATCCCTGATGACACTTGCAGTGCTGTTCACAATTTTCATCGAGATCTCGCTTGTCTCTTGATTGACAACTTCCACAAGGAGACTTTCAGCTTTGTATGTGCTCTGTTTGAGAAAATCTAAGATCATTTCTAGAAAAAAATTAACATTTATTTACAGATAATTAAAGGCTAGACTTTTTGTTGAATCACATTTGGCATTTTAGCAAGTAAATTGTGGATTTTGCACTAGCTGATAAATGTGAATGTTGAATTTTTTGGCATTACAGTTACAACATGTTATGTATTTCACAGTTATGTCAAGGTTGTCGACTCTTACAACTTTGAGGACTCTCTGATATGTTCGTGACATGTATGAGTGCATGTAGAACTAGAGGCAACACAGTTAGAGAATTTGTAAAAGACCAGTTTGCACACTATTTCAGTTTTAATCATTGATCAGTGCCTTGGCAAAACTACTGTAAGGAATAAATATTAGATGATTGTCCTAACCAGAATAGGAAGAACAACTTGCTTGTAAATATATGTGAAATAAAAAATCAAACATTTTTTTATAGTTTTCGTAGCTACCAACTCTGTGTTTATTTCTTCCAGTTGCATTTCCTCACACTCTATTGCAGCTAGTCCTGTGGTAATTGCTAGTCATGACTATGTCTTCACACTCTTGTTTTTATAGGCTGTAAATACATGGATATTTTTCATCGCTCCATAACTAACAATACGGTGTCCATATAATCCATGTTGCACGTCAACACTGAAACCTTCTAGTCTGGAGTTCATGATGACTGAATGCTGCATGAGACACTGCTTGTGTGACCACAAAAGCAGCTGGAACTTCCGCAGAGAAATAGGTTGGAGTGCATTCTTCTGCGTGTGGCCTTGAAGATGTGTCCCACCTGTTCAGTGGTAGCATGAATTCTAATGCTGTGTGCTCATCCTCATTTAGATGCTGCAGTTCTGTTTCTGCCACATTTTTTTACAGCTTGATTCCTTCTGGAAAAATCACACATGTAGCCATAATGTAAATATTGTTCCCTTTGCCACGCTCACAGTGTGTGGTCTCATTGCCAGGCAACTTGCAATGGGTGTGGCAAAAAGGGGCGCTTAAAATACGAATGTTTTAGCAGTCCCACTAGAAACAGGCTCAAACTTGAGGAAGTGAGTTGGCAGTCTATGGAACTGCCGACTTCTCGTAACGAAGGTCAGAAAATGTACGTGGACACATTCAGTGACAGACTCCCTATGAGGTTACACTGGTGCATCTGTGTTGCAGCTGTTGCAAGCAGATGAGACAAATGTTTGGGCCTAAAGACATCACTGTACCTTTGCTAGGGAAATTTTCAGTTTTACTTACTTATACCGAAGCCATTCATCCACTAAATTTTATGGTGGTAACTGAATCTAAAGGTAGCAATGTTTTTGGGGTAGACTTTTTCTACACTTTTGGATTTACGGTTCGTGAAACAGTGTGTGCCATGTAATCAAAAGGGTCTGGCACTGCCTTAAAGGTTCTCTGTGATAAATATACCCAAATTATATCACTTGGACTAGGGAAGACAACTGATTTTGTAGCTCATATCAGTCTTAAATAGAAGGTGGACGCACATATTTTCAAAGCTCATCCAGTGCCCTTGGCTCTTAAGACACCATCAAAACAGAGGTGGATAGACTCAATCATGAAGAAGTGTTAAAGCCTATGCACCATAGTCAGTGGGCCAATAATCTCAAAACAGAGCTGGATAGGCTCACTCATGAAGAAGTATTAATGTCTATTCTCCATAGACAGTGGACCACTAACCATCAACAATATGCAAACCTAACAGCATCTTGAGGCTTTGTGTCGATTTCAAAGTAACAACCAATGCACAAGCTGAGGTGGAAACTTATCCTCTACCAGCCCTGGATGAATTCTTTGCCGAGTTATACCAAGGCACTTTATTCAGTAAAACTGACCTCATGGAGGCATATTTTCAAATCCCCATTGGATGCAGCATCACAAACTTATCTGCTGCTAAACATGCAGTAAGGCCTTTATTGTTATAATCTGTTATCTTTTGGAATCTCTTCAGTCCCTGCCATATTTGAGTGTTTTGTGTATCATCTACTACAGGACATTCCCAACTGTGCTACTTACTTTGATGTGTTTTTATTTATTTATTCTCACAGATGCAACTCCGCAGATCACCTTCACAACCTCAAGCTTTCGTTTTGGGGGCTGGCAACATCAGGACTTAAATGCGGCATGCCCAATTGCTCTTTTATGCAGTCATATTTAGGATTTAACCTCTAGGAAAATAAACTGGAACCAGCAAAGGATTACGTTGTAGCAATCAGTAAAGCGCAGTCCTCATGAATGTTAAAGACTTACAAGTGTTTTTAGGTTAGATTAATTGCTGTGGCCGATTTGTTGCAGACCTAGCAGAATTCTTTTACCCACTGAATCAGCTGTGGCACCAAGGCATGTGTTTCAAATGGTCACCTGGCTTTCAAATTTTCCACGCTTTAAAGGAGTTCCTTAAACAGGATCCATGCTAAATGACATAATATGCATGGTTCACATCTGGTAGTAGCAATTGATGCATCTGCCCCATGATATATGCACAGTCATCTCCCATTATTACACTGATGGCATCAAACACCCTGTCATGTATGCCTCCAAGATCTTAACTGCTTCTCAGCAATGCTATTCTCAAATAGTGTGAGGCCCTTGCTGTTATTCATGCAGTTGAGGAATTTAAATTATTCCTTTGTGGGCAGAAATTTCATCTTGTCATGGATTGTTGTCTGTTGTTCACCATCTTGGCCCAAGCATCCCCTACCAAATCAGACCACCCATTGCCTTCAACATTGGGCATTGTACTTGTCATTATTCTATCCACTATCAAGCAGTGACATTACACGCAAATGCGGACTCACTGTCCCAATTCCCCATTGGACCTAACCCAGCCTCTGACAACAGGAATTGGTGTGTTTGTAGCTTGATTCAGATCTGGATCAGACTGTTTCCACCTTTCCTTAACATTTTGTGACGTAATGAAGGCCACTTTCAAGAACCTGATAATTGACGTCTTATTCACTTTGTACAACACAAATTGCCGGAAATGCCTCCCAATCCAGAAATATTCATTCCTGTTGATCAAGGCAGCACGAGCTACACCTAAATCAAGGCCTTCTGTTGTTATTCTCAGGCAAATACCACTGCATCCTGATTCCTCTATCTTTTCAGTCTTCACACTGCCCATCGGAGGGTGCCCTGGATGAAAAATTTGATGTGACTACGACTCTGGTCAAATATTGACTCCAACATTGCAGACCTGGTCTGCCAGTGTTCCGCCTGTCTGGCCCAGTAAGCAGCACCTTCCTAGTGGTTCTCTCTCTCTCTCTCTCTCTCTCTCTCTCTCTCTCTCTCTGACCTTATACTGTAAAATTACAGGAGCACAACCACTTAGATTTTACTGGTCTGTTTTTTGGACTCATGTGGTTGATCATGATTGATTCCTTTTTACACTTCCCTTTTGTATTACACATATCAGGTCACTATTGATGCTACTATCATGGGCTTGGAAAAAGTATTTGCCCTTGAAGGCACACCACGTATCTCAGTTTCTGATAAGAGGATGGTGTTTACCTCCTGAGACTTTGAATGGTTTTGCACTCTTAAGGAGATTCAACACCTTCACACTGTGCCTTTTCACCCAGTCTTCAAAAGCCGTGCAGTATACTTTATCGCACTTTTAAAACCATCTCCACAAGGAAATGATGTCAAAAACTATATCTAATGCTCTCTGTAGCTTTCCAGCAGCTTACAGAGCTACCAAGATCAAAGGCTGAGGTCCAGAGGAACAGCTTCATGGTTATCCTCACTGCACCATTTTGGTTATACTGCACTCACCACTGGTGCACATCATCGCTAAGGTCTCTCCCTCCCAACTGGGCACTCCAGTCTGAGCGCATCAGTTTGGGCACCAGCCAACCTAGACTAATGGGGCAATCTCCGCTCACCATGGGTTCGTATTTTATACCATGGCCTCCGCCCACCGACTTCAGCACCACCAATGTAACTGTCTTCACCTCCAACATCCTGGTTGGCATTCACCTGTTTTTCCACCCATGGTGGACCCTCTGGTTCCATGACAACTCTAGGATTTCCCATCAAAACATGTTGTACCTCAACTTTCCCCAGTGATGCCCATGGACATTGACCAGCTATCTTCCTCAGTGGCTTCTCCCCCAGACCACACACTACTTGCATATTCTGCTCCTGTAGTTGCTGCTTGGGGATAGAAG
The DNA here is from genome assembly GCF_023864275.1 of Schistocerca cancellata. NCBI lineage: Eukaryota > Metazoa > Arthropoda > Insecta > Orthoptera > Acrididae > Schistocerca > Schistocerca cancellata. The sequence continues at coordinate 1,104,708,978 of NC_064626.1, read as the reverse complement.
GGAAGGGAGGGGTGGGGTGGGGTGGAGTGGCACCATCTGACATTACCATGGAAACTGAGTAACTGAAACAACATTTCTGTTGACCACTGAGGCACTTCTATTCAGTTGGTGCTGATCCTCAGCTGCCTTCTCTGATGGGATCACCCCAGGCTCCTGCATATAATCCGGCACCGTGGAGGCCTAAGTCAGTGTTGATGTGTGCAGTGGGGTCCACACCACAAGAGATATCATATTATATACAGTGTTATTCTCTATCTGTAACAGAGAGAAATGGCTTGTATTGGACTTTGCTTGGGAATATGGGCTTAAAATAGCTTGCACTGTTCTTACCCATCTTATATATACATCTCCTGTTGTGAATAAACTTTGTTGTTTATGGGTGTAGATCACCTCTTACAAAATATCTGAAGTGGACACACACACACACACACACACACACACACACACACACACACACACACACACACACACACAAGCTTTAGGCGAAGAAAGGAAGGTTAGGGTTTAAAGTCATGTAAACATTGAGATCATTGACAGCGAGGTTATTAGAGAAAGAGCACATAGAGAAAGAGCACAAGATCCGATTGTTTCAGGTATAGGGAAAGAAATTGGCCATGCCCTTTCAAAGGAACCATCCCAGCATTTGCTGGAGCAATTTAGGAAAATAACAGAAAACTTAAATCCAGATGGTTGGATGTGGATGAGAACCAAGAGCTGTAGATAAGGAGAAACCAGTCAAACAGGCAAAATGATTATTCATTTCTGCACTCAAAATGAGCTGGTAATTATTGATAATTACTGAGACACTCTTTAAAATCCTTCTTAAAAGAAAGTGTACATGAATTGCACCAAATGTTGGAAGATACCAGTCAGACTACATTTGCGTTAAGCAGAGGACTCAGATTAAAACTCCCCAGTCATCTACGACCAGATCTAGACTGTGATCATATACTGTTGTTAATTAAATGTAACATCACATGAAGAAGAACAAGAATAATCTAAGTCAGTGGCATCTAGAAGGAGTGGAAGAGGAAACAGGGAAGACTTTTCTGGAGGAGCAAAGGAGGCAATAACCAGTAGTTACCAGTATCATGATTAAAATTAAATAAAGGTTAGTATAATTGAAATAGTGAAGTAAGTGAAATGGAAAATAAAAATGGAATAAAATAATACAAATGAACTACAGGAAAAGAAAACCAGACATAACTGTTCAGTATATGTAATCCTATTGATACAATAAATTTACCAGAGGATTTCATAATAAGCAGAACAATAACTATGCCTACAACAGCATAGACAGTTAATTGCACAAATTACAGGGTGCTGTTCATTTCATCCCATGTTTATAAGGTGCACCTGAATATATTTAAAACAAATAAATAAGAAACATGAGTTTTTTCACAAAAACAGACTTGTACAAAAAATGAAATTTCCAGGAAACACATTTTATTGAATTATTTGAACAGTATATTTCACAAGTAAACTCTGGATACATAATACAATGATGGAAAAACTTTTCTATGCACTTTCAGTTGCAAACAGAAAATGTGAAAAACATGATTTGTTCCAAAACTTAAAATCTACAGAGTGATTACATTGTAGCAGTAATGCCCTAGTTTACTTTAATGTAGTGAACAAACAGTAATTCAATAAATTGATTGATTATGAAACTGTACTTCATTAGTTTCATTGTTACATTCACTGCTACGCTCTAGGGCCTTCTCATAGAACTCTTGGGCTTCTGATGATGTAGTAACAAATGTCTCAAGTTTCTTTACACTGTCAGCATTTTTTGACAGTCACATGGTTTCTAGGTTTTCTTACAGCTGATTGATCATTGTACTTGAAACTGTCTCTGTTAGTTTTCTTCACTTCAACACGATCAGAGAGAAGTAGTATGTTGTTTAGACTTTGCAGATGGCATTAACTTGGTTTCCTTATTTGTTGTTGTTGTTGTTGTTGTTGTTGTTGTTGTGGTCTTCAGTCCTGAGACTGGTTTGATGCAGCTCTCCATGCTACTCTATCCTGTGCAAGCTCCTTCATCTCCCAGTACTTACTGCAACCTACGTCCTTCTGGATCTGCTTAGTGTATTCATCTCTTGGTCTCCCTCTATGATTTTTACCCTAAACATTGCCCTCCAATGCTAAATTTGTGATCCCTTGATGCCTCAGAACATGTCCTACCAACCGGTCCCTTCTTCTTGTCAAGTTGTGCCACAAATTCCTCTTCTCCCCAATTCTATTCAGTACCTCCTCATTAGTTATGTGATCTACCCATCTAATCTTCAGCATTCTTCTGTAGCACCACATTTTGAAAGCTTCTATTCTCTTCTTGTCCTAACTATTTATCGTCCATGTTTCACTTCCATACATGGCTACACTCCATACAAATACTTTCAGAAACGACTTCCTGACATTTAAATCTATACTCGATGTTAACAAATTTCTCTTCTTCAGAAACGCTTTTCGTGCCATTGCCAGTCTACATTTTATATCCTCTCCACTTCGACCATCATCAGTTATTTTGCTCCCCAAATAGCAGAACTCGTTTACTACTTTAAGTGTCTCATTTCCTAATTTAATTCCCTCAACATCACCTGACTTAATTCGACTACATTCCATTATCCTCGTTTTGCTTTTGTTGATGTTCATCTTATATCCTCCTTTCAAGACACTGTCCATTCCATTCAACTGCTCTTCCAAGTCCTTTGCTGTCTCTGACAGAATTACAATGTCATTGGCGAACCTCAAATTTTTTATTTCTTCTCCATGGATTTAAATACCTACTCCGAATTTTTCTTTTTTCCTTTACTGCTTGCTCAGTATACAGATTGAATAACATCGGGGAGAGGCTACAACCCTGTCTCACTCCCTTCCCAACCGCTGCTTCCCTTTCATGTCCCTCGACTCTTATAACTGCCATCTGGTTTCTGTACAAATTGTAAATAGCCTTTCGCTCCCTGTATTTTACCCCTGCCACCTTTGGAATTTGAAAGAGAGTATTCCAGTCAACATTGTCAAAAGCTTTCTCTAAGTCTACAAATGCTAGAAATGTAGGTTTGCCTTTTCTTAATCTTTCTTCTAAGATAAGTCGTAAGGTCAGTATTGCCTCACATGTTCCAATATTTCTACGGAATCCAAACTGATCTTCCCCAAGGTTGGCTTCTACTAGTTTCTCCATTCGTCTGTAAAGAATTTGCAATAGTATTTTGCAGCTGTGGCTTATTAAAGTGATTGTTCGGTAATTTTCACATCTGTCAACACCTGCTTTCTTTGAGATTGAAATTATTATATTCTTCTTGAAGTCTGAGGGTATTTATAAAAAAGAATTCTAGCTACAAAAATTTTGAATGGTAGCTTCTCTTGTATTAAACTCTGTGCAGTGGTCTTGAAATCATACATATGCAAATTCACAAGAACCCTACAGATAAAATGGGCACTCAGAACCTCATAATAGTGTGATGATAAGGCTATGGTTTCATGTTTTCTCAGTTTGATTTTAATGATATCAAATACCCTATCATGGGACATGAAACTGTGGCCTCTGCTTGGGAAGCACAGTGGTGAGCTACTTTGTTGAAAACGAGCAGTAGATGTTCATATTTGGCACAACACTTTTTTTGTTGATGTTGAGTTTAGAAAAAATTTCACAGTTTCATGTGCAAGATTAAAGGGGTAAATAGTAAGTTTTCATAAAATCCATGTACTGCAATGGATTCCTCTGATTTAGAAGTACATGTTGTTTCCTCAAATGATCCATGAATTGGAGCAGATTAGTTTGGTATATGAAGAAAATTAGCTAGACTGGAAGGAGAGAAAAATAGTTTATGAACTACACATATATTAGAGCATAATAATAATGAAGCGTGTGACGAGGGCCTCCCGTCGGGTAGACCGCTCGCCTGGTGCGATTTGACACCACTTCGGCAACTTGCGCGTCAATGGGGATGAAATGATGATGATTAGGACAACACAACACCCAGTCCCTGAGCAGAGAAATCTCCGACCCAGCTGGGAATCGAACCCGGGCCCTTAAGATTTGACAGTCTGTTGTGCTGACTACTCAGCTAGCTGGGGCCGACATATTAGAGCATGAAAATTAATATAAAAGGATGCTAAAATCAGAAAAGGATTGAGGCAGGGCTGTTCTGTGTCTCCATACCTGCTGAATATATAAAATGAAGAAGGAATGCAAAATGTGAAAGAGAAAACAAAGGAAATTAATTGATAGTGAAAAGACATACTGCATCAGATTTGCTGATGACATAGTAGTAGCTGCAGGTTCAGAGAGTGATCATGATAGAAAAGAACTTTGCCATTTTGGATCTAAGTCCATGAAGATGTTAAGTAAGTATGTCCTAGCAAGCTGAGTGCCAGTGCAAGTGAAGAATAGCAGTTACGCCTGATGTAGTGGCAAGCTGTTAGCGTATGATTTTCAGCAGGCAATTGTTTCCCCGTATTCATTCTTGGCTGTACATACCAAGTGCATACAGGTCAGTTTGTCAGCAATACAAGTTTCTAAGCAAAAAACAACCTCCACACCTAGGCCACACTGAATTATAACTGAACACCACATGTAAATAATTTAAGAATAAATTCTAGATAATAGTTAGACTGTAGGAGCAACCTGTACACTTCGTTTCATATTTTCAGCTCCGTTAATTTGCATCTGACATTAACATGTGTACGTGAATGTATGGTTAAAGACATGTCTAAATGTGAGCTTTCATTAAGAATGCTAATGGACATTTATGTAAGACCCGCAAAAAAATGATAAGAGAAATTTGGGCTCATATGGAGCCATATGTACAATCTATTTATGAGAGTGAAAGGAAAGAGAATGGCTAATAGTGGTAGTGGTACAATGTACCCTCTTCCATGCACCATGTGGTGGCTTGCAGAGTATGTATGTAAATGTAGAATAATAGCCCCATAATGATATACTGTTGCATCGATTGTGCAGAAATGTTTGATTGATGTACAATTTTCTGATATTTTCTTTTAACATACGTAACCTTTTTTTTCCAGATAAGTTCTACACATGACAGAAAAAATGTATCTCAAGAAAATCATTCAGAACGAAATGAAGTTTACGTTAATATAACAGTTAGCTCTTCAGCTTTTGCTGATGTACTAACACAGAAGAAGAATGTGAATTTACGAGAAAGTTCCAAGGCAAACCATGTACATTTGGCATCAAGGGTCCAGTCATCTGAAGCTAAGGTTGCACCTCAACCAAATGGAGTCAGTGATGTCGGGAAACATGTTAAAAAAGTGCAGTGTGATTACAATGGCAAGAATAAGATAGAAAATTTTTTACATTTTGTTGTACGTGAAAAAACTCATACAGCAGCTTCAGCTGTAAAATTAGAAACAGATGTTTCATCAGCAGAAGGTAATGCTTTTGTATGTGATCATAGTTCTCCAGACACAGATCATTCCACCTCCAAAACTAATCATAAAAATGACCTTGCTTATGAGAACACTGTTCAGTCCCAACATACTGAGAATACTTCAGATACAGAAAAAACTGCAGAGGAACACCGTTGCATGGTGCCTAATGATTTTAAAGTACAAAATAAAAGACAAACTTCTCACTCTCAAACCACTAAGAAAAATCCTAAAAATTATTCTCCGTCACAAGCGCCAGTCAGTATTTCCGCTGAGAGTGAAAGAAATGCAAAATTCAGCATGCCCCAGAAGGGAAGTGTAGCGGATGCTGTAGTTTGCTTCCCTGTAGAAATTAAAGGTTCTAATGTGGATACTTTCCAAGGAGATAAAAATGCCACAGAAATATCACAAGGAAAGGAAGCTTCAGAAGATACAAACAAGAAAGTGAGAAGAAAAAATTATGAAGAACTGGCACCATTTAAATTCTTCTGTTCCCAGTGTTCATTCAAATCAAAGCGTGAAAGTCATTATCAACGCCATAAGCAGCTGCATGAGCAGGTAATTACATAAATGGTTTTTGTGTATCTACTACTTGGTTCCCAATGGTTTACTTCATCGATATGTAATGTGCAGTTTATTAAAATTCAGTGTGGATTTCTGTTTATATGATACTGAAGTATGTATTTCAGGTTTCAAACATTTATCAGTGTGAAAAATGCAGCTTCAAAACCATTCGTTTAGGAAACTTACGCCGTCATGAACTTACTCACAGTGAGTCAGAACTGTCGTGTGATTTGTGCACTTATCGAACACTCCATCATAAACTTCTGATAAGACATCAAAGGAACAAACATATCAATAAGGTAAGAATAAGATGGTAGTTTTGCTTAGTGTGTGCTTCCTGTCACTGTATACAGTGAAAACAAGCTTTTACTATTTTTGGTCTTCAAAAAAATGGTGTAAAATGCAAGAAAATGTAAAATGTGTGAGAAATAACTTTTTAAGAGGTAAAAATTATTTATAGGATCCCCCCTTTCATTTTCATAGTTTATTTATGATATACGTACATAACAGGCATCAGAATACTTGCTAGCGGCTTGTTTATTATCCAATAAAGTTTATCTGAATTTTCTACTCTTTACCTACTAATATAACTAGAACTGGTTAACTATCTGGAAAGTAGAAATGTTTGACTTAATTTCGTTCATCAAAATTGGTTTTTTGAGAAGCCAGCAGTTGTGTCTTCATTATTTAAATAAAAAAACACCGCATCAGTTACATATTTTTTCACGCTTACAACTACGGTTTCTGAGACTGTATTCCCACTGCCAGGCACTGTCGTAGTGCAACGATGTGTCGTGTGGTGGGGTTGAAGGAACATTGAAGATGAAGTTGGTGCCGTCACACTTTCCAGTAGATAGGTCGTCAATGGTAAGACTGTAGATATTGACATGGAACAGTGATCTACGTAAAAGAACAGAATCACATGCAGAGGAAAAGAGACTGTACTTGGGGGAGTGCAGGATCCCTAAAGGAATCACTTGGAAGAGAAATGATGATTTCCCCTGCGGACTAACAACTGTAGAATCGGAACCACCATCCATACTGTGGGGGGGTGTCAGCTAAACACCAGGCTGGCTTGAGCCGATTAACAGACACTGTTTCCTTCTTCCCATTAAATAGAATGTTGAAAGTGTTCTGTCCTCTTCTGAGCACTCTGTGCAGGCCAGAGTAGGGGGGCTGGAATATGGCTCTGACTGAGTCGTTATGAAGCATAACATAGTTGCAGTGTTCAAGGTCTTTATGCAGGTATGCATGAGGAATGGTATGAGCCTTTGGAAGGGGAGAGGGGGGGGCAGGGGGGTATGTATTTTAATGTATTTTAGAAATGCATTTGAGCACTCATTTAACCAATTCTGGAAGCTCATCTGTGGTTAGAATGGTCACTGGCTCAACAAATTGAGCAGGTAGGACAAGGGCTTCGCCATATAAGACCTTTGCTAATAAGGCTTGGAGGTTGTCTTCATGCGTTGTGTGCGCCCAGAGTAGAACCTATTGGAGTGTGGAAGACCAAGAGCCACCGTGGCCATGCCGCCTTCAGAGTACAATGCCATCTCCCAACTAAACAATTACTCTGAGGGTGGTATGCTGTTATATGGAATTTTTCCAACCCACAGAGCTCGCACCAGTGGGAGAACAATACTGACTCAAACTGGTGGCCTGGTCTTTGATAACAGTGGACGGGCAACCAAATTGAGCAATACAGGGACTGACAAAGGGAAGAGCTATAGTCTCAGCCATGATATCGGAGAGTGGGATGGCTTCAACCCACCATGTTGTATGATCAGTATTAGACAGGATGTAGTGGAAGCAATTGGACGGGTGTAGAGGACCAATTATATCAATGTGTACATGTTGTAATTTGCCTTTTGGTATTCTAAATGTTCCAATGGGTGGTTGGACGTGTCTTCTGACTTTGCTCCTTTGGCATGGTATATATGCATGTATCCACTCCCTATAGTCCTTTTTAATCCCCGGCCAGTTGAAGTGTTCTGTTATGATTGAAGTTGTGGCTTAAATACCTGGATGGGTAAGGCCGCTAGGGAGTCAAAAACTATACAATGGAGGGAAGTGGGGTCGACCGAGCAGATTGTACCTGTGGAAGTGTCACAGAAGATAGACATTGTGGAGCCCAAGACTGCTCGAGTGTTAGAACACAGTTCGAATCCTGAAGCATTTGTGACTGCTCTGGGTCGTTTACTTGAAGGTTGGCAAGCTTGTCCATATTGATGGGGGAGGTTATAGAGTTCACACGGGGGTTACCGCATCTTTTAGGGATTGGTGATCTCTGTAGATGGTGAACTCACGGCCCTCAGTCATCATGGAAGTATCGTACTGCTTCACAGACTGCCTGTAATTTGCAGTCAAATGTGGACCATTTGCACTGACAGGCTGTCAGTTTCTCGGAAAAAAAAATTCGAAGGCTTCGTTGTATCACCCATGTGTTGCTGTAACACTGTGTGTATTGACAAATCATTTGCATTGGTTATAATGGAAATACGAGGATCTGGAATAGGATGGGAAAGAGCTGACTTCAGTGGATCAAAAGCCTGATGCATATCTTCTGTCCATGGAACCTTCCTGGTGCCAAAAATGTTTTTGCCTTTAAGGGCATCAGTGATGGAGGCCTGAAAGGATGCAACTAGAGGAATGTGTTGTCTGTAAAAGTTGATAATACCGAGAAACAAGCACAACTCATGGTAGTCACTGGGAAGAGCAAGGTGTTTAGTGAAATCAGCCTGGTCAGATGCTGTGTGCTGAAACTGCATGGCTGAGGAAGGTGACGTCTCATTCACGCAGTTGAGATTTCTCATAGTTTGTCTCAACTCCATTCCTATGTAGTATGCTCACAACATGAGCAAGGTCTTCAGAATGCCCTCTGGGGCCATCGGAATCTGATGAAAGGCTTCGCAGCAGTCCAAAACACTAATACACCTGTGACCACTAAGCAGCTGTGCAAAGTCTTGTATGTGCTGGATCGAATAGTTGTCTATAATGTTGCAAGCATTAAGAGCTCTATAATCTCTGCAGAGCCTGGCCAAACCATCTTTCTTTTGCACAAGGTTTAGGGGAGAAGATCAGTTGCTATCTGATTGGCGAACAATGCCTGAACTAAGGGGCTCACTTACGATGGGTTTGGCTTGGTGGAGCTCTTTTTGGATTAAGCTAAAGGGCTCTGTTATGAACAGGAGGCCCCCAGTGGTATTGATTTTAAATACTATTAGTAATGCCTGGTAGGTAAGAGTCATCTGCCACTACGAGGAGAATTTTATGGCCGACATGCGCAAGGGGGAAGCGCTGGAAGATGTAGTGTTTCTTACCTAAGAAGTTAAGACAGCTGTTATGAGTCCACTCTCAGTCAGGGTGTATACGACCTGGGACAACTGGGAGATCCGGGAAAAACCTGGGAATTTTTTCATCTGGGAGTAAACCGGGAAAAACCCGGGAATCTTTTTGAATTCCGGGAATTTTTCATTGTTTTAGTTTTCAGTTAAATTTTTGTAACTTTGACTGGTAAGAACCAATACTCTAACAAAGAATATTACTGTATCTCGCTACTGCAGAATAATACTGCAGCAATAAAAAAATGAACGAGAGAAAAAGAAACGAAAATAAAATTTCAGTTGCAAAGCAAATTCACCATATACAACAACAAAACACAGTGCTCTTACAAGAGTCTGCCAACAGTAAAATGTGTCAAAGGCTTTAGGAAGACTATGCAATGTTTCATAACAACAAATTGCCTCTGGTGGGCGTGACGTCTTAACTTTACATTAGATTCGTTTGAGCGCTTGTGAGCTAGCTTATCCGCATGTGCAGTTGAGTCTCGTATGAGTAGTACCTTCTCCTGCTTCTGGCTACAGAAGTGTGGCAGTTAGCTGTATAAGCAATAGCAGCAAGCAGCCAGATGCTGATGCTATCTGGAAAAATTTTCCTGGTGCGCCTAAGCTGCCAGATTCACGTATGTGCAACAGGCCGGGAACTAGGGGGCGGGGGCAAACCAGGTTATCTGCCCCAGGCGATAGGGGAATACCTTGTTTCACAAAGCACCCAGCGCACATTGGTCTATTGATTTATCATATGATTTTGAACACATCCGTGTTGGTTTTTGAACATTTTTAAACAAATTCTAAGTCGATTTCTGAAAGAATCGTAAGTTTTTTGAATGCATGCATAGTGTACGTGATGTCTCTGCCAGGGGAATCCCCGTCGCATCTAGAAATAAACTTTCCTGTAGACAAACGGGGGTGACAAAATACATGTAATCAGATCGAGAAACCACACCAGTCTTTGGTACAATTTGTATTAACAGCTTTTCTAGTATTAGATGACGACATTTCGTTTTTTCATGTAGCAAAACGTTGACGAACTTTGATGAGGTAGTAGATTCTTTTCCAGGAAGGAGAGTATGCCATATAAAGCTGTGGCAAGATTAGAGAGAATAGAAGCTAGGACTTAACGATTGAAGAAATGTGTACTGTCTTGCTTGTCTCTTGTCTTTACTCATTTTATGTATCCTATATTTAATTTTGTGTCACACAAATCAGCAAGTTATTAGCTAATAGGCAGTAAAGACTGCAAATTTTCTGAAGAGTTCTTGTTCTGCCGGTTACAAATAATCCCAACCAGTATTAATACCGAGATTTTTTAAAAAGAGGAGCAGGATGTAAATAAAGAGGAGCAGGTTGTCAAACCGGCCAACTGGGAGCAGGAGAGGCACCACAGGACGTTTTAATTTCCACTGGCATGAATATAGTTTGGTGGCACCCATCCCATTACAAAATATTACATGTCTGAATTCCACAAAGCGAAATACAAGAGACGTGCGATGGAAGAATGCTGTGTGGAGAGGCGTGGCACTGCACTTTGCCACACATAAGACCAAATAACATGTCTTACGTTCCCTCTTTAGGGACTGATGACCTTAGCAGTTAAGTCCCATAAGATTTCAGACACATTTGAACATTTAAAAATCAAAAAAATTTTATGTTCCCTCGAATATATATGTTTTATGTATCAGACTCTTCAGAAAGATGTGTGCTACAAAATGAAGATATTTTTGAAAAGTCGATTTTTAAATTTTTGTCATCCTACCTCAAATGTTCAAGGGAGGGGGGAGCGCCACTGTCTAATATTGCCCCGGTTTGGAAATATCCTAGATCCAGACCTGATTTACAGAGCAGTCTGAGTTGTAGTGGGAGGTGGTAGTCTCCATGTGATCCGTGTTGACGTTAAGTGATTTTGCTGTTTCCTCTTCTTTTATTGCTCTCACTTCAAATGAAAACAAAATGAATTCCTGTGGCCGGGAGCTATCAAGTGAATTAAAATATATGCACATAAGCATGGAAGGCTAAAATATGTAATTAGTTTCAGATTTTATTTTGTTTCTGACAGTCAAGCATTAATTGCCTTGCAGAACAATGAAGTTATTTTTGTCGGTTTGTTAAAGCAATTTGACTTTTACTAATCTTTTCTGCTGAGGCAGTCAATTTATTTGAAACTAAGTGTTTAATTCCACACTATTGGCTAGTTTCAACTGTTCGCTGCATTTCAAGTTCACGTTTTCATCAAGAACCGAACATGAGATAATACAGTACAGATACTCCAAGAAAATTTACATCTGAATATGGACATACGAATGTGCACTTTAAGCCGAATGATGCATTATAGTATAGTTCGCAAAATTCCCATGCTCTTGGAGTGTCCTCTAATGTCTTGTTTCTTTTATGACATAATGTAAGATCTTTTAATATTTTACACGTACGGACGTACGGGCTTCCTGCGTCATCATAGCTGCGCAAGCGCTGCGACACCTGTTATTTGGCGCATTCTGGCAACTGCTGGAACGATTCTATTTCTAACGTTGTGGGAAAATATTGGGAATGGTTGTTGTTTAGAAAGCATTACTGTCAAAGTAAATTTCCTTTTACACAAGATGAACTCTGTGCACTCTAATGTCTGATGAATTTCTTAAATCACAGAGCATTTGACTCTCATTCAAAAATCAAATCTTTGAGGGTGACCATTTAGAATATTTTCGAGCCCAGAAGATCAGACATTTATGTCTGGCACATTTTTGTGATGTATCTTTAACGTGTAACACGCGCAAAAATGATCATTATGTGTTAAAGCTTAGCTTCTCTTGCATCCTATTAATCTTAGTGACCAATATTAAACGTAAGCTTTTCTTTTCTTGTAGCAACACTATGTACATATGTATATTAATTTAAACCATTACCTTTTCCTATTTATGCGTTCACGCTACTTTACAGTGATGTTGCTATTGGCTGACTTCATCACGTGTCCTATGATCTGAATATCCGCTGTCATCGGCTGAGGAGATCTTTTGACATGAGCTACAACTGGCTTACAAAAGCGCATCGCAATCTTGATTTCAATCCTTCAGAAAGTAACATGCGGTGTTTGGTGGAATTTGAATTTATACTTTCGTAATACAAAAATATGCAGTGTACATGTTGCTGCACATCAGACATCTTTCTAAAACTTGTCTTTCCCCTGAGTTTTGTTTTCTAAAGTGCCAGGAAATTCTACGCCGGTGTATATAACCACGACCATTTAAAGGATTTATAAGTTTTACAGTTTTGAGGAAAAGTATACTGTTACTTAACACAGAAAAAATGTATTTTCATCCGGGAGAAAGTGTATCTTTAACCGGGAAATCCAGGAAAAATCTGGAAAATTTTTTCGTCGTTTACACCCTGTCAGTACTGGCGTAATGAAATCATGACATTGTTGTGCAGATGACAGTTGTAGCAGCTGATATGACTGTGCTAATTCCACAGACGCCACATCGATCCACTGCTGCAGAACATTGATGTACTTGTGGAGAGTGTTGGTTGCAGCACACTCAGCAGTGAAGTGAGCAAGCAGTATCGTAAGGCGAGCCATTGCAGATGAGCACTCAGCCAAAGATGCGTGAGTTGTTCCTTAACAGAGGGAAGGTTGGAGGGAGGGCCAAATGAACCTTGAACCAGAAGTTCCTGCATCATGATAGCTTCATGAATATTTGGCAAAAAGCCAAAATTTGTTGGAAGTCCTTGCCTAGAATGGGTTTTTCAGTGTCCGCCACATGGAAAGTGCACGTAAAAGTGAGTCCAGGAGCAAGTCATACTGAAAGTTCAGCTGTGCCATGGATGTTAATAGTAGAGTTATATGTAGTGCATAATGTTGATTTAGTAGGCATAGTTTTTGCTGGAGCTAGCGTAAGGATTATCACACTGGTATCAGCTCCCACGTGGATCCAAATTTTATAGCTGGAGAAATCATTCAATATGTAGAGGCGGCTGTCGGTGGTTGTAGTGGCAGATGTCGACTGTTTTATCTGTAGGCCTTGAGAGGATGTCACGCAGTCCAGCATGCCTAAACTGGACTGCTTGCGGAGTTTGATTATGCACAAGGTGGATGACAATTATGTGCAACAAATGCCAAACATGGAGTGAAACCAGTGCATCGGGTACAATGGGTGGGGGTGTTGGCTGCTGCATATGCACCATGTGTCAGCAGAGTGGTAGGGATAGGTGCACTGCCGGATGGTAGTTCAGCAGCTGTCCAAGAGTATCGTGCTTTGACTGCAGGCAGTGCGTGTAGGCTACTGCCAGGGGGCTGTGTGTTGGCTGTGGGCTGCACATGCATTCTTCCATGTCCTCTTCCAGCACGGGTGGGGGGGGAGGGGTGCAGAGATGCTCATATCTTGCTTCTTGACATCAGTGGTGGTATGGACCAGCTGACAGTGTGAGGAGGACTATGTGAGAGGTGTTCAGTGAATTCGAAAATAAAGTTCTATGTACTGACTTGGCAGAAAATCCTAAGAAATTTTGGTCTTATGTCAAAGCAGTAGGTGGATCAAAACAAAATGTCCAGACACTCTGTGACCAAAACTGTACTGAAACAGAGGATGACAGACTAAAGGCCGAAATACTAAATGTCTTTTTCCAAAGCTGTTTCACAGAGGAAGACTGCACTGTAGTTCCTTCTCTAGATTGTCGCACAGATGACAAAATGCTAGATATCGAAATAGATGACAGAGGGATAAAAAAACTATTAAACTTGCTCAAAAGAGGAAAGGCTGCTGGACCTGATGGGATACCAGTTCGATTTTACACAGAGTCCGCGAAGGAACTTGCCCCCCTTCTTGCAGTACCGTAGGTCTCTAGAAGAGTGTAGCATTCCAAAGGATTGGAAAAGGGCATAGGTCATCCCCGTTTTCAAGAAGTGATGTCAAACAGATGTGCAGAACTATAGACCTATATCTCTAACATCGATCAGTTGTAGAATTTTGGAACACGTATTATGTTTGAGTATAATGACTTTTCTGGAGACTAGGAATCTACTCTTTAGGAATCAGCATGGGTTTCGAAAAAGATGATCGTGTGAAACCCAGCTTGTGCTATTCGTTCACGAGACTCAGAGGGGCATAGACACGGGTTCCCAGGTAGCTGCCATGTTTCTTGACTTTTGCAAGGCGTCTGATACAGGTCCCCACATTCGTTTAATGAACAAAGTAAGAGCATATGGACTATCAGACCAATTGTGTGATTGGATTGAAGAGTTCCTAGGTAACAGAATGCAGCATGTCATTCTCAATGGAGAGAAGTCTTCCAAAGTAAGAGTGATTTCAGTTGTGCCACAGGGGAGTGTCGTAGGACTGTTGCTATTCACAATATACATAAATGACCTTGCGGATAACATCGGAAGTTCACTGAGGCTTTTTGCGGATGATGCTGTAGTATATCGACAGGTTGTAACAATGGAAAATTGTACTGAAATGCAGGAGGATCTGCAACGAATTGACGTATGGTGCAGGGAATGGGAATTGAATCTCAATGTAGACAAGTGTAATGTGCTGCGAATACATAGAAAGAGAGATCCTTTATCATTTAGCTACAATATAGCAGGTCAGCAACTGGAAGCAGTTAATTCCACAAATTATCTGGGAGTAGGCATTAGGAGTGATTTAAAATGGAATGATCATATAAAGTTGATAGTCGTTAAAGCAGATGCCAGACTGAGATTCATTGGAAGTATCCTAAGGAAATTCAATTCGAAAAAAAAAGGAAGTAGGTTACAGTACACTTGTTGGCCCACTACTTGAATACTGCTCACCAGTGTGGGATCCGTACCAGATAGGGTTGATAGAAGAGATAGAGAAGAACCAAAGGAGAGCAGCACGCTTCATTACAGGACCATTTAGTAATCGCAAAAGCGTTACAGAGATGGTAGATAAACTCCAGTGGAAGACTCTGCAGGAGAGACGCTCAGTAGCTCGGTATGGGCTTTTGTTGAAGTTTCGAGAACATACTTTCACCAAGGAGTCAAGCAGTATATTGCTCCCTCCTACATATATCTCACGAAGAGACCATGAGGATAAAATCAGAGAGATTAGAGCCTACACAGAGGTATACTGACAATCTTTCTTTCCACGAACAGTACAAGACTGGAATAGAAGGGAGAATCGATAGAGGTACTCAAAGTACCTCCACTACACACCGTCAAGTGGCTTGCGGGGTATGGATGAAGATGTAGATAGGTGTAGAAGGTGTAAGCTTGGTCAGCGAGGCACAATATGGAGTCTACAGCTTCCGATGAAAGTGACAGCAGATGAAGCTGAAATTCAGACAGTAGTTTTCATGAGGCAGATGGTTTAGAGAGCCAGATCAGGCATGAAGGCGGCATCAACAAGACGAGACGGGGGACAGAGCACCAAGTCACTAATTACATCCATATGCTCATGGAGATGGGGCATTAGGTAAACAAAGTGAGAACCATTGTCCATTATATCATGCAAGTTCTCGACGGAAGCAAACCAAATGCGTGGGTTGTCCGCTGAGAGCAAAGGCAACTTTGGCAGTTGTGAGTGTGTGGTGTGAGTAAGAAGGTGAACACGGGAGGTAGATGGGCTGGTGTTGAGAGATGAAGTCTTGCTTGAGTACAGCAGGTTCGGAATCGTCGCCCTGCCCCGTCGTAGTGTAATTCTCATCAAGGGGAGTAGCGGGCATGGAAACAAGTTTGACTTGCATAGTAGAAGGTGGCACCATTGTCAAATGCGGTAACGGGGAGCATGTGAACACATTGCAGGTTGCATTGCCAGAGGTCTCGGTTTGGTGGTAACAACATGAAGGACACAATACAGGCATGGAACTGGCACAGTCGACTGGCATGGTTGAGGTGATCAGTATCACTTGATGTGAGTGGGGTGAAAGCATGGGAGCAGTGAATGCAGTATGTGGTGCAAGGTCCAAGACCCCAGTGCAGGGGGGAGGGGGGGGGGGCAGGTGGTATACAGAAATGTAGTCACCTGGTATGACAGGCATAGCTACAGCTGCAGATGACAAAAATAGGACAGTAGCAGAAGGCATGTGTGGTGTATAAGTTGCCCTGCCCACAGAATGTGGTGCTTGACTGTTTTTGGCATCCCAACCACAAAATGTCTGTTCCAGGAAGAAACACACACTGTATGGTGAGGTCAGGTCTAAAATGCACACAAGGTGGAGATTGAGGCATCTGAGCAGGTACCCATGAATCCAGTCCAGGCAGAGCTGTAGCATATGAGATGCCAGAACCATGCTTTTGTGAAGTCTTATAGATTAAGCCATGTAGATATGGCAGAGTGACAGGTGGACATTCATGTTCCATTTTAACGGTGGTTTTCACTGTATACTGAAATGGGTTCTCACATACGTGATGTGAAATGTCTTGTGGAAGCACTTGGAAATGTATTGGCGATGGCAGAATATCCATTGTGCGTAGTAAGCAACACTGCCGATTGAAAAATCAACATGCAGACAAAACGAATTTAAACTTCACTAGTAATAGTCAACCACATAATGCATGCAATACATTGCGAAACTTTGCAAAGCATGGTGCGAAGAAATGTCTGAGAATATAGATAAGTGAAAGAAGTTAGCCTAGAAGAGAATACAAAACCAGCGATTATGATTTTCCGTGATCGACACTTGCCACAAACGTAAAAGTTTGGTTATACTGCACTTCCTATTTGTCTACTTTCTCTGTGATGAAACATGGAGGAGAACAATATTCTCTTTATTAAATTGCTACATCATTTAGTGCATAACACACATATAAGTAAAACTACAAAAGGCAAAAAATAAGTTTTACAGTATAAGATACCTGATGTGCAACTCACAGCCACCTTTGCTATTTTAGAATTGTACATATCTGCACTGTAGCCAACATATTGGGTTGTTCTTATTACTTTCGAAATTATGGCTATTGGTCATTTATACTCTGTTCGTCTTAAGAATAAACCTGATGTAAACATTATCCCATCTGCATTTGCTTGAATCTCATTGGATTTCATTTCATGTGGAGCGGAAGCCAAGCCGTGACCGGTACAGGCAAGTACGATCATAAGGATACATTTTATGCTGTGTTACATGCACATAGACTGAGTGATATCACGGGACAACAGCTTTATCGACGCATTAAACTTTGACAGCACTGGCCAGCCAACAGTCCAACTAACCAGCAACGGTGTGAGCAGTTGCAGTTCAGACGTAAAAAGAGATGAGCAAAGTAACAATATAGCTTTGAATGTCATTTAATTTTTAAAAAGAATGAAATAATATTCAGCAAAACTCCAGCACTGCTGCGTGCTTCTTAGGTGACGAGATGGAAAACATAAAATGCTCTCGTTCTTACCTTGCATAGTATTCTAATTATAAACAAGGGTGATGAAAATTCCTAACTTAAACATGGGGTAATTTTTCTGAATGAGCTATGTGTGATGCAAAAGCATATTGCTTGGATTTTTCCATACTGTAGAATACTGAAGCCAATGAAGGTATTAATTACAGTCAGTTGTCAGGTAATCTCTTAGCTCCTTCCTTATCCGAATCCGAGAAATACATTTCAGTTCTGGAACTGTCATCTTCGCATTCGGGAGGACGACGGTTCAATCCCGCGTCCGGCCATCCTGATTTAGGTTTTCCGTGATTTCCCTAAATCACTCCAGGCAAATGCCGGGATGGTTCCTCTGAAAGGGCACGGCCGACTTCCTTCCCAATCCTTCCCTAATCCGATGAGACCGATGACCACGCTGTTTGGTCTCCTTCCCCAAACCAACCAACCAACCGTCATCTGCTCCGTTGATAATGAGTCGATCAACAACATAATCCACAAAGCCAATCAGGCTCTGCATTTTCTCCTCTTCTTTTACAACGTGCTGTTCTTTGTCCCTCCAGCATTCAGCAGTGACGTGCTTATCCAAATCCAAGAAATACATTTCAGTTCTGGAATTGTCATCTGCTACATTGATAATGAGTCGATCAACAACAGAATCCATGAAGTCAACCAGGCGCCACATTTTCTCCTCTTCTTTTACAATATGCTGTTCTGTATCCCCCCAGCGTTCGGCAGTGACATGTGAAAAAGCTGTGTGCGTTAGTTCCATTGTGTCTGGCAGCTTAACAGTCTTGTTATTTCTCAGGAAAAATCCCTTAACTTGGCTCCATTGGCTTCTATTGGGTTCATATTGTAATGGTACAATGGCAAATGTAAAAATGCAGCATTTGTAAGGTGTGCTCGATGCTGTGACAATGATTGTTTTCCGTGTTTCCACGACACTTATCTACTTCTGTTGTATAAAATAATGGATATAGTCCAAAAAAAGTGTGTTTGGTTTTTCATTTTTACCTTAAAAATTAAATTGTTTTGTTTTCTTAATTTAAGCAACCTTTATTAACAGTCTTTCATAAAATGTTGATAATTAAAAATTTATATTTGATATGAAAACAGAAATTTCGCATACAATATTTAACTAGAAAGAAGAAGACATGCATTATTCATAAAAAATGATGATGAATTTTAAAATTACAATTTGTAAGTATTTCAAACTGAAAAAGGAAGAAAATGACTTTGCCGAGACTGGAAACCATTAACCATGACTTGCAGTGAATAATCAGTCTGCTACGCTACACATGGTATGTGAATTTGAAACTCAACTGTATGTAATATAGTCCCTTGGAAAACTTGAAAGATGATTATCTCTGTAAATTTATGAAAAACATTAAGAACAGCTTATTTCTCAGCACTTATTAACTATGTTCCACACGTGTATTTCACTATGGAACAGTTAGCAGCCTCAGCCATTTTCATACTGCATATTAACAGCACGTCAGTCGTAGCACAACGGTGCAGGGCTGTGACTGTATATGATTTTTGAAATAAAAATACATAGCTGAAGCGTGATTAAGAAATACTTTGATGCCTATTAATACATTTAAATATCTTAGAGTTTCATTTAATGTAACTTAGTAATTATATATAGCATACATAAGTAGGACCTACTTCCAAGAGCATAACAACACCAGTGTGTGTGTGCTACGGCTTCTGACCAATCATCACTTTTGTGTTT
This sequence comes from Schistocerca cancellata, assembly GCF_023864275.1. NCBI lineage: Eukaryota > Metazoa > Arthropoda > Insecta > Orthoptera > Acrididae > Schistocerca > Schistocerca cancellata. The sequence goes on along the minus strand of NC_064626.1, from coordinate 1,104,689,633 downwards.
ATATACATCAGGTTTATTCTTATGAGGAACGGAGTATAGTACCAAGAGATATTTCAAGGGATGAAAAGAATGGTGGACAACAGTACAGTTAACATTACCACAGTGGTACATCTTTCATCAGAATACCCCCCTCCAGTAAGCACACACTGTTGCCCACTAAAATTACAAGACTGAGAAAGATAGAAAGTGAGAAAATTTTACTTCTTTTGCCTATACATTATAGTAGAAAGAATACGTGATTAATTTTTAGATGATTTAGGAATGTACGGGGTGCTAAACTCAGTACACAAAGCTGTTGCCTCTCGCAGCAACAATGGCGCTACCCAGCTGAGCTACTCAGTTGGATGAGAGAGTTCATCAGTCACAGTAGCTGCCGAGTGATGGTACGCCAGTCTTTCAGTAACCAATGACAAGGTATTTTGGGTGATTGAGAAATCTGGAGAATGTGCTGGCTACGGCAACAGTTGAACACCCTCTATGTTAAGGAAGGTAAACATAGCATTGGCAACGCACAGTCTTGTTTTATTTTGTTGAAAGGTGATGTCATGGAGACACTGAAGATAGGGCAGAACTGTCAGTCCTAACACATCAGACATGTATTGGCTGCTGTCCAAATTCTCAACAATGCAAACCAGAAGTGATAGTGTTGTCAGCCCAATAGCCCTCAGTTCTCTTCATAGCCTCCGCACATCAATACATCCATTGTGATGATATGTGTAGTACTGCAACTAGCCAGAAAAGATGACATAATGCTGCTCTTGTGTAATGTGTTGTTTTCACGTGTAAAGGGGCCAATGAGGGATGCTATCTATATTAATCAATGCTTCCTCTCTCTTCTTCACATCAGTGATCTAATATCAAGTGAGGTGGCACAGTGGCGTTAGCACATTGACTCACATACGGGAGAAGGACAGTTCAAATCCCTCATGTGGTCATCCAGATTTAGATTTTCCATGATTTCCTTAAATTGTTCCAGGCAAATGCCAGAGTGGTTCCATTGAAAAGGGCACAGCCAATTTCCTTCCGCATCCATTCATAATCAGAGTATGTGCTCTGTCTCTAGTGATTGGGCTGTCAACTGGACATTAAACTCCAAATCTTCCTTCCTTCCTTCTCAACGATCTAATGATCTTTTGCTGATAACGCCTAGAAAGCAGACAGCGAAAAGCATGGCTGATAACAGTTCATGTTAGGTCACACACAGTACAATTTATTATTATCAGAGTTATTACTCATTTGAAAAGCAATTTAACTACAGTCAATTTTATCTACATCCTGTATGCTGTCATTTGACATTTGTTACTTCACACTGAAATCTTAAGCCCTCCTGAAGGCAGTATGGGTAATTAGCCTGAATTATCAGCCATCCAACAACAAAAACAACAACGGACTCTAACCATCTCCCTGTTACCTAAGTGCTATGCCAGAAAGCATTTCAGTGGGCAAAGATTGCTCTTAAACTGCTGGACATGGCAAAACCAGCAGTAGCTGCAGTAATATAACACATACTCTGCAGTTTTGCTAAGCAATAAAAGCAATAACGTACAAAAAATGTCACAAAATTTAATGAATATTCTGATGAGGGAGGATATAGGGTCCTCACAGGTGCACCATTGTTGGTACACCTCTCTCTGCTGCAACAACAAGGGTCAGCATGGTGCTCGAGACATCATCGCAGAGTATGTGTGCATTCTTGTCTGATTGTAAAACCAGCAGTAGCTGCAGTAATATAACACATACTCTGCAGTTTTGCTAAGCAATAAAAGCAATAACGTACAAAAAATGTCACAAAATTTAATGAATATTCTGATGAGGGAGGATATAGGGTCCTCACAGGTGCACCATTGTTGGTACACCTCTCTCTGCTGCAACAACAAGGGTCAGCATGGTGCTCGAGACATCATCGCAGAGTATGTGTGCATTCTTGTCTGATTGTAAACAGATCCACTTCCTGACTCAAGATGTATGATGTGGCTGGCAATCTTGCATGGCCAAACTAAACAGTATGTCTGTCCCCTTGGGTGCTAGTCTAGCAGAGTTAGCAGGGCTCCTGCATGCCATTGAGTATGGCGTTCCTGAACTCTTCAGTTCCATATACCCGTAACGGCATCCTGATCAAAACAAGCAGTTATTTTACAGAATGATAAACTGCAGTTCTCAATGGGTCAGTATGCTGCCGCTCGCGAATTCTGACGTGCTGATAGAAATTTCTTCTTCTTACATGTGACATAAAGTGATATTCTTACAAACAAACAACATTCATATCTGATTTCTGAATGAGAAACTTTTGTGTAATCTTTCCTTATGTTACAGAACATAGATGGAGTTACTCCTATTTACTTTGTTAGGTGGGGTTTAAATGCATATCCAAGTGTGTAGTATATACTTCGTGCTAATTTTACATTTGTTGCATGTTAGCTTCATGGTGATGCAATTTTAATGGTCAGCAATGTAGTTCATACACAACACAATATGAGTTTTAATATTATAAGTAATACTACCAAGAAACATTACATTTATGTAACACTGCCAGATAAGTTCTCAGGATGTGAAGTTCACTGTGATACATAGTTAGTCATTTGGATCCAACACAGTAATGAAAATACAATGGGGCCCACAAAAAAGGAAACTCTGTTTGATATTCAAACTCAATGAAACCAAACGACATACAATTACAATTCTTGCATGTGGGGAAAGGTTATTTTGTGTGTGTTCAAAGTGACCTCCATTAGCAGCCAAACAAAGTCATGCTGCTGAACTGTTGACCGAACTGCAGCTGTCATTGTTGCCAGTGTATATGTGCACAGGATGCTTTGATGATTTCTTGTAGTTCATTCAGTGTAGCTGGTTTCTGTTGATAAACTTCATTTCTCAAGGTCCCTGTAGGTAGAAGTCATGACATGTGAGGTCTGGAGCCACGGTGGGTACTCATCAGCTCCTCTTCGACTTATCTATTGTTCATGTAGATCTTTATCTAAGAAAGGTTTAACATCTCTGTGGTAGTGAGACAGAGTGCCATCTTATTGCAGGTAAAATCTTTAATTTTCAAACACCTCGTGGATGGCAAGTAAAATTGATGTTTGCAGCATATGAAGATACACCTCACCAGTTACGGTACCTTCAAAGAAAAATGTGCCTATCAAACTGCACAATGACAGACCACATCACACATTAACACCCAGTAGATTAAGATGTTTGTCTGCTTGAATGTGAGGATTTTCAGAAGCCCAGTACACACAGATGTGGTGGTTTACATTATTGTTCAAAATTTGGCCTCGTCAGACCATATAACCATCCCTGCAAACTGTTCATCCTCGTGAAGCGTGCCTTAAACAATTTTTCGTACTCCACCCTCCAATCTAGGTCATCCTCATTCATAGTAGGCAGCGATCTAGGAGTATATACTTTCCACTTTGCAGCCTTCAGAATTTGTCGTATGCTTGAGCGGCTAAACCCACTTTCATGTGCAGCCTGCTACACAGATTTTTGAGGTGGCCAAGTAAAATGGTGCAACAAAGCCAGCGCTGTAAGCTGGACTTGTTGATGTTTTTGCTCAGCCAGTCCTTTCCTCATGCCTATCCTGAACAGTACCTTCGGCTTCAAGTATATTCTGAATACAATAAATAGTGGGATGTGTCAGTGACTGAGTTCTGTACGCATTACGTCATTGCCATTGTACCTCTGTAATGTTTTCATACTAGCGGTACCACTTCCGTATGGCCTTGCATTTCTCAGATGACAATCTTACTTCATTTAATGTTGCACTGTCATCTGCTGAAAAACGCGCACTAAGATCTGTTGAGAAAACAATGGACTACACTATCATGCAAAATTGCAATGGTATGTCATTTTCATCCAAAAATTTTGACTACCAAAGAGTGTCTATAATTTTCTGCACCCATCTGTATATGGTCCAGGCCTCTCTTGTAAGAAGCTTCCAAAACCATTGCTCATGTGCTTGGTTGGCAAATGACTTAGATTGGATAAAGTGCACATTTTAGGTCGAGGAAATTACTGTGCTCTGACCACTTGTAAAAAGCTGCCACTGTGCCCTTAACCACCTTAAAATTACTGCCCTCAAGCAGCTTTTAGAAAATTTTCAGGAGGCATTTTACAGCAGTCCAGTGCCTTGAGGAAATATGTGGAGAACAATGTACAAATCACATAACAGTATTCATATCGTTCATGGTGATTCAAAGAGGTGACTGAGTCCTGAGAATGCTTACAACTCAAAGCAGCCTCCTGCTCTGGTCACTGAAAAAAACGTTGTCATATTGTGAAAATAGGTGAAGAAAGATGAGTGTTTATCAAATCACAGGATAGAGGAATCATTGGGTATGTCTGTATGTGCAGTCTACATTGTTATATTAACCCCCCCCCCCAATGAACCATGGACCTTGCTGTTGGTGGAGAGGCATTGGTGCCTCAGCGATACAGGTAGCCGTACTGTAGGTGCAACCCCAGTGGAGGGGTATCTTGAGAGGCCAGACAAACATGTGGTTCCTGAAAATGAGCAGCAGCCTTTTCAGTCGTTACAGAGGCAACAGTCTTGATGATTGACTGATCTGGCCTTGTAACAACAACCAAAACGGCCTTGCTGTGCTGGTACTGTGAATGGTGAAAGCAAGGGTAAACTACAGCCGTAATTTTTCCCAAGGGCATGCAGCTCTACTGTATGGTTAAATGATGATGGCATCCTCTTGGGTAAAATATTCCGGATGTAAAATAATCCCCCTTTCAGATCTCTGGGCGGGGAATATTCAGGAGGACGTCATCATCAGGAGAAGCAAAACTGGCATTCTACAGATTGGAGCGTGGACTGTCATATCCCTTAATTGGGCAGGTAGGTTAGAAAACTTAAAAAGAGAACTGGATAGGTTAAAGTTAGATATAGTGGGAATTAGTGAAGATTAGTGGCAGGAGGAGAAAGACTTCTGGTCACGTGCCCTATAAATACAAAATCAAATAGGGGTAATGCAGGAGTAAGTTTAATAATGAGTAAAAAAACATGGATAAGCTACTATGAACAGCATAGTGAACGCATTATTGTAGCCCACGCCCACCATAGTAGTACAAGTTTATATGCCAACTAGCTCCGCAGATGAGGAGGAGGTTGAGGAAATGTATGATGAGATAAAACAAATTATTCAGATAGTTAAGGGAGCCAAAAATTTAATAGTCATTCGGGACTGGAATTTAATAGTAGGAAAAGGAAGAGAAGGAAAAGTAGTAGATCAATATGGACTGGGGGGAAAGGAATGAAAGAGGAAGCCGCCTAGTAGAATTTTGCACAGAGCATAAGTTAATCATAGCTAACACTTGGTTTAAGAATCGTGAGAGAATGTTGTATATGTGGAAGGTCCTGGAGACACCGGAAGGTTTCAGATTGATTATACAATGATTAGGCAGAGATTTAGGACCCAGATTTTGAATTGTAAGACATTTCTAGGGTGAGATGTGGACTCTGACCACAATTTATTGGTTATGAACTGCAGATTAAAACTGAAGAAACTGCAAAAAGTCAGGAATTTAAGAAGATGGGACTTCGGTAATTGAAAGAACCAAAGATTGTTGAGGGTTTCAGTGGGAGCTTTAGGGAACGACTGTCAAGAACAGGGGAAAGGAATGCAATAGAAGAAGAATGGGTATCTTTGAGAGATGAAGTAGTGAAGGCAGCAGAGGATCAAGTAGGTAAAAACAAGGGCTAGTAGAAATCCGTGGGTAACACAAGAGATATTGAATTTAATTGATGAAAGTATAAAATATAAGAATGCAATAAATGAAGCAGGTGAAAGAGATAACAAATGTCTCAAAAATGAGATCAACAGGAAGTGCAAAATGGCTAAGCAAGGGTGGCTAGAGGACAAATGTAAGGATGCAGAGATATATATCACTAAGGGTAAGATGATACTGCCTACAGAAAAATTAAAGAGACCTTTGGAGAAAAGAGAACCACCTGTATGAATATCAAGAGCTCTTATGGAAAATCAGTTCTAACCAAAGAAGGGAAAGTAGAAAGGTGGAAGGAGTGCACTTGAGGTCAATATTATGGAAATGGAAGAGGACGGATGACCTTGGGAGAGTCAGCCATGACAATTCTCTTCCATCTGGTGAGCAAGATATATAAGACAGGCGAAATACCCTCAGACTTCAAGAATAATATAATAATCCCAATTCTAAAGAAAACAAGTGCTGACAGTTGTAAAAATTACAGAACTATCAGTTTAATAAGTCACGGCTGCAAGATACTAACATGAATTCTTTTTCAGAAGAATGGAAAAACTCATAGAAGTGTGGTTTCCGGAGAAATGTAGGAACACACGAGGCAGTACTAACCCTATGACCTATAGAAGATAGGTTGAGGAAAGGCAAACCTACATTTTTGGCTGGAATACTCTCTTTCAAATTCTGAAGGTGGCAGGGGTAAGATACAGGGAGCAAAAGGCTATTTACAATTTGTACAGAAACCAGATGGCAGTTACAAGAGTCGAGGGGTATGAAAGAGAAGCAGTGGTTGAGAAGGGAGTGAGGCAGGGTCGTAGCCTGTCCACGTGTTATTCAGTCTGTATATTGACCAATCAGTAAAGGAAACAAAATAAAACTTTGGAGTGGGAGGTAAAGTCCAGGGAGAAGAAATAAAAATTTTGAGGTTTGCCGATGGCATTGCAATTTTGTCAGAGACAGCAAAGGACTTGGAAAAACAGTTGAATGGAATGGACAGTACTATGAAAGTAGGATATAAGATGAAAATCAACAAAAGCAAAATGAGGATAATGGATTGTAGCCGAATTAAATCAGGTGATGTTGAGGGAATTAGATTAGCAAATGAAAAGTAGTAGATGAGTTTTGCTATTTAGGATGCAAAATAATTAATGATGGTCGAAGTGGGGAAGACATAAAATGTAGACTGACAATGGCAAGAAAAACGTTTCTGAAAAAGAGAAATTTGTTAACATCAAGCATAGATTTTAAGTGTCAGGAAGTACTGTCTGAAAATATTGCATGGAGTGTAGCCATGTATGGAAGTGAAACATAAACGATAAACAGTTTAGACAAGAAAAGAATAGAAGCTTTTGAAATATGATACTATAGAAGAATGCAGATGATTGGATGGGTGGATCATGTAACTATTGAGTAGGTACTAAATAGAATTGGGGGTAAGAGAAATTGGTGGTACAACCTTGCCAAAAGAAGGGATCGGTGGGTAGGACACATTCGGAGGCATCTTGGGATCACCAATTTAGTACTAGAGAGAAGTGTGTGGGGTAAAAATCGTAGAGAGAGACCGAGAGATGAATACAGGAAGCAGATTCAGAGGGTTGTAGGTTGCAGTAGTTACTCAGAGATGAAGAGGCTTGCACAGGATAGAGTAGCATGGAGAGCTGCATCAATCGAGTTTTTGAACTGAAGACCACCACCACAACAACAACAACAACATTTTGGATGCATTAAAAATGCTAAATATGATCCACTAAATTTTGGAAGTACAACCTCATAATTACTGCAGGGAGTATACGACCAGGGAGATCCAGGAAAAACCTGGGAATTTTTTCATCTGGGAGAAAACCGGGAAAAAACCAGGGATTTTTTATAATTCTTGCAATTTTTCATTGTTTTAGTTTTCAGTTAAATTTTTATGATTTTGACTGGTAAGAACCAGTACTGTAACAAAGGATATTACTGTATCCTGCTTCTGCAGAATAATACTGCAGCAATAAAACATGAATGAAAGAAAAAACCAAAAAAGGAAATATACCATATACAACAACAAAACACAGTGCTCATACAAGCATCTGCCAATAGCAAAATGTGTCAAAGGCATTAAGAAGACTATGCAATGCTTCATAACAACAAATTGCCTCAGATGAGTGTGACGTCACAACTGTTTAGCAGTTACGAGCAGGCTCATGCACATGCGCAGTTGAGTCGCGCATGAGTAGCACCTCCTCCCGCTTCTGGCTACAGAAATGTGGCTTTTGGATGTGTAAGTAGTTGCAGCAAGCAGGTACATGCTACGAGGAAAAATTTTACTGGCACGCCCAAGCTGCCAGACTCACGCATGCGCAGCACACCTGGATCTACGGTGAGGGGGGGGGGGAAGAGGGGGGGAGGTGCAAATTGAGGTATCCGATCCAGGTGGCAAAGTCAGGGGGGGAGGGGGGGGGGCAAGTTCATATTCTTGAGGGAAAAAAACCTTGCTTCACAAAGCACCTTGCATCCAGCACATGGTGGCCTATTGATTATTAATATGATTTTGAAACGCATCCCTGTTCGTTTTTGAACATTTTTGGACACATTCTAAGTTGATTTCTGAATGAATCATAAGTTGATTTTTGAATGTGTGCATAGTGTACATTGGTGTCTCTGACAGGGGAATCCTCGTCACATATAGAAATAAACTTTCCTGCAGATGAAAGGGGACGGGGCCATACGAAGTGAGTGGAGTAAAGCCAAACCGATGAATGCCAATCGCTGTCTGATTATGTGGTTGATTGGGTTTGCGAATGATCAGCATCGCTATAATTACTAGCGAAAGCCGTAGATTCAGACTACCAGAGTGGAAATACACGACTAACAGGAATAACTGGTGAGAAAGATTAAGTGTTATCTTTTCGGTGTGTGCAAGAAAATGAAATTTTGACAGTAAATTTTTGCCAAATCGCTACACTAGTAAGGACCAGTTGTAAAGCGCCTGACTAGCAGCCGCTTAAGTACTGTTCTGGAAGTAGTGCAGAAAACGGGTTGTGCAAACATGTAACAATGTCTAACCGAAGAATAACTGCGGGATAACTAAACCGGTGATTCTGGCAGGGTTAGTGAAGTTAACTGGTGAATAAGTGGCAGGAATAGTTAGAGAATTAGTGATGACAAGATTGTTTGTTAGAATGAGGAAGCAGAAGAAACCGGGCATTACACAAATTATGGAAGAACATTACGATTCCAAATTTATATAAAAATTTCGTACTACAACTTTTCGATCTCACGCTTTAGAAACTGGAGCATATGAATGAAATGCGAAACCATTTGCTAATTTAACGCCTTTTGCTTGTAGTAGGCCTAATAGGCATTTCATATTGGCACTTCGTAAATTATATCTTGTCGTGTTATAAAAATTACCATTTGTGCCCAAACAGTCTCGTTTATTTGGTGTGTGTTACAATTGCTGCAACATTAGAAAGGGCTATTTTGCTTTATCTAGCAAACAGTGACAAAATATACATAATCAGATCGAGAAACCACACCAGTCTTGGGTACATTTGTATTAACAGCTTTTTCAGTATTAGACAACGACATTTCAGTGTTTCATGTAGCAATACGTTTGACGATCTTTGATGAGGTAGTAGATTCTTTTGCAGAAAGGAAAGCACACCATGTAAAGCTGTAGCAAGATTAGAGAGGAAAAAATGCCAGGAGCTAAGGATTGAAGAAATATGTACTGTCTTGCTTGTCTGTTGTCTTTACTGGCTTTATGTATCCTACAATTAATTTTATGTCACATAAAACAGCAAGTTATTAGCTAATAGGCAATAAAGAGTGCAAATTTTCTGAAGATTACTTGTTCTCCTGGTTACAAATAATCTCATCTAGTATTAATTGTGAGGTGGTTTTTTTTTTTTTTTAAATAGGGGCAGGATGTCGAGCGGGCTGATTGGGAGCAGTAGAGGCACCACAGGACATTTTGATTTCCACTCTCCTGAATATAGTTTGATGTCTTCATTATAAAATATACATGTTTAAATTTCACAGAGCGAAATACAGTGACATTTGATAGAAGAACGCTGTGTGAAGAGGCGTGGAACTGCACTTTGGTACTCTTAAGACCAAATAACGTGTTGTACATTTCCTCGAACACACATTTTTTTATGTATCAAACTCTTCAGTAAGATATGCGCTACAAAATGAACCTATATTTGAAAATTCAATTTTTTTTCTTTTTTTTAATTTTTATCATCCTATCTCGAATGCTCGAGAATGGGGCGGTGGGGGGTGGGGGGGCACTGTCTAGTATTGCCCCTGTTCGGAAATATCGTCGATCTGGGGCTGATGCACAGATCAGTCGGATTTATAGTGGGGAAATGCGTAGTCTCCACATGACCCGTGTTTACATTTAGTGATTTTGCTATTTCCTTTTAATTTACTGTTCTCACGTCAAATGAAAACAAGACAGATTTCTGTGGCCAGGAGCTATGAAGTGAATTAAAGTACATTCACATAATTACAGAAGGCTAAAATATGTTATTACTTGAAGGTTTTATTTTATTTCCACCTTTCTGACAGTCAAGCAGTAATTGCCTTGCAGAACAGTGAAGTTATTTTTGTCAGTTTGCTAAAGAAATTTGGCTTTTATTAATTCTTTCCTCTGAGGTAGTCAATGTATTTGAAATTAAGTGTTTAATCCCACACTATTGGTTAGTTTCAACTGTTCGCTGCATTTCAAGTGCACGTTTTCATCTTCTAGCACATATGGCATTATACCATAATTAAGAACCAAACATGAGATAATACGCTACTGCTACTCCAAGAAAATTTAGATCCCAAAAACCACACTGGAAAACTTAATATCAGGTCAAAGCATGCTTCATTCGGAATCTGGACATACGAGTGTGCACTTTAAGTATACACTTTAAATGTAAGATCTTTTAATGTCTGGCGCTCCCTGGCAACTGCTGAAATGAACCTATTTCTAATAGGTCCCAGGAAAATATTGCGGTTGGTGGTTTGAAAAGCGTTACTTTCAAAGTAAATTTCCTTTTATGCAAGTTGAACTATTTGTGAGAACGTACGATGAATTTCTTAAAGCACAGAGCGTTTAACTCTCATTTAAAAACCAACCCTTTGATGACCTGCCATTTAGAAGACTTTTGAGCCCAGAAGATCAGACATTTATGTCGTTATTAAAAATTTTACTGGCACATTTGTGTGATGTATCTTAAAGTGTAACATGCACAGAAAAGATCAACATTATATGTGAAAGCTTATTAACATTAGAGACCAACGTTATATGTGAAAGCTTTGCTTTTCTTGCTTATATTAATTTAAACCACTAACTTTTCCTGTTTGTGTGTTTGCACTACTTAACAGTGATGTTGCTATTGGCTGACTACATCACGTGTCTTATGCTCTGAATATCCGCTGTCATTAGCTGGCGAGATCATGACATGAGCTATGACTGGCTTATAAAAGTGCATTGCAATCTCGATTTCAGTGCTTGGGAAAGTAACATGCGGTGTTTGGTGGAATTCAAATTTATCCTTTCATAATACAAAGCTATGCAGCAGAAATGTTGCTGCACATCAAAGATCTTTTCAAAATGTGTTTTTTCCTCTGAGTTTCGTTTTCTGAAATGCAGGATATTCTATGCCTGTGTATAGAATCTTAACCATTCAAAGGATTGATAAGTTTTACAGTTCCGGGGAAAATATACTGTCAGTTAGCACGGAAAAAGTGTGTTTTCACCCAAGGGAAAGTGTATTTCTAACTGGGAGAACTGGGAATTTTTTTTCCTTGTCCACGTATACACCCTGTACTATTTCTTCTTCTTCTTCTTCTTCTTCTTCTTCTGTTTCTGCCATCTTCAGAGTGAATCGACAGACTGAAGCTACAGTACTCATTCCCTCATTTTAAACCACAGATATCCAAGCATTAGAGACTTTGATTGGCAGCAAAAAGTATCCATGAACTGACTCTGTGGAGACACAATCATACGTAAGGAACAAGGAAGAAGGCAGAGAGAGATTTAAATTAGTACCTTTCCTGCATGAGTGGAAAATCTCTTGAAAAATAGATCGGATCCTCACCGAGCAAAAAATTAAAAGCAATTTTTCATTCTTCGCTGAAGACAGCAACACTTTTGGGTTCCGTCAAAGATGACTTAATGCCCCACAAGGCAAAGGTTTAAAAGATCCTTTGCAAAGAGTGGCCTTTTGAACATCAGGATGATTGATGTGTTGGTAATTGAGGTGGCTAAGAAAGACTAACACAGATCTAACACATTAATAATTTTATTTACAATATGTACACTTAATAATTGATGTGTCCATAACTTTGAATTACTGTTGAGTTCTTTGGCAGTGATGACTTACATACAAGGAGAGTTTCTTGACAGAAACAAATAGCCGTCAATGTTGATACAGTCTGATAGCCTCAGACTGTTAGTAATGCTCATTAGCGTCATGCTATGTTGATGTATTTACTCACTGCATTCTTCTGCTCTAAGGTTAATACAAGTCTAAAGGTACAGTGCTTATTAGGGTGAAAGTCTGAGTGTGATTACTTAAAAAGATGTACTGGCCAATCAGTGTTGCGGGCAGTTAGGTCATATTAATTTGATGTCCTGTGATGGGGAGTATGTGCGTCAGCCTCCCATCAAAGACAATGAGCGATGGAAGAGTGAGCTCGCCAATGGTGTGCTGGGTTGAGATTTAAATGTGCTGTCACGAATGTAGTTGTGCAACACATGGTGCACATATGCTCTATAAAGATGCCAGTGATACCACATTTGTTCCCCTCCCCCTCCTCCCCTCCAAAATTGCACACCATTGTTGCATAGTGTGTGTGTGGAGACGACGTGGGGGAGGTCTGAGCCATGGTGCTGCTGATGGGGTTGGCTGTAGCGCAAGGGGAGATGGCACCAACCAACCAGCATCCTGACATTTGTCTTAAGAAACACTAGAAATATCTGCCAAAAAAGGGGAAGTACGACATCGACCCAGTGGCACTGCTCAGGATGCAGAAGGCTGTATGACTGATCCTGGCTCAGTGTCTGTGACTGCTGTCACTGCAGCTGTGGAAGCAGACAGTGTTCGATCTCCAAGATTGAGTTGTTGGAGGACCCATGGGCCGGGACATCACACACGGCAAGAGCTGCTCAGGGCCAGTAGGCTGGGCTTGCGGCCTGGTTGTGTCTGAAAAATGAAAGTCCACAGCAGGTTCACTGTAATAACAAAAACAAATTGATGGGTGCCCAATGCCTCGTGAATGGTTTAATAAGCCCAACCAGATGTCTCAGTGACAATGCCAGATTCCCAGTTTTGAGACTTGTTACAGACATAGTAGGAAACTTAGTACTTCGTGTGTGAAGTAGTCAGCGTTAGCAACAGAGTGTCGAGGCTGAAAGAGATTCAGCAGAGTGCACTGCCAAATACCATGCAAGAGCTCTGCTTGTGTTGCGTTGTGAGCTGTCATAGTGCGAAAGGTGCTCTGAAACAACAAGCATTTACCCTTGAGTGTGAAGCACAAAGTTTGGACATTTGAGCCATTAAAGTGTGAAAGAAACATCCATCTTCACTGTCCTATTGAGGAGAGACCAGTGCCATTTGGATGTGTTGAATTCCATTTTGATGCCAAACTGTTGAAATTCTGATGAAGAAATTGTAGCAAACATTCTAAGCAAAAGACCAATGCAAGTGCCAGTGCTAGTAGTTGAATGCATTAGAATGCCAAAAGGATATTTGCAGTATCCCTCAATGATACTGAGCCATCATTTGTTCCAGAAAATACTAGCGAAATAAATATGAATACTTTGCCAAGGACTGTCAGGTTGAGACCAATTGAAAAATTCTTGGTACGTCACTGCCTTGTTATCCACATGTGCACAGCAGTGGGCAGTCATATCTTCTGTCTGTCAAGCCCAAGCCACAAACAATGCCGGAACACTAGCTGCCTTGTCCTAACGGTTACCCTGTGCCCACTATGCAGCAGTTTCAGCAACTATTGTTGCAAAGATGTGGGAGTAAGGGCTCGCATTTGTTCATTAGCAGAATACAATAAAATGACACTTTTCTGAACAGAAAGCCTGTTGCATGGTATTTGTGAACCACTGCATCTGAGATTAATTTTGGATTATGAGGCTAACACATTGGAATGTTATACAGGAGCAGTCACTGTGATATAGCTAGTTCAGTAGCCTGTGTGATCTGCTGAGAATCAGTGGGAAAAGATTGCTGTACTTGTGAATCAGAATGATTAGTTTGAAGACAAGAAACTTCTGATGCATCGAAATCCAGATCATTTCTCATAGGTATGTGAGAGAGTGTGCCTGTGTTTGCAAGCTGTTCTGTGGGGCAATAAAGAATTTTGTATTGATAATTGGAAAGTAGTAGCGACTAACATTGCAGGTTCTGTGATATATGATTTATTCTTTTGCTTGGTGAAAGAGAGCAGTCAAGAGGCTTATGATGCAGTCACAAGGAAGAATTTTCTGCCATGCAGACATCGATGAAAATTTGTAACATGTTGAATTATCAGTAAAGCTCCCTTTTCCAGCTGTCTGTATTTGACTTGAGCATTCTTCAGTGCCTTAGGCATGAATGCTATGCGGTAGTCCGTCGCCACTCTTGTGAGATAAAACTGACCCTATTCCATGTGTTGATGTGTCAGTTGCAAGCACTACTGATTTCTGCAGACCAGAATGCCTAAAACATAGACAACTAAATAATGTATGTTTCAGTTTCTGAAAAGATTGTTCACAGTCTTCAGTCCATGTAAAAGGAAAATTTTTACGCCAGAGGGTGATGCAAAGGAATGGCTATTTGTGCTGTATTCACAATGAATTTGATGTAGTATGTCAGTTTGTCAAGAACAGTTTGGAGTTCCCATACATTGGTAGGAAAAGATAATCTCCATATGGCCTCTAAATCCTTAGTCGAGAGACGAGCACTGTGGGTGTCAAGGTCGAGTCCCAAATATTTGGTTTCAGTATTGAAAAATGAACACTTATGTAAATTACACTCAAGTCCTGCATCAGTTGAAACTTGAAAAAGAGACTCAAAATTGTTATTTATTTACTTACACCTCTAGTTCCGTAGAACCAAATTGAGGAGCAAATCTCCAAGGTCATGGAATGTGTTAGTACATGAGATTACAAAATAATAGTAATAACTGATAAAATAAAATGTTTATGACCCCAAAAAAAGTTGAACCATAAGTTTAAGTAAATGCAGTCAACAATATAACACAGGCATCAGCTTAATTTTTCAAGGAGCTCCTCGACAGAATAGAGGGAATGACACACGAGTGAACTCTTCAGTTTTTGTTCAAAAGCACGTGGAGTACTGCTAAGATTTTTTAATTCTTGCAGTAGCTTATTGAAAATGTATACAGCAGTATGATGTACACCTTTCTCACAAGAGTTAAGGAAGTTTGATCCAAATGCAGGTTGGATTTCTGCCTAGTATTAACTGAGTAAAAGCTGCTAATTCTTGGGAATAAGCTGGTTAACAAGAAATGACTGTAAAGAATATATATATATTGAGAAGCCATTGTCAGAATACCTAGACTTGTGAATAGGGGTTGACAAGACGTTGGCAAGCTTACGCCACTTATTGAGCGAACTGCTCATTTCTGAGCCAAAAATATCCTTTGAAAATGGGAAGAGTTACCCCAAAATACAATACCGTATGACATAAGTGAATGAAAATAAGCAAAGTAGACTAATTTTCAGTGCGAATGATAACTTACTTCAGATACCGTTCAAATAGTGAAAATGGTAGCATTAAGTCTTTGAACAAGATCCTGAATGTGGACTTTCCATGACAGTTTACTATCTATCTGAACACCTAGAAGTTTGAACTGTTTGGTTTCGCTAATCGTATGCACATTCTGTGAAATTAAAACGTCAGGTTTTGTTGAATTATGTGTTAGAAACTGTAAAAACTGAGTCCTACTGTGATTTAGCATTAGTTTATTTTCTGAAAGTCATGAACTTATGTCATGAACTTTATTATTTGAAACAGAACCAATATTGCACACAACATCCTTTACTATCCCAACACTGATACCTGGCGGACCTCCCATTTGAATGTGCCCCACTCAGACCCCACACCACAGCCATTGAGATTCTGTCATGATATTTGTCCTGATGCAGTGATGCCATCTAAGTAATTTTAATGGGACAGAACTCTCAACATCACTTATTCAAGAAAGAATTGAAATAACGCAGGAGCAGAGGTGCTTCTGAAGTGAAGTTGCTGATATTGATACAAGTCGACATGCATGTTACTCACCATACTTTTTTTTTTCCTCACCAAG
Source organism: Schistocerca cancellata (assembly GCF_023864275.1). NCBI lineage: Eukaryota > Metazoa > Arthropoda > Insecta > Orthoptera > Acrididae > Schistocerca > Schistocerca cancellata. Next base: position 1,104,673,604 of record NC_064626.1, on the reverse strand, counting down.
GGGAAGTTGAAGATAAGCACCAGCTAAATCAGTTTTTGAATGGAGTCATCCACCAGATGTGCAATTCATAATCTCATCAGAATGTGAGCGATAGCTAAATCAGGTTTTGAATGGAATCGTCCACCAGCTATGTGATTCATAAACTCATCAGTATGTGAGTGTTAACTGTAAAGTCAGCACAAAGCCTGCTCTTCCCGTTTGCCTTTCTTGTGATCACAAGGGGTAATTCCCACTAACTTGCAGAAACAGCTTTGAAAACTCTAATTTGTTCCCATCTGATGAGTTCAGAAGCACCTTCATTGAGAATGGTGTAGGGTACCAGACAAGTGTGGTAAAACTTCTTCGCATAGCCCAGTGTGCTGTCAAAACAAGTGTCCGTATTTTTCATACAACTGATGAATACTGGCACAAGAAAGTTGCATATCAATAGTGTGCACATTGCGCTGAATATATAAATCAAAAGCATCTGTGCCAAAAAATGCTGGAACTAGAAAGTGGCTGAGCTACAGTGAAAGACACTGGTGTAGTCATATATCTATATTTTGCTTGCAAAGCACTTGTTTCAAGAACAAAGGTACTTTTGCCATGGTAGACCTGTGGTGCATGCATGATTTTTGTTGTTGAAGGTGTCTCGAGTGTTCAAAAGTATTTTGTTTAATCAGTGTGACAGAAACTTCAGTATCTTAACTGGGATGGTACAGGTGGATGGCAAATCTACTGAGAGGTGAACAATTTGCAGTTTGTCCTATGAATGTGACTATCTGTTCTGATTTGTGGAGGATTGTCTTTGTCTGATGTGTGATTGAAGAAACATTTAGCTGTACATATATTAGAGGAGAGCTCGTTAGAGAGAGATAAGTTTTGCACTGTGTGTTTCACTGTACAATTCCACCATTTTCACCCATGATTCGTGTGTGGATTGCCAGGAGGGGTGGGTACAGTTTCAGAATGAGAGCTCATACTTATTTCCATTTCCTCTTGTTGATATTTGTGTGGAACAGAATTTAATTTGTGTTTCTTTTGCATGCACTCATAAATGGCAGTGTCAGCATTCTGTGTGGCAGAGAACAGCTTTTGCGGACATGAGTTACATAACATTTCATACCAGATAAGAAAGCCGCTGACATGTTGCACTGTATTTTTGCATTTGCCTGTGGCAACAGTTGCCATATGCCTTGTGAAACTGGGGCCACTGCAAGCGATACACAAAGAGCATTGCAATAACAGGCATATTAAAATCAATTTCAGCAAAGTCTTGCACTTCCTGGGCTTTGATTACTGTAAGCACATCATTAAGACCAAGGTTGCAATGTCTTAGCATCTCAGCCCATTGAATAATGGCATCATGAAGCATTTCATCTTGAAATGAGGCTCCACAAGAGCAGTTACATTTACAGTTCCTAGTCATGCTCTTGAGTTCAGCGATCCATTCCTTGTAAGACTGATTATTTTGATGATATGTACAGAAAATTTAAAACTAGAAGCAGGTACACAAATCTGAGTGTCAAAGAAGTCATCCAGTTTTCTAACAATGCCTTCATAGGGCAGGGTTGGAGGCTCTAACTGAGGGAAAAACTTCCTATACACGTAAAAGTGTACCATTTCTACCATGGAAAAAAGAAAAAAAATCATGAGTCACCTAATATAGTGTATGCTGTTCAAGCTGCAAGTGGTACACTGTCCATTCTTCAGGTTGTGCATCAAAAGAACGAAGGTGAGGAAGTGGCATCTGGCCTCTGGTGTTCTGTGATTCAGTCATTATTGCCCACTGGGTTTGTCGTATGTCCAGCAAGCTGCCCATAGGTGCTAGCAAGGAGTTGATTTGTTGGCTCTGAAACTGAATAAGTGCAGTGAGTGATTAGACTGCAGACGTCGCCATTGCATACAGAAATTAAAGACACTGTAAAATACATTCCGCACAAAAATTATGAATTTCCAACAAGTACTACACTTACGCACCAGACTCCTCGCCAATGAATGTCTGATGTTTCGGTAATTGAGATGGCCAAGAAAGACAATCAGACATCTACAAAAATGTAACACATTAATAAGTTTATTTATAATATGTACACTTAATAATTGAGATAGAGAGAACTTTGAATTGCTGCAAGTTCTGTGTAGCTGAGTTAGGTGGAAGGAGAGTGATATTCTTCATAGGAACAAGTAGTCTTCATTGCTGATACATTATGTCTCTGAGTAATAGTAATGCCTAATAGCATCATGTTACTTAGATGTATTTACTCACTGCAGTTTTCTTACTAAGGTCAATACAAGTCTGCAGGTAAACTGATTCTGGAGATGAAGCTCTGAGAGCATCTCCTTAAAAAGATGTGCTGGTCATTCAAGGGTCACAGGCAGTGAGATCATGTGATTACAGTGTCCTCTGTTGGTGCCCCACCTATTGGAGACAGTAAGCGATGCGAGGGCGAGCCCGCTGGTGACGTGCTGGTGAGACCTTTAGAGGTGCCACCTCCTGCACAGCTGTGTGCACTACACCCAGTACAGTCTTCATGAAAGATGCTTGGAGTACTGTAGGTGCACCCAGCTCTTACAAGCCAATAAATCACACTGAATTTACGCTGGTAACTCTAAACAGTATGTAAAATGTTGAAATTCTACTGTTGACTTCATCTTTTTGGGACCCTGCGGTAAAAGCAGCAATTGAAATTAATTTTGTGAAGAATTTAATTAATAGAGATAGCAGTTTCAACCTGAACAAATTATGAAATCCTGTGCTTTCTTTAATAAATATGCAAAGATGTTGCTACAGTGCAGCTGACAATGTCACATTGATTTCCCAGCATAGATCAACTGCATAGTGACTGGTTCAATTTATACATACTCTACCACCAATCAATGTCTCTGGCGCTTGTGTATCTCTAGTTTAAAAGGATAGAATGAATACTGTAACTTCAGTCTGTTAGCTCACTCTGAAGGTGGCCAAAAGGTAGAAGGCTGAAATATTGCAAGAAGAAATAAAATTTGTGCGGCTGCACTCATGACATTTACTAGATTTACTGCACCTCAAAAACATGACGAAGCACACAGTACCAAGTTTGTTCAAAACTGGCGCATCTCACCAGATCTCTGAGACCTATGGATGCCATACTGACTATTTTGCTGAAAGAATTCATACTCATATCGACAGATCAGGTATGTGTTGCTACCAAAATCAACAATGCCTGTGGAAAATTTTTAGCAAGGTGGCTTCGACGTAGTAACATCTAATTTATTCTCATAAAAGAGTTACTATGACCATTGCAGTACTTCTCATCATTCTGAAAATTATAGAAGTAATGCCAACCTTTCCTTTGTCATAAAAATAAAATGAGTGACAGATCATGCAGTCCTGTATAGTTATTTCTGACCATCAAATCTTCTAATTACTTTTGACCATCAAATCTTGCTGCAATATACTTCTGTTACCCATACAGTGAAACAAATTTTCACTTTGCATTACATCTATGAAGTGGTATCAAAGACAACCAAAATTTGAATTTTTTGTGCAAATTTTAGAAATCTTCTACATATATTACAAATTAAAAAATCTCGACAGGTGTTCCTGTCTGTATATGAAGCCTAATATCAGTAAGCATTTTGCCACAGTTTTCATTAATAGACTGATTAATGAGCAAAGCTTGTGTATACAATTTATTATCACTACACCAGACAAGTTTTCCAGCTGTAGATACATAGCACTACCCATTTGAAACTGGACGAGTCGCTGGTGGTGTTATATAACTCTGTAAGCTACTTTTATACAATATCTTTTCTTAACAATATTATGAAAAGGATACTCCAGGTAGGAATGCCAACAATGTAGGAAAAGATAGATGACAACTTACCATAAAGATAACACACTAAGTCGCAGGCAGGCACAACTGAATAAGCTTTCGGCCACAGCCTTCATCGGAAAAAGAGAAACGCACACCGTTCATTCACACAAGTAAGTACATCTCATGCAACTTATTGTGTTATCTTCATGGTAAGCAGCAATCTATTTTTTTCTACATTGTTTATGAAAAGGACAGATTGTTACTCACTGTGAAGATAACACATTCAGTTGCAGACAGGCATAACAGGCCATCTGGATTCTCCCCTCCCCTCCACCACCAGCTTTTCTGAACTGTGTTATCCTTCCAACACATCCTCTGTTCCCAGAATCATTCCAGCCTCAAGGCCACATTTGCCGTAGATAGCAGTCGTACACGTGTGTGTGTGTGTGTGTGTGTGTGTGTGTGTGTGTGCGTGCGTGCGTGTGCGTGTGCGTGTGCGTGTGTGTGTGTTTGCGCACCCGCGCGCATGTGCGGTATACTTGCTTGTGTGAAAGTTCGTGTATTTTTCTCTTTTTTTCTTTTCTGAAGCCTTTTCATGATCATGCCTGCCTGCATCTCAGTGTGTCTCATCTTTAGGGTGCTTAGCAATCTATCCTTTTCATAGCATTGTTGATATTCCAACCTTGACTTTCCATTATTTCATATCTTTCCTTAAGTTTATCAAAGCTGTAGAACACAATCAACAAAATATGTTTTTGTACAAATGGTTATGAGTACACAGAAATGTCGCTAGGTGTCTCCCCATACATTCTTCTTGAGTCAGTGCGGTAAGTGGCTGCGATCTGAGTGGGTTGGTTTGTTGTTCGTGAGCATCTTCTGTTGTGTGTCCATGAATTTTTGATTCTGCAATGGCTGACCTGAAAGAGCAGCATGCCTATATAGAGGAAAAAACATACACAAAGGATGTTTGGGAACAACTGGGTACTTGCATGTCTCCATATGGGCTGCATTATCCGGAATTTTTGATGAAAATCAAGATGAGAGTTGTCCTCGACCTGTTGCACTGAGCAGACTTAGCTATGTGCAACTTCTTTATCTTCCCCAAGATGAAAGTCAAGATGACAGAGTGAAGATTCGATATAGTGGAGGAGATTCAAGCAGAATCACAGAGAGTATTAAACAGCCTAACAAAGATAGACTTTCAGATAGCATTTCAAAACTAACAGGAGGTGACTGTTGAAGGAGATGCTTCAGAATAAGATCTCGGCAAGACATAATAATTTTAATCTTGATCATGTTTTGCTTCTTCAGCTGATTAATATGAATGTTGACAAATTCACCAAGGCTGTTGTTGTGACTCGCCGATCTTTCAAAGTGCCGCCACGCAGTTACGCGCGTCCTCTACATGCAGACTTGTCTGCCAGCCATGCAGCAGCAGCGCCACCTAAGCAGCCAGCCAGCCAGCAGCCACTAGACTCAGACTCAGTTGTGATTTGACTGTTAAAGTGCACACACGTCTTACTCTGTTTACTTGATCTGTGACTTTCATGTATTGCGTCTTCCGTGAAATATATTTGTTCAACTGGAAGTTATAACATCTGTCATTTTTTCATTCATTTGTTAAACCATGGCTGGTTTCATTCTACATAAACATTTTTAGGTGTTAATGTCGCAGAAATATGCAGTGTCTTGATTTATAATGCTGAATCCCTCAGTAAAACACTGAAATGTACATGTTGGTATAAGACAGCTACAGTGTTTCACGTTATTGACTGTGTTTTGTATAAACATAGCCAGCAGTAAGTGTTAGGTACAAAAGAAGATGCAGTGCTATACTGAGCTGGATTGGCCTGACACAGCTTTAACATTTCTGCTGCTCCCAAAAATTGCCACACAGTACTCCACATCTTCAGTGAACATCACCATTTTGTTTTGGCTCATCTATCAGTGTGCTACAGTATTGTGCTGCAGGGCTTTCTGTGTGTACCAGCACTGCAGATATGTCTCTGCAAAGAAACAAAAAATTGCATAATATTAATTAATTATATTTAATTTAATTTACTTAATTTGTTATATTACTTTTTAAAGTGACAAATTGAAACTTTATGAATACTCCTCATACAAATGAGTGACTAGTCTGTACACCAGAAAGTGTTTTCGATCTATGAATTTGAGAAATGAGAACTGTCATGTTACAGTGTCCATAATCCTCAGAGTAATGCATAAAAAGAAATGATTTATCCTTAATTACATTCAAGATATTGTACACAAAGCCAAAAATATATCGCTGCCATCCTGTACCCCATTCCTCATGAATAAATAACACGTTGTCTTAAATTCTCAGTATCTTGACAGAGAGTGCTTCATTTTATCATTCAGTTAACTATACTGTTTGTGTGTTTAGTTTAGAATTGCAAATATTTTATGCACACCACCCTCCTTCCTATTACAATGGAGCAAGGTGATATATGGGTTGACACACATTTGGGAATGGGCAGAATTCAAATCAACATCCTTGCATCATAGACTGAAACTAAAAAGGAGATAATGAGGTTTAAAAGAAAACAAAAGTGTGAGAAAACAAATAAATTGAGTGAAAGGTTCAAAGATTAAGAATTATGTGAAATACTATAGTAAAAACTGAATATCCAAAACTAAGACAGCCGCTGATAGACAAAGGAGAAAGGAAGATAAGATTCTGATATCTCATCAATGAAATGTCATCAGAGACTGAACGTAAGCTTAAATAGGTAGATAATTGGCTGTGGCAGCAATCTAAGTATTCACGAGAAGTGATAGTAGGGAAATCCAAACCTGGGTAGGTGTTTGAATCCTCTCCTCTCGAATGCAAGTCCAGTGCCATTACCTCTGTATCACTCACTCAGTCCGCCGTTTTCCTAAAAAAGTTAAGATACATGGTAGAAATCATTCCTTTAAAACTGAAATATTCAGTTTCCTTCCCTGTATATTTCCAATTCAAGATTGTGCTTTGTCTCTAATAATATCGTCATCAATAGGCCATTAAACCCTTAATTTCCTTACTTCCTCATTCCATACATTGCATAGAAAATGGAAAGGAATAGAAAACATTTTTTTTTTAATATTGAAGTGTTAGACTAAACAGCTATTTCCATTCTGTAGTAATAATATAAACATATATTTTTACAGCTGCAAGAATCAGAAGAAAAAGAGATAATGAAATGCTCACAGTGCAATTACAGCACTACCAGACCATATCTCTTGGAAAGACATTCAAAGGTGCATAGTTCAGATTTTTCGAAGAATCAACTTGTTTATGAATGCTCTGAGGTAATGTTTATTCCTCTTAACATGTACAATTTTATCCACACACAATGAAATTAAACTCATGATTCGTAGATCCTAAGTTAAATTATATACTGCATATTGAAAATCTAAACAGTAGAAATGGAGGGCATTTTTTGTCATCTCTGTCCAGCTGTTAATTTTTTTGTTCTTTTTACCCATTAATTCACATACTGAAATGTTTCAGGTGAATCATAGAAGGTATGTAATAATGTATAAGCTAGAGGGCAGGACGAAAAGTCACTTTTATGCTACATTTTTAATGACGTCATGTTGACATGAATGGTACACTGTGATACATTTTTGAACAGGTCCTGAGAAAAGAAAATGGATTACTAAATAAAAAGTCTAGGATGCTATTTAAAAAATATGTACTTGTGTTCGTATCTTCATAATGAACAAAGTTACAAGAAAGGCAATCATGTTGGTTAATGTTCGCCCAGTAGCCACACAACATTTGCTTGGGTAAATTTCTTATTTTGCTTTTAGACAGAAATTTATTTGAGATGGTCAAGATATATGGGATTCCCTGTATACTGTGGTAGAGAGGAGAAACTATGCTCTCAGTCCTATATCAGCAGGCAGAGTCCTGACAAATGCCAAATTTTGCTGTAATTATCATGTCACGTGCCATTTCCCTCTTTAGTGCACATGGTCACACATCATCAACCAGTGCTGATGCAGCTAGTATGAGCTATGCAGTGTCAGATCAGTTACATAATGCTGCTGAGCTCTTGATACCATCAGCCCAAAGTGGGTAAGTGTGCACATAGCTACCTGGTCGACAAGTGATAGTTGTCTTATTAAGTGATTGTAAGGCAGGCTTTCTTTTGCAGGGAAATATGCTATCATCTTGAGGAGTATAGTGCTGAACCACTTTATTACTGAACATGGAAAGAGTAACAAAATAATTTAAATCAAAGAATTGTCTTCTACCTATACATGTTGATACGAAGAAATAATCATGGGGGAAAAAAAATAAGGTGACAACTGCCTGGTCCTGTATCTAATGTTGCACGTGGACATCTCACCTTTTTCATGTTTGTGCAGGTATCATTTGCAGATGTCTTCCAGGATGGTGACTGTGTGATAGGAAGGGACATACACATCACACACTTCAGGAAAGTGACAAGCGACTTCCATACTTAAAGACAGTAGCCTGTTGGCACTAAAGCAGGATATTGTCAGGAGCTACACTCTAGAGATAAAAATGAGCTCTGTATATTTGCTTTAAACTCGCCAGTAGTTGTATGACATTATCTTCAAACTCACTGTCTCCATATGCTTACAGACTGAATTTGCCAGCCTTTGCTGCAATCCATTTAATCAAATACATGTCACTTTGGTTCTTTGTCAGGTACAAATGGACTGTACCAACATAGAAAGGAGAGCAAGCACACAAGTTCACAAGTGTAACGTAGGACTTGCGATATTGTCACTACATACATAACTGAAGAGTATGACCACTTTTATATACCAATACAATGACTGATTGGTTGGCAGTGGTTCTGGCAGGAAGTAAATAATTTTGCAGTAAAGGAGACCTCTCATCGAACAGCAGAAGTGTTGAGTCTTCGATAAGCACAAACGAAAGACAATGAAAACATGCTAGCTTTTGGAAGAAATCCTACGATGACACACACACACACACACACACACACACACACACACACACACACCTGTACCCCTATATTTTGTGTGACTAGCTAGCACAAAACAATCTAGACACACAGTTTGTGTGTGTGTGTGATCTCGCGTGCGGGCGTGCACGTGCTCTAGCTCAAGAATATCTTACAGAAAAGTTAGCTTTTGTGTGCTTGTCCATGACTCAAGACATATATGTGCACACGCGCCCTCACACACACACACACACACACACACACACACACACACACTCACTGGTGTGCAAAACTTAAGGACAAAAGTAATTTTCTCATGTTGTGTCACTGCCAAGCAGCTCAGTGAAACTTGGACCATACGTAAAAAGAACTGCTGTAGTATAGTACAGAAGGTAACTGAAGGAAAAATACAGTGACACAAACAGAAATGACAGCTTATTCAAAGATAATAACTACACTGAAGTCACTGCGACTTATGATGGTCCCCTACAGATTACAAAAGCTGGAACTTGGTTCTTAATAGGCCCAAATATAAGATACTGTTGCAACACTGATCTAAGTTTCACTTTATGATCAGTATCACACTGATTGAAATAGCCTTGCTAGAAAATAGAATAAGTATTAGGAGTGCAGAGCACAAACAGAAAGGAAAAAAGGAACTCCACACTCTGTGGATATCAATCCACACAAGTGTAGACCCTTGTAGAACTCTTAATCTTATAAATTACATCACAACATCAAATAACAACTACACTTGCCCACAATTTAAGACAACCGTCCCCTACTTACACTTCCCTATAGTGCCGTATCATACACTTGTCTCCATTCCCGACATATTTTACACTGAAAGTGAAAAAGCGGATGGACATAAAACCAGGAAAAATGGAACCAAGGACCCCATAACAGGCTGCAAAACACATGCTGCTACTTAGTTGCATTGCATATTATCGTATCACCTTTGCCATCGAACCTAGAATGTATTGTTGCATTGACATGAGTGGTCTCACGTATGTCACTGGCGTGTTATGTCCCACACTGGACTCCAAAATGTATTAATGTGATGGTGCAATGACTGCTAAGGAGAGGTAGAGGAGCCATTCTTCTAGTGGCTGGGATTGCAATGGCTCTCTCATCTAGGCATTGTGACTTTGTAGCATTGACAATGGTTACAGATGTCTGTCAGAGATGAAGGTGACTGCACTGAGACAGATGATGTACATGCAGATAATTTATTTTTCCAGCAAGCTACAGCAGCTACAAATGTGAACTCTCATCTGGTTGCATGACCAAGTGTTGACCCACATCATCCATGTTCCAAGGGCATGGTCAGGCATTGACCTCGGGGCCCACACTGGCAAGAAGCAGAGTCAGGAGGACAGTGGTAGCTGCTGCCTCAGTAATGCCCTGTATGATCAATATACTTAGGTAGTACTTTGTAAGATTCGTCAGCTTTATGTCGTTATTACACTACTGGCTGGGCTGCTGTGTCCCATCTAGCTGAGGTGACTGATGGGTGCTGTCAAGTGCCCCATGGCTCAGTGACTGGGAGGACATCAGTTCAATCCCCGCACATTCTGGTGGTGGCAACAAGCAGGAAGAACTTTGGCTGACTCACGGCGAAGTCACATAGTACTCTACCAATTTGAAGCCCAGCTGTAGTGATCTGCCAGCCTGGCTAAGTGGCCAGGTTTTATACAAGACAAGCCAGGTCTTGTGGCAGTTGAGATCACATAAGCAGTCCACCAAGTGCCATCAAAATGTCATGAAGAGCCAGTCATTATCCCAGCAGAACTGCTGGCATGGTGTAAGTGCTAAATTTGTAGGAGTAGGAAAATGTTCAATGGGCTCTGGCTCATGCCCTTATTGCTACAGCCAGAAAGATTTGAAGCCTCTCTAAAATTAATGTAAAAAAAGTGGTGCCTTGATTTGAAATGTATGCAACCCTTAATGTTAGACTCATATTCACTCTTTTTCTGATCTCTAGTGCACATAGTTATCCTGATTGTTCCAGTTATGAGTAGTAAACTGCAGACAATCAGGAGGTCAAAGATTGAAGTCCAAAGTAAAGAAAGAAATCTGCAAAAGCATGTATAAAATGAGGGAAAAGAAACGAATGGCCCTGTATTTGGACAGAATGACAGATCACCTGACAAACAAAATGTGTAATTTTAGCTGTTAGCTTTCTTTTGAAAAAGCACATTTTGTCAGCAATTTGTTGGATATGATGCAAGTGTAACAATGGGGTTCGGAATTCCTCAAAAGGGTGAAAATACAGAAGATATGGAAGCAAGTTTGTAGATGATGATATCTGATCTCTCAGGTTTTCTTTGTGTGATTGATTAATTGTGTTCTGACACATATTTAACTGAGACTTTTAAGGTGTTCTAGTAGATCACACTGTTGTAAGCAAAGACCAGTAGGGTAGCCAAATAATTTCCGTTATTTTGGTATGTATTCTACCATGTTTTTCACACAAATGAACTCACTGCTGGCCTTTGCATAAGTATCAAAACTGCCAGTTGATTTTACACCACAAACAAGAACATAGAAGTGCTGTACTGACAGTATCTACTTCGTATGTGTTATCAACATGTGAACTGCAACTCTTTTGGTTGATATGATCACTGGATCTTGTTTCTCCTGTTTGTTTCATCGGCTGTGAAACATTAGTCAAAACTGAAGAGGGTCTTTTGTTTAGGTACTAGTTCCACTTTTGTTTATGTAATAAACACCGAGGGCATGAGGTAAAATTTAATCTCCCATTGTAATGGATGTATCAGGGATGTATTGCATCCATGGTATGCTTTTCAGTGGTACATATTCAGTGATTTTTTGAATATAAAAATGTGTGAAGGCATACTCATTTCCCTGTTTCTCACATTTTCAACATTAAGTGTATGCTTCTTTTGTTTTACTTCTGCATTGTAATTTCTTTTCAGTGTCCTTACAAAGCTAGTCGAAAAGAACATTTGGATCGACATACCAGTAATGTCCATGGCTGCCATCGTCCTTTCCTGTGTCATCATTGTGGTAAAGCATTTAAAAGGCCAGATGCATTGAAGCAACATTCAGCGGTGCATCTGAATCATCCTCCTTTCACATGTCCTACATGTGATAAAGGATGTCGATCTCGAGCACATCTCAAACAACATTTGGTATGTGAATCTCTTACTTTTTCTGCTAAGGCAACTTAAAAAAATACTTCACAACTACATAGTAGTTCATTTCAAGTCTGCAAGGAAGAGGATTTAACTTATCTGCCCCACTGTATTAATCGACAAAGCAAACCATAGACCTGCTGGTAACATGAACTAACTTGGTTACCAGGTACAGCCAACTTTCACTTCAGTGTTGCGCGCAATATTACCCCGCTGTTCCATTGCTGATATGGATAAATTTGTTATTAAGCTTTAATTTCTGTGAGATTATGAACAATACAAAGAAATACCAACTTTACAAAAACTTCATGGTTTTTGTCATACAGAACTTGACTTCTGTATGAGTAAGGGAACAGATAAAACTGTTCTATCTGTAGAGTTTGCTTTTAAAAGTGCCAGAATGAAAGAGACACCATGTGCAAATGAGACAGCATAGTTTAAAATATTAGATTTTCTGAAGGAAAAAGAAAAGCAGCATCAAAAGTAAAGCAGCCACTAGAAATGCTTTCTCAAAGCTTTGCCACAAAGTACAGGTATCAGCTACCTGAGCTGCCCACCCATAAGCATCCCCTGTCAAAAAACCTCTCACAAATGACATTTTCTCTTTGCCTTTCCACGTTTCAGGCAAATCATTAAATTTCCTAATGAAATCCAGTAGATGCTCTTTCCCATATGGTTCAAAATTATTAAATTTCTTACAACTAATAAATGAAGGACTGTTTGGGACACTACGTACTCTAGGCTTTAGATTTTGTACCTTTTCCATCTTTTTCTCCATTTCAGCCAATTTTGAATGTACATTTTTATTTACTTTTACCAGTTTTTCCTCTACCACTACTGCACACTTGGTTTCTACCTCCGTTTCTAAATCATTTTTAACCTGATCGATTTAGTTCTCAAGTGTAACCCTGTTTTCAGCACAAAAGTTCCTGGCAGCTTTGACTTCATCTTTACACTGTTTTTCGGAAGCCTCCACACACACACACACACACACACACACACACACACACACACACACACACACTCCCTCCCACCCCACCCCCACCCCACCCCTCCACCCCTACTATAGTCATCACAAAGCTACACATTTACTACTCATTAATGTTAATTTCTCATTAGTGTTATCTATAACTTTCTTTATCTTTACATCACAATCTTTAACTACCACCTCAACCTTCTTATTTAATTTTGAAACATTAGAGTTGACTATCTTAAGCTCCTTTTTAATTTCTTCCTTCAGTTCATCCTTTAAGCTAACCATGACAGTACTAATGCTATCAGTTTTCTTTTCCACCCTATTAATGTCTTCTTTCATACTATTTTCCACCCTACTAATGTATTTTTTCATATTACTAATGTCTTCTTTCGTACTCATATTACTCAAACTACGCATAATTTGCTTGAACATCGCTTCTGCTTTTCTGTCTGCCGTAAACTTTTTCCCTTGCTGACTTTTGCTACTAGATTCCTCCTCCTTCGCCTTAACGATTTCATCCATTTCAGTACTGTTTTCGTCCATTTTGCTCTTCTCACCATACACTGTAGATGACACTTTTATCATTTCATTTACAATAGGATTTTCATCCCCGTCATTCAAAGTTACATTCATGTCTGATTTATAGCCGTATCATCTACAGAACTAGTCTCCTGTTGTCCCTTGTCTCCCATGACACTGTCTTGTTTGTTAAGGCCACTCATTTTGTGTCACTTAATATAAAACAGCTTTTGTTATGAAATTACCTAATTCTTATTCACTTGTCTCCTGCTGCTGCTGCTGCTGTTGCTGCAGTTGTCATCTCCATTCATTGTCTGCACTGCTGCTGCAAGTTAAAATCCACCCAGTGAGATGTCTTGTTTATCTCGGTCGGATATGTCCACCTGCTTGCTGATTGGCTGCTCCTGTACTCTGTGGCTACTTCCATAGAACCCGCTCACTGATTGGCTGTTGTCCTACTGTAGCCTTGAAACCCATGTGCTGATTGGCTGTTACATCTCCTTCATTAAAATCACTGTATTGTAAACCACTCTTGGTTTCACTGTCAATAAATGATGTAGCCGACAGGTGCACAGTAGCGTTTCACAGTTCTTTACTTTCACTGTTCACAACACCCCCATTATACACAGTTAAAATGGCCAGTCCAGTATTGGTTAACTTTGATAAGACTCATTAATAGTTTGCAGGCATATGTCAGCATACAGCTACAATAGTTTAGTGTTGTATATGTATGAGCAGTAAAAACCTAACCACACAGTTCTTGCAGAATAATATGGTACGTATTGAACAGACACTGTCATTGTTTTAACCCACGGCCTATTTGTCTTACACTTATTTCACAGTTAAGCTGATGCATTGTTGTTGACCTAATCAGCACAGGTTTCTCATCTGAAAATCGGCTGTGGACTGACTGTCTTGGGATCAAAAATCGGGCCTTTATATGTCATCACAATAATAGGTACTGAAACTATACATTGTTTGATGTTTAATTTACAGAAATTACAAGTAAATATGTAACTCATTAAATTAAATGAATACATCGAAGAATTGGTTCTTTTTAACAGTTTCTTCTACCACGAAGGTTAAGCCGAATTATTTGTTTAAACATATATAATCATACAAACAATACTTGGGACAAAACTTGTAATTACTTTGGAATTAATTAAGAACTGACTTTGCTAACATGTTGTCGAATAGAGCCAAATAAATACTTTAAGAATCCTAGTGATTCTTTTTCCAAATGTTCATAATTATTAAAGAATTTATATTTGCTTGTAAGTCAACAATAGAATTTAAGTCATGGAACAATTACTGATTTCACCCGTTAATAAAAGATATTAACTAGGAATAGTCAAAATAAATTGGGAAATTAATTACATATACAAAACTAAGCACAAAATTAGATCTGGTGCTGTATTCTTTAAAACTGAGGGCCAACCTTTCCCTTTTATGAAAATGTAGATTATACTCACATATGTTAGTAATAATTAGTTAAAAATGAAAAAATGAATTTAAGGAGGCAGATGGCAAAACAAGAGAGGAAGTATAAAGATCCCAGCTAGCTTCGTCACAGAATCAGTAAATGGATTTAAGCCCTCTGTCCAGACACTGTGTGACCATAATGGCATTGAAACAGAGAATTACACAGAAAAGACTGAAATACTAAAAGTATTTTTCCAAAACTGTTTAACAGAGGAAGATTGCTCTGTAGTACATCCTTTAAATAATCAGACTAATGAAAAATGATAGATATTGAAATACGTGACCATGGGACAGAAAAGCTTTTGAAGTCGCTCACCAGAGGAAAGATCACTGGATTCGTACTAATATGATTCTACGTAGAATATGCGAAAGAAATTGTCCTCTTCTAGCACCGGTGTACTGTAGGCCTCTGGAGGACACATCGTTCCCAGTGACTGGAAAAAAATACAGGTCATTCTCGTTTACAAGAAGGGTTGTCAAACAGACACACAAGACTATAGACCTATATCTTTGGCATCGGCATATTGTAGCATTTTGGAACACATTTTATGCTCACTTATTACAATATTTCTGGAACTGAAAATCTCCTCTGTAGGAATCAACATGGGTTCTGATCGTTTGGAATCCAGCTCACACTGTTCATCAATAAGATCCAGAAAGCAGTAGATACAGTTATACATGAGATGCTTTGTTCCTTGACTTCTAGAAGGTGTTCGATGCAGTGCTGCATTTCCACCTCATAAACAAAATTTGAGCCTGGAGAGAAGTCTTCAGACGTAAAAGTAACTTGAGTGTATCCCAAGGGAGTCTGCTTTTTGTGGATGAGGCTGTTGTATACAGAGAAATCACAACACTAGAAAATTGTAGCAAAATGTGGGAAGGCCTGCAGAGAATTGCTCGGCACAGGGAGTGACAATTGGCCCTCAATATAAACAAATGTAATGTATTGCATATACATAGACAGAAAAGCCCCCATTATTGTATGATTATTCAATTGCAGAACAACCACTGGAAGTACTTACTTTTTTAAAATATGTGGGAGTATGTGTACAGAGTGACCACATAAAACTAGTCGCAGGTAAGCCAGATGCCAGACTGAGATTCTTTGGAAGAATCCCCAGGAAATGTAGTCCATCAGCAAAGGAGGTAGCTTACAGAACCCTCATTTGATCAATACTTAAATATTGCTCATCAGTCTGGGACCCGTACCAGATAGGATTGATAGAGCAAATAGAAAAGATCCAAAGAAAAGCAGTGAGTTTCATTACAGGTTCATTTAGTAAGCACGAAAGCTTGACAGAGATGCTCAGTGAACTCCAGTGGCAGATGCTGCAAGAGAAGTGTTCTGCGTCACAAATTGGTTTAATGCTAAAGCTCTTAGAGTGTACATTCCTAGAAACATCAACCAATGTACTGTTTCCTCCTGTGTGTATCTTGTGAAAAGACCATGAAGATAAAATTAGATATTTGAGCCCACACGGAGGCGTACCAGCAATTGTTTTTCCTGCAAACCATTCATAACTGGAACAGGAAAAGAGGGAAGTGACAGTGTGCACAAAGTACCCTCTGTCACACACTGCAAGGTGGCTTTCTGAGTATAATGTGATGTCAACACATTGATTTCCTTGTTTTCAAAATTTCCAGTGATACTGAGTGGAACAAATGCTGAACTAGCTGATGATCGTATGTTACCACATTTTTATTAAAATGTTTTTATTCAGTAATAATATTCCTTATGATTATTGTCAATTATCATCGTACTGACAAATAACTTTTACCTTTTCATACCTTTTCAGTCTGTGCACTCAGCTCGAAGACTGTTTCTATGTGAGCTCTGTGGAGCTTCGTTCAAGACTCGTGCTGTTCAGCGAAAACATATTCTCACAATTCATCATCATCCAAAAGCTTATTCATGCCTGAATTGTTCCCGAAGGTTCAACACAAAGTATGCATTAAGACGCCACATGAAACAACATTTGTAAGTACCGTTTGATTAGATTTTTAGATTAGATTTACTTTCATTTCAATTGATTAGTGAGGAGGTCCTCCAGGATGTAGAACATGTCAGAAAAACAATAATACGTGACAAATATTTACAACTGAAACAAGTAAGTTAATGTACCTTCCACAGGTCCAAAGTGGAATGATCGTCATTTTTTTTTACTAATGAACACTATATAAAAGAATCATTTTGCAAACACTAATGCACTGAATTTAAAATAAATTTTTCTTTATTTATAAGGTAATAAACATGTAATAGAACTACTATAATTACAATTATATTTACAATGAACACATTACTGCACTGAAATGGTGCAGAAGTTAGATTGTACTTACACACACACACACACACACACTTATTTACAATGAACACATTACTACACTGAAATTGTGCAGAAGTTATATTGTACGAAGGGCTTATTTCAATAGTGGTACAAGCCCATTTTTGTTCATTTTGAGATACTGAGTCCTAAAGTTAAATGAGCACTGAAAAATCTGCAGTTGAGATACCAGAAATATTCAAGCATATGGCTTCTTGCTGGAGATGAACCTTTCTTTCTTTTTGTTTGGATCATTAATTTCTGAAGCATTATAGGAAGAAAAGCGGATGTAATGGACTTGTACCACTATTGAAATAAGCCCTACACATACACACACACACAAATCAGTTGGTTCTACTGAGAAATTCATCAATGGAGCAGAAGGAGTTGGCCACCAATAAATCCTTTAGGCTTCTCTTAAACTGAATTTCATTGGTTGTTAAGCTGTTTATGGCTGTTGGCAAGTTATTGAAAATGTGTGTTCCTGAATAATGCACACCTATTTGTACAAGAGTAAGTGACTTGTGAAGATTATTCTTATTTTTAGTGTTGATTCCATGAATTGTGCTGTTGGTTTGAAAAAGTGATATATTTTTAATGACAAATTTCATTAAGGAATAAATATATTGGGAAACAGTAGTTAGTATCCCTAGTTCCCTAAACAGGGTTCTGCAGTATGCTCTTGAGTTGACACCACATATAATTCTTAGTGCACGTTTTTGTGCCTGGAAAACTTTAGCTTGGTTTGATGAATTACCCCAAAAAATAATCCCATATGACATTATGGAATAAAAGTAAGCATAGTATGCCAGCTCTTTCATTTTTATATCCCCTGTGTCTGACACAATTCGCATTGCAAATAGAGATTTGGTAAGATGCTTCAGCAGTTCTGTGGTGTGCTCCTCCCAGCTGAATTTATTATCAAGCTGTAATCCCAAGAATTTAACACTGTCCACTTCTTCTATCTGGTTGTCATCGTATGTTAGTCATATACTCATGGCACACCCCTTACAAGTTCTGAACTGCATGTAGTGTGTTTTTCCAAAGTTTAGTGACAAAGTATTGGCTAGGAACCAGTGATTAATATCCACAAATATTTTATTAGCTGATCTTTCTAAGACTACACTTGATTTGCTATTTATTGCAATGTTTGTATCATCAGCAAACAAAACGAACTTGGCATCTGGTAATGTTACTGATGAAAGCTCATTGACATACACAAAAAAAAGTAAGGGCCCTAAAATGGAACCTTGTGGGACCCCCACATTTAGTTCCAAGTTGGATGATGCCTGATAGCTTAATACATGTCTCTTTCCTAACTACACCCTTTGTTTCCTGCCAGAGATATAAGATTTGAACCATTTTGCAGCATTTCCTGTTACACCTTAATATTCTAATTTACTTAAAAGGATATTGTGATTTACATAGGCAAATGCCTGTGACAGATCACAAAATATACCAGTTGCCTGCAATTTTTGTCTAATGAATTAAGCACATTTTCACTGTAAGTGTGGCTAGCCCTTCTCAATATCAGAACCCTTTAGAAATCTGAACTGCGACTTTCACAGTATGTTATTTGAGATAAGATGGTTATAAAGCCAATTTTACATTACTTTTTCTAAAATTTTTGAGGATGCTGGCAAGAGTGAAATTGGATGGAAATTTTATGCTATTTCTTTATCTCCCTTCTTGCTTAACTTCAGCATACTTCAACCATTCAGGAAATATTCCACTGATATAAATTTTGTAATTTTACATATCACAGTTTTAAATATAGTCTTTAGTTGTTTGTTCAAGATTGCTTAATGGAACACTTTTGGTTGAAACTTCTAGTTCCCAACAAGTGATGAACCTCTGGAGAGCCCAATGTCTTAGGGAATATGCCATTGAAAGACAGCTACACAACACCTTGTACTACAGTAAAAGTATTGTGTCATGTAGAAATCTTGTAGATATTACCAAAGGAGATTTGAAAGATGAATGGGCTCCAGAGGGTATTGTTGATATGCAATATATTATGAAAAGGTTGGATGGGAATCTTGTAAAATCGGAATCCTTTATCCTTACCTTCAATAGCACGAAATTCTTGGAACATATCAAGGTAGGTTTTCTTTTGCTTAAAAATGTTGCCCTATGTCCTCAACCCAATGTGTTGTTTTCAATGCCAGCACTTTGGGTACACCACTTTAGGGTGTAAAGGAGAAGCCACTTGTGGCAAATGGGTTAAGGACACCCATGAATGTCTCATTTGTTCATCTCCTTTAAAGTGTGTCTATTGTTCTGCAGATCACCCTGTTGTCTAGAGTAGAGACTGTGGTGTCTGCCGTGAAGACAGGAAGATACTGGAGCTTAAACAATGAAGTGCATCCCATATAGTGAGGCCAAAAAGATCTATAAGACTTGCAGCCTCCCACTTTCACTACATCTTTTGCTTCCACTTTTAAAAAGCCTATTGCAACAGCCAGTGCCTCTACACAAAAGGAGGTTGCTAGTGTCAGCACTACCATCTGTCTTTGTCAGTGCACATGTAAAGTTGGTGTCTTTCAGAGTCCATAGGCATGCCCCTTCCCCTCGAGAACCTCACAAAAAAAGCATAGTAGCCAACATTGCGGAGTTCCTGACACCTTCAAAGACAGAGTCTGTCTGGTAAACAGTCCAGCACTGCCACTACCACCGTTGTGGTAGTTCCTGGAAAACCTCCCAGACAAAAGTAAAAAAAGAAAAAAATAGCAAACGGGAAGCTTTCTGTGCAGGTGAAAACAATTTCTACTGCTTTCAAAGTCAATGGAATGTTGAGTCTGTCCAGAGCGATTATCTCGCCCAAGACTGAAACCGCACACATCGCTGGCACCCCACCCCAGTGGATCACCTCCATGATAGTGGCTCCTATACTACATTGGAAGTGAATGGGTTCAGGACTCATGTGGAGGAACTGAAACTCCTAGCACAGCCACACCCTCTGTTGTTGTGTTTACAGGAAACACATTTTAAAGTTATTGATGCCCCTGTGCTGCGGGGCTATACTCTCCACCACAAGGATGACCTGACTGCCAAAGGAGCCAATGGAGGGACTGTTGTGTTTGTCAATGATGCGCACCACTCCTCTGTTCTCTCCGTGGTTACTGACCTACAAGCAGCAGTCTTTGAAGTTCACATGGATGAGAAGATCACTGTCTGCTCAATGTATTTATCCCAAAAAATACTTTAGACTCTGTGGCTCTCACAGGCCTTATAGAGCAACTGGCTCTCACAGGCCTTATAGAGCAACTCCCCCTCATTTCTCATACTGGCAGACTTCAGTGCTCACAATGCATTATAGGGCTCAAATCCTATTTGCTCTAGGAGTCAATTTTTGGAGTCTCATGATGTCTCAGGAGCAGAGCACACTCATCACAAGCAACCCCACTCATTTCTCAGCTGCTGCCAGATCGCCCTCAACTATCGACCTCTCTTTCTTCTCTCCAGACGTCACAGACTATGCTCAGTGGAAAGCAACTGTTGGCTTTCATTCCAGTGACCTCTGTCGATGTGGATCCACCTACCAGCTGGAGCATTACTAGAAGGGAAGCTGCTAAAGTGGAGGATCAGTAGAGCTAACTGGATGCATTCAGGCAGCTTGCTGTGTTTGAATACTGAGGCAGCTTCCAGGAGAGGGTGGGTCACATCACTTGAGTGATCCACCATGCCACATACTTGTCTTCTGGCTGGTTTGATTCCTCTCTTGTGTCAACCTGTTCATCTCAGAGAAGCACTTGCAACCTATGTCCTCAGTTATCTCTTGGCTGTATTCCAGTATCTGTCTTCATCTACAGTTTTTACCCTCTGCAGCTCCCTCTACCACCATGGAAGTTATTCCATGATGTCTTAATAGATGTTCTATCATCAGGTTCCTTCTAATTGTCAGTGTTTTCTATTTATTCTTTTCCAATTCTGTGGAGAACCTCCTCATTCCTTACCTTATCAGTCCACCTAATTTTCAACATTCTTCTGTAGCATGCTTCGATTCTCCTGTTACAATTTTTCCCACAGTCCATGATTCACTACCATACAATGCTGCACTCCAAATGTACATTCTCAGAAATTCCCTCCTCAAATTAAGGCCTATGTTTTATGCTAGTAGACTTCTCTTGGCCAGGAATGCCCTGTTTTCCTGTGCTAGTCTACTTTTTATGTCCTCTTTCCCCTGTCCGTCATGGGTTATTTTGCTGCCTAGATAGCAGAATTCCTTACCTTCATCTACTTCATGCTCACCAGTGATGACTTATCCACATCAAAAACTTCAGGACACCTTAGGAGACCCCTGTACCATAGTGACTGATAAGTGCCAATCAGCAATCCGGGTCAGGCATGCAGCCCTGTTATGGGTTACATGCTGCCCAATAGCAGACAGCCTCGCAACCTTTCAAGTCACAAGAGCCAGGCTCAACGGGTAATTAAAGAGAGCAAGAAAGGGTTATGGTAATCGTTCCTGGACTCTTATCAACTGTTCCTATATGTTATAAAAAGAATGGAGAGCCATCAGAAGGATTTCCAGCAAATGCAGTCATTTATCAAAAGCAGCATTGCTAAAACATGGGTGTCTTCAAACAACACACGGAGACATCACTCAGGTGATGGCAGGCCATTTTCTGACTACTGCAAATGCCAACTATGTAACCATAGAGGGGTGCCAGGTGGACTTCGAATCCAAAAATCATGAGTCTTATAAGTGTCCTTTCTCTCTGTGGGAACTGGATTTAGCTCTGTATGAGGCTCATGATATTGCACCCAGTCATGACCAAGCCCAGCACAGCATGCTTTGACATTTGCGAGCAGCATCAAAGCAATCCTCCTCGAAAGTTTTAGTTTAATATGGCAGACAGGCCACTTTTGCAACCTGTGGAGAGAGGCAATTTTGCTACCTCTCCTCAAACCAGGTAAAACATGTCTTAGTAGTTACCAGAGCATATCCTTAATGAAAGGAAGACCCTGGAGCAAATGGTTAACCATCTGCTAGTCTGGATTTTAGAGACTATGCAACTCCTTTACTGCACTCAGTGTGTATCTGGAGATTTCTATCCACTGTCAACAACTTGACCCTACTTAGCATTTACATAACCGTCACTGTATCAGTATATTATTTGACATCAGTAAGGCATACTACATTACCTGGAGACACACTATTGTGTAGCATATCCACAAATGGGGTTTTAATGGCCACCTATCCATCTTGATACAGTTTTTCCTGCCTCAGTGCTTATTTAGGTTCTGAGTTATTAATGTGCTGTTGGATCATCTGAAGCAGGAGAATGGTGTTCCTCAGGGCAGTGTTTTAAAAGTTCCCCTCTTTGACATAGCTGTGAACAGTAT
Organism: Schistocerca cancellata; assembly: GCF_023864275.1. Taxonomy (NCBI): domain Eukaryota; kingdom Metazoa; phylum Arthropoda; class Insecta; order Orthoptera; family Acrididae; genus Schistocerca; species Schistocerca cancellata. The sequence goes on along the minus strand of NC_064626.1, from coordinate 1,104,651,080 downwards.
CACATCTGTTGTAACAATACTCCTTATGTGTTGATGATTTTGCAATTTTCTGTTTCTCCTCCAATGTTGCAACAGTGACTCATCAATTGTGACTTACAGTGCAGAGGTTAGAGCAGTGGGCTACAAAGATGGGTTTTTAGTTTTGTGCAGATAGTGTGTGTGTGTTCATTTTAATCATTCGTGTCGTATTTTAATTTACCTAACTTGCGTATATGGAACGCCATTCTGTATTTTAAAGACTTAGTGAAATTTCTAGGCCTCATTGTTGACTCCATACTATTGTGTTTACCACACCTGAGAGACCTAAAAGCCAGAACCTAGAAGGCACTGAACAGGGAGTGTCCATTCCAGTTTTGTAGGGTCTTACTGTGATTGTGGCTAGACTATGAGTGCACAGTCTATGGATCAGCGAGGTCTTCTTATCTGAAGATCATTGGCGCTATCCACCACAAGGGGATTAACCTGGCCACAGGTGCTTAGAGAACCAACCCATACCTACTCTCTGTGCTGAGGCTTGGGAACCACCACTCACCATCTAGTGGCAGCTCCTTATGGTGCAGCAGGCATGTAAGTAAGTTATCCGCTGCTCCAAATTCGCCTGCATACTGTACTGTTGCTCATCCATCTCTGGAATGCCTTTTCTCCTTGCTGAAGTCATGTACCCACAGGCAGTGTGTGTTGGAGTCACTTGGTGTGGAGTAAGTACAACTCCAAATCCAGGGTTTTAACTACTTGCCACCCTGATTACTGCAGAGTCCCAGAGCACTTTTAGATTTAGTGCAGTGCAAGGGAGTTCGTACTCATATATATGCTTTCAATAATTGGTTTTATGACATTTTATTGAGCTCCTTTATTTACAGATGGATCTGAACAGGGGGGCTCCTTTAGTTGCTCTGTTGTTTTCCTTGATCTTGTCCTCAAGATCCAACTCCTCGAGACTTTACTATCTTTGATGCAGAATTATATGTGATTTGCAGGCACTGGCGTAGATGAGACATGTTTCGAATGCTAAATTCCATATCTTTTCCAATTCCATGAGTACCCTTCAGTCTCTATAATGCTTGTACCCAGCAGATAAAGTAGCCAAGAACATCCAAGACACTGCTTTCCACATACAACAGTTGGGGAAGGAGGTCCTTTATTCTGGGTACCAGGGCACCTGATATAACAGGGAACAAAAAGGCAGATGTAGCAGAATGATCAGCCAGCCACATATCCCTGTGCTCTGTTTTAGTTTTCCTCTTGCCTTACTTAGATTTCCTTAGAGATTTCAGAACATCTGAACAATTTTCACACTTTCTTCCATGATGTGAGCTAGTGTGACTACATGGGTGATCGTGGGTAAGACTGCTTTTTATCTCTTTTCTCCCATTTTCATTTCTACTAATTTCATATGGACACTGATAACCTCATCGTTGTCCCCCCCCCCCCCCCCCCCCACTTACGTGGTATTTCTTCCATATTACAATGACTTCACATCGGGCTCTGTGAAGTCATCTTATTCAGAACATCTGAACAATTTTCACACTTTCTTCCATGATGTGAGCTAGTGTGACTACATGGGTGATCGTGGGTAAGACTGCTTTTTATCTCTTTTCTCCCATTTTCATTTCTACTAATTTCATATGGACACTGATAACCTCATCGTTGTCCCCCCCCCCCCCCCCACTTACGTGGTATTTCTTCCATATTACAATGACTTCACATTGGGCCCTGTGAAGTCATCTTATTCGTGGACAGTCATTCTTTGTCATATATAATACAGGGTGATTCAAAAAGAATACCACAACTTTAGGAATTTAAAACTCTGCAACGACAAAAGGCAGAGCTAAGCACTATCTGTCAGCGAATTAAGGGAGCTATAAAGTTTCATTTAGTTGTACATTTGTTCGCTTGAGGCGCTGTTGACTAGGCGTCAGCGTCAGTTGATGCTAAGATGGCGACCGCTCAACAGAAAGCTTTTTGTGTTATTAAGTACGGCAGAAGTGAATCGACGACAGTTGTTCAGCGTGCATTTCGAATGACGTATGGTGTTAAACCTCCTGATAGGTGGTGTATTAAACGTTGGTATAAACAGTCAACTACCCGAGGCGATGGATCGGCCGCCAGGCAGCCCGTGACAGAGCACTTCATCACTGGCCTCCAAGAAGCCCTGATCTTACCCCCTGCGATTTTTTATTATGGGGGTATGTTAAGGATATGGTGTTTTGGCCACCTCTCCCAGCCACCATTGATGATTTGAAACGAGAAATAACAGCAGCTATCCAAACTGTTACGCCTGATATGCTACAGAGAGTGTGGAACGAGTTGGAGTATCGGGTTGATATTGCTCGAGTGTCTGGAGGGGGCCATATTGAACATCTCTGAACTTGTTTTCGAGTGAAAAAAAAACCTTTTTAAATACTCTTTGTAATGATGTATAACAGAAGGTTATATTATGTTTCTTTCATTAAATGCACATTTTTAAAGTTGTGGTATTCTTTTTGAATCACCCTGTATTGTGACTGAAGATGTAAGTAGTTAACTTTCCATGTTAATTGGTGCATAAATAAACCTTTTATACTTTTGACATACCAGTGGTTGGATCCAGCCATGCAACTGTTTATTGTAAAGAAGTTATGTTCTCAACACTATCAAGGGGAACCATCTAAGTTGCTTATATCCTACTCCCATGGGAGTATCACTATCCATCAAACACCTTTCATTCCCATCCCCTCACCTATCAACCACTCACAGTGTAAAAGCCTTGCTTTGCTGATTTAATCATCTTCTCTCATATCCAGGAACCTCCTTCATGTCTTATAAAATGCATTGTTCTTAACCACCCCCCTTGACTCTGAACATAATGGCAACTTATTCTTTAAAATCAAAACTTAGGTTTAACCATGCTACACTTATGAAGGGTCTGCTTTCCTTTGCTCATCCCCATGTGTAGAAGCATTTCTCCTCCACCCACTTTTCTGATCACAGTCAATCCAAACCACATATTCAACCTTGTCTTCTTTAGTTTTCAACATCTCTCAAACCATAATAAACCATCTCTTCCATCCAGACACTCTTTGGTAGCCTTGTAAGAATTCCTCACATTTAACTTGGTTTCTTTCCCCAAAATCTGTTCCCAGTGAGTCCAAATCACAACTGTTAACAAACAGTTGTACATGACCTGAAACTAATCATTCTTCCCAATGGCAGGAGCTACTCCGCTGCAGTCATGAAAGGCGGTGATTACATGTCTGAGAGCTTTCCAACACCTTTGCGTACAGATCTTATCCCTGTGATTGCAGGTGACAAATTAAACCAGGTACTGTTCACTATGATCCCATACCAAAGTCCTGTATGGCATCTAACAATTCCAGGAAATATTGGCCTCTCCATGCAGGTTCGAGGTTAGAATAGGCCCAATGTATTCCTGACTGTCGTAAGAGGTGATTGAAAGGAGTCTCCTACTTTTTGGCCTTCAGTATTACGGTCACCTTTTAGGATTTGACCTCCACAATTCCAAAATTTTTTAGAAGTGCAGGCCATTTGGAGAAGGACCCATATGTGGTGCATCATGTATCCATCGGGTGCGGAGACCTTCTGCAGCTATTATTGTCATGGCTCTTCTACTCCACCTGCAATCCAGCTATTTGCTATTTGAGTGAGGACACCTTACAGGTTGCATCATCTACATCCTCTGTCCACTGTCCTCATCTGTACCCATGATGATGATGGAGCTCTTCACACACTATGGCCACTGTGGTAGCCAGTCCTTCATAGAGGGGTCATCATGTACCCTTGTGGTTGTAGCCTCCTGACAACACAGAAATTGCACTGCTGATGCCTGAGATGCAAACTCCCCAAATATGCCAAGGAGCAGATGCCCGTGTTCTTGGGGCATCAGGACTCCCAGCAACAGCCATCACACCAGGTGACCTTTGCTGTGGCTTGGTGGTGCATGTGGGGAGAGCCCGTGATTGGATTGGGCGGCATCAGGGCAGATGATCTGCAATGAAGTGGATGAAGTTGTCTGATGCTGGTGGTCGAATTGCTCCAGCAGACTCTAAATCATTCCCTTCCCTGGCAACATTGTGGGAGGAACTTAGGGCTAAAGATCAAGGAGAAGCATATTCTCCTCAATACTTAGTTTGTGCATGGTCTGATGGGGAATTCTTTTTGACAACAAAGCCCGTTTTTCTCTTTGAGAACTTAAAGAACAAACTTGGAGAAATGGCGGGAATATCCAAAATGCGGAACAGGTCAGTCCTTATAAAAACAGCATCCCTTGCCCAGTCAAGTGCATTGCTTGCCTGTGCCAAGCTGGCTGATGTCCTGGTCTCAATTGCCGCACCCCCCCCCCCCCCCCCCCCCCCCAGTTCTCACCGGTGCCTTGCCTTGGAACCAATGGACACAGAGACCACAAGCCCTCAACAGGTGTCTGCAGGCGACCCTGAGACATAAACTGCCTCCCGTCATGCCTTCCGAGGCAACAGAAAGCATCATTCTCCTGTGAAACTGCGGCAGTTTTTTCCCCCACCTGGCTGAGCTATGACAACTCTTAAGCATTACACTTGCTTTTTGTGTTGCCCTTCAGGAAATCTGGTATCCAGCAATGTGGAAGCCCCCCCCCCCCCCCACTCTTCATGGCTATTCAGGGTATTAAAAAAATCGTAATGACTGTAACAGGATGTCAGGTGGAGTATGTATATATGTCCTTACCTCTGTCTATAGCAAACCCGTGTCACTTCAAACACCTTTAGAAGCTGTGGCTGTCAGGGTGTTGACAACGCAGGAAATTACCATCTTCAACTTCTATCTTCCTCCAGATGGTGAAGTCCCACAACATGTATTGGCTACCATAATTTCTAAACTCGCTCCACCTTTTCTACGTCTGGGTGATTTCAACAACTGTAACCCTTTGTGGGGTGGATCTAAGATTACTGGCTGTGGTAAAGATGTGGAAAGCCACTAACTCAACTTGACCTTTGCCTCCCAAATACAGGTGGCCCCACTGATTTCTGTGTGGAACATGGCAAATACTCAGCCACTGATTTCTCAGTTTGCAGTTGTGGCCTTCTATCGTCTATCCACTGGAGACCTCATGATGACTTGTGTGGTAGTGACCACTTTGCACTCTTCGTGTCCCTCCCGGGCATTCCTCACGTGGACACTTGCCGAGGTGGGCTCTTACAAAGGCTGACTGGGATGCTTTCATGTCTGCTGCCTCTGTTGGATCTCCATCGCTTGGTAACATCAGTGTGATTATCCAGAATGTTACTACCACCACTGTTTCTGTGGCTGAATTGCTTGGCTATTCCTTGTTCCTCAGGTTGTCCCTAGCGGAAGACAGTGCCTTGGTGGTTGCTGGAAATTGCTGCAGGCATTAGGGATCGCAAGTGAGCGCTACGGTGTCGTAAGCGGCACCCGTCAATGGAGCAACTCATTGCCTTCAAATGGCTGCATGCACAGACCTGTCAACTAATCAAAAGATAGAAGCAGGAATGCTGGGAATGGTATGTCCCCAACATTGGAACACGAACTTGTCCTTCCCAGGTTTGGACTAAGCTCAGACACCTTTACAGCTATCAGACCCCTGGAGTTATACCTGGGATTTCCACACATGGAGCTGTATACACCGACCCAGATGCAATCACAGACACAACCGTTGGACCAGACCACATCCATCACCAAATGTAGTTAAACATCTGTCAGTGCATTATCAGTGCCACCTCTTCAACCACACCTGGAGTGATGGCGAATTCCTATCGCAGTAGCGAGAAAGTATCATTATTCCAGCACCAAAATGTAGTAAAAACCCATTAGATATGGATTGCTATCGTCCTACTAGCCTCACCAACGTTCTGTGCAAGCTGCTCAAATGTATGGTGAGCTGGCAGTTTGTGTTGGCTCCTTGAGTCTCGTGGTCTTCTGGTTCCATCCCAGGGCAGTTTTCGCCAAGGTAGCTCCACTATTGACAACTTGATATATCTGGAGTCTGCCATCTGAATGGCATTTTCCCGCCATCATCACCTTATTGCCGACTTTTTCACCTGCTGACGAAAGCCTGTGACACCACTTGACGATGCCACATCCTCGCTACATTGCACGGGTGGGGTATCCGGGGTCAGCTGCCGATTTTTACATGGAACTTTTTGTCACTCCGCACCTTCAGAGTTCAAGTCAGTGATTCATACAGTTCCCCCTGTATCCAAAAGAATGGGGTTCTGCAGGGCTCTGTACTTAGTGTCCCACTCTTTTTAGTGGACATTAATGGTCTAGCAGCAGCTGTGGGGTCCTGACGACTTTTGTATTTTCCTTTGCTCATCTACTATTGGTGTGGCTGAACGTCAAGTGCAGGGAGGCATACGAAAGGCGCAGACATGGGCCCTTACCGACGGCTTTCAGTTTTCAGCCGCCAAGACTTGGATCATGCGCTTCTATCGGTGTCATAAAGCTCACCCGCACCCACAACTTTATCTTGATGACCATCTCCTTAACCTAGTGGACTCTTATCACTTTTTAGGACTGGTTTTCGACACCCACTTAACTTGGCTTCCCCATCTTTGTCGGCGTAAGCAAAAGTTGTGGCAGCACCTTAACATTCTTCAATGCCTGAGTCACATCAACTGGGATGCAGATCGCCCTACTCTGTTGCAGCTGTATAAATCCCTTGTACAGTTCCGCCTTGACTTTAGCATATGGTTCAGTGTTGCTCTCAACATTGCAGGTACTGGACCCTATACACCACTGTAGAGTTCGACTTGCGATGGTAGCTTTCCGTACCAGCCCAGTGAACAGCCAACTTGTGGAAACTGGAACAGCCAACTTGTGGAAACTGGGATTCCTTCATTGCTGATCAGTTGATGACAACTGCTCACCAGTTATACCGCACTTATTCGCAGCTCGCCTAACCATCCAAGTTACCACCTCGTTTTCCCTAACATGACAATCCACATCCCGAAATGGCAACCCAGATCAGGGATTACAGTTGCAGTAAGTATCCAATCCCTTCTCACTGAACTCGAGTCTTTCCCTCTGCCATCTCTCCTCCAGGTCCACTCATTTACACCTCCATGGTGTATACCTTGACAACAGCTTCGCCTGGACCAATAACAAATCCCAAAAGAGTCAGTACACCCTGCAACCCTCCATCACCTGTTTCTCTCTGTTCTTGATGTGCCCCAGGATTCACTGGTAGTTTACATTGATGGCTCAATACTTGATGGTCATGTTGGGTTTGCTTATGTTCATGGAGGACCTGCTGCACAGTGCTTATTGCCAATGGCTGCATTGTTTTCACTGCAGAGGTGATAGTTATCCCTGGTGCTCTTGAGCATATCTGTTCAAGTGCCGGCGAGTCCTTCCTCATTTATAATGATTCCTTGAGCGCCTTACAAGCTCTCGACCAGTGCTATCCTCGCCGTCATTTGGTAATGGCCATCCAAGAGTCCGTATACATCATCAAACTATGTGGACGGTCAGTGGTCTTCATATGGACCCCAGGACACGTCAGAATCCCGGGAAATGAACTTGCTGTCAGGCTAGCCAAAGAGGCTACTTGTACACTGCAAGGTTTTTGGGTTCTGGAATACAGAATGGCGCTTGCTGACTTTGCCGAATAAGTTACTTATGGTAAAGAAGACAGTGACTGTGTCGAGGCCCCTCATCCCAGTCTCTCATAAGGACTCCATTGTCCTTTGCCGGCTCTGCATCAGCATACTTAGCTGGCTCATGTTCAACTCCTATGTCACAAGGACCCACATCAGTGTTGCTGTGGACTGTACAGTTTCAGACAAGGTCCTCCAACTTATTGTTCAGCCCTACAGTTAACATTTTGTTGATCAGTTCGCTTGTCAGAACGATGCAGAAGCACGCTATGGCCACCTGAACACCTTCCTTCAGGAGACAGGAATTAACTGAATGGAATGACCTGCATATATGACGACGTGAACGTGGTTGAGCATGCTTGGCACCAGTTGAAACTTGCAATGTGCTGTTGCAAGAATTCTTGTCACACAATGGGTGACCTCAGTTCAGTCACCGAGCAGTGGGTTAGGCTTGAACAGCAGTGTCTCTGGTATCTTGTGGGCAGCATACCAATGAGGATCCAAACAACTTACAATGCAAAGAGTGGAGGAACATGGTATGGAACGTTACCCAGCAGTAGATTTTGATTTTAAAGGTGTGCAAGGATGTGCACTTTCAAACAGACTGCCTTTATTTTGGTTGTTGTTTTGTTTTTATTTAACAGTAAAATTATGTTTTTAGTTTCATAATGCTTATCCTTCCAGTCACTGCTTCCTCTGGATCTAAATCAAACACAAATTTGTTGGTCTGCAGGTGAGTAAAACTATTTTTGAGCATTTTGCATAGAATAAGATTATAAATACATTTTCATACTACTTCGCATCAGTAAAAAACCATAAGCCACATGTAATATAAGGGGCGTTCAAAAAGAAACGAGCCAGAGGCATAATTACAGAAACCAGTACCTGTATGTTAGAAGTATTCACCCTGGCTGTTGAGACACTTGTCCCACTGTGACACAAGGTGGTGAATTGCTGTGTCTGAATTCCAGACTGAATTAGGACTCATCTGTGAAAACAACATTGTGTAAGGCAACAGGGGATAATATGGATCTCTTTCAAGTAGTTCGTAATTGTTGAGCAAAATAGACCGGAAAATACTTGTTTTGTGTTTTGATGGGCATTGTAGTTCCGTTGCATAGTGTTTTGTCTTGCTTTTAATTGCAATGAAGTACAAAATTATGGTAATAAATGTGTATAAAATTATATAATGTATTTAGGTTTAAGTATTTAAATCTTACAAAAATTGTAAACAAATTGTGGCCATGTTTAGGGATTATTTTGACTAACGTAGTGTCACGTGACCCGACTCAGGACTGTGGATATGAGCGGGAAAATCGGGGTCTTTGGTCGTTGTCCGTTGTGGTGGTAGGTTGGGAGCGGCAAAGTGCTGCGAGTGTAAGCATGGACGCCAGTGTATGTGAAGAAACAACATGAAAGTGTGTAGGTGTGAGACAATAAACAGTGTACGAATTGCACCGATTATTATTATTGATACAGATCGGATTTATTTGTTAACTTAAAAATGCATGGCCACAAGGTTAAAGTGTTTCTTTTGAATAAATAAGTTTCAGTCTGAACATGTATAATTAAATTCACTGTTGTTCAAAAGCTAGCCAATATAGACTCAATAGTAGGGGCACAAATGCAACCGTTCACTACCAACCCCCCTTTGCAGATGAGCCCGAGTACAGTTGCAATTGGCCTACTGTTCAACCATCCAGGCGGCATGTTGATGACTCCACTCAAGACATTCCCTTCTGTGAAGGTGCATCAGAGGTTGACATACAGCAGGTCTCCAACAATAAAGTTCACTCTGCCGAAGTCTTCTGCACACCATTTGCCTTGATACAACATGTCCAGTGTATCCTGCAAGCTAATGTCCCAGTAACCATGCAGGGCTATGGCAGTACTGCCATGCCCTTATAGCCAAGTAGTGGTACTCTCTTCTGAAGTCACATGTGGTCAACTCTGCCCTGGTCTGCAGGATACAGTTTCAGTCTCTATGAACTGTTGACACATCCAAGATTCAACAGAACGATTCACATTAAGCCATTGGGCCACATCAGTTTGCAGCTGTCCTGCATCCTTTCTTTCTATGGCCCTCTACAGCAGGGAGTGTGGTAGGCAACTTCTCTGAGGCATACTGCATTGTTTGTGACAGTGTACACAGCGATTTTGGATGTAGGGCTACCTAGCAAACACTACCTCGTTTCACAAATGTCGTTACGTCGTCATTGGCATGTTTGTCCGTCGATTGAAATACCATCTTCCATGCAGAACATATATCGTATGGACATCTCATTGACAGTTTGTATGATTGTATTGTGAATTAGACACAGAATGGGGAAATGCAGTTTGTTGCTTTGTTCTTGGACACCAGTGTGTGTCATGATACAGTCATAACAAATTAATGCTGCTGTAACACCTGTGTTTGAGCAAAGTGTAGTTCTGTAACTAAACCACCTCTAATTGATTTCAGAGGTACAATGTAGGGTATAACAGGAGACAAATTGTTAAAATAATTTAAATTCATTCTCTAGGCTAAACAGGTCTTGAAACCTGGTCTCAGAACTAATGGAGTTGCACAATGTTTTGTTGGTGAACCCCTAAGAAAATGTGTCTGGAGAAAACCGTAGCAGATTTAAGAAATATTAGGTTACCTACATCAGACTGCTTTTCAAATTGTGGAATCTGTCCATAAACACATTAATGTAGTGCACTGTTTAACAATGAAGAGCTGTCTGCATGCAAAAGGACAAGGCAGAAATACAGTGAAATGCCTTGCGGGCAGCCATTGTGTGTCTGTCTGGCAATAGCATGGTGGACACTTGAAATGTCCATGCCCCATGTGGCTGAGTTGGAACAGCCTACAATAAGCATTTGCACAAAACTGTATGTTTAAACCAGATTGAAAACCTGTTTGAGGCTGAAACAGGTAAGGCCGCAAATGGTTCAGCAGCTGCAACCATATGATAAGTAATGATAATGCCCTGTAGTGTTTATTTGTTACGTGATATGGGAGACAGCAGTTAACATCAATTTCTCGTAGAGAAATTAAATTTTAATAAGATCCATTAAAGTGAAATACAGTATCTACAGTTTCTTTTGCTGAAGGTACTACCAGGTTTTTTAGAAATCGGGCATATTTCACTGCTGGTTGGTTTCGCAAATAAACAGTGACAGTGCTACCTGCTGGACTGGATTTCACCACATTTCCTCAATTTTGTTTCTTGTGAAAGTGGATAGGACATTTCAAAGCCGCTAACTCAACCTGATAGTATCATACTGCCCTGATAGCGATATATCAGCTAGTCAGCAGTTCCTTTTTCTTGTTAACTTCCAACAAAAACAGAGCCCATAATTTTTGTGTCATTCTACCCAGAGATCCATTTCCCCACAGTTTTAGGTGCAGACAGACATTCAAGTAAGGTAAATGATCAGATGTTCCCAACATGTAAAAAGCAAGAAAGGAAATAGTCCCAAAGCACTTTCCAAATTGAGCCCAAGAAGCGAACATACTGTACACTTCAGCAGCCATACAGTTTATCCTAAATCAGTTGTCATTAGTTAAAGGACTACTATGCAAAAGAAAGTTTTGTATTCAAGCTCTGTGTAGATGAAACAGGCAGCCAACATAAAGCAGCAAATGATTGTGTCATCCTGGTGGACTTGCTGAAAACCCTCCCAACACAAGACAAAACAAATTTCACTGGTCTCCCCCCCGCTCCCCCCTTTTTTCATCTTAAACTGTGAACTGCCACTCCAAAGATTAGGATTAACATTGAAAAACCTAATTTTGACAGTCATATTCCAACAAAAACAGAGCCCATAATTTTTGTGTCATTCTACCCAGAGATCCATTTCCCCACAGTTTTAGGTGCAGACAGACATTCAAGTAAGGTAAATGATCAGATGTTCCCAACATGTAAAAAGCAAGAAAGGAAATAGTCCCAAAGCACTTTCCAAATTGAGCCCAAGAAGCGAACATACTGTACACTTCAGCAGCCATACAGTTTATCCTAAATCAGTTGTCATTAGTTAAAGGACTACTATGCAAAAGAAAGTTTTGTATTCAAGCTCTGTGTAGATGAAACAGGCAGCCAACATAAAGCAGCAAATGATTGTGTCATCCTGGTGGACTTGCTGAAAACCCTCCCAACACAAGACAAAACAAATTTCACTGGTCTCCCCCCCGCTCCCCCCTTTTTTCATCTTAAACTGTGAACTGCCACTCCAAAGATTAGGATTAACATTGAAAAACCTAATTTTGACAGTCATATTCTGTAAGCAGTATGTTACTCGGACATATTTATCAATACTTTAAATTTATTTGGAGATATACTTTTCAAATCATTGTGAAGTTTGTACTTCAAAGAGTATTTTGCAGTGCATCACACGCTAAAGATTCCTTTAACTCTAGTCACTACAGGAGAAATGTCTTGATGGAAACCATTTTCATTTTTAATCACAATGCCACTGCTTAAACATCATGGAATGAGCTGCAGCAAGGCAGTTACCATTTTCAATTCCAAGCCGTCACAGTCATTCATATTCTTGTTGCATGTTTGTGAACAGATGGGTGGTTATAGGACAATGTGCATTTGTTATGGATGTCTACACCTTGTTCATATTCTTTGTGGCATTCCAGCACCAGTTAGGCAGAGGGTTCCAAGTGGGCCTGCCAGTCATGTTCCTTTAATATTTTATGTGTGATATTTGCATACTGCCCGACATACATTTTTTTAGCTTCCTGCACCTTAAAAAACAAGATCAAAAAGAACTAGCATAAGATTGAAATCTTCATTGTTATGTCCCGGTTCCTCTCCACACCATCCCTTTGAATTGTATTGCCTATCCAGTCCTCTGTGCCTTGAATATATGGCAATTTAACTGTGTGGTCTACGTTCTTTCTTTTTCTTTCTTTTACACCATTTAAGTCTTTTTCTAGTCATGTGGTATAATAGTGCCCATTAGCTGTTCTCTTCTCACTTTATTAGCTGAGTAACATCATCATCTTAAAGCAACATTTTAATGAAGTTCTTATTCCTCTTTGTGAAAACAGTCCATAATATATAAAAGATCACTTCCTACAAGAAACTTTGTTCATTTGAGGTGACAAGAAGGTGGCGCTACTATTCAGTCAGTAAACTCCGGTTTCATCGGTGCAGGTTGCTGAGAATATTTGGATTCCTTAATATTTGTTTATGCAAGACATTCAGTTTAGCAAATACATTTCATGTCCTCTACCAGTTACATATCTATAAGGGGCATTCAAAAAGAAACAAGCTGGAGGCATAATTACAGAAACCAGTATCTGTATGTTAGAAGTATTGACCCTGACTGTTGAAATGCTTGTCCCACTGTGACACAAGATGGTGAATGACTGTCTCATAATATTCCCAGGGCTGCGATGTTAACCAGTTCCACACCTACAGCTGCCTATGTTCTTCATTTAGCTTTTCGTAGGCTGCCTTGCCATTTGTCTGTTCTTCTTCTATGTTGTAGGCTTCTATTGTGTGTTGTGCAACAATCAGCAGGTGTCTGCAGGTTGAATTGTTCGCAAGATTTGCCATGCTATTGAAAAACATCCTCCAGTTCTAGCAATGTGAAGTTGCAGACTGCAGGTGTCATGTGCATTGTTATTCACACAGTATACAATGCTTTCTTAAAATAATAAAACTTCAACCGCTGTTATGCATGATAGTAAAGTTAGATTGTCAATAGATAGCACCGTTGAAATTATTTACAGAAACATGTATGACCAAAATTGCATGATAGAGACTACATTTGCACAAAGAATCTAAACAGTTGAACATCTGTCATACATAATGTTTGGATACCTTCTGTGTTGTTTTCAAAAAAATGTTTGAAAACAAAGTTTTTAACAAAAACTATAACTTTAAATATTTGTGTATTTTTTTGTCATTAGTGGTGAATGAAATCCTGAAAACGATGTCTCAGTCATTAATTTTGAGTAAGTAATATGGGAGATATTGTGTGCCAACAAAAAAAATCACTATTGAGAAATAATTATGATTGCTCTAGAATAATATTGGTCATTGTTGCTGCAGTCTTATCTGTATGAAGATGAGTTCCCATATATATGTCATTCAAATGTTATTGGTATATAAGTTCTGGATGGTCATGAAAGCTCCACTCCCATTTCTGTAGCCATGTAAACTGATGGTAACATTAACAATAGCATCTAATTTTCCTTCTGATTTTTTAAATATAGCTCAATGGCATTTATTGTACATGTTTCTAGGCTCTGCTTTTTGCATATTTTTTCTTTCTGCACACAATCCAAATGACTAACACTTTTTTCTGTTTATATATGGCATCAAAATTCTTTTGTTCTGCACAACATTAGTAGCAGTAAACGTTAACCATTGTTGATTTTTCTGTCAGGATGTTGAAAAGTTATTTCCTATCACACAGTCACTCTTTCATTATGTAGGTTCACGACTCCCCACTCCACCAAGAGTGTCTTTCCACCATCCACCTAACCTTCGTAACCTCTTGGTTCATCCCTATGAAATCCCCAAACCACATTCCCTACCCTCTGGCTCGTACCCTTGTAACCACCCCTGGTGCAAAACCTGTCCCATGCACCCTCCCACCACCACCTACTCCAGTCCTGTAACCCGGAAGGTGTACACGATCAAAGGCAGAGCCACGTGTGAAAGCACCCACGTGATTTACCAACTGACCTGCCTACACTGTGAAGCTTTCTATGTGGGAATGACCAGCAACAAACTTGTCCATTCGCATGAATGGACACAGGCAGACAGTGTTTGTTGGTAATGAGGATCACCCTGTGGCTAAACATGCCTTGGTGCACGGCCAGCACATCTTGGCACAGTGTTACACCATCTGGGTTATCTGGATACTTCCCACTAACACCAACCTATCAGAACTCCGGAGATGGGAACTTGCCCTTCAATATATCCTCTCTTCGCGTTACCCACCAGGCCTCAACCTCCGCTAATTTCAAGTTGCCGCCGCTCATACCTCACCTGTCATTCAACAACATCTTTGCCTCTGTACTTTCGCCTCGACTGACATCTCTGCCCAAACTCTTTGCCTTTACATATGTCTGCTTGTGTCTGTATATGTGCGTATGGATATATATATATATATATATATATGTGTGTGTGTGTGTGTGTGTGTGTGTGTGTGTGTGTGTGTGTGTGTGTGTGTACCTGTCCTTTCTTCCTCCCAAGGTAAGTCTTTCCGCTCCCGGGATTGGAATGACTCCTTACCCTCTCCCTTAAAACCCACATCCTTTTCTCTTTCCCTGTCCTTCCCTCTTTCCTGATGAAGCAACCGTGGGTTGCGAAAGCTTGAATTTTGTGTGTGTGTTTGTGTGTCTATCAACATAACAACACTTTCCTTTGGTAAGTTACATCATCTTTGTTTTTAGATATATTTGTATGACTTTCTTATGATGATACTTTATCGCAACCTTCAGTTTGATAAATGTGTTAGAAATTTTTTGGTAGGCAGGGCACTTAACTTTTTTCTGGCAGTTCCTTCCTTTTTTCATAATAAGCTGTCAGGTCTAAAACCCTCTTTTGTAAGGATACTACACAGCCATTTTCCATGACAGATTCAGCCATATAGGAGGAGATTGTAGCAGGTGAATATGCAATTCAGTAGTTTCCCCTCTTCTACTTCTCTTCTATTCCACCTACCTCCCCCCCCCCCTCCCTCCTCAAACCTACCAACTACACCTAGCAGCCCTATCCTGTGCCCCACCACATTCCTGCATGCTCCCGCAAGTAGCACTACACCCGCCCTCACCCCTACCCTACTATCCCCTCCCCTCCCCACCCCACCCCAGCCGCCTTCTTTCGCGCTAGCCAGATTGCTTTTTTCATCAGGTGCAGTTGCTCGCAGTCCTGCCTTGGTGGCCACAACAGTGGTCATGTATGTGTGGGAGTTGTGCTTGTGAGAATGTATGTGTGTTTTATATGTTAGAAAAAGGCCTTTTGTCCAAAAGTACATATTTATAGCAGTATTTTTGTTGTGCCTGTCTGTGACTCAATATCGCCTCTATTTGGTGAGTAGCAATCTATTCTTTTCATAATGTTACCTTCATTCAATAACACGTGTATTATTTGACTAACTTATGAGAAGGAGAGAATTTTACATCATTGTTTAAAAAAACCTTGTTTCTCAAATTAATCTTTCAAAATTTGTAGAATGTTTCCAACTAATGTATGTGCTAAGTCTTTCAATGGTAACATCAATGAGCATCATAGCATCAAGAGCTTACCAGGCTAATAGTCCATGGTCTGTTGGATCACAGCCCATCAGGCTGGTAAGCTCTTTGTGTGTCCTTTTCCAACTGGGCTGTATTATTCATGTTTACAGTTGCCCTGTTCTTGAGAGTTTTTGCAATTTTGTCAGTAACAAAGTATCTTTTGTAGTAGTTGTAAAACTGACAAAGGACATAGAGGAAACCTTAAATTTTATTTCAGCTAGAATAACATTCTGATACAATATGTATAAAGATTGTAGATATAGGTTTTAAATGCTTTTGTGTGTCACTGATTGACATAAAATTTAATAAAATACTTTTAAAACTATCAGACTGAATAATACAATGTTGTTTACTATATCCATGCTTCCAGTAATTTGTCGTACACTGTATATATATATATCTCTTTATTTATTTATTTATTTTAAGGGAGAGAAAGCATAAATCAGGTGGAACATCTCTGGAAATAAATGCACGAACTACTCCTAAGTGTGATAAAACTGGCCCCACAGTGCATTTAATTCAGCATGAAGTCACAACTAGTGAGAAAAACGTTGTGAAACAACCTTTTGGAAATACAGCAGTGATAATAAATGTAAGTGTGTAGATTTTTTTCCTTCACTTAGTCCCAGCCTATTATTAATCACTTTCAGCCCTCCACATTTAATTTGCTCTGGAGGTAAGCAAAGAACCAGGAAGCAGTTTTCTGTGAGACTCAACAGCAGCACACCATGGCTTCATGTATGTTTTTTGATGGCATCTTTGCAACATCAAAATATGGTGATAGAACTACTCTCTGTCATTAAACAGCTAGGAATGTTTTCCAACTGTTAATTACTTAGTCCTTTTGCATATCCTCGGTGACATTTTTGGGTATCATTCTCTTCTCACGGAGGCCTACATTCACACATGGCCAACCACTTAATTAAATGCCTACTCATGCTCTTAAGTATATCTTATTTATTCAAATCAACTTACACACATTGCAATAAATAATATAAAAATTACAATAACTATTAAAAACTTAAACTAAAGGAACAGATACCTGCTTTGTCTGTTACATTTTTTTTATTTTTTATTATTGAACCATGGATCTTGCTGTTGGTGGGGAGGCTTGCATGCCTCAGCGATACAGATAATAGATTCAACCATAGGAATGACAGACGTGTGGTTCCTGAAGAGGGGCAGCAGCTTTCAGGTAGTTGCAGGGGCAATAGTCTGGATGATTGACTGATCTGGCCTTGTAACATTAAACAAAACGGCCTAGTAGTGCTGGTACTGCAAACAGCTGAAAGCAAGAGGAAACTAAAGCCATAATTTTTCCTGAGGTTACTGTATGGTTAAATGACGATGACATCCTCTTGGGTAAAATATTTCAGAGGTAAAATAGTCTCCCATTTGGATCTCCGTGCGGAGACTACTCGGGAGGACGTCGTTATCAACAGAAAGAAAACTGGCATTCTACAGATTGGAGCGTGGAATGTCAGGTCACTTAATTGGGCAGGTAGGTCAGAAAATTTAAAAAGGGAAATGGATAGGTTATAGTTAGATACAGCGGGAATTAGTGCAGTTCAGTGGCAGGAGGATCAAGACGTCTGGTCAGGTGAATACAAGTTTGTAAATACAAAATCAAATAGGGGTAATGCAGGAGTAGGTTTAATAGTGAATAAAAAAAATAGGAGCATGGGTAAGCTACTACAAACAGCATAGTGAACACATTATTGTAGCCAAGATAGATACAAAGCCCGCACCTACCACATTATTACAAGTTTATATGCCAACTAGCTCCGCAGATGATGGAAGAGATTGAAGAAATGTATGGTGAGATAAAAGAAATAATTCAGATAATGAAGGGAGATGGAAATTTAAATAGTTATGGGGGACTGGAATTTGATAGTAGGAAAAGGAAGAGAAGGAAAATTAGTAGGTGAATATAGAATGGAAGTAAGGAATGTAAGAGGAACACCTGGTCTAAGAATCATGAAAGGAGGTTGTATACGTGGAAGAGGACTGGAGACACTGGAAGGTTTCAGATAGATTATAAAATGGTAAGACTGAGATTTAGGAACCAGGTTTTAAATTGTAAGACATTTCCAGGGGCAGATGTGGACTCTGACCACAGTCTATTGCTTATGAACTGCAGAAACTGCAAAAAGGTGGGAGTTTTAAGAGATGAGACCTGGATAAACTGAAAGAACCTGAGGTTGTAGAGAGTTTCAGAGAGAGCATTAGGGAACAATTGACAAGAATGGAGGAAAGAAATACAGTAGAAGAAGAATGGGTAGCTTGGAGAGATGAAATGTTGAAGGCAGCAGAGGATCAAAGGAGAAAGGTGGAAGGAATATATAGAGGATCTATACAAGAAATGGAAGAGGACTTACATGGAGATAAAATGGGAGGTATAATACTGGGTGAAGAGTTTTACAGAGCACTGAAAGACCTAAGTCACAACAAGACCCCGGAAGTGGCCAACATTCCATTAGAACTACTGATAGTCTTGGGAGAGTCATCCGTGGCAAAACTCTACCACCTGGTGAGCAAGATTTATGAGACAGGCGAAATACTCTCAGATTTCGAGAAGAATATAATAATTCAAATCCCAAAGAAAGCAGGTGTTGATAGATGTGAAAATTACCGAACTATCAGTTTAATAAGTCACGGCTTAAAATAATAACACAAATTCTTTACAGACGAATGGACAGACTGGTAGATGCTTATCTCAAGGAAGATCAGATTCGATTCCGTAGAAGTGTTGAAACTCGTGAGGCAATACTGACCCTACGAATTATCTTGGATTATAGATTAAGGAAAAGCAAACCTACATATCTAGCATTTGTAGACTTAGAGAAAGTTTTTGACAATGTTGACTGGAATACTCTCTTTCGAATTCTGAAGGTGGCAGGGATCAAATTCAGGGAGTGAAAGGCTATTTACAATTTGTACAAAAACCAGACGGCAGTTATAAGAGTTCAGGGGCACGAAAGGGAAGCATTGGTTGCAATGGGAGTGAGACAGGCTTGTAGCCTGTCCCCAATGTTATTCAGTCGGTATATTGAGCAAGCAGTAAAGAAAACAAAAGAAAATTTCGGAGTAGGAATTAAAATCCATGGAGAAGAAATAAAAACTTTGAGGTTTGCTGATGACATTGTAATTCTGTCAGAGACAGCAAAGGACTTGGAATAGCAGTTGAACGGAATGGACAGTGTCTTGAAAGGATGATATAAGATGAACATTAACAAAAGCAAAACGAGGTTAATGGGATGTAGTCGAATTAAGTCAGGTGATGCTGAGGGAATTAGATTAGGAAATGAGACACTTAAAGTAGTAAAGGAGTTTTGCTATTTGGGGAGCAAAATAACTGATGATGGTCAAAGTAGAGAGGATATAAAATGTAGACTGGCAGTGGCGAGGAAAGCGTTTCTGAAGAAGAGAAATTTGTTAACATCGAGTATAGATTTAAGTGTGAGGAAGTCTTTTCTGAAAGTATTTGTATGGAGTGTAGCCATGTATTGAAATGAAACATGGACGATAAATAGTTTGGACAAGAAGAGAATAGAAGCTTTCGAATTGTGGTGCTACAGAAGAATGCTGAAGATTAAGACGGGTAGATCATGTAACTAATGTGGGGGTACTGAATAGAATTGGGGAGAAGAGGAATTTGTGGCACAACTTGACTAGAAGAAGGGATTGGTTGGTAGGACATGTCCTTAGGCATCAAGGGATCACCAGTTTAGTATTGGAGGGCAACATGGAGGCTAAAAATTGTATTGGAAGACCAAGAGATGAATACACTAAGCAGATTCAGAAGGATGTAGGTTGCAGTATTTACTCAGAGATGATGAAGCTTGCACAGTAGAGTAGCATGGAGAGCTGCATCAAACCAGTCTCCGGACTGAAGACCACAACAACAACAACAACAACAACAACATGTCACTGTGAGCCAGCCATTCGGTGGTGAGGTTGTGGATGTCTCTTAACGCACTCCTGAAGGATGTATTGGGGCAAACCACAGCCAGGTGACTGTTTGTTCTTCAGCTCTACATCTGTCACATTGGAGATATTTTGAAGCTCCCCACTTAGTTAGGCTCTTCTTTCAGATACGATGGTTGTGCAAATCCTATTGATTTTCCATCACTGCCTTCAAGGAAGAGAGAATCCTGATACTTTCAAGTAAGATTTGTCATGAGATGGGAGTTCATGACATTCTTATCTTGCCGACATGATCAGTGATCATTCACATTGAGTTGGCTGGCGACTGTTACAGGAGGATGTCTTGACTTCAGTCTTAATTGCTGCCGTTTGAGGAAATCTGTACCAAAAATCATGAGAAGGCATGGGTTGCCACTATATTTTTACAATTGTGATTTGAGGGCTGCCAGTTGTCTACTTTGGGGAGGTGCGATCTTGCTTAGTAAGAGTAACCACTGAATCATAGTTGTTCTAATAGTTCCAATTGTGGCTTGCATTGCCTGGTTTAGCTGTGTATCGACAAGGTTGGCATGGACCTATTGAACTAGGTAGGAGCCGAGTATGCTGCAGTTGAGTGTACAAGGGATATTGTGCTAAGTCTTAAATTTTCAGCTTTAGCACGCCAAGATATATTGGTAGCTTCTGAATCAGGTTAGTTCTAGTTTTGATTTTTTGCTGCTAATTTTTCCAGGTGTTGTTTGAAGATGTGTTCTGTCGAGAGAGACACCAAGGTACGCAGGGTGTGGATTATGTTTCATTTTGACTCCACTATAGTGAACAACTAGAATTCTTTTGAGCTTCTGCATTGTTAAGATGAAGTGATGTTACTTCAGTTTTGTTTGGTTGCAGCTGGAGCCCCCACTTTTTGAAATATTCCCAGATGATGTCAGTGCATCCTCAGTTTCGGCAGAGTTTGAGCTTTGGATACCAACAGCAATATCATCCACATACATGAATCTCTGAAATGTTGTTGGTGGTATATCTGATACGTATATATTAAACATTACAGGAGCTTGTACAGATCCTTGTGGTAGGCCATTTTGTAGGCTATGGAAAATACTTGACTTCCCATCTAAATGTACTTGGAAAAGTCTGTCATTGAACATCGCGTTAAGTAGGAGCATTTGCAAGGAATAAGTTTGTACACCTAGAGTATTAGTCCTTCTTTCAAAACTGTATCAAGGGATGAACTTAATAAATGCAGCAAATGTTTTGAGTTGTTGGAATCCTCTGTCTATGTAGCTTGTGAGCAAGAGGATCAGACCACAGTAGCTTCTTCCGAGCATAATGACAGCTTTCTGTATTGGTGTGCTATTGTTTACAATGGGTGTTAGACTTGCATAAAGTATTCTTGAAGCAGACACTTAAAAGTGCAACTGGTCTGTAACTTTCTGGCAAGGCTTGTTTTTCCCAGGCTTTGGGATAGAAATAACTTTGCTTCTCTTGAAAGCTTTTGGTTTGTTTATTTTTGTGGCTCACATGCAGTGTAAAAATACAGGTAAAGCTTTTGGTAACTTGCCTATTCACAGAATATCATAGTATAAATGTAAAAGCCATTGTTGCCTGTTTGGACCAATGAATTCAAAGTACATGTTGCCTAGTTCTGCAGCTTTTCTGCATTTTGTTAGGTTGATTGCAGTATTGAGTCCTTCTGTTGTGATAAGGTACATAATAGAAAAGAGCTGTTGGTAGCTTCTATGAAAGTCCCTAATTTCGGTACATCACTTCTCTGTTTTCTGCCTTGTCAATGATGGTCTTCAATAGATGAATTTTTTTTGGCTGTGACTTCTGGCTCAGGGGAGTCAATAGAAACTGTGGATGTTTGTGTCAGATTTCCAGTTTACATAGTAAAGTCCATGTGCTTGGCTGTTGTATTTAAAAGCCAGCCCTTCCAGTGTTCGTTTCCATCTAATTTTTCTTACTCCAAAACTAGAAACTGTACAAAAAAGCAGAAATTATATGAATAAACAGAATAGTGAATTTTCAGTGGAGTGTTTGTATCCCTCAAAGTAACCAAGAAATCTATGAAGTAGGATTAGCAACTCCAGTCATAAGATTTTTTTAATTAAAAAAAAAAAGGATCAGTTGTGGCCTCATTCAAACACATTTTCAGGTGACATCAGGGACATGTTCAATAGATTGAATGTTTACTGGATGTAAACCCTTGGAAATGCAAAGTATGCAGCAAGAACCAATCTGATAGTTTTATTGTCACTACTAAAAACAGGTATCTACCACTGGAAGAGTTACATGTAGGGAAGCCTTAGGTAGGACCAGGACCAGGAAATGTGCAGTATACTTTAGCCAAGATCTGGAAGCCTAAGAATGTGCAAAAGTTAGGAAAAGAAAGACCTGATGCTAGGTAGTAGCCATGGGCAAGATGTAGGACCTCAGTTGCAGAGAATCTTAGGGACAGCTTACCAGCATTTTCAAATCAATTGTAGGTCTAAGAAAAGTGATATAGGATTTAGAGCATTTATGTGTTTTCCAAAAGAGGACTATTTATTGATAGTGCGGCAGAAAACAGTGTGGACAGGCGTGAGGCTTATGACATCAGTTGGTACCAATGTAGACTTTCTTGAGTTATTCTGGCAGCTTGACTAGCCACACCTTCATGGAACAGTGAGGCAGATTAATGTGAGAGTAGAGATGGGACTGAAGGCTCAGTTGGCACTATTAGTAGATGTGGTTTCACAAGGCATGGCTTGTACCTAAGCAGGACTGGGAGGTAAGATTGGTACAGCTGATTCATGAAGGTGTAGGAGGTGGATCTCAGGCAATGCATAATCAAATAGCTGTTGTCATAGGTAGGAAAAGTAGGTCGTTTTTAGGATAAATCCAGACAACAGGTTCCCATGTCTAAAGAATATTTCCAGTAGTTTAAAAACCTGAAATAACTTCTCACAAGATATATTCTATCACATGAAGTGACACACACTTTACATGTCATGAAGAAAAGGAAAGTATTGGTGTGACCAAAAAAATAGAACATAGCAATTTGAACTGAGTTCCAGTCTTTGAACTGCAAAGTAATTTGTGTCACTGACTGCTGGCGTAGACACACAGAAAAACATTGTTATGAAATGACTTGTACTTCAGGGCTGTTTCAAAGGATGGAGGATCATGCACTTATATCAGAAATAGAACACAGTTTAAATCAAGACACGAGTTAAGCACAGTAAGTGAAGACAAACACTTTCAGATATCAGCTACAGAATTAACAAGGCTTGTTCCTGTATCAGTCATGCAGTGGTAACATTGCCACTGTTTTCAACAATTTAAGAGAAGTTCTAGCTGAGGTGTCAGGCACAAAATAGAGTGTGGAGACATAAACACAAACATAAATACCATGAATGAAACTAGTGGCTCCCTCATATACATCCTTCACAATTTTGGCACCATGCAACAAGGCTTACTGCAATCACTCCGTCAGTAATTGACCAAGTGGACACAAATGTGGTCAGGGAAAACTGTAAGATAGTTGTAAAGGATCTTGGACTATCACATCATTTCTGCCAAATGTTGTTGTTGTGGTCTTCAGTCCTGAGACAGGTTTGATGCAGCTCTCCATGCTACTCTATCCTGTGCAAGCTTCTTCATCTCCCAGTACCTACTGCAACCTACATCCTTCTGAATCTGCTTAGTGTATTCATCCCATGGTCTCCCTCTACGATTTTTACCCTCCACGCTGCCCTCCAATACTAAATTGGTGATCCCTTGATGCCTCAGAACATGTCCTACCAACCGATCCCTTCTTTTGGTCAAGTTGTGCCACAAACTTCTCTTCTCCCCAATCCTATTCAATACTTCCTCATTAGTTATGTGATCTACCCATCTAATCGTCAGCATTCTTCTGTAGCACCACATTTCGAAAGCTTCTATTCTCTTCTTGTCCAAACTATTTATTGTCCATGTTTCACTTCCATACATGGCTACACTCCATACAAATACTTTCAGAAATGACTTCCTCACACTTAAATCTATACTCGATGTTAACAAATTTCTCTTCTTCAGAAACGCTTTCCTCGCCATTGCCAGTCTACATTTTATATCCTCTCTACTTCGACCATCATCAGTTATTTTGCTCCCCAAATAGCAAAACTCCTTTACTACTTTAAGTGTCTCATTTCCTAATCTAATTCCCTCAGCATCACCCGACTTAATTCGACTACATTCCATTATCCTTGTTTTGCTTTTGTTGGTGTTCATCTTATATCCTCCCTTCAAGAAGCTATCCATTCCGTTCAACGGCTCTTCCAAGTCCTTTGCTGTCTCTGACAGAATTACAATGTCCTCAGGGAACCTCAAACTTTTTATTTCTTCTCCATGGATTTTAATACTTACTCCAAATTTTCTTTTGTTTCCTTTACTGCTTGCTCAATATACAGATTGAATAACATCGGGGAGAGGCTACAACCCTGTCTTACTCCCTTCCCAACAACTGCTTCCCTTTCATGTCCCTCGACTCTTATAACTGCCATCTGGTTTCTGTACAAATTGTAAATAGCCTTTCGCTCCCTGTATTTTACCCCTACCACCTTCAGAATTTGAAAGAGAGTATTCCAGTCAACATTGTCAAAAGCTTTCTCTAAGTCTACAAATGCTAGAAACGTAGGTTTGCCTTTCCTTAATCTTTCTTCTAAGATAAGTCGTAAGGTCAGTATTGCCTCATGTGTTCCAATATTTCTATGGAATCCAAACTGATCTTCCCCGAGGTTGGCTTCTACTAGCTTTTCCATTCGTCTGTAAAGAATTCGTGTTAGTATTTTGCAGCAGTGACTTATTAAACTGATAGTTCGGTAATTTTCACATCTGTCGACACCTACCTTCTTTGGGATTGGAATTATTATATTCTTCTTAAAGTCTGAGGGTATTTCGCCTGTTTCATACATCTTGCTCACCAGATGGTAGAGTTTTGTCAGGACTGGCTCTCCCATGGCCGTCAGTAGTTCCAATGGAATGTTGTCTACTCCGGGGGCCTTGTTTCAACTCAGGTCTTTCAGTGCTCTGTCAAACTCTTCACGCAGTATCGTATCTCCCATTTCATCTTCATCTACATCCTCTTCCATTTCCATAATATTGTCCTCAAGTACATCGCCCTTGTATAGACCCTCTATATACTCCTTCCACCTTTCTGCTTTCCCTTCTTTGCTTAGAACGGAGTTTCCATCTGAGCTCTTGATGTTCATACAAGTGGTTCTCTTATCTCCAAAGGTCTCTTTAATTTTCCTGTAGGCAGTATCTATCTTACCCCTAGTGAGATAAGCCTCTACATCCTTACATTTGTCCTCTATCCATCCCTGCTTAGCCATTTTGCACTTCCTGTCGATCTCATTTTTGAGACGTTTGTATTCCTTTTTGCCTGCTTCATTTACTGCATTTTTATATTTTCTCCTTTCATCAATTAAATTCAATATTTCTTCTGTTACCCAAGGATTTCTACTAGCCCTCGTCTTTTTACCTACTTGATCCTCTGCTGCCTTCACTACTTCATCCCTCAAAGCTACCCATTCTTCTTCTACTGTATTTCTTTCCCCCATTCCTGTCAGTTGTTCCCTTATGCTCTCCCTGAAACTCTGTACAACCTCTTGTTCTTTCAGTTTATCCAGGTCCCATCTCCTTAAGTTCCCACCTTTTTGCAGTTTCTTCAGCTTTAATCTACAGGTCATAACCAATAGATTGTGGTCAGAGACCACATCTGCCCCTGGAAATGTCTTACAATTTAAAACCTGGTTCCTAAATCTCTGTCTTACCATTATATAATCTATCTGATACCTTTTAGTATCTCCAGGGTTCTTCCATGTATACAACCTTCTTTCATGATTCTTAAACCAAGTGTTAGCTATGATTAAGTTATGCTCTGTGCAAAATTCTACCAGACGGCTTCCTCTTTCATTTCTTTCCCCCAATCCATATTCACCCACTACGTTTCCTTCTCTCCCTTTTCCTACTCTCGAATTCCAGTCACCCATGACTATTAAATTTTCATCACCCTTCACTATCTGAATAATTTCTTTTATCTCATCATACATTTCTTCAATTTCTTCGTCATCTGCAGAGCTAGTTGGCATATAAACTTGTACTACTGTAGTAGGTGTGGGCTTCGTATCTATCTTGGCCATAATAATGCGTTCACTATGCTGTCTGTAGTAGCTTACCCGCATTCCTATTTTCCTATTCATTATTAAACCTACTCCTGCATTACCCCTATTTGATTTTGTGTTTATAACCCTGTAGTCACCTGACCAAAAGTCTTGTTCCTCCTGCCACCGAACTTCACTAATTCCCACTATATCTAACTTTAACCTATCCATTTCCCTTTTTAAATTTTCTAACCTACCTGCCCGATTAAGTGATCTGACATTCCACGCTCCGATCCGTAGAACGCCAGTTTTCTTTCTTCTGATGACGACGTCCACTTGAGTAGTCCCCGCCCGGAGATCCGAATGGGGGACTAATTTACCTCCAGAATATTTTACCCAAGAGGACGCCATCATCATTTAATCATACAGTAAAGCTGCATGCCCTCGGGAAAAATTATGGCCGTAGTTTCCCCTTGCTTTCAGCCGTTCGCAGTACCAGCACAGCAAGGCCGTTTTGGTTATTGTTACAAGGCCATATCAGTCAATCATCCAGACTGTTGCCCTTGCAACTACTGAAAAGGCTGCTGCCCCTCTTCAGGAACCACACGTTTGTCTGTCCTCTCAACAGATACCCCTCCGTTGTGGTTGCACCTACGATACAGCTATCTGTATCGCTGAGGCACGCAAGCCTCCCCACCAACGCCAAGGTCCATGGTTCATGTCTGCCAAATAATAACAGTAAAATTGAGAATGGAAAAAATCCCTACACTACAGGCTGACAAAAGACATTTATCAGAAATCAAAATACAAAATGTTTCAAAACAACTAGCAAACCAAAATGGGGATTAAACTTGTAGGGAAACAAATGGAAATGTGAAATTCTCTAAATTCTCAACATTATTTAAATTGAAAAGGCATTTCCAAAAGTGTCTTCATCATTAACAATGTCTCACAAAACTAAATGAATAATAGTAGTTATTAAAAAGTCCTCCCAAACCTATAAGTATCTCAGTCTGACAAAAAAAGAGTCATAATGAGCCCAAGTCTTAAATTTATGCAGTGGAGAATCCAGGGTGGAATAATGACAGTGTTATGAAAAGGATAGATTGGTACTCACCATACAGCAGATATGTTAAGTCACAGACAGGCATAACAAAAAGACTACTAAACACATAATCTTTCAGCCAGAAAGCAGACTTCTGAGATAGACAGCCTGTCTCTGGCTGTATCTGACACAACAGCCAGAGACAGTGGTCATGTGTGTGTGAGCTGTGTTTGAGTGAATGTTTGTTGTGTGTATGTTGTCTATTTCAGAAGACGGCGTTCTGGCTGAAAGCTTATGTTTTTAGTAATCTTTTTGTTGCACCTGTCTGCAACTCAGCATCTCCACTATATGGTGAGTAGCAATCTATCCTTTTCATAATATTGTCAGTGTCTTAAACTTCTATCATAAGCACAAAAAGATTAATAAGAAGGTGCTGATTGCCACAAAAATGTCATTTAAGGACTAAATGGTATAAAATGCAGAGGTAAAAGGCAAAGCAGTGTGGAAAATCATTAAAATGAAATAGGGAGAGACAGACAAAGGCATAATGACTATGGGAATAACATAACAAATGATGCACACCACCTAGCAAAACTGTGAATGAGCATTGCAATAAAAATTCCCAAAAGTCAATATAGCACCAGTAAATAAATATACACTATGTACAATGATCTAGATACCAATGATAGAGTATAAAATCAGTAAAACTTTGTTGTTGTTGTGGTGGTCTTCAGCCCAGAGACTGGTATCATGCAGCTCTCCATGCTACTCTATCCTGTGCAAGCCTCTTCATCTGTGAATAACTACTCCAACCTACATCCTTCTGAATCTGCTTACTGTGCAAAACTTTTAAAAATGGAGATAACTGTGGAAGTATTTACAAGTATCACAAAGAAATGTTTATAGAGAAGAAATCATCACAGTGACACAGTTAAAGATATTATCCTTGTGGGAATTACAGTAATATGTGCAGGACTGCCTCAATAGAAATGCATCAGGTACATCAAGTAAGTGTAAAAGCTATAATATTCCAGTAACATATAGGCTACAAAAGAATAGACATTTGGTGAAACCTTCAAATTATAATTTCCGTATTAGAAAGCTAAGAAAGAAAATAATTTTTAAAACTTAAATAAAGAGAAGATTGTGTCATTCAGTGAGCAGGTCTAGAAGCACACACAAGATATGAGATAAAATGGAAATCTGCCAACTAGTGAGATTCATTTGATCCATAAAGAAAGATGATGCCGGAAGTCTCCAATTGCATAAATGCTGAATCAAAAGAAGAAAACTGCTACACTAGTTGTATTTTCTTGTTTGAACAGCACATTTCTAATATTTATTCCCACTCTCCACTGCTGTCAGATTTACATTTGCATGATTTGTGTGTTTTTTCTTTTAAACACAGTTAATTTAGTTTTCTTAAATATTTAATTGTCAGGTGTTCGCAACCAGGAGGAGGAAATTCAACAAACATACTTAGTGTTTTCTCATACTTACTGTTTATTACATTGTAGCATACTGCTTCAAAAGCCTGCAGAACCACCTTCATTTATGTTTCAGAATCCTAGCACTGGACAGACTGAAGGTGAAAAGGTGGCAGTGCACCTGCGGAACCATGGTTCAGAAAGTGTGCAAATCATTCCTGCACATGCATTCATTCAACAAACCAATGAGACAGCAACAGCTTTATTATATTTGACAGGAAGCTTTTCATCATACTAAAATCAAAGCACTGTGGTGTACATTTTCAAGTGGTATAAATTTAAATTTTCGTCGCTTTAGAAAGGAGACAGCAGATTCTGTTAAACTTTATGGTACATACAATCAGGCATTTTAAATGTACCAAAAGAAATTTGTTTGATCTATGGTACAATTTTAAGAAAGCTATGTTAGTCCAATGAACTTTATTTTCTTTGCTCAGAACTAAGTGAAGTGATGATGTATACATGTTGTTTACAAATAGTTATTTATTAAACTTTCAATATTTGACTTGCTCTGTTTGAGATTATTTTTCAACTGCAATGTTTTTTTTTCTATTTATTCTAACAATCAAGGAGTGAATAACAAACTTACAAATAAATTTGTTACAGCAGAGATAGAAGGATTTCAACAAAATTATGAAGTGTTAAGGTATTATTTAAAGTCACATATGATAATAAAGAAGTTAGCAAAACTTCTGGGTAAAAGGGAGTAAGGAAGGAAAACAAACCATGTTCTCGAATCTAATATTTTCACCACAAATTATAAATATGTTCATTTTGATACTTTTATTTATGTATCCATTAACTGCTTTTTAAAATAATGGTACTTATTCGTGTTTTTTTAAACGGGGGGGAGGGGGGGGGTGTTATCATATGACGATTTGATGCGGCCCACCACAGGTTTCTCTCTTGGGTCAACCTCCTCGTCTCAGAGTAGCACTTACATCCGTCTTCAATCATTTGTTGGATATATTCCAATTTCTGTCTCCCCATACAATTTGTAACTTCTACAGGTCCCTCAAGTACCATGGAAGTTACTCCTTTTGTCTTAATGCATGTCCTAGCATCCTGTCACTTTTTCTTGTCAATGTTTTCCACATGTTCCTCTCCTCGCCGATTCTGTAGAGAACCATCTCGTTCCATATCTTAATCAGTCCACATAATTGTCAACATCTTTATACAGCACGATCCAAACAGTTCCACTCTCTTCTTTTAAAGTCTTCCCACCGTTCATGATTCACTTCCATACAATGCTGTGTTTCAAATATTTATCCTCAGAAATTTCTCCCTTAAATTCAGGTAGATGTTTGATACTAGTAGATTTCTTATGGCTAGAAATTCCCTCTTTGTCTCTGATAGTATGTTTTTTTCTGTCATCATTACTGTGTAATTACCTGAATCAAATCATGAGCATGGTTTGCTCGTGCATGCTGCTTGTAACTCTGCAACCCAACCCTAACAGACCCATAGGGAATTGTACGGTATGGTAGTCCTCCATCCCTTATCAATGAAGAAGGTTCCAGTTTGAAATTGCCAGTGCTAGCTTGAAAGACATGGGTATCAGAAGTGAGCCTCACATCACTTCCAACTTCTTATGGGAAGTTGGTGAAGCAGCTGGCAATGAAGTGCCAAAGAGGCCAGACTTGCAAGAATGTTCCAGACAGAATGTTGGAGAAAGTTTCAGAATATCCTCGAATGTTCCATCATCTTGCTGTGAGGATATATTCTACCTCAGAATGGTCTGTATAGACTGTGGCAAGGGGGAGATCTTGTCAGTCATGAATTGAAAAGAAGGAAACAGAAAGAACAGCAAAGAAATGAAACAGATGAGTGAAAGAAGTTTAGCTTCACAATAGAAGCTAAAAATTGAAAGAAAACTTAAAGGATAAAAAGCAAGATAAAATTTGAGTGAAACACTCAGCAAACACAAAAGTGCACTACAGGAGAATCAAGGGTTGCGTCAGACACAGGCAACAGCTGTCACTGCACAACCACTACAGTGTACAACAGGGGAACCATGGTAGCAACAGACAGTCAAAAGAGTATTTTTGAGCATGAAATACTAACTTTCTACAATTTTTTTTAATTTTCATTTTTAATATGTTCTGGGTGATCTAGAATGTTCTCAGAAAACAAGACTAAGTTAATTGGAGCATTTTCAACTAGTTCCACAATAGACAGTTATCAGTTACCCAATATACAGATGTGCATGGACAAACTGATATTTTGTACACATGTAATTAATGGAGACTTCATTTTGTGTGTGTAAGGGAGCAGTAAGTGCAAGAACTGCGTATTAGTGACTTCCATGATTTCTTAAAAATATTAGGGAATAAAGAGGTTCTTTAACCCAACATTCGTATTTTACCTCAACCTTTGTTGTACGCAGTCTATTCTTTGCTGCCCCCTTCTATTTTTCATCTCCTCTATAGTTCCTTGTGGCACTAAGTTAATTATTCCTGGAAGCTGTCGCACTATCCTGTCCCTTCTTCTGGCAGTGTTCTTCCATAGACTCATTCCTCACTCACTCTTCATTTCATGCTTTACCTTTAACATTCTCTGATGTAATTGTTAAAGGCTTCCTCTAAGTCTGCAAATTCAATTTGCAAGTGGAACAGGAAAGGAGATGACTAGTAGTGGTACAGGGTACCCTCTGCCACGCACTGTACGGTGACTTGTGGAGTATGGATGTAGATGTAGTGTATTTTTTCTCTTGTCTTCCTTCCCTTACCAAGTGTTAGAACTGGTTCTCTGAAACCAAACTGATCTACACAATGTTTTTACAAACATGACTTATACTAATTACCCAGCAGTTTTCACATTTATTCAAACATGCCTTCTTTGTCTATATTATGATAATACTTGTCTGGAAATCTCATTGAAAGTCACCTGCTTAAAAGATTTTTGATACCAATTCAAATAATCTTCTAGTTCCTATACTTCCCTCAGATTTCAATAATTGTGAACTTGTATCATCAAATTCCTTTGAGCCCAGGTCATTTAGAGTTCTGTTGAACTCTGAGCTGACCATTAGATCTCACCTATTTTTTCCATGTCAACTTCTATCACACGTTGGAACAGTTCCCCTCTATCATACAAGCCTTCAATCTACTTCGGCCTTCAGTCTGTCCACACATTATGTATTAACATATTTACATTTTGCTAATCCAAAATTATATTTAATCTTCCTATATGACATTCCAATTCTTACTACAGTCATATCTTGACATTTTTCTCCTATTCATTCTAATTTATCCTGTTTAACAGGAAGTGTAATTTTATGTCTAAGCAATCAATACTACTGCCTTCCTACCCCATTTTTAAGGTTCTTATTATAACTCTCCTCTCCATAAGCTTCATTATTTCCAAAGTTATCTATAGCTTCTCCACATCAGTTTGTGCTATACTTATGGTGTCCTGTCCTGCCTTAAAACTTTCCTTCTTTATTATATTCCAGTCCTCTTCTACTGAACTACATCATCAAACAGTGCAAAATCCTGGATAGAATGTAACAATATTACGAAAAGGAAAGTTCCTACTCACCATGTAGCGGAAATGCTGAGTCACAGATAGGCACAACAAAAAGACTGTCACAAATAAGCTTTTGATCAGCAAGGCCTTTGTCAGAAATAGATGGCACACACACACACACACACACACACACACACACACACACACAAACGCCCACACATACACACACAATTGCAGTCACTGGCAACTGAAGCCACACTGCTAGCAGCAGTGTAGCCGTCTGTTGTGCATGGCCGAGACAGTTGATACAGTGTGGCTTGTAAGTAGAGCATGCAATGCGGTTTGTAAGGCAACAACAGAAATACAGGAAAGAAGAGAAAGAAATATGGACATTGAATATAGTGATGCATCTCAGCCGTGCACAACATATGGCTACAAGACCATGCTGCTGCTCGCAGTGTGGCTTCAGTTGCCAGAGATTGCAGTCGTGTGTGTGTGTGTGTGTGTATGTGTGTCATCTATTTTTAACGAAGGCTCTACTAGGCAAAAGCTTATTTGAGACAGTCTTTTTGTTGTGCCCATCTGCGCCTCGGCATATCTGCTATATGGTGAACTACATTATCATTACACAAAAACTTAGAAAGCATATTTTGGTCTGCAGAACATACAGAGGTGCAAACACAGACTCTGATCATAACCTACTACTAAATGCATGCCACAAGACGATGCAGCAGCTTTTAGGCATGTCACTTGGTGCTCCTGAAGTACGAACATTAAACCGTCTACCACAATAACAGTGAGAGGGCTGATGTTCGCCACTAGGGCTTCCCTGCATTTGTTGTGCATGCACACAGGGACCTTTCCCTCTTATCATGCCCTCTGACAGCAGACAACTTGTGGTGAGATCATAGTAGTGAAGAAGATCAGGTTGAATTTATGAGGTAAAAATAGAGCAGTATGCTGTGCCTACCTGATTTACCTGCAGATGTCCTCAGTAACCAGCATCTCCTTGGAAAATTGACTGAAAAGTTGTTGGTGAAAGTATGCTATTGTTCACACTAAAATGTTAAGTTTAAACACCCTAAGCAGTGATATGGTCTGAACTAATGTTTATTCTCAGTTTGGGTCTCATGTACGTCACTTCGGTATAGAGAAATATGTAGCTGCATCCTACATTCGGTTAATGTCATACAGTAGTTGCAGTCCAGGTGCATTATCCTGACAGCAACTTTATCAGTCACAAATGTCTTCTTGTGACAAACTAGCAGTCAACCCAGTAACTGAATAGATCAGTCAATATACTGTCCTTCAGAGCAAAATAAACATATCACAACAAATGCCATGTGCACAGCAAGGGACTGTCATTATGGCTTATAGTTAGAGATCAATACAGTCATTTGTGTCATGTTAAATTCACATGGAAAGTAATTATCAAAAATTCTCACTCTGTTATTGAGTAATAAATGGCAGGACACAAAGCACACCACAAACAGGGTACACTTTTTTTTGTTTAACATATCCACCACACTGTTATCTGGGCAATAGTGAAATCATCATTATCCAATGATTAATCTCTTCCAGTTATCAACCACAGACTCAGAGCTATCAGAGCGAACTGAGTAGCAAGGGCAACCTATCATTCCCCATCAGCCATTATATCGAATAGATGAAATATGGTGTCATCTTTACATTACCATGTTAGTCTTCTAATGGTTTCAGGATGCTAATTTGACCCTATTGTGAACTTACTTAAGTGTGAAAAATCAAGCAGATTAAGATGATGAATTTGGAGTCTTCTTCACTTAACTTTAAGCTATTGAACTTCAGCTAAATGTATATCATTAAGAGCTTTTATCCACAACTCCACAATTAAGATCTGCAAAACTCATAGACACAGTAGATTTTATTTCATAAAATGTTAAGGATAAATACAACAGTCTATTTAAGTCTATTATGACAAATTACTAAGGGATGTACAATTACTGTGCTGAAGCAGAACACATTCCTACAGCTTAGAACAGTGTACAACTTTGAAGCATCATTAAGCCACAATACATTATCTTTTGTGACATTTCCTGCATTTAATGTTCAAATACTTTAAGCAAGCGGGGGGTCGAATAGGGAGGCAAGTTTGCGCAGCATATGATATGAAAAATCAAAATTAAGTTATTGATACTGTTTTGTCTCACATAGGCTTACCTATTTATTTATTATAATTTTGAACTAACCATTTGCTTTGGAACAAATTTATGCTATACTGTTATTAAATGAATTTTATTTTTATAGTTGTTACTTATTCTGGTACAAATTTGAGACACACTCCATTTATGCAGTAGCGCAAACCAGTTGGTTCTGGACCATCATTGAAAACATGACCAAGGTGAGCAGAGCACTGAAAAAAGAAACATTCATTTAAAACATTGAAAAGCATTGGTGAAAGTTGTAAAGTATGAGATAACATATTAATAAGAAACACACTTTGTAATAAGAGCAGTTCTAAACATATTCTGAGTTGATAGTTCCTCATTCGAATAGGGTAAACCCATTGGGGCCAAAAGCATATCAGAGAGAAGAAAGCATGATTTCATATATTCCACATTGCTACGAAATGAGACAGGGACAATCTGAGCTTTCTAGCCACAAAAGTTAACGGAACTGGGAAGTATTTTAGAGAGGCACAGGAGGCTATGAAAAAGTATACTTTATCTACAAGTTATTGGACCAGTATAACAACAAAGATACCAACAGTAAGTAGATATAACAAAAATGAAAACTGCTACAATATTGGGAGGAAAATAAACACAAGGGAAAGGAGTGAAGATTAGTGTTTAACATTCCAATGACCATGAGGCCAAATAAGTGGAAATTACAACGGAAAAGCCATAAAAAGAAGGAAGATATGGTTATGTGTTCCACAGATTATACTTGTGTCCTTTATTCATTCACATATCATGTTCCATAAATCCAATTATGAAGAAGACTATTCAAGGATGTGGACCAAGTCAAGTTGTACTTCAATAAGCAAAAGCAGCCACTGCATGCTGCTTCAGATTAAGTACACTAGCTATCAATTTTGTCTAGTGGTAATTTACTCTCATTCTTAATTATGGGAATTACTTTTTACATAATCAAGATATTATGTATACTGGTAAAAAAACTGCTTGGGGCGGGAGGGGGGAGGGGGGGAGGACTGGCCGGGTCTGTACAAACTTAATTATATACATAGGCAGATCATCCATTCCAGGAATCGAGAATGTCAATGATATTTGCCTGTTATCGACATTGACACTTGAAAGATATTGGTCCCGAGGGTTCTGAGACATTCGAGAATGTTTAAGTTTCAAGTTTGAAGTTAATAACAAATGACAAATTAAATATTCTTTTCATACGATATAATTACAAATTACCAATTTTCTGGTCGTTTTCTCTTTAAGTACACTGTGAAACCTTGCTTCTTGCCAAATTTCATGAAAGTACCCTAGGGTAAGGTGGTACAATTTTGATCATTTAAAAAAAAATGCTATTGTAATGGGAAACATAATGAGGAAAGGAATAATTTAAATTATGGCACTTGTTCTTTGATATTTAATGAATATGTAACACGAATATTACAGCATTACAAGTGCCAGTTTAAACACAAGAAAAGATTACAGAATTGAGTAAAATTGTTAAAAAATGAATCACACTAGGCACAGTTGTGATCACTGACATCTTACACACCTAAAGCACTTTTTTCCCTCAGGCACCGATGCAAACTTCATGGCACCAAATTTTTGCACAGTGAATCCAGTCACCATTTGCCAATGATTCTGCACTATAATACTTCAAGAAACAAAATGCATAATTATTTTCGTTGTTTGCTGGCAATTTGAAGCTTTTAATACTTCTTTAATCATTTTCCATAGATTACATTTCTGTTTATTGTTCTTGCATTTGTTTATTTCTTTGTTTAGTCCCTGCTGAAAAAGATTCTCTTGCTGCAGAGGTTTTCCAGGTTTGCATCTGAAATGAGTCGAATTGATGTCTGTGTTTTCCTTTTCCAAAACGATACTTTTTTCTCTGGAGTTGGCAAAATGTTCTTGACAGCATTGTACTGAGAAATGGTACTGGATGCTGGTTTTATGGATTTGCCGTCTTCTTCTGTTACATATTTTAGAGATATGCACACTTCAATCAGAATGCTGGTAGTAGCTTGTTTGGTGGGGGTTGAAGGTGCAAATTTCTCCTTGGAAACAATGTCTGTGTAGAAGGGCATTATTCCTATGCACTGGTACCTCTTTATTGTACACCCACCAGAGGCAGTTTTGCTCCAGGCATCACAGAAAATAGTACAGAATCTTTGTTTTGTAATGCTTTCATTGGGATTATTGGGATTACAGTGAGTTGACTCAATTGCATTTCTCTGATATTGTGCCTTTAGAGACTTGAAGGAAATTATGTCTAATGGCCGTAGTACATGTGTGTAGGCAATCCCAAAAGTTCCATCACATTTTCCTGACAATATTCTACAGCATCCAAGCTAGTATGCCTGCCATGGTTTTCAATAACAAGAACTGTAATACTAACCACTGTTTTGTATTTCTTGAAGTGTCGAAGCCAGATCATAAACAGTTCTTCATTAATGTACCCCGATTCACTCGTGTCCATAATGGAACCAGGAAGTATCCAGTCTTGAAATTCAGGGCAAATCCTCACTCCTTTGAAAATTATCATTGGTGGTAAATACATATCAGATGCATTCATGTGTGCAGTAACAGTCAAATTTCGCTCTCTTTCCATATTTGTTAATGAAACAACTTATCACTTACTTTTACGATGAACTACTTTTGTGGTCTCTGAAATATTTACTTACTTCCACTTTATTTAAGCCATCAGCTGTGGCTCTTGAAAGACCCTCAGTTTTTTGCAGGCTAAGGTTAGCGTGTCTCGTAATAAATGCTCTAAATGAATCGAATCGATTCCAGCAACCTTGCATTCTGTGTTCCATGGAACCATCTTCCATTTCAGAATTGAGTACTGTTGGATGACCTATTCTGTTTTTTATAGTTAGAGGTAATCCAGCTTGTGTGGTTTTTTTTAAAATGCAGAGTGCTGAGAGGAATATCATGTAATTCTGATGCAGCTGAAAGACTCAATCGCCACCCATTACATTCTTTATTGCCTCATGTAATGCAGTTGGACTCCATTTATTGCAGGTCCCCCCCCCCCCCTTGTTGTTTGGGGCATCTCAGGGGGAAAAAAGGGGTTTGCTTTTAAAAATATGTTTAAATATGCAGAACTTAGTTGCAGTAATTGTGTATAATACGTCTACAGTAACCAGTCTTGACGGACTAAACTAAAGAACTGCATTGATCGAAATTTTATTAGGGTATCAAAACTATACCTTTTTTTCTGATCAAAAATACACTATTGGTGAGAGTTAAATCGTGAACAAATAATAATTAGCTGTAC
The DNA here is from genome assembly GCF_023864275.1 of Schistocerca cancellata. Taxonomy (NCBI): domain Eukaryota; kingdom Metazoa; phylum Arthropoda; class Insecta; order Orthoptera; family Acrididae; genus Schistocerca; species Schistocerca cancellata. Next base: position 1,104,613,746 of record NC_064626.1, on the reverse strand, counting down.
CAAGAGATGGCAGCACATGTCACACAATCGTTTTCTTTAAATGCCCCAGAACACATGGAAACAGGAAACAAGTCTGTAACGGCACTAATACAGAATTTATAAGCATTTGATAACCAAAAATTTTATAAGAATGCTTAAAACTTAGTAACTTCACTTACCTCTCAAAAAGAAAAAAAAAATTCTCTGTTGCAAAAACTGGTGTATTCAGGGAAATGATAGGAAGAACTGCACAAACCTTCCACATTGCAACGTCACATGAAGCCAAGTTCTACCAACACTACAAAACTGAAAAATGGCACGAAACCTTATCTTGATTGGAATTGTACCTATATCGAAACTGTACTATCTTACCCTAGGTTTTGATGAGTGAGTATGCAAATATCAAAATATGTGACACAAATGACCATTGATTTTGATTGCACTGATGACTTGGAAGCTATCATTTTGTACACCACTAATGGACCACAGATCTTAGTATGTGACATTCCTGAGAAAAACAGTTTTTAATAGTCAGCCAGCCAGACAACAAAGTGTGCCTACAACAGTTCTGTTTTTACCAGGAGCCTTAAAAAGATGACGCTTTTTCCACTGCTTTGCTGCTGTTTTCGCCTGTTATTTCATACTAGACATGTATGTAAGTTAACTGATTTCAGAGGATGCTATTAACTGTAGGTAAGTAGAAAAATTAAAATCAATTTAACAAGATTATTAGTGTGAAATTATTGTTACTTCTTGTATTATAATTGTGAATCTTGTACTTAATCTTAAATTTGTTATTGTTATTAAAAAGAAATCCTTGGGTAACAGAAGAGATACTTAATTTAATTGATGAAAGGCGAAAATACAAAAATGCAGCAAGTGAAGCAGGCAAAAAGGAATACAAACGTCTCAAAAATGAGATCGACAGGAAGTACAAAATGGCTAAGCAGGGATGGCTAGAGGACAAATGTAAGGGTGTAGAGGCTTATCTCACTAGGGGAGAGATAGATACTGTCTACAGGAAAATTAAAGAGACCTTTGGAGAAAAGAGAACCACTTGCATGAATATCAAGAGCTCAGATGAAAACACAGTTCTAAGCAAACAAGGGAAAGCAGGAAGGTGGAAGGAGTATATAGAGGGTCTATACAAGAGCAATGCACTTGAGGACAATATTATGGCAATGGAAGAGGATGTACATGAAGATGAAATGGGAGATACGATACTGCGTGAAGAGTTTGACAGAGCACTGAAAGACCTGAGTCGAAACAAGGCCCCGGGAGTAGACAACATTCCATTAGAACTACTGGCAGCCTTGGGGGAGCCAGTCCTGACAAAACTCTACCATCTGGTGAGCAAGATGTATAAGACAGGCAAAATTCCCTCAGACTTCAAGAAGAATATAATAATTCCAATCCCAAAGAAGGCAGGTGTCGACAGATGTGAAAATTACCGAACTATCAGTTTAATAAGTCACAGCTGCAAAATATTAACGCGAATTCTTTACAGATGAATGGAAAAACTGGTAGAAGCCGATCTCGGGGAAGATCAGTGTGGATTCCGTAGAAATGCTGGAACACGTGAGGCAATAATGACCCTACGACTTATCTTAGAAGAAAGATTAAGGAAAGGCAAACCTATGTTTCTAGCATTTGTAGACTTACAGAAAGCTTTTGGCAGTGTTGATAGGAATACTCTCATTCAAATTCTGAAGGTGGCAGGGGTAAAATACAGGGAGCGAAAGACTATTTACAATTTGTACAGAAACCAGATGGCAGTTATAAGAGTCGAGGGACATGAAAGGGAAGCAGTGGTTGGGAAGGGGGTGAGACAGAGTTGAGCCTCTCCCCGATGCTATTCAATCTGTATATTGAGCAAGCAATAAAGAAAACAAAAGAAAAGTTTGTAGTAGGTATTAAAATCCATGGAGAAGAAATAAAAACTTTGAGGTTCGCCGATGACATTGTAATTCTGTCAGAGACAGTAAAAGGGCTTGGAAGAGCAGTTGAACGGAATGGACAGTGTCGTGAAAGGAGGGTATAAAATGAACATCAACAAAAGCAAAATGAGGATAATGGAATGTAGTCGAATTAAGTCGGGTGATGCTGCGGGAATTAGATTAGGAAATGAGACACTTGTAAAGGAGTTTTGCTATTTGGGGAGCAAAATAACTGATGACGGTCAAAGTAGAGAGGATATAAAATGTAGACTGGCAATGGCAAGGAAAGCGTTTCTGAAGAAGAGAAATTTGTTAACATCGAGTATTGATTTAAGTGTCAGGAAGTCATTCCTGAAAGTATTTGTATGGAGTGTAGCCATGTATGGAAGTGAAACATGGACAATAAATAGTTTAGACAAGAAGAGAATAGAAGCTTTTGAAATGTGGTGCTACAGAAGAATGCTGAAGATTAGATGGGTAGATCACATAACTAATGAGGAGGTATTGAATAGAATTGGGGAGAAGAGAAATTTGTGGCGCAACTTGACTAGAAGAAGGGATCGGTTGGTAGGACATGTTCTGGGGGATCAAGGGATCACCAATTTAGTATTGGAGGGCAGCGTGGAGGGTAAATATCGTAGAGGGAGACCAAGGGATGAATACACTAAGCAGATTCAGAAGGATGTAGGTTGCAGTAGGTACTGGGAGATGAAGAAGCTTGCACAGGATAGAGTAGCATGGAGAGCTGCATCAAACCAGTCTCAGGACTGAAGACCACAACAACAACAACAACAACAATATTAAATACAAATGGAAATGTATTGGAATGTGCTTGTAAGAATCGTGAAGTTCCCAAAGATTCATATGCAAGATGTAAGTTATTGCCTTTACACAATACCCTTACTACACACTTCAGCATAATATCCACCTTTATGCATGGATATTGATGTGTCCGAAAGAACAGGTACCATCTCCATATATAGTTAACACTAACTGGCCATTGACCTCCTTCCTCTGTGCGGATGCACATGCATTCCCCGTACTCTTACGGAACTCAGTCAGATTGTCTGCTGCCGAGTAATGAGTGTAACGGGCAGGGGCACTACAAATATAGTGTGTGGACATTAAGTTGGGAATGTGGGTCTCACAGGGAGTGTTCAAAGGATAAATCCCTGCAATCACACTGTCCTCTGTGCCCTTGGTGGCTCAGATGGATAGAGTGTCTGCCATGTAAGCAGGAGATCCCGGGCTCGAGTCCTGGTTGGGGCACACATTTTCAACTGTCCCTGTTGATGTATATCAATGCCTGTTGACAGCATAGGGTCTTGATTTAACTATCATTTCTTTATGCATAGAAGTTTCACACATAGTGTTTCATTTCGCTCTACCTCTGGTTCTGTAAATCATTTTTATTTGTCTGAAATTGCATAATCTGAGTAACTGCCAAACATTCTGATATACCATAGTTATGCTTCACTCTGAATGTCATTTTATTTCTGTCATATCATATTTTACTGAAATCCTTTGCTTTCTGTCATTAAGTACGACTCCAGCCACACAATGAGGATGCCATAATGTGTTAGTTGCTACAGTAGAATTTTATGATATACATAATTAAATGCTTCGCCAAGACCACAGAAAATGCCAACTGGATAATTTTTCTTTCTTGGTTCTACCATAACTGAATTTTTATATTAGTCTGTCTGTAGAAAATCCTTAATGCAAGCCAAGCTGATAAGTTGTTAAAGGGTTAGTATTGTAAAAGAGGTTCAGTATTCTGTAATAAGCAACATTCTAGAGACATTTGCAAAGGTGGGAGTTGGGTCTTTACTTACTTTCTTATTCCCACTTTTATAAATGGTTATTACAACTCCATATTGCAGTCTTTCAGGAAATACATGTTGACACATCAATTGATGACAATGGTGGGGGAGAGGGAGGGTTACAATGATCAGCAAAAGCTTTAACTGTTTGGCTGAAAAACCATCACAGTCAGAAGAATTACTGATATTTAGTAATCTGATGATTTTTGTGATTTCTTTAACAGTTGGAAAGGCAAAACTGATCTCTGCTGGTGGAGTATGGCATGTAATGCATGCCTAAGTACATTATAATGAATCTGCTTTTGAAACTTTGTTTTTCTGCTACTTTTAGTAAGAATTAACTGAATTTAGTAGCCAGTGGCTTCAATCTAATATCATGTGTCTCACAGCTATTATCATCAGGGAGTTGAATAACATTTGCTTATCAGACTTATTTGTTTTACCTCATAATTTGTATTTTATTTGTTCTTGGAATGTAGTTTTTTTTTTTTCTTTTAGGTGAGGTTGGTGCTTTTTTTGATGGCACAACATTGGTTGTAATGCATATTTAAATATTTCTTCTGACACAAGAGTGTTACCCACTCTTTCTCTCGGCTTCGACTGCAACTATGTAACTTATTTACACATCCAGTTATACAGTTTGATATGGATTCAGAACCACAGTGTGGCTCAGCATTCTTCACAGTAGCAAATGTTGAAAGATGTGGAAGGCATGATAAATAATGGATAAAACTCCCCAGACTTGTTTTTTACTTAACCACTAAGCCACTGAGACACATCACAAGACTAGTTATTGATGTGGCTTGGGAAAAAAGAATAATTTTACAATTGAATCACTATTAAGGCACAACGATATATGGAGTTAGTGCTTTTTATATGGTTGTTTTTCAATCTGTATAAACAAATTTAAACTTGTTCATCACTTGAACTGTCAGATTTCTCTTCTGTGTTGGATTAACATTAATAATTTACTAGGTATGGAAAGAAAAAGTAACTTCATACTCCAGTCAGAAACTGCAAAACACACGTTATTTCAAACATGAAATTGGAACAGTACAATTGGCAGTATACTTCATAAAGATGAAACATTGTGGTAAATTAAACTTACATTGTGACACAGAACTTCAGTTCGAATCATACCATGGCTTGTATCTAAACGTTGTAAGACACTTCCATCAATGCTCTGATAAAAAGAGGGCCAGCCACTGCCAGAGTTATATTTTGTTTCTGAGCTAAAAACATATGAACACATTCATTTACAAGCTACTCTGCATAAATCAAATTATGTTACAGCATGAAAAACAAAGTATGATTAAAATGTTGCACTCAACAGTGGAATACTTGCATGTATAAATGTAATGCAGAGTATAATCAACAAGGAAATTGCCAAATCACTCAAATAAGGGGGTAATATAGTTATTAAACAAAACTATACACAAAGCAGCAAGGAATTTTCAACTAAATTTCATATTACATTGTATCATAAGTGACTAAAATTAAGACACAACCCAAGTAAACAAGTGAGTGGTTTCATTGACCTTGCAAACTCTTTGTTATGAAAACATACAAGTGATGCGAGTAAAGATGGGCTTGGAACTATGCTTGTGCAAAAACTGAGCCAAGATAGGTATGATGTGCTTCTGTCAATCATTACAGTCGTGTGAATACCAACCCAAACTGAAAGATCTGATTTTGTTTACAATGTGTAGACACAAAATCAAACCTAAAAACTTCATCATGCAATATTGGCTCAGTTTTAATAAAAGATATATCATTCTTGAAACAAAATTAACAAACCATGAACTACATAACAAATCAGTAACAAATAATAAGTTTATTAATCAAAGCATACCTAAAGAAACCAGAGAGGCAGCAAACGCAGTTCACAAAAATGATCACATAAAACTTTGCAGATAGTGTTTGATGAATTCAAAGACTGGTATGATATGTGCCCAATGTTCCATTAGTGATATAGAAATGTGGGATCCTTCTTTATAAAAATTAATACAGGGGTTCCCACTTGAACACCTCCAGATCTAATGAAATTTGGTGTGAATGTTCTATATGGTCTTTGATGGTTATATACCAAATTTCAGTACAGTACCTTCAGTGGTTGAATTTTTAGGGGCTTTGAAAGAGAGGCTACTCACCTTCGCGTCATGCACTTTGATGTAAATGTGCCAGGTTTGCTAGGCTTTTTTTAAAAGTTCTAGCAAACATTTAGTTATTTGGTTTAATACATGTTGACAGCTTATTATGCTGAACCACACCACGGCAAAACTTAGGGATTTAGTGGAAGGAACGAGCACAACTGTGTGGGTACATAAAGCTGATGAGGACATTTTGTTGTTTGTGTGAAACTTCACACACATTTCTAATCCACCAAAAATTATCATACACACAAGCAACATACTGTCCTGGTTGTAAACTTGCAATTTAGATTCCTGGAATTTCTTCATCTTCTCTGAAGGTATTAATTGTGAATGCTGTAGCTCCATTGAAAACTCTGCTTGCTCTGAGCAGATTACAATTAATTGGCTTACATTGGTGATTCTCTCTTGTTCCAGAAATTGTATATCCCCAGGCAAAACTTGTTTCTTGACCAGGCTGAATTTTTTCAGTTTCTTATTTTTGTACATGAAAAAAATCTTTATGCCTTGAATACTACCATCAAAGAATTTGAACAAATCATATGGAGTCAATATTTGCTTATCTAAGAGCATCTGCTATCTAGCACGGGCTGCTAGTATTTTTCCTGTTCCCCAATACCATCACAATGCAATTTACTGTTGTTTATTCCAAAAAAATTCCATTCCGTAGTGATGCCAGAATCCTTTTTGTACAGATATAAATTGATGAAATTTTTGAAATTCTTATATTGATCAGCTCAACCATTACTAGAGTAATAAAAGTTCTTAATGTATGCTATCTTTGTCTTTAAATACGCTATTAACTTTATTTGAAAGGCTTGGGTAGCAATGGTATCATGACAAAGACAGTCACTGATCATACAAATGCGAATACTCTGACATTCTTTGCCACCAAAATAGACAACAAATGGATGTAATGTGGCCTGACTATTGACTCAGTGAAATCCTTGCACAGCATCTTGAACAACAAATGAATAATTCTCAGCAAAATCCATCAATATAATTAATTCATTTTGTGCAGAATTTCCTTTTAGCTGCTTAAGGCAAAAATTTTAGTGTTTTGACACAAAGTGATGGCTCCAGAATGAGATTTTCACTCTGCAGCGGAGTGTGCGCTGATATGAAACTTCCTGGTAGATTAAAGCTGTGTGCCGGACTGAAACTCGAACTCGGGACCTTTGCCTTTCGCGGGCAAGTGCTCTATCAACTGAGCTACCCAAGTAAGACTCAGGCCCCGTCCTCACAGCTTTACTTCTGCCAGTATCCCGTCTCCTACCCTCCAAACTTTACAGAAACTCTCCTGCGAAGCCCAGAACCCTGATCAGGGGAGACTTACCAGAGGAGATGAGAAGGAAAGACCGATTCTTGGGGACAGTTCTCTTTCCTCCTCATCCTGTATGGTAAGTCTTCCCTAACCCAGGATTCTGTGAAACTTTCCCGTAACTCTCCCCATTTCCTAAACCTCGTCAGTTCTTTTCCTTCATCCCTCTTCCTTCCCCTTCAACCCTTCTGCCAGAAGAAGGTACCACTGGCTCCAAAAGCTTGCACATTTCCTTACCTTTTATATGGGTTTTCTACTGCCACTGCTTGGTGAGTAGATTTTTTTATCCATCCAATTTTATTATACTAGCATAGTAATAATCAGATCTTGCTAAAATGAAAAGAATTTGGCAGTTCCCTGGTCTCAGTGCATGATCTGCTGCTTCTGATTTATCCGTCTTGCACAGGCAACAAATGAGTAGTTTGAGAAAATAAGCAAATATTTCAAAAAAATTATTGTGATGGATGTAAACAGTATTGCTTGCACATTCCATATGATAAAAGACTTACAAGGTCTATTCAAAACATTTCGGAACATCCGTAATTTTGCACCAATGGTGTGTTGGAGAGAAATGCCGTTGGCATACCTGCACATGCCTGTGTTTAATGTGTAACTGGTGGAAGTTTTATTGTTGTACATGAATACTGTGTTACACAGTTTGCAAATTTTAAGATGACACATTTAGAGGAGCAACCTGTCTACATTAAATTTTGTGTGAAGCTCATGAAAACCTTTACACAGAGACACCAAATGATGCAGAAAACATATGGTGATGAGTGCTTAACCCTTGCTTGGTGTTACGAGTTGGTCACATGGTTTAAAAATGGCCTGACGGAAGTTAAAGATGACCCTCATTCAGAACGCACTTAGATGTCTACCGACGACGCTCACGTCAGGAATGTCAGTGAAGTTGTGGTTCCAATCAAAGACTGACTGTCCGAGAGATTGTAGAAAAATGTAACATTTCAGTTGGATCATGTCATGGAATCCTGACACAGCATTTTGGAATGCACCATGTTGCTGCCAAGTTCATCCCACAGCTAGTGAGAATACCAGAAAGACCTTCACCTCGCAATCTGTGAAGAGCTTTTGGATTGCGCAAATGAGAACAAAATGTTCCTTAAGAGAATCATATCTGTTTATGAGACATGTGTCTATGGTTATGATGTTGAGACCAAGGTTAAGTCCTCACAACGGGTTGGAAAAGGTTCTCCAAGACAAAAAGAAAAAGCTCATTAGGTCTTAGACTTTGAAGAATTAGATTATCATGAATTCATGCCACAGGGATAAACTGCTCTTCCGTACTTTCCAGATCTGGCCCTTGGAGACTTCTTTTTATTTCTGAAGTTGGAAAACCTGTTGAAAGGACGAAGATTTGCAATGATAGATGAGATAAAAGAAAATCTGCTGATGGCGCGCTGCGCGATCCAGCAAGAGTCATACCAAGACTGCTTCCGTAAGTGGAAACAGCTTTGGGGCATTGGGAGCTGTGTATAAATCATAGACGAGATTATGTCAGAGGAGACCATGCACTATAAGTAAAAGGTAAGAGCAGAAAAATTTTGTGGACAAAGTTCCAGAATTTTTTGAACACACCTCTTATATCTAAATGGGTGGGGGAAGCAATTAGTTCTAAAGGAAGTGATTGGTGAAATGGGTAACAAGACTTATGTACCATTACCAGAAGATAATATGAGGCGTGTTTTTTAAGTAAGGTCTGTTTTGTTGCAGACACTAGCAGTTCGCGCACATACCGCAATGAGTGCATGCGTTGTGTACCGGTATGCCTCAGGAACAACTGCTCAGTTTCAGCTCTGTAGCTAACCTGTACGGTTCTGTTCTGTGCCTGTTTAAGACTATCAACTTGCCCGTCATTTGTGAGGTTCACTCAGTTATACAGTTTTTGTCAGCAAGGAACCTGTCTGCTGCAGAAATTCATCGACAGATTTGTGAAGTGTACAGTGATACTGTTACGAGTGAAAGGAAAGTGCGTAAGTGGGTACAAGAATTCAAAGATGGCCGTGACAACGTCCATGACGAGAACCGCTCCGATCACCCTTCTTTGATTACAGACGATTTGGTGGCTTCAGTTGAAGCGAGGATTCATGAGAACAGGCGCTTCACAATAACAGGTCTCTCAAACAAATTTCCTGACGTGTCGCGATCAGTGCTTTACAACATTGTTTCTGAACACCTAAAGTTTAGGAAACTGTGCTCCCATTGGGTCCCGAAACTCCTAACGGAGAACCACAAAAACCAAAGATTTGAGTGTACAATGAAGTTCTTGACTCATTATCACAAAGAAGGTGACAGCTTCTTGAGTCAGGTCGTAATTGGAGACGAAACATGGGTTCCGCATATCATGCCCAAATCAAAGCAACAGAGCATGGAATGGAGACACACACACTCGCCTGTAAAGGTGAAAGCCAAACAGCCTCTGTCCCAGAACAAAGTCATGGTGTCAGTGTTTTGGGATAGGCATGATGTTTTGTTGGTCGACTTCATGCAACAAAAAACCACTATCATTGCAGAAGCATACTGCCAAACCCCGAGAAAGCTACCCAGAGCGATTCAAAACAAAAGACGTGGCATGCTGACAAAGGGAATTGCCCTTCTCCATGACAATGCAAGACCTCACACTGCAGGTCAGACCCATGATTTATTGGACAGTTTTGGCTGGGAAGTTTAAGACCAGCCACCCTACGGTCCTGATCTTGCACTGAGCGATTACCATCTGTTGTTCCACCTCATACACCACCTCAGTGGCAACCGTTACAATGATGATGACAAAGACATGAAAACGGCAGTGAACTCTTGGTTATTGGAGCAGGCAGCAAGTTTTTATGAAGATGGCATTTTAAAATTGGTTGAGAGGTATGATACATGTTTGAACAAACTTGGCAACTATGTCAAAAAATAGAGTGAAGTATGTACTTTCTGAAAATAAATTTACTTTTTTTGAAATAACCTTTCGCTGTGTACTTATGTTCAAACGGCTGTTACTTAAAAAACACACCTTGTATTATGTTAGCATAGCAGCTGGATCACAAACCTTTTTAGGCTATGTCTAAAAATCAAAAAGTCAAAAGACTAGATGTCCTAGATAATAACAGACAATAGCATAAGCACAGTTTTCATCCATTCAAACATAACTGGCATAACAGAAATGAAAAATAGCAGTAAATATATAATGAGTCTGAGGCATAATTACAGAAACCAGTACCTGTATGTTAGAAGTATTGACCCTGGCAGTTGAGACACTTGTCCCACTGCGGCACATGGTGGTGAATGGCTGTCTCATAAAATTCCCGGGGCTACGGTTTAACTAGTTCCACATATACAGCTGGACATCGTCATCCATGCAAGTGCAGGAAAGGTTATCCTGACGTTCTTCTTTGACCTAAGATACCCCCTTCTGATTCACTTCCTGCAGCACGGGACAACAGTGAATGCCCAGTGTTACTTGCAAATCTTGACCACCCTTCACCAAGCGATCAAATCAAAACGACCAGGCAATCTCACCTGCGTACTAATTCTGCTCCACAACAATGCAAAGTCTCAAACGGCCAACACAGTCGCGGCACTCCTGCTGAAATTCAAATGGGAGGTTCTCGGCCACCTTCCATACAGTCTGGACCTCTCTCCCTGTGATTACGTCATTTTTGGTCCCCTTAAAAAGGCTCTGAGGGGCAAACGATTCACCTCAGTCAACAACTTCCAGCTGTACGTGCAGAACTGTTTAACATCGCAGCCCCGGGAATTTTATGAGACAGTCATTCACTGCCTTGTATCACAGTGGGACAAGTGTCTCAACAGCCAGGGTCAATACTTCTAACATTCAGGTATTGGTTTCTGTAATTATGGCTCTAAGCACTATGGGACTTAACATCCAAGGTAATCAGTCCCCTAGACTTAGAACTAATCAAACCTAACTAACCTAATACACATCAACATGGCGGCGAGTGAGTGACGTGCGTTAGCTTGGCTCGCAAGTTTACGTGAAATCTGGAGGTGTTTTAAGCAGTTAGGCTAGTCTACATATGCTAAAGCCGTATATCTACTGCCGAGTGTCGTATTTTACATCACATACTGAGCACCAATTACACGGAATCGTACTAAAAATGGAAAATCGCCGAACAACGCGCAGTGCAGCCAACGGCCAGGCCGGAGACAGCGCAGGTGTGGAGTCCACACCGGGAGCTGCGGCCGCTCCGCCCGGGATCGCTGACATTGCCGCACTCGTGAAGGCTGAGGTGAGTGCCGCGCTGCAGGCTAAGGAGACGCTCGGGCTCGTTGTTCAAACCATCACTGATGCTGTCACTGCAGCAGTGACGGACAAAATACAGAAAACTCTGGAGGCGAATGCGAGCGAGATCCGTGCACTGGACACATCTTTAAAAGCAAGTGAGGAGAAAGCACGACTGCTCGAACAGAAATTGATCGAGAAGACGGACGAGCTCGAACAATATCAGAGACGCAATAATCTCAGACTGTTCGGCATTCCAGAGAGCAGCAGAGAGAACACAGATGAGCTTGTGATAAACCTTGTCCAAGAAAAGCTAGGCGTGCAGGTGACTCTGAGTGACATTGACAGAAGTCATAGAGTGGGTCGTAGGTCGCCAGGTTCTACAAAACCAAGGCCTATAATTGTGAAATTTATGTCGTATAGGAAGAGATCTGAAATCTTCAGAGCAAAGAAGAATCTCGCGAAGTCGGGTCTGACAGTACGCGAGGATCTGACCTCTGAAAGACTAAACATTTTGAAGAGCGCGATTTCGAAATTTGGGCTACATAACGTATGGACAAATGACGGCAGGATAATGGTTAAGACCGAAAACGGAAAGAAAACAATTTGCAGTGTTAATGAACTCGAAAGCCTGTGCTTTAGAAGCTAAATCATGTCTAATCTTGCTGCCACTAACCTGTATGTTTATATTGTTTACACTGTCAACCATATCGTAACTAATGTATCATCAAATTGTTCGTTTCTCTAAATAACTATTTTTTTTATCTCTAATTATTTTTTCTCGTGTAATATTTGTTATTATTTGTATTATCAACTCTTCGTTTCTCCACATAACTATTTTCATTTTTAATTGTTTTTCTCATGTAATTTTGTTAATTATTGCATTAGGTAGTCTCACTTCCATCCTTAATTAGCAACCCACCATCATACTTTAGTTGTTATCCTCATAAGTGCAATTAATATCACACTATTTCATAACGTGCAGATTACTCCCGTTGTATTTAGCGAAATTCCTTCCCCTGCCAGCCCACTGCTACTTCCAAAACCGTTGCAGACCTCGCTGACCTTGGCCGCAGATCCCGTTGTCTCCCCGGGGACCTACCCCCTCCCGGCCGCTTTCACTGCACAGAACTGGGAGGACACTCCCTCACCCGCCTCTCCTTCACACGCTTTCCGCATTCCTCATGCCAGACCCTCTTGTCACCGCCAACCACGACCCGCAAACATCGGTCGGCAGCCTCCTCGGGCAATCAACACCCGAACGCACCAAGCTGCATATTGCACATGCAAATGTCCAGTCTCTGCCAGCTCACTTCGACGAGTTCAAATATATATTTCAAACTGCTGATATACACGTAATACTTTTGTCAGAAACTTGGCTCAAACCAAGTATTCCTACAACTTCCGTAAACCTAGATGGCTATATCTTTCTCAGGCAAGACAGATGCAACAGACGAGGGGGCGGAGTAGGGGCGTACATACGCTCTGATTTGTCACCTACAGTACTACACACATCCGACAACAATGTAGATAAACAAGTGGAATATATGTTCATAGAGATCAAATCACTTAACAGAAAGTGCTTAATATGTGTCCTTTACAAACCTCCTAAAGTAGGTGGGTTCGCCTGCTTCGAAACTGCCCTCTCTAGTCTCGAATCGTCATATGAACATGTAATTATAGCTGGTGACACTAACATTAATTTTCTGTGCAATAGTCCTTCCACTGGGAAATTTAAGAGGATGCTTTCTTCCTCAAATATGACGCTACTTCAGCTGGCACCTACTCATCACACGACTACCAGTCACACGTTCATAGATATATTCGCAACGAAATCTCCGAACAGAATAATCCGCACCTCTCAAATATCTGCGCCTGGCATGTCTGCCCATGACATCATTTCCATGACGTATTCACTAGAATGTCCTAGAAAGAAACAAAAACTGTCTACATACCGAGACCTCAAACGCATAAATTTGCCTGAACTCGAAACTGAGGCACAAAAAATAGTTTGGGGGATGACCTCTACTCCCCTCATGGACATAAACGACAAACTCCACGATTTCACAAACAAAATTACTCAGCTATATGACAAATATGCTCCAATAAAGACCAGAAAAGTAAAAAGGCAACCTGCACCTTGGCTGACTGATGAACTAAAACAGCTCATGAATCTCAGAGATGCTGCACATCGAGCATACAAGATACACCCTACACCTGAAAATCACGCTGTATACAAGCAGAAACGAAACAAAGTCAGTCAAGCGGTGAGAAACGCTAAGCTCAGACATGCCCGTACATTAGCTGACAATAGATATAGACCAGCTATCCTGTGGAAAAATCTCCGTAGTCTCGGTTTAGGCAAAATAAAAGTTGCAGAAAATCCCATGGTCCCAGCTGAAGAACTAAACCGATTCTTCACATTACCTGCAACCAAAATTGATCCGCAAAAAAAACAGAGAATCAATGATTACTTCATTGGGATGAACGACTGTAGCAAAGAAAAATTCTATCTACAGCACGTCACTTGCAGTACTGTCAAGAAAGCCATAATGCGGATTAGATCAGCATCTACTGGACATGATGGTATCACTATCCAGATGGTAAAACTTATTATTGACCAACTACTGCCCTCTATAACAGACATTTTCAACGATTCATTAATCACAAGTGTTTTCCCTGAGGCCTGGAAACTGGGACAAATTAAGCCACTGCCTAAAAAGGACATCGCCACAGCAGCCTCTGACTACCGCCCCATCTGCCTTCTTCCTGCACTATCAAAGGCCTTAGAATATATAGTTCATGACCAGCTCACCAACTACCTAACTACTAACAACCTACTAGACGAATACCAATCAGGTTTCCGTAAACATCGAAGCACAACATCCGCTCTGATAAAGATGACAGATGACCTGAAACTTGCCATGGACAGACAAGAAGCGACTATTATTTGCTTCTTAGATTTCAGCAAAGCATTTGATACTGTCGACTTCGACATCTTACTAGCCAAACTTAGCGGTCTAAATTTCTCACAAAGCGCAATGCAATGGTTTCGCTCATACATGATGTCTCGTCAGCAACGCGTCCTGTCTGGGGATATAAAATCACAATGGCGGCAGGTAGTGTTCAGGCGTTCCCCAAGGCTCAGTGTTAGGTCCTATACTCTTCTCTCTTTATGTCAATGATGTGTCATCGGTCCTGACCTATTGCAAATACCATATGTATGCTGATGACCTTCAGTTGTATCTAAGTGCGAAACCAAGCAATCTCAAGAAAGCTATTGAAAATTTCAATACTGACCTCGATGCGCTGTCAAACTGGGCACAGGACATAGGTCTAAAACTAAACCCATCTAAAACCCAAGCGGTACTTGTTGGTCACTCTAAGCTCATTAGCCCAAAACATCGGGAATCCGTACCACCTCTTATCCTAAATGGAACAAATATTAACTTCTCGCCATCAGCAAAGAGTTTGGGAGTAATAATTGATGAAAATCTAAATTGGACAGAGCACGTAACTGCAGTGTGCAAAAAAGCATCAGCATCCCTTCATGTCCTACAAAAATATAAAAAACTCTTCCCTTTCGATCTGAAAAAGAAATTAGTACAAACGCTTATACTCCCAATCATTGACTACAGCGATATTATCCTACAAGGCCTCTCTCAGGAAAATTCCCGACGTCTAGAACTGGTCACGAATGCCTGCGTCCGATATATCTGTGACGTTCGACTTTTTGATCACATTTCACCAGCATATGCAAAATTGTCCTGGCTGCGTGCAGACAAACGCAGAGATTTCCATACACTCTGTCTCATCTACTGCCTTATAAATGTACACTGTCCCTCATATCTCTCCTCTTCCCTAACACTCATGTCGGAACAACATGACAGAAACACACGTTCCTATCATAATAAAATCCTCTCCGTTCCACTGCATCGATCAGTCACCTTCTCCAAGTCCTTTACAGTAGCGGGAACCCGACTCTGGAATAACCTCCCTCGTTATGTTAGAGAACTTAAAAACATGACCGGCTTCAAAAAACAGTTAATGACGTATCTACTTAAGCAACAGTAATGCCTTCCTCTGTACATGAGTGCACTTCACCTCATTACTTCCCTCTCTCCCCCTCCTTAAACCTCCCTTACCCAAAACTCGCTATACTAGTAAACATCTACTTTACACACCAATATATTAATGTACATCTGCACAAACCTTCATTATTATTGCCACTCTTTCTCATGTTTGTCATTATTATTTGATTTTTTTTACTGTTATTATTATTGCTTTCACCATAATCTGTATGTATAGCACCTGATGTAAAAATACTGCCAGCATTTACTTTATTAGGTCTTAGTCATATTCATCATTATTATTTGATTTTTTGTTTTACTGTTATTATTATTGCTTTTATCATAATCTGTATGTATAGCAACTGTTGTAAAAATACTTCCGCATTTACTTTATTAGGTCTTAGTCACTACTCTTTATTCATATTGTCACTAGAGTAAGCTAATTTTCTCATTTAAACTATGTTCATGATGTAACTCTGATGTGTGAAATGCTGCATGTGTGAAACACTGGTCCGATGTAAGAGAGGGCCTGATGGCCCTAATCTGATCAGGTTAAATAAATAAATAAATAAATAAATAAAGACATCACACACATCCAAGCCCGAGGCAGGATTCGAACCTGCAACCGTAGTAGCAGTGCAGTTCTGGACTGAAGCGCCTAAAACCACTCAGCCACAGCAGCCGGCCTGTAATTATGCCTCTGGCTCATTTCTTTTTGAACACACCTTATAATATGTAGCTCAGTAAGCAAATTTTCATGTAAGTGGAGATCCTTGTATAGGAAACCCGTCTGTGACATCACCACAAATGAACTATCAATCCCTAACTAAAAGATGCAATTGTTAAGATTTAAATCTACATAATATATCCTGTTAAGCACTGTGGATAAACCAATAGTTCTGTGCTACACTGAACTTTCAGAACTATACACTAGAATTACACTTTTGTTGGTCAGTGTGTATAAACAGTAGCAGCTTTAAATATGAGTGAAAGTAATTAATGAATGGACCAGTAAAATTAAGCATGGAAGAAGAGTGTTCAGCCATACAGAGAGTAATAAATAATACATGATATGTTTCACCAGTGTTCATCGATCACTTGACAGTAGTCCAATATTATTTCTGAGAAAATGTGTAGCATAAAGGTAAGGCAACGACTCACCTACTGCGGACTAATGTGTGAAGCATGGGCATATGTGACAGTAACAGAAAACAGTATTCACACTATCTTTCAAGATCTTGCTCTTTTTCTAACAAAAGTACACACACACAAAAAAACACTCCAGCAGAGAGATGCATGTGTCAGTGAACTTTTGGAAATCCATTAAAATTTTAGAAATTAATTAGAGTGGATTAAGGAACACTGAAAGTGTTAAAAATTGAAATAAATTTAAGCGAAACTGAATTGCTTAAGGATGGTAAAGTATTAAGTGGAATTTTAGTGTTTAAGTAATATTAACATTTAACAGGAGGCCTAAATGTAAAAGAGGAGGATATCTTGCCAGTGATGAACTCAAAACATAAAGTACAGCAAAGGAATAAAATAGCTGAGGAATGAGAAGTAAGTTTAGCTTCACAACAGAAGCTCTCTATGGGTGAACACTCTTCTTCCATGCTTAATTTTACTGGTCCATTCATTAATTACTTTCACTCATATTTAAAGCTGCTACTGTTTATACACACTGCTTGAGAAAAAACGTGATCAACTGAGGCACCCAGCAAGCAGGCGTAGACAAACTGCTGAAGAAACAAAATTATAAAATGAACTAAACAGAGTTACAATCAGTGAGTTTTATGAAAAAAATTATTGTAAGTTCATGAAAAAAACATCAGTGTACGTATAGTGCAAATCCGAAGTAGTACAGTTTGGCAGGTGAAGCATTATGTTATGATACCAGTAAAGAGTACAACAAACACAGCCTGGCTTACATTTATTGTATATATTGATTAGGGTATTGTTGAATACTTCAGTGGATTTAAGAGTGGTTAAGAGTTTAAATAAATTAAGATAAAGACCAAATGAAGTGGGTCTTTATTACAATACAATATTTAAGTATTGTATTATCACCAACTAGGCAATTCTGTTATAAGACAAAGGCTCTATTGCATGGAAAAAGCGTGATATTATGTGGCCAATGCTAATATTCAGACATTGAAATTCAAGAGACACTGAGCAATTTCCTTACATACTATTTAACCATCAGTCAACAGTATGCCATTTCAGACAATTCCATTAGTATACACATGGAATGATTGTCAACTCAATAAGGATTAATTTATCAGCATTCTACTGAGTGTGAAAACTTGTTCTCACCAGTTCTTACCATGTTGTTGCCTTCAGTCCAAGTCCAGAAACTGGTTTGATGCACCTCTCCATACAAGTTTATCCTATGCAACCTTCATTTCTGCATAATTGCTGCAATCTACATTTTTGCATAGCTACTGCAATCTACATCCACCTGAACCAGCTTTCTGTAGTCTGTGTTGGTCTTCCTTTACAATTTTTATGTCTCACACTGCCATCCATTATCAAACTGACTATTCCTTGAGCCTAAGGATGTGTCCTATCAATCAATATCTTCTTTAAGTTGAGTTGTGCTATAACACACTTTTTTTCCTTGATCAGATTCAGTACATCTTCTGAATTGACTCAGTACCTCTTCATTGGTTACCTTATCTGTGTAATCTTCAATATTCTTGTGTAAAACCAAACTTCAAAAGCTTCTTTTCCTTTCTTGTCGGAACCTTTTCACAACCACATTTCAGTTACATGTAAGTCTACACTCCAAATACATTTTATGGTAACATATTTCTCTTTTAGAAACACTTTGTTTTGTTACTGCTAGTCTACATTTTATATTTCTTTACTTCTGCTATCATCAGCTATTTTGCTTCTCAAATATTACACCTTGTCTACTACTTTCAGCATATTATTTCTTAATCTAATTCTCCAACACCACCTGCTGTAATTTGACTCACTCCATTACCCTTCTTTTCTTTTTACTTTTACTGATGTTTATCCTATAACCTCTTTCCAAGAATTACACTTCCAACCAACTTTGCTGTCTCTGAATTTCTAGATACAGATTTTTCTTAAGCCCCACATTGCGGGCCAACTCCTGTAGTCTTTAGTTACGCTCGAAGGTAGTGGATCAATTTTTTGTAAACCCTCGCTGCCAGTTTTGTAAAGGCCTCGTCGCTATTGCTGTGGAGGCTGAGTTGGCACTGTTGTTATGGTAGGTCGAGTTTGCGAGTTCGTGAAATGGCTTCTGGTGCAGTACATCACTAAGACAATTTCTCCCTGCCAGTATTACACTGCTATGCCCAAGAAGGTTCTACAACACTCCAACAAATTATTAACAAAGTCACACAAATGAGTTAGAAAGGTTTACTTATCTTTGTGACTTGTCAAATAATGAGGTCTACGACACTGCTTGTAACATAAAAAAGGCTCTCAATGGCTAAGTGCAAATAATCATACGTAAACTTCACAGTACATAGGAAATGCAATTTACAACACTCTGTTCACTTTTAAGAGTGTACCGAACATCGTTCCCTGTCTTAGTCATCCCTGTACGATATCGATAACCAAGTGGGTGAGAGCTGCTCTTTTATCTTCCAAGTAGCTTCTGTCCATTGGTGTCCAGTCATTGGTGGATTGTACTCAGCCAGCAATTAGCCAAGGTGAATTTGGTATCTTCATCCACAGCGCCGCCTGTGGTGCTGGTGAAACTCTCACAAGTGACGAAGAGACGAGTCTCTGTGCCACTGGCACCAGCTCACAGCTTTGTGCCTGTGGTAATTTTGCCCTGGATGTGTCTTGTTCGGACAACACAGCATAATTAATGTTGATTACATTTATTAATTATAAAAAAAAGCAGCTGAGGGAAGGTTTGGAACTATTTGAATAAATAAAAGCATTTGCTGAATCAGCTGCAATAATGTTCCTAGAATGCATTACAATCTTTTTATTTGCATAGAATATTCCATTTGGGCCATGAGCAGTTAAAATCAGTTTCCATTTACAGAAAAAGCAAAATAAGGATAATGGAATGTAGTCGAATTAAGTCGGGTGATACTGAGGGAATTAGACTAGGAAATGAGACACTTAAAGTAGTAAAGGAGTTTTGTTATTTGGGGAGCAAAATAACTGATGATGGTCGAAGTAGAGAGGATATAAAATGTAGACTGGCAGTGGCAAGGAAAGTGTTTCTGAAGAAGAGAAATTTGTTAACATCGAGTATAGATTTAAGTGTCAGGAAGTCGTTTCTGAAAGTATTTGTATGGAGTGTAGCCATGAATGGAAGTGAAACATGGACGATAAATAGTTTGGACAAGAAGAGAATAGAAGCTTTCAAAATGTGGTGCTACAGAAGAATGCTGAAGATTAGATGGGTAGATCACATAACTAATGAGGAGGTACTGAATAGAATTGGGGAGAAGAGGAGTTTGTGGCACAACTTGACAAGAAGAAGGGACCGGTTGGTAGGACATGTTCTGAGACATCAAGGGATCACAAATTTAGCATTGGGGGGCAGCGTGGAGGGTAAAAATCATAGAGAGAGACCAAGAGATGAATACACTAAGCAGATTGAGAAGGATGTAGGTTGCAGTAAATACTGGGAGATGAAGAAGCTTGAGCATGGAGAGCTGCACCAAACCAGTCTCAGGACTGAAGACAACAACAACAACAACAATACATCCTTCCATTACTACAATCAAAACAAGAAATTGGCTATTATATTGTTATTTTGACTGTTCCATAACACTCTTCTTTTCCATGCTAAAAAACACACAAACCCACCAAGGAAGTTTCTCTCTGAAACATTCCATCATTATAGCAAGTTACATTTAGTGTCCCCGGCTCCCTGGCATCTGCACACTCTGTGTCCCAGTGATGTGTCCGCATGTCAGCTGTCTTCTATAAGACACTTTATTTTGCAAAAATCTGAGTCTCTGTAGCCAGCCTAAACACATGCTGCACATTTTACAATGTCATTTGTAAGCTTTAAAATTTTTGTTTTTTTCCCCTGAACTTTCTTTTTCAATTTTTTCTTTGTTTCCAATTGTAATGGGACATCCTCCTCTAGCATTACTTTTCCTCACTGGTAGTTGTCGATACCAGTATTATTTTTCAAATCTTGGACAGGTCAGTATTATCTCAGTTGCTTTTCTGAAAACTTTCATGTAATTTTCTAGGCAATATGTTATATTTCAATCTGAAATTTATGAAAAGGAAATTTCTTTATTTTCAATGTTACAATTGATAAGTACTAGCTCTGAAAGTACAGTTAAAATTGTTTTTTAGAAATATTTGAAATTACAAATTATTAGCACACTTAAAATTTTTATTACTAATTATGCAATCTAGCACTGTTTACCATGTTTATTTCTGGATTCATTTATGAAATAATAATCTAAATTAATAGAAATTAATTTGTCAAGAAAAACTGTAAACCTTTTGGAATATGTTATTCCCACAGAATGGACTAGTAATAAGCGTGCCTCTGATGTGGTCGGACGTATTTTTATAGTTTGAGAGAATAATGTAATTTTGGATTTGTTAATGTGAAAATTCATAAGACTGTATGATATACTAAAATGTGATAAAGTATATTAATTTTACAAAAAAAAATTCTGCAACAACAATCTTCAAATTTATTTACACCAATTCAACCATGAGGACCTAAAATGTGAGAATTTCAGCTTCAAGAATCAAACCCTAGAGAAGAAGAACTGGAGCCAACTCTACAAAAAACAGCTAAGTAAACTAGAAAGTTTATTGTAATCTTCGCTCCTCTCAGATTTTTCATAAAATACATTGCTTATTTTGGACAATAACTGGAATCAGGAAGGAGGGGGGATTACAGCATGTTTCTTTCTCTACGTAGAAACTGAATAACACAGGGGTAGGTTACAACCATGCTTCACTCCTTTCTCAATTGCTACCTCCCTTTCATGTTTTTCACTCATAACTGCAATCTGGTTTCTGTACAAATTGTAGATGACCTTTCACTTCTTTCATGTTATCTTTGGTTGTTGTTGTTGTGGTCTTCAGTCCTGACACAGGTTTGATGCAGCTCTCCATGCTACTCTATCCTGTGCAAGCTTCTTCATCTCCCAGTACCTACTGCAACCTACATCCTTCTGAATCTGCTTAGTGTATTGATCTCTTGGTCTCCCTCTACGATTTTTACCCTCCACGCTGCCCTCCAATGCTAAATTTGTGATCCCTCGATGCCTCAGAACATGTCCTACCAACCGATCCCTTCTTCTAGTCAAGTTGTGCCACAAACTTCTCTTCTCCCCAATCCTATTCAATACCTCCTCATTAGTTACGTGATCTACCCACCTTATCTTCAGCATTCTTCTGTAGCACCACAATTCGAAAGCTTCTATTCTCTTCTTGTCCAAACTAGTTATCGTCCATGTCTCACTTCCATACATGGCTACACTCCATACAAATACTTTCAGAAACGACTTCCTGACACCTAAATCTATATTCGATGTTAACAAATTTCTCTTCTTGAGAAACGCTTTCCTTGCCATTGCCAGTCTACATTTTATATCCTCTCTACTTCGACCATCATCGGTTATTTTACTCCCTAAATAGCAAAACTCCTTTACTACTTTAAGTGTCTCATTTCCTAATCTAATTCCCTCAGCATCACCCGACTTAATTTGACTACATTCCATTATCCTCGTTTTGCTTTTGTTGATGTTCATCTTATATCCTCCTTTCAAGACACTGTCCATTCCGTTCAACTGCTCTTCCAAGTCCATTGCTGTCTCTGACAGAATTACAATGTCATCGGCGAACCTCAAAGTTTTTACTTCTTTTCCATGAATTTTAATACCTACTCCGAATTTTTCTTTTGTTTCCTTTACTGCTTGCTCAATATACAGATTGAATAACATCGGGGAGAGGCTACAACCCTGTCTCACTCCTTTCCCAACCACTGCTTCCCTTTCATGCCCCTCGACTCTTATAACTGCCATCTGGTTTCTGTACAAATTGTAAATAGCCTTTCGCTCCCTGTATTTTATCGCTGCCACCTTTAGAATTTGAAAGAGAGTATTCCTATCAAAATTGTCAAAAGCTTTCTCGAAGTCTACAAATGATAGAAACGTAGGTTTGTTTTTCCTTAATCTTTCTTCTAAGATAAGTCGTAGGGTCAGTATTGCCTCACGTGTTCCAACATTTCTACGGAATCCAAACTGATCTGCCCCGAGGTCAGCTTCTACCAGTTTTTCCATTCGTCTGTAAAGAATTCGCGTTAATATTTTGCAGCTGTGACTTATTAAACTGATAGTTCGGTAATTTTCACATCTGTGAACACCTGCTTTCTTTGGGATTGGAATTATTATATTCTTCTTGAAGTCTGAGGGTATTTCACCCGTCTCATACATCTTTCTCACCAGATGGTAGAGTTTTGTCAGGACTGGCTCTCCCAAGGCCGTCAATAGTTCTAATGGAATGTTGTCTACTCCTGGGGCCTTATTTCGACTTACTTTTTGCAGTGCTCTGTCAAACTCTTCACGCAGTATCGTATCTCCCATTTAGTCTTCATCTACATCCTCTTCCATTTCCATAATATTGTCCTCAAGTACATCGCCCTTGTATAGACCCTCTATATACTGCTTCCACCTTTCCCTTGTTTGCTTAGAACTGGGTTTCCATCTGAGCTCTTGAAATTCATGCAAGTGGTTCTCTTTTCCCCAACGGTCTCTTTAATTTTCGTGTAGGCAGTATCTATCTTACCCCTAGTAAGATAAGCCTCTACATCCTTACATTTGTCCTCTAGCCATCCCTGCTTAGCCATTTTGCACTTCCTGTCGATCTCATTTTTGAGACGTTTGTATTTCTTTTTGCCTGCTTCATTTTCTCCTTTCATCTATTAAATTCAGTATTTCTTCTGTTACTCAAGGATTTCTACTAGCCCTCATCTTTTTACTTACTTGATCCTCTGCTGCCTTCACTAATTCATCCCTCAGAGCTACCCATTCTTCTTCTACTGTATTTTGTTCCCCCATTCCTGACAATTGTTCCCTTATGCTCTCCCTGAAACTCTGTACAACCTCTGGTTTTTTCAGTTTATCCAGGTCCCATCTCCTTAAAGTTCCCACCTTTTTGCAGTTTCTTCAGTTTTAATCTACAGTTCATAGCCAATAGATTGTGGTCAGAGTCCACATCTGCCCCTAGAAATGTCTTACAATTTAAAACCTGATTCCTAAATCTCTGTCTTAGCAGTGTATAATCTATCTGATACCTTCTAGTATCTCCAGGATTCTTCCATGTATACAACCTTCTTTCATGATTCTTGAACCAAGTGTTAGCTATGATTAAGTTATGCTCTGTGCAAAATTCTACCAGACGGCTTCCTCTTTCATTTCTTACCCCCAATCCATATTCACCTACTATGTTTCCTTCTCTCCCTTTTCCTACTCTCGAATTCCAGTCATCCATGACTATTAAATTTTCATCTCCCTTCACTACCTGAATAATTTCTTTTATCTCCTCATACATTTCATCAATTTCTTCATCATCTGCAGATCTAGTAGGCATATAAACTTGTATGACTGTAGTAGGCATGGGCTTCGTGTCTACCTTGCCCACAATAATGCGTTCACTATGCTGTTTGTAGTAGCTTACCTGCACTTCTATTTTTTTATTCATTATTAAACCTACTCCTGCATTACCCCTATTTGATTTTGTATTTATAACCCTGTATTCACCTGACCAAAAGTCTTGTTCCTCCTGCCACCGAACTTCACTAATTCCCACTATATCTAACTTTAACCTATCCGTTTCCCTTTTTAAGTTTTCTAATCTACATGCCCGATTAAGGGATCTGACATTCCACGCTCCGATCCGTAGAACGTCAGTTTTCTTTCTCCTGATAACGACGTCCTCCTGAGTAGTCCCCGCCCGGAGATCCGAATGGGGGATTATTTTACCTCCGGAATATTTTACCCAAGCGGACGCCTTCATCATTTAACCATACAGTAAAGCTGCATGCCCTCAGGAAAAATTACGGTCGTAGTTTCCCCTTGCTTTCAGCCGTTCGCAGTACCAGCACAGCAAGGCCGTTTTGGTTAGTGTTACAAGGCCACATCAGTCAATATCCAGACTGTTGCCCCTGCAACTACTGAAAAGGCTGCTGCCCCTCTTCAGGAACCACACATTTGTCTGACCTCTCAACAGATACCTCTCCGTCACTGAGGCACGCAAGCCCCCCCACCAACGGCAAGGTCCATGGTTCATGAGGGGAAGACATATCCATTAAGACAGTGTGAATAGCACAACATTGCACGCAGTGCCTCTCCTGGTCTCTTGACCATGTAGGTTGAATACTAGATGACTGGAAAACCATGGCCTGGTCAGATGAGTCCCAATTTCAGTTGGTACGAGTTGATGGTAAGGTTTGAGTGTGGTGCAGACCCTACAAAGCCATGGACCCAAGTTGTCAACAAGGCACTCTACACCGTGGCGGTGGCTCCATAATGGTGTTTGCTGTGTTTACATGGAATTATCTGGGCCCAATTGAACCAATCATTAATTGGAAATGATTATTTTTGGCTACTTAAAGACCATTTGCAGCCATTCATGGACTTCATGTTCCCAAATAATGATGGAATTTTTACGGATGACAATGCTCCAAGTCACCAGGCCACAATTGTTCCCAACTAATTTGAAGAATTGTGGATAATTTGAGTGAATGATAAAGCCATCCAGATTGCCCTACATGAATCCCATCCAAAATTCAAAGGACGTAATCAAGAGATCAATTCAGGCACAAAATCCTGCACCAGCAACACTTTTACAATATTTCTACAGGGAACATTCAGCAACTTGCTGAGTCCACACCATATTGAGTTGCTGCACTGTGCCAGGCAAAATGAGCTCTGACACAATATTAGGAGAAATCTCATAACTTTTGTCACCTCCATGTATTTATTGAAATTCAGAGTACACACCTGTGAAAGCATCACGTTAAACATGCTGAAAGCCTGAATGATCTGTACGATAGTAGTTTACCTTACGCCAGGGTGACTCACCACTCACAAATGGTCAATCAGCCTCATGTATCTGGTACACATTCTGTTTTCAGTTTTACAGGAGAAAATAGGGAGAAAATATGGGATTTCTCATTGTGTGTTTGTGTCCACAGGAATGAGCACACTGTTGGCCTTCATAACAATTCAACAGTATCATCATCACAACAGTTTATGTACGCGCCAAAGTCCAGAATGATCAACAAATCAGACAAAAGCTCTTCAAACTAAAAGCCACTATTCAGAATAGAACCATAACTTTAAAAAAAGGAGACTGAAATCCTGGAATATGCTTTTGTATGTGTGTCATCAAAACATGTCAAAAAATGAACAAGTAATTCAACAGATTGAAAGAAGATCATGCAGATTAAGTTGTAGGAAGAACCTCCCCAGCACAATGCCGCAATACACAGTACTCTCTGGTATCTAATTATTGTAAGTCTTAGGAGAACATATAATGATTTCACAACCAGCAGTCAACATCACAAAGCAAATTAACCCTGCAAGTATGTTAATTTTCTTAGATCACTGACTTGAGTTTGGTTAAAATTAATGTAATGGATAATTATCATTTTTATAGTTCTGAGGCCGACTATATAGGTATGCCCAAAAGCCATTAATAAATTGTTAATAAATACATGGCACTAAGATAGAGTCACTGGCAGACGTCACATTTAAGAATTGTGATTTTAAAAACTAATTTGAATGAATCATTTACATTAACCTGATGATACTTTTGTGTTTTGAAAGTCAGAATGAATTTAGAAAATGAATTCAACTTACTTAGTCATGGTAGAAGTCATGAACAAAATAATAATTGTAATTAATATATTACAGGTGGCTTTCTGCATTTAGAAAAAAAGTAACTGGCTTAATATGGCATAGCATTAACAAGCATATGGAACAAAGAGAAGAATGCAGGCTACAAGACTAGAATTCCATTATATGCTCTAGATTTACCATTTTCCATGAGAAAAAATTATTTACCTGAAAAAATATTTTCTAAGTAATCCACAAATGAAAATATTTAGAACCACTAATTACCTGACCCAAACTTCTAACACTTTACAGCTATGTAGTTCTAGAATAACAGACAAAACACAGTCTGCTGGAATAAAGGAAATTACAATTAAAAATCAATTTCATTTCAGATTGGTGTCTTCGATAACCCTAAGAATTCCTGACTAAAATTTGCTCTAAAATACAGCTTGTCATTGTAGCACTGCATAACCAGTTCCTCAGTAGGCTCATCTAGTAATTAAGACCTCTTTACAATATGCTACAATTACACATCACACTTCATACCTATGTTTTAAAATTATAAAAAAAAGTGTGCAGAAAACAAACCCTTTTCATCAATGACAGATATTCACAACAAGCTTTTTAGTTATATACAAAGAAACTTCAAAGTTACATTTACTTACGTGAATAGGACATTTCCACAGCAAACACAAGTGTATTTTCCTGGTGCTTTGTTGTTGTTCAAAGAACTACTAAAAGGCTGAAGGAAAAAATGAAAAAACTTCTTAAAATATCAATACATATTGAACTATGAACTATCTACAAAACAATATATTATGATGAGCAGCATCAATTTCTGGTAATAAGGGATGCTACATAGATCACACCACAAACTGCCATGCCCAACAAGTTAATAAATATCATGCTGAACAGTTATGTGAATGCTCTGTCTCAGCTGTGAATCTAGAAACACCAAAGCTAGTTGTATTGACAATTTACACGCCACTAGCAGGGAACACATTAAGTTTTGTCATGCAGTTAGAGTATTACTAAGGTTATGAGAAATTAATTGACGATTTTTAACACTGATTTTTCTGTATAACAGTAATGACTGAGCACACACATAGAGTTCTTGCTGTCTAGATCTGGATTGTTTTCCTTAAGCAAGTTCCCAACGGAGATTGAAGATCATTATGCAACAGCCATGACAACAGTGGTTCCAAACCTTTCTTAGACCATTACCCCTGAGCACAGTTAAACATTAGTTAGTACACCCCCCCCCCCCCCCAAACAAGTTAATGTGTGTGCACTATACTTACTGTTCACAAATCATTTGGTTGCTGCACTCCTTACTTCTGGATTGGCAGAAACTAGAAAACTTCAGGCTGTTAATGCTTTGTGTCTGACCACAGCCACTAACAGCAATAGCAATAATAATAATACAGTATACAGCACTATAGTGCTTATGTAGTTACTGCTGTGTCATGCTGTCAATTAATTCATTTATCTTTTTCAAAGTGAGTAATGAAGCAATTGCTGGACCAGTCATGTACTAACTACAACTTGAAGAAGACATTTTCTTGAGATATTTAGCATTTGTTGCTTATTGCTTCACTTTTATCACCAGTGATGTACGGGACAAAGCACATTTGTGTGTAGTGGGTGGACTGTGTGAGGAACCTATAACCTCCATTGTGTAACTAACTGAGAAAAAGTAATTTTTGTTAATAATCAATATCAGAGTCTTATAAAACTGTGAAAACAGTACTGATCTTTTGAAAATAATTTAGTTTCGTGACTGAAACAGAATCAAATCATTTAGTTTTTACACCACAGTAAATTTCATTTTACCTCTCAGGGGCTAATTACCCTCAGGTTGGGAACCACTGCACTACAGCCGTTTGTATGTAGAAGCAACAGTAAATGGTTCATCTGATCATAAAAGTCAAAATTTAACAATAGAACATACAAAGCAGTTTGGTTCACATCATAAACATAACCAAAGATTAGTATCATGTTTAGAGATAAATTACATGAGAAGATTGGAAAGGGATTTAAGAAGTGAATAATGTTAACTCCTTTAAATAAAAAATACTGAATCTTGTTTTCTACAAATACACTCCTGGAAATGGAAAAAAGAACACATTGACACCGGTGTGTCAGACCCACCATACTTGCTCCGGACACTGCGAGAGGGCTGTACAAGCAATGATCACTCGCACGGCACAGCGGACACACCAGGAACCGCGGTGTTGGCCGTCGAATGGCACTAGCTGCGCAGCATTTGTGCACCGCCGCCGTCAGTGTCAGCCAGTTTGCCGTGGCATACGGAGCTCCATCGCAGTCTTTAACACTGGTAGCATGCCGCGGCAGCGTGGACGTGAACCGTATGTGCAGTTGACGGACTTTGAGCGAGGGCGTATAGTGGGCATGCGGGAGACCGGGTGGACGTACCACCGAATTGCTCAACACGTGGGGCGTGAGGTCTCCACAGTACATCGATGTTGTCGCCAGTGGTCGGCGGAAGGTGCACGTGCCCGTCGACCTGGTACCGGACCGCAGCGACGCACGGATGCACGCCAAGACCGTAGGATCCTACGCAGTGCCGTAGGGGACCGCACTGCCACTTCCCAGCAAATTAGGGACACTGTTGCTCCTGGGGTATCAGCGAGGACCATTCGCAACCGTCTCCATGAAGCTGGGCTACGGTCCCGCACACCGTTAGGCCGTCTTCCGCTCACGCCCCAACATTGTGCAGCCCGCCTTCAGTGGTGTCGCAACAGGCGTGAATGGAGGGACGAATGGAGACGTGTCGTCTTCAGCGATGAGAGTCGCTTCTGCCTTGGTGCCAATGATGGTCGTATGCGTGTTTGGCGCCGTGCAGGTGAGCGCCACAATCAGGACTGCATACGACCGAGGCACACAGGGCCAACACCCGGCATCATGGTGTGGGGAGCGATCTCCTACACTGGCCGTACACCACTGGTGATCGTCGAGGGGACACTGAATAGTGCACGGTACATCCAAACCGTCATCGAACCCATCGTTCTACCATTTCTAGACCGGCAAGGGAACTTGCTGTTCCAACAGGACAATGCACGTCCGCATGTATCCCGTGCCACCCAACGTGCTCTAGAAGGTGTAAGTCAACTACCCTGGCCAGCAAGATCTCCGGATCTGTCCCCCATTGAGCATGTTAGGGACTGGATGAAGAGTCGTCTCACACGGTCTGCATGTCCAGCACGAACGCTGGTCCAACTGAGGCGCCAGGTGGTAATGGCATGGCAAGCCATTCCACAGGACTACATCCAGCATCTCTACGATCGTCTCCATGGGAGAATAGCAGCCTGCATTGCTGCGAAAGGTGAATATACACTGTACTAGTGCCGACATTGTGCATGCTCTGTTGCCTGTGTCTATGTGCCTGTGGTTCTGTCAGTGTGAGCATGTGATGTATCTGACCCCAGAATGTGTCAATAAAGTTTCCCCTTCCTGGGACAATGAACTCACGGTGTTCTTATTTCAATTTCCAGGAGTGTATAAAGTAAAATAAAATAAAACAGAAGCAAGGACATGGAACTGAAGTAACCTGTTCCAGGAGAAGTCTCTACTGTCTAATTAAAAGGACCATTTGCAACCAGGAATTAAATCCATTGGCATCCTACAGTGTGTTATAAAAAAAAAAGTTGAACCCATGTATTGCATGTTGACAAACAACACATTCAAAATATAAAGTGAAAAAAAATTGATGGTACTTTATTAAACCAGAAACAAAAGTGTAGTGTATAAAATTCCTGCAAATGACCTATCTCAAGTTGTGCTGAGCTGCACTTGGGAAGTCAATACTTTGCAAAATGGACGTCTATTCAAATACAACTGTCATCATATGAAAAAAATTACCTCTGGCATAGCATGATAAAAGTACTGCCTGAAATTAAAGTATCAAACAACACCCTCAATACAGGCAGCAGCTTGCAGTTCAGTACAGCTTGGTACCCAGCCAATGCAGAGATGAAATAGTTGAGACGTGATGAAAACATTGCCTAATTTGGTTACAGATTGAATACTACTGATATCAACATGGTAGCATGACTACATAAGGACGAGGCCATCAACTACATGGTAATCAGTTGCCAACTGACAATAACAAGTAGTACTTCAGCAAAATCTTGTGGAGATTCAGATGTTTGACATACTGGAACCTTCAGAGGATTTTACCAAAGAACAAAATTTACTTTGGTGTAAAACAGTGGAAATTAATACTTTAATCACAATCAATCTTGGCATCATACGATCATCTACAAAATGGCAGCAAACTTTATGATTCATTCAGATTTGCAGTTCAGTTTTGTGACTAGAAATGTCTTAAATTTAATAACAGCAGCTGCTGGTCTTCACACATGCAAGCAAATTGTCACAGTGGCCCCTTATTCAGAGGGCCCGCACAATGGACACGCAAGATGGGTTGCCGACCTCCTTGCGGGAGCGCGGAGAGAAACATCGAAAGCGGATATAAACAAACAGACTTTCCAAATAAACACAAAACTACTTCACCAGACAACATGTGACAGTGTTTCACCAATCGGAACTCATGTGACTCATGTAGCACTCTGCTGACCCTGCTTTATAAGTACGCCCAGACTGTTAGAACGGCAGTGTTTACCTACTGCTAGGAACATATCCGGCCAGTACTTACGCTGGCCCTAGCATTGTATACAATCGCCTTAGCTTTGTAGTAGCACGTTGTATTGTGTAATCAGTAAAGTAGATTTTGGTCAGTATTTTCTTCCATTGTCTTGTTTCCTCATCTGGTTTGCCACCACAAGAGTTGTGGGGTTTTCTTCTTGTTCTTGCATTTGAAACTTAGTTGTATGCCAAGAAGGTGTTTTTTTACCTTTAATTATAATAAAGTGTGTTCATATTGACTGTTAGTTCTTTCCTGCTGACCGCAGACACTACAGTTATTGTCAACGAGGATGGGATTTTCATTTTCGAACCAAATGGCCTACTTGGAGGAACTTCTTCAGTCCTTGGTGGAAACTCTACAGCAGATTCAGGCTGCACTCATGCATTCTCACTCGCCAGTGTTACAAGAGGTAGCTCATAGAGTTGGTTCCACCGCAGGTGGTAAATTGCACACTCTGCACATGGCTTCACCAACATTTCCAGCTTTCAATAGGTCTGTCGAACCATGGTCAAATTATTTTGAATGGTTGGAACAACATTTACTAGCATGTGGGATCCACAATGAAAATCAAAGTCGGGCATTGTTTTTTTTTAGCAACAGACAGTCCATAGGTGTATTGTTTAATTCAACAATTGGATCCGGAGCAGTCCCCTTGCAATCTCTCATTTGCTCATATTAAGGGCTGCCTTTTTGAGTACTTTGGTGCAGAAATACATGTCAGACTCTCTTTTCTTGTTGTAAGTCACTTGGTCAGACTTATCGGGAATGGATTACGATGCTCCAGGGTCTCTCCCATGATTGTAAATTCTGATGCACCAACATCACCTGCAAGCAGTCTTATGCCTCTTTGTTCATTTGTGATATGGTGGTGTTTCACGCAATAGATGAGGGTCTTCAGGCTGATATTTTGAAGTTACAGGACCCATCCCTCAAGACTTGTCTGCCGATCGTTCATGCGTTTGAACAGTTTCACTGGCTACAACCACCGCATCTTGATCCAGCTGTTTTCGCAGCTCGCCAGTTGCCTAGCACTGACTGGGAGTCTCATCACTCCATTGGTGTGACAGGAAGTCTTTCACACAGCTTCCATCCTGTCCAGACTGTTTCTGGACTCAACAGTCGAAGTGACCCCACCCGCGAGCAAGATGAACAGCTTGCAGCCGAGCAGGCCATATCGCTGTGGTGTGTCAGGTTTTGCAGAAACATTGCATAGATGCCATGCTTCCTATGGATGCACAGGCTCGTCATGAATCGGCAACTCAGGACCTGGTACGCTTGGGCTCGCCGGCTTTATTGCCGTGCAATCACACCTTGTGCAGTCTCAGTAATCACTCTATATCAGTCGACAGCATTTTTTCCACACAAATTTCTTATAACAGTCATTCCTTTACTGCTTAGTTTTTGGTGGTCGGATCCCCCGGTGCTCTAACCTTCTGGGTGTGGACTTTTTGGTCATCTGGGTTTATCAGTGCATGGTGCAGTACAAGCAGTGCTGATTCCCTCAGCGGATACTCTCCTCGCCCCACTGCTCAGCAAATACGAAACATTGTTCTCATCCTCCACATCAGGGGTGAAGGGTTTCACCAAGCACATTCAGCTTCTTCCCTATGCTGTTCGTAGATTTTTTAAAGGCCTACCCGGTCCCCTTTGCTCTCTGAGACAGGTTCCAGGTCGAATTTTGCCGCTTACAAGACAAAGGCATCATTTCTTATGTCGCGCATGGTCTCTGGGCAATGCCTATCGTGATACTCGAGAAGCCAAATGGTGCTTTACGCATCTGTGGCGATTTTAAGGTCACGGTCAATTCTCAGTCTGTCATTGATGCATATCCTGCCCCATCAATGGATGACATACTCACACGTTTTGCGTGCTCGTTCGTTTTCACCAAAATTCGTTTGTGCAATGCTTATTTGCAGGTGCCGTTGGACGAGGAATCATAGCAGATCCTAGTCATCAATGCCCCGTGTTGCCTGTTCCGTACAACTGCCTCCCATTTGGCATTGCCATTTGTGGCAGCTTCTAGTGCCAGTATTGAAGGATGGGATTACTGAGATACGTTATTTGGAATGCCTCACAAGCCAGGTGCCCGGTGCAGCCAATTATCTGGACAATGTCATCATCGGTGGCTTGTCCGCAGTGGACCTCGCAGACAAGATGGATCAGCTGTTTCAGGTTTTTTCCAAGGCTTACCTGCGTTGCCAGAAGGAAAAGTGTGACTTTCTTGCACGAGAGGTCAGTTATCTCGGGTTCACAATTGATGCCCCTGGCCTCCACACCTCTAAGGAGTATGTCAAGGTGATTCAAAACCTGCCTCCTCCCACCAACATGAAGCAACTGTAATCTGTCCTCGGTCAAATCAGCTATTATCAGCATTTATACCCCATGCTGCTGATATTTTGGTGGCCCTGATCAGGTGCAAGGGTGCTCATCAGGTTTGGGACACTGCGTGTCAGCAGGCTTTCACATGTGTCATGTCAACTCTCTCCCGTCCTCCTTGTCTGCCCGCTTATGATCCTTCCCTGCCCCTTATCGCCACCACCGATGCCTCGGACTATGGCCAGGGTGCGGTCCTCTCGCATGTGGTCGACAGTGTTGAGAGGCCAGTGGCTTTCACATCCAAAAAATTGACCGCGCTCAAACCAAATATAGTCTAATAGAAAATGAAGCTTTGGCGCTGGTTTTCGCCCTGATGAAATTCTACAATTTCGTGTATGGTCGTCATTTCACTCTGCAGACCGACCACAGACCTTTCGTTTCTTTGTTTCACCTGGGTGTTGCAGTGCCCACCTAGACGGTGTGCTGCCTCCAGCATTGGGAGCTCTTCCTGGCAACATTCGACTCTGATATTGTCTCTCGCACCTCTGAACGCCATGCAAACACCAATCTTCTGTCCCGGCTGCTTGCCGGGGTGGGCCGTGAGTTTGATGCCTCCCCTGTCGTTTGTTTCCATGTGGAACCAGACGTGGACACAGCTCGTGACGCACTTCCACTGAATGCCGATGCAGTCCGGCGAGCCACCACTCGGGATCAATCACTGCAAGCTCTCCGCCACTAAATCGCTACGGGTTGGCCAATCAGCCGTCATAATGCCTGCAATGCAGAGGTCCAACAGTTTTGGGATCATCGACACAGTCTCTTTTTCCGCAGTGGCATCATCCTTTTGCATATTGATTTCAATGTTCCCTGGGTGGTCATACTGCATGTGTTGCATCACCATGTCCTCAACCTCCTCCACGCTGGCCATTGGGGCATCGTCCTTACCAAACAGCTGGCCTTTCGACACACTCATTGGCGCAGTTTGGATAAAGACATTGCCTCCCTTGTGTCCACATGCACACTGTCCCAAACACATCAGGCAGCACCCCTGCGCCAGTATTCTTCATGGCCGGATGCAGCTACTCCATGGGAACACCTCCATTTGGATTTTGCAGGGCCGTTTCATCATTCCCAGTGGCTCATACTGATTGACTCTGGCTCGGGATACCCTTATGTCTCCCTTATGTCTTCTGCTGAGACTATCAAAATTCTCCAGTGCCTTTTTGCTGTCAAGTGACTCCCCAAACGACTTTTACGGACAATGGTCCACAATTTTCTTCAGCTGAGTTTAAGCAATTCTGTACTGCCAATGGAATTTCCCTAGTCCAGACCTCCCCTTTTCATCCTGCGACAAATGGCTAAACAGAACATTTTGTGTGGATGTTCAAGACCCAGCTCAATAAGGAGGCTGTGCTTCTTTTTTTGACTACATATCGTGCCACTCCCCATGCCGGTAAAAGTCCAGTGGAGATATTTCACGGTCAACCATTCCACTCTCCCTTATTTGTCCTGGTTCCCGAGGCTTCTCACCCTCCCACCCCCACACCAGCGCACTCCTTTCACATCGGGCAGGAGGTCTGGGTGTGGATCTTCTCTCATCCAAGAGCACACTGGGCACCTGTGGTCATCACCAAGCTCTGTGGCTGGGCAATGACATCTCTCCAGTGGGCCAACGGTTCTGCCACCCGACAGCTCCTCAACCAGCTCTGCCCCTGTCTTGTGGACCATGATGCCCCGAAGGAGCTGCCAGTGCCTATCGCCAACCACCCTGTGGCTGAACCGCTGCTTCCGCCTCTGCCTCATCTACTGTCTCCGCCGCCAGCTGTCCTTGCTGCGTCGCCGCCTCCTGCCTCTGCCGGCCACGAATCCATGGACATCGACCAGGACACCCCTACTTCTATGGATATTTGTGGTGCTGTGCATTTTTTTCCCCAGGGGGAGAAATATTGTAGCAGCCCCTTATTTAGAGGGCCCGCACAACCAACAAGATGGGTTGCCGACCTCCTTGCTGGAGCGCGGGCAGAAACATCGCCAGTGGATATAAACAAACAGACTTTCCAAATAAACACAAAACTACTTCACCAGACAACATGTGAGACTGTTCCACCAATCAGAACTCATATGACTTATGTAGCACTCTGCTGACCCAGCTTTATAAGCATGCTCGGACAGTCAGAATGGCAGTGTTTATGTACCACTATGAACAGTTCCGGCCAGTACTTACACCAGCCCTAGCATTGTATACACTTGCCATAGCATTGCAGTAGCACGTTGTATTGTGTAATTAGTAGAGTGGATTTTGGTCAGTATTTTCTTCCATTGTCTTGTTTCCTTATACGGTTTGCCACCACGAGAGCTGTGGGGTTTTCTTATTGTCCTTGCATTTAAAACTTAGTTGTATGCCAAGAAGGCATTTTTTTTCTTTTCTTTAATTATAATAAAGTGTCTTCAAATTGACTGTTAGTTCTTTCCTGCCAACCATGGGACACTACATAAATGCTTCTATTGTTCGTTAACTATCTCCACAATTCATAGTTCTCATTTAGATATTATTCAGAAAAACAAGTATCTCAGTAATCCCATCCTTCAATACTGGCACTAGAAGCTGTCACAAATGTTTCTTATTGTGGCTATAGGTTGTCAGCATATGCCATCTCTATCACTTTGTGTAGTACATGATTTGTTCCCAAAGCACTACGTTATTTCAAGAAACTGAATTCCTCTTAGTATGAAATGAAGGAAAAGGATTGTAGGGGACCCCAGCCAGAATAAAGTGCTACCAATTGCTCTCAGCCATCTATACATAAACAAATCCAGTTTTCAAATCTACAACTGTAATTTAAAAACTAATAATATCTTCTAAGTGCCAACATCAAAAAGAGTCATGTACATACTATTACTTTGGATTAAGCTGCTCTCCTTTGTAGTTACGACTGCACTTACAAGGGTGTTTCAAATGGAAACCTAAAATATGCAATAATATTCCTAATAGTTGTACTACTGATTTGGCAGTTAGCAGGAGTTGAGTTTTGAGATATGATCAAGAGTTGACAGCATGTTGTTGCATCACAGAAAAGATGGCAACAGCATTGTTGACTTGCACCAAGTTGGAGCAGCAATCGTTGATATATTTTTTGAGTAGTGAAGTTATTAAAAATCTGCGGAAATGCATCACAGGATAAGAGCATGGTAAGGTGATTTGTGTCTTCCTGCAACAAGTGATGCAGAAGTTTAAAACAAGCTAAATTTCTGTGGAAGGCACTCAAAGTCTGGGCCAGAAACACCATGTAGCAATAAATGAAAACACTGTTGCAGTGAAAGAGCTATTGCAAGTCTTTTGTTGCAATAAGATCATCTCATAAGAGCCCATTAAGCCAAAGCAACAATGCGGGCTATGAAGTTTGAATGCCTTGAATGCCTACTTCACTCATTAGACCTTGCCCTCAGTAACTTTCAAGTGCTCAGATGGCTCAGAGATCACTAGGAGGAGCATTTCAGAAGCAATGAACAGGAGTAAACGGCAGTGCATACACAATCAAAAGAATTCTTCTCACGATGCATCCACGTACATCTGAAGTAGTAATATGCAACATGGAGAACAACATTAAAAATTATGTATTTGTAATTTTTCTGTATTAGCCCTACCTCACCTCATTTGTGCAATAATAAATAATTAATGTTTTCATCTGGATCACCCTTGTGCAATCTGACATTAATTCTTGCTTA
The DNA here is from genome assembly GCF_023864275.1 of Schistocerca cancellata. NCBI lineage: Eukaryota > Metazoa > Arthropoda > Insecta > Orthoptera > Acrididae > Schistocerca > Schistocerca cancellata. Next base: position 1,104,576,695 of record NC_064626.1, on the reverse strand, counting down.
TCACTTCAGTTCCAATTCAATGTGACAGGAATTGCAACCATGACATTTGAGTACACTGGGGAATAGTGCTTGGCTGTAAGCAACGGAGACAAATAACAAACACTGAATCTCAGCTTCCAGAACTAGGTGGCCTATATTTGAAGGTTAGAGGGAAATAATGCAAGAGTCTATACAGGCTGCAATATGAAGGACTTGAAATTGAGGATAATAAGTCAAGATAAACACTAAACAGGCTAGAAAAATTACCCATAAATGCTTCATGATACCCTCTACAATAAGATCACTGAGTTATTCATAATAACATACTTGTTCTGTTCCTCCTTGCCGACAAACTGAATATTGTTGTGGTGATAGTCTTTGTGCCCATTCTTTATCTGTGAGAGATTTAGCATCATTTTTGGAAGCAGTCTGACCTATGAACAAAACAGAAATTATGTTATAATCTTATATTGTGAGCTTCACACTATCTTATTTGCCAACATAAAAGAAGACCAAGTCAAGCATCTGAAACTTCCTGGGAGATTAAAACTGTGTGACAGACTGGAACTTGAATCTTGGACTTCTGCCTTTTGCAGGAACTGCTCAATGCCAGAACTATTCAAGCATGACTCATGACCCACCCTGACAGCTTTAGTTCTGGCAGTACATCTAACTTCCAAACTTCGCCGAAGTTTTCCTACATACCTTGCAGGACTAGCACGCCTAGAAGAAAGGGTACTGAATAGACATGGCTTAGCCACAACTTCGGGCATTGTTTCCACAATGAAACTCCAGGCAGATTAAAACTGTGTGCCACACCAGGACAAACCTGGGAATTTTGCCTTTCATGGGCATGTGCTCTACGGACTGAGCTACCTAGGTATGATTCACAGGATGCCCTCAAAGCTTTACTTCTGCCAGTATCTCCTACCTTCCAAATTCCACAGAAGTTCTCTCACATACCTCGCCGAACTAGCACACCTGGAAGAAGGGATATTGTGGAGACATATCTTAGCCATAGGCTGAGGGATTATTTCCAAAATGAATTTTCACTCTGCAGTGGAGTGTGTGCTGATTTGAAGCTTTGTGGCAGATTAAAACTGTGTCCTGGATCAGGACTCAAACCTGAGGCCTTAGCCTATTGTGGGCAAATGCTCTACCAACTTAGTTGTCAAAGCAAGACTCACACCTGGCCCTCACAGTTTTACTTCAACATAAGTACAAGTTTATTACATTGCACTGCAAAAAAGGTTTGTGATCATTAAAAAAGTTTATGACTGAACTTTAACATTTTCACCTAAGGATGGCTTATGATTTTCTTTTCACAGTGTGAAAATTTTTAATTTATTGTAAATTTCCAAAGCAATGTTCTGAGGAGTTTGGCTATAGAGTTTTAATCTGTGAAATTATACTTGTTCCTAGTATTATACACATATTGAAAATGGTTTCCTATAAATAATTCTGGATTGTTATGTATAAAGTTTGCAAGCAAATATATACAGAATAGTTAAAATATTTAGTTCCTTAAAGAGGTCAGCATGAATCCCCACGTTTAATATTACACACATTTATAGTAATAGTTTTTTGTAGTAATAATATACTACTTGCATTTCTCCAAAAGCTTACTCAGTACCTTACAACAGATTCAAAGTAGCTCTGATAAACAATTTTTCTAGTTATAGTGCGCATCCAGATGTTCTGCTGAGTTCTTGTTTCCATTTTATGCACAATATTTTGAAGAGCAAGCTGTCTTCTTCAGGTGCTCCATGTCTTGCTGTTAGCAGATTGGTTTGAGTCTAGGCAGTGAGTATGTGTAACTGCAAAGCTCACAACATCTGAAGTGGAGAGCTGGGTTGGTCATCAAAAAATTGTGCACAAAGTGGAAACAACAGTTTGGTAGAACACCTGGAAGCACTCCATTAATCAACTGCACTGAGAAAACATGAGATATCACAATTTTTCTACTGTATAATGTTAGGTGTGTAAGACTGTACTATCATTGTGAATGCAGGACTGTTTAAATTGTTTGCCAATAAGCTAATGCTAGAAGAGCACAATAAATTATTTTCTAGAAATATCCCCATGAATTTCATAAATTTGCTTCCCTAAGTTCCTGACTTGTATGGGTAATTTGAAATTTATTTGATTTTGATTGTTTACTTTTAAACTGTATTAGTTCGGTCTTTGTATTGTTTAATTTTAATCCATTTATATCAAACCAGTGTTCTAAGCTGTTTAGGGTGTCAGTGATTCCTTGGGATTTTGTTCTTTGTCTCACTTTCAGTGAATACAGATGTGTTGTCTGCAAATAAAACTGAGTGGGATATTACGTTTAGAGGTAATAAAACAGGATTAAGCCTAAAATGAAACATTATGGGACTGCCTGGGAAACAATTTTCCAATCTAAGGAATAACTTCCTGTATCTGAAGCTACAACTACCCTATACTTTCTATTAGATATGGTTTGAACCACCACAAAGCACTACCATTTATTCCATTTCTTTCCAATTTGTGGAGCCATAGATAGCCTTCATAAGGTCATAAAAAATTCCTGTAATTTTTTGAAACTTGTCCTAAGGTAAGCAAATTTTCTCAAGAAAGTTGTTGATAGTGCATATGTATGCTTGCCTTTCTGGAAGTCAAGCTGATTTAATTTGATGATAAATTTTGCTATGAAATTTTGTATCTGTGTTGCAACAATGGTTTCAGATACTTCTGAGAAGATTGGGTGTTCTTTTAATACTTATTGGCTAACAGTTTCATATCTTCCTTTGAGCCATTCTCAAATAATGGTTTAACTACTCTGTACCTTAAAGCACCTGGAAAGTATATTTCTTCAAATGAGTCATTAATTATTACAGACAGGGGCCCTGATATTATATTACAAACGGTTTCCATTACCCAGGTGAGTACTTCCTCCCGTCCAGTCAGATCTTCATTTTTTAAGGATAATACTAATTTTTCTAGATCATTAGCAGTAATTCTTTCAAATCTAGTAGGAACTTCCCTGTTATTCTGATTGAAAACAAAGGATTGGACATTATCTAGATTACCACTTAACATCAACATCAGATTTTGATGCATTTACAAAAAAATTCATTGAAATATTCTGATGACTTTACAATGGCTTTGTCAACTAACTTAATTTTTGGAGATTAGTGAACTGCTGGTTATGACACCAAGTTCAGATTTTATTACTGGATGGTTCAAAATGATTTTTTGTGCCATTTCTTTTGTCAACTTTACCATCCAACTAAATATGGTTTTATACTATTTTACATAGTTTATAAAATCTATTTTTTTTTTTTCAGTTCATTGTGTAACTGTCTTCTTCTCACACTCGTCACTTTCATACCAGCAGTTATCCATTTTAATTTGCTTGTCTTTTTCAATCACAGACTGAAGCGCAGATTTTTTTTTTTTTTGTTAAAAACAAGCAAAAAGCTTTCAAGAAACCTGTCATAATTTTTAGAACTTGTAATACAATGACCCACTCATCTGTTTACTTCTTTAAGTCTACAATAGAGCAAGTTTAAATTTTCCTTATAGAAGTATCACTTGAAGCATACTTTCCTAACATCTTGTTCATTTATTTTTGGTAGCTCCAAAAACAATACAGTATTATCAAAAAAGCCTACAGCAATGCAGAATTTTTTCATGCCATCAAATGTATAATTTGTCCAAATGTTACCTTCGCAGGTCACTCTTTCTTGAATTCTGGGAAATTTCAAATGAACCACATGGTTCCAGAGCCCTTAAAGTCTCAAACATCTATGATGTGTACATGCGCGCTGAGACAATGAATGAAAATTTGTACCAAGGCCAGGATTCAAACGCGGGTCTGCTGCTCACTAGGCAAATGCCCTAACCACCTTGTCACTCTGGCTCACATTCCTCCTCAATCCAAATTCCCATCTATGCCTCAGCCCATCTGGTACTCCCCAGACACGAACAGCATGGCAGAGGCTCTGCAGCCATATTGGCACAGCACCTCAGCATTGAAAGAAATGGGGGATCCTGCCTGAAACCCAGGCATGGGTACCTAAATGAAATGAAATTGTATGATTCCAGAGCCCTTTAGAGCCCTTTTCAAGACTCAAACATCTATGATGTATGTATGCAGACTGAAGCAACTGGAGTTTTATTATTATTATTATTATTATTATTATTATTTTATATATAATTTGCCTGTTGAAGTATATTTTGCACTTCTATGGTGCAACTAAGGACATTCTATATCTTTAGTCTGTGTAATATACTGCTCAAGAGTTCATGTTACAGGCTTACCTTGTTAATGTGGGTGCAATAAATGTGTTAGTTCTAATCTGTACTGCTCGAAAATTATTCTGAAAACAGTCATAATTATGTTGCCCCATCTCTAATGCTGATGTGCCAGAGGCGAGACTGAAGTATGTGATAGAAGATGGGTACAAAGAGCAGGTTTTACAGTGGAAGCAGTTGCAGGGGTAACAACCTAGAGGTATAGGTAGTGTTCTGGGACTATAATAAAGTATGACAAGAATGATATGGCAGCAATTGTAGGTGACAGCAGACAGTAAATACTATTGGGGGGGGGGGGCAGATATTGGTGAGAATATCACTCATTTCAAGACTTGAATTGAAAAACTGTAGCCATGACACATAATGTTTTGAGCCATTCTACAACTGAGTGGTATTGGGTAATGAGGGAGGTAGTTTTGAATGTCCTGCTGGTGGAAGCTATAGTGGTTGGAGTGTCAGAGGAGTAGACTGTGTGGGAGATTAACTGATCTACTAGAAAAGCAGCTCCAACCTATACACAGAGTCTCCTTTGCAATACAGATGATACAAACAATTTCCTGCAGCATCCCAAATCCACTCGCCTTTGTCTTTCACCTTACATTACAACCTCCCAGTCCTTGACCACTGACTCTCCCAATTCCCATCGGAATGGCTCTTAAAAACCTTGATCATTGACACAGAAGCCAACTTTATCCCTATTCATAATTTTCCCATCTTTGAGGGCCAGACCTACAAAGAAACTACTTGAATGGCTATAGAACCAGGATGGACTCAATCTATGCCATCAGCTTCTTCATGGATGAAGTGGAAGAAGCATTACTCAACTTCCAGAAGTTGTGTGTCCTAGCTATGGTCACTGGCTTGGTATAGATTCATTGGGTTCTTTCTGAGATGACTTCAGACTGATGAAGAACTCCATTTCCTGCAATAGTTTAATTATTTTAACAACTTTTTTCAACTGAAATTAACTTAATCCTACTCCTGATCCAAACCTACTTTCCTGGATGTTGATCTCTATGTCATCAAGACTCACATCCAAACTTCATGTCATACTAAGCAATGAGCAACAAGATCTCCCCTTCAATAGCTGACATCCCTTCCACTTCAAATGCTTCCTTCTCTACAGACTTAAGTATTCAAGGTAAATGTTTATGTTCTAATACCAAGTCCCACATAATTTTTAACACTCTGACTTCGTCCACAACATACTCACTTGGGCACTCTTCAGCTACGTTCCTACCATCGTCTTAGATACCGCTTCCAAACATGTCATAATCAGTTCCCTAGTCACCAATGTTTTAGTAATACCTTCTGTAAGTTGCCAAATCATAAAGATATCAGGATTGCAAACCCTTTGTAATCATTTGTTAGTTCATTTTAAACGCAATTTCCTTTTCTCTTGGAATGTTCTGCACTTTTATATATGTTATCATATTGCTATAGTGGTTCATGGTGTGGGTTCCTGTTGTCATGTCCTAGTTCATGAACCACGGGCAACGTATGAGTGGCCAAGTAAGTGGTCCTGACAGTCAGGATACCAGTTACTTTGGAATAAGGCTGGGCATCTGAGACATATTCTGTGTCATGGTCACCTTTGTGCTCAGATGGCAAAGACTACCAAATCCACCGGTTAGTCTCTCAACCGTTAGGGGTAAAATTCAATGGGACCCGGGACAAGTAAGGCTAGCAACCTGCTTCCCTGGTACTTTAAATATGATGCTGGCAACAATCAGAGCAAAATGCCTCGGACCTTTGGAGGTGACGGAGTCCCACCTCTAACTGACAAACCAGGGACTCCTAAGATACGACTCGCAAATGAATGGTAATGAGATTGGGAGCTGTTAATATCAATGGGGGCTACTCTGGGAAGAAGGTAGAGCTGGCAGAGGCTGCAAGTGAGATAGGGTTGGATGTTTTAGCTGTTAGTGACATTCGGGTAAGGGGTGAGAAAGAAAAGGAAGTGGGAGAATACATGGTCTACTTGTCAGGAATCAAAGCAGGAATAGCACAATGGGGTGTAGGGCTTTACATCAGGAAAGAAATGGAACACAGCATAGTTGCAATAAGGTACGTAAACGAACGACTGATGTGGAGAGATATGACAGTGTCTAGCAAGAAAATTAGGATTGTGTCAGTATATTCGCATTGTGAAGGGACAGATCAAGATGAGATGGATAGTTTTTCTGACGCACTCAGTGATGTAGTTGTTAGAGTAAAGGACAAGGACAGTGTTCTGCTCATGGGTGATTTTAATGCCAGGATTGGAAATTGAACAGAAGGGTGTGAAAAGGTTGTGGGTAAATTTGGAGAGGATATGGAGGCCAATAGGAATGGGAAACAACTCCTGGATTTCTGTGCCAGTATGGGCTTAGTAATCACAAACTCCTTTTTTAAACATAAGAACATTCACCGGTATACTTGGGAAGGCAGGGGAACCAGATCTGTCACTGACTATATAATAACAGATCAGGAATTCAGGAAGGCTGTGAGGGACAAACATGTATTCAGGGGATTCTTTGATGACACTGATCACTATTTAATCTGCAGTGAAATTGGTATTGTGAGGCTGAAAGTGCAGGAGGCCAGGTCCATATGCAGGAGGATAAGAGTGGAGAAACTTCAGGATAAGGAAATCAGGCACACATACATAACAGTGAACTCAGAAAGGTACCAGTTAGTTGAATGTAGTCAAATACAGTCATTGGAAAAGGAATGGATAAGATACAGGGACACAGTACAAGATTGGTCGGTTGGTTTCTGGGATTAAAGGGACCAGACTGCTACGGTCATTGGTCCCTTTTTCCAAAAATCTAAAATCACCCACAGAGAATAAAAAACGAACTACAGAAAAGACAGCAGATGACACAGGACAAGAAAGACTCAGACAGAGATCAGACAAAACAAATTAAAATCACACAGAGTGTGAAGATGGTTGGCCGAACATAGAGATAAAAAGGAAAAGCCAACCATCAAGAACACATTAAAAACTCAGTCTAAAATCGTAGGCCAAAGGCCAGAATCAAAACAAAAAGGACATAACAAACACTCAGATTAAATGATAAAAAAACCCCTGCCCGAATAAAACGCAAAACTAAGTCCACCATGGCAGAGTCATCTGTTAAAAGGGCAGGGAGCATGTCAGGCAGTGCGAACGTCTGCCTGAGCACAGCTAAAAGTGGCCACTCCAACAAAATGTGGACCACCGTCAAAACGTAGCCGAAGCGACATAAAGGTGGGTCCTCACGTCGCAATAGGTGGCCGTGTGTCAACCATGTGTGCCCAATGCGCAGCCGGCAGAGGACAACAGACACCTTGCGAGAGACCTGCAAGGAGGAGCGCCACACACCGGTAAACTCCTTGATGGCCCAAAGTTTGTTTCGTGAAGGCAGGGCGCGCCATTCAGTGTCCCAAAGTTCGAAAATTTTGTGGCGTTAGATAGCTCGCAAATCAGTCTCCGGGAGGCCAATGTTCAGAGATGGTTTACTGGTGGCCTCTTTCGCCAGGCGGTCAATATTTTCATTGCCAGGTATGCCAACATGGCCAAAGACCACAGATCAGCCACAACGGGCAAGAGTATGCAGGCACTCCTAGACAGCCATCACCAGACGAGAGTGAGGGAAACACTGGTCAATAGCTCGTAAACTGCTCAGGGAGTCGCTACAGATAACGAAGGACTCACCTGAGCAGGAGCGGATATACTCTAGGGCCTGAAAGATGGCGCCCAGCTCAGCAGTGAAAACGCTGCAGCCAGCCGGCAAGGTTAGTTGTTGGGAATGGTTCCCTAGAGTTAGAGCATAACTGACCAGACCAGCAACCATCGAACCGTCAATGTATATAATGCCAGAGCCCTGATACGTAGCTAGGATGGAATAAAAGTGGCGGCGGAAGGCCTCCGGAGGGACTGAGTCCATCGGGCCCTGTGCTGATTCGAGCCGAAGGCAAGGGCGAGGAACACACCACGGGGGTGTACGCAAAGGGGCCCGGAAAGGAGGTGGAACAGGGAAAACCCCAAGCTCAGAAAGAAGCTCTTTGACGCGGACCGCTATCGTACAACCCGACCGGGGCCGACGTTCTGGCAGATGGACAACGGATTGCGGGAACAGAAGACGATAATTTGGATGCCCGGGCAAGTTAAAAACATGGGCAGCATAAGCAGCCAGTAAATGTTGGCGCCGTAACTGCAGTGGAGTTACATCTGCCTCCACAAGTATGCTGGCCACAGGACTGGTCCGGAAAGCACCAGTGACAAGGCATATCCCGCTGTGAAGGATTGGGTCCAGCACCCGCAACGCCGAAGGGGATGCTGAACCATAAGCCAGGCTCCCATAATCCAGACAAGACTGGATTAACACCTGGTAGAGCCGTAAGAGAGTAGATTGGTTGGTGCCACAGCCGGTGTGGCTCAAACATTGTAGAGCATTTAGATGCCGCCAACACATCTGTTTAAGCTGCCAAACATGAGGCAGCCAAGTCAACCCAAAAACCTATGTGACTCCACCACAGCAAGAAGTTCGCAGTAAAGATAAAGCTGCAACTCCGGGTGAACAGTGCGTCGACGGCAGAAATGCATAACGCAGGTCTTGATAGCCGAAAACTGGAAGCCATGCGCTACAGCTCAAGAATGCACCTTGCGGATAGCGCTCTGCAGCTGACGTTCAGCAACTGCAATGCCAATAGAGCTATAGTAAAGGCAGAAGTCATCAGCATACAAGGACACTGAGACAGACGTTCCCACTGCCGCACGAGCCCTTTAATTGCTATTAAAAACAGGCAGACACTTAAAACAGATCCCTGTGGCACCCCGTTCTCCTGAACTCAGGAGGAACTATGAGAGGCCGCGACTTGCACACGGAAGGGTCGATGCGACAGAAAATTTCAAATGAAAATCGGCAGTGGACCCTGAAGACTCCATCCATGAAGTGTAGAAAGGATGTGATGACGCCATGTCGTATCGTACGCCTTCCGCATGTCGAAAAAGACAGCGACCAGGTGCTGACGGCAGGCAAAGGCAGTACGGATGGCTGACTCCAGGCTCACCAGATTGTCGGCGGCGGAGCAGCCTTTACGGAACCCACCCTGAGACAGAGCCAGGAGGCCCCGAGACTCCAGTACCCAATTCAACTGCCGGCTCACTATCCATTCAAGCAGCTTGCAAAGAATGTTGGTGAGGCTAATGGGGCGGTAGCTGTCCACCTCCAAAGGGTTCTTGCCAGGTTTCAAAACGGGGATAACAATGCTTTCCCGCCAGTGCGACGGAAACTCACCCTCGACCCAGAGACAGTTGTAAAGGTCAAGGAGCCGTCGCTGGCAGTCCACTGAAAGGTGTTTCAGCATCTGACAGTGGATGCAATCTGGCCCAGGAGTGGTATCAGGGCAAGTGGTGAGGCACTGTGAAATTCCCACTCACTGAATGGAACATTGGAGGATTCAGGATGGTGGGTGCGAAATGAAATGCTCCGACATTCCATCCGCCCTTTAATGGAGCGGAAGGCCAGTGGGTAATTCGCAGAAGCGGAACTCAGAGCAAAATGCTCTGCCAAGCGGTTTGCAATTACGTCGGAGTCAGTAGATACAGCTACATTCAGTGAGAGCGCAGGGACACTGACAGGGGTCCGATAGTCATAGAAGCGTCAAATCTTGGCCCAGACCTGCGATGGAGTGACATGGAGGCCAATGGTGGACACATACCGCTCCCAGCACTCCTGATTGCGTTGGCGGATAAGGCGGCGGGGTCGCGCACGCAGCCGTTTGAAGGCGATGAGGTGTTCTATGGAGGGATGTCACTTGTGATGCTGGAGCACCCGCCGGCGATCTTTAATCGCTTCAGTTATCTCAGGCGACCACCAAGGCACAGTCCTCCACCAAGGGGACCCAGAAGAACGGGGAATGGCAGATTCTGCGGCAGTAACGATGCTGGTGGTGAGTGAGTGAACCACCGTATCAGTGGCTTCATGAGAAACAGGGTCAATAGCGGCAGTGGAGGAAAACAAGTCCCAGTCAGCCTTATTCATAGCCCATCTGCAAAGGCGCCCAGAAGAGTGAAGCTGTGGGAGTGGCAGAAAGATCGGAAAGTGGTCACTACCACACAGGTTGTGATGCACACTCCATTGAACAGTAGGTAAGAGGCTAGGGCTGCAGATCGAAAGGTCAATGGCGGAGTACTGCCATGCGCCACACTGAAGTGTGTGAAGGCACCATCATTGAAAATCGAAAGATTGAGCTGTGCCAATAAATGCTCAACAGTGGCGCCTCGACCTGTGGCCACTGACCTCTCCACAGAGGGTTATGGGTGTTGAAGTCGCCCAGTAACAAGAAAGGTGGCGGCAATTGGGCTATCAGCGCAGCCAGGACATGCTCCGCAACATCACCATCTGGTGGAAGGTAAAGACTGCAGACGGTAACAGCCTGTGGCGTCCACACCCGAACAGCGACAGCCTCTAAAGGTGTTTGTAGAGGGACAGACTCACTGTGAAGAGAGTGAAGGACATAGATGCAGACGCCACCAGACCAGACACCCTTTCATAAGCTGCCCGGTTCTTATAATAACCCCGATAGCCACGGAGGGCGGGGGTTCGCATTACTGGAAACCAAGTTTCCTGAAGAGCAATGCAGAAGAAAGAGTGAAGGCTGATAAGTTCTCGGAGCTCAGCTAGATGCTGGAAGAAACCGCTGCAGTTCCACTGGAGGATGATATTGTCCATGGCTGAGAAAGGCTTGAACGGACTGGGAAGGCAGATTACGCCACTGGGTCACCTGCTGCCTCTGACTGAGCACCTGTGCTAGTGCTATCCATGGTGTCTGAGGGACCAGCGAGATAGAGGTCCTCAGCGGATGCCAGAATCTCCATCTCATCCTCAGACACAGAGTTGGAAGGTTGCGGTGGGACACGTGCCACCGCAATGTCAGGATGCTTGGGAGCCTTTTTCTTTGACTGCTTTGCACGCTGTGCCTTTGGTGGGTCTGGCTGGGAGGGCCTCACTGGGTCAGTCTCAGGGACGGACGACAACTGTGAGGCCCTACGACCAGCAACTGGTGGTTGCTTCAGAAATTTGTGGGTGTCCGCTTTGGCACTGGGCAAAGCCGGGGATGGGAGGGCCCCAAGGGACCCCTTCCTGGCGAGAGTAGCCGAAGAAGTCTCACGCTTCTCTGGCTGGGCAGGGGGAACTAATGTTCCCGATGGTGGGGGTGGTGTTGCTCCTGAAGGAGATGGAGCAGGAGCAACAGGGAGTGAAGTGCCCCCCACAACCAAGGGGGCCGGTGAATTCTGACATAGCTGAGAGGCAACTGTGCGTGACGACACGGGAGAGGATTGGACCGGTGTTGCAACAGCGGCATAAGTTGATGGCATTGGCACAGGATGTAGCCGCTCATATTTCCGCCTAGCCTAAGGGTAGGTCAGGCAGTCCAGGGTCTTATATTCCATTATCTTTCTTTCTGGAATATCCTACAGTCCGGCGAGCAGGGGGAATGGTGTTCTCCACAGTTAACACAGATAGGAGGCGGGGCACATGGAGTATTGGGATGCGAAGGACATCCACAATCTCGACACATGATGCTGGAAGTACAGCGGGATGACATGTGCCCGAACTTCCAGCATTTAAAACACCACATCAGAGGAGGGATATATGGCTTCACATCACAACAGTAAACCATCACCTTAACCTTTCGGGTAAGACATCACCCTCAAATGCCAAGATGAAGGCACCGGTGGCTACCTGATTATCCCTCGGACCCCGATGGACGCGCCGGACGAAGTGAACACCTCGTCTTACTAGGCTGGCGCGTAGTTCATTGTCGGACTGCAGAAGAAGATCCCTGTGGAAGATAATACCCTGGACCATGTTGAGACTCTTATGGGGCGTGATGCTAACTGAAACATCCCCCAACTTGTCACAAGCGAGCAACCTCCGTGACTGGGCAGAGGATGCTGTTTTGATGAGTACTGACCCAGAGCTCATTTTGGACAAGCCCTCCAGCTCCCCGAACTTGTCCTCTAAATGCTCCACAAAAAACTGAGGCTTGGTTGGCATAAAAGATTCACCATCAACCCGCGTACAGTCAAGATAATGGGGTGAATAATCTCCACTGCTGTCTTTAGCCATGCGTTCCTCCCATGGAGTGGCCAGGGAGGGAAATGATCTCGGATCATTTTTCTTCCCGTTGAGGTCAGACCTCGATCACTTAGAGACTGCTGGTGGAGGCCCACCAGTGAGAGATGATGTACCACACTTCATTGCGGGTCATACGCCCTGATGCCATCCACTCCGACCAGGTGCTCTCCCCACAGGCACCACCCAGCCGCAGCAAAGGCCACCTGGCAGGATGGCCTTTGCCGGGAGTCCTGATGCCCCAGAGGGATAGGCATCTACTCCTCGGCATACGTGGGGAGGTAGCAGCTCTGGCATCAGCAGTGCGATCCCTGTGTATTCAGGGGGCTACCACGAAGAGGGTACATGACAACCCCACCACAATGGAATGGCTACCGTGCTGGATGTCGGGTGTCGAAATATCCATGTACATCACAAGGGCAAAGATGGAAGTGCACAATGGAGGGAATGTATGCTACCTGGAACACACTGCAGCGGATGTGGCCAGAAGCTCAATGTAAGTCCAACACCATGACAATATCGGGCGTGCCAGATCTTAGGGCAAGATGGATTTAAAATGCACCTCGTAAGGCATCCTTCCCCAAATGGTACGCACTAACGGAAAATTTGGAAAGGTAGTGGTCAAACCCCTTAGGGGACCATCACATTAAAGGCTGAAAGAGTTGAGACTCCTTTTAGTTGCCTCTTACGACAGGCAGGAATACCGCGGGCCTATTCTTACCCCCGAACCCGCAGGGGGGCACAGTACTAGAGGTGGCTAAAGAATGTCTTGGAACTGTAGTGTGTAAAGGTAGGATGAAGCAAACAGCTTGGTGGAATGACACAGTCAAGGCAGCCTGTAGAAGGAAAAAGAAGGCGTATCAAAAATGGCTACATACTAGAACTCAGGTAGACAGAGAAAGTTATGTTGAAGAAAGAGACAAAGCCAAACAGATAATTGCAGCATCCAAGAAGAAATCTTGGGAAGGCTTTGTAAACAGGTTGGAGACTTTGGGCCAAGCTGCTGGAAAACCATTCTGGAGTGTAATTAGCAGTCTTCGAAAGGGAGGTAAGAAGGAAATGAAAAGTGTTTTGGACAGGTCAGGAAAACAGCTGGGGAATCCAGTTGATGCCTTGGGCAGATGGAGGGAATATTTTGAAGAGTTGCTCAATGTAGGTGAAAATACGATCAGTAATGTTTCAGATTTCGATGTACAATGGGATAGGAATGATGATGGAAATGGATCACATTTGAGGAAGTGGAGAAAATGGTCAATAGACTGCAGTGCAATAAAGCGGCTGGGGTGGATGAAATTAAGTTGGAACTCATCAAATACAGTGGAATGTCAGGTCTTAAATGGCTACACAGGATAATTGAAATGGCCTGGGAGTCGGGACAGGTTCCATCAAACTGGACGAAAGTAGTAACCACACCAATCTTTAAACATGGAAACAGAAAAGATTGTAACAACTACAGAGGTATCTCTTTAATCAGCGTTGTGGGTAAAATCTTCTCAGGTATTGTTGAAAGGAAAGTGAGAGTATTAGTTGAGGACAAATTTGATAAAAATCAGTATGGTTTTATGCCTCTTAGAGGTTGTCATGACCAGATCTTTAGCTTACGGCAAATAATAGAGAAGTGTTATGAGTGGAACAGGGAATTGTATCTATGCTTTATAGATCTAGAAAAGGCATATGCTGGGTTCCTAGGAGGAAGTTATTGTCTGTTCTACGATATTATGGAATAGGAGGCAAACTTTTGCAAGCAATTAAAGGTCTTTACATAGACAGTCAGGCAGCAGTTAGAGTTGATGGTAAATTGAGTTCATGGTTCAGAGTAGTGTCAGGGGGTAAGACGAGGCTGCAACCTGTCTCCACTGTTGTTCATATTATTTATGGATCATATGCTGAAAACAACAGACTGGCTGGGTGAGATTAAGATATGTGAACACAAAATAAGCAGTCTCGCATATGCAGATGACTTAGTTGTGGTGGCAGATTCGATTGAAAGTTTGCAAAGTAATATTTCAGAGCTAGATCAGAAATGTAAGGACTATGGTATGAAGATTAGCATCTCCAAAACGAAAGTAATGTCAGTGGGAAAAGAGATATAAACGGATTGAGTGCCCCAGGGACATCCAAAGTTACTTCTGCATCTGACTATGACTCTCCATCAAAGATAACATGCTACATCCACCCTACCAAAAAAATTCTCAATCAAGTCAAAAATTTCAACTTGGTATCCCATATGATAATACTTTTGATAATAAGCATAGATGTGGTACTGAGTCAAATGCTTTTCTGAAACCAAAACATACTGCATGTACCTGACTGCCCTGATTCAAAGCTTCCAGTATGTCTTGTGAGAAAAGTGAGAGATTGGTTTTGTATGATCGTGTGTGTTGGGTGGGATCGTTACTGTGCATGTAATAAAGGGTGTTCCAGAAGTGATGGTCAATAACTCATACATGAAAAGTACAGGCCAAAAGTAGCTAAAAAGCTCCAATAAGCATAGGTCCACAAATCAGCCGTTGTCAAGATATAAAACTTTTCTTTTGTAGTCCATCAGTGTCTAGGAACACATGGCATCTCTAAACTTTAAAGTAGGTTTTTGAAATGTTTTTCATGTATATGAGTGTAACATGGAACTTGTCTGCGAAATGATTTGCAAATCCTCTCAGGCAGTCCTGGAGAATTCTGTAAACACTGGAAGGCTGCTTCAATGCACAAGCATTAATTCCTCAAGAGAGTTGACCTCAGTAGTGTAGACCAGGCTTATGACATGACTCCAAACACAGAATTCCATGGATAGATATGTACCCAGTAGAACAGTACATAATGAGAGGGACCCTCCATGGTATACAACTGCTGTAAAGAAACTTCTGAAGAGAGAGAAAGATTATGGCATAATAGGTGCAAAACAAAGCACACATCTGAGTTAGAAGCTGGCAAACTCAAAAATGAAAATGTGCTGGAGCACCATCATTGCATGAACCACATGTTCAGGCATTGGTTCAGTGGGACATCATCACATACATCTTGAAGTACAGTCCACAGAAACTGCATGTCCTGCTGTTCAGTTAGTCTCTGTGGCAGGAAGTGTGGTCCAATTATGCAGTCTCTGAGTAGTCCTGCCCAATTGTTCAACAAATAATGCTGCTGATGTCATGGTAAGTGTGTTGCATTAGGATTGACATCAGCTCCAATGTGACAGTTATGGTAGTTAAAAATATCATCACGTGTAAATCCAGCGTCATCCATGCACAGAATATTGCTTAGAAACAGAAGATTTAGGGTACACTGTTGTTGTACCCATTTCATAAATTCTCTCTAGGAGGGAAGTCTGCATTGTCAAGGGCTTGCACTCGCAGGAGATGATATGGATAAAGTTCCTGTGGATGTAAAGTCCGCCACACACTGCTATGACTCAGGACATGCTCTTGGGTATCAATCCTCCTTGTTGAAGTACTCGGACATTCGTGTACAGTGCATAACACCCTTTCCCCATTGGGTCTTATGGATCTGGGCCGATCTTGTGAATGTGGAAATGTTATGAGTAGCAATATTTAAATGATTTCATTCCATTTGCAACTGTCAGTGTTTCTTTATTTGTTGTACTACTGTACAATTTCAACCTTGGGCTATTGTCAATTATCTATACTTTTGAAGAAATACCCTGGTCAAAATTCAGTGATGGCACATCATGCCATTGTAATCTCTTGCGCATGTTGTATCTGAAGAATATCAACAGCTATTGTAACTGGGGGAGCACTCAAACAGGATAAAATCATTTAAAGAATTTATTTCAGTTTTGTACCCAAGTTCAGTGAAACTCATCATGTAACAGTGTGTTAATGAAGAGATGGATGTTAACAATTACAGATTGTAACATTGGATAGACAGGCTACAGTAATGCAAATCATGCACCAATTCAATGACAGACAATTAATGAACATCCATTGGCTACCCTTCACTATGGATATGGGTTCATCAGCTCACCACATCAAACATCACAGAAATTATCAAGTATGCATAAACACCACCACTCAAAGCACAACAAAATGTTCCCTGAAATGATAAGTCATAGTACACATAGTGCAGTAAACCAGAATCTATAAGATATCATGCTTTGTTTATTGTTTATTTGAAACCTATAAATCTTATAATGGGTAACCACAAAAATATGGGGCTGATGTTAAATATATTTTCATATTTTACATTTGCAAACAGCAAAAGATGTTTAGTACTGACAAGAATAACCTAACATTTATCTTAAGCAGCTAAATAAATTAAAATATAGATGAAAATTCAGCAAACATATTGTGCCAAATACAATGGCGCTACAATAATGGAAATGAAAAAAGGCCCAGTGCCCTTACTAAAATACATAAGATGCATGGGGATATCTTAACAGATCATGTTATACATGTGTGCAGGCATATCATTTTTTACAGCTCAATGAAGACAGTAGCAAATAGAAATTCTGCCTTGAAGTGGGAGGCAAGCATAAAAAGCAATTACCCTCTTTTTTAATTAAAAAAAAAACAGAAAGAAAGATGAACCACAAAGGAATTATCTGAATGGAGTGGAAATCAGCAGATGTGATTTACAGGTACAGACAAACAAATTAGGACAATTTCAGAAAAACTGAATAGTTTATTCACAAGAAAGAGATTCGCAAATTCAGTAAGTCAGTAACACATTGGTCCACCTCTGGCCATTATGCAAGTAATTATTCATCTTGACATTGACTGACAGAGTCATTGGACATCCTCTTGAGAGATATGTGCCAAATTCTGTCCCATTGGTGAGTTAGATCATCCAAATTCCGAGATGATTGGAGCGCCTTGCCAGTAATGCTCCAAACATTCTCAATTGATGAGAGAACTGATTATTTTTCTGATTTAGCTAGGATTTAGAACACAACAAGACAAACAGAAGAAACTCTCGCCATGTGTGGAAAGGCATCATCTTGCTGAAATACAAGTCCAGGATGGCTTGCCATGAAGGTTCAACAAAACAGGGCATAGAATATTGTCGATGTACCATTGTGCTATAAAGGTGGTGTGGATGACAATCAAAGGGATCTTGCTATAAAATGAAAGTGCACCCAGAGCATCATTGAATGGCTGTTGTACCGTATGATGGGTGGCAATCAAGCTGGCATCCTACTGCTGCCCAGGCCATCTCTAGGTTGGTCTTTGGTCTGGAATCTCATTGATTGGAGTAGAACTGCCTTCAATAATGAGTCTTGCTACAAACTGACCACTAACGACCAGTGAAGAAATGTCTGGAGATGTCCCCGACAGGGGTGGGTTACCAACCTGACTGTCGTCCACCACACAACCCGACAAACCGAGTGATGGTCAGGGGTGCTATTTTATTCCATAGCAGGACACCTTTGGTTGTCATCTGTGAAGCCCTTACAGCACAGCAGTATGTTGACGATATCCTACATCTCGTTTTGTTGCCCTTCATGGCAAGCCCTCCTGGGCTTACATTTCAACAAGATAACGCTTGCCCACACATGCACATGGAGAGAGTTTCTACTGCTTGTGTTTACCAAACCCTACTTTGACCAGTAGGATCACCAGGTCTCTGCCCAGTTGAGAACTTTGAAGCATATGGGCAGGGCACTCCAAGCAGCTCAGGATTTCGACAATCTAATGCACCAATTGGACAGAATTTTGCTCAATCCCTCTCAGGAGGACATCCAACAACTCTATCAATCAATGTCAAGCCGAATAATTGCTTCCATAAGGGCCAGAAGTGGACCAACGCATTACTGACTTGCTCAATTTGTGAAGCTCTCTCTCTTGAATAAACCACCCAATTTTTATGAAACTGTAAGGATTTGTTTGTCTGTACATGTACATCCCGTTTGGATAATTCCTTCATCTTAGAGTGTACAAAAATTGTGCAGCCCTGTATAGGAGAAGGTAAGGTCAAATAGTTAAAACAAGTTTGTCTGCAGATCGCCTACAGCATACAAGGTATTTTTCATTAGGAAGTCCTTAACTTTCTTCCTGAAGGTGTTGCTGTTGTTTCTAATTGATAGGGTAGTTTGTTGAAAAGTAGATTAGCCTATATTTCGCACCCTACTATGACTTCTCCTTAATTTTTCTCTCCGCAGATGAATGTTTGCCTTTGTTCTTGTGTCTCCATTTATTGAAAAGAGCTTGACGTATATTTTGACAAAAGAAACTGTCTCTAGAACATAAATGCAGGGGATGAGCAATATATTAAGTTCTCTGAAAATGGGTTTGGTGGGAGATCGTATTGGTACTCTCTTCATTATTTTTATTATTCTTTTTTGCAAGAGGAAAATTGTTTGTGAATAGCCCCCCACCTCCTTCCCCGGAATGGGATGCTATATGCTATTACTGAGTGCACAAACCCATGATAAACAGTTTTTAGTATGTATAGATCACATGATTGCCCAAGAATTCTGAAAGCATAGCACAGACTATCAAGCTCATTTAACAGTTTTGCACTGTGATGGCCCTCCTGGTGTGAACTGTCAATATACACTCCCAAAAACTAGTTCTATTTCTTTGCTATCAATTTGCGAGGGAACCATATAGGCAGGATGGTTTCAGAATGGGTAAAAGAGCATTTATTGTAGTCAGGGCCATGGGAAGGGTCTTTTAGTTATGTCATTAATTTTGAGTTTCAATTTAAGAGCTGGAAGAGCAAGTTGTGTCATCTGCAAATAACACAGGAGAAATATTAGTGAGATTTTGAGAAAGGTCATCCATAAAGAGTTAGGAAGAGGACAGGGCCAGGTACTGAGCCTTGTGGGACTACAAAGCTTATCGGGGTTTTCTCAAAACAATTTTTTATAGATTCAAGGCTCAAGGTTTCTGCTATCTGTTTTAGATTAATGAGACAGAATTTAAATCAATTATTTTCTGTACTTTTGATGCCATATTATCCTAGCTTCAGCAGCAACAGTGAA
Organism: Schistocerca cancellata; assembly: GCF_023864275.1. Lineage (NCBI taxonomy): Eukaryota > Metazoa > Arthropoda > Insecta > Orthoptera > Acrididae > Schistocerca > Schistocerca cancellata. The sequence continues at coordinate 1,104,557,390 of NC_064626.1, read as the reverse complement.
TGATTAACAAGGTCAAAAGCATTACTAAGGTCAATGAAAAGTCCAGAAGACAATTCCTTTTGACTGAAGACTTTAAGAATTTGGTCAGTTTAACAGAAGAGTACATCAATAACAGTCTCATTTTTTTTCTACATCCAAATTGGTGTTGGTTATCAATTCCATTTTTTCTAGAATTTCTGTGATTGTATTGTATATGACTTTTTCAAATATCCTAAATATAGCAGGAAGTAGCATGATAATTGTTTACATCATGACTGTCCCCCTTTTAGAGACTGGAATTACCTTTGAGGTCTTTCATACTTTTGGGAAACATGCTCTGCTTATTGAGCTACTGATCTCATTACACAGTGATAAGACCATTTCTACAGATATATTCTTCAATAAATAATATGGGATGTCTTAGACTTCACATAAAAATGATGATTTTGTCACCCTTATGATATTTAATCCCCCCCATGAACCATGGACCTTGCCGTTGGTGGGGAGGCTTGCGTGCCTCAGTGATACAGATAACTGTACCGTAGGTACAACGGAGGGGTATCTGTTGAGAGGCCAGACAAACGTATGGTTCCTGAAGAGGGGCAGCAGCCTTTTCAGTAGTTGCAAGGGCAACAGTCTGGATGATTGACTGATCTGGCCTTGAAACTATAACCAAAACGGCCTTGCTGTGCTGGTACTGCAAACGGCTGAAAGCAAGGGGAAACTACGGCCGTAATTTTTCCCGAGGACATGCAGCTTTACTGTATGATTAAATGATGATGGCGTCCTCTTGGGTAAAATATTCCAGAGGTAAAATACTCCCCCATTCGGATCTCCGGGCGGGGACTACTCAAGAGGACGTCGTTATCAGGAGAAAGAAAACTGGCGTTCTACGGATCGGAGCGTGGGATGTCAGATCACTTAATCGGGCAGGTAGGTTAGAAAATTTAAAAAGGGAAATGGATAGGTTAAAGTTAGATATAGAGGGAATTAGTGAAGTTTGGTGGCAGGAGGAACAAGACTTCTGGTCAGGTGACTACAGAGTTATAAACACAAAGTCAAATAGGGGTAATGCAGGAGTAGGTTTAATAATGAATAGGAAAATAGGAATGCGGGTAAGCTACTACAAACAGCATAGTGAACGCATTATTGTGGCCAAGATAGATACGAAGCCCACACCTACTACAGCAGTACAAGTTTATATGCCAACTAGCTCTGCAGATGACGAAGAAATTGAAGAAATGTATGATGAAATAAAAGAAATTATTCAGATAGTGAAGGGAGACGAAAATTTAATAGTCATGGGTGACTGGAATTCGAGAGTAGGAAAAGGGAGAGAAGGAAACGTAGTAGGTGAATATGGATTGGGGCTAAGAAATGAAAGAGGAAGCCGCCTGGCTGGTAGAATTTTGCACAGAGCACACCTTAATCATAGCTAACACTTGGTTTAAATATCATGATAGAAGGTTGTATACATGGAAGAACCCTGGAGATACTAAAAGGTATCAGATAGATTATATAATGGTAAGACAGAGATTTAGGAACCAGGTTTTAAATTGTAAGACATTTCCAGGGGCAGATGTGGACTCTGACCACAATCTATTGGTTATGACCTGTAGATTAAAACTGAAGAAACTGCAGAAAGGTGGGAATTTAAGGAGATGGGACCTGGATAAACTGAAAAAACCAGAGGTTGTACAGAGTTTCAGGGAGAGCATAAGGGAACAATTGACAGGAATGGGGGAAAGAAATACAGTAGAAGAAGAATGGGTAGCTTTGAGGGATGAAGTAGTGAAGGCAGCAGAGGATCAAGTAGGTAAAAAGAAGAGGGCTAGTAGAAATCCTTGGGTAACAGAAGAAATATTGAATTTAATTGATGAAAGGAGAAAATATAAAAATGCAGTAAATGAAGCAGGCAAAAAGGAATACAAACATCTCAAAAATGAGATCGACAGGAAGTGCTAAATGGCTAAGCAGGGATGGCTAGAGGACAAATGTAAGGATGTAGTGGCTTATCTCACTAGGGGTAAGATAGATACTGCCTACAGGAAAATTAAAGAGACCTTTGGAGATAAGAGAACCACTTGTATGAACATCAAGAGCTCAGATGGAAACCCAGTTCTAAGCAAAGAAGGGAAAGCAGAAATGTCGAAGGAGTTTATAGAGGGTCTATACAAGAGCAATGTACTTGAGGACAATATTATGGAAATGGAAGAGGATGTAGATGAAGATGAAATGGGAGATATGATACTGCGTGAAGAGTTTGACAGAGCACTGAAAGACCTGAGTCGAAACAAGGTCCCCGGAGTAGAGAACATTCCATTGGAACTACTGACAGCCTTGGGAGAGCCAGTCCTGACAAAACTCTACCATCTGGTGAGCAAGATGTATGAAACAGGCGAAATACCCTCAGACATCAAGAAGAATATAATAATTCCAATCCCAAAGAAAGCAGGTGTTGACAGATGTGAAAATTACCGAACAATCAGTTTAATAAGCCACAGCTGCAAAATACTAACACATATTCTTTACAGACGAATGGAAAAACTAGTAGAAGCCGACCTCGGGGAAGATCAGTTTGGATTCCGTAGAAATACTGGAACACGGGAGGCAATACTGACCTTACGACTTATCTTAGAAGAAAGATTAAGGAAAGACAAACCTACGTTCCTAGCATTTGTAGACTTAGAGAAAGCTTTTGACAATGTTGACTGGAATACTCTCTTTCAGATTCTAAAAGTAGCAGGGGTAAAATTCAGGGAGCGAAAGACTATTTACAATTTGTACAGAAACCAGATGGCAGTTATAAGAGTCGAGGGACATGAAAGGGAAGCAGTGGTTGGGAAGGGAGTAAGACAGGGTTGTAGCCTCTCCCCGATGTTATTCAATCTGTATATTGAGCAAGCAGTAAAGGAAACAAAAGAAAAGTTCAAAAGTTCGGAGTAGGCATTAAAATCCATGGAGAAGAAATAAAAACTTTGAGGTTCGCCGATGACATTGTAATTCTGTCAGAGACAGCAAAGGACTTGGAAGAGCAGTTGAACGGAATGGATGGTGTCTTGAAGGGAGGATAGAAGATGAACATCAACAAAAGCAAAACGAGGATAATGTAATGTAGTCGAATTAAGTCAGGTGATGTTGAGGGTATTAGATTAGGAAATGAGACACTTAAAGTAGTAAAGGAGTTTTGCTATTTGGGGAGCAAAATAACTGATGATGGTCGAAGTAGAGAGGATATAAAATGTAGATTTGGCAATGGCAAGGAAAGCATTTCTGAAGAAGAGAAATTTGTTAACATCGAGTATATATTAAAGTGTCAGGAAGTCATTTCTGAAAGTATTTGTATGGAGTGTAGCCATGTATGGAAGTGAAACATGGACGGTAAATAGTTTGGACAAGAAGAGAATAGAAGCTTTCGAAATGTGGTGCTACAGAAGAATGCTGAAGATTAGATGGGTAGATCACATAACTAATGAGGAAGTATTGAATAGGATTGGGGAGAAGAGAAGTTTGTGGCACAACTTGACCAGAAGAAGGGATCGGTTGGTAGGACATGTTCTGAGGCATCAAGGGATCACCAATTTAGTATTGGAGGGCAGCGTGGAGGGTAAAAATCGTAGGGGGAGACCAAGAGATGAATACACTAAGCAGATTCAGAAGGATGTAGGTTGCAGCAGGTACTGGGAGATGAAGAAGCTTGCACAAGATAGAGTAGCATGGAGAGCTGCATCAAACCAGTCTCAGGACTGAAGACCACAACAACAACAACATGATATTTAATACCTCTTGTTCGGCTACTAGCGTAGAGAAAATTGACCTACTTGGGAATATAAGTATGGGTGATCCTGTTGGCATAGCAATTCCTGACAATAGATTATCGGCAAACTTAAGTTAAAATGTTCACTAACCTGTTTTGCATCTAGATATTTTTGTTCCAAATGAAACTATAAAGATAGACAGACGTTTTTAAGTCTCAGACATACATAAAGCCTGGTTTGAAACTCGGGTCTTCTGCTCACTAAGCTGATGCTTTAACCACTACACCACCCTGGCACAGTGGCTTTGCACAATTTCATGGACTACCTTAGCATACTCCCTCCGCAATCCAAATTCTCATTCGCACATCAGCCTACTTAATATTTCCCCTACACTCAAACTGCACTACAGAGGCTCTCCAACTGTAATGGAATAGCACCTCAGCATTTAACAAAATGGAAGATCCTGCCTGGAACCCAAGTAGTGGTGCTTTAATCAAATGAAACTATCTGGTTTCAGAAACCTTTCCAAATCTCAAATGTCTATGATGTATACATGCCAGCAGCAGTGACGAATGAAAATTTGTGCCAAGACCAGGATTCGAACCCAGGTCTCCTGCTCACTACTCAGCTGTGCTAACCACTGCACCACCCTGGCACACTAACTTTTCACAGCTGCATGGACTACTCTTGCATGCCTTCCTCCTCAATCCAAATTCCAATTTGGGCTGCAGCCCACTTGGTATTCCCCCCAAACTCAAATAGCATTGCAGAATATCGCCAACTGTATTGGAATAACACCTCAGAATTGAAAGAAATGTGGTATCCTGTCTGCAACCCAGGCATAGATGCTTGAATCAAACGAAACTGCATGGTTTCAGTGACCTTTCCAAGTCTCTAACATCTATGACGTATATGTGCAGACTGAAGCGATGATTGAAAATTCGTTGAGTCTGTTTATATGGGTCATCAGCCACACTTTCTCTGGTGTTTCAGCAGATATTTGCAATTTAATTTCTGCAGTGTATTGCAGGAGTCAGCCCGAACAAACAGCACTCATTACTTCTTTCATGTGACACCCAGCATTGATAGAAAGCATTGGTTTGTTTCCCGTAACAAATAAAATGTTAAAGCAGAATTTTATATGCCCATTCAATAGAGCAGTCCCAGGTTAGTTTGATGCAGTAATCATTTTATCAATAAGTATTAACAGGGACAGTAAAACACAAAGAATAACAAGTACTCCAGCTGCAACAGCACTACCTTGGCCTGTGCCATCTGCTACCGCCAAGCATCCTGTGCTACCGAGTTGCTGCTGGACTGCTGCATATTCTTAATCTTTTACTGTCCCTGTTAATAGATATCAATAAAACAAATATAGGACTCGGCCAGTTTGGAAGTACTCTATCGAATGGGCATATAACATTCTGATTCAAAAATAATTTTGTTTGTAATGGGAAATAAACTGATGGTTTCTGTTGTTACTGGGCATCGTATAAAACATGGTGAGCAGTAATTGCTTGGGTTGACTCCAGCTACACGATTCAAAGACAAAATTGCAAATATCTGCTGAAAAATCACAGAAAATGTGCCTTATGACTCTTCAGAGAGGCATCCAGTGTATACCATAGATTTGTGAGACTGGAAAAAGTCTCTGGAACCATATAGTTCCATTTGATTAAAGCACCTATGCCTGGGTTTCAGGCAGGATCCCCCATTTTATTCAATGCTGAGGTGCTATTCCAATACAGCTGAAGAACCTCTGCAAAGCTGTTCGAGTTTAGGGGGAATACCAAATGGGCTGAGGTGCAAATGGGAATTTGGACTGAGAAGGGAGGCATGCTATTGTTGTCCGTGCAGTTGTGCAAAGCCACTGTGCCACAGTGGCATAGTGGTTAACACCCCCACCTAGTGAGCAGGATACCCAGGTTTGAATCCAGGCTGTGGTACAAATTTTCATTCATTACTTCAGTCTGTGCATATAAATATGTGTTTCATTTAGCTGCAGGTATTCAGGTGAGACCCTCTCAGATTTGATTCCTGTAGTACCAGTGACAACTTCTGAAAGTGTGTTACTCATGTTACCCAAGTTTAAACTTGTGCTTAGAGATCTGTAATGCATTAGTTATGATCTTCTCAAGGACTTTTTTATACTTTTTATAGTATCTTTGGATCACTGTTTGTCTTAGTTTCCATGAAACATTCTTTCTAGGTTGCACGGGATTAATTATTCCCTTGGTGATCCATCTTTGTATCCATTGCTTCTCAATGGTTTTTCTGTATGTGTTTTGAGAGCAAAGGCAATGTTAAAACAATGGACAGATTATCAACAAATATTTTTGTTACCTTTCTCAGTCTCAGTGGTGAATCCTGTGGATACCTTGGGCAGATGGAGGGAATATTTTGAAGAGTTGCTCAATGTAGGTGAAAACACGATTAGTAATGTTTCAGATTTTGAGGTAGAATGGGATAGGAATGATGATGGAAATAGGATCACATTTGAGGAAGTGGAGAAAATGGTCAATAGATTGCAGTGCAATAAAGCAGCTGGGGTGGATCAAATTAAGTCGGAACTCATCAAATACAGTGGAATATCAGGTCTTAAATGGCTACACAGGATAATTGAAATGGCCTGGGAGTCGGGACAGGTTCCATCAGACTGGACAAAAGCAGTAATCTCACCAATCTTTAAACATGGAAATAGAAAAGATTGTAACAACTACAGAGGTATCTCTTTAATCAGCGTTGTAGGTAAAATCTTCTCAGGTATTGCTGAAAGGAAAGTGCGAGTATTAGTTGAGGACCAATTGGACGAAAATCAGTGTGGGTTTATGCCTCTTAGAGGTTGTCACGACCAGATCTTTAGCTTACGGCAAATAATGGAGAAGTGTTATGAGTGGAACAGGGAATTGTATCTATGCTTTATAGATCTAGAAAAGGCATATGACTGGGTTCCTAGGAGGAAGTTATTGTCTGTTCTACGAGATTATGGAATAGGAGGCAAACTTTTGCAAGCAATTAAAGGTCTTTACATGGATACTCAGGCAGCAGTTAGAGTTGATGGTAAATTGAGTTCATGGTTCAGAGTAGTTTCGGGGGTAAGACAAGGCTGCAACCTCTCTCCACTGTTGTTCATATTATTTATGGATCATATGTTGAAAACAATAGACTGGCTGGGTGAGATTAAGATATGTGAACACAAAATAAGCAGTCTTGCATATGCGGATGACTTAGTTGTGTTGGCAGATTCGATTGAAAGTTTGCAAAGTAATATTTCATAGCTAGATCAGAAATGTAAGTACTATGGTATGAGGATTATCATCTCCAAAACGAAAGTAATGTCAGTGGGAAAGAAATATAAACGGATTGAGTGCCAAATAGGAGGAACAAAGTTAGAACAGGTGGACGGTTTCAAGTACTTAGGATGCATATTCTCACAGGATGGCAACATAGTGAAAGAACTGGAAGTGAGGTGTAGCAAAGTTAATGCAGTGAGCGCTCAGCTACAATCTACTCTCTTCTGCAAGAAGGAAGTCAGTACCAAGACTAAGTTATCTGTGCACCGTTCAGTCTTTCGACCAACTTTGTTGTATGGGAGCGAAAGCTGGGTGGATTCAGGTTACCTTATCAACAGGGTTGAGGTTACGGATATGAAAGTAGCTAGGATGATTGCAGGTACTAGTAGATGGGAACAATGGCAGGAGGGTGTCCACGATGAGGAAACCAAAGAAAAACTGGGAATGAACTCTATAGATGTAGCAGTCAGGGCGAACAGGCTTAGACGGTGGGGTCATGTTACACGCATGGGAGAAGCAAGGTTACCCAAGAGACTCATGGATTCAGCAGTAGAGGGTAGGAGGAGTCGGGGCAGACCGAGGAGAAGGTACCTGGATTCGGTTAAGAATGATTTTGAAGTAATACGTTTAACATCAGAAGAGGCACCAATGTTAGCACTGAATAGGGGATCATGGAGGAATTTTATAAGGGGGCTATGCTCCAGACTGAACGCTGAAAGGCATAATCAGTCTTAAATAATGATGATGATGATTTTCAGTCTCATCCTCAAGATAAACATTTTCTCTGGTCTCATGCTTTAGTAGGTGCTTAACTAACACCAAGCTTTTGGTATGTTTAATATCTCTTTGTACATGATGTTGGTAGCGAGGGTTTGTTTACACCCATTTGTTTAAGCTTAAGTAAGAGGTCCTCATGATCTGAAAGCTCATGGAGAAAGTTTTTTACACTGATTGCAAGTGTACAATTAGTGTTTATGAATGTGGCATCTTGAGGTGCAGCATGTAGGTGCTATTCTTGTAAGCAACTTTAAAATTTTAGTCATACACAATGTATTAAAAGGTTTTTAAGGCAGTTGATTCATGTGACTCGATGGCTTAAGTTTATATGAAAATCCAAATATAATATAATTCTTTTGCTTCTTACCACGAAGACATTAATAACTCATTCCAATTTCTCTTGGAATAATGATAGAACATCATCTAGTGCCCTGTAAATGCAGACATGATTTGTTTTTGGTTGACTGATCTCAAGAACACAGTGCTTGAAACGTTTCTCAACATTTAGGATGCTAGTTTTTGCAAGTTCACAGAACTGGGTAGCTTCTCTAACACCAAGCAACCATCACCTGTTTTCGAAGTTCTGTATTAGTATGTATCAGTATTACAGTTCGTTATGAGGGTTGCTCTTATTTTGTCTATTTTAAGCCAGTGTTGCATAAGGCATATTACACAAACATTTCTGAGTTCATTAAGACAGTAAAACTGTGATTCCAAGACCTTATTTTTTACTGACTGTACAGAGGCCTGTGTTAGCATTCACTTTAGAGACCAGATTCCCTGTTTGCTTTGAATCACACATGCCAACAGAGCAACAGCAGAGAGGTGGTGGAGGTATTCTCGTCTGTGGGATGTTTAAATGAGATCCAATGTGGACCCTGACGTAACTGTTATCTTATCTCACTGGTGAATAAGTGTTTGATCTTGTGCATTTGTTTATTCATGTACAGCACATAGTGCCTACGTCTATATGATTACTCTGCAATTCATTTATTTATTTATTTCTTGTTCCATAGATCCAGTTAGTGAGTCAATCACAAGGATATGGAACGTGTCAAATTGTACAGGTTTCAATTTAAACTTACAATAAATACAAAGGGCAATTCAATGTCAAATTGTACATAGTTTAAGTAAGACATACTATACATACAGTAATAGATACGTCAGCTAGATAACATAACAACCATTTAACAGAAAAAGGAGTTTCAAATATAAAGATAAGAGCACAAAGTTAAATCAGATATTAGGCCTACAAGAGTAAATACAGGTACAGCCAATTTGTTTTTACAAAAAGTGTGCTAATGCTCAATGCACAATAAAATCATTTAAACTACTTCTAGACACAATACGTTCAGTGATGGTATACATTTTCTTTCAGATATACATCCACAATATAAAAAGATTTCTCTGTCAGGTAATCTTTGAGAAGTTGTTTAAATTTTGGCAGTTCTGTATGAACACATTTGATATGTAGTGGTAGAGCATTGAACAGCTTAATGCTGGAGTAGTAAACTCCTTTTTGTACCAGAGTGAGACGTTTCAATTCGAAATGTAGATTGTTTTTGTTTCTGGTGTTATAGCCATGGAATTTACTGTTGTCTTGGTAGATAGAATAATTTTTGCGCACAAAGGTCAGCAAGGAAAAAATATACTGTGAGGCAGTTGCTATGATACCTTTCTTCCGAAACAAGTGCCTGCAAGAGTGTCTTTGATGGACCCCACACATTATTCTGATTTTTTTTTTTTTTTAATGGTGAAAACTTTTTTTGCGAGTGTTTGGTTCCCCCAGAATATGATAGCATATGACATCAATGAGTGGAAGTAGCCAAAGTAGACAACCTTAATGGTGTCAACTTCAGCCATTGAAGAAATTACCCGTAATGCAAATGTTGCCGAGCTAAGTTTTTTACATAGATGAAGAATGTGAACTGACCAATTACATTTACTGTCGATGTAAGCACCCAGGAATTTTGTATCTTCAACTTTCTGTATTTGTTGAGGCACACCACACGTTATTGTGCCCCATTCAGACGAGGCAGGTTCTGCAGAAGAGCCATTTAGCATTACAGTCTGCTTCCCATCCTGTGGGTATGATTGTAGCCACAAGCCAACAGTGCCACCTAAACCATAGTATTCTGCCTTTTTCAATAGAATTTGGTGGTTTACACAGTCAAAGGCTTTCGTAAGATCACAAAAAATACCCACTGGAGACATTTTTTGTTAATGGCTTCCAAAACTTGGTTGCTGAAAGAGAATATTGCCTGTTCAGTACAAAGACTGTCACGAAAACCAAACTGATTTTTGCTTAAGATACTGTGGAAGTTGAGATGGTCTACAATCCTCCTGTGCATGAGTTTTTCTAGAATTTTCGAGAAGATAGTTAATAGGGATATTGGGCGATAGTTTGTAACAATGCTTTTATCACCTTTTTTAAAGAGAGGAATCAGTAAAGCCAACTTTAGTCTGTCAGGGACACTCCCTTCTTGTAGGGATGTATTGTATATGTTGCATAAGATGGGACTAACAAATTTATAACAGTGTTTCAGTATTTTACTAGAAATATTGTCCACACCAGCAGAATTTTTATTTTTTAATGATCTAATTACTCTTATGACTTCGCTTACAGTAACTGGAGGTAAAGATAACTGTGGGATTCTGTTGCTAATAGCTTTCTGTAGGAGGGACAATGATTCTTCTATAGAACCATTACAGCCTGTCTTCTCTGGTGCTCTCAAAAAGTGGTTATTAAATATTTCTGCAACCAACTCAGGTTCCTTTATGATACTGTCCCCTGTTTTAATCTCTACCTGAGACATGTTCCCTGTTGTCCTGCCAGTTATATGTTTGGCACAGGGTTCACATGATCACTTTCAGACTATTTCTCAACCATTTCACCCTCCAATAGCAAATGAGAAAAATAAACACCTAAATCTTTCCATTGCAGGCTCTGAATTCTCTTGTTTAGTGTGACGATCTTTTCTCGCTATGCAACTGGGAGTCAACAAAATATCCTCACATTTGGAGGAGAAAGATGATGACTGAAATTTTTCTCAATTACTGCCACCACTGTTCACATTTTATATTTGTGACCGTCTCTCTCCCATTTCACAATAATATCAAATGAGCTGAACTTTTTTGATGTCCTCCATCACATATATCGGTAAGGATGCCATACTGCATACTAATACTCAAAAGGTGATGGACAAGTGCAGTGTCAGCAGCCACTTCAGTAGATTTGTTGCATCTTCTGAGGTTCTGTTAATAAAACAAAATCTTTCATTCTCTTTCCCCATTACATTCTCTATGAAATGCTTCCAATTTAACTTTTTTGTAATTGTAATCCCTAGGCTGAATCAACAACATTCCATGGGCACAAATATATTTAAAATGAAGCCAGAAATTAAAAAAAAAAAAAAAACAAGGCTACAGCAGATTCTGTTTGGGAAATGCTACTATTCAATAGAAGAATTCACAGAGGATGAAATGATAATTTGAGCAAGGGATAATTAAGTGTTAGAGTTTATTGTATGTATGTATGACAAAATTGTATTATTATTATTATTATTATTATTATTATTATACTGTTTGTTAACATCAGCTTTCTTTGTTTACGGTGAAATTTTACCATGATTTGACATGTGTCCTGTACCTGAGTCAAATGATTTAGATCATGTTCATTCACCATATAGCAGAGACACTGAGTTGCAGATAGGCTGTACATTCATCATATAGCAGAGATGCTGAGTCACAGATAGGCACAACAAAAATACTCTCACAATTAAAGCTTCCGGCCATTAAGGCCTTCGTCAACAATACAGACACACACACACACACACACACACACACACACACACACACACGTGCGTGCGTGTGTGTGTGTGTGTGTGTGTGTGTGTCTGTGTGTGTGTGTGTGTGTGTGTGTATTGTTGACGAAGGCCTTAATGGCAGAAAGCTTTAATTGTGAGAGTCTTTTTGTTGTGCCTATCTGTGACTTAGCATCTCTGCTTTGTGGTGAGCAGCAACTTTCCTTCTCATAATATTGTTACATTCCATCCTGGATTTTCCATTGTTAGATTATGTGTATTATGAGGCAAGTAAACCACAATTCACAAAAATTAAATATGTGTGTTTGATCATGTAACTAAAATTTAATGGGTATTTTTTAACACTCACATGGAGGACTTCAAACTTTTTTATTGTCTTGCATCAACTGCCACTTTTCGTGCCATACAGATGTCATGTGTAAATCAATTTGCATTTATATTGATCTTCCAATTACTTTACTAGATGGGAAATTATGACATCATGTGCAAATTATCTAATAGCACTGCTCAGATTACCTCCCAAATCATTTATATAGCACATGACCTTTAACTTCAACATGAGAATTCATCCTGTCATTGCCCTGAAGCATCTTAAAAATGATATGAGAGATGTTCTATAGATATGATGGTGCTTGTGTGGCTCATGCAGTCATATGGCCTGAATCTTGTTGAGCATTTTGGGACACAATCATGTGAGATGTGAATGGATTAGACACAATTTCAGCTAAACTCCATGGGTTGTTGGCATTAGTTGAGCAGTCATGAATCAGAAAGACCACCCCAGTGTTTTCAACATCTTGTGGAGCCAAGACATCACATTTCCTTTGTCATTTGAGTAAAAAGAGTGATATACATAACTAGCTACATGTATAATTTAGTCACTGATGAGCAAATATTCACTATTGAACTTAATCCAGAATAATACAACATAATTTGAAAAGAAAAATGTCCACAGGCACAATAGTAGAAGAAAAACTAGCCTTCATTACTGGTTACTAAAGAAGTCAGTGGCTCAGAAAGGAGTTTAGTGTTTGACCACAGAGCAGACTCACCTGCTCTGAGAATCATTTCAAAAGTCTGCACCAAAGAAGATGCCAGAATGGCACATTCAGGGCATTTCCAGTCTCTTCTGTTGTAAAACAATATTCTGGTATAAATAGTAGTCACATAAGAATGTAGGCTTCCACTGCCTCTGTTGCTCAAGGTAAAAGTTCTTGGGTTTTGGTAATGCAATATTCTTGCAGGTTCCTCCAAGCTGACATTTTGACTTTCTTACACGAACTTTCTGAACACCATCACACAGTGTGTAATCAGAGAGAGAGAGAGAGAGAGAGAGAGAGAGAGAGAGAGAGTACCTGAGAATGTTTCTGTTGTTTGTGTGTGCGTGGAAAGGGGGGGGGGGGGCATGGCTACTTTCACTTCTGTAAAAAATAAAAAGTGAAACTTTTGTGAACCACTGTAATTCAAGGACTGAATAATGCTGTTAGCTGTGTGGCAAGTGGCACTATTTTTAATTGCAAAGCTGAAAGCTGCACCATAAGCAGTAGTGTATTGAACAAAATCCTCCACTATTTATCAGTAAACTCTTCCGGGCTAAGTTGCCGTGGTCGATATGTAGAACTTCTTCTCCCTGACGTTTCGTTCTCAACTACGGAGAACATCTTCCGAGGTGAGTCGTCGACTCACCTCGGAAGATGTTCTCCGTAGTTGAGAACGAAACGTCAGGGAGAAGAAGTTCTACATATCGACCACGGAAACTTAGCCCGGAAGAGTTTACTGGTAAAGACGCCGGCCGTGAAAGCCTACATGGAAAAAAATCCTCCACTGTTCATGATGCAGGTAAATATTTTCTTTGAAATATTTTCACGTAAATATTAAGTTATTTACAATTACTGAGAAAGCAGCACCTCTTTTCAATGTAGCAGATCTCCTTCAAAGTTATTTGGTTCAATTTAGCTGCCATTAGCGCACATAATGTGAACCTGTAGAGCATTACTTCATTGTTAACACAGTGCAGAGATCACGTTTCTAACAGTTGCTTCACTTTTGATAGTTTATGAGCATTCCTTCCATGTTGTTGTTGTTGTTGTTGAGGTGGTGGTCTTCAGTCCAGAGACTGGTTTGATGCAGCTCTCCATGCTACTCTATCCCATGCAAGCTTCATCATCTCAGAGTAAATACTGCCCCTCATGATATATGCCTCTACATCCTTGCATTTGTCCTCTGGCCATTCCTGCTTATCCATTTTGCACTTCCTATCAATTTCATTTTTGAGATGTTTGTATTCCTTTGTGCCTGCTTCATTTACTGCATTTTTATATTTTCTCCTTTCATCAATTAAATTCTGTATCTCATCCATTACCCAAGGATTTCTACTAGCTTTCGTCTTTTTACTCACTTGATCCTCTGCTGCCTTCACTATTTCATCTTTCAAAGTTACCCATTCTTCTTTCCCCTGTTCTTGTCAATCGTTCCCTAATGCTCTCTCTGAAACTCTCTACAACCTCTGGTTCTTTGAGTTCATCCAGGTCCCATCTCCTTAAATTACTACCTTTTTGCAGTTTCTTCAGTTTTAATTTGCAGTTCATAACCAATAAATTGTGGTCAGAGTCCACATCTGACCCTCGAAATGCCTTACAACTTAAAAGCTGGTTCTTAAATCTCTGTCTTACCATTATATAATCTATCTGAAACCTTCCTGTGTCTCCAGGCCCCTTCCACGTACACAAACTTCTTTCATGAGTCTTAAACCAAGTGTTAGCTATGATTGCGTTATGCTCTGTGCAAAATTCTACAAGGTGGCTTCCTCTTTCATTCCTTACCCCTAGTTCATATTTGCCTACCACTTTTCCTTCTCTTTTCCTACTATCAAATTCCAGTCCCCCATGACTATTAAATTTTTGTCTCCCTTAACTATCTGAATAATTTCTGTCTGTCCGCATGAATGGCCACTGACAAACTGTGGCCAAAAAACAAGTGGACCACCCTGTTGCTAAACACGCTGCCAAACATGATACCCCTCATCTCAATGACTGCTTCACAGCCTGTGCCATAAGGATCCTTCCCACCAACACCAACTTTTCTGAATTGAGCAGGTGGAAACTTTCCCTGCAATACTTCCTACGTTCCCATAACGCTCCTGGCCTCAACCTTCGTTAGTCACTGTCCTCACCCATCCAGCCACCTCCCTGTTCCCATTCCAGCACTACACAGCAATCATTTCACTGCCACACCCAGTCTTTTAATTTATTTTTATTTCTCTCCTTTCCACTATTTACCCCCTCCCCCCTCTGCAACTTCTCACCTGTCCTCCGTCTAAACTGCAACACTTCACTGTCCGCCACTCCCACCTTACTATCCCTCCCCTTCCCCGCCCCAGCCTCCTCCTTACCCCCACCCAGTTGCCACCCCATCATGCACTGGTGCTGCTGCTCACAGTATAGTTGCGGCTCTCTGAGACTTCAGATGTGTGTGCAAGTTGCGCCTGTATGAGTGTATGTGTGTGTGCGTGTGTGTATGTGTGTCTACTGCTGACAAAGGCCATAATGGCCGAAAGCTATGATTGTGTGAATCTTTTTATTGTGCCTATCGCGACTCAGCATCTCCGCTATATGGTGAGTAGCAACTTTCCTTTTCTCGTATTGTTACATTCCATCCTGGATTTTCCATTATTTGAATAATTTCTTTTATCCCATCATACATTTCTTCAATCTCTTTGTCATCTGCGGAGCTAGTTGGCATATAAACTTGTACTAATGTGGTAGGCATGGGCATCATGTCTATCTTGACAACAATAATGCGTTCACTATGTTGTTCATAGTAGCTTATCTGTGTTCCTATGTTTTTACTCATTATTAAACCAACCCCTCCACTACCCTTATTTGATTTTGTATTTATAATCCTGTATTCACTTGACCAGAAGCCTTGTTCTTCCTGCCACCAAACTTCACTAATTCCGACTATATCAGACTAACCTATCCATTTCGCTTTTTAAATTTTCTAACATACATGCCTGATTATGGGATCTGACATTCCATGCTCCAATCCATAGAATGCCAGTTGTCTTTCTCCTGATAACGACGTCCTCCTGAGTAGTACCCACCCAGAGATCTGAATGGGGGACTTTTTACCTCTGAAATATTTTACCCAAGAGGATGCCATCACCATTTAACGATACAGTAATGCTGTATGCCCTAGGGAAAAATTACTGCCGCAGTTCCCCTTGCTTTCAGCCGTTCACAGTACCAGCACAACAAAGCCATTTTGGTTGATGTTACGAGGCCAGATCAGTCAATCGTCCAGACTGTTGCCTCTGCAACTACTGAAAAAGCTGCTGCCCCTCTTCAAGAACCACACATTTGTCTGGCCTCTCAACGGATAAACACCCCCCCCCCCCCCCCAAGTTGTGGTTGCACCTATGGAACAGCTATCTGTATCGCTGAGGCACGCAAGCATCCCATCAATGGCAAGATCCACGGTTCATTGGGGGGGGGGGGGGTTCCTTCCATAATTTACCGACATTTCTGGAATCTGTGAACCGCTGTTAATGCTAATGTTCATCTTATATAGATTTTAAATTTTCCAGTATGTAAACAGCTGATGGTGTTCTCCAATATCATTAAAGTTACGGTCATTCCACATCAAAACACGCAATAATGCAAGGATTTGTATCTCTCTATCTCAGATTTTCACAGAACTTTGCACATTTTCTTATACTTATAACATAGGAACTCTCCGCCCCCCGGTAGCTGAGAGGTCAGCACGACAGAATGTCAATCCTAAGGGCCCGGGTTCAATTCCTGGCTGGGCTGGAGATTTTCTCCACTCAGGGACTGGTTGTTGTGTTGACCTAATCATCATCACTTCATCCCCATCGACGCACAAGTCGCCGAAGTGGCGTCAAATCAAAAGACCAGCGAATTGCCTAGCTGACGGGAGGCCCTAGTCACACGACTTTTACATTTTACTTAGTAACTCCTGCAAAATCTTTTTGATTTCACACTACAGTTTTATTTTATATCGAATTTTAAATGTAATGATATTGTGATAACTGGGCTCTGCAAAAATGTCAGTGAATACTGGTACTTATTCACATAAATGCCCATAACTTAAGCCGCCGACCTAGAAGCTAAACTGTCTGCGGCCACCGATGAAATTGAGCAGTATCAATGAAGGAACAGCTTGCGCTTGTTCGGGGTAGCTGAGAACGATCGTGAAAACACCGACGACCTGGCCATTAGCCTCGTGCGTGAGAAACTTGGCGTGCAGATCGACGTGGCCGACATTGACAGAAGCCACCATGTTGGGCGCAGGATACCAGGTGCCATGAAACCCAGGCCCATAATAATTAAATTTGTGTCATACCGGAAAAGAGCTGAAGTGTTTGCCCAGAAAAGAAAACTCGCCAAGAGTGGGGTTACCCTGAGGGAAGATCTGACGCGCGAAAGACTAAAAGTTTTGAACACTGCGATCACACAGTTCGGCCTTCAAAATGTAATGACCCAGGATGGCAGGATCGTAGTCAAGACGGAAGGAGGGAGGAAAACGGTGACGAACATGTCCGAACTGAAAGTCTGAGCGAAATATCGCGAGACACAAAGTCTCATATTGTACTCTGTCTAATATAAGTTAATTTTTATTCTTTTTTTTTCATTTTTTTTATGTAAATATTGCTTTGTTATTTCTATAAGCACCATAAGTACTCTCTTTAAAATCAGTCAATTGTTTCACATAAATATTGCTTCTTTATTTGTCTATCATAAGTGCTCATGCATATTCATATTATCAGTCAAACGGGAATTAACATTGTCCATTAACAGGAATCTCCTTAAAACCGCCTTTCTATATCTGTCATTTTCATCCTCGTCACTACCACTACTACTACTATTATCTTTTTCGTAACCACTATTGCCACTTTCCATCTTTCTTTTTGCTCCTTTCTCCGATACCTCCAGCTTGTCTTTCACCTTTAGCTCACAGACGCTTGAGTCAGTCACGACCTTGGACACACCTGTAAATATGTCTTCCCCCGCGAAATCCAGCTTTTTTCCCTCTTCCGGCCAGCAGGTAGACGGAGCGCGCTCGGTCCTACAGGCGGCCACAACGGGACGGACCGGTTCCTGCGACGGGCTCTTTGTGGCCCACGCGAACGCGCAGTCGCTAACGGCTCACTTCGACGAGTTCTGTGACCTGTTCTGCCAATCGCTGTTCCATGTTATCCTCGTCTCTGAAACTTGGTTGAAACCAAACATTTCTTCCGACGCTATCCGAATCAATGGTTACTCTCTCCTAAGGGCAGATCATGAAACACGACGCGCAGGTGGTGTGGGTGCCTATGTTCGCTCTGATCTCAGACCTACTGTACTATGCACATCGGATGCAAAGGGCGAAGGAGAAGCAGAGTTCTTGTTTTTCGAAATAAACACATCAAATCAGAAACTGCTAATTGGAGTAATCTATAAACCTCCAAACGTCGGTGCTATGTCCTCCTTTCAGTCTGCCCTGTCCTCGCTCGTGACACTGTATGAACACATAATCATTATGGGCGACACAAACATCGACTTACAGTTAAAATCTCCCTCTGCAGAAAAACTAAGGAGACTGTTCCACTCCAATGATATGAGTTTAACACCGCTGGACCCAACTCATCACACGCCACACAGCCATACACTCATAGATATAATAGCAACAAAGCGACCAGATAAAATAATTCGCGCCAATCAGACATCCGCTCCAGGACTCTCTGCTCACGATGTGATATTCTTAAATTACTCAGTGCATACTACCAAAGAAAAATCTCACCTGGTAACCTACAGAAACCTAAAAAATGTTAACCATGACGCTCTTCAAAAGGATTGCTCAGATATCCCTTGGCATGATATAAGCAATGAACCGACTTTAGACGGAAAAATTCGAGAATTATGTCGCAAAATTATTATACTGTATGATAAACATGCTCCTCAACGCACTGTCAAGGTAAAGAGAGCTCCCGCTCCGTGGCTCACCACTGCATTACGCCAGTTAATGAATAAACTTGATGCTGCACATAGGACCTTCAAGCGTAACCCAACTCCCGAGGCGTACGAAGCTTATAGGAAACTCCGAAATAGAACCAAGCAAAGCGTGAGGAATGCCAAAATCAGACATGCCCGCTCTGTTGTATGCAGTATAACAAAACCTGCTGCACTGTGGAAAAAGCTGCGCAGTTTCGGTATAGGGAAGCGAAGATCTGACGCTGTTTATCAAGCGTCTGCAGAAGAATTCAATGATTTCTTCTCAACAGCTATAAACTGCCACGCAGCGACAAATTACCAGCCCCAAGATATCAATCTCTCGAGAGACAAGTTTTACCTAAAACATGTAACTACTGGCACAGTACACAAGGCAATTATGAGAATCTCTTCTGAGGCAGTAGGAAATGATGGAGTGAGCATTGGCATGATTAAGAACGTCGTAGACACTATTACTCCAGTTATCACAGACATCTTCAACCTGTCTCTTGTCAGTAGTACATATCCTACTGAGTGGAAGCAAAGTTTAATTCAACCTATACCCAAGACTGACAACCCTAAGTCGCCAGGTGACTACAGGCCGATCAGCATACTACCCGCAATATCTAAAGCCCTAGAATACATCGTCCATGAACAGCTGACGGATTACCTCAAAACCCATAACATCCACAACAAATATCAGTCAGGCTTTCGAAAGCACCATAGTACAGCAACTGCATTAATCAAAGTAACTGATGACATTAAACATGCTATGGACAGACGTGAAGCTACCATCCTAACACTGCTTGACTTTAGCAAGGCTTTTGATACAGTTGACTTTGATATATTACTAATTAAAATGAAACAGCTGAATTTCTCAAACAGCGCTATACACTGGTTCGACAGCTACCTCAAAAACAGAAGTCAACAAGTCATTTGTGGGTCGGAAAAGTCATCATGGAAAAACGTGCGCTCTGGAGTTCCCCAAGGCTCCGTCCTTGGTCCATTACTCTTCTCACTGTACATTAATGATATTTCTTCAGTGATTCACTCCTGCAACTACCATCTATATGCCGACGACATCCAACTGTACATAAGTGCAAGCCCCAAGAACATTGCTGACGCAGTAGCGAGTATGAACGCAGATCTTTGCTCTGTTTCTCGATGGGCACAGAACCTAGGTCTGAAACTAAACCCCAAGAAATCCCAGGTCATACTTATATCTCATCCAAAGTTAATCAGTCGGTACTTTCGCGAAACAGTCCCTCAAATACTCCTCAATGGTACCCAACTACCATACCAAAAAACAGTAAAAGACCTTGGAATAATCTTGGATGAACACCTAAACTGGGAAGAACAAACAGTCACAGCTTGCCGGAAATCGCTCTCCTCCCTACATGCAATTCAAAAATTTAGAAAAATATTTCCAACCCATGTTAAACAAAAATTAGTTCAAACACTAGTCTTGCCTAATCTTTACTACTGTGATGTAGTTCAACACGGCACAAATAGTGAAAATTTGAGATGCCTCGAGCTAGTGATGAATGCTTGCGTTAGATACGTATGCAATATACGGTTGTATGATCATATCAGTCCTTCATACTCCCAGCTAGGTTGTATACGCCCACATAAGGCACGCGATCTCCACACGATGTGCTTACTTCAACGATTTCTTAGCCACTGGTGCCCCCAATACTTATCTTCTCACATTAAACACCTATCATCATTCCACAACCGCAATACCAGATCGGATACATCTAGCATCTTGGCTGTACCTTTACATAACACAAAATCTTTCTCTGTGTCATTCTCCATCTCAGCCATACGACTATGGAACGCGCTCCCCTGTGATCTGCGTCTTATCCAGAACCACTTAACATTCAAGAGGGAACTCAGGACTTACATATTAGGGACGGTATAGCCACCATTGTCGTGCCCCTCTCATCTTTTTCTTTCTCCTCTCCATCATAGCTTCGAATTTTACCATTCTATTTCTCCTCCTCTAACTTATCTACCTTTTCTATATCTCTTTCACCCCATTCTATCGTCTTATGTCTCTGCCTGATGAGTATAACTCACAAGCTGCAAGAATATAACGAGAAAATTCCCAACTAGCAATAGGACTGACATTCATAAAAGAAAAAATATGTTCACTTTCCTATACATAGTCATTACTATTATTATTATTCTTGATTATTATAATTACTTTTTGATTGTTATAATTATCATTGTAGTACTTTTATAATCTCTAATTTTTTCTGTAACATTAATACTGTATAACATGTTATATGTCCTTAATGTTCTGTAGAAACTGAAATTTGTTGAATCTGAGTATGCCTGGTTAGGTGTAAGAGAGGGCCTGAAGGCCCTAATCTTGCCAGGTAAAATAAATGCATAAATAAATAAATAAATAACTCAGGTGTTTATGGAAGTTTTTGATTTTTAATTTTTTTCAGAAGTTAAGTAAGGCATATAGTTAACAGATGCCCAATTACAAAGAAAATTTTTAAAAATTATTATTATATGTCAATTTTCTATTTCAAAAAAATTGCGAGGATGTGGAAGAATGCTTAAATCGCATTTCTGCAACCTGCTGAGAACTTCATTTTGGTCTTAAATAATCCCCTAGATTGTAAGATTTCTAATAAAATAGAAATTTTAATTGGTCTTCTGTTAACCAACATGCACACCTGAAATCAAAATACTTTTTGCTGTGATGCAAAAGGGTCATTCATTTTAAGCAAGTTCATCCACTCACTGTATCACTGCCTCAGATGCAAGAGTATCAAATTAGCATATTTAAGTATAACTCATTCTAGGCAGGCAATTTAACTTTGAAGTGAGAAAAGTTATTTCCTTTCATTTGACTAATTCAGTAATTTTTTAAAGACTATAATTGTATGATTTATGTGCTCAGCCAGTCACCTACTCACAGTGATAAAAAAGTGTTCTTAGAGAGCAGTAGAGCAGTAGCTTGTTGAAACCTTTATAGGCATGAAAACAATGCTGTAATTGCTGAAATTCATTGTTGAGAATAACTGGCATGCAACAATTATTTGGCCTCAGTTGTTCTTTGTCTTTCTGTAAGACAGGTCATATCTGTTTGTGGTGCAGCCCTATCATTTGACTTGTATAAAGTATGTTTTAAGTGAATTAGTGCTCAGTTAATGTGAATTCATGCACTGTTGGTAAATTGCTAAAAACATCATGTTATTTTTCAACCCATACGTTAGTAAAAACTCTACAAAAAATAAAAGAGCTGGGAGAAGACCATCGAGATTTGATATTGCTGCAATCCAATATAAGCTTTCCACAAGATCAAGAAAATGCTACAATATGTGGACATCACAGATAATATTACTTAAAAGTTTTTGAATGTCATCAAAGAACTTGTTGTGATCCTTTCAAAAAACACACACACAAACAGTAAAAAAATCTCTGAGGTCAATTTGCTTCTCTTTGTCTAAAATATTAAATGCTAAAAGAATCTATGTAAAACCAGGCCAAATACTATGCACAAAATGTTGTAAGATTTGTGACCAGAAAACTGAAGTCAGTGACAGAAATAAAAGTGATGCAGATGATCCACAGATGACATTTCATGGATCAGTACTAAAAAGACAAAGTAATGAGGATGGAAATAAAACTTTACATTATTTTGGGTGATCTCCCTTAAGACTTCTCTCAATTCCAAATCACAGCAAGGCTTCATAGGGCAAAAAGAAGCTAGAAAAAGTAAGACATGTTTTGGAAAGAAAAGTGTGCGGGAACTAGTTTGCAATATTGAAGATTCTGACCGTAGAGAATAAAAATTTGATGACAAGAGAAGAAAGTGCATTATTTCATTGATTTCATTGATGCTGCTCAACATAAGAATAGAAAAAGCTTTAAAAATTTGAGTGTGCCAAAAATGATTTTTCTATTGATGTTGAGAATTCCTTTTTTTGTTACTAGTCATGGTAAATCTGCCTGTTATGGTTTGAGGGGAACTATATAACATATATAGAGAAGAGCTAGTCCTCAACTAGATGCACAAATAACAACTGCATCTGGGTTTACGATTTCTGCAAAGCTAATATTGAAAAATGTTTTTTTCACTTCTTAGAGAAAGTCGATGTAGATTTCCTACGCAAGAACCTCGAGAAGAGATTTTCGACAACCCGCACAATACCTGGTACCAGGAATTTTCACCATTACAAACCACTTTCCTATGATTCTTTACGGATTACATTCAGTTTTCATTCCATAGACCCAAAAAATGAGATGATTCTCATGGGTGTGGGACATATCGGAAAATATAATATAAAAACCATAAAACATTTGAATATAATACTTACCACCCAAATCATTTGACAGGTGATTGTCAAAATAGGTGAATACAATACAGTAAACTGGAACACTTAATATTAACATAATTAATATGCTGTCACAATGAAACATTGATGTGCACTATTAATAAATTTATCACACACAAAATACCTATCTTGACTGTTGTGACCAAGTGCTGTCAAAACTTAAACCTAGCAGACATTTTTACTTAAGCTAGCCTAACAGTCTGTGTTAAGACGTTCATCTATAGAATAGAAGGAGCTGCCTATCAAAAAGTCTTTCAGACTCTGTTGAAACTGTGCTTTACCTGAAACCGAGTTTTTAATGGTTTCTGGCAATTTATTGAAAATGTGTGTTCCTGGATATTGGACCTCTTTTTGGACCAAGGTAAGTGATTTTAGGTCTTCATGTAGATTGTTCTTATTCCTAGTATTGATATTATGTATTGAGCTAGCGGTTGGAAATAGCGATATATTACTTGCAACAAATTTTTTTAAGGAATTAATATTCTGAGAAGCGGTGGTTAGAATACAAAGTGCCTTGAACAGGTTCTACATGACGTTCTTGAATTCTTGAATTTACAACACAAATGTTTTGCTTGTTACCCCCATAATATGATCCCTTACGACATAATAGAATGAAAGTAAGAAAAATATGCAAGGTTTTTTACATTTATATCTCCTACATTTGACATCATTCTCACTGCAAATGCAGACTTGTTCACGTGCTTAAGCAATTCTTGTAATCCCAGAAATTTAATCCTGTCAATATCTTCAATCTGCATGTCTTTATACATTATACACATGCTGTAAGGAAATGTCTTACACATTCTGAACTGCATATAGTGGGTCTTTTCAGAGTTTAATGATAGTGAATTAGCTTTAAATCATTTATTAATGTCAGTGAAAATTTAATTAGCAGCTATTTCTAAATCTGTACTCGCTACTTATTGCAATTTTTTTTTATCATCTGTAAATAAAACAAACTTGGCATCTGGCAATATAACAGACGAGAGGTCATTAATGCACACAAGAACAAGCAATGGATCCAAGAAGGAACCTTGAGGAACACCACATGTAATTAATTCCCAATCAGATGAAGACTGACTGCTTACTGCACAGGTATTTCGCAATGACACCCTTTGTTTCCTGTTAGATACACTCAAACCATTTCGCAGCATTGCCGGTGACACCATAATATTCTAATTTACTTAAGAGAATGCTGTGGCTCACACAGTCAAAGGCTTTTGACAGGCCACAGAAAATGCCAGTAGCCTCTAATTTATTATCTAATGAATTAAGTACATTCTCACTGTAAGTGTAAATAGCTTTCTCTATATCAGAACCCTTAAGAAATCCAAACTGAGACTTGGAGAATATATTATTTGCACTCAGAAGCTTAAGTACACATGAACACAAGCTTTTCAAATATTTTTGAGAAATTCAGCAAACTGAAATTGGACGATAGTTGATGGAATTTCTTTATCCCCCTTACTGTAAAGAGGCTTAACTTCACCACATTTTAGCCAGTCTGGGAATGTTCCGCTGATAAGAGATTGATTACAGAAATAACTTAAGACAGAACTCAGCTTGCATGATCACTCTTTGATTAACTTCAGTGAAATGTTATCATACCCACTACATTATTTCGATTTTAGGATTTTTTGATGGATGCTTCTTCTCTGGGGACATGAGTCATTTCCATTTTATTGAAATTATTCTTAAAGACTGGTCTCAGGTAGCCCATTGCACTGTTAACTGAACCTGATAACCCCAAGCTGTCAGTAACAGAAATGAAGTACGTGTTTAAGAGGTTTGCAACACTACATGCACTTGTCACCAAAGTTTAATTTATTTTTAGAGCTATCTGTTCCTCTTCCATTTTGGCCCCACCTGTCTCTGGCTTCGCTATATCCCATACAGTTTTTGTTTTATTGCCCGGTGTAATTACCTCTTTCTCATAATAAAGCTGCTTCGAGTTTTGGATTACTTGCTACAATATTTTTCAGTATTCTTTGTAATGCATTACAATGCTAACATTAGAGCTGTTCCTAGATAGTAGACACAGTCTCCTTTTGCGCCACATGATTATCTTTATTCCTTGCGTAATTCATGGTTTATTTTTTGACTTCTGTGTGATTTGAGTTACGTTTAGGGGGAAATTTTTTTCAAAAGTGGAGGTAACTTTATTAATTAATGCTTTGTATTTTTCATTTGAGTCAGAAGTATTGTAAACATTCTACCCAGTTCATGTCTTTGAGTAAGTTCCTGAATTTTTCAATTTTTGACTTATTTATTATGCCTCTGTACTCTAATAGATTTTTTTTTTTTTTATCCTGAAAAGTTTCAACATTTAACACAAGATGCTGCTTGTCATGATCATATAGCCCATTTACTATTGGTTTCATGACATGACATTTTTCCCTAGATTTGCCTATAAAGATATTATCAATAGCAGTCTGAACATTTACATATCCTAGTCGCAAAGTTCACAGTAGGAACTAAATTGAATGATAGTGTTACTGACTGCAATAACTGTTCACTGACAGAGCTTTCAATAAATCCGTATGAAAATTACTACCAACCAATATTTCCTTGTTTTTTACTGTGAGATGGGACAACAGTTTTTCCAGATTTTTTATGAAGAGGTTAAAATTTCCTGAAGGTGATCTGTATATACCTACTATTATAAAGGCCTTATTATGAATGAAATACTACTTCTGTTACACAAGCTTCTAAGTGCTGCTCTGAGCAAAATTTATTAATCTCACTATTCTTGACTCAAAACAGTTTCTGAAAAATGTGGCAACTCCTCCTTTCTCCATATTTACTCTACAGAAGTAAGAAGCTAAACTGAATCCAGTAACATTTAACATATCTACACCAGAGGGTCACATGATGTTCAGAGAGGCAGACTATATCAGCTGGTTTGCTCAACTCTAATTCTTCAACACAAATAAGCTACTCATTGAGTTTACCCCTTAGTCCTTGGATATTCTGATGCAGTAGGGGTATCTTACTTTGTGCACTGGCTGAATTACAACTGGAGGAAACTAATGTTCCTGTCAATTTTTGAGAATCTTTAGCTTCAATTAGAGGCTGTCTGCATGCATTGTGTACGCTAAATTTGCTCTCTGGTTGGCTGTTTTATCAATGTGTATTTCATTTTCAGCCTGTCTCTGAACATCTTTTGTTTCTGCCCTCCATACCCTAAAAAAATACTGTTCTGTCACTTGTAACCACTGGTACTTTATACCACTCGTGACAGTGCCCCCCCCCCCCCCCCCCCCCAAGTTATTTGCTATTAGCCAAGACAGTTTTCCCTTCCCACTCCTGTTGATGTGAAGGCCATGCCTATGCCTAGTATAGTCCCATCTGCTGACAGAGTCAACAGGAACCACACCGATATGACACCCCATAACTGATTCAAGCAACAGTTCCACCTCTAAATTAACTCTCCAAACAAAAGAATATAAATGAGGCTCAGAACAGACATAAGCCAAACACCAGTATGTATCATTGCTGGAGCTATCTTTACCAGGTCCCACTCAATTGAGTAATTAGGGTTCCTATCTATGCTGTTGCCCACCCCACCCACTCTTACCACAGTGTCTTCCTTTGCAAAGTGATCCTACATCCCTTATCACCTGACCCAGACTTGCAATAGGCTTAAAAAAAAAAAACTTGTGACCTGGTAACCTGACCATAGTTCATCCTGCAACTGTGGCCAACACCTGTACCATGTGAAATACATAACAACAAAACTTCCTCCTTCACAACTTTTTCTGCCTTCTTATTTTTCAAACACAACTTTTTTTGCATTCTTACTTTTCAAACACTTCTTGAAAGTTTGTTGTGCGCCATCTACATCTACTTGCGGCTCATCAGTTTCCAACTGTGACAACACGTCAAACCTGTTTTCCACATTCACAACAACAATGTCTGAGAAAGCCCTATTCCTATTTCTTCTATAACATGTTGTCACATCCCACTTCTCTTTTCTCTTCTCCCCCCCCCCCTTAACCTTTCCAGATCTTGTTTCACTTTATC
Organism: Schistocerca cancellata; assembly: GCF_023864275.1. NCBI lineage: Eukaryota > Metazoa > Arthropoda > Insecta > Orthoptera > Acrididae > Schistocerca > Schistocerca cancellata. The sequence continues at coordinate 1,104,530,392 of NC_064626.1, read as the reverse complement.
TAGTTCCACCTGAAGGGCAGCAATCTTCTCCTCCAGTTCCACTATCTTCCTATCTTAGAAGAGTAACTTCTGAAAAGCCTTTCTTGATTTTTTCATTCATTGAAAAAGCCCCACAATGGACATGCACTTGTCCCAAACAAAATTCTTATGTAGCAGCTGTACATGATGATAGGTGGAAACTTTGCCTTCATCAGAATTGTCTCTGAAGAAGGAGGAGATGTTGAACTACTTTTTCTCCACCCACCTGGATCAGTGGTGTCATTCTTTTGGCCTGAGAAGGAAGACTCTTGTTTTGTGCCTTTGGAAAACATTTTATGTGCTGTTGATGTAATCAACATCATTAGGCCGAATATATTACTTCAATGAAAAAGATATGAAGTTAACAGAATATAATTTGTCACAGTGGATTAAAACAGAGATGCTGTTAAGAAGTTTCATTGCTAGTTTCATGGATCTTCATTGCTGGACATGTACATTTTCAGTTAACATTAGAGTGGCTAGAATAATTGACACCCTACATAAAGTTAACTCATATAATGAAAATGTTTCAATTAAATTTATAACTTTTGGCTCTGTACTTTCATGAGGCAGCCTTACTATAGGTTGTCAGTTTACATAATCTGATTTGAATGGTCTTCTGAACAATGATGTGATGTATGTTAAATAAACATCCAACATCTATCAAAACTCAGGGTGCTACTTCTTTTTCCTTTTTAAAAAAATAATATCAGAGTTTCAATAAAAATAAATCTTGTGTCAGCTGTCAAAAAATGTTTTACATATTTGAAAATCATTGTTTGGACCACAACAGCTTAAGCTGATTTTCTATATTCCCGTAAGTCAAGAATAGTTACTAATTTTTTCCCAATAAAAATACATCCCTTCTGTGACATCTGGGGAAATAAGATAGTGATGTGTTGAAAATAAAATACTTTCTGTTATTATTATTATTTCTTTTGTATGAAGTAATGCAATCCAAATGACAAGCTTCTGTTGCGGCTTTACGTTTGTAAAAAGCTTCCATTTTTTCCCTCAAACTACATGAAGTATGTGGAGAAATTCTGCATTGACTACTACCATGTAGAAAGTACCAAGTAGAAAAAGTTTCATAATAATATGAGGCAGTTGGTGTTAGGTATGGATGATCTTACTTAGATTTTTTTTTTCTATCACAACACAAAGTATTTTGATTTCAGATTTATTTGTGTGTCCATTCATAGAAAATCCATTAACAGTTTTAATTTTTACAATGTGTACTATCTTGGGAATCATCTAAGACCAATTATAAGTGCCCACCAGGTTGTAGAAATGTGATATAAGCATTTTTCAATGTGTCCGTACTTTTTCTGGAAACTGGAAAGTTACAATAATAAATTTGTTTGTATTGTTCTTTGTAGACCTAACTTTACTGCTTAAGTAATTACATGTCTGTTAAGTGTGTGCTTCTCTCAACTTACAGAAAAAAATCCAAATCAAAAGCTTCACAAACCTGAGTTATGGGCATTTATGTAGATAAGAACCATTTTGCATCAACATTCTTGCAGAGCCCAGTTATAAGAATATTACAACATTTAAAATTTAATATTAAAAAAAAGTTTAAGTCTGAGAGCAAAAAGATTCTGCACAAGTTCTTATGTTACAAGTATAAGCAAATGTGCAATGTTTCATGAAAGTCTGAGATGATGGCTGACATGAGCTTCATGATTTGACTGCAATGACCCACTACATTCTGGTAAATACTTAGTGTCATGTACTAGATAAAAACACCACGTGAGTAGTGTAAGAGGGACAGCAGGCTTTTTCCTTCAAAGCAGTTGTTTTTCTTTAATACATTGGAATATAAAATTAATACCCGTAATTTACAATAGTACAAAGGCAGGGTCATAACTGTTAGTACACTTCACAGAAGTAGCAAGCAGTCAATGAACGACTTGATATATTTTATACTCCTAAGAGGTGTCATTCACACAGGGATTTCAGAACGCAAATGAATGAACAAGGTGATGGGGTGTTAAGCCACTGGACTCGTACTTGGGAAATGCCTTTACAGTCACTCCCTTCAGCCACCACGCCAAGTGTCAACTTTGTTTGCAAGAGTAATACTTCAAACCCATGTCAATCCACTTAAGTCTCCATAACTGAAAGCTTGAGAGGCAAGACATATTTTGATGATTACCATATGTTCATATCCACTTATTAACACTTCTCCACTTGTTAATGCCAACCAGTTAACAACCTGAGATATTTTGATCAGGCCCCTGTACTATCCTGCAGAAGAGTAAAATGTTTAATAGATACAAGTGTGCTGAGAGCAGCATTCCTCTCCGTCAACAATACATCATATTTGACAGTTGTTCAACATGACATTACGGTAAGCTCCACCAGTATTCTCCAGTGTACAGTGGGTGTTAAAACAATTATGCACGAGCAATTGTTAAGGCAAGACATTCCAGTTACAGGTCACACAACAAAAATGGGTATGAGCATTTGCTCTCAAACTAGTAAATGTATTCGACAGTGCATCGGACACTTTAATTTTTTTTATTTAATTTTTTTTATATAAGACTTTTATGTTGCTATGGTCTTCACTTTATTTCCAAGTAAACTGATTAACAAAAAAAAATCTTCAGAAATAAAGCATTTTAATATTCATGTCATTGAATTTTTGTAAAGTCTTTCTGGCACAAACTTCGTAATCTTGTCTCCTGTGCAAATATAAATAATCTGTATCTTCCTGTGTTTTTTAAATACTGTTTACAAAACTAGTGACGCTCATTTAACAAATAAACAAATGGAAAACTGCCTGTACAATTCAAACTCACTGTAATTGACCAGTGGTGGAGCCAAACGGATAAAAGATTTCACGCAGCTGTTGAATAATGGTTTTTTAGTGAGGACGTCTACTACATTCTTATTACAACGCAATACAACTCTTGCTGCCATTTCTAATCTTCAGATTTTTTTTTTTTTTCTTTTTCACATCAACATTCCCTCATTTCAAAGAACAAATCTTTCAAAACGCAATCACTTCAGAGATTCTCCAAATCTCCATCATTTTAAATCTATGATCTCTGGATAAATTGCAAGCAAAGTACACCTCTGGAACTTGTAAAGTAGTTCCATGCGTGAGGTCTGTGTTGGAGAGCTTTGGTTGTGTATGTTGTGAATGTTATTTTGTGTGTTGTGCACGTGGTCAAAACTTGCGAAGATATGTAAAATGTCTTTTTTTATAAGAACTCAACCAAAAAAGCAGTCAAATAAACGAAACAAAGTTAATGGTGAATACAGTGACAAAAAACGGCCTCGCAAAAAGGAAAGTGAAGAAATAGACAGTGATGAAGTAAGTGAGAGTAGTAAAAGCGATGTTGAAAGTGACATTGGAGAGACAGCTCAAGAGAAGAAGATACGCCTTGCTAAAATTTACCTTGAAGAAATCGAAAAGAGGGAACGCGAACGTGCCGAGGAAAATGACGTAAATAAGGATGTGATAACGAGTCGTCTTCAGGAAGAGATTAGAGAGAAATCGGATAAGTACAGGAGAAATGTTGCTAGTAAATACAAAGGATATTTAAAGGACGATGTGAAGGTGCTCAAATGTAAAGAACATAGTTTATCCCTTACTTGTGTTGTCGTCTCTCAAGACGGAAAAGCTATGTTCACGGCCTCTAAAGACGGTGGTATAGTAAAATGGTCACTTCCGGAAGGAAATAAACTGAAATCACTTAAAGGTGGCAAAGATGCGCCTCATGGAAGTCGAAAGCCAACAATTCTGTGCCTTGCTCTCTCGTCGGATGAGAAATTCTTGGTGTCCGGCGGCTTAAACAAAGTTATCAATGTGTGGAGCCCGGATACATTTCAGTTACTTCATTCGTTTTCAAAGCATAGTGGCGCAGTTACTGGACTAGCATTTAGGAAAGGTACGCACCAACTCTTTAGTGCTTCTGACGATAAAACAGTAAAAATATGGAATTTAGATGAAATGTCGTATATTGAAACACTTTTTGGTCATCAAACCGGCATTACCAGTATAGATGCGTTGTCTGCTGACAGAGCTGTGACATCTGGTGGCGGAGACAACACTATCAGGATATGGAAAGTTGTTGAAGAATCTCAGCTCATATTTAATGGACATAGGGGATCTATAGAATGTGTGAAACTGATTACAGAAGATCACTTTCTGTCATGTGGAACTGATGGCGATCTTTGTTTGTGGGGAAGTATGAAGAAGAAACCCTTGTGTTCTGTGTCTGTGGCACATGGTGTTAGTGATAATTCGGAACCAAACTGGATATCTAGCACAGCTGCCTATGTAAATAGTGATCTTGTTGCATCAGGCTCATGTAATGGTTCAGTGAAATTATGGAGATGTGGTGATTCCTATAGATCACTCGAACATTTGTTTGACATTTTAGTGGTTGGTTTTGTTAATTGTCTGGCCTTCACACCTGATGGTAGTTACCTTATTGCTGGAGTTGGTCAAGAGCACAGACTGGGGCGATGGTGGAGAAACAAAGATGCAAAAAATAGTATTCTTATAATACCACTGTTAATTAGTACAGAATAATTTATGTACAATAAATATTTTCTAACTTACTGACATTGTTTTCTCCTCCAAAAACAGTGTGACCAAGTACATGTGTTTATGTCTGTGTAGATAAAATTTGATGTTGTAGTTAATAGTGCATGTAGAATAGATCTTAGATAGTGTAAATGATATTGAGCTATCACATTAGAAATCGCCCACAGGTTCAACAGAACTCTCAGTTCGCAGTTTAGCATTTTTCTCTTTGCTGTTTACAAGTTTGTTAAAGTATGAGTTATTAAGAACATACATCATACTTTATAATTATGATTTATTAAGAATGTACTTTCTCAGTGGTAGGTACATAAATATCGGAAATACGGAAGCGTCCGATCCCGCCCGTCTGCTTCGACCCATGACGTCACAAATATGGCGGAAACAAAAACACACACACACACTTTCCACAAGAAGCCTAATGACACTAATGGGACAAGCGCGGGAAATGGGTGTTTTGGGTGGGGGGGCAAACTAAATATAAACAATTTTAGACGTCTTGCGTAGCTACAACGTGTAAGTGAAGACAGCCATGCATGAATACCCACCCAGCTCCCCAGGGGTCGTAACCCCTGCAACCCATAGAAGATAAAGATGCTTCAGTAGCTGATTAGTGTTTTTTGTCTTTTTTTAAAAAAAAAAATCTCACGGTATAGAACGAACAGATCAGAAAGATAAATATAATAAACTAAAAAAGAAATTGGAGGAAACAGTTAATTAAAATAAGTATAAGCGTTTTTAAATTTTAAAAAAATCTCACGAGATAGAACGAACAGATCAGAAAAGTAAATAAAATAAGATAAAACAGAACTAGAGACAGCCACACTCAAACCAAACTCCGCGCCGTCATGACGTCACACACGACAACACCCTTACGTCACGGGTCAAAGCCGACGCGTGGGATCGGACGCTTCTGTCGACCCTAAATATCTAACACACATTACACTGCAATCAACTTCCTTCTGCCTTGAAGATAATGAAGCATCTTCATTTTAGTTTTCTAACTACGTTATTAGCAGCATACTATAGTTGCATATCAGCAAAACTCCATCACATTTATTGATAACCTGCAGGCTGATTAGTCAATAGTAAATAAATAATGAAATTTGTTAATAGTTTGTTATAGTAAAATGTCGCGAAAAAACATTTCTCGATGAACTTGATAAACTGCTGTAAGTTGTATGCGTTAAGTTGTGGGATTCACAGTAAGGAGGAACTTGATGTAAATGCAGAACAAATATTTAATGTTCAATATGTTATACACACTGTCACTGGGTAATGATGGGAAAAATACAGAGTATCAATTTTCTAAAAGTAAAGAAACATCCTGTGATAGTTATATTTTTCCTTGGTTGTAGGTATCTTTGGTATTAGGAATTTTTTAATATATTTTCATGGGGTCAAGCCTGTTTTTTTGTATCTTCCTCATCTCTCCCATCTTCACAACTTGCATTGCATCGTCTCCTGTCTGATGAAAATGCTTAACATATTTTTATTTGTGTGTGTGTGTGTGTGTGTGTGGGCGTGCGTGCGTGCGTGTGTGTGTGATCCTTGTTTGATATTTATCAAATGGTTTTATTATTCCCATATTTTGCCTGCTACTTTACCTGTTTGTGTTTAAATCTCAAGCAAAGAGAGCGTGCCATTTCCGTTCATAGTTCTGTTGACAAAAAAATATCTTGTCAGTTGACTTCATTAGTTCCACTTGGATCTTAACCTCGTGTTTTAATTCCTTTCGTATTATGTTAGTAATAACTTAATAAATGTGCAAATTTGTTCAACAGTTTGTCTCTTGGTCAGCATGTAACTACATGCATAGTATTACAACTAACAGATAAGATCATAGAATATTTGGTTCTAGCATCAAATACTAATCACTTGTGTAACTGCTTGGAGCCATCTCCATCTTTTTGGATAGTCAAATAGGCTGTTTTCATCTGCAATGTTTATTATTATTATTAATTATCTGGTTTCGCAGTGTAACATTTTACATTTTCTGGCACCCAATGATACACACCAAATTTGATTTTCATCCTCCTCTTTAATCTATCTGTCCATAAATTTTCCTCAATATTTCTTCCTCTGGTAGAGGTCTGAATTCCTTGAATCCATGTGGTCAGTGGTCTCCTTTTTTTTTCTCCCCCTGGTGGCTTCCATTCCTTGATTTTCTGTGGTAATCTCTCCTTTGACATCCTTTCTGTGTGTCCATACTATAATGATTGGTTTTCTTCTATAAAATCTGCAGTTGAATTTGTAACATTCATTTTCTACCGGATGACTTCATTTCTGATTCTTTCTCACCCACATATCCCTGCAGACTGCCTCCAAAAATCCATCTCCATTGCCATCAACCTTTTTACTTTTTATGATTTAACTGTCCATAATCCTGATCCATACGTCATAATGCTTCTGATAATAGTGTTGAAGATTTTTCTTTTTGTTTCCATTCTGATCTGTTGGTCCCATAAAATACCATTTACTGTTCCAATAGTAAGCTCCCCAGCATTTATTCTTGAATTAATTTCCTTTTCTTGTTTTCCATCTTGTGTGATATTGACTCCTAGATATTTGTACTGTTCAGTGCGTTTAATAGTTTCCATCACTTCTTCCAGTGTCAAATCCTGTAAAGTGTTTGTGACAGTGCATCCTTGGCGTAATCCTTTTGTAACTTTAAATCCAGATGAGAGATAATTTTGTAGCCTACTTTTATTCTTGCTACAGAGTTTTTGTAAAGGTTCTGAATTGCTTTAATTATGGTGGAACTAATATTAAACGCTTTTAAAGCTTTCCACAAGTTACATACGGGTATACCATCATACACTTTTTCTGTGTCTACAGATACTAACAGAAGGGGTTGATTTCTAACTTTTTTCTATTGAATTATCTGTTGCAAGCAAAATATATTAGTTATAGGTGATCTCCCTGCTCTGAAGCCAGCCTGTTCCTCTGCCTTGATTTCCTTAAATTCTGTTTCCAAAAAATATTTAATAATCCTTCCATTAAGTCTGCTAAATACATTAGTTACAGTTATTCCTCTGTAGTTTTTGCTCTCATCTTTTCCTCATTTTTTGTGGATTGTTGATAAAAATCCTACTTTCCAGTCTTCTGGTATGGTCTCACCATTTAAGCATTGTTCAAAAGGCTTCTCAAAAGTTCTTGTAATTTATCTTTATCATATGTCACTGGTTGTGTTGGTACACCTCCAATCCCAGTAGCATTTCATTCTTTTTAAATTTTAATTGATTTTTCTCTACTTCTATGTCCAGTGGAATGCTGCCATTATTTTGTTTTTCTTCTATATCCTTATTAATTATAATTAAAAATTCTCTTCTGTTTTCAGTCAGTAATTCGTTGAAGTATTTTTCCCAAGTCTCTATAGTAATGCAGCTAACTTATTGAGTTTCCTTAGAGTTTTTTCTCAGTTTTTTCAATACCCTCCATGCCTCTGAACTTCTTTACCTCGAATTAGATTATACGCTTTATTATGGGTATTTTCCCAATTCTTATTTTTTGCTTGTTGTGCTCTTAATTCTACCTTGTCCTGGATACCCTGTATATTTATCCATTTCAAATATTTTTCTTTCTTTATTTGGATCTCTTTCTCTATTTCTGTATCAAAATAGTATAAAGATTTTTTTCTCATACTTAATTTCTTTATCCAGCACTTCTTTTGGCTGCCTCATGTAGAGCATTAATGATATAATTGTATAGTATATCTGTATTGTCTAATTACTTTCATTTTCTAGGCTATCTAGTTTGGCTAGATATCAGTTCCTCCTCATTAACAACTTCTTTGTTACATTTTGTATCTACATATGGAAACACAATTTTACAGTTAACCAGATGATGGTCACTCTGGGTTACTCCTCTGTATGCTCTGACATCTTGTGTTTTAAAACTGTTTTTTTGCCAAATTATTATGTAATCAATTATTGATTTTAACTGGTGTTTTCGGGTGCCATGTATATTTATGAATTTCTTAATGTGGATAGAAACCATTCAAAATTTGTAATGAGTTTTGTTCACATGTATTAATTAATCTTAGCCCCTTCCAATTTACTATATTCTCTCCATGTGGTCCTTTTATTTTATTTCCTGCTTGTCATCATGCTCTACTATTGAAATATCCAGCAGATATTATTTCTCTTGTATTTCCTATCCCTCGTCTTTAGTCATTTAATTTATTGAAGAATGTTTCTTTGTGGTCATTCCACATTAAAGGGACCAATATTAAAAAGTGTTCCAACATCTCCAAATCTAATGAAATTTAGTGTAAAGGCTCTACTTGGTCTTTGATGTTTATATACCAAATTTCAGTTCAGTGTCTTCAGTGGTTGAATTCTTAAGGGATTTTAAAGAGAGGCTACTCACCTCCACATCATGTACGATGGCACAAATGTGCCAACTTTGCTAAGCCTTTTTAAAAGTTCTAGCAAACATTTGGTCATTTGCTGTAATATACATAGACAAATTTTTATGCTGAATCAAACCATGGCAAAAATTATGGATTTAGCCATACCTAAATATAGATACATGCCACCAAAGTGGCTAAAAAAATTTGTTCCGCTATTCTGAGAGCTATGGTTTGACTGACCACTGTCACTTTTTGTATGAGCCACTCACGCTCAAACTTCAGACAGCTATTCTTACCTATTATGTCTATATATCAATCAAATTTAATTAGCACTGGATCCCCAGATGAACAGATATGCATCTGCAAAGTTTGCCAAAATTTTCTACTTGCAAATTTTTTTTTTTTGGCGCGCGGGGGGGGGGGGGGGGGGGGCGGCAAGACGTCAACTGTGTCTTCTTCAATACTTTTTTTCTTGCCACTGCTGGATAGTGCATCCTTTAAGCATTCAAAGCTATATTTTTTATTTCTGGATCTTGCGTATTGATGAGTAAGAATACCTATCAAAAGTAGGGAAAAAGGATTACTGATGAGTACAAAAATTAATACAATTTGAAGTTGTTATTCAGAAACTGTGTAATTGTAGTGTCTTTTAATACTATACGATTTTCCTGTGGTTTAGGGAAAGTAACTATGCTTATAAGAAGTGTTTTTACACTATTTTACTGTGTAGAATATAAATATAATAAAACCTCAGAAAGTGCCCTGAAGATTATAAAATCTAGATCATCATCATGGAATGCTATGTTGCTTTAGAAGGTTTTAACCCTACAATGCATTGTCACTCAGTTTCCATTGATATTTTAAAGCTGCAATAGTTTTTTTAAGGCTATATGCTTGTAGCAGTATTATACATTGCTGAATCACCACTTTCAATTGTTGCTTTCATTATTGGCAATTATCTCAGTGTCAGTCTTTATGTGGTGTAATCTTTGATGTTGACACTGTACAATCTTAGTGTTGAGTGCTGAGTATTTGAATAATCAGTAATTATTGTTGTAGGTGAAGGTAAGTACTAAAATAATATGTTTTGATAGCCTAATTTGTATACTTTATATAAAAACAACACTGAATATTGTCTGAAGTCATCACCATTCTATCATGGCAAAAAATCAGTTAAGGAAATGTCACCAGTTGACGAGGAGCTTCTTCAGTGTAGGTCTGGGCTTGGTTTTACTGGAGATTCTTAAATTTTTTCATACCAGAATGCCTTGTTGACAACAAAATTTCATTTTCTGTGGAATTTCTGCAACCCATTTGCTAAAGAAAAACATATAACCAAGAAGGCTTGACACCAGTAAACACTGCATTGGCTGATAGGTTGATACTGACCAATGAAGTTTTTAAACATGCTCAGGAAATTTGTACCAAAAGCCCAAAAAGAATCATCCCACCAGGATAAGCAAGAATCACCATCCACTGAAGCCATAAGTGGTGTTGATGTGCTTGCTTTACTTCCATAAAGTGCAAAGGTCTGAAAGCTTAAGGCCGCCGGTGTATGCCAAGCAGTTATTGCTTAGATACAAATGAAAGAGTGCCATAAATGTAAAGGTATGGACATCTTAATTGAACAACTTAAGTTTAAACTTCAGATTTCAAGCAATAGCTGTAAAGTTCAAATTTTGACCCTGGCCCCAAATAGCTGCACTACTGAAAAAATGGACAAATAATTTGCAGTTTGAACTAAGATGGTGAAGAAGGCTAGGAAACTAAAGATGAGATTTTGGCAACATCTGCAAACCAAAAAGGGGAAAGCTCATTGGTGGAATAAAACAAAATGTCCTCACTTTCTTTGAAGATGGTGAGTTTTCTTGTTTATGCCCAGGCAAAAAGGATTGTGTTGCAGTAAGAATAAATGGGAAAGGTTCACAGGGAGAAACGCCTACTCCTTTGTAACCTCAAGGAAATATTCTTTGCTTATTGTAAGCAACATGGAAATGAACTAAGCTTTTCAAATTTTGCGAGCTAAGGCCGAAATGGTGCAGTACAGCTGGTGCTTCTGGATCACATTCAGTATGTGTATGTGCAATTCATCAAAATGTGAAATTAATGTTGGCTTCATTCAAGATGACTACAAGGATTTGATGGAAAAAAAACTATACAGTTTGATATCAGAAACTTGTATGCTCCAACATTGTGAGGAATGTCCAGGAAAAATGCGACCAGAGGCTTTTCTTAAAGACTCTTTTTAAAGACTATGACCCTGAAGAAACAACTGAATACAAGCAATAGTTCCATGCTGTCATAGACACATTGGAGACTTGCCAGAGAACTGTTGAAGATTTCATGGCGGCATTGATTTTGGAAATTACCGGTTTAAGAAGCCATCACTTCGTGTCAGAAAACCAAAGTTTATATATTAATCAGCTAAAAAGAAGTCTTGCAGAAAATGAATTAATTATGTTGATAGATTTTGCTGAAAATTATTCATTTGTTGTTCAGGATACTGTGGAGGGATTGCATTGGGAGATTAATGAGGCCACATTTCATCTATCTCATGTCTATTTGGATTGCAAAGTATTAGCGTTCATATGGTCAGCAACTTTTCGGTCATAATACAATTGCTATCCATGCCTTTCAAATAAAGTTGATAGCATATTTGAAGGCAAGGACTGAAAACATTAAGAACATTTACTGCTTTAGTGATGATTCACCTGCTCAATATAAGAATTTCAAAAATTTAATCAATTTATGCCGGCACGAAAAGGATTTTGGCATCACTGCCAAATGGATTTTTTTTTTTTTTTTTTTTTTTTTTTTTTTTTTTTTTTTTTTACCCACGGTAAAGTGTCTGCATTGGGAGAACAGCAAAATGACTTGCAGCCTGTGCTTGTGTGCAGAAGGCCTTATATAACCAAATATTGACTCCATATGATTTATTCAAATTCTGTGATGATAGTATTCCAGGTGTAAAGCTTTTTTATGTCCCAAAAGAAGAAATTGAAAAATCTGCCCAGATCAAGAAACAAGATTTACCATGGGACATAAAGTATCTGGAACAAGAGAAAATCAGTTTATTGTAATCAGCTCAGAGTAAGCACAGTTTCCAATGATGCTACAGCATTCACAGTTAACACCCTTGAAGCAGGTGAAATTCCAGCAGTTTACAACCAGCACACTATGTTATTTTTATGTACGGGAATTTTTGGTGGGTTGAAGATGTCAAATTTCACATGAACAAGAAGACATCCTCATCAGCTTAATGCTTCCATACGGTCATGCTTGTTCCTTCCACTGGCCGACTGCTAAATCGACCTGCTAGATTTCTGAGCAACATATCTTCATGACTTCAGAAGCCCCATCAACATTGTCACCAGGAACACAATACAGTTATCCACAATCTGTTATTGACAAAATTGTAGAAGTGCTTAACGAAAAATGGAACTGACTCTGTAGTATTTTTGTTCTGAAAATGGGCTCTATTCTGTACTGTACTTGTTTTTATGTCATGTGTTAAATTAATGTTTGAAACTGACTTATACACTTGAATAAAAATAATTAATTGTGGGACTTAATGAGCAAAATATTTGACTTTTCAATCTTCTTGAAGTGCTAAAATAATAAATTTTGAAACGTATTCTTACTCATCAAACTGAAAATCCAGAAATTAAACAATATTTCTTTGAAAGCTTAAAGAATGCTTCCAGCTGCAGCAAGAAAAAGAGGATTGAAGAGGGCACAGTTGAGATATTGCCCCACACAAATACCCCAGAATTTGTAAGTAGAAAATTTTGGCCAACTTTGCAGATGCATATCTTTTCATCCTGGCGTCCAATGCTAATTAAATTTGGTTGATATATAGACATCATATGAATAACCTTCTGAAGTTTGGATGTTATTGGTTCATATGAAAAGTAGCAGTGGTTGGTCAAACCATGGCTCTCAGAATGGTGCAACAAATTTTTTAGCCACTTTAGAGGTTTTTATCTGTATTTAGGTAAAGCTAAATCGCTAATTTTTGGCATGGAGTGATCCAGCATAAAAAGTTGTCTGAGTATATTAAAGCAAATGTTTGCTAGAACTTTTAAAAAAGCCTAGCAAACTTGGCACATTCGCACCTTCATACATGATGCAAAGGTGAGTAGCTTCTCTTTAAAATCCCCTAAGAATTCAACCACTGAAGATACTGAACTGAAATTTGGTATGTAGTCACTATAGACTGTATAGAACCTCCACACCAAATTTGATTCGATTTGGAGATGGTCGCGTGGGGACCCCTGGTCCCCTTGATGTGGAATGACCCTTTGGTATTATCTGGTTCATCCTCACTAACTGCATATACTCCTATTATAATAGTGTAGTGTCCATATAAAGTTGTGTTTACTTTAAGCAGATTGTCTCCGTATTTTTTTCTTTGTAAGTATTGACACCCCTCACTTTGCCCTTCGATGTTTTTGTATATATAGGATCCTTTATTTTCTCTGCCATTTCCCTTTTCTGTTTCTAACGCAATAATGTCCTGTTTTCTAACTCTGTAATTATTTCCCCTTCTTTATTCCTTAGTCCTCTAATGTCCCATGTTCCAATTTTCATAGTCCATTTCTGTTGTTGTTGTTGTTGTTGTTGTTGTTGTTGTGGTCTTCAGTCCTGACACTGGTTTGATGCAGCTCTCCATGCTACTCTATTCTGTGCAAGCTTCTTCATCTCCCAGTAACTACTGCAACCTACATCCTTCTGAATCTGCTTAGTGTATTCATCTCTTGGTCTCCCTCTACGATTTTTACCTTCCATGCTGCCCACCAATACGAAATTGGTGATCCCTTGATGCCTCAGAACATGTCCTACCAACCAATCCCTTCTTCTAGTCAAGTTGTGCCACAAACTTCTCCCTAATCCTATTCAATACCTCCTCATTAGTTATGTGATCTACCCATCTAATCCTCAGCATTCTTCTGTAGCACCACTTTTCAAAAGCTTCTATTCTCTTCTTCTCCAAACTATTTAACATCCATGTTTCACTTCCATACATGGCTACACTCCATACAAATACTTTCAGAAACGACTTCCAGACACTTAAATCCATACTCGATGTTAACAAATTTCTCTTCTTCAGAAACGCTTTCCTTGCCATTGCCAGTCTACATTTTATATCCTCTCTATTTCGACCATCATCAGTTACTTTGCTCCCCAAATAGCAAAACTCGTTTACTACTTTAAGTGTCTCATTTCCTAATCTAATTCCCGCACCATCAACTGACTTAATTCGACTACATTCCATTATCCTCGTTTTGCTTTTGTTGATGTTCATCTTATACCCTCCTTTCAAGACACTGTCCATTCCATTCAACTGCTCTTCCAAGCCCTTTGCTGTCTCTGACAGAATTACAATGTCATCGCGAACCTCAAAGTTTTTATTTCTTCTCCATGGATTTTTATACGTACTCCGAAATTTTCTTTTGTTTTCTTTATTTCTTGCTCAATATACAGATTGAATAACGTAGGGGAGAGGCTACAACCCTGTCTCACCCCCTTCCCAACCACTGCTTCCCTTTCAGGTCCCTCGACTCTTATAACTGCCATCTGGTTTCTGTACAAATTGTAAATAGCCTTTCGCTCCCTGTATTTTATCCCTGCCACCTTCAGAATTTGAAAGATAGTATTCCAGTCAACATTGTCAAAAGCTTTCTCTAAGTCTACAAATGGTAGAAACGTAGGTTTACCTTTCCTTAATCTAGCTATTAAGATAAGTCGTAGGGTCAGTATTGCCTCACGTGTTCCAATATTTCTACGGAATCCAAACTGATCTTCCCCCGAGGTCGGCTTCTACTAGCTTTTCCATTCGTCTGTAAAGAATTCGTGTTAGTATTTTGCAGCCGTGACTTATTAAATTGATAGTTCAGTAATTTTCACATCTGTCAACACCTGCTTTCTTTGGGATTGGAATTATTATATTCTTCTTGAAGTCTGAGGGTATTTCGCCTGTCTCATATATCTTGCTCACCAGATGGTAGAGTTTTGTCAGGACTGGCTATCCCAAGGCCATCAGTAGTTCTAATGGAATGTTGTCTACTCCCGGGGCCTTGTTTCGACTCAGGCCTTTCAGTGCTCTGTCAAACGCTTCACGCAGTATCGTATCTCCCATTTCATCTTCATCTACATCCTCTTCCATTTCCATAATATTGTCCTCAAGTACATTGCTCTTGTATAGACCCTCTATATACTCCTTCCACCTTTCTGATTTCCCTTGTTTGCTTAGAACTGGGTTTCCATCTGAGCTCTTGATATTCATACAAGTGGCTGTCTTTTCTCCAAAGGTCTCTTTAATTTTCCTATAGGCAGTATCTATCATACCCCTGGTGAGACAAGCCTCTACATCCTTATATTTGTCCTCTAGCCATCCCTGCTTAGCCATTTTGCAATTCCTGTTGATCTCATTTTTGAGACGTTTGTATCCCTTTTTGCCTGCTTCATTTACTGCATTTTTATATTTTTTCCTTTCATCAATTAACTTCAATATTTCTTCTGTTACCCAAGGGTTTCTAGCAGCCCTCGTCTTTTTACGTACTTTATCCTCTGCTGCCTTCACTACTTCATCCCTCAAAGCTACCCATTCTTCTTCTACTGTATTTCTTTCCCCCATTCCTGTCAATTGTTCCCTTATGCTCTCCTTGAAACTCTGTACAACCTCTGGTTCTTTCAGTTTATCCAGGTCCCATCTCCTTAAATTCCCACCTTTTTACAGTTTCTTCGGTTTGATCTACAGTTCATAACCAATAGATTGTGGTCAGATTCTACATCTGCACCTGGAAATGTCTTACAATTTAAAACCTGGTTCCTGAATCTCTGTCTTACTATTATATAGTCTACCTGAAACCTGTCAGTATCTCCAGGCTTCTTCCATGTATACAACCTTCTTTTATGATTCTTGAACCAAGTGTTAGCTATGATTAAGTTATGCTCTGTGCAAAATTCTACCAGACGGCTTCCTCTTTCAATTCTTCCCCCCAATCCATATTCACCTACTACGTTTCCGTCTCTCCCTTCTCCTACTACCGAATTCCAGTCACCCGTGACTATTAAATTTTCGTCTCCCTTCACTATCTGAATAATTTCTTTTATTTCATCATACATTTCTTCAATTTCTTCGTCGTCTGCAGAGCTACTTGGCATATAAACTTGTACTACTGTGGTAGACGTGCGCTTTGTGTCTATCTTGGCCACAATAATGCGTTCACTATGCTGTTTGTAGTAGCTTACCCATATTCCTATTTTTTTATTCATTATTAAACCTACTCCTGCATTACCCCTATTTGATTTTGTATTTATAACTCTGTATTCGCCTGACCAAAAGTATTGTTCCTCCTGCCACCGAACTTCACTAATTCCCCTATATCTAACTTTAACCAATCCATTTCCCTTTTTAAATTTTCTAACCTACCTGCCCGATTAAGGGATCTGACATTCCACGCTCCGATCCATAGAATGCCAGTTTTCTTTCTCCTGATAACGATGTCCTCCTGATTAGTCCCCGCCCGGAGATCAGAATGGGGGACTATTTTACCTCCGGAATATTTTACCCAAGAGGACGCCATCATCATTTAACAATACAGTAAAGCTGCATGCCCTCGGGAAAAATTACGCCCGTAGGTTCCCCTTGCTTTCAGCCGTTCGCAGTACCAGCACAGCAGGGCCGTTTTAGTTATTGTTACAAGGCCAGATCAGTCAATCATCCAGACTGTTGCCCCTGCAACTACTGAAAAGGCTGCTGCCCCTCTTCAGGAACCACACGTTTGGCCTCTCAACAGATACCCCTCCGTTGTGGTTGCACCTATGGTACGGCTATCTGTATCGCTGAGGCATGCAAGCCTCCCCACCAACAGCAAGGTCCATGGTTCATGGGGGGGTCCATTTCTGTAGCTTTATCCATTTACTATTTAATTCTTCCAGCTGTATCATCTTGGGGTCTTTTAACATTGTATTTTTTTTCCCAATGTGTGAGGAGTTGGTTCATTGCATCAACCCCCAACCTGGAGGACCAGGTAATTTTTTTCAAGGTTGTCTTCCTTTAGCCTTTGATAAGTCAATATCTAACTGCAAGGCAGCAGCTGTTAGTTTTGGTCCACTTCAGGTATTTTATTTCCCCTGTAAGCACTATATCTAATGAGCATTCCTCTATCCACCACCTGGGGAGGTGCCCAATCAGAAACTAGCAACTCCACATGGGTATCCGCATTATAAGCTGTTTAATTCACAGTAGCAGTGGTCTTGGGCCACATTTTGTTGTCATTTGGAACCTAAAAGAAGCTGTATGTGACATAATGAATTTGTAACAAACACTTATTCCAGCAGTTATTTATCTTGTAACATATAACATATATTTCCACTAAAATAATTTATGCATATCATTTTTCTGCATTACTTCGCAATTTTTAATTGTGTATGTAGCTATATGCATACATAAATATAACTTAGATACGTAAATGGCAGTTACAGACAGCCAAATGCTCACATTTTGTGCATTTTTTCAGGTTAGGAAACTTAAGCTTTCAAGCTTATAAACAGTACTTAGAACACTCCATTTGAGAGGACCCAAAATAACTATGATGCCAAATTTAATGATTGCAGAGGAAGTACATTAGAAAAAAATAATAACTGGAATTACATGATAAAATAGACTGTACATGTAAAGAAAGTACATCTGTGCCACAAGAAGAACTTTTTGGTCACCATTCATCTCTCCTTTGTGTAGTTTAGCTTTGGAAGTTTCTTTTTGTTGATCTAGAATTTTGATTTGTTATGTGGTAGATTGGAATAGAAATTTCTTGCATCTTGTCCACAGAACTATTTAAGTTCTTGAAGGTCTGAATATTTTTCATAAGGTATTGGCCAGATATTTGAAAATGTACCTGTAGAAGTAGGTATTTGCAAAACAATCTCGATTTTATTGTACACACAGTTTCATATTACAACATACTTACCACTATATGCTTGATGAGGCCATAATAATTTGTCAGATCCCTGCGGTTGATTTTCAGGTATGACATCTACTTGTAGACCACAAGAACACTTCACATCCACTGGGTCCAGCTCTGTCATAAGTAATACTGTATTTGAACGGCCTATCTTTCTTCACAACCAGAACTGCTCTTGAAATAACACTTCAATTTGTAATATGGTTTTAAAAAAGGTGGTCCAATCTCATATAATTTCCTGTTGAACAGGAATGACACTGCAAGGTTGTGGGTTCACTCTTGTAGTTTCAAAAGCATTAATCATTATCCTAGTAACTCTGCAGTAGTTTTCTTTTTCATCAAACTGAAGTTTTTATCACATTCGATGTAAGAGTGTCCTCTTATGGGAAATACTATTTTGACACTTTCCAATACTCTAATAGTATGAATGACAGTAAAGGTATAAGAACACTGAATAGTTCTTATTCTGTCCTGAGCATGAACTGCAGAATATTACAAGAACCCTTACTTTTGGATCAAGGATTTCACTCACAAAACTGTGCAAAAACTAATAACTTCATTTGTTCCTTTATTCCCTACATCTTCAGTGTAAATATAAAATATTGCATCACTGCTGGACATTTGGTGACTGTTGAAGCCATAAAGCGATAACTGATGCTTGTAATACACATCATTAGTGCTGATATTTGGCAAGGGTAGGCTTTTTTGCTAGTCCATGTATATTGCTTCGTTTTTCACTATCTTTTAACTTTTTCCCCTCACTTTTTGCTTTCGTGAATGAAATGTAACAGCCCTTGGCTTATAGACCTGTTGTTCTGCACTAAGTACCCTAATTTTATTTGTAACTTCAAACTTTTTCTTTTCAGAGATATTTTGTGAAAGCAAGTTCAAACCTTTTAACTGTGTTTGAAATTTACCACACAGTGAGCAGGTATTAGTACGTGGGTACCCAAATTATAAGTTGAATTCCCTGTTAAATATTTCCCAGTATGTTTCATATGCAATAGGAAGTTCAGGATATTTTTCTTTTACAACTCATAACATTTTTTAGTGATAGTTCTTCTGGAAAGTAAATCCTGTCTATCTTTCTATTGCCATAGTGGCTATTTCTTATCTTAAATGCACTTATGTGGTTTACAGCTGATGCCTCCTTCTCTTTGTATAATTTCCACGGCCAGTTAGCATGCAGGACTCTTTTTGTCTTTGGGAGGAGATATTCTAGTATCCTTCATACTCGACTGTACAGTCTACACCTTTTTATTCCATGCAAAGCAGTAAAGGCCTTTTAGCAAACAGGAATTGCTCTTATGGTATCCTTTCATTTGATTCTTACAATGTACCAGAGTGAGCAATCTCTGGCATTGGAATCATCTTGTCTACACCTTCTATGTGTAATTAATGTCAGTGAAATTAAGCGGGTTAAATAAGATGATTCATCGTTTCCATTACCAAACAAATTAGAATTCTTGATAAGCTGTGCTCTTTCACAGAGTATGACTTGTTTGCAACATTCAAAAATGAACATCAGCAATCACTGCCTAACTCATGAAACATTGCCGTTAGGTCCCTACTGACATTACTCATTCTGCCATAAATTTTTCTCTTTTTAACTGACTGACTAACAGGTGGTTTCTCACCTTGATCTTATGACAATTGGCGTATCTTAGAGATTCTAAGAGGACCACACTACTATCACTCTTCACACTAAACACTATTACTACAAGGACACAACACAAAGTAAGAAGCTCAGCCAGTCGCTGACCTCATTCTTGCCGTGAGAAGACCCAACGTTCTTTCTGTTACCAATAAAATTGAAACCTTTCATATCTCAGTGACTTGCCGTGTTATTTAAAAGTAATTTTAATTGCCTTGTAGTGCTGCGGCTGGCTGTCAGAATGTGCCATTCACTCATTTCCTAATTAAATGTAATTAACTTGTTTTTTCGTGCTTGTCAGAGATTAATAATTATCTACAAACTTTTATTGACAGAGAATCATGTACAGTGGACATTGTTATTTGCATTCAAAGCAGATGTTTTTACTTCTTGTATATACATGCCTGGTTGAAGTATACAACTTAATATTAGACTACTGCAAGAAATACTGTCCTTCGGTAAACCTTCCGTTGTGAAACGTGGAGATATTGTTTTTGTTTTCATCATCTTGGTAAGCTCCATCCAGAAGAAATCTGCTCTGATCAGAGACTACAAACATGTCATGAAATCAAGAAAGTGTTAAATTAACTACATTGTGAAACAAGACTAAACTTTGCCTGTGAATGGACAACATCCAGTTTACATGTGTTGGTGAAAACTGCAAATATTGTACAGTACACACAGTGTGAATAACCTAACAAGGAGAGATAGGCAAATGAGATTTGGATATTTGTAACCTGATAAATGTTTGCCATATTAGGTCTCAAACCTGGACGTTAACTTTGACAGAGAGGGGGCTCTTTTCTTTTGCTCAGTACCTGTAGTAGAGCTTTCTTGGTGAAGTGCCTGGCTGTCAGATCATCAGTGTTAGGATTCATTATTATTCTGTCTTTTTGCACTTCATATGTTATGATTTTAGTCATATTAATGTCTATTTTGAATCAGATACTATGCTACATAAACGGTAGGTTTCCCAACTGATGGTACATCACTAATTAGAAAAAGAAAGGAAGTCTTTGGATTGATTGCTGCTTTAATTTTAATATTTGCATAATGGCTCTGTAAAATGTTGTACAATGTGGACCTACAGGTTCACAAATTACATTGCATGGTTACACTTGAGTATACATGCATTAAGAACGTAAGTTTCTCTCAGTAATTTTACTTTACCTTTAAGAAGTAACAAAATGGAACAGAGATGACTTACAAGCAAATTCAAATTGTAATTTTAACACAGTAATTACAGTATGTGAGACCAGTCTTTCCAAATAACATCGGTAAAATTGAAATGACACATCTCCCAAAAAGCAGCAGTCGTCATAAAATCCTTAAAATCTATGTATTCTAGTGGTTATGATAATATATCAAGAAAGTTAATCAAAGAGTGCTCAGGCAAATTGAGTTCTACCTTAAGTTATTTGTGTACTCAATCTCTTAACAGAGGAACATTGCCAGACTGGCTAAAATATGGCGAAGTTAAGCCTCTACAATAACGGGGATCTACATCTACGTGATTTCTCTACTATTCACAATAAAGAGCCTGGCAGAGGGTTCAATGAACCACCTTCATGCTGTCTATCTACCATTCCACTCTCGAACGGTACGCGGGAAAAACGAGCACTTAAATTTTTCTGTGCGAGCCCTGATTTCTCTTATTTCATCGTGATGACCACTTCACCCTATGTAGGTGGATGCCAACAGAACGTTTTCGCAATCGAAGGAGAAAACTGGTGATTGAAATTTCATGAGAAGATCCCGTCGCAACGAAAAAGTTTTTGTTTTAATGATTGCCACTCCAATTCACGTCTCATGTCTGTGACACTATCTCCCCTATTTCGCGATAATACAAAATGAGCTGCCCTTCTTTGTAGTTTTTCGATGTCATCCATCAGTCCAACCTGATGTGGATCCCACACCGCACAGCAATACTCCAGAATAGGGCGGACAAGCGTAGGGTAAGCAGTCTCTTTGGTAGACCTGTTTCACCTTCTAAGTGTTCTGCCAATGAATCGCAGTCTTTGGTTTGCTCTACCCACAATATTATCTATGTGATCATTCCAATTTAGGTTATTTGTAATTGTAATCCCTAAGTATTTAGTTGAATTTACAGCCCTCAGATTTGTGTGACTTATCGCGTAATCGAAATTTAGCTGATTTCTTTTAGTACTCATTTGAATAACTTAGCACTTTTCTATATTCAGGGTCAATTGCCACTTTTCGCACCATACAGATATCTTATCTAAATCATTTTGCAAGTCGTTTTGATCATCTGATGACTTTACAAGACGGTAAATGACAGCATCATCTGCAAACAATCTAAGACGGCTACTCAGATTGTCTCCTATGTCGTTAATATAGGTCAGGAACACTAGAGGGCCTATAACACTTCCTTGGGGAACACTGGATATTACTTCAGTTTTACTCGATGATTTTCCATCTATTAGTACGAACTGTGACCTTTCTGACAGGAAATCACGAATCCAGTCGCACAACTGAGGCGATACTCCGTAGGCACGCAGTTTGATTAGAAGACACTTCTGAGGAACGATGTCGAAAGCCTTCTGGAAATCTAAAAATACGGAATCAATTTGACATCCCCTGTCGATAGCACTTATTACTTCAAGAGTATAAAGAGCTAGTTGTGTTTCACAAGAAGGATACCATCAAACTAAAAGAGATACCATCAACCAATTTCACTTTTGCCAGCTTTTTCAAAAATATTTGAATGTGTTCAAGCATCTCCTTAAGCATCTCACTGCAAATAATATATCGTCCAAGTCACAGTTTGGATTTCTTAAGGGTTCTGATATAAAGATAGTTATTTACACTTACCGTGAGAATGTACTTAATTCATTAGATAATAAATCAGAGGCTACCAGCATATTCTGTGACCTGTCAAAAGCCTTCAACTGTGTGATCCACAGCATTCTCTTAAGTAAATTAGAATATTATGGTGTCGCCAGCAGTGCTGTGAAATCGTTTGTCTTATGTAATTAGCAGGAAACAAAGGATGTTGTTGCGAAACAGCTGTGCAGTAAAGTCTGTCTTCATCTGACTGGGAATTAATCACATATGGTGTTCCTCAAGGTTACATCTTGGGTCCATAGCTTTTTCCTGTGTACATTAATAACTTCTCGGCTGTTACATTGCCAGATGCTAAGTTTGTTTTGTTTGGAAATGATGCAAATATTGCAATAAGTAGCAGGTCTAGTACAGATTTAGAAACGGCTGCTAATCAAATTTTCACTCTCATTAGACTTCGAAAATGCTCACTATATGCAGTTCAGATTCCATAGGAGATTTCCTTCCAGCATTTGCATAACATATGAAGACATGCAGACTAAAGAGGTTGATTACAACTCGATAATACGAGGGCAGTTCAATAAGTAATGCAACACATTTTTTTTCTGAAACAGGGGTTGTTTTATTCAGCATTGAAATACACCAGGTTATTCCCCAATCTTTTAGCTACACAACACTATTTTTCAACGTAATCTCCATTCAATGCTACGGCCTTACGCCACCTTGAAATGAGGGCCTGTATGCCTGCACGGTACCATTCCACTGGTCGATGTCGGAGCCAACGTCGTACTGCATCAATAACTTCTTCATCATCCGTGTAGTGCCTCCCAAGGATTGCGTCCTTCATTGGGCCAAACATATGGAAATCCGACGGTGCGAGATCGGGGCTGTAGGGTGCATGAGGAAGAACAGTCCACTGAAGTTTTGTGAGCTCCTCTCGTGTGCGAAGACTTGTGTGAGGTCTTGCGTTGTCATGAAGAAGGAGAAGTTCGTTCAGATTTTTGTGCCTACGAACAAGCTGAAGTCGTTTCTTCTATTTCTGAAGAGTAGCACAATACACTTCAGAGTTGATCGTTTGACCATGGGGAAGGACATCGAACAGAATAACCCCTTCAGCGTCCCAGAAGACTGTAACCATGACTTTACCGGCTGAGGGTATGGCTTTAAACTTTTTCTTGGTAGGGGAGTGGGTGTGGCGCCACTCCATTGATTGCCGTTTTGTTTCAGGTTCGAAGTGATGAACCCATGTTTCATCGCCTGTAACAATCTTTGACAAGAAATTGTCACCCTCAGCCACATGACGAGCAAGCAATTCCGCACAGATGGTTCTCCTTTGCTCTTTATGGTGTTCGGTTAGACAACGAGGGACCAGCGGGAACAAACCTTTGAATATCCCAACTGGTGAACAATTGTGACAGCACTACCAACAGAGATGTCAAGTTGAGCACTGAGTTGTTTGATGGTGATCCGTCGATCATCTTGAACGAGTGTGTTCGCACGCTCTGCCATTGCAGGAGTCACAGCTGTGCACGGCCGACCCGCACGCGGGAGAACAGACAGTCTTGCTTGACCTTGCATCGATGATGACACACGCTTTGCCCAATGACTCACCGTGCTTTTTTCCACTGCCAGATCACCGTAGACATTCTGCAAGCGCCTATGAATATCTGAGATGCCCTGGTTTTCCGCCAAAAGAAACTTGATCACTGCCCGTTGTTTGCAACGCACATCCGTTACAGACGCCATTTTAACATCTCCGTACAGCGCTGCCACCTGTCGGAAGTCAATGAAACTATACGAGACGAAGCGGGAATGTTTGAAAATATTCCACAAGAAATTTCCGGTTTTTTCAACCAAAATTGGCCGAGAAAAAAAAAGTGTTGCATTACTTATTGAACTGCCCTCGTACATTCAGTTGGGAAGGGCATACCACAGAATTGCTGAAGCGCCTAAATAAGTTCATATTTGCAGTGAGAATGATGTCAGATGTAGGAGATAGAAATATAAAAAAAGTTGCATACTTTGCTTACTTTCATTCTATTATATCATAAAAGGGATTGTATTCTGGGGTACTCGTCAAACCAAGCAAATGTTTTTAGGGTGCAAAAGTGTGTAATAAGATTTATTTGTGGTGTAAATTAGAGACCATCATGTAGAAATGTTCAAGGAACTTTGTATTCTAACCATTGCTTCTCAGTATATTTATTCCTTAATGAAATTTGTTGTGAGTAATATATCTCTAGTTCCACTCAATAGCTCAATATGTAGTATCAATGCTTGGAGTAAGAACAATCTACATAAAGACCTAAAATCACTTACCTTGGTCCAGAAATGGGTTCAATATTCAGGAACACACATTTTCAATAAATTGCCAGCAACCATAAAATACTTTGTTTCATATAATGCACGGCTTAAACGGTTTGAAAGGCTTCTTGATAGGCAACTCCTTCTATGCTATAGTTGAATATCTTAACATGAACTGTTCAACCAGCTTAAGAAAAAATGTCTGTTGGATTTCAGTTTTGACAGCTCTTAGCCACAACAGTCAAGATCAAGTATTTTGTGTTTGCCTAACTACAGTGTGTTTCATTCTGACAGAGTATTAATTCTGTAAATATCAGCAGGTCCAGTTAACTGTAATGTATTCACCTATTTTGACAATCTGCTAAAAAATGATCAGGGTAGTGTGTATTATATTCAGATGTTTGTTTTGTTTTTATGTTATACTTTCTAACTTGTTCCACACCCATGAGAATCATCTCATTTTTGGGTCTGTGTTAAGAAAACTGAATCTAATCTAATGTAGTGATTCTCCACTTTGAGAAAATTCCTTTTGACTGTGCACATTACAGTACTTTTCCATATATCCATGGTTCAGGGGAGAAACTCACGCTGAAACATGCTCTCCACTCATATTTATCTTCTTTATCAGTCACTGAAGGAAACTTATTTTCACTATGGAAACTGGAAAAGGTGACATGATGTATTTAGTACAGTCATCTATTGTCTTGTCTATATCTACTAATTACATTATTCTCTGCGGCCATACAGATATATGATTCACAGAACAGTGCCTGTCTCATATTGATTAACCAAATCTATCCAGCAATGAACACGATGTCCTCTTATTATGACAACCTTTCAACACACCTGCTTAAAATTTATCTGGAAAGTTTATTCCTTCAGGGTCCAAAGATGTTCAGCATTTAGTAGTCCTCCTTTGTCCACCTCTGTAACTGCAGGGTCAGCATGGCTGAATGCCAACCAAAGAGGCTTGGGAACTAGGTGTTATGTTGTCCTACTACTCTTCTTCTTCTTCTCCGTCTTGTCATCACCAAGGTAATAAATTGCTTCAAAGGCATCACATAAAAACACTTGCACTCAGCAGTGTGCTGCCACATGACAGCGAGAGAGAATCCTCCTTTTACGTACGGCATCACTATGAAGATATCTGCATGTGGAACTTTGAGGAGAATGAACACTGCCAGACTGGATTCATCCCCACATGGACCAAGTGCCTAGTGTGATTGTATGGTGTAACCCTAGGTATACAGGACACAGCACCTCTGGTACACACAATTGGTAATTTGAACAGCAGGTGTTTCAATTCCGATGTGTCGAGGCCAGTGGCTGTGTCTTATATGTGAAGACTGATGTTCTCTCAATAAGATGTCTGTGTGTGGAGCTTTAACGAGAATGAACACTGCCAGACTGGATTCATCCTCACATGGACGGATCACCTGGTGTTTGACCCTAGTTATACAAGACACATCTCCTCTGGTACACACAGTTGGTAATTTGAACAGCAGGTGTTACAATTCTGATTTGTTAAGGCCAGTGACTGTGTCTTATATGTGAAATCTAATGATGTTATCTCTCTAAAAGATAATGCAAGACTACATGTTGCCCATGCTGTCCTGATCTACTTGATAGAAATGGTGTTTGCCTTTTGTGGCAAGCACATTCACCAAATCTCTCGCCCACCGAAGATACATGGTCATGGGTTTCTGAGAGACTGCAACACCACCATTTGCCAGCCACTCTGATTCATGAACTTTAGCACAGGGCTGAAGCAGCATGGAATCACGTACCCACATATCATCCATGCTTAGTTTAGCATGACTCCCAGCCAGGTTGGAGCTGCTGTTGCTGCAAAAAGGGGCAGCTCTGTGTAATAAATTTCACATCCTGTACACTCCAAATCACTTACCACATATTATTCATACTATACTGCATATACACAATAAGTAAAATGAGATTATTTGTTATTCTTCCTGTTGTTGCAACTTTAATGGCCAGCATTGAATTTAAGTTGAGTAGAAGACAAACACTTGCTATTTAATGCTTTGAGTTTCCTAGAATAGAAGGCAAGTCCCTACCCTTAGCCCAGTGGCTGGCAATATTTTATTGGCACACATGACCAGCCCACTCCCCTAATGATGGATACTGTCAGTGATTGTCACAAAACTGGAGCAGACATACTGTATTTGCTGCTCCCCTAAATCTGTGGCTGGAGCACTTCAATTTGTTCAAGTGACTTGAGGGACCTTCATTTTGAATCTCCAGAGTATGGTAACCATGAGAACTTGTCAAAAATGAGGCCCAGAAATCTCACACTTTCACTCTAAGACCAGTGTCCCACACGACTAGTGTTACTGAATTAAGTTTCATCTTTATAAGTGCAAAATCCATATATATGATTTCTTTGGTGAAAATGTAAAACTGGTGTACACCATCAACTCCTCCAACCTTTTGGTGGTTAATTACAACTGCTGTGTGCTGTTGAAGAATTGGAGGCAGAGAAAAATGTCACATTGTCACACACAAATAGAGAAACATGAAATGGCTTCCTAATCACAGACATTATGCTGGTTGTGACAATATCAAAGGTGGTAATGCCCAGAATGTCCAACTTAGATACAATTTTCCTAATCAAACGTTTTTAACCACTTCCCCTCTCAATATCTGAAGTAGTGACTGGACAAGAGGAGCCGTAAAAAAGATAGGTGCTCATCCCAAGAAATATGTCATACAAGAATATGTATCTAAGTTGTATTATAAACTTGTAGAATGAAAAAGATACACTGGCAGATGAGTACGAATAGCGGGGGAACGCTAATATATCGTAGGTTCGTATGTTTTTAAAAAGTGGCACCCCCCCGCCCAAGTCACCACATGTGCGCATGCACGCACGCACATTTCTATGCTACAACCATCTAAAAACTTGTTGATAACATGACCACTTTTACAAGTAATTGATTAGGTGACCAAGTACATCACTTGGTATACAATTCCACTCACCAACAGCCAAATAAATTCCTCATGTACCCATTGATGGGTTCTCTTCAACGTAATGCAGTACGGCCTCTTCCAGTTTGGGTGTGCGGCATCATCTTGGAGCACCACAGTCATGCCTGCTGATCATGGAGGTACCCTTTCTTAAAACTATTGCGTAATTGTGGGCAGAAAGGTTATGCAATAGAATCAGACATTGCGGAGAGCAATCATGATAAAAGCGATTAGTATCTCTTCCATTACCATGAGCTTTGCCATTCAGAGTGATCATGTTGGTGTATTCTGCAAATGTGTATTCCATCATGTTGCTCTAACACTCATAGACATATGAATGAGACTCGAACCAGGTCAGAGAGATAGGACAGATGTCAAATGACAAGCCAATCCAATGTAACCACCCCCCACCATGACTACCCTGTTGCTTTCCTGCCTAATAAACACGTTTTCAAACAGCTGTAGCATGGAAACTGTATGTATCTGGACATGGGTTTCTATTCAAAATATTATGTACTCACTCTCCTCTACAAGCCCTAGAAGTTTGTAACAGGAATTTCTATTTTTAATAATAAGAGAATTTTTTCATTTCAAGTTAAGTCCATTGTTCATCAGAAGGAGAACTGGTAAAGACACAGTAAAAAAAATCTCTTATGCCGTCTTTCTACTCTATTTCACCTGTTTAAACATTTATCATAGCATTCTATTAAATTGTTTGTGGAACAACTCAACATCTGCCACTTGTGAATACAACCAAACTTTACTTCTTCATTGGCATTATAGTTCAGACCAATTATAAACTACACTCCAAAGGGGTCTGATCACTTTCAGTGCGGTTGCGGACATACAATGTCCTTAGAGAAGAGCTGAATCGTCTGGGGGGTGTAAGTGGTGTCGACCACTGTCAAGAATGTGGTCCTGTTGCTTATCACACTGTGAGCTGTTGTTTTTTACTGCAAAACTTGTGGGAATAAATGCCCCAAGGAAAGGAGTGGTTTCACTGATGCCCTTTATGCCACCTGCAGACAGCTTTTTGTTTCAATTCAGGGTGGTAGTAAGTCTGAAATGTTCTCCCCAACAACACAAGAAAACTGTGTGATTTCAATGCTGGATTCTGACCTCCATCACAGATGTATCAAAGCCAGGGATGAAATGTGGGTAAGAGGGGGTGTGATAACCTTCCCATCATGTGGCACATCTACAATGGCATTGAGTGGAACTGTGATAAAATTTGGTGCCAATGTAACATCATTAATCCATCTTATACTTCACAACTACTTCTTAGCTGTTGCCTGTTTTTCGCATTTGTCAATACCTTGCTGTTTGAAGATTTGCCAAGCCTGAGGGTGATGACATAGGGTTCCATGTTTTTGCACCAATATAGAGGAATGTTGTAGGCACCTTTGAGCCAAATGTCAAACTTATGTATTGCAATGGGAGACAATTACGTGATTTTGAAAAAGTGATACTTTTTGTTACACGGTGTATATGACACAGTCAGAGGCAATAAACTCAAACATAATATTGAGCCAAATTTTCAAAATACCGATGAAACATCATATGGCAAAATGTGTCAGGATATTTTTACCACCAGAAGTTTGCAACATGTGGTACAAAGTTAGTCGAGCAAAATCAGCCAATGAAAAACTAGCAGGGGGACAGATCCATGTGACATGTGCAATGAACTAGGTACTCTTTTGCACAGAAATCTGTGTTGAATGGTCACAGAATTTGGAAAACTAGTAAACTAATACTCAGCCTGATGAACAGAATTTGCCGCAACAATAATCATGGCAACACATTTTAAGCCATTTCCTGCCTTCAAGAGATCTGTCATTACGAGGATAGTTGACCACACAGAACACTTCTGTTCACACCTTTGATGCACTGAGAAACTACAATTTTTAATATATCTACAGAACCACTGAAGAACTGATTAACAACAACAGAGCCATGGGCTACTATCAATATCAAGGCGTAGTAACAGCGAGATGGATGAGGCATCAATGACAACTTGAGCTTCTCCCAGCCCAACCCACTGACTGCTCAAGTAACTAACGAGAATTAAGCCGAGAAATTTCCTTAGCAACCACTGGCATTTCAATTTCTGTACACCACATTATTTTCATGGTAATTTAAACCCTTGGTGAACACGGCTGTCGGCTGTACCGACATGGAAACCAAAGGTTGACAGATGCATTAAGACAATGAGCTCAGTACAATACTAACATCACCACACGACCAATATCAGACTTCATAAATAGCAAAACATTAACCAACTGCAAGTAGCTCTAATTCCATGCATATGTTTAACCAAGGGGAGAGTAGGTATCTAGGCAGAACTGAGGCAAAAGCTTCTTTTTCTATAAGTAAGTCATTTGTATTCTCAGCAGCTTTCTTAATAATAAAGTCCCAGTAACTGGAAGTATATGCATATGTGTTGCTATATTCAAGGCAATGTTATACAGTCACATATTTGCCCAGCTGTTGTATGCATAATGGGACAGTTGTGCTCTATGCAACAGTGCTACACAGTCCAAATAGTGTTTCCAAAGTATGACATTCTACAACTGTCCTTAAGCAAACCAAGATCACCCTTTACAGACTGTAATCTTATATGGGAGTCAGATAACACACTTCACACTGTGTTTCTTCAGAATATGGCCAATCCTATTAAAAACACTTATTGCAAAAAAAAAAAAAGCTCTAGATGTAGATGTCATCACATTATTCTCACTTGGCTCATCTAATTCACTGTTGGTTGATAGTGCAACATGTGTCTGACCTGTCACTCAGTATATGCCTTCAGGTGAAAGAACTTAAAGGTGGGCTACCTCAACTGACAAACTTTAAGGGACTGTACATTACATGAACTGAGATACAAAGTACTTTATCAACTGAACAAGGTGAGGACAATTATCAGCCTAAAGATATAAATCAGATGTTGACTTCCTATGAAACTTGTGTCCCAACATACTCTCAACCT
This sequence comes from Schistocerca cancellata, assembly GCF_023864275.1. NCBI lineage: Eukaryota > Metazoa > Arthropoda > Insecta > Orthoptera > Acrididae > Schistocerca > Schistocerca cancellata. Next base: position 1,104,499,762 of record NC_064626.1, on the reverse strand, counting down.
TCCTCCTGAAAGGTAAGGAGGCATCCTTTCCCACCTTCATAGTGAAGCAAATTTTCTGTGGATAGGATTGACATATTCCAAAACTGTGTGAAAATTCTCACTGTCATGAGGCCACATAATATTGCCACCTACATATCTAAAAAAAGCTGGTGGGTTTTAATGCTGCAGGCTCCATGGCACATTCCTCAGTCAGTACCACATCAAACCGGACTTCAATTAAGTGTACTTGGCATTTGACCTGTATCTCTGTGGGGTTCACAAAATACAAAGAAATTCTGGTAGTATGCAAAGACTGTTAGTGGCACCAAAGTAGTGTCCAGTTCCTAGCGAATGAGACGTAACCTGAAATTGAGGGTAGCAAAGCAAAAGCTGAAATGCTTAACTCCGTTTTCAAATATTCCTTTACAAAGGAATACCCAGGAAAATTACCTCAATTTAATCCTCATACCACTGAAAAAATGGATGAAATAAATATCAGCATTAGTGGTGTTGAGCAGCAATTCATTAAAACTGAACAAAGATCCAGGCTCTGATGGAACCCTGTCAGATCCTATACTGAATTTGCAACTGAGTTAGCCACTCTTCTCACTATAATCTACCATAGACCCTTCGGGGAAAAAACGTGCCCACAGATCTTGGAAAAAGGCACGGGTCACACCTGTCTACAATAAGGGAAGTGATCCACAAAACTACAATCCAATATCCTTGACATCGATTTGTTGTAGAATCTTAGAAAATATTCTGAGCTCAAACATAATGAGGTATCTTTAACAGAATGACCTCCTCAATACTAACCAGCATGGTTTTCAAAAACATCGATGATGTGAAACCCAACTCGCACTTTTCTCACATGACATATTGAAAGCTTGAATCAAGGCAATCAGGTAGATGCAGTGTTTCTCGATTTCCAAAAAGCATTTGACTCAGTACCACACCTACACTTGTCAAAAATATGATCGGAAGGGGTATCAAGTGAAATTTGTGGCTGCATTGAGGAATTTATGGTAGGGAAGACACAGCATGTTATCTTGGAAGGAGTCATCGTCTGATGAAGAAGTAACTTCGGAAGTGCCCCAGGGAAGTGTGCTGGAACCCTTACTGTTCATATTGTATATTAATGACCTCACAGACAATGTTGTTGTTGTGGTCTTCAGTCCTGAGACTGGTTTGATGCAGCTCTCCATGCTACTCTATCCTGTGCAAGCCTCTTCATCTCCCAGTATCTACTGCAACCTACATCCTTCTGAATCTGCTTAGTGTATTCATCTCTTGGTCTCCCTCTACGATTTTTACCCTCCACACTGCCCTCCAATGCTAAATTTGTGATCCCTTGATGCCTCAAAACATGTCCTAGCAACCGATCCCTTCTTCTAGTCAAGTTGTGCCACAAACTTCTCTTCTCCCCAATCCTATTCAATACCTCCTCATTAGTTACGTGATCTACCCACCTTATCTTCAGCATTCTTCTGTAGCACCACATTTCGAAAGATTCTATTCTCTTCTTGTCTAAACTAGTTATCATCCATGTTTCACTTCCATACATGGCTACACTCCATACAAATACTTTCAGAAACGACTTCCTGACACCTAAATCTATGCTCGATGTTAACAAATTCCTCTTCTTGAGAAACGCTTTCCTTGCCATTGCCAGTCTACATTTTATATCCTCTCTACTTCGACCATCATCGGTTATTTTACTCCCTAAATAGCAAAACTCCTTTACTACTTTAAGTGTCTCATTTCCTAATCTAATTCCCTCAGCATCACCCGACTTAATTTGACTACATTCCATTCACAGACAATATTAATAGTAAAATCAGGCTTTTGCAGATGATGCAGTTATTTATAATGAAGCACTATCTGAGAGAAGCTGCATAAATGTTGATTCAGATCCTGGTAAGATTTCAACATGATCCAGAGATAGGCAATTTGCTCTGAATGTTCAGAAAAGTAAAATTATGCGCTTCACAAAACAAAAACAAAAACCATAATATCCTATAACTATAATATCAATGAATCACTGTTAGAATTGGCCAACTCATAGAATTACATGGGTGTAACACTTTGAATGTATATGAAATGGAATGACCATATAGGTTCAGTTGTGGGTAAAGCCCATGGTAGACTTTGGTTCATTGCCAGAATACTGGGGAAGTGAAATCAGTCTACAAAAGAGATTGCTTACAAATCACTCGTGCGACTCATCCTAGAATACTGCTCAAGTGTGTGTGGGGCCCATAACAGATAGGACTAATGGACTAATAGGGGATATTGAACGCATACATAAAAGGGCAGTACGAATGATCACAAGTTTGTTTAATCCATGAGAGAGTCTCACAAAAATAATGAAGGAACTGAAGTGGCAGACTCTTGAAGACAGACGTAAGCTATCTCAAGAAAGCCTATCAATAAAGCTTCAAGAACAGGCTTTAAATGCTTACTCTAGGGATATACTGCAACCACTTTGTATCACTCACACAGGGAGCATGAGGATAGATCAGTATAATTAGTGCATGGAAAGAGGCATTCAAACAATCATACTGCCCATGCTCCATACGTGAATAGAGCAGGAAGAAACCCTAATAACTGGTACAATGAGACGTACCCTCTGCAATGCACCTCACAGTAGTTTGCAGAGTATAGATTTAGTTGTAGGTTGGCATGTTAGTTTTGAGATGTTGCAATGTTAGTGGTAAAGGGTAACCAGATGCCCTTCCTGTCACCACCTCTTCCTCCCTCAAACCCCCACCCATACAGGACAGAAATTTGTACACCCCAGATGTCTGCATCTAATGTTATCCTGTGTGAAATGTTTGCAAATCATGTAACTGAGGCAACACATGGGTACCAGCCCAGTATTCATGTAGTCAGATGTGGAAACTGACTGAAAACCACATTCAGGCTGGCCGGCACACTCACCCTTGTTGTAAATATGTTGGGTGGATTTGATATGAGACTGGCCCACCTCCCTGAATCCTGGAAGCAACATGCTAACACATACAGCCATCCAGATGGATCTTTATATACCTTGTGAAGTATTAATTTCAAATACACATGAGGAAAAATATTAATTTCAAGTTGTTGCTGAGTGATAGTAGATGGGCGGTAAGTCAGGAAAAATCCTTTTCATTAACAGTTTGAGGAAAAATTTGTTACCTGTCATCAACTAAGAACTTCCAAGCTGCCATCCAGCTTTGAGTTGTTGGGAATGCAGTACCCGGAAGACTAAAGAATGTGCTTTGGAGGTGCAACACAGTAGGCCAAACAGCACAGAGACCATAAATCTCTGTTGCCATGCTGAACAAAAAAATACCTTATAAAATGTGTTTGTCAGCCTTTATTTTGTACTCATTGTAGACTGACAGACATATATCTATCATGTGTCTTTCATTGTTTTCAGAAACTGTTAGAGTGTCAATACTATGAGACACAATGCCTCTAATTTTCTTTAAAGAAAATGTAATTTTATTTCTAATCAGTAGTTCATCATTTTCCTTACAAAGTGAAGTTATTTTATTTTCAGTCAACATGTACAGTATGCAGTGTTTTATTAATTTATAAATTGAAACAAGACAACTGGTTATTTAATGTTTTATCATTTAGTATTCTTTGGGTCTTAGCCATTCCTGAAGCAGCAGAACATTATTAACATAATCAGATGTGTATTGCTTGGCACCAGTCACGATATTGCTGGTGGTTAATGAATATTTATGGAGCATTTTCATTTTAGGCCTCTAATGGTGGCAGCTCACACAAGGCAAACTATATAAAAACTTAAACTTAGAACTGGGTTGCAATTACTTATCTGAACATATTAGAAAATGGAATCACCACTATTTATTATCTTAGAGATCCTGTGAAATTATGAAGTCTGAAGACTGGTTGTCTCATCTTTTGGTGGTAGTGATATGATTCTTGTGTGATGATCATCACTGCTGGGTACTGGCCATAGTTCAGAGAGTTCTCTCACTAACTTTTTTCACTTGTAGTGGCATCTAGTGTAGTGTTTGTCTGCTCCCTGCCGAGAATCTTGTAATTGCATTTATATGTGCACACCTGGAACATCCAGTCCGTTTGTTCAGAGCAATCAGGGCAGTGCCAAGACAAGACAGCAGGCAGACATGTCTCATTCAGCCAAGTTCCACAGTGATCAGAACTCATTGCATCATGCCATTTGTTATTATAAAGGTGATTTATGTGTTACATACCTATTGTTACATCTTATCATTTGAGGGAAAATAAAGGGAGGGCAGTATGTCCTCTTGCATTATACACTCAGAACTTAAGTGAAAAACTCAAGAACCAGAGGCTTGTAAGCAAATAGTTGCATACATTTTTTGGTCCTCCAGACTGGATAAGGTGAACAGGCAAAATACCGTGTGGTTATAATTGAGGTGCAGCTACTCAGTGAGGTCCAGAGTGGGCTATAATTATTGTATGGCAGTGAAACTTGGTAAATATGCTAATGCGCTGATGCAGATCTGATTTACACTGGAAAAAATTAGTTCCAGTTTTGGCCACCAGCTGCAAATCTGTCACTGTACATTTTTTTCGACATCTGCACTCTCAGATGACAAGTCGTAATATGAGTGAATTGTATGGCTAATGAGAAGAGTGACTGTGCACTGTTAATAAAATTGTTTTGTGTGAATGACAGCAATCACAGTGCTGCATTGAGAGTATTGCCGACTGAAAGGTCTGAGGAGAGGCCCGATGTCTTTAAATGGTTTAAAGAAAGTGATAATGAAGTTCAAAACATGGAAGACCTTGACATGGCACCTAGAAGGGGAAGTGTGGAAGTTATTTACGAGGTTGCTGTTGCTGTAATTGACCATACAGCATGTGTCGATGGTAGTGTTAATGCTGATGCAGTGTCATGAGAATTGTCTGTCCATCCCATGGTCAAGAGTACAGGAAGTTTTGTGGTCTGTTTTACACTGGTACCTGCACAAGATCCAGATGGTACAACTACTGGAAGCTCAGGATCTGCAACGATGTTCCAAATTTGCTCTATAGTTTCTGGCATGGAGTGAAGTTGGTGACATATAACCGGCCAATATTATACGGACTTACGAGACGCATTTTGCACTACAGGGTGCAGTGAATACAAAAAACTACCAAATTTGGGGTTCTGTTCAGCCGCATGTTTTGCCGAGGAGTCACTGCACTCACTGCATGTGACTGTGTGGCATAGATTCACAAGCGCCTTTATTCTCAATCCATTTTTCTTTGTTGAGAATGCACGCAGAGGGCCTATCAGGTGTACCATGATGTCTACACATAACTGAGACTTCCTTGTACAGCATCCAAGTTCTGCTTTGGAAGAGCACAAATGTGTGCAAACCACTGTTTTTATGAAAGATGGGACCACATCTCCTGTTGCTCGCCCAGTGAAAGATCTGCTTTATGCAAATTTCCATGAATGTGTGATCTCCAGAGGTTTCCCAGATGCATGGCCTGCAAGATCACCTGATCTGAATCCATTTGACTTTTGGATCTGGAGAACTCTACTGTAAAAGGATGCATTTACCAGGGATATGTTTGGGCTCTATCTGATCTGAAGGCCGTTATACAGGTACACGTTGCTCAGATACCACCGGAACTGCTGTGAGAAACTGTTGAGCACATTGTTTAACGATGCAGCATGTTGTCAACAGCTCTGGTGCTCATATTGAACAAACTGTGTACATGGTGGTTAATAATAGAATCAACATTAAACCTTTCTCACTTTGTCACCATGCCCCACATCTAACCTATTATGTATGGAAAGATTTCTATATGCCTTTCTTGCATTCACAGTGCCAGATTTGCATCTGGTGACAAAATTAGAACAAATTAGGGCCCACTTGAGACAGATCAGCTACAGCATTTGCAGTATGCAGAAATTTTTGTGTTGGTTGATGTCTTGGGGCATCATACTCTCACACTCACTTTACACTGTCAACCACAGTGTACAGTGCACACATGGTGTCCATAGTTGAAACATATCAACTTGTTATCCTTCTTTCTCCAAATACCTACATTTCTCTGTGGCTTTGAACTCTGTGTTAGGGTTTCAGTACACGAATTGCTATGAAGTTTGACTTGCAGAGCAAGAGCAGCTCTTGACTTCAGTTCAGATAATGGCAGGAGATCTTGAACAAATCTGGGACCACAGGTTGTTGCCAGCCAGCATTAATAATGTTTACACCACACTGAATGACACAAAAGCTGTAAAATATAAGCCCATGAGCAACTGAAGTAGAGAGAGCTTTTGTGTTAGGCACAATTCTCACTGAGGTGATGGTATATGCAATACGATATGTGGTGCAACTTATGATACGCTACAGAAGCAACCTGCATTGATGGAGTGCATTGAAAAGTAGTTGTAGTGACTTAATTGGTTCACATTGAAGTAACAGCAATATGACACAGATCTCATATCACCAGGCACAATAGCGACTGTTGTATGCTCCACACAACTGTTTCATACAATATGAATTTAATGTTATATATATAAAATAGAAAGAAACATTCCACATGGGAAAAATATATTAAAAACAAAGATTCCATGACTTACCAAACGGGAAAGCGCTGGTAGATAGGCACAATAAAAAAACACACAAAATTTCAAGCTTTTGCAACCCACGGTTGCTTCGTCAGGAAAGAGGGAAGGAGAGGGAAAGATGAAAGGATGTGGGTTTTAAGGGTGAGGGTAAGGAGTCATTCCAATCCCGGGAGTGGAAAGACTTACCTTAGGGGGAAAAAAAGGACAGGTATACACTTGCACACACACACACACACACACACACACACACACACACACACACACACACACACACACACACACACACACACACACACACATCCATCCACACATACATAGACACAAGCAGACATTTGTAAAGGCAAAGAGTTTGGGCAGAGATGTCAGTCGAGGCGGAAGTACAGAGGCAAAGATATTGTTGAAAGACAGGTGAGGTATGAGTGGCGGCAAATTGAAATTAGAAATTAGCAGTGATTGAGGCCTGGCGGATCCCGAGAAGAGAGGATATGCTGAAGGGCAAGTTCCCATCTCCGGAGCTCTGACAGGTTGGTGTTAGTGGGAAGTATCCAGATAACCCGGACGGTGTAACACTGTGCCAAGATGTGCTGGCCGTGCACCAAGGCATGTTTAGCCACAGGGTGATCCTCATTACCAACAAACACTGTCTGCCTGTGTCCATTCATGCGAAAGGACAGTTTGTTGCTGGTCATTCCCACATAGAAAACGTCACAGTGTAGGCAGGTCAGTTGGTAAATCACGTGGGTGCTTTCACACGTGGCTCTGCCTTTGAGCATGTACACCTTCTGGGTTACAGGACTGGAGTAGGTGGTGGTGGGAGGGTGCATGGAACAGGTTTTAACCTGGGGGCGGTTACAAGGGTAGGAGCCCTGCTAGTGTTCTCCACTATGCAGTCTTTCTCATTTGACTGAAAGAAAACTATTTGGTAAAAAAAAGGTGATTTTTTTTTCCACATCTTACAGTCCCACATTACAGCTTGATAATGAACTGCTTTTCTTTCTGCTATTGCCTATAATTATTGTGATACTTTGCAAATAAGTAAACCACTGGGCTTATTTCGGAAAGTCTGCAGGGAAGAAAGTACTTGCTAGTCAACTAACATTTCCTGCATTTAGGGCAGACATGCTGGATAAAAAATATAGTTAACATATTGAAATTGTTTCTAACAGTGGAACGAGACTGATACCTCTTTCCTTTCTCAAGAAAATATGGTATATAATAGAACAGTATTATGAGAAGGAAAGTTGCCACTCACCACATAGCAGAGAGCCGAGTCACAGATAGGCACAACAAAAAGATTTTCACATTTATAGCTTTCAACAATGGCCTTTGTCAACAATACACACACACACACACACACACACACACACACACACACACACACGTGTGACAAAGGCCATTGACCTAAAACTATAAGTGTAAAAATATTTTTTTGTGCCTATCAGCGACTCGGCATCTCCGCTATATGGTGAGTGGCAACTTTCCTTCTCACAATATTGTTGCATTCCATCCTGGATTTTCCACTGTTAGAGATATAATAGAGGTTGCCTGCAATGCACCACCCATGAAACTATTGCTACCTGCTATGTGGATCGCTGCGGATACAAGCCGAAGCTATAAATGAAATGAAGAGACACTGGGAGTCATCAGCTGATAATGCTGATTGAATGTTTTCTCAGTCTATGCTCCCTGGTTTCATGAACTTTGAGACAGACATAAAAGAGATCTGAAAGCAAAATACTGTTACTTCTCAATGAACAGCTGGATGAAGCTGAGGACACATTGGGATTTCCCTTATCATCATGAATTCTTGCATTTCTTCCAACACATTGTCTATCCCTATGCAGTTCACCAACCACTTCTACACTGTCATGGTGATTGATCTTAATTCAGATCAAACAATGTTCCATCTGAGTGCTCCTCAAGCTGGAGCATATACTACTTTATCAAACTTAACAGTTGTAGAAACACAATCATAGCTTTATTAATTTGTAATCATTATTTATATGTGTAACATAGTGAGTTAAGTACCTTGCTATGTGGTCTTACAAAAAAACAAACTTTTCATGGTGGCATTTTTAACATCATTCTCAAACTTTCCCCAGCTTACCTTATTCTAATGAGTAGCTTCTCAGCAGGAGAAATAGCAAAAAAATGTGCCCTGATTTCTCAGAGTAACAGACAATAGTTACTCTAAAACTGTTTGGATTCACTCTGTAGAATTTGTGTTCATGTTGAGAGAGTGCAAGAGAAATCACAGCCAAACTATGTTTGATATTTATAGAATTGTATGGATGCAACCAGTACTACTACTTCTTTATTTTTTTAGATTTAAATAATAAGGTCCTCTTCAGAAGAGCTCATGATTGAAACTGAAACATGATTCGTGCTTTCTTGTTGCTTATTGTATCGCTAGTAGCCTCTCATTTTGTGTTGTCCCAATGGGAAAAAGAGTGTCGTGCGTCTTTGATCGCAATATAACAACAAAAACAATCAAATTTTGATAAAATTATTAAAATAACAATCAAAACAAACAATTATTGATAAAATTATTAAAATAACAATGAAGACAATCAATTATTTATAAAATTACTATACAATTTTATTGCAATGTGTTATATATCATATAGCGTATCATATCGTAACAGTGAGAACTGCGCTGGACACCAAGACAGCGTTAATGGACATTTAAATCACCTGAATTGACTTGTTGTCATGCATGTTGGTTTGCAATACAATGAAAACTGCAAGGGACAATTTTATTGCAATGTGTTATATCATATTGTGTATCATATCGCCTCAGTGAGAACTGCGATGGATGCCAGAACAGCGTTAATGGACATTTAAATCACCTGAATCAACTGGTTGTCATGCATATTGGTTTGCAATAAAATGAAAACTACAAGGGTCAATGCATTCTGATAGCCAAGAAGGTGCCATTCAGGCAGATGGAGGAATTTCTAGGATGATGTTCACATGGGTTAAAATGCAGTTACTGGTCTGTCTGCCTTTGTCTTTCACCCGATTAGAATAAAGGAGCCTACTGTCAAATTATTTGCATTCCTTTGTTCATTTACAGCACCATGCGAGTGATCTGTACCTTCAGCAAGCCAGTGTAGCACACTATCACCTCTGATTTGCATAATAAAGCTGGAGGAATATTCCACATACATTAGGGTATTTTTGTGGTCCTCCATTTCACCTTATGCAATGAGCAGGTTTGGAGTGCCATTGGCTGAGATGTGTGTGCCTCAGACTCAGCTCTGACTAATTTCCTTGACTGTGGTCATACAGAGTGCTTATGGAAGAGGCCAGCATCCCATGGACTCCAAATCATGACAAATAGCTGCTATCATCAGAGTGAAAAGTGGTGGCACACACTTTTCGGTGTATCTATACCTAATTACAAATTATTTAGGGGTAAAGTAGATGACTCAACAGAAGCACTGCATTGTCAAAAGGCATGTGCGTGCAACTCCCCCCCCCCCTCCCCCAACACAGACACACACACACACACACACACACACACACACACACACACAAAAAAAAAAGCACATGCCTCTCTCTCTACATTGTGCTCAGTCAGCTGCCAGCTCTTTATGAGTAAAGAGATGGCAGTCAACTGAGCACAATGTCGGGGGACTGTCGTGCTAATTTGAGTGAGTGTGTGGTTTTTGAGTGAATGTTTTTCCTACAGCTAGAAAAAGGAAGTGCATCCTGAAAGCTAGCCAAGTTCTGTACCTCTTGTCTGTGTGCCTATAGACAATGCAACACTTCTGCCTTTCAGTGAGTCATCTCCTTTATTCATAAATAATTCATATATGGTTACTCTTCAACTTACAGTTAAGTGTTTGGCAGAGGTTTCACAGGATAATTTTCAGACTATTTCTCAGCTGTTCAATTCTCAAATAGCAACTGGCAAAAGTGAACACCTAAATCTCGGCTGTTCCAGTCTCAAATAGCAATGGGCAAAAGTGAACACCTTAATCTTTCTTTGTGAGCTCTTTTTTCTCTTATTTCATCATGAAGGTCGTTACCTCCTATGTAGGTGGCAGTCACAAAAATGTTTTGGCATTCGAGAGAGAAAGTTGGTGAGTATAATTCTGATAAATGATCTTGCTGCAACAAAAAACACCTTTGATTCAGTTACTAACATCCCAACTCATTTATCATATTGGTGTCACTTTCTCCCCTGTTTTATAATCATACAAAATGAGCTGCTCTTTTTTAAATTTATCTCCAGTTCAATTGCTCATGGGTGTATATAGTGACCAATGATGGTTCCATTGTTCCATCATACTTTCTTAAAATGTTACTTCAATTTCTGATTATGTCTCCCTCATTGAGAATAACATCTGAGTTTGGCTTGAGAAATCTTCAGCCAAATTTCATACCTAGTCCAATAACCTACTGCCCCATTCTGAGAAAAAAAAATTGGGTACGTAGTAGGAGGGAACTGTATGATGGCTTTTCCTCCAAAGAATGTTGATGAAAAAGAGAAAGTAAGTTAGTTACTTTCATATTCCACAGATAATCTGTACAACAAATCGTAATGAAGGGGAATGAGTCATTTTATATTCTATAACACATCATGTATGTACGGCTACTAGTTGACCATTTACAAGTCAGATGTGAATTTGACAAAATCAAATGGAAACCCCAGGATGGAATATCAACAATAAAAGGAAAAGGATACATTGCTACTCATTGTAAAGATGAGACACTGAGTTGCAGGCAGACACAACAAAAAGGCTGTTACACATTTAGCTTTTAGCCAAAGCCTTCTTCAGAAAATGAAAAACACACACCACACACACACACACACACACACACACACACACACACACACACACACACACACACACACATCTTGTGCACTTATGAGTGCTATCTCTGGCAGCTCATACTGGAATGCAAATGTCACATGGAATCAAACCAGCAGTCTGGAGAGGGTGTGATAGGGAAAGGGAAAGGAAAAGGGATAGCAGGGTAGCAGGCTACGGGTCAGCAGAGAGAAGAGTGCTATCTGGTGGAGTGTGCACGGACTAGATGGAGGCAATGGAGGCTTGACGACTACCACCAGGTGCAGTGTTGTCAGGAGTCTGTGGGGCAGGGAGCCAGGAGAGAGAGTGGAGGGGGGGTAGGAAAAAGGAGAGGAGCAGGGAAGGGGAAAGAGGGCGGATGAGTTTGCAAGGGGTGGCATGTAGCGAGTGATAGGGGACATGGACAGGGAACACAGGGAGGGGGGGGGGGGGGGGCAGAAACTGTTTGGCGGAGGGTGTTGGGTTGTAGTTTACCATAGTTTCAGACAGGGATAGTTTTGGGAGTGGGTAATGTATGCTGCAATCAATGCACAGCTTTTTATATCAGTATGAGTACACACCAGCTGTCCACCAGGATGCTTTTTATATTCGTATGAATACAAACTAGCTGTCCACAAGAATGAACAGGCCATGAGCAAATCAGACCACCCCGTGGGACAACATGCAGCAAATATAACATGTTTTATTTCCACGACCTGCTTTTCTGAACTTCACAGATGGCAGTTATCCTTATAACACATTCTCCACTCCCAAAACTATCCCAGCCTCATCCTATGGTAACCTACTGTCCTCACACCCTCCACCCAACAGTTTCCACCCCCTTTGTCCTCTCACACCCACTGTGTGCTGTCCCCTGCCAATTCATCTAGCCTACTATCCCTTCCCCACCCCTTCAGACTGCTGGTTTCATTTCATGTGACAGCTGCATTCCAGTCCGAGCTGCTGTTTGTGTGCGCCAAATTTGTGTGTGTGTGTGTGTGTGTGTGTGTGTGTGTGTGTGTGTGTGTGTGTGTGTGTGTGTGTGTCCTCTGCAGAAGGTTTTGGATCTTTATGCTGAGTAGCAACCTGTCCTTTTACTTTCATTGTTTAGATGTGAATTAGTAATTCCTACCCAACACCCTTTGCATATTACATACACATACAGGTAGAGATAGACATTCCTCTATAGAGTAGGAGTTGTCAAGGAGAATCTTTCTCATTTTTGTTTTAAAATTTAGCTTTGTCAGACATTTTAGTTCCTTTGGTATGAGACCAAAAAATTGGTGCAGTATTGTGCAATCCTTCTTATGTCAAAGTCAACCTTAATGAGAAATAGTGGATATCTTTTATTTTTCTGCTGATATTGTAATTATGAATATTATTATTCCTTTGAACTTTTGTGGGTCATTTACAACAAAATTCCCGAGGGAATTCATATATTACGAAGCAGTAGTCAAAATGCCTTACTCCTTAAACATGTCTACAAGATGATCGTGGGTGAGCAACACATATTGTTCTTACAGCATGTTTTTGAGCAATAAAACATGAGGACACAGAGCCTGCATCACAGCTATGTATTCCCTCCATGTCAACAGAAATTGCAAGGGATTTCTGACAGTCTTTCAGAGAATGATTGTGATGGCTGGCACAGAAAGTGGGTCACATTCACGTACCTACAGGCAACAAAGACGATATATTGATACAAAGTGGTGTGCCATGGTGTTGGTAGATATCTACAAGTAGTGAGACTCATCAGCCCAGGAGACCTATTCCATGCTTCTAACATCCACTAGTAGTGTTCTTGTACTACTCAGATAACGTGTGGTATCTGGAGGTATACGTGTGGGACAGTGGCCTCTGCACCTATGATAAGGTGGGTCTGGGTGGTATGGCTGCTCACTGTGTGTGTGTGTGTGTGACTATACGGGCACTCAATGGCAAGATTATCAGCACTCTGACAGATTTTAAAAGAAACGAATGTGAATAAAATTGTTAAAATTATAGCATACAGTGAAGATGGGACCTACGAAATGACACTCTTGCACTCACTCCCACCCTCACTCACATTTATTCACACATTCACTCTATTCCCATGCCTTACAACAACAGAGAAAGGGTGCAAGTTTCTATAACAGGGATTAAAACACAAGTGAAATGACAAAGGAGCTAAAACAACAGAGCACATAAAGGTGACCAGCTGACTGTTTACAAAAACATATGCAAGCCAGTCACCCTGTCAACCCATTAAAACCATCTCCCTAAAATCTTGGGAAAAATAGAGGGCAGGTCTGTTGGCAAATCTGCCTCTACCCTCTGGTCTGAAAATAAAACACACCCCAATAAAATGTGACACACTGTGATCTGGGTGCCACAAGCACCACACACTGGAGCAAGAAGCCATGCATCATAAGACTGTGTTCTATGTGAACAAGTGTAAAAGTAAGGAGGACCTAATCCCATCGACATGGTGATACATCATGGTGCTGTCACTTCCAGCAAGACTCTGCATTTCAACAGCAAGACTTTAACATGCAGGGTGACAGCACACCAATCTAACTTAGGGTCACGATATGCCTCCTTGGCTGATACATCCACCCTTTCATTCGCTGTGACGCCCATGTGCCCTGCCAACCAGCTGAAAGACATCTCCTTCTGCAGCCTTGTAGTTGGAGGAAGGCATCCTGGATATTTTGGACAACAGATGGGTACAAGAGTTGCAGAGAATGAACGGCACTCAGAAAATCAAAACAGACAAGTGAATTAGTACTCAAATCCTGTCTCATCTGCTCCAGTGCCCGCATTGAAGACAGTAAAGTCTTGAGGTAGACAGACCTAGAGGAAATGATCAGGGAAAACAACAGAGTAACCAATGGAGTCCCCCTGTTTTGTTCCATCTGTAAAGACAGCTGCAAAGGTATGGTGCACAGTTAAAATGTCCTTAAATAATGTACTAAAAATATGCAGGAGTGCAACATATCCTGTACTGCACTAAATCTAAAATAACTTTGGCCCTCTACGTAATAAGAATGCAGGCAGTTTAAACCCTGGATTTGGGTTGTACGTTCTCCACACCAATGACTTCAGCACACGCTGCACTTAGATACAAAATGGCCTTGTTGCCCATGGGCAATTGAAGAAAAGATGTTCCAGAGGCAGATGAGCAACAGTGTGGTGTGCAGGTGAATTTGGAGATGTGAGGAACTTAAAAGCCTGATGCATCATGAGGAGTTGGCTTCAGAGTAAGTGGTGCTTCACCAGCTTCAGCACAGAGACTTGGTATGGGGCTGGTCCTATAAGCACCTGTGGCCAGCCTAATTCCCTCATGATGGAGAGTGTCAATGATCTTCAGATAAGAAGGCCTCACCAATCTGTACATTGTGCCCCACACACCAAAGCCCTACAAAACTGGAGCAGATGTGCCCTGTCCCCTCCTCAAGACCTGTAGCTAAAGGCCGTTTATGATATTCAGTGCCTGCAGGGTTCTGGCTTTCATGTCTCTCAGGTGTGGCAACCATGACTACTTGCAGAAAAAATGAGGACTAGAAATCTGGCTGAGTCTTTAAAAAGGAGAGTGGTGTCCTTCATATGCAAGGCAGTAAGTTAAAAATATGGTGATAACAGTTAAAATGAATGCACATGCCCGCACACCCACAACCTCCCCCCCCCCCCCTTTCTCCCCTCCCCCCCCCTCTCTCTCTCTCACTCTCTCTCTCTCTTTTGCAAAAAACCGGAAACCTGTCTTTGCAGCCCACTCTTCTAATCTCTGCATTGTAAGTCGCAACTGGCCAGTTGCTATTGCAACACTGGAGAAGGAACAGAAAACAGCAAAATCGTCTACAAATAAGGAGCTTTGTACAGGAATCTTTACTGTAGATGTGACACTGTTTACAGCTTTGACAAAGAGAGTAATACTTAAAAGCCTGCCCTGAGGGAAACCATTTTCCTGCTCAAAACAGTCTGACAGTGTGTCACTTGACTCTGGTTATGGCAATATTCCCCATGGAACTACTCACAGTAGACCATGACACAGTGGTGTTTGAAACACTTACGGACCTTGGTAATAGAACTTCGTGCAGTGAGTGCCCATGATCTGAGCTATGTACTGATATAACACATCTTGTCCACCTTGCACTCCACTTTCACAGTAAAGGCCTGCACACTGGCTAACAACTTCACATCACATCATATCACATCACATCACATCACACCACATACTGAATTATCCCATTCACTGCTGCAATAGGAGTATTCTACATCAAATATTGCAGCTACCTCTAATTCCATTTCTCATTAGCATGTATAGCACACACTGAGAATTATTGAAAAATAACCTCAATATTCAGTTTCTAAACTAATAGAATGTCAACTGTATATTCTATGGGAGTGCAACAAAAGTTTAACTGTGAGGGTGACTATAAATTACGTGACTGGATTCTATGTGGTTATCTTTGTGTCAGGCTGTGTGAATAGGCATGCTACTATGGAAGTCAATAGTATTAACATGCTGATACGTTCGACTTTAGATACATGTACACATAACTCTTTCGCTGCTTGTCAACATCTGTTTGTTAAAGGTATATGACAGAGTGACTCCAGAAAAAACATCGACAGTCATCCGACGGATACGTTTATTTGACTGGACTGTTAAAGGGTGGAAACGCAAAAATTATTCAGTTCAATCACCAAAAACTCTACTTTGAAATGGAATGTAACATTGACGTTACGTATCACAATTAAGATTATATTCAACAGTTTATGGATACGCAGGTCTTCACCGATTAGTATATTTTCTATCACATAGCCAAATGGTAAAATGACATAGCAATGGCATTCCGATTCTAAACAACCGCTACGTCGTACGTAGGTTTGACATTAACCGATAGATGTCAGCAGCGAAGACGCATT
Organism: Schistocerca cancellata; assembly: GCF_023864275.1. Taxonomy (NCBI): domain Eukaryota; kingdom Metazoa; phylum Arthropoda; class Insecta; order Orthoptera; family Acrididae; genus Schistocerca; species Schistocerca cancellata. The sequence goes on along the minus strand of NC_064626.1, from coordinate 1,104,483,511 downwards.
GTGCTCTCTTTCGGCAATTTTGAATACTACGCCCATACGGAGCCATTTTATAAGAAATAACTAATTACGCAGTATGTTAATTGTCAACTAAGAAATTGTAAAGGCCACATATGCGATCTTGATGATCCGACGACTTTTTCCAACATATGGAAGCTAAACGTGCAAATTCGAGTACTTGGTTGCATTCGCGCCATTGAGCCGAAATGGAGGAGGATCGAACATCGGAAACTGTCGTGCTCCCGGACATGTCCGAACCTCTTACGAATGAATCCGAGGAACATGGTGTTCTAACTTCGGATGCTCATCAGGCAGTGGCTCCAGTATCAGTTCCAGTTGCCTCGGTACCTGTTTCATTGCCTGTTGGCTCATTAATTGGTGTCGCAAGTTCGGGGACGTTCAATGTTATCACTCCTGACCAGCTGGTATGTACATCTTATTCTGCAGTTCACTCTATATTGCACACTCAGGTGCGTCCGAATTTGTCGTCTGCTGTGACTTTAATTAGACAGTATTGTACTTGTTGACAAAATACTTGCAATATACGATGCGTCTCTAACAACCGCGTCGGCTTCGTAATATTTACTGTGTAAGGAGAAAATATTTGCTTTAGACTAGTTTGTGGATGGTCATAGCAGTTCGAGAATTTCGGGAGGCAGCGTATGACTTACACGACGAAGAAATATATGCAAGGACAAATGCGAAATATACGCTGTTAATCCGCAAAACAAATACTTGACGTAGAAGTAATGGTTCATGTTTGACGCGTCTAGCCGTGTTGCTGCGGCGTCATAAGTTTCAAAATCTTACTTGTGATTTAAGACTGTGCTAATATTTTACGTGCCTGTTGTATGTAACCTGCACACTGCAACGAAAACGCAGTTTGCAACATTGTTATTGCTGATTAGAGACTTCCGTTATTTCAGCTGGCCGGTTCAACACAGTTCAAACCTCATGTGCTGTGTGTGGATAACAGTTTCATATGTGATACGCGACAAGAAAAGGATGCCGACTCCATTAGAACCTGGGTAAGATCACAGGTATGTGCATGAAACTTGGTGGCGAAGGTTCACTCCTTGGTTAGCTTGCTATCTTTCCTGGTATTTGAAACAGTTTTGCATGAAATTGGTTCAGTGGAAGTTGGCCTTTAATTTAACCTATCTATGTACTCTTATATGCTCATATTTGCTGGAAACTGTGTTGATGCCCAGTTGGCCTAAGTTGCATTTCTTATTTTCTTTTGTAAAGAACTGTCGGACATTAAGTTTAGGGAGCTGGCATAGCCACCAGAGTCTTCCCCATACATCCCTTCTAGTGATGGGAGAGAAATGGAGAAGGGCAGTCAAGTGTCTTTGGATCTTTGTTCTGAATACTTTTTTTACTGTTATTGTTCATTGAGGCTGTTGAATTTAGTTTGTTCCTGTCATTAATGTTTGATTCTCCATAAATTTTCTAACAAATATTTAATACATTGTAAACTATATTGTTTCTGCAGATTTTATCACACACTTCAGAATTAAAGAATTAACAGTATTGCAAGTTTAATCAGTGATGACAGCACACAATATATAATTATGTGAGATCTTAAACTTCTCTACTACTCGGGTTCCTCTTTAGTGTAGTGAACAGAGCAGAGAATGATGAGAGGACTAACTAGAGTCTGTTGCATCACGGGGGCAGCCACATAAAATGTGGAAGGTTGTTATCCATCAATGGAGCGAGCGTAATTGACTAACAGCTATAGAGGTGAATAAGATCCAGCAAAATAAAATAACATTCATAGTTAGCTTTACATTTATCCATTCATTATATATGAAGTATAACTTGTTCAAACGAAGGCCAGCAGAAGACCAGAGTTACTGCATCTACATCTTCCTCTATTCTATGCAAACTATTGTGAAGTGCATGGCATAGGGTGGATCCCATTGCACTTCTTAGTAGTCACTACTATTTAACATTGAGGAGACTAATTGTAATCACATGAATTCAGCAGAAGGAATAACTTGTGAGTTCGAGTGCTACCAGTATTCCATTTGGCACAGTGACTGTGCCTCAGAATAGGGCATAGTGATAAAGCAGCTCCTCATATGCCACACGTTTCTCTAGTCAGTGCTAAGCAACACTTGTGATGGTATTAGTGACCCCACTGGACAGTGGATGCCTGGAAAAAGTGATTTTGGTGATGAGTCAGGCTATACTCTTGGCCAATCCCATTGAATGGTTTGGCTTTGGTGAGTACCTGGAGAACGTTATGTGCCATCATATGTAGTGCCAATGGAGAAGGGGGTGTCTTAATATGGGATGTTTTTCATGGCTACTGCACTTATGAAAATGCTAAATCCAGATGGATGTGCATGTAGAGGATCAGTTCAGAGATAGCGTATCAGTGACAATGCATTGTCATAAAGTAGCACCTGTGAGACTATGATTTGTGGACAATAACATCCTTGAAATGGATTGAATGACCAGAGTCCTGATCTGGACCTGATGGAACACCTTTAGGATGAGTTAGAACACAACTTCACTCCAGACACGAGTGTCTAAAACCACTACCTTTTCTGGTTATGGTTCTTGATGAAGAATGGATTGCTATTCCTGCTAGGTAACATCCTGACAACCAGTGATACATTTTGACATGTTGCCTCATTATTTTCAAGGCATGAAGGTAATGTATTGCTGTGCATGGCAAATTTAATCCTTACTTAGTGGGCTTAAGTTGTGCCTAGCCCAGTATACCATTATTGAAGCATACGACAGAGCCATGTGTCCTTGGGAAATTGAAAGACCTGTAGTTTCCCCTTCTGTTAGCCATGCCACAATATTAACATAATTGGCCCTTGTTAAGATCAGACCAGAGAAATAGTTTGTCAATGCTGTTGTCCCTGCAAATACTGAAAAGGCTGCTGTCCCTCTTTCAGTACAATGTGTTAGGCTTCCGTACTGGAACCCACTTGATTTGGTTGCACACATGGCATGATTTTCTGTAGTATTGAGGCACTTAAGTGATCCCACTGCAGCAATGGCAGTAAAAATGTTCCATATAACATGCCAAAGACAGAGAGAGAGAGAGAGAGAGAGAGAGAGAGAGAGAGAGAGAGAGAGAGACATAGACATGTGCTTCAAACACAAGTTTTTATTCTGAATGTTAAAAAATTTGTCATAAATATTGACGTTACATTTTTAATAAGCTGTTAAGTAACTGATTATTTCGAATTAAATTATCTTGTGGTTATGCGAGTTGTTTTTCGAATAATATGTAATTTTGGTGTTTTATATTCTGTGACATTCCATCATAATTTCTAAAATTGTTGGGGAAGTAGCAACAAAATGACTGTTCATGCTGGTATCAGACTGTAAGAGTCTGATGATACACTATCTGACTTTCGGAAAAATATCTACACAATTCCAAAGATCACAAGAGCCAACAAGTGCGAGAATTATCGCACAATCAGCTTAACAGCTTTTGCATCCATGTTGCTGGCAGGAATAATACACAGAAGAATGGAAAAGGGAATTGAGGATGTGTTTAATGACAATCAGTTCACCTTTAGGAAAGGTAAAGGCACTAGAGGCAATTCTGGCATTACAGTTGATAATGAAATTGAGACTGAAGGAAAAATCAAGAAACGACCATAGGATTTTTCGACCTGGATAGTGTTAGACAATAGAAAATAGTGCAAGATGTTCGAAATTCTGCGAAAAATAGTGATTAGCTATGGGGAAAGACAGGTAACAAACAATATATACAAGAACCAAGAGGTAATAAGAGTGGAAGACCAAGTATAAAGTGCTTGGGTTACAAAGGGTGTAAGACGAGAATGTAGTCTTTTGCCTCTACTATTCAAACTGCACATCGAAGAAGCAATGAAGGAAATAAAAGAAATGTTCAGGAGTGGAATTAAAATAAAAGGGAGATTCACTGATGACATTGCTGTCCTCAGTGAAAGTGAAGAACAATTAAAAGGCTGCTGCATGGAATGGTCTACTGAGTACAGAACATGGATTGACAATAAATAGAAGAAAGACAAAACTAATGAAAAGTAGCAAAATTGAGAAACTAAACATCAGGATTGGTGATCACAAAGTAGATAAAATTAAGGAAGCAATAAAATGACAAATGGAGCAAGGACATACATAGCAGAATTGGCACTGGCAAAAAGGCATTCCTGACAAAGAGAACTCTACTAGTATCAAACATAGGCCTTAATTTGAGGAAGAAATTTGAGAATGTAGGTTTGGAGCACAGCATTGTATGGCAGTGAAAGATGGATTGTAGGAAAAGGAATGTGTGGGAACACTTCAAGATGAAGGGACAGGAGGTAGGACATCAGAGAATAACTTTCGTTGTACTAGAGGAAGCTTTAGAGGTTAAAATTTGTAGAGGAAGGCAGAGATTGGAATACATCCAGTAAGTAATGGAGGACGTAGATTGCAAGTGCTGCTCGGAGATGAAGAGGTTGGCACAAGAGAGGAATTTCCTGCTTGGCTACCACGTGGCCCCAGCCTTGGCAGCATTTTTTTCCTTCCGTGCTGCATGTCTGTCCTCTTGCTGTTCTTTTTCCCCTCCCTTGGGGAACATGTCTGGGACATTATTGGGAATGTTCTGCATTGTTTCACTGACTTACAGAACAGTCTCACCTTTGTTTTTTCCCTCCCTTTTCCTTTCTTTGTTTCCCTTCTCCACTTGTTCCTCCGCTTCAGCATTTGAGGTTCCCCTTTTTTGTCTTCCTCTCTATGCACTCCTGAAGGCCGGCCCACACATCTGACGTGTAACACATGACTGGGTAACGTGTAATTCCCAGCTCTGGGTCAACAGGTAGGGTTCGCATGTACCCCCTGGTACAGGCAAAGCCCAGGGAGGGTTGATTGCCTGAGCTGCAACCTCTGGTCCCCCTGTCAAGTGTTCGGGAGGTGTGACCTGAGGTATGAACAGTCATCTAAGGCGGGTGTGCCCCCTTGTGAAGGGAGCCCCCAATTGGAAGTAGCGCGCCATTGGAGATGCTGGCAATCGTGGGGATTTTCTTGCAATGAGTTGATAATCTTCCCAGTCAATGTCTACTAAACGTGAACATAATGTGGTTAATTATTTATTATTTAGAAAGGTGTTCCTGCAATTGTCAGCCCTGCAAAATCCTGCTCTTGTTTACAGAGTGGCACTTTGCTTTTGGAGACTACTTCTGATTATCGAGCATAACAACTGCTTGCTGCCTCACTTCTACATGGCTACCCTCTTCGTGTTGAGGCCTGTAGAACTTTAGAGTTCTTCCCATGGTGTAATTTACACCAAGCTGCTCAACTGTCTGAGTCCGAAATCCAATCTTACCTCTCTGATCAGGGTGTCATTGCTGTCCATTGTGTAATGAAAAAGATTCCTCCTTAGTGTCCACCCGCACTCTTTTTCCTCACCTTTGATAGTGGTGCTGCCATCCAAGATTAAAGAAGGCCATGAAATTATCAGTCCAGCTGTACATTCCGAACCCGATGCACTGCTACCAGTGTCCTTGTTTCAACCACACTATAACATCTTGTCGACACCCAGCCAAATGTGTAATATCTGGTAGGGATGCACATAAAGGCGATTGTCCACCTCCTCCTCCCCACTGTACCAACTGCAATGGTGGCTGTGCTGCCTCCTCTCTGGAGTGTCCTGTGTATCTTGATGAGCAGGCTGTCCAAGAGATTTGGGTAAAGGAAAAAGTTGCTAGCAAATTAGTGGCTAGTCACAAACCCTGTGTTCTCCCGTCTGACACTTGTAGTTCTGTTCTTGTTACCCCCTAGCTTCATGAAGGACATGGCCACACAGACATGCGACCTCGAGTTTGGCTCTGAGGTTGTGAAATCGCCTAGTGTCAAGGTATCATCGCCACCATTCCCCCTCCCCCCTCCGTCCAGCTGTGTAACAAACCGTCACTCTCTTGCCTCAAGGGGTAAAGCCACCAACTACATAACTGGTAGGCTGGAAAGAACAGGAGTAGTACTTCTGTGTAGACTTCATCCCTCCCTCCAGCCAAACACCACCCGAGTCTTCCCCTAACCAGAAAGGCTCATAGAAGTCCACCAAAGGCAAGCAGTCTTCTCCTTCGCCAACTCTAAGATCCTCTTCGATGGTGCCGCCACGTGGTACATTAGCTTGGCCAGCCTCCATATCGCCGGTGCACACCATGAACTGTTTTCATTGTTGGACTCCACAGACTGACCGCACAAGCAAGCCGATGCTTCTGTGGACCTCATGGAGCAGGATCCTCCTGCTTCTGTGCCCTGTAGTGGCAACTCCACACGGGCTGTCACTCAGCAGCCTCAGGTGACACACCTACATTTCTTCCTCCTCATGACTGTCCACCAATGGAACGTTCACAGCCTTCGGTCCCACAAAGAGGATTTATGGCTGCTTTTAGCATCCCCTTGTACTCTGCCTTAGGAAACGAAATTGTGCCATCAAGACTGCTTTGAGCTTTCACATTACTTACCAATTAATTTTGACCTTCCCCCTGAGGTTGGCATTCCATCTCATGGGGCCGTCGTGGTTCTCATACTGGATGACATTCATAGTCAACCCATCTCCCTGACTACCCATCTTAAAGCTGCTGCAGTTCGCCTTTTCCTTCCCCACCTGACTCCCTCTGTACCATTTATGTCCCTCTGTCATTCGATGTCACCAGGGCAGACTTCCTTCAGCTTATTGGGCAGCTACCTCCCCCACTTTTGCTACTCGGTAACTTTAATGCGCATCATCTCCTTTGAGGTTCTCCCAGGCTCTGTCAGAGGTGCAGATCTTCTTAACCTCTTCTGCCTTAACACCGGAGCACCCACGTTCCTTTCCAACTCTTCACACACCTATTCCCATTTGGACCAATCCTTTTGCACGGCCCAGCTTGCCCATTGTCTTGAGTGGTCTGTTCTGACACCTAAACGAGTGACCATTTCCCGTGTCCTATCCATTTGCTGACTCCTACCCAATCCATGTGCATGCCCAAATGGCAGCTTATCAAGGCTGACTGGTGGCTTTAGTCCGCCCTGGCGACCTTTGAACAAGATTTTCCAAGTTGTGGTGACCAGATGGAATATCTCGCAAACATTATCCTTACTGTTGCAGAATGTTCCATTCCTAGCTCTTTCTCTTTACCACGTCATGTCCTAGGCCCTTGGTGGACTGAGGCATGCTGTGATCCAATTAGAGCACGGAAACTTGCTCTCCGCAGTTTTAACTGTCACCTTATAATGGAAGACTGCATTCATTATAAACAGATATGCGCAAAGTGTTGTTTCATTCTTCAGGATAGCAAAAGAGCTAGCTGGATTTCATTCATTAGTTCTTTTAACAGCTCCATCCCTTCCTATATCGTGTGGGCCAAACTCGGACAGCTCTCTGGGACCAAGATCCATTCCCCATTTTCCGGCCTGACAGCAGACAATGTTATTGTGGACCCTATTCCGATCTCCAACACCTTGGGCCACCATTTTTGCTGACGTTCCAAGCTCTTCCCACTTTAACCCTGCCTTCCTCCATTAGAAACTAGCGGAGGAGGCTCAGGCGATACCCTTCTCTTCTCCAAATCGTGAGTTCTACAATGCCACCTATACTATGAGGGAGCTAGATCGTGTTCTCAGTTCATCTCGATTCTCCGCCCCACAGCCAGACACCATCCGCATTCAGATGTTGCACCATCTTTCTCTTGTGGGCAAGCACTTTCTGCTTAACACGTACAACCACATCTGGGCAGAGGGCACATTTTGTGTGATGCCACTTTCATACTCATGCCTAAGCCCGTTAAGGACAGAAACCTTCCTTCTAGGTACTGCTCCATCCCTCTTACCAGCTACTAGTCTCGCAATTTACTGACGAATGCACAGTGTGGATTTAGTGTGTGGTGTTCTGCAGTTGACCATCTTGTTATTTTGTCCACCCATCTCATAAGAGTTTCTGTGGCAATCCCAGACTGTGGCAGTGTTTTTGATTTGGAGAAGGCCTACAACAGCTGCTGGAGAACTGGTATCCTCCGTACTCTTTACATGTGGGGCTTCCATGGCTGCCTACCAGTTTCCTTCAGGCATTTTTAAGATAGTTTTCAAGATGCCTGTGGGTTCTGCCTTGTCGGACACCTTTATCCAGGAAAAAGGTGTGCCTAAGGGTTCCGTCCTGAGTGTCTTCCTCTTTGCTATCACCATTAACCCTGTAATGGCCTGTCTCCTGCTGGGCATCTCCGGCTCTCTTTTTGTTGACGATTTTGCCATCTATTGCAGTTTTCCATGGAACTGTCTCACTGAGCAATGTCTTCAGCGATGTCTTGATCATCTTTACTCCTGGAGCATCGACAATGCCTTCAGATTTTCCACCGACAAAACCGTCTGTATGAGTTTCTGGTGATGCAAGTGGTTTCTCCCACTATCTTTACATCTTGAGCCTGTTGCTCTTCCGTTTATTGAAACTACGATATTCCTTGGGCTCATGCTCGATAGGAAATACTCTTGATCCTCCCATGTGTCTTACCAGGCAGCCCACTGTATGCGGTTCCTCAATGGTACTTCCTTAGGTGCCGATTGAACCACCCATCTCCGTTTGTATCGGTTCCTTGTCTATTCGAAACTAGACTATGGGTGCTTTGTTTATGCGTCTGCATACCCATCCCTCTTATGCTGTCTAAACACTAGCCATCATTGTGGCATCCATTTGGCTACGCGCGCCTTTTTACACTAGCCCGATTGAGAGTCTGTAGGCTGAAGCTGCTGAACTACCTCTGTACTACTGCTGTCACTTTCTCCTCTGCATATATGCATGATGAAACTTCCTGGCAGATTAAAACTGTGCACCAGACCGAGACTCACTCGGGACCTGTCCTGAGTTCAAGTCTTGGTCCGGCACACGGTTTTAATCTGCCAGGAAGTTTCATATCAGCGCACACTCCGCTGCACAGTGAAAATCTCATTCTATATGCATGCTCTTTGTCTGCCATGCGTGGCCACCCATCCTGTGCCTCCTCCTTTGATGACTCCTTTGATTATCAGTATGGGGCGCGTCCCTCTTCTGTTACCTCCTGTAGTCTGTTTTCGGCACTTGCTACGACAACTTAACTACACACTACCAGCAACTTTCCTGGTGGGTGTTAACCCTTCACCACCTTGGCCTTGTGAAGTAGCCCGTGTTAACATTGGCCTTCATTCGCTTCCTAAGGATACTACTCCAGCCTCAGTCTATCGCCTTCATTTTCACGACCTTTGCATGGAAAGTTGTGATAATACCTTTGTATATACTGATGACTTTCTGACAGATTGTGGGTCAGGTGTGCTTTCATCATTGGCACCCGTGTCTTTCAATATCTGCGTCTGGTACACTGCTCAGTATTTACAGCTGAGCTCTTCGCCTTATATCAAACTAGTAAATCCGGCGACACAGACTTTTAAATTGTGTCCTCTGCTCAGACTCACTCGGTGCCCTTCAAAGTCCATTTGTGCTGTACACTGCCCATCCCTTAGTGCAGCGGGTCCAGGAAAACTGTCACTTGTCACTCTTGATGGAGCCAGTGTGATGTTTCTATGGGTTCCTGGTCATGTCGGTCTGCCAGGAAACAAGGCTGCTGACACTGCCAAGGCTGTCGTCCTCTTACCTTGGCCTGGGAATACCTATATTCCCTCTGATGATATCTGTGTTGCTGTCTATCAGGAGGTGGTGTCCCTTTGGCATCACCAATGGTCCTCCCGTCACGGGAATAAGCTCTGGCTTATTAAGCATCTCCCAGCGGCTTGGATGACCTCATTTCGGCCCTCCCGCTAGAGGTCATTTCAACTAGACTGCATATTGGGCACTGCCTTTTTACCAATCGTCTTTTGCCAAGTGGCGCTACCCCATCACTTTGTACTCATTGTGCCAAAGTTTTAACTGTCAACCACTTCCTGATGGAATGCCTATTTTTTTAACTGTTTACATTCCCATTTGGGTTTGCCGTCTGATTTATTGGCTGTTTTAGCAAATGACTTGCGGGCTGTCGACCGCTTTTTACTTTTTATCTGCCAAAGCAATATGGCAAAGGCCATTTAATTTTTAATTTTGGACCTCCGTTTCTGTTTGGTGTCTTTTTAGCCCTTTTTCCACATATCTGTTTTTAGTTGTCTTCTATTCTGTCAATTGGGACTGACACACAGTCATTTTCAACTTATCTCTGTCTTCGTGTTCTATAGTTTTCACTTGGGCGCGTATGACCCCAGTTGTTTTTTGTGCCTTAAGGTAAAACAAAACCAAACAGGAGTGGAACTCGTGGTGGGCTGCATCAAACCAGTCAGAAGACTGATGATACAAAAAAAAATTCCACGAAGCATTCTGTTCCATCCTATTTGTTCTTGAAACCCTGGCAGGCACTATGTCACTACTACAGTTATTTATTCTCCAATTTTTTTTTATTGCTTGCTAAGTAATGAAAGAGATGAGACACCAGTTCAAAAAGGAAAACAAGAAAATGTATTTCCAGGTATCTATAATTTAAAGAATTTCTTCATATTTTGTCTTCCACAGCAGTCTGCTATGCAGTGCTGACATGTAGTATAGAATTCTTTTTCTGTAGGTATATGTTTGTTGCTTGATTTTTTCCTTTTTAAGTATAGCATTATAATGTAGTAGTCCATTTCTGAAAAAAAGGGTACTTATTATATTGATTTTGCTTTAAAATTAACAGAAATTTTATTCTAAGTATTAGTATTCTGTATTGCTTAAATCTATTGAATATTTACTGAGAAAGGCACTCAATTTCAGAATGGCGAGCTTAAAGCAGCACACATTGTTATTCAGAGTGATCCTGTGGTTGATGAACAACAAACTCCTACAACACAGGCTAATGGATTGGCAATGCGAGAGATGCCTCAAACATCCTGGACAGAATCTGCTAATATGCCTATTCTTCCTGTTAGGTGTAAGGTAAGTCTTTGTGATATGTAATGGTTGATAAACATAGTTTTCCTCCCTCTTATTTGAGTAGTGGCTAATTTCAACAAGATTGTTAAAGTTTCATTCATTCCTTCCTTCTTGAAATGTGCATCATGTTCTTTTATTGTTTTGAGGTGAAACTGTGTTAAATCTTCATACAACTAAAATTCGAAGGAATCTACAATTATCAGAGGTAATGCTGACCATCGTGAACAAAAGTAAAAGTGATCATGTGCATGTAAAAGCTATGAAACAACTATTTTATTTATTTATCTTTTGCATCCTCATCAATATATGTTTAAACTTGTTAGAGATAATTGCATGTTATCAGCCAAAAATAATTTTTGTACTTGTGGAATTAGTTTTTATGAGAGATATGCAATCATCTCCATAAAGTTGAGTCACCTGTCTGAAAATGATCTAAACCTTTGATGTATGAAAACTTCAGTTACCATCGTCTGAAACCACCACTACCACAATTCAGTCCAGTGATTAGAAAATATGGGAATGATTATTCACTTGCGTCTAGTGATGAGAGTATGAGTAATAAAATTGACATCATAATGTTATCCTCATCTTCTCTCAGCCAAATTTGCTAGATTTACATGCTTACTGCAATAAATCCTTCAAAAGGTGTATGCAGTTCAAATCAGAATGATGAAATATGTTCAGTAAAAATTATTTCCTTGGAATATCTCCAACTTGCAGGACTTGCAAGTAACTTACAAATAAGTCCATGAAAAAGATTATTAGGAATCAGCAAAGTTGTAAAATTTGTTTTAAATTGGTACCATCTGAACTCCTGATTTTCTAGTGCTTCCCATTAGTGTTGCTACATGGGGGGGAAAAAAATTATCTGGTTTGGCCCATTTCTCGTAGCATCTATGTCCACCAGAATTTGCATTTGCAGCAGAAAGTTAGTTCATGAGTTCAAAGGATGAGAAAAATGTTTCATAATTGTTGAGAGTGCAGTTTCAATTATTTTTTCTGTGATTTACTTAAATAACTTTTAGCACATTTGCTGCCATCATTATTCGTGCTCAATTGTCTTCAGTTATTTTTCAGTTTAATAAAACCAAGTAATAATAGTCTAACATTTTGTGAGTATTATTTAAGGATGAGAAATTGAAAATTCAACAGGTTATGGGCCTCCGTTCTAAAACAATCAATCTTCCTCTTTGATGTTAGACACAACCACTGAATTGCTGGTCCTAGAGTTCTTTTTTGGTAACTTAACACTTCAGTTAGCCCTTTTGTGACTAGGGTTTCCACAACAATGCTATGTACCATAGAGTCTGAAATGCTGTAAGGGGGGGGGGGGTGGTATATCTTCATTTTTGCTTTTCCCGACAACTCCATTCAACGTACTCATCATCCAATAGCTTATTTTTCACGAAACTGAGTGTCAAGACTTTCTTTCATTGGCATTTTGATTGCAGTGACCACTACATTGTCTTTTGCAGGTATTTTTGAAAATACGAGGGTCGTTCTGAAAGTAATGCTGCCTATTTTTGTTTATCAAAATTGAACGAGGTACATAAATCACAACAGCGCAACTAAATAGAGCAATATTTCAACTACAGACTGTCATTTTTCTACATGTTCACCACCATTTGTTATGCACTTTAGCCAATGATGAACCAGAGCCTGCATGCCACACTTCTAAAACTCAGAACTAGCTGAGGCTAACCATTTCCTTACAGCTTTGACAGCAGCATCTGCATCTTGAAAATGTTTGTGTCCACCTTTCAGAGGCCCAAAGAGATGGAAGTCTGAAGGCACTAAATTGAGACACTAGTGGATGTGGTAAAGCAGTCCAACCAATTATTGCGATGAGTTGCTTGGTCTCAAAACTGGTGTGTGACCTGGTGTTATAATAATGTTGGTGAAAGTTAGTCGTCTTTTCTGGCCACACCCTGGAAATTCTGGCTTTCAGTGTAATCAGTGTCGTCTTATAGTGTGCTGAATTTATAGTTTCTCCAAGCCCCAGTACATCCAAAAGAACCATGCCTGGCTATTCCAGAAGACTGTGCACATAACTTTGCCTGCATGTAGGTGCGTCTTGAATTTCTTCTTTGATGGAGAATTCGCATGTCACCATTCCATGGACACTTTTGGATTCTAGCACTTAATGGTAACACCGTGTCTCACCTCGGGTGACGATGCTATTCAAAAAATTGTCACCTGCAGCTTAATATTGTTCCAGTGGGTCTTGACAAATTTCCATTCAATGAATTTTTCTTTATCTTCTGTAAGCATCCATGGGATCCATCTAACACAGACTTGGTGGTAACAAAGATATTCCAACATTGTTTGCAAGGCATTACATCTGACGTTCAGCTTTGCAAACAATCCTCTGCTCATTATCTGCTGATCAGCATGAATGAGTTGATAAAGACGCTCTTCATTGCAAGGGATGACAGCTGTGCAGGGTAGACTGGGTCATGGCTTGCCTACACGCCCTTTTCACCACCTTGAAAATGCCGTACCCATTGCCTCTTATTGGTCATGTCTAGTGTATCATCTCCATAAACCTTTAGCAAGTGTCGATGGATTTCAGTCGGCGCAATTTCTTCAGCAGTGAGGAATTCACACATCGCTGTTTTATACATGCATTTATATTGGACTCCATTTTGGAACACTCAACTTCTGGCACCAACAACTGCAGAACAACAGAACCAGCTCCAAATGAGAAGGTTCAAGCATTAGCACTACACTGACATCTGGTGTGAACATCCAAAGCCACCACAGATTAATAGGAGGCATTACTTTTGGAATGACCTTAACAGGAGCATATGATGTCAGTTTTTTAGAGAGTAGCTCCAGTCAAAAGTAAATACCAAATAAATTAATCAGACATAAGAAAGTGATTAACTAGCATATCACTCATTGCACTGAATTTCTTGGTTAACTGTTTTCTTAACAGAAGTTGACTAGTGATTACTTTTCCCTCAAATGTATTGCACAGAGATGTCCATAAATCGAAAGAGGTCATCTTCTTTTTCGCATCTTCCAAGTGACTGTCAGCATTGCATTGTATAAGAAGAGACTTAAATTTCCTGTCTTGTTTAGTCAACTTGGTCGTCTTTCCTTTTGTGACAAACTGCCTCTGTGTCCACAAATTCCACCTTTGTGAGACCATTTGCTTGCACAAATGGTAAAAGTTCCAGTTCCTTGAAGATTTTCCATCCTTAATTTCCAGTTGCCAACATTTTTTCCATTAAATAATGGGATAAGCTATTTTTCCACTTCAGTTGCCATCTCGAAAAAAAACTTTACACGAGCATCCACTCGTGGCCAGGTTTAATTAAAAAGGGAAACAAGTCATTGCGATTGACCAAACGTCATACTGGAATAGCTTGCTAAAATGATTAGACATGAAAGATTGTAACATGGTCAAGACACCTATGAAAGTTAAACTGGAAAAAAAAGGAAGGAAAAAGGATCAATAAGCCATGCTGAGAGTTTATTGGCTGCTTGACAGTGCTGCAATGACAGCAACAGGGCCTGATTTGTATTCTGTGGTAAACTTTTTAAGGACATATCCATCAGAACAACTCTGGGGATGCTTGAGAACGATGTGAAACTACATTGTGGAAGAGGGAATTGAGAAGCTCTTCTGTCCTATCTTGATGCAAACTATAACAAAAAGGAAGATGCAAGATCTACCCCTGATATCTGTTACAGTTGTTTGGAAATATTGTCTGTTAGGCAACGAAGAGACAGACTAATGTTTTGTCTTTTACAGAGGTGGAATATGTAGCTCAGGCAACAACTGCTCTGAGATACGCTGGCTGAAATACTTACTGGATGACATGCAAATTCCACTCCAGCTACCAATTTGTCTATTGTAGGATAATCACTCCTGTATATGGCTATGGAAGAAATGGGAGCATTGTCGGTTGAGGCACATCAACATTAAATATAACTTTGTGTGTCAGCTTCACTGCTGAGCATGTACATTTGAAGGACCAGATTGCAGACATTTTTACTAAAGGCTTACCAGCTCCTAGGTTCATAACTTTGAGAAGCTTGTTGGGTTTATCTTCATTTTTTTTTTTTATTAAATCTAAAATTATTGAATTGAGGGGTTTTGAGTGCAATTTCAATGATTATATCTGTGATTTATGTAAAATAACTTCAAAGATAAAAAGCATGTTTGCTTTATTCTGTGCTCGGTTGTCTTTGGTTATTTTTCTGTATAATATAACCAACTAATAAGTCTTTAATATTTTGTTAGCTTACTTAAGTGTGAGAAGCTGAACATTTAACAAATATTATGCACAGTACAAACATTTTTACTGTCAGAAATATGTTTTGGATAATTTTTGTTATTTGATATTAATAAAGTGAATTTTTTTTGTATTTGGCATTTAGTAGTTTTAAAAATCTATCGCTGCTTTTTGGAACTAATAGCTTTTTTTTGGCTTGTCTCGGAAGCAACAGATTTCAGAAGACAGTTGTAAAGTGGTTGATAGTGTAGTAGTAGTAGTAATAGTAGTTTATATATAAATGCAGTACAGTTGATTCCATTTACTTTACCTCAAAACAGAACACAAGTGCAGAGCTACACAAAAGTAGATTTGGTTCTGGTGGACGTGGGCGCTGCATAAAGCTCGGTGAAGCATGGTACACCCCAAGTGAATTTGAAGCATTATGTGGAAGAGCATCGAGTAAAGACTGGAAGAGGAGCATCAGGTACATCTAGGTTTTTAAAAAAAATTATTACTTCTTGGCCTGGCTAATGTCTTAAAGAACAGTCATTAGTTGTGATCTGAAGGTGATAGCTGACAAGACTTCTTGGTGTTGCTGTTCTTTATCTTGGTGCATGGGTCTCAAAATCATTAAACAGTTAGAAATATAATCTATATTTACATTCACTGGATATATGCTTTAATGCACAGGTGGCATCATGTTGGATTTAATTGCATTTTGTTATAGATTATTGCTTAAGATCTTTAGGTAAGACTAAGAATAATGGTGTCCTCAGAAGCTCCTCATTATGAATTCAGTAGCAGAAAGCAGAATCTCTGCTCAATATTAAAGTGCCATAAACTAATACAGTGATGATTAACAGATTGCTTTTCATATTGGTTAAACATTTTATAAATTTCCTCCTCCTCTAACTTCCATTCTTGCAATGTATAAGAATATTCCTTCCAGGTTTGGTGGTCGAAGCCTGTTGACATTAATTGATGAGGGGATATTAACACCACATGCAACAAGCTGTACCTGTGCAGCATGCTGTGATGATGACAATGCGGTTAGTGTGTTACTGAATGCATGTAAATTTTAATTTTGCATTAACAACATAGTTAATTCTGTGTAGTTGGTTTATTATTATTGAAATTGGTCTTGTAGACAGGACCAGTTCGGTTATTTACACCGTACAAGCGGCGCAAGAGGAAGGATACTGGTAACTGTGATGGAATGGGGCGAAAAATGAAGAGATCATCTTCAAAGGATGGGGATGGTAGTAATGGTGATGACAGTGATACTGGTAAGTATGGAAGAAATAAAATGAGTTTGACACAAAACATTTCGAACTACAGTGTACTCCCAATTATTTGTATGCAGATTATTGGATTTACAGGTTATTCATCCAAAAAAAGCGCATGTCGTGCACACAAGAACTGCACAGAGCCATGCCTGAGCAGGTACAGTTGGCGGCGGCAGCTGCTGCTGCTGCTGCTGCCGCCCGTCTAGTAGACATTGTCCCAAATACATGTTTGAAAATATCTTGATTATTTGTGTGTCTTCTCCCTCACATTATCCCAAATAATTAGGAGTATATTGTATTTAAATACAAAAATGTACTTGTTTGGAATGATCTGTAGCTTTGAAGTAAATTTTTACTACTGCCATTTGTGAGGTACATTGAAGTTAAAATACCACAAATGTTCTCCCCCAGCCCCTTCGAAAAATTATCACAAAGTCTGAAACTTGTCACTTCAAGCACACATGCAACATTTTATGGCTGTTTCTCATGCAATGCTGGAAGGAATGAAAAATGGTATCCATGTCTCACCCATTATCACAATCAATGAAAAGAAATCTAATTTATGATTGCATCACTTGTCAGCATTCATGGCACCCACCTGGAGGACACTGTCTGCATTTTGAAGTCTTCATATAGGATTGCATGCACAGATCTTGCAGGAATGGCAACTGTGGAGGCAATTCATTCCACACTCTCAGCAATCCTCCAAAACAAATTTCTCCACTTGCTCAATTGTGGCAGACTAGCTGTTATACCGATGTGACTTCTTTCCTTGTTTCTTGATCCCAGCTTCTTGAGAACTCTTGTGAAGAGTCATGATAAAAGGTTAATAGTGGCGTTGGACAATCTGTTGTGGATGAATTCATTTCAGACTAATAATCCATCCAGTTAATGTGAAATATCAGTGTATGATAGAAGGGTTCAGATAAACCTTATTACACGTCCACGAGATTTTAATAAATCCACCTGGCACAGTGTACCCTAGAATTGGAAGCTGATCGCTCGGGTTTAGTGCAGTAATGTCCGTTCAGTTATATTGGTATTTGTTACTGGTTGTAATGTGAACTACTGCTTGGCAGTGTTGGTGAGTATTCAAAATCTACTTGCAGTTAATGTTCATTTATCAATAAGAATAGTGTTAATCAGTGAAATGCAGTATCAATGTAGTTACATAGCAGATGGTAATTTAACTTTTGAAACTGCTGGTTTATTGGCATTTCTGGAAAAGAACACTCTTATACTCTCATTCGATCAGCAAATTCCATGTAACAGTTTGTATGTGTAATAGGACTTATTATGTTGCAAATCATTCTGATGAATGAATTGATTTGCATTACAGTGCTGCTAAGCAATGTGATCGACGAGGTGATACTTTTCCTGATTGAAACAGAACCTTGATATTTTGAATAAATTGTCGGTTCATTTTTATAAAAAAAAAATCAGTCTGTCTCTCTAAGTAATTTCAAACTTTGTGCATAAAGTCCAAGTATGTTTGCAATTATTATACGCAATTTAATGGAAAGCTCAATCGCGCTAGCGTGTAACATGTTTCAAATAGAGTGTGCAGGTTTGTTTTTCCTGATAAGCTAAACAACTTTCTGTAGTAACATGTCTATCTCATGTAAAGTCTAAATGAAACTGGATTTCTCTCTATTTGGTTCAAAATCACAAAATGAAATTCGCTGCACAGGTCAGCGAACTGTACACATGCACTTATAGCGCTCTAAGTGGTAACTCGTCCAAGAGTACAAGCTGCACATAAATTCAAACTTTTTACATGCATACAAAAATCAAAACACCTTTATATTAAACAGATAAATTATGGCATGCAATTACTAACAAAACATTTCCTATTCTAAATAAACTTCAAGAAACTGTATTTCATAATCAGTAAAATTTTATCCCGTGAAAGAAACTATTAGTCTGCAAAAACGGATTCAGATTACTGTCAACTCATGTCTGGACGATGATGTCGTGAATTGATACTTGATTGGTATGAATGAAATACCTGTACTCAAAAATACTATCAGTTGAGTAATTCATGGGCTTTTGTGATAAAGTTGGTACCCCTTGCATTGCTACACAGGTACGCAGCTGATATTATCTCGGTTTATTGTCGCACAATGTTCTGCTTTCTTTGAACTCTCACAACCACAAACATGCATTCAACACAATCATGATACCATCCCCAAATCTCGTGCAACTGACAATAAATTTCAGCTGGCATTACACCACACAAATGGAGGGAATGAATGATTGTGCTGTTCTTGCAATGGAAACACAATTTTAAGTATGGTAAAGTCTTTACTCTCACTGTTGCCACTAGAAGTTGTGTGTGCCATACAGGCTGCCATCTCTGCCACATAGTCACAAGTGCATGCATATTTTAAAACAAATTTCATATTTCTGTTTCCAGGGCTGAGAGAAATAATCGGAGGTGTTATAATTTGAATGTACCTCACATATTTCCACTGTTAATCAGTGCAACAGCAACATAAACAAATTCTAGTTTTAATATTAACTCTTTATTTTAAAAATTAAGATAAATGGAACTGTGATTAGATTTTTTGGAAAGTATCATTTAAATGATACTTTAAGAAACAGTTAAATGTAATTGTAATTGTGTGTGTGTGTGTGTGTGTGTGTGTGTGTGTGTGTGTACTAGGTTTGAAATTTTGTTTGAATGCAAAGTATAAAAGTAAAGCTGTCATCAACCAAAAGGTTGTTTAGAATATCACAGTGCTTTACTGGGCATAGTCGTGGTGGTGGTGTATTCCACTGCCTTCCTCAAACTGTGTCACTGACTCATCCAGGCAGTTATAGGTGAATGTATGGTTCCACATGCACTCAAAACCACAGTGCCGCTCATTGTTTCACTATAACAAATGTTGCTAGTAATGAGAGGTAAGTGACAGATGAAAATATCAGCAGCAACTGGGAACTGAACTGATGATTTTTCTTATTTGTAGTCCCACACTTCAGCACTGAACCACAAAGATATACATTGTATAAATTAATAAGTGTATGTGCTGTCAACCTTGACAAATATTTGAATGCTCTAATAGAGCGAGCACCCCCCTTCCTCCACATGCACACACTAATTTAGTGGAAAGTAATTTATGAAATAGATAATGAAATAACTGTCAGTTAGATGATAGGTGGGAAAAGTTACATTCATTTAAATAATGCGTAATGAGAGTAATCACAAAGTGTGTGCTAATGTTAGTGGAATTATTGCACCATAAAAGTATAAAATAGTACTCATTTATAATCAAAAACCTCTCTAATTATGTTGACTTGTAGACATGGTGTATGTGTCTTACAGAAGTTTTATTGCTGGCTTAAAGAAATAGGACAAACTTGGATGTGAATAGCTGAATATTTAATTTATGGAACAGGCTGAAAAACTGACAAAATTATTACTTAGTAGCCACTACTTCTAAAAGTTTTTTATTTATATTTATGGATTGAATATCTGTGCTAACTTCATGAATTTGTAGTAACATTGCAGCTATTATTGCAGTCTGTTGCTTAGTTTATCTTCATAAATATCAGTGTAACTCCATGATCAGACCCAATGGACCACGCAGTACTGACTGGCTGCCTAGTCATTTGCTACAAAGTAGCATTATGTGGTGTGGAGAGGCTTGGTGTCAGCAGTCAGCTCTTGCTGCCACTGGCAGCTTTCCGACATTGGAGCCACTAGTTCTCATTATTCAAGTAGTTCATCAGGCTAGTAGCACCCCATTCCTATCTTCCCACAAAGGAAAATTCCCTGGTGGTTCTAGAAACTGAACCCGGGTCTCCCACGTGGAAGTGTAATACACCAATGGCTCACCTGCAGGGGTGGACGAAGTATCCATCTACTTTTAAGACTAAGCAGCAAGCAGTAGCAACAAAGCAAGAGGGTGAGTGCCAACACTAAAAATCCAAAGGTTTTGGGTTTGATCCCCTAGAAATTTTTCATTAATCACATCTATCACCTCTGCACATAATTTGATAAAATAAAAAATACCAAGTTGCATTTTGATTTGGAGCTCACATTAAACAGGCTATGCTGGTCAGCTCAGATTTCAGCAGGAGGTGAAGACATACCGCCCGAAATAGGACCAAGTTTAATAAGGCAGTGTGAGTTTAGAATCAAACTCCATCTTCAGAGCTGCTCTAGTGGCGCAACTTTTTGTTGCAATAAAGGTAGTTGCTAAATTTCAAAACGTAACCTCCTGATTCTGGAAATCTTACTCTGCTGATACTAAATACTGGCGGGCCAGACAACCTCTAGATAATTTTAATTATGTTACTGAAATTCCTGAAAGTTTCTCCACCTGCAGTTAGTCTGCATCCAGAAGATTCTGCTGTGTAGTAGATTTGTAGAACATAACTAGATTAATACTTTTGGATGCATTGGAAATGTTAATCCTTGGTTTCATATTATGCTAAAGCCCACTTCTTGCGGCCTCCCTAATTTTGCTCTTATTCTCCTCACCCAATAAATCAATGTATATTACAGACTCGATCATTGTTTTTCAGGTGGTGGAGATTGTAAGTCGGAGCAAGCTTGGAATAATACAGATTCATTTGTTCAAAGTAGACTTGGAGAAGGCATGGTTAGTTCTCCTTCACCAACTCATTCTATTGGCGATGTCTCGGAGATGCAGCAAGGAACTGTATCATCAGTTAATGAAGGCTTGAAGAGGTTAGAAGAGGTTAGTGCTATGTATCGGATTAAAGTTAAAATATGTTAACAATTTGTGTGTGATGTTTACTTATTTTTGTACTGAATGTTCCAAGCGAGGTGGAACAGTGAAAAGTCATAGGAAAAGCATATCTGAGCATAATGTTTCAAATCCAACCATCCAGTTTGTTTTACCATGGATTCTATGAATTATTTAAGGCAAAAATAATGGGATAGTTCCTTTAGAATGGAATTGTGTAATTTTGAAGCTTATTGAGGGTCTCTTCACATGTTTTTGAAATATGCGCAATGTCATTTCCATTTCTGTCAGTCCCTGTCCATCAACTGCAACATTAAATTTTGCCTGCAGGACATCTCACTTTTTAGTAGTATACAAAGTGTTGCAGATAATGTTCTTTTCTCTGTAATATACAAAATAACAAGGGGAAACAATATTGTCTTAATTAACTGTAATAAACATCTCTTCCTGCAGAGTTATGAATATAATTTATTTAGTTATTTTCCACATAGTGACAGCAACAAGCTATAATTTTTAAATAGAACACAATTTTTGTCATGTAGCTGATATATTTAAACCAACTGCGCATAAATAAATTGTAATCAAATTTCTACAAAGTTTACTTCAGGAACTAGAAATGTTGAGACTGGGGAATGAACCAATGTTGCGTTCAATGTTCTGGTGGCAAAATGTGCACGTAAGTGATGTGTCCAAACTAGTACTAATTTTCATTAATGCACCTTCTAAACAGCATGCAAATGAGACATAAGGTTGTTGGTATCATGGAGTGCAGAACTTAACTGATGTTCTGTTTGAAGTCACCTGGGTTGCGGGTTTGGTGACATAAACATGATTCTTTAGGCATTCCTATAAAAAGTAATCTTTCTTTACACATTCCTATAAAAAGTAATCTATTTACATTAAATTGGGTAACTGAGCTGTTCCTGAGGATTGCCAAAGTCTTAACCACCTTTCAGGGAATCTATTGCTTGTCTTGTACAACATTACACGCAGAACAGGCTGGATGATAATAGTGTTGCATCCACATATGGTGTCTATTGCCTTGGAAGACATTATCAGGGATAGCACTTAAAATTGTCAACATTAAAACCTCAATATGTCTTATTTGTCACAGTACTGGCCACAATTTAATCTCAAAGGATTCTGAAATACCCAGCTAAAATTATCTGTGGTTCAATAGTGCATATTATGATGGTTCACTGCATCATAATTTGTGATGTGGTATTGTCAGAGAACATAACATATTGTAAGGCACCAGGAGTTAAAATATCAAATTTGATGAAAGTAACTGATCGAAATTGTTCCCTTGCAGCTCTTGTCAGCCAGCAACTTTTCATAAGCTGGAATTGTTGGAGGTATTAAAATTCCTGTCTTCCCATAAAGTTTTTACATACTACAGCTCCCTTTAATAGCATGGAACTTATTTCCCGTAATCTTAACACATGTCCTATTGTGTTGTCCCTTCTTGTCCCTGTTTCCAAAATCTTCCATTCTTCACTAATTCTGCAGAGACCACTTCATTCCTTACCGTATCAGTCCTCTTAATTTAAACATCCCTATATAGCACCACATCTCAAATGCTCCAATTCTCTTATCTTCCAGTTTTCTCTCACTCCACGATTCACAACCACACAGTAATGGGCTCCAAACATACATTCTTAGAAATTTCTTTTTCAAATTAAACTCTGTTAGTAAACTTAATTTGTCCAGAAATGCCCTCCTTGCCTCTGCTAGTCAGCTTTTTATGTCCCCTTTGCTTCATCTGCCTTGTTATTTTGCTTCCAAGGTAGCAGAATTCCTTAACTTTATGCTCCAAATTTTTATGTTAAGTTTACCACTAATCTCATTTCTACTACAAGTCTTTGTTTTCACCTTTCCTCGGTGCATTCTGTCCATAGTCTGTACTCATTATGCTGTTCTCTCCATTCAACAGATCCCATTATTTTTCACTTTCACTGAAAGTTGCGGTGTCACTAGAGAATCTTATTTGGCTGTGTCATGTTGTAACCAGTATAAAGTCCAAATCTAAGAGCAGTGCTTTGAGTGAAGTGGAACACATGGCACTGAAAGCAGATGGAGAGGGCTGTTTCTGTACAAAAATGGAATATTGCAGAATACACAGTCGTGAAATTTTGAGAACCTTCCAGATGAGATAAATACTAAATAGCAAATGATTGCTGATGGTCAGTGTTGACTGGTGACCTTAAGCACACCAGCCCAAGCCATGTCAAACTGCATGTGCACACATACACAGCCTGTGGCATTGCTCCCTCTTCTGGGGAAAAGTGACACGCTGTTTCAGAATTTCTCAATGGAGCTGACTACAGCACCTCGGATGTAGATCTTGTCAATGGTTCCACATATAGCAGCATTGGCAGCTCCTCACATTCTGTTTGAGCATCAAAGGTAGCCCCCATCCATCAAAACTTCACCATTGTTGATTGAGTCTTTGTTTCCTTGAACAAGAAGTCTCAATCAATCTGCACCTCGGAGTGTAGTAGGGCTTCGTGTGGAAAACATGGATGAAATCTCTGAGCTTTGGTCTTCTTGGTGAATGGTAATAATTGTAGACTTGGTTTGCAATTTCAGAGACATGCCAAAGGAAAAGATGTGCCCCAAAGTAACACTTTAGTAGTTTTTTCTGACAGTCCCATGTTCCTCATAAGCACAAAAATCTGTAGCAGGTGTCCTGGGCTGTATCGCGGGGCAGTTTGGCATTCTAGTGGTCTAGGTCCTTCTCTGGGTCCTGTAGGGTCTGTATATGAGCCAGCTGTCTTGCTTCTTCAGTCCTGATGAGGAGGTCTTTCATGTAGTCATCCTGTGTATCGTCTGGTTGAAACAGGAACAGTTTATCCTTTGTTTTGGCTTTGCAGCTATAGAGCAGAAATAATGGTATAAATCTCAGTGTCTTGCTCAGTTGTTACATGTAAATGTCATGAACTGGCAGTATTGTATCCCAGTCTCTCTGTCAACGTCATTTTAAAGATAGAGTATACCTGTCAACATATTAGTGTTCAATGAGGCCATTCATCCTGCAGCATCTTTCTCTGCTTCCTACCAAATAATCTATTGTTCAGCTGTCAACATCCCATATAAGTGCTGGTTGATAGGTGGATAATCTGCAGTGTTGATATTGTGTTCTATCATGATTTGAAAGTATCCAAAAATTGTAGCAAAATGGGTAACGCTCGCCAAACATTCATCTCTTGGGTCAGATGCAGTTAGTAGCTTCCTCCTCTACATTTTGTGTAGTGGTAGTGAAGCACAATTATTTGTCAATGGAATTAACTGCCGTCTCTGGACTTGGTCGGCTGCCCCTAATGCACATACCTTTAGGGATAAGCTTTGACTGCACCTGACAGTTTGTAATCAGATGTGCTCCTTGACCACCTAAAATGCTTAGGACAGTATTATGAAAAGGACAGATTGCTACTCACCATAGGGGACATACCAAACTGCAGCCAAGCAAAACAGAACTCTCCCAATCTGGCAGTCTTTCTGTTGTCCTGTGGCTCAGCATCTCCTCTGTATGGCGGGTAGCAACCTGTGCTTTTCATCTTATTGGTGTTATTCCATCTTTGATTTTTCCATTGTTTAAAATGCTTAAGATTGTCGCTGGCATATCTGCGTTTCCACCCCCCACCCCCACCCCCACCCCTCCCCACCCCGCATAGCTTTTGTCAAATGCAAAAAGTTCACTTCAGCTGGACATCTTGATTTATGATTGAATCTCATCTCATTGATGAGACGGCAGGATAACAATAACTGCTCGGAGCAATTTTTATTGTGTGTTCCAGTTGGAATAGACTTGTTAATCCGGAGCTCTGATCTTCCATAGTCTTGTTGCTTGTGATGCGTGCTAAGTCCCATCTGAGAGTATTATTAAGTACATTAAGTACAAATTCAAAGGTATGTGTTCTGTCATGAGTAGCATATTTTTGCACACATGTTCTTGTGAGTTGGAGGTATTTCAGAGTTTAAACTTTCAGCACTCTCACCTTGATATTGCAGAAAGTAGTCTTTATTTTTTAGCTGGTAATCAGCATTTGGAATTACAGAAAATGAAGCTGCTAAATGACTAGTGCCCAGACATGGCTGTCGATGAGATTTGCTGATATTTTGGTGACTGTCATTTATGGAGGACTTCAATCTGCATTGGGCTCACCTCTGTAGATGGTCACTTCACTTAGTTTTCATGAAGTCAATGGCTAGGCAAGTGTCGGGTACCTCTATGTGACAACAAGAACAGCCACAGCTTATTGGAACACCTCATCCTGGGTGCATTGTTGGGTTTTGTCCCACAGGTCAGCTATAACAGTCTGCAGTTGACTGGCACGAATAAAACTGTTGTGACAGTTGACATCTGGTGGTGTTAAAAGCTTGCCTTCTTTCTCTTTAGTAGTGTGCAAAGTGTCCAGGATTGGAAACATGTTGGCATTTTGTCCTCTCTCCTCCAAATGTCTGTTCTTCTGTGGACTGTTATACTTAATGGAGTAGTGGGTAGTACTTGCTTTGGTCAGGTGCTGGGCTGTAGTTTCATAGCTTTGGCAGAAGTCTGAGCTGACAGTCCATTCTTTCTGGGACACTGACAGTTGGTGAAGATTGATTCTAAAGATACGCATCTTCAACAGTATCTTACCTCCTAGTGTATAAGGTCAACATTCATTGTTGCTATCTTGTGATTACTCAGTCAGATAGTTATGGTTGCTGTGAAATACTCTCATTATCTGGAGTATGATGTCTTCCACAGCTGCCATAGGGAAGACATTCAGGAGTTAGTCGTACATCTTTTGTCAGAGTCTCTTCCGTTGCATTTCCTCGTTGCACTGGCAGAGGTGATGGATTCCTGTTATTGTGACATATATTACAAGAAGAGCTTGGTACAATTCTTTTGCACATCTTCCATGGAGTGGGAGAGTTTGTCAGCTTCTGTCATATTCGCATTCACGGTGCAGCATAGAATAAAATCATGTAGTAGGAATGTATTGTTTCCCATGACATTGGGCCTTCTTCAGTGGGTTTTTCTGCTAAGTGGACTTCCTTTTGTGGTTGCCAAATGTTTTCTCGAGTTCAGCCTGGAATTTGTCCTGGTTGTCAAGCTTATCTTTGTTATGTAACCACTGCTGGGCTGTGCCATCAGAGTAAAAGGATGGATTTGTCACACACAGAATTTCAACACACCTATTGCACTTGGTGATTTGAATGTGTTCAGCCATTTTGTGAATCCTGACCATTTCCAGAAAACACTGATGGGTGCCTCATGTGCAGCTGACTTACCATTGTTTTGGAATCCATAAGTATTGTGCCTACACATATCTTAGGAATGCTGAACTGTTTGTATTTATGTTCCTGTAGGTAATAACTTTTACATTATGTAATTATAGCCCCACTGGTGTTTTGAAGTATCTGATATCTCCACCAAACAATTGCACTATCATAACACTACTAGTCCAGATCCAAAGGTAGGGTCGTCAGTGAAGTAAAAGTTAGCACTGAAAGCATACGGATTACAAACCCCACTGTACAGCCATAATAGAACTGAATTTCTTAATAGACAGCACTGCTACTTGTACAAACATCAAATATTCCAGAATGTGGAAATCACAAACAAAAGAAATTTTGAGACCCTTCCAGAAATGAAATACTGGATAACAAATAATTGCTGGCTGTATGGTTTGGATTGGCTACCTGTAACAGGCCAGCTAGTGACATTAACTGCTATGCCACACTGCATGAATCAAAATTCACAGCAGTATCCTTTTATCCTGTATTTTAATCCCACTCCTGAAACTTTCCCTTATTTCAGTCATTCCTTCTTTGAACCATAGGGGTGAAAGACTATTTCCCTATCTTACTCATTTTGATTCAAACATTTCGTTCTTAATCTTTGAATATTGTTGTTTCCTCATGGTTATTGTACATATTGCACATTACCCATCTTTCCCTGTAGTTTACTTGTATTTTTCTTATCATGTGGTAGCCAGTTTCATGAATATGTAAGGCTGCAGCTGACTTCCCGAAGTTGTTAAAGCCAATTTGTCAGTTTTCTTTGTACATTAACTTAGGTCTTTTAAGTATTCAGCCTATGTAGTTCACAGTGCAAGTATTACATTGAATTTTGTTGACACCAGTCCTCTTGTACTTATGAACTTCATGTTGTAAATTGTTCCTTAGCTTAAAATTGCAGCAGATTGTTGGCTTAAATATGGCACTGACTTTAAAAGATTTAAAATACTAGTCTCTTTTTGAGAAAGATGACAGAAGTATGGGATTGTCACTCTTAGCATTGTGCATGGCAGTTGCCTTGAAATTCATATAATTTCCTTGCAACTTAACAATATTGTGAAAGAAAAGTTGCCACTTACCATATAGCAGAGACACTGAGTCGCAGAGAGGCACAACAAAAGACTGTCACAAATATAGCTTTCAGCCAGACAGACTGTGGCCAAAAAAAACAAGTGGACCACCCTGTAGCTGAACACGCTGCCAGACATGATACCCCTCATCTCAATGACTGCTTCACAGCCTGTGCCATATGGATCCTTCCCACCACCACCAGCTTTTCTGAATTGTGCAGGTGGGAACTTTCCCTGCAATACATCCTATGTTCCCATAACCCTCCGGGACTTAGTCACTGTCCTCACCCATCCAGCCCCTTCCCTGTTCCCATTCCAGCACTACACAGCAGTCATTTCACCGCCACATCCAGTATTTCAATAATTCACCCCCCTCCCCCCGCTACTTACCCCCTCCCCCCTCCGCATCTTCTCTCCTACCCTCCGTCTAAACTGCAATGCTTCACTGTCCACCACTCCCACCATACTATCCCTCCCCCTCTTTGCCCCAGCCTCCTCCTTACCGCCACCCATCATGCACTGGTGCTGCTGATAGCAGTGTAGTGTCAGCTCTCAGACTGCAGACTTGTGTGCAAGTTGCACTTGTGTGTGTGTGTGTGTGTGTGTGTGTGTGTGTGTGTGTGTGTGTGTGTGTACTGCTGACAAAGGCCTTGATGGCCAAAAGCTATGATTGTGTGAATCTTTTTATTGTTCCTATCACGGCTCAGCAACTTTCCTTCTCTCGTATTGTTACATGATGTAATCTAACCATAATCCCTCATGGTGTCTAATATTTTCACTAGTATACCTACTCCTCCAGATAATTTTGACTGCTGTATTAGCTATCAGTAGCCAATATTTCTTACAGAACTAGATTACCCCTCCTTTCACATTCCTACTACTGGCCCCATAGTCTCTGGCAACTTTGTCTGCTATTCGTTGCCCTGCTACAGCAATTCCAGTCACTCAGAATTTAGATTTGCATTCACTTTATATGAGGGGTGTGAGAAAAATGACTGATTTTTTTCTATCTGCCAAAGTTTTTATTTTTTCAAACAGTATTGTTCCCTTCAAAGTAGTTCCCTTAGACAGCTGTAAACTGGTGGAGATGTTATTCAGTCTTAGTAACAGAATTTGAAGGCTTCAACTAGTAGAGCAGGTAACATCTCAAACATTCTTTTGGATGTTATCCAGTCTCAAGATGATGCCTTTCAACATTTTTCAAATTTCAGAAAAGAAGTTAAGGAATCAGATCAGGTGAATAGTGTTCAGAGGTCAAAAACTCTGTGATGGAAGTAGTCGTGACATGAGGTGTTGTCATGAGGCAGCATCCATTTGACTGCAGTGTCTGGTCTCACTCAGTTCATCCTTTCCTTGAGCCTTTCAAGAACATCTTTGTAGAAGGTCATTCTGATTTCGCAAGAGCATGCACACTTTTGACTTTGTCAGCTTTTGAAGTTGAAGGGCTCCCTGAGCAAGGTTAATCTTGAGTTGTTCTTGGCCTTCCAGAAATGATTTGCACCAGTGAAAAACTTGGGTTTTTGGTAAGGAATTTTCCTCATAGGCCTGTTTAAGCTTTCCAAAAATCACCCTCACAGATTCCCCAAGTTCAAATTGCATAATGTTGCTCTAAATTCTGCTGTTCTATTTTCATAATGCACAACAAAAACACAACTTCACTGATGGCACTCCCAAAAATCTTTTGATGGCTGTATGAAGCTGAAACTGTGTATGTCTGGAAGGGATGAACACACTGATCTAAACAAGTAGCAACAACACAGTGTTGCCAGATTGTTTGCAGTGCAGTCTCATTAATTTTCTTATACACCTTGTATACTGAATTGTGTGTTAAATATCATCATACTTTCTCCATCTTTCATCTGTTGTTGGATCAGCATACCTACCTGAACTACTTTTGTTGGCGTTGGTGTGCTGTTGTTTCTGATCAGAATAATCCCATTACTGAATTGTTCACAGTAACTCACTCTTGTTCTGCCTTCATATTTATATGAATCCTATTCCTTTGTATCATTTTCTGACACTATTGATATTATAGTACTTTCATCTAACCAGAAATCCCTATCTTCTTTCTGTATTACTTCAATGATCTCCAATATATCTAGATTCAGCCTTTACATTTACATTTTCAGGTTGTTTTAATTCCCTACCTCATCATGTCTGACATGCGATGCGCTGCCGTGTAGAATGTTAACTTTTCATTAGTAATTGAATCATTTTCTAATGGTAACTTCACCTTCAGCAGTCCCGTGTCAAGTGGAGAATTAATGTGCAATATTTTGCCAATGGAGAGATCTTAAAGACACCTTTTCAGTTAAATGCCATATGTCCTGTGGATACAAATGTCTTTAATCCAATTGTTTTCATAGCCTTGTGCATCATCATGCTGCTGATCAGTGCTGGTTCTTCTGCCTTCTAGAGAAAGTTTCCTGCCAAAAGGATGCCCCCACACTCCATTCTTATATTTTCTTTGAGAAGGCTGCTGGTAGAACAAAGGTGTCTCCTTATACTAAAAGTCTTTGGCTACCATAACTGATCATTTTATTCAGAATTTAAGCAGTTGTTGGGACTGAATACAGAACCCAGAACATTTTGGTTACTGGTCAAAGATGATAACCTTGGAGCATAGGTGACCAGCTGATGGTGTATTGCAGCTAAAACACTCCCACATTCTCATTTCTTGCCAATCTGTTACTGTTGCACCTTCTGAAACTGTTTGTTTCTTGATGTTGTTCAGTACATAAGTACATAATGCCTGATGGAGCTCTTCAACAAGGATACCTCACATCATAAGCCATGACTGCTTAATTCGTATTGTGTTGTCACTTGCCAAGTGGTAGTAACACACACACTCTTTGGAGGTGTATACTATGCTTATTTCACATCAATATCTACAGCTGACCAAACCTCATCTGTTTGTACATTTCAACCTGGGGGTTGTTCAAGGATAAATTCTATAAAGTAACCAAATGTGACTTCCAGGAAGTTTCACTACATCACACCAGCTGCTTCATCTCTCACCTGCAGGTCACTTAGAGAGTGCAATGAGTTATGAATTCAGGAGAGTGGTGACTGGTTTGAACAGCTCTCTTAAACAGTCTGCCACCAGAACATTCATCTGAACATAGTGAATTCTGTACAGTATGCAGCAGCCATCCTTAAAACTTTGCACCTTTCTAGTTCCCTACATAAAATTAATAGCAATTTGATGTAAATTTATTTTTACACAGATGGCCGAAGTACATCAGTTAGGTGATAGAAACAGATTATATTCTGTTCAGAAATTGTAACCCATTGCAGTTGGGCCAGGTGATCCAGCAGTAAAGCATGTACTTGGAAACTGAATTGTCATGGGGTTGAACTGTGGTTGGACTGTGGGTATTTTAAATCTGTTCAACTTGGCCTTCACCTGTCAATGATGAGACAGTTCGCCAGGAATGACATGTGGTTCTGATGATGATGATTTATAAGAAATGAAATGTCAGACAAGAAGGTTGGGTAAAATCTCACAAGAAGCGATAGAGCAGTTAAATGAAAAGAAGCAGAAATTACAAGCATTGGCCAAACGACTTAGAAGATACAAAAAAAAGTGAAAATAGAAGGAAACAAAACCAAACATTTAACACAAACCAAAAGAAATTTTACCAGACAATAGATAACACACACATTAAAATAGACAATCCACCAAACATAAGACATGGAACACTTCTGGAGCAACATATGGTCAAACCCGGTACAACATAACAGGCATGCACGGTGGATACAAGCAGAAACAGATACATAAAAGATGATACCACAAATGCCTGAAGTGATAATTTTGCAACATGAAGTCACCCAAGGAATTAATTCTACTCGCAATTGCAAAGCCCTGGAAAAGATAAAATAGCAAATTTCTGGCTAAAGTAGTTCACCTCAACACATTCACATCGAACTAAATTATTTAACAGTTACATTGCAGACCCATACACATTCCCTGATACACTTACACATGGAATAACTTATCTGAAACCTAAAGATCAAGCAGACACAGCAAACCCAGCTAAATATCGCCCCATAACATGCCTACCAACAACATACAAAATATTAACTTCAGTCATTACACAGAAATTAATGACACATACAACACAGAACAAAATTATAAATGAAGAACAAAAAGGCTGTTGCAAAGGAGCACGAGGATGTAAAGAGCAACTGATAATAGATACAGAGGTGACATATCAAGCTAAAACTAAGCAAAGGTCGCTTTACTACGCATATATTGATTACCAAAAAGCTTTTGATAGTGTGCCCCACTCATGGTTACTACAAACATTGGAAATATACAAAGTAGATCCTAAATTGATACAGTTCCTAAACATAGTAATGAAAAATTGGCAAACCACACTTAATATACAAACAAATTCAAATAATATCACATCACAGCCAATACAGATTAAGCGTGGAATATACCAAGGAGACTCGTTAAGTCCTTTCTGGTTCTGCCTTGCTCTGAACCCACTATCCAACATGCTAAATAATACAAATTATGGATACAATATTACTGGAACATACCCACACAAAATCACACATTTGCTATACATGGATGATCTAAAACTACTGGCAGCAACAAATCAACAACTCAACCAATTACTAAAGATAACAGAAGTATTCAGCAATGATACAAATATGGCGTTTGGAACAGACAAATGTAAGAAAATAGCATAGTCAAGGGAAAACACACTAAACAGGAAGATTACATATTGGATAACCACAGCAACTGCATAGAAGCGATGGAAAAAACAGATGCCTATAAATATCTAGGATACAGACAAAAAATAGGAATAGATAATACAAATATTAAAGAAGAACTAAAAGAAAATATAGACAAAGACTAACAAAAATACTGAAAACATAATTGACAGCAAGAAACAAGACAAAAGCTATAAATACTTATGCTATACCAATATTGACCTACTCATTTGGAGTAGTGAAATGGAGTAGCACAGACCTAGAAGCACTCAATACACTTACACGATCACAATGCCATAAATATAGCATACATCACATTCATTCAGCAACAGAAAGATTCACATTAAGCAGAAAGGAAGGAGGAAGGGGATTTATCGACATAAAAAACCTACATTATGGACAGGTAGAGAATTTAAGAAAATTCTTTCTAGAACGAGCAGAAACTAGCAAAATACACAAAGCAATCACTCGTATAAATACATCGGCTACACCACTGCAATTTCATAACCACTTCTACAACCCTTTAGATCACATAACATCAACAGATACAAAGAAAGTAAATTGGAAAAAGAAAACACTACATGGCAAGCACCCGTATCATCTAACACAGCCACACATCGATAAAGATGCATCCAACACATGGCTAAGAAAAAGCAATATATACAGTGAGATGGAAGGATTCATGATTGCAATACAGGATCAAACAATAAACACCAGATATTACAGCAAGCATATTATTAAAGATCCCAATACCACAACAGAAAAATGCAGACTTTGCAAACAACAAATAGAAACAGTAGATTAAATCACAAGCGGATGTACAATACTAGCAAATACAGAATACCCCAGAAGACATGACAATGTAGCAAAAATAATAAATCAACAGCTTGCCTTACAACATAAACCTATAAAACAACACGTTCCCACATACAAGTATGCACCACAAAATGTACTGGAGAATGATGAATACAAATTATACTGGAACAGAACAATTATAACAGATAAAACACCACCACATAACAAACCTGACATCATACTCACAAATAAAAAGAAGAAATTAACACAACTAATTGAAATATCCATACCCAACACAACAAATATACAGAAGAAAACAGGAGAAAAAATTGAAAAATACATCCAACTGGCTGAGGAAGTCAAGGACATGTGGCATCAGGATAAAGTCGACATTATACCAATTATACTATCAACTACAGGAGTCATACCTCACAATATCCACCAGTACATCAATGCAATACAGCTACATCCAAACATATATATACAACTACAAAAATCTGTAATTATCGATACATGTTCAATGACCCGAAAGTTCCTAAATGCAATATAACATATACCGTAGAGTTAAAAGGAAGTCACGCTTGATCAAGGTCCGCGTCACTGTCCATTTTTGACCAGACATAACGCCTGAGAATAGAAAGAAATAATAATAATTGTTGATGATGACATTGCTACTATTATTAACTTCTTGCTGTAACATTGGGGAAAATAACTTAAAATAAATTTGTAAAAGTAATTATATCATGCTATGATGCAGTGTGGGACTGGGGCTGCTCAATGAATTTTGGAAATATTTCAGCAGCTGTTATTTTTATACTAACAAATAACTTCTGTAGGAATATCTTTTTTGGAATAATTTATGTTTCTAGCTCTGCGGAAAAAGTCTCTCATGTTGACCTATCTAAATAAATATCCCTTTCACTTATTTTATAAGTTACAGAGAAAAACACCTCACCTGGAACACCCCACATGTTGTCTGATAAACTTTCACAGGTGTGTTGTCTTGTGGAAAAATCTAAGGTCTAATCATAGATACTCAAATCCACAGTTGGACATCTAGTTTTTATTGAGGATCTAAATCAGTACTACCTTAAAAAAAATCAGTGTTTGTAACAAACAAAAATTATTTCTGTATCCATAAACTATAACACACTCAAGAAGTCAGCTACAAGAACTTGTTTGTCAGCTGCAGGATATGTTAATATGAAAGTGTAAATGATTAGTTTCCTTGTTGATCTGCTACTGCCCAAAATAACATTGTTAACCATTCATTGACCTTCAGCCTCTTCCTAATGGCCTGGAGCAAGGATTCGTAAAACCATTACACAAGAAGTAATCTCTCAAACATCCTCCCTACTATAGGCCCATTTGCATTCTGTCAGCATTTATCTAAGGTTGTAGAATAAATAATTCATGAACAGCTTACTAATGACTTTAACATTGAATAACCTTTCAGACAAATACCAGCATGATCGGCAGTAAAATCACAGCATGGGTGACTGCTGTTACAAAAGTGACCGATGTAGTGAAGTAAGAAATGGATCGACAGGAGGTGACAGAGCTTTTTGGATTGGGAACAAAGGGCCACAGTAGAGGGATGCAGTATGAGTGGTCTAACAAGAACCATTATTGGGCCCATTACTTGTTAATGATGTCAACTATTCTCCCTATTTGCAAATATCAGTTATGTGCCGATGACCTTCAATTATATCTGAGTGCAAGTCTAATAAACCTGTGCACAGCAGTCCAGTGTGTAAATGCTGATTTACTTGCCTTATCAGAGTGGGTGCAGAACATGTGTTTGAAACTTAATCCACCTGAAAATCAAGCAGTCTGTTACTCAAGAGGCTTATTGCCCTTCAGTTCAGAAAATCTCTGCCACCCTTAATCTTAAACAGCAAAGAAATAATCTTTTCTTCCCCTGTAAAGAATTAATAATCCCCATACTTGAGTATGGAATAATATTCTCTATGGATTTCAGCATCAGAACTCGCATCGGCTGGAACTGGTGACCTAAGCTTGTGCACAATAAGTTCATGATGTATGTTATTTATACCATACCCCCTGCCTATGAATATATTATGGCTGCATGCCAACAAGCATTGAGACCTTCTCAATCATTGCCCTCCCTGTCCGCCTCTGTAGCGCAGTGGTAGCATTACCACCTACCACGCAAGGGGGCCTGGGTTAGATTCCTGGCAGAGGACTGGGTGTTGTGTGTCCATCATTTTCATCATCAACATGAAAGTGGTGTCAACTAAAAAGACTTTTAATACGGCAGCCAATAAATGCCATACAATCATTTTTTTTTCATTGCCCTCCCTGTAATTGATGTTCAACTCCTAAACCATTATCTGAACACCACTGCAGAAATACCTATCCTCAACAAAGTAAAATTCTTCTGTACCACTATGTAACTCTCATGTTCTCTGTATAATTTTCTAGTGTAATTGGATAGATAAACTCTAATCAATCTGTGGCAGGAGAACACAAACACAGATATAGATTTGCAGGTTTTTGGAACCAGTGGCTTCTCCTTATGGCAAAAGGGTTTAAAGGGAAGGAAAAGAAGTGAAGCAAAGAGGATGGTGAGGTATGATAGGATATGAGGAGAGTTTGGGAAAGTCTCCCAGAACCCAGTCAGGAAAGACTTAATCAGTCTTTCCTTCTCATCCCGTCCAAAGTCCCCCTGACCCGGGGTTCTGGGTGGCTTTGCTGAACAGTACCTTCCCCTTCAAACCTTCTGTGAGAAGGAGCCACTAGTTACGAGAGCTTGCAGATTTCTGTGCCTTTATTGTACGTGCTGCTGCTGCTGCTGCTGCTGCTTGGTGGCTAGATTTTTTTATCTAGCCAATTAAACTATAACATTTTCTGTATCAGGACCCTGAGTTGACAGACTTTCTCAGAATATAAGTTAGAGACAGTGCCTGTCGATGCAGCACTTCTGCCTTTTGGTGCATCGTCTCCTTCATTACTAAAATAATTTCTAATTTTCAACTAGAACTTCCAGTATATTAAAATACAAGGGTATTCTTTTAAAACATAGCTGCATTCTGTTTATCCCTGGTATAAAATGCTGTTTTTGGAAAGTTACTACTCGCCATATAGTGGAGATGTTGAGTCGCAATAGGCACAACAAAAAGATTCACACAATTATAGCTATCGGCCATTAAGGCCTTTGTCAGCAACAGATGCACGTGTGGGCACGCGCATGCACGCACAACTTGCACTCATGTCTGCAGTCTTTTCAGTTGTGAGACTGCAGATGTGTGCGTGTATATTGCTGACAAAGGCCTTAATGGCCAAAAGCTATAATTGTGTGAATCTTTTTGTTGTGCCTATCGTGACTCGGCATCTCTGCTATATGGTGAGTAGCAACTTTCCTTCTCTAATATTGCTACATTCCATCCTGGCTTTTCCCTTCTTTGTTTTCGGAAAGACTTTATTTACTAAAGTGAAAAACCAGCTCAAAACTTGCAGTTATACATACAGGTATCCCATCAGATCCATTTACTTCCATATTAGGCAACTATTTATTTTTTGGCTCCAAAATTACGTACCTCAATAATTAGTTATTGTTCTTCTTCCCCAAATACTGTGTTTTTTAATATTAATGATTTATGTTGCAGATGGCAGGCCGTATTACAAAGCTGGCTAATTGCTTCCGGAGAACTCTTGAGGATACAAAGGAACTTTACCAAAGAGAGATGAACAAACTTAAGGATGCAAAAGACCAAGCTGTATTGGCAGCAAGAGTTGAAACTCAAGTTGCATGTTCAAGGTAATTTTATTGCAGTAAAATATTAAGTTATGGGAGAAAAACCAAAATAGCTGATAATGTTTTAAAAACCATGTTGTTTTCTTTCCATAACTTAGAGCTGTTGTATCCAAGGAGAACAAAATTTTTATAAAATATAAGAGTCGGGATTTATGAAGGAATGTAAGGGATAAGTAAATTAGGTGTTGTTCATCTAGTGAAGTTGGTACTAACTTTGACATGTAAGAATTGCTGTTAAGATAATGAATAGCAGCATTTTTGTAAGTTGGCAACACTGATCATTTATGCCCTTTGAGTGATATTTTATTATAATGAAGGAAACCAGCCAGCAGTCACTCGGTATTGTGGTATATATTAATTTATTCAGCTAAACAGGTACAGAAGAAACAAGTGGAAGACTTTCTCTATAGGGACAGATGCTGGAACAAAATTAGCTGGAGCAAGTGTAGGACATAATTTTAGTATGTCAAGGATGTGTGGAAGCCAAACCTGTGATAAAAAATCATTGGAGATTATGTATGATTGTCAGACCTAATCATAGGAGATAATGTTACATGCATCACATCTGAATTAAGTATCAGTGCCAAAAAATGTATTACCAGAACATTTTGCATTGGTTCTGCATAATTTGTGAACAGTGATGGAGAGTTGCAATAGGTTTCACTGTGTCAGACTTACAGTCAATCAGTACCATATATGGTGGATGTATTAATGTGCTTTTTGTCTTCGACTGCCTAGCTTTTGTACCACTAAATGTGATGGTAAAGTGTCTTGGTATTCAGTATTTCCCTATTACTTGCAAGGTACAAATTACAGCTACAAAGAAGAATGTCAGTGGATAAAATAAAATCTGAAGCTTCCAGAGGCAGTGTAGTCAGCCTGAATGATACATGTCCATACAAAATGCTCGCACTTCACATCTTTCATTACATCTGCACATCCAAACCATAATCTTTGCGCAGAGTGTAAAGAAGACAAGGGGAAAAAATGGATGGAAGAGGCAGCTACATGCCAGAGTTGACAGATGATGGGATATTGTTCTTTATGCCAAATGCCTCACTACATTTTGAAGAATCCTTTAGGGTGATTTCTCTTTAGATATTGAAGTATGTGCAAAATGAGTGCAAAACTACAAACACATGCATTATTTTTACTTTCAATTCATAACACACTACATATTCCAGCATTTGAGCAGAAATTCTCGGTCACAGACCTTGGTGTTAGGTATAAAGTTATTCTCTAATCCAGTGGCCAGTCCCCAATTCAGATCATTTTACTGTATACAATTACCCTCAAAGCAGCACA
Organism: Schistocerca cancellata; assembly: GCF_023864275.1. Taxonomy (NCBI): domain Eukaryota; kingdom Metazoa; phylum Arthropoda; class Insecta; order Orthoptera; family Acrididae; genus Schistocerca; species Schistocerca cancellata. The sequence goes on along the minus strand of NC_064626.1, from coordinate 1,104,445,428 downwards.
CAAATGCCAAATAAGGCAGACTAGAACTACATTACCTGATATAAGTGGATGGGCAACTATTAGTGGACACTGAGTGGGGTCCACCTTTAACCTTCAGGACAGCTTGAACTTGGTGGAGAAAACTTTGAGAGAGGTGTTCGAATGTCTGGAGGAACAGCAGTATTTCATAGTCCAGGTTGGGGCTCTGGGCAGGCCAGCCCATTTCAGGAATGTTGTGGTCTATAAACCATTGCCTCACAGATGCTGATTTACAAAAGGTTGCATTGTCAATGTTTCTGAACTGTTCATCCACTGTAGACAGCACACACAACTGTAACCCCCTGTGGGTCTGGGGATTAAAATAGGCCTGAGGTATTCCTGCCTGTCGTAAGAAGCGACTACAAGGAGTCACGCAAATTTTGGCCTTTGTGACGGTCCCCTGTAGGGTTTGACCTCCATTTTTCAAAATTTTCCCGCAGAGTGAGCCAATTGGGGAAGGGCACCTTACATGGTGCATCATGTCTCTTGTACATAGAGATCTTTAGCCCACTTTCTTGTCGTTGCATTGCAGTCCAGCTCATTCTCCATCTCTTGGGTTAGGACACCTTCCTGGGTGAGTTTTCCACCATGCACTACGCAGTGTCGCTTTCTGCGCCAACTATGACCATGGACTTCTTTGCACCTCATATCCAGCATGGTAACAAGTCCGTTGTGGTGGGGCCGCCATGTACCCTGTTGGTTGTAGCCCCCTGACAACACAGGGATCGCTCTGCTGATGCATGCACTGTTAACTCCCCACGTATGCCCTGGGGCTTCATGACCCTAGGCAAGGGCCATCCTGCCAGGTGACTTTTGATGCGGCTGGATGACGCCTATGGGGAGGACCCCTGGTCGGAGTAGGTGGCATCAGCTTGGATGACGTGCGATGAAATGTACCACACCATCACTTGTTGGTGGTCAGACACCAGCAGTCAGTGTTCAGTCTCAATGCGATGCTAGAAAGTAAGACCCTAAATCGTTCCCCTCCCTGGCTACACCATGGGAGGTACACCAGACTGATGGCAGTGAACCTTATTCACCCTGGTACCTTGTATGTATGAGAACTAATGGGGACTTTTTGTTTCGATGAAGCCAGTTTTTTGTAGAGCATTTAGAGGACAAGTTTGGGGAGATAGAGGGCTTGTCCAAAATTCGCTTTGGGTCAGTCTTCGTAAAAACAGCATCCTCTGCCCAGTCATGGGATGTTTCTGTTGCCATCATACCACATAATATCGTAAATATGGTCCAGGGTATTATATTTCACAGTGACCTTCTTTTGCAGTCTGATAATGAAGAGCTGCACACAAATTTAGAGCGGTGAGGTGTTCATTTCATGCGGCATGTCCATCGGGTTCAGAGGGATAATCAGGTTGCCACCGGTGCCTTCATCTTGGCCTTTGAGGGTGATACCTTACCTGAGAAGGTAAAGGTGATGGTCTAACGCTCTGATGTCAAACCATACATGTCTCTCCCGATGCAGTGCTTTAAGTGCTGGAAGTTTGGCCATATGTCTTCCCACTGTACTTCCAGCATCACATGTCGAGATTGTGGATGTCCATCACATCCCAATACATCATGTGCCTGGCGAGCGTAATTCACCTTGCTTGCCGGACTGCAGGATTTTACAGAAAGAGAGGAAAATCATGGAATAAAAGACCCTGGACTGACTGACCTATACTGAAAATAGGATTGCCTACATCCTGCTGCTATGACCCCCTCATACACCGCTGCTATGAGAACAGTTGTAGCTCCCATCAGTTCTGCGAATTCCAGTCGGCTGTGAAGCAGAAGGCTACACCTGCCCCCTTGGTGGGGGGGCAATTCCCCCTCCCCCTCCCCTGTTGCTCCTGTACCACCTACCTCTGGAGCACTGTCCCCTGCCAACCATCAGGGACACCAGTCCCCACTTCTCAGCCAGAGAAATGTAAGTCTTCTTCGGAATCTCCTGGGTCACTCCCTTGCGCTAGTGGGAAAGATGACTCCCGCCAGTGGCTGAAGTGTCCAAAAGCAGCTGGTCGTAGGGCTTCACAATCATCCTCAGTCCCGAAGACTGAATCAGTGAAGCCCTCCCAGCCAGAGAAACCCAAGGAGCAGTGAGAAAAGTCCAAAAGGAAGACCCCTAAGACCAAGGAAATTGTGGTGGCACCCACACCACCGCTACCTAAAAGCTCTGCGTCTGTGGATAAGGTGGAGATTATGGCGTCCACTGATGACCTAGATCTCGCCAGACCCTCAGACACAATGGATATAGACTGCTCAGGCAATAAATCTGTGGTTGCAGGTGACCCTGAGGCATAAATTGCCTCATTGAATGAATGTTCCATGCCTTCCTAGTCTGACGATGACGTCATCCTCCAGTGGAATAACGGCAGTTTTTTCCACCACCTGGCTAAGCTTCAGCAACTGTTAAGCTTTACACTTGCTTTCTGCATTGCCCTCTAGGAAACCTGGTTCCCAGCAATGCAGACCCCTGCCCTCCATGGCTATAAGGAATATTACAGCAACTGTAGAGACTATAATGGAGTGTTAGGTGGAGTTTGTGACACATTCTAAACTCAGTCTTTTGTGAAACTATGACCCTTCAGACCCCTCTTGAAGCTGTGGCTGTCTGCAGTGTATATCTTCCTTCAGGTGGTGCAGTACCCCTGAATGTACTAGCTGCACTGATTGATAAACTCCCAAAACTGTTTAACGCCCATAACCCCTTGTGGGGTGGCGCCGTGCTTACTGACAGAGGCAGAGATGGCGAAGCTTTACTGTCTCAGTTCAACCTCTGCCACTTAAATACTGTGGCCACCACACATTTCAGTGTGGCTCATGGAAGTTACTCAGCCATTGATTTATCTATTTGCAGCCCAGGACTTCTCCCATCTATCTGCTGGAGGTCACATGATGACCTGTGTGGTAGTGACCAGTTCCCCATCTTCCTGTCACTGCCCTATGTCAGGCCCACGGACACTTGCCCAGATGGGCTTTAAACAAGGCAGAAAACTTTGACCTCTGTGGTCACTGTCGACTCTCCCCCATATGATATCATCGATGTGATGGTTGAGCAGGTGACTACAACAATTGTTAATGCAGCGGAAAACACAATCCCTTACTCTTTTGGGTGCCCGCAGCGAAAGCAGTCCCTTGGTGGTCGCCAGAAGTCGCTGAGGCAATTAGTGTCGGCGAGCTCTACAGCAACATAAGCAGCACCCTTCCCTGGAGCACCTCATAGCCTTTAAGTGGCTCAGAGCCTGTGATTGCCAGCTTATCAAAGGAGAGAAGCAGGAGTGTTGGGAGAGATACGTCTCGACCATTGGAAGCCATACATCACTTTCTCAAAGTCTGGATGAAGATAAGACGTCTCTTTGGATACCAGACCCCAACAGGTGTCCCTGGCATTGACATCAATGGCGTGTTGTCTACCAACACACAAGATTGCTGAGCACTATGCTCGAGCCTCTGCGTCGAAAAACTACCCCCCAACCTTTCGGATCCTCAAAAGGCGGATGGAAAGAAAAGTCTTTTAATTCGCTACATGCCACAATGAATCCTATAACTCCCCATATACGGAGTGGGAGCTCCTCATTGTCCTTGCACATTGCCCTGACACTGCTTCTAGGCCAGATCGGATTCAGTCAGATGATAAAACATCTGTCATCTGACTAAAAGTGACATCTCGTCGTAATCTTCAACCGGATCTGGTGCAATGGTTCCTTTCCATCACAGTGGTGGGATAGCACCATCATTCCGATGCTTAAACTCAGTAAAAACTCACTTGATGTGGATACCTATTGGCCCTTGAACCACACCATTCTTTGTATGCTGCTGGAATATATGGTGTGTCGACGGTTGGGTCGGGTCCTGGAGTAACATGGCCTACTGGCTCCATGTCGGGGCGGCTTCCGCCAGGGTCACTCTACCACCGATAAACTTGTGTCCCTCGAGTCTGTCATCCAGCCTCTTCCAGACGCCAGCAGGTGGTTGCTGTCTTTTTATTTACGAAAAGCATATGACACAACCTGGCGACATCATCATCCTTACCACATTATGCGAGTGGGGACCTGCTCCTGATTTTTATCCACAATTTCCTTTCGCTTCGTACTTTCTGTGTCCAAGTTGGTGCCTCTCATAGTTCGCCCCATATCCAGGAGAATGGGGTCCCTCAGGGCTCCGTATTGAGTGTATCTCTATTTTTAGTGGCCATTAATGGTATAGCAGCAGCTGTAGGATCGTCTGTGTCACTGTCTCTGTATGCAGACAACTTCTGCATTTCGTACTGCTCCCCCAATATTGGTGTTGCTGAGCGGCGCCTACAGGTAGCCATCCACATGACACAGTCATGCCCACGGTTTCCAGTTTTTGGCGGCAAAGTCGTGCTGTGCACTTCTGTTGGTGTTGTACCGTTCATCCGCAACCAGAACTTTACCTTAATGACGATCCACTCACTGTAGTGGAGACATATCGATTCTTAGGAGTGGTTTTCAACGCCCGATTGACTTGGCTTCCTCACCTTCGTCAGCTTAAGCGGAAGTGCTTGCAGCACCTCAATGCCCTCTGCTGCCTGAGCAACACAAAGTGGGGTGCAGATTGCTCTACACTGCTGCAGCTCTACAGATCTCTTGTTCAATCCCTCCTTGACTACGGGAGTCTGGTTTATGTTTCAGCGGCACCCTCAGCGTTGCGTTTACTCAACTCAGTTCACCACTGTGGTGTTCGCCTAGCGACAGGAGCTTTTAGGAAGAGTCTGGTGACCAATGTCCTGGTGGAGGCCAGAGTCGCTCCATTGTAGATTAGGTATGCGCAGTTACTCTCCAGTTACGTTGCACACGTTTGCAATTATCCTGCACATCCCGATTTACAGTTTGCTTTTCCTGCTGACAGCGGTTCATCTCCCGCATTGGCGGCCCAGGTCAGGGTTTCCAATTGCAGTTTGTGTGCGATCCCTTCACTCCGAACTAGAGTCCTTGCACTTACCACCTATACTTAAGGTTCATTCACAAACACCACCATGGTGTGCAGCTAGGTCGCAGCTTCGCCTGGACCTTTCACATGGCCCTAAGGACTCTGTTAACCCTGCGTCTCTCTGCTTTCACTTCCTCTAGCTTCTCGGCATGTACTGGGGCCATGAAGTAGTTTACACCGATCGCTCAATGGCTGATGGTGACTTTGGCTTTGCCTATATTCATGGAGGGCATATAGAACAGCACTCCTTGCCAGATGGCTGCAGTGTTTTCACTGCAGAGCTGGTGGCCATATCTCATGCTCTTGACCACATCCTCTCATGCCCAGGTGAGTCATTTCTCCTGTGTACTGACTCCTTGAGCAGTTTTCAAGCTGGTTACCAGTGCTACCCTCGTCATCCTTTGGTAGGGAGCATTGATGAGTCCATCTATTCCCTGGAATGGTCCAGTCGTTCAGTGGTGTTCGTCTGCACCTCAGCTCATGTCTGAATCCCAGGAAATGAACTTGCCCACTGGGTGGTCAAACAGGCTATGCAGAAACCTCTTGTGGAGATCAGCTTCCCTGAAACTGACCTGCGTTCAATATTACACCGCAAGATTTTACGGCTTTGGGAGGTGGAATGGCATAACCTCAGTATGCACAAGTGTGCCATTAAGGAAACTACGAATGTATGGAAGACCTCCGTGCATACCTCTCGCAGGGACTCTGTGGTTCAGTTGGCTCCACATTGGCCACACATGGCTGATGCATGGTTACCTCCTCCGTCACGAGAATCCACCTCGGTGTCACTGTGGCTCACGAATGACTGTCGTCCATCTCTTGCTGGACTGCCCACTTTTAGCCACTCTGTGGTGGACTTTTAACCTTCCCAGCACACTATCTTTGGTGTTAGGCAACAGTGCGTCAACAGCAGCTTTAGTTCTATGTTTTATTCATGAGGGGGAGTTTTAGCATTTGCTCTAAATTTTAGCACATGACCTTTGTCCCTATGTGTCCGCCACCCTAGTGCTTTCAGGGTGGGAGGTTTTCATGTGTTCCAGAGTGGCTGGCTTTTCCTTTTTATCCTCGTGGTCAGCCAGCCATGGTAACCTGCTTTCTTGTTTTAACCTCTTCTACCTGTTTCTTGCGTCTTTGTGGTTTTATTGTTCCCTTTTGTCCATTTCAGTGTAGTTGCCCTTCAGTCGTTGTGGTTTTTCCTTTCATTTTGTTTTGTGTTGTCTCATTGTCTTATTCTCACCCTTGTGGCATTGTTTCTTTCGGAACAAGGGACCGATGACCTCGTAGTTTGGTCCCTTCCCCCCTCTTTTACATCAACCAGCGAACAAATCTAAAATCTTCATTAGTTTACCCATCTTAAGTTGTAAGGGGCAAACTGCAATGATTACTTGACGTAAGGTGCACTACCCAAGATTATTTGTAAACAAGCTTTGTTGTTGTTCTGGTTTTGTTAAGTGTGGTTACTATCTTCAGATCTCAAGGTTATTACATACCTCCTATACAAACTGTAAAAGTACTCTTTCGAAAACATTGCTAGGTGTATGAGGGGTGAGATGAATAACGCATCGGCAAGTCAGGGTTAAAACCACTATACACAGTGATGCGCCAAATGCTTGTCCCCCTTACAGCATACTACTGTGCACTTCACTGTAGCCAGTGCATCACTACATTAATGAACCTAGGGGTCTTGTGGCTGCAATGAAGTGCACAGTAGTGTGCAATATGGGGGACAAGCATTGTGCGAATAACTCTGTACATTGTAGTTGTAACGTTGACTTGCATTGGCATCACTAATCTCAATCCTCGGACACCTGGCAGTGTTCTAGGAGCTGTTGCATAGCTGTTATAGAAGATATGTAATAACCTTTAATTGATGTCTGAAGACAGTAACCATGCTTACCGAAGCCAGTAATCAACAATAAAGTTTGTTTTTGTACCATAACACTACCTCCTCTGTACTTCATTGTTGACACTAAACATGATGCCAGGCGAGACCCATGAGAAAGACAGGCTGCGGCACATATGTCACAGAGGTAGGCCTGAACTCGCTCGCTCAGCTTAGCAGACAAAATGCTTTTCTAAACCTGTTAACTCGCAGCTGAGTATGTACATACTAACAAGAATCCAGTCTTCTACTGGAATCTGCTATTATGAAGTCACACTGAATAACGGTACAACAACAAAATTTAATTAAAGATCAGTACTTTATATATATATGGTATAACAGCTTGTTCATAATATTTAGTCTCTTCTGCTTAAGTCCTCATTTCATTTAAGAAGTGGTGCCTTATGCAACTGATAATCATTTTGACATGTTTGTACCCCAGTACAGCCACAACAAATTATAAGTAGGCCTAGGAACTTCTGATCATTGTAGGACTCCATAATAGCAGAGTCCAGTAAAAGATGCAATTCTCCTTTGTATGTACACATATAGTTAAGAGTTTCATAGGTGTAGAAGTGTAGTTTCTCTGCTGAGTTCAGCGAGTAGCGAGTGCAGGCCTACCTTCGTGACACACGTGTAGACACGCTCCCCCAGGGAGTTCTTGGTTTGTTCATGGTTCACGTGTGGCACACTTGGGATGCCAAGCTGTTGCAGCCTATTTGTTCTTCCCAGACTGCATTTCCTTCTGTCTGCCTGTTTCTACATGTCCTCACTCCTTCTCTGGTCCTCCTCCTTTGTCGGTGGTACTGCTGTTGATCTGGCTATCCACCAGCTTTTTTTGTATTTGTTCTGGTTGTTGTTCCCCTTGCCTTTTCATTCTCATTCTTCCTTTTTGGCATTTTATTCCCCCTGTGGGGTTTGACCTCCACTTATAAATTTTTCTCTCTGTACTGTGAGCCATTTAGGGACGAATTCTCTCCCTAGCATTTACAAAGTCTTCAATAGTTTTATAGATGGTCTGTCTTGAACGTCGACGATATCTTCTGTGGTAAGGCATCGTGGCAGCGTTCAATGCAGTTGCCTGTGCAGCAGCAGCAGCGCGAATGAGCTTTGTGGACTTTGTGGACCGAGATGTCATCGCTTACAGAACCTATCATGTTACTGAAAATGCTAATAAAGACTTTGGCAAATCTACCTATATGTCACCCTCTCCCTTTACTTTATATACTCGTAATAGACGTAAGCTATCACGTAATGAAACTGTATTTATTTGGATCAAAGGCAAAGGTACTTGTGAATATGTAAAGTTTGTTGGTGATTGTACATTGTATTTTCATAAATAAATTGATCTGTAGTGTAGCTGAGAACCGGACAAGGGTACATCTAGAATCTGTCGGCATAGAGCGAGAACAGCATGTTACGTCAGCTCTCTGAGCGCTTGACCTTTGACCCCGCCTGATAAGGCGGTGCTACGCAACCTTGGCAGCGCGCCAGCCGCGAGGCGGCCGACAAACAGCGGACGGGCGCACCTAGTATGTCTAGTGCGCCCGTCCGGGATAACGCGCCGCTGGCACTCTGAAAAATTCTAAGTCCCTATCAGGGTCACGCGCTCCACGCGCCTCTCTAAGAGCGAGCGATCGCCGCGCAGCGGCTCATTTGCGCTGCTGCTGCTGCACAGGCAACTGCATTGAACGCTGCCACGATGCCTTACCACAGAAGATATCGTCGACGTTCAAGACAGACCATCTATAAAACTATTGAAGACGTTGAAATGACAACTTCTGCTGTCCTTCCCCTCTTTTTCCCTGCTGTAAATGAGGCGTTAACATTCCAGAGGCTGCTTTGTCAATGAGTGTGTGTTATTCCATTTTAATTATTCTGAACATTTTTATGGCTAGTGTTGTTAAATTGTTAAACAAAGGCAGGTCATGCTGTGTTCTGTTGTGTTGCATTGCTGGTGCCAGTTTTAAGTAACACATTTCTTGACTTTCTTTTGCTTATGAGATTGTCTGTGTTTTCTTGCAGTAAATATAGTTCATATGCTTATTGTGGCTTATTTTGCCTTGTTGTGTTCTTGCTGTATTGGTAAAGATTTATTTTTAAACTCAACAAATTTGTAATTATTATTTTGTAGTAAATGCCAAGCTGTTCAGTATTATGTATTGATGTTGCAGGGCTGTTTTTGAACAAAGGTCAGATAATCTGCCTGTCCATATTGTGGATCCAATTGAAACAGTAGGCCTCCAGCCGACGACAGATGGTAATGAAACAAAAAAGGTTAGTTGTTGCTATTATATATTTCTTCAGAAATTGTTGCTAATAATTTTTTCATGAATTGAAGTGCGTAAAATGGCTCTAATAGAAGGTGTTTGCTTCCAGTGTGCTAACTGCAATAGAGAAGCATTTGCAGAATGCTCGTTGTGTCGTCGTACACCATACTGCTCAACATTTTGCCAGCGTAAAGACTGGACAAGTCATCAAGTGGAATGTGTTCGGAATGCAACTGATAATAGTATTGGACAACCAGCTAGTTCAATAATGCTAATTGTTGAAAGTTCTGATCAAGTCCTAGGACATGGTGAATGTAATACTTGAGTTATTCACTCTGAAGGTGCCAATAATGCTAACTTATGTCTGAGGTATCTGTGATCTTTACGCTGTGTTAGTGTGTGCTGATCATGATGGATGTTTTCTGTTTAGTCCATACAATTTTCAAAGAAAAAAATTGCACATGTTGCATATATGTACAATCTAAAAATTTTATGCACAAATGTTACTATGTGTGTTGTGTGAATACAATCCAGAAGTATTGTTAAAAGTATTACTAGTCATATGAGAATATTTTTATGGAAAGTGAGACCTGCTTCTTCCTTTGGTTGAATTGTGAATTCTAATTAGTCAGTTTAACTGCTCTTCATTGTTGGTACATTTTTTGTATCTGTTTTACTTTTACACGAATGTAAAGGACATTTTTTGCTATATTGTTTTATATATGTATTTATAAAACATTTATCTTTTGGCTAGTACACATTGTATCCTTGTAAAACTGGTTAAAAGTATACTTAACTGGCAACTGGTAGAGCTTTGTGAAAATGTGCAATTCATTTGTGTTTCTATTATTTGATTACAATGGTGATACACATCTGTTATGGAGAGCAGCTTTGTGATTGTAATGTAAACTTTTTAATCTATTTGTGTGTGTGTGTGTGTGTGTGTGTGTGTGTGTGTGTGTGTGTGTGTGTGTGTGTGTAAATGTAAATTTATATTTATTATTTATTTGTGGTAGTTACTACATTCTGTTTATCATGAAAGGACCTCTTTAATAGCACACTGTGTGATGCAGGTATCTCAATGTCTTGAGATATGCTCCTGTGTGAGAAAAACTGACAAGTTACTTCAGCTAAATTCCAAAGTTGATCAGAATAAAAAAAATTTTTTACAGATTTTGTATTTAATGGAATCCTTACATTTTCAGTTACTTGACTGTTGAATAGTTATGACAACTATCAATACAGTTTGTTATTGCTCAAGATTTCTTAGTCGCTTGTGTGAAGTGACCATACACCATACCATTTTGCAACAAGACAAATTGCAGTTAAAGAAATAGCTTTAAACTATTTGTCTATTGCAGATATTGTCCCATCAGAAGTGTTCACAATTGGGTATTATGAATTTTCAAAGGCTGCCTAAGGAATTGTGTAAAATAATGTCCGTAGACTTTATTCATACATCCAGTTATTGCTGTAGCTTGGTCCCTTTTGAGAAGGGAAGTAGTGTTTCCATGAAATTCTCTCAAAAGTTGACATTTAATTGTTCATTGTGTAAAAGAATTGCTGCAGACATCTCTATTTAAGAAATATTTCAAAGTATATAAAATGTTTATAATAGAGGGAAACATTCCACGTGGGAAAATTATATCTAAAAACAAAGATGATGTGACTTACCAAACGAAAGTGCTGGCAGGTCGATACACACAAACAAACACACATACATACACACAAAATTCAAGCTTTTGCAACCAACGGTTGCTTCGTCAGGAAAGAGGGAAGGAGAGGGAAAGACGAAAGGATGTGGGTTTTAAGGGAGAGGGTAAGGAGTCATTCCAATCCCGGGAGCGGAAAGACTTACAGGGGGAAAAAAGACAGGTATATACCCTCTCCCTTAAAACCCACATCCTTTCATCTTTCCCTCTCCTTACCTCTTTCCTGACGAAGCAACCGTTGGTTGCGAAAGCTTGAATTTTGTGTGTATGTTTGTGTTTGTTTGTGTGTCTATCGACCTGCCAGCACTTTCATTTGGTAAGTCACATCTTCTTTGTTTTTAGATATATATAAAATGTTTAATTTTTATGTTTCTGTAATGTGATTCAGATTACTGAAAATTTGTTCGGCAACAACTTTTGTAAATGCGGAGCAATTGGTGTAAAACAAGAACAGAGGTGTTTAGTAACTTCTGCGTAAATCTGAGAACTCAACTCTTCATTGAGGGGATGGTTACCAAGTCGGCAACAATCCTCACCGTGGTAACAAGTGTCGAGACCCTTCTGAAGGATGTGTGGAACAAACTGTTCCTGGATTGAAATAAGGCTAACTTGGAAACAGTATTTTAAGGTAAATATAATGAATTAAAAAATGTTGCTTTTCATTCTGTTGTATGATAAAATAGGTAAGTAGCAAGAAAAAACGCTAGTATGTGTCGGTAAGTAGGAAGCTCAAGATAGCCATGTTGAATATTAAGAACTTCCAAATGTAGAAACAGATATGGACAATAAATGACCATGAAGTTAAAGTACTGCATACTGGAATTAAGTGTTACAATATGGAGAGGATGCTATAAAATTTGGTCTCCTCAAGAGGGACCAACAGTTTGTGGTTGATATAGCCAATAGTCACACAACTGGGTTTTTCATATATATATATAATGTTCTAGGCTGCCATAGTTAAGACCTCAAACATTTGCAAAAATACCGTATACGTACAGTATTTACAACTCAGTATTTGTGGAGAGGGACTGAAGAGGAGCTTCTCATATGTTTATGCAGTACATACATAAATAAAATGCCATCAAAATGTTAAACCTTCAAAGAGTGAAGAAAGTAGCAACAGTGTACTAGCGTAAACTGTTAAACAATGTTGAAGCCAGTCTTGGATAGTGAATGAGAGAAAATGTTGAACATGTTAAAAACGTACTAAAAGTGCCGTATTGTATAATAGTCGTGCAAGACACAACTGTGTTCTAGTTGTTGTATGACAAAAATTAATCGACAGTACCACAATGAAAAGACAGGGTTCTATACATAAATTACTCGAAGACCTACACTTAGTTCTTCTGTTTCTCTTTAAGATGTTGTAGGAGAGAGATGACATATTGTACCTAAAGTGAAAATATCCAACACACATAACCACAAAACATCAATAAAAATACTGTTATTCCATTTCTGTACTTTGAAAAAAATAACACACATTGGAATTTAATTTTCTAGTTTTCAAGTCACAGAAAAGACAGTGTTTGGGTTTTTAAACAGTCGATTTAACGTTGAAATGCTATAAAGTAATGAAAACTACAGTATACTGTTCTATTTGAGGTAATCAATTATCTTTCATTTGGTTTTTGCATTTAAGGTATGCAGATGCATTTTGCATTAGTTTTGATGCCCGCTTTAAAGTCAACAATCTACAGGTAACAAGAGTTTGGAAATAAGCATTACATTGTTGGTAGTAATCCTCAAATACATATATGAAGATAGTAACAGTTCTCGAAATAAGATACCATTGATGACCATGCAGCTTCTCTAGAATAATTAAATAATTAAAACCCTCTGCTGCTGAGAGGTGGTGTTGACATACCTCGATGGGGACAGCTGAAAAAGTGTGCCCCGACCGGGACTCGAACCCGGGATCTCCTGCTTACATGGCAGACGCTCTATCCATCTGAGCCACCGAGGACACAGGTGAATAGCGTGACTGCAGGGACTTATGCCTTGCACACTTCCCGTGATACCCACATTCCCACCTGTCCACAATATACATAAGTAATGCTCCTAATAGAAGCTGCATGGTCATGAATGGTATCTGTTCTTTCGAGAACAGTTACTATCTTCATATATAGTTAAATGGCTACCCAGGCATTGACCTTCATCTGTGTGAATGCACTCAGGTTGCCCAAACTCTTACGGGAATAGTCACCTTAATGGGCACGAGTAATGAGTGGATGGGCAGAGTATCTATTAGGAACATTACATATGTAGATTGTGGTCAGTTGGGAATTTGGGTCTCACAGGAAGCGTACAAGGGATAAGTCCCTGCAGTCACACTATTCGTGTGTGTCCTTGGTAGCTCAGATTGATAGTGTCTGCCATGTAAGCATGAGATCCCGGGTTCAAGTCCCGGTCGGGGCACACATTTTCAGCTGTCCCCATTGAGGTATGTCAAAAACACTTGTCTGCAGCTGAGAGTTTCAATTATCATTCTCATATACATAAGCAAAAATGAACATTGGACGTTATAGCAGATATACACTATGTGATCAAAAGTATCCAGACACCTGGCTGAAAATGGCCTAAAAGTTTGTGGTACCCTCCATTGGTAATTCTGGAATTAAATATGGTGTTGGCCCACTGTTAGCCTTGATGACAGCTGCCACTTCGGCAGGCATATGTTCAATCAGGTGCTGGAAGGTTTCTTGGGAATAGCAACTCATTCTTCACGTAGTGCTGCACTGAGGAGAGGTATCGCTGTAGGTCGGTGAGGTCTGGCATGAAGTCGGTGTTCCAAAACATCCCAAAGGTGTTCTGTAGGATTCAGGTCAGGACTCTGTGCAGGCCAGTCCATTACAGGGATGTTATTGTAGTGTAACCAATACGCCATACGCCTTGCTTTATGAACAAGTACTCAATCATGTTGAAAGATGCAGTCATCATCTGCGAATTGCTCTTTAATAGTGGGAAGCAAGAAGGTGGTTAAAACACAAATGAAGGCCGGTGCTGGGATAGTGCCATACAGAGCAGTGCAAGCCCCCTCCATGTAAAACATGACCATACCATAACACCACTTCCTCGTCCGGATTTTACTGTTGGCACGACCCTTACTGGCAGATGACGTTCACCTGGTATTTGCCATTCCCACACCCTGCCATCAGATGGTCACATTGTGTACCATGATTCATGACACACAGTTTTTCCACTGTTTGATCGTCCATTGTTTATGCTCCTTACACAAAGCAGGGTGTCGTTTGGCATTTACCGGTGTGATGCATGGCTTATGAGCAGCCGCTTGACCATGAAATCAAAGCTTTCTCACCTCCCGCATAACTGTCATAGTACTTGCAGTGGATCCTGGTGCAGTTTGGAATTCCTGTGATGGTCTGGATAGATGTCTGCCTAATTACGACCCTCTTCAACCGTCGGTGGTCTGTCAGTCAACAGACGAGAACAGCCTATATGCTTTTGTGCTGTACATGTCCCTTCATGTTTCCACTTCACTATCAGATCGAACAGTGAACCTAGGGATGTTTAGAAGTGAGGAAATATTGCGTACAGACGTGAAAAGAGTGATATCCAATCACCTGACCATGTTTGTAGTCTGTGTTCTGCAGAGTGCCCCATTCTGCTCCCTCACGATGTCTAATGACTACTGAGGTCGCTGATATGGAGTACCTGGTACAGTGCCCCTAATATGATAAATGTATGTTTCTGGGGGTGTCTGTATACGTTTGATCACATAGTGTATTTCTCCGAAAATGTATTAAAAGTACTTTGTTTTATATGATAAGTTGCAATAAGTGAGGTCATGCTGAGAGATTTTTGTTAAATATAGTGTTTATGTATAATTTAGAGAGAACTATTAGATTTCGCTATTACAGCCAATACATTGTTAACACTGTCACTGTAAACAGTATTGACTATTTTTATTATTTGCAGGTACATGCCTGCAGTTCTAGCACACATTGATCTTCTCATGGTACTATAGCACACCATTAGGAAATAAAAAATGGCACAGTCCATTGAGAAATTGGTGGATCATTTGGTAATTTGAATTTGGCAGAAACAGAAATGTGGCAACTTTGTCAGACCATTAAAGATGGGTAAAGAAGTCCTTTGAATTGACCTGACATTGCTGTAACATTTCCACTGCTGCCAAAAAAAAATATTTCTGCACGGAATTCCACTTTATCACTGCTTTGTTTTGGTTCTCCAGCCACATCCTGTGGTACAGTCTTGGAGATTTCAATGTGTACAATGACTTAAGACATCTAATTGAAACTAAAACTACCCCTCATTAACTTGCATTGTAATTGGTTTATAAAATAGTTAAAGCTTTTATAGCCATTTGTTGACAAATGGCCTCTTGGCCTCTGTCTTGGGTTCTTCGGCTGATATTTGATAACCCGCCCCCTCTCAGACTTTTCGCCAGCACTATTGCCTGATATTGCCAAGCTTCACCCTCCTTTGCTGGTGGTGGACTGGAGTTGAACTCGCAGGTGCATATCATATCTACGTGGTGTGCCAACGTCGGACGGCTTTTCCGATGTTCTAAGTATAGGGGACAGATGAGCTCAGATGTTAAGGTCCATAGTGCTTAGAGCCATTTGAACCAAGTAATAGCTTGCACTGTATGTGCTTTAGCATTGTCCTGAAAAATGGTCAGGTCCTGTAGAAAGTGTCATCAGTTCTGTCTCTATGCTATTCATTTTTGGAACACAGCCTAGGACCGGGTTAGAGGCGGAGTATGTGTTACAGTAAAATACTTAAACACTGAAGCTCTTGCTGTATGTAAGAGCTATTACACCTGCTTGTTCAGGGAAGCTACAGAAATACACAAACATGACAACAGCTTCAACAAGATAGAAGAAAGCTTCAAGGTGACTGGATCACGGATTCCCATGCTGCAGCAAACAACTGTTGCAGCTAGCAAGGGGAAAACAGCAGTCGTAATGACATCGGAAAAACCCTCTGACATTGGCACACCACGTAGATATGATATGCACCTGCGAGTTTAACTCCAGTCCACCACCAGCAATGGAGGGTGAAGCTTTGGCAATATCAGCCAATAGTGCTGGCAAAAAGTCTGAGAAATATGACCTGATGCTAGTAATAGATTTTAACGCATAAATAGGGAGGAATGAACATCCATATGGAGTTTCTGGGAAATATTCACTACATCAAGAAAACAATGAGAATGGAGACTTACTATGCTAATTTGCAGCAACAAATAATATGATTATTAAAAGTACCTGCTTTCCACACAAAAGGATCCATCTGGGTACTGTTTTGGATGTGCAAAATTAAAAACTTTGTTAATGATGCAACTTGCACTACAAATTAATACACTATTGGCCATTAAAATTGCTACACCAAGAAGAAATGCAGATGATAAATGGGTATTCATTGGTCAAATATAATATACTAGAACTGACAACTGATTACATTCTCACGCAATTTGGGTGCTTAGATCCTGAGAAATCAGTACCCAGAACAACCGCCTCTGGCCGTAATAACGGCCTTGATACACCTGTACATTGAGTCAAACAGAGCTTGGATGGCGTGTACAGGTACAGCTGCCCATGCAGCTTCAACACGATACCACAGTTCATAAAGAGTAGTGACTGGCGTATTGTGACGAGCCAGTAGCTCGACCACCATTGACCAGACGTTTACAAATGGTGAGAGATCTGGAGAATGTGCTGGCCAGGGCAGCAGTCGAACATTTTCTGTATCCAGAAAGGCCAGTGCAAGACCTGCAACATACGGTCGTGCGTTATCCTGCTGAAATGTAGGGTTTTGCAGGGATCGAATGAAGGGTAGAGCTACGGGTCGTAACACATCTGAAATGTAGCGTCCTGTGTTCAAAGTGCCGTCAATGCGAGCAAGAGGTGACCCAAGACGTGTAACCAATGGCACCTCATACCATCACGCCAGGTGATACACCAGTATGGCAATGACGAATACACGCTTCCAATGTGCATTCACGACAATGTCGCCAAACACGGATGCAACCATCATGATGCTGTAAACAGAACCTTGATTAATCCGAAAAAATGACGTTTTGCCATTCGTGCACCCAGGTTCGTAGTTGAGTACACCATCGTAGGCGCTCCTGTCTGTGATGCAGCATCAAGGATAACCGCAGCCATGGTCTCCGAGCTAATAGTCCATGCTGCTGCAAACATTGTCGAACTGTTCGTGCAGATGGTTGTTGTCTTGCAAACGTCCCCATCTGTTGACTCAGGGATCAAGACGTGGCTGCACGATCCGTTACAGCCATGCGATAAGATGCCGGTCATCTCAACTGCTAGTGATACGAGGCCGTTGGGATCCAGCACGGCGTTCCGTATTACCCTCCTGAACCCACAGATTCCACATTCTGCTAACAGTCATTGGATCTCAACCAACGCGAGCAGCAATGTCGCGATACGATAAACTGCAATCATGATAGGCTACAATCCGACCCTTATCAAAGTCGTAAATGTGATGGTACGCGTTTCTCCTTCTTACATGAGGCATCACAACAACATTTCACCAGGCAACGCTGGTCAACTGCTGTTTGTGTATGAGAAATCGTTTGTAAACTTTCCTCATGTTAGCACGTTGTAGGTGTCGCCACTGGTGCCAAAGTCACGCATGCTGTGTGAATGCTCTGTAAAGCTAATCATTTGCATATCACAGGATCTTCTTCCTGTTGGTTAAACTTCACGTCTATAGCACGTCATCTTCGTGGTGTAGCAATTTTAATGGCCAGTAGTGTAACTGTACTTCAGTGGTCTTATGCCCTTCGCAGGACAGTACAACAAAATTTTCAGATTAACTGCATGATTACAATTTGCGTTTTTATAAAGAAGACAATAAAAAAATTAAAAATTCATATTTCTGGCAAAACATTAATCCTGCATATTTTATTATATTTTCTCGTTAAAATACAACTCTTTTGCTTTACACATGCAAAATGTTAGATTTTTACGAGGATAAGTCACGCATGCTTTGTTTATTTGTTGTTATCTTTGCAATTTTGAATCTGCTAGGGTAGTTTCATTATGGCTGCTGTGCTGTTAATCATGGCTGCTCTGCTGTCTGTTTGCAGCAAAAAAGAGCAACATTCAGTGATCCGTTTTTTGTGGTCGGAAGGCGTATCAGGGACTGAAATACATCGAAGACTTTTGGTACAGTACGGGAACAGTGATTGCCACAACGGATTGTTTACGAATGGATTGAAAAATTCCGAAATGGTCGCACAAGTGTTACACACAATGAAGGAGCTGGATGACTGTTTACCACCACAAATGAAGAAACCATTGAGCGTTCATGTGAAACGATTGTCTTAGACAGACAATTAACTATTGACGAAGTGGCACATCATCTGCAAATTAGTCGCTGTTCTGCCTATGAAATCATCCACAACAGACTTGGGTTTCATAAAGTTTGTGCAAGATAGGTCCCAAAACAACTCACACAGTTGCATAAACAAACATGCTTGGACATCTGCAAAAAAACATTTGGATCACTATGGTAATGAAGGGGACAACTTCTTAGACATGATCATTACTGGTGATGAAACAGATACATCATTACGAGCCGGAGAGTAAACGGCAGAGTATGGAATGGAAACATCCAAATTCGCCGTGCAAAAAAAGTTCAAGACCCAACCGTCCACTGGAAAACTGATGCTTACAGTTTTATGGGACACACAAGGTGCAGTACTGGAACATTATGAGGAAAGAGGCACAACAATCAACAGTGTTCGTTATAGTGAGATGCTTACTGCCAGGCTAAAGCCTGCAATTCGAAGCACACGCCGAGGATTGCTGTCAAAAGGTGTTGTGTTATTGTTGCTGCCCACACTGCGGAAACGCTCCAGAAACTCAAATCTGAAGTACTGGATCATCCTCTATATAGTCGTGATCTTGCCCCCCTTCTATCACTTGTTTGGCCCATTCAGACATTAAGGGGCCATCGATTTGCCTTGGATGAAGCAGTGAAAGAAGTGGTGCATTCCTGGCTCACAGCTCAACTGAGAACCTTTGCATCAGGAAGCTTGTACAATGGTGGACCAAGTGCACTGAAACACAAGGACTGTCAAAAAATGTTCTTCTAAGTTTGCTATTTGATTACAATAAATTTTTATAACTACTTTGCAGATAATAATTGACTTACCCTCACACATTAAGTATGGCTGTAATGATATTTTTTTTTAAATAAATGTTTACATTTTCTGTTACATCCCCTCTTAAAACCAACTGTTTCAGTGGATAAAAAGGCTATTTTTATATTGCTGTTTGATAAACAATTACAATAGTATGTTGATTATCCGAACATCAATCAAAAGGCAGACCAATGGTTCTCAATGGGGTTGGTACCGCCCAACCATGGGTGGTGAAGAGATTGGAGGGGGGAGTGGGAGAGCAGTGATGGCCTCCCAACACTCGTCAACTCTCAGTCCCACACCCCACAGGCAATGCTCACAAAGCTGCAGTGGAAAGGTATAGTAACACCAAATGTTGTTGGATTAAGACTGGTTCAAAAAGTGTGTTATGATCAGAACTAGTTGAAAACTTTCTAGTATTTATTTATAAACTGGTGGTGTCTGATTTCCTTTCTTTGAAGAAAGGGAAAAAAAGAAAGTGTTGGGGGTGCTGAGTAATTTTTTTTCTTTGTAACTGTGGCAGTTGTCCACAAAATGTTGAGAACGTATGGCTTAACCAAACTGTTACTCACTTGCTTGTGTTGTCCTCGCCCTGCTGTGGGCTTGCACACCCCCTGCCCCATCTCCTCCCCTCATCCACACCCATGTCAAGTTGCCAACAATAGCAATGTCAAGATGCTGACAGTAGTAACCATTTGAGCTGTTATGATCACTTGCGTCAGCTTTGCCATGTAAAATGGCTAAATGTAAATGTGTTAGCCTTTCTGTGAGAGATAAATATGAGATTAATGAAAGATTGGAGAAAGGTGAAACTGCAACCAAGTTACTTAATATGTACAAGGTTGGTAATTCGACAATCACAAGCCTTAAAAAAAAAAAAAAATAATAATAATAATAAAGAGAGCTTCACAAATTTTATACCTAAGTTTGAATCTTCCCTGATGCATTATCAAGGCTTAAAACTGTGATGCTCTCCCATGAACATGGATCTAGATGATCCTTTTTACAAGTAATTTACGCACGTAAAAAAGATCACAAGAATCAATCACTGGTCCCATTCTTTGTGAAAAGGCAATTCAGTTTACTGAAAATCTTGGAGGGCAGTCAAATGTTAAATCAAGCATGGACTGGCTAAAATGCTTTAAATCAAGACACAACGTTCATGAGCTTCAGATAAAAGGAGAACCATCTGGTGATTCTCCATGGGTTGATACTTTCAAAATTAAACTAAGGGACATATGGAGGTAAAAAGGTTATGCTCTCCAAAACGTTTTACAGAGCCAATGAAATTGGGCTCGATTGGAAAGCTTTGCCAAGAAAGACTCTTGCTTTATGTTGCTAAGTAGCAGCACCTGATCTTAAAACAAGCACGGATCATATTACTGGTTTAGCTTGTGCTAATGCTACTGGTAGCCACTGATCACGTGTGCTCATCATTGGTAAGAAACCAAAAGTGTTGTTTTAAACATTAATATGTCAGTGATGCCTCTTATTTACACACTGCAAAAGAGCACCTGGATGGATATTAGGCTTTTCACAGAATGGCTTATATGGAAGTTTTTGTACCCTCTATAAAAGCTCACCAGTTTAAGAATGGCAAAAGGAAAATGTTACTGTTTCTTAACAATGCACAAACTCATCGGCCTTGTGATATTTTAAATGGAAAAGACAACTTAATAAAAGTGTAGTTTCTTCTACTTAATGTAAGTTCCTGGTTGTGGTTCATGGATCAAGGTGTTAGTGAGAACAATATTACAGAAAATAAATGCTATGTAATTTATTGTTAGGAAAAGAAGAGGTGGGAGAAGAAAGTCAGTTAAGAAATCGTAAAAATATTCATTTGAAAGATGTGTCCTACATGATCACAGCACCATGGGGTAGTGTAAAGGAACAGAAGTTGAAAAAGCTTGGAATAAAATGTTGGGTATGGTGGAAAATCCTTAAAGTCTAATCGAAAATGATGAACAGAATGACCTGTCTGAAATGCCCAGTATGCTAAAAGAACTCATTTACCATGAATATGGCAAAAATGATGATCTAAAATGGACGAGTGTCAAGGATTCAGATTCCCAGCACCAAGTCATGCAGGATAGTGAAATTGTAAATCTGGTCACTGATAAAGCTGACTCCGCCAGCATCTCATCAACTAGTGGTCCAGAAAATGAAGATGAAAATATATCAATTGCTTCTGAAGAATTTACATGTTTAGACTCTACTTTGTGATGATTTGCAGCTCAAGATGAAAGTGAACGTATCGGATATCGATCGTGGAAAAAAGTGCTTAACTTAGCTGCTCGTGAGTGAGTAGACTTTAGATGGGCCCAAATTAAGGATTTTTTTTTATAAAGTGTTAATTCTATTCATGTGTACTGTAAATGCAAAATGCATATGTATTACAAGGTGTACAACTTTGCTTCCGTCATTTTTTCCCCAACATTTGAGCCTTAATGAAACAAATTGGTTACACATGTATCATTAAAAGTATTTTCCATCACTGGCCACTACTTTCTCCCATCTTTTGGGCAATGTACGAATCGAATGTCAAAAAAATTGTTCATCTTTTGAAGCGATCCACAAATCAATTCAATTTGTGACTTCTTCATGAGATCGGAAGTGTTGGTCAGCCACGCCATGCACCATTGATCTAAACAGGTGATAGTCAGATGGAGCAACATCAGGAGAAATTGGCAGGTAGGGTAGGACTTCCCATTTTAACATTTCCAAGTACGTTTTGACCTCTTTTTGCAACGTGGGGTCAAACATTGTCGTGCTGCAAAATCATTTTATTGTGCTTCTCGCTGTACTGTGGCCGTTTGTCTTTTAATGCTCTGCTCAAATGCATTAATTGCATTCAATAATGAACACCTGTAATTGTTTCACTTGGTTTTACCACCTCATAGTCTATGATGCTGAGCTGGTCCCACCAAATGCAGAGTATGATCTTGGAGCTGTGAATATTTGGTTTGGCCATCCACGTGGAAGCATGGCCGGGATATCCCCATGATTTTTTGCGTTTAGGGTTATCGTAATGAACCCGTTTTTCATCCCTGGTCACAATGCAATGCAGAAATCCCTTCCGTTTTTGCCTCTGAAGCAACTGTTCACAAACACCGTTCAATGTCTTTTGGTTTCAGTTCACACGGGACCCCAGTTCCTTCTTTCTGAATCATGCCCATAGCCTTGAGATGTTATAAAATGGCTTGCTGTGTCACTTCCGTTAATCGTGCCAATTCTTCTTGAGTTTGACACGAGTTTTCACTCAGCAATGTCTCCAATTCTACATCTTCGAAAACATTCTCTCTTCCACTACTATGCTGGTCCACGACATTAAAATCACCATTCTTGAAGCATTGAAACCACTCACAACACGTTATTTCACTAATAGCGTCCTTACCATACTTATGAGAGAGCATTCGATGAGACTCAGCCACTGGTTTCTTCATATTGAAACAAAATAGTAACACCACCTGCAAATGACAAGAATTAGGCTCATAAACTGATATTTTCAATCAAGAACAACTTTATGATGCAGACACAAATTGACTAATGTTTGAATGAGGTTATGTTGACTGAGGTCCAAGCTAACTGCCTGAGGCCTGCAATCTGTTTCTTTCAACCACTACTTACCGTT
Source organism: Schistocerca cancellata (assembly GCF_023864275.1). Lineage (NCBI taxonomy): Eukaryota > Metazoa > Arthropoda > Insecta > Orthoptera > Acrididae > Schistocerca > Schistocerca cancellata. The sequence goes on along the minus strand of NC_064626.1, from coordinate 1,104,422,813 downwards.
GTCACCACCTATTGGCACGGCGGAAGCAAAGTTGTACACCTTATACATTTTTTTGTTTACTAGGCTGTACTACTTACATTCCTACTGTACTACTTACATTCCTACTGTACTTGCCTTTACAGTAATAAAAGATTCATGTTGTTAAAAATATATATAGCTTTTATTGCTAAACAAAAGGATACAGTTTGATTGTCTGAATAAACTACACCTATGTCCCCCAATTATGTCAGATATTTGATGCACTCTACTGTATTTGTTAAACATCATGATTCTATTAGGTTGGTGCATAAGTTCATAGCATTTTTCCGCAAGTGCAATAAACACAACAGATACACATAAGAGACTTTAGTCACCAATAATGTATTCTCCCCCACACTTAAAACAGTCCGCCAATGCTGGGGTAGCTTTCCAGTTCCATGACTGTAGAAATCACATGGTTTTGAGGCAAAGAACTCATCAAGCCATGTTTGGAGTGCATTTTCATCCGTAAAGGGAATTCCTTGAAGGCTGTTTGATAGAGAGTGGAAAAGGTAAAAATCTGAGGATGCAAGATCAAATGAATAAGGTGAGTGTAGAATGACTTCCCAATCCAACTTTGTATAGTGTTTTTTATTAGTCTAAAAGAGTGCCTGTGGGTATTATGATGGAGTATCATCACTTCACACAATCTTCCTGGTCATTGTTCTTGGGTTGCGCCTGCAAGACATTTCAGTTATTAACAATAAATGTCAGCAGTGATGCTTACATCTTGGGGAAGCAATTTATAGCACACCACACCATCCCTGTTCCCCCAAATGTATAACATTACATTTTGTGGTTGTGCACAGGTCTTTCTACAGGGAGTTGCTGCTCTGTTCAGGCTCAGCCATTCCTTTCTTTGCCTGTGATAGCATAAAGACACAATTTCTTGTCACCAGTTATGATATAGAACATGTTGTTCATGAGGCAATTGATGACAAGCAAGCAGAGATGCATGTATGGCCACCTACTGATTTTTGTGATTTTGGCTTAGAGTATGTGATATCTACCCATCACCAGATTTTTGAACTTGTGCAAATATCACATGGTAGTGGAATTAACATATTTGCCAGTTCTCAAGTACACTGGCATGGATCATTGTGGATTAATGTGTTTAAATGATCTTAAACCCAGAAAGTCTTCCTGAGTGTGGAGAGTCACTAATGTGAAAACAATCCTTAAAATGAGAAAACTGTTTTCTTGCCATGCTCTGTACAATGGCATTACTACCAGACATGGTCAAAATGTTTCTGGCAGACTCCAATGCTGTCACCCTTCTATTGAACTTAAACAGAGAAATGTGTCAGAAATGTTCAGATTTCTCCACTTGGCACACCATTTTCTAGCATCCACAGCTCCACTCCCTATCTCCAAATGACCAACTCAAAACAACAGCAGATCACAGATAAAGAATGACAGTTGATAAATAAACCCATAGCAGCCAGAATACCAACATGCAAAACAGAAACCCCGTGAAATTATGCATCAGCCTAATACAATTTGCATACATTTCAATATTACAACAAAATGTTATTTCCTGTAAACACACACACACACACACACACATTGGTTCTTACCTCTTGACCTTGCTCTTCCCCTGCTCCCTTCTACAACTCATAATTAATAGTGACTTTTTAAGAGTCATTTGGTTAAAAACTGATCAGTGAATTTTGGCTAACTGTAGCTCCCTATTTGGCGACTGTTAATTGTTTTAAGTTTCTATACCTTGTATGTGTCCTGAATAACAGTGGGTTCATAATTAATGACAATTGTTTATAAGTAATTTGCTGAAGAGCTGACCAGTGAATTTGGCTAACTGTAGCTGATTATTCAGGGACCATTAATTGTTTTTACAATTCAGTATTATGCTGTCTGCTGAATGATAGTAGGTTCATAATTAATGGCAGCTGTTTAAAAATCTGCGTAAAATCTGATTAGTAAACTTTGGCTAACTTTCTGTTCAGTTACTGTTAATTGTTTTTAAAACTCTGTACTTTTGGTGTACAGTTAATGGCTGTTGGCTCATAATTAGTGGCATCTGTTTAAAAGTCGTTTTTCTAAAGTCTATTAAGCCAACCTTACTGTTGATTTTCTTAAAACTCATTTGACTTTAATAAAGGAAAGTTATGTATTAAAGATGATGCACACTGAAGGTGTTAAGTGGGGATCCCAGTCCTTCCATTAGGGTGACCCAATCCCAAATCTTCCCACCCGAACTTCTAGTTATCAACTGGTAACCCAGAGCATGGTTATTTTGCTTTTCTGAAAGATCAAGAAGGAGAGGGGGGGGGGGGTAGTGACCATCCTTTCCCTCCTTGCAATAGTGTTTTCAGTTACTACCTTGCTCATGTTAAATTTAAAGTGTATTTGGTTAATTACATACTATTTTCCAGGTAGCAATCATCAATCATCAGCATGGAAGCCAGACCATGCCCAGGGATAAGCTACCTTAAGAAAGACCACCTTTTGTACGAGTTAAGAATTATTCAGCAATTAGGAAAGGGTGGAGTGCCTGAATTGGCTGCTCATGTGCACGATGGCGTGGAGAAAGCCTTGGACCTCAGCCTCACCTCCATTGGTGAGGTAGATGCTGTGTTCAGTGATGGTTTGGCAGAGCTGACAGGACTGTGGGAAAATGTAAACTTCTTATGGGACAGGCAGCTACATGCAAACAAGTGTATAGGATTCAAGGACAGGCCACACATTGGAAGAATCATCTCAGTGATTTACAGCAAGCCCAACAAAAGTGCTGCTGTTGATAGCTTAATTAGTCAATTTAGGGAGCTTTGTGCATTTCATATGCCATTGTTCTTCAGCTTCTTTATACCTTAACCCATGGAATTTTAAGCAAGATTTTCTCTAAAATTATGCAGAGTGAAGGATTCCTTCATGATTTGAGATCGTATTATTCAACTGAAATTGTCACCCCGGACCAGGTATGTGTTGGAGCGAAAGCGTTTTTGGTGTGTTCAGTACCAGCATGAGACCTTGCACTAAATACATTGTTGAGATTTGACTGCTGTGCTAGCTTGGGGTTACAAGTAGTTGAAGGTGACATGTTTGAGATGATATCAGAAGGCATGAAGACCAAGGACCACTTACATGTGACTTTTTCAAGGAAATCTAATGCCTTTATGGAATTGGACTCCTTGGATGCTGAGACAGGAGGGTTAAAATTTGGTGATAAGCAACAGGAGGTGGGTGGTCACCTAGTTACTTCATGTGAGGGGAACCACAGAAGGCCATGGATTTTGTGCTCAGTAAGGTCTGTTTAAGTTTTGGTGATTGTAGACATTCTGTGTGGACATGTTAGGTGAAGAGGGCCCTATGTTTGGATATCTGATACTGTAGGACACCAGCAGAAAGATGTGCCTGTCTTCTTCTCCCTGTTGAGAACTGCTCTCACATTACAGCAGTACGAAACCTGATGCTTCCTTACATGTATGCCCACTTGAGTAATGATCCAGTACGTGCTCTTTTGGATTCTGGGAGTTCTGTTTAACTACTTGACTATAACTGGTGCATCAAATTTGGGAATTTGTGTAGAAAGCCTCTTCTGTGGCCCCCATCTCAGAGAAATCATGTGGTTAGCAGTGGAGTTTCCAGGCAAGTTAGGCATACTGGATTTTACATGGCCTGTCAGTTTGTCATTGCTAAGAATCTGTCATTTAACTTGATACTGGGCTGTGGTTTCATTGAGCATACCAGGCTGGTTCTTGATTATCAAGCTCACACCTTTTATTTCAAATTTTGCTGTAATGAAAGGATGACATTGTGTTTTTGTCAGTATTCTCAACCTATTAGTAGTGTACAATTCAGGTTGTCTGAGTTTGCCTCTGATCATTTGAAACCTGGTGAGGCTAGGCAACTGTTGGACATGGTATCCCGATGACGTCCTCACTAATAAATTAGGTCAGGTTACCCTCCATTCAGAGGCTGTTGCAAGCAGCGACTGTTATTTTGACTTGTAAATAATAGATTTCAGCTATCAGTCATCCTTTGGAATTTTTATTGGCAGATCTAGATTTCAGCTAGAAACTAGCCATTCTCAATGCACTATCATTTTTGGTCAATGCATGTAGGTGAAGTGACGTCACTCCCCCTGATGTTCTTGGAGGTTTACCGTCACTACCCCAGAATTGGATGCGTCAGTCTGCACAATAAAGGCTTGCTGAAATTCAGCATAACTAAGGGTGGCTTTAATTGCCTCAAAGCAAGTTTGATGACTCACCCCCCAAAGGAATGGCTCGTATGCACAAGTCATTCAAGGGTGCCACCCATTGGGTGACGTTAGGATCAAACATTCAAAAGAAACTCTCATTTCCAATAAATCTGGCCACTCCCTTCTTGCTCTTAGGGGTGGGGCAGGGGAGACGGGGGCAGAGGGAAGGTCATGCAAGGAATGTGTCCGCTGACCCCTTGAGCTGAAACCAGGTGACCCAAAAAGGACATACAAGGACGAGCCAAGGTAATCTTAGAACACTGCGCTGCATAGTTATTGTTGAATTAAAATATTCAATGTGTGAGTGGTAAGCTTTAGCAGTTCTCTTTGGCTTGGAGAAATTTAAGTTCTACTTAGAGTATAGGGAATTTCTGTTCGAGACTGATAACACTGGCCAGAAAAAAAATGAATAATTCCTGCACTTCATGAGTAAATTCTCATTAATTTTGGGTTGAGAAAAATTAATGTGACAATGAAAAATTTTCCTTGTCTAGTTTCTGTGATACACACTAGGTGGAAGTATTTCATATTAATGGATTACGAGAAAAAGATACATTTTAATTACGTATGCTGACAACATTGAAAGTGTATTTGACTTTTTTAAAATGGAAGTTATATTTTAAGAGTCATAAATTGCTGGAAGAATGCCTTGCAGATGGTTAGGTCTGAAGAGAATCGTGTGGTGGCTGCACGAGATTGTCGTCTTCTAGGTTGCCTCTTGTACCAGAGTTCCGGAGCATCTGTACACAAAGACCAACAGTAATCTGCCCAGAAATGTCTTGAGGGAATCTTTCTCCATGTTCATCACTGACAGCTCCACAACTACGAGGGAAAAAACTAGGTTGGAGTGGAGAAAATGGATTTTAAGGGACACGTTGCATCCAAGGTTATAGTATTTTTGCAGGAACACTGTCACCAACTGAGTTTAGTTATCATCTCTTTTGTTGTCTAAAAATCCATGAACAGCTCCCTTGAAAGCTTCCCCAGCTTCCTTCTCTTTCCCCTCCAAAGTTTGGTCAAATGCAGGATCCTTTACAAGTTCTCGAATTTGTGGCCTGATAAAAATACATTCCTTAACTTTTGCATCACTTAATTTCAGAAATTTCTCTATTATGTACTGAAAGGCCTGCCCTTTTCGGTTAATACCTTTGACATAATTTTTCATCAAAGCCAGCTTTATATGCAGAGGTGACAGAAGAACATCTTTTTGGTCCACGAGAGCCTGAGCAATGACATTTTTCTTGTTAGGGTTAAGATTTCTTGTAGGCCTGTCAGCTTTAATATAATAAGATTTCCTATCCATACTGTCCCACATACATAAGAAGCAACAACGTTTTGTGTCCCCAAGTTGCATTCCTAAGAGTATGGCAATGACTTTTAGATCACTACAGACTTTCAATTTGTGTTAAAGATATCTGATTGAGTCCAAGAGGCCTGTCATATTTGCATATGTCTCTTTCATATGAACTGCATGACCAAAAGGAATGGAAGGAAGACATTTGTCATTGTGAAGTAACATAGCTTTCAAACTAAGCTTGGAGGAATCTATGAATAGCCTCCATTCAATTGAATCATGGTTCAAAGATTTCATCAAGCCATTAATGTAACAGCAAACAACAAGATTGCTTCTCTTCTCCAAAAAGGGAAGCAGTTCCAAGTGATGTTTTCTGTACTGTGAGGCCATGACATCACTTTCAAGATGATTTCATTGCTGTAGTTGAGACCCAAGAAGTTCTGCCTTCTCCTTTGACAGGTCAAGGTCTCTAATGAGATCACTCAATTCCGCTTAGGTCAGTCTGTGTGATTTATCACCTTTTCCCTCAAAATCATGGTCACAGGATGTGGAAGGCTTGTTTGCTTCTTCTTGTTCTTCTTCCACACTATCTTCATTTTCTACTTCAAACGAACAATTTTTGGGTAGAGTAGGAACTGGTAAACCATCTGAATGCGGAATGGGCCAATTAATCGGGTACTGAACTGTTCTTCTTTTCTTCGTAGACAATCCGGCCTATGTAGTGGAGTCAAGCAGAAATAGCAGTCATCAGTATGGTTTGTAGGCTCCTGTCAACCATACGCACAGCAAAATCCATAGATTGTTTCTCATTTATCATTTTGCAGTGTAACTGAACACGAATTTCAGCTTATATGTGGAGCCCAAAACTTATCCTGGTCCCCTACTTCCATATTGAAATAATACTTATAGGCAGTCTTCAAAAGAGGCGTCAGATTGCATTTCTGTGAGGAAAATTTTATTTCACCACAAATGGAACAAAAATTATTCACCTTATTTACAGTGGAAAATCCAGGATGGAATGTAACAATATTGAGTGTGGCTGTAGTTGCCTTGGACTGCAGTCGTGTGAGTGTGTGTGTGTGTGTGTGTGTGTGTGTGTGTGTGTGAGAGAGAGAGAGAGAGAGAGAGAGAGAGAGAGAGAGAGATCTATTTTTGATATGGGCTTAAGGGCTGAAAGCTTTATTTGGAACAGTCTTTTTGTTGTGCCTATCTGCAACTCAGCATCTATGCTAAATGGTGAGACATAATATTGTCACCTTATTTACGCATTTTCGTGGCATTTTTATGAATTTTACACTACAAAAGTACTCTCAAATCAGAAATTCTGCTTTAATTATAGCAGAAACTATATGAAACTCTCAGTCACAGCAACAGTTTATGACTTACAAACAGCTTAAGAGCATTTGTGTTTTGTTATTGGACAGGTGTGCCAACTCCAAAAGCAAAATTTGCCCCAAACTGAAAACGTTGAACTATAAAAATGAAGTGTCACTTTATCTCCTAAGCAAGAGCTAATCTTTCATTTTTATGGTGAGTTTTTTAATTCAGCAGATGGAAATATATGAGAGTTAATTATTTTTGAACCCAGAACATTTTCATTGTTGACCAGTGTAATCAGGTGTTGAGTTGGGCTCACCCCAGAGAAACTGGTAGAGTTGCTCATTGGGCAGCCTGCATCTCTGCATTTGGGAGACTTAAAGTTGCGTGTATGAAGATTGCAACTCCCCACAATAGGTGGCCAATTTGTTTTGTGCGGCACTGTGTTGACTGAAGTTCCCGAACTTTTTTGCAATCTCGTGGGGAGACAGGAAGAAGATTCCCACATTTTTCAAATAAAAGAGGGCTTTTAAATGGGGAGCACATAGACAAGTATGTTCTTAATGAAAGTTTTGTGTGTCAAAAGGGAAGGGCAACAGCACATTCAAAATCTGTTTGCCTCCAGTATTGATTCCAGTATTGGGTGGTTACCTTGGTTTCCATATGACCTTGGCCAAAATTAGACAACATATGGTTTGGCCATCTATGTGTAAGGATATACAATGGTTAGTAGGGGGCATGTCAGATGTGCAAACAAGGCAGACCCAATTCCAACTCATGCAAGGATCTTCTTGAGTCTACTTATGAGAGCAGACCTATGGACCATCTCTTTGTGATCTATGTAGGATACCTTCCACATACACAATGGGGGAAGGGGGAAGCACTGTTACATGTTGGTGGTGGTGGTGGTGGATGGGTTTTCCCATTTTAATTGGTTGATTCCCAGCTGCAGGGTCACTAGTGGCCAATGTGTACAGCATCTTACCAAAATCTTTGCTGTCTTTGGACCACCGAGCAACCTGGTAGGAGATAATGCTATGGCATTTACATTAGAGAATTCTGGAGATTTTGTTTTGATCATTATGTTAGGCATGTTACCATTACCTCTTACTACCCCAAGCCGTCCTTTGCTGATCACATGAATAGGAATCTGAAGATCTTGTTAATAATATTTCATGTTAGGTCCAAAAAATGCCGAGACATTTCAATCTCGTGGTTAAATCTTGCTTTTCATACTGCTCAGCATGAGGCCATCAAGAACACTCCAACCTCATTAATCCTGGCCTATCCAATTAAATCTCCCATGAGTAATTCTGGACCACTGATGGGCTCCTCCATGAGCAAGTCACTCCCCCCCCCCCCCCTTCCCCCCTCCAACCATTAAACATAATCAGGAGGGAGCAAGATGCAACATAGGATTCATGCATAGGTATCAGGCGCTTAGATAAAATTGTGGGAGGTGCGAGATCAAAGGGAGGGTCAGAGACCATGTATTTGTATGTGGGTTTAGCATTTTGTGCTTAGGTTTAACGTTAGAGCCAAGGCTAGAACACCATTTTATAGGCCCCTGTAAAGTTTTTAGATTTCTGAGTCTAGTTAATACCGGGTAGTTATAATTAAACTTTCCCTATTTAACATGTTATAACATGGAAACTAATTACCTTATGAGTACCAAAAACTTGGTAGCATTAATATCAAGAACATGGGGAAGAGAAATGATGCAGACTTAGTTCAATTGATTGGTTGGTTTGTGGGATTAAAGGGACCAGACTGCTATGGTCATCGGTCCCAGTTCAATTGAAACACTTTTAATGTGCTGCTATGGTACATTATACCATTACATTTTGTTATCATTACAGTTACAAAGGGGGCTCAGTATGGCACCCATCAGTGTCCAGAAGAGCCTGAAAGTGCAGGATTGCATTCTGCACAGCAGAACAGAGCATGCCAGTAGGTATACTGGCTACCTCTTGTGATATGCTACGCTTCAGATCAGTACATGTGTGAATGTTCCCCTGGTAAATCCTGTCCATCAGGTAGCCCCACAACCAGAAATCACAGGGACTGAGATACAGTGATCATGCCATCCAAACATTTGGAAACAATCAGTTGATAATTCGATCATTTCCAACAGTGTTTTGGAGAAGCAGGCAAACTTCATGAGTGATGTGAAGTGGGGGCCCATCTTGCGCGAAAACTGTTGCGTTCAATGTGTCTCTCTCCTAAGCAGTGGGTATAACATGTTGGCGAAGCTAGTACTGGCCGGTCACACTGCACATCTTTGATCCTTGAGTGCCATCCTGTTTGAAAAAGAATGGGCCAATGATGACCGTAGCTGTGAAGCCACACCATACACAGGAATTTCATGCACAGTGACTGGAGGTGAAGATCCCCACACTCGTCAATTCTGTGTGTTCACCTCACCCGTCAGAGAAAAATGAGCCTCGCCTGTCCATAGGATGGTCCAGGGCCTGTCCTCATCAATTTCAGTCCTTGTGAGAAAGTGGAGAGTGAAGTCAACATGTCGTTGTGCGTCCTGTGGTGCAGGCCGTTGTATGGTATTGATCTTGTACCGAAATCATTTGAGAATGGTTCGGAGCACCTTCCGTACAGTGGACCACAGGATGTTCAACTGTCATGTCACAATGTGTACACGTACTCCCCTGGTAGCTGAATGGTCAGCATGTCGGATTGTCAATCCTCTGGGCCCGGGTTCGATTCCTGACTGGGTCGGGGAATTTTCTCTGCCCAGGGACTGGGTGTTGTGCTGTCCTTATCATCATCCTATCATCCTCATCGACTGCAGGTCGCCGAAGTGGCGTCAAATTGAAAGACCGGCACCCGGCAAATGGTCTGCCCTAGCCATACAAATAAATAAAAACTGCCTGACAATTGGGAATTGCGTGCAGCGTTGCCTGCCAAAGCAACAGCAATTTCACCAGTCACCTGTGGTGCAACCAGCCGTCAGCCTCTTCCCAGAGCGACACCCAGTTCTCTGGCTGATTTGAATTTCTTCATTATGCTCCATACAACAGGTGGAGAAAGAGGACTCTTCCGTGATCTTTTCACATGGTGGTATTCTTGAAGTGCAGCTGCAGCATTACTGTTGTTTTGATAATAGAGATTCACCAAAAGTGCCCTGCTCCTTTTGTCCAAACTCATGTCGGCATGTCAACAAGTGCACTGCAACTGGTCAGGTATGTGAGACTACGAATTATGATGACTGATCACCACACCTGCTGGCCGTAGTTGAAACTGGATGTTGGCACTGTGGCACATGGAAATAATGCAGCCCATGCTCTGGACATTAATGCTACCAACTCTTGTACTCGTACAGTAATTAGTTTCCATGTTATAGCATGGTAAATAGGGAAAGTTTAATTATAACCACCCCGTATCTTGGTCTGTAATCAGTTGAACGAGAAGGTCTCTAGAGTATGTGTTTGTCAGGTTAAGGAGGGTAGGTAGCCCCTCTTTACCTTTTGCCCTTGGTGCCGAACCGCAGCAGTGTCCTTAAGTTTCAGTGGGTTTCACAACTCATTGCTGATATTTGTCTGGATAACGTTGGCAGTATGCCAGTGGCACCATTGGTGGGGACAAAAGCTAGCAAGCAGGAGGTTTCGGACAGTGATTATGTGGAGCAAATTGGCCAGGGGCATGAGATGTTTGAAGTTCTGAATGTTACATGAGAAAACAAATCAGCTCCTGTGAAGGCACCAAGCCTGGTTTTGACTGTTGGTTACTGCCTACCCTGTGAAGCAATTTCCATGAGTGGGCATGATACACCCACATTCAGAAAAAAAAAAGAAAAGAAAAAAACAGATTATCTTGAACAACTAAAGATAGGACATTCATATTCACAGGACATGTACATTAGTATGTTGTGCAAAAATGATTAGCATTTCAGTCATCTCAGTCAGCATGTGTCCTGTTGCCTAGTAGACACAGGGTCTGTCAAGGGCCCTGATGAACCATTCCATCTGTGGTGACATCGGGGTGTGTAAGGCGCCAATGGTTTCCTGTTGTATAGCTATCCATGCTGCAATCACTTGATTCCAAAGTTGGTGTTGGGTCACAGTGCTGCATCTGTCATTTCACCATATCCCACACATTTTTGATTGGTGACAAGACTGGTGATATGGCATGCCAGGGCACACAGCTGACATGCTGTGATACGAAGAAAGCATGTGTTGGTGCAGCAACATGTCGTGCATCATCTTGCTGAAAAATAGTGTCTGGGAGGTTATGCAGAAAGGGTATGGCTACGGGTCACAGGACGTTATTCAGGTAAGTCACACTGCTCACAGTGACCTGGACATGCACAAACTGTGATTTTTGCTTGTACCCAATGGCACCCCATATAATAAGGCCTAGAGCTGGCACTGTACGCCTTGTGCAAATGCAGTCACTGTGATGGCCCTCCATATGTCTGCAGTGAACCAAAATGCAGCCATCATTTTCAGACAAGCATAACTTGGACTCATCTGAAAACACTATCTGATGCCTTTTTTTTCCCTAACATGAGCGTATTTTGGAAAACACACCTGTAACTTGGAGGTTATTTGGCAAATTCAGTGCTAGTGAAGGCTGTTTGGTCTCTTTGCAGGCTTGAGGAGTGAAAGGACAGCAGCCATCCTTACCAAGTTAAGTAACATTGACGATGATCTTCAACACACTGCACACACTACTGCACAAAAAAAAGGGGAGGGGGGCCTGCCACAGGGAATAGGGGAGGGTAGAAGACTGTCACCCCTCAATCCCTGCCCTTATACACAGGACTCCTGTAGCAACATCATTGGGGAATGAAACATGCTAATACCTACTTTACATAATAAGATATTTTTTATGAATTCAGTGCTCATTATCTCACTTTAATGTGCCATCTCAAGCTGAAAAATCTGACCAGTCATCTCCAGTCTAGTCTTGTGCCATCTACCAAGTGTATTGTGTAACTGAGCCAGCTAGCCGGAAAGTTTCTTTGTAAATGTTGCTCCCAATAGGCTTAAGCTGCAGCTTCTGGTCCCCAACCCCTCGTGACCACTCTTGCCTATGTCTGTGGCACAATGCATGACAAGCAGACGTCACTTGGCTGGATAGTTCTAACCGCAATTCCATCCCAAACATAGACTCCCCAGTTTAGAAAATCTCTTTACCCAGACCAAAATGAGGATATTGTTTTGTCAATACACCTCGAGTTTCTCATACAAAATGTAGATTCCTCCCTTTTATACGAGTTGTTTCCGAAGACAGAAGAAATTGGACCCTACTTGTAGTTTCACATCGCTAAAGTATCATTACTTGTTGTGAAATTCCTGTACAATGCTATGGCATAGGCTACATTTCCTCTAAGTATTCTCTCATTGGGTAGAAAAATCTGTTCTTGTCAGCTTAATTCTGCCATTCTAGAATATTAAACTCATTTTTGGTTCATGACAGAGAGCTAAGAGCAATCTCTACCTTTGTCACAGGATGCCCCTCACACCCTGGAACTCTCTTAAAGTAACCAAATGCCTCATAACACACAAAGTCTCATAAGGTAGCAGCACAGAGGAGTGATGTATATCAGGTTTATACTATGCCCATTTTATAAATTCGGTAATACAACTGATTTTATTACAATGGTCATATCTCCCTGTGTAGTTGGGAGATTGAAATTCATTTAAAAGATCTTGCCGCAGTGAAAAAACACTTGATTACCGCTCCAACTCGTGAATCAGAGCTGTGATACTCTCGCCCTCACTTCCACCCATCTGGCAGCATATCATCGATATCAAATTGATTGACTAATTAACTAATCGAATTGCACTCACCAGGTAACCCAAAATGGGTGGTAACCAACACCAAGTAGTTGGAGATATCGAATGCTTATTGTATTCTGTCTCTATGCTGCCTTGTCGTGCTAATGGAATGAAGTCACTTAGAATCCTGAATACTGCTCCTGCACTAATCTTGCCTGTCAGTCTATGGGGGCAATAGGATGTTTCACACTCTTCTCCATCCCCACGATTACTCCGCCCTCATCCCTTCTACTGCCACCGATCGCCGTGCCAGACAGCTTTTATGATTCCAGACTTGCGAAAGTTGTCCTATTTTTCATAGAAAGACTGAGTGCTTAAATATACCTGGGGTGAATATCGGGGTTTTAAACAATGTGCTTCCCCTCATACTTCATGCAAACCGAAACGTTCTGAGATGTGCTTCCAACATATCCTGGAAAGGCTGACCCAGAGACCAATAGAAACACCTGTCTGCTAATTGCCCCATCCCAAATGTGTATGTGTCTGCAGACCTAGGTTTCCCCCAGAATACGAGATCTGTTCAAAAAATTCTGAAACTTTGTCCACAACATTTTTCTACGCTTACCTTTTACTTGCTGTGCATGATCTCCTTCGAAATACTCTCCTCCACAATTGATACACTGCTCCCAATGCCGTTTCCACTTCCGGAAGCAGTCCTGGTACACCTCTTGCTGGATTGCGCAAAGTGCCATCTGTGAATTTTCTTTTATCTCGTCTATCATTGCAAACCTCTGTCCTTTCAATGGGGTTTTCAACTTTGGAAATGAAAAAGTCCACAGGGGACAGGTCTGGAGAATATAGGGGATGAGGCAGCACAGTGATTTCATTTTTCATGCAATAGTATGGTTGTGTTATCATGATGAAAGAGCCATGAATTTTCTCGCCACATTTCAGGTCGTTTCCCTCTCACATTTTCTCGCAGGTGTCACAACATGTCCCGATAGGACCATCGATTAACAGTTTGTCCCCGTGGCACGAATTCATGAGGAACTAATCCTTTAAAGTCAAAGAAAACTATCGGCATGGCTTTGACATTTGATCTGACCTGACAAGCTTTCTTTGGTCTTGGAGCACCTTTCCTGACCCATTGTGAAGATTGAACCTTCACCTCAACATCATAAGTTCTCATTTGCATGATCCTAAAGCTCTTCACAGATTGCGAGGTGAGGGTCTTTCTGGTTTTGACTCATGAGCCATGGGACGAACTTAGCAGCAACATGCTGCTTTCCAAGACACTGTGTCAGGATTTCATGACATGGTCCAACTGAAATATTACATTCTTCTGTAATCTCTTGGACAGTCAGTCTTCATTTGGCACATATAGTTTTGTTGACATTTCTGACATGATCATCATCGGTAGATGTTGAAGGGCGTCCTGATCGTGGGTCATCTTTAACTTCAGTCTGGCTGTTTTTAAACCATGTGGACCATTTGTTATACCGAGTACGACTTAAGCACTCATCACCGTAGGCTTCCTGCATCATTTGGTCTGCCTCTGTAAAGGTTTTCAAGAGTTTCACGCAAAATTTATTGCAGGAGCGTTGCTCCTCTAACTCTGCCATCTCGAAATTAGCAAATTGTGTGACACACCGCTCTACTCAATACAGCATTGAATAATAACTAACAGACATAGAACAATGAAACTTCCAGCAGTTACACATTAAACACAGGCGTGTGCGGGGATGCTAAATGCACGTCACTCCAACACACCATTGCTGTGAAATTACGAATTATCCGGAATTTTTTTGTACAGGCCTCATACAACCCTGTAGAAGCATTCCTACTGTCTTCCGCCAAATTAGTGGATGGATGCTTCAAGAACTTAGATGGGAATCCCTGGAGGTAATGTGATGTTCCTTTTGAGGAACGCTATTGAGAACCAACATTTGAAGCTGACTGCAGAAACTTTCTACTGCAACCTACAAACATTTCATGCACAGACCATGAAGATAAGATATGAGCGCTTATATGGGCTCATGTAGATGGTCTTTTCTTAACTTGCTCTATTTGCAAATGGAATAGGAAAGGAAATGACTAGCAGTGATTCAGGATGTACTCCGCCACTCACCACATGATGGCTTGTGAGATAAGCATATAGATGTAGATGTAAATTTAGTCTGCCTATTCGTAAGAATGTTATCCTTATTTAGCGAGAAAACAAAAGAGGGCAACTATTAATTTACAGCTTGTACAAAATAGATACATGTTTCAAAGTTTTATTGACCTTCGCCAGCCGGTGTGGTTGAGTTAATACAGAATGAAATATCAAAAATATTATTATTGTTTTGAGAGGAAAAGCCGGCCGGGGTGGCCGAGTGGTTCTAGGCACTTCAGTCTGGAACCGCGCGACCGCTACTGTCCCTGGTTCGAATCCTGCCTCGGACATAGATGTGTGTGATGTCCTTAGGTTAGTTAGGTTTAAGTAGTTCTAGGGGACTGATGACTTCAGATGTTAAGTCCCATAGTGCTCAGAGCCATTTGAACCATACTGACCTTCAAAGTAGTCACCAGCATTGTGTATGACCCTTTGAGCGATGTGGAAGTCGTAGGATACTCTTAGCAGTGCCAGTTGTGTTGACAGTT
Organism: Schistocerca cancellata; assembly: GCF_023864275.1. Classification (NCBI taxonomy): domain Eukaryota; kingdom Metazoa; phylum Arthropoda; class Insecta; order Orthoptera; family Acrididae; genus Schistocerca; species Schistocerca cancellata. Next base: position 1,104,407,581 of record NC_064626.1, on the reverse strand, counting down.
CGAGCGGCGTGTTCTATTGCCTGACGAATTTGTAGCAGTTCTGAAGCGAATGTCGTGAAGTGCTTCCTTCAGTTTAGAAATTGAGTTGAACTTAAGAGGGCTTAAGTCGGGGAGTTCAGTAGGTGGTATAGCACTTAGCAGCCCCTTCAGTCAAAGAAATCAGTAACAGCTTGCACTGTACGTGCTTGAGCATTGTCCTGCAGAAAGTGTCATCACTTCTGCCTCTAAGCTGGTCCTAGGCTGTGTTCCAAAAATGAACAGCATAGAGACAGAACTGATGACACTTTCTGCAGGACCTGACCATCATTTTTCAGGACAATGCTAAAGCACATACAGTGCAAGCTGTTACTTGGTTCAAATGGCTCTAAGCACTATGGGCCTGAACATCTGAGCTCATCTGCCCCCTATACTTAGAACTACTTAAACCTAACTAACCTAAGGACATCACACACATCCATGCCCGAGACAGGATTCGAACCTGCAATCATAGCAGCTGAACCGCTTAGAACCGCTCGAACACAGCGGTCTGTGCAAGCTGAGAGAGAGATGGATGTTGTGGTAGGCCATTTATCACACATTTAACCATTTTTTCCATTGTTAGTTACATGGTACAATCTGTGTTCAGCTCTTATACAACTGTGTGTTCTCTGTGGAACTTAGAGCACTGTCTACCTGCAATAGTTAACAGCTTACCTTCATATACCAGAGTCAGTAGGGGATTTTCAGTGCATGTATGAAGAATTCATGCCCACTAAACTGATAGAATTCTTATTTTGGCACCCTCCTCTAGATCAACGAATTTGTATGCAAAGTCCTCCATTTCCCTGCCACTTCTTCGACATAAATTGAATCTTCAGTTTTATAACTGCAATTATGCTAAGTCAGTGACAGGTGTATGTGTAGTACTGTAATCCCTGTGTATACATTTGCTTGATCAATGTTGTGTGTGGAAGAGACTGTGCTCTGTTCACGGAATTACTGCTGCAGGGCATATAATTTCACATGCCAATCACTACAACAATACTACAGAATTGATAGCTCAAGTGATTTATGCAGAATATGTCAAACTCCATACATCTGGAACTCCATCATGGATAAACCATTCGTTTCTTCTTCTTCTTCTCAATCATCGATTATATCACCACAATACTATCAAATGTATCAGGCTCATATCTCCAGTACACCAATAAGGGGTGCTAACCTCCTCAGCAAGCATACATCTAGAGAGATCAAGTGTAATTGGATGTGTGACATGAGTAAGATTGGTATGGGACAGTCTTCGCAGAATGGCGGTTACAATATTGGGATGAGATATTGGTCTATATGACTGAACATGCATTCTACTTATCCTGAAAGCAAAATATAGAAGCGTATTGATTACGTGGAACTCAGCTCGTTCATTTCCTTCACAAGACATCGAATGTAACATGTACAGTGCCCTCCTACTTCTAGTCAGTTCCAAATTAAACTGGAGACAATGTTGCTGCGAGGGTTTGTTAAAGACAGAGGAACAGTTACAAGATGCATAAAGAGACCATCTAGAGTTGTGCCCAGCATCCACAAATGCCAGAATTATTTTTGACCCCAACCACATAGGGAGAGATGGGTAAGTGATTTGGCTAATGAACATAGTTTTTGCGCCTCCTCTCTGCTGATAGTTATTTCCTACACTACGAAATAGTATTTGTGTTATGCGATGTATGTAGTGAAACAGGGTTCACGATATGTCCACATGTGTATAGCACTCACAAAGTAATGGGTGGGGATGGTTTAGCAATGATAAATAAATTGAGAATCATGGTGCAATGTCATTGGCTGATGTATCAAGAGATCGACACAATAAGACGTATTGGATGTGACAAGTCATCGAGAGTGGTAGTTTGGAACTCCAGTAATTAGGTAAAATGTGAGTAAATTACAAAAAATTGGTGAAATTAAAGAATTGATGAAAAATACTTAAAACTGAGGTAACTACAGATGAAATGTGAATGAATGAGGGTACTTACATGGTCTTCAAAGTGTATGAAAGTCGCTCCATTCCTCCACTGGTGCGATTGACAACTGACTGTGGAGACTATTCGAGCTCTATGGCTCTAAGTCTTGCAGAATACCCTCTCGTTCCACCCTGTTGTTATGCATTGTAAGCCATAAAAGTGAAAGATGCAGTGTTCAAATCTTTGGAGGTAAGTATGAACATCACTTAGGTCACTGAAACAGCGAGTGCAATATGTACTGCCAATATGAGAAATCAATGCTCTTCGTCTCTTCGAAAACGGAATACTGAGACATCTGCTACCCCTTCACTGTCGAAGATGAGGTTGTCACATTCGGACAGCTGTTTGCAAATGCTCTGCAGTGCCGCAGTTTCCACATGTTGCGATATGTTCCACATTTTTGTCAATAAGAAACACCACCTCCACCCTTCATTTCAACCACCCTGTGTGTTGTGGGAGCAGTGTCCAGGTTTCTGTGTGTGGATCGAAACATGTTAACATCAGTGTAGCACCTAAACACAGACCTCAAAGTCATTGTATAAAAATCAAATGTATGGTGGTGTACAAAGCTGTAGTCATACACTCCTTGAATGTGTTACAGCAAAAAATCATTGTATCAAACTGCTTGTGAAACAACAACAGAAGAACCCTCTATTGTGACTGATAGTCTGTCACCTATGGTCTTCCTCCAGTATAGGCGACAAAACTTTACAGAGGTCATTGGAAGCAACTTCGATTACCCTCCAACTGCTCCATTGGACCACTATGTGTATATTTAATGGGATTACTACACAGGCTCGATGTCAACACGCAGGAGAGAGAGAGAGAGAGAGAGAGAGAGAGAGAGAGAGAGAGAGAGACTGGCATCTAAGATTCTGACACCATTACACTGTCATGGTACAGGGCGATATTGATAGACAGTCATTATTCTACTGAGTTTCTTTGTGCAGTCATATACTCTGCATGGTTATGAATTTTCTCGTGTATTTTCCTGGTTATAATATCTCTCTACCTAGCCAGTCACAGGTGGAGGACTGTACAGCCTTCTAAGTAATGGAAAAGTTCTGTGGGAACATGATGTGATTTTGAGAATAATTAGAAGGGGCCTATGACTTGATGGGGGACATCTCTTACTCGGCAAAATCAGATGGATTTAAATGGTATACGTCGAAGACCAGAGGATTCGTGAGAATATGGCAGGTAAGCGATATTCTGACAAAAGGGGAGTTGACGGGTGAGCTCTATACTGTTTCTTCTAAGTATTGTGGACAAATAAATTGCAAACTATCACATATGTGTCACGAAGTGACTGCAATGAGAAAATTAAGGGCTAATATGAAGGTTTCTACAGAGAGACATTAGGCAGCAGAGGTTCCATCTAAATAAGGACAACATTCTTCCGTGAGTTTTGTGCACCTATTAATGGGTGGACTGACATCTTAATAGATGGACTAAATTTACATCTACACTGAAGAACCAAAGAAACTGGTACACCTGCCTAATAACGTGTAGAGCCCCCATGAGCACACAGAAGTGCCACAACATGGCATGGCATGGACTCGACTATTGTCTGAAGTAGTGCTGGAGAGAAGTGACACCACGAATCCTGCAGGGCTGTCCATAAATATGCAAGAGTATGAGGGGTTGGAGATCTCTTCTGAACATTGCTAGGCATCCCAGGTATTTTCAATAATGTTCATGTCTGGGGAGTTTGTTGGCCAGTGGAAGTGTTTTAACTCAGAAGAGTGTTCCTGGAGCCACTCTGTAGCAATTCTGGGCGTGTGAGGTGTTAAATTGTACTGATGGAATTTTCCAAGTCCATCGGAAGCACATTGGACATGAATGGATGCAGGTGATCAGACAGGATGCTTACATATGTGTCACCTGTCGGGGTTTTATTTAGACATATCAGCTGTTCCATATCACTCCAACTGCACGTGAGCCACACCATTATAGAGCCTCCATCAGCTTAAACAGTCCCCTGGCGACATGCAGGGTACATGGATTCATGAGATTGTCTTCGTATCTGTAAACATCCATCCTCTCAATACAATTTGAAATGAGACTAGTCAGACCAGGCAACATGTTTCCAGTCATCAACAGTCCAATGTCGGTGTTGACGGGCCCAGGCGAGGAGTAAAGCTGTGTGTCATGCAATGATACTCGCAAAGTGGAGAAGGGGTGGTTTAGCTATGATATTGAAACTTAGAAATATGATGTCACATCATTGGTCGGTGTTGAAATTACTGTAAAATTGTTCGCACCATCAGCTGTGATGCTTATTATTAGAGTACATTGGTGGTGTCTTTTCCATCCGTGTACTGGCATGTTGGTGGTTACCACATAATGATTGACTGATATCGCTTGTTCGAGTTGGAGAAAGAGTTTTGGTAGATGGACAGCACCTTCTGGGGTGGATAGCACCAAAACAGTGATTGCATACATGACTGCAATATGATGAATCAGTCGAAATGGAACATAGTGTCATCAACTATTCCGTGACTATGACAGATGAGTTTAAATGCAGAGCTCGTGAATCACTTTTGGACTGTAGTTTGGAAACCATCCACAACACTGCAAAAACTCCCCCAATTTGCTTATATTTTAACTCTCTTTTATTTAAAATCATCCAGTGTTTGTGTGTGTGTGTGTGTGTGTGTGCAGCGTGTTATAGCAGCCTGAGTAATAACATGATATACATGGTGCAACGTCTGCGAGCGGCTGTGAATCAGAATGTCTTAATGTCAGTTTAGAACCTAACACAGACCTCAAAGTCATGGCAGAAAAACAAAATGTACAGCAATGTACAAAGCCTGTTAGAAATTAATGTTTCAAACAATGACACAGGATCCCAGGGATCATCTCTTGCCACTTACAGTATAGTCTCTGGGATACAATCATCCTCCTACAGTACGGGTGGTGAAACCTGGAACTGCCCTCTACAATGGATCAAAAGTTGTATATTTAATAGGATCGTCCCGCATCTGCAACAGCAGTAGCAGCAGTTTGACAGGTAAATTCGACGACGGACGAGGTGTCCCCTGTTATTCTGGGTAGCATCGCAACAAACCTCTCTCTGCGCCGGATCCACATCGCAGCTATGCGTCATCGCACCTGCAACGACGCCTAAGTGACTTCTATATCAGATGAAGTTAGTGGAGCTTTTATGGTGCGTAAATTTTCTCTGTTGGATGGTACAGAATAACAATGATAGCATGTTAGGCTGAGAGATGTGAATGGAGGTGTATCTGCTTCAGACTGTAGTATCTGTATCTAGTTTGGAGACATACCACAATGCGCGCATTTCCACCAAATGGTCAAAACACTTTAAGAGGTCCATGGCTAAGGAATTTATTGCTAGCGCACTCAAGCAGATGTAATTTCGATGGATTGCTCATGCGCTGCCTGCGATATGTATGCTACAATAGAACTGCAAACCAGAAAGCAGTGTCAGCTGCAGTAGTACGAGTAGTAGCTCACAGTGGGGCAGTTGGGTTGCAAGTGGAGAGCAATGGCCGTGCATGAATGATGTAGTATAAGGTAAAAGCAATTGCGTGCATATATAATTTGTAACAACTGAGTTTTTAATATTGTTATATCAAGTCCCATGTAAATGTTTTTAAAAAATCTTCTAATAATAATCTTTCTTATAAAAAAGACTTTCGATAACTATTCATTTGAATTTAAAGGATTTTACTAATTTCTCCTATCCATGGCCATCCTTACTTTCGTAAAGAAAGATCAGTTGTTTCTTTTATACATAACAAATCTAGTGGCCAGTATTGCACTGGGCTGCACCAGAAAAATTTCTTAAAGGAGCAGATATATATGCGTTATCCGGTGACTTCATTGAGGTAAGATTTTTCCATTTATTAAGAATGACTTTTCAGGGCCCTGACACAGCATTGCTGACGTCCAGATTTACAAGTTTAGGATCACAGTCAGTTAATTATTGAAAGGTTATATGTGAGCCACAGTTTTATTGAGATATTAGTCACATTTTATTATTCCGAGGTTACACTTGGCGACCCTGCCAGGATCGTATTTTTTTGTGTATTTCTGAGAAGTAGTCACTTATGTATCTGCTCTTATTTACTTAATGTTAAATGTAGTTTGCATCTGGTGCAACGCATCTACTAATTTGTCACTCATTCTTTCACAGATCATCGGCAATTTATTGCTCTTTGTTGTTACTGTATTTGTTCCATTTTTGCTTTGTCTTTGTTTGAGTTTGTGCCTACCTCTGAGTTGTGAAAATGCCGCGAAAAACTGCCAACAGTACTTTGCGATGGTTATGAGTGAAAAAGCTGACTTGAATAATTTGACTGATAATACTAGCGACACTCAGTGTCATAATGATAATCCTTCAATTACAGATAATCAGTGCATGCTGACCACCAGTAATGATTTTAATCCAAATGATGAACAAAAAATTCAGTTATGTCCACGGTAAATTTAACGACAATTGATGACGCGACACGTTCCGCTACAAAGAACGCTGCCCAGTTTGACACACTTGATTTGCAAAATTTACACAGTGAACAGATAAATGTTTCTAACGAAGATGAAAAATGTACTCAAAACACGTCAGATTTATTGGATTCCGATGTAGTGACCAACAGTGCGCATCCAATTGGCAAACCTTTTCATGAATCAATGACCAAATGGTTCCACAAAACGCGACAAATACAGATATACCATCACACAGCACAGAGAATATAGTCGCTAATTTTGGCATAGATCAAGTTTTGGCAGCATTTCTACAACTTAATGAATCGAACAAACAACTTAACGAAAATCTCAAACAGTCGAATGAAAATCACGACAGGTCGATCAAACAAATTAATGAGAACTTTAAACAGATTAATGAACAGATTACAGTCATTGTCTTGCAATGTAATGAAACTAATTAAGAATTACATGAGGAAATTAAGGCTTGTGCTACGAATAGTAGTGAAGAGATACGCAATACACATGCAGTCACAACAAAACTACTTAGAGATGAAATCAATGCAGTTGCTGAACAATGTTCAGAAAACGCAACACAGTTACGCGACGAGTTTAAATTAATGTCAGCAGAACTTTCACGCACTCTGGATGCGAAAGCCGACAAGAAATATGAACAACAGAAGTACCAAATTGACGAACGTTTAAATCACCACCTACAAAACAGAGAAACGCGTAACCGTAAATTCATACAGGAACAGAACACAGTAAAGAAACAAGTCATGGAAATAATTACTACACAGAGACAGGAAGACAAGCGTAAGTTGTTTACGAAAGCAAAACCATACGTAGACAAAAACATTGCTACAGTATCAGACGAAATCAGTACTATCAAGCAGTTGAACACTGAATTGCATGATGAAATCTCCGATCTAAAAACAAAAACAGACACTAATATTCAGACTTCGGAAAATAAATACACAGTAGACTTTCAGACAGTGACCAGCAGACTTGAACAATTGGAATTAATACAGGACCCCGATGCCATTAAAGCAGATGTTAAGAAATTAAACAAAACCACACGTAAAATGCAAAAACAAATTAATGCTTGTGACACTAAAAATGACGATCAGGTAAAAGCACTGACTGAAAAATTTGATGAATCGGCCAGTCGTATTGACGTTATTGAAAATATCGATGACACCAGTTTCGTTCAATCAAACACCCGAATTCCAAAACATACAACAGACAATTAGTGAGGTAGGTTCGTCCAATAATATATTACGTAGAAAATTGTCATACAGCAAGAAGTAACAGATGTGAAAAATGTTTCAGCCTCTTAACACGTCACAGCATACGCCACATTCTGCACATTTGTCACACTCACACAGCCAGTAAAACTTAGGTAATTTTCAGAGAGTACATGACTTGCAAGAGAACCTCCCCATCGCACCCCCCTCAGATTTAGTTATAAGTTGGCACAGTGGATAGGCCTTGAAAAACTAAATACAGATCAATCGAGAAAACAGGAAGAAGTTGTGTGGAACTATGAAAAAATAAACAAAATATACAAACTGAGTAGTCCATGTGCAAGACAGGCAACATCAAGGGTAATATGAGCTCAGGAGCACCGTGGTCTCGTGGTTGGCGTGAGCAGCTGCGCAGTGAGAGATCCTTGGTTCAAGTCTTCCCTCGGGAGAAAAGTTTACATTCTTTATTTTCGCAAAGTTATGATCTGTCCGTTCGTTCATTGACGTCTCTGTTCACTGTAATAAGTTTAGTGTCTGTGTTTTGCGACCGCACCGCAAAACCGTGCGATTAGTAGACGAAAGGACGTGCCTCTCCAATGGGAACCGAAAAAAATTTGATCGCAAGGTCATAGGTCAACCGATTCCTCCACAGGAAAACACGTCTGATATATTCTATACGACACTGGTGACGGCATGTGCGTCACTTGACAGGAATATGTTGTCGAGCCACCTAACTTGTACACTTGGCGATTTAGGTTTTTTTGTGAATGTGATAATCACTCCCAAAAAAATGATGAAAATATAAGCGTTTGTCGCATAAACTTAAAATAAAAAGTTAAACTTTTCACTTGAGGGAAGGCTTGAACCCAAGTCCTCTCGTTCCGCAGCTTCTCAGGCTAACCACGGGACCATGGCGCTCCTTAGCTTACATTATCCTTGATATTGCCTATCTTGCACATGGACTACTCAGTTTGTATATTTTGCTTATTTTTTCATAGTTCCACACAACTTCTTCCTGTTTTCTCGATTGATCTGTGTTCAGTTTTTCAAGGCCTATCCACTGTGCCAACTTATAACTAAATGTGAGGGGGTGCGATGGGGAGGTTCCTTTGTTAGATTCCGAAGATACACAGACAAACAGATTATCATATAATCCTGAACCTGCTCAGACATTCAGAGACGATAATTTTGATTACAAGCGAACCGGCAACTCATATGAGACCGATCGCGAGACAATGTTATTCGGTAGAAGAATTTCAGAATGCTTTTCTGTCAGCGTATTGGTCGAAGACGACACAGCTCGGAATCAAGGACCAGTTAATTAGCTTACCGAATTATGAGAACTCAGATTTTCCCACTGTCACGCAATGTTTCGAACACATGGTACACCAAAACCAATATTTATGTGAGCCATACAGTGAGTCAGCATTTATCCAATTATGTATTTCAAAATTACTACGATCGTTAAGAGTGTCACTTTTACCAGGACAGCAGAAAGAAAATATTTCGGCATTTAGAGATCTGCTACAGCTTTTGGAAGTTCAGCAGTCAGATTATTCCTTCATAAACAAAAATTTTTCACAGCATAACCAAGGCCAACAAGCATACAGTAATTAAGATCAGCCCCGCTATTTTAATAGCAAAGGTGATAGACGCTCCAGGAGTGACAACCACCAGAACTTTAATTATAGACAAAATTTTAATCAGCAGTATCCTCACAATTATCAGCAACAGCACACATATTTTGGTAACAGTCGAGGTCTTTCCCCACAACAGCAACAAAACCAGCCGGTTAGCATACCTAACCAAAATGTAACGTGCAAGGTCAAGTCGGCTCCGCCAGATAGTAAGCGCAGCAACAAGGAAATCACTACGTACAGAAGACACATCATTTCAACTCTTTATTCTCTGTGACTAACTTCTACAGACTGGAGACAGTATATCAATGCCACCAGTAGGATCTCTTTGTTGACAAAGAGCAGCAATATAGCATAGGCCTCTATACATTCACTCCTGGAAATTGAAATAAGAACACCGTGAATTCATTGTCCCAGGAAGGGGAAACTTTATTGACACATTCCTGGGGTCAGATACATCACATGATCACACTGACAGAACCACAGGCACATAGACACAGGCAACAGAGCATGCACAATGTCGGCACTAGTACAGTGTATATCCACCTTTCGCAGCAATGCAGGCTGCTATTCTCCCATGGAGACGATCGTAGAGATGCTGGATGTAGTCCTGTGGAACGGCTTGCCATGCCATTTCCACCTGGCGCCTCAGTTGGACCAGCGTTCGTGCTGGACGTGCAGACCGCGTGAGACGACGCTTCATCCAGTCCCAAACATGCTCAATGGGGGACAGATCCGGAGATCTTGCTGGCCAGGGTAGTTGACTTACACCTTCTAGAGCACGTTGGGTGGCACGGGATACATGCGGACGTGCATTGTCCTGTTGGAACAGCAAGTTCCCTTGCCGGTCTAGGAATGGTAGAACGATGGGTTCGATGGCGGTTTGGATGTACCGTGCACTATTCAGTGTCCCCTCGACGATCACCAGTGGTGTACGGCCAGTGTAGGAGATCGCTCCCCACACCATGATGCCGGGTGTTGGCCCTGTGTGCCTCGGTCGTATGCAGTCCTGATTGTGGTGCTCACCTGCACGGCGCCAAACACCCATACGACCATCATTGGCACCAAGGCAGAAGCGACTTTCATCGCTGAAGACGACACGTCTCCATTCGTCCCTCCATTCACGCCTGTCGCGACACCACTGGAGGCGGGCTGCACGATGTTGGGGCGTGAGCGGAAGACGGCCTAACGGTGTGCGGGACCGTAGCCCAGCTTCATGGAGACGGTTGCGAATGGTCCTCGCCGATACCCCAGGAGCAACAGTGTCCCTAATTTGCTGGGAAGTGGCGGTGCGGTCCCCTACGGCACTGCGTAGGATCCTACGGTCTTGGCGTGCATCCGTGCGTCGCTGCGGTCCGGTCCCAGGTCGACGGGCACGTGCACCTTCCGCCGACCACTGGCGACAACATCGATGTACTGTGGAGACCTCACGCCCCACGTGTTGAGCAATTCGGCGGTACGTCCACCCGGCCTCCCGCATGCCCACTATACGCCCTCGCTCAAAGTCCGTCAACTGCACATACGGTTCACGTGCACGCTGTCGCGGCATGCTACCAGTGTTAAAGACTGCGATGGAGCTCCGTATGCCACGGCAAACTGGCTGACACTGACGGCGGCGGTGCACAAATGCTGCGCAGCTAGCGCCATTCGACGGCCAACACCGCGGTTCCTGGTGTGTCCGCTGTGCCGTGCGTGTGATCATTGCTTGTACAGCCCTCTCGCAGTGTCCGGAGCAAGTATGGTGGGTCTGACACACCGGTGTCAATGTGTTCTTTTTTCCATTTCCAGGAGTGTATATATGGTGAAGGAGGAGGAGGAGGAGGAAGGGTGGTAGTGAGATGGCATGATAAGACTGCCTCCAAGTTGGTAAGTTCATGAGTGCCCATCAAGGAGAACACACATTCAACCATCGCCTCCTCTGTAGTCTTTTCGGACGACGATTTTCCTCAGTACGTGTATTGCATTATGACCCATTTATAACGAGGGTGGTTTTTTTTTCAAAATTTCAATTCGTAATCAGAAAAGTCATGCATTTTTCATCAGTTGCGGCATGATGTATTGGCTTTGATTACCTGGGCTGCAAGATGGCTGTCGAGCAGGCGTCTGTAGCGACTTCAAACAGCGATGGACGCAGTCCTCAGCTGTATGCTTACAGATAATACACTTATTAAACTCCTCTCTGTCTGACATGAGCATCACGTCGGTTGAAAATATTTCCCACAAAAAAAAAGATAGTACCTTACCCGCCAGCCTTTTTCCTGCCAGCTTGTAGGTGAAGTGTAGAATCTGAGTGCATGTGCCACTGGTTTTCGACTGGTATTGTGAATTTTTTTCCAGCAGGATAACTTGAGTTGTGTGACGTCGCCAGTTTTTGAGCTGTATTGCAATTTTAGCCAGTCTTTGTGTAGCGCTATGCATATAGTTGTGTAACTACGACCAATGTTTATGATTAACTACGTAATTAGGACAGATCTTTACCTCAGCTTCCCAACCAAAATAAAGAAAGTACACTAACCTAACCTTCGTCTCCTGCATCTGGGCATTTCCATGTATTTAGGGGTGCACTTTGGCTTTCCGTTCAGGAAGACCAGAGTTCGAGTCTCGGAAAGGGTACCATCATTTTTAATTTCCCGCCAATTCCTGGGTGGGATGGAACGTCAACACAGCCATGGAACAACGAAATTCTCGTCAAAATTCGAAACTCCCGCCAAAATTCGAAACTCCCGCCAAAATTCGAAACTCCCGCCAAAATTCAAAATTTCCGTCAATAGGGTAGGTGAAGGAGTGATTGGGGGAGGGTGGAGGGAGCTGGGATCTACGTGCAGGCTGAGGAACGCACATTATGTCATCTGCGAGTGGGTGGGGGTGGACGTGTCTGGGAGGATAATTAATTGATCAGTTCAGTTAATTAGCATATCCATTTGATGTGCCACCATGTCCCTGCAACTCATTTTCTTTGCATGGTAGAAAGCGTAGTGTTTAATGAATTTAGCAGTTGACATGTGGAACATCGACGTGAATAGTTGTGTGTTGAAATACAAAATGCACCATGTATGAAGGTACAAAGATTAGGACAGACGAGGCAGATGGAAGAAAACAGCAACACTAATCATTACAGTGGAGGCCAGTACTAGCCTAACACGAAAGGCAGTCAGTAAGCCACAGTTTTTCTTGTCCTCGTCCCCTACAAAAAATTTTGTCTTCCGCGTAAATTGTTTCTAACAACTGACCCAAGTTCTTTTCAGACATTTGCGAGGCATTGTCTGTTCATTACTCTACACATTCGCCTACAGTAGCCGCTAGGCTAAAATTCAGAAAGCGATAGAAATATCCGTCGCAATCAATCCAAGCTCGATTAAAGAAACAGATAAATTATTTGTCTCTTTTCTTACCTAGTCTTAGCTTTCTTTGTTAATCTGTGTGCCCAAATTCTGCCGTATCATATGCACACTTATTCAGCCTTGCACGTTGCCCAGATGACGAAGTATTCTCTGAGCTCTCAAGCTCTCAGATCCATCGTTGGCCGGCCGGCGTGGCCCTAGCGGTTCTAGGCGCTACAGCCTGGAACCGCGCGACCGCTACGGTCGCAGGCTCGAATCCTGCCTCGGGCATGGATGTGTGTGATGTCCTTAGTAGTTAGGTTTAAGTAGTTCTAAGTTCTAGGGGACTAATGACCTCAGAAGTTAAGTCCCATAGTGCTCAGAGCCATTTGAACCATTTGAAGATTCATCGTTGGGCGAAGTGTTTACAGTTCTACAACTCTCCGAAGTGCCGTGCTCTGACTGAATGGGATGTACTAATCTGCACGTAGTCGCGTTACAGACGTGGAACCTTAGCCCCTGCGGCTCTCTACAGCAGGATGGCCTATGGTAGCTCGCTACGCCGACCGTACCGTGCACCAACAAAACACCACTACCACCACCACCACCACCACTACTAACAACAACAACAACAGCAACATATTGTGAATTATTCTGTTCAATTCCGCGTTGTATTTATCAACCCAAGACCGATTGCAAACACTCAATCTACATTTAATTGATTCTCCAGAAAACAGACTCTTTGTTCGTCTTTAAGTTCGATTCACAGTTGAATGAACGGAACGTCAAAACAGTCCAGAATGCATTTCAAATGGCGGCTTCCACACGGAGCGTTAACGTAAAGGAACGGTGCGTGACGTCAACGTCAACGTTTCTAGATAGAAAAAAATGACGTTTAAGGGTGGGGTGAGGTTTAGGGGCGGGAGGGAAGGAGGGGGGGGACGACATGGTGGTGTCGACTGCTAATGCGCCGAAATTAACTTATTCTGACGCATGCTTTGACTGAACAAGTGAATGTATAGGAAGATGCGAGAAGACGATTTTATCTTCTTTTTTGGATCTTTCATTCCTTAACCCAAGAGGTCAGAAGTAGGACCAGCGGTGTCTGTTGAGCAACGTAAACATGATGCGAGGCAGATAGTTGTTCAACACAGATATGCTTCAGAGGTTTGCCCATATGAACGCTTATTATGAAACCTGTCTCCACTTAATACTGTTGCGTTTCGTTACTACGTACACGTTCACCTCCCCTTTGGCCTGAAATTGGCGTGGAATGTGAATTTTTGATTGTTGTAGAGAATTTTTGTCTGAAGATGGAGGTGATAAGCTTGCAGTGGCGAATTTGGTGACAGCTGGTGTGGTGAAGCCTTATGTACGAGAGTAAACATCGCCCATATGACGTTGACAGGAGGTTTGCGTGCGGAGATGTTACATGAGTGTCGTACTGAGGAAGTGACTAAATCATTTTGAGAGAGTTTTTTTTGGCAAAAAATGACGATTTGGCCGTGAATTTTTTCTCACATCGTCTGTAATAAGTGCGTTCGAGCCTTTGAAGGTTGCAAGAGGTGGAAAAACTTGTCCAGACACTGAGAAACGTATAACGGCGGCTTTCACGGTAAGATTCAGAGTACAGGAGGGTGTTGTGTTTCTGTTTTTACAATCTTTACTGCTGGCTCATGCATCCAGCGCAAGAAACACTTGCTATTACGTTGCATATGGTGTTGGGTTTACAACATTACTTTAGTTCCAAAATTACAAACAGGGGGACAGCAGTTAGTATGTGCTAGCGGGTACTATGGGCCACTTGCTGTTTCTCGAGTTTGCCGCAAAACAACAGACGCTTGCAGTGCTTGGAATAAAGGGCATACATCACTCCGCTATTCGCTGTTTGATAGAATTTGATGTTGCTGTTGACTTTGAGTCATAGTGAGAGGTGTACTTTTCAAATGGTTCAAATGGCTCTGAGTACAATGGGACTTAACATCTGAGGTCATCAGTCCCCTAGACTTATAACTACCTAAACCTAACTAACGTAAGGACATCACACACGTCCTTGCCCGAGGCAGGATTCGAACCTGCGACTGTAGCAGCCGCGTGGTTCCGGATTGAAGTGCCTAGAACCGCTCGGCCACCGCAGCCGGCTGTACTTTTCAGTAACGGTCTATACTTTAAAGGTAAGAAAAAATGTTCAAATGTGTGTGAAATCTTATGGGACTTAACTGCTAAGGTCATCAGTCCCTAAGCTTACACACTACTTAACCTAAATTAACCTAAGGACAAACACACACACCCATGCCCGAGGGAGGACTCGAACCTCCGCAGGGACCAGCCGCACAGTCCATGACTGCAGCGCCTTGACCGCTCGGCTAATCCCGCGCTTAAAGGTAAGAAGTAATATTATCATACTAGTATTAATATATCAGTAATCTAATGTAGACAGTAATCATGAAATTCCACTCACGCAAGCTGATATCTGTTTCCAACGTGTTTTAATGTGCAGTGCCTGTCGAGTAGTAAGGGCTACACAAGTTTTTTTTTTTAATTTTTTTTTAGGGCATGATGATAAGGTTGATGAAGAAGCGTACCGACGAGAGGCGAGGGGAGTGGTTCACGACTGCAGTGAAACAAGCGGCTTAATGTGTTTTGGAAGGCGGAGTGACCGACAGGGCCGGCCGAAGTGGCCGTGCGGTTAAAGGCGCTGCAGTCTGGAACCGCAAGACCGCTACGGTCGCAGGTTCGAATCCTGCCTCGGGCATGGATATTTGTGATGTCCTTAGGTTAGTTAGGTTTAACTAGTTCTAAGTTCTAGGGGACTAATGACCTCAGCAGTTGAGTCCCATAGTGCTCAGAGCCATTTGAACCATTTTTTTGACCGACAGGGCTGCGGCCGATCGTTTTAATGTTCCTAAAACTACACTGCAAAGAAGATTAAAGTCACTTGAAGGGAATCAGCAGGCATTGTGACGCCTCAGAGATTTTTTTTTTTTTTCAAAGCAACATTTGAAGAAAATTGCGAAGAAATGCTTGTGTTACACATGAAATGTTTAAATTCCACGATTTTTTTTATTGTTCAAATTATTGGCTTTCGGGACTCGCCCATTCAGCCATCTCAAGAGTGAAATATCAGTTATGATGAAACGAGCATAAGGACTACACAACACCCAGCCCCAGAGCGGAGAAAATTGTCAACCCGGCCGGGAATCGAACCTGGGCCTCGTAGCCTGCAGTCCGTCGCGCTGACCGCGTAACTACCGGGGCGGACTATATTCCATGTTAACGCCTGATTAGCGGCCCTCCTAACCGCACGATTTACGACGAGCCACGCAGTTCGCACGGAAGAATGTCCTTGTGAACGATAATGAGGCAGCTTTGCTGTTAGGCCGCCGATCGGATGCGTGCCGCATCTGCCCTCCAGCCCATTGACGTGCGCACCTGACGTGTGGGTTGGAGTTGCTTTGTCACGCTTGCTATTGTGTGCTCTCTCGCAGGTTCACTGTCAGTTAGCTACAGCATGCGACGGCGTTGTTGTGTACTCTTTCGCAGATTCTAGTCGGTAGCTTATACTGGAACTCAGTATCATGGCGGATTCCCGTTTCTGAACCAAGGACTTCTTGACGAAATTATAAATACACGGTGCGTCAAAAAATGTATACACACTTTGAACTGTCCTAGACAATTTATTTCCCGTTCTACAAGGTTTAAATACTTGTGAGAAAGTAATGTTATGTTTCTTCAACAGGTGGCAGCAGTGGCAAGGAAGTAAGTGCAACATTGCGGACATGCGTTTGAGCTTTGAAGCGCGAAAGCAGATAATTAAGTGGTAATGGAAGTTTGAGAATGTAGCTGCGGTTCGAAGACAGTGGAGAAGTGAGTATGGTACAGAACCACCTTCAAGGTTAACAATTACACATCTACGAGACAAATTCGAAATTCATGGAACAGTGCTTGATGTGCATAAAGGTCCATCAGGGCGACCTCGTACAGCTGTAAGTGATGATTCCACAACTGCGGTCTTGGAACTGTTTCAGTGTTCGCCTAAAAAATCTTCTATGCAAGTGGCACGTGAGAGTAATGTAAGTGCTAGTAGTGTGCTACGCATTCTGAAGAAAGGCAAGTTTCGTGTGTAAATTCCAAGGCTGGTGCAACAGCTAAGTGACGACGATCCAGATCGAAGGTTAGAATTTTGTGAATGGGTTCAGGAGATGGTGAGACGTGAACCGAGATTTATGGGTAGCATAATTTGGTCGGATGAAGCTCAATTCAAACTCAATGGAACTGTCAATAGGCACAATTGTGTGTACTGGGCTGAAGATAATCCTCACATTACAGTTGAAAAGGCTGTGAATTTGCCTGGTGTAAATGTGTGGTGTGGTTTGTCTGCAAGGGGACTCATTAGGCCTTTCCGCTTTGAAGGTACTGTTACTGGAGAAACGCACCTAACAGTGCTTGCTGACTCCATATTCCCTGCCATTCGTGCATTATACGGTAATGATGAGTTTTATTTCCAACAAGATGGCGCCCCGCCGCTCTATCATAGGAACATACGAGCATACCTGGATCACAGTGTGCCAGGCCAGTGGATAGGACACAGGGGACCAATCGAGTTTCCGGCACGCTCTCCAGACCTCACGCCGCTGGATTTCTTCTTATGGGGCACAGTAGAAGATGAGGTGTATAAATATAAACCACGTAATCTGGAAACACTTTGGAATGAGATTCAGGCGGCGTGCGCAGAAATCTCATTGGACACTTGGGTACAATGTACAGAATCAGTGGAGACTTGTACTCATAAATGTATTGATGCTGAAGGCCAACAGTTTGAACATTAATCACATTTGCAAAGTACATTTATTTTTCCAATTAGACTTTAAGCTTTCCATTTCCAGAAATTTAACATTGTAGAACGGGAAATAAATTATCTATGACGCTTCAAAGTGTGTATACATTTTTTGATGAACCCTGTATTTTCAAAAAGCAACAGAGTTTGTAGAACTGAGACACAAACACTACACAGGGTGTCCCAGGAGGAATTGTCAGTGTTCACTGATAAGACAGTAGTGATCGGTCAAAGCAAAAAGGTCTGGTAAACATGGGATCTAAAATGCATACCTTAAAAGCTATGAGCACATCTTAATTTTCGATACTGGGCAACAAATCTTTATTCCTCTGGGGATACCATTTAAAGACTGTAGCTTATGATAAACGATAAATTGGTTGCATTTTGCAAATCAGTTTTCCAGCAAACGAACTGTGACTTTGTTGGAAAAAACTGCCAAGCTTATGATACTCATTTAGAAAGGAACTAAGGAAAGTGTGTGACAGTATGCATAGTGGCTCTCGGTTATATTTATGTAGCAACTCTGTGTTACTGCGTGTTGCTTTTATTTGCTGTGGATCAAAAGCTGCTAACGTTAGCTGGAAATTTTGACTATACAGACAGATTTGCGTGATAGTAAGATGCCACCATCCCATGCTTCAACACTTTTTTCTGCTTCTTCTCCTCCTACACCTGCAGCGTCTCACACTTCTGTTCCAGGTCAAGGAACTATTTCCCTCAACACATTTTACGGTCAGTATAGTAATTATATGACCACAGCGTGGTGAAAGTGACCAGTCATTTTTTCTCGTGTTTAAGCAGTGACGTTGCCAAAATGTGTGAATTTTCCGCTATGTAATTTTCAGCAATTTTTCAAATAAAAAAATATTAATACAATAAGTAGACAGTGACGATGTGGAAATTCCTGTGGCAAATTTTAAATCTTGGAGGGGTGGCCTGTTGCTATAAATCTGACAGTCGCTGTAAGACGTTGCTCTGTGAAAATGCTCTTCCTCATAACACTGTTGTTCAAGCTTAATTTATCCTTGACGATGTCCCACAGTACTTCATTCTTAGTTCGATGGACATCTAGGTAACTGTACTCCTTAACCCACGTACCACGTTTTCTCTGTTTTGTATTCCTGTTCACGTTCATAGCTGCAACACCTATCGCTGTAGCAACGATGATAATTCGGATTCGATCTGTTTTCGCACGGAACGTGGCTGCAAACGTATTCACTGCTGCACGCCACGCAAGATTTTAGAACTGACGAAACTCCACACACTACGCTTGCACACTTACCTATGTGCGGTTTCACCGTTGCATGCCGGCACAGAATACAGTGTATATAGAATGGAAACACGGCTGCAATCCATGCGACAAAATTTAGTGCGCGCGCACAAAGTGTACCATTTTGAAACAGAGAAAACAGCCGTATCTGAAGCCTAATGCGAACTGATAAATCTTGTTTTTTTCATTTATTTTATTAGCTGAGCATTTCAGCTGCTGGGCTTGCCAACAAGTAAAGAGTTGTTTGCTCTACTATCAAAGTTAAAAATATATAATGAGCAGGAGTAAGAGAGAAGACCACACAGCCAAGTAACGAGCAGTTCCCACAAAATGGCTGATAGCAGTGTTCGTACATGAGAAAAATGAGTTTTTCAGTTTTCTTGCTGTAAACAATAAAAGCTCATTTAACTGTAAAAATAGTGTATGTAAATGCAGCAAAGCTACATCGGCACCTGGAGTTAGTTTTTCAGTACAGGTTCACCTTTTCCTCTAAAAAATTAAAGACGACTTGTTTAGCATTTGCAAGTTTCTTCACTACTGTATATAATACCTCTCATTTGATTCTGAGGAAACTAATTAGTGCGTAAAATTGATTTATTTCGTATCTTATATTTTCACAGTAGACCTTGATGATCAAATTCTGTTTTTTCGATGTTCGTCATAGCCACTGTGCTACTTAATTTCCAAGTAATCTGCAGCATATAATTTGAAGGCTTTACAGTGACAAATATGGCCACTAGCTACTTCACATTTGGCTCACATTAGGTGATACGTTGCTGTGTAATAAATGTAGCTAACATATTGAAATTGTTTTTAAAGCTGTAAGGAAAGTCACATATCACTACAGTACGGAGAAAATGGAAGTTAAAGTATTTTATTATTGGCAGGCTGTCTAACGGCATCACGCGCAAATGTCATGCAGTTCACTCTTGAACAATTCGTGCAAGTAGGGGATGCACATTTCTCAAAATAGTGTTCGTGATTTATTGTTGTACTCACTGCTGGAAGAAAATAATGATGATGAAGAAGGAGAAGACACTCCACATCAACAGTTACGTAATGTAAAGGCTGAAACACTTCTCATATTTGGGACAAAGTGTGACAAAAGTTTCTTTGTGAACTTATCAGTCGTCATTTATTAAGTGAATATGATTTATCTTACTTAATACGTAAGAATGAAATTGGATGTCTGGGTCTCGTTTCAAACATTTTTATAAATTAAATTTTAATGCCGTCTACTCTCTTCATTTAAAGCAATACCTACATTAATTCGAAGTAAATTCGCTGACTGCCAGTATCTTGGCATCACCTGTGTGTTATGTACAGAGACACTACCCATTAATGAAATATGAAAATTTGTGGTGGATCGGAACTCGAACCCGAATTTCCCGCTTAATATGTGCGGTCACCTTAACCAATTCAGCTGTCCGTGCACGGAAATTTCCTCAGATTAATTTCGGATGGCTGTCAATCATCGTTTTTATGACTGTTGGTCCAGACATGCAGGTAAATAATATCTGTGTGTTACTTTCAGGCTGAACATGAATGAATATTCCAGCATTAATATACAGCAAATACTGAAACGCCTGCAGAATACCTCGTAACAGCTGCTTTGTAGGAAGTGAACTTGATTTATCAGTTCAAAGTCCCAAAAAAGAAAAAAACCAGTAAAATAAAGCTGCTGAAAGGAAAATACCGATATTTACAAAACAAAGTAGCTTTATTGTCATCTGCAGCAAGTGGCGGATACAGAGAAACTTCAAGGAGAGGGCGCTTAAGAAACGTTAAGCTACCTTTACTTTTATCGTAATAAAAAAATAATCAAGTCACATGCAGAGTTTAAGAAAGTTTTATTTAAAGTGATTATACACATATACAAGATAATGCCATGTTATGATGTAAAAAAGTTACGATTGTGGTTCTCTTCCTTAAATGATGAATTCTGTGCGCCTATTCTTTCTGGAAAATTGGTGAATTACATCGTCAATAGGACAATCAATGTTAGGGTGAGTGTTCAATAGAGCTAAGCCATTAAGTCGATCCTCCTCCACAGTCAACCTCAGCCATGTTTTTGTACGCCGCAATGTTGTAAAACTTCTTTCTGCTGTAGCAATAGAGGTAGACAAGCAAATATTTGTGCAAAGTAGGATAGTCAGATCTAGGACAAACAGACAACGCTTGCATAACAGAATCACGATCATTAAGAGCGTTTATGCACGTTTGCCTGTATTGAACAATCTCTCCCATTAGTCTCATCACGAAGAGTGATTCTTCTTCAATTAACGGTAGTTCAGTTAAGCACTGATTTAATTTACGTGCCAGATCATTACCGTCATGTTTCAGTAGTTGTGAGGGCAAAAGTATGTTGAATCTTAAATGATGAATATTTTATTCAGCAAAACGTTCTCTCATGTCAGTCGTAGCATGGTCCAGTGTTGGAATAAAAACAGTTCTTTTCCAATATGTCATAGCATCATCATTATGGTTGCAGTTTTCCCAGTGTCTTCGTCTGCCTGTAAGACGAGGAACACTCATCTCCACGTCTAACTCTTCCATAACTGTCTTCCCCTCTTCAACAATACGAGCAAAGTGGCTGTCACCATTAGCTCTCATGCCGTCGTACACCTAGAGCATCGAATCTAATTTTGCATTTGCCATCGCGACGTCCAAGCTGCGGTCCTGTTAACATTTTGCTGACTGGATATGTTACGCTCATAACGTCACTAAATGTAAACGGAGTGATAATAAACTCGCAATTAGAGAGAGCTCGAAGGAGAATATTGGCCTTTGCAGCCGTTGTTCAATCCCTCCAACACTGTATTTCTTTAAGAACTTCGCAAACTGTTCCGAGATCAACTGCGAACTGAATAAGAGCATCACGTTGCTCAACCCATCTCGTTTGACAATGTAACTGCAGCGAGTGTTTTAGGTGACTCTTCACAATGTTGCGAACCGCTTGCTAGACGCTGTAAAGAACGATATTACGCCTTCAGTAATACCAAGTTCTCACAGTTGTAACTTTGCAACTGCGAGAGACAGCGAGACAGCGACTTCGACACGGTGCTAATTGCGCGTTGATAGCTTTCTTTCTTATTGTAGCCACAGCTTCTTTCAATTCCGACATATTAACTGAGAAACCATCACAGCATATATCCACACAGTTCTCCAGTGACAGAGAAAGGCTTTCCTTTCTCCTTAGAATCGTAGTACCTAATACTTCACCAGTAACGCTACGCTCTTCATCTTGACTCTCTTGAGGTTCATCGTGAATGTTTCCGTTACAATCATTGTCGTTATGGATGTCAACGAAACCCAAAAATCTTTCGGGTGTAATTTGCTGTCACTACCAAAATATCTTGCAGCTAAACTCAGTTGGCCGATGTGCGCTATGTCCTTAGTCTCATCGAAGATTATGATGTAATAATGAGAATCTTTGATTTCCTTCGTATTCTCGATGTTGTTGTTGTGGTCTTCAGTCCTGAGACTGGTTTGATGCAGCTCTCCATGCTACTCTATCCTGTGCAAGCTTCTTCATCTCCCAGTACCTACTGCAACCTACATCCTTCTGAATCTGCTTAGTGTATTGATCTCTTGGTCTCCCTCTACGATTTTTACCCTCCACGCTGCCCTCCAATGCTAAATTTGTGATCCCTCGATGCCTCAGAACATGTCCTACCAACCGATCCCTTCTTCTAGTCAAGTTGTGCCACAAACTTCTCTTCTCCCCAATCCTATTCAACACCTCCTCATTAGTTACGCGATCTACCCACCTTATCTTCAGCATTCTTCTGTAGCACCACATTTCGAAAGCTTCTATTCTCTTCTTGTCCAAACTAGTTATCGTCCATGTCTCACTTCCATACATGGCTACACTCCATACAAATACTTTCAGAAATGACTTCCTGACACTTAAATCTATACTCGATGTTAACAAATTTCTCTTCTTCAGAAACGCTTTCCTTGCCATTGCCAGTCTACATTTTATATCCTCTCTACTTCGACCATCATCTGTTATTTTACTCCCTAAATAGCAAAACTCCTTTACTACTTTAAGTGTCTCATTTCCTAATCTAATTCCCTCAGGATCACCCGACTTAATTCGACTACATTCCATTATCCTCGTTTTGCTTTTGTTGATGTTCATCTTATATCCTCCTTTCAAGACACTGTCCATTCCGTTCAACTGCTCTTCCAAGTCCTTTGCTGTCTCTGACAGAATTACAATGTCATCGGCGAACCTCAAAGTTTTTCTTCTTCTCCATGAATTTTAATACCTACTCCGAATTTTTCTTTTGTTTCCTTTACTGCTTGCTCAATATACAGATTGAATAACATCGGGGAGAGGCTACAACCCTGTCTCACTCCTTTCCCAACCACTGCTTCCCTTTCATGCCCCTCGACTCTTATAACTGCCATCTGGTTTCTGTACAAATTGTAAATAGCCTTTCGCTCCCTGTATTTTACCCCTGCCACCTTCAGAATTTGAAAGAGAATATTCCAGTCAACATTGTCAAAAGCTTTCTCTAAGTCTACAAATGCTAGAAACGTAGGTTTGCCTTTTCTTAATCTTTCTTCCAAGATAAGTCGTAAGGTCAGTATTGCCTCACGTGTTCCAACATTTCTACGGAATCCAAACTGATC
Source organism: Schistocerca cancellata (assembly GCF_023864275.1). Taxonomy (NCBI): domain Eukaryota; kingdom Metazoa; phylum Arthropoda; class Insecta; order Orthoptera; family Acrididae; genus Schistocerca; species Schistocerca cancellata. Next base: position 1,104,384,186 of record NC_064626.1, on the reverse strand, counting down.
TTCCCCGAGGTCGGCTTCTACCAGTTTTTCCGATAACATCACTGTTTCACGGCATCAAATAAGTTCGTCATACATTGTTTTACTTATGTACGTGGCGTTCGCTGTAGTGGTCTCAAGGTGATGTTTAAGTTGCAAATCTCCAGCGTCAATTCTAAATCTTAGAAGAGCTTTAAAGTTTCCCCTTGTTACTCACTATACTTTCACGATAATTTTCGTTTTTTAATAGACTCCCATCATTTCTATGCCCACAGAGAAATATTTTGCTTTCCTGAAATATGATTGTTCTTATTATAGGTACAAGACGGTCTCTGTTTTCCCTAATGTTTTCCATTCTCTGTCTTGGCAATTGATATATGACCTCAAGTTCGCGGTTATCTCGTGCCGACAAAAATAATTTTGCATCTGTTGACGCTTCAACGTGGTACTTGAGTTGAGAGTGCGTCTCAAGGTCACTATCTTTACCAGTAAGTCTGGCAAACTTTGTTAGTGATTTTCTTTCCTCCAACCATTTTATTATTCACAAAAATTGAACAGTTAATGCAAAGAAGTCCCTTTTTAACTTGTGAGAACACCAGCAATAGATACTGTCAAAGTGATTATCGTACACTTGTCTGCGTTCAACCTGTCCGCTCTTGTGCTCGGAAGTAGGAAAGATATAACCTTTTTCAGGTTTCCTTGGAGCTGTGAGAAGCTTGTGTTTATATCATCACTAATATTTCCTGACGCTAATATTTCCAAATAATTGACAATATCCGTGGGATTAAAGGAATCGGTCGATGAACTTTGTCGTGGAAGTTTCGACGAAGTGCTGGACTCTACCTGTACAACTGGCGGTGTTTTTGCGGCTGAATGGTGACTGGAATCTTCAGATGTTTCTACTTTTCTTTTTCTTATTACATAACCACCCATTTTATTATATTGTTACGGCACAGGTAAATTAGATGCCAATTATTCTCGAATAAACACTTCATCCGCACTGAAAAATGCAACAGTAACTTAGCACAAGGTCACACTCCGCGTGTTCCTAATGTCACTAAGCACGACACTGAAGTCCGTGGTAATAGCCAATAATCGCAATTGTTCACTTTTTATCACTTCCAAGTTATCGCGACGATTGTAGCTTTCAAACTGACTATCTGGCACTCGCACTCGCACTCGCACTAAAAACTCTGGCTACCTATGCCAGGTGTGGGGGCAGTTTAAGCAGCGAAGCTGCTGTTCCTGCGGTGAGATCTATTATGATGCAGTGTGACCTAAGGGGGTGAGCTGTCCTCACTGGGCGTCGTTTATTGTGACGCCCTTCGTTGTGACAGCAGGCTGCAAGAGATTACTCTCGCAGTAGATCTGGCCAACGAGTCGTCGGCCTGTGGTGGACCTGGCGGCCCCGACCACGGATCAGGCGGTTGCCAGAATGTTCTGCATTGCTGTAGAACACCCTGGCGATTTGCCGGAAGCGATCCCGCAGGAAGGGGATGCCAGCTTCCTCATGGAGCAGCCTCGCCGGGTAGCGAGGCGGCTTGTGGAGCGCAAGTCGCAGCGCCCTATTTTGTACGCGTTGGAGCGTCACAATGTGCGTCGCTGCCGCGTTGCCCCACACCACAGCCGCGTATTCCAGTACCGGCCGGACAAGGGACAGATACATGGTAAGGCCGTGGCGTGGAGGAAGTGGCGATGAAGGGTTGAGCAGTGGGTAAAGCGCACGAAGGCGCCCCACTGCCCGCCCTCTGACGTCTCGGACGTGTGGCAGCCACGTCAGGTGCCTGTCTAACGTCACCCCGAGGTATTTGCCGGTCCGCGACCACGGGATGGGGCCCCCCATAATCGAGACCGGCGGTAGGTCCGGTGGCAGCCTCTTCCTGCTGAAGATTACAGCCTGACTCTTAGCAGCGTTGAACTTTAAGCGCCATTTCGTGGACCATGCGCCCAGGACGTCACATCCGAGCTGGAGGCGACGGCGCATCTCGGCCGCGTTCATGCTGCGGGTGAACAACGCCGTGTCGTCGGCATAAAGTGCCAACTCCACGCGTGCCACCCGCGGGGCGTCGGCGGTGTACAGGGAGTACAACAGGGGGACGAGGACCGACCCCTGCGGTACTCCAGCTCGAATCGGCCGGTCGGTGGAAGTGCCTCCATCTGCTCGGACGTGGAATGTGCGTCCCGAGAGATACGAGCGCAGCAGGACCACGTGCGACGCCGGTACCCCGTGTGCAAAAAGTTTGTACACGAGGCCGTCGTGCCACACGCAGTCGAATGCCTTGGAGACGTCGAGAAGCACCGCCCCTAGGTACTCCCGCGTCTCCAGCGCTCGCATCGCCTGCTCCACGAGGCGCAACAGCTGCTGTGTGGTAGAGAGGCCGCACCGGAAATCATACTGCTCCTCGGGAATGAGTTGCTGTTCCGTCACATGGCGTAGCAGTCGCTCCGCGTACAGCCTCTCAAACACTTTTGAGAGGGACGGGGGCAGACTGATCGGCCGGTAGTTCGCGGCCTGGCGTGGATCCTTGCCGCTCTTGGGGATGGCAACCACTTCCGCATGTTTCCACGCGGAAGGGAAGGTCCCAGAGCGGAGGATGCTGTTAAAGATGTCCGCCAGAGATTGGTGTACCTCCGGCGGTAGCATCCGCAACAGGCAGTTGGTGACACCATCCGTGCCACCCGCCTTCTTCGGGTTGAGTCGACGGAGCTGCAGGTCCACTTCCTCAGCTGTGATTTCCTCGATCGAATCGCAAATCTGGCTGAGGCAATTGCCGAGTCAGAGCGCCGTGACACCGACCCTGACGCTGCCCGCGCGCCCAGAAAGCGCCGGGCTGTGACGCATGACGATTCCGACACCCCCTCTCAGACATCTGACGCAGCGAGGCCGCGGAAGAAGGCCCCTAGGGCCTCCCGCACCTCCACCACAGAGTCTGGGACGACTATCGCGGGCTCCTCCCGGAGCACCGCCACGCAGAAACCGACGAAGACAACGCGGCGGTCCACTCGTTCACCTGCCGCCTCCCGGCAGCCTGACGAGGATGGTTTTGTTGCCCCATCCCGGCGGCACACTGCCAGGGCTGCTGCGCTGCAGCAACCGACCCCGCTGCCGACCGCCAACACGTTTGCGGGCGCCAGCGTCGATCCATTGGACGATGGCATCGCGCCCCCGGCGCCTGCCCAAAAGAAGCCGCCGCCTATCGTCATCCAATGGGCCGGCGAGTACAAGGAGTTCCAGCACAAACTGGACAGGGTGGCTCCGTCCGCCGCTGTCAAGAACGCTGGCCGTGACCTCTACAAGGTCACGATGTCGTCCAAAGAGGAGTACCGCGCGGTGATGGACGCCATCTGCAAAGATGGCCTCCCGTGCTACACGCAGCCCTCCGAGCCGCTCAAACTTCTGAAGGTGGTATTCCGCCACCTTCCCCTCAAGTTTGGTGCGGACTATCTTCGCGAGGAGCTCGAGGACATGGGCTTCGGCGTCCGGTCCACCGGACTGATGAAGTCTCCGGGCACGCACCGTGACATGCGGCTGTATCAGGTTGTCCTCGTTGACAACCTGGAAAATCGGAAGATTTTTCAGGTGCAGCGGGTCGGCCGGGTCAAGGTAGCGGTGGAACCTCTCCGGGCCAAAGGCAAGAGGGCCCAGTGCTTTTCCTGCCAGCGGCTCGACCACGTCTCCCGCTACTGCTCCATGCTGCCCCGCTGCGTGAAGTGCGCGGGCCAGCACGAGAGCAAGTCCTGTGGGCTTGCCAGGGAAGACAAGCCGACGTGCTGCAACTGCGGCGGCACGCACGTCGCCGGCTACAGAGGATGTTCGGCCTTTAAAAGGGGCCGAAATCAACCGAGGGGAGGGGCTGCGCCCTCTCGTAAGGTGCACCCGTCCACCAGCTTTGCTGCCGCCACCAAGGGCGGCCCGTCAGCCTCCACCGACCGACCTTCGGCGCAGGCGGAGGGCGAGACGCAGCAATCGACCGCGCCGTCCACGGCTTCGCCCGTGGGGGTGGCAACCCCCGCGCCCTCGCAGAGCGCGCGGGTTGCCGCCCCGCGCAGGCGTCGCCAGCGCGCGGGCCGGGCCACACCTGCCGCTGCGCAACGGACTGCCGACAACACTCTGCCGCAGCAGAGGACGGCACCTCGTGCTGTGCCGCAACCGCGACCGACTGCCGATGCTCCACAGCAGTCGTCTACTTCGGAGCGGCCGCAACTGGCCGCCCCAGTGGCGGAGGCCGCCCCAGCGGCCCCCACCGCCCCCGTGGCCGCCGACGCAGCCGAGCTCCGATCGCTCTTGCGGTCGTTGAGTCAGCTGCTCGAGCAACTCCCGGTGCTCGTCACCGCGGTCACGTCGGCCCTTCAGGCCGGCGTTGCAACTCCACCGCGCCACGGATAATCGCCATATCCATGGCCTCACCGTTTGCGCATTCAACGCAAACAGTTTGGTCCCCCAACAAGGGGAATTCAGGGAGTTCATGCGCGACGAGGCAATTGACATCTGCCTCGTGTGCGAGACCTTCCTGAAGCCGAGAATACATGTGAAGGTGGCCAACTATCGGTGCTACCGCACCGATAGGTTGACCCACGGCGGCGGGACGGCTATCTATACCAAGGCGTCCCTGAAACATCATGACGTTCAGCTTCCGCCCCTCGCTGCAATGGAGGCCACTGGGGCGGCTGTCACCACGACGGCGGGGGTCATCACCTTCGTCGCGGCCTACAGGCCGGCGAGGGGACTACTTCAGGAGGCTGACGTCGACGCCCTGCTGGCACTGCGCGGGAAAGTCTTCATTGCGGGTGACTTGAATGCCAAGCATCCGCAGTGGAACTCCCGCATCACCAACGCCAGCGGCCGCCGCCTCCTTCGCGCCACACAACGGCATGGCGCTATTGTACTGGGGCCTTATGAGCACACCGTCTTCCCCCATCGCGGCCAGTCAGATGTGCTCGACATCGCCGTGCTCAAAGGTGTTGGGCACTTCACGTCTGCCACCGTTAGATGCGCCATGTCATCCGATCACCTCCCGGTGATCTTCGACATGGACGTCATCGGTGCATCTATGCCGTCCGACCACCACAACTTCCGTGGCATAGACGAGGCACGCTTTCGTGTCGAGGTCTCAGACCGCCTCGAGGGCGCGCCCGATCCCGCTGTGCAAGGGGCTGATGCAGCATTGGTCTTCTTCACGCGGCACACACTGGCTGCTGCGGAGGCGGCCACCCCCAGGCGGCCAGGACGACCGCGAGAGATGTCGCGCCAACTCCCGCCGCACATCCTCGAGGCGATCACAAACAAGAATCGCCTCTTCCGGGAGTGGCAGCTCACACGGCTGCCCGAGACGAAGCGCCGCCTCAACAGGGCGCGGCGTGAGATTCGGGCCGCCATCGATGACCATCGACATCGGGACTGGGCGGGCCTTGTGGCCACCCTAACAACGACGGACTATCTGGCAGCGACTCTGCTTCACTTATATATGTGGCTCTATTGTTTCGAGAACATTCGCTGCCAGAATGTTTGCTTCCAGACTGTTATGGAGTGTGAACAACTACCTACTGTGAAAGCGACAAGCCAATATGTACCTTACGACGTATAAAGGGCGAGTTTCCAATGATGACGTCGTCCGGCAATTTATGTGTATGCGGTTCCGTTCCTTTCTAGTGCATTCGATAGAGGGCCTATATAGTAACAACATGTTTTCTCAAAAGTCACTATAACCGGATTTATACGCATCAGTAGTTTCCCATACCTAACTCGTATTACGAATTAGGTATGGGAAACTATTGTTACGTTATTAGTAAAAATATTGTTACGAGTCCCGTAACAACATTTTTGCTAAGAAATTAATCACTCTCACTCTTGACTAATCTTCACTCTTGCACTTGCTACAACTAGGACTTTTTACTTATTCATTCTAGAGTCTTAATATTTCTGCTTTTGAATGTAAACTAGTTTCCTATTCGACGAATAGTCCGTTTTTATAACGCTACGTATCGGAAGTTCTCAGTAGAAGAAAACAGTAGAATATTCGCGACTTTTCTCGAACAAATGCCCCACAGAATAACGTATCGAGATCACTAGAGTGGCCGCGTCTTTTCTCATAGGTATGCGTTAGCTATCTTTGTACCAGACAGAAACGTATAAAATACGATGACGCGGACGCGCGTTCTATAAAGGAAAGTACAGCTACTCGATTCAGTGGAATCGACTGACGAAAGAAACGAACGAATAGCGTGCGGGCTGATTGGTGGAGGCGGCGCGGGTGGCAAGGGGCACTGTCTGCAGCTAAAAGCAGTGGCGGCTCACAGCTCGCGCAAGGGGACAGTAATAAATCTAAAAGCTTATGCGGTCAGTTATTAACTAAAGATTTATCACAACTTGTTTCACTAGTGTTCCTTCCGTAAAATTTTTCATTCAGTCAGATTACTTCCGTTTCGTAAGAATGATCATTTTGAACCACAGTAGTAAGAAGCTACCGTATCGCGTTTACTCAATTTCAAGATGACAGTCTTTCAGAAAACATCAATCTTCCAAGCTTAATGCATTCTGTCAAATTCAGTTGATCACACGTTGCAAGGGTTTTTAATGAACTGTTATTTCTAATTTGTACTTCCGGGGGATAAACAGATTAGTTTGCTTGTGAACTACAGAAACACCTTTTTTCATTTAAAAAACTATCTTTCGTTGTATAGCCCATTCTACCTGACACGTTTCTTAGTATCGCGGATTGGTAGTCTGAGAAGATATTTTTTTCTATGCCTTACTTTGGTTAGAAATCTTTTTTTCACCATTTACAGCAAACAAAGTCCCAATTGGACTACTCATGTCAGATTCACACAGGCCACTGTTTACAATTACACCACAGATGGCTTCAGTTTCCGTCACACCAATCTACAGCGCCTTCCTTACATGTAGATGCATTGGCAACATAATTATATTAACTTTATTTTACACTACTAGCCATTAAAATTGTTACACCGCGAAGATGAGGTGCTACAGAGGCGAAATTTAACCGACAGGAAGAAGATGGTGTGATATGCAAATGATTAGCTTTTCAGAGCATTCACACAAGGTTGGCGCCGGTGGCGACACCTACAACGTGCTGACATGAGGGAAGTTTCCAGCCGATTTCTCATACACAAACAGCAGTTGACCGGCGTTGCCTGGTGAAACGTTGTTGCGATGTCTCGTGTAAGGAGGAGAAATGCGTACCATCACGTTTCCGACTTTGATAAAGGTCGCATTGTAGCCTATCGCGATTGCGGTTTATAGTATCACGACATTGCTGCTGGCGTTGGTCGAGATCCAATGACTGTTAGCAGAATATGGAATCGTTGGGTTCAGGAGGGTAATACGGAACGCCGTGCCGGATCCCAACGGCCTCGTATCAGTAGCAGTCGAGATGACAGGCATCTTATCCACATGGCTGTAACGGATCGTGCAGCCACGTCTCGAGCCTTGAGTCAAGAGATGAGGACGTTTGCAAGACAACAACCATCTGCACGAACAGTTCGACGACGTTTGCAGCAGCATGGACTATCAGCTCGGAGACCATGGCTGCGGTTACCCTTGACACTGCATCACAGACAGGAGCGCCTGCGATGGTGTACTCAACGACGAACCTGGGTGCACGAATGGCAAAATGCCATTTTTTCGGATGAATCTGTTTACAGCATCATGATGGTCGCATCCGCGTTTGGCGACATCGCGGTGAACGCACATCGTAAGCCATACTGGCGTATCACCCGGCGTGATGGTATGGAGTGCCTTTGGTTACACGTCTCAGTCACCTCTTGTTCAAACTGAACAGTGGACGTTACATTTCAGATGTGTTACGACCCGTGGCTCTATCATTCATCCGATCCCTGCGAAACCCTACACTTCAGCAGGATAATGCACGACCGCATGTTGCAGGTCCTGTAGGAGCCTTTCTGGATACAGAAAATGTTCGACTGCTGCCCTGGCCAGCACATTCTCCAGATCTCTTACGAGTTGAAAACGTCTGATCAATGGTGGCCGAGCAACTGGCTTGTCACAATACGCCAGTCACTGCTCTTGATGAACTCTGGTATCGTGTTGAAGCTGCATAGGCAGCTGTAGCTGTACACGCCATCCAAGCTGTGTTTGACTCAATGCCCAGGCGTATCAAGGCTGTTATTACAGCCAGAGGTGGTTGTTATGGGTACTAATTTCTCAGGTTCTATGCACCCAAATTGCGTGAAAATGTAATCACATGCCAGTTCTAGTATATTTGTCCAATGAATACCCGTTATCATCTGCAATTCTTCTTGGTGTAGCAATTATAGTGGCCAGCAGTGTACATTCACAACTCGTACATTTTATTTATTATTTTATGCTTTTTAAAAACTTATGTACATAAAACAAACCTTATTGTAACTGATTCTTCACCTGTTTATTTAGCACTGAAGATGCACTCTAGATATACAATATCACTGCGACTGACTGCGTTCCCTTTGCTATACGAAAAGAGTACGCTCCATCACAGTTACGTATTTATTTAATAAAAGATTCAAGTTTCTGAAACGAATACCATCGAAGATTGCGGACCGCAAGACTCAAGTTTCACACGGAATTTGCAGTCTCCTCTCCACAACGGCCAAAGACCGGTCACGTGATTCCACCTCCACACGGACAGGAGGTGAGGCGTGACTGCCAGCGCTCCTGGATTTACTTGAGTGTACTATGTTGCCTTTCCCGCCGGAAAACAAACACACTCTCGCCTGCTTTGTGTTTGTAAGCAAAACCAGCAAAGTGCACTACAACCAGATTGCACAGATTCTTTTCAGGTTTTTACTACGAGTTGTTCAAAAATTTACAGCCCAAAAGGAACCTAGAAGATTAAGAGACTTAACAAAAGTTTGCACTCTTATTCCGTTTTGTTACTCAAAATAAATATTTTTCTTATTAACTTTCGTGTGTAGCGAACATGAGTTTCTACTGTGATGTTTTTATTGCTCAAAATAAAATGTCTGTGACAAAATTGCCGAAGGAGTCGGCTTTAATTTCGTGTACGGCAGTTAAAAATGCTTAAGTTCGTGAAATTTCCACTTTAACGTGCTGTAACGAGTTGGCTGTTTCTTTGTACATAAGCATTTAGCAGATGCAAACACTTCATTGTTCGTTTCGTTTCTTTATTAAAGTTTTTTCCGCATACTTCAAGCATTATGTTCATAATATATCCGTGTCTTAGGCTGATATAACAATTAATGCATAGTTTGGCAATACATGGGATATGACTTTTCAGAGTTTTATAGTCGGCTGAAGAAAGAGTTTCCAACATTTTGTCTGTTTGCTGCTCAAATAGGATACAATAATTATTGAACTGTCAATATTTTCCATACAGTCGTCCTCAGCAAACTGCTGAATGGTTTTAAAGCTTTGTACAATAACCACACATATTTGCTGCCCTGACAAACTCTGTTGTCATTATTATGAATTACCGTATGTATCTATTGCATATCCAAAATATGTGCGTGTTATTAGCTTCGGAAACTTGTTCCTTTGAATAACATAGTACACTCAAGTAAAACCAGGAGCGCTGGCAGTCACGCCCCGCCTCCTGTCCGTGTGGAGGTGGAATCACGTGACCGGCCTGTGGTCGTTGTGGAGGGGAGACTGCAAATTCTGTGTGAAACTTGAGTCTTGCATTGCGGGACCCTGTGGGATCAGTTAAGGACAATCTGTTACTACGAAAGGCTGGAATTTACAAGATATCGTGCCAATGTGGTATGGCTTACATAGGTCAAACCACACGCACCGTGAAAGAACGCTGCACTGAACATCAGCGTTACACCCGCCTTTTGCAGCCAAGCAAGTCCGCTATTGCTGAACATTGTATTTCTACTGGACCTTCAATGGAGTATGAGAAAACAATGATTTTGTCTACAGCAACGTCTTTCTGGGACTCCATTATTAAAGAATCCGTAGAAATACGACTGGCGGAAAATCTGTTAAACCGTGGCAGCGGCTACCAGCTGGACAGTGCATGGAATCCCATCACTCCACGATTTGCTCAAATCGAAGACGACAGAGTGCGTCGACGGCCGTGGCAAACAGCAACGCAGAGGGCGACTGAGTTCCGCTAGTCCACCAGCGAGGGCGCTGCCGGCGGGCAGTGTGGTTCAACTATCAAGTTTTCGACGCATGCGCAGAATACTGGCAGTACGCTATATATTGCGGAACGGAGGACGTTTCCGCCAGTCTGCGACGGCTCGCCTGAAGATGACTGGCAGGTGCCCAGTTGAAATATCGTGCGAAGTCTGAACGACGACCGGCTGCAAGCCCGAAATTTGTTTGAACAGTCAATTCGCCGGGAAAATTTTAAAATTCACATCAGTTGAAACACTGTTCAGAAAGGAGCGGCATGGCGGTACTAACCCAACAATGAAAGTCTCGTGGCTGAGTGTTCTCGAAACTAAAGTTCTAGCATGCACCGAGGCGTCCCTTTATTTCGTCAGCTGATCTCGATCCCTTGGCATAATTTCTAGCTTTTGTGGTGAGTGGCCGAGCGGTTCTAGGCGTTACAGTCTGGAACCGCGCGACCGCTACATGTGGTGAGTGGCCGAGCGGTTCTAGGCGTTACAGTCTGGAACCGCGCGACCGCTACGGTCGTAGATTCGAATCCTGCCTCGGGCATGGATGTGTGTGGTGTCCTTAGGTTAGTTAGGTTTAAGTAGTTCTAAGTTCTAGGAGACTGATGACCTCAGAAGTTAAGTCCCATAGTGCTCAGAGACATTTGAACCAATTTTTTGTGGTTACCACCACCTACGCTGTCTGATACTCACTTCGGAGCTTTATTGTACTCGATCCTTTTTGAAGTGAATACGAATTACCTTTCGAATCGTCAAGAGTGCCCAAAAGAAGGGACAGTTAGCATTCCGCCTAAGGCCTACAAGGGATGGGTCATGGCACGTCTTAAAATCGGGACATCCCGCTAAAATGGGAACATCTGGCAACAATACCTTAACAACAAATACAATGCTATTTCAGCATTTCCTGTAAAGTCTTCTTCATATGTAACATACGACAGGTAAACAATGATTTACGTTCGACACTTCACTATAAAATTAGATAATTTTTTTGTACCTCTGTCCATTTTCTCCTGGGGAAAATAAATTTGTAAATTATAGATTAAAAAGGTTCGTTGCCAAACAAAAAAGACTAAAAGAAATTTTATATTTTCTTTCTTCCCATTCATTATAGATAGCATATTTTTATTGACGCTAAAACAATATATTATATCTAATTCTTTCTGATTTCAAAAAAGGGTTTTAAAGATCTCAGAAATGACCTTACATGGAAGTGAAATGATTCTTCTGTTGATATTTAGCGCTGGAATAAGATTCACGGCCGCGGTGGCCGTGCGGTTCTGGCGCTGCAGTCCGGAACCGCGGGACTGCTACGGTCGCAGGTTCGAATCCTGCCTCGGGCATGGGTGTGTGTGATGTTCTTAGGTTAGTTAGGTTTAAGTAGTTCTAAGTTCTAGGGGACTGATGACCTAAGATGTTGAGTCCCATAGTGCTCAGAGCCATAAGATTCATATATTTGTTTCTGTTATGGAGAAATGGCCACGTAGCGCTCATTTTAATCGAAAAAACAACCAATTATCACGATCACTAACTGCAGATTTATATTTGTGTGTCTTACGAAGAGCATGTGGAATCCATCCAAAGACGAAGGGAGACATGAACGGTGAGGGTGACGGGAAAGGGGGAGGGATGGAGAAATGATGTGCCGCTTGTGTGGAAAGATGTCCTCGAACCAGCCCTGACACATGCTCGCAAAAGTATGAGATGAGATTGGCTATCGTATGGATATTTCTCTTGCTTCTTGTTGATGATATTCAGCAAATTTGTGAAAGATAAATGATAACTTTGATCCTAAACGTAATTTTAAAAAGTGCTCCAAGCTTTTATGTGCACGCGTTTAAACGGACAGTTCTTTTGAAACAAAAACTTTGTAGCTCTGTCATATTATAAGAAGACTATTTGGAAAGTAAATTTCGGTTGGTTGCGAAATGCAAACCACAATGAAAATGAAAAAAAAAAACAGTTTGCTACGCCTTCCAGCCACTTCTCTACATGGTCGCCGCTCCCACGTCGTAGCGTTGTACCAACTTCCGAATTTCCGTCATAGAAGGCAGCCGCCTGTGCTTTTCGCCACTCCTCTACGCTGGTCTGCAGTTCGTTGTCTGTGCCAAAATGTTGTCTTCGTAGCCAGCGGTTCATGTGAGCAGAGGTGAACATCAGAAGGACCTTAGTCCGCGCCATATGGTGGGCGGTCAAACACTTCCCATCGAAAACGCAGCAAAGCTACGTCATTGTCCCTTCAGTGTACGGCCAAGAATTGTCATGAATAAGGAAATGCATGACAGGTAAGTTATGTAGGATTGCATGGAATCAGGCCAAACAGGGCAGCGGTCACCTATACTTGGCGGGAGACACTGTTGTCCTAGGCATCTTTACGTGCTTATTGTTTGCCCAGAACCGAAATGAGCGACGTGATGCCATTGACAGGCATGCTAGAGACTGCTCAGTACATCTGTCCAAGGATTCAACGGATTTTCACTGTCTTTTCCATCTCAGAACCTATCGGACCGACCGTACTTTCCGAATAGCCCTTGTAAAATTTGCATCAAGTTTCTATCTTCCTTCGTGTAGAAGACAATAATCTTGTGAAATGGAATAAATCGTCTTGAAACATCCTAGGCTTCTCGAATTTTCCAATGCTTAGTGCCTGGTACTAGTTGAACATTTACTACGACTGTTTACTTCTAGAGAATATGTTGTTAAAATGAGGAGGCATCCGATTTTACTACACAGTAAATACAGAGAGAAATCCCTTACTCATCAAATACTATAATACCAATTATCAGGCCAAAGGAAAAAATAATGAAGATTAGGATTTAACGTTCCTTCGACAACGAGGTCATTAATAATGGGAGGTCAGAGGAATTACTCTCTCTATGTTACGATAACAGTGTTCATTCGACCGCAATACGAAGCGGCTGAATACAATTTTCCTGGTTGTCCAGTATTGTGTACTCGTATGTCTTCGATAATGGCTATAAAATATACAAAAATTTAATAAACAAAAAGCAGAAAATTTCAGACGTAAAAGCACAGGGTATTTACATCAGTATACGCCTAAGCAGCACTACAAATGTTCAAATGTGTGTCAATTCCTAAGTGACCTAACTGCTCGGGTCATCAGTCCCTAGACTTACACACTACGTAAACTAACTTATATTAAGAACAACACAAACACCCATACCCGAAGGAGGACTCGGACGTCCGGCGGGAGGGGCCGCGCAATCTGTGACATGGCGCCTCAAACTGCGCGGCCACTCCGTGCGGCTAAGCAGCACTACATCGAATTCAGTTTGCACTTTGTTTGCAGAAGAATTATAAAATAATAACGAAAGACATGCATTAATTGTAATTTGTAGCATAGGTGAGAAAACTTTTCTGCCAGCAGTTTTACGAACTCATCGAGAAGTGAAAAGTACACTACTGGCCTTAAAATTGCTACACCACGTAGATGACGTACTACAGATGCGAAATTTAACCGACAGGAAGAAGATGCTGTGATATCCAAATGATTAGCTTTACAGAGCATTCACACAAGGTTGGCGCCGGTGGTGACACCTACGTGCTGACATGAGGGAAGTTTCCAACCGATTTCTCATACACAAACAGCAGTTGACCGGCGTTGCCTGGTGAAACGTTGTTGTGATGCCTCGTGTAAGGAGGAGAAACGCGTACCATCACGTTTCCGACTCTGATAAAGGTCGGGTTGTAGCCTATTGCGATTGCGGTTTATCGTATCGCGACATTGCTGCTCACGTTGGTCGAGATCCAATGACTGTTAGCAGGATATAGAATCGGTGGGTTCAGGAGAGTAATAACGGAACGACGTGCTGGATCCCAACGGCCTCATATCACTAGCAGTCGACATGACAGGCATCTTATCCACATGGCTGTAACGGATCGTGCAGCCACGTCTCGATCCCTGAGTCAACAGATGGGGCCGTTTGCAAAACAACAACCATCTGCACGAACAGTTCGACGACGTTTGCAGCAGCATGGACTATCAGCTCGGAGACCATGGCTGCGGTTATCCTTGACGCTGCATCACACACAGGAGCGCCTGCGATGGTGTACTACTCATCGACGAACCTGGTTGCACGAATGGCAAAACGTCATTTTTTCGGATGAGTCCAGGTTCTGTTTACAGCATCATGATGGTCGCATCCGTGTTTGGCGACATCGCGGTGAACGCATATTGGAAGCGTGTATTCGTCATCGCCATACTGGTGTATCACCCGGCGTGATGGTATGGGGTGCCACTGGTCAGTTATATCTTGTTCGCATTGACGACACTTTGAACGGTCGACATTACATTTCAGATGTGTTACGACCAGTGGCTCTATCCTTCATTCGATCACTGCGAAACCCCACATTTCAGCAGGATAATGCACGACCGCATGGTTGCAGGTCCTGTAAGGGCCTTTCTGGGTGCAGATAATGTCCGACTGCTGCCCTGGCCAGCACATTCTCCAGATCTCCCACCAACTGAAAACGTCTGGTCAATGGTGGCCGAGCAACTGGCTCGTCACAATACGCCAGTCACTGCTCTTGATGAACTGTGGTATCGTGTTGAAGCTGCATGGGCAGCTGTACCTGTACACGCCATCCAAACTGTGTTTGACGCAATGCCCAGGCGTATCAAGGCCGTTATTACGGCCAGAGATGATTGTTGTGGGTACTGATTTTTCAGGATCTATGCACCCAAATTGCGTGAAAATGTAATCACTGTCAGTTCTAGTATAATATATTTGTCCAATGAATACCCTTTTATCATCTGCATTTCTTCCTGGTGTAGCAATTTTAATGGCCAGTAGTGTATTTAGTACCAATCCGATACCAAAGCTATTCGAGTATAGGATGTCATTTGTGTCATTGCTAACTGACAGTGCATAACTCCCGAGAATTTGCCAGTAGTAGTACTGGAAAACAACAGAATTTAAACCCGATGTCGTGTTTTATTCGAGAGCTAGAGACATTCACAGCTGTCACCGCAACTGGTGCACAATGTACAGCGAGCTGGCTTGCGATAAATACTGTGTTATCAGAGACGGTTTTATTATCCTTCTACTCACTACATTTAGATACGACACACTTCCGGCAAACGCGTTCGCAGCTCGTGGTCTAGGGGCTAGTGGTGATGCCTCTGGATCACGGCGTCCCGGGTTCGATTCCCGCCCGGGTTGGGGATTTTCTCTGCCCATTGGACTGGGTGCTTGTGTTGTCCTCATCATTTCATCATCATTTGTGAGAGTGACTAGACTGACTAGATGGGATTGTGAAAAGAAACAGGACCGTGTAGAAATTGGAACTTTATACGGGCGCTGATGACCGCGCAGTTGAATGCCCCACAAACCAAACATCATCATTATCATCACCGGACAAGCGTAAACCAAATTTCTGGAACGGTTTCTCGCTGTCGTGTTTAAGCTACATGTTAAAGCTTGAGCAGTTTTACTAGATCGGCCATATATGGCATTTAGAAATCATCTATTTCGATTTCTGATTTAGTCAGCAAACTTGCTGTTTCTCTGCAGTTAAATATTAGCGGTAGAGAACTTCATACTGTCAATATTTCTACTTCTACTTCTCTGCTCTAGGAGTCACTCGTTACTCGTTAGCCGAAAATTTTTAATAACGAGATGTAACGTGACAACCTACACATATTTCAGAAACGGTTGTACATTTACATTGGAGCGATAGTCGCTTGTAGAAGTGGAAATCCGACAGCCACAAACGCATTTACAGAATCAGTACTGAAGTGCATACACGGCCAACCAGAAGCGGTATTGGGAAATCAGTTTACGATACTCGGTTTTGAGAGCCCCATGTAAAAGTGAAATGAAATGAGCGTATGGCATTGTTGGCCGTGAGGCCCCATCCGGGGAAGTTCGGTCTCCGAGTGCAAGCCTTATTTCAGTCGATGAAATACTGGGCGACTGGCGTGCCGGTGATGAGGGTGAAATGATGATGAGGACAACACAACACCCAGTCCACAAGAGGAGAAAATCTCCGAGAATCTAACCCGAGCCCGCAGCACGGGTGGCAAGCACGTTACCACCCAGCAAAGCAGGAAGCCCCATGTAAACACAGTGCTACTGATTCTGCCTATCCCTTACATTGTTCTATTATTAAAAAGATTTACTACAAACGAGATCTTGATTGATTTAAAAATACTAGACTGCACTTACTATAATTTTGAAGTCAGTCTCAATTGAACAGGAGTTAAAAAATTTTCATGAAAAAGTTAAGTTCCAATCACAGCACAGAGCGATCGGCTGACTGTCATTTATTTGAAGGATTTCATCGACTACGTGGCAGCAACCTCTCTGACTTTCAGCGTGTAATCTGACGTGAGAACTTAATTACAACGAATATAAGGTGTCAAGACATTTATTTTCAGTTGTGAGTACTTGAAATTATTTCTAATTAAAAACAAATAATGTATGATCACCGAATTGGACTGAGCTTGTTTACTAACAGGGCCTGTGAATTAACAATTTACGACGATGTCAAGCTACGTTACGTCCGCTATTACTGTTTCAAGAGATTGCAATAAGTTTGTGAGTCGTCCTTCGAGATTTAAATAAAAATAAACTGAATACGACCCTGGAGATCGAAGACATCGTCACCCGCTGACTTAACAAACAAAAATTTAGCACCCATAAAACACTACAAAAAGGAGGAGGAACCACATCCTGCAACTGCTCATCTCCTTGTGAGGAACCTACATCCCAGTCATGTTATCTCTAGACATGGGTATATCAGATGGCCGTCCAGATCACCCGACCTTACAGCCTGTGATTTTCTTCTGTGAGGCTACCCGAAATCACAAGTGTTTAGATGTCCAACACCGCACACAATTCAGGAGTCGAAACGTCAGAAAGAAACCTGACGAACCCCTGTGGAGATGCTGCTACAGGTAATGAGCAATGTCAGCAGAGGACTTGGCAAGTGAGTATAGAGGAATGGTGGGCATCTAAAAGACATTCTTTTTGGAAAAAAGACTTTTTAAATTTATTTTTCATTTTGAAGACTAAATGCTATATTTACTGTGTGTCCTTGTGCATTTGAAGTAAATAAAGCTGGCTAATCAGTCACTCTTGATAACACTTCTAAAATCACTCGATTTACTGCCGCACCCTGTACGTTAACCATGACTATGGTCGCAAACTTTTTTAAGAGACAAATAATGCATCTTATTTCAAAGAGACGTGAATAAAAAACATATTT
Organism: Schistocerca cancellata; assembly: GCF_023864275.1. Classification (NCBI taxonomy): domain Eukaryota; kingdom Metazoa; phylum Arthropoda; class Insecta; order Orthoptera; family Acrididae; genus Schistocerca; species Schistocerca cancellata. The sequence goes on along the minus strand of NC_064626.1, from coordinate 1,104,366,882 downwards.
CTGATAACGAATTATTTTCAAAATTTATATATTTCTCTACTTTCAACGGCCTTATATATATATATATATATATATATATATATATATATATATATATATATATATATATATATATATATATATATATATATATATATTTCTTTACTCAAATACGGATTTCTTTCACGTTTTTCAACAAATTTGAATTTTTGGTTGGTTTTATAAGGTCAATAACGCATGTAACATTATAAATTTATGTTTAAATAAATGATCAATTACTTTGTTCAGATTTATTGAAGCTCTGTCTTCCCACTGGTTTGCACTGGCTACCAAAATTTCTATTCAGTAAATGATGAGTTGACGTGAACAGAAAGGATATAAGATACAAACTCGTTAATTGTTTGGTGATTTAATCATTTGCTTTTTAAGCAGATAATATTACTTGTTGGAAGGATTTTTTTGCGAAGACTTTTTATCATAATCCGTTAATTTAAGTTAAATATCTTTAATTAATATTGTTTCATAATTTGAATCATCCTTGCAGATATTGCACATCGCAAGAAATGTATCCTGAGCATTACTTCTTATTCAGTCTGTGAGACGTCGTCTGAGCTTCGGAGGAAAGTTCGCTTAAGGCGCCTGCCACGCCAGGACCCTTGTCGAACAGACTGCTCCCTTGAACCCTGCCACCACGAAAGTGTAACTCAACGAAAACACTGGCGAGTACCCGACCTCTAAGAAATTAACGCAATGAAAATACAGTCCCTAATAATACAGTTAGTGGGAAAGAGTCTCAATACATAGCAAAAGCAGGGTGTGAAATCTAACTACAAAATTAAATTCAGTGTCCTGGATATTACAGGTTTAATGTTTCAAAAGGTTATCCTCAACTTTACAGAAATATACGCAAATGCAAGTTATAGGAAGATAGGCTATATAGAAGAACATTTCATAAAAAGCAAAACTAATGACATTAACATTCAATTAAAATACTGGGAAGTAAGACCAAACTGGAAAGGAATAAGAAAAAGATTCTTGTCATATTACACACTAAAGTAAATCACAAGTTTACTTTCTATTGATTATCGACATGACTGATTATTGGATCCCAAGGGAAGTAATTAACGCAGCCCGAAGCCCAAGGTTCTTCACTGGTAAGCTCTGGTGAGTCTCACAAACACATGTATCCCATATTAACTAAACTGTCAATCAGCCCCTCCCTAACTTCATTACTGACTCGGTGCGTAGCGCCACAGGTTTATCCTATCATCACTGAATGACGACTACGGCTGCAAAATAAGCATCACCATCGCCGAAGATGCGTCAGCATCAGTCGTGAGACGGTATGATGTACACTGTCAGCTGCTTCCCTCCGTTTCTGAACCATCAGCACGAAAAGAACCCAGTTTGGTGCGCAATCCAAGTCCAAGACTGCTTGCTGCCGAATAGACCAACGTTTCTCCAAATCTGCCGGTGATCAAATCGCCCTCTAGACTTGCTTGGTTTTCTCCTCCTGAGTTCTGCACTGCGCTTCTCAGCAACCCCCAGAGCCAATCAGAGCGCCTGCTCAAAAGGTGCTATCAATGAAAACATTTTACAACACAATTTCAACTCGCAGCTACCAAATATGTAACGAGAAGCCGATCATAAACGTTCCCGAGAATAACGAAACTGCACCCAAATCTGTTCCCAGGCTCTGTGCCCAGGTAACACTTCCCTCCCCCAAAATCAGCGGAAAAACAAGTAGCCATGAGCGCTCTCCACATTTAGGAAACATAAGAACGATATTATCTGTTCAAAAAATTCCTTCAGTCTCATTTCAGAGACTGGGCTTCTGTTTGAGCAAGTGTTCCCTCTCCCCATAAGGCGCCCTCCTGAAAAAACGTTAGTTGAGTCTCTCGTATTGCCTGCAATCTGATTTCCAGATAAAACCTTTTCCTGGAATGTGAACTCTCTTGTTTCGCTAGCAAGTTCCCCGCTGACTCCCATGTCCAGGCACCCGTCAGTTCAGAGTTTGGCTCAAGCTAACTTTTCAGGTGTGTCCTCCCCTCGGCTTCCTGTGGGCGAGTCCTTGCAGCAAGTAGGCCACGGCCGTATATTGCTCCTCATTACACTATCACTGAGACCCACACAGAGCTTCCCCGAAATAATTTGCCCTGTATCACCAAAGTCATGCACAGAACGTATTTAAGATTAAACGAAGTAAAGAGAGAAAATAAACTAAAGAACCAAATACTGTTGAATCTTACAATCACTCATTACCCCCGAAATCAATCTCTGTTAATAAAAATTATGAAAGCTCAAATTAGTATTAATTAAAGAAATAAATAAATGAGAAAATTGACAAGAGGAATCCCAGGCTCAGACTTGCGTCTCTCACCATCTCCACCGTCTAGTAAAAAATTGATTAAACTAAAATAGACGGGGTGTAACCTCTCCCAGTAAATTTCCAGAACCACTGCTCCCGAGAAAAGATCAGCGATAGATGTAAGGAAAACAGTAAATAGTCTCACCTCCACATGAACACAATCTCGCACCACAATTACGCATTTTGAGTCATCAGTACATATGGTCGTGATGCTAGAAAGATTCCGAGATAGGTTCTTGACATTCAGTCACAAATGGGGCCCAGCTATATTACCTCAGTCAAACTCGATTACTTTACGACACTGGATGGTAGCAAACACAATCTTATTCAATTATAAACACTCAACTCTAAGGTTCCTGCAACAATCACACCCCTGATATCGATGACTCCATACTTATCCAGTACGCTCAATTTACTTGAGCAATATGGTAATGACAACATTCACACAATGGCTTGACAGTGATTCACAGTTTCTGTTATTCACACATACCAAAACTCTCACCCTAAAGCACTATGCATAAACCACAACAAAACGTAGAAAGAATGGTTCAAATGGCTCTAAGCACGATGGGACTTAACATCTGAGGTCATTAGTCCCCTAGACTTAGAACTACTTAAACTTAACTAACCTAAGGACATCACACACATCCATGTCCGAGGCAGGATTCGAACCTGCGACCGTAGCAGCAGCGCGGTTCCGGACCGAAGCGCCTAGAACCGCTCGGCCACAGCGGCCGGTGTAGAAAAAATATTATATTACTTACACACCACGGGGACAGAAATAAAACTATAGGAAGTCGTCATTTCATATTAATAGTTTCAATCTTAACACCCAAAAAGTTGGTATTCTAAGCTTCTGTTCTTCTCTGTGCAGAATCCCAGTGTTTACAGTTAAAGTCAATGACTGATAAAGACGCTTAGGCTACAAAATATGAAAAAATATTGCAATCTCATGAAATAATTGTTGTGGGTTGGCAGGAGAGCCAACACCGTGATATTAGAGGAAGCCGAAAGGCACGCGTTTTAGCTCACGCAGGCTGGCGTGAGGTCTGGAACAGGTCAAGGAAATTAGACTTTAGCAAAAACGGACGTAGTTGATGGAATACTTAACTTTAATCCATAAATGGTGAACGTCGCTCTTGACGGTACATTATTCATAATCTCAATAGTAAATGGTAATGGCGCCTTGCTAGGTCGTAGCAAATGAGAGCGTATTTTGTCAGTGAGCCATCGCTAGCAAAGTCAGTTGTACAACTGGGCGAGTGCTAGGAAGTCTCTCTAGACCTGTGGTGTGGCGGCGCTCGGTCTGCAATCACTGATAGTGGCGACACGCGGGTCCGACGTATACTAACGGACAGCGGCCGATTTAAAGGCTACCACCTAGCAAGTGTGGTGTCTGGCGGCGACACCACATTCCTCCCCCGCAAATCGGCGAACGGTTGTGGCATAAGGCTTCCGCCCGCCGCGGGGAGGACCCCATGTTGACGTATGCGACGAGGTGGGGAGCCTAACAACAGGCGAGGCTGTGCCACCCGCACCCTGCCATTCGAACCGCGGAGAGCTAGGAAACGCCTGAAAACCTGCTCCAGGGTGCACGCCAACATGCGGTGTATGCGCCCGTAGAGAGACAGGAGGGGCCAAAGGGTCGACCTCCATCGGGCCGGGGCACCCGACGGGCGAAGACGACATATGGTCCGGAGCGGGCAAGAGTTCCATGGCGGAGGACAACTGGTCACGGGAAGCGATCGGCGGCGCGTGACCCAGGGAGGCGCCCGGCGGTTGCAGCGACGCGTCCACTGCGGGCGTCGCCGGCGGGAGAACAGGCTGCGGCGGCGGCGGCGGCCGCGCGTCGCCACGGGGCAAAATGGAAGGCAGCGTCGGTAACACCTGAGGTTGAGGCGAGCCAGTAGATGGGTCCCCAGGGCGCTGATCGGACGGCACCGTCGCTGAAAGCAGACGGGGAGCGGCAGAGCCCGTGCGACGACAGAGGCGCAGCTGATTGAGATGCCGTCGCACCTCACCAGAGGCCCCCAAAACCAGATAGACAGCGCGGCCGAGGCAGCGAAGAATGCGCCCTTCGAGCTAACGCCGTGAACCTCGATAACTGCGGTAGTAGACAACGTCGCCTGGGGCAAAAGCAGGTGTCTGCCGCTGCACAGGAACCTGATGCGGCGGATGTAGCAAAGACATCAAGGTTCGATGAGGGCGACCGTGAAGCAACTCAGCCGGTGAGCGACCATCTCGGGGCTGAGAGCGATACGAGGACAAAAAGAGCAATAACGCGTCCTCCCGAGAATACGACTCTTTCAACTTCAACATCTGTGACTTGAAAGTCCTGACCAATCGTTCAGCGGCACCGTTTGACTGTGGCGAAAACGGCGCGGACGTCAGATGTTGAATACCATTGGCCTTGCAGAATGACTGAAATTCAGCGGACATGAATTGTGGGCCATTGTCGGAAACAATAGTCTGTGGAAGACCTTCAATGCAAAAGATAGCGGATAACGCTTGGATGGTGGCAGATGACGTCGTGGAAGACATCCGGACAACAAAAGGAAAATTACTGAATGAATCTACCACAACCAACCATCGAGCATTCCAGAATGGACCAGCAAAATCGATGTGTAATCTTTGCCAAGGGGAAGTGGCTTTTGGCCATGCAAAGAATTTCCGCAGTGGTGCTGATTGTTGTTCGGCACACACCATGCAAGAAGAGCACATATTCGTAATCGTGGCATCGATTCCGAACCAAGTACAGTGCTGACGAGCAAGTTGTTTCGTTCTCACTATACCCCAATGTCCGTGGTGGAGAAGCTGTAAGACAGAAGACTGTAACGAACGTGGGACCACGACCCTGGACTGATCATTATCAGAACGCAACAGCAAAACACCACGTCGTACAAAAAGTCTCTCCTGGTGAGCAAAAAATCGGCGAACCAACTGATCCCCGATCCGTGACTTTGACAAGGGCCATTGCGTAGCAACAAAACGCAGAACGGTAGCAAGGACAGGGTCGGCAGCTGTGGCCGTAGCTACCCGACGAAAATCAATCGGAAACAATTCGACCACGTTATCGGTTTCCGAATCAATGAACATGAAAGCAAGTTCGGAGGAATCGAATGCTCTATCCTCAGCAACAGGCAAACGGGACAACGCATCGACGTTTCCGTGCTTAGCAGTAGACCGATACAAGATATCGCAGCGGTACTGCGAGAGGAAAATAGACCAGCGAATGAATTTCTTCGCTGTACGTGGAGGTACAGGCTTGGTCGGATGAAAAAGCAATGTCAAAGGTTTGTGGTCTGTGATGATGGTAAAGTGACGACCATACAAGAAATCATGAAACTTTGTAACACCAAATACGAGAGCCAATGCTTCTTTCTCGATCTGTGAATAATTTCGTTGCGCAGACGATAGCAATTTGGACGCAAAGGCAATAGGGCGATCGTGCGAACCATCTTTGTGCGCAAGCACAGCACCGATCCCGAAATCCTATGCATCCACCATCAACAAAAGTGGCTTCCGGGGATCGAATGGCGTAAGGCAAGTATTGGAAAGCAACGCCGATTTCAACTGGCGAAAGGCGCGTTCGCATTCCGTCGTCCAGACGAACGGAACATCTTTACGGCGTAAGCGATGAAGCGGAGCTGAAATGGAAGAGGCGTGGCGCACATAGCGATGATAATAAGTAATTTTTCCCAGCACACTCTGTAGCTGCTTCAAATTCTGCGGCGAAGGCAAGTCTTGTATGGCACGGAGGTGCTCTGGACTGGGATGTATGCCTTGGGCATTGAGTACATGTCCCAGATAGGGTAAGTCTCGAGCAAAAAACACACATTTGTCCTTCCGCAAGCGAAGACCATTTTATCGCAAGACCTGAAATAATATTCTGAGATTGGCTAAATGTTCTTCTTCCGTCTGTCCGGAGATCACAATATCGTCCAGATAGTTTGCTGCAGTAGGGACCGACGCACAAACAGTTTGTAGATATTGCTGAAACAATGCAGGGGCGGATGCACACCCGAATGGTGGCAGTCGTTTGAATCGGTACAAACCAAGATGCGTGTTAACCACCAAAACGCGCTGGGATTCTTCGACCACCGGTATTTGCAAGTACGCATCTGCTAGGTCCAACTTCGAAAAATATTTACCCGGGCACAGTTTGTCAAAAAGATCTTCCGGGCGGGGTAAAGGAAAAGCTGCAGTCACTAGTTGTGGATTCACTGTTGCCTTGAAGTCCACACAAAGTCTCAATTTTCCGGAAGGTTTTTGCAAAATTACTAAGGGTGATGACCAGAGAGAAGCCTGCACACGTTCAGTTACACCTTGTGATTACAAATCGTGTAATTTTTTTTCGACCTCATCACGCAGTGCGTGGGGAACATTGCGCGCTCTGAAAAATTTCGGTTGCGTGTTTACTTTCAGTTCCAAATGTGCTTTATAGTTCTTAGCGCAACCGTGGCCCGGTGCAATAATGTCTGCAAATTCTTCACATAGACGAGAAACACTGTCTGAAGGCACAGTCTGGTTCACTGATAGGACCTGATTTACTATAGACAAGTTAAACAACTGAAATAAATCGAAATCAAACAAGTTCACTGCAGAAGAAGAACGAAGGACGTAAAATGACACAAGTTTTGTTTGTCCCTTGTATGTTGCAAGAAGGCTGCACTGTCCTAACACAGGGATCTTGTGAGCCAAATAGCTAGTTAACTTAACAGTTGCGGCACGCAACGGAGGTGTGCCCAGTAGTTTGCAAGTGTCTTGATTGATCAGTGAAACTGCAGCCCCGGTATCGAGCTGGAATGGTATCACTTTGCCGTTAATGTCCAAGTCCACAAAAAGTTTATTGTCCTGCTGACGACAAGAGCAACTGTCTCGTGCAACGTGAACTGACACTGGTACAAAATCACTTGCGACTTGACGGGAGTTCCGGCGATGTCGACGCACACTATTTGTGGGACGAACACAGTCACTGTTAGAGAGAGTGGCACTGGGCGGAGTGGAATGAACGACATGAATTTCCATGGGCGAAGTGTCACGAGCCTGAGTATCCTTGGGTCGATTCCGATTCCGGCGCGAAGCAAAGGGCCTGGAATGGTTGGGAGTGTCCGATCTGAGCTTTTTCTGGCAAACACTTTGAACATGGCCTTTTTTGTTACAGAAAAAGCAAATAGCCTGGCGTGACGGGCAATTCTCACGCGAATGTCTAGTAGCACACCGCGGGCATGATTTCACTGCATTTGCTTGCTGGCGTGGTATACGTGGCTGAGAGCCAGGCGGCTTTGACGCGGCCAGGTGCGAGCACTGTTTACTGTTCTGTGCAGCTCGCCCGGTGGGCCGGTTAACCTGATACGCGGGTGGCGAAGTTTCAAATGATTTCTGAGCAAAGTCAAGTGTGTCCTGCCGATCCAATATGTCCATCACTTGATGAAGGGAGGGATTGACTAGTATACAAACATCAGAAACGTTCTGTGCAATTGCATCACGTACCATAGTATCTGAATAAGGGAGTCCACATTGACACTCAAAAGCACAATCCCTAGTAAGGCCTTGCAAGGTTGCAACCCACTCCCGATTAGTCTGACCTGCCGTACGTTTTGTACAAAAGAAGGTATACCGTTTGGTAACTACATTGGCTGATTCTTTGAAATATGCATCTAATGCAGACAAAATTTCGTCGTAGGACAGAGTTGCTACGTCACGTCGGAAAAACAATTTGACTATCACACGGTACGTGGACACTTCGACAGAACATAATAAGAACGGCTGCCGCTCGTTACCTTGAATTCTGTAGGTGGCGAGATGGAATCCAAATTGGCGTGACCACTCCGTCCAGCTTTCCAGTGCCGCATCAAAAGGACGAAAAGGTGGTGCAACTGCGTTTTGTGGCTGCGGTAGCGGTGGAGCGGCGGCTGCCGCATCGTTTTGCATTGCACGTTGACCCTGGACGAGCTGTCCAAGGGCATCCAGTAAGGCTTGCGTCTGCTGGTTCTGTGAGCGATAAAATTTGGACAGTACGTCTGGAGATGGTGGCGAAGCCATTACACAAGTAAATCAGGGCAGTATAGTTACGAACGCGAATTGGCCTCGTCGCCAACTGTTGTGGATTGGCAAGACAGCCAACCCACTATGACAGGAAGCCTAAAGGCACGTGTTTTAGCTCACGCAGGCTGGCGTGAGGTCTGGAACAGTTAAAGGAATTGAGACTAGTAAAAAAAGTACGTAGCTGCTGGAATACTTAACTTTAATCCATAATTGGTGAACATCGCTCTTGACGGTACATGTTTTACAGCATCAATAGTAACTGGCAATGGCGCCTTGCTAGGTCGTAGCAAATGACGTAGCTGAAGGCTATGCTAACTATCGTCTCGGCAGATGAGAGCGTAATTTGCCAGTGAACCATCGCTAGCAAAGTCGGCTGTACAACTGGGGCGAGTGCTAGGAAGTCTCTCTAGACCTGCCGTGTGGCGGCGCTCGGTCTGCAATCACTGATAGTGGCGACACGCGGGTCCGACGCATACTAACGGTCCGCGGCCGATTTAAAGGCTACCACCTAGCAAGTGTGGTGTCTGGCGGTGACACCACATGTAGGTTCTGTTGACTCGTTTTCCACAGGTGAAGGATATGGTGTTGAAACAGATTTTGCTGAGGAATTGGAGGATGATGGAGTGAATTGATGGACTGATACGTCATTCATGAGTTGCTTCAGTTCAAAGTCTTGTACAATTGAAAAAATCCTACTTGTAGCTTGATGAAAAAGTAGTGGATGCAACGATTTTAGGGCTGGTGCTATACCAGCCAAAAAACATCAACTGGGTTTTGTATATCTCTCTGTTTTTCAGCTTTTTTTTCTGCCAAAATGTAAGCCATGAGCTGGCTTGATGCAGATTCTTGTGGTTTAACCTCACCCTGAAATTTTCGTTTCAGTGGTGGTTTCATAAACGTGTTCTTCTTTGAAGTGACGGACGAATGAGCTGAGGGCGTCTGTGAACGCCGAGTGCGCTCTATCAAATTCTCTGTTTCACTATGCTGGGTTTTAATGATCCATTCTTCATCTGGAATGTCTTCTTGTGTAGACTCTTTTTCGTTTTCAACAATATACTGCTCCTCTTGGGAATCTGTATTTGATTCTTGTTTATGCTCATTATTGTCTTGCGTGTAAGGACCATTGGAAACTGTTTCTCGTTCTGCAATGTAAGGTAGCAGGAACGTTAAGAGATCTTCATACTTGTATTTATGTTGATGAACAGCAGCTTGTCCTGAAACAGTTTTCCTTTTCTGCACGGTCTTCCTTAGTTGGTCACGAACAGATGCCCATTTTTTTTTTTTTTTTTTTGCGTTCCTCTATTCCACCTGTAGCAAAAATATTTTAAATCGCGTATTTATATTACAATGTTTAAAATGCTGCAAATATTTTATAGATTATACAGTATTTCTCATCTTATACAGTTCAATTTTCTTTCAGGTTCCTTGCTACAGGAGGTTCCCTTAAAACTATTTCCTTCAGCTACAGGTTGGGAAAATCCACAGTTGGAGCTATCGTCCATGACGCCTCTTGAGCAGTTATCGATTTATTGTTAGAAGAGGTGATGCCTGTGCCGAATGAAGAAAAATGGAATGCTACAGCTGAGGAGTTTTGGACAACATGGCAGTTTCCAAACTGCATTGGATCTTTAGATGGAAAGCACGTAACAATACAGGCTCCAAACAACTCAGGAAGTCTCTATTGGAATTACAAAAAAACATATTCCATTGTGCTTCTTGCTCTGGTTGACCCATGTTATAATTTTATTGCAATAGACGTGGAAGCGTACGGAAAAAACTCTGATGGAGGCATTCTAGTAAATTCAAATCTTGGAAAGTCATTGGAAAACAATACGCTTAGCGTCCCAAAGAGTAAAACTTTACCCGGAACTGATGTTGAACTTCCAATGGTAATTGTAGGCGATGAAGCTTTCCCTCTCAAAACATACTTGATGCGACCATATCCTGGCAGGAACTTAACAAATGACAAGGCTATATTTAATTATCGTTTGAGTCGGGCAAGAAGAATATCCGAAAATGCATTCGGTATATTGCAACAGAAATTTCGAATATTTAGAAGAATCCTTCAGGGAGATCCTAATAACCTTACAATCATTGTGACGGCTGCGTGTGTACTGTACAACTTTATTCGAAAAATGGAAGGTTATAGGGTGCCCGAACAGAGGATGGATCAAAAGGAAACTGCTGAGGGATCCGGAAGGTCATTAAATTTTCGAAACCTACCTCGAATTCATGGGAGATCAACAGATGCTGCATTTGCTGTACGAGAACAACTCAAAAAATTCCTGAACTCTCCACAAGGGACTGTGGAATGGCAAGAACATGTCGCCTTGGCGATATAACGATGACATAAACCAAACATCTGTTTGTAAAATAAAAAGTAAATAAATATCTTTCGGGTATTAAAACTTGTATAGTTTTAATCTTACCTTTGGCTTGTAGATTTGTTGCAATTGTCTTCCAAACTCTGTCTTTGTACTCGATATTCCTGTAGTTTTCACTTCCCTGATCGTAAAGAACAGGAAACTTACGAACTTCCACTATTAGTCGTTCCACATCGATGTTTTGTACACAGAACAGTTTTGCGCAGTTGCACAGCTGACAAGACAACTCCACCGTGAGGCCGTGTCCGTCACGTGAGAAATTAAACTCGGCGAATCCCGCCCGACCCGGCCCCGGCCCGTTGACGTTCCCCGTGCACGGCCCGGTCAAGTGGGGCCCACTGCGTTACATTTGTTTTAATTATGTATTTCGTAGTCCGGGTGACGGCCGATACTCGGACGTGTCTCGGCACGGACACGGTCCTGACATGTGTGTCCCGACCTTTACTGTGACCGTCGACTGCCAATGAAAAGGTCAAACACCGGATTTACATTGAAATTTTTATGCACTTTTGTTACATATGTAAACACTGTTTTATGCTCATTGGACGTAACATGTATTGATGATGCAACTCCGTATAACTCAGCATATGAAATGGTTATCCTTTATACAATGAACATGACATGTAAATATTGAGCTGCACTTTTAAAAACTGAATAAGTATTTGATACGATTGGTATCGTCAGATTGTAGCGGCTATTGTTTACTTCCTTAGTGCTTAGGAATTGATACATATGCTCAGACAAGAAGTAACTAAAATTTAAATGAAATGTATGTCAATTTATGCCATAAAGAAAAACAGAATCTGTTGTTGTATGAATGTTACATGAAGAATGTATAACTAAACGAGACTAAAATGTGTACTCATATAATTGGAATCGAACAGTGTAACGAAATTGTAATTTAATAAAATTTACTAATATAAAACGACGTGCCAATGGAAACGGAAGAGAATATGTTACAGACTATAATGTATATAAGTGACGATTATGTCATGTCAGCAAACGAATAGGATAAGTGTATTTTGTAATTGTATTTTCTTGTGTGTATAGTATGTGGAAAGGACACTACAGAAACTATATGTAATGCAGCTGTATGAAAGACGCTCAAAAACAAAGCGCAAGAATATACGAAACCTGGGTGCAAAGTATTAAGTGTGCGTGTGATAAACTAAAGATGACAATACTTCGTGTAACATGAATTTTCTGTGCTCGACAACGTTGTAAAAGCGGCAATAAACTTACCTTGTTGACGGATGTCGGATGTACAGCTGGTGTCCCCATTGAATAACTGAGAGCGACGAGGTGAAATACACTCCTGGAAATGGAAAAAAGAACACATTGACACCGGTGTGTCAGACCCACCATACTTGCTCCGGACACTGCGAGAGGGCTGTACAAGCAATGATCACACGCACGGCACAGCGGACACACCAGGAACCGCGGTGTTGGCCGTCGAATGGCGCTAGCTGCGCAACATTTGTGCACCGCCGCCGTCAGTGTCAGCCAGTTTGCCGTGGCATCGCAAAACACTGGTAGCATGCCGCGACAGCGTGGACGTGAACCGCATGTGCAGTTGACGGACTTTGAGCGAGGGCGTATAGTGGGCATGCGGGAGGCCGGGTGGACGTACCGCCGAATTGCTCAACACGTGGGGCGTGAGGTCTCCACAGTACATCGATGTTGTCGCCAGTGGTCGGCGGAAGGTGCACGTGCCCGTCGACCTGGAACCGGACCGCAGCGACGCACGGATGCACGCCAAGACCGTAGGATCCTACGCAGTGCCGTAGGGGACCTCACCGCCACTTCCCAGCAAATTAGGGACACTGTTGCTCCTGGGGTATCGGCGAGGACCATTCGCAACCGTCTCCATGAACCTGGGCTACGGTCCCGCACACCGTTAGGCCGTCTTCCGCTCACCCCCCAACATCGTGCAGCCCGCCTCCAGTGGTGTCGCGACAGGCGTGAATGGAGGGACGAATGGAGACGTGTCGTCTTCAGCAATGAGAGTCGCTTCTGCCTTGGTGCCAATGATGGTCGTATGCGTGTTTGGCGCCGTGCAGGTGAGCGCCACAATCAGGACTGCATACGACCGAGGCACACAGGGCCAACACCCGGCATCATGGTGTGGGGAGCGATCTCCTACACTGGCCGTACACCACTGGTGATCGTCGAGGGGACACTGAATAGTGCACGGTACATCCAAACCGTCATCGAACCCATCGTTCTACCATTCCTAGACCGGCAAGGGAACTTGCTGTTCCAACAGGACAATGCACGTCCGCAAGTATCCCGTGCCACCCAACGTGCTCTAGAAGGTGTAAGTCAACTACCCTGGCCAGCAAGATCTCCGGATCTGTCCCCCATTGAGCATGTTTGGGACTGGATGAAGCGTCGTCTCACGCGGTCTGCACGTCCAGCACGAACGCTGGTCCAACTGAGGCGCCAGGTGGAAATGGCATGGCAAGCCGTTCCACAGGACTACATCCAGCATCTCTACGATCGTCTCCATGGGAGAATAGCAGCCAGCATTGCTGCGGAAGGTGGATATACACTGTACTAGTGCCGACATTGTGCATGCTCTGTTGCCTGTGTCTATGTGCCTGTGGTTCTGTCAGTGTGATCATGTGATGTATCTGACCCCAGGAATGTGTCAATAAAGTTTCCCCTTCCTGGGACAATGAATTCACGGTGTTCTTATTTCAATTTCCAGGAGTGTAAATTCCTCGGGCCACTGATAAGGAAACCAGTTCTCACCATATCTAAGATTTCACAAAGGATCATGCCGCTGAACACGAGCTTCACGAATTTGTGCAATGAAAGCTATTGTAAATGCACGACATGGACACTCTAGCTCGTACTAAACATGTGAGAGCGAGCTGGGACAGTAACGGACATTGCGCTGGGCGCGCATGCTTTGCAACCTAACGCTGTGCAGATGCAGAATGACAAAAATGGCACTATATGATTACAGCAAATACTTTGTTAGGAGAGAAAATCTATGTGTGTATGTGTTAAAAGAAGCTTGCATACCCATATAAACTGATAACCGTAAGGGTAATTCCAGTGGCCGAAAATAAAGGCTATGCCCAACCGGCCAGGGTTATCAACCCTCAAAAAGAGAAATACGAGGGGTGTCTGAAAAGTTCGTGAAAAGTCCGAGAGGTGGCACCACCTGCGCGTATCGAGGTCATGTTTAGTTAGTAGCATCTTTGGAAAGAACGCACACCAAGTTTCACCCATATTGGTCTATTTCTTTGTGTTTGGCATTCGTGTGAATGAGGGAAGTCAAGTGATTGTCAAAAAATGGACGAAAGAGAATTTAGTATGGTGATTAAACACTACTTTATGAAAGGAAAAACGCCTCAGGAGACTAAAGAGAAGCTTGAAAAACATTACAGTGACTCTGCACCTTAGATTAGAACAGCTTATAAGTGGCTTCAAAGAAGCTTGAAAAACATTACAGTCACTCTGCACCTTAGATTTCAAGATGGTTTCAAAATTTTCGGAGTGGCCATATGGGCACATGTGATGCTGAACGTTCTGTACGCCCTGTGGAGGTAACAACTCCAGAAATCATTGATAAAATCCATGATATGGTGATGGATGACAAAAGAGTTAAGGTGCATGGCCATGTAGAATGAACGGGTACATAATATTTTGCATAAACATTTGGACATGAGAAAGCTATCCGCAAGATGGGTTCCGCGATTGCTCACGCTTGATCAAAAACGGAATCGTGTGAAGTGTTGCAAGGATGGTTTGCAGCTGTTCAAGTAGAATCCGCAGGACTTTAAGCATCGTTTCGTCACTGTGGATAAATCATAGATACATTACTATACTCCTGAGACCAAACAAGAATCTAAAGAATGGATTACCATGGGAGAATCTGCACCAAAAAAGGCGAAGACCAATTCTTTGGCCGGAAAGGTTGTGGCGAGTGTCTTTTGGAATTCGCAAGGGATAATCCTCATCGACTATCTGGAAAAGGGTAAAACTATTACAGGTGCTTATTATTCATCGCTATTGGACCGTCTGAAAATCAAGCTGCAAGAAAAACGCCTGCTATTGGACCGCTAAAAGTCCTTTCCCATCACGAAATTGCACCAGCACACACCTCAGCAGTTGTGGTCGCAAAATTAATGGAAACAAGATTCCAACTCGTTTCACATCCCCCCTATTCTCCAGACTTGGCTCCCTCGGACTGCTGTTTGTTCCCGAATTTGAAGAAGTGGCTGGCGGGACAAAGATTTTATTCAAACGCGGAGGAGAATGCAGCAACTAGTAGCTATTTTGCAGACTTGGACAATTCCTATTATTCGGAAGGGATCAACAAACTGGAACAGCTTTCAACGAAGTGTATAAGTCTAAATGGAAACTATGTCGAAAAATAAAAAAAAAAAAGGTTTACCCCAAACACGTTAGTAGTTTTTATTTTTGCACGGACTTTTCAAACGCCCCTCGTAAATTCAGACACGGTGCATCTCCTTATGACGACAGTGCACAGTGGTGGGGGGGCAATTATAATGGCTCATATGAAATCAATGGTAAAGTAACAAGTTACAGTAGAACCCCTCTAATCCGTCACCTTCGGGACCGGGACCATGGTCGGAACGAATAAAAGGCCGGATTATCCGAAAAATCTAATATTTATTGCAAAAAATATAAAAAGACGTTTAGTACAAAAAATTAAACGATTTAAGAACTAAAAGACGTCTACAGTAATCTAAAAAGATGTTTTTTACACAGTGTTAAGCAATATATTAACTAAAAAAACGTCTACACACACTATAATATGTATTGGTTTTAAAAGGAAAACCGACAAACAAATTACAGTACTGTACTGTACTCAATAACATACAAACGATATATACTGTAAACTAAAAAATGTTTATAGCACTCTACATAAAAAAGAATTTTTTTTAAAAAGAAATAAACTACTTTATGTATATTCTAAGAAATGAATATACTGTATGCACTGTTTTTACAGTAAAGATGAAAACAAATTACTTGGAAAAAAAGTCAGTGATACATTTTTGTTTAGCAGATGTTATTCTAGATTTAGCTGCAGTGTCCCTCCATTTTTTTAATCCACAAAACGTCCTTTGGAACTGAAGTTGGATTCTGCTCGATGTACTGAAGTGCGATGTCAAAAGCGTTTTTTGCATCGGTGTGTGAAATCCGGGTGGGGGGTTCGTCTTCGCTGTCCGAGTCCTCATTCACAGTTTCCTGGCTAACAGTGGCATCAATCTCGTCGTCATTGAGCTCTTCAAAAGTGTCACAGTCTTTGTCACATTCGTTGATCCACTCTTCAACTTCAACGGGAGGGACGTTCGGCTCCAGAGTTTGTACATCTTTAACGATTTCCAGTGCGTCGTTGTTTTGCTCATCTTCGGTATGCTCATTTTCAGTCATAACTTGTGGCCAAAGCTTACGCCACGATTTCCGCAGTGTGTAATGTTTCAGTTGATCCCATGCTGCAGCGATTGTGTAGATAGCATCTTTGATATTCAGGTATTTCATTGCCTCAAATGAGTTATGACCTCCTTCAGATTTTTCCAAGATTGAGCTGATATACTTTCTGCGATATCGCCTTTTAGACCATTCGATAACGCCCTGATCCATAGGTTGAATGAGTGAGGTCACATTAGGTGGCAGAAAGAGAGTTTTTATGGCCCCTTTCACCAAATCTTCCTCAGATGGATGTGATGGTGCGTTATCCAACAGCAGTAGAGCACGAACAGGCAGATTTTTTTGCTTCAAGTCTTTTTCGACCGATGGCACAAACTTGTCGCAAAACCAGGATTTAAAAAGGTTGCAGTCCATCCAAGCAGATTTTTGATTGCGGTGATAAACCGGCAAGGAAGATAAGTTTATATTTTTGAATGACCTTGCCTTCTTAGATTTGCCAATGGCGAACAAGGGGAGCTTGCGGATACCATCTGCGTTGCTACAAGGAATGACTGTTATTCTTTTATAAGTTTCGTTCCTACCACGGATTCATTTGAAGCTGCGAGCGTTTTTGTTGGCAACATTTTAAAGTTCAGCCCCCGTCTCGTCGATATTACACCCTTGGCAGGGTAACAGTTCATTTTCTTCTAAAATTTCTTGACACTTAACAGAAAACTGCGGCATCGGCAGATAGTTTTTCAACGGAAATAGAAACAAATCGGACACCAAGACGAGTTTTTCAGCTATCAATCCAGCCTTCACTGGCAGCAAATTTTCTTTCGGCTTCCAGTTTTTTGTGCAAAACTATCACTTTTTCTTCGAGAATTGGCCCGGATATTGGAGTTCCTTTCCTTCTTTCTTGTCAAAACCACATCCAAATTCCTTATCAGGCAGTTCAAGTTTAGGCTTTTTTGATGTTTTGCGATTCTTCAGAGTGTTTTTCACCATCAGTCGTAACTGTATAGGATTCAATGTCTTTCCGATTCTTACTGCAATCATTAATTGTCCGAACAGCTACATTCAGTTCCTTTGCAATTTTTTGGAGCGGTTCTCCTTCATCCAGTCTTTGTAGCACTGCTAATTTTTCATTTAGTGAAAGAGTTACGTGTTTACGTATGAATCCAGACATGTTGAAAAACAGACAACTGTACACACAATGAATCTACAGTAATACGTACTGTAGAGAACGCGGAATAAAGCAAACAACGCCGTTTTTTAATCCCAACAAAGGACAAAACTGCACAACAACGTGTTGTTGTTGTTGTGGTCTTCAGTCGTGAGACTGGTTTGATGCAGCTCTCCATACTACTCTAGCCTGTGCAAGCTTCTTCATCTTCCAGTACCTACTGCAGCCTACATCCTTCTGAATCTGCTTAGTGTATTCATCTCCTGGTCTCCCTCTACGATTTTTACCCTCCACGTTGCCCTCCAATACTAAACTGGTGATCCCTCGATGTCTGAGACCATGTCCTACCAACCGGTCCCTTCTTCTAGTCAAGTTGTGTCACAAGTTCCTCTTCTCCCCAATTCTCTTCAATACCTCCTCATTAGTTATGTGATCTACCCATCTAATCTTCAGCATTCTTCTGTAGCACAACATTTCGAAAGCTTCTATTCTCTTCTTGTCTAGACTATTTATCGTCCACGTTTCACTTCCATACATGGCTACACTCCATACAAATACTTTAAGAAACGACTTGCTGACATTTAAATCTATACTCGATGTTAACAAATTTTTCTTCTTCAGAAACGCTTTCCTTGTCATTGCCAGTATACATTTTATATCCTCTCTACTTCGACCATCATCAGTTATTTTGCTCCCCAAGTAGCAAAACTCCTTTACTTCTTTAAGTGTCTCATTTCCTAATCTAATTCCCTCCGCATCACCCGACTTAATTCGACTGCATTCCATTATCCTCGTTTTGCTTTTGTTGGTGTTCATCTTATATCCTCCTTTCAAGATACTGTCAATTCCGTTCAACTGCTCTTCCAAGTCTTTTGCTGTCTCTGACAGAACTACAATGTCATCAGCGAACCTCAAAGTTTTTATTTCTTCTCCATGGATTTTAATACCTACTCCTAACTTTTCTTTTGTTTCCTTTACTGCTTGCTCAATATACAGATTGAATAACACTGGGGATAGGCTACAACCCTGTCTCACTCCCTTCCCAACCACTGCTTCCCTTTCATGTCCCTCGACTCTTATAACTGCCATCTGGTTTCTGTACAAATTGTAAATAGCCTTTCGCTCCCTGTATTTTACCCCTGCCACCTTCAGAATTTGAAAGAGAGTATTCCAATCAACATTGTCAAAAGCTTTCTCTAAGTCTACAAATGCTAGAAACGTAGGTTTGCCTTTCCTTAATCTTTCTTCTAAGATAAGTCGTAGGGTCAGTATTGCCTCATGTGTTCCAACATTTCTACCGGAATCCAAACTGATCTTCCCCGAGGTCGGCTTCTACCAGTTTTTCCATTCATCTGTAAAGAATTCGCGTTAGTATTTTGCAGCTGTGACTTACTAAACTGATAGTTCGTTAATTTTCACATCTGTCAACACCTGCTTTCTTTGGGATTGGAATTATTATATTCTTCTTGAAGTCTGAGGGTATTTCGCCTGTCTCATACAGCCCGCTCACCAGATGGTAGAGTTTTGTCAGGACTGGCTCTCCCAAGGCTATCAGTAGTTCTAATGGAATGTTGTCTACTCCGGGGGCCTTGTTTCGACTCAGGTCTTTCAGTGCTCTGTCAAACTCTTCACGCAGTATCATATCTCCCATTTCATCTTCATCTACATCCTCCTCCATTTCCATAATATTGTCCTCAAGTACATCGCTCTTGTATAGACACTCTTTATACTCCTTCCACCTTTCTGCCTTCCCTTCTTTGCTTAGAACTGGGTTTCCATCTAAGCTCTTGATATTCATACAAGTGGTTCTCTTTTCTCCAAAGGTCTCTTTAATTTTCCTGTAGGCAGCATCTATCTTACCCCTAGTGAGATAAGCCTCTACATCCTTATATTTGTCCTCTAGCCATCCCTGCTTAGCCATTTTGCACTTCCTGTCGATCTCATTGTTGAGACGTTTGTATTCCCTTTTGCCTGCTTCATTTACTGCATTTTTATATTTTCTCTTTTCGTCAATTAAATTCAATATGTCTTCTGTTACCCAAGGATTTCTATTAGCCCTCGTCTTTTGACCTACTTGATCCTCTGCTGCCTTCACTACTTCATCCCTCAGAGATACCCATTCTTCTTCTACTGTATTTCTTTCCCCCATTCCTGTCAATTGTTCCCTTATGCTCTCCCTGAAACTCTCTACAACTTCTGGTTCTTTCAGTTTATCCAGGTCCCATCTCCTTAATTTCCCACCTTTTTGCAGTTTCTTCAGTTTCAATCTGCAGTTCATAACCAATAGATTGTGGTCAGAATCCACATCTGCCCCTGGAAATGTCTTACAATTTAAAACCTGGTTCCTAAATCTCTGTCTTACCATAATATAATCTATCTGATACCTTTTAGTATCTCCAGGATTCTTCCAGGTATACAACCTTCTATTATGATTCTTGAACCAAGTGTTAGCTATGATTAAGTTATGCTCTGTGCAAAATTCTACAAGGCGGCTTCCTCTTTCATTTCTTCCCCCCAGTCTATATTCACCTACTATGTTTCCTTCTCTCCCTTTTCCTACTGACGAATTCCAGTCACCCATGACTATTAAATTTTCGTCTCCCTTTACTACCTGAATAATTTCTTTTATCTAGTCATACATTTCATCTATTTCTTCATCATCTGCAGAGCTAGTTGGCATATAAACTTGTACTACTGTAGTAAGCATGGGCTTTGTGTCTATCTTGGCCACAATAATGCGTTCACTATGCTGTTTGTAGTAGCTAACCCGCACTCCTATTTTTTTATTCGTTATTAAACCTACTGCTGCATTATCCCTATTTGATTTTGTATTTATATCCCTGTAATCACCTGACCAAAAGTCTTGTTCCTCCTGCCACCGAACTTCACTAATTCCCACTATATCTAACTTTAACCTATCCATTTCCCTTTTTAAATTTTCTAACCTACCTGCCCGATTAAGGGATCTGACATTCCACGCTCCGATCCGTAGAATGCCAGTTTTCTTTCTCCTGATGACGACGTCCTCTTGAGTAGTCCCCGCCCGGAGATCCGAATGGGGGACTATTTTACCTCCGGAATATTTTACCCAAGAGGACGCCATCATCATTTAATCATACAGTAAAGCTGCATGTCCTCGGGAAAAATTACGGCTGTAGTTTCCCCTTGCTTTCAGCCGTTCACAGTACCAGCACAGCAAGGCCGTTTTGGTTAATGTTACAAGGCCAGATCAGTCAATCATCCAGACTGTTGCCCCTGCAACTACTGAAAAGGCTGCTGCCCCTCTTCAGGAACCACATGTTTGTCTGGCCTCTCAACAGATACCCCTCCGTTGTGGTTGCACCTACGGTACGGCCATCTGTATCGCTGAGGCATGCAAGCCTCCCCACCAACGGCAAGGTCCATGGTTCATGGGGGAAGCTGTCTAATATACTTTCATTTAATTGTAACTGTTTCATGAAGTTGCTGAAGTTTCGACTTCAGCGTAAATTTCCGAGTACAGTTGGCAATTGAGCGTTCTGCGTACAGGCGGCCTATGTTGTCTGTCTTGAGCAGTTTTGGCTAAAGTTGACTGTATCGGAGTTACTGTGTGACTTCGCTTGTTAATATCACTCACTGTACCGTCAGTGATTGTGTAGAGAGCCTTCTTTGTCTACCTCAGAGGCGTATTTGTGTTGCTAGGAAGTCTTTAGTCTGGAACAACCAGCCCAGGAGAATTTGTTTCGGGCTATACTCGTGACATTATCATCACCATGACGGGACGTCGAAGAAACCAGCCATCGCCTCTGGTATGCTAGATCGTGTCCTTGCAGTTAACACATCACTCTGTTTACATCTACATCTACATACATACTCCGCAATCCACCATACGGTGCGTGGCGGAGGTCCAGTTAAGAAGACAGCTTGGTAATGCATGTCCGCAGCACCGGCAAATCAGTGAATTTTGCTATGTGACAATCAGAGCTCAGCAGAGCGCGCCTGTTCTTTTCTAACGTGGTTCTGTATTGGGTGTTCATTGCCTGAGTTCTCACTACTGTAGCAGCAATTAATGTTGGGTTGCCTGCGTGTTTCTCTTAAGATTTGAGTTGCAAGGAATTGGCTCCACGTACCACTTGGTCATAAATGTCACAATCTAGTTTATGGACAACTTCACCTTCACAGCATTTATTTGAGTATCCAATTTGACGTATTGTAAATGTTTCATGTGTTTTGTTTATTATTTTGAGTTTAGTCATAATAAATCAAATTGTTATTTTGGACAGAACTATCATTCTGTGGATCGGTAAAGCAACCCTTTCATTTCTCACTATGTTAATGAAACTTTCCTTTGTCAAATTAATTTCTATCAAATTAAATTATTGCAGGTGCCAAACTCTTTTCTACTCCTCTTACAGGCTCGATTATAGTCAGTTTGCGTTTCTTCTTAATCCAAGTGCAACAGCAAAAGTCGGAGTTAGAAAAGGGGGGCTTAGAGCATCATTTCCATATGAAGATTCTAGAAGAATTTAGTGTTAAATACGCTGCTAGCCCCGGCCTCACACCCTCCCCACCCCCCTCCCCCACTAATACGGCACTATTCAACCACCAGCCAATAACACAGCAGATTGCTTCCCAGTTTCTGTATCATCGGTAAATCACCCCTCCACTACCCTGCAGATACCATATACTAGATTGCTAGTGCAGATAGATAACTGTGTAGTACGTCTATTCGATCATATACTTCAAAGTACACACGTTGTTCCGTAATTTCGACGTCAGCCATTGACACGGCAGAATGCTATCCCATTTCTGCATCGTCGCTAAATCACCCCTCCACTACTTTGTAGATACGATATACTAGATTACGAATGCATATAGATGACTGTGCAGTATGTCTATTCAGCCATATACACCTAAGTATACCAAACAGCGTCCTATACCGATGAAATTAGGTTATCTACATATTACCAGAGCGTCTATCATACTGCAGAATAAGCGATTATGACTGGCTATCTATTCCTGGGTGGATGGGCGTCATGGAGTATTCTCGTATTTGTAGGATAAAGTCGGAGATTGACAGATCCTCCCACATTGTCCTTGACCAATCCTCTCTGCGACACCAATCATAGCCACGGCACCCATTCAAAGGCACAAGATCTCTCCAGATGCTCGTATGCCGAGGAGGGTAGCATTTCTTATCGGTGTATAGTAGAGATGAGAGTGTTGCGGTGATATAATAGACGGTTAAGAAGATTGTCTGGTTTATACATGATGGAGCTCCAGACAGTTGAAGTTTGAAACATTTCGCGTAAATCAACCGTAGTATCAATTCTGAAGCATTATTCCACTGCCTTGAGTCAGTGCCAGGAAGGTACCAGTATGAGAGAAATGATCATAGAGCGTAAACACACACTACAATAGTTACACGGTTCTGGACCTAAAAATGCTATATTGTTAAAGCCATATGGTTTCTGAAGTATTAGTCAGGCAGAATACCACGTTCTTAATACTCTAATGCAGGATATATTTGTTCAACAAGAGACGTACTATTACCCCACGTTTCCTACCCCAATCACTACGGTGACAAATCTTAAAATGATAAAATTACTTCCTTCTACACTATTCTGATGTCCTAGGAATTTTTCGTCAGTGAAATCCGCCGCTTGAGCTGCTTATAAATGATTTAGAACGAAGTCAGGAGACGATTGTCAGTAGTGCTTACCAGTAGTAGTAATATCGGTTTTGGTGGATGCACCTATGTCTCGCCAGGAAAGAGAGTGAAGAAAAACCGACATGATTATTTTTGATAGCTGATACATTCAGGTACCACCAACGCCATGCTGCACGAAAATGGACATGAAGAAGAATTAACTTCTTACAAGGAAGTTGCTTCTTCATGTCTACTTTCGCGCAGCATGATGTGGGTGGTACCTCAATGTATCAGCTATCGAAAATATTCACGTCAGTTTTTCTTCACTCTCTTTCCTAGTGAGACATAGGTGTATCCTTGAAAACCGTACTACTACTACTACTACTACTACTACTAATGATAAGCATGACTGATGCAGGAAGTGTGATTGAGTGTACAAACGTTTCTTACTTTAAAAGATGTATAAAATCCATTAATTTCCTAAGAGACAGAAAAGCCATCTCCAGACTTCATTCTAATTGCAGCTTGAGCGGTGGATATACACTGATGGTACCTTCCTAGGACACCAAAGTAGTGTAGAAGGAAACAATTTTATCATTTTAAAATTTGTCACCATAGTGATTGGGATGGGAAAATTGTGGGGTAAATGCATGTCTGTTGTTGGACAAATATATCCTGCATTAGAGTATTAAGAGCTTTGTATTCCGCCCAACTAATACTTCAGAAACCATATGGCTTTAACAAAATAGCATTTTTAGCCCTCCCGTCGGAGGTTCGAGTCCTCCCCTGGGCATGGATGTGCGTGTTGTCCTTAGCGTAAGTCAGTTTAAGTTAGTTTAAGTAGTGTATAGGGACCAATGACCTCAGCCGTTTGGTCCCTTAGGAATTTACAAACATTTGAACATTTTAGCATTTTTAGGTGCAGAACCGCGTAACCATCGTAGTGTGTGTTTGTGTTCTATGATCATTTCTCTCATGACAGTACCTTCCTGGTCGTCCGGCTGCTTAGCTGGGTGGTAATGTGCTCGCCTACCATGCAAGCGGGCCTGTGTTCAATTCCTGGCCAGGTTAGAGATTTTCTTCACTCGGGGACTGGGTGTTGTGTTGTCCTCATCATCATTTCACCTTCATCACCTGCGCGCAAGTCGCCCAGTGTGGCGTCGACTGAAATAATGTTTACACTCGGTGGGCAAACTGCCCCAGTTGGGTCTTCTGGCCAAAGATGCCATATGCTCATTTCAATTTTTACTTTCCTGGTACTGACTCCAGGCAGTGGAATAATGCTTCAGAATTGAAATGTTTTAAACTTCATCCGTCTGGAGCTCTATCACGTATAAACCACACATATATCTTAAACCATCTGTTATATCTCCGTGATACCTTCATATCTACTTTATACCGATAAGAGACGCTACCCTCCTCAACATGCATATATCAGCAAAGATCTGGGGCTTTTGAATAGTTGCCGTGGGTAAGATTGGAGTTGCAGGGAGGATTGGTTAAGGACAATGTGGGAGAAATTTGCCAATCTCCGACTTTGTCCTACGAATGTGGGAACACTTTTGACGCCCGTCGACACAGGGAAAGATTGCCAATCGTAATCGTAAATTCTTCACTACGATCGATGAGCTAGAAATAAGGAGGTAACATAACTGCATTGGTATAATTCGATGTTTATGGGCAAATGGATCTACTCCACAGTCATCTATCTGCATTTGCAATCTAGTATACGATATTGGAAAGTAGTGGAGGGGTGATTTAGGGATGATACAGTAATTGGGAAACAATCTGCTGTGTTATTGGCTGGCGGGGAAAATAACAGAACAACTGGTAAAATTGCTAAAATTGATCGTGCTATCAACCCAGATCAACACTGTCTTTCCCATCCCATCTGTCCTCTATTATGGTGTTGATTATCGCATAATCATTAACTGGCACCACTTGGTTGAGATGGAAGGAGCTTTGGTGGAACACTGGACATCTGTAACTTGTCACTTGGAGCATGGGATTAAATACAGAGGTCATCACCTTCAGATAGTTGTTTGTAATCGTTTCTCAATGTTGCATACTCGTCCTATTTCCATATGCTGTCGTGCCCTCCATATGGTTTTATTTTTTTATTTTTTTTTCACCAGTAAGATAGCAATACCTCTTTTTATTTCTACTACCTTGTGTGTGTTGTGAATGGCACATGACTGCAAAATTAGGAAACAGTACTCTTAGAAATGTAACACCGAGACATCTGCTACCCTGTTACTGTGGAAGATGAGACTAACTGTATAGGTCATCACCTTCGGATGGTCTTTGGAAATGCTCTACAATGTCGCAAACTCTTCCAGTTTTCATATGTTGCGATGTTTTCATCATTTTTGTCAATGAGAAACATCACATTTGTGTTTTATTTCTACCAACCTGTATGCTGTGGAAGCTGCATAGTTTACACCATGCAGTGCTTCACTTTATGTGAGAGCCAAGCGACCGAAATGTGTTAATGTTGGTTCAGCAGTTGATACAGACCTCCAAGTCATGGTAAAAATCAGTGTGGATGGTGGTGTACAAAGCTGTAGCCGTAAACTGCTTGGATGTGCTACAGCCGAAAAAACAATGTATTCAACTGTTTATGAAGGACCAATACAGAAACCCCCTTTTGTGATTTATAGTGTGTTGGATATGGTCTTCCTCCCATACAGTCAACAAAACTTTATGCAGATCTGTGCCAGCGACTTTGAGCACTGGCCATGTGCTCCAGTGGAGCGAGTTCTGTATATGTGATGTGCTCAATGTCATCAAGCAGACGCTATTTGTCTTTTCAATATATCGGAAAGAAGAGACACGGTAAATGCTTGTAGGAGGTTCTATTACAAGGAGTAGTATAACTGATTAAAGTTTCAATGCAGATAGCTCTCTCAAAACTACACCAATTTGTCCCCTTAAACTAATAGATATTAGCTGTATCTATTCTCATGGAACATGGCTGTTTTTATTAATACAGTCATGATTGCGTGCTTAAAAAATAGGTGTTACCGCAAGTCCTGTGGTGTTTCATAATTCATAATCTCTAACTATAAAGTAGACACCACTTGGATTGTAGCTCATTGTGGAACCTAGAAACGATAGTGATTTTCACGACATGTGAGTAGGTAGTGTGAAACAGTCTGTGGTGATCAAATTGCGTACAAAAATAGAACTCAAGAATCTCCTGCATGATAGAAACTGTATGGACATGTTGGTAGAAGTGAGTTATGCATCAAAAATAGCAAATGTAAGCACACAGACAGTAACTGGTTTCGATGAAACAGAAGAGAGAGAAATGTGGAAAAATCTTATAGGAGTTCTGTTATAAGACAGGTTCTCACGATTTGTTTCATAAGTGCCAGTGTGATATAGCATCGCTTTGGTAAAATGGGACTTGCCATAGTGTACAAAACAGCAACGTCCTCTTGAATTATATCATGTTGTTGTCAAACGTAACATGATCGTTTTTTATTTTGGTCATGTTAGCTAATGGCATCAAAAATTGAATTCTTTAACGTTATTTCACATGTCTGGAATGTTGAGACAGTTTATTTACAGAGACTGATTTGAATGCAAGAGACCCTATCAAGTCGTGTAATTTGTCCATCGAGCTGAAAGAAATTGCTTAACATAGATGTCTTTTCTTCAGAGTTTAAATTCTCGCTTTTTCTTTACTCCGATGACTTTTTCGAATAATGTGATCAGTAGTTTTTGCAGCAAAATAGTGAAAGTTTTTTCCCAGTTTTACGCAGGTTGGACGTGTATAGGCAACTGCAGTCTGATCGTTTGTAATCAGTGGAGTCGCACTTTGTGGGATGTCGCAAAAGACTGAGATGCGAATTGTATCCTACAGTCGAACATAGAAACTATACCGATTTTGCTCATAAAACTAAAAGAAAATGGACTGCGCCTGTTTTTGTGGAAAGAGGACATTTGTTATTGTCGCGATTGTGTTTTCCTTTTTAATAGAGGCTTGGTTGTAGGAGGTGCCTTGACGTTAAATACAATTGTTACAGTGAATTGTTTTCATGGCAGGCACTTGCGTGGCGTGTTGTGGGGAATGAGCCAGTGTGGTCACTATAGGCAGCTGCACCCACCGAGGGAGGGGGGAGGGGGGGGGCATAGGGCGGGATGGTGCTGCTAAATTTCTCTTTTGTGTTAGCGAAGAACCGCCAAACTGAGCATCCAGCCACGTGCCCGACCCTGAAGGCTGCTCCGGCCGCATGTAGGGAATACTTTGTCCTCAAATACGACTGGGGCTATGGCTGGCAGAGCCGGGGGAGGCAGCCTGCCTGTTCTCCAAGCAGTTGACGTTTGAAAAAGCAATCTGGAGAGTTCTCTGGAATTTCGTTGTCGTTCCAGAGGGGTTCAGTCTTTCTGAGAAATTCACTTATCAGGTTGTAAGAAATATCCTCCTGTCTTTTGTCTATCTGTGATTGATTTTTGCAGACTGGAGTCAGTATATCAATTCCACCAGAAGGATCTCTTTGTCGACCACGAGCACAAGGTAGAACAGGCCTCTATCTCCACGCAGAGTGAGGAGAGGGAGTGTGGGTAAGATTGCCTCCAAGTCGGTTATTTCATGAGCGCCCATCGAGGAGAACGCATGTTCAGCTACTGCCGCCTCTGCAGTCTTTCATGATTACGATTTTCCCCAGTACATGTGTTGCATTAAGACCTGTTCATTACGAGTGCTAGTGATTGTCGAGCAGGCATCTGTAGAAAAATCTGACGTCAAACGGCGACAGATACAGTACTCAGCTGTATGCTTACAGGTAATACACTTATTAAACTCCTCTATGTCTGACACTAGCATCTTGTCGGTTGAAAATATCTCCCACCGAAAAAATAAAGATAGTACTTTACTCCCCAGCCTTTTTCCCGCCACTTTGTAGATGAGGTGTAGAGTCTGAATGCATCTGCCACTAGTTTCGAGTAATATTGTGAAAATTTTTTCCAGCAGGATAACATGGGTGTGTGACATCACAAAGTTATGAGCTGTATTGCGATTTTAGCCCATCTTTGTGTAGCGCTATACATATAGTTAGGTAATTACAACTGTTGTTTATGATTAATTACATGATTAGGACCGATATTTACTTCATCTTCCCAACCAATATAAAAAAAATACATTAACCTAATCTTCCTTTCCTGTATCAGGACAGTTTGCATATATTGAGGGGTGCACTTTGGCTCTCCATCCAGAAGGACCAGAGTTCGAGTCTCGGAAAGGGTACCTCCATTTTTAATTTCCCACCAATTTCTGGGTGGGATGAGACGTAGACGCAGCCCTGGAACAAAGAAATTCTCACCAAAATTCGAAATTCACGCCAATACAGTAGGTGGGGGAGGGCTAGCGGAAGGGATTGGGATGGGGAATGGTGCTGGAAGCCATGCGCAAGCTGAGGAAAACACATGACATCGTCTGAGTGTGGGTGGGGGTGAGAGGGGGTCGAGTTTGGGGTAATTAATAGATCAATTTAATTATTTAGTGTATCAATTTGATATGAAAATTTGGGTCGTGGTGCCATCCCCGTAATACTAACATGCACACTTTGTAATCTACAACTCCTCACAATGGTAATGATTGACTCATTGTAATGTTTTCACTTATAAGTAACATCTGACTGATGATGAAACCAATTCTATTTTTAAGTAGACTGGGCAAGAGAGTATGAGTTTCCTTATGTAATAACACTAATGGGAGGCAATGGTGGCCTCTGTTTAGATAAAGTCTAGAGGTGTACGTCTGAATTTTAAATTTTGGTAAGAAATGGTTCAAATGGCTCTGAGCACTATGGGACTTAACTTCTGTGGTCATCAGTCCCCTAGAACTTAGAACTACTTAAACCTAACTAACATAAGGACATCACACACATCCATGCCCGAGGCAGGATTCGAACCTGCGACCGTAGCAGTCCCGCGGTTCCGGACTGCGCGTTTTGGTAAGATTGTGGGGACGCAGTCTCCTACTTGTAAAGTACATACAGAGAGTAATGGTGTACGAGGGGCATTCAATAATTAATGTAACAACTTTTTTTCTGAAGGCAGGTTGGCTTTATTCAGGATTCCAGTACACCATATTATCCCCCATTCTTTTGGCTACAAAATCCTATTTTTCAATGTGATCTCCATGTCATCTCCATACAATGCGATGGCCTTACGCCATCTTACTGGAGGGCCTGTATGCCCGCATGATACCACTATACTTGGTGGACTTGAGACCCAAAGTCTTGCTGCTTCAATAACCGCCCCATCATCTACTAACTATTTTCCACAAAGCGCATCCTTCATTGCTGTTTATGGTCTTCTGTTAAGCGGCACACACCTTTAAGTACCCCAACTGGTGGACGAGTATGTCAGTACTACCAACAGCGACATCCAGTTGTGCAGTGAAGTGTTTGATTGCAATCCGTCGATCATATCAAATGGCGTGTCCGCACGTCCCAACATTGCAGGAGTCGTGGCTGTGTGTGGGCAGCTGGCATTTGGAAGATTGGATAGGTTTGGACAACGTTGTTGCTGTGATGACTGACACTTCGCCCAACGACTCATCGTGCCAGTCTGCCAGGTCTGTGTAGACATTCTGCAAGCGCCTATGAGTGAGTACCTATGACGCTTTGGTTTTCCATCGAATGGTAACAGCGCACAAACGAGGTCCATTCAAAACATGATGTGAGACTAGTCTGCTAGTGCCTTGTGTACAAAGACTGGATGAGAACCTGTGATGCGACTCGGAGGGCAGGGGGCAATGTATTCAGTTGATGTGGTTCCACAGTTTTGCTACAGCTGGGGAAGCTGTTGCTTCTCTCGCAGTGGTGTGACAATGGGCAACTCTGCTGGGATGTGCAAGGGGTCATCGTAAACCATTTCAGCTAATGAGCACCCGATGTGCACTTTGAAAGCCATGTGTGGCCCTAAGAGTACCAGCACTAATGCAAGGGTCCACATATCATCGCGGTACATTAGTGGAGCTGTTAAAGTTTAGCGCCCATTCAATGACGCAATTGCTTACTGGGTATTAGCTTGTAGTACAATGGCACTGGAAGCCACATAATTTTGACAGTTCATTGAAAAGATTGGACTTGAACTGCCGTTCTAGGTCAGTCGTAATGTGAAGTGAGAACCGAAACATGGCAGCCAAGTCTCGATAAACGCCCTAGCGGTCGTCTCAGTGGGTATCTCCTTTTTCGGAACCGCCTCTGTCCATTGTGTACATCTGTCAACCACTGTAAAGATGTATCTGTAACATTCAGACGATGAGAAGCCGACTAAATCGAGGCGAATGTGATCGAATCTCGCTGTTGAATCTGGAAAATGTCCAATATTTGTGTGTATATAATGTCCGATCTTGCAGCACTGGCATTGTATGCTTGCATAAGCGCATATCTTTATAGAAGGCCACATAAAATGATCAATAATTTGCTTAACTGTGGCGTTGGTTGCAGGGTGAACCAGACTGTGTACGTTGTCAAAAACTGTCTGTCGAAATTCAGGTGTGATGTAAGGCCTAGGTTTGCCTGTAGATACATCGCACCAAAGTTTAGTTATGCCACCTGGTGCGTCCAGCTGTTGGAATCATACGCCAGTGGATGAGTCCTTCAAAAGCATTTGGAGTTGTTTGTCAGAAGACTGAACACAGTCAAGTTCATTGTAGTCTTTGATTAGTGTTAAGCTGCTAGCGTATGGCCGGCCGCGGTGGTCGAGCGGTTCTAGGCGCTTTAGTCCGGAACTGCGCGACTGCTACGGTCGCAGGTTCGAATCCTGCCTCGGGCATGGATGTGTAGTTAGGTTTAAGTAGTTCTAAGTTCTAGGGGACTGATAACCTCCGATTTTAAGTCCCATAGTGCTCAGAGCCATTTGAACCATTTTTTGCTAACGTATGGAAAATAGTCGCCTATGATGATATCAGCGTCTTGAATGTGGTGGACCTCAATTGTAAACTGGCAGATGTATTCAATATGACTGAATTTTTGTGGAGAGCACTTGTCACTAATATATTTGACGCCGACACAATGGGTCTGTGGTCTACACAAATGGTTACAAGTCAGGCTTTGAAAATTGGTGGAAATGATGGACCTCTTCGTAGATCGCTAGAAGCTCGCTGTCGCAAGTGCTCCAACGGTTTTGGTCTGGCTATAGTTGAGGGGAAAAACTTAGTGTCTGCCAATGTCCGTTTACTTTCGTGTACTGCTGCTCTGGTAGCACGTTGGTTGATGTCCACGACCAGCACTAAGTGTGCCCCAGGGGCTGCGTGAGCGAGCCGCACAGTGTGTGAAAGTGCTGTGAAAGAGCGTTTCATTGCGGCGTCCACTGTTGTGTTATCGCCCATCAATGCGTTAGTGAGAGGCGTCTGTGTAGCGGCGGATTCTGGGAGGTGGCGGCAGTGAAAGTTTACCATTCATAGAAAACGAAAAAGTTCCTTAATATTTTGCGGCTGGTAACAACAGGTTCACTAATGATGCATTTGTCATCATTGAGTGTAACTCTGTGGTCAGTTAATCTTTGTCGCACTGCCTATAAGTGCTGTTCATACCACTGTGCCTTTTTCAGAAAATACAAGAATGTCATCGAGGTAAGCATAATAAAACGAGAGGCCCTTTAAAACTCTGTCTAGAAAATGTTTGCGCTGCGTTTTTAAGCCCAAAGGCATAATCGGAAACTTGAAAAGTTTGAAGAGTGTTGTAACTGTGGTATTAGGTATGTTTTCCTTTGCCAATGAAATTTGTTTTTAAGCTCTTTTTCAATATTACAAACTGAAAATATTTGCACCAGCTAAATAATTTGTGTATTTCCTGAATGTTTGGTACTGGGAGGGAAGAAGGGACTGCAGACTGGGTTTAACGTCCCGACGATGTCGAGGTCATGGGAGATGTAGCACAAGCTTAGATTGTGCGAAGGATCGGGAAGGAAATCGGCCGTGCCCTTTCAAAGGAACCATCCCAGAATTTACCTGGGCGATTTAGGGAAATCACGGAAAGCCTAAATCTGGATGGCCGAACGCAGGTTTGAACCACCATCCTCCCAATTGCTAGTCCAGTGTGCTAACCACTGAGCCACCTCGCTCGGTTTTGGTACTGGATACCGATCCGGTACTTTTTCGGACGTTCAGTGCCTAACAATAGCCACAAGGACGCCATGAGCCGTCCTTCTTGCCTATCAGGTGGGGAGGCGAGAACCAAAGGCTGTCTGAACGACATGTGACACTGTCTTCGAAGCATCTCTTCGAAAATTGGTTGATTGGTTGATTTGGGGAAAGAGACCAAAGAGCGGAGGACGTAAGTCCCATCGGATGAGGAAAGGATGTGGAAGGAAGTTGGCTATGCCCATTCATAGGAAACATCGCGGAATTTGCCTGAAGCGATTTGGAGAAGTCACGAAAACCTATATCGGGATGGCCGGACGTAGGTTTGAACCGTAGTCCTCCCGAATGCGAGTCCAGTGTGCTAACCACTGTACCAGCTCCTCGATCTCGAAAATTGCTTTGGTCTTATTTAGGCGTTCCGTTCAATCGAGTGGACTCGTGACGAAACTGGTGGCCCTGGGGTGGTGCAAATATGATGCATCATAGTTGTTATGTGCTGGGCGCGATTGTGTTTTGGAGTTGACCGGAGTTGTTCTAATGCTTTGTGGGCCACTCGGAGTATTCCTTCTGTTTTTGATATGAAATCTTCCAATGCGATGTTGTTTTTGTCGTAGATATAATGCAGGTGTATCCACCCTCAGCAATATCCTGGGTATAATGCTAGAGGATCCACCTTCTTACGTTAACATGGACTTAACATCGGTAGATCCAAGCCAAACATAACTCCGGTCATATTACTGGTGGCTCCATCTTCGGACGAGTTGCAAACCCTATCCCCAACCTAACTATGGACAGTGGGGGACCGTGGCAGACCAACACACAAATTATCGTAACTGTGCCATGTGTATGTTTAGAAGAAAATAAACACTCTACCTCCACAGCAGACCGTGTG
The DNA here is from genome assembly GCF_023864275.1 of Schistocerca cancellata. Taxonomy (NCBI): domain Eukaryota; kingdom Metazoa; phylum Arthropoda; class Insecta; order Orthoptera; family Acrididae; genus Schistocerca; species Schistocerca cancellata. The sequence goes on along the minus strand of NC_064626.1, from coordinate 1,104,333,908 downwards.
TATGCGTGTGTTTTAATGTTGGCTTCGGCAGTTGTACAGTCAGTGTTATGTAAGTGATAAACAATTATAGGTTAGATCTTAATGGGGTAACTGAGGCTGTCTTATGACTGCATATTGATATTAGCGCTAATATTGTCCCTTACAGACGATCCATTTTAATGATCGCCTGTTCCACATTCCAGCAAAAAAGTATGTTTGTGTGTTTAAATAGTCCTCTGCAGCCACACTCACCAATCAAAAATGTTCTAGTAGATTTCATCATCAAGCGAATATTGCGGAGATGCTACGTGGACTCAAATTGGTCAACGTTCTTTTCGTAAGACAATTATTCAGAAAATTTAGGGAATGGGCATTGCTAGCTGACTACCGAACCACACTACCACTGCCAAAGTGCTGTACATTTCGCGTAAGATAAGAGGAATTGGGGCCCGTACAAATGCATATAGAAAGTGTTTTTTTTTTTCCAACGATCTGTTTTTGCAAGGTGCCCTCCAACAGGCGCCATCGGTGGTTTGCGGAGAATGTATGTTCTCTAAAAATGTAGGAACAGACGTCATGATCACATGACCTACTTACATGCATTACATATATTGACAGAGAAACGGAAATGGTAAGGCCGTGTGGCTAGTGCCTCCCGTCGGGTAGACCGTTCGCCTGGTACAAGTCTTTCGAGCTGACGCTACTTCGGCGACTTGCGTTTCGATGGGGATGAAATGATGATGATAAGGATAACACAACACCCAGTCTCTGAGCGGAGAAAATCTCCGAGCCAGCCGGGAATCGAACCCGGGCCCTTAGGTATGACATTCCGTCGCGCTGACCACTCAGCCACCAGGGGCGGACGACAGAGAAATTAAAAGACATCAGAATCTGCGACACATGTGCAGAACTAGCGAGCATCTCTCTGGTTCGCGGTTCAATCCGATAATTTCAAAGTTTGAAGTCGGATAACAAATGACAAAAGAAAAACTTTTCGGGTGATGCAATAACGTATTATCAGTTTCCTGATTTTTTCCCCCTTTGTTTGTACTGTGCAGTGGAACTGCAACACTGGGGATAAAAAAAAATGTTGCCCCAAAGAGAAAAATAAACTGAAAGTTAATTGTATTTTCTTAACGTTAATAGTAGCTTTAAACGAATTTCTTGTTAATTGGGGGATGTTACTCAGTATCCTCAGAATGATAATTAATGTCGTCAGCTTCTCTTGCTCTTGAGGCTTCTCTGGAGATGCTGTTTCTTGGAAGTCTGTTAAGTGGAAACGGGCCAAAGAACTGCGTGGTTCTCAATAAACGTGTATAGACAGTTATTGTTTCAGGCGTACTATTTCTTAAGTCACAGAGTCGCCGAATTCTTACATTGTACTGACCATCGCTATTCCCCGGCGTATACTCTTTATAATCCTTTTATAACACTCAATACATTTTTACATATAGCAGACTCGTCAATTACAATTACAAAGGTTACCGGAAATTACAAAATAAAAATCGTCCGGTAGTTATAAATGAGATGCATAGAGTGTGATACAAAAACAACAACAATTCTTCTGCTTTCAAAGAAAAATCGTCGAAATGCTTTGAATAAACAATGCTGATTACATTTTCTTTAATTACTCAGAAATTACTCCATCCCAAATCTTCCTCACATATTTCTGATTTCAAATATATTGTACGTACATTATTGTTTAGTGTGAACAGAATTTCAATGAATATTACAGTAATCCAAATAATCGCTTTGTTTACATCATCAATAAGATTTCGTTTTATGGATTTCAGTAGTCACTAAGGTGTTGTTATGATTAGCAGTTGCGTTGTAAGTTGACATTATATTAATCAAAATTGTTAGAGGTTTCAAACATTACAAAAACAACATTTTTGGTACCTCTTTCATTATTGATTCACGTAAGTGAACGATTCTCATTGTAATTAAACAGATTGATTATACATGTTTCCAGCAATGGATGCATGTAATATTGACGAATGCTTTGACATGATGTTACTGAAAATTACATTTCAATGTTCAGAAGATGAAATTACCCTAGTGGGTCCTGTTTAACAATTTGACAGATAATTAAGCAACCTGAATTAACCTTAGTGCAGTGTGAACGATAAGCTAAGTTAGTTTTTGGAACCATACGAAGAATAAGCTGTTACGTTTCAACTGTGAAATCTTTCTTCTTTCCAAACTGAATGATTCTGCGTCAAGGGAAGTACCATACAGGTTTAAACGAGTGAATTTGCGAGTATCTAAATATTTGACATAAATAACCGCATCTTTTGATTGCATGGACTCAGGGGCTTAACATTTTTGCATTATCAAAGGATTATAGGTATCAGCATGGGACATAAATTTCAGCGTGATACATGTACCCGTTCCTAAGAAAAAGGTGGTTTAACAGACGAACGGGCAGAGAGACAGTCTGTTAACAAATAACAAAAAATTGTTTTCGAGTGATATAATTACAAATTCATAATTTTCGGGTTTTTTTCCTTTTCATGTACAGTGAAAGCTTGCTTCTTGTCAAATTTCATGATTCCAGACCAAAGGGAAGTATCGTATAGGTTTTGATGAGTAAGTTTGTGGCTATCAAAATATGTGATATAAATGGCCGTACCTTTTGATTGCACTGACTTAGCACCCAAAGGCTATCATATCGCCAGGGGACCGTAAATCTTAATGTGTGACATAAATTTCAACTTGACTCTTTTGAGAGAAAGAGTTTTAAACAGTGGGACACACAGACTGAGAACAAAGTGACCCCCATAAGGATTTCTTTTTTACCGGTTGAGGTACGGAACCCTATAAACGACGCGAGGTAAGAGAGCTCAGCGCAGGTCAGCACCTTTTTTCACACTATATTCCTAAATATAGAACAAGCAGTTTAGCAACCGAATGGATACCTAACAGTCTACGCCAAAATAGTATCTTTCAGCTGGGAGCATATTGTAAAAATACTGTTAGGTCATTTTAAAAATACACTAAGGTGACAAAAGCCATAAGATAGCGGTGCGCACACATACAGACGGCGGTAGTATCGGTAACGCAAGGCATAAAAGGGTAGAGCATTGGTGGAGTTGTCATTTGCACTCAGGTGATCCATGTGAAAGGGTTTCTGACGTGATTATGTGAGTACGACGGGAATTAACAGACTTTGAACGCGGAATGGTAGTTGAAGTTAGACGCACGGGACTTTCTGTTTCGGAAATCGTTAGGGAATTCAATATTTTAAGATCCACTGTCTCAAGAGGGTGCTGAAAATACCAAATTTCGGGCATTACTTCTCACCACGGACAATGCAGTGGTTCGACGGCCTTCACTTAACGACCGAGAGCAGCGGCGTTTGCTTAGCGTTGTCAGTGCTAACAGCGAAGCAACACTGCCTGAAATAACAGCAAAAATCAATGTGGGACGTACTACGAACGGAGAGTGCGGCAAAATTTGATGTTTATGGGCTATAGCATCAGACGACAGACACGAGTGATTTTGCTAACAGCACGACATTGCCAGCAATGCCTCCGCAGGTCTCATGACCATAGCGGTTGGCCCTAGACGAAAATGGTGGCCTGGTCAGAGGGGTCCAGATTTCAGTTGGTAAGTGCTGATGGTAGGGTTCGAGAGTGATGGAGACCTCACGAAGCCACAGACCCAAGTTGTCAAGAAGGCACTGTGCAAACTGGTGGTGGCTCGATAATGGTGTGGGCTGTGTTTACATGGAATAGACTGGGTCCTCCAGTCCAAATGAACCAATCTTTGATGGGAAATGGTTATGTTCGGCTACTTGGAGACAATTCGCAGCCATTCATGGACTTCATATTCCCAATACATTATGAAATTTTTGTAGACGACAGTGCACCATGTCACTGGGCCACAGTTGTTTGCGATTAGTTTGAAGAACATTCTGGATAACTCAAGTGAATGATCTGGCCACCGACATCGCCCAACACGAATCCCTTCGAACATTTATGGGACATAATCGAGAGCCCAGTTGGTGCACAAAATCTTGCACCAGCTACAGTTTCACAATTACGGACGGCTGTAGACACAGTATGGCTCAATATTTCTTCAGGGGCCTTCCAACGACTTGTCGAGTCCATGCCACGTCGAGTTGTTCCACTACGCCGGGCAAAAGGCGGTCCAACACGATATTAAGGGGTATCCCACAGTTTTTGTCACCTCAGTGCACAGTGTTTCTACAGCTGTATGTAGGATTGGGAATAACATTACCGTTTCTTCAAGCACAGTGGGAATACGACATTTTCGACTTTCCATCTAGTCTCTCTCTCCCTCTCTCTCTCTCGCGAATGTAATATCTTTCTACCATTACAGCATTCCCTCTCCTGTATCTAGTCGTTACATTAAGGTCCTACAGCCCCTCTCTGCCGAATATTCCGATCACTCCGTCTGCATAAATTTTCTTATTTCTATGCACGTCACTCCTATAAAGATATCTAGAGCTTATGTAGCAAATTTCGAGTACTCGCTCTGTATAAATAAGAGTATATTTTTTCAAGTGGTCTGTGAACTCTCTCAATTTTAGCATAGGTCTCTCAGTCATTTTTGGAGGGGATGGTGCTGTGATTATAATAGTTGTCTTCCTTAATATAAATTTTTAGCTTTCTAGAAAAGCATCCAAGAGATCTCCAAGATCTCCAGACACTTTGATCTAGTGCCGAAGTCATAAATTCCGACCACTTGCTCTGTATAAATACAGATATCCCGTATGACCATTTTCTATCCGAATTTTATCGTATTTTATACTTTTTATAGTTTTTTCCATATTTTCCATATTTTCAGATTTTTCCATATTTTTCTATTTTTTCCAATTTTATCCATACCTATATGTTTCCATTTTCTATTCATAAATGTACAGGTGTATGCAGGGTGGTCAGAAACAGTGCGAAAAGTTTGTAAGGTTGTTGCACTGTATGTTGTGCTGACATTGTTAAGAAAAAAATTCGATACATTGCACCATTTCCGTGTTAATTAGCATTGAAGTTAGCCAATCAGTCCGTTCCGCACGGAAATACAAGCGGCCCTTCCATATACAAAAGCCTCGGCTTTGATCCTTATTACCGTCTCATGTCCAATTTTTATATCGCTATATTGTTCAGTTATAGGAAAATGAACGAAGAACATATTTGACAACACTATCTTTGGGAGACCGCTTGAATTTGTGCGAGCAACGGCGTGATTGGCTAACTTCATTGCTCTTTGCTAACTCGGAAACGGCGAAACGTATAGAATTTTTTTCAAATGGTTCAAATGGCTCTAAGCACTATGGGACTTAACATCTGAGGTCATCAGTCCCCTAGACTTAGACCTACTTAAACCCAACTAACCTAAGAACATCATACACATCCATGCCCGAGGCAGGATTCGAACCTGCGATCGTAGCAGCAGCGCGGTTCGGGACTGAAGAGCCGAGAACCGCGCGGCCACAGCGGCCGGCAGAATTTTATTTTTTTTTCTGAACATTTATTTCTCAGCACACCCTGCCCTGCAACACGAAATGAACAAAGAGGACATAAGCGTTTCCAGCTTCCTCTGCATGTTTCTACGAGAATCTGGCAGATACGTCATAAAGAATATAAGTGCTGCCGCAACAAGCTTTTGTTGGTGTCTCCTTATCCTCTCCTCACCTTCTGCCTGCAAGTGATAATACGTAAACACGGGCGTTACTGGCATCTCCAACCGTTGGACGTCCCACAACAGCAGACAGAAATGAAGGGGGAGGCTTCCGGCAGTTACTGACAGCCAATGAGCGCGCTATGTCGGCGCTTTGAGTACTGTCGGTTGCATAAAGAGGCGAGTCAGTACTTCCCCCGGCTACACGGTAAACATATACGTGAGCCACAGAGGCTTCGATCTTCTCAGATAGGAATGGCTGTGGTCGAGAACGCACTGTCGCAGCTGCAGGAATATTTTTCTCATTGGGACAGCGGGAATCGAGAAGAGATGGCGGTGATTCTACTTTTATCGGGCATGGTTAGAATTTTTTTCCGGCAATCAATATGCGTATGTTGTCCATATGGTGGGAGGTACTTCGCCAGCTAAATGGTTCGTATACACACCGTAAAAGAGCCATTCGTCTTCTCGGATAGATGACGTAGGGCGTGCTGCACGTGAGACTTTGTGTGGACTGCGAGCCGTGACGGCTTATCAACAGACGGCACGCGAACCGTGCGCGGCTCTACTGTCATATTTATCATAGACCAGCAGAGGTGCTGTGACCTCGGAGAGTCAGTGACTGGTCATATAGAAATACAAGGTGGGCGGGAAGTAACTAGGTATTGTTAAATGGCTGTTAAGTTTTTAATGTTCATGGAATAATATTGGAAACAGCGCAAACATACAGAACACTAAATAGGATAGTGATTTTTCGTGCTGCGTAGTAGTGACGGTGGCCGCGAGAGGCGATACGCTCAAAAATAAAAAAAACGATGGCCGATCTCTTATAGCTGGATAATGAGCACAGATTGCTTCACTCTATGAGGTATGGAATTTGATCATTCTTATGCAGAGATGGTGGCATACAGTGAAGCGTAGAAATGCCACAATTCGTCTGGAGACAGTGAAGAATTGTCAAACGAGGCTAATGACCACAAGTTCGGTAAAGGATGCAGCAGAGCAGGTCAGACATCCACGTCTCGGCGTCCAGAGAATGTGGCGATTGTGTAGAACATTTTCGCTCGTAACCTGGGAAGTGCATGCTTTCTTAGCAGTGTCTATTCCGCCAGGTCGGTCGCGCTGGGGACGATCACATAAACGTTGTCAAAATATTACAAACTTCTGGGGAAGATGGGCTGGTGTAGAGTGTTCGCAGCCAGGCTCTACGTGTCTGCACTTGAACTGTCATTATACGCCAAAATTGACACTCGGCATAGGGGACACTGGGAGCGACCATAAAGGCATTTCCCATGTATGGCCTCTCCCATTGGCCACTGCGCCGAGTGTCAACTTAGTTTGCGCGTGTAATAGATATCCTACAGGGCAGTTCACTGTTCACGTTCTACACAAATTTATCCGGCAAGTTCTTCGTAATCTAGGTGTGTATTTTGTGCAGAGTAGTATCTGTTATACTGTGCAGTGTATACACGCCTCTTGGAAACCAGTAAACCCCAGAATTTTTACTATATTGTCATAAATTTAATTTATATGACGTGTTATTTGCATAGCATTTAATATCTTTGTCGTCAAATATTTACGTTTTGTTTGTAAATCTCTCTGTGATATTTGTTCAACAAAGTCTTTGAAATGGCGTATTTGTTGTTAAATAATTCGTTGCAATTACAACACAAATTCTTGTACATTTACATGTAGACCATAGAAAATATGGTAGAATACGTTTAAAATGGTAAAATTGTGAAAAATATGGAAAAATACATAAAATGTGGAAAAAAATGGGAAATGAGAGCACTTACGTGTCTGCCTGAGGAGGATGGTTGGTCTCTACCAACCTATGAAATGACGAAATTCGCGTACTTGTATTAATATTCAAATTAATTTGTTATTAACGAATACTCACACGCTTGCCCCCTCCCAAGGTCTCGAATGACGAAACTTACATAATAATAATAATAATAAAATTAATTTATAACAAATACCTAAACCCTGATCCCAAAGAAACCTGATTGGCCTCTTCCTATGGTGCACAGAACTCGAAAGGATCATCTCACACGCAACTGCTCTAGTAATGAAAGGGCTGAGGGAGGAGGGGAGCTTTAATATTATTGGTGCAGGGATGAAGGGGCTAAGGAAGGGTTCGTAGGCAGGATGTCGTAAGGGGTCCGTGATCCTTTACCCAACGATAAAGACATTTTTGTTAAGGCTTTCGTGGCCACTTGTTGACAAACTGCCTATTGGCTCCTGTCTCGGGTTCTTCGGCCGACGTTCATCTAATGATTTTACTGACGTTTCGCCAGTATTAGTGGCTGGCATTGTCAAAGCTTCACCCTGCATTGCCGGTGGTGAACTGGAGCCGAGCTCGCGGCCGCAGACTGTATGTACCTGGCGCGCCAACGTCCGAGGGCTCTTCTCCGCGGTCATTTCCGGTGCGGTTCTCCTCTTGGTACCTGCGACGGTCGTTCGCTGCAGTTCGCTGGTTGTTGTTGTGTCACCTTCATCATCATCATTCATCCTCATTTCGGTCCACCTCCGCAAGGACCTTGCCTAGTACGGCGGTGCGGGTCTCCCGCATCGTCCCCTACGCTCCTCAGAGTATGGGACCTCATCATCATCATCACTAGTATTTCAGTATGAAACCTGATACTCAAGGTGAAGGCCATCTAGAAGCAGCAGTGCATCAGGTGCCTGAATAGGCATGGGGCGGAGGGGGGAGGGAGGGGGAGGTGAAATTGAATGTACCTCGCTCAGTTCCCTCGGCTGTAACATGACACCAGAAGTCCTTATCAGAGAATTGAACCAGGTATAATCAGTTATAACCATTTATGTGCTCATTTCGACAGGACCCCAAGTGCATGGGTAGGTGTGGGGCAGGGTTTGGGAGTAGGAGGAGGCGGACTTGAATATAGTTCGCCCAACTGCTTAATCTGATACCGGAAGTGACGTCATCAAACGGGTTATAACCGATTCTTGGCTCGTGCCAGACCTGCTTTCCTATTAGACACCCATTTCACTGGCACTGTAACTTCGGTCCTCAGTGCATGCTTGGGCGTCATCTCCAAATTCTGTTTTGAAAACATCAACAATGTCTGGGTCTCCAGACAACATCGCTCCATATACAATTAATTGCCGAATGCTATCTAACCACCTGCAAACTCAAAAAAATAAAACTATTTTATTTTCGTCTTGCAGTAGTGAACCAGTCACGGGTGAACCAGAGAAAAAGTAAAATGTTTTCAACATTTTTAATGACGCTTTTCCACAGCTTGCCATATAAATTAAAATTTAGACTTAACTCATTCTCACCGAGCGAGGTGGCGCAGTGGTTAGACACTGGACTCGCATTCGGGAGGACGACGGTTCAATCCCGCGTCCGGCCATCCTGATTTAGGTTTTCCGTGATTTCCCTAAATCGCTCCAGGCAAATGCCGGGATGGTTCCTTTCAAAGGGCACGGCCGACTTCCTTCCCCGTTCTTCCCTAATCCGATGAGACCGATGACTTCGCTGTCTGGTCTCCTTCCCCAAAACAACCAACTTAACTCTTTCTGAAACAGTAGAAAGACTTCGCCCTCATAGCACAAAAGTACACATGCAGCAGAAATACCCAAATACTTGAGTACACTGTTGTTGGCAGTGTAGCTATATTCAGAGTGGTGAATTAGTGGCTGGGCAATCACTCACATCTCCCTCTTCCAACACACTGTCGCCCTCGAACTACTTCCTTGCAGTACACCTATAGTCATGGCACACTCTGCTGCGAAAGATGTTGCCGGTTCACACCTGAAGCGACTCTAGCACTCCAAATGGTGAGAAATCAGTCACTTACGTCGAAAGAAAAATGTTTCTTTTTAATCCCTTTTCTGCGTGATTTACAAAATACACTACTAGCCATTAAAATTGCTACACCAAGAAAAAATGCAGATGATAAACGGGTATTCATTGGACAAATATATTATACTAGACTGACATGTGATTACATTTTCACGCAATGTGGGTGCATAGATCCTGAGAAATCAGTATCCAGAACAACCACCTCTGGCCGTAATAACGGCCTTGATACGCCTTGGCATTGCATCAAACAGAGCTTGGATGGTGTGTACAGGTACCGCTGCCCATGCAGCTTCAACACGATACCACAGTTCATCAAGAGTAGTGACTGGCATATTGTAACGAGCCAGTTGCTCGGTCACCATTGACCAGACGTTTTCAGTTGGTGGGAGATCTGGAGAATGTGCTGGCCAGGGCAGCAGTCGGACATTATCTGTACCCAGAAAGGCGCTTACAGGACCTGCAACATGCGGTCGTGCATTATCCTGCGGAAATGTGGGGTTTCGCAGGGATCGAATAAAGGGTAGAGCCAGGGGTCGTAACACATCTGAAATGTAACGTCCACTGTTCAAAGTGCCGTCAATGCGAACAAGAGCTGACCGAGCCGTGTAACCAATGGCACCCCATACCATCATGCCGGGTGATACGCCAGTATGACGATGACGAATACACGCTTCCAATGTGCGTTCACCACGATGTAGCCAAAAACGGATGCGACCATCATGATGCTGTAAACAGAACCTGAATTCATCCTAAAAAATGACGTTTTGCCATTCGTGCACCCAGGTTCGTCGTTGAGTAGTACACCATCGCAGGCGCTCCTGTCTGTGATGTAGCATCAAGGGTAACCGGAGCCATGGTCTCCGAGCTGATAGTCCATGCTGCTGCAAACGTCGTCGAACTGTTCGTGCAGATGGTTGTTTGTTGCAAACGTCCCCATCTGTTGACTCAGGGATCGAGACGTGGCTGCACGATCCGTTACAGCCATGCGGATAAGATGCCTGTCATCTCGACTGCTAGTGATACGAGGCCGTTGGGATCCAGCACGGCGTTCCGTATTACCCTCCTGAACCGAACGATTCCATATTCTGCTAACAGTCATTGGATCTCGACCAACGCGAGCAGCAATGTCGCGATACGATAAACCGCAATCGCGATAGGCTACAATCCGACCTTTATCAAAGTTGGAAACGTGATGTTACGCATTTCTCCTCCTTACACGAGGCATCACAATAACGTTTCACCAGGCAACGCCGGTCAACTGCTGTTTGTGTATGAGAAATCGGTTGGAAACTTTCCTCATGTCATCACGTTGTAGGTGTCGCCACCGGCGTCAACCTTGTGTGAATGCTCTGAAAAGCTAATCATTTGCATATAACTGCATCTTCTTCCTGTCGGTTAAATTTCGCGTCTATAGGACGTCATCTTCGAGGTGTAACAATTTTAATGGTCAGTAGTGTATTTTTTTTACTTTTTTGCCTCCAAGAATTTGTGTAATATCAGAAGACGGATGATTAAAAAATAACGGTAACTAGGGCTGAAAATCATGAATCCAGTGACAGCCTACACTGAAGCGCCAAAGAAACCGGTATAGGCATGCGTATTCAAATACAGAGATATGCAAACAGGCAGAATACAGCGCTGCGGTCGGCAACGCCTAAATAAGACAAGTGTCTGGCGCAGTTAGATAGGTTACTGCTGCTACAATGGCAGGTTATCAAGATTTGAGTTTGAATGTGGTGTTATAGTCGGTGCACGAGCGATGGCACACAGCATCTCCGAGGTAGCGATGAAGTGGGGATTTTCCCGTACGACAATTTCACGAGTGTACCGTGAATATCAGGACTCCGGTAAAACATCAAATCTCTGACATCGTTGCGACCGGAAACAGATCCTGCATGAACGGGACCAAGGACGAATGAGGAGAATCGTTCAACGTGGCAGAAATGCAACCCTTCCGCAAATTGCTGCAGATTTCATTGCTGGGCTATCAACAAATGTCAGCGTGCGAACCATTCAACATAACATAATTGATATGGGCTTTCGGAGCCGAAGGCCCACTCACTTACCCTTGATGACTGCATGACACAAAGCTTTACGTCTCGCCTGGGCCTGGCAACACCGACATTGGACTGTTGATGACTGGAAACATGTTGCCTGGTCAGACGAGTCTCGTTTCAAATTGTATCGAATTGATGGACGTCTACAGGTATGGAGGCATCCTCTTGAATCCATGGACCCTGCATGCCAGCACTGGATTGTTTAAGCTGGTGTAGGCTCTGTAATGGTGTGGGGCGTGTGCAGCTGGAGTGATATGTAACATCTGATACGTCTAGATACGACTCTGACAGGTGACACATACTAAGCATCCTGTCTGATCACCTGCATCATTCATGCCCACTGTGCATTCTGATGGACTTGGCTAATTTCAGCAGGACAATGCGACGCCCCACACGTCCAGAATTGCTGCATAGTAGCTCCAGGAATACTTTTCTGAGTTTAAACACTTCCGCTGGCCACCAATCTCCTGAGACATGAACATTATTGAGCGTATCAGGGATGCCTTGCAATGTGCTGTTGAGAAGGGATCTCCACCCCCGCGTACTCTTACGGATTTATCGACAGCCCTGCAGGATTCATGGCGTCATTTCCCTCCAGCACTACTTCAGATATTAGTCGAGTCCATGCCACGTCATGTTGCGGCACTTCTGTGTGCTCGCGGGGGCCCTACACTATATTAGGCAGGCGTACCAGTTTCTTTCGTTCTTCAGTGTACAACATATTTGTGAAGAAATGCATGTGACTGTGGACGGTATTGCAGCCTCTAACATTGGTACCAAAAGAACAAAAAAGCACAGATTCAAAGAAAAGAAGCACAGACACGTGCATCCATGGTGAAAAGGGATCAATGCCTTCCTTTTCGTTTCTTTATGTGGTTTAGTCGTTGGCGGGGCTGTTGCCACGAGTATGAAGTCTATTGATTTGTACATTCTTGCATTCGTAGGATTCTGCAAGACACTATAGGGGGCAGTTCCAAGACCGCTACAGTCGTCACGATTGTCCCAGGAGGGTGCAGTGATGAGGATCCGTTAATGTCTATGCTTGAGGGCACCAATAAAATATTATTCATTTATTGTTCACAAATACAGAATTGTCTTCCCACAGGGCTGGCATCTCACTAGGGCCGATGCTATGTGGAGCCCATCAGCATTAGCGGGCATGCATCTGCTTGGCAGTGGTGCTGCATAGTGGGTGCCTTGCACGACAGCCCTTACGTCTTGGCCAGTCAGTGACCCCTGGTGTAGCAGCCGGCGCAGCCATTGCTGGACGACAATGGACAGCAGAACTGTGAGTTGTTCTCTGAAGTGCTTGTAACGCCGGAAGTGCATATCCTCCTATTTCCATCTATTGTACTATAATTTTTTTCCTTATTTTTGTTACCTGAATATATGACGTTTCTGTGTCTTTATATATTGTAATTGTTTTACTATTTGTATATATATATATATATATATATATATATATATATATATATATATTTACGCATTTATGGCGATGTATAATTGGTTGTTTCGTAAATATTATTTGTATTTTTACGCTGGGTCTTGCCTAGGGAAAACTGCTATCGAACGATTACATCGATAGGTCGTGTGAAGAATCAAAGTGTGTAGGATCTTTGGTAGTGTTAACTCTGCCGCGTGGAGCGCGGGCAGAGCAGAGGGAGAGTCTGGCTGGAGTAGCGAGTGGAGCAGGTGCGTTGTGTGAAGCTCCCGCGAGTTGCCGCGCTTTCGGGGTTTGGCAGCATGTAATTGCGCTCGACTTGCGATGATAGTTTCTGACATGGTGTCGCGGACGGGAAACATTAGCTAGCGCACATCAAGAGCCCGTTTCGTCTGGTGACCGTGTCGAGAAGAAGGCGCGCCAACATCCAGTTTCTGCAACAGCGACGGCCGACAATGAGTGACTGTCGCAACCTCCTCGATCGACGGCTTCAAACCTTCAATCGTTCAAAGTTAAATCTCTTATTTCTAAATTGCGTAGATTCAAGTAGCTCTTGAAATGATTGTTGAGGTAGTCCAAGACTAACCGTGTTTTACTGAATTTCGATGTGCTTCAGAAAGAAAGCTCACTATTAACTTCAGTCACTAAATTAACTTTCGATTTTCCTGTTTTATTAATTCTTTTGCTAAATTAAGTCAGGGTGTAGCGAAATTTATTACTTCTGACAAACTTTCAGTTTTCACACTACACGTGTCAACCTTCAGTTGCCACGCTTCTAGTGCTAATTATATGTGTAATAACCTTTCTTTTTCAGTTACTATAGTAATTGTCCTTAGGACTGGCGACCGTAATTTCCCCCAAATCTCAAATACCTAATTACCGCTAGTTAATTGTTAACGTAACGGCTGCACATTTACTTTATTTATTTACTTTACCCCTTTTCAAAATTAATTTCCACCAGTTTCATTAGCACTTTTCCTTTCATTTAGATGTAACCCTTTCCTCCCTCTTTACCGACAGATTAACTTCGGTGACGATTGCTTTTCCCAAATTTCCATTAGGTACACGCGGTTTAATTTTTCACTGTCATTAAGATCGATAAGTGAGGGGGAGGTTACATGCTCTCCGTGATGTTGAAGACATGCACCCAGGAAACTCGCCGTCCAGACGAGCCTGAAGTACTTGTTGCTACGCAGAATTCAACTCACCGTCTCCAGTCACGAGACAGAGGCCGGAAGCCTCAGTGATGGTTTGTTCTTTAAGGTATCTAGTCACAGCAAAATCTCTATTTTCTAGTGACGTCTGGTAACTTCTTTAATATCAGAATTGCAGGTGGTCCCCACGTGCTATCCCTATGTTTAATAATACTGTCTGCTGACTGTTGGTCGATAAATTTGTTTCATTTTTGGTCGCATACATTTCAGAATTCTGTATGATTTCTTATACACTGAAGTATTATTCCCTGTTAGTACCCTGTGCTGCGTGATTGGCGTTGTTGTTAATGGACCTCTCGGCTCAAATAAATCTGTGAACAGCAGTTACAAGGTTTCCATCACTTTCCTATCATTCCTTTGTAAATGTTGTACTTTTCATGTAAAGCAGCTATGTTGACGGCTTGGTTGTGGCAGAGGTACTCACTTGATCTGTCTATGTTGCCTTCTTCTAAAACATCCAAATTATCAGTCAAGATACCCTTTAGCAGACTCACTTCGTCCATGTCAAAATTATTGAGACTGACTGGAACCATAAAATCTCTATCTACGTCATCGATGCTTACTGTACTTCTGCATAGAAAACAGTCTGACTTACCCAGTTCTTCGTTACTTTTCAGTGGCTCTACAATACATTATAAATCTTTAGGGAAGTCCATACCTATGTGAACCCAGATCAGCTTCTCTGTACCCTGCGGTACTGTGTCATGCGAACTGGTCTCTAGTGCCTGTATCCCCAGTTTGTTTGGCATCACCTTCATGACTGGTGAACCTTGTAACATTGTCACACTTGCAGCTGGTGCTGCTAGCGGAAACAATGTCCGACCAAGTTGAGTTGTACGTTGCAAAAGGTCAGTTTTTGCATTATGTTTAACAAGAAAGTCGAGTCCCTGGATCGCACAGTACTCTTCCCCAACATGCAGCAACATTTTAACATATTCTAGAAAACAGGTTCCCATGTTAAAACTGAGCAATGCTGTCTCCAATGACCTCACATCATTATCACCCACTCCACACAATCTTTACTATGCAGACCTTGATCTCTTTGTGTCAAGACTGATGACCAATACATGAGCCCCTGTGCCCAATAAAAATTTGTGTCATTACCGCAGGCAGCATTTTGTCTCTGTACTTTTTCGAAGTCTCATAATCTGCAGGGAATGCCATCTGATTGATGAGACAGTCTCATTCCTGTTTACCGACCGATTATTCGGATGTTGCTTGTCTTGCGTTTTACTCCGGCAATCCCGCACCTTTTGTTTTATGGCCCACTTAACCAACATTCATAACATTTTGGCTGTCGACATTGCTTCCTGATGTGGCCTGTACATCCACATCTGTAACACTTTACTTCGGAGGAGAAAACACCGTGGACACTCTACCTCCATGTAGAAATGTCGACTTCTGTAGTTGCGTGACGATCTCAGTGGCGGCAGATAAAACATTTGATTCCTCCAGTCGACCCTCCTTGACATGTCAGCAGAAATACCATTTACAAACCCATCCAGAACGCTTTGCCTCACAGTGAATAATTATATCAGCCTCCACATTGCACATTACTCATACATTTGTGCATTCAATTTCTTAATTCTGTCAGAGAAAGACTCTACTGATTTGCTGTGTTTCTGCGACAGTTTGCTGAGTTCTCTCAGAAAAACCTTGGGCTATTCTACTTAACGATAGCGCTGGACGAGACGGTCAGACAGGTCATCAAACGTCAAGGCCTTACTAAGAGCCTCATGGTATACATATTGAACATTTTCACGTCAACTACTTGTAACATCGGAAATGCATATCCTCCTATTTCCATCTATTGTACTATAAATTTGTTTTCGTTATTTTTGTTACCTGAATATATGACATTTCTGTGTCTTTACGTATTGTAATTGTTTTACTGTTTGTACATATATATATATATATATATATATATATATATATATATATTTATTTATTTATTTATTTACACTCCTGGAAATGGAAAAAAGAACACATTGACACCGGTGTGTCAGACCCACCATACTTGCTCCGGACACTGCGAGAGGGCTGTACAAGCAATGATCACACGCACGGCACAGCGGACACACCAGGAACCGCGGTGTTGGCCGTCGAATGGCGCTAGCTGCGCAGCATTTGTGCACCACCGCCGTCAGTGTCAGCCAGTTTGCCGTGGCATACGGAGCTCCATCGCAGTCTTTAACACTGGTAGCATGCCGCGACAGCGTGGACGTGAACCGTATGTGCAGTTGACGGACTTTAGCGAGGGCATATAGTGGGCATGCGGGAGGCCGGGTGGACGTACCGCCGAATTGCTCAACACGTGGGGTGTGAGGTCTCCACAGTACATCGATGTTGTCGCCAGTGGTCGGCGGAAGGTGCACGTGCCCGTCGACCTGGGACCGGACCGCAGCGACGCACGGATGCACGCCAAGACCGTAGGATCCTACGCAGTGCCGTAGGGGACCGCACCGCCACTTCCCAGCAAATTAGGGACACTGTTGCTCCTGGGGTATCGGCGAGGACCATTCTCAACCGTCTCCATGAAGCTGGGCTACGGTCCCGCACACCGTTAGGCCGTCTTCCGCTCACGCCCCAACTTCGTGCAGCCCGCCTCCAGTGGTGTCGCGACAGGCGTGAATGGAGGGACGAATGGAGACGTGTCGTCTTCAGCGATGAGAGTCGCTTCTGCCTTGGTGCCAATGATGGTCGTATGCGTGTTTGGCGCCGTGCAGGTGAGCGCCACAATCAGGACTGCATACGACCAAGGCACACAGGGCCAACACCCGGCATCATGGTGTGGGGAGCGATCTCCTACACTGGCCGTACACCACTGGTGATCGTCGAGGGGACACTGAATAGTGCACGGTACATCCAAACCGTCATCGAACCCATCGTTCTACCATTCCTAGAACGGCAAGGGAACTTGCTGTTCCAACAGGACAATGCACGTCCGCATGTATCCCGTGCCACCCAACGTGCTCTAGAAGGTGTAAGTCAACTACCCTGGCCAGCAAGATCTCCGCATCTGTCCCCCATTGAGCATTTGGGACTGGATGAAGCGTCGTCTCACGCGGTCTGCACGTCCAGCACGAACGCTGGTCCAACTGAGGCGCCAGGTGGAAATGGCATGGCAAGCCGTTCCACAGGACTACATCCAGCATCTCTACGATCGTCTCCATGGGAGAATAGCAGCCTGCATTGCTGCGAAAGGTGGATATACACTGTACTAGTGCCGACATTGTGCATGCTCTGTTGCCTGTGTCTATGTGCCTGTGGTTCTGTCAGTGTGATCATGTGATGTATCTGACCCCAGGAATGTGTCAATAAAGTTTCCCCTTCCTGGGACAATGAATTCACGGTGTTCTTATTTCAATTTCCAGGAGTGTATATATGTGTCGATGTATAATTGGTTTGTTTCGTAAATATTATTTGTATTTTTACGCTGGGTCTTGCCTAGGGAAAACTGCTATCGAACGATTTCATCGATAGGTCGTGTGAAGAACGAAAGTGTTTAGGATCTTTGGTAGTGTTAACTCTGCCGCGTGGAGCGCGGGCGGAGCAGAGGGAGTCTGGCGGGAGTAGCGAGTGGAGCAGATGTGTTGTGTGAAGCTCCCGCGAGTTGCCGCGCTTTCGGGGTTTGGCAGCATGTAATTGCGCTCGACTTGCGATGATAGTTTCTGACATGGTGTCGCGGACGGGAAGCATTAGCTGGCGCACATCAAGAGCCCGTTTCGTCTTGTGACCGTGTCGAGAAGAAGGCGCGCCAACATCCAGTTTCTGCAACAGCGACGGCCGACAATGAGTGACTGTCGCCACCTCCTCGATCGACGGCTTCAAACCTTCAATCAACCAACAAGGAAGACAGGAAGCACGTAAAGTTTTAGAACTGTATGGCAGACCTCAGCTTTTCAAACTTTTAAAATTGTTGCATCACAAAATTACAGCAACTTAGCATGAACGTTTGTTGCTCATTGTCCCAATTGCATTACCAAGCAGGGTCCCTTCCTTTTCCGGAATGAACCTGAGTGTCATTGAAATTCAAACGCCAGCAAACAAATTAAGAGTGCGAGTTTTGTTAACACATTTTAGCTTACCTGTGACTGCAGCTCAGCTTGGTACGTACTAAATTTTACTATTGTTAATTGTTCAGAATCATTTAATTCAAGTTCAAAGTTAAATCTCTTATTTCTAAATTGCATAAATTCAAGTAGCTTTTGAGATGATTGTTGAGGTAGCCCAAGACTAACCTTATTTTACTGAATTTCGTAGTGCTTCAGAAACAAATCTCACTATTAATTTCAGTCACTAAATTAACTTTCGATTTTCCTGTTTTATTAATTCTTTTGCTAAATTAAGTCAGAGTGTAGCGAAATTTATTACTTCTGACAAACTTTCAGTTTTCACACTGCACGTGTCAACCTTCAGTTGCCACGCTTCTAGTGCTAATTATATGTGTAATAACCTTTCTTTTTCAGTTACTATAGTAATTGTCCTTAGGACTGGCGACTGTAATTTCCCCCAAATCTCAAATATCTAATTACCGCTAGTTAATTGTTAACGTAATGGCCGCACATTTACTTTCTTTACTAACTTTACCCCTTGTCAGAATTAATTTCCACCTGTTTCATTAGCATTTTTCCTTTCATTTAGATGTAACCCTTTCCTCCCTCTTTACCGACAGATTAACTTCGGTGACGATTGCTTTTCCCAAATTTCCATTAGGTACACGCGGTTTAATTTTTCACTGTCATTAAGGTCGATAAGTGAGGGGGAGGTTACATACTAAGTGCAGTTTAGTCATATTTAAGGCCGTTTCCTCCAACCAGTTTCTTATATCGGCGGCAGAGTCCGTCAGCAATAAAAGCAGATACATCTTTGTGTGCTTTTCGAAAATGCCACTGTAAGGTTAGCTGCTGTAGGATCGCCAGAATGGGGGGGGGGGGGGGGGGCGATTATACTCAACACAGGTACGGTCTCCCCTGAATCAGAATTTACTTGCCCACCAGCGGCTTCCCATTTCTCTACCCTCCTACGCAGAACTTCCTTGTCCTGTTAATGTTGGGCTGTAGTCTCCAACAAAGTGGCTATTTGCCCCTTGAGGGCTTCCACTGTTTCGTTCAAAGGCGTTTCCCACGTGTCTGGCATTTGAGCAACCTCCATCTGCCATTATAGAAAAAATATAAGTAAACAAGACGGCCAATACACAAATAAGAACAAAACTGAACTTCATCCTTGCGCTGTATCGTGGTCCACTGGGAATCTGTACACTGCAATGCCTCAAGACGAAATCTCCTACACATGCTATATGGCAAGCTATGCCCAGACAAATTATAAAGTGATCATCTCACTGGCTGCAGGCAGACCTCGCTAGTATTCCCACATAACATAGACAAATCTGCAAGGTCTTGCAGCCTAACAACTGAAACTTTTAACGTACTGTGGAGGTCCCTAAGGTTCAAAATGGCCACTATAATAGACACAAAAAGAAGGCAAAAAATATCAGTTATTCAATGCACCACATCTTAACTAACTGAAATCCATCGCTGAAGACGTTACAGCAGAGCTCCGCTGATGATGTCAGCTGTTGTCCCTGAAGACGAGTGGATGTGGCAGCAGGCATAGATGTCACTGGTAAACACTTGCTGACACCAGATAAAGGAGTATGGTCCAAGACCTCTACAGTCGTGTGGATTTTGCCAAGCAGGATGTGGTGATGAGAATCTGTTTATGCATCGAGAGCGCCAAGAAAACATTAATCACAGTGACATATTCCTTGTTAGAAATACAGAATTGCCTTCCCAGAACGCTAGAAACTCAGTTGGGCCAGTGAGGTGCGGACTCTGTCAGCAGTAGCAGGTGCCCATCTGCCTGGCAGTACTGCCGCAACGTCGCTTGCTCGTGGAATAGACGTTACATCACAGTCAGTCGGTGCCCCCTGGTTTTATACCTTGCACAGCTGACACTGGACGATGACGGACAGCAGCTCTGCTAGCTGACCTCTGAAGCGCTCATGTTGACATCGAAGATGTGTGCTCAGGAAACCGACCTTCCAGTTCAGCCAGATTCCGACCTGAGGCCTTCAGCTGGAAGACACAGGCTGGCAGCATCAGTGTTGGCTGCAGGAATGGGCTGAGCAGCGACAGAGGCTTCCCCTCATGATTCCAGATGGCAAACAGATTCTTTGCCCCAATAGCAAGCTTTCAGTAGGTCAACAGGTTGATGGCAGCCCCTGCACCACATCATTGATTACCTGCAAGTTGGTGCTGCAGCATACAGTGGCAGAGTCTCGCCAGTGAGACTTGCAGATCCATAGATGATTGGAGACGAGTAAGTGTGCAAAGATTTAACTGACATACCTGCCTTCTCCAAAGGACAACTGCAGCTGAGCTCTTTGATTAAGAAAGGCATGGTATTTATGCTCACACTTCCCTTGTGCTTTGAAGTGGGGGGAGCAGTAATGACATCAGGAGGCTAGCAGTGCGTTTTCCCAAAGTGCTGGGCATTGGCAATAAGACAAGGATATCTGGCGTCAGGTTACAATGTTACATGCTTGGACGACTCATATTCAAGGTCAGCCTGACTCCACCAGGGATTGATTAAGGTCACCCAGGGTAATCCGCCAGGCAATTGTGCTAGTTATATTCAAAGTGCCCGCCCACTTAGCCATGCAGTCTAATGCAGTGTTTTCTGGGAGGGAAGGCGCGCCAGGTCTCCGGCACGAATCTGCCTGCCGGATTCGTGTCGAGGTCCAGTGTGCCGGCCAGTCTGTAGATGGTTTTTAAGGCAGTTTTCCATCTGCCTCGGCGAATGTGGGCTGGTTCCCCTTATTCCGCCTGAGTTATACTATGTCAGCGATTGCTGTGCAAACACTTCCTCCACATACACTTACACCATAATTACTCTACCACACAAACATATTGGGGTTACACTCGTCTGGTGTGAGAGATTCTCTGCGCAGGGCGGGGGGGGGGGGGGGGGGGATGTGGTCCACTGGGGGCCGAAACGCACAATAAACCTGGATTCGGTGTGGGGCAGCGGTGGAGTGAGTGGACTGCTGTAGCAGTTGTGAACCACTGAGGGCTATGTCGGGGATGAAGCCTCTCCGTCGTTCCTAGGTCCCCAGTTCCATACAATACAATACAATATATTCAAGGTCATGATGTAACTCAGGGTCCAACCCACACTCCCTATGCAAGTGATCATGTGATATAAAACTGGCACGAACCCCTCTCAGCCATTATGAGTGCAATAAAATGGCATAAACCCAATGAACAAATAAGAGTCGAGCTCCCTTATGCTTCCTCCTTATTATCTTTTATAACTAGCTCAACTGTTCTAGGTCTGAGCATGGTGAGGAAGAGGTGCAGGTATGTTGTATGTTGTAAACAATAGCAAATTAGTGTCAATAATTTTCCATCTCTGCATAAAGTTTAGTTATTGCATGGGCCTTGTCAATTGAACTAGTAGTAAAAGGGTTTATAAATAATAACAAAGACATAAAAATAACTTATGATTTATTGACTATAACCTTTGCTAACAATATTTTCTTTTATTGTCAATGATATTTTATGGTTTGTTTACAATATTATTTTATAATAAACTGCTTATTATTGTAATCTGTTTGTATAATTTTTTAAACTAATTATCTTATGTACTGAACTAGATAAACTTAAATACTACATTTAACATATAATCAGAACTTTGATTAGCATCAATATTTACAATTATTGCTCTACTTTTACATTAATCATTTCTTTTATATTTAAAATATTTATATTTTCTTTTGTTACTTTAAAACTAATACTCTCAGGTACTAGAACTATAAGAACTTAGACACTATGTTTCCCATTTTGTTCCTATACATCATCTTTTAACTTATACTTTTTTCATTCTGATCATTCTATTTAAATTTAATCTGTCATTTCCATGTGAGCGTTTAATTCTTTATAGATAAAACATGCATGGGAAACAGGGACTAGCAGTATCAGGTAAAGGAAAAACCACAATACACACAAATGAATATACAACATTTTTAAAAGCACACAGAGTGTGCAGACTATAAAACGCACACATAGTGTGCTATGAGTCATTCATTTTCTCTCACACATACAAAACTTTGACAACTGGCTCATCAAACTACTTAGCACATCATGTCTTCTTCTGTAGTGGTCAATCCAAGGATTGGTTTGCAACAGCTACAATGGCAGCTTGTCTCCATTCTGTGCGTCTTTCAGCTTTTCTCTTCATTTCTTTATAGGTGTTACATCCCACATCTTTCACGATTTACAAATAAATACATGGCCACACAATCACTCCAGCAAATAGTTAGAATGTGGGAGGTCCCAATCCCTTCCCTGCAAATGAACCTTTTGTCATCATGACGGGAAAGCCTTACTTTCAGTTTCAGTGCAGTATATACCTCATGGCTTCTTGATATAAAAATTACCTGACACACTGTATGTACAGCTACGCCAACGCCATCGTGTAATCTTTGACCCTGAGACCTGTTAAGGCTGCGTGATGCACACCCTTAACAAGCCTCTGGTTGTCACTTGAATGTGTATGTTATGCAGACATCTTGCATCGAAGCCCCAAAAACTCCACGATCTGAGAATCATTCACCTCGTCTTTCGTCACCCCAATAACCTTTTTGTTTTGAGGTGTTACTCCAAAAGAATTATCTGCCGCATATATAGATGTGTCGAATTCTTCTTGACTTTATGCCGAATTCTTCGTGATTTTACCTAATTACTTCATATCGATCGCAGCCTTTCAACCAGTTGATGAAGTATCTGCATCCATATAAAGAAACTTCGGAATGGCGAACTAGGGCTTAGTAACGTCATAGTAAAAGCGGTACATGTGAAGTTTGCAGCGGTGCAGAACACACATAGGTATATAGAGAGGTACCCTACACCAGAATTCTCAATCACATTATGAATATTTTTCTTCAGCCTGTCGATTTCCTGCTTGGACAGCCACTGGAACCCTACAAAAGGTAGATTTTGTTGCATGGTTTCCCATAGAGATTGTTTACACCCGGGTAAAGGATGTAAGGCCGGCCGGAGTGGCCGAGCGGTTAAAGGCGCTACAGTCTGGAACCGCACGACCGCTACGGTCGCAGGTTCGAATCCTGCCTCGGGCATGGATGTGTGTGTTGTCCTTAGGTTAGTTAGGTTTAAGTAGTTCTAAGTTCTAGGGGACTTATGACCACAGCAGTTGAGTCCCATAGTGCTCAGAGCCATTTTTTGAAAGGATGTAATTAAATCGTTAGACGGCCTGTACTCCTCCTTACTCATTCACAGCTTATTCACCTTGGCGTACCTGTGCACGCATTGACAAAGTCCCCCAAAAATCCTGCATTCAAAGAAGAGCAGCATATCAACATCGGTCTACAGTTAGATGTTGACACACATCTTCCTTAACACTGTGTTCCCTGAAACCCTAGGTGTGGTGAACAGAAGACAGGATCCAGATAATGTGTTCCAAGGCATAGAATCCGGAGCTTTTTCAAGATATCTGCGAACAGGTGTACGTCAGTACATCAGTTTTCATGTATAATTTAACATATTCGCCTACATTAGTGACACCAAACTCCTGCCGAATATTCACCACGTGCTCGTTCGTCGGCCCTGTTATGGCAATGCCTGTTAGTTTAGTAGAGAATGCGCTTATCCCAGGCAGTTTGGTTTCACTGAGTCTCTCCACCAGGTATTCGTATGGAAAGACCCCCTTCTTCATTACAAGCTGAAACTTCGCATCACTGGGATATGCAGCTCTGGCGATATGCTTGTCCTCCTGACCTATCATTTTAGCAAGTATCTGAAGATATGCATGCATGAAGTGATGTGAATCCAGAAAGTGGAGCGTTATTTTTGATGTGATTATCTTTTAAAAAGAGATGTACTTCTCAACAGTGTCATGAAGGACATTGACCTTATCAACCTTCAACCCGAAATCACCTAAATGCTGAACTAGAAAGTGTGCATCATACCCATTCAAATTGTGGAAAAAGAGGGGTATATGCCATAACAGATGGTACTTCAAGCGGTAAGCATCGTGAGCTGCACTGTGGAACTTCCCCATTAGATGACAATGGTCTCTATGGTGAGTTTCCGCTTCTCTATACAACAGCAGACCACAAACATGGCAGTCAGCTGCCTACTTGTATAGCACATCATTCTCCTAAAAGTTGGTCATGGGAACATTGTCACATTAATTGCGATCAACGTCCCATGCAACGTATTTTGAGCTCAACGAGCAACGATCTCACAGGATTATCCTCGACATAAGATGCGAATTTGTTGCGACTAGAATCATATTTGCACACAACTTGATACACAGCAGCATACGGTAGATACCACTCTTTAAATGTGGAATGGGAGCAGAGTGGTCGCTTTCACAGTGCATTACAAAAGTTTGGTGGCACTCGAAATCGGCGTAAACGACGAAGGGACGTTACTCCTGTTGGTGGACATTCTTTAATTTTAATAATTTTTTATCCTCTGTAGGCATTTCCATATGTACGGGTTCCTGGTTTGAGCAATCAGTGAGGTGCGTTGCAATATACTTGCTGATGATAAACGAGTTGTAGCATCCAAGGCAAAAATACCTTGCCCCTTTATTTTTTGAAATTTAGGAGGAAACAACGTACATCATGTTTTTGATCCATACATAGTTTCGCTCATTGCTCTCGAAGATTAGCAATAGGTATATGTGTTTGGGATGTTTACCAGCGTAACTAGGTTACGCTTGACTTCTTTTTCTGCACAATGTGCTAATGGTTGTCTTCTTCTTCTGGCTCATCATTTCCCATAGTGTATACATGAATCGAATAATCGGAGTTCTGCTCTCGAATTTTGGAGTTGGAGTTTTATGGGAAATTCGATTCCTTGGAAATGATAATGCCCAAAGACATCAGATTTTTGTACTTATATATATTCGCTGCATTTCTAGGGTAATTTCTACCGTTAGCGAGAAGCGACCATGTGAACCAATATTTATCGTCAAGACTCTGGACATAAATGCATGCATTTGTTTAGAAATATACACACGTCAAAGAAGTCTTGCATAGCATCGGTTCCGAGAGTTCCGGAATCTGTACAGAAAATTGGAATAGAGATCAACTTAAAAATCATTTCTGCCCTTTTTATTGCTCATGAAAACCACACATTGCATGTTGTACCACCATACAGCGAGACCTTCAGAGATGGTGGTCCAGATTGCTGTACACATTGGTACCTCTGATACTCAGTAGCACGTCCTCTTGCATTGATACATGCCTGTATTCGTCGTGGCATACTATCCACAAGTTCATCAAGGCAGTATTGCTCCAGATTGTCTCACTCCTCAACGGTGATTCGGCATAGATTCCTCAGAGTGATTGGTGGGTCACGTTGTCCATAAACAGCCCTTTTCAATCTATCCTAGGCATGTTCAATAGGATTCATGTCTGGGGAACATGCTAGCCACTCTAGTCATGCGATGTCGTTATCTTGAAGGAAGTCATTCACAAGACGTGCACGATGGCGGCGCGAATTGTCGTCCATGAAGACGAATGCCTCGCCACTATGCTGCCGATATGGTTGCACTATCGGTCGAAGGATGCCATTCACGTTACGGCGCCTTCCATGACCACGAGCCGCCTACGTCGGCCTCACATAATGCCACCCCAAAACAGCAGGTAACCTCCACCTTGCTGCACTCGCTGGACAGTGTGTCTAGGGCGTTGAGCATGACCGGGCTGCCTCCAAACGCGTCTCCAACGATTGTCTGGTTGAAGGCATAAGCGACACTCATCGGTGAAGAGAACGTGATTCCAGTCTTGAGCGGTCCATTCGGCATGTTGTTGGGCCCATCTGTACCGCACTGCATGGTATCGTGGTTGCAAAGACAGACCTCGCCATGGACGTCGGGAGTGAAGTTGTGCATCATGCAACCTACTGCATACCGTTCGAGTCGTAACACAACGCCCTGTGGCTGCAAGAAAAGCATTATTCAACATGGTGGCGTTGCTGTCAGGGTTACTCCAAACCATAATCCGTAGGTAGCGGTCATCCACTGCAGTAGTAGCCCTTGGGCGGCCTGAGCGAAGCATGTTATCGACAGTTCCAGTCTCTTTGTATCTCCTCCATGTCCGAACAACATCGCTTTGGTTCACTCCATGACGCCTGGACACTTCCCTTGTTCAGAGCCCTTCCTGGCTTAAAGTAACAATGCGGACGCGATCGAACCGCGGTATTGACCGTCTAGACTTTGTTGAACTACAGACAACAGGAGCTGTGTACCTCCTTCCTGGTGGAAAGACTGGAACCGATCGGCTGTCGGATGTATGCTTCAGAGCGCCAGGAGTATATAAAATATCGTTTGGGTGAGGATAGCTTCATGCCAGACAGACGGTGATTACTGTTCCCAAACCATGTTTAGCTGCAGACCGCCATATTTATTGTGGGTAAATTTTTACGTCTTTATTGAGGACAAATGTTTATCTCATTTGCTTCTTTTATTACGCTGTCCCAGAAGATTTTAGCTCTTGTAATAAAAGACGTATGTCGAATGTAGTACAATGTCAGATTTCTAGAACATGCTCTGCTACTGCTAATTTTTCAGGAAACATATTTCGTGTTCTACAAAGTGTTGTTCAACAGTAACCACCGTCTGTCTGGCGTGAAACTATACTCACCCAAACGATATTTTATATACTCCTGGCGCTCTGAAGCATACATCGTTGAGAAATTCGTCAAGATCATTACGTTCAGCTCTTGTCATGTTCGAGATTGGCAGCTTGGATTTTGAAAGAATGCGGCTCGTTTCTCGACGAATTTCTTCTGCAGTTTCACTGGTCCTCCTTCAAACTACTGCTTCCACACCAATTATTATGTAAGTGGAAGAGATAGTCCGAGGAGATGGTGCAAAACTACGCCCCTTCTTAAGAGTCAACATAGCACCTATGGCGATATTTCTCAATGCCATGTTGATAACTACGTCGCTGCTGCGAAGACAAGAGGATTTCACGTTTTGCCTTCGTGACTAATAGGTTCTAAGACAGTGTAATAAAAGGAGCGTTCGAGATAAAAATTTGTGACAGCACGCTCAATAAAGACGGTGACCTGCAGCTAAGCAGGGTTTGGGACCGAGCCATCAGAAGGTTGAAGTGAGTGCGGTGGGCGCACAACGAAAACATTAAAGTACACTCCTGGAAATGGAAAAAAGAACACATTGACACCGGTGTGTCAGACCCACCATACTTGCTCCGGACACTGCGAGAGGGCTGTACAAGCAATGATCACACGCACGGCACAGCGGACACACCAGGAACCGCGGTGTTGGCCGTCGAATGGCGCTAGCTGCGCAGCATTTGTGCACCGCCGCCGTCAGTGTCAGCCAGTTTGCCGTGGCATACGGAGCTCCATCGCAGTCTTTAACACTGGTAGCATGCCGCGACAGCGTGGACGTGAACCGTATGTGCAGTTGACGGACTTTGAGCGAGGGCGTATAGTGGGCATGCGGGAGGCCGGGTGGACGTACCGCCGAATTGCTCAACACGTGGGGCGTGAGGTCTCCACAGTACATCGATGTTGTCGCCAGTGGTCGGCGGAAGGTGCACGTGCCCGTCGACCTGGGACCGGACCGCAGCGACGCACGGATGCACGCCAAGACCGTAGGATCCTACGCAGTGCCGTAGGGGACCGCACCGCCACTTCCCAGCAAATTAGGGACACTGTTGCTCCTGGGGTATCGGCGAGGACCATTCGCAACCGTCTACATGAAGCTGGGCTACGGTCCCGCACACCGTTAGGCCGTCTTCCGCTCACGCCCCAACATCGTGCAGCCCGCCTCCAGTGGTGTCGCGACAGGCGTGAATGGAGGGACGAATGGAGAAGTGTCGTCTTCAGCGATGAGAGTCGCTTCTGCCTTGGTGCCAATGATGGTCGTATGCGTGTTTGGCGCCATGCAGGTGAGCGCCACAATCAGGACTGCATACGACCGAGGCACACAGGGCCAACACCCGGCATCATGGTGTGGGGAGCAATCTCCTACACTGGTCGTACACCACTGGTGATCGTCGAGGGGACACTGAATAGTGCACGGTACATCCAAACCGTCATCGAACCCATCGTTCTACCATTCCTAGACCGGCAAGGGAACTTGCTGTTCCAACAGGACAATGCACGTCCGCATGTATCCCGTGCCACCCAGCGTGCTCTAGAAGCTGTAAGTCAACTACCCTGGCCAGCAAGATCTCCGGATCTGTCCCCCATTGAGCATGTTTGGGACTGGATGAAGCGTCGTCTCACACGGTCTGCACGTCCAGCACGAACGCTGGTCCAACTGAGGCGCCAGGTGGAAATGGCATGGCAAGCCGTTCCACAGGACTACATCCAGCATCTCTACGATCGTCTCCATGGGAGAATAGCAGCCTGCATTGCTGCGAAAGGTGGATATACACTGTACTAGTGCCGACATTGTGCATGCTCTGTTGCCTGTGTCTATGTGCCTGTGGTTCTGTCAGTGTGATCATGTGATGTATCTGACCCCAGGAATGTGTCAATAATGTTTCCCCTTCCTGGGACAATGAATTCACGGTGTTCTTATTTCAATTTCCAGGAGTGTATATGGCGCTGGTGCGAGCACCAGTAACGTCACAGTAGGTAGTGAGGCTTTATAAAGACGAAAGCAGCAACGAAAACAGTCATCACTTGACAATGGCCAATGAGAACTCAGCTGAAATCTCGTGGATTTTAAAGCACTTGACGTGGCTGGAAGCCCGAGAGCATTTTATCAATATTAGGTATCATGCATGATTTAAAAGCTAAAGATATGTGCAGGTGTGTACAGTGTTTCTCTCAAGTTCAAAATTAGCAGCGTCTGAATCAGTCAACAGGCTAGCCTGCATGATCATCGTCATGGATGGCTAAGAGGACTGCTGGAACAGAGATGGCGCTTAAGGGTGCTGCACCATTGTCGACAGGCCTGCTGCTATAGGTGCAGTTCCACAATCCAGCGTCTCCTCCATATCACCTGCACAGACAGAAGAAGGAAAATTATTAAGTATCATGCTTAATTTTAACAATGAAGGCATTGATAGCGTTTCTACTAACGTTCAAAATTAACAGCTCCTGAATGAGTCAATGGAATTTTACTGGCCACTATTTCCAGCAATAGTCAGCTGGGCTCAACCTGTGCCTCGAGTACATCTAGAAACAAATAAGAACAAATCATGTTAGTAATCCATGCATGCAATTGTGAATGTTAGCATTGTTAGATGCTACACACAAGAAACTAAACTAAACTCCTCCCGAACAGGCCATGAAGGCCCAATGGTACCGACCGGCCGCCGTGTCGTCCTCAGCCCATAGGCATCACTGGATTCGGTTATAGAGGGGCATGTGGTCAGCACACCGCTCTTCCGGCCTTATGTCAGTTTCCGAGACTGGAGCCGCTACTTCTCACTCAAGTAGCTCCTCAGTTTGCCTCACAAGAGCTGAGTGCACCCCGCTTGCCAACAGCGCTCAGCAGACCGCATGGTCATCCATCCAAGAGATGCTACAGACATATTCTCAATAACTGGCATCCTGCCCCTCAAACTAATACTGGAGAAAGGGGACAATGCATTCACCTATGATTCATTATCGAGTGGACCTACAGCTAGACAAGAACACATAACATTAGTAATGTAACCATACGACTGAGTTTGTGTTGGGTGTTAGAATAACAGAAATAATTATTCCTCACATATGCACTCCTCGATGAATGCTGTCACCCTCCAGTGAGCTCGCGATAGAGGATGGGGCTAACCCAATGGGAATCTCGTGCAAATCGTCTTCATCATCATCACTAATGACGATGTTAGACTGCGCCGGCGTTGAGTCAATTGTTACTGGACTCGCCTGTGGCACCAGATCCATCCCCACTGTCGCAAGCTCATTGAAGAGCTCTCCAACAGAAAGAAACAAAAAACGCAGCGTTAGATAACTGAACAACACATATGGGGAGGCAGAGAGAGCGAGAAAAACTGGTACTTACTTTAACATGAATCGGGATTTACGCAGAAGCCATCCTTAGGAGGGCCAAGCTGCCTCACAAGATCCTGAAGTGCGCTGGCGCTCTACAGAGATGACACAATGCTTACATGTGCAACAGACAAAGAGGAAGGGGAAGAAAAAAATTAGTCATCTGATTGAAAGTAATAAAAAGGGAAATACGCGCAACTTCGTGCACACACACACACACACACACACACACACACACACACACACACAGGTGATCTCTGGGCCATTTTATGTACCACAACTTCCCATTTGCTATCCTGAAAAACTGACTCAGCATCCCTCCGTAATGAATGAGATGTTGAACTCAGAAAGAGGAAGAGGTGTTAGTATTGTGCTATACATAGCTTGGGGGTAAGTATTTCTAGAAAGGAAAAAAGAAGGAAAAAACATAAAGTGAAGGTTTTATGTGGAATATTGGATATTTTATAATCATTATTATTACTATTTATTTGTATAACATTTTTTATCAAACCCCTACTCTGTGTTAGCTAAGTAATCCTTCAATGTATAAAATGTATTGCATAACAGGTACGTTTTAGCTGCCTTTTTAAATAAATGGATTTTAGTAATTTCTTTAATCTCTTTTGGTAATTTATTGTACAGTTTTATTTCTTGGTAGAAAATGCTGTTTTGAGTTTTATGTTTATTTTTTCTTGGTAAATGTAAGTTGAGTCTATCTCTTGTAGCGTGGTCATGGACAGAGCTGTTTGTGCAGTAATTACCAATGTTATTTTTGATGTGTACAACTGACTGGTAAATGTATTCACATGGAGCAGTTAAAATCCCCAATGTTCTGAACAGATCTTTACAATGAGCTCGACTAATATTTTTGGTTATTATTCTTATGGCTCTTTTCTGCAGTTTGAAAATTGTCTTCATATTTTGTGCATTTGATCCCCAAAAAAGAATTCCAAAGCTAAGAATTGAGTGTATACATGAATAATATGCAACTAAAAGACACTGCATTTTACACACTGGGATTCTAAGGGCATAACATGCTGATGACATTCTGTTTGCAAGTACCTTTGTGTGTTCACACCACTTCAACTCAGAATCAATATTCGTTCCTAGAAATTTTGCATTTGTTACACAGTCTATAGAGGTGCCATCTACATTTAATTTAACATTGTCATTTTTCCTCTTCAAACTGAAATTCATGGCATTAGTTTTCTTTATGTTCAATGTCACTTTAATACTTATTGACCAATCATAAACTTCCCTGAGAGTTTCATTTGCTTTCTCGGCAAGGAGTTCTCTTGTTTTCTCAGCGACTATAATGTTGCTGTCATCAGCGAAGAGGATTTTTTCACCATGGTAACACTACTGGGATGTATATCAGGAACAGTATTGGTCCTAATATGCTACCTTGCAGAACCCCTATATTAATGTATTTTGGTTCTGAAAAGTGTTTTACTGAATGTTTTGATCTATTTGAAGTACGTTTTATCTCTACTCTTTGTACCCTATCTGTTACGTCTGATCGAAACCAATCGTTAGCTACCCCTCTTATTCCTAATGCTTCTAGTTTATTAAATAGAATCTTGTGGTCGACTGTACAAACGCCTTAGTAAGATCCAAAAATATGCCTGTGACACACTCATCTTCATCAAGAGCATCAAGTACAACTTTTGTGAATTCTACTATGGCTGACTCCATATTTTTGACACTTCGGAAACCAAACTGTGATTCGCTGAATGATTGTATTTATTCAGGTAATTCATTAATCTGTCTTTCATAATTGCTTCTGTTATTTTTGAGAATGCTGACAGCAGGGAAATGGGCCGGTAATTTTCTATGTCTTCTGCATTAACTTTCTTAAGCAAAGGTACAACTCTTGCCTGTTTTAACTCCTCTGGAAATGTCCCTGATGTGAAGGATGCATTTATTATATTTGTTAAGGGGTCTTGTATAATCCCTATGCATTGTTTCAGTACACACATTGGTATTTCATCTAAGCCTACTGACTTTTTATTTTTTAGTTTTTGAATTGTTTTACTGACTTCACTGTGGTTGGAAGTAACATCATTGTATTCAGTGCAACATAATTTACAGGTGTTGTATTTGTTTGGGGAAATTTCTGCTGTAACTTCTCTGCAATACTTGAAAAATGCTCGTTTACATAGTTTGCTAAGTGCTGTGGATCATTTATTACTTTATCCCCCTCCCTTAGCAGTATGTTATTCTGCGTTTGTTTGCCTCTCCCCGTTTCCTTTTTTATTCTCTGCATTATATATTATTTTGTCATTAAATGACTTTTTTGCAGCACCTTCCTATAGATTTTTTTGTATCTATGATATAAATTTAAGAATTCTGGATCAGTGCGAATTTTTTTCATGGAACTGAGGTGTTTAAGTGTTTGGGAGGACTTCGTAATACCTGCTATTATCCATCTGTTTTTGTGAGATGCAACAGACAAAGGAGAAGGGGAAGAAGAAATTAGTCATCTGATTGAAAGTAATAAAAAGGGAAATATGCCCAAGTTCGTGCACACACACACACACACACACACACAGAAAAACAAGAGAAATCATTTATGTGTATCTGTATTGTCAGAGGTCAATCTGGGCCGCCTATTAGCGACACCATCGTGGTTAGCAGCGCCAGTATGTTTCTTCATAGCGCTGACAAGGGTCTAGGGTAGAAAAGGAACAGGGGCAAAAGTAGCGGGAATGAATGAAAGGACAGTTTCTATTAAGAAGCGCTACCCAGGCTACTCAACAGGTAATGAGAGGAATGCTGGAATAGCTAGTGAGAAGCACCACATAATAGCTTTGACCAATCTACATACTAGCTCAATGATATGACACGTCAGGAATCAGACTCAAATGACCGGCTGCGCTTAAACGCCTCTTTATATAGGCGAGCGCCGCCTATTCCAGGGCGCTTATCACTGGACAGTCGAGGTGACTCCTTTGTCCATAGGCGCAAGCGAGTCAGGACCTGTCCGCTATCACGCAACAGCAGCCTCTGATGATAAGACTAGTTTATTCTCCAGCCATACTATGATCAAAAGAATTGTATTTCTCACCGCCATTTTGTGGCACAGCGCCGGTGTTATTATATTCCAGCTCATGTGTGCGGATATCATATTTGAGGACGTACGTGGGCGGCCGCGCATCCGGCAGTGAATATAATAGCTCTAAAGTTCGAAGGCCTAACGGTAGAAATAGTGTTAGCAACCAACAGCAAGCAACGGCCAGCAGTTGAGCTGCTATCTGCACACCTCTACCCACGCAGTTGCGATTAAGACCGCCTGTCGAGGTCTTGCTCTGGACCCAGTAGAGATAGCTCCAACACAGCGATAACACCATAGGCGACCATTGCTCGCTGCTGCTGCCCGTCCGAAGCAGTGGCTGCGACCACACGTGAGACAGCAGTGATGTCTAGGAAGAAGAATGTACTGTTTCCAGAAGGGGTATGCACCTCAGTTCATGTATTAGACGATGACAACTTATTACCTTGTACAGAGAGACTCGCGTGGGTCGTCGGGTGCAGGCGTCTATTGACTGGTGGCATTTCCAGATGCTTCCTTGACTCCTATAGAAGTAGCAGGGGGACAATGTAAATAAATGATTTCTTAAAGACATTATCATTTACTGATTATCCAACTTAAAAGTATTTGTACAGTTTCTGAGGCACAAATATAATCACTTATGTCTCCATACTTTCTCCTCAGTCTCAACGAGTTGGGTATTTATGATCTCCAAGGTTCCTTATTAATGCACACGGCAAATTAATGCAGCATGAATATCTCATTTATTGTCATACTTGGGTGTTTGCTTAATGAATATGTTATTATTTTTGCCTGATATTTATTTAACTGTTGACTACAAGTGCTAATACGAAATCATGGGAATTTAAAAAGTGGTCAAGCGCTTGTGTTAACTGACACCACCTTTGTAAAAGAGTGCCAAAAGGCACTTCTATCAGGGAGACGTAAATAATTGTTTAAATAGTACTGAACGACATTTTGCTGTTTTTAATGTGAGTGCACTGGCCCAACTTATGAACAAACCTTTATTTATATTTATTGTGAATGGCCTGAGCGTGAGCGAATGTTCATGAGATTTCTTTTGTTTAAATATTGTTGCAATATATTAGTTTGGTGAGGAAAGGGAAAGTTGAGTCAAAATCATTTCTGTAGAACATAAGAACAATACACTCGTATTTTCAGTGACAACGGGCCTTCAGCCAATGGAAAAACAGTGGAGACAGACAATTTTTGAATGGTGCACTCAACGGAGCGATTCTAGACACTTTTCCGTTCGTTCTTGAAGAAGGCACACTGCCTGTGATGTAGTACATTACTTGGTCATGTGGGCGATAGATTCTGCGTGGTAAGTGGCCAGTACGAGACTAACATTTCAGGCCACTTGATCTCGAATTCTGGAAGATGGCAGATCTGCCTGTGGTAACATGTATTATTCGCTCATGTGCGTGATTGACTCTGGTTGGTGAACGGCCGCTACAGTATTCTAACTTTTGAAGGGACTATATATTTCGAGAGATCTGAATGCGCTCCACCGTAAAACTTAACTTTTTAGCTTGCATCACGGAATTACAGAACTGAAAATAGAGTCTACATCTACATCTACATCTACATTTATACTCCGCAAGCCACCCAACAGTGTGTGGCGGAGGGCACTTTACGTGCCACTGTCATTACCTCCCTTTCCTGTTCCAGTCGCGTATGGTTCGCGGGAAGAACGACTGTCTGAAAGCCTCCGTGCGCGCTCTAATCTCTCTAATTTTACATTCGTGATCTCCTCGGGAGGTATAAGTAGGGGGAAGCAATATATTCGATACCTCATCCAGAAACGCACCCTCTCGAAACCTGGCGAGCAAGCTACACCGCGATGCAGAGCGCCTCTCTTGCAGAGTCTGCCACTTGAGTTTGTTAAACATCTCCGTAACGCTATCACGGTTACCAAACAATCCTGTGACGAAACGCGCCGCTCTTATTTGGATCTTCTCTGTCTCCTCCGTCAACCCGATCTGGTACGGATCCCACAGTGATGAGCAATACTCCAGTATAGGTCGAACGAGTGTTTTGTAAGCCACCTCCTTTGTTGATGGACTACATTTTCTAAGGACTCTCCCAATGAATCTCAACCTGGTACCCGCCTTACCAACAATTAATTTTATATGATCATTCCACTTCAAATCGTTCCGCACGCATACTCCCAGATATTTTACAGAAGTAACTGCTACCAGTGTTTGTTCCGCTATCGTATAATCATACAATAAAGGATCCTTCTTTCTATGTATTCGCAATACATTACATTTGTCTATGTTAAGGGTCAGTTGCCATTCCCTGCACCAAGTGCCTATCCGCTGCAGATCTTCCTGCATTTCGCTACAATTTTCTAATGCTGCAACTTCTCTGTATACTACAGCATCATCCGCGAAAAGCCGCATGGAACTTCCGACACTATCTACTAGGTCATTTATATATATTGTGAAAAGCAATGGTCCCATAACACTCCCCTATGGCATGCCAGAGGTTACTTTAACAACATGCTGTGTTCTGTTTGCTAAAAACTCTTCAATCCAGCCACACAGCTAGTCTGATATTCCGTA
Organism: Schistocerca cancellata; assembly: GCF_023864275.1. Lineage (NCBI taxonomy): Eukaryota > Metazoa > Arthropoda > Insecta > Orthoptera > Acrididae > Schistocerca > Schistocerca cancellata. Next base: position 1,104,298,119 of record NC_064626.1, on the reverse strand, counting down.
GGCTCTTACTTTGTTTATCAGGTGACAGTGCGAAACTGTATCGAACGCCTTCCGGAAGTCAAGAAAAATAGCATCTGCATGGGAGCCTGTATCTAATATTTTCTGGGTCTCATGAACAAATAAAGCGAGTTGGATCTCACACGATCGCTGTTTCCGGAATCCATGTTGATTCCTACATATTAGATTCTGGGTTTCCAAAAACGACATGATACTCGAGCAAAAAACTCGAGTATGAGTTACTACTCTTCTACATCTACATCTTCATATATATTCGGCTAGCCACCAAGCGGTGTGTGGCGGAGGGTACTATTCGCGCCGAAGTCATATTTCTCCCGCTCTGTTCCTCCCGTAGTTCGCGCGAGGGAAAAACGACTGTCAGCGCCTCAGTACGAGCTCTAATTTCCCTTATCTTTGAATGCTGATCATTGGGCGATATGAAAGTTGGTAATAATATATGCTTTACATCCTCGGCGAAGATCGGATTTTGTAATTTAGTGAGCAGCCCTTTCCGTTTAGCGCGCAAGTGTGTGTTTGTATTTCATGTGTTTTATAAATTGTAGTGCTACACTCTGAATAATTTGAGCTGGCAAATATTTCATGTGTTGTGATTACGAAGTGGACTTAGCTTATTGCGCTTCTTGGATGACTGTTTAGCTTGAGGATTCTGCTACCATTCTTGTAACGCTCTTCGTTCAACTTTACTGCATTTAATAGGATTATTTCTGTTTGTATAATGCATAGTTATCGTACGATCACTTTCCGTTTATTTTAGGTTTACTTTCTTGAATAAACATTATTCAACATAATTCTCTGACATCTACACCCTCACTACTGAGTTTATAATAAAACCCTTTTTATTAATTACTTAATCATCTATTATTTTATATGTCTGTTTATTTTATTAATTCGCTATTTCAGCCAATATATAGACTGCTTGACTGCGGGATTACAGATTATTATTTGCAGCGAGTTAGCTGCTGGGCGTGAAACCAGACATGAGCAGATTGACCCTACGACATTATCGAGGTATTCCTTCTAAACAGAGCCGTACATAGCCCATTTACCTAAACTACTTGTAACCATAGGTAAAGTCTCCGTTAACTTGTTTGTATGGTATGCTGGTTAGAGAGAAACTACTTAACAGCAGAATACGGATAAGTAAAGATGCAATTGGTCTTTTCTCGTCGAGGATATGAATCTAGTCCCTTCAGAATTGGAATTGTAACTCTAACGTTTTACAATATTCTGTGACCCACATCCCAAATCTATTGCATGATAGGCAGTTTGTGTGGGTGCTCAGAGCATAAGATCTTGCAGCAGTTGCGTCTTTGGGAATCGCTAGCAATAATTGGTGTGGGGATGTCAGGTGCAGAACTTCAAGAAAGAAGAATTACGAAGAGGAGTGCGGAGTTCCAGATTGGAGCAGCTGCAGTAGAGAATTGGAGGGCAGCATGAGCAGCAATGGTGGTCACAGCAACGAGGGCCATCAGCAGTGACTTCGAGTTCATCAGCATTGGCAACAGCATCAGCATCGGCAACATCTACACTTTCGGCAGCAGATGTACAGCAATAGCAGCCAGAATAAGCAAATAACTTAAGTACATGTATCAATAATGTTAATATGTGTGAATCCACAGGGTCATCATCGGTGATGGACCTTCCAATGATTAAGCCATCACCTTGTTTGTGTGGATCAGAGAATGCTAGTGAGTCAGTTAGTCCTAAATCAGAATGTCATGTTGTTCATAGGGACAATATTAGCGGGGCAAATAGTACGAAATCAGAGCAAGGAGATGTAATTGAGGTTAACCCAGAAGCATGGTTAAAGGAAGTTGTGTCAAATTTGACCTCTAAAATGGGGGCAGTGCAATCTATTAAAGACACATTAAGTAAAAGAATGGAAAAGGGAAATTGTGGTCTGAGTTCAAATACTGAAAGTGTAAAGTCTGAGATGGAAAAAATTAAATCAGATACTGAAGGCGTGATTGGTACAAAATTAGTAGTTATAAAAGCAGATATGAGCAGAATTTCTGAGGAGATTGGCCTGGTTAACAACAAAGTTGAAGCAGTAGAAAAAGATTTCGGGGACAAGTAGCAAAAGAAATGGCTGCTGAGGCAAAACGCGTTTGAGGAACTGACCACTAAATCTGTTAACAATTTGTTGTGTAGAGTGGTAGAGTGTGAAAAAGAAATGGTGAAAAGTAGACAGCAATTGGAAGCGGGGATTAACTATGAAGCTGTGCAGCGTGAACAGCAGATTAAAAATGTACCGCAAAATTAAATTCTTTAGCAGCGAATCATGCTACTGATGCGATAGATGTTCCACGGGTTATTTCGGGTACGACAGAATTTTTTTGTTAATGACGGAAAATATTATCCAGGTGATTTTACTGCTGCGTGTAGAGACAGATTTGTGCGAAGAGTTTCAGAAGAGACATCTTGAGGGGAATAGACATTCAGGGGCGAAGTTAATGAGTGAATTGTTTCAGAATTTTTTCCTGAACAAATTTTGGAGTGAAACGAAGCAAACGCCACTTCAGAATGGTTTCCTAAACAAACTAAGTTTGAAGCACGGAAGTAGGTCAGTGTAGGATTTTTGTATGATTAACTGTCTAAGTTGATGCACATTAATTGTCCGCTGGGAGTTTTGACTGACGTAATGCCGCATAAGAGACGACTACCAGATTTTATACAACTGGATCTTGTCCACAGTCCGACAAATTCCATTGACGAATTTTAGGATTGATTGAGAAACTTGAAGAGAGGATAAAATTCAAACCATATAATGCAAGCAGTAGACAGGAAGATGGGTACTGGAATGGGAGCAATAATAATATCCAAAATAATCATAATGATCATAATGAAAATATTTATCACCATAATAATATTTCAAAGGGGAAATGGAAACTAGAACTTTCATAATGGAAATCACAACTGAGAATGGAGAATTCACGAAATCCAGTGCCGGAATGTGAGGTCGGGAATCAGAGATCTCTACATCTCAGGTAGGAGGTGGCGAAATAAACTGGCATTGAAAAGGACACGTTATTTTAAAAAATTTTGTGGGTGTCGAAATTTAGGAAAAGAACCCACAACTGTTGGCTATGGAGGTAGTAAGAAGTAAGAATAAAATGGGGAATAATTTTAAGAGGTACAATCATAAAGAGCGCGCAAGAAATATTGTAGAACGTGTAGAAAAATTTGATAAGGATGATATGAGTCCGAAAAACTTATTTTGTGCAGAGGAAATGAATGATGGAATGAATGCATGTTTCATGGAAATTTCTGTGGTTAGAAGAGAGGCTGAGGTGGATCTGAGTTCGGTGGAGGTAGAATGTATGATGAATTCTGATGAGGTACTTATCATTACCAAAAATTAAAGTTATGTAGATGAAAGTGCTATGGATGGTTTTGTGCCAGCCATGTATAAAGGCGACGTAGCTGTAGTATTTTCAGCTGTAGGTGAATTTGGTGGTGAATTGGCGGAAGTATGTGAAGATATTTCTGGAAGCGGTGTATTGGTAATTGTCAGCTGGGAGGAATTTTATTATGTATCGGCGGAAGTAGATGATTTATTGTTAAAGGCATCGAGTGACCAGCGCGGCAGAATGCCATGCAAAGGGGCCCGGTTTCGATTCTCGGCTGGGTCGGATATTTTCGCCGTTCAGGAACTGGGTGCTGTGTTGTCTTCATCATCATCTCACGCAAGTCACCGAAGTGGCGTCAGCTAATGCACCAGGCGACCGGTCTACCCGACGGGAGGCCCTCGCCACACGACATTTCATTTCATTGTTAAAGGGAGGTAAAAGTGATGTTTAGGTGCTGGAGTTGCGATGACTGAAGGGTTGATTTAGGTATCTCACAGGAAGGAAATAGTGCATTTATTTCTATTGCTGGAAGTGAACCGATGGCTCTTAATGAAAGCATGAATTATGAGCGAATGTGGAAGGATGAATCTGAAAGTAATGTATTAGGTGGTAGAGCAGAATGTAAAGTGTCGGAGAAATCTAAGAGTAGAGAGAATGTAATGGAGACAGTGGTAGATCCGAGGTTTTTAGAATACGAGTATAGTGTGAATTGTAATGTGGAGCAATGCAGCAGTGGCAATTTATATAGAGTTATTGCTGGTGATTTCTATAATGTATCAACGGACTTAATAGATGTTTTAAGAAATGAAGCTTATGAGTTATTCGCAAATATCAATGGATGATCGAATTCTTAAATGTTAATATAAACGTTTTACGTCAATTAGATCGTAATTTCTTCGAACTCATTATAAAGCTGAATGTGTGTTTGTACACGGACACATTATTTGCTGCAAGTAGCGTCTTCTACCTGGCAGGTAGTTGTTTACATAGCACGCTGTAAATTAGTTGACACATGAGGACTGTCGAAAATTACGTGGCGGTGTTCTCCTCCACACAACAGTAACGTAAGTGCGTGTCAATCCGCTCTTGACAGTAGACGTGCGGTCTGAAACTTCCATTATTAAAATTAATGCTTAACGATTGACGATTAATTTTCTGTAATACATCCCAAATGATCAGTACAGTCATGCAGGGATATGCACATTATTTGTGTAATACTTTCCTCTATGTTGGTTTGTTAGGCGTATTTTGCTATTCTATAAGGGTCTTTTTTACCTCCCACATCTTTGAGCATACCTGTATTCTGCTACCAGTTCTGTTTTCTGTCACCCCAAGTAGTAGTTGGTGTAGCTGACTGGAATTTCTATATGATTAGAAAAGTCGACCACGAGCCTCACAAAATAGTAAACGTGTCTTCATCTTAGTCATCAGCGTTTTGAGTCCCTCTGTATTTCATTTAGCTCTGTTATCAACACAGAGGCCTCCGGAGGAAGTTGCACTGATCACTGCGATGTATCTTTCCATCATAATACGCGTTGCCTCTCTGTTTGAAGTATTAATATAACATCCATCTGTATTTTGACAGTGCGTATGTTCCCATCCACTCAAAAATCTGATTTCAACATCATACAAGGTTTCATGTATGGTATACGGATGCAAATGTCTAAATCTGTTGTTGCATTCTTGTAATCTACCATTGAACAGTGATGGTGCGAAACCTTTGGAGGTCAGTGACACAGTTGCAAGGCATCATATGAGGGGTGTAGAGCTGAAGTGGTGTTAGTCGAAAAACATGATATTGAAAAAACGAGACTTCTGTACTTCTGTGAAATCAAATCTATAAGTAAAGTGAAGAGATATTTTACTGAAATTGTCAGATACAAAATGAACCAACACACCTGTTGGTAGCGAAATTATTGTGCTACTATGCACACATTATTTTGTAAATTGAAACATATTAAACAAACTGGTTTTACAATATTCCTCCTCTGAAGATGAAAGCTTTGGACAGCAAGCTGGCCGGCCGCTGTGGCTGAGCGGCTCTAGGCGCTTCAGTCCGGAACCGCGCTGCTGCTACGGTCGCAGGTTCGAATCCTGCCTCGGGCATGGATGTGTGTGATGTCCTTAGGTTAGTTAGGTTTAAGTAGTTCTAAGTCTAGGGGGCTGATGACCTCAGATGTTAAGTTCCATAGTGCTTAGAGCCATTTGAGCCATTTTTGACAGCACGCTGAAATAAAGCAACTAAATTACAGCTAGCATAACACATTACCTATCATAAATTGGTTCGTCACCATACTAATCTGTTTCTTCCTATGCACTTTCAGCGTCTACATGCTTGTTTTTCCCTGATCGTAGATACAATCACAGACAGGATTTTAAAGCAGACATGTTGACTTGGATAAATGAAAGCGAACAAAGACAATATATCAATCTTTTTTCTGAAATAATACTTGCCTTTTGTTGATACACGGTTTCTGCTGATCAGTAAGGGCAGGAGAACTCAGCTGACGACCCTGCCCTTTCTCTGAATTTATTGAGTAAAATTCAATGTCAAAGCTACGTGTCTCTTTCAGTTTAATGGTAAATGGCGCCCCTCTCTCATATCGTAACCACTTAATTTCGAAGCAGTGTACGTCTTTTACATCAAAAGTGATTTCTCGCGTTGTTACACAATTTTCGAAGGTTTCAGTCGACAAGAAATCTGTGTTGCATCACATTCACTTGGAATGAATTTCTTTTAGCTTATGTCACTGTGTCTAATCAGTCATCAAAGGAACAAATTTCACTTTGAAGGTGCTAATGTCAAAATTTAGTGCGACAAATATTCAATATGGCGTCAGCTGGGAGTACTTGTACGGACTTTGGTGTTGTCATTCAGGATATGGCATTAGAACTGAGACAAGAATCCAGTAAGAAGGTGAGATAGCATAAATGTTGCATTTGGTATTGGGTGTTATGCATAAATAACATAGTGGCATCAAACAAACTTACACGTAATGGACATAGCACTCGTGAACAAAGAGTGAATCACTTTCAAGTAACAACAGCCAATTTCTGTGACCTGAACTGTATTAAAACATCCGGTAGTCACATTGGACATACGGTCCTGCGCTGAGTGAAGCTAAAAACGACGCTTCTGTATTACAAATTTGGCGATTATTTGTCATCTTTCCAATGTTTCTACACTTTCTCAAAAGTACAATTTCAGAGTTCTTGTCTGGTTTGTTGGATGCTATCTACGATACACTAAAGACTCATCTAAGCGCTAATATTTTCACTCCTACACCTCATTTAAGTTAAATAAGACGAAATACTGAAGTTATTCTACACCGAATTTCGAAATTGTGCTACGTGCAGGTGCACTAAAAGACAGTGTAATGTAGTTAGAGATTTCCTATATTAAAAGCTACACTGAAGGGGAAATTACGCTGCCACCAGAAATCTTGTTACTTTCTTTCTCAAATTCACTTCGCATTCACTCAAGAGATTTGCAGTTGACATACATACTACATAAATTAATCTTTATGTGCATATGGTGGTATCTGTTGCCGATATCACCAGCGACCGCCAGTATCCACACAAAAGGACAATGAACAAGTGTTTCTCTTTGGAAAGTTTTGTCCTTTTTGTCGTGTTGCCTGTTGTTTTCATGACTCATACTACGGTGTAAAGTGTACTCTGATTACAGCGCTTGTACAAGAAATAATTAAATGTTAAAGTGTATAGTCTGTGGCTCCAATACTCTAATGTCATTTGTGCTCACCACCACCCGAATTTCTACATTGGTGCCCCATGACAACAGTTTGCTTTGTGCGAACTCAATGCACAGGCCATGCAGTTTATCTCCAACACAATGGATACAAGCTATTAGCAGCCTTTCGCTTGGACTGCATGTCCCAAGGATTGCATAGTACACCGAACTGTATAGAACCACTTAAGTCCGAAAATTTTGGGTGTAAGTGACTATCATCTGCTTCTCATGTGTATGCTTGTATGAGCTGATACCACGTGACAACATCCAGTCCAACATTCCACTGACTTGATTGATTGTTCTTCTATGGAAGAACGTCAGATGTTTATATCTACTTGTGATGCAGTATCTGCAATAGATACTAGTGTACGAGAGCAGTGCCTTACTTCGTGGCATATGCTATCGCGATGGACATTCAAATGACGGATCCATCTTTAACCATCAGTGGAGCTCAGCCAGCTGAGCCACACTGGAATATTTCTGGGATTGCTACCACGTCACGGCCGATTGACGGAGCTCTGCTCTCTGATATCCCCGGGTCAACAATGTTGGTGCCTTACAGACACTTCCCCAATAATTATGCTATACAATGCACACCTCTAAAGCTTCCATAGTTCTCATCAGATCAACCACGTGTTTGGATTGTGATTTTCACAGCAGTGCTCACTATTAACAAAATTTTCAATGATTCTGCAAGGTAAACCTCTTTGCTGTACCACAAAAATGGACATACAGCTACCATAAGTGATTTCATTCTCTCACCACCACTTTTCGATAGGAATGAAGCAGCCAAGGCTGCATTGTTTCAAAGACTTCTTAGGTCACCCGAACAGCAAATCCAACAGGCTATGTACTTTGAACAGTTGAACGCTAGGATGCCGTCGCAGCTTTAGCGCCACTTACAAACGTTGGTGGACTCTACATTAATGCCTAACTTTACACTGTGCTAAATATGTGCAAACAAAATGAAGTTCAAACATTTTTGATATGCAACGAAGGACTGTCACAAGAAATTAAGTTACGTTTATTAGATTGTATTTTCGTGTTGCAAGATGGCCACACTGCATACCCACCGTCCACCAACAGCACTTACACTTGGCAACCATTTGTGTGTTGATGTGGCTGATAACTAACTAGCACACACGATTACTTCTGATGCTTGACAACAATCCATGCACAAGCAGTAGCAGCAATCTCGTCCTTCACTACAACAGGCACTACCTGGACAGTACCAGGCACCTTCAAAAACGCCTGACACTACCAATATAGGTCATTGTTCTCTGGCAACTGGGATATAATGCACCCAACTGACAACAAACTGCCAGGCACCTCCCAACTCTCGGAGTATCGTCAGTGGCCAACACATCGCACGCAGATGTTGGTTTCATGCACTCTTCAGCACGCTGTGCACAGGTGCGTTTCTCCTTTGGAACACCGAAGTGCCACTTGCAATCATCACTAGGTGTCAGAGGTACGACGCTACTAAATCACACTGTCGAACATCCAGTTGAACCAAACGAGTTTGGTTCCTCTATCTGCCATCAGCAGTGGCCAACTCTATTTGCATGACCAGAATACCAACCAGCATTTCATGGTAAGTTCTGGCTCCAAACGCAGCACTTTTGCGGTCCCTTCTGCTATTCAACCAATGACAAATATTTCGCCTCACCTCAAGGTGGTGAACGGATTGACTGTTACGACATACGGTACCACTGTAAATAACATTGGTTTTGGAAATGGACAGAGCCTCAAGTGCTCCTTCGTACCGTCGGACATGAACTAACGGCTGTTGGCAGCGGATTTCCTTCGTCACTTTCATTTGTGTCCAGATATGCGAAACACAGCACTCTTTTGTCAAAGGTCTGATGTTTGCATCCAGGGCACTTTCGGAAGACCTCTGACTCAGTCTGTCCCACAGCTCATTGACAAGTACAGTACATGTGAAACTTCCTGGCAGATTAAAACTGTGTACAAGCTGTAGATTTGAACTCAGGACCTTCGCCTTTTGCGACAAATGTTCTACCTAATGAGCTACCCGTCATCACAGCTTTACTTCCACCAGTACCGCGCCTCCTACCTTCCAAACTTCACAGAAGCTCTCCTGTGAAACTTCAATAGACTAGCACTTCTTGGAAGAAAGGATACTGTGGAGACATGGCTTAGACACAGCCTAGGAGATGTTTCCACTCCGCTGCAGAGTGCAAATATCATTCTAGAAACATCTCCCATGCTGTGGGTAAGTCATGTATCCCTCATATCCTTCCTTCCAGGAGTGCTAGTCTTGCAAGTTTCACAGGAGAGCTTACATGAATTTTGGACGGTAGGAGGTGAGGTAATCGCGGAAGTGAAGCTATGAGGACGGGTCGTGAGTCGCGCTTGGGTAGCTCCGTCAGTAGAGTACTTGCCCGTGAAAGGCAAAGGTCCCATTTTCGAGTTTTGGGATGGCACACAATTTTTATGTGCCAGGATGTTTCATATCAGCGCACACTCTGCTGCATAGTGAAAATTTCATACTAGTGCAGATGCCTTAGCAGTTACACTTGTCACTCAAAGAGCAACTAGAAACAACCAATAAATTGTGCTGTGCCGCCTGAGAAGAACATCTCACGTTACAAGAAGACAATTCATCATTACGGGCGTCACCACCCAAACCATGCACTCAACTAGTAGACGCCAAATGTCAGCTTCTACCATTGTTACCTCCACCTGCCACCAACGTGGAGAGCCTAGCTTCACAGGGCTTCAACCTCATGAATATTCAACGTAACATGGGGAACATTCACATCTGAGTACAGAACAGTAACAGGGATTTTTATGCTGTACCTCAATGGGCGGTATTGTTCTCTTACGTAAAAAAACTGCTCTGTTGCAGTAGCCTAACTGAATGAGCCTTATGTAAACAAACTGTTCACTTGGGTGCACGTTTTGTGTATTTGGGGCATACTTAATAGGCAATAACTATCGTGATAATTATCGTAATTTAAGGGCAAGAAGTCGGCCTAATGGGTTCATGATTACTTCGGTGTTTAATGCTATTGGCTTAGAGTGATACTGGCCACGCCTTCACCACCACTCCACTCCTCCCAGCATCTTGGGACTATCATTCTTAATGCGGGTATCACTGGAGTGGCAGCAGCAGCAGCATTGGTAAATTCAGGTGATATTGCAATTTCAAGCATAACATAGCACTAAGCGGTATTGGCCTAGTTTTCACAAATATTCAGCACCAACAATATTTTCTGCAACATATGACGCTATTTATGGTTTTATTGCTAATTTTTAAGAAGATACACTTTTCATTGCTATTTTACTGAGTTCCCCCATTTCTAAGAAGATAAACGCAAATACGGGTTTCGCTGCTATTACACCTCACTTTTTAGGGAGATAAACATGAGTACTGGTTTCGTGACTAATTATCCACTTCCCCCAGTTGACCTTGAAAAGTAGTCGAAACTAGGTAGTTGAAAGTGTAGCGACGCCCTTATCTTGCCTGTATGAGGAATCGTGATTTTTTAATGTCGAAACAAAGAACTGACAGACAATAGCACCGTTCTGTCAACATATCCAGTCTTCCATGGGGTTAAAAAAACATTAGTTCATCTATCAGCAGAGTACTTTTGTTAAGGCCTGTGCTACACAGTTCCATATAATCCGGTAATATGTGTTTGTGACATGTCGACCCCACTAAGCTAGTAATGACTAGATTCTATATTTAGGTGTATTGCAGGAAGAAAAATAAAATCTGAATTTTGCCTATGGCCATGTGTCTTATTACTCTAGCAAAAAGTATTACAGAACTGATGTAATCGGAACTGGTGAAAGGTGCTTGGTTTTTTAATGTACATACTGTATGTTGGACAGAAGACGATGTAATTTATCAGTACTTTAATAGGGGAGAGTATACGCATTCTAGAGACATTGTACCATTTCCCGCAGGCAGGAGCAGGAGGCATATTAGCAGAAATTGGTATGGATGCAGTGCCAAAATAAGAAATCTATCTAAACCAGAACTGTTTGACGTTGAAACCGACCATCAACCGGTGCTATTGCAATGGCCTTCTACAGATGACTACTAGCTTATGGATCCGGATAAAACGCGAGACTTTTAAACAGAATGGAAATTTGCGACTACCTAACGTCTGGCAGAAACGTTTACGTCTTTCTCCGCTAAAAAATACCTGGATTATAACTATAGAAATGGACTGTTTGAGTTTGATCCTGTCTAGATGCTTGCCATATCGTGATACACTTCAAAAATCGGTAGGGGGTGTATGTGGTGTGGAAGTTGTAATGGAATATTTGTGGCAGGGAGTGCCCTACAGGGCATCACTGTACTTTCTCTCCCGACAGACATTTGGATGTTTTGTTACACACATTCTGATTCCACTGCTCCATTGGATGGCTGGTTATTTTCTTCGTAGACAGATTAACATTTCGAAATCAGGAGGAAATCTATATGCACATACCTGGCATGGAAGACTATAGTTTTAATGGAACATTTGTTAATGGTGGGAGGGAGTACCACACACAGCATCATTGTACTTAAATAGTCCTATGTTACAAAAACATCTGATTCCATTGTTCCACTGGAAGAATGGGTATTGTGTTCATAAGCAAATTACATTTGGAAATCAGATGGGATTCTATATGCTGTAGAAAACTGTGGGAATGAGCGGATAACTGTCCATTTGCGATAAGCAAATGAAATTTCATAAATCAGTATGAAATGTACATGGTGTGGAAGACTGTAGTTTTAATGTAGCATTGCTTAATCGTGTGAGGGATTTCCCTCTTCCCCCCTCTCCCTCTGCCCCCATACATACACATGCACGTCATTATTCTACTTAAATAGAACCGACAGACATTTGGAAACTATGCAACAGTATTTCACAAATCATTGTTTTTTTTGTATGCTTTGAATTCGACATTTATTGCATCCAGTACCTTTTGGAATAGGTGTATCATCTTGCATTGAACTTTCGTTGATCTTAGAAAGACTGAGTTACCGAAATCACGAACAGAGCACGTCTCCATCTCAGTGCTCCCACTACCTTAAGCAAGACAAATATAAATCTACTCTCACTCCACTGCGGCACACATACCACTTCATGCAGACCTTGTATGTGCACAATACTTTGATGCACTAGAAATACGCTCTGTGATGCCTCTCGAGCTGTTAATTTTAGCGTATCAACAGCAAACACAATGAGTATTGATGCACTAACACTGCTGCTGTCGAAAACAGGAATGCGAGACAGAATGTGCCGTATTTAGCAGTCAACTGCCGCTCGATGTATGTCAGTTTGCCGCACAGCTTCCCTCCCTCTATTTGAACGAGTCTCCCACCTTCATATCACACCATACATTCTCAATGTCCGCTATAACTCTGAGGTCATTGTCAGCTGATATTCCGCTATTAACATGCACAGACCTGTTTGTGGTTAAATCGTACGTACTGGTGAACGGTAACATCGATTTGACAGCTCAATACTACATAGTCGTTGTCTACCTGTCATGTGATTCCACATCTGTTCGTGCAGCATTTGAATACTGCTGGGATCATCTGCGTTGGCGTCCTCCATTGACTATGTAATGGAAAAATATCTCTGTGAAAGAAGATGTATTCCCTCTCCCACTTCCCAGAAGCATGGAGTGGATTAGAGTATTTATGGAGATATACAGACAATCATTTTTTACTCAATCAGTGGATGACAGTAGGATGGAAGGATAATACTGGTACGATACTCCATCCACCATGCACTGTCAGCGGTTTGCGTTGTATTTGTTTTTAATTTAGATTGCTCGCAGGTGATGGAGTTGTCTACAAGCAGGCACGAAGACATGTGGTCGGACTGGTAGCTGACCTGAATGTATCTAAATCCACTGGACATTAATAGGCCTAAAAATCCCGTACAGCATCATTTGAAGAATTAACTGCAGTAAATGCCAAGCACTGAGTAGCTGGAGCGAGCTGCAGCAGAATGGATATCTCAGGTTCATATTCGTTTGCTGGAATCTTAAGGGAAGTAGCCCACACACTAAGCACTGAGAGGTCAAGTTATGCGTGGCAGGGGAACATCTGTAAATCGTGTACGCATGACGCCTAAATAACATTACAACTTAGACCTACGTGTGAGTACTGGTGGGTTTGTTTCTAATAAATAAATAAAATGAGTCCAACTACACATATCTGCACTACCACCTACTCTAGCTGGAATATGATATCATGGTCAGTTGACTCTCGAAATATCACATGGGGGGGGGGGGGGACAAATAATGAACACTGCTGTGAGTAAACCATAGATCTATCACTAACCTTATAGTAGCTCTAATTGTGCACGTTTGTGCGAAGCAGCTGCACCAGCGTAAATGGTTCAATGGAGAGTGTGTGTGTGTGTGTTCGAAACGTTGTGACACTATCAGAATCGCATTATCTTGGTATATCCCATTTGAAAAAAAAGGCGATGTATTAGGACTTATACAGGCATATACACAGGTATGGAGACAACCGTTTTTACTCAATCATTACGCATGTGAATGGTAAAGGACGGAAGAAATTGATAATACTGCTACAACATAGTCCACATGGTGCAATGGTTTGCGGAATAGGTTCTTAGATGTCGGCGCTTATCTATTGGATGGCTGTGACACTGGTAGTCTATAGCGATTTGCAGAGTGTTGAGGATTTTGGGCGCTGAAGCTGAAAGTAGATAAATATAACTATTGAATCTAAAATAGCCGAAGAGACCTGCTACTGTTATATTACGTCATCGACCACAAATCCCTGGAAACAGTACCAATAGTGATATTTCTGATGTAAGCATCTGCATGGTAATGAATTTCGTCCTGTATGGTTTAGTGTGCTATTCTTCCTCGTGATAGCTCTCTACATAGCCACTGACAGGTAGGGGCTAGACAACCTTCTAAGTAATCGATCAGTGCTGTAGCAACGTGATGGGATCTCAAGAGAATTAGCAGGGCTCTGTGACCTGGCTGAGGACGTCTAGAGCCAGTCTTACCGGCCAAAATCAGGTAGATGCAAATGCCATACATCGAAGATGGGAAGATCTGTGAGTGGTGAAAATATGATATGGGGGAGGGCTGGTAAGCTGTACTCCGACAAAAGGGAGACTTCGAGACGATCTCTCTACCGCTTCTTCTATGTTTTATTAGCAAATGTATTACTTCCTCCCACATACGTCTTGCAAAGTGACTGCAATCAAGAAATTAGGGGCTAATACAAAGGCGTCCACCAGCAGACATTCAGCAGCATAAATTCTTTTTATTTTCTCTCGATAAATATGTTAGCGTGGGATAGGAACGGCAAAATCGATAATAGTACTGCAGATTATCTCTTTAGATGTGGGCTCTTACCTATTGGAGGACTGTGACACTGGTAGATTACAGCAATTTGCACAGAATTCATGATTTGTGGAAGTTGGGGTTGAATGTACACTAGTGGCCATTAAAATTGCTACACCAAGAAGAAATGCAGATGACAAACGGGTATTCATTGGACAAATATATTATACTAGAACTGACATGTCATTACATTTTCACTCTGTTTGGGTGCAGAGATCCTGAGAAATCAGTACCCAGAACAACCACCTCTGGCCGTAATAACGGCCTTGATACGCCTGGATGGCGTGTACAGGCACAGTTGCCCATGCAGCTTCAACACGATACCACAGTTCATCAAGTGTAGTGACTGGCGTATTGTGACGAGTCAGATACTCGGCCACCATTGACCAGACGTTTTCAATTGGTGAGAGATGTGGAGAATGTGCTGGCCAGGGCAGCAGTCGAACATTTTCTGTATCCAGAAAGGCCCGTACAGGATCTGTAACATGCGGTCGTGCATTATCCTGCTGAAATGTAGGGTTTCGCAGGGATCGAATGTAGGGTAGAGCCACTGGTCGTAACACATCTGAAATGTAACGTCCACTGTTCAAAGTGCCGTCAATGCGAACAAGAGGTGACTGACCAATGGCACCCCATACCATCACTCCGGGTGATACTCCAGTATAGCGATGACGAATGTTGTTGTTGTTGTTGTGGTCTTCAGTCCTGAGACTGGTTTGATGCAGCTCTCCATGCTACTCTATCCTGTGCAAGCTTCTTCATCTCCCAGTATCTACTGCAACCTACATCCTTCTGAATCTGCTTAGTGTATTCATCTCTTGGTCTCCCTCTACGATTTTTACCCTCCACACTGCCCTCCAATGCTAAATTTGTGATCCCTTGATGCCTCAAAACATGTCCTACCAACCGATCCCTTCTTCTAGTCAAGTTGTCCCACAAACTTCTCTTCTCCCCAATCCTATTCAATACCTCCTCATTAGTTACGTGATCTACCCACCTTATCTTCAGCATTCTTCTGTAGCACCACATTTCGAAAGCTTCTATTCTCTTCTTGTCCAAACTAGTTATCGTCCATGTTTCACTTCCATACATGGCTACACTCCATACAAATACTTTCAGAAACGATATCCTGACACTTAAATCTATACTCGATGTTAACAAATTCCTCTTCTTCAGAAACGCTTTCCTTGCCATTGCCAGTCTACATTTTATATCCTCTCTACTTCGACCATCATCAGTTATTTTACTCCCTAAATAGCAAAACTCCTTTACTACTTTAAGTGTCTCATTTCCTAATCTAATTCCCTCAGCACCACCCGACTTAATTTGACTACATTCCATTATCCTCGTTTTGCTTTTGTTGATGTTCATCTTATATCCTCCTTTCAAGACACTGTCCATTCCGTTCAACTGCTCTTCCAAGTCCTTTGCTGTCTCTGACAGAATTACAATGTAGTGACTGACCTCAAAGTTTTTACTTCTTCTCCATGAATTTTAATACCTACTCCGAATTTTTCTTTTGTTTCCTTTACTGTTTGCTCAATATACAGATTGAATAACATCGGGGAGAGGCTACAACCCTGTCTTACTCCTTTCCCAACCACTGCTTCCCTTTCATGCCCCTCGACTCTTATAACTGCCATCTGGTTTCTGTACAAACTGTAAATAGCCTTTCGCTCCCTGTATTTTACCCCTGCCACCTTCAGAATTTGAAAGAGAGTATTCCAGTTAACATTGTCAAAAGCTTTCTCTAAGTCTACAAATGCTAGAAACGTAGGTTTGCCTTTTCTTAATCTTTCTTCTAAGATAAGTCGTAAGGTCAGTATTGCCTCACGTGTTCCAACATTTCTACGGAATCCAAACTGATCTTCCCCGAGGTCGGCTTCTACCAGTTTTTCCATTCGTCTGTAAAGAATTTGTGTTAGTATTTTGCAGCTGTGACTTATTAAACTGATAGTTCGGTAATTTTCACATCTGTCAACACCTGCTTTCTTTGGGATTGGAATTATTATATTCTTCTTGAAGTCTGAGGGTATTTCGCCTGTCTCATACATCGTGCTCACCAGATGGTAGAGTTTTGTCATGACTGGCTCTCCCGAGGCCATCAGTAGTTCAAATGGAATGTTGTCTACTCCCGGGGCCTTGTTTCGACTCAGGTGTTTCAGTGCTCTGTCAAACTCTTCACGCAGTATCTTATCTCCCATTTCGTCTTCATCTACATCCTCTTCCATTTCCATAATATTGTCCTCAAGTACATCGCCCTTGTATAAACCCTCTATATACTCCTTCCACCTTTCTGCCTTCCCTTCTTTGCTTAGAACTGGGTTGCCATCTGAGCTCTTGATAATCATACAAGTGGTTCTCTTCTCTCCAAAGGTCTCTTTAATTTTCCTGTAGGCAGTATCTATCTTACCCCTAGTGATACAAGCCTCTACATCCTTACATTTGTCCTCTAGCCATCCCTGCTTAGCCATTTTGCACTTCCTGTCGATATGATTTTTAAGTCGTTTGTATTCCTTTTTGCCTGCTTCATTTACTGCATTTTTATATTTTCTCCTTTCATCAGTTAAATTCAATATTTCTTCTGTTACCCAAGGATTTCTATTAGCCCTCGTCTTTTTACCTACTTGATCCTCTGCTGCCTTCACTACTTCATCCCTCAGAGCTACCCATTCTTCTTCTACTATATTTCTTTCCCCCATTCCTGTCAATTGTTCCCTAATGCTCTCCCTGAATATCTCTACAACCTCTGGTTCTTTCAGTTTATCCAGGTCCCATCTCCTTAAATTCCCACCTTTTTGCAGTTTCTTCAGTTTCAATCTGCAGTTCATAACCAATAGATTGTGGTCAGAATCCACATCTGCCCCAGGAAATGTCTTACAATTTAAAACCTGGTTCCTAAATCTCTGTCTTACCATTATATAATCTATCTGATACCTTTTAGTATCTCCAGGATTCTTCCAGGTATACAACCTTCTTTTATGATTCTTGAACCAAGTGTTGGCTATGATTAAGTTATGCTCTGTGCAAAATTCTACAAGGCGGCTTCCTCTTTCATTTCTTAGCCCCAATCCATATTCACCTACTATGTTTCCTTCTCTCCCTTTTCCTACTGACGAATTCCAGTCACCCATGACTATTAAATTTTCGTCTCCCTTCACTACCTGAATAATTTCTTTTATCTCGTCGTACATTTCATCTATTTCTTCATCATCTGCAGAGGTAGTTGGCATATAAACTTGTACTACTGTAGTAGGCATGGGCTTTGTGTCTATCTTGGCCACAATAATGCGTTCACTATGCTGTTTGTAGTAGCTAACCCGCACTCCTATTTTTTTATTCATTATTAAACCTACTCCTGCATTACCCCTATTTGATTTTGTATTTATAACCCTGTAATCACCTGACGAATACACGCTTCCAATGCGCGTTCACCGCAATGTCGCCAAACACGGATGCAACCGTGATGCTGTAAACAGAACCTTGATTCATCCGAAAAAATGACGTTTTGCCATTCGTGCACCCAGGTTCGTCGATGAGTAGTACACCATCGCTGGCGCTCCTGTCTGTGATGCAGCGTCAAGGGTAACTGCAGCCATGCTCTCCGAGCTGATAGTCCATGCTGCTGCAAACGTCGTCGATCTGTTCGTGCAGATGGTTGTTGTCTTGCAAACGTCCCCATCTGTTGACTCAGGGATCGAGACGTGGCTGCACGATCCGTTACAGCCATGCGGATAAGATGCCTGTCATCTCGACTGCTAGTGATACGAGGCCGTTGGGATCCAGCACGGCGTTCCGTATTACCCTCCTGAAGCCACAAAATCCATATTCTGCTAACAGTCATTGGATCTCGGCCAACGCGAGCAGCAATGTCTCGATACGATAAACCGCAATCGCGATAGGCTACAATCTGACCTTTATCAAAGTCGGAAACGTGATGGCACGCATTTCCCCTTCTTACACGAGGCATCACAACAACGTTTCACCAGGCAACGCCGGTCAACTGCTGTTTGTGTATGAGAAATCGGTTGGAAACTTTCCTCATGTCAGCACGTTGTGGGTGTCGCCACCGGCGCCAACCTTGTGTGAATGCTCTGAAAAGCGAATCATTTGCATATCACAGCATCTTCTTCCTGTCGGTTAAATTTCGCGTCTGTAGCACGTCATCTGCGTGGTGTAGCAATTTTAATGGCCAGTAGTGTAAATAAATGTAGCTATTGAATCTAAATGGTCAAACATACCTGCTACAGTTCCATTACGCCATTGACCACAACTCACTAGCAGCAGCACCAATCTTAAAATAATTGGAGATAAGCAATCACACGATAGTGAATTTCTTCCTGTAGGTTAGTGTGCTATTTTTCTCTCTGTGACCGCTCTCTGCCTAGTCAGTGATGAGTGGAGGACTAGGCCGCCTTTCAGTTAATGGAACAGTGCTGTCGCAACGAGATGGGACTACGAGATCGAAGACTGCAAGATTCGTCAATGGTGAGAATGTGTGTGTGTGTGTGTGTGTGTGTGTGTGTGTGTGTGTGTGTGTGGTGTGTGTGTGTGTGGGGGGGGGGGGGGGGGTAAGCGATATTGTAACTGTTGTGAGCAAACATATTACTCGCTCCCACATATGTCTGACATAATGACTGCAGTGAGAAAATTAGCGGCTAATACGAAGGTTTTTACCGAGACACAGTCAGCAGCAGAAATTATGTCTGTTGTTTTCTCGATCAATAAGGAACCACATTCTTCCATGAGTTCTGTGTGCCTATAAATCCACCTATCCTCTACATCATCACCAGAAGCATTAACAGCTGTAAACCAAAATTGCAATGACAGGTACTTGACTCTGAACGTATCGTAACTTACTGCCTATAAAGACAGGGAAATCCACTACTGTTCGGTTACAATATTGATGTAGAAGCAAAGCTCATTTGGTTTTTGATCTGGGGGAGCTGTTACTCCACTCCCACCGTTAACAAATGATTCATTAAATATTACACCTTTCATGACATAAATTTCAAAATCAGTATAATTTGAGTTGGGAAATGTATTTTGTAACCCATGTTAATACCCACTAATAACTATTTGGATACTTTTGATAGGATAGTGTTATGGATAAGTGCGTTGATTGCATCAGCATATATTGGAGTTCCATCTACTCGGAGGCTGCTGCCATATCCATTTACAAATATGACCCGAAGCTTATATTTTTACTTGCTAAAATAAATCAGGGTAATCAAGCAAATCGTTCGCTGAATAGTGTGCAGTTCTACGTACGGAAAGATCGTCATCTCTGGGACTCTCAACAATTTTGCGAAAATGTAAATATGATTCACCCTTCTTTGAAAAACATTTTTTAGATGTCATTCATCAGCCCTATCTGGTAATGATTCTGTACTGTGCAGAACAGAGGTGAAGAAGTGTGGTGTATTGCAATCTTTTTTGTATATGTTTACTTTATCTACCGAGTATTGTGGGAATAAAACAGTCTTCACCCTGTCCTTGCACGTACTGTAATCATATTGTTGCATCTCAGTTTCTGTGTATTTGGAATATAAAAGGCGTTAAGCAGTATCGAAATATTACTGTTACAGGTGGTATTGTGGTATTGTGCTACAATGGCTTAAAAAAATACGAAGCATTTACAGCACATCGCAGATCACACACACATGTCTCAAACTTGTCTGCCACGAATTTTCTTTCTCTTTTTGTAGTACGGAGTATGGTTTTACCAGCAGACGGATATTGTATTAATGTATGCTAGTAAGTGTCAAGATATTGCCGATCACATGTAGCTTGGTAATTCTTTCTTCAGTTCGTTTAAAGAAATATTCCCACTGGACTCTGCAACCAGCCTGTAGGGACCCCTCTGTGTGGGCGGTGGGCGTGTGTGGAGAGTGTGGCAGAGGGGGGGGGGGGGCTTCTTACAGAGTACAGAGGCCCATGGTCGCAGGCATTGACCTGCAC
This sequence comes from Schistocerca cancellata, assembly GCF_023864275.1. Classification (NCBI taxonomy): domain Eukaryota; kingdom Metazoa; phylum Arthropoda; class Insecta; order Orthoptera; family Acrididae; genus Schistocerca; species Schistocerca cancellata. Next base: position 1,104,277,677 of record NC_064626.1, on the reverse strand, counting down.
TTGCGTCTAGCGGTGGATGGGCGGATTTTTTAGATATCTCTTATCACAGAGCTGAGCATTGCCTGAGGCACTGAGCTATAAGGAGCACATCATGGTAGTACCCTTTCAGTGTGCTTGGGAGACACTACCCTGTGTGGTGTTTGTGTAAACATAGACTACGAATTATACTCATACTATTCTGGCAGTCCGTGTCACTAAACTGCAGAGCAATGGTGAGAGCGGGAGGTGACTATCTGCTAGGCACTTGTGAACAGGCATAGGCACGCTCTCTCCCAGCCTAATGTGGAGTTCGCGAATGCATATACCCTTCTCTGTAAAAGCCTCTTCTCGAAAAATCGGTAAAATTATCCCAAAACTGGAAATAACTTCTTACTCTGAGATGTCTGCTGGAAATGTATGGAGGTCTTTACAAACCCATATTTGGGCGTGTTCTCATTTTAAAAAACCAGTTTAAAAAATATCCATGAAAGCAGTATTTAAGGGTGTCTTCTTAAAAAAATCGGTGCAGTTAGTCATGAAACCAGTATTTACGTGTATCGTCCGAAAAAGTGGGGGAAAATAGCAGCGAAATTCATATTTACAGGTATCTTCTTAAAAATTAGCAATTAAAAGTGTACATAATGTTGTATGCTGCGCAAAAGAGTACGGGTGCTGAACATTTGTGAAAACTATGCCAATACCGCTGGTTGCTATGCTAAGCTCGAAATTTGCAATATTACCAGAATTTATTGATGCTGCTGCTGCTGCTGCTGTTGCCGCTGCTGCTCCAGTGAGATCCACTTTAACAGAATGACAGTTTCTGGATGCTGGTAGAGGTGGAGTCAGTGGTGGGTATGGGACCAGTAGCAGCACAGTGGAGGCAGTGGGATGGGAAGACATCTTTTTTGGGCTGTAAATTAACAGGATTAAAAATGACAGTTATCACTTTAAGCTAAAGGCATTGAACATCTGAGAAAACATAAATTCACTAAGTCACCATCTTTCCCATAAATTATGGTAATTATCATGACAGTTACTACCCATTAATTATGGCCTAAATAAAAACAAAACATGTGCCTAAGTGAGCAGTCTGTTTACATAAAAGTCATTACGTTAGCCTAGCACAACTGACAGTTTGCTTACTTAAGAGAACAATGTCCCTCATTGAGGTAGAGTGCACAAACCATCGTTACACAGAACATCACACACAACCCTAGGGATTATGTGTATGTCCACCTCGACAAATTACTGATCCAGGCTTTTCTGAATTTGAAATTGATAGACAATTGTAACAACACAAAGACATGCTGCTTCTGGAGAGACGCTGTGAACACCATTCAACATTGCATAAAGCTGTTAGAATGATCGTGAACTACTTTGCCTTCCTAGTGAAGCTACCTCCTTTCTGCACCTACAAATCGCATACGGGCTAGTGACAGTGCAGTATGTAACAGTTGTAACAACCGAATCATGAAAGGCTACCATAAAAAGAGAAAAACCATCGAAGTATGAACATTAGCTGTAAGCTTTGTAACTTCGGTAGAGACGTACAGTGCAAGGTGCTTTCGTCAGTCCATTGAAAGGTCGTACGCATAAAGAAAATGCTGATTTCATCCTCACTGATTGTGAATTGGAGGTAGGTAAAAAGCTATGAGTCACGTCCCATCCGTAACCAAACTGCCCCAATTGCTGTATGTGAAGGCCCTCAGACGTCAAGCAAGGCAGAGTTCGTAAGTTCAAGAGACCAGCGATTAGAAGAGTTCCAGCTTTGGATGGCCAACAACCTACAGTGGTTCCTATGTGAATGGGCATTGTCTTAAATTAAACTTGTACACTAAGAAGAACTTGCAAGCAAAACCTCTGGACTGGGGATGTTGTTTCCCATTATACGTTTGTTTACATGTACCTATGTCTGTACGTCACTCTCATTGTGTTGAGTACTTGAACCTAAGGATTCGATTAGAGAACAGACTTTTGTACTTCCATGGTTCTTGATCTGTAGTACCAGACATTATTGTATATTCCTAAATCTTAACAAAGATATAGTCTGGGATGGCCATTTGTTTTGGTAGTTAACTGCAGAATCTAGTAAAGGTTATCTACGTTTCACACTTACTGAAATTATAAACTGGTGTCTGTGCTCTTCTGCATGTTCATTACAAACACATGAGGAAGCAACAAGTAACAGACCAGTAAGTCAACTAAGAGTCTCATTTCGCACCATCACCATATCCGCCTTAACACCCGAATTTTTCTGTACTATCTCCAACCACAATCTCAGCTAAACACCAGAGTCTTTCTGTACTGTCTCCAACCACAGAGACCTGAAAAATATCAGCTTGATCCATTTGCCATTTCACTCCTGGGCACAGCCACTTGTGTTCCAAGAAATGGATGACTTAAACCCTGCGTCACCTCTGATCTGAGCCTGAGCTTCTAATTAAGTATGGTGGGCCCACATCAGCTTGCAACGTACAAAACTAGTGTTGGAAGTGGGATCCAGCTTCTCGGCTGAGTAATTTTACTAAGAAGTAAGATGCCTAAAGTATGAAAGATATGATTTAGGAGAAATCGCAAGCCCCGTCTCAGAACGAATTGGTTTGAGCTTTCTAGGTAGATCAGGTACTGTGGACAGCCAGAGCAGTGCTTTTTAGTGTACAGCGAGGAAGAAGGAAGAAAGAAGAAGCCACAACATTGTGTTACAGAATTACAAGACCTCAGTGAGCAGCCCACAGTAACAAACAAGAAAGGACGCCTTTGGCACTAGTTACAACAATCGAGATGAGGGCCAACGACACTTGAATCTGTGGCACGTGTGTGCTGACCGCACTGACTTCCATCATTAAAGTGCTCACAGAATACCGTGGCCAGTAGATGCTTAGACGGCACGGCACGTGTGTGGACAGCGGTAATGGTGGCGGCAGCGAGCTGATGCTGGAGGGGAAATGCCATTCTAAACTGAAGCCTACACTCACATTTCTTGTAAATAGTAAGCGGGGTCCCTTCACGCCCACACTTCCATGGCGACCATTCAAAAAGACCTGTCACCTCTTCTTTGGTTAGTATCTAAAAAGAATTACGCTTAAAATGCAGTGATTTATTTTCGTCTCATTCGTTAACTATTTACAACTTTCAGAGAAGTGTCACGAGTGGTGAATTTTGAGTAAAACCTACATATTTCTGTTGTTGCCATATTAAAATTTCCTTCTTTTGCCAAAATACGGCGGAGGTTGTACAGTCTCGCCTCACTAACATGTTGTGCAGACACAATTGCGAAAATATTCTGAAACCGTGATTTGTTAAGTTTATTAAGTGAGGAAGTAAGGAAAAGTTAGGTCAGTAACTTATGAAAAAGCACATACTCAGTACAAAAAGCGTGTAATGTCATCACTTAAGTTGTTCCAAAACCTATAGCGTTCCTCATTTCACCAGCTATTGAAGGCCCTCAAAAATTACATTCTTTCATTGAAAAAGTCTGTAGTTAGTGGAATAACACAGTAGATAATGAAGTTTTGCATAATAACCATACAGCAAAATACTCTCCTCTTTGCTTGCTATCAGTCGCAAAAATCTCATTTCGATATCTAGAACCGTTTATGAAATATGAGGAATGTTGTGGATACTTCACTCTGGCTTCATCGCTGGCGCGGTGCGTTCGCAAATGAGTGCGCTACGTCACATCAGTTTTCTCGAGATTGGTGACAGATAGAGACGTCCACCCAAGTCTAAAGAATAATTCAATATGTTAGCTAAATTTCATATACAGCAAAATGTTATGTAATATGCACCAAACGCAAAATCATAGTGAGCCCTTTTTTTCACTGCAAACTTTTTCGAATTTCGCGCAGTGCCTTACTCCCACGTAAAGGTCACAATAACGGTGACCATTAACGAAATGATGGGCATATCACAATAAACCTAACATATAAAGCTACAAGTAAAGGAAAAATGAAATTTTTTACCGAATAGTTTCTGTAAATTCGTCTGAGAAGCATTCCAGGGCGTGCACCTCGATTTTGCCGGCCAGAAGGTGATAAACGCTTGACGGCATCCACTTCTGAACAAACGAATGAACTCGTCCAGCGCTTTGGAAGAAACTTGGTCATTGTGCATCCGCCACCATATCCTGAGCGACATATACCATTGCAGGAGGCACCAGCAGAGTGCCACCACTTGACCAACAAACATGGTGAGCAAAGGCGCCCACAGTTGATTACTATGAAGTGAGAAATCATTTAGTTTACGAATGTCAAAAGGACCTGTAAACCTTAGATCTGGATTTTTATGACCTAAGATATCTATAAAACTATCACTAGAATGGCCATAATATATCAGTAAAATGACATCAATTCGATAAGAAATGTATGTGAAGTGAGCTACGAAATGAACTAGAGGTTCTTTGTAGGAGGTTGGAACAAAAATTACGGAGAAGTTAACTGATTTAAAATCGCTATGCTTTTCTTTAAGAAATCTAATACTTTCAATATGCATGAAAATTATGTAAGCATTGTAGAGCTATTGCAGTGTATGACTTACCATGCAGAGATTCTCGAAATTGAGGGAAAGTCTGTTGCTGGACAACACATTCTTGTACTTATAAAATGCCTCAACTTCCGTTGAAATAAATGGAGCATATATTTTGACATTTTCCTTTCGTTTCAAAAACGAATGTGGAATATCGGCATATGAACATCGATATTTCACAAATAGACACTACTTTCGAAAAAATATCAATATTTGTATCCGTACCTAGTTAGAAATGTTAACGACAGTAATCCTCTTCGAACAAGTCCCGTCCATTCACCCCCTATACAACTACCCCTGTTCCATATATTTGGTACAAGTTAACATAAGTGACACAACAATGATAACAGCGGATTAAACATTGATTTATTTTCAACATGTACGAATACATTCTTGAGCAAAATTTTTAACATTTTTCCTAAAGGCGTGAGCATATATCGTTCTTTCCAACATCAAAAGAACGAATTATTCTGTCATAAGTGGATGTTAAACAAAAACTTTAAAAGAATGAAGTAAAATCTTAAAAAAAGACACCGTCCCTGAAAAATTAAACACAGCACGGTACCTATACAATGCAAAATTAAGTTTACATTTCTACAGCCAGAATATTTGGAGTTTGGTATTTGTGACCAATGCGTATCTCATAAGGAAAAAAAAGGCAAACTCCAGTCATTGCTGGTAAGCTACCATAAAACGAAATGAGGCAGTCGGCCGACTAAGCGACGAATCTACCACATTTATATATGCTGTTCCGTTCAGAAGGATAGGGATAGCCATGGTGAGAGTTCCGTCTCAGAAATATTGCCTTCCTAGGGGACGAAAAAGTCACACATCCAGTTACCGCGTCACTGGGTGATCACATCTTCATAAACTTCAAATGGCTATAGGCAATTCTCATTTAATTTAGTATTTCACGCCAGGGTATAACGTTAACAGTCCACGCACTAATCAATATGACATTATGGTAGCTGATTAGTGACTCATGTTAGCGATATAATGATGGCTTGGATATGATAGTTTGAAATGATAAGTACTGAGAAACGAGTGGACTGAATTCCTTAGCAGCTATGAGGGGACCCTGTGTTTCCAGGCTGGCCAGAGTGGCCGAGCGGTCCTAGGCGCTACAGTCTGGAACCGCGCGACAGCTACGGTCGCAGGTTCGAATCCTGGCTCGGGCATGGATGTGTGTAATGTCCTTAGTTTAGTTTGGTTTAAGTCGTTCTAAGTTCTAGGGGACTGATGACCCCAGAAGATAAGTCCGATAGTGCTCAGAGCCATTTGAACCATTTTTTTGTGTTTCCAGACTTTGTTCCCGTCATAGGTCCCGAGGTTCCTGCTGTGCTGTTTTCGAGAAGCACCACAGGAAACATCTACGTCTACACCTACATGGGTACTCTGCAAATCACATTTAAGTGTCTGGCAGAGGGTTCATCCAGCCACCTTCACACTAATTCTCTATTATTCGTATCCCGTACAGCGCGAGAAAAAAACGAACACCCACATTTTTCCATGCGTGCTCTGATTTCCCTTATTTTATTACGATAATCATTTCTTCCTATGTAGGTCGGCGTCAACAAAATATTTTCGCATTCTGGGGAGAAAATTGTTGATTGAAATTTCGTGAGAAGATTCTGCCGCAATGAAAAACGCCTTTGTTTCAATGATGTACACCCGAAATCCTGTATCATTTCAGTGACACTCTCTCTCTTACTTCGCGATAATACAAAACGTGCTGCCCTTCTTTGAATTTTCTCGATTTACTCCGTCAGTCCTTTCTGGTAAGGGTCCAACACCGCGCAGCAGTTTTCTAAAACGACGGACAAGCGTAGTGTAGGCAGTATCTTTAGTAGACCTGTTACATTTTCTGAATGTCCTGCCAATAAAACGCAGTCTATGGTTAGCCTTCCCCACATCATTTTCTATGTCTTCCTTCCAATTTAAGTTGTTCGTAATTCTAATTCCTAGGTATGATGAATTTCTATGTAACGGCCTTACGTGACCCTCACTGATCCATTTGGTCCCAAAAATATTGGCACATTTTATATTTGCGGTGGCTATAAGGCCCCCAGTACCAGAAGCATCCCTGATCGATATCTGGTACACAACATCCAAGGCTTTTCCATTCATTATACTTGTCTCCATTTTCAGTGTCACAGACTGTAAAGAAGGTGTGCTTGCAAATACCAATGGCAACAGCACACATTCCCAAAACTCCGATTATTACTTCCTTGGGTTATTTGAATTTTTATACACGCTGCTCAGACTGAAAAATATGCCACAAACGTGGCAGAGATTAATCGAATCCGCACTGTGCAACCTCCATTTTGCTTTCCATACTTGGACAATGTTCACTTTTTCTCTTCTTCACCACATGAGCACAAAGAACACCTTAAATAGGTTTTTAACACCCTGGGGTGATTAGGCATAACAGTTATCACCGAAAAATGCCACTTATGACAACAGGAAGTAACATTTCTAGGTCATTCTGTTTCGTCAGAGGGGATCAGACCAACACACAAGAGGAGTGTATTAGTTTGGCTAATGCCTAATCCCTCAATTTACAAGAAACTTTGTAGATTTTTGGGTATGGTCAATTTCCATTGGCATTATATTCCACAGACAGCAGTTATCCAAGCACCTCTCACCAACACCATTTCTGCTATGAACATTGAGGGAAACCAAACAATTCCATGGCTGGAGGATTTGTTATGAGCATTTGGCACTATGAAATGATCATTAATGAAAGCAGTGGCACTGGCTCATACCTCACTACTGCTCGCCTATCTATCACTGCCAACATTAGTGACACCACCGTCAGTGCAGTTTTACGACAAACATTGAATGGTATCCAGCAATCGCTATGTGTTTTCTCCAGCAAGTTAAGAGTATTCCAACAGTTATGGTTGCATATGATCACAAGTTATTAGCATTGGTGAAGCACTTCAGGGAAGACATTGAGGGCTGAAAAGTCACACTTTTCTCTTTGGTCCACGCCACCTGTGTCCACAGTAGGAACGTTTCCCTCCCATTATATGTCTTGCACTAATGTCCTCAATGTGCTCATTGATTTTGGTGATTTAGCTGCAGCAAAAGAACAATACAAACAGCTACGAGGCCTCTTACAGCACCCCAACATGTTCTTGTGGTTCCAGCACGTGCGCTCACACACACACACACACACACACACACACACACACATATATATATATATATATATATATATATATATATATATATATATATATATATTACACTATGGTGTGACCCATCAGAGGGCAGACTGCTGATGTCGTTCAGGAAAATGATCTTTGATGGCTTACATAATCTGTCCCATCCAGTGGCTCACCCTAACATGAGACTTATTACAGTAATGCTTTGTCTGACTGTGAGTTAAGGCTAATATTTTAACTACTGGCAACGCTGAATGAGGAAAGTTAATATTATATTTTTCTTAAAATTCCATGTTGTCATGGTTAAGGGTACATTCAGTTTAGAATAACAGACACATCATGTTAACACGAGTTGCATGGTATCCCCTGTAAACGGTAAAATCACACTCCACAAAATTTTGCTGTCGTTACAGCTGTGCATTTACCACACAGCATAAAATGATCAATTTTTATGTATTCTTAAGTACAGAAAAAGCAATATATGTATCAGAGTTTCACAACTATCTCACTTGTATTTTAAAGAAAATGCAAGCAAATTTTTCTTAATACACACAAAAGAAAGTAATAAGTTTTTTTGAAGTAAGCTATATTTTATTTTATTGACAACTTCACAGTCGCTACATAATTTTCAGAAATTAATCTTTTTGGGCGAGAATCTGCTTATTCTGCGCTCTTTAGGGTTTTAACAATTTTATGCGTTTGTTGATGTAGGAGTTGTGAATGTTTCTCGTTTTTTGTTTTTGCAACACACAAATCACAACCATGGGCTGTTTTCCTACGGCTATCCACAATTTCAAGTAATTCTTGATATTTGCCTTTGTAGTATCGTTTTTGTGTTTCATAAACAAGGTCGCACCTCGTACTGCTCAATAAACAGTAAAATTGTTACTAACAACCACTTTATAGAAATTTTCAGGCGCTTCGAAACACACACTTGGTAAAATTATTAACGTGAAAATCAAAACACTGCGATGGCGCTTAGAAATTCAGCCGTTAGATGGCAATTGAAAGACGGTAATCGGTCGTAGAGGAAGGAAAATGGCATCAAAAATTTAAAGCGACTTTAACTTATCTGCCACGGCTAAAAGTGACGTCCCTCGAGCGGCGCTACAGGAAATTTGGTGTTCCCACGCGAAACTTCCGTTGCGTCGATCGTGCGACGGTCAAGTGGCGTCACTTTTATTGCATGTGGAAGCCCACCTTATATATGCTAGTGGAGGAAGGTTCTTAATAACAATATCTTCTAATTAAACATTTCGCAGCCAGTTCCTGAGCCCTCGAAAACAAAATTTTCCATAGATTGTATGCGTTCTGAAAAAATTTGGACTGCATCTCGTTATAAAAAATAACGCATGCGAATGACCTGCGAACTGCTGTATATTTGATATTTTCTTCATATTATCTTTGGGAAAGTGCATTGTGGGAAACGAGAATGTAACGCCATCATAATGTATAATAGAATCAGATAATCTGTTTGTTTGTTTTGCTTTTTTAAATTTTTACGTTGTAACAACGCGTGATATAAAGTACTTTAATAGAGTATTCCTATCTTGTGTTTTATACGTGAGCACCATTTGCTGTGATATTCTGACAGATGTATTCCTGTTGATTGGAGCAAAGATCTTCGTCAAATAAGAGGAACGCTTATTAGAACGATACAGAAGAAAGCTTCTGGCGTTTTAAACACCAAAGGTACGTAACAAATAATTTTACCTTGTTTTAGACCTCAGTGCTACGCTATGTAATTTTTAATATGTTATAAATGAGTTAAGTTGCAGAAATCGGAGAACAGACACTAACATATCCGTTGGAAAATAAAAGGAAGTTTGAATTTAGTTACCGACGGGGATGGAATATGAGTGAGGAGTTCTTTCTTAGGTATTTGCTGTTTGCAGTTACTATTTCGGTTAATTTCTTTCAATAGAGAGATTAATACGTGGTGTTATTGTCCTATTTCATACCTGTTTTCCATTATGTCGGGAATTTTGTGTAAGTTGTTGGGATTGCATTGGTGTTAATTGGAGTATTTACAGATACGTTTGCCTTTCATCTTGCTTACATTTTTTTGGTTTCTGGAATTCGAACTTCGTTGCCAATACAAAATATGAATGAGTTGTACACATGTGCTGGTAACGTGAAGTAACTGAACTTAATAATGTGTAGTCAGAAAAAATGTGTGTAGGTGTTAGCAGTTTGTGTGTTTCACATTACAAATTAGTACAAGTAACTGATTCAGACCCACCCACACACAAAAGTAGACGATTTTCAGAAAATAGACGGAGCGGAGACAAATAATCCATGGGAGCAGCAATTTTTGAGAAATATTTTCCATTTTGTTTGTATTCCATACAAAACTTTCTTAGAAGGACGTTATTTGCATCGGAGATGTTGAGGTAATGATACATCTGTTTTGTACTGAAAAAAAAACCTATGTTAAAACACAAAATTCATTGATACACCTGTTTCATCGTCCACAGATAAAGTAAGCAGTAATAGTTAAAAAAAGTAAATGACCTGTCAGAAGGAGAGTACTCCGTTAGAACAGGACTGTACAAGAATTGAAACGTTTTTGGTTTTTTATATTAGGCCTTATATGTTGCTTTTCTCAATTTTGATTTTTGAAGCTGTTGGCAGGAACATTTCTCACATTCTTATGACTAAGGCTTATCTCAGTATACCACCGTTTGCAAATAAATATTCATTTTGAAAATTATAGGGTTATTTTCTAAAATATTCAATTGATTTCTGAGCTCTGTCTGTGTGGGCGTTACTCTTTATTTTTCATGTCTGTCACAGTGTTAAATCTCAAGTAGATTGGTTTTTGTTTCCTTGGGCTTTTGTTTAGGTACTTGCATGCACTCCTGTTTAATAGGGACCTAAGTTCTGGATGTTGAATGGTTTCACAATACGAATAAAACATTAGTTACTGAGCCCTTTTTGCATGTGATTTGCTGATGCTGCCGACAAAAAAATAGTGTGTGTGTGTGTGGGGGGGGGGGGGGAGGTAACAATGTTGTATCTAATATAATCAAGAGAATTTTAATAACATAGCTGCACGATTCTTTATCTGTCTAATATAGATGATATATTTACCTTTTTTAAAAAGCAATCATTTCTAGTAAGTGTAGAGTCAAACTAATATGTTCATTTTTGTCAAATTTAGCCAGTTTGCTATTGAAAAATAAAATGTACAGCAAGTAACCACATAAGGAAACAAATCAGGTATACATATCCTGTAGGTGGACTTGGTGTTCATAACTTTGATGTAAATTGTAAGCTGACCTGAGAGACGTGCAATTAAGTAAGCTGTTCATTACACAGAAATGTGCTGCAAGGATAATGTACAGCTTGTCTATAGTAAGTTGATTCATGCAGAGGCTGTTGGGAACAGCAGGATGCTCACCTTGCCCATTTATTAGGACTTCCAAAAGGAGAGGAGTGATGAGAAGAAGGTAGCATTAGCTTCTTTCCACAGTGATTGCACCATTGCTCTTCACAATGTGTACACTGACATTGCATGTCTAAGAGCAGCCTAATGTTGTCAGTGCTTGGAGGCGAATGAAAGTTTAACTAGTGCTGATTTTCTACACTTCTGGCAGTGCCAGTAAAATGGTGAGCTTATCATGGACAAGCTATTGGCAAATGATACACTAATAACCACAATATGTTTACTGTATCTACATGAAATTTTGTCTCACAAACTGACCACTATTTGAAAATACTAGTATTTATAAATTATAATATTAAGAACATAACTTGTCTCCATGACATAAACTTAATATATTTGACCCCTTCCCATGTGAATTAAAGCTCCTGATAGAGATAGAAAACTCATCTCCATATTTATCTGTCAAACGGTACCCAGCAGACACAAGAAGACATGTTACTATCATGGATTTTTATTTGTGTATTACATGACCTGCTCAGTGGTCATGTGTGTTTGGAATAATGGCTGATTTATGCCTGTTTGCATATTTGCATTTGAGATTTTGTGTAAAGATGTGAAATATTCCTGATTTCCACAGTCACATTACATATTGCAGCTGTAAGTAGAAATTGTGTTTTTTAATTGAAAAGCAAATTGAAATAATTTGTTCTTCACAACAATTGTTCTATATACGAATGTGATTAGATATATCTAATAGATTTAGAAGTAGGTATGGGTTAGTGTAAAAGCCAATCATGTAAACACTCAGCAAGTAACCTTGCATTTACAAAAGAAATATGTTTAAAAACAAATCATACGTTTGGCAGTATAATGTGGTGTCACAAATATGATTCATGAGACAAATGGGTATCCAAACAAACTTTCTGCAGTTAAAGTTATTTGAATTTTACATTACCAACATATTATTGCTGTCATAAACACCACCATCACTGGTACCACTATGTGTAGTATACGATGAAGTGACTGTGTGGGTGCTGGTAAGGCAAGTGACAGTTGCCATTCGCTTTACAAGCACCTACCGTGACTAATCCAGTAACAGTAAACCACTTAAGGAAACAGTAAGGGAAAAAGAAATATATTAACAGATGTGAATCACGACAACAAGTTTTATTTCAGATTGTGAAATGGTATGGGTTTTATTGATTATCTGTGCTTATCATATGCATTTTTGCAAGGATCACTGTGATAAATTTAGATATTTGATATTTACAGAAACATTTAAACAATTTCTTCCAGGCACTGTCATGAAAATATTAGCAATGCGAGAAGAGATTAGGTGACATTAAACACACGTTTTGTGCTGTCAGTGGCTACAGTTACTGGGAATTTCCATGGAATTGCCACACAGAGCGAATTTATATCAATCGAGAATAATTTTATACGTAAAATACAGGGTTAGGTTCTCATTTACTCACGTATTAGGTTTAAAATAGTAGAGTTTCTTAGTGTTTTTAGCAAATATAACCATTGTCCCCTTTAGGAAACACATTTTAATGTAAAATTCATACACTTAAAAATTTGACACTGAAACACACAATAAGACACCAATATTATTTTCATCTGCATCCTAAATTGCATCTGGATTATCTACAATGGAAGACTCTGATGGTCCTATACTCAGTTTTGTTTTCATGATTGGTTTCCTTACATGCCAGGCGTTTGTAGCTGGGCATTTGACATTCATTTGAAGTGCCACACTGCTTGGCAAAGAAATGTTTATTATTAGCTCTTTAGTCTTCTTTACCACTCGTTTATACAATTCTTTGTAACATGTAGGAAAAAGTTAAACTCCTCTCTTCACTATTGCACTTCTTACTTCTTCAAGATCATGTTCATCAAAAATTGTCATTGCAGATGTCATTTTCAAAGCCTTGGCCATTTTCTTTGGTGTCAGCTCTCTAACATGCCAAACTTCCTAAACTTCCGTTTCTTCTTCACTACTGTTCACACTGAAAACTATCAAGTCTTTGTTCGGGTCCTGGGAATGAGAGTTTTGGAAGTCACACACAATCTCTTCTTCAACATCAGTGAATCCAGTCTGCAATGTCATGTCTGTAAGTTCTCTCATTTTAATGTTGATATCATTGATCACTTCATCGTCTAGCACTTACACAGCATTGGGCCAGGTTTCTCCATACACAATCCATACATTTTGATATGCTGTCAGTCCATGTGTCTCTAATAACATCAGTCACTTCTTAATATTCAACTATAGCCAGAAAATCTTGATGGTAAGTCCATTATTTGAATCACATTCTTCTATTAAGCGAAGAAAATTTGATGCAGATAGTATCTACATCTACATATATACTCCACAAGCCGCTGTATGGTGCATGACAGAGGATACCATATACCTTTACTAGTAATTTCCTTTCCTGTACCACTCTGTAATAAAGCGGCAGAAAAATGCATCTACTTGACCCTATATGAGTCTTAATTTCTCTTGCTTTACCTTTGTGGTCCTTATGCAAAATGTATGTGGGTGGCAGTAGAATTATTCTCCATCAGCCGCAAATGCTGGCTTATTTGATCCATAATTTTCCTCGAAAAAAAAGTTGCCTTCCTTCCAGAAATTCGCATTTGAGTACCTAGCGCACCTCTGTAATACTTGCGAGTCACTCAAACCTGCCGGTAACAAATTTAGCAGCCTGTCTCGGAATTGCTTGGGTGACTTCCTTTAGGCTAGTCTGATTTGGTGTGAATCTCAAACACTCGAGCAGTACTTAAGAATGGATTGCAATAGTGTCCTGTATGCAGTCATCTTTACAGATGAACCAAATTTTGCTGAAATTCTCGCAATAAGCCAAAGTTGACTATTCACCTTTGTACTTCAATCCTTAAATGCTAATTCTGTTTCATACATACTGCTTTGCAGCCTAGATATTTAATCGACATGATGGTGTCAAATGTCACACTACTATTGCTTATTTGAACATTTTGGGTTTGTTTTTCCTAGTTGTCTGCTTAAACTTGTATGTATTATACATTTAGAGCCAGCTGTCACAAGCAATTGCAGATTGCTGCTCACCCTGTCCACCAGTTCATTAGTGTGTATAGAAAGTTATGTTGGACCTATCACAATTTCGTGCAGCGCTCATGATGCCCTCACCTCTGATGAAGAGTTGTCATTGAGGGCAATGTACCAGTTTGTTACTCAAGAGATCTTCAAGCCACTTACTTTTATCTGATAACCTGTTCCATATGCTCATACCTTTAAGTCTGCAGTGTTACACGGCGTCAAATGTTTTTTTGGAAACCTAGATGTATGGAATCTGCCTGTTGCTCTTCATCCATAGTTTGCAGGATATCATGTGAGAAAAGGGCAAGCTGAGTTCTTGATAAGCAATGCTTTTTTAAAACTGTGCTGATTAATGGAGAAGGGCTCTTCAGTCTGAAGAAAATCTAGTATATTCGAACTTCTGCAGCAAACTGAGGTTAAGGATATTAGTCTGTAATTTTGTGGGTCTGTTGGTCTACCCTTCTTATAAACAGGAGTCACCTGTGGGTTTTTTCCTGTTCCCTGGGACTTTGTGCTGAGTGAGAGATTCCTGATAAATGCAAGCTAAGTGAGTAGCCAGTGCAGTAGAGTACTCTTCGTAAAATCGCTACTGCTACACCAGACTGATCAAAGTGTGACTGGGTAGAAGCCTTGGACCCACTTAAATGATTTTATGTAAGACCAGAATTTTCTTGAATTCTTGACAACATCTTATGCAAAGGTATGACTGTGGTAGTTGTTGTATGCTTCACGCACTGATCTTTACACGTACTTGCAAATCTCTACTAACTTTTGCATGTTGTCAGTTGTGCATTCTCGTTTGAATCAAGAGTGCAACAGCCTTTGGTTCCTCAGCATTTTGTTGCTAAACTGCAGTGGCCCTTTTCCATCCTTAATCTAGTTACTCAGCAAATACTTCTCCAGAGCATGATTTACAATTTGTTTAAATTTTGCCCATGATTCCTCTGTGTCCATTGTACTGGAACCAAATGATGTTAATTATCTGTCTAAGTGAAATGCCAACAACTGCTTATCTGCTCTTTCTAGCAGAAATAATCTCCTAGCCATACTGAATATAGGAAAAAAGTTCCTGATCCGTGGAGTGAAGGATGGATATAAAGTGTTCTGTGGCAGAAACAGGGCTTCGGTGTTTATATTTGAATCAGTGATGGAAAGTGGGTGGCTGGGGGAACATTATTGAGGAGAAGATGAATTTTGAAAGGGACTTTTTTTTTCTTTCTCACAGCAGTCTTTCTCCATGCAGTTCTTTAAGGAAATGGTCATAGAAAATAGCAGAAAGTATCACAGCACTTTTTTTCCATCTCCAATGAACTCCCAGCCTGCTCTTGTCACAGCACTTTGGTACTCTAGGATTTTGAGAACAGTAGATGATAAGGGGTTTTAATTTGCAATCCCCTGCAGCATTTCCTCCAAAGAGAAATGGCGCAATAGTCATTGCTAGCCTTAAATCCGGGTATTGTTTTTGCTTCATTAGAGATGAAAGTGCAGCTAGACATCAGTTTCCAAAATAAGCCTGTTTCATCAAGGATGATTCCCAGTGAAGCCTCTTGCTGTCACACTTTCTTTAAACCTTTCTATAAATTCCTTGGCGTCATTTCATCTGCCTCTCCTATTATTTTAATGTTGTGAAAGCCAAAATGATCCTTGAAATGATCAAACCAACCTGAGCTGGCCTAGAAAGATGCTGGGTCATCCTCTTCTTTCGTTAAATATGTATACAAGCACTTGTTATTCAAATAGCAGCTCCAGAGAGATGGATGTCCTACTGATTGTCAGTCCAATGGCGTAGCATTCTTTTGCAGTCTGACGAGGAGTTGCGCCCCAATTTAGAACGGCGAGGTGTACATTTCGTCTGGTGTGTCCACTGGGGTCCAAGGGATAATCAGGTTACCATTGGTGCCTTCATCTTGCCCTTAGAGGGTGATACGTTGCCCGAGAAGGTCAAGGTGATGGCCTACCGCAGTGCTTTAAGTGCTGAAAGTTCGGCCATATGTCTTCCCGCTGTACTTCCAGCATCACATGTCGAGATTGCGGATGCCCATCACATCCCAATACTCAGTGTGCCCCACCTCCCGTCTGTGTCAACTGCGGAGAGCACCATTCGCCTTGCTCACCAGACTGCAGGATTCTCCAGAAACAAAGGAAAATCATGGAGTACAAGACCCTGGACTATTTGACCTACAATGAGCTTAAGAGGAAATTTGAATGCTTGCATCCTGTATGTATGACATCTTCTTATGCCACCGCTACAGCAGTTCTGGCACCATCAGCTCTGCCAACCCCAATCACCTCTTGAAGCCGGGAGACTACACCTGCCCCCTTGATGGTGGGGTGGCGTTTCCCTTCCTGTTGCTCCTGCACCACCTGCTTCAGGAACAACGCCCTCCCAACCATCGGGGACATCTGTCCCCACTTCTAAGCCGGAGAAGCATAAGTCTTCTTCGGCTTCTTTCACTAGGAAGGTGTCCCTTGGGTCACTCCCTTCCCAGGTTTCTGCTAGTGGGAAAGATGACACCTGCCAGTGGCTGAAGAGCCCAAAAGCAGCTGGTTGTAGGTCTTCACTCTCATCCACAGTCCCGAAGACTGAGCCAGTGAAGTCCTCCCAACCAGGGAAACCCAAGGAGCAGTGAGAGAAAGCCAAAAAGAAAACCCCTAAGACCAAGGAAATTATGGTGTCACCCACACCACCGCTGCCTACAAGCTCTGTGTCTGTGGATGAGGTGGAGATTCTGGCATCCACTGAGGACCTAGATCTCGCCAGACCCTCAGACACAATGTATATAGACAGCTCAGGCAATAAGTCTGTGGCAGCAGGTGACCCTGAGGCATAAACTGCCTCATTGAATGTTCCATGTCTTCCCAGTCTCACAATGACGTCATCCTGGCTGAGCTACGGCACCTGTTAAGCTTTATACCTGCTTTCTGTATTGCCCTCCAGGGAACCTGGTTCCCTGCACTGTGGACCTCTGCCCTCCATGGTTATAAGGGATATTACAGGAACTATAGCGACTATAATTGAGTGTCAGGTGGAGTTTATGTCATAAACTCAGACTGTAGTGCAACTGTGCCTCTTCAAACCCCTCTTGAAGCTGTCAGAATAAGGACGAAGCAGGAAATAACTGTCTGCAATGTATACCTTCCTCCAGATGGTGCAGTACCCCTGAATGTATTAGCTGCACTTATTGATTGACTCCCTTAAACCTTTCCTACTTTTGGGAGATTTTGACACCCATAACCCCTTGTGGGGTGGCACCGTGCTTATTGGCCGAGGCAGAGATGTCGAAACTTTACTGTCTCAGTTCGACCTGTGCCTCTTAAACACTGTGGCCACCACACATTTCAGTGTTGCTCATGGTAATTACTCGGTCATTGATTTATCAATTTGCATCCTGTCTATCCACTGGAGAGCACATGACGACCTGTGTGGTAGTGACCACTTCCCCATCTTCCTGTCACTGCCTCAGCGTCAGGCCCACGGATGCATGCCCAGATGGGATTTAAACAAGGCGGACTGGGACTTTCACCTCTGCTGTCACTGTTGAATCTCCCCCACATGGTAACACTGCTGTGATGGTTGAGCAGGTAACTACAACAATTGTTTCTGCAGCAGAAAACGCGATCCCTCGCTCTTTGTGGCGCCCCCGGCGCAAGGCGATCAGGAGCATCGGTGAGCTCTACAGTGGCATTCTTTCCTGGAGCACTTCATAACCTTTAAATGGCTCCGTGCTCGCGTTTGCCAACTTATCAAACAACGGAAGCAGGAGTATTGGGAGAGATACGTCTCAACCATTGGGTGTCATACGTCACCTTCCCATGTCTGGGCAAAGATCAAACGTCTTTTCTGGTACCGGACCCCAACATGTGTTCCCAGTGTTACCACAAATGGCATGTTATCTACCAACACAAATGCAATTGCCCAGCACTTTGCTCGAGCCTCTGCATCGGAGAATTACCCCCCAGCCTTTCGCACTGTCAAACGGCGGCTGGAGGGGAATGTCCTCTCATTCACAACATGCCACAGTGAATCCTATAACGCCCCATTTACAGAGTGGGAGCTCCTCAGTTCCCTTGTACATTGCCCTGACACAGCTCCTGGGCCTGATCGGATCCACAGCCAAATGATTAAACATCTCTCATCTGACTACAGGTGACATCTCCTCGTCATCTTCAACCGGATCTGGTGCGATGGCATATTTTCATCGCAATAGCGGGAGAGCACCATAATACTGGTGCTCAAACTTGGTAACAACCCGCTTGATGGTAGCTATCAGTCTCACCAAAGTTCTTTGTGAGCTGCTGGAACATATGATGTGTCAGCGGTTGGGTTGGATCCTGGAGTCACGTGGCCTACTGGCTCCATGTCAGGGCAGCTTCCGCCAGGATAGCTCTACCACTGATAATCTTGTGTCCCTCAAGTCTACCATCCGAACAGCCTTTTCCAGATGCCAAAACCTGGTTGCTGTCTTTTTTTGACTTAGGTAAAGCATACAACAGGACCTGGCGACATCATATCCTTGCCACATTGTATGAGTGGGGTCTCTGGAGCCCGCTCCCGATTTTTATCCAAAACTTCCTGTTGCTCCGTACTTTCCATCTCCAAGTTGGTGCCTCCCACAGTTCCATCCATATCCAGGAGAATGGAGTCTTACAGGGCTCTGTATTTGTGTGGCCATCAACGGTCTAGCAGCAGCTGTCAGGCCCTCTGTCTCACCTTCTCTGTATGCAGACGACTTCTGCATTTCGTACTGCTGCTCCAGTACTGGTGTTGCTGAGCGTCGCCTACAGGGAGCCATGCACAAGGCGCAATCATGGGCTCTAGCTCACATCTTCCAGTTTTCAGCCGCAAAGTCGTGTGTGATGCACTTCTGTCGACGTCGTACCATTCATCCAGACCCAGAACTTTACCTTCATGTCGATCCACTCACTGTAGTGGAGACATGTCGATTCTTAGGACTGGTTTTCGACGCTCAATTGACTTGGCTTCCTCATCTTAACTGCTGGCAGCACCTCAGTGCCCTCTGTTGCCTGAGCAACACCAGTTGGGGTGCAGATCATTCTATGCTGCTGCAGCTCTACAAAGCCCTTGTTCAATCCCGAATTGGCTATAGGAGTGTGTTTTATGGTTTGGCAGCGCCCTCAGCATTGCATTTACTCAACCCTGCGCACTACTGCGGGGTTCGGCTAGCGACAGGAGCATTTAGGACGAGTCCGGTGACCAGCGTACTGGTGGAGGCTGAGGTCCCTCCATTGCAAATCAGACGTGTACAACTGCTCGCCAGTTACGTTGCACACATTTGTTGTTCTCCTGAGCATCCGAATTACCATCTCCTTTTCCCGCCTGTGGCAGTCCATCTCCCGCATTGGCGGCTCAGGTCGGGGCTAATGATTGCGGTTCATGTGTCCTTTCCTTTGTCACCTCTACTTGTGGTCTGTTCATGTATGCCTCCATGGTGTACGCCTTGGCCGCAGCTTCATCTAGATCTTTCACGTGGCTCTAAGGACTCCATTAACCCTGCAGCTACCCGCTGTCACTTCCTCTCGATTCTTGACGTGTTCCAGGACTGTGAAGTGGTTTACACCAACGGGTTGATGGCTGATGGTTGCGTTGGCTTTGCCTACGTTCACGGTGGCCATATTGAACAGCATTCCTTACCCATTGGATGTGGTGTATTCACTGCAGAGCTGGTGGCCATTTCTTGTGCACTTCAGTATCTCCATTCATGCAATGAGGAGTCTTTTATATACTGACTCTTTGAGCAGCCTGAAAACTATCGACCAGTGCTACCCTCATCATCCTTTGGTAGTGTCCATCCAGGAGTCCATCTATGCCCTGGAACAGTCCAGGTCCAGTTGTTCAGTGGTGTTCGTCTGGCCCCTGGTCACGTCGGAATCCCAGGAAATGAACTTGCTGACAGGCTACACTGAAACCACTTATGGAGATGGACATCCCCTTAACTGACCTGCGTTCATTATTACGCCTCAAGGTTTTGTCAGCTTTGGGAGACGGAATGGCAAAATCTCAGTACGCTTAACAAACTGCGAGCCATTAAGAGGACCATGAATGTGTGGAAGTCCCCAATGAGGGCATCTCGTAGGGATTCCGTGGTTCTCTGCCGGCTCTGAATTGGCCATGCCTGGGCGACCCACGGCTATCTTCTGCGCTGTGAAGACCTGCCTGAGTGTCGGTGCGGCGCCTGGTTGACAGTGGCACATATTCTTCTGCCATCTTCTTATTTGGCTGCCGTGTGACTTCATCTTAGGTTGCCTGACTCTTTATCATTGATTTTAGCAGACAACGCTTCATCGGCTGATTTGGTTTTACGTTTCATGTGTGAGGGTGGGTTTTATCATTTGGTCAGAGTTTTAGCACATGTCCTTTGTCCCTCTGTGTCCTCCACCCTAGTGCTTTTAGGATGGAGGCTTTAATAATGTGTTGCGGGGTGGCTGGCTTTTCCTTTTTATTTTCGTGGTCGACCAGCCACTGTAATCTGCTTTCTTGTTTTACTCTCTTCTAACTGTTTCTTGCCTGTCTGTTGTTTTTTTGTCCTTTTGTTCCTTTTAGTGTTTGTTGCCTTACCTTCATTCTTGTGGTCTTTCCTTCCTTTCTGTTTTGTGTTATATGTCTCATCTGTTTTATTCTCCTACTTGTGGCATTGTTTTATTAGGAACAAGGAACCGATGACCTTTCCCCCTCTTTTAAACCAACTAACCAGTAGCTGGTGAAATGAGAAAGAAGAAGATTTTAACGTAGCAACAAGAGAAGTTACGTATTTCTCAGAACTCGTCACAGTCCTTCATGAATTGCTCGTCACTACCTTCCTGGTATGGTTGACAACTCAGGCCACTCCTGTTGTGCAACATTTACAGTGACTTCTTTTGTCAGCATTTTGATCTTAGTGAGGGTAAACTTCTTGCTGCTGTTTTTTGCCGCATAACATTTCACCTAGACCCATATACTATGTTGGATTTATATGAGCATGGTACAGAGGAAGCCTGATTGAACTATGCTGTTTACCGTTAGCCAGTTCGTCGACCTGGTAGTGTGGAGTTTTGACTTTTACAACACTACATATTCCATTAACTTCGCCATATATACACTACGTTAAACTTTTATCTTGTGGAACATTCCTTGTACCCCGAGCAAAACACCAGCTTTCCTCCAGTGCACTGTTGGAGCTTCACGCATCACAACTGCGTGGTATGGTGTTTTGTCCATTACTTTTGTCGAATTCTGAGGAATGTTTTGCAGCAGAATGTTTCTTCTCAGCCGGTGAACGTGTTCTTGGACGACATTTTCATTGCAAATCTCTTGGTCATATGTACTGCACTGTTGATATTAATGCAATGCCAACACAAAACACTTGTTTACAATACCTGACAACTACAGAACTTTTCAATGCGAGAAAATATAATTTCACAATAAGAGTTGACAAACATTGATGCATGTAATGCGTGGCACCACATGGTACTGTTTATTGATGATGTGGCAACAGAAGCGCTTTACCTGGTGAAACGCTAGCCATTTGGTAGGGAAAGCCAGCTTGCTATTGGTGTTACCTGGGCAACGGCGTCTCATCCCCCTCTGGTCAGCCAAACGTCAAAAGTCACAACTAACTTTAAACGCACTATAAGTTAGTCGAAGATTGAGCAGTTTTTCGAATTGATTTTGCACTGTCATGAATAGTGCTTAACAGTGGACTCACTAAGTCCCAAATCATGCTGAATATCAACAGTAAGCTCATCTTTCTCATAACAATCCAGAACTTGTAACTTCGTAATGCTTACAATCATTATGTGTGCTGCTTTCCTGTGACAGCATACTCTCTTACCTGATACGTGCAACTTCACTGCTGAACGGAATTGAACTGATGATTCGTGTCTCAAAAAACACAACAGAAGATGCTCATTGAGATGTATTAGTGCTTCTGTACTGTTAACAGATGGCAGCACTGGACCTAAAACTAAAATTGTATAGATGCAAACATGCAGATAATCTGTCAGTGTGTAACAGGATCTACCTGTATTCGGGCAATGTGCTAAATGAATTTAATTAGGTGTGAGACAATTTTTGTTGATAGTCATAAGGTATTAGAATCATTTGTTTGTTGTAAGTGTATTAGTGAACTAGAAAATTAGTTTGTTATGCCTTTGAAAGTAATTTCCCCAACAACTTTCTTTCGGCGGGGAATTGACTTGAGAAGGAAAGATAGAGGTTGTGATAGTATTGTATATATATCTCTCTCTCTCTTCTGCTGCTTAGTGCAGGGGACTGACTTCATTCACTGTCAAAGTGTTCAAGCCAGTCCACAATCATCTTTATCCAAGAAGGATGAAAACTGACAAGCAATATTTCAAAATGTAGCTCTAGTGGGTGTCTTAAGGTCAGACTGTGTACTCTGGTTCTGTTGATTGAATCAAGTGCAGCTGTTTCCCTTCCATTATACCTCTTCTCTGATGTACTTTTTATTATTTTTGATGAACAAAATCACTGTTAATTCTTGAGACATAGTGCTGCCTTTCTGACTATTTCATTGACATGACATTAAACTTATGTGTTTCTTAATTTTTTGCTCTCAGCCATAACTAATGGCTGTTTATGAATTCAGCAACTGGACTTTGAATGAAACATTGACACTTTTAACTGAATGTGTTTAGTGTTAGGCTTGATCTGCAAACATTCTTGCTTTGGGTAGCTGGACTCTACTGTAGTTAGGTGAAGTTCCTAGTGTATACCTTTGTATTGTTCTGAAATTGAGAGACTGGTTTTCATATTCGCAAAATCCAGATTGAACTCAGTGTGTAGCCTATTACATTGCTAGAATTTTCATTTTCCTGCATGTAGCATGTGGCAGCTGTATGTAAATGGGAATCTGTACTGTACATGCACTGAAGGAAGGCACTGGCGAGGTGATTGATAGGAGTTGAAGATTTGAAAGAAGTAGATTGACAGAAAATGATAACTTTCTGCCCCTGTCAGCTTTAGCAACCAGGCAGCATTATATTTGGTGTGTCTGTGTCCATTAAATTAGAATGGACCCACAGAGTTAATTATTGGTTATATTTTTTTGCAGTTAAGTTTGAAATCTTCGTTTCTATTGGCCTGTTAGATGGTATGTTGGCTACTTTATAAACCTGGTAGTACCCAGAAAAGCAGTCAGTAAATTCATTTGTAAGACTGTAAAGTGATGTGCAAATCTAATTTTCATTGTCACAGCATGTATTGTATTCCAGTGAAGTTTTACTCTAAAGCAGTCTTGAAAACTTGCTAATGAAATGATAATCCAGGGGAAATTGTGTCTTATGTTTTTGCGCAAACAGGATATGAAACAAGTAAAATCTTGGTTATCTCTTATTATTTAAGAGAAGGAATCTCGCTAATAAAATATTGGAATGAAAAACTGATTTTTAACTGTGGCATTAGTCCAAAGCTACATACTTCAAAATAAAAGTTATCAGAACATTATCTTCAATGTTGAAAACAAATCCATTTCTCTAAAGATATCTTTTTGTAATATTCAGAATGTGGCATTGCAACTTTCATAAGTTCATTGCAATTTCTTTCTCCTATGACTGTTTTTGACATATGAGAGCAATTAATTCTCATGGCATGAGATAAATATGTTTTAGCTTTTAAACTGCTGGTTGTTAGAATGAGGTCATAAGTTTTTCAGAAGTTTCAAATTTTTGGATAACACAAATTTTTTTGCATGTGCATCCCATAGGTTTCTTTTAAATCACACTAAATTTCTGTTAAGTAGGTGACAGGTAATTTTTTTTGCTGTGCGAGGTGTATGGGATTTGTTTAGTTGTCATGCATTACATTTCGCGTGTTTATTTTTTGTATACTCTTAGCTCATCAGAAAGTGTAAATGAGAGGCCATATTTTTACTTTACAGGATTTTATTAGTGTAGATCATTTCTTCTTTGAAGCTGCATGGCAGAAATGATTTACAGAAATACTTTATTTTCATAATACATTTACACAATTGAAAATGATGGAAGTTCTCATTTTCAGATACTTACGAAACACAAATTCAAGAATGTACTGGAAGTTCAATCAGTCGACATCTCCTCATATTGATGTTCTATTGAATAATAAGGTAAGCATATAGTGACAATTTCTTCTTCTTTTTTTAAATATGTATATATACTGGTGCTGTTACCTGTTCTATACTGCTTACGGTACATTAAATACGTTACTGAATAGGAAAAATGTCATTCATCATAGGATTGTGTAGTCACTTTGATATTTGAAGTGGTCTGTGGAAGAAAGTGGTAACCTGCAAGAGTACATTTTGCATTACTACGTGTTATATGTTTGAATTAAACCAAAGACAAGAATGTAAATACAATAAGAAAAGCAATTAAAATAGCAGACAGCATATTCTAGCTGTGCTTATGGATCTACTCGTTACCTCTATGGTACATTTGAAAAGACAACAGATTACATCATGAAATTAATGCTTATTAAATTGAAGGCTAATATGTTCTTCCTCCAAGCCTTCATTTCATCATAAAGTTTGATCATGATCAAACATTTTTCGATTGTTTCAGAGTTTAATTTCAGATGACTTCATTATCAGTTGCTAAGGAGCAGCATTGGGGAAGTGGCAACAAAATGGCTATTGATGTTGGTATGTAGAATGTACGAGACCGGTGATACACCTTCACACTTTTGGGAAAACATCATCCACACAACTCCAAAGATAGCAAGAGCCAACAAGTGCAAGAATTATCACAGGGTCAGCTTAACAGCTCATGCATCCAAGTTGCTGACAAGAATAATGGAAAAGAAAGAAAAATGGAAAAGAAAATTGAGGATCTGTTAGATAACGATCAATTTGGCTTTAGGAAAGGAAGCAGAGAGACTGTTCTGATGTCGTGGTTGATAATGGAAGCAGGAGTGAAGAAAAATCAAGTCACATTCATAGGATTTGTTGACTTTGGAAAAGCAGTTGTCAATGTAAACTGGTGCAAGATGTTGGAAATTGTGATAAAAATAGGATAAGCTATAGAGAAAGGAGGGTAATGGACTATAAATACAAGAACCAAAAGGGAACAATAAGACGGGAAGATCAAGAATGAAGTGGAACAGGGCGTAAGACTGGGATGTAGTCTTTCACCCCGCTGTTTAGTCTGTACATGGAAGGAGAACTGAAGGGAAATAAAAGAAAGTTTCAAGAATGGGATTGAAATTCAGGGTGAAAGGATATCAATAAGATTCGCTGATGTCATTGCTATCTTCGGTGAAAATGAAGGGGGATTGCAGGGTGTGTTGACTGGAATCAACAGTGTAATGAGTACAGAATATGGACCAAGAGTTTATCAAATAAAGACAGAAGTAATGATAAGTAGCAGAAATGGCAACAGTAACTTAGCATTACAGTGGGGATGACGAAGTTGAAGAATTCCACTACCTAGGTGGCAAAATAGTCTATGATTAACAAAGCAAGGAGAATGTAAAGAGCAGACTAGCACTGGTGAAAAAGGCATTTCTGGCCTAGAGAAGTTTGCTAGTATCAACATAGGTCTTGACTCGAGGAAGAAATTTCTGAGAATGTTCATTTGGAACACATCATTGTACTGTAGTGAGACATGGACTGTAGGATAACCGGAACAGAAAAGAATTGAAGCTTTTGAGATGTGGTGCTACAGAAGAAAGTTGAAAATTAGGTAGACTGATAAGGCAAGGAATGAGAAGGTTCTCTGCAGAATCGATTAGGAAAGGAGCATATGGAAAACGTGGACAAGGAGGTATAAAATTACAGGACATCTGTTACGGCATCGGGAATAACTTCCATAGTATTAGTGGGAGCTGTAGAGGGTAAAAACTGTAGAGAAAGACAAGATTGGAATACGCCCAACAAAGAATTGAGGGACATAGGGTACAATTGCTATTGCGAAATGAAGAGGTTGGCACAGGAGAGGAATTTGTGGCAGGCCATGTCAAACTTGTCAGAAAACTGATGACCAAAAAAAAAGCAATAGGTACAAATTTAATATTTATAATACAAAACTGTGGATTCAACTGTGTCATCTGTATTTACTGCAACGCATTTACAGTGAAAATAATGTAGATTCATCTAGTAGTGGTGTTCAAGAGCATAATGTAGCTAACATTTTTTGATTATTCTATTGCTGAATTTTAGTGCTGGCCGGAGTGGTCGTGAGGTTCTAGGCTCTACAGTCTAACCGAGCGACCGCTACGGTTGCAGGTTCGAATCCTGCCTCGGGCATGTATGTTGTGATGTCCTTAGGTTAGTTAGGTTTAGTTAGTTCTAAGTTATAGGCGACTGATGACCTCAGAAGTTAAGTCGCATAGTGCTCAGAGCCATTTTTGAATTTTAGTGTAGGATGGTTAGTGAAAGGTTCTTAACATGGAGGCATTTCAACATTCAAAATGTGCCATGCAGATTGGCCGTGCGGTTAGTTTAAGTAGTGTGTAAGTCTAGGGGCCAGTGACCGCAGCAGTTTGGTCCCTTAGGAATTCACACACACATTCAAATGTAGAAACAAGTACTAATTTCAGTTGAAAAATATTTTTACATGTGTGGGCAATGTTTTGATGCGACAATAGCACAAATCTTTGGTGCATACATACATCCAAATTATTGCTGTTCCTAACATAAAGCAATTCCTGTAGTCTTGTTGTCAGTACAGATGGGTGTTAATTTTAAGAGCACTCTTACACAAGTCTAGTGGAATATGTGTAACAAAAAATTGCGTACTTGGATGACTGTTCTTGCAGTTCTGAAAATGACAGATTGTATACATTTGATTACGCACGTAGGGTATGGAAAACATGTTATTGGTATCCCTCTGAGATTCTTGTGTTCATACAGACTTCATATTTGGAAGGCAACACAAATAATAGTCCTTTATTAGTTACACATGACACAAAAGTTACATGTACAGAAATCAAAGGTACGGTATGTTACCCCTTTGTTACAGATAAGCAACTTCTTAAGGATCAGAGACATAAAATTTCTGAGGTTTTCGTGGCCACTTGTTTGATGTATTGTGTGTTGGCTGCAGTCTCGGATCTTTGGGGGACTTCTTTTTTTTAAAAAAAGAACCTCAGCCAATGATTTTGAGATGAAGCCAACAGGCAATATGTCAGACAAATCTTACAGACTGTTTCAGTAGATACAGGCTTTAAAAATTAACAAAGTTTAATAGTTTTAATACCATAGTAAAATGATTCTGATGTGGATATCAAGTTTTCTTATTTTGTATATATTGTGACTAGATTCACACAGTCTTAAACAGCACTGTGCATAAAAATATTATGTGTAGGAAGGAAACATAGTTACCATATTATTCAAATTTTACAATATGGCAGCATAATATGGTACAGGAATAACATTGGATCTGTCATGATAAACTGTGAGGAAAACATAGAAAGTGATCATAAATCTTATGACAGTAAATGCAGGATGTAAATTAACTTAAGGATGCACTAATTAATGTGTTTTTTTTTTTTTTTTTTTTTTTTTTTTTTTTTTTTTTTTTTTTTTTTTTTTTTTTTGTCTCTGCGTGTTTGTAAAGCTTGCGGACTGTTCTTTTTTTTCTCAGGATGTCTCAGTATATGAATTATTGGATGAAGAGGATGTAATTCAAGAATGCAAAATTCAAAACAAAAAGCTGATAGAATTGTAAGTATTCTGCAAATGATATATTTTCACATATAGTGCTTGTTGTTGAGATGCCGAAATGCTGCTGGTGCTGCCACCGCCGCTGCTGGTGCTGGTGCTGCTGCTGCTGCTGCTGCTGCTGCTACTACTACTACTACTACTACTACTACTACTACTGCTGCTGCTGCTGCTGCTGCTGCTGCTGCTACTACTACTACTACTGCTACAGCAGCGTTTGTTGCTGATTTTTCTATACTTCCTGAAAATCTTAACAGCTGAATGTGATGCAAGTTAATTTCTTGAAAGAAGTAGCCAAAAACTCAGCTTTACGAATCTCTGTATAAAACATCAAATTGCTCTGAACATATGCTCTCCAAAATTTTCTAAAAATAAATATTGGCAAATTGAAAAAAAGTGAGAAATAATGTAAAAATTTGCTTTAAAAATCTGTTGTGGAAGAAAAGATATGCAATAGGGGAAAATCTGTACTACCAAGAGGAATATTTACAACAAAAAATCATTGTCAAAAACTTTGTCAGCGTTTAGAATGCAGTAAGGTTAACCAGATTGTCAATAAACTAGAAATGTGGGAAAGAAGAATTATAAGGAGAGATTGGATCCACTAAACGTAATGCAGTTGGAAACTGAGAAGTACTGTCATGTTAAAACATTTCAGAAAATAGAAAATATAAAAGAGTGCATATGAAAGATATGATGTGATATACTTTGGATCAGTGGCTGCAGTCCGTAACCGCAGGACTGCTACGGTCGCAGGTTCGAATCCTGCCCCGGGCATGGATGTAAGCAGATATGAAGTGACTTGAGAGGAAAGAGAAACAATGACAGGGTGTATATGACTCGGGACAACCGGGAGATCTGGGAAAAACCCGGGAATTTTTTCATCCGGGAGAAATCCGGAAAAACCCCTTGAATTTTTAGAATTCCACAAATTTTTTTTGTCTTAGTTTTCAGTTAAATTTTTGTAATTTTGACTGGTAAAAAACAATATTCTAACAAAGGATATTACTGTATCCTGCTTCTGCAGAATAATATTGCAGCAATAAAACATGAGCGAGAGAAAAAAACATAAAACTGAAGTTGCAAAGGAAATGCACCCTATACAAAAACAAAACACAATACTCATACAAGCCTCTGCCAACAGCAAAATGTGTCAAAGGCGTTAGGAAGACTGTGCAATGCTTCATAACAACAAATTGCCTCCGATGAGCGTGACGTCACAGCTGTTTACATTAGGTTCGTTTGAGCAGTTGCGAGTGGGCACAGGCGCAGTTGAGTCACTTGTGCGAAGTACCTTCACTCGTTTCTGGCTACAGAAGTGTGACTGTTAGCTGTATAAGCAGTAGCAGCAAGGTGCTACCCGGAAAAATTTTACTGGCACGTGCAAGCTGCCAAATTCAATGGGGGCAAACTAGGATATATGCCCTGGGCGGCAAGAATACATATTCTTTAGGAAAAAGCCTTGTTCCACAAAGTAGCTAGTATCCAGCACACATTGGTCTATTGATTATTCATATGATGTTGAAACACATCCCTGTTGATTTTTGAACATTTGTGAACATATTCTAAGTTTATTTCTGAATAGATCATAAGTTGATTTTTGAATGCGTGCATAGTGTATGTCATGTCTATGCTAAGGAAATCCCTGTTGCATCTAGAAATAAACTTTCCTGCAGACAGAAGGGGGCTATACAATCTGAGTGGAATAAAGCCGAAAGGGTGAATGTCAATTGCTGTTTGTTTATTTGATTGACTGGGTTTGTGAATGATCAGCATTGTTATAATTACCAGCGAAATCCATAGATTCAGACTACCAGTGTGGAAATAAACTACTAACAGGAATAACATGTAAGAAAGACTACGTATTACCTTCTCAGTGTATCCAAGAAAATGAAATTTTGATAGAAAATTTTCGGCCAGACTGCTACACTAGTAACAGCCAGTTGTACAGATCCCGGTAACAGCCACCTAAGTTCTATTCTGGGAGTAGCGCGGAAAAAGCGTTGTATGAACACATAATAACACCTAACCTGAGAATAAACGCGGAATAACTAAACAGTTGATTGTGGCAGGGTTAGTGAAATTAACCGGAGAAGTAGTTTTGACACTGGCAGGAATAGTTACAGAATTAGTGATGACAAGATTGTTTGTTAGAATGAGGAAGGAGAAGAAATAGGGACATCACACAAATTATGGAAGAATATGATGATTCCAAATTTCGTATTACTACTTTTCGATCTCATGCTTGAGAAGCTGGAGTGTATGAATGAAATGTGAAGCTATTTCCAAACATAAAGCTTATTGCTTGTAGTAGGCCTAACAGGCATTTGATATTCGTAATTCCTGAATTATATTCTGTCATGTTAAAAACAGTGACCATTTGTGCTAAAACAGTCTGTTTATTTGGTGTATGTTAAAATTGCTGCACTATTAGACAGGCCTATTTCGTTTTATCTAGCAGACAATGACAAAATACACGTAATCAGATTGAGAAACAACTCCAGTATGGGGTACTGTTTGTATTAAAAGCTTTTTCAGTATTAGAAAACAACATTTCGCTTTTTATGTGACAAAACTTTTGATGAATTTTGAGGTAATAGATCCTTTCGCAGAAAGGAAAGGACACCAGGTAAAGCTGTAGCAAGCTTAGAGAGAAAAAAATGCTAGGACTTAAGGATTGAAGAAATGTGTACTGGTTTGCTTGTCACTTTTCTTTATTGGTTTCATGAATTCTATATCTAATTTTATGTTACACACAAAAGCAAGTTATTAGCTAATAGGCAATAAAGAGTGCAAATTTTCTGAAGAGTTCTTGTTCTCTGTGTTACAAATAATCCCATCCAATATTAATTGCGAGTTTTTTATTTTTATTTTTTTTTTAAAGAGGAGCTGGATGTGAAACTGGGCAACTGGGAGCAGGAGAGACACCACAGGACATTTTAATTTCCACTGTCCTGAATATAGTTTGATGGCATCCATTACAAAATATTATGCATTTGAATTCCACAAAGTAAAATACAGTGATGTGCGATAGAAGAATGCTGTGTGAAGAGGCGTGGCACTGCAATTAGGCACATGTAAGACCAAATAACGTGTCTTACGTTTTCTCGAACACATGTTTTATGTATCAGACTCTTCAGAAAGATGTGCGCTACAAAATGAACATATTTTTGAAAAGTCTATCTCCCCCCTCCCCCCCCCTTAAATTTTTGACGCCCTACTTCAAACGCTCGAGGGAGGAAGAAAGGGGGGGGGGGGGGAGGGGAACGTGTTTACATTTAGTGATTTTGCTGTTTACTCTTCGTTTATTGCACTTACGTCAAATGAAAACATAACTGATTTCTGTGGCTGGGAGCTGTCAAGTGAATTAAAAATAAATTCACATAATTACGGAAGGCTAAAATATGTTACTAGTTTCAGATTTTATTTCCACCTTTCTGACAGTCAAGCATTAAGTGCCTTGTGGAACAATGAAGTTATTTTTGTCGGTTTGCTAAAGAAATTTGGCTTGTATTAATCTTTTCGCTGAGGCAGTCAATTTATTTGAAACGAAATGTTTAATTCCACACTATTGGTTAGTTTCAACTGTTTGCTGCATTTCAAAAGTGCATCTTTTCATCTTCTAGCATGTATGGCATTATGCCATAATAAAGAACCAAACATGAGATAATACAGTACTGGTACATCCGAATCTGGACATACGAATGTGCACTGTAAGCCGAATTATGAATTTTAGTATGGTTCACGAAAACCATAACCATTCAAAGGATTGACAAGTTTTACTGTTCCGAGGAAAAGTGTACTGTCACTTAACACGGATAAAGTGTATTTTCACTCGGGAGAAAATGTGTTTTTAACCGGGAAAATCGGGAAAAATCTGGGATTTTTTTTTTTTTCCTTGTCCGCGTATACACTGTGAATAAGGAATATTAGAAGGGGAAAAAAGAGAACAGAAAGTGAAGAACTGAAACTGGTGTGTTGCTCTTGAAAGGCACAGTGAGAGAGTAACAACAAAAATAATTTCTTATGCTTGCATAGATCATACACGTAATTTTTAGAAGAATGTAATTATTGACATCATGTAATCAGTATGTTACTGCTCAAGCAATCAAACTAATGACCACAAGTAATCCATTATTTGCCATATATGTTCTCCTTGGTAGTGACTGAAGTGGTGTAATGTCGACATTGGAATTTCATATGGGTAGAGCTGGATTCAGATCCCAATCTGGCATTACAGATCTAGATTTGTGGGGTGTGTGAAAGTTTCCAAGAAAGTTAAACGAAAAAGTTGCTGACCTGGATTCTCCCATGATTCATTGGAATCAGATTTTTTTGTCATCAGTCTTCTGATTGACTTGATGCAGCCTATTTTGACTTCCTCTTTAACTCAATGTACCACTAACACCCAGTCTCCTGAATTATTTGCTCCAGTTTCTGTCTTCCTCTGTTGCGCTTTAGTATCATGACAGTTATTCCCATATATCTGAACACGTCTTGTCCTCCTGTCTATTGTAGTCGGTGTTATCCACATATTAAATTCATCACCATTTCTGTGGTGAGTTGCCTCTTTCCATATTATATCAGTCCATCCAATTTTCAACATCCTTCATTAACAGCACATAACAAAAACATTGATTCTCTTCTTTTCCAGGTCTCCCATAGTGCATGATTCATTTCCACACTGTGCTTGGTATCAGATATACATCCTCAGAAATTTTTTCTCCAGATTAGGGTCTAGTACTAGTAGAAATTTCTTAATGAAGCCGGCCCTGATTGACTGAGCTAGTCTGCTTCTTATGTCCTCCTCACCTTCCCTCCCACCCCTCCCTCCCCCCCCCACCCCTTTCCTCCTCCACATAGCAGAATTTCTTCATTTCATTCTCTTAGCAGTCCAATATTGATATTAAATTTACTCATAACCTCGTTTCTGCTACTCATTATTACTGTAGACTGAAGTAAAATTGTATGGCATTATTGGCTGGAGACCCCATGGGGTGGCTTCTGTCATCCAATCAGAAAGAGGTTTCCTCCGCTGCATGGAGCACAGGTGGGTGGAGTGGATATGTGCAATGTTTGTGGATGATGATGATGATGATGATGATGATGATGATGATGATGATGATGATTAGAGAATGGAGAAGATGAAACAGTGCTGGCCCATAGGGTACTCCTCTCAAATACCACCAAGGGGGCTGCCAAGGTTACTATCACTGTCAACAGTGTCACATGCCCTGTTTTTGAAGGCACTGCGGAGAGGTTTGGAATTTAGTCCAGGACATCGGTGCAAAGAGTGGTGATCAGGGACTTGTCACAAACTTCCCTCCCCTTGCCGGCCAAATACTGTCCTGAAAATTTCATCCACCGCCAGGATTTGAACTGGATTCTTTTGTTTATTTTCAATCCATAGACTGTTTATTCCATTCAACAATATGAAGTTCTTCCACACTTTTGCTGAGGGTAACAGTGTCATTAGTGAATATTATTATTGATATCCTGTTGTTCAGAATTTTATCCCACTCATAAAACCTGTTTTATTTCCATCATTGTGTCTTTGCTGTACTGGTTGCATAGTAGGTCAGAAAGATTGCATCCTGGTCATACGCCTTTCTGCAACTAATCACCTCTCTCTTTGTCTTCCATTCTTATTTTCAGTTTAAACATGTGAAAAATATGCAGTAAAATTAAGTCGTGAAGCTAGAGATTTTGTGTAATTTTAGATTTGTTGTAATCTTGCTGTGAAACGAAAAACTGAGTTGCAAAGGTATCTGCCATTAACATATTTATTTTGTTATTAAACTATTTTTCAAGGTTCTTTTTCCATGTTGGATTATCAGTTTTATGTTTTATGTCTACTTCAAATGCAGCTTATTTACATCCATACTCCACAAACCATTCTGAAGTGCACAGTAAGGGTACTTCTCATTGTACCACTTATTAGGGTTTCTCTCTGTTCCATTCATGTAGGAGGCATGGGAAAAATGACTGCTTAAATGCCTTTGTGAGATGTGTAATTAATCTTGTTTTAGTGGTCCCTATGGGAGTAGTACAGTGTGCTGTATTGTATTATTTTGATTCCCAGCATAGTACTGTTTCTTTTACCTCTGTAAGTAGACATTCATAAAATAGTTAGCAACTTTCTCAGAGCATCTGCCAGTTCAGTATTTTTGTGGTACTCTCTAACAAGTCATAAAAATCACTGACCATTTGTGCTGGCTTTCTTGACAATGACACACAATCAGAGATAACATGTTGCATCCTTCATACCGAACAGTGTCCAATCCAGACACAAATTTTGATACGTCGATATGATGGTATAGTTTTTCCTTAAATAGGGGTTTTCCTTAAATGAGGGTTTTGCCTATTTACACAGAAGCAGTAACCCAGAATTGTATTTAATTTTCTTTAGGTGACAGAACTGCTATATAATTACTAACTTGCCAATATTTTTTTACAAATTTAAATAGAAAGTGCGTACGAGAACATGCCTGTGCGTGCAGACACACTTACATACGAACATTCTCTATTTTGTAAAAAAAATCAAGAAAACTTGTTTGTTTTGTCCTTCTAGCATATTGTAGTGAGAGAAATGATTGCTCCAGTTGGTTGATGTTTGTTGGAACTGGTTATCTGTATTAAAAGAGGAAAAGTAGTTTCCAAGATTATAAATTTCTTGTACAGCAGCTGTGAAACTTGGTGCAATGGCTTCTTCTTCTTCTTTTTCTTTTTCTTCTTCTTCTTCATTGTCACCTCCTCCTCCCTCCCCCTCCTCCTGTCTCACCCTTCTCACAGCATCTTACTCATATTAATCAGTCTCACGTGGAGAAATTGGTACATTGTCATGACAAGAAACAATGTCCTAGAATGTCAGAGTTTCAGTAACACGTGTCTGCTCTATTCTTACTGTGGTACAATGTCACCTTCAGCAGCAGCTGATGTACCCCAACCAGCCTTTGCAAAACAGTTCAACACAATCTATTGTATTATATGGTTTCAGGCAGCAACAAAGATATTCATAGTATGTGGACTGCAGAGTACCATCTTTTACATCATCTTAGGGAATATGGTTGTCTTCAGTTGTCTTGTGCAGTTTGGTGGAAGGAAAACAACATTCACATTTCTTAGAAATCTTGTTTCCTTGGGATGCACATGGGATGAGTCAATAAATATTATTTTCCTACCTGCAGCACCCATCTTGGCATCTAAACACGTGAGAAATTGTGTAGAGATTTGCGATGTTAAATTTTCCTATTATCAGTGGAGGCAACTTCTCACTGACATCTCTGTTTACTCACATCAGCACAGTCATTCTTTCTTTACTTTTTTTTTCTTCCTTGGAACTTTTTTCCCTCAACAGAATAAGTTCTTGCAGGAAGTAAGTTGTAAAAGATGTCAGTCTCATGTGTATTGAAAATACCTTTGGGATTATAACCCTGTATTAATTGTGGCATTGACATGTTCTTCCAGTGGTTTACACTTTCTGCATCCATAGCCTCACACTGTCCACTTACATGCTGAAATGAAAGATTATGACATTTTTCAAAATTTGTCTCGCCAGCCATTCGACACACTGATATTTTAAATATCAATCTTCAGGGATATTTCACGAGCACTATGTTTCCAATTACCAGAATGCTGCCATTTATCATTCCTCAAAATCATTTTAAAATAATATTTTCCACATCATGGAATGCTGTCATGTGGATAGTCTTCCTTTTACATCCAGGTGAACCTCTAGCTTCAGCATTTAACAATGCTTCCTTTTTTAAGTATGCTGCTCAATGGGACTGCTCCAAATCATACTTCTTCGCCATGTCAGAATGTTTCGTTGCAGGCCATATCTCCACAGAAGTGACAAACTTGACAATAACGAAAACAACACTTAACGGCTTGTACTTTGTAATTCAGTGATTACACTTTCAAAATATGTGATGAGGTTGCATGGTACATAGGGTGGAAATTGATATCCAAATCATTCAAATCTTTCCTGTATCAGTACAATGGAATTTAATCTAGATGTTTGGACTGAAATAATCATCATCGTCATCTTCAAGGATTAAGTCTTTTGGCTTGTTCTGCCTCACAGTTGTTCATCCCATGTCTTTCAGGGACTTGAAACATTTATCTCACTATTGGGTTGTGTTGTATTGCTGCTTTAGTCATTCTGTCATTAGACATACATTGGACATGGTCTTTCCAGTTCAGTTGGTATTTAATTATATTTGTATTAGGTTCAACATTTAGTTCTTGTCTAATATCAGTATTTATTTTATGCTCCGACAATGAATATCCTGCTACACAGCAAGGAACTTCATATCTGACATTTTGATTCGTCATGATTAATCAGATGTTAGGGTCCAACATTCGCTACCACAAAGCAGCAGAGGTAACACCATGACATTTCAGAGTTTAATTACTGTTTCTTTCTGTTGTATGTTTTAATGTACATTGTATTGTTCCACAGAAATGTCAGACTGTGACCAATTCTACATCATCTGACTTTGGAAATTTAAAATTGCACTTTACATATTCAAACTCTTTTACTTGTTTAATTATACACTCCTGGAAATGGAAAAAAGAACACATTGACACCGGTGTGTCAGACCCACCGTACTTGCTCCGGACACTCCGAGAGGGCTGTACAAGCAATGATCACACGCACGGCACAGCGGACACACCAGGAACCGCGGTGTTGGCCGTCGAATGGCGCTAGCTGCGCAGCATTTGTGCACCGCCGCCGTCAGTGTCAGCCAGTTTGCCGTGGCATACGGAGCTCCATCGCAGTCTTTAACACTGGTAACATGCCGCGACAGCGTGGACGTGAACCGTATGTGCAGTTGACGGACTTTGAGCGAGGGCGTATAGTGGGCATGCGGGAGGCCGGGTGGACGTACCGCCGAATTGCTCAACACGTGGGGCGTGAGGTCTCTACAGTACATCGATGTTGTCGCCAGTGGTCGGCGGAAGGTGCACGTGCCCGTCGACCTGGGACCGGACCGCAGCGACGCACGGCTGCACGCCAAGACCGTAGGATCCTACGCAGTGCCGTAGGGGACCGCACCGCCACTTCCCAGCAAATTAGGGACACTGTTGCTCCTGGGGTATCGGCGAGGACCATTCGCAACCGTCTCCATGAAGCTGGGCTACGGTCCCGCACACCGTTAGGCCGTCTTCCGCTCACGCCCCATCATCGTGCAGCCCGCCTCCAGTGGTGTCGCGACAGGCGTGAATGGAGGGACGAATGGAGACGTGTCGTCTTCAGCGATGAGAGTCGCTTCTGCCTTGGTGCCAATGATGGTCGTATGCGTGTTTGGCGCCGTGCAGGTGAGCGCCACAATCAGGACTGCATACGACCGAGGCACACAGGGCCAACACCCGGCATCATGGTGTGGGGAGCGATCTCCTACACTGGCCGTACACCACTGGTGATCGTCGAGGGGACACTGAATAGTGCACGGTACATCCAAACCGTCATCGAACCCATCGTTCTACCATTCCTAGACCGGCAAGGGAACTTGCTGTTCCAACAGGACAATGCACGTCCGCATGTATCCCGTGCCACCCAACGTGCTCTAGAAGGTGTAAGTCAACTACCCTGGCCAGCAAGATCTCCGGATCTGTCCCCCATTGAGCATGTTTGGGACTGGATGAAGCGTCGTCTCACGCGGTCTGCATGTCCAGCACGAACGCTGGTCCAACTGAGGCGCCAGGTGGAAATGGCATGGCAAGCCGTTCCACAGGACTACATCCAGCATCTCTACGATCGTCTCCATGGGAGAATAGCAGCCTGCATTGCTGCGAAAGGTGGATATACGCTGTACTAGTGCCGACATTGTGCATGCTCTGTTGCCTGTGTCTATGTGCCTGTGGTTCTATCAGTGTGATCATGTGATGTATCTGACCCCAGGAATGTGTCAATAAAGTTTCCCTTTCCTGGAACAATGAATTCACGGTGTTCTTATTTCAATTTCCAGGAGTGTATCTCCTTCTGTAGCACTTTTGGCTCTTATGGGTTTCATTCTTTGAAATGCAATCAAGTTGGTTTTATCTGTCGATATTCTCATTCCGTATATAGCAGTAGTTTCACAATTTGTGTACTGAAATTTGAACCTTTTCTTCAGATTCTCCTATTATAATATGATCATTTGCAGATAGCATAGTCATAAAATTAAAAGTTATCATTTAATAAAATCAACCATTTACAAATGATATTTCCAATATAAACGTTAAAAAGAGTGGGGAACAACTAGACCATGGATTGCTGTCAGCAGATTCTGTCCCATTCCTCACAGTGTGGATACTTACTGTATTATTTTTGTATAATGACTCGATAGCTATAAGCAGATATACTGGCACTCTCAATTCCTTAGTGATTCCCTTAGTATTTTCTGCTGGACCTTCTCAAATGCAACTTCCTGCCAGATTAAAACTGTGTGCCCGACCGAGACTCGAACTCGGGACCTTTGCCTTTCGCGGGCAAGTGCTCTACCATCTGAGCTACCGAAACACGACTCACGTCCGGTACTCACAGCTTTACTTCTGCCAGTATCTCGTCTCCTACCTTCCAAACTTTACAGAAGCTCTCCTGCGAACCTTGCAGAACTAGCACTCCTGCAGGAGAGCTTCTGTAAAGTTTGGAAGGTAGGAGACGAGATACTGGCAGAAGTAAAGCTGTGAGTACCGGACATGAGTCGTGCTTCGGTAGCTCAGATGGTAGAGCACTTGCCCGCGAAAGGCAAAGGTCCCGAGTTCGAGTCTCGGTCGGGCACACAGTTTTAATCTGCCAGGAAGTTTCATATCAGCGCACACTCCGCTGCAGAGTGAAAATCTCATTCTGGAAACATCCTCCAGGCTGTGGCTAAGCCATGTCTCCGCTATATCCTTTCTTTCAGGAGTGCTAGTTCTGCAAGGTTCGCAGGAGAGCTTCTGTAAAGTTTGGAAGGTAGGAGACGAGATACTGGCAGAAGTAAAGCTGTGAGTACCGGACGTGAGTCGTGTTTCGGTAGCTCAGATGGTAGAGCACTTGCCCGCGAAAGGCAAAGGTCCCGAGTTCGAGTCTCGGTCGGGCACACAGTTTTAATCTGCCAGGAAGTTTCATATCAGCGCACACTCCGCTGCAGAGTGAAAATCGCATTCTGGAGACTTCTCAAATGCCTTTTCATAGTCAACAAAGAGACCGTAAGTTGGCAATCTAAATTCCTTTCTTTTCTCAGTTACTTGTGCCAAACTTAAGACGATCAGAACATGGGCTACCTTTTCTAAAATCATGTACATCCAAAAATACACAGATGACAAAAGTCATGAGATACCTCCTAATATCGTGTTGGACCTCCTTTTGCCTGGTGTAGTGCAACAACTCAACGTGGCATGGATTCAACAAGTAGTTGAGAAGTCCCTTGCAGAAATACTGAGACACACTACCTCTGTAGCCGTCCATAATTGCGAAAGTGTTACCAGTGCAAGACTTTGTGCACAAACCAACCACTCGATTATGTCCCATCCATTTATTTATTAATTTATTTACACATCAAGTTCCATAGGACCAAATTGAGGAGCAAATCTCCAAGGGCATAGAACATGTCAGTACATGAAATTACAACATAAAAGTAATAACAGGTAAAAATGAAATGTTTATGAACCCGAAAAAAGTCAGGTCATAAGTTTAAACACAATCAACAATAGAACAAGAATCAGCTTAATTTTTAAGGGGCTCCTCAACAGCATAAAAGGATTGACCCATGAGGAAACTCTTCAGTTTCGATTTGAAAAGGCATGGATTACTCCTAAGATTTTTTAATTCGAGCGGTAGCTTATTGAAAATGGATGCAGCAATATACTGCACACCTTTCTGCACAAGAGTTAAGGAAGTCCGATCCAAATGCAGTTCTGATTTCTGCCGAGTATTAACTGAGTGAAAGCTGCTTTTTCTTGGGAATAAGCTAATATTGTTAGCAAGAAATGATAGTAAGACGCCAATGTCGAAATAGGGGTCAACAAGATGTTCATGAACTTGCAAAACTTATTGGCCGAACCACCCATTTCTGAGCCAAAAATATCCTTTTGGAATTGGAAGAGTTACCCCAAAATATAATACCATAGGACATACACGAATGAAAATAAGCAAAGCACACTAATTTTCATGTCCAACGATCACTCACTTCAGATCCCCCTGCGAGTCCGGGGGTTAGAATAGGCCCGAGGTATTCCTGCCTGTCGTAAGAGGCGACTGAAAGGAGTCCCTCCCCCTCAAGGGGGTAGTTAGCACCTGCGTCCAGACGGACGGTTCCACAACCTATATTTGCGGTCATTTTGGTTTTTCACTTCTTCTGGTTTCTTCCTTCCTTCGGTTGGTTCCTTTCTTTGTTCTTCTCCATCTCACTGTCTTACTTAGTTCTTCTCCTTGCCTTCTTCTCCTTGCCTTCTTCTCCTTGCCTTCTTCTCCTTGCCTTCTTCTCCTTGCCTTCTTCTCCTTGCCTTCTTCTCCTTG
The DNA here is from genome assembly GCF_023864275.1 of Schistocerca cancellata. Classification (NCBI taxonomy): domain Eukaryota; kingdom Metazoa; phylum Arthropoda; class Insecta; order Orthoptera; family Acrididae; genus Schistocerca; species Schistocerca cancellata. The sequence continues at coordinate 1,104,237,398 of NC_064626.1, read as the reverse complement.
CCTTCTTCTCCTTGCCTTCTCTGGTCTCCGCCTCGGCGTTTGAGACAGTCTGTCCTTTCTCTCCCTCTCTCCCTTCTTTTTCCTCTTCTTCCTTCCTCCCTGTGCGTGCCTGAAGGCCGACCCGCGCGTTCGCTCGCGTAGCCGGTGACGGGGTAACGCGTAATTCCCCGCCCTGGGTAGACAAGTAAGGCACGCACGTACCTCCTGGTAAAGGCCAGGCCCAGGGAGGGGTGATTGCCTGAGCTGACACCTTCCGACCATGCCGATTGGTCCCTCCGTCCGTTTCTCGGGAGGTGTGACCTTAGGTGTAAACATTCACCTAAGGCGGGAGTGCCCTCTGAGAGGGTCCCCACAAGGAAGGAGCGCGTCATCGGAGACGCTGGCAATCATGGGGGATTTTCTCTTCTTCTTCTTCTTCTCTCTCGACTTCTGCCCAAAAACGGAAACTTGACCAGCCACCAGTGACAAAAGTACTACCGCCTGCCCCACAGTTCCTCGTAGTTTCTCGATCTGAGGACGGAAAGGATTTTTCCTCTGTCAACCCTTTCGTTATCCAGAAGGGCATAGATGCCATAGCCGGATCTGTCAAGTCTTGTACCAGGTTGCATAACGGTACCTTGTTACTAGAAACTGAGAGTGCCTTTCAGGCACAAAAACTGCTTTGGGCCACACTCCTGTACACGTTCCCTGTCCGGGTGGAGGCTCACCGCACTTTGAATTCGTCTCGTGGTGTGGTATATACTAGATCACTTGACGGATTGACTGACAAGGAGATTCAGTCTTTCCTCGCTGAGCAGAGTGTGACGGCTGTCCATAGGGTCATGAAAAAGGTCAACAATGACCTTGTACCGACCCGGACACTTTTCTTGACCTTTGATAGTGTTCAGCTGCCGTCGCGCGTCAAAGCGGGCTACGAGGTTATTTCTGTTCGCCCATATGTCCCGACACCTACGTGCTGCTACCAGTGTCAGCGTTTTAATCACACTCGCCAGTCTTGTTCTAATGCTGCTCAATGTGTCACTTGTGTCAGGGATGCCCATGAGGGTGACTGCCCACCTCCGTCTCCTCGTTGTGTGAACTGTCAGGGTGACCATGCAGCGTCCTCCCGCGACTGTCCCATCTACAAGGAAGAATGCTGTATACAGGAAATTCGGGTCAAAGAGAAAGTGTCCACCTCAGCTGCTCGCAAGCTGTTTGCTAGTAGGAAGCCCACGCTGCTCCCAGCGGGGAAATACAGTGCTGTCCTCGCCTCTCCTCGGACTACCAGGGAGGTGGCGACACAGATATGCGATCTGACCTTCAGCGCTACGGTCGTCCGTTCGGCCAGTGCTAAGATCGCCCGGTAGACGTCTCCTCTTCCTCCCGTCACCCCTCAGACACAAGCACCTTCATCAGCTTCTGCCAAGACGAAGACCCAGAAGTCAGATGCATGGGCCTTCAAGAAGGAACCGTCCCGTGTAGACTTCCTATGTACCACGAACTCCCAGCCTTTGACCAGTACTTCCACTAAACGACCTTCCAAGAAGGCTCATAGGAAGCACAGTTCTCCTTCTCCGCCACGGCGCGTTTCTTCTCCTGCTCCACCCAGCGGTTGCCGCCCCAGGCCGTCATCCGTTTTGCCTGGCCGCACCACTGGTAGCCGAACATCTGGCCGTTCACTGGCGGAGGAAGCTCCCCCTCCCGGCCATCTTAACAAGATGGCCAATGAACCTATTGAACCAATGGACGATGACTCTCCGCCTACTGATAGCGGCGGCAGTGCTCGCTCGGAGCCAGGCCCTCAGCGGCCTTCGAGGTGACTCATTTGACTCCTTCTTGCATCTTTTTCTTTTTCTTCTCACGATGGCGCTTATTCACTGGAATATTTGCAGCATTCGCTCCAACTGAGAGGACTTAAAGTTGCTGCTCCGCTTGCACTGTCCGCTCGTCGTAGCCCTCCAGGAAATGAAGCTACGCCCATGCGATCAATTTGCCTTGGCACATTACACCTCTGTGCGTTTTGACCTACCCCCTGTGGCAGGTATTCCGGCTCATGGAGGGGTTATGTTGCTGGTCCGGGATGATATTTACTACGATCCCATCACATTGCACACCGGCCTGCAGGCAGTTGCCATCCGAATTACTCTCCCCACTTTTACATTTTCCATTTGTATCGTTTACACTCCATCGTCATCTGCCGTTACCAGGGCAGACATGGTGCAAATTATTGCTCAGCTACCTGCACCCTTTTTGTTAACTGGAGACTTCAATGCCCACCATCCCCTTTGGGGCTCTCCAGCATCCTGCCCGAGGGGCTCCCTGCTCCGTGCTCAACTAGTTGGAACATCTCCAAAGCAGACTGTGGGCTCTTCTCTTCCAGGGCGACCTTTCAGGATCAAACCTTCACAAGCTGTGATAGTCAGGTCGCACACCTCACGGAAGTCAGTCTCACTGCTGCTGAATATTCCATCCCTCACACTACTTCTTCTCCACGTCGCATACCTGTCCCCTGGTGGACCGCAGCATGTAGAGACGCTTTGCGTGCTCGTCGACGTGCTTTACGCACCTTTAAACGCCACCCTACAGTGTCGAATTGTATCAGTTATAAACAATTAGGTGCACAGTGTCGTCGTATATTAAAGAAAGCAAGAAAGCCAGCTGGGCTGCTTTCACAAGCACCTTCAACAGTTTTACTCCTCCTTCTGTTGTCTGGGGTAGCCTGCGCCGGCTATCTGGCACTAAGGTCCACTCACCAGTTTCTGGCATGACAGTTGCGAATGACGTCCTTGTGGCCCCTGAGGATGTCTCCAGTGCCTTCGGCCGCTTTTTCGCAGAGGTTTCGAGCTCCGCTCATTACCACCCTGCCTTCCTCCCCGAAAACAGGCAGAGGAGGCTAACTTCCGCTCCTTGAATCGTGAAAGTTATAATGCCCCATTCACCATGCGGGAACTCGAAAATGCACTTGCCCGGTCACGGTTCTCCGCTCCAGGGCCTGATTCTATTCATATTCAGATGCTGAAGAACCTTTCTCCTGCGGGTAAAGGTTTCCTTCTTCGTACTTATAATCGCATCTGGATTAAGGGACATGTTCCCGCATGCTGGTGCGAGTCTATTATTGTACCGATTCCTAACCCGGGGAAGGACAAGTACTTGCCTTCCAGCTATCGACCCATCTCGCTTACCAACTGTGTCTGTAAGGTGATGGAGCGAATGGTTAACTCTTGTTTGGTTTGGCTGCTCGAATCTCGACGCCTACTTACCAATGTACAATGTGGATTTCGTAGGCGCCGCTCTGCTGTTGACCATCTGGTTACCTTGTCGACCTTCATTATGAATAACTTCTTGCGGAAGTGCCCGACCCCGGCTGTGTTCTTTGATTTGGAGAAGGCTTACGACACCTGTTGGAGGGCGGGCATTTTCCGCACCATGCATACATGGGGCCTTCGCGGTCGCCTCCCTCTTTTTATTCGTTCCTTTTTAATGGATCGACAGTTCAGGGTACGTGTGTGTTCTGTCCTGTCAGACACCTTTCGCCAGGAGAATGGGGTGCCACAGGGCTCAGTTTTGAGTGTCGCTCTCTTCGCCATAGCGATCAATCCAATAATGGATTGCCTCCTAGCTGATGTATCAGACTCCCTTTTCGTGGACGATTTTACCATCCATTGCAGCGCGCAGTGTACATGTTTCCTGGAGCGCTGTCTTCAGCGTTCTCTTGACCGTCTTTACTCCTGGAGTGTCGCCAATGGCTTCCATTTCTCTGCCGAGAAGACGGTCTGTATTAACTTCTGGCACTACAAAGAGTTTCTCCCACCGTCCTTACGACTCGGTCCCGTTGGTCTCCCATTCGTGGAGACAACAAAATTTTTAGGTCTTACATTTGACAGGAAACTTAGCTGGTCTCCACATGTGTCATATTTGGCTGCCCGTTGTACCCGTTCTCTAAATGTCCTCCGTGTTCTCAGTGGTATGTCGTGGGGAGCGGATCGAACTGTCCTACTTCGCCTATATCGGTTGATCGTCCACTCCAAGCTGGATTATGGGAGCTTCGTATACTCCTCTGCACGGCCGTCCATCTTCGCCGCCTCAACTCCATACAACATCGGGGTTTATGTCTTGCGATCGGAGTGTTTTATACTAGTCCCGTCGAGAGTCTTCATGCTGAAGCCGGTGAATTGCCACTCACCTACTGGCGCGATATACTGCTTTGTCGGTATGCCTGTTGGCTACTGTCATTGCCCGACCACCTGTCTTATCGTTCCTTTTTTGACGACTCTCTTGACCGTCAATACGGGTTGTATGTCTCTGCCCTGCTACCCCCTGGAGTTCGCTTTCGTCGCCTCCTTCAACACCTTGATTTTTCACTCCCTGCAACCTTTAGAGTGGGCGAGAGCCACATGCCACCTTGGCTCCAGGCTCAGGTTCGCGTTCACCTTGACCTCAGCTCGCTCCCAAAGGAGGTTACCCCGGTTCGATATACCACTCCCATTTTGTCGAACTTTGTTAGAAGTTCATTAATATGACCTTCATTTATACAGATGGCTCTAAGACCAATGACGGTGTCAGGTGTTCTTTTATTGTCGGGGCACAAAGTTTCAAATACCGGCTCCATGGCCATTGTTCGGTCTTCACAGCTGAGCTCTTTGCCCTCTACCAGGCTGTTCTTTACATCTGCCGCCACCAACATTCTGCTTATGTCATCTGCTCAGATTCCCTGAGTGCCATCCAGAGCCTCAGTGATCCGTATCCCGTTCACCCTTTCGTGCACCAGATACAACGCTTTCTTCAGCAGCTGGTGGACGACGGTTCTCTGGTTAGCTTTATGTGGGTTCTTGGCCATGTCGGTATCCCTGGGAACGAAGCTGCAGATGCCGCAGCCAAGGCTGCTGTCCTCCAGCCTCGGACAGCTTCTTGTTGTGTTGCCCCTTCATCAGATTGTAGCAGGGTCATTTGTTGCTGCATATTATCGCTGTGGCATGCCAATTGGGCTGCACTTACGGACAACAAGCTTTGGGCCTTGAAACCTCTTCCCGCGGCTTGGATGTCCTCCTCACGCCCTTCTCGGCGGGAGGAGGTCGTTTTGGCCTGGTTACAAATTGGACACTGCCGGTTCAGCCATCGCCATCTGTTGACGGACGGCTGCACCGGCGCCGTTCTGCCCATGTGGGCAGTTGCTGACGGTCCGCCACATTTTAACGTCCTGTCTGGATTTTAATACACTGCGTCTTGATCTTGGCCTGCCATGTACACTGGATGCCATTTTAGCGGATGACCCAGGAACAGCTGCTCGCGTTCTTCGTAGTTGCTGTTTTAACCTTGTGCCTCGCGGTGCATTCCTAACTTAGTCTGGGCACTAATGACCATTGTAGTTGTGCGCCCTAAAACCACAAAAAAAAAACCTCACTTCAGATACCATTCAGATAGTAAAAATGCCACCATTAAGTCTTTGAACAAGATCCTGAACGTGGGCTTTCCACGACAGTTTACTATCTACCTGAACACCTAGAAATTTGAATTGTTCAGTTTCACTAATCATATGCCATTCTGTGAAATTAAAATGTTGTTTTTTTTGAACTGTGTGTTAAAAACTGTAAAAACTAGTCTTACTGTGATTTAGCATTAGTTTATTTTCTACAAGCCATAACTTAGGTCATGAAGTGCACTATTTGAAACCGAGCCAATGTTGCACACACCATCCTTTACTATCAACCAAGCTAGTGTAGTCAGCAAACAGAAATATTATAGAGTTACACACACACACACACACACACACACACACACACACACACACACACACACACACACACTTGACTGTACCACAGTCAGACCCCACATCACAGCCATTCTCAACATTGTGACCAATTACATTTTGCTGTCTGTTGCTAAAGTAAGAGGCAAACCAATTGTGAGCTACTCCCTGTATTCTGTAATGGTCCAACTTCTGGAGCAATATTTTGTGATCAACACAATCAAACGCCTTAGTTAAATCAAAAAATATGCCTAGCGGTAGGAACCTTTTGTTTAACCCAGCCAGTACCTCACAGAGGAAAGAGAATATAGCATTTTCAGTTGTTAAATGACTTCTAAAGTTGAACTGTGCAAATCGTGTTGCATAAAATGATCACTTATCCTTACATACACAGCCTTTTCAATAACTTTATCAAATACTAATGGGATTCGTGTTCGGTGATGTGGGTGGCCAGATCATTCACTTGAATTGTCCAGAATGTTCTTCAAACCAATCACAAACAGTTGTGACCCAGTGACGTGGTGCATTGTCATCAACAAAAATTTCATCATTGCTTAGGAATAAGAAGTCCATGAATCAGTGGCTGTGAATGATCTCCAAGTAGCTGAACATAACAGTTTTCAGTCAAAGATTGGTTCAGCTGAACAGGACGACCCAGTCCATTCCATGCAAACACAGCCCACATCATTATGGAGCCACCACCAGCTTGCACAGTGCCATGTTGATAACTTGGGTCCATGGCTTTGTGGGGTCTGCATCACTCTTGAAACCTACCATCAGCTCATACCAACTGGAATCTGGGCTCCTCTGACCAGGACACCATATTAATGTAGGGTCCAACCAGTATGGTCACAAGCCCTGCAGATGCATTACAGGGAATGTCATGCTGTTAGCAAGAGCACTTGTGTCTACAATCTCTTGCCATAGCCGTAGACACCAAATTTTGCCGCACTGTCCTAATGGATACATTCGTTGTATGCACCAAATTGATTTCTGTCATTATGTCATGGAATGTGTGACCACTGACAACTCTATGCAAACACTGCTGTTCTGTCATTAAGTGAAGGTCGTCAGCTGCTGTGTTGTCCATGGTGAGAGGTAATGCCTGAAATTTGATATTCTCAATGCAGTGTTGACACTGTGGATCTTGGCATATTGAATTACTTAATGATTTCCAAAATGGCATGTCCCTTGCGTCTAGTTCCAACTACCATTCTGTGTTCAAGGTCTGTTAATTCCCATCTTGTTGGAAACCTTTTCACCTGAATTACCTGAGTGCTAATAACAGTTCTTCCAATGCACTGACCTTTTATACCTTGTGTACATGATACTACTGCTTTCTATATATGTGCATATTCCTGTCCCATTACTTTTATTACCTCAGTGTATGTGCTTGTACCATTAGTACTAATCTCTCGTATATTATTTTAGCATATAGTTTGTAGCAGGAGTGTAGTTAGATTTATTCCTCAGTAATTTGCACATTGTGATTTATCACCTTTCTTGTAAATAGGGCATACCAAAGCTTCATTCCATTCACCAGGAGCATGTCTGCTCAACAAGCAAACATTCATAAAATTTAAGAGTCTTACGGTTTAGTTGATCAGATGAATGTTTAATCAGCTCCTTGTTTATGTTATTAGTGACAGGCAACTTTTTGTTCTTTGTTTCTTTGATCATATTTTGTTGCCCTTCCATTGTTACCAGATCTACAGTGTTGCCAGTTTTGGTGTTTATTTCTGGTTCTTCATTATCAGTCCATAGACATTAGAAGTATTTTAACCATTCCTTTTTGAATATTACATTTAATTGTTGAGTATATCGTTCTTCTATATTCAAGTGTTTCATAAGATTGTATGCTATGTTTTGTCTCCCATGAATATTACGTTCTGTTTCACTCAGATATTGGTCTCCCCTCCCCCATTTAATTTTTTGTATTTCTGTCTGTACTAAAGCAGATTCGTTTAGAATTCTCTCTGCAGTTCAGTCTTTCGGGTAATGACAGGGTTTTTAGATATGCCTCCTTTTTTCTCTTAATAACTTGCTAATAAGTTCATTCCAAATTTGTAACCTCCTTTTAGACTTTTCATTTTCCACATTGCTAGGTCTTCAGTGGCTGTGTGCGTTATAATTTCTTAAATAGTACTCCAGTCTGCAATTATTCCATTCTGCATTTATGTTGTTGCTAACTGGTTTCATTTGGCATTCCTCATTTAGTTTCTTTTACTATAATAGTTTGATGCTACAGTAGAACCTTGCAGATCCGTTCTCTACAGGACCTGGAGAATGGTTGGAATGCAAAAAAGTCAGATAATCGGAAGAACAGTTCTATTGACCCATAATGTCACAATACAGAACAGTAAAACATCAATTTTCAACTGGAAGTAATGTTCCATGTTAAAACACCAACAAAACAAAAAGAAAACATTGACACACTAAAAAGTCTGATATGAAAGTCTAATGTACAGTAGTGCCTGTACTGTAAAATATGTCTGATCATACTGTGAGTAAAAGTTTAACCTTTATACATTCCCTATTATTAGGTGTAAAAGCATGAAATGTGGATATTTTTGCCTAAAATAAAATGTTAGTCAGAAGAATGATAAATAGTGCTTAATTCAAAGTATGCTCCGTCGTTTGTTATACATTTTCCCCATCTTTCGGGCAATTTGTGAATACTACGCCAGTAAAAATTTTCCCCTTTTGCTACAAACTATTCATTGAGCCATTTTTTCACATTTTTGTATGAACCAAAGTGCTCCTCAGCAAGTGTGTGACTCATCAGTGCAGACATGTGATACTCTGAAGGAGCCAAGTCTGGTGAGCAAGCCGCATAGGATAGAACTTCCCAGCCGAGTGTTTCCGACATGTTGTGAACCAGTTTTGCTGTATGTGAAGGAGCATTGTCATAGAGAAAAATGGCTTTGTCTTGTCCCTTTCAGTAATGTGGCCTTTTTTAAAGCAGCGAACAGTTCAGTTTGGTGAGTTGTTGTCGCTAACTTTTGGTGTTGACAATTTCCCCGAGCTTTAACAGCTCATAGTAGACCGTGCCCCCTCTGTTTCCATCAAACTCAGAGCATCATCTTTCTGCCAAAGCGATTCAGTCTTGTGGTCCCTGTGGATGGTTTGTGTGGGTCTATCCATGAGTGTTTTTGCTTGGGATTATCAAATAAATCCACTTTTATCCTCTGTAACTGTACAATGCAAAAATTTCTTCCTTTTGTATCAAGTGAGCAAAATCTCCTCTTTTTGCACTTTTCCATTTGCCTGTTGTTCAACTCATGTGGTACCCACCTACCGATATTCTGAGTCTTTGCCATCTCTCACGGTTGATTGAAAACAGCTTGTTGACCTACACCCTATTGTCTGGTGAATTGCTTTTGTGTTTGCAAATAATTTTTGTTCAACAATGCCTCCAATTCCTCATCTTCATTTTTTTTTTTTTTTTTTTTTTTTTTTTTTTTTTTTTTTTTTTTCCCCCTGCAACATCAAAGTCACCATTTCTGGAACACTGATATCATTGTCCACACGCATCTTGCAATGGAGCATGTTCACCATAAGCTTCTCGAGGAAATCGATATGATTCACTGTCAATTTTCTTCAAGTGAAAACAAAAAATTAATGCTGTCTGTGAATGCTTGTTGTTCAGTATAAATTTCAGCTTACTGAACACAGCAACACGTCTGACACTTATTGATGACACAATAATACAGCACAGTGTCAAGTCTTTATAGCACAAACTGCATTGGTGTGACATCTGTTGTCTGGAGTCTGCATTTCATACTTGTACACCTGGTACAGTACTGCACTGACACACACAACTGAATTGCAATTAACTGTTTAAATCATGAGAAATTGCAAATTAAGAAATCTTACATTCTAAGCAGGATGAAGAGAGTCTAATGTTCTTTCTCACTAGATTTTTAGAACATAGATGTCTGATGTACTAATGGCTTTATCAAATGCACTTTTAGCATCTATAGGTGATACTCATGCCATAGAGTTATTGTATCTGTTGTCGTTATTGTCTTTCTTGTTCTCTTTGGTTGTTAAGAGCTACAGCATTGATGATTTGGTTGTCAGTTAATTCTGCTTCAATTGTGCAGTGAATGTCAGCTGCACTGTTCCATTCATTCTTGTCATTGGGCTCAACATCTAGTTGTAAAGACAACATTACATGTTCATGTGTAGTTGGTACTGTCATTTAGTTTTACACACTTTAGTATGTAAGAACAATCCTGTCACTTATTTATAAAACAAATGCTTGCTCATTAACGCATACTGATCAGGTAAGAAACAAGTTAATTCATACTGAAAGTGATCAAACTATCACATCTAGCAATGATCAACTGCCTTCTGATTTAAATCACAGATGGTGACTCATTGACAAGTTCAGACCTGACAGTAGCAAAGACCAGTGAAGCCAAACAAACACTGGAAATGGGATGGTCAGACCAAGTGGGGAGTTGGACCATCTGAGGCCAGATTAGTGTGGTTCTATTGTATATTCTTAGAGTAGGTGCACCTTGTAAGTTCTTACATCCAACTGAGGACTATGTGTGATTTCCTCTGTCTTTAAAAAAAAAAGTTAAGTCAGTTGTTACTAAAAATAGATCTGATCGTACATCCAAGCGTTTTGTAAACTCTTGTCTTTTCTTACCCATGCACCTCTTTTGCAAGAATATTGTCTATTATTGAAGCTGTATGTCAAGCTGCCCATGTTAATTAAATAATTGATTACCATACTGTGCCATTAGATAATGGGAAGTACAACTTATGTGAAACTGAAAGAAATTGTGAATGTTTTTTTGGAAAATAAGAAATGCTTCATCTACCTGATAGCTTTGGTCCTTGGCCATGTGAAAAAAAGTGGGATTTCACATCATCATTGTTTTCTGTGTCCATGCAGGTTGCCATGAAGGTGGTCGTCTTTTTTTTCTTCCCCCCCCCCCCCCCCCCCCCCCCCCCCCAGATATCTCGTTACCTTTGAACTCAGTAAATGTTATTATTCTACAACAAATGGATGTCAATGGCAGTGGGCAGTTTGGTGGATCACTAATCAGCTGTTTCTCAACCCCATTTATGCTGTTACCACTCACTCATTTGTTGTGGTTTGAGAATTTAACTGGGGTAGTACTCTGGATCTTCCTCTGAAACTGCTAATTTCTTGTGTCGTTATTGCACTGCACTGTAACCCATTCTTAGAAGCTTGAATCTTATGGGGTCCTTTACTTTAAATATTTTTTTCTTCAATTTAATTACATTTTGATGCTATTTTATGGCGGTGGAATGCAGCATGTTGAAGATAATCTTTGTTGTTAGTTATCTTAAATTGCTCTGTTGAACATTTTTCTTACATTGTTCTCAAACTGGTCCATGTTCCTTCCCTTCAAGTCTGCCTTCCAAATTGTCACAAGTGTCTCAATCTTAACGATTGCTTCCAATCCAAAAGAGACTTCTTTCATACAGTTCACAGTGTAACCTTTCATCTGTGACCAGATGAACTTTAGCATTAGGTAGTGAGTACTGTATTGGTCCACAGTATTTATGCAGGTAGCTCAAATATCTTGCGTCGTTTGCTTAGGTGTGGTTTGACAACCTGTCATTCATCATTTTTCAATACCATACAAGCTGTTTGCAAGACAAGACTCTGACAACAATTTTGCTGAGCTCTACACTCCTTAACTTGTTATATGTTAGTCTACTTGTGGAACACTGGTAAAAAGCAATGTTATGCCTTTACACAATGTTGACAATAACAGTTGCACATTACTACGGTACACAGGGTACCTGGAAAATGATAGTTGTATAACTAGTCTGCATTGAATCAAGATTCTTTTCTTGATTTGTCAACTCATTATTTTTGCCTTTTCAGTATATTGGTGATCTCACCTTTTCAAGAAATTTAATCCGTTCTTTGTATTGCCTTCATGTTGTGAGCATCAAATGATGTGCAAATTTCAGAGTGATCATGTTTCTTTTCTACCTCTTTGCTCTTGATTGATTCATTTATTTTCACAGGGGGCAAAACAGTGGCCTTAGCCTCCTATTGCCTGCATCGAAACTGAATTTATTGTGCTGTTTCTCTCCATTTGATTCTAGTAAAGCCAGACTGTATCGTTAAAAAATAGTAGGAGATGCTTTGCTAGTTCCTTATTACACACTATTTCTTAAAGAGTTAATGACCCAATTATGACCTCCGTCAGTTCACATTGGAAGATTAAATATGGTAAGATTTCATCCCTCTCACCACATAGTCTACGCTTAGGGGCATCTTCCTTTATATTCGTTATATGTCAGTATTCTTAAAGTTTCCATGGCCAGTCATTAGTCCTACCATGAGTGTAATGAGTTCAAGATTGCAGAACTTCTCTTGAAACGTGGCTTTGGCATCAGTAGTATGTTCTCCTCAGGGGGCTCAGGACTCTTTTCAGGAGTACATGTGTAGTGAACATGAGGCCCCAGGTTATTGCAACACCTACTTCCTCTCTGGTACTATAATCTCTCATCTGTGAATATCCTTCCTGATCATGCTTTCTTGTGGTGGCAGCCTTTGATGTCGCTCCAGCTATTCCCTAGAGGTTTTGCCTTCCTTTCTTGGAATTTTCTTTCATTCACCAACTTTTGGCTGAAGTAATTTGCGATCTCCTTCAGCATTTGACCTCCATTTTCAAAATTTTTGTGTATCAGGGACTGTCTAGGAAAGAGCATGTTAATTAGGACCTACTGCATGCAGTGTTAAAGATCACCTGCACACAATATCTTCATAGGGTCTTATTTATACTTCAGAGCCAATACGGGAGCAAATCAGATGTGATGGCTCATTGTGTATGATTTTGATTGAGCCCATTGACAACGCAGGGATCAAACAACTGATGCATGAGTTACTAGTTCCCAGTCGATGCCAAGGAGGGATACCCATCTTCCTGGGGCATCATGGCACCTGGTAATGGCCATCGTTCCAGGTGGCCGTTGCTGCGGCTGGGTTTTTGAATCTCTGTGTATTAATCTAATTTCTTAGACATAGTTCTTGCGTTTTTGTCAGGGTCTACAGTAGAGTTCCACAGCACATGTCAATAGTCAATTTGTCTGAGTAGTGTAGTTTTCCATGGTCTTTAGTATGGATAGGGACTGTGACTGTTGCGTGTGCATGTGAGCAGAGTTGGTGACACTCCGCTCTCAGCTCCAGGCTGTGATGGCTTTGGATACACAGCTTGAATCTGCAGTGGATGGGCATCACTGTTGTCCGGTTTGGAGATCTAACTGATGTCCAGCACATCCGAGTTCTCCGATTGATAGTCACTGGTGGCAAGCTCAGCTGCTCCTCACACTGAGGTTGACCCGTCACACGTGATCCGGTGGGAGGTCACCTTGTGGTGTAGCAGGCGGCAAAAGACTTCCCAGGGGGCTGCACGTTAGGCCTCCGCGGTTATTCTGACAAACAGGATCCAGGTGCTGTCTGTGGCTGACACTCTCATTAAGCCAGATGCAGTTGCCTGTCCTGTTTCAGTTGCCTGTCCTGTTTCAGATGATACCTCTCAGCCTGCAAGATCCAGACAACCACAGAGGGTGGGCTTATTGGTAGTTAGGAGCTCCAATGTTAGGCGTATTATGGGGCCCCTTAGGGACATGGCTGCCAAGAAGGGGAAGACAGCCAGTGTGCACTCCGTGTGGAGTCAGTCCAGATGTGAAACAGGTCCTTCTGGATGCCATGAAGAGCGCAGTATGCACAGGATAGGCTAGACACAGTTGGCATTGGTGTGTTTGTTGCAGGTAGAAGTAGTTTATCATGTCGCAGAATCAAAGTAGATAGTTCCAGCGAGTTAGTATTGACAGTGGCCATTCTTGGCAACCAGAGTAAAATAATAATTGGATCCTTTTACCGTCCTCCCAAAACAGGTGATACAATTGCAGAAAGGTTCAAAGAAAACTTGAGTTTGATTTCAATCGTGTACCTGACTCGTACTATTATAGTTGTGGTGACTTTAATTTACCTTCGATGTGTTGGCAAAAAATACATGTATAATTCTGGAGGTATGCATAAAACATTATCCGAAATTGTGCTGAACGCATTCTCTGAAATTTCGAGCAGTTACTTCATGAGCCCATGCGGATAGTAAACAGTTCTTTAAACACACTTGACCTCTTAGCAATAAATAAGCCTGGGCTAATAACAAGCATCAAAACAGATACAGGGATTAGTGAATGCAGGGTTGTCATACGAGATTGAATATTGTAACCCCCAATCCTCCAAAAATAAACTAAAAATACACCAGTTCAAAAAAGCAGATAAAAATTCACTTTGATGCCTTCCTGAGAGACAGTCTCCACTTCTTCCAAATTAACAATGTATGCTGATTCTCATTGGTATGCAAAACAGGTCAGAACATTGTTGCAGAAACAATGAAAAAAAAAATGTCAAATTTAAACGGACACACAATCTCCGAGAGTGGTGATCTGCGAAAGCTCTAAGTTGTGTGCAGACTTCAATGCGAGATACTTATAATAGTTTCCACAACGAGACTTTGTCTCAAAACCTGGCAGAAAATCCAAAGAGATTCCGGTCGTATGTGAAGTATGCTAGTGGCAAGACACAATGAGTATCTTCTCTATGCAATAGCAATGGAAATAGTATCAACAAGAGTGCTGCCTTCCAAAATTCTTTCACCAAAGACGACGAAGTAAATATTTCAGAAAAGAAGACAAAGTAAATATTCCAGAATTCAAATCGAGAACAGCTGCCAATGTGAGTAACGTAGAAGTAGATATCCTCGGAGTAGTGAAGCAACTTAAATCTCTCAACAAAAGCAGGTCTTCTGGTCCAGACTGTATACCAGTTAGGTTTCTTTTAGAGTATGCTGAAACAATAGGTCCATACTTAACAATCATATCATATAACCCCATTCGCTCGACAAAAGATCCATACGCAAAGACTGGGAAGCTGCACAGGTCACACCAATATTCAAGAAATGTAGTAAGAGTAATCCACTAAATTACAGGCTCATATAATTAACGTCAATAGGCAGCAGGATTTTTACCATATATTGAGTTCAAACATTATACATTACTTTGAAGAGAATGGTCCATTAGCACGCTGTCAACACAGATTTAGAAAACATCATTCATGTGAAAACACAACTAACTCTTTACCCACACGAAGTGTTAAGTACTATTGGCAAGGGATTTCAAATTGATTCCGTATTTCTAGACGTCCAGAAGGCTTTTGACACTGTACTACACAAGCAGCTTGTAGTGAAATTGCATGCTTATGGATTATCATTTCAGGTACGTGACTATATTTGTGATTTGTGACAGATGTCACAGTTCATAGTAATTGACAGAAAGTTGTCGAGTAAAACAGAAGTGATTTCTGGCATTCCCTAAGGTAGTGTTATAGGCCCTTTGCTGTTCCTTATCTATAGAAACAGATTTAGGAGACAATATGAGCAGCTGTTGTTTGCAGATGACGCTGTCATTTATTGACTAGTCAAGCCACCAGAAGATCAAAACAAATTGCAAAAAGATTTAGAAAAGATATCTGTAAGATGCAAAAAATGGCAATTGACCCTAAATAACTAAAAGTGAGAGGTCATCTTTATGAGTGCTAAAAGGAATCCGATAACTTTGATCACATGATAAATCGGTCAAATCTAAAAGCCATAAATTCATCTTAATACCTAGGAACTAGAATTACCAACAACTTTGTGGCATGAACACACAGAAAACGTTGGAGGGAAGGCTGACCAAAGACCATGTTTATTGGAAGAACACTTAGAAAATGTAACAGATCTACTAAAGAGATTGCCTACACTACGCTTGACCGTGCCCTCTTAGACTACTGCTGTGCGTTGTGAGATCCTTACCAGATAGGATTGACAGAGTACATTGAGAAAGCTCAGTGAAGGGCAGCACATTTTGTATTATCACAAAATAGTGAAGAGAGTGCCACTGAAGCGATACAGAATTTGGGGTGGATATCATTAAAACAAAGGTGTTTCTCGTTGCTACGGAATCATCACACGAAATTTCAATTCCCAACTTTCTCCTCCGAATGTGAAAATAATTTGTTGTGACCTACCTACATAGGGAGAAACAATCATAATAATAAAATAAGAGAAATCAGAGCTCGCATAGAAAGATATAGGTGTTCATTTTGTCTGCGCACTGTACAGGATTGGAATAATAGAGAATTATTGTGAAGGTTGTTCGATGAACTCTCTGCTGTCACTTAAATGCGATTTGCAGAGTATCCATGTAGATGTAGATGTCTCTTGACAGCTCCACATTGATCAGCCTCATCAACATGGTCTGAAAGCTGCTTGAAAGATTGTTCGCCCTTGGATTATGATGGGTTCTTGAGTCTCTGGCTCTTTTGTCCCCTTATCAGTATGGTTTCCAGGAGGCACTATCCACAACCATCTGGTTCACTGGAAACAGTAAACTGACATGCATTTTCTAAACACCATCACCTTGCAGTTCTTTTTTTTCCTACAGAAGGCATATGACACTGCTTGGCACCATCACATTTTACTTATTCTCCATGGCTGGGGCTTTTGTCACTCCTTAACAATTTTTGTCATTTTTTATCCCACCAATTGTTTAGGTCAGAGTTAGTATTTCCCTCAGCACGTCATGGGTCCAAAAGAACAGCATCCCACAGTGCTCTGTCCTGAGTGTCGCACACTTCATCAGCGTCAGTGGGCTAGTGGTGTCTGTCAGGCTGCCGGTCACCATTGTGCTGTTTGTCAAAGACTTTTACATTTGGTACAGATACCACACTGTAGCCTTGGTTGAACACCAGCTCCAAGGCACCATCTGATAGGCTTCTGCATGGATCCTTTCCTGTGGTTTCCATTTGTGTCCTGCATAAATGGCAGTTATGCATTTCTTTTGTTGTACCATGGTCCAGTCTGTTCCAGACTATACTTAGGTGCCCAGTGCTTGGAAGTTATTGCACTGTTCAGTTTTTTGGGCAATCTTGTTGTTAAAAAAAAAAAAAAAACCTGGCTTGGCTGCCCTATATTCATTAACTAAAGGCTAGTCACACACAGAAGCTTACCACTATCTGCTTCCTTGGCTCATGTGTCTTGGGGCAGTTTATGGCTTGGCAGCGCCTTTGGCTAAGATATTGTTAGACCCACCCCATTATTATGGAGTTTATCTGGCCACTGGTGCCTTCCGAACTAGTCCCAAAGATAGTCTCCTTGCTGAAGGGGGGATCTTACTTCTTCAGTTCCAATGGTACCAACCCGTGATCTCCTATGCAGTTGCTGTTTGTCAATTCCCTAATCATCCTGTGCAGCCCATTATCTTTGCATGTGATGAATGTTGACCTCCTGATATCACCTGTGGGTGGGATTACCAGTTCTAATGTGCAATCCTCTGCCAGATCTCTGCCTCTCCCTCAGGGAATATGCTCACCGTGTTTTCTCATGCGGTTGAAAACATATATCATCAATTCCAGACAGAATCCCAGTTCAGTTTTACAGAGTGTGTACTCTGGGGCATTGGCCCCTCACTTAGCTTGCATTTATTGCAAATCTTTTGCCCAGCAAAAAGTCCCAAGTGGCTGGAAAGAAATGCTGATAACTCCTGTGTATAAGAAAGGTAAAGGAATGGACCCGCATAATTACAGCCCAGTATCCTTAACATCAATTGTTACAGAATTCAACGCGTTCTGAGTTCAGATATATTAAATTTCCTCAAGACAGGAAATCTTCTGTCCCCAAATTGGCATGAATTTATAAAGAATCACTCATGTGAAACTACTGTTTTCTCACTTGATATCCTACAAATGACGAAAAGCGTTTGACATGGATGTCATATTGCAGACTGCTGACGGAGGTCTAAGCATACAGTTTAGGTTTATGACCTTTTAAGTAAAAGAGCTCAGTATGTTGTCCTTGACGGCAAGTGTCCATGAAAGACAAAGTTATTGTCAGGAGTGTCACAAGTAAGTGTGAGGACCGTTCTCTGTATACATAAATGATTTGGGGGTCAGGATCGGCAGCAATTTTAGGCATATTTGCTGATATGCTGTGGTGTATGGCAGATGTCGCCATTGTGTGACTGTAGAAGTACACAAGATAACTTGGATAAAATATGTAGTTTTATGTGCTGAATGGCAGCTTACTCTTAATGTAGAAAAGTGTAAGAGAATGCAGATGAGTAGGAAAAACAATCCTGTAACTTTCAAGTGAAGCATTAGTAAGGTTCTGCTAGACAGAGTCAAATCAAGGTGTAATGTTGCAGAGCAAAGCAAAGCAAAATGGAATGAGCACATCAGGTTGTTAGTAGGGAAGGTGAATGCTAGACTTCATTTTATTGGGAGAATTTTGGGGAAGTGTAGCTCATCCATAAAAGAGACAACATATAAAACACTAGTGTGATCCATTCTTGAGTATTGAGTGTCTAAGATCCCCACCAGGTCATGTTTGAAGCAATTCAGAGGTGTGCTGCTAGATTTGTTACTAGAAGTTTTATTCAGCATGCAAGTATTACAGAGATGGTTCATGATCTAAAATGGGAATCACTGGAGGGAAGACTCTCTTTTGACACAGCACTGTGGTGGAAATTTGGAGATCTGACATTTGAGGCCGATTGTGGAATGATTCTACTGCCACCAAATTAAATTTTGTGTAAAGACATTGAAGATAAGGTATGATAAATTAGGACTAGCATGGAGGCATATCAACAGTTGTTTCTCCCTGATGTTAATTGTGAGTGGAACGGGAAAGAAAATGACCAGTAGCATTAAAAGATGTAGAACTAGAACTAGAAGTAACTGTACCTACTGCCTCACAGAATACCTTCCAAGATGATAACTTCGCTTGCGTAATTGAAAGTTTGTGTTTGATGAAGGTCTTCCAACATTTTTCCCATTTTCCTTCCCTTCCCTTTGTGCAATGTTGAACAGTTTGCTTCCATTTTTCCTTTGCAATTCCAGGTTATTGTGCAGCCAAGGTACATCATGCTTGTACACTTGTTGGTGGTCAAATGACACACATTGCTCTGCCTGCGATTTCCACAAGATCTACTGGTATTTTTATCTAAGTTCTGCCTTCAGATAATCTTGAGCTTAGGTCTTCCCCCATGAGTCCCAGTCTATTATCCAAGGATTGCTATAGGCCATGGTCTAATACCCATTTCAAACTCGAAACGTAATGTACGTGTAGAGAAGGATGACATAGTTACCTATTAAGATGGACCCAGAAGTTATGTCAATTACTTCTTTTCTTCTATTGCTAAAGATGTGTTCCTTCACCCTGTTAAAGATCTCAGAGTTGCTTTCAAGCAGGTTTTAGAGTAGATACTCGTCTTAGCTGCTAGTGTCACTGCTTCCCCACAACAGTTTGTGGGCCTTGGCATCCCAACCGTACCAACCAACCATTGTCACTCAACTGTGAGCAGCTATCTACCAGTCTCCTCACTTCCTGGGAAGGAGAAGCACTATACTTGTAAAGTAGGTAAACTGAGGCCAATAGGGTTTCTCTCGTGAATTTTTCCTTACACTTTCTCATCAAGGTAGTCTCTAAGTCCTTGGAACAAAAGTCTGCCTTCGGCATAAATGTAATCTCATTCTTTACATAAATGCATGTTGTGGAGTTAGATTTCTAGCATAAACCAACATTCCTTGACGTCATTTGAAACCTGATATACCCCTTTATTTTAATAGGGTTCCAGGATGATTTATCTGCATACCCCTTTATTTTAATAGGGTTCCAGGATGATTTATCTGCAACACTTGCAGCTGCCAGCTTGCTGCTATGGTTGCTTGTGGTGTCTTTTAATTATCCTGACAGTAATCTGGATCCTGTTCTTGCATTGCCCTCGCGGGTTTGTCACTGACTTTCACCATAAGGTATTTGGCCAACAGATACAATATTACAGTTGATTACTTTCCAGTCCTCTGCTTGAGACCTGGTTCTGCATCTGTTGCTTTCTCGAACAGTGTCTTTGGAGGAGCATTTTTAAGAAGTTATCTTAGGACACCACCTCCTTAAGCCAGCCCACTATTGCCATCTCTTCACAAACATTATTAGAGCATCTTTATCCAGATAGACCCTCTTGAAGTTGGGGCATGGACTTGCATCCCCACCCCTGGGGGGGAAGGGGGGGGGGAGGAGTGTGACATTATTTTCAAGGAACACTGTTGCGAAAATTAAGAGAACTTGCATTTAAACTTGACTATAGAAAAATTCTATTGCTGCTAACATACATGTTGTGTAAGGACCAGGAAGACAGAGAAATTTAGTCATCTACGGAGGCATATAAGATCTCATTTTTCCCGCTTGCTATTTGTGAGTTGAACAGGAAAGGAGATGACTAGTAGTGGTACAAAAAGACTAGTAGTGCAACAAGGTACCTTCTGCCACATATCGTGCAGTGGTTTGCATCTGGTATGTATGTAGATGCAGATGTAGAACTGTTTCCCTGTTTCTTTCCTCTTTCTTGATTCTGAGAAGTGGGAGTATTAGACTTCCTTCTTCTCTTGTTCCCTGTCTTGGAATTGCAAGGGGTCTGTATACCTCTTTCACTCTTGATACAGTGTTTTTTTGGAGTTCTTCGTCCAAGACCTTTTGCTGGCCTCCATTTATGGTTAGGAAGCCGTTGTTCATCTTCCTTTTCTTTGTGTTATCTGAGATGTTTCCTCCTCTTCAGTCCCAGGCAAGGATTTGATGTTGACCTGGTCAAACTTCAGTGACAATTTCCACGTCCTCGTTGGTCTTTCACCCAATCCAGTTGCAAAAACAGTTTGCATAGGTTCCAACCATGATGCTTGGATGTTTCAGGTCTCATCAAATCACTTTATTTTTGTTTTGTTTTCTGTGTTCCCCATTTTGGTCCCATGAGAATTAGAGGATACATCAGATTGACACCAAGGAGCTCAACACTGTGCAAAGCTCATTACTCAAATAGGTTTCCCAGTATCCCTGAGGCTCTGTTTATGACACATTTTCCTATGTACCATGCACCTCTTGGGATGGATGGCATCACACCTTGGATGGGGTCCCTGGAGGATTGGGAAAGGTCTGTAGGAATGCATATGGGAGAGATGGGACAGTACGTGAGACGCTTTGTCTAGTTCATCTGCTGAAACCTGTTCAGTGTGGGAGATCCTGCCAATAGCTCCACTATAGCTGGTCTAGCTCTCATCTTCACACAAACACTTGAGCCTCTCCACCCACATGGTCAGTGCTATGACAAGGCAGTGTTACCTGGAGAGATCTTACCTTAACATTCCAGTCAGTCACTGCTAGTAGCTCCTTCATAATGGCAGCCTCCTACAAGTTTCCAAATTATATATGTGATCTTGAGGGTACTGGAGCAGGTGAGTTGCTAAACTCCTCGTATGTCCAGACTCCCTCAGTGCTCTTATATGTGTATAACACTTATAACCAGGAGATACACGTGTCCAAAATATCCAGGACACCCTGCTCCAGCTACAGAGGCTGGACAAGGAGATATCTTTCTGCTGGGTACCAGGGCACATGGGTATTAAGGGAAATGAAATGGCAGATGTAGCAGCCAAGGAGGCATGTCCTGATCACCAGACAGTTCAGTGTGCCATCCCCCCTCGTGCCATCACCTTGCTGTTGAGGTACATTCATGCACTGATTAGAAGACGAGTGACTGTAAGTGACAGACCATAAGCTACGTCTAGTAAAGCAGTCATGATGTACCTCGTTCCAACCATGCAGGCAGGATGAGGTCCTTTTCATGTGTCTTCATGTAGGACACAGCCCTTTGACTCACAGATTGTTGCTACGGTGGAAGGACAATCCACTGTGTGGTGCTTGTAACGTACAGTTCACAGTGCACCACATTTTAATACAGTGTGTTTTATATTCACATGAAATGGCTCCAGCTGATTTTCTGTCAGATTTGCTCACCATTTTAGCTGAAAATATTGTATTATTATATTATGATATATTCTTTCTTTGTTTCAGCTTATCAAGACCAAGTGTAATGGAAGAATTGATATCACTAACTTTAGATCCTCCTGATAATGTAGAGGAAAGATCTCGATATAAATACCCGAATATAGCATGTGAACTGTTGACTTGTGATGTGCCAGCAATTAATGAAAGAATTGCTGGCAATGAAACGTTACTTGAAAAGTTGTACAGCTTCCTTGAGAGAGATGCACCACTAAATCCATTGTTGGCCTCGTTCTTCAGTAAATTACTAAGCGTGCTTATTACAAGAAAAGCTGAGCAGGTGAGTCCCTTTCACTACATTGTATAATCCTCTTTTTGATGTACCCAAATGCATATAATATAGTCAGGTGTAATTAATTTTACAGATAGTGTATCTTCAGAACCTGACTCAGCTTTGAATAAGTATGTGGAGGTCTGTCAGCCTTAAAATACTGAGTGCTCTTGATTAACCTTCGTGCTTTGCTGTTTTTGCTGCTGTGTTTTGCCCTTCGTGTAGTAGCACTGTATGAGCTTTGTAGTGTTATTAGCCTGTCTCTGGAAGTTGTAGGTAGACATTAATTGCAAGTGAAGTTGAATGTTCTGCTCAATCATCGCTTCCAAGGGGTTGACTATAAAATTCTTGTTCTATTTTTGAAGTTTTTGCACAATTTTGTTACTTTCATTCCAACATATTTTCTTCATGAATTTCATTCTAATTATTTCGATTTTATTAACTGTGTACCAGACAGGTATCAAAATTGGATTTGTCTTTGTACTCCTTAATTAATAAATGAAAAGAATTTGGATCATATTACAGTTAATATTGAGCCATTGATCTCCATAAAGGACAGTTAGACCAGAACCAATCAGAAATACTAATCTGAAAAGGAACCAAAAAAGCTTAAATTGACTTGCTCTGTCTTGTCACAAAGTTTAGAACTAGAATGGTGACATCATTAATGTGGTTTAAGTATGCTTTCTTTTCTGACTTGTTTAACTCAGCAGGTTTCTGTAAATTTTTTGATCTTTTTTCATAGTTACTTTCACTTACTGAAAGTTAACTCTTATCTGGAAACAATTGTTCTGTTTGGCATTAATTTGGACAGAATCAGGAAGTTAAATGTAATACACACACACAAATGCACAAGGAGTGAGGGGGGGGGGGGAAGAGAGAGAGAGAGAGAGAGAGAGAGAGAGAGAGACTGACTGTTTGGAATATTAGCCCCATATTATCATACAGTCACCTCAAGCACCATATGCTTTTATGTCCAGCAGCTAAACTTGCTACCAAATTACTTTAACTTATGATCCCACTGTCTAAATTATCTAAGTTTTGGCAAGTTATTTGAAAATAAATAAGATAAAGGTTGAAAGAAATGTAACATCAACAAAATGATAAAGAAGATTGCCCCTCTTTTTTATATGCATGATTTATGGTAGGTGACACGAAATGATTTACTGTATTTACTCGAATCTAAGCCACACTTTTTTTCCGGTTTTTGTAATCCAAAAAAACGCCTGCGGCTTAGAATTGAGTGCAAAGTAAGCGGAAGTTCTGAAAAATGTTGGTAGGTGCCGCCACAACTAACTTCTACCATCGAATATATGTAGCGCTACATAGACATGCTTTGCAGGCACAAAGATAAATACTGGCGCCAAAATCTCTGCGTCAGTAAATAAATTAAAAAAAAGAAGTGGAAGACTAGCTTTTTTCTTCGCCCCGAGTTTCGACCACTGCATTTTCATACATTATCCAATGAAGTAAATACAAATTTCGTATTGTTCATCTTCGAATGTAGCAGCATTTCAATGTACTATGAAAATCCGACTGGTGATAGTATTCTCTTCATCATAAGAATAATATGAATATAAGTATTTTACATGTATTCTTTCGTGTTTGCTGCTATCTCATTTAAATCCTGTCTGCCTAATAAACTACAAAACTAGAGTGAGACAACAGCAAATGCGGAAGAATATACATATCATGTCATGTTTATATTTGTATTATTCTTATGCCTAATAGTGATACAGTCAGAAATGAAGCACGGCAATTGACTAGATTTTTAAATCTAAGATGACTCTAATTTCGGTGCAGAATGTAATGTACTAAAAGAGGCGCCTGCAAAGATTTTCAAATGGAGAAAAATTTTCGCTAAACTCTCGTTCAGAAGATCTTCTATCATACGCAGTCTATTATTTGGTTCTTGTTGATCATTATCAAAGAAAGCAGCAGTGTAAGTAACAACAAATAGCAGTCTCTTGCCATTGTTTCACTAATGAGACGATTCCTCTCTCTCTCTCTTTATTTATTTATTTATTTTTTTAATTTTATTTAATTGTAAGCGGTGGTAGCGTGCACAAAAGCAAGCCCTGCTGCGAGCGGCGACAGACCGTAAACAATCATTATCAGAATGCGACAAACAATGCATGACACAGTACAGTACTGCATTTTCAGCTTAGAGTGACGTAAACCCCTATAATAAAGAGAACGGCACTTATCAGATCAAAGAAAAATGAGCAATCAATTCAAACCAGACGAAGCATGTGAAAAAGGAAGGGTACCCGTATAAATACAGATGGAGTGCCTGATGCATACCTGGCTACCTGGTAAAGATAAATACTAAGCTTACGATTCGAACCAAACTACTGTAACTGTATCGTCATTCATTCGACCTAATTGTCTCTCATATTACAATGGACCAACTTTGTTTTGATTTGGAGCTGCGGCCTAAAACTTTTCTCTCCCCTTGAATTTCGAGTCTCAAATTTCAGGAGCGGCTTAGATTTGGGAAATTTTTTTTCCCTTGATTTCGAGTCTCATTTTTCAGGTGCGGCTAAGATTCGAGTAAATATGGTATTCAGTCAGTAAAATAAAACATACAAATAATTGAAATTATTGTCCTATAAATAGGCATTTAAGCATGAAATAAAATAACAACAATAATAATGAGAAGTTATTGCGTGTTTAACACTTTGAGGTCCAGGCAGTCAGAAAAATTGTGGCCCAGGAAACCAGCCAATTATGCCATCTTTTAAAATGTTACGGCACATTTGTATTTGATGTATGTTAAAGGCTAATACATAAAGACGGTGAAAAGTAAAATTATCCTTAAAAAACAAAAGTGGAAGGTGAGCTCTTGAGCAATTTCACATGTAATTGTCTTTTGTATGGAAAAGACTGAAGTATTGTGGCAGGCAGAGAGATACGTTGCATTCAGACAATACTAGTTCTTTACTACTTATTTAGCCAGCAAATTGTCTCGTCTTCTCCAAACAAATCTTGGAAACAAATGTTGTATTCTGTTTCATCATAAGCTTCATCTGTAAAACAGAAGAGATTAAGACAAATGAAACAAAACTAAATTATAATGACAGCAGCACTTTTTGTAGCAACAAGAGTAGTTATGAATAATTGAAGCAGACTGCAGCTTACCTGAATACGAAATTTCTTCAGCCTGTCCCCATTGAGATATTTTTCCCTACAGTTCAAAATCACTGAATTCTTCCTCTCAAGCTTCCAAACATTCCTTGCTCACCCAAAGAATGTGACACATTTTATCAGAATTACAGCACACTGCAAAATCTAATTAGTTGAAGTACAAAACTTGCTACATGCACACACATTGGCTGAATCAATCATGACAACAGCTCTTACGTTCACTGCTGTTTGTTTCAAAATTATTTTAGAAATTAACAACTGAAGACAACACCTGTCAAGGAGCAAATAGCGAGATGTCCATATGTTGTTCTCGTACTAAATGAGTCCAGTTTTCTAGCGATGTGTGGCTTGCGCATAGAGAAAATTACAGCCTGAGTTATACTCAGGTGCACCTGTTTGAACACAGCAGTGTGGCCCGAGCTTTACTCTGGCAGGGTCGTCAGTGTTCTTTGGTGGCAGATTCCCCAAATAATTAAACATCACTGGTTCTCAAAAAACATCAAAATACTGGTAATCATTAGTAGATTCCAACAGGCTAACCAGTAATAATTCCAAAATGCAGCAAAAAAAAAAAAAAAATCAGAGTTCAAAGCTGCCCAATGAACTCTTGAAGGGAAAAGAAAAAAATAGAGAAAAACAATAATAGAGATCTTTCTTGTCGCTAACAGGTCACCAACATAAAAGTCAAGTCGCTGATTGTACAGCGCAGAATGACGTGGAGTGGCCTTTGAACTGTTAAATACAAATTATTTAGGAATAGAGAGACAACTCCCAAAAAGGCAGAAGCACTGTGTTGTCGACAGATAAACAAACAAAAGGTACAGAGCTTTGCTTTGCTAGCGTTTGGAATGAAATTCCTTTCTCGAGCTGTAGGACAAAGGTGCGCGGGCACGCATGGGTGCGGGCGCGCGCGTCCACACACACACACACACACACACACACACACACACATATGTATATATACTTGACTCCCTACATAGTGCTCAGTCGACTGCCAGCTCTGTCCTGTCCCACAGTGAGTGAATTGTGGTAAGGTGGGGGTGGATGGTGGGGTGAGGTGAGGGATGGAAAGAGGCAGGAGGCAGAGAGGAGGTTTAGGGGTAGCATCTAGTGGCTCTTGGGAGAATGGGGAGCTGTCCGTGGGCTAGGTAGGGGTGCAGGTGTGTGTGGGGGGGGGGGGGGGGGAGGCAGGTGGCAGATGGCTGATCAAGCGATTTTACAGGCTAGGGCATGAGGTGACAGCACACAACTAGCTGTTACATATTGGGACGTGGTAGTGGGAAAGATGGTGGGGGCACTCAGAAACACACACACACACACACACACACACACACACACACACACACACACACACACACTGTTGGGGGGGGGGGGGGCGGTGGCAGCGATTTACCTTTGGTTTAGGCCAGGGAGTTTATAGGAGTGAAGGATGTGCTGTGAGAATAGCTCCCATCTGTGAATCTCAGAAAAGCTGGTGGTGGTGAGGAGGCATGAGTTGGAAGCCTCCATTGAAATCTCGCATGTTGTGCTCTGCTGCAAGTTGTGCCCCTGGGAGGTCCACTTTGTTTTCGCCAACAGTTTGATGGTGGCCATACATTCTGGTTGAAAGCTGGTTGGTTGTCTTACCAATGTAAAATACGTGCAGTGGTTGCAGCAGAGCTGGTATATAACATGACTACTTTCACAGGTGGCCCGGCCTCTGACGGGGTAGGAGAAGCCTGCGATAGGACTGGAGTAAGTTGTGGTGAGTGGGTGAATAGGGCAGGTCTTGCATCTGGGTCTTCCACAAGGGTATGATCCCCTGTGGCAGGGGATTGGGTGTGGGAGTGGAATACGGATGGATTAGTATGTTGTGGAGGTTGGGTGAGCGGTGGAACACCACTTTGGGAGTGGATGGAAGTATCTTTGGTAGTATGTCCCTTATTTCAGGGCATAACGATAGATAATCAAAGCCCTGACGAAGGAGATGGTTCAGTCGTTCAAGTCTCATGTGGTATTGAGTGACAAGGGGGGTGCTTCTTTGTGGTTACTTCTTGGTGTGGAAGTGAGGATCAGGTGTGAGAGGGGATATGTCACAGATCTGTTTGTGTATTAGGTCTGGGGGTATTGCCTGTCTGCCTTTGTGAGGCCTTCAGCAAACTGGGCAAGGGAGTTCTCATCACTGCAGATGCATGTGTCAAAGGTGGCCAAGCTGTATGGGAGGGATTTTTTGGTGTGGAAGGAGTGGCAGCTGTCAAATTGCAGGTACTGTTGGTGAATGATGGGTTTGATGTGGACTAATATGTAGATTTAGCCCTCTGAGAGGAGGAGATCAACATCTAGGAAGGTGGCATGATGGGTGGAGGAGGATCAGGTGAAGTGCATTGGAGAGAAGGTGTTGAGATTGTGGAGGAATGAGGATAAGGTGCCCTGGCCTTGGGTCCAGATTATAAAGACGTCATCAGTAAACCTGAACCAGACCAGGGGATTGGGGTTTGGGAAGCTAGGAATGTTTCCTCTTGGTAGCCTGTGAAGAGGTTGACATAGGAGGGTGCCATGCGGGTGCCCATCACTGTGCCACGAATTTGTTTGTATCATCATCATCAGTTCTGCTATATTAGCAGGTCCTTTACCTCTCCATTTTCTGCGATCCATTGCTTCCTTCTTAAGGCTGCTGTATGTTGCACCGTCCATCATGTCATCCAGTATCTGGAATCTCTTCCTTCCTCGCTTCCTTTTCCCTTCTACATAACCTTCTAAAACTGTTTTTATCAGTCCGTCATTCTTTCTTAATATACGCCCAATCCAATTTCTTTTTCTTCTCTTTATTACATCTAGTAACTGTCTTTTCTCTCCCACTTTTCTCAGTACCTCTTCATTTTTTACTTTGTCCATCCAACTTATTCTTTCCACCCTCTGCCATGTCCAGATCTCAAAAGCCTCCATCCTTTCTCTGTCTTTTTCCTCGTAGTCCATGTTTCAGCACCATATAGAACAACAATCCATACATGACATTTTATGAGTCTCTTTCTGAGTTCTCTGTCCAGACTACTGCAGAAAATTCTCCTTTTCTTATAAAATACCTCTTTTGCCATTGCTATCCTTGTTTTAATTTCTGTGGTGCACTTCCAGTCGGTGTCTATCCTGCTTCCAAGACACTTATAGTTTTGCACCTGTTCTAGTATTTCTCCATTCAGCATAATTTTTTTCCCTATTTCCTCCTAGTGCCAATACTTTTGTTTTATTTGTGTTAATTTTCATTCCATATTTTTTCCGTTAGTTGCAATGGTGTCCACCAAATCCTGTAATTCTTTTTCCCCTGTGGCTAAAAGGACCATGTCATCAGCAACCCTCAAACACCCTACTCTTCGTCCTCCAATTTCTACTCCTTTGTCATCTATTGAGTATTGGTCAGTCATATTTTCCAAGTAGAGGTTGAAAAGAGTAGGTGATAGACAGCATCCTTGTCTTACTCCTTTTCCTAGTCTGATCCAGTTTGTACTTTCTCCTCTCACTTTAACTGAAACTTTTTGATTAAGATATAGTGAGTTTATAAGTCTTCTGGTTTTCCAGTCCACTCTCTTTTCCCTCATTGTAGTCGCCAGCTTGTCCCAAACCACATTGTCAAATGCCTTTTCTAGATCGATGAAGCACATATATAGGTCTCTTCCTTTTTCAATAAACCTTTCTTCCAAGATTCGTAGGAGCCCTATTGCATCTCTGGTGCCTGTATTCTGTCTAAAACCAAACTGCTCCTCGCCAAGATTCTCCTCCATTACTTTTTCAAGTCTTTTATTAATTATTCTTAACATCAGTTTGACTGCATGTGAAATGAGGATGATTGTCCTGTGCTCGCTGCTTTTCTTGGTTCCTTGTTTTTTCTGTAATGGAATCATTACTGTTGTCAGAAAGTCCTCAGGCCATTCACCACTGTCACATATTTTATTACATAACCTCAATATTTCTCTTATATCATCTTGGTTCAAGCATTTTAGTATTTCTCCCGGTATTGTATCTGTACCTACCGCTTTGCCATTTTTTATTGCAGCTATGGCAGACTTTACTTCTTCCATTATGATGGTTGGTCCTTTCTCGTCATCACTTACACTGTTGTGTGATTAAAGTTCCAGAGTTTCTGGTTTGTTATTTGTGTCATATAGCCCTTTTAGATATTCTTCCCATCTCTGGAGGACATCGCCACGATCTTTGTGCACTACCTCTTCGTCTTTACTCAAAATTTCCACAGTAGCACATCCTGCTCTGTTTTGTTCCCATGCCATGGTCTTTACTCTGTTGTATGGTAAGTCGTATCTTCCCTTCCTGTCCAGTTCTTCAATTTCATCACATTCTACTTTTAGCCATTTTTTCCTAGCCTGCTCTCTTTCTCTTCTCAGTTCATTATTTAACCTTTGGTATATCTTTCTTGCATCTTCTTGTTTTTCAGTTTTCTTCTCCCCTCCATCTCCGAAATCATTTCTTGTGTGACCCATGGTTTTTTTTATCTTTTCCCTTTTACATATCCTATATTTTGCTGTCCTGCTTTAATGATTCCTTCTTTCTGCATATTCCAATACTCGTTGGCATTATCAGGTGGTTCTTTGTCTCGTAATGTGTTTAGAAACTCCCGAAACAGCATTTCTGTAATTTGTTCTTTGTTGGATCTTATCTTCTCTAAATCCCACTTCTTCACCATGGTCGCCTTCTTAAGTTTTTTCATTCTTATTTCTATTTCTGCCATAATTAAGTTGTGGTCACAATTTATATCTGCACCTGGCAATGTGTGCACCTTCTTGGTTCCATTCCTGTATCTTTCTTCTACCAGTATAAAATTGATTTGGTTTCTGTATTTATCCCCTGGTGATTTCCAAGTGTAGAGCCTCCTCTTGTGGTTCTTGAACCATGTGTTTGCTGCTATCAGCTGCCTTTCCCTGCAGAAGTCAATTAACCATTCACCTCTGTCATTTCTCTTTCCAAGACCATGACTGCCTACTATGTTTCCTTCTTTCGGTTCTCTCACAATGGCGTTCCAGTCTCCCATTACTATTTTGCAGCATTTTTTATTTTCGTCCATTATTCTCTCTATTACACTGTACGTTTCCTCTACAA
This sequence comes from Schistocerca cancellata, assembly GCF_023864275.1. Taxonomy (NCBI): domain Eukaryota; kingdom Metazoa; phylum Arthropoda; class Insecta; order Orthoptera; family Acrididae; genus Schistocerca; species Schistocerca cancellata. The sequence continues at coordinate 1,104,207,229 of NC_064626.1, read as the reverse complement.
TTTGGTCATCATGTTCTGAGGTTGGCATATACAAGTGGACAATCAGTAAATTTTTTTGTGCTCCTTTCAGCCTTACACCAATAACCCAGTCATTTGCATAGTCTACATATTCCACACGTTTAGCCAATTCCTTTGTCATAATCATTCCTACTCCATTCATTCCTTTTGCTTCTCCTCCCGAGTAGTACAATACATATTCATCTGACTGCAACTCTCCATGTCCATTCCATCTTACCTCAGCAACTTCTACAAGGTCCATATGATTCTTTTCCATCTCTTTTAAGGTTTTATAGTTTTCCAGCTTGTAGCAGAGTTCTAACATTCCAGGTACCAATTCTCATTTTGATTTTTTGCCTTCTTTAAAGTTGCCCCCACCCCCCGGAGATCCGAATGGGGGACTATTTTTAACTCCAGACACTGATTTAACATGAGAGGAAGCCATTTTTGTGCATAAAATGGAGACTGCATTATGCAAGGAAGATAATCTGCGGTGGTATTCCGTTGCCTTCTGCAGTTCTGGGGGCCGCCCCTAACATGGGATACAGACGCCTTTTGCAGCAGCCCACTCCGGGTCAGACGCTGCATGAGAAGTATAGGTTGGAAAATGAAAGACCCCTAGCCCTCAAACCTAATAGCGTCAGGGTCGGAAAAGAACAAGAGCTGGCCGAGGGTGGCCAGATAGGAAAGATAAAACTGAGGAGCCTGGCATAAGTAAGTGGAAGCAATGCCAGGACTCAGCTCGGGGCCCCGTGGTCACCACCCATGTATCACTAGGTGTGACTCCCTTGTTTGTATGCCTTCCCTTAAAGGTGAAGTAGTTATGGGTTAGGATGTAGTTGGTTAGGTATACGAGGAATGAAGTGTAATTACAATACAAAATACTGTAGTATATATTGACTATATTATGATGGGGATAGATTGCTACTCACGAAGTGGAGGAGGTACTGATTTGCAGACAGGCACAGCAAAAAGACTGCAGTACATTTGAGCTTTCAGCCAGCCAGAAAGCCTAATGCTAAAGTATCCCCCCCCCTTAATTCAATTAACTGAGGCTATAAGCTGAAATGTATAACAGTCTTTTTGTTGTGCCTGTCCATGACTCAACATCTCCTCTATGTGGTAAGTAGGATTTTATCTTTTTTGTAATATTGTAGGCATTCCCTCCTGGATTTTTCACAGTTTTTAATACACACTAGATGTTCATGACTTAACGTGAAAAAATTATCAGAATAGCTTCCCCTTCTCCCAGTCCAGTTTATGTGTATTACACTGTACAACACGCATTTTAAAACAAGTGTCTTTGTGTTCTTGTCGCCCTCAGACCATACAAAGTGCCCTAGTAATTGTTTTTGCTCCAGTAATTAAAACATACAATTTACACACAGAGGCTCAGCATAACTGACAAAGGAGTTCATGTTAATACATGACAAACAATACTTACCGCTTGCCCAGTAAAAGACCCTCTTTTTGCTCTGTTCGATGGAGGTGTCAGATATTACATTGAAAGTACCACTTTCAAGTCTTTGTTATAGACCGAATCAACATTCAAATAATTAAACAAAAATTGCACAATGAACGGTGTATATGATACATGGTTAAATAGAGAAGGGTACAAGGAATGTCATGCTGCCTTTACTTTCTGTGTAAGTGTCAGACTGTGATGCTCTAAACATTTACGTAGTTAAAAAGAAGTAAACCACTGTATAATTCAGTAAATAAAATAGACACACAACTTCAGTGATGATAGCTAGTTTCCTCCACTGTCATCAGACATATTGTTTGTTTTATATGAAGTGGTCAACATGTAATAATTCATAATGGTTTGTGCGATATTATTCATTTATAGTGCTGGCATAACTTCTGTGGTTTCTGTCATCATAAGACTAAAGCTGATGTAAACAAACACAAATGCCATGATTGGTCAGAAGGTGTAGCGCACATACACTGATAGTGCTACGCTCTTGTAAGTAGGTCATACTTGTGTATTAAATATCTTATCACTAAGTTACATTAAATGAAGCTTTAAGATATTCAGATGTATTAACAGTCATCAAAGTTTTCTTAAATCATGCTGCAGCTATGTAGTTTGTATTTCAAAAATAGTGTACAATCAGTGTCTCTGTGGTGTTGCACTCTGATTATCGTACTGTTAATACACAGTATGAAAGTGGCTTAGGCTGCTTCCTGCTCCGTAATGAAACATGCATGTGAAAAACAGTTAAAAAGTGCCGAGAAACAGGTTGTTCTTAATGTTCTTCATTAATTTACAGAAAAAAATCGGCTTTCAAGTTTTCCGAGGGACTATATTTGATATAGTTGAGATACAAATACACATTGGACGTATAGCAGAATCTGTAGAGTAGCAGACATGCTGTAATGTTTACATCAGGTTTATTCCTCTGGTGAACTCTGTATATATGTGATGGTCTTATTTTATGCACGTCAGTGCTGCAACCATGCTGATTTGATTGGTTTTGTGATATAGTGTATCTGTGAATTAAACATTAATTTTGAAGTTTCACTCAGTAGTCATAATCTGCCATTTTGCAAAGGCCACCACGTTCAATGCCTTTATATTCCTCAATATGCAGGTTCTCTAGCCAACTGCCTTCACCTCTCCCTTTTAGACCCTGATGAGACCCAGCTTCTGCTCCCGAGCTAGCTCTCAAAGGCAGCTTCTCTGGCCTTAGGCAGTCCTTACCGTGGCTGTCCACTGCAGTTCAGCACATGCTGCACCAATAAATATGATCTCAACTTTTTGCACCAAGCAAGGTGGCACGGTGGTTAGCATACTGGACTCGCATTCAGGCAGATGATAGTTCAAACCAGCATCCAGCCATCCTGATTTAGGTTTTTCTGTGATTCTCCTGAATCACTTCAGGCAAATGCTGGGATGGTTTCTTTGAAAGGGCACAGCCAACATCCTTCCTTAATCCGATGGGACCGATGACCTCGCTGTTTGGTCCCCTCCCCCAGTCAACAAACCAACCAAAATTTTACCCAGCTTGCTGGCATACATTTTATGTCACAATTTTCAGTTTTCAGTAGTTGATAGCAGATGGTATGATGAGATCATTCAGTATTGTAAGTATTTAATTGTGCTTGAAGAGTATATACAGTAATGCCCAGAAGAGAGAAAACATAGTTGAAGTAACTAGAATTGAATTAAAACTAATACCTTCTTATTTGAAATTAGGAGCAGTTCATTAGGCTAATTGAGTCAGTTATACGAGGGTCACTCCAAAAGAAATGCACACTATTTTTTTTAAAAAATCCGTCTTTTATTCTACATGTTTTAAAGTTTTACAGTGTGTAGATACATCCTTTAGGAACAATATTTTCATTTCTCCACATAATTTCCATCCCTCTCAACTGCCTTACGCCATCTTGGAACCAGTGCCTGTATACCCGCCGCACAGTAAAATTATGGACCAACCTGTTCGAGACACTGTTTGGCAGTGTGCACAAGGGAGTCATCATCTTCAAACGTTGTTCCACGAAGAGAGTCTTTTCAGTTTCCCAAAGAGATGATAGTCACATGGGGCCAGGTCAGGACTGTAAGGCGGGTGTTTCAGTGTTGTCCATCGGAGTTTTGTGATGGCTTCCATGGTTTTTTGACTGACTTCTGGCCGTCTGGCTGTGCATTGTCGTGCAACAGCAAAACATCCTGCTTTTGCCGATGTGGTCTAACACAACTCAGTCGAGCTTGAAGTTTCTTCAGTGTCGTCACATATGCATCAGAATTTATGGTGGTTCCACTTGGCATGATGTCCACAACAAGAGTCCTTCGGAATCGAAAAACACCATAGCCATAACTTTTCCAGTAGAAGGTGTGGTTTTGAATTTTTCACCTGTCACAATTATTCCAAGAAATTCATCTCCACCATTCTCGTACTGTTCCAAAAGTTCACTGCATACCGTTTTTCTTGTTTCTTTGTGAGCCACTGTCAACATCCTGGGAACCCACATGGCACAAACCTTTTTTAACGCCAACACTTTCAGTATTCTGCAAACATTTCCTTCCCATATCCCAGTGTAGCGTGACAATTCGTTCACTGTGATGCGTCTGTCAGCAGTCACCAATTTGTTAACTCTCTGCACATTGTCTGGAGTGTGTGCAGTAAGAGGCGTGCCACTGCGAGGACAATCCTCAATATCGCCGTGCCCGATTTCATCATGTAACCTGCTTGCCCACCGACTGACTGTACTGTGATCGACAGCAGCACCTCCATACAACTTTTTCAACCTCTTGTGGATGTTTTCCACTGTCTCGTTTTCACAGCACAGGAATTCTGTGACAGCACATTGCTTCTGACGAACGTCAAGTGTAGCAGCCATCTTGAAGATGTGCTGTGACGGCACTGCTCACGGGAACAGGTTGAACTAAGTTTGAAAACGTGCAGGAAGGATGTATCTACACACTGTAAAACTTTCACAATGCAGAATGAAAACTGTATTTTTACAAAAATAGTGTGCATTTCTTTTAGAGTGACCCTCATATTTATGCTTTTATTTTGAGCAGAGTGTAGTCTGATAGTCAAGTTGACAACATTTTGATCCTGGTTCTTACGGTGGAATCCTTGGATATGTGAAAGAAGCTGAAACATAGACTGCTGCATTAGCACTGTTGAATATGCATTTCCTGGCTTTATCACAGAATTGAGATAACAGGAAAAGTTCATTTTAGGTCATGACAAGGTTGACAGTGAGTAACAACAAAACTGATATATAACATTAACTGCACTACATAATCCAAGAGTGTCTCCAGAAGGGTGACTGGAGGAACAGTTTATGGGTCAGTCTAGTATCTCTCTTATTGCTGTGGAGTCAGCAGCATTGTGATTTACCATGAATAAAAGATGGCATGAGAGGTTCCTATAGGAATCCCATTTATACATCTGGATCTGTTCTGCCAGCCACCTTATATTGTACAGTAGAGGATCTTCCTTTTACAAATAATAAACATTTGTATGGGCTCTAATTTTTCAGTGTTTTGCATCCAACTGGAGCAGTGTCCCTGGGTTTTCTTTGTAATGGAAAATTGAAACTGGAGGTCAGCATTTCTGCTTTAACTTTGCTGCCCTAAATTTCATTACTATGTCATCCATGAGTGTGTAAATACTTAACTTTGGTGCCAGTGACAGCCTTCACACACAACCAGAAATTCTTTGTGTTTTATTTGAGGTCTTTGGATAAGACTCTGCTACAGTAGTCACAGAAAGCTTCTCACATTTTCCTTTTAACAGCCAAAAGCATTTCGTTTAGCTATTATCTTATATTCCTGTAACTAGAAATTCGTACCTTTCAGTTTTTCTTCACTAACGCCCATTATCTCTAGACTGAGTCTTTGCATTCCCCATTCCAGATTTTCTATCTCCCCTACTATGTTAAAACTTCTTTCAGTCCATGCTCTGACTCACAGTATGTCACCATTTTGTTGCTTATTTAGTCTTCATCTCAAAGTTATCTCCCACTTGGCAGCTCCTTCCTGGAGATCTGAAGGGGGCTAATCCAAAATCTTTTGCCAGTGGAAAGATCATTGACATTTTTTCAGTTGAAGGCCTTAGTTCTTGTCGATAAACATTGTGCGTCTTGAATGCAGTTGTTTCCATTGCCTTTTGCATCCTGTTTCCATTGCCTTTTGCATCCTGTTTCCATTGCCTTTTGCATCCTGTTTCCATTGCCTTTTGCATCCTGTTTCCATTGCCTTTTGCATCCTGTTTCCATTGCCTTTTGCATCCTGTTTCCATTGCCTTTTGCATCCTGTTTCCATTGCCTTTTGCATCCTGTTTCCATTGCCTTTTGCATCCTGTTTCCATTGCCTTTTGCATCCTGTTTCCATTGCCTTTTGCATCCTGTTTCCATTGCCTTTTGCATCCTGTTTCCATTGCCTTTTGCATCCTGTTTCCATTGCCTTTTGCATCCTGTTTCCATTGCCTTTTGCATCCTGTTTCCATTGCCTTTTGCATCCTGTTTCCATTGCCTTTTGCATCCTGTTTCCATTGCCTTTTGCATCCTGTTTCCATTGCCTTTTGCATCCTGTTTCCATTGCCTTTTGCATCCTGTTTCCATTGCCTTTTGCATCCTGTTTCCATTGCCTTTTGCATCCTGTTTCCATTGCCTTTTGCATCCTGTTTCCATTGCCTTTTGCATCCTGTTTCCATTGCCTTTTGCATCCTGTTTCCATTGCCTTTTGCATTCTGTTGCCCTTGATGACTGCTGACTCTTTCACCTTTTAGGGTTTGTTTCCCACCCGAAGGGCAAGATGTTGTTATGAAATGCTAACTGATGATGGTCAAAGTAGAGAGGACTGGCAATGGCAAGAAAAGCGTTTCTGAAGAAGAGAAATTTGTTAACATAAAGCATAGTTTTAAGTGCCAGGAAGTCGTTTCTGAACATATTTGTATGGAGTGTAGCCATGTTTGGAAGTGAAACGTGGATGATAAATAGTTTGGACAAGAAGAGAATAGAAGCTTTCGAAATGTGGTGCTACAGAAGAATGCTGAAGATTAGATAGGTAGATCACATAACTAATGAGGAGGTATTGAATAGAATTGGGGAGAAGAGGAGTTTGTGGCACAACTTGACAAGAAGGAGGGACCGGTTGGTAGGACATGTTCTGAGGCACAGGGGATCGTCAATTTAGTATTGGAGGGCAGCGTGGAGGGTAAAAATTGTAGAGGGAGACCAAGAGATGAATACACTAAGCAGATTCAGAAGGATGTAGGTTGCAGTAGGTACTGGGAGATGAAGAATCTTGCACAGGATAGAGTAGCATGGAGAGCTGCATCAAACCAATCTCAGGATTGAAGACAACAACAACAACAACAACAACATCTGTTCTTCTGACCTCTTTGACAAAGGCTTCAGCAGAGTGAGGGCGCTCCTTATACCATGAGTCTTTGGCTGCCAATCTGATGATTTTTATTCAAAATTTAAGCAGTGGCTGGGATGTTTTAATTGCTAGTCAAAGATGCTACTCCTAGAACACTTTCCTATGATAGATCTTGCCTGAGCGTTCTACGCATTGAAATTGCTTCATATGACATGCTAGAAACTGCGCTTGAGTGTTTCTTCTTCTTCCTCTCCTTCTTCTTCTTCTTCCACATAGGACATCCATGGGTTTCCATTGTGCCATTACTTCTAAGTAATTTAATACGAGATTCCGCATCACTCCTATTGTTGATGTAGTATCCAGGTCATTGCTTTCTTCCTGAATGAAAGACTGGAATTTTTTGTGCCATTGAGTGTCATTTTTTAATTTCTTGTCAACAAAAGACCAGAAAGCAGTCCGGCCACTCCATTCTGGTGATCCTAACATGCTGAAGGAACATATTCAAGAGAACATCATGATGACCACAGGAGTTATCATCCATCGAGATGAAATTTCGTCAAAATGTTGGCGATATTGTCCCACTGTTCATTGCAGAATTTCATCCCTGTTCTGTAGAGCAGTGAGATTACCCTCAACAGCAGAGATGTACAGTGGCCCCATGTAATGCACCCCAGACCACCACTCGACAACCATTTTGTTGCTCATGTGGGACACAGTGTTGGAACCATTCAATATTACTGAGTTGTCTCCTAACATCTGTTATGGTGTCCATGGTGTTGTGGTGTATGATGCTGTACTCACTGTAGTTGCTGGGAATGGAGTTTTGCATTGTACAACAGGCTCCTAACAGTTTGATGCTATACGTAATGCCATGGCCTCTTCAAATGACAAATTCTGTTCTGGAGCACGCAGTCTACGGTTCCTTTGATTAAAAAGTCATAGTTACCGATCATCCTGTATGACTGTCAAACAGGGAGATGTTTTGTAGTAGAAGTCCTCAACGCTCCAGTCAGTTTGAAACTATTCCATCCACACTGCATCATTTTGACTATGGTGCACTTCTCAGGTTAACAAGCTTTCTGCCCATAACATTATGATGTAGACCCAGTCATTGGTAACAATTGTCCATTGTGGCTTGAGGGATGTTCACCCTATTGTTCCACAGATGTCTCTAATGCGTCCTTACTGATGCTTTACTTCCTACTGAAATGCTGGAGTCAATTGAGAATGGTGTTCTGCCCATAAGTTGCACTCTTGGTAATTGTGTGTATGTAGACAAACAAGGTCAGGGGTGAACTTCTGATCAGTACAGGAACAATTATAGCAACGCACCTGTGTCACATATCGGGGTGATGCAAAAACTTCTGTTGATGTTTGTATATTTTCGTTTGCAAAATTGATTATTCTTACTAATAAGAATACTAAAAGCTCACAATGTGATAAGAAGGTCAGAGCAAGGTAGGGGACGTCCAGACCAGCAAAATTTTCCAGTTAACCACAGTTTGGATGTCTATCGAACAGACAACCACCACCCCCTCCCCCTCCCGTCCCCTCCCCTGTGATTCTCTGTAGGAACAATGTACCAAAAGAGAAACTGTCTGTAGGATGTGTTTTGCCCAGTGCCAAGGTGGCTTAGTGGCTAATGCACCTGCATAGTAAGCAGGAGACCCAGTTTAGATTCCTGGCCTTGGTACAGATTTTCACTCGCTGCTTCAGTCTATATACATAAAACCTTTCAATCACATTTTTCAAATACTTTTGTCAGTTTTCTCACTTTTTTCAAGTGCCACTATGGCTACTCACTCTGGTAATATCAAGTTCCAATCATTGTTTGCTCAGTACACTTCATGTTCTCCTTAATAGCTACATTTTCCATTAGAAATTTACCTTACATTTTGCTTTATTCATGCCCGTAACAGTTTTTACTGTGTACATGAGTACCTTTGTTAAATACTTGCCCTTTTTAGTTGTGTGTCTGTACAGCTGTCATTTGATAAGATGGTGAACATGTTGGTTAGTTTAATTTGATATACATCCTTGTTCCTAAATAAATTCTTATAAACTCATTTTCGGACCTTCTGCGTGAGGAGTATACCTTTGTATATATTTTTACTAATATTATGATGTATGTACGTGATTGAAAAGGACTTCATTTCTAGGTCATCAGAATCTCTATTTTACACAGTGGGTTATGAGTATGTAATCACTTGAAATTCGAAAATGATTTAGAATCATCAGATCCTTTTAGTTTCCTAATTGTTAGGTAAACTAGAGTGAAATTTGTTTTTAGTCCCATTTGATTCTTACCAAGCCCAAATTCTCTTAATAGTCTGCTGTCATAGTAAGTTAGGAACAAATGTACTTTTGAACAGACAAAAGACTGAAAATCTAAGTTTGAGTCTTCAAAACTTTATTTCATTGATTAGTAAACATAGGTAGGTAATAAGAAACAATATAGGGAAGTGAAAGATGTGAATGAAGTCATCACACTCTCTTTTTTTTTGGGTGAGAGAAGCTGGAGGTGAATAAACGGAAATGACAGTTCATCATGACAGTAAACACACATTTTAAAGCATGTCCAATACATTGACTCACCCCCTTTTACTGCCACCTGCTCCTCCTCCAGTGTAGCTATTCCATCGTTCCAGTCTTTACAAAAACCAAAGGAAGCGTAAAGTGGTTGAACAGTTAACTTGAAAACTGACATTGGCTACAGTCAAATGACATACTTACACTGCCAGCATTAATTAAGGTATTGCTAATTGAACAGATATTATGGAACTGGCTACATTCATTACTGTATTTCAGACCTCTATCTTAGGAAAATTGCTTCCACATCCAGGAGGAACTGTACCTTAACATATATTTGGATCATGCTCTACACCTAAACTTCTTTTTCCTCATAATGCTGTTTTTATATGATTTATTTTCACTTTGCTGATTATGTGCTTTCATTTTTTTCTGTTTCTAATTGTTTTCTCTGTTACCTTGTTTTTTACTGATTTGTCTCCCTTCTTTTACATGATATTTTGAAATTATATTTATTGATGATCTTTCTGAGCTGGTCTCTGAGTGTTAAGTAGCCTGCTTCTCAAGAAGTGCACTAGATTTTAAATACTGATTAATATAGTACATCATCATTTCTTTCTTGGTGACAATGACTTGGAATGACCCTCACCCCATTTCATTAAGATTGTTTTTATAGTATTCATGTTTTCTGTTCACCATTTATTTTGACAGAACAGTTATTTGTGTAATTTTTAAATTTAATCCTAATGTTAGGATTTTTTTTCCACTTAGATCTTTCTGTAATGTTCTTAATAATCACCATGTTGATGATAGTTACTGAAGCTTTGTTGTTTAATATACTTCTTTTTGTCTCCTTCTCTTCCCAGAACTGGTATTCCTATCAGTTCACTTGCTTGCAGGTACTCGAGTTCTTAAAGTCAAAAGAAAACTGTGTGGATTTACTGCTCAAGCATTTGGGAACTTCAGCCATCATGGATCTTGTATTAAAACTAATCACACAGATTGAAGGAGTACAAATGAAACAGAACATTCTCACAGTAAGTATATTTGTGACTTATTTATTGTTAAATATCAGTTTCAGATGACTAATTGTTAATGTTAAAACTAATTGGAGTGGCGCTATGCCATCTTTCCAGAACAGGCATTGTATTTATCTGTGCTGCTCTTAAGTGTCTTAATCGATATTACTTTTTTTACTGTTGTTTTGTGAAACAAAAGTTACAGTAAGTAAAAGAAGCTGTCATCATTCCGAAGATTGAACACCATAGTGCTTTACTTTGTATGATCCTGTTTTGAACACCATAGTGCTTTACTTTGTATGATCCTGTTGGAGGTGGATTGCCTTCCTGTGACATTTGAACTGATTTACCCAGCTAGTTGTAGGGGAACCTACAGTTTTACATGCATTTCGAACCACGATGCAGCTTCACATTTTTCACATCAACAAACATTACCAGAAATCAAACAAGTGATAAGTGACAGATGAAAATCTTAGGAATGATCACGTATCAAACTCCAGACCTTTAGATTTGTGGTCTGGCACTTTACCGCTAAGCCATTGGACTGATAGCAGATCATACATAGAACTATGATAAAATTGGATATTAGGTTCAGTGTATGATGTTCTTTTTTATTTTATTTATTGTTGTTATTAGTTGTATCAGAATGTAACAGTATCACAAGAAAAGCAGTTCTATTCATTTGTTTTGTCTTCATTAATTTTGAGAAGTTGTAGGATGAAGATGACAATTTACAGTACGAAATTTCTATACAATTTCGATTGAAATTTAAATAATTATTAGAAGAGAGGTAACTGGAGTTTAGCCTCCAGCAGTGTCAGCTGCCGTGAATTTTTGTGTTTAACATATTTAAGTATTGTCACCCAAATGAAATAAAAATGAATGTGGTAAGTTACTACAGAAATTAGGATCAATATGGAATAGTCTGGGATTTCTTTGCCACAGAAACAAGGTCATTGTGAACTGTTAAACTTGTTCCATTCCTCAATGACAGGTTGGTACCTATATTACTTAAGCGTTTTAGAAAAATAAACGCCTGAAATATGTATGATCAGCATTATATAAGATGATTCTGGATTAACCAAACTTACAGAGATGATGGAGAATGGTAACTGTATCAATTTGAGCTAAGAGATCCTGGTCTGGAAACAGCAGTGTCAAAAGTTATAAGTGGAAATCATTCTGGTATCTCTGACAGTCTAATACGTGTACTAGTACTGTTGTTGCCAGGAGTGTAGGATAGGCAACTTACAGGGGTGGCAGTATGAACAAAGGGAAGGTGCATACCTTAAGAGCTATGAGCACTTGTTCATCTTCATTACTGTGAAACACATCTCTTCTATTGAACGTCTGCTCACCTGTCATAAGGGGAAATTTTTTTCTTGTATTGGGCTATACTATCACCTCTGAAAGTCGCCTACGCTACAGTCTTATTAACAACAGTACTGGTACATGTATTCCACTGCCAGAGGTATCAGAACAATTTTAACTTATAACTTTCAAATCTCTTGTTTCTGGATCAGGGTCCCTTACCTCAAACTGATACAGGTACTCTTCTCAATTATCTTGTATACCAGACGTACAGGCAGTGACTGATTATGGGCACCTTAGCATCGTTTGAGTTGGAGTTTATTATAGCTATGATACACTAATACTTGTAATGTTGTGCTATCTTCTCCAAACATAATACTTCATTCAGCATTGTTATCTAATTTTAATGAACAGTGCACCATCAAGTCACAGATCTATTGTGCTGTCAACTAAAGATAAAATAGTGGTGGTGGTAATAAAAGATACGAATTATATGGGGAAATTTCAGATTCTTCCAAAATCAAAACTGGAGTAGGACAAGGAGATGGACTGTCTATTGTTTTTCATATGCATCCTGAGAAAAGTGATACAGAAATGGTGCAAACAGAACTCAAACCTCAAATTGATCAACCTGTCATTCTATGCAGAGGCAAGTAATCTACATATTGCCTAGCATTTGCAGACAGTTTAGCAGCCTTAACTTGCTACATTTCATCTGCCCAAAATCAGATTGAACTCTTGAAAGAAACTGCAGAACAAGTTGGTCTCCAGATATCTTTTGAAAAAAGAGAGAATGTGACCTACAACAAACAAGCACCAAAGTTCTTGAAGATGAAATGTGACATAATCAAACGAGCTCCACAGTTAAAATAGTTCAGTGAAACCATTCAGGAAAATGGCATCGAAACAAATGCAAACAAATCCGGATGCCAAAAGATGGAAACTGCATGCTGACTTACTAGAGAGATCTGCAGCAAGAAATGTACCTCCAAGCACACAAAACCAAGACATACAGTACATTAGTTAACGAGAATGCCACTTTGGATCAAATAAAGTAACTTTAAATAGGAAAACAGACATTGAAAACATTGAAAAGAAGGAATCCAAAATTGCAAGAAAAATATAGGTCCATAGAATACCAACCAAGAATCAAACAGGAAGTCCAACAATACACAAATATCCATGGTGACATTAGAAAATGCGGGTTAACATTCTATAGACACATTAAACGAATGATCCCAGACAGGCTTACAAAACAGAGTTGACTTTGTTAACAATAAGAATAAAGCCAAAACGGACATGATGAAATGGATTTTCAAGATCATAGCTGATCTGAAATTGGCAGGAATTACACCGTATTATGTCCAAAACTGTGAAATCTTCAGGTCCGAAATTCACAAACAGCAGGGTGACTTACAGGGAAAACCAAAGATGACTGGGCCAATATGACTGAAAACAGAAAAGACGACCACAGAAAGAGAACGAAAGAAATGGGGGCACAAAGGAAGGCAAATCACCACCACCTCTAAGTACTTCATGTGTGATGGGCTTATTATTAATGTTAATTTATAATAGTAGTAATATTAAAACTTTTATGAGTACATGGGCAAGCTTAGAACACAGAGTTTTGGAGAGAGAATTGAGGAAAGTCACAAAAGAACCTGTAAATTTAAAGTAAGAGCACAAATGTGAAAATTAATGATGGACAGAAAGATCACACTTGTAATTAGTTTCTGTATCCAGCCAACATCTACACACCTACTACCACAATAAGTGTCAGTGAAGAGGTTCTTGACTGTTGCAACCAGGGGATAAATCCCATGAGCCTCTGTAAAACTCTCAGAATTCTTTGTTTAAATTAAATTACCATTTTCAGTCTTTAAAAGGGAAAAAGGGCATCAGTAAATGTGATATAGTTAGCATTTCATGTTATTCTCTGTTGTATCAAAGAACACCAGCAATGATTTTGGGATATCAGTGACTTGCACACAAAGACTTTGGGTTTTTCTCCAGTATTTATTCAATTTTGTGCATATAGAATGGTGTTTTGTTTTTGCACATTTCAAAAAATTGACACACAAATTGTTGTCCACCTTTGATTCACTTATAATCACTGTCTTTGCATTTGCTGATATTCACAGTAATTGTAGAACAATTTCATTACTTAGATGTAATTTTCTGTATTTGGGTCATTCCTTTGCAAATTATCAGATTTTAGCCAAAGTGGGTTGCGTCATGGTTACAGATTTCAATGAAATATACCTGCACTAAATTAAGTTCATGTCCCAGGTATTGAATTGTGAAACCCTTGGGGGCTGAGCTAGGGCCTCCCAGAGTTACATTTTTTTCCCCCAAAAAAACCATGTGTGACATCCTAGCTCCAGTACTTAATCAGATACAGCCAAAAGGCTGGTCTCATTTGAAAGGTAACACCTCTCCCTTGTAGGAGAAATCAATAATGTGTTGCAATGGTTCACGGTTCAGAAGTAATACATAGACAAACAGCTACACAAATTATCTCATTTTTGCAAGTTTCCAGTGTTTTTTATCTTGCATATGAATGATAATACTGAAACAATATTTGGTGTGCTAGAGAGGTGTTAAGGCTGAATTCATACAACAAATTTGGTTGTGTTACTTGCATGCACACATTGACTTTTTGGATTTAGAAAATTCCAAAATTGTTGAAAATCACTATTTGGGACCTCCCCAAATCCATTGTGTGCAAGGTCACAGCATGCTGCAAATTGTTTAATTACGTAACTTGTATCTAAGTCTAGTTACCCACGGAATATCTGTCTTACTCCAGTGCATAACTTTTTTATTGTACTCTTTAACAGCTTGTACCTGTTAAGGACAATATTGTAAGTGCCACAGAATTTGACACAAGAGACCATTATTCTGCAACATATTCAACATGAATTAGTAGAAATAATGTGTTTCACACTCTAAACACATCAATCATTATCTAAATAGAATGTTACATAGGAAGCACATGTGTTGAAGATCAGTGCCTTTTCTCACTTTTACTGCTGAAAGTTGTTAAACAACTGGAGTATTTAAATTTCAGTTGCTCTGTCCAGTGCATACTGTCTGCCTGTTATAGTGTTTGGCACAATATTTGGTTTTAGAATGTCTCGCTCAGAGTTTCACCCAGCTGACTTTGTTGGTTAAAAAGTAAACTTTAGCTGGTGCAGGTGGATGCATATACTTCACCAAAACATCTCGGTTCTTTTCAGAACAGTCCACAACAAAAGCAAGTTGCCACTTAGAATCGTAGACACAAATAATGTAAGAAGATGGCCTGATATCCTGCAATGATACTGATTGCTATTGTACTGGAGAGGGTTGTGCCTCTGCATTGTGAGAGAGATAACCCATATCATATCTCATGGTGCATGAAGTTCGATACATCTTAACAACGTCCTTTCCAGCAGGTATAAAGTGGTGGTATTGTCTTGTGTTTGGAATTGTCGTGCACTGATCAAATCTTTCATTCAGTAGCATTGCACTGTTATTTTCAATGTCTCCTCAGAAGACATAGAAGAACTGAATATCCTTTATCTTGTGTAATGCAAATTCAAAAAAGTGCTTGTGCAGTGAGGATTGGGTGATGAAGTTCTTGAAGACTCTTCCTCGCACCCAGTCTTCTTTTGACTGTCTCCCCAACTCTGTCACAGGCACTCTCCCTGTGGCTAATGGCAAAGAAATGCCACTCACTATCAATCCGAAGTCCTCAGAATGCACTGTCAGATTTTTAAATTTTTCTGGTTTTTATATTGAGATGGTGCTCCATTTGAAAAGTAGTGGATTTTTCCTAAGTGTGGCATTGCATCTTTTATATGGGGAATAATGGTTTTCTGATAATAATGTACTGCAGCTGTTGAGTGAATGAGATAGTCACTTATTATGCACATTGTCTTTACAGTTGATGATGCTGACCCTGATTTCAGTAGATAAACTACAAAACGATTCACTGTTGCATGGAATTGCTGCCAGTGAAATCCTTGTGTTGCTTTTTGTGCAATAGATGAGTAATTCTCAGAAAAATCGCCAATCGCAATACACTGTTGGGTTGAGTGTTTCTTTCAGTGAAGCTAGATAACGTGATTACTGTTTTGTTATAAAATGATGTCTTTTCAGCAATTCCAGTGTGTTGCAAAAATTGTTTATGAAATCATCAACTATTTCCACCACTTATATCCAATGTACACCGATCTGTCGTGATCCACTGCATATACTGGACATCTTCAGCCAAACACAGTGCTTCTGATACTGCAAGAGGAGCTGAAATACATTGCACTCTAGGGTACTTATCACATTTATATAACGTATAGTTCTTGCTTTCGCTAGAGCATACAATCTTCTCAAATAAGTCTAGTTGTCATCTTAAGCTTGGTGACATCTAACATCAGCTTCATGTTCTGTTGATGAATACAAACACACAAACACAAACACACAAAACACACACACACACACACACACACACACACACACACACACACACACACAAACACACAGCATGCGTTCCATGAGCACCCGCGGGTACACACCATTTGGGACACAACTATGCAAATTTCAAGAAACCAGTTTTGTAAGTGGGAAATTCTCTTTGAAGGCTGCATACAGCTTCTTCAAATTCACTAAAACAAGGCATTTCTGTTTGTGTTCTTTAACACCACATTCCGATTGGTCAGATACAAAGTCTTCCATCCCTGGACACAAACAACTGTACTCATCATCTTCATAAAATGTACAAACAACCTGATGTACTTTATCACATAAAGACTTGCATCCACGATGCGTCACATCAGGCAAGATGAATCACTTTCCGGCCAAATGTTCTTTAACGGGTGATAGTCACCGGGCGCCAAGTCAGGACTCTAGGGTGGGTGGGTGATTATGTTCCACTGAAACTGTTGCAGGACAGCAACAGTTTGCTGAGCGATGTGTGGGAGAGCATTGTCATGGAGAATGTGCACGCCCTTGCTCAACATTCCTCTTGTCCTGTTCTGAATTGCCAGTTTGAGTTTTTTCAGAGTCTCACAGAACCTGTCAGCGTTAATTGTGGTCCCAACGATGCAGCTCTGACGACGAGGTGAAAGAAGAGGTTCATAGATTTCTGAACAGCATGGCGGTGAGCTGGTATGACATGGGCATAAAAAAAAACTGCCACAGGTTCTCCAAAAATGCATCGACAGGAATTGTGATTATGTTGAAAAATAGCTAGAAGTTCAAGCTGTAAACTGATGTAAACCATTGTAGAAATAAACAGGTCGATGTACTTATAAAAAATAGGAGACCTTACTTTTGGGATTACCCTCGTCACTCTGACCCTTCAATTTTTTTTTTTTTTAAACCACAGTCTTGTGACAAGAGAACGAGTCACAACATACATGACCAAAAAGTGTGTAAAATTGTCCAGGTATACTTTCTCATGATGGTAACACAAAGTTTCCTCATCTTCAATTTGTAATCCTGTACGAACAGCCAATAGGTGCTTTGTCTCATCACTATAGCCACACACGTTCGAGTCCTGATTGTCTACAGTAAGGTAGTTTGACATTTCTGCCCCAGTGCTGTGTACTGTCTACAGTAAGGTAGTTTGACATTTCTGCCCCAGTGCTGTGTACCAAGAAAACATTTCTCCATGTCATCCACACATGATCATGCTCTTCGCGGCTCACTTCCGTACTGAACTGTAGTGTCATGCTTACTCCTCATAAGATGATTCAGTACTGTGCACAATGACAGCACAGCTGTGATTGGATGGTTGTGGTGGACCAGCCAGGATTCCTGGGATGGCAGAACTGTATTACAGGTGGTGTGTTAGGTTGCTGTCTGTACATAAAAAATATATTATTATTACATGTATTAGACTTTCTACAAGTGATGGATGGGACATTTGGAGTTAGGGAAATCAAAATAAAATGTTTAATTTTAGTCCTTGATTTCTTTACTTCGAATTAGAGCACGTATTATTTGATGGACAAGATTAATGGGCAATTTCAGTAATTCACCATTATTTTTGTCTGCAGTTTTGACTAATTGTCCTGGATTAACACCGTAAAAATAAAACAATGAAAAAATAAAAATTTAATGTTGAATGTAACTTAATGCACTTTGGACACTTCAGAAAAAAAATCCCTTAAAGATAGCAGTGGCATAGTTTGGTGCTTTAGGGGATAGATTTTAACTTCATTATCTCGTATAAATTGTGCCATCTATCACAGCGTTTATCCGTCGCAGCGTTATAACTTACAGAATTCCGTAGGTCTTGAGCAGAACTCGGTAAAATGAAAGTCTTTCTTTACTATCAAAAAGCTATGCATGATTTTAGTGACAAATAGGAGAGCTTTCATTGTAAAAAAGAAATTAATGCAAAAGAACTTGGCGATGCCTTCTAGTTTCCAGATCTTCTAGTTATGCTACTGAAAACAATCTTAATAATGAACTATTTGTCAGTAATGATGGGCAATCATTGCAACAATGAACTGTTTATCAATAATGGTGAGAAATGATTGCCAACTTGACAACTTACTGTTTACCACTAGCACCCACAAGTGTAATTTCTCTAATATGATGGTGATAAACAAAAGGGGGGGGGGGGGGAAGTTGCAGAATCTTTATATTCTCTACATTTAAATTTACTGCTTAGGATTTCCTCGAAACTGTTCACAGTCATGACTTTTACATTTTTAACTGTCACACACAGGCTCATTCACTCATAGAATGCCTGGTATATGTGGTATATCAGTATTAGAACATGGTTAAATGGCTTAACAATAAATGGGAGTAACATAGATATTAGACTTAGATACAAGCTACATAATGAAACCATTTGCAGCATGCAGTGACCTTGCACACATTGCATTTGGATAGGTCCCAAACAGTGATTTTCGACAATTTTGGAATTTTCAAAATCCAGTCAGTCAAAGTGCACATGCAAGTAACATGACCAAATTTGTTTTATGAATTCAGCCTTATCAACTCACTATACACTCCAAGTATTGTTTCAGTACTATCATTCACACATGAGATAAAAAAATATTGGAAACTTGTAAAACTGTGATAACTTGTGTAGCTGTTTGTCTATGTATTACTTCTGAACCATGAATCATTGCAACACACCCTTGTTTTCTCCTACAAGGGAGAAGTGTTACCTTTCAAATGATACCAACCTTTTGGCTTTGTCTGATTTAGTACAGGAGCTCGGTGGTCACATATGGAGACACATTTTGTGAAGGGGGGGGGGGGGGGGGGGAACAGTGGTTTCACATTTGAATATCTGAGATATGAACTTACTTTAGTGCAGTATTAACTGTACCAAATTTCATTAAAATCTGTAACCATGATGCAACCTCCACCTGATGATTTCTATTGGAATGACCGATTCATTATTGACAAACTGATTGAAATTTAAGATGGTCAAAGAAAAAGAAACCTGAACATATCAGCTACATAGTTTCTCAGTCCATATCTTTCTTCTACCTCTATTTGTAACTGTAATTAGTTTCATTATTGTGGATGTGACAGCTATACCTATCACTGTGTGACAGTTATTCTGTGCCACATCACATTCATATTTATGGATACAGGTTACAAAAGCTACCTCTACACACTTTCTTGCACACAAATAACAAAACTTAACAATATTGGTATCACACTCAACATATAGCAAATATATAGCTGTAAAATATCCACAAGCATTCCATTTTTAAATCATGTGAGATTTCCTTTCTCTTTGCTTTTCCATTTTATAAAGTGTTCTGACATGTCTTAAAATTCTTAATTGACCAAAAATAGGACAGATGATCATATGTAATCTTGCTTTGCAGATTGTCATGGTTTTTGCCTGAATCTTGTGGGGCAAAATTACTTAGATATTATTTTCTTTTGCAGTGGCTTAATGACCAGAACTTAGTGCAAAATCTGGTAGCACTTCTGGATCCTTCAGTAGATTCAGACCGTCATGGTAATGCTTCCCAGCTTTTGTGTGATGTGATAAAAATGCTACGAGAGAACCAGATGAGTACTACAGATCGTGCATCTTTTGATCCTATTTTGGATGCCATAGAATCGTAAGTAGAAACCCACTGCTTTACACACAAAACTAAGACATATACTAATAAAAGCAGAATGCCTCTGTGGATCAAATGCAGTAACCTTGAACAGGGAAACACACTGAAAACATTGAGAAAAAGGAACACACAATGAGTCAACTCAGTAGCTGGTGAGAGTATAAAACCGTTAATCAGCAAGGGTCTCTATAGCTTTCGTAAACAAGTGCCATGAACAAGTGTTTGTATAAAATTTTTAAATTTTTTAAAGGTGCACAGTGGTAGTGGAGCTGTGCGATAGTGTGATGACTTAATATGAAATAGGATAGATTACTACTCATGAATTAGAGGTGATGCTCCATCTCAAGGACAATGATGATCTGTAATACAGTATCTAACAGTCTTTGTATTCTTTAAATGTGCTTGTCTGCTGCTCAGTGCTTGCTGTATATAGTGAGTAGCAGTCTGTCATATTTTGTATTGTTATTACATCCTCAATTTTCCATAGTGTGAAAAAGTCCAGATTTTTACTTTGGAGGTATACAGGGAATAAGTGCATGTCAGGTTTCGGTTCTTCTGTGTATAATGAAAGATGTTAAATGTAGGGTCTTTGAGATGTGTTTGTGCTTTGGAAATTTTTGCCATTTTTCCACATAGCATTTACTATTGAGAGAGAAGTTGCAGAGACATGATGCGACATGAGCCGAGATGGTGGTAACAAAGTTTATGCAGTGTGTGGGTCCTTATGCTTTGTGTGGCTAGGCTGTATCCTGCGTTGCCTAAATCTCCATGGCTCATTCTTGGCAGTGCTGTATAGCCTCATTGGTTTCTCTATATGTTGTAACATCTGAGTGTGTCTCATGTTGGTTCCTGATTCATGCTTGGCTGTTATTCCAAACATAATATTTATTATTTGCAGTCCTATCACTACCTCTTGCGGCTGGTATTGCAGTACCATCTGGTTTAGTTTATGTCCAGCAATTCGTATATGCTGGTCATTTCTGAACAAACACTTCCACAAGTACACAAGATGTTCCATGACTCATTTGAGGTGGAATTTCAAAACAGGGATGGAGGGAAAAAAGCCACAATGAATATCTCTGTTGTGATGTACTTTATAATACATTGATATGGAAAGAACCTAAATCAAGTATAAATATTGGCTTACATTCTGTGTATTGCAGTTGCAGCATGCACACAGGCGTATTGTTTCAACCACCGCTGTTTTGCTAGTTCTTCCACAGGAAGTACTTTCACTTCATGTGAAATTGCCATATTATCAACAGCTACATGTTTCTGGTAAATACATGAGATATAAGCAGATAAATCATGACATTTGGTGTCTTTAAAGTTCACTCTCACTATAGTGGCCATCACGAAATTGGACTAATCAAGGTCATGTTACATGAAATTAAATTTTCAAGAAAACTATTTTTTTAAAATTACTTCAACCAGTGGGAAAAAAACCCCACTTAAGAACAGGTCAAAGAACAGATGCTATCTTCATATCGTTTAAGGCTAACAGGCTGATGATGACCTTCAGTGCGGATGCACACGATTTGCCTGAACTCTTTCGGGACTCGGTGGATTGTCTGCTGCAAGTAATGGGTATAATGGCAGGGGCACTACGAATGTAATGTGTGGACTACAAGTTGAGAATGTGGGTCTCACGGGGAATGTGCTGGCGATAAATCCCTGCAGTTGCACTATCCTCTGTGCCCTCGGTGGCTCAGATAGATAGAGCCTCAGCCATGTAAGCAGGAGATCCTGGGTTCGGCTGTCCCCGTCGATGTATATCAACACCCGTCAGCAGCTAATAGTATTAATTTGATTGTAATTTTGTTGTAGACTTGAGTCATATACTTCTAGTTTTGTGTGCCTGTCACTGATTTGATAGTGATGGAAGCATACACACACTAATCGGAACAAATTTTTTAAAAAGATATTTCAGAACAAACAGTGGGTAAGTGTAATGTTCTATTTACTGATAATATTTCCAAGTATATTTAACTGCTGTGAGGCTGATAAGCTCACAAATTGTTTGTCCGTAAGAGCTGCTCCAGCTCCTAGTTGGGTGCTTGATTACTCTTCCAAATATTTTTAATGTACTTTTATTACTTCAGATTTGAATTAGATGATGATTAATTTATTTCTGCTTTCCCAGTCCAGATACTGTAACACAATTACTGGATCATATGCTGGGCCCAGAGAAATGTGAAACTGCAATAGTAGGAGGTATCTCAGTTCTACTTGCACTTCTGGATCAAGGAAAAGAAAGGTAGTCAATAGTATTAGTGATTACTGCAAATATTTGTCTGAACCGTTCTCATCAATTAATTAGTGGCATATTTCCAAGTATTTGCTCCAGTAACATGCTTTGCACAGAAATGTTGTGTTACTGTGTTGTGGAAGAAAGAACACCTGAATTAAGAAAAAGTGGCAAGGACTGTGCTTATTAAAAACTGGGTCCATCATCTCTTTCCCACACTTCTCTTAATTTTATGAAAACAGTTGAAATTTCAGATAATTTTTGTTAATATGAGAACATGTTCCCCATAAGTCTTAAAAATTTAAGAAAAGTTTCAAAAGCTCCAGGTGTCAGTATTAGCATAAAGATGAGATACTAAAGTTTTCGTACTTCAGAAATATAGAAAATAAGAGTTGGGATGGGTTACTGAAGGAACATTTTTAAAAAGTTCTCTCCTAAAAGTGTGTTTATTGTGGCCTTTAATTTTTAGTGTACTAAGAAATGCTGCTAGTGTTTTGTATCTGATCCTTTGCTTAACAGATGCTATATGCTATTTTATGTGATGGCTCTGTAGATTTTTTTGTCTGATTACTATTAATGAGTAATTATTTTTAACCATTTGTAACAAAATACTTTTCAGCCCAAATGTCAATGCTACATTCGCTGTTATGAGTACATCAGGTGATGACACACTTTGCAGTGATAGTGAAAGGACTTCTAAGGTCATATTGAGTACAACAAATACAATTATACCACGCCTGAAAGATTTCCATAACCTGTTGTTGGATCCACCCCATGTGAGTACCAGATGTATACATGTTTATTACAGTCTTTTAATGTAGATAATACAGCAGTTTCAGTAGATAGCGAAATGATAATGCTACTAGTACGAATATGTAGGTGACTGTATTTAATTCATTAGCCACAGTTTGTAGTGTGATGCAGGAAATTTACAGCTTGTATGCCAACAATATTAGATTGAAATATTTCACTGTATGCCTGTACTAAACGTTCTCAAAACATTGCTACTGTAGTCATAATTTTCTATTGATCAAGGCATATATCATGAAATTCTTGTAGGATCAGTGGATGAACAGGATGAATGAATATATGAAACCCAGAACAAATTATATGCACTATTGTCAGTTTAGTGATTGAATGTGTGGATTTGTTTATGTTCGCAATAATATGTAGTTGAATTTTGTGATATATTTGGTTATAATAGAGGTGATTTACTGTTTGCAATTTTGGATTTCACTAATGAAGCGGTTTCTAACCATTATTTACAGGCTTTGCTAAAATAAAACTAATGATTGATGGGGCAAGTCCACAATTCAACTTAAGGGCTTAATAGTTTTGGATAGAATATGCACGTAACACATTTGTCTTCTGTTCTGCTGAGTAATGCGACATTTATTGTGTATGCTTCCTGATATTTTTTGTTAATTGCTCTATGCCCTGTATGTTTGGTACTTCAAAATTCATCTTTTCTATAACTGTTGTCTCACTGTTCTTCCTTTACACATACAGTTCAATTAATTTCATGTTCCATGGATCATTTTTATGATAAATTGTTATAAATATGGCTACATGTTGAACATTTATGAATCTTTTTACAAAATATCTGCAGACATGAGTTAGTGATTTGTACACACCACCTTTTACACATTGCAGTAAGAGAAATTCTTCTACAGAATTCTTCTTGTCAAGGAGAAAATTTTAGTTTGTTTTCAAATTTTACTTTTCTATCTGCAAGACATCTTACATCCCTGTGTCAGTCACGAAAAAATTTTTGTTGCAACATTGTGCACCCCTTTTTGTGCTAAGGACAACCTTACTGTGGAGTAATGAATGTCATTTTTCCATTGTTCCTCTTGAACTGCGTTGGTTTAAACTTCATGAAGGAATAAATATGCTGTGAAGCAGTAGTCAGAATGCCCAGCTCTTTTAAACAGGCATCTACAAGATGATCATGGTTGTGCACCACATGTCACTGTTGCAGCACATTTCTGAGCAATGACTTTCTGTCTTAAAGATGAGTTACCCAAAACATTATTCCATATGACATCACTGAATGAAAATGTGCAGAATGTGTCAGCTTACTGATTTGTCTCTCTGAGATTTGCAATGATTCCAAGTGCAAATGTGGCTGAGATAAATTGTTTTATAAATTCCAAAACGTGTGTTTTCCAGTTTAAATTCTCATCAGTATAAACACAGAAGTATTTTGAAGTCTCCATTCTATTTATTAATTCCTCGCCATGTGTTGCACTTAACATTGGTATAGTATCCTTGGATGTACAGAACTGAATATGCTGTGTCTTTTTAAAATTGAGGATGAGACCATTCACAGAAAAGCAGTCTGTGATACTTTCAAAAACATTGTACTGCAACAGCAAAACATAAACTAGAGAAAAACACCAATATAAAACTTAAGCTGTGAAGAAAATGTGCCGTTTACAACACAGTGCGCACAGAAGTGTCTGCCAACAGCAACATGTTTCAAAGTTTTTAGAGCAAAGACAGTGCAGTACTTCATAAAAACAAACTGTTTTCGATGAGTGTGGTGTCACAACTGTTTAAATTAGGTTTGTTTGAGCTGTTGCCAGTTGCATGTGCAGTGCTGAAGTGGCATATGAGCAATGCCTTTCCCAATTCTCATTACTTGAAGTATGGCTGTTAGCTGTATGAGCAGTAGCAGCGAGCAGTCAGATGCTACAGGGAAAAATATTTCTGGCACGCCCAAACTGCCAGGTTCGCACTTGAGCAGAGTAATCAGAGTTGTAGTGGGGAGTAGTCTCTATGTGGCCTGCATTTATGTTTCATGATTTTGCTGTTCTCTCTTTATTTACAGCTCTCACATAAAATGAAAACAAACAGATTTTTTTGCCTGGTACCTATCAAATGAATTAAAATTCATTCACATAATTACAGAATACTAAACATCTTATTAGTCCATTTTTATTTTATTTCCAAATTATTGGCAGTCAAGCATTAATTGCTTTTGCAGAACAATGAACTTATTTCAAAGATGTGGCTTTTATTCATCTTTTCCACAGAGGTGGCCTCTGGCAGCTGAAGCCACACTGTGAGAAACAGTAGCAGTGTATGATTGGAGTGGCAACTGGGTGGGGTAAGGAGGAGACTGGGGCAGGGAGGGGAAGAGACATCAGGGTAGGGGTGGGGGAGCACGCAAGGACGAGGTGGAGAGAGGGTAGCGCAGCTAGGTGCAATCGGGAGGTTAGAGTGAGGACGAGGGGGAGTTGCAGGAAAGGAGAGAAATGAGAAGACTAGGCACTTCGGTGGAATGAGGGCTGTGTAGTGCTGGAATGGGAACAAGAAATGGGCTGGAAAAATGACTAACAAAGGGTTACGGGAATGTGGTGAGAAGGGTTACGGGAATGTGGTGAGAAGGATCCATATGGCACAGATTGTGTAGCAGTCATTGAAATGAAGGATGTCGTGTTGGGCAGCATGATCAGCAACAGTGTGGTCCACTTGTTTCGTGGCCACAGTTTGCCAGTGGCCATTCATATGAACAGAAAGCTTGTTGGTTGTCACGCCCACATAGAATGCAGCACAGTGGTTGCAGATTAGTTTGTAGACCCCATGATTGGTTTCACAGGTAGCCCTTCCTTGGACGGGATAGGTGATGTTTGTGACGTGACTGGAGTAGGTGGTGGTGGTGGTGGTGGTGGTGGTGGTGGTGGTGGGAGGATGTATGGGACAGGTCTTGCATCTAGGTCTATTACAGGAATATGAGCCATTAGGTAACGGGGTGGGAGCAGGGGTTGTGTAGGGACAGATGAGTATATTGTGTAGGTTCGGTGGACAGTGGACTACCACTGTGGGAGGGCTGGGAAGGATATTGGGCATGTCATTTCTCATTTCAGGGCACAAAGAGATGTGGTTGAAACCCTGGTGGAGAACGTAATTAAAGTGTTCCAGTCCTGGGTGGCACTGAGTTAAGAGGGGAATGCTCTTCTGGAGCCGAATGGTGGGACTTTGGGTGGTTGTGGGAGACTACAGAGATAGGGCATGGGAGATTTGTTTTTGTTTAAGGTTGGGAGGATAATTATGGTCTGTGAAGGGCTCAGCGAGACCCTTGGTATGTTTTCAGAGGGACTGCTCATCACTGCAGATGTGACGACCACGGGTTGCTAGGCTGTATGGAAGGGACTTCTTGGTATGGAATGGGTGGCAGTTGTCGAAGTAGAGGTATTGCATGTGGTTAGTATGTTTGATATGGACAGAGGTACTGATGTAGCCATCTTTGAGGTGAAGGTCAACATCTGGGAAGGTGGATTGTTGTGTTGAGTAGGACCAGGTGAAGCAAATAGGAGAGAAGCTGTTGAGGTTCTGGAGGAATGTGGATGGGGTGTCCTCAACCTTGATCCAGATCGCAAAGATGTCATCAGTGAAAGTGAACCTGGTGAGAGTTTAGGATTCTCGATGTTTAGGAAGGATTCCTCTAGATGGCCCATGAATAGGTTGGCGTAGGATGGTAACACGTGGGTGCCCATAGCTGTATCTCAGATTTGTTTGTAGGTAATGCCCTCAGAGGAGAAGTAACTGTGGGTGACTGTTGGTTATGTCGACTAGGAAGGAGGTTGTTGGTTTGGAATCCATTGGGTGTTGTGAAAGATAATGGTCAACAGCAGTAAGACCGTGGGCATTAGAGATGTTAGTGTAAAGGGATTCAAAATGGTTCAAATGGCTCTGAGCACTATGGGACTCAACTTCTGAGGTCATTAGTCCCCTAGAACTTAGAACTACTTAAACCTAACTAACCTAAGGACAGCACACACGTCCATGCCCGAGGCAGGATTCGAACCTGCGACCGTAGCGGTCACGCGGTTCCAGACTGCAGCGCCTAGAACCGCATGGCCACTTCAGCCGGCAGTGTAAAGGGAGGTGGCTTCAATAGTGACGAGCAGGGCACTGTGTGATAAAGGACAGGAACTGTGGAGAGTCTGTAGAGGAAATGGTTGGTATCTTTTATATGGGAGGGTAGGTTCCGAGTAATAGGATGAAAGCGTTGGTCTAAAAGAGCAGAGATTATTTCAGTGGGGGGCACATTAACCGGTCACAATGGAGTGTTGTTGGTGGTTGGGTTTATGGACTTTAGGAAGTATGTAGAAGGTGGGAGTTCAAGGAATGGTAGGGGTGAGCAGGGAGATGGACCCTGGGGAGGGGTTCTGGGATGGGCCTACGGATTTGAGGAGAGACTGGAGATCCTGCTAGATTTCTGGGATGGGGTCACTTGTGGCAAAGTTTATAGGTGGATGTATGTGATAGCTGGCGGAGTCCTTCTGCCAGGTAATCCTTGCAGTTCTAAACAACAGTGGTGGAGCCTTTGTGCACAGGTAGGGTCCTAAGGTCGGGATCAGTTTTTAGATGGTGGACTGCAATTCTTTCTGCGGTTGTAAGGTTAGTTTGCATATTGAGGGATTTGGGGAATGACGGTGAGGCAAGGTTCAAGGTTAAGAAATTCTGGAAAGTTAAACAGGGTGGTTTAGGGGCAATGGGGGTGGATCATGGTTGGATAGAAGAGTGAACTGAGTCAGGCAGTATTCAACATTGGTCTTTGATTTAGTCTGACTGGTTTGGTTGGTGGTGAAAATGCGTTTCCACTGTAGAAATCGGGACAAGGAGAGAAGGTCTTTAACAAGTCCTGCATGATTGAATTTGGGAGTGAGGCAAAAGGTGAGGCCTTTGGAAAGATATTTCTGAGGGGCTAAGGCTTCTGGAGGAAAGGTTTGCAATGGTATTTGGAGCTGTTTAGGTTCTGAATTCTGTGTGGTGGTGGGAGGGAGTTTTGGAAGGTGGGGAAAATGTAGATCTGTGAGACAGGGTTTGTCAGCTACAAGGGGACATGGGGGAGGTTTGGAGGTTGTTGTAGAGGTGGTGGGCAGTGATACTCTAAAGTGGGAGTAGGAAGAGAGCAGGCTGGAGAGTTTTTTTTGAGGTGGTGTTGATCATGTTGCTCTAGTTCCTGGAGGACAATGGTTTCAATGTGTATTGTGGGTAATAGGAATTTGGGATTGTATAGCAGGAGAATTTTTTGGATGATGAGAAGGTATTGTAAGAAGGATTGGTCTTGGCTGGTATGGTTTTGCAGGACTGTGTTGGTGAGGGCTAAGGATTGGTGGAATCTGGGCAGATGGAGGTTATTGTGGAAGGAGAGGTGGCAGCCAGAGGTTGGTAATTTGATGGTGAGGCCATTTGGGGGGATTCCATGAGCCAAGCAACAATGCAGGAACCGTATGTGGACTGGGTTATGGCTAGTGATAAGGAAACTTTTCTGTATAATGTGCATGTTCCTTGAATTTTTTTTTTTTTTGTACCTTTACATAGTAATTTTGAGTGGTTTTTGTAGTGTGTAACTACTGTAGGATCTGTACTTGTTCTTGCCAACATACGTAGTTCCCTTTTCCTTTCATAAGATATCTTAATCCCTGTAGTGATCCATGATTGTTGACATGGTTGTTTAATGTCCTTTCTGATGAACTGAAGTGGAAAGCGGTTTTCAGATAATGATATTAATTTATCATGAAATAGATTAAATTATGTTAGCATTTGGTTCATTATAAATTTCATACCAGGCCATCGCTTGTAAACTATTCTTAAAAACATTTGTCCGAGAGTTATCAGTTATTCTGATTCCCACTGAGGAGTATCCTAACTAACAGGCATTGTGATCAGAGAGAGCATTTGTTGCTGGGTAAACAGTTACTTTTTTGCATTGAGCTTCTGCAAAGAAAACATTATCAGTTAGGGTCCTTCTGTCTTCTTCCACAATTGTTGCAAAGTTAGTTACTTAGATCAAATTGTGGGATCCAAATAAGGTTTCCAGATATTTTTTCCTTTCAGAATCCTTTAGAAAATCTACATTAAAGTCATAGACTATTAACTGCTTGCTGCTGTCTGACAGGTAGTGCAGTAAAGAATCCAGATTCCTCACAAACTGCCACAGCGTCTACAAAAATGCATCGACAGAAATGGTGATTATGTCGAAAAATAGCTAAATGTTCAAGCTGTAAACTGATGTAAACCATTGTAGAAATAAACAAGTCTATGTACTTATAAAAAAATAGGAGACCTTACTTTTGGGAATACCCTCGTCTGTAACAGCTCCTTCTTTTCCCACATTAGTTCCGCATGAGTAAGGTAGTACTGTGTAATCTTTTAATATAACTTATCTAACCCTGTGGTTATGTGGTGCCCAGACGCGGGATGTCTATCTTTTCAGAGCTCTCTAAAATTTTCCAGACAGATAAGAAGCTTTTCTATCTTATTAATCAATCCTCTAATATTTTGATGAAATAAGCTAACCTTACTTTTCTGCTCATTCTTAATCATTTTGTGGGGCTCTTCTGTTGTTGTGACTTCTTTCAAAACAGGATGCCTGAATCCTGATACTAACCTACATATCAGCAAGTCTCGTTATGTGCCATAATTTCTTGTCACAGGAAGCTACTTTGTTGTCTTAAATTTTCCTTGACTTTATCGTTCCATGACATTTCCTTGTTTTATTTTGTACATGGAAAGTGTTTTGTGGTGTTATAATTAAAGATTATATATATGTGTAGTGTGGAAGCCATTTGAAATTAGTCGTAATAGTTTCATCTTGTGCTTTACAGAAACCCAGTATCAAAACTACTGCAGGTGTATTGGATCCACCAGTTGGCATAACAAGATTGCAAGTTGCAAAGCTACTTGCTGCAATGGTTGGTACAAATAATGTGGCAGTTAACAAAGAAATAACTGAATTAGGAACTGTAGAAGTTCTGTTAGTAAGTATATAAAATAACATTTTTGGTATGATTATTGTGATATAGTATGCAAACAATTTAGCTTAGCCCTTTTCTGAGAGCAAGGAATCGGTGGACTCGGATGACTTCAGGCTAATACAGAATGTTTTTCCCCATTGTTAACCTCACCTACAAAACAAGGCGTGCCAAAACTTTGTAGTAGAGACTGTGAATGCAGTGTTGATTTGAATGTGCTGCTTGTTGTGCAAGAAAGAGGTGGGGTGTGTTTCCCCTAAACCTCTCCTCCCCTGCAACAGCTAATAAGTTAGAGGGTGATACCTTAAGAAAGGGCTAAGTTATATTGTGCATGTAATAGATAAGACTGCTGCTTCATATTAATGGCCTTAATTCATTGCTCTTCGTACATCCACATTTAAATTGGACGAAGGCGGGACACAGCTGGTATAATTTTTATTAAAAATGAAACTC
This sequence comes from Schistocerca cancellata, assembly GCF_023864275.1. NCBI lineage: Eukaryota > Metazoa > Arthropoda > Insecta > Orthoptera > Acrididae > Schistocerca > Schistocerca cancellata. The sequence goes on along the minus strand of NC_064626.1, from coordinate 1,104,176,984 downwards.
CCCTAGCTGTACTTAAGATTTTATATTTATTTAGCTACTAGTTCCGACATTGTGTCAGCGCCATCTTCAGGCATTGACGCAACATCAAAACTAATAGCCAAATAAATATAAAATCTTGAGTACAGCTGGAGGAGTTTCATTTTTAATAAAAAGTATTAATTCATTGCATACTGTTTCATAAAGGTAATCTGAAGAGTAGCTATTCAGTGAGATTCAGCAATTTCATTTAACTTTTTCATCTGAAAAAATATTGTGCTCAGTAAATATTTCATTTTTTAAAATTGTTTTGTTGTTTTAGCGGTATTGTCCAAATATTGCAATGTCATAGAGAATGGGAGGGGACAGTCAGAGCTAACTTCCAAAGTGCAAGTGTGTCTTGCTACAGTATTAAATTGTTAAATCCAGAAATTGCTTTAAAATCATATTAAGAAAGTCGGAGATATATGTGCAAAAATACAACTGTCGACTTGTTATGTGATCTTACAAACAGTTGATTACTCTGTGATTCTTGAATTTTTTGTAATATGTAGTTCATAAATATAATGATAAATCAGTTAATTGTTGCTGCTGTTTGGAATCAGTTTTTTCCATAGACTGTGTAATGCAAATATACCCTACACCACACACAGTAAGGTGGCTTGTGGAGTATAGAGCAAACTAGCATAACATTTCTCCATTCTCGTTACTTTCTTCATGTAATGTGTATCTCCCAAGTACTCTTCCATATTCGCTTCACCCAACCTGTGCGTTAAAATCTCCCATAACTATGAATAGATCATACTTTTGTACTTCACTCCATGCCTGCTGTTGGTGTGACTACTGTTATCATCGTTATATTTCTGTATTGCCCTTTCGCTCTGTCTACTAAGTCTTTCATTTATGGGTTCAAATTCCAAACGTTTTTATCAACCTCGTTTGTTACTATGAATCCCATTCCGGCTTGTCCTGTTTGTTTGTCTGGTCCACTATACAGCAGAGATAATGGGGCATATCTATCTGCCCTTGTCCGTGCCATCTTATTTCTTGTAGTGCCACAATGTTGTGCTTGAACTTCATGATCTCATCAGCTATCTCTTTCATTTTTCCAGGTTTCAACATTGTTCGTACATTCCATGTTACTATTCCAAATATTTTGCCGAGGTCTTTTTTTTGTGTCTCATCCATCATCTGAGGCTCTTGTTGAGGTTCTGTTAATATGTCATTTTTACAGTGTGGGTTTATCGGCCCCACGCCCAACCCCCATCTTGGTGGACCTGGATTTCTTTAGCGTTTCCTCTTGTAGGGAGGTTGGCTTCCCTATGCCTACAGAGCCCCCCACTGCCTTATATTGCAGGACACTCTTTTTGTCTGGCTCCTCATTTGAGACCAGTCCAGCTTGGGTGACCCTGTCAGTAGCTCCGCTACCGTAGGCATAGCTCTCAACTTCGAGGCATGCAAACTCTCCTGCGCGGCACTGAAGGTGCCTACAATAAGGCAGTTTAGTTTGCAATGTATTATAATTCTTTGTTTTCAAGAGGATAATATTTTCTATTGATTGTTTAAAATGTAGCAGTTTTTGCAATATGATGTGGTGTTCACATCACTGAGTCTTGTTTCAGTCATCTTTAGAATGTCTGCTTGTAAATTTTCCAGCTCTTGCTAAGAGCATTCAAGAAACTCATTGCCTTTCTCTTTCTTGGTACAGGATATGAGACATAGACATGATATGCCTTTTGCAACACTTGTAAACCATTATGCTATCAAGTATAGGTTGCAATTGTTTGTATGTTTCACCAACATGCTCATGTCTGTAAAACTGTAATAAATCAATAAGGACCGGAATTTGTAACGTATATTTTTGATGAAATTAGCATTTATTTTTAGCTAGATTAGCATCTGTTTTGGACAAATTAGCATCTATTTTTTGGCATCAATTAGACCAATAAAATAATCTGTTTTCCGGCTGTTACATCCTATTCTTGGCAACTGTTTCATTTAGTGCTACTGTACAGTCAATTTGTTTGAGGAATGAAAGAAAACTGGTATTTTACAGAATTTTTAAAATATGTATTTTTATTGCTAAAAGAGTACAAATTTCAGCAGTAATTCCATCACGTTTACACCAAATTCCGTTCCTAGAAAGAAATGAGAGTACAAATTTCTGCACTACTTTCTTTTAGTTTACATCTCCTCTTAGTTACAACTGTGTTATAGTGAGACAGAATTCTCTCACTATCAAAATAAATCCAAACAATGCTTGCCAAACATTTCATATTCACTTTCTGTCTGCGTGGCCCTAAAAACGTAGATCACATTAACTCTGTTGTGTTCCTTCAGCTCCTTCTCGACAAGTTTTTTGAAACAAACATACCTACTAGACACTGTGTGTGTTGCTACTGTTGGGGATCTCGGGAGTGTGTCAATTTGAGGATCCTTAGCATTATTCAGAATGACATTTCTTGCATAAAATGCTCATGTGAAAGGCTCAAATTCCTTACGATTAGGACCCTTGCCTCTGAGTGCTGCAAGCTTGCTTTTGGCAGCATTAACTGACTTAAAAAAGGTATCTTTACAAGCAATTTGCTCCAAAGCAGTTACAGTTCGCAGCACACTTTTTGTCGAATCTGAATATTGTCCTTCACATATATCTGCAAACTTTAATCCCAGATTGTTTGTTAGGGTACAACATGTGACATGTGGGATATTTTGTCGCTTTGAGTAATGTTAGCAGATCCACAAGCTGCTTGGAATGATCCTTGACAAACACCATGTGTGTGTGAATTTTTTTCACACCTCTCCCTGTCAATTTTTTTATAAAATTCTCACCACTATTGCAAGTGTCTTTCATATCTGGCAACTGGAAAAAAACTGAGAATCTCATGAAAGTAATTTTCCAAATAAAACACAGTGTCGAACCAGCTGTTCCAGCGAGTCACAACTGGTATTGGAAATAGTTTGGCTTCTTTTACATTTGCACTGTTGGACTTTAAAAACTGGACTTATTTATATTTGCCCTTCAGAGTGTTCAAGAAAGCCGATTTTACCTTTGGCACGACTTGATTTAAGTCTGATCTAGCTGTTGTCCAACACTTGCCATTCAGACAGCTTATGCACCCAACATTGTATATTCATTAATTGACCACCAATTATGACCTTTAATGTTTTGTAACACACACTCGTGTGGAGCACTGTCACTCACTGATGCCTGTACAACTTCATACGGAACTTTGTGATAACTTACCGTCTCTAATATGATTCAAGAGCAGTTTGTTGCATTAGCTGTATCTAGGAATTTCACTGCAGCAGGGAATAGCTTGCTGTCTTTGAAGTCTGGCACTTGAAACAGGACAACAAAACCACACTGTCCCTTCCTGTCTGTTGTTTCATCACACAAGATGTTTATTTTTCTCCCAGTTACAGCTTCACTGGTGCATTTTTTGTGGTCAGAGGCAATTTCTAGAAATAATAGAAAAAACTATCATAAAACGCAAGTCGCAAAATAAACACCATAATCTGACTCATGGTAGAAGTTAATTTGGGCAGTTAGTTAGATTAGTAGAGCTGCTTTTTCACACAAGTTTGTTTTATTGGGTATAAAATGATTGGTGGAACTTGACATGGTTTTATTACATGTAACAGTCTCTCTCTCTCTCTCTCTCTCTCTCTCTCTTTCTCTTTCTCTTTCTCTTTCTCCCCCACAGCTTGTTACTCGCAAATAATTTCGTCAAGCAAGTTTTCTTTCTGCATTATGGCATCTTAAGTAAGATGCTGTAGGCCTTTGTGAACTGCTGCGTCAGGGTGGTGACTACTGTAATTTAACACGTGAAGATTTTATTGTAACCGATGTATCGTGGACTACAGCTATCGTTAAAAGTGAAAGTGATTACAGTGATGAAATCTTCAAGTGAACTGTAAGTGATCATTAGCATATGATTTTCTGCGAAACATGACACATCCAAAATTATGTTATTACTTTCTCATTTGGCAGTATCTATAAGACAAGATAGACCGGTAATGATAAAATAACATGTTTACATCAATAAAGTAATCCATTTAACACAGCAACAACACCACTTTGAGCACCACACTTAAGATGCCGTACCACAGCAATAAAACACACTTCTACAAATTATGTTGGACACGAAATAAAAATCGTACAACGCATTATACATTTTGATACATGAACAACTCAACTTCCTCCTCATACGATTATAGCAACTAACGTGCCAGTGCCCAGAACGTGTGATTTTACTGTGCTCTGTGAAACTTAACTTTCAACACTAATTCATAAATCTCACGTGGAAAATTGTAAATGGAGAAACTAACATAGCAAACAAGGGCTATTAATGTTTATCTTTTATGAATTTCTCATTTTTATGGAAGCTTATTTTGAAACAAAACTCAATAAATCACTATCACAATGTAACACACATCAACAAAGAAACATAATACAGCCCATGTACGTGCAAAAACTACATTCTAGAAATATATTAATGAGTTTGATTATTCCGCTGAATTTAAGAAAAGAGCAACTAGAAAACTAGAACATACCATTTCATTCACTTCTTAAGGTCTGCAAATAATAATATATTCACGTTGTACACAAAACTCGTGTATTTTTCAAGTAAGGCTTGCTGCACCAGATTAGGGGGGGGGGGGGGGGGTACTTATTTCCCTTATTTCTATCGTACACCACCATCTAGAGTCACAAAAACAAATTGCTTGCCTGATATTTCTCACACAGTGTCTTCCCACATGGCAGATCTTCGTTGGAGAAATCAGAAATCTAAGATTGTAAGGCGGCATTTTCCAACTTCTGCAGTGGAATATTGGCTTTTAAAAGTGCCTCAACAGTTTTTTTCCCCGAAAATGTCTTTATCTTGCTTTCTTCTTTTGGCTCCACTTGAGCAATCAACGACCAGTGATTTCCTCTTTTGAGAAGCAGCAGCAGCAGCAGCATTTTCTTGTTGTGGGCAGAGTGCATCTCTGATTTAATGTTTTTCGATATTATCCTTCTTCTCACATCATCCAATGTGACAGTTGCAAAATTCGCAGAACACTGTTTGGGAATTTAGTCATATAAATCGTGGCTTGCATATTATTTTGTGTCGTCATGTGCTTTCACAGACGAGCGACCAATAATTCACAAACAAATAGAAACAGTAAAAACAAAACGATCCGAACTTCACCATGTGTTCTCGATAAAGACCTTTGGATTCGGCATGCTGACTGGTGCGAGCGGAATTGATTATTGGTTTACATTGACCAGCATTTATATGTATCTTGTCGCTACCAACAGTAGTAGATAACATTTTGTTTGGGGCAACTACATCTATAAAACCATAAGTAAAACAGAGTAAAATGACTGCCGAAATGTTCAGTGTAATTGAGATTGAAATCATCGTACCTATTAACATGTGAGGAACAATGAACGTTATGTCTCCAGCCAGCTAAAATTGGTAGCGACAGCATAGCAATGCCGAATCAACGTATATCGACTTCTCTCGATTCAGTTATTTCCATCAACTACCTCGTCGACAGTCTCATTCGTTTACGTCTTTGTTTTATGACACCATGTTCATTGTCATCATATGAGGCAGCACATTCTTGCATTGCCCGATATTGTAAATTGTTCATCGCTTTGTGTATATGTATATGCAGAAAATGAAGTTATCTACAAATGCTGCAGATAGAATAGTTTTATCTCCATACATTTCTCATCAAAATAGCATTTTTTGGACAATTTCACATTTTTCACATTTTGAGGCATAATTTGCACCTAAATTTGTATTTATCACAAATGTGAATTTTTCCAGTCTCTGTTAATCAATCAGCCGGCCAGAGTGGCCGAGCGGTTCTAGGCGCTACAGTCTGGAACTGCGCGATCGCTACGGTCACAGGTTCGAACCCTGCCTCGGGCATGGATGTGTGTGATGTCCTTAGGTTAGTTAGGTTTAAGTAGTTCTAAGTTCTAGGGGACTGATGACCTCAGATGTTAAGTCCTATAGTGCTCAGAGCCATTTGTTAATCAATCATTATAATATGAAGTTCACTTGTTCTGAAGGCCCTTTTAATCATAAACTGCAAAAAGTGTTTCCGCATTTAGTTAAATAGGAAAGTCCTTATAGTGACATTTAACAGGGTCTGCTAATCCTTCCTGCAGTTATCTGTGTTAACAAACAATTCATATAAAGAAATGTGTGAATGTTTAACATGGGGACAACTAATTTTAATTCTTAATAATACATGGGCCGTTCTTTAACATGTTCATTGTGTGTGTTTAAAGGTACACAGCAGATGTAAAATTGTTTAAAATGAGAGGATAAAGCAGGGGATCAGTCTGAGCTGTTCTACATGTTTGCCTTAATTTTCAGCATTCACTCATTATTTTTGCTAATATATGAAGTGGAAATGTTTCCAAAAATCTCAAGTTCTTAACTGATTTATTTCAAGTTTTTACATGATTCTGTAATAAGCCTTTCGATGAACATAGTGTATGTATATTATTAAACAACAATTTACAGTTTTTCTGTTAAAACCAAGTGCAAGAAAGAAAATGCTGTGCTGTGAAAATGTGCAGTTTTGGTTTCTTTATCTCTGATGGCAGGGCATCTAAATCATTAGACAAATTCTTTTTCGTAGATGTATTGTTTCTTCATATGTATATAAAATTTTAAACAAAAATTGCATACACAACTATGTGTGTGTGGAGTACACACCATATATTTGGGGAAAGGTAGGATGAGATGGAACTTAATTTGTACCAGCCTTGTTCCATTCGTCCCTCTTCACATATGTTGATATTCAGATAGGGATGATTTCTCCTGGCTGTAAAATGTTATTAAGTTGAGTCATTTACGTGATCTATGAATTTGAGATACCTGATATTGTGTGGAGTGTGGCAGTTTGTCACAAAAGCCATATTTTTGCCTGATAAAGCATTACTGTGAGCTGACCATTGATTATTCAAATTTATTGTGAAAAGGAAAGTTGCCATTCACCATATAGCGGAAATGCTGAGTCGCAGATAGACACCACAAAAAGACTGTCACAAATAAAGCTTTCGGTCAGTAAGGTCTGCATTTAAAAAAAATAAAAATTAAAACACACACACACACACACACACACACACACACACACACACACAGCTTGACAAGCGGGGAAGGGGAGTGGTAGTATGGTGGAGGTGGCGGGCAGTGAAGTGCTTCAGGTTAGACGGAGGGCATGGGAGAAGGGGGGAGGGGGAGTAGCGGAAAAGAAGAGAAATAAAGACTTGAGTGTGATGGTGGAATGACAGCTGTGTAGTGCTGGAATGAGCACAGGGAAGTGGCTGGATGGGTGAGGACAGTGTCTAATGAAGGTTGAGGCCAGGAGGGTTGTGGGAAAGTTCCCACCTGCGCAATTCAGAAAAACTAGTGTTGGTGGGAAGGATCCATATGGCACAGGCTGTGAAGCAGTCATTGAAATGAAGGATGTCATGTTGGGCAGTGTGTTCAGCAACAGTGTGGTCCAATTCTTTGTTGGCCACAGTTTGGCGGTGGCCATTCTTGCAGACAGCCAGCTTGTTGCTTGTCATGCCCACATAGAATGGAGCACAGTGGTTGCAGCTTAGTTTGTAGATCCCGTGACTGGATTCACAGGTAGCCCTTCCTTTGATGGGATAGGTGATGTTCGTGACCTGACTGGAGTAGGTGGTGGTGGGAGGATGTATGGAACAGGTCTTGTATCCAGGTCCATTACAGGGGTATGAGCCATGATGTAAGGGGTTGGGAGCAGCGGTTGTGTAAGGATGGGCGAGTATATTGTGTAGATTTGGTGGATGGCGGAATACCACTGTGGGAGGGATGGGAAGGATATTGGGCGTATCATTTCTCATTTCAGGGCATGACGAAAGGTAGTCAAAATACTGCCCACTATCGTGTGTGTGTGTGTGTGTGTGTGTGTGTGTGTGTGTGTGTGTGTTGGTGTGCGTGTGTGTGTATACGTACACGTCTATTGTTGACAAAGTCCTTAATGGCCAAAAGCTTTATTTGTGACAGTTTTTTTGTTGTGCCTATCTGCGACTCAGAATCTCCAGAATCTCCTCTATAGGGTGAGTGGCAACTTTCCTTTTAATAATATTGTTACATCCCATCCTGGATTTTTTAATTTTTTTTTTAATCTAAATCTGAATTTAATATCTGAGTATCTACAGAAATTAATCTGTGTAGCATAACGATTCACAAACAAAAATGATTTCAGAGTTCCTTTAAAACTGCTTTACCTACTAGTACATGAAATCCTTGGTGTATGTGGTCCTAGGTGTGCAGGGGTCAGGAACTATCTTATTTTCCAGCATTGATTCACATAAGCATCATCATGCCACAGAGGACAGAACTTTATTTAAAAGACTTAGAAATCATTGATGTAAAAAAAAAAAAAAAAAAAAAAAAAAAAACCAAGTTGACATTAATGATGCAGAAAGAAAAGTAGTGTGAAGGGAGAAATGTAAATATTAAAAAAATTGAGTAGTAACAGAATAATGTAATTTTTCTCATCATACTCGATGTTTTTGGAAATCCTGAATCTGTGTTATTCATGATCTAAATAATGAAAGATTGCACCAGTTATTTACTTTCCATACTTGGCACAACAAGTTTTGAGAATTTCTTCTCATTTTCATGTGCATTTGTTTACATCAGTATTTTCTGCAACATTTGCATGTGTGATTTTCTGTCTCTTTTGCATTGTAGTTGTCTTTTTGAGGTTACACTGCAATCCAACAAAATGAATCATGGAATCAAAATGAAATTTTTGCTCCACAGCAGAGCGTGTTGATATGAAACGGCAAAAAATGCTCTACCAACTGAGCAAGTTTCGTAGGTGAGCTTCTGTTAAGTTGGTAAGGCAGGAGACGAGGTACTGGTGGAAGTAAAGCTGTGAGCTCAGGTCATGAGTCATGCTTGGGTAGCTCAGTTGATAGAGCACTTGCCCGCAAAAGGCAAAGGTCCCGAGTTCGAGTCTCTGTCTGGCACACAGTTTTAATCTGCCAGAAAGTTTCGAATCTTGGAATGTTTATATATAGTGTTAGAGGTGGTATTTTTGCCTGTCTACTTAAAAAAGTATTGTGTCTATCCATTGCACAGAGTAGTACACAGAAGCAAATTATCACTTACACTGTTTCTGTAATCAAAACATGCTACACAGATATTATGACACTATTGTTTAATAAGCAGTTTGAACACAGAGGTGTTAATTTTTCCGTGGATTACACTATATATACAATAACCATTACTGATTATTGAACTTGCTAGTTTGTCATTGAGAATTTTTTCTCCTTGCTTTTCGTTGTGTATAGAAATTTCTAGCTCCTTCATTAAATCCATTGTCTCTGATTTTGAGAAGAGGTGTAGTATCTTAAGATCTTCTAGATTTTGGAATGGGTGTCGAGTGTTTCTTTCTATGTGTGTGTGTGCTGTTATCGGGCAGTCAGAGACAGCAGTCGTGTGTGAGATGTGCTTGCTTGTGTGAATTTGTGTGCTTTCCGTTTCTAATGAAGGCTTGGTCGAAAGCTTTTCATTGTGCCTGTGTGCAACTCATAGAGTGTCATATTTACAGTGAGTAGCAGTCTATCCTTTCCACAATTGTTGATATTCCAACGTGGGCTTTCTGTTGTAGTTTGTGACCTAAGTATGTTTGCTATTTTTCTGAGAAATGTTAAAGAGCCAGGAATTTCTTTGTTGTTATTTGTTTTTCCATTTAATGTTATCATTGAGCTGGGGTTGTCATTAACCACTGCAGTTTGCTTAATGTCCAGTTCTTTCTCCCTGTCCTCTTTGTTCAGTGAGATTTTTTTGCCTCATGTACCATCATTTTGTAAGCAGCTTTTTTGTATGCTGTATATTTGGATGACTATGTAGCAGGGATTGTGTTGCTGGAAGTTGCCTGTCTTCTGTAGACACTGAACTGCTGCATGTTGTTTTGGTTTTTTGCGCATAAATTTAGAAAATTTATGCTATTATTTTTTGGTATTCAGCGTGAAATTTATTGTATTATGTGCATTATTAAACAAATTTATGATTTTATTGTTGTCACCTTTGAGCAAAAATACGATGTCAACAACACCTTTCTTAATAGTCTGGTGCAACAACAGACATTTTCATAAACCACTTAAAACAGAAAATAGTCAGCAGCTGTGAACATATTTCCAAAAGTTAAGAGGACACCACTATGGGATACTAAATGCTGTCAAAGAAGCTTGTACGAGTACCCTCAGTGTGTTGGAAGGATTTTGAGGCATTGTGGCAGTATCTGATTTCTTTTTCCAAGACTTTTCCTGATACTTTTAATACAAACCCTGTAAAAAGCTATTTGTTCTTCAACCTTTTGTGTTCTATTTAAATTATGTGTAGTTTTCAGACCAAAAATGAGGATTGCTTTGTGTCAGGGAAAAAAATATTTTTAAAGCAAATTTTATATGATTGTTCAATAGAGTGGTCCCAAATTATCTTGTGCAATATTTGTTGTTTTCATATGTTATAACAGAGGTATTAAAACAGTACTCTAGCAATGGCAGCACCGGCCTAGCCCTTACTGTCAGCTGTTGCCATGCAGCAACACTCCTCAGTTGCTGCTGGAGTACTGTGTATTCATAATCTTTCAATGTCACTATTAATATATATCCGTAAAACAAATATGGCACTATATTAATTTGGGACTGCTGTATTGAATGTTAGTGAAAAATTCCACTTTAAATATCATTTTGTTTTTAATGGGAAATAAACTTCTAATTTCTGTTGACACTGGGTGTTGCATGAAAGACATGACCAGTATTTGTTTGGGCTGACTACAGCTAACACTGCAAAAACGAAATTGCAAATATCTGCTGAAACATCAGAGAGAATGCCTCTGACGACTCTTAGGAGGGACACCTGTATATGTGAGAGAAGTGTCAATTTCCTCTTTGCTGTTTTTCCTCTGAATTCTGTCAAAAGCGCAAGTTCACCCCATTGTTATGTCATTTCTTTTCTCACCCATTACTATTGTCATAGGAATTTTGAAAATGTTGTATACTTAACTGTGTTTATATTTGAAGTATATGATCTGTCATTGTGCATTACTTGGTTAAGGCAGTGTATGAATGATGTTACTGGTAGGTGCAGACAGCCTTTTTACAGTTTTTTGTGTATAATGTCCTCTTACAGATGTAATTTTAATGCCATCACTTTTTTTAGGATCTATTTTTCAAGTACACGTGGAACAACTTCTTACACACACAAGTGGAAAAGTGTATTGCATTTGCTCTGAATTCAGAACTAACGTGTACAAATAGTGACGACTCCCAGACGTACGTTCTTCTATCACATGTAAGTCATTTTGATACTCTTTCATATTAATAGTAAATGTTCAGTGCATCACATACTAGCTTTATTTTAATTGCAACCAAAAGTAATTTACAACATTTATTACAGGTTTTCATACAGTGCAAACTCCTTCAGCGAATCCTTGATGCGTGGGAAGACAATGATACGAAACAGTAAGTAAAGCAATTTCCTCGGAAATGGTTGACACACTTCTGTACGGTGGTGTTTCGATTACATTCCTTCCAGTCTATTATTGGTACCTGGTTCCAAACATTTTATTGCTTGTGTTTTGAAATGTACTTGTCAAATATGAAGATTTTTTCTTTGCTTCTTTCTTCTTCCTCTTATTTTTTTCATTGCCTCCTTTTTTGTCATACAAATTTATTGTACTGTGCTTTATTGCATTAAGCAGTTGAATATTATGTACGCTGCCTGACCAAAAAAGGGAAGCACACAGAAAATGTGATAGGATGTCTGTGTAACTTTGCATGCATACACACCGTTGGCTGGTGTGTAAATGGTTAGTTGCAATTCTGTGTGACAGGTAAAACGTGCATCAGAGTGCACCATTGTTGTTCACGTATAGTTTTATTATCAAGTCTGTTAAGGTATATAAGAGGTATGGACAGCATCAGATGCTGAGTGTTCACTTTGAAGTACACAGACATGCCACACACTCGTATGTGACAATGTTATAAGCGCCTGCCAGTATATGAAAGGGGCCTCATAGTGGGTCTCCATTTGGCCAACTGGTCGCATTGTGTAATACCAAGATTTGTGGGGCATTCAGTTGTGACAGTAGTCTGATATTAGACCTTCAAGTGAACATGAGGGCCGGCATACTTATCAGGCTTTTAGTCAACCACGTGTGGCCACTAGTCAGGATTGCCGTATTGTGCAGTAAATGCATTGTAATTCATCATCACTTTTGGTCGGAGACTAGCAGCAGCCAAACTAGGGAATTGCTGTCCCATGTGTAAGCTGCTATTAAGACCACAACACGAACGTTTGTGTTTGGAGTAAAGCTGTCACCTGGAAGCAGGGATTGCTGATGAAATGTGTTGCATTGTGTTCACTGATGAATCTTGATTCTTCAGTACCCAGGATGATCATTGTATGCAAGTGTGACAGTGACATGGGGAGAGGTCATATTCTTCTAATTTTTTGGATGGGCGCAGTAAGAGTTACTCATGGAGTCATGGTGTTGGAAACCATCGGGAATTACATCAGGTCATAGATAGTAGTGACCGAGAAACTCCAATGCCGCTACAGTACTTTATGGTCATCCTACGTCCTCAGTTGTTACCCTCGCGTAACAATATCATGGTATCGTATTTCAACAGGACAATGCTCATCCATTCATGAAATAATCTCTCTGAACTGTCCATATGATGTTGAGATAAAACTGTGGCCAGCAATATCTCAAAATATGTAACTCAATAGAACATGGGTGGCACCAGCTCGGATGCTCAACCCCCAGTGCCAGTATCCAGAATATCAAGGACAAGTTGCAACAGTTGTGGGCCAACTTGCCTCAGGAGAGGATTCAATGTCTTAATGACATGCTTCTTAACTGAATCAGTGCATTCACCAGGCAAGAGGGGGGTGCAACATCATACTAACAAGCGGGCTTATACTTCCAAGTTATTTGTATATTGCAGTCACGGAAATAACTTCACATAGCCACTCAGCCCGTGAAGTTTAATTTTATTTCCTCCTCCTCTTTTCAGTGTTTCATTTTTAGGTCAGACAGTAAATTATTATTTGTTTCTTTGTTGTATGCCAATATTGTTTTTAAAATCATTTAAACACAGATTAGGCAACGGTGGCAGAGAATCCTCTAGAAATAGACACATGGATAAATTACTTCTACGATAGTGCCCCTAAAATTGCTACCACCTCCATAAATAATAGAGCGTCATAGATGATTTTATGTGCTATTGAAGAAACAAATTTCCAAGGAGAAATAAGCCAATCAATGGGGATGTGTGGTGTATGGGGGGGAGGGGGAGGGGGGGGGGGGAATTGAATGTCTTCAGCATTCGGCTACCTTCAATATCCTTATTAACATTAGACTTTATTGCAGTGGTTCTCCTCAGGGTGTCCATTCAATGCTCTGAAAAATGTTCTGCAGACTGGACTAAGTCCTAGCTAATTTGATATATTAAGGATATAAATGTGGTGCTACAGAAGAATGCTGAAGGTTAGATGGGTAGATCACGTAACAAATGAGGAGGTACTGAATAGAATTCAGGAGAACAGGAATTTGTGGCACAGCTTGGCTAGATGAAAGGATTCGTTGGGAGGACACGTTCCGAGGCATCAAGGGATCATAAATTTAGTATTGGAGGGAAGCATGGTGGATAAAAATCATAGAGGGAGACCATGAGATGAATACGCCAAGCAGATTCACGACGATGTAGGTTGTAGTAGTTACTTGGAGATGAAGACGCTTGCACAGGATAGAGTAGCATGGAGAGCTGTATCAAACCAGTCTCTGGGCTGAAAACCACAACACTGTTGTATTATGATGTAGTAGTACACCCAGGATTGATATTTGCAGCTGAAGCCTGTTTGGTTATAAGTATAATCTTTTCCTCAGAAAATAAAACATCATGGAGGAACACTTCACAAGTCGTAGATGACACTTTCATTCAGAGTTAATGCTGATGGCCCACAGAAATGCATTTTCTTGAGTATAGCATGAATGAGTATGAAAGCCTGTTCTCCATGATTGAATTTGCACAAAAATGTAGATGAATAACTGGAAAATACTATAGGCAAATCTAAATCTACATCCAAACTCTGCCAGAACTACTGTGCAAGCAAGGTAGGGAGTACTTCCCATTGCGCTACATCTTTGTGTTTCTTCCTCTTCCATTCTTGTGTGCACTGTGATGAGTTTAATCGTATCCTCTCACTCCTTGTTAGAGTAGTAATTACGAGGTACACTGGTCCTCCAGTGTCTCAATAGTGTGTCGTATGACGTGCTACAATTGCGAGGAATGAGGAATGCGGTAGATGCCGCCCCCCCGCCCCCCCCCCCATTCAACCATTCCTGGTTTTATTGCTTAATATTGGTTCTTGCAACTTCATAAGTTTCAGAGGATAGTTTATATTCAATTAACTTAAACAAATGCAGCCAGGTGACGTAGACAATTGCTGATACTTTGACAGGGGTACTTCGCCTGTCACTTTCAAGTCAAAAGTGCAACACACACACACACACAGAGAGAGAGAGAGAGAGAGAGAGAGAGAGAGAGAGAGAGAGAGAGACTGACTGTAAATATTAATGCCATCACACAATCCCAGATGGCCAATGTCAGAATTTATTGGTAGTGAACTTGCATTTCTGTTATTAAGTTTTGCTTGCTAATTTAAATTCAACTGCTTCCTTAATAGCATCATGCCAATAGCTGGAAGTGCTTTCCAGAACCTTCGTTGTTGTTGTTATTTTCCATATACTGACCTACGCCAAGTCATTGTTATGCAATAGCAGATTGGCTCGGGTGTCATAAGTGTGTGTGACGCTTAAGTTCGGTACACTGTTCGTCCACAGTAGCAATAGTGTGACTGTCATATGATGTGCTACAATTGCAAGGAATGCGGTAGGTGCCCCCCTTATTCAACAATCATCCTTCACAGAATCTAAAAGCACTCTAACTTTAGATGCTGGTCGAAAAACACATTTAACGTCATATTTCCACAAAATGTGACCAATTGTGTTGGAAATGTTCCCTGTGTAAGGCAAAAAGGCCTTATACTTCAGTGCTACCTTGGTATTATCACCACTTACCTAGTGCTCAGTTGGTCGATAGCACAATGCACGTCTAATCTGTCTTTCACTGTTACCATTCTGACAAAAAAGAGATCTCAAGGTGGGCTAACTTAGATGACAAACTCTCAGGGTCTGAGATGATATGGTCTCTGTGAACCAAGGTACAAGTACTCCTTCACGCTGTAAATGGCATGTCTCAACAACCTGTTGTCAGCTTTCCTCCTGGCCAGTATATCAAGGAAGAGAAGGCAGCTGTCCTTCCCACCTCCATCTTGAAACAAATATTCAGGTATTTTAAAAAGTTGTTCAAATTCTCACTGCCATGAGGCTAAACCACATAAATATTGTCTACATATAACAGGTGACAACAGACTTCCCATGACAATTCCATTTCTCCACTAATGGTACTGGCCGTAGATTGAAAAGTAAGTGGAAGTCTACACATGTCAAAGTAGGTTTGCAAATTCAACACAAAATCTAACCTCAGTCAACCATAACAATAGGACAGGTTGGAATGATGACAATATTATGAAAAGAATAGATTGCTACTCATCATCCAGAGGTCAGTAACAGTGGTCATGTGTGTATATATTACACTTGTGTGACTGTGTGTGGTATTTCTTTTAGAATAAAGTCTTTTGGCTGAAAGGTCTCATCCATATGGCGAGAAGAAGTCTGCCCTTTTCAATTAAAATATTAGTCATTCAAATGCATTTCCTCTAATCAATGTAAGAAATTCATTTCATTCGCATAAGTTATATGAACCTTAGTTCTTTTTTATATCTAAAAACAAAGATGATGTAACATACCAAACGAAAGTGTTGGCATGTTGATAGACACACAAACAAACACACACACAAAATTCAAGCTTTCGCAACCAATGGTTGCTTTATCAGGAAAGAGGGAAGGAGAGGGAAAGGTGAAAGGATGTGGGTTTTAAGGGAGAGGGTAAGGAGTCATTCCAATCCCGGGAGCGGAAAGACTTACCTTAGGGGGAAAAAAGGACAGGTATACAGTCTCGCGCGCGCGCGTGCCCACACACACACACACACACACACACACACACACACACACACACACATATCCATCCGCACATATACAGACACAAGCATAATGTCTGCTTTCCAAAGTTTCCAAAATATCATTTAATCCACTTTTGTTATGTACAAATTAACAAACTTGAGAAAGTGCCAGAGCGTCACCCATGCACTGGCGTAGCCAGTGCTCAACTGAAGGTTCAGGCATTGAGTTGAATGAGTTAACATTATGACAAAACTAACCATTCACAAGAACAGAATAACTTTAATTATTGTTGGAATCTCTTGAAAACACTGCCATCTTATGTTTATTTACGGGTCTTAATAATGTCATTGTCACTCAGATTACCTTACGTCATCAGAAACATCTGAATAATCATCACAAAAACCTTCAAAAGTTTTTGAGATTCATTCATTACCTTCAGTTTTCTGAATAAGTCCATCTGTATAAGCAGGAGGGATTAAAAAGACGAAAATAATAACTATTTGAAATACCAAAATACATTTGGAATGCTAAATAAACAAAAAGTACATGAAGGCAATCAAGTTTGATTTATTGACAACTGGTGTGAAAGCCTAGATAGATGAAGTAGTTCCAATATATAACAGCAGATGGCATCTACAGACTGTTTCAGGAAATAAGAGTTACCTTGAGATCCATCCATAACAGATGGCGTGCGAAACACAAGTAAGCTTAGGATTCAGCTGTAGGATGTTCGAATAGCAAATATCTGTTTAATCATGGGGCAGAGATACTGATAACCTGGGTACAGTCAATTTTAGATATGGATATATTGTTCAAATATTGTAAAACTATATTCTTTATTTTCTGTTTGTAACACTCCTTAGTTTCCTCTGTACACATATCTCTTTGTCTTTAAAGACTGAAGTTTATGCAGTATCTGACTGTGATTCATTCCAGTGGAATTAAAACATAATCTGAATGTAACATATGAAAATACTGGGTGGAATAATGACAATCCGAATACGAGAAATATTTTACCTTTTCCTATGCTCTTCATGAGTTTTGATTTTGGAAAAATATATTATTAATTCAGTTAATATTTTTTATTATTTGTTTGTCTTAGAAACCATAAGGTTTTACTAATACATCAGCTAACTACTGACTAAGAAGATCATAATTTGTTCTTTTTTGAACACTTCTACATTGGGTTGATTTCTCATAAAATGCCAGGTACACTTCGCTGAAACTGAGAGCCAGTATAATGAGACATTTTTTTTGGGCCTCTTCCACAAAAATGAAATTGGTGGCACTTCCACTTGACCCCTAACAATTTAATATTCATGCAGATCTGTACCATTTCATATGTTGATGGCTAATGCAATAATAATCATCATCATCATCATCATCAGAAACCTAAAGATCAAGCAGACACAGCAAACCCCTCGCCCCATAACATGCCTACCAACAATATACAAAATATTAACTTCAGTCATTACACAGAAATTAATGACCCATACAACACAGAACAAAATTATAAATGGAGAACAAAAATTCTGCTGCAAAGGAGCACGGGGATGTAAAGAGCAACTGATATAGATGCAGAGGTGACATATCAAGCTAAAACTAAACAAAGGTCGCTACACTACGCATATAATGATTAGCAAAAAGCTTTTGATAGTGTACCCCACTCATGGTTACTACAAATATTGGAAATACACGAAGTAGATCCTAAATTGATAGTTCCTAAACATAGTAATGAAAAATTGGAAAACCACACTTAATATCCAAACAAATTCAAATAATATCTCATCACAGCCAATACAGATTAAGTGTGGAATATACCAAGGAGACTCATTAAGTCCTTTCTGGTTCTGCCTTGCTCTGAACCCACTATCCAACATGCTAAATAATACAAATTATGGATATAATATTACTGGAACATACCAACACAAAATCACACATTTGTTATACATGGATGATCTAAAACTACTGGCAGGAACAAATCAGCAACACAACCAATTACTAAAGATAACAGAAGTATTCAGCAATGATATAAATATGCCTTTTGGAACAGGCAAATGTAAGAAAAATAGCATACAAGGGAAAGCACACTAAAAAAGAAGATTACATATTGGATAACCACAGCGACTACATAGAAGCGATGGAAAAAACAGATGCCTATAAATATCTAGGATACAGACAAAAAATAGGAATAGATAATACAAATATTAAAGAAGAACTAAAAGAAAAATATAGACAAAGACTAACAAAAATACTGAAAACATAATTGACAGCAAGAAACAAGACAAAAGCTATAAATACTTATGCTATACCAATATTGACCTCTTCATTTGGAGTAGTGAAATGGAGTAACACAGACCTAGAAGCACTCAATACACTTACACGATCACAATGCCATAAATATAGAATACATCACATTCATTCAGCAACAGAAAGATTCACATTAAGCAGAAAGGAAGGAGAAAGGGGATTTATCGACATAAAAAACCTACATTATGGACAGGTAGACAATTTAAGAAAATTATTTATAGAACGAACAGAAACTAGCAAAATACACAAAGCAATCACTCGTATAAATACATCGGCTACACCATTGCAATTTCATAACCACTTCTACAACCCTCTAGATCACATAACATCAACAGATACGAAGAAAGTAAATTGTAAAAAGAAAACACTACATGGCAAGCACCCGTATCATCTAACACAGCCACACATCGATCAAGACACATCCAACACATGGCTAAGAAAGGGCAATATATACAGTGAGATGGAAGGATTCATGATTGCAATACGGGATCAAACAATAAACACCAGATATTACAGCAAGCATATTATTAAAGATCCCAATACCACAACAGATAAATGCAGACTTTGCAAACAACAAATAGAAACAGTCGATCACATCACAAGCGGATGTACAATACTAGCAAATGCAGAATACACCAGAAGACATGACAATGTAGCAAAAATAATACACCAACAACTTGCCATACAACATAAACTAATAAAACATCACGTTCCCACATACAAGTATGCACCACAATATGTACTGGAGAATGATGAATACAAATTATACTGGAACAGAACCATTATAACAGATAAAACACCACCACATAACAAACCTGACATCATCAGGATAAAATTGACATTATACTAATTACACATCAACTACAGGAGTCATACCACACAATATCCACCAGTACATTAACGCAATACAGTTACGGAAAGGCAACTGCTCACCTATAGCAGACCAATATGGGGAGCACAGAAACACATAACTGTAAACAGCATTCATAGTTGCTTCCAAGCTCTTGCTCTTTTTCTAGCAAAAGTTAAGTGTTTCTTTGCTCCACTATAGGTGACTGATGGCATTCCCTTTATTTTACATATATATCCCAGTTGTTGTTACAGAAGGATAATCGAACCAGCTTCCCATAAAGTGATCAGTATACTGAATGTTGTCCCATTCAATGGTTCCTTGACACCATAATGAAAATGGTAATTCGATAAAATAAACTTCTTAAGCTCAGGGCAAATAAGGCTTAAGAACTGCCATTAATGATAAGATAGTGTCTGCTGCTACAACAAATCTGTTTTTGATAAAATTATTTAATTGGATCGATAAAAAAATCTACTCACCAAGTGGTGGCAGAATACACACACAAAAGACTGTTTTGCTTTGCAAGCTTTCAGAGCCAGTGGCTCATCCTTCAGGCAGAAGGCTTGAAGGGGAAGGAAGAAGGGTGAAGGAAAAGGACTGGAGAGGTCTAGGGAAAGGGGTAGATTTCGGGAAAGTCACCCAGAACCGCGAGTCAGGGTAGACTTAATGTACATGGATGAGAGCAAGACTGATCTGTTCTTGAGTATAACTCATGCACTCAAAGGAACTCAGTATGTGCTTCATACACCTTGAAAACGGAAACTATTCTCACTCCAAATGCTTCTGCGCAGAGTCAGTATTATAAGCTGGAACTAATAGGAGCTTACATCAATCCAAATATTACTCCATACACCCATACAGTTGCATCTGAGTTATGATCATTTGAGATTTTACCATCCCAATAAACTGCTAATACAGTACCCTTAAACTGACCAATAACTCAAATTCCATTCGACACTTAATGGTGAATAAAGAATACACACCATTAGCTCTAGGATAATTTGCTTTAGAAGCTTTTTCTAAATCACCCTGTGACAACCATTCAATACTAATCTGAAGCCAAGATGCCAAGCTGACTTGGTGTGGCAACACGACTTTGCCCAGATTCAAAACCATACGCCCATGTACAGGTAACTGTACAATGCCCTGATTGAAAACATACTCGCATAAGACTCATATTAAAGTCAAGGAATCATTAAAATTTGACAAAAGAGCAGCACTACTGGTACTTCTTAACAATTAATGCATTATGCCTGATGACTGTTGGCATATCTTTCAGTGGTTGGCACCTTGCTTGTTATATTCCCTTTGCCGTCACGGAGTTTCAGCATATCTGGATACACTCATCGCCAACAGCTCACAGCATCTTTCTCGCTTCCTTCCTTCCTTCCTTCCGCAGCAATTGGTTACAATTTACACCAAGAAATCACAATTAAAGTACATGAGCCTTAAATTCTTATTCTTGACTCCTTGCTGTTGACCAATGAATAAGGGTTGACAACATCTGTTTTCTTTTCTTGTGACAAACACCATGTAAACTTTGCAGTTTCCAATCTTTTTTGTAAGATTTGGTTGTGACAGTCATCGAAGGTTTCACACGTTGCCCTTTTAAGTGTGTTTCATCTGTCTCTTCTCTATAACCCTGTGCGTTCTTTTACATCTGTTATGGGTGGCCATCGTTTCTTTAAAAATTTCGTAACTGACAGTGTCCCTGGAAATACGTGTATATCCAGTGCTTAGTCGTCTACCGTATTTACTCGAATCTAAGCCGAATTCGAATCTAAGCCGCATCTGAAAAATGACTCTCAATCAAGGAAAAAATATTTTCCCGAATCTAAGCCACACCTGAAATTTGAGACTCTTAATTCAAGGTGAGAGAAAAGTTTTAGGCCGCACCTCCAAATCGAAACAAAGTTGGAACATTATAATAAGATACATAATTTAGGTTGAATGAATGATGATACAGCTACAGTAGTTTGGTTTGAGTCGTAAGCTTAGCAATTAAGCTTTACCAGGTAGCCTTTGCTATGCGTCAGGCGCTCCGTCCGTATTTATATGGGTACCCTTCCTTTTTCATGTGCTTCGTCTGGTTTGAATTGATTTAGATGATGTTCTGAACGAGAGTTTAGCGAAAATGTTTCTCCATTTGAAAATCTTTGCAGGCGCCTCTTTTAGTACATTACATTCTGCACCGAAATTAGAGTCATCTTAGATTTAAAAATCTAGTCAATTGCTGTGCTTCATTTCTGACTGTATTACTATTAGGCATAAGAATAATACGAATATAAACATGACATGATATGTATATTCTTCCGCACTTGCTGTTGTCTCACTCCAGTTTCGTAGTTTATTAGGCAGACAGGATTTAAATGAGATAGCAGCAAACACGAAAGAATACATGGTAAAATGTTTATATTCATATTATTCTTATGATGAAGAGAATACTGCATGTGATTAACAATTCATAAAAGTTCCTATTAGCAACCATCTCTTCTCACAGGTAGGAAAGAATTCAGAACGTAGAGTTGGCCATATTGACAAACATCCCAAACAGTCTCGCCAGTCGGATTTTCATAGTACATTGAAATGCTGCTACATTCGAAGATAAACAATACGAAATGTGTATTTCTTTCGTTGGATAATGTATGAAAATGCAGTGGTCGAAAAACTCGGGGCGGAGGAAAGAAGCTTGTCTTCCACTTTTTAAAATTTATTTACTGACGCAGGGGTTTTGGCACCAGTATTTATCTTTGTGCCTGCAAAGCATGCCTGTGTAGCGCTACATATATTCGGTGGTAGAAGTTAGTTGTGGCAGCACCTACCAACATTTTTCAGAACTTCCGCTTACTTTGCACTCGATTCTAAACCACAGGCGGTTTTTTGGATTACGAAAACCAGAAAAAAGTGCAGCTTGGATTCGAGTAAATACGGTACTCCTGTAGATTTCAGCCACAGTTCTTCTTTAGCTTACTGAACAAATACATCTTTCTACCTTTTGTAGTTGCATTTTGTACTTTGGAAATCATTGTGAGTACAGCCGCCTCTGGATTGTTTACACCAGTTTGAGTGTGAACTTAAGGTCTGTTTATTGCTATTACGTATAATACAGGGCCACCATAAATTTTAAAGCTTTATATTTTCCAAAATATTATATGTACAGATATGGCTGATGCATGAATAGAACTGCAAACTTGCTCAAGTTTGCATTTTGCACTTTATAAATGCTCTGAGAGCCCTTCTGGTCTTACAACACATGTCCAAGTGGTGGTAAAGTTTGTTTCATACCTTATATAGCACCATCCTCTCAGGGGTCATCACAGCAGCACTGGTGCATTCTCTGAGCTGTCGCAGTGTTCCTGGCAGGGGGGATAGGTAAACACAGTCCTTAATCTATCAACAAAGGAAAAATTTACATAATGATGAGTCAGGCGACTGGGGCCGCATGTCGAAGGAAACAGAGCCACATCACCACCACTACTACGCCCAATCCAGCAATGCAGAAGTCATTCGTGTAAGTAGCATGAACATTGATTCTCCTATGAGGGGCTTACCTGTTATGTTGGAAGATAAAATTCTCGGAGTCAGCAGTCAGTTGTGGAAACAACCACAACTGTGCAACATATCAAGGTGATGTACCTATCACAGTCTTCCCACAGAAGAAAACTGGCCCATACATCTTTGTCCTTGACATGGCAAGAAAACTTAAACCTTCAGTGAATCTTGTTCATGCACAATAATTTCAGAGGACATTTAGTGCCCCACACTCTCATATTGTGGCGATTAATCTCAATTAATCTTTCCTGATAAGTGGGAGGTTCCTTCATTGTTGAATGTAAGTTTTCAAGGGAAATGTTCATCCTCAGGTGCTTCCTGCATTGTGATGCAAAATAGAATGAGCGCACCAGAATCTTCAGCTTTTAATTGTTGCACGAGCTGCTGACAGCACAGTTTGAAATGTAACCACCATAGCAAAATCTTCCACACAGTTTGCTGTGGTATTCCAAATTCGTGGCTTGTGTGAACCCTCAATATTTATTTATTTATTTATTTATTTGCTTGCTATGTACAAAACTACCCCTCACCCCCTCCACGATTGCATTGGGCACATTTGGTTGACTGGTAATTTTCTAGAATGAGATTTTCACTCTGCAGCGGAGTGTGCGCCGATATGAAACTTCCTGGCAGATTAAAACTGTGTGCCCGACCGAGACTCGAACTCGGGACCTTTGCCTTTCGCGGGCAATTGCTGTACCATCTGAGCTACCGAAGCACCCGGTACTGTTTACAGATACAACCAGTATCCATTAATTGGCGATAATAATGCACGATTCTCTATGTGGCAGTTATTTTTCCTAATTCCTTCGAATGAATGCTGAACTGTCATAACAGATAAACATCTTGCATATTCCAATGTGCAAAAATTTTTTTCTTGCTTTATTGCCATTTTGTCAAGCCACTGTGCTCGTATTGCCAACTGTGGAGGTTCTATTCATTCATCAGTCATATTTATACATATTGAGCTCCTTGTCTATTGTGACATGATCAAAATATGACCTTGGACTCAGAAATAGATACTACAATCTTCAGCTGTTGCATCTTGTTCCCTCAATGACTGCTGAAGCATACCCTCATAGACACATTGTGCCCCCCCCCCCCCCCCATACACACACACACACACACACACACACACACACACACACACACACACACACACACACACACACTGCTCGAAGTGTTCCCTCGTATACCATGCTTCCATCCCTGCCACGTGTTGTAACTGCTAATGAATAACACTTTCCATCTTTTGGGCTTATGTCCACCCTGACACGGGACACAGCAAGCTTTCCGATGTATGAACTGTTTCACGCTGCCTCACTTTTGGTTCATTAGAAGACAGCACGTCCCATCCGTTAGTGACGGGATTGAAGTAGTACTCTCTGGTCTCTGCCTTCCCCGTACTGGACCATAAAACCTAATACTGACTTGCCACTCACCATCAAGTCAACAAGTAGTGATAGACCCTGTGTGTTGCGGAGAGGAAACTTTATCCTTGAAGGAGTATTGGAGATACCTTTCTTTTATCTGGTGTGCTCTGTCGTAACCTGCAGTGCAGCAGTACTGTGCTTAGTTTGAAATCATGTTGCAAGTAATATTTCAGTGAGTTTGAGTGGTAGGAGTGAGCTGCCAGCCATAGTTGTTTCTTGGCAAGTATGATTGGTTGCACATAGGCAGCACTGCCACAGCCAATACAATATATCAATCAGAAAGTTATTTTATTTGACCTGTAACTCAATTTTTTTTTTTACGTATCTGTACATATGAGCAAAAATCGTTAATGTTTTCACAATTCCAGCATTTAAATGGAAATACAGGGCAAGGACTTTCAGGAAGTTTTGTTTATTCATGAAAATTATGTAAAGCACAAATATGCAAACCTGCCAGTGCTAAATATCATATTGTCATACTCACTAGTCCTACCTTGTGGGGAATAAGCCTTGGTACCTGCACAGTTAGGCTGGCTCACCGCTAGAAAGTGCTGTAGTAGGACTTCTTGCTGTCCTACGGTAAGACCATTGCCCAACAAGAGTGGCTCATTGTCAGAGTGTACATGTCCTGGGTTTCCTGGAGAGAGTGTTCTGCTGTGGTACAGTTAACGGGTCCATCACAGTGTGAGAGTGAAATGACGGGGCTGGTGGAAATGTGCTCAAAGTTGAAGTATGTGGGATGGGACGATTCTTATGGGCAAAATGTCTAAATTGCATGCTGATTCACTGTAAATTTCTGGCAATATGTTGACCAAATGGAGTGTGGCCTCCAGCCCTAGTGAAATGTTTTCAACAATTTGGACAATGCTGCAAAGACATGGGTGACGCTGATGGGAAAAGGTCATCAATGTTGACTACAGATGGCAAAGTCCAGGAAGTTGAGGGACTGATTTGCAACAGTTGCAGGTTTCCCAACGAGGAGGATGTTAACACAGCAGTTCTTACATGGTTACATGACCAAGGACAAGGAGCGAATTTCTGTTGCCGAAGAATGGAACGATTAGTAGAACGTTTCAACTGTTGTTTGTAGTGATACGGTGACTGTTGAAAAATAATTTTGTGTATCTGCTTCACTTTGAAGCGTAGCACAACATTCAATTAAAGATACCTGGCCTACTGTAATAATTTGTAACTCTTTTTTTTTTAGTCCTCTCATAGAAGACAAGAAACAGTAAGAGCGTACAAGTAGATCAGTGTCAAGTATTTGTAGTAGCAATGGTAGTTGTCATGAATTAAGGCAAATAAGTTTTTGTGCAATGTATGTGATGTGATTGACACTCTGAATGTCAGTGAGTATTTTGTTGCTCTCTGAGCAAATTAATTTTGAACTTGGCAGTGAGTTACTAGTGAATTAATTTGCATAAACTTGTTGCTGTCATGTTTTCTGTTGTTGGTAAGCAAAATTACTACATAAACAAGCATGATATGTAATTTACAGGGTAAATGTTTACTCAGTGTGAAGAAATGACAATAGTTTGTATCATTAATGTTGCCAGATCCTAAGAGCACGACTGATGTTTGTTGTGATAGGAAGGGCTCAGACCACGATGGGGGAATGCGAAGTTGTATACTGGTGTAGTTGCTTAGTGAACTGTACAGAAGTGGACAAGGTGTGACTTGGGACTTACATAATATTGGTTGGTTTGAACCGATTATTGCCGGTATATTTGTTTCTGTGATACAGACCATACTAAATCATAGTTCCTGATTTTCAGTGACGCACAGTGCAGGATGGTAGACTTTCAGTACATGTATGAAGGGGTGGACGGTAGGTGCTGTTGATAAAATCGGTGATTTTTCTATTACCTGCAACTGCTTTAATCCTATTTGTGTATTTTATAATGATAGTGAGATATATGTGTAGAATAATGTGTCCATTCTTAGTTGAAATGCGTCCTGTGTTGGAGTCTAGTAGATTTCGAGGTTCAGTCTGGTTATCAAATGAGATGTGAACCATGACAAAGACTAATTCACCATAACAGAAAACTTCTGTAAGCCTGTCTTTGTGCAGATGGTTATGGGACTTCGGCTGTTCAATATAAAATGTCAAATCAAAACACCTTCAGCCGTTTGTATTTCCAGACATTATTTTATTTGATTAAACATTTGCAGCGCTACATTACGCCATCTTCAGACCTCATGACTGGCATGTAGGAAGAATCCTACCTCTGCTCCAGTCAAGGTAGGGGCCAGTACGTGGTGACTGGCATCTGTAGATTTCTGCCCGAAACAAATAAGCTGTAGGAAGTAACAAATGAAAGCAAACACAACTGAAACAACCTCAGTTTTATAATATGTATATGAACCAAGAAGAAAATACTGTTTAGGGTGGAAGTGACATAGATTTTTTTCATAGTGACTGTTTTTATCTCTGTGTTTTAATGTGCCTGTAAAAGAAGTTAGATTAAGTGTAATGTGATGGTGTTTACTTGATTGCAGATCAAAACCAGGTGGTGTGAGATGTGGCTATATGGGACACCTAATTAAAATAGCAAATCACATTGCACAACATGGTGAGAAGGAACCATTTGCATCACTACTTAAGCAATATGTTTCTCCAGACATAATTGCAGCATGGGAAAAATTTGTAGCAGGTGCTTTAGCAGATATCAACCAAACACACCGTACTTGCATGGTGAGATACTCTTTGGTTAAATAACTCTCACCTTCAAATTAATAAGTATAGATGTATATGAATGAGTATTCTTTTCTATCCAAAAGGTGCTACTTCTATCAGTAATTATAAAATGCATTTATTTCCTTCCTGAGAGAAAAATGTCACACATTGCATGCCTCCACAGATTAATAGTTACTGAGTATGACACAGTCTTCATAATTTTATACTCTTCATGTTGAAAATGATTTGTTTTGGACAAAGTATGTGCGTGCGTGGAGGGGAGGGGGGGGGGGATGTGAGCCAGGGGAGTCAGGATGGTGTGCTCACTGCAAAGGGGTGGGGGTTGCACTCACTCAGTCACTAAATCACACATTCTGATAAACTCAATTAAATTATTTTACCAAACAAATACATTATTTTTGACAAATTTGTACAATCCAAAAATCTAAACAAATTATTGCCTATGAACAGCATGCATAAGGGCGCGATGAAAAATAATGCCTGTGATTCTTTTAAATTCTGGTCTCAGTATTTTTTGAGGTATTATATTTCATGCATTTTACCTGGTTGACTTTCCTGCTTCACTGATGCATTGCAACCCTTTGTCACTGGAGGGCTCCAAATTGTATCATGTAACATGGCAGTGTGCAGCTATGTCACTGGATGAGAAACAGCATGTTGTAATGGAGTTTCTAGCTGCAGAAGGGTTCGTCGACACATGAAGCATCGTCTCCTTCAGCATGAAACCCAATATCACACATGAGCGCTGTGATATCAGTAGCAATCGGACACCCGAAGTCAAACATTCCACAGTGACAGTATCAACAAACAGGTCTCTTGTTGGGAGATACATGTTCATCACAAGGATGATTGTTGAGAAATAAATATGTATACATGCAGAACAAAGATGTAGAATGTTAAAAAAGTTTGTTTTATTTAAAAAGCTTCATGAGTTTTATGTAAAAATTCAGGAGATTACTTTTCAGCATGCCCTCATCTTATATAAATGCTGTGTCACATTAAAAACTAACGAAGCCCACAATTAAACAAATATGTAATTTCCTAAATCTTTTTTTAGCTTTTGGATTACACACAACTGTCAAAATCATTTACGATGGATATAATGAATTTATATCATCTGTCATTTCTCTCTAGTTCTGTGTTCTTCTTTGGGTATATTTTTTGGGGGATAGTATACTACTTCGTTTCTCTGAAAAACATGTCTGACATTTTGTAGATATGTTGAATCATTTTTTGTGTACTATGTTGAAAAGATTACATCTGTTCCTCACTCCTTTCACCGCATGTGAACATTATGAATTGAAACTAGGAAGTTTTTAGAGCAGAACTGGTTACGTGATAACATTCATATGATTAATGATGCTATATCATTCTTCTTGTGGGGTAATGTGAAGTATGTTCTGTTGTCACTTGACAGAATTTTTTTAAATATTCTGTTTCACATAACTTTTAGCCATTATATATGTGAATATGTGATTGCATGCAACAGCAATGTAATAATTGTAATGAGATTCAGTGTATGTACGATGTGACGCAGGTAAACTGGAAATTTTGAACGTTGGTGTTTTCAGCACTGTAGTCTGGCAGTTGTTTAGGATTGTTGCATAGTTGTTGTAAACATGTTGCCATTTAGTAATCGTGCAGCATTGAAGTAGTGCAGGATGTACTATTGCTGTGAGTGCCTTTTACAAGCAGGGTGATTGTGTGACTGCTGCACAAAGGGTATTTCAATTACATTAGCAGCTAGAACACCATGGACACATTCTATCTGCTCATGCTATCACAGCATAGGTGCATAATGTTCAAGAAACTGGTACGGCCTTGAAAAAGAAGTCTCCAGGTGGCGTTCAAACGGTATGTACCCCAGAGAACATTGTAGCTTTAAGTGTTTCCATCAAGAGAAGCCCTCACCTCTCTATTCAGCAACATGCATCTTGACTAGAGATTGGGTGACCAAGTGTACAAGGAATCAAAGTTCCACAAGTGTTGTTTACAGGTTATGCAACAATTAAATCCGAGACCCTGTGTCCCAAAGAGGGTTTTGCGAATAGGTCAAGGCTACCAATTTCCTTAACAACATGAGGATGTCAGACTGAAGTCCACTTCCACCTTAATTGATATGTTAATAGACAGAATTTCTGTTACTGCCACAGGAAAATCCTTGACAGTTTCAGATGTGTTCAATACATAGTGCCAACATTACAGTTTCATGTGCTGTGTTGTGTCATGGTGTGATTCATCC
The DNA here is from genome assembly GCF_023864275.1 of Schistocerca cancellata. Classification (NCBI taxonomy): domain Eukaryota; kingdom Metazoa; phylum Arthropoda; class Insecta; order Orthoptera; family Acrididae; genus Schistocerca; species Schistocerca cancellata. The sequence goes on along the minus strand of NC_064626.1, from coordinate 1,104,147,774 downwards.
TAACTTCCTTGAATGTGAGGATGGCATTGCAACAACAGTAACATCAGCTCTGTATGTTGATAGACTTAAGACATTCTGTATGCCAGGACTGCATCATGTTAAACGTGGAAAACATGGTTTCAGCACCATGCAGTAACACCACATACTTTTTTAATGATCATTGGAAACTGTTAGCCATTTATTTGGATGACGCATCATTTCACATAACTGTGACATTTGACGGCCTACAAGGTCCTCCAAATTTAGTGTGTCCAATGGCTTCCCGTGGAGACATCTCGAAAGCAATATGTTAAGCACAAATCGTGCAACTCCATTCCCAGAGATACACTATGTGATCACAAGTATCCGGACACCTGCCTGAAAATGACTTAAAAGTTTGTGGCACCCTCCATTGGTAATGCTGGAATTCAATATGGTGTTGGCCCAGCCTTAGCCTTGATGACAGCTTCCACTCTAGCAGACATAAGTTTCTTGGGACCACTCCGCTACAGGCCATGTATTATGAAGAGGTACTCGATGGTGTTGAAAGATGCAGTCATCATCCCTGAATTGCTCTTCGCCAGTGGGAAGCAAGAAGGTGCTTAAAACATCAATGTAGTCCTGTGCTGTGATAGTGCCATGCAAAACAACAAGGGATGCAAGCCTCCTCCATGAAAACACAACCACACCATAACACCACTGCCTCTGAGTTTTACTGTTGGCACTACACACACTGGAAGATGACATTCACTGGGCATTCGCCACACCCACACCATGTCATCAGATCACCACATTGTGTACTGTGATTTGTCACTCCAGACAATGTTTATTGACTGTTCAGTCGTCCAATGTTTACACTCCTTATACCAAGCGAGCCATCATTCATCATTTGTGGCTTATGAACAGCTACTCGACTATGAAATCAAAGTTTTCTCACCTCCTGCCTAACTGTCATAGTACTTGGGTCTGGATAGACGCCTGCCTGTTACACATTACAACCCTCTTCAACTGTCGGCAGTCTCTTGTCAGTCAGCAGATGAGGTCGGCCTGTATGCTTTTGTGCTGTGCTTGTCCCTTCACATTTCCACTTCACGATCACATCGGAAACAGTAGACCTAGGGATGTTTATCAGTGTGGAAATCTCGCATAGAGACGTATGTCACTAGTGACACCCAATCACCTGACCACGTTCGAAGTCCCTGAGTTCCGCGGAGTGCCCCATTTTGCTCTCTCACGATGTCTAATGACTACTGAGGTTGCTGATATGGAGTACCTGGCAGTAGGTGGCAGCACAATGCACCTAATATGATGAATTTCTGTTTGTGGGGGTGTCCGGATACTTTTGATTACATAGTATATGCTATACTGAGCATTCCAGAATATCCATAAAGGGCTATTATAATGTGAACATTAAAAGGGAGCACTTCTTCCGCATGCCGTCTTTAAGAAGTAGAGATACTTTGTAATGAAAACACAAATGGCATACTGTATACATGCAGTTTTGTCAGTAAAATAAATTTCAAAAGACATTGAGAAGGGTCAAAGGAGGATTTAATATGAAAACAAAATATACTATTCAGTTGTCTTTGGGGAAAAATATTGTTAAAATGTTCTTAGAATTTGCCTGAAATGAGATTCAGAATATTCCGAATTTCATGCATTCTATTACATAAGGATCACATTTATAAAGTTACAAAAATTGATGCATGTAAGTGAACACAAGGACAACTCTGAACGTAACTAAGAAGCTAGTTATTGAGCATTGCTCTAGATGTTTTCTACTATTTAGAGTACAGTGACATTTGGAATATAAATTTAGATGTATCTTTGACTCAAATCGCTTTCTACATAGCAATTAGTAAGTAAAAAAGTATAAGCATTGCAAGTTGTTTATTCATCCCACACTGCCGCATGTGTAAGGTAGGTAACGTACTTAGTTTGGCACATAACTAGATTCAAATATGATGATGTATGATAAAATCCAGCATTCATCCACTGATATGCAGTAGTGGTATACTAGGTGAAATATGAAAATCACTGATACTTCATGGAAAGATCAGTTATTAAAACACAATTTAAAATACATTAGAGAGAGCTGTACTTTTTTCCTTATTTTTTCAATTTTCGGCCTAGATTGCAAGTAAGTTTTGTTTTCTAGATTTAACAAATGGTTAGCACTGTTCATTGGACATCATCCAATTTGTTGGAGTGAAAAAGTGAAAATTTGAGGTAAGATATAGGTGAAAATCTTGACCTTGAGCTGGTACATACAATATATATTTTATATGATAGCCGATGGGCAAATTTAGCTATTGATAAAGTTTAAAAGAAAAATAATGATGACCTAGACTGAACACTGTAATAAAAGGTTAGTTATATTGGAAAGATGATGATGTGGTGGTGGTGGGTGGTAGTGGTAGTGGTGGTAGTAGTAGTAGTAGTAGTAGTAGTAGTAATAATGAGGTGTTAGTTTCAAGTACAACAGATGTGTCATTATCTGAGTAAGTATCTAGACATTGAAAATGCTTGAGGTATTGGATTTTTGTATTGTTTGGTTAATTATTATTGTTGTTATACTTATTTATGTAGTTGTGTTGCTGCTGTGTGATGTTGACTCGAGTCTTCATGATTTCTATGATAGTTTTAGTCACTACCTGTTCCTATTCCTTTAAAGGGTGGCAGTCATCCAGGTCAGTCAAGTTCAGAAGACAGTAACTCAGAATATCCAGACATTCCATTTGCCCAGGGTATGGGATTTCGGCAGGTAAGCTTGTATTCAGTACTTCACACTTTTTTGATGAAATACTTATTTGCCCTAGTAGCAATGCTTTTGTCTGCTTAGAACTGTACCGCTAATATAAAAAGAGGAAAATAAGGCTGCATAATATGTATTTAGGCTGCTGTAATAGTAAAATTATGATGTTCCCATTGCTGGTAAGCAGTTTGTGCGTATGGTGGCACCAATTCAATTGAAGGGATGTAATAGTCATGCAGTCGATATAATGACAAACCTGTATTACAGCAATAAAAGGCAGCTGTGTCATGTGATGTCAAGTTTTCTTATAGATATGACAGTGCCATGTGACTAGAACTTGACAAATGAGGAATCAACTATGCCTCAGTATTTACTGCATCTAATGTTCGAAAATCAATTACATTGCTCATGTGATCTTCAGATTTTCCATGAGCTTTCATTTCTGTTCATATCTGCATTGTCTCTGTAAAAGTTTCGTCCAGTATAATTCCCATTGAAAAGAATACACTGAAAGCAGAACAGTCATTTTATATTTTCACCAACATATTTATTTTTTCAATAAAACTCTTTACTGAACTTTCAATGCAGGTATCTCCCATATTTTTGTACATAATTTATGCTTAAATCAGGTTTGGGGCAACAGTTTTTTCACTTTCTGTTTATTGTCATATGACAAAATAGAAAGTAGTGCACATAATAACTTGTGGGCAGAACACAAGAGACATAAGTTGTGTACAGAGCTAAACAAGGCTGTCACTGTGGAAGTGAGTAAATTATGCTTTGATATTTAAGAACAAGCAGTATTAACATGGATCCGCACATTGAAGCACAATGGAAGACTGAGCATTTCATTGTAGATGTAACAATGATACGGACTAAGGAGCCACATTGTGTTTACCCCATAATGGTTTGGTAGGGGGGAGTCTAACAGATGACCTGTGCTCATCAGACGTGACAGACGTGAATATCAAAATTTGTCATACCACAAGTTGCTTGTGATTGAGTGACTCGTGGCATGTTGCTAGAAATGCAAAGCACACCCTGGTGGCAGAATGACAAACAATGTGCTTGTGAGCATATTTGGCCACATGATGCAAATATGATTAAATTAATATTAGGAGGTAACATATAAAAAATTCTGATGTACTGATCTTGTTGACTTGTTCAAGCATCTGATACTTAAACTGCTATTTTTTCATAGCTTCTCTTTTGGTGTCAAAGAATCCTCATAACAAAATTGCATATCAGTTAGTACTAATACCTGACCAACTAATTAACTAGAGTGGTTTTCTTCCTTCTGCTAAATAATCTAAAATGATGCAAGGTGGATGTTACAAACCTGTCAGGATGTGATGCTTTTAAACTTGGAAACTGTTTTATGGAGGGAACATAACTAAGTTGAGTTTATGCCCTTCAGTCACTAATTTTGTCTGTGCCTACTTCCACCAATGTCCACCTAATCTTCTTAGAGTTTGTTATAGTAAAGTGGTAGTGATAGGTGACCAAAAAAATTTGCAGACAGCCCTGATACCGAGAGTAAATTGGTAAATGTGATACTGTGAAGCCTGAAGTAAAGGTATCCTCACCAAGCAAGGTGGCACAGTGGACAGCACACTGTACTCGCATTCGCCAGGACGATTGTTCAAATCCGCATCTGGCCATCCTGATGTAGGTTTTCCATGATTTCCCTAAATTGCTTCAGGCAAATGCCGGATTGGTTCCTTTGAAAGGACGTGGCCGAATCCCTTCCCTAATCCAATGGGGCCCATGACCTTGCTGTTTGGTCCCCTCGCACAAATTGCCCAACCTAAAGCTCACCTCAACCTGAAGGTAGGTTCAACATAGCAGTGCTGTACTATGCTTGGACTTGTTTGTCGTTCTATGATGTTGCTTCCTCTCACCTTTGAACTGGCCTATCCAACTAGTTACAGGGTATCTTACAGTTTAACACGGACTCCGACCTATGGTACAGTATTCATTTTTCACATACAAAAATAATTGCCAGAGGCGTAAGAAATTCCAAGGACTAACTGACTGAGGATTGTGCCTCAGACATTTGACCTGTAATAGGACACTCACTCAGCCTTCAAGCCACACTCCATAGGAATAACTGTCAACAGATCATGTTATTGTAAAAAGGAATAAAGTAACTCTCTTATCTGACAGTGATTTGGGATCTCCATCAACCTGCAGTATTGATACAGTGTCTGAGATACTGCAGCTGGTAGTAGACACAGTTATTCACAGCTCCCCAGATGGCACAAGCAGAGAGGAAAATAGACTTACTATCTGGTAGAATTCGTGCTTAAATATGTGCACACAGTGTCAACATTGTCTGTTGGCAGTTATCATTTGAAGCCTTCAGACCATGCCATTGATTACGGTGTTCAACTATTTACTTGTTTTATGGTTCCTTCTCTTTTGATATAAGACAGATCTGATATGCTTACGGTGCTCTTGCTGTGTTTTGGACTCTGTTTCTAACCAGCCACTCATTGTGTGGACTTGGTCATTATTGACCACTTAGAACTGCCATTTATTCACTGGTCACTGTGCAGAGTGACATTGTACTTCAGGTATTTACACTGAATAGGATAGTAAATTACCAGTCACATGATTTATTATAGTACCTTGTGTTCCACTGTTAAGCCTCACAATGAATTGGAAAATACTTCATTCCATTGTAACTCTGCTTCATGATATTTTGGTACATAGTAGGACTTGAATTTGTAAGTAACTGAGAGATAGTACTTCAATTTTTTCTTTGCTTTTCATTGTATTCCTTTTAATTACATTGAATTAAGCAAGTATTGCTTTTTCAGACTTTTCCTGATTATGAGATACCACAGGTGGCTTCACAATTCATTGAAAATTACAGTTTCCAGGATGATGAATTTGCTGCAATTGAGGATGCAAACCAGTAAGTTTTCTCTCTCTCTCTCTCTCTCTCTCTCTCTCTCGCTGTGTGTGTGTGTGTGTGTGTGTGTGTGTGTGTGTGTGTGTGTGTGTGCGTGCGCAGGATCTCAGAGATGATTAAATTATACAGCATTTGAAAGGTCTTGTACCTTGATGAGTTTGTGCTAGATAGTATCTGATCTGAGACCTTAACTACTGAAGTGTGATAACTTTTTTTAAAGAAATTGTAATGAGCAGCTGTTCACTGGTTAAGATGGTGTTTCATTATATTGGCTTAGTGCATAAATTTGTAACATATTTCCATAAGTTTAATGAACACAACAGATACACATAACATAGATTGAGTCGTCAATAATATATCTTCTCCTTCACTATTTACAACCTTCTGCTTATGTAGAGTAACTTTTCAGTTCCGCAACTGTGGAAATCACATGGTTTTGAGGTGAAGAACTCATTGAGCCATGTCCAAAGTGCATTCGAAAAGTAGTACTTTGTCGATTATTTGATAGAGAGCGAAAAAGGTTAGAATCAGAGGGCTAAAGATCATGTGATTGAGGTGGGAGTGGAATGACTTCCCAACCCAACTCCTGTATAGTGTTTTTTGAATGCGGGCATGTGTTACCCGGGCATAGCATCACTTCATGCAGTATCTGCAAAATACACACAACAGATGGCTACCCACATTTGATACACAATGAAAAGGGAAAAATGAAGTGTTGAAATAAATGTGGTTGAAAAATTGTCGGCTCTCCAGCACGATACACTTGGATTATCATCATCAAAGGTCACAAGTAACAACAAATGATAATTTAATCACATGAAACTTATGCTGCAACAGTTGTTTCTAACCTGATAAAAAAGCGTACAAGAGAAAACTTAATATAGTACCATAAACTGGGACAATCATTCTAAAACACGAATCTTGATGTCTAATTTCATAATATGTGGATATGACAACTTACTTATGTATGTGTATCTCTCTCTCTCTCTCTCTCTCTCTCTCTCTCTCTCTCTGTGTGTGTGTGTGTGTGTGTGTGTGTGTGTGTGTGTGTGTGTGTGTCGACCTGCCAGCGCTTTTGTTTGGTAAGTCTCATCATCTTACTTTTTAGATATACTTATGTATTTATATATTTAAATAAAGAAATGAAAACACTTTTGGCAGAGCTACCTGGCAAACTGGGCAACTTTGCCAACTGCATTAATATCAGTGGAAATCACTAAAAAAAATTACCAAAAAAGTAGTTAGAGACCTTGGAAACAATTTACACATTAGTATTACAAGCTTTAATGCAAAGAGACTTGCAATGAAACCGTTACAGAAAGTTACACACAAAATTCGAATCTTCTAAGTTCAGCATTCTCATCATAAAAGAAAAACTAACCCACTGAGAAGTAGTAATAAAAGTGCAAGTTTTAAATGAATAGCTTCGGACGTATAATGAGGAAGAACCTAGCGCTTGCTAAAAATGCCTTAACCTCCTGAACTCTTTAAATTCACCAAATAGAGCCAACTACTGGTTCCACCGTTTAAGTGAGCTGTCCAGTCTTGCCCCCCCAATGAAGTTAACCTTTTGTGGCTTCTCAAGACCTGCACTGGACAGCTGGAGTCCCCCAAAAACCACAACTTGCCAGCCATGCACCTTCCAACCGATTGACTCTTCAGACTCTGCCAAACCACCAACACCCACACCTCAACCAAAGATCTTAGCTCATAACACACGATTGAATTGATATTGGCAACCTAAGTAGTTAGTGATACCAGTGGAATACCATACCGCCAAGATAAGAGCCACCTCAGCTCAACAACAGCATGGAAAAACCACTTTTCAAAATGCAGAGCACAAACCATCCACTTGCCGTATTGCCAGATTTTGTAGCTTTCGCTCCTCCTAAAATCCATGTGCCCCATAACTTTGACAATAAATCATGAAAGGATGAAGCAGCTCTCCTGATCCCAAAGCTGCAAACATTAAAGAAACACTTGCTTTGCAAGAATTTATAACTATTTCTGGATTCTTGCATCCCCTATGATATATATATATATATATATATATATATATATATATATATATATATATATATATATATATATATATATATATATACACACATTTATTTTTATTTATTTATTTATTTATTTTTTTGCAAGAGTGCTCTACATCATTCGTCCCTTACTTAGTTTGGCACTTACTGCAAATCTCTCGACCAGCACAAAGTGCCAAGTGGCTGGACAAAAGTGCGGGTGACTCCTCTATGTAATGAAAGTAAAAGAGCACACCTGCGAAATTACAAACCAGTATCCTTAACATTGGTTTGCTGCAGAATTCTAGAGCGTTTTCTGATTTTGAGAATAATAAATTTCCTAGGTACCAAAAAGCTCACGTGTACGAATCAGTGTGGCTTTAAAAAGCATCATTCGTGTGAAACCCAGCTGGATCTTTTCTCACATGATATAGTGCGAGCTATGGATGAAGGGAAACAGACTGATTCCGTATTTCTAGATTGCTGAAAAGCATTCAACACGGTATGTCATTGCAGACTGTTCACAAAGGTACATGCATATGGAATAGGCTCCCAGATATGTGACTGGCTCGAAGACTCAGTATGTTCATTGGAGACAGGGGTATCAGGAGTGTCCCAGGAAGTGTGATAGGACCGTTGCTATTTTCTACAGACATAAAAGATCTGGCAGACAGAGTGGGCAGCAATCTGCGGTTGTTCAGTGATGATGCTGTGGTGTACAGGAAGATGTCAGAGATAAGTGACTGTAGGTTGATACAAGATCACATAGACAAAATTTCTAGTAGGTGTAATGAATGGTAGCTGACTCTTAATGTAGGAAAATATAAGTTATGCAGATGAGTAGGAAAAGCAAACCCATAATGTTTGGATAGAGCATTCGTAGTGTCTTGCTTGACATAGTCACATCATTTAAATATCTGGGCATAACGTTGTGAAGCGATATGAAATGGAACAAATATGTGAGGATTGTGTTAGGGAAGCCAAATAGTCAACTTTGGTTTATTGGGAGAATGTTAGGAAAGTGTGGTTCATCTGTAGTAAAGGAGACCACATATAGGACACTAGTGCGACCTATTCTTGAGCACTGCTCGAATGTTTGGGATCCTCACCAGGTCAGATTTAGAGGTGAGCTGCTAGATTTGTTGTGGTAGGTTCGATCAGCTTGCAAGTGTTAGGGATATGCTTCAGGAGCATAGGTGGGAATCCCAGGAGAGAAGAAGACATCCATTTCGAAGAACACTACTGAGATAGAGAACCGGCATTTGAAGCTGACTGCAGATTGATCGTACTGCCACCAACGTACATTTTGCATAGGGACCACGAAGATAAGATTCGAGAAATTAAGGCTCGTATGGAGACATACAGATGTGTGTAGTTGCAGATGTAGAGGGTCATCAGTCAAATTTGTCTTGTCATAGTTCTTTCTAATGAGTCTTTCAAATGAGTTAGCATGATTAAAGCTGATCTGTTTCAACTCTAGCTTTAGCAAGGGAAAAATTTGGTACTTATGTGAGGAAAATCTTTTTATGCCATTTCACAAAAGAATGGTACCAGTCATCACCAGGTAATCAACTTTTGAATTGTGAAACCTGCTTCTCCATTGACCCCAAGAATTTTTCACAATGAGCCATAGATCAAGGGTGTCAAGAGGCATTCCCCAATCTCCACATGAGGACTTGTTCGAGGATCTTCCACTATTCAGTGCAGTCTGCACCCTTGTTTCTTTAAATGGAGACTTTTTGCTTTACTTTTCAGTTGTGCTTTGAGAAATACTGAAGTCTCTTGCTGTTTTTCCATTGCTCATTTACTTATTAATCACTGTAGAGACAGCTAGCCGTAGCATAGTGCTGTCATAATTATGATACCTGTGTGCTCCCTGTTTGGTTCTACAGAGTCTTGGCATTTCAACGACATATACAGAGACCCAGAAATGCTTGATTAAAATAAAATATGAAAGAGGTAAGGAAAGGCAAGATTCTAGGCTGACAAAGTTGTCCCATTGATACTGAGCTTCCTGCTGCAACATTGCCAAGTTACATTAGTATACTAAATACACCACACAATTTTATTTCTAAAAGTGATCCTGAAATGTAATTATATATTGCATTGAACAAAAGAAATAGACTTCACCTACGTTAGAATGAGTGGGCAGGGCAAGAAACTTTTGTAGACTACCAGAAACTGTGTGTTCACAAGCTGAAAGAAAAAGCGCTGACAAAGACCAGAAAGCAATAAATAATTTCAAAATGTACACCAAATCTGTCATTCATTGTTGCCTTGTGCAGTGAAAGCATTGGAGCCTCAAATTCATGATCCAGGAACTTGGTAGGACACCAAAGATTATCTTATTCAAAAAGTGGCAAAGTTGCCGTGCTTGGTGAAGCTGTCCCAGTTTACAGTGACACATTTGTAACAACTTTATAGTGCATTTATTCTATAAATAAAATGAACATGTATTGCTGGCCACAGATGATGATTCAGAAACGAAAGAAGCAAAACATGTATGTTTAAAAAACAAACTTCCTTTCATTTAGTTGCAAAGATGGAATACATCTCCATGAATTTTGAAGCAACTAAAGGATGATGGAAAACTGATAAAATCTTTAAGAAGTCCGCGTTTAGTTGTTTAACTTGTAAAACAAATGAAAGGCCTGATATTTGCTTTTTTACACACCTGGGTAATATATGTGTGATGTTAACCAACTATTATGGAGAAAATTATGATTATTTTTTCGCCTCTGAAACTAGTTCTTATTTGGATGTATCTTATTTTTTGTGACTAAATGATAAGTTCGTGTGTTGTCTGAATTTAACTGTATTATTTACTGTATATGCCTGGTCAATATTAACCCCCTAATGCCCGAATAAATATCTAGATGAAAGATAAAAATAAAAGATTGTGGCGCTTTGGAAGTATTGGAAACACTCAAATGGATGCAGCGCTTGTGAGAAGCGTTGGTAGCTTCATGCAGAACCAGCAGCTAACAGCGATGGCACTCAAAAGCAGTTAGCCTTCCAGTTATTAATACTGCATTAGTATGAGATGAATTCACGCCACTCGGCATTATGGGGTTAAAGTCAAGTGTTCTTGCCAGAGAGAATGGTGCCAATGCCTCACACCAGATCTCTTTCACATCTCTCTTACTTAACCAGTAGGGAGCTCTGCAAAAAAAAAAAAAAAAAGACGGTTACCTTCTTCATTAAGTAGGTTAAAATGTTCGCTCATAATCAAAAATGGCCCACCAGTCATACTTCACCTTCTCCTGTCTTATTGGATTGAACACTGCACTTCCAGTCAAATTCTCTGTCATTCTGTGTGTTTCAGGAACTTTTTGTAAATACGTAACTTTCTGAGAGATCGAAACTGTATGTCAGGCTGTTACCAGCTGAGTTATCTGGTTGCTACTCATGGTCTTTCCTCACAGCTTCAGTTTCCTATTATCACTTTCCTACTCTACAACTCACCTTAAAAATGTTGCATTATAAGAATAATGTACTCTTTTGCATAATGCTCACCTTCTTGGGAATCAAATTTCATAAATGATTCAGATACAGTGGTAACATTGCAGTATTTGTAGACAGTGTGCTGTCTTTTGTAAGAGAGAAAATAGGCAGAACCATTGGAGACTGTTGTCTGGGAGAATTAAACTAGAGCGGAGGAAGGTTTCTCTAGGTCTGCAAAAGGTTTCAGGTAGCTCTGGTGAAAATGTCTTCAGGAATCAGAAAATAAGAAACTGAAATAAGAGAAAAATACAGCTAGACAAAGAGTTATGAGCCAAGCAAGAAGTGTCAACAAGTTAATGGTGATGTTCTTCTTAAGCCTTGACTTGGATGACGTATACAGAGCAAAGGAAATCATCACTAATACCTAGCTACAAAACTTTAAAGCTAAAGCTTATTGGATTGAAGTCATCTGAATACAAAGACTATGCTGTGTAATGTATATGAGCACAGCATTCCTTGAAACAACCTTGTGTCAAATGAGACTTCTGGCATGTTGCACTGCATCCTGTAAGATACAAGCTCAGTCCAGAAATTGCCCCAATATTGCGTACTTAGTCTGTTAGGGAACACTATGATTAGTTGGAGTAGTAGTGCTTTATCTGTACTGTGTGTGCTGTGTGTCTTTGTGTGTGCTGTGTCAGTGTTTCCTGTTGCACACATCTGTGCCATTAACTGCAGCCTTACATGTGTAATGTGATTCTTTCTGTCAGATCCTCACAGGGTCACACACAGAACATATTCAAAGAGAAAATTGTCAGATCGCTCTCCAATTATTGTGTATGTGGTACACACTGTGCCTCATTGAAAAGCATTATTTGGGTTCCAGTTGGGCCACATTACTGCTACTGTTTGCTACCAGTGTTGCACTGCCCAATAATGTTATGGTATAGAGATATCATTTAGCTGGATTTAAACAGCATTCAGAACACTTTCATCATTGCCAATGAAATTCCTTGCCGTTACAGGAATTTGTAAAGAGGATGCAGTGCCTCTGAAAATCAGGGTCTAATTTGCTCTCCACATGTGTAGCAGTACTGTGCATTAAATCTTACTCTGAGCCTGGTAGAAATACTTTAATGATAAATGTATCAACAAATGACTACTTTCTTCAATACAAGTCCTCAGGGACTTAAGACTTTGTCCACTGGCAAGTAAACTTCCACAAACAGCTTGCAGAACCTTTTGCCTTCGGCTGTGTGTCTGTCTGAGAAGGACTTTGAGGCTTTTAACATTTTGAGGCTCTAAGATAACAACATTAAGTACAGATTCTAACACGAATCACCAAGAATAACTAATGAAAAAGTCCCATCGCGCAGCGTTTGAGGTCATATTGCGCAACAGAAGTGAATTATAGTGCACTGCGGGTCTATGTAAAACTAGAGACACGCGGCGGTGCGACCAGAAATGTTCTAAGTCCTGTTCAAGGTCGCGCGCACTTAGCACGTATTTGATGTGGAAGCACCCCCAGAAAGTCAGATTCTGCAAGTTTTTCGAACTTTCAGAAGTAGCTCCTGCAAGTTAGTGTGAACTGCTTCTTAGAGACGATGAATAGATGTAACAGAAAGGGAGGGAAAACATTCTGAGAGCATTTAGCATACCTAGTATGCGTTAGGGCTCTGTATGGCGCAACAAGGTTGCTATTTACAGAAGGATTGTTGTTTACTGTAGAATCTTTGATTGGATATGTAGCTCAGCTGAGGTATACTGTTTGGGCTCAACTGCTCACCTACAAGCAGCTGGCTGCCTGTGGGTACAGGTGGACAGGTATTGACAGACTGTTGATACATAGTCATTCATGTAGCTGGGCTGAAGCCTACATGATTGCACTGCCCTAGCAGAGAGTTGCTGGCATGGGTGGCAATTGTCTTACCACAAGTGCAAAATGTGTACAATAGAGCTGCTCGGCAGGTGGCCTACAGTACTTGTGTCTGCCTGCAGGTGAGGCGAGGGGCCCCAGAGTCTCACAGGGCAGCATTAGAACAGCCTGGTGGAAGGAATTCGTTGCAGTCTATTTACTTTTAATGATTTATACTGACTACATTATGTATGATTTTTCAGCAAATGTGTGTGTTTTGAAGGTGAATGTTACTGATATGCTTCTGCCTTTCCCATTTCCCAGCTGTTAGTCCAGTGTTGCCTATGCAACACCAGCACACTGTCTCGTCAACTGTAAAAATACCTTATAATATAATTTTATAAATTGAATGTATAATTCTGAAATAACAAGTAAAAAGTTGCAATTGGGTACTGATACTACAAAGTGATGGGAGTTACAAAATGCAAGACAAGTGAAGAGGGCAGGTTGTTTGTGTGTGTTTGTGTGTGTGTGTGTGTGTGTGTGTGTGTGTGTGTGTGTGTGTGTGTGTGTGATGGGATGTGTAGCTAAACATGAATTTATTGAAGCTGTTGTACAGAATTTGAAGATATTTGCTTGATTATGAAGTACTAAACATGACCTAGAGCCTTCAGTCAGAAACAAAATTTTTAACGGTGATCAAAAAATGTTAATTTAAAAATTAGTTTTAATTCAGTTAATTTGAAAGTATTACTTTGTGATCTCAATTCTGCTACATGCATTAGGTACATAGAAAGGAAATAGTAGTAGTATTAATTGTACTGAAGAAAGCTGGTATGTCTTATTTTACTTTGGTTCCAGGTTGAAGGATGACATTGATCAACAGGAAGATATTTTCGGCAAATTATGTGCCCAAAAAACACAAACATTGGAAAAAACGGATGATGAAGTTTGGGATGATCAAGAACAAGAATTAAACTTCCAGTCAGTCATAGATTCAAAAGCAAGGTAAATTAAATTTTGCACTCCCCCCTCCCCCGCCCCCCCTCCCAGTGCACATGCGCACTCACAAAAACACACACACACACACACACACACACACACACACACACACACACACACAGTAAAGTAAACTTGTCCAGAAAATCCTTTCAGATAGTTAAGGTTTTTATTCACTACAGGTTTTGTTTTGTGCTATGTTGCCACTGATTTCTGCATTGCAGAGTTTGCTGGAGATTGTACCAAAACACTTCCATTTCTTGTGCAAACAGTTCTGCACATATTTTCCATGAAGTGTGCTTTGCATAGCACTAAACAATCAACACATGCTGTTTTATCGTGAGCACTTTTTTGTGTCGCATTCAACTGGTCACTAAACTTACGTGCTTCTCTCTCTCTGACTCAGATGTAATGGCACAGTGGAGTACTGAGGGCAGGATCATGTGAGAGACGTGCCTACTCTGGCATGTGATACCAACTGATTGGTGCATTGTAATCACAGTGTCCAGCATTTTCTGTGATGTACTTATTACCCTTTGTCACTACTACGGTATGTTTTTTGCGAGGTGTTCGTGATCTCTCTCTTATTCCCCATTTAATTCCCCATTTAATCATACATTTTATTTCATTAACTACTGTACCTTTTAGTAGTAATGATATAGGGTGCAGTCCATTAAGAAAAAATGTTTATGCTTCTTCATTTTGAACTCGCACGCGTATGCGTAGACCACTCTAGGATTGTTTTAAATTCTTGCTTTGTCCTTTGAGCTTGATTTGTTACTCCTATTTGAACTGACTTTCATACATTTACTTTCAATAATATTTCATGCTTGTTCTCCTTGTTTATCCTCTGTCTGAATTCTATCCTGTGCTCTCTTACCTCTGATTCGAACCGTAGCTGGAATTCTGTCGTGTGTCCTCCAATTAGAGCTGTAGCACAACTATCATTTTTTGGCACAAGTGACTAAAACGACAACACGTCCTCGGCTAATGCAAGAGACCCTGTAAGTGGGTCCAACCAGAGCCGACCAAACACAGGTAGGTCAGGGATTATCTGCTGATGTGACAGAAACGGCCACCACATCATCAAGAGATTATTACATAGCCAGACCAGCCAAGGGACCTGCATTGAAATGATGGTGAAACACAGCTGAGAGACAGAAATATTATGGTGCAATGACCTGATTACTTCACGCTCGAGCAATAAGCTCTGTTCTTGCAATGTGATCGGGAAAAAAAAAAAAAAAAAAAAAAAAAGAGGATGCACCAAACCCACATAAATATCCCCCATTTGTAGATAGGTTCATTCGGTCTGGTAGCTGCAAGCTTTAAGAAGAGGTCCACATCATTCTGCTGGTCATCAGGGATCTAAAAGTTGCCTCCACAAGATGTGACCACTAACTGCAGGCATAATGCTGGCTATGTTGTGGATTTAGCACCTTCCAGCTAATGGGCCACCTCGGGGACTACTTACAGTTGCTGCTAGCCTACCTGGAGAACTACTGTTCGAAGCCAGAGATGGACAGCTGCTTAATCACCTTCACCTGTATGGGCACACAAGTGCTGTATGCCTCCATCTGCAAGGGCAGGCACTGCTTCAGAGAGCTGTCTTCCTCAATGGTGTCCACAGCGGGATTCTGTGCCTTTGGACATGCTCTGTCCTGAGTGGCAACTTGAGTCCAGTCAGTGCACACACAGCCACATGCACCTGTTCCCAGAGTTGCTGGTATCATTGCAGGCTGCCTATTACTCGTGGTTAAACACCTGCCTTTTTGAGCAAATGCCTTGGAGGGCATTGCCATAGATAGTTGTTACTTGTGGTGTGTGCTCACTAATAAAATGCATGTTTAATCAATGATTTTTTTCATGATAACACTTCATCCTGCAAGCAGGCAGCTGCTCACAGTACCACTTGCTACCCCACCCAGGGTGCTGAACTATCAGTTCCTCATGCTCTCTAGTCAGTTCCACCGCCTATTGTAGTGGCCGTCCAATACTGGCCATTACAAGTAGTTTCAGAGATGGGATTGACATTTGCAGCTGGATCCAGGACCACATCTCCAGCCGCAATTTGCACTATCAGAATGCAATGAAGTAAATTTGGACTGCTTTCTGAGAATGTTTAAATATTAGTATTAGTTTTCACCTGGTTAGTATGGGCAATGCATCTTTTCAGGAGCAAAGGTTGCTACTCACTGTATAGAAGTTTTAAAGGTGTTGACCATGTGTAGCATTTCATACCTCCTCATCATTTTGATTTGTTTCTCCTGTAGGTGTTGTTTGTTGTATTTGTTGGCTGTTTCCAAATGGGAGGTTAGCAGATCCTTGTGAGACTGTGCCAGTTAATAGGGCAGTGTGTCTGGTTACGAATAAGGGGAAGTTGTAATTATGAATATCCACTCAGGCAGAAAGTTTTAAGTTACAGTAAGAAAAGTCATGATAGTATTACTTTTAAGTGTCCACGTTGATTTTGTTTTGTGTGAATGAATGAGAGAGGATCAATCATGTCGTTGGCAGTAACATAGGGAGCTAATCTGGGGAAAATTTTGCAAAAGGAAATAGTGGCTCTGAAAGCAGACCAAGCAGGTATAGTTGTGAAAGTAAATGTTGCAGAGAAAAATGTGGCTTTGTACAGGGAAGCGTCCAGAGCAAGTGGAGAAGAGGCAGAAAGAATTTGACAAATGATTGGTTAAAAACGAGGAAAAAAGTAAAGTGTATGTTGTAGTGCAACTACTTGTTTTGAGTCAACAAGGCTAAATCCTTTTTGGAGACTGTGCCTGAGAATCGAGAGGTTCGCCAAGGTGCATATATGCATGCAAAATGCATATATTTTTTGAATGCTCTAAAAGTACGCATTAACAGTCTCCTTTATGAGATCACAAGTGCAGTTTTAAACTTCATATTTTGGGGAAAATTGATTTTGCATGCATATTTATTAGAATTTACAAGTAATGGCATATTCCCCATTTTCTAGCCAAAATCAAAGTTATCATTCATAATCAATTAATATTTTATCAAAAAACATAAAGTAAAGTATTTAAAATTCTACTTGGTTGACATGTGTAATACTTCATTTTCTTGAAATGACAGCTTGTGGCTGTAGTTATAAGATTTCATCATATGAGATAATTGTTTAGCCATGTTACAACAGATGCTGAGGTTTCCCTCATTCATAGTGCAGGATGTATGTGCCCTGGGAATTCTAGGACTTTTTCATTGACTTGATTTTCAGTTAAATTTTTGTATTTCTGACTGGTGAGAACTTATAGTCTGAACAAAGATTGTTACTACAGTCAGATACTGCAGAATAATACTGCAGCAGTAAGACATAAACAGGGGAGTAACACCAAAATGCTACTTTCAGTGTAAAGAAAATATGCCATATAACAACAAATCGCAGTGCACTCATAAGCATCTGCCCACAGCAAAATGAGTCAAAGGGTTTGGGACAAAGACTATGCAATACTTTGTAACAACAGACTGGTTTTGATGAGCATGACGTCACAACTATTTATGTTTTTAACAGGTCTTGTGAAAGTATTGTAAGTAAATTTCCTTCTGTGCAAGATGAGTTATATGTGAGGATGCGTGATGAATTTCTTAAATCACTGAGTGTATGATTCTCATTCAAAACTTAACACTCTGAGGACCAGCTGATAAGAAAAATTTTGGACCCAGAAGACCTGCTATTTATGCCATTATTTAAAATTTTACTGGCTTGTTTGTGGTAGATTACTATATCTTAAAGGGCAACACATACTAAAGAAGACAAAGCTTCAACTCTGGTTTCCATATTTATTCTAGTTCTTTCATAGATTACAAATTAAGCAACAACAATAGCAAAAGTGTAATTACTCTTCAAAACAAAGTGCAAGGTAAGTTCTTGAACGATTTCACACGTTATTGTCTTTCCTGTGGAAAAGTCAAGGTGTATTCAGCCAGGTAACCCACGAAATGTTAATTGCACAGCAGTGAAATTTGTAATCGTGCTTGTCAGAAATATTCAGCTGCTGCAGTTTAAGCTGTGCTGTTAGGATCCTGTCAATGGCACCTTCAGTATTTTTAATTTATTTTTTATTTTTTTTATGTTGTTGTTGTTGGCCGACTACATCGTGTGTCCTATGCTTTGAATATATTCTGTCACTCCCTATCAAAATTACTTGACACAAACTATGATTGGCTGACAAAAGTGCATCGCACAGGCGAAATCTCGATTTCAGTGCTTTGGAAGCTGCCTTGCTGTATTTGGGGGAATTTTTATCCTTTCATAAATATGCAGTGTTCATGTTGCCGCACATCATTCCAAAATGCATTGTCGTTTGCTGGGTTTCATTTCCTAAAGTGCCAGGAAGTTCTATGACAATATATAAAATCCTTACCATTCAATGGATTAATAAGATTTACAGCTCCAAGGGGAAGTATATAGTCACTTGATATGAAAAACTCTACTTTTACCCGGGCTATAGCTTCTTTTCAACTGGGAAATCTGGAGCTTTTTTCCCCTTTTCTGTATGTGTGCCCTGTAGTGTGATGGTGAATCATCTGAGGTATAATATAAGATCACATCTGCTGTATGTGTTGCATGCATTTACTTGCAGTTGCAATCACAGTTCTTCAAAAGCAAGAATGTAGAGTAATACTTTGTTTCTTTAAGTAAATGTGTTTCAGAGTTTGGGAGCTATAATTTTAGTGATGAGGGACAAATATTATTTAGATTTAGTTTATTATGTGAGTGAAGTATTGTTTCTGACAAAAAGTTCCAAGTAGTACACATCTGAACACTGTGAACTACAAACAAAATGCAACCAGAAAATCTGCTTTACCTCAAAAATTTGCAAGTATGTCATTTAGGGGACAGGTCGATGATCTGGAAGGTTCATGTGACTCATTTGCCAAGAAATTACGTTCAGTAATCATAAGTGCAAACATTGCTCTGTGGAAAATAAATTTATTTATGGTAAAACTTAGTTAAAAATTTCACTAACAAGTGCTTGATGAAACTGTCCTCAGTAAAATGTGTGTGCCATGATATTCGGGATGCGTTAAAATGTGAAAACATTTGGCTTTCAATAGACAAGACCACAGTTGCTGCAGGCCATTATGTACGCAATGCAGTTGTCAGTGAAGTGAAGTGAAATCTGGAATTGAAACTGAACTCTTAAACATTCAAATATTTAAAAAAGTAAACCATTCTACAACTGCAAATTTTTTTAATGATTCCGTAGCTTTCTTGTGGCCAAATGGTATAAGATACGACAATATACTGTTATTTCTTACAGATGCTGCTCCATACAATGTAAAAGGAGCAAATGCACTGTAAAGTTCTTTACCCAGAAACTAATACGTTTGACCTGTTTAGCCTAAGGGCTATGCCACGTTCCAGAAAAGGCGAGATCACAATATCCGGAAATTGACAGTCCTGTTCCAATGTCAAGAAAATTTTCATTAGAGAAATTGCTAGTTTCAGTTTTCACACAATTGGCTCCAAAATTATCATTACATCCACAGCCTATTCTAGCACGATGGGGTTTGTAGTTAGATGCCTTAGGTTAGGATGCTAAACATTTCAGAGAACTGAAAAAAAGAATTTGGACACTTTAGATCTGGAAGATGCAGCTTCTGTACAGATCTCAGGAGTCTTAAAACTCAGGTAATATAGAAAATAATTTGCTGTAGATATGTAGTCACTTTTCATTGTGCTACCAGAAATCATAAAGGAACTGTAGGTTAAGAACAATTCATTGCAGCAGTCATTGTCCATGGTGAATAACGTATAGCTAGCTTTGATCTTTGAAACACACAGAGTTGCAGAATTTGCTTTTGATGAGTTTAATGCAGTTCTTGTTAAAAATGCAAGTTGTAAAACAGTTTGTGAAATTGCAAAACGCCCAGCCGAGGAAACGTGCGAAATGCAAGAAAAACTCGCTGAAGGAGAGATTTTGAGTTTCATGTACCCGTGACATCTTGTGATCTACAGAGCTCTTTTTCATGCTACAAAACCTCCTTCAGTGACAGTAGTAATAGTAGTTTCTGTTGTAACCTGCTGAGAATGCGACCGTTCCGGTCATGGGGTGGCCGAGAAAGCGTGGCGGGACCAAACGGAGAGCGGCCCGTGAACAAACGAACGAATGGAAAGGATGGACATGAAACAACGGACGATGGAGAGAGATCGTGTGATGACAACACACAAGAAGCTACAGAGTGACAGAGACAACCAAATGAATCCAAGATTTCCACTAGTAATGAAAACAAAGAACAATAAACACTCTCTCTGTTGTCAAGACGATGTGTCGAGACTCACGCAATGATTAGACTCGCTGGCTGAGCGAGAGGCAGGCACTTAAATACTCTATCGGGGGTGCCGCTATTGGCCGCTGGAACCACATGTTCCACTGTGGCACCCTCACACTAAATGCGGGCCAGGACGCACGCTCTGCCACAGCTTACGGTGCGATGGTGCAGAGACCTCTAGTGGTCTTCGACGTCCATGACATCTGTGGGGATTCAAATTCCGCGTTGCGCGGTACCAGCATTTCACTGTGGAAAACCTCAGGATGACATTTCTCATCTATTGCAACAGCTGCAGTGGACAGCAGGGTGTGTTTACAGTATACTATACTCTATTGCATATAAAAGAGGCATTTGTAAGCTCTGCAAAGAACATGTGACACAATGCATGGAAGGGTGAAGGAGTAGGAACAGGTAAAGGAAACTGTAAAAGAAAAGAAGAAAGCATGTCGTGAATGGAACAGGAATAATCAAGAAGAAAGTAAAAGGAAATGGCAGGAAAGTAAAAAGAAATAATAAGAAAGTGATAGCAGAAGAAAAGAGATCTATGACACTGCACCCTGTCACGACCAAATCCAGTACTGCATGCTTCGACATTTGCCAGTGGCATCAAAGGAAATCCTCCTCGAATGCTTTAATCAATATCCAGACATGCAGCTCCCCCAACTCATGGAGGGAGGCAATTCTGATCTCTCTCCTCAAACTAGGAGAGGACTGTGCATATCCCAGTAGTTATCAGAGTATCACCTTAACAAGCTGTGTAGGAAAGACCCTGGAGCAAATGGTTAACCATCGTCTGGTTTGGTTGTTATTCTTCGACATAAGTAAGGCATACGATACTCCTCGGAGACACTGTATTCTCACACAACTGCATCAATGGGGCTTTCGTGGCCACCACCTCATCTTCATAGGGTCATTCATGACTCAGCGGTTTTTTAGGACCCAAGTTGGTGACACACTGTCTGATCAATTTAAGCAGAAGAATGGTGTTCTCAGGGCAGTGTTTTAAGCGTTACCCTATTTGCCATAGCCATCAACAGTACCACATCTACGATAAGGAGTCCTGTACAGTGGTCCTTATTTGTAGATGATTTTGTTGTTTTCTGTTCCTCCTCTGGTGTTGCAACGGTGAGCTGTCAGTTGCAATTTACAGTTCAGAGGTTAGAGGAGTGGGCTGCAAAGATGGATTTCCAGTTTTCTGCAGATAAGTGTGTGTTCATTTTAATCGTTCTCGTTGTCTTTATAATTTGCCTGCCTTGAATATGAGGGACACCACACTACACTTTAGAGAGACAGTGTGGTTTCTGGGCCTCATTTTTTACTCCAAATTTTATGGTTACCACACCTGCGAGACCTGAAAACCAGAACCCTAAAGGCACTGAACATCATCAAGTGCCTTAGCCACAGGTCTTGGGCAGCAGACAGGGCACGTCTCCTTCAGTTTTATCGGTCTTCTGTGCATTTGCGGCTGGACTGTGGTTGCACAGTGTATGGGTCAGCGAGGCCCTCTTACTTGCGGATGATTGAAACTGTCCATCAAGGAGGGGATTCGGCTGGCCACGGGTGCTTATCGGACCAGTCCCATACCTAGCATCTGTGCTGAGATGGGGGAACCACCATTTACCATCTGGCGCCAGCTCCTCATGGTGTGTCGGGCATGTAAGTTCCTTGCAGCTCCAACTTCACCAGCACTCCATACTGTTGCTCGCCCACCTCTGGAACGCCTTCTTTCCAACCGTCCTCGAGCCACGATGCCATTTGGGATCCACACGCAGCATGTGCTGGAGTCACTCGGTGTGGAGCCAGTGCGACCCCAAATCCAGGGTTTTAACCATCTGCCGCCCTGGTTACTGGAGAGACCCAGAATGATTTTAGATTTGGTGCAGTATAGGAGAGATAGCACTCTTGCTTCCATTTTCAAGGCAATATTCTTTGATATTTTATGTGAGTACCATGACTGTGTAGTTGTTTTTATCTAAGCAGGAGGTCTCAGTTGGTTGCTCTGTAATTTCCCAGATCATGTCCTCAAGGTCAGACTGCCTCCAGAATTTACCGTCTTCAATGCAGAATTACATGCGATCTTGCGAACACTGGAGCAGATGAGATGTTCTCCAGGTGTTAGATTTCTCGTCTGCTCAGATTATCTGAGCACCCTTTACTCTCTCCAACTTTTTGTACCCAGAAGGTACAGTAACCCAGAATGACCAGAATGCTCTCCTACAACTACGATGACTGGGGAAGGAGGTGTACCTGGGCATATTGGAATTGCGGGGAATGAAAGGGCGGATCGAGCAGCCAAGGAGATGTATTGTGATCCTCTGGTATTTTGGTGTGCTATCCCCCTGCATGCTATCACCTTGCTGTTGAGGTACAAAGTCGCATGTCGGTGGGAAGACAAGTGGCTGGCAGTGACTGATAACAAGCTCCATTTCATCAAGCTCACAACTGGACTGTGGAGTGCTTCCATCCAGCCACATTGGTGGTATGAGGTCCTTCTTACTCATCTTCACATAGGCCACAGCCCTATGACACATGGATTCTTACTCCGGCGAGAGGACCTAAGATGTGTGGTGCTTGTGGCATGCACAATCACGGTGCGCCACGTTTTATTGGAGTGCATTTTATTTGCTGACCAGCAGGCTGCAGCAGATTTGCTGGCGGATCTGCCATCTATTTTATGTAATGATCAAACGAATGTTTTTAGGGTTTTAAAGTTTTGTGAATTATCCAGTGTTTTTTAACAAGATTTTAAGGAGATGTTCTTAATGTGTCAAAGGGTGGCTGGCTCACCTTAGTTTTTTTGTAAGTGGTCAGAAAGTCACATTTCCCTGTGATTTGCTTTTAGTTCTTCTGTGTTTTGTTTTCTCTGTGTTTTAATTTCTTGATTAGCTCTCTTCCCTCCTAATTGGTTTTAGTGCATGTGAGATTGCAAGTGATACAGAATTATTGTGTTGTCATTTTGATGAGTGCATGTGTGTACAACACTTTTAGTTCATCTCCACATTCGTTTGTTTTCATAAGTGTAAGGGCACTGATGACCTCGCTGTTGAGCGCCAATCGTGTGCACACACACACACACACACACACACACACACACACAGAAGAACAAAAGAAAAGAGGAAAAGCTGGGAGGAATTCGGCAAAAGGATGCTGTAAGGAATTACGAGGAGTAAGAGGAAGGAAAGGGGACAATGGGGAGCTAATAATGCAGCCAGAGGAAATAATATGGAAAGAGTACTTTTACAAACTACCATATGTGAGAAACAGCTCTGAGAATGGAACAGAGGTCTGGCAGGGGGGTCTGGGTGTGAAAGAGGAGAAAACAATGTTAGAAGTAGAACTAGTGCTTAGAAGAATGAAAATGGGGAAGGGAACCTGGGATTTATGAAACAAATGTGTAGATGATAAAGGTAGCTGGACCTGCTAGGATGTAGAGGTTGCTAAGATTCACTTGGACTCAGAAATGTATGGGGAAAGGGAATAATGATTTTGGTGTTCAAGAAAGGAGACAGAAAAGTGTGTTATAACTACTCAAGGATCACAGTGGTATCACAAGTAGCAGAAATAATTGACGGAAATGTGATTTGTGGTGGGGTGGGGAGTGGACAATCGGTCAGAAGAGTAGTGGTATGGCGTACAACGTGGTAGATTAACAGTTCATGGAGTGACGTTGGGAGTGTGAAAAAGATGTGGTGATGACGTTGCTTGACTTGGTGAAGGTCAGTCCCCAGAGGAAAGATATGGGAAACTCTGGAGAGAAAGGAAGTTGGAAAACAAAACAACCGAAATTCTTCAAGCAGTGTCGAAAGCATGTGCCCAGTCCCAACTGATTCATTTAGGATGTTACAGGGTTGAGACAAGGAAGTGTGTTGTCACCATTACATTTTATAATGGTTATGGATGGAATAGTGAAAGAGACAAAAGAAGCTCATAGAGGAAGTGAGAAGTGGTTGTCATTGGCATTGTGGTGTGAGGAACCAACAGTAAAGCTGTAAAAGAACAAATAGACATCTTTAAAAAAAAAAAAAAAACAGAATATGGAATGAAACAGAGTGTGGAGGGAAGCAAGATGGCTGATAATCAGAGGAGACAGGAAGGCAAGGGACAGGATATTGAAATTGGATGACTTTAAATGTGTAGGAAGTTGATAATGGAGAATGCAAGCATGGAGGCAGAAGTTAGCAAGAGTACGACAGAGGAATGCATTTCAGCGGTGTGTGAGGGGCTTGGTTTGGAGAAGAGAGGTGCCAACGAAGTGTAAGGAAATGCTCATGCAAGACGTACTTCATACCCATGCTGACGTATCCATAGGATACCTGGACAATGAACAGAAGAGAGGAGAACAAGAAGTTGCAATGGTTTGGACATGTAAGGAGAATTGGAAAGGAAGAGTACCAAAAATGATGGAGGCCAAGTTTGAGGACAAGAGGGAGACCTAGAGCAAGCTGGATTGGCTCAATAAAGACCAGTTTAAGGAGGAGGAATCTGGACTAGAACAAAACAGTCATTGAAGAAGAATAATGGAAAGGCCGGGGAATGTTCCACACTGGCCTAATGCTGGGTAAAAGGAACCAAAGACTGTAACCCATTAAGATTTAGATTAAAGCAGTGCAATACTTTTCTACAGTAACTAAGTACAAATAATTAATTTGTGATGAACTGATGACTATATTTTTTAATCAAACCATTTTTATTTTTAATGTTCTTTTCGCATATTTCATGAATTTTAGTGCATATTTGCAAGCATATTTTGCCATTTGATTTTGCATACAAATCCGGGCTTAGGTGATGACACTTAGAAAATAGTACACACTGGAGGTAAAGCATGGCAAAACTTGGGGTAACACTGTTTCAGCTAGGGGAAGCTGTCACCAATGGTAATCAGTACTACAGTGAGGGGAAATAAGTGCAACTGTCTGTCAGTATATTATATGTGGTAGTACCTTCTGTGGTGAGCATAGTTGTTTCTGGGAAAATGTAAGGATAGGTACAGTTGCATAGACAAAGTTCTGAGATGTATCAAAGCAACAAGTAAAGAAGCCACCAGATGGACAGGAGGAAATGATGAATATAAGAGATGAACTTAATAGACGGATTTACTGTGGAAAGGCAATATGTTAAGGAAATTTGTTTAGAGGGAAATAGTTTACCAGCACAATTTTTTAATTTGCTAGTGAAGGATCGTCTGAGAATGTTTATGGAAGCAAAATGAGGACAGTAAGCAAACTTACAGCTACAGGCATTGGACTTGATTACCCACAGCCCATAAGGAATAGTAAAGTGAAATTGGGTTTAGGCACTGCCTGATTAGCATAAGAAGCTTAGTGAGTAAATCTATTTATTGATAAGTAGTTTTTAGGGGTAGAGTCGAGAGTAAAGACTGGTAATATTGCTTTGCTAGTTTTTAAGTAGTAATTTGATGAAATCATGGTCATGTGTGAAAAGGAAAAAACCCAATGAGTTGAACATGGGAATGCGTTTTAGGTTAAGTACGCAGCAAATGAACCTTGTAGTAACCTCATTATTATTGTGAGGGAAAAGATGAATGTACTGTACACAATAAGTGATTTATAGGATGTATGTAGAGTTTTTGCAAAATTACCATGAGCTGAGGTGCCGTGACTGGATCTGTCAAAGAGCAGTGCCAGCTCTATTTTTTGGAGTGACTGATAAAATGACAACACAACCATGGAAGTGAGTCAGACTGGAGCCAAGCAAACACAATTAGGTCATGAATTGCCCACTAATGTGATAAAAACTGTCACCATGATTTCAGGTGATTACCACATTGCCAGGTCAGCCTATGGACCAGTGTCAATGATGACACAGCAGAAAGATAGCTGCCACTACAACATAGTGGCCTGATTACGTCATGCCCAAGCTATAGGCTCTGTTTGGATTATATGACAGGAATTGATGCCTTGGTAAAAAAAAAAAAGTAGGTGCCAAACTTGTATCAGTACCCCTCATTTTTAGATAGAGGCATGCAGTGTGGCAACCACAAGCGTCTAGAAATCCACGTCATTCTACAGGTTGACATGAATCTACAAGCTGCCACCGTCCGCAGCTCGTGGTCGTGTGGTAGCGTTCTCGCTTCCCACGCCCGGGTTCCCGGGTTCGATTCCCGGCGGGGTCAGGGATTTTTTCTGCCTCGTGATGACTGAGTGTTGTGTGCTGTCCTTAGGTTAGTTAGGTTTAAGTAGTTCTAAGTTCTAAGGGACTGATGACCATAGATGTTAAGTCCCATAGTGCTCAGAGCCATTTTACAAGCTGCCACCACTTGGCTTCCACTGACTGCAGGCCACTGCTAGCTCCAAGTCCAATGTTGGGGACTTGATGTCTTCCAGCCAGTGGGCCACCTTGGGGTATACTGCCAGTCACTGTCAACCTCCTGCCCTGTAGAACTACTGTTAGAGATTGGGACCGATGGCCACACAGTCACCTTTATCTGTGGGCATGCTGTGCAAGGTCAAACAATACTGCTGAGAGCAGTTTTCCTCTACAGCAGGATTCCATGCCTTCTAGTGTGAACTGTCTTCAGTTGAGAAGCTGAGTCCAGTTGCCAAACACACGACCTCGTGTCAGCATTCCTGTTCAGTAGCTGTCACCATAGACTACTGGAAGCTGCAGCCACCTGCTTATTTCAGCACTTCTTCAACTGCTGCCTTTAGAAAATCCCCAGAAGGGCTTTTCCGACCCAGAGCATTTCTTTAATTGTGTAGTGTTTTCACTAATGAGATGTGTGTTTAATCAATGATGTTTTCTTGACTACACATCAGCCTGAAGCCAGACAAACACTCCCTGCCCCTCTGCTCACATGTCAAGGGTGCTGAACTACTGGCTTCTAAGTGCTACTAAGTCACTTCCACCAACCACTCGCCCTGGTCATGACAGAGGTGGCAAAAATCAAATTTTCTGGTTACTCCTCATCTAATTTAATTTAACCCCTCAAAAGTTCCTGAAACTGCTCTGTGACTTTCTGCAACTATCAGTTTCTTGGTTTATTCTCAGTACAATAGTACATTTTCTCACCTTATGCCAGTCATGCTCACCTGTGGAGGGTTCTTCCATGAAATGGAGAAAAAATGAGACAACAATCTATGAGAGGGTAAAAAGCAAAAAAGGTCATGAGAACACACTAGTATCATTGTGTGAGTGCTCTGTTCTCATGGACAGTGTGTGGCATTAAAACACTAGTAGAAGCTGAATTCCCACTAGCCTGGTGTGTTCTGATGTGTGCTTTCAACCACAGAAACCTGCACCTACACTTACACCTTCAATCAGGTGCATCTCCCCTGGAATGCCATTCTGACCATATGTCTGTATGACCTATTTTTCTCTTTCTCCTCTCAGGTATCAGTCCCTGCAGCTTGCCATCATTAAGAAAATGTACTCTCTATGACAGTTTGATTGAACAGGCTTTAATAGACTGTGTTACTGTAAAGATTTTTTGTCAGTGTTGCACAACACTATAAATTTACTTAAGACCGAAATATTGCATAGAATGAAATAAAAGTTGTTGATGTTTGTTAGATTGTTTAAAAAGTTTCTAGCATTTGTGGACCATCATTTAAATTAACCAAAAAAAAGTTTTTATTGTCCACCTTTCACTGCATTATATGGTCATTTCCACACACACACACACACACACACACACACAACCACACACACACACACACACACACACACACACACACACACCTTCTTGAGCACCAAAGAAATCATCTGTGTAAAATTCCACTGTAATAACTTCACCAATGGAAATAGAAAGAATGGTAACACACAATTCTCACTCCAGAATGATTTGTTTTGGTGTCGCCATTTAAGTTTTTACAAATGATCACTAGAGGGTACAATCAAAGTATAACATTACTACCATTTCAAAATTTAATATTGTTAAAATAATTTGTTTGTCACAAGTCATTGATGAAATCAGAAAAAATGTTACATTGTTCTACATAGTGACAAAGCTAGCTTTCCACACACCATGTCAGACAATTGATTATTCGACCGACAAAAACACTGGATAATTTTTCTTATTCTTTGGTGTGGGTTCAGTCATTGAACTCTCTTGATATGCCTTTCGAGCTTCAGGGGCAGACACAGGCTCCGACTCTGGGGAGTTGGTCACAGTTTATTGCTGCCAGCGCAGATTCATCTACATCTACATCTACATTTATACTCCGCAAGCCAGCCAACGGTGTGTGGCGGAGGGCACTTTACGTGCCACTGTCATTACCTCCCTTTCCTGTTCCAGTCGCGTATGGTTCGCGGGAAGAACGACTGTCTGAAAGCCTCTGTGCGCGCTCTAATCTCTCTAATTTTACATTCGTGATCTCCTCGGGAGGTATAAGTAGGGGGAAGCAATATACTCGATACCTCATCCAGAAACGCACCCTCTCGAAACCTGGCGAGCAAGCTACACTGCGATGCAGAGCGCCTCTCTTGCAGAGTCTGCCACTTGAGTTTGTTAAACATCTCCGTAACGCTATCACGGTTACCAAATAACCCTGTGACGAAACGCGCCGCTCTTCTTTGGATCTTCTCTATCTCCTCCGTCAACCCGATCTGGTACGGATCCCACACTGATGAGCAATACTCAAGTATAGGTCGAACGAGTGTTTTGTAAGCCACCTCCTTTGTTGATGGACTACATTTTCTAAGGACTCTCCCAATGAATCTCAACCTGGTACCCGCCTTACCAACAATCAATTTTATATGATCATTCCACTTCAAATCGTTCCACACGCATACTCCCAGATATTTTACAGAAGTAACTGCTATCAGTGTTTGTTCCGCTATCATATAATCATACAATAAAGGATCCTTCTTTCTATGTATTCGCAATACATTACATTTGTCTATGTTAAGGGTCAGTTGCCACTCCCTGCACCAAGTGCCTATCCGCTGCAGATCTTCCTCCATTTCGCTACAATTTTCTAATGCTGCAACTTCTCTGTATACTACAGCATCATCCGCGAAAAGCCGCATGGAACTTCCGACACTATCTACTAGGTCATTTATATATATTGTGAAAAGCAATGGTCCCATAACACTCCCCTGTGGCACGCCAGAGGTTACTTTAATGTCTGTAGACGTCTCTCCGTTGATAACAACATGCTGTGTTCTGTTTGCTAAAAACTCTTCAATCCAGCCACACAGCTGGTCTGATATTCCGTAGGCTCTTACTTTGTTTATCAGGCGACAGTGCGGAACTGTATCGAACGCCTTCCGGAAGTCAAGAAAAATAGCATCTACCTGGGAGCCTGTATCTAATATTTTCTGGGTCTCATGAACAAATAAAGCGAGTTGGGTTTCACACGATCGCTGCCAGTGCAAGTTTTCAGCGGCCCAATAATGCTTATTTCTGTTATGGAGCCAAGATGATCTGTGAGTTGTTAACAACATTGAATCCCAAGATGAAGTCTCAGAATGATAGCTTTTATGGGAGGTGCAAAGAGCCAGTTCTCTGGCTGTCGTGGAACCATAAACTCACTAATATGAACCACATATTTTATTCAGGGGAATTGATACAACTGCTGTAGATGGTATCTTGATGGTGTGCATGGACCCTGGGCAGCAATGTGTCTGTCACAGTAAAATGCCTGACTAGCAACAGGCATGGGACACGATGGTCACAGAATGCTCTCGCAGATGTCAGGCTTACAATGACAGCAGGATAATATTATGGCCAGCCATGCTCTTAGGTGTGAAGGCAGCACTGACTAGCCAGCAGTAAGTCAGATGCAAGATGCACCAAGGCGTGGATCGTGAACTGGAGGTCCCTTCCCGGTAGGTTTGAACAAAGTGTAAGTGTTGCGGAGATGCTTTGGGAACTGAAATGGGAATCCCTGGAGAGAAGGTGATGTTGTTTTTGAGGAACATTATTGAGAACATTTAGAGAACTGTCATTTGAAGCTGACTGCTGAACGATTCTACAGCTGCTAACATGCATTGCGCGTAAGGACCACGAAGATAAACTACGAGAGTAGAATGGGAAAGGGAATGATGATTAGTAGTGGCACAGGGTACCCTCCACCACATTGCCATACTTTGGCTTGTGGAGTGTCTTATGTAGATGCAGGCGGTGCCCAGGAGTTGGTTGATGGGAGCCTGTGGAAGGTCTCAGACAAATGGCACTAGTTCCTGGCCCCCACCAACATCAAATCTGCATGTGTTCCATAGACAAGTCTCTAATGGAGGCAGCAGCCAATTGGAGACGAGACTGGATGACCGACATTATGTCAGCAGGTAGCGTGTAGTTGTTCTTGGTGTAAGCAATAGTTGGTAACAGGTACTGTTGGTATTTATGTTAGCTTGGGCAGGTTCTGTTATGACAGGGCACCATTTCTGAGCTCATGGAGAGGCGAAGGCAGCATACCATGATGTAATCCAGCACTCAACTGTACTGGGCTGGTGGCTTGCATCATGTCATGTCAGCACTTTGCTGGCCCACACTTCTGAATTGTGCAGCGCAGGTGGCAGGCTGGCCAGTCTGCCCATAGATTATGAAGCCCTCTAGGAAGGGTGTTGGTGCAACATAACTTGTCAGCTTTCCATGATTTATAAAGGTAACGTCATCCGCAACACTTACACTTTGTTCAAACCTACCGGGAAGGGACCTCCAGTTCACGATCCACGCGTTGGTGCATCTTGCATCTGACTTACTGAAAGTATTTGTATGGAGTGTAGCCATGTATGGAAGTGAAATGTGGACGATAAATAGTTTAGACAAGAAGAGAATAGAAGCTTTCAAAATGTGGTGCTACAGAAGAATGCTGAAAATTAGATGGGTAGATCACATAACTAATGTGGAGGTATTGAATAGAATTGGGGAGAAGAGGAGCTTGTGGCACAACTTGACTAGAAGAAGGGATCGGTTGGTAGGACATGTTCTGAGACATCGAGGAATCACCAATTTAGTATTGGAGGGCAGCGTGGAGGGTAAAAATCGTAGAGGGAGACCAAGAGATGAGTACACTAAGCAGATTCGAAAGGATGTAGGCTGCAGTAGGTATTAGGAGATGAAGAAGCTTGCACAGGATAGAGTACCATGGAGAGCTGCATCAAACCAGTCTCGGGACTGAAGACCACAACAACAACAACAACAACAACAACAACAAACATCGGTTAATAGCCTTCTTCGAAAAAAGAACCTCCCATCAGGGTCTCGCATCACAATTGAATGACAGAATTCCATATGGCTTCTGTAGTCCCACTGGTTAATTTTAGTCACGTGAAGCATGATATGTATAAAAGCTGTTGGTGCACAAATTTGAGCAACACTGGGCTGACTTACTCCAGACGTATTCAGAATTCTCTGTAACTAACACATTGATTATGAGCAACAGTTGTTTCATTCACTCTCCTTATTGCAGGTTTGCTCATTATCTTATGTGTAGTGTCCGTCCAATAACATTTTTTTGCACACTTGCTGAATTGTCATTCATGTTGGACACAGTACCTTTACATGTACAACACTACTGTTCTCTTTGCATTCCCTCTGCATTCTCTGTAAATAAGTTGCATATCTAGTTTCTCTTGATTTGTAAAAGTAGTTTACTTTTTCAAACTAAGCAGCACTTGACACAGGTAAAGGACACAGACAGAACAAAGCTGCATTTTGTCTGTGTCCCCTTTATACTGATGTCTATCATGATGTATTTCCATATGTGAGTATAAAATCACAGAGTTCCAGATAAGATAGCAATTGGTTTAAAGTTCAAAGCAGATAAATCCTTTGTTTTAAATATTGTAATTACTCTGAAACTAGTAATCATATTTGGAAAATTTAAAAGCCATTGAACTGCAATACCAGCATTGGAAATTTCTGGTTACGTTTCAAATGCAAAGTCAATACTGATCTCTCTGTAAGTAATATAGTACAGTAGTATAGTACAGGAAAGAGTTTACTGAGGAATTGCTCACAGTATCAAAAACAATGACTATTGGATCATACAGGTCACAAATTATTGTATCTGCCCGATCTGCCTTCATCATTATGATTTGCTCTGCAACATTTATGTGAAGAATTCTGATCCTAACATATGTTGTCTCATCACTGTCTCAGTATTTGTTGGCTCAGATTCATTTGTTCCAGTAGGTCCATTCACATACTACAGCAAACTTCCATCAGTTAAGTATGCATTTTACTTACTAGAAATATTTAATTAATTTTGTTAATTGGGTTCTTCTGACACATCTGGTTGAGGTAACACACACAATACACTGGCTTCTACCACATATTTCCTTGCATTCTCAGATCTAACAGTTTAAGTTCTAGCTTCTTTTGGGCTTCTTGTGATCAATTTCACTTTAAACTCTTTAACAGAATATTTGCGAACATCCAGCATGCTTGCAACTTTGGACTGATTTTTCATTGTACTGATTAACAGAATATTTCCAAGGTATATTTTCATCAAGATTCAACATGTGTCATCAATATTATTCACGAGAAAAAAGTAAAAATGGTACAGTTTCAAGATTTTAAAAGTACACTGATTATAGATATCCGTCAATAACCTTCAGGCATAAGATGACAGCACTTAATAGTGGCCTTGGAGGAAGCGTAATACATAGTAGAAACATGTGAGAAACGTGAGGATTTTTGTACATCTCTCTCTTTTGTATAGAAGTACATGATGATTTGGGTTAAGACTAAGACTAGTTTCAGCAAGGTTAGTGTCACCAATGAAAGGCTCACCAAAACAGTTTGTAGAAGGTGACATTCATTCACATACAGAATACATTAATAATATTCATAATATCTAAGCATAGCAGGTAAGATACCCATTCTGTACAATGTAATAATTATTTTTGAGTTATGCATGATTTGTAAACAGTGAATTTTCTCAAAGTACATAAACATTTGCAAACATTGTCTAACTGATAAAAAACTCCAGGAATATAAAACTTATGATTGTATTGGATACATAAAACTTACTCATGATTGCATTTGGTATGAATAGATCATTTCTGTCTTGATCAGTAAAGGAGTAAATTAACTTATGTGTAGATGTGTTCACTTGAAAGATTACTGGTTTTTTTTAGACTGTTTGTGATTTTTTAAAAATTATCCTACAGCACATGGCAAAATGAAGATGAAGGTACAGGGAACAGCTCAGATGAAGAAGAAAGGGGAACAATTGATGGTACAGAGATACTCCACATGGAGATAGACTCAACTGATCGTGAGTTTTTTTATTTTGGTTTTTGTATTTGGTGCTTAAGATGGAGTGTTTTTCCATTTTCTGTTACAAATCAAATATATTATTGCACATAAATTATACTGGATGTTCAAAGAAAAAGTGTTGAATACTTTGAGATGTGGTAGTGCTCATGAAAACAAGTAAAATAAGTCCAATAAACATGGGTCCGGAAAGGCATACTTTGCAAGATAAATGTGTTTCTAGGAAGGACTGCATGATGCTTGGTTGTGGATATTAGTAAAGTCGTTGCATTAGCGCTTTGTCAAATGTGTCGGCAGGATGTTATGATGTCTTACTCACAGTACTCTACCTACCATTAGGTGGTCTGCAGTCAGTTGTGTGGTTCAAGTTGTATTGTTGGCCAAGTTAGTTTTCATCGTGTTTTTGTGCTTCATTGTACAGTACTGTCAACCCTAGGTGCTCTTCCAAATGAGGATTCACTTACGTGTTTACTGTTGGTGTGCTGTATGTATTTACAAATGGTGTAGTACATTTACATTTTCTCTCTTCCCCCGCTTGGTAGTAATGGAAGCTTACTACTCAACAACTGAAGTGGTTGGTGTGATATTCTGCTATGGTTTAGCAAATCTACGTATCTTGCAAGCCCATGCCCTCTACACTGAAAAATGCCAAATTGACTTTTACTGTGTGAGGAACACAGGTACCCTTGCACCTTTGAAGATTGACAGTGGAAGATGCCACACAGTCTGCACGCCTGAGAAGGAGAAGCGTGTGCTACATTCAGTGGAAGAAACTCCTGTGACCAGTGTGTGATGATTAGCAGCAGCAGAAGGCATATCTCACTCTCTTATCTGGAGTGTACTTCATGAATAATTACTGTACTCATATCATCTGCAGTGTGTTGCGGCCCTAGGGCCACAGTACCATCATGTCAGATGGTGGCTCTGTCAGTGGATGTTGCAGAAGTGTGCCGCAGATCCACTGTTCACATCCAAGAATTTATTTACCGATGAGGCAGGGCTCACAAGAGATGGTATTGTGCATTTCCATTACCAGCATGTATGGATAGATGTAAATCCCCAAGCAATTCGGGAAAGAGGGCATCAGCACCGATTCTCAATCAACGTATGGGCAGGTGTACTTGGTGATAGGTTAATAGGACCATATGTGCTACAATAAAGGTTAACAGGGGCACATTATCTGGACTTTCTCATTAATGTATTGCGTACCTTGCTGGAGGCTGTGCCATTGCAGCAAAAAAATTAAAATATGATTCAAGCATGATGGCGCACCAGCACACTTTCATCACAATGTGCACGTACATCTGATGGAGATATTTCAGGGCTGCTGGATTGGTTGGGCTCCCCACACCTCGACCTGCTTGTTCCCTAGACCTCAATCCCCCTAGACTTCTGGTTATGGGGACACTTGAAGGAGTTGGTTCCCACTATCCCAATCAACAATGTGCAGACACTACAGGGTCACATCATCAGTGAGTGAGTGCAAGCAGGCACAACAACGGGGTATATTGCGAGGGTATGTCATTCCTTATGCTGGAAAGTAGAGGGGTGCGTTGTCGTGAATGTACACCTCCTGTAAACCCAAGTTTATTGCAAAAATTATGCATTTCTGGACCCATGTTTACTTATTGTCCTTGTATCAATGAGTACTACCAAGTCTGAGAGTATTCAGCATTTTTTTGAGCACACTGTATATCTTCATGAGTTTATAATGCATGTACACTCACTCTGTAATCTCCCAACTCAGCGCTCTCTCTCTCTCTCTCTCTCTCTCTCTCTCTCTCTCTCTCTGTGTGTGTGTGTGTGTGTGTGTGTGTGTGTGTGTGTGTGTGTGTGTGTGTGTGTGTGGGCGCGCGCGCGCGCCCCTGACGTCTTCTTTTAGAATGGTATGAAACTACAAGACATTGCTTGTAGCGAACTGTTGAACATATTTCTAAGAGTACAGCTGTTTGCCCAGTAGTTTCGATGAATCGCTTTTTTTTTTATCTGTTAGTTAAAATTCAGCATGTTGTTTACAGTAATTCCTGAATAAAGAAAAACAAAGGGATTTCAGACACTTGTTTTTTGCAGACTTTTGTTTTGTTGTGAGGAATCCCACATCAGTTTGTAAGAGAATGTGCAGTAATCCTGTAGGTACCATGCTTGCTAGTTCAGTAACTGAAATTTCAAAATGTTTATCATTATTAACTGGCCCAAGTCTTTTGCCTTTGTTATTGTTGCAGTTGTAAAAAAGAAAATTTTAGATGTGAATAAAATTAGTCTTAATGCATTTTCAGCTTGGGATGTGGCACACATCAAGGAATCATCACATGATGCAACTTTCATTGAAGACATTGCAACAGTACCAGAAGATTCAGTGTTCTTCAAAGATATTGCCCCAGTGGAAGATGCAGAAAATCCATGGGGCAACAGTGGTAACAGTGGTAACTCTGGTGGTGTGGCAGTGGCCGATCAAGGCTGGGCAGATTTTGGTTCGGCAGGCTTTGCAGATTTTGAAACCAATTTTGGAACATCAGAAGTGAATGAAGGCCATAAGTTTGAATCAGGCATGCAGAAAACAGATGAAGATGGAGGCAACACACACAAGTCTGAGTGTAATTAAATACTTGATTATGTCCTGTTGGTTGTATAGAACATACTTGTTTATAATTAGAAATATCTGTATTTTGTTTCTTTCCTTATATGGCTGGTTTGCTGGAATATCATGCGACAGGTTATCAAGCTGCAAGGAGCATTTCACACACACACACACACACACACACACACACACACACACACACACACACAAAGAACCTCTGTGCCTTGGTAGATACGTGCATTTTCTCAGCATAGTCTCCAATGAGATGCACACACTTGAACCGCTGATGTGGTAACTCCTGTAGGCTTTCCTCTTATTACTTTTTTGGAGTCTGTCGCATCCACTGCAGGACAGCTACTCGCAATTCCTAAGTGTCTATGAAATGATGTCCGTGTAGAGGTTTCTTCATAGCTGTGAATAGGTGGTAATCAGAATGGGCCAAGTCAGTGAATATGGTGGATGTGACAGTACCTAGAATCCCATATCATTGATGGCAGCTGTAGTTGTGCGATTTGTATGGGAGCAACTAATGTTATGTTGGGAGAGCATTTCTTTCACTCACTTTACTGGCCATTTATTTTGAACTGCAGCGTACAGTTGCCAAAGAGTCTCCAAATACTGCTAACATCCTTTTAATGGTGGTTCCAGCCAGTCAATGAAGAATTCTCAGTCCTTATCCCAGAAAAATAAGGCCATGTGTCTTCCCACTGAAGACACTGTACGGAACTGCTTCTGTGGGTAGAGGGGGTAGGGGGTTGCTTCCTATTTGCTTCCATTGCATTGATTGGGCTTTGGTTTTCCGCTCATGGTAGTGGAGCCAAGTCCTGTCATTTATCACTATTTTGGACATGAAACCTGGATCCTGGCTATGTCATTGAAGGAGATCACTGCATGCATATTCTTGTGCTGTTGTTTGTGCTGCATTCGCTGATTTGGGAGCTCACCTGTCGAAGACCTTCCCGAGCTTGAGGTACTGCGCAGTGCAGAGTACTTCTGGCAAATCCTGTAGCTCCCTTCAGTTTCGTGATGTGGTGTGTGTATTCTCTTGAATATGCTTTTTCACTTCTGACATGTTGCCTCGTGTTACTCAGTCAATTTAATTCCAGAACTATTTGCTTTTTCCATTGATGTGTGTCTACTTTTCTAGCTATCAGCCCAGTTGTACATGTTTTTTTGTGACTGTGCACTGCCTCACACACTGCCACCAAGTGCCTGTGAATATCCACAGTGTTTACACCCTCATTCCACAGAAACCATGTTGTCCAGTGCTGTCCTTGATGTTCACACTGTATGTTGTCTGCTTGTGTAATGACAGCAGATGGGAAAAGGGGCTATGCTATGCAGGGATTACATTACATTTCTAGCAGTGGTCCTGCCACCGATGGTTAGGCTACAGCACTACGTACTTGCAACTGTAGTGATATGTCAGATCGTGCACCATGAATGATGGGGGAAAAATAGAGTGTAAATCAATAGGGAACATCCCTCATGTATCTTCGTTACATGTCTTTTTTTTTTTTCTTCTCTTAGTTGATTGACAATAATCAGAGCTTTATCTGTGCTGAGATTAGTAAAAAATAATTTTCAATCAGTTAGGAGAATTATTAATGGGAACAAGTGGTCTTTTCTCAAGGCCCACAGTGAATGAAATAAAAGATGGAGCTGTCTTAAGGAAATGTGATAATTAGTTGTGAGAGAAGACTAAAATAAACAAAGGATTGGGAAAACTTTGGAATTGTGTAAAGACATCGTATACTGTGTAAGGAAAGTGTTCCCCTTCCCTGATAAAAGTGCAACCGCAAAGCAAGGAGTAATATATTCAGGGTGTTTAAAAAATAATATATGTATTAAAAAGTATTATGTTGTCAAAGCTATCGATTGTTGCACCAGAGCTTGGCTATTGGAGGAACAAATACATTATCTAGTTTATATTCATTAATGCTAGACGTCGGCTGTCTTCTGTTTGCTTGGTTACTGTCACAGGTTGCAAAATGGCTACTCCGCAGCAGAGATAATTTTGTTTTCTCAAGTTTGTGAATTGTAATTCCATGATTACAGCACAAAGATATTTCGTGTTTGAGGTACCAAACGGATCTTCCAAATGCATGAAATATTCGCAGATGGTATCGACAGTTCGTAGACACAGGTTGTGTGTGTAAAGAGGAAAGTCCTGACTGCCCTTGTGTTTCTGACAAAAATGTCTCACATGTTCAAAATTCTTTCCATTGTAATCCTACAAAATCAACTCACTTTGCAGGTAGGAGTTAAAACTACTTACGGCATTAATTTGGCACATTTTGAGATCTCCATTGATTATGAAGCCATACAAGTTACAGCTGTTAAAGGCTCAGCTGTTACAGGCTCTACGTCACGAAGACAAATGCAAATGTGAAGCATTTTCTGGCGAGCTTCAGAAAGCTATTGTCAAAGGTAAAAATTTTGCACAATGCATAGTATTCAGTGATGAAGCAACTTTCCACCTGAGTGGGATTGTAAACAAACACAGTGTTCCAATTTGTGGATTGCAGAACCCACATGCACACACTGAACACATACAAGATTCACCCAAAATGTGTTTTGCGATATCCCACTGATCTGTTTATAGCCCTTTCCTCTTTGATAGAAACATGGTTAACAATCAGCTATGTCTGGCTACAATACGAAACTGATTGTTTCTGAGGTTGAATAAGAACAGCTTCATTTTTCAACAAGACAGGGCAACCCCTCACTGCAGTTGCCATGTATGTGAATATCTGAATGAAACACTACTGAGCCATTGGATTGGTCATCAAACAGCCGGTAAATTAGCACTTCTCAGATGGCCTCCATGGTTTCCAGATATGACACCCTGTGAATCCTTTTTGTGGGATTACATTAAGGACTCTATGCATCAACACTGCCTCAGAACCAAGGAGAGATGAACAGCAGGATCTGTACTGCCATAACATCAGTGATGATGAACATGCTTACTCAAGTATGGGAGGAACTTGAGTATCAATGTAACATTGTTTGTGTCGCTGGTAGAGGACATATTGAACATTTGTAATCTAAAATTGAGATATTTGTGAATGTGTGTCCCAACTTTCATAGTTGTATTTCTCACAGTTTAATAAGTATATGCATTCAAAATACATATATTCTTGTTGAAGTATCCTGTATAAGAAAACAAATTTTAATAAAAATAATCAGGGAAAACAAAAAGGTAGATAAATAAAATTTGAAACTATAAAAGAGTTTATAATGATGATGGTGATTCCTAAACATAATATTAACACAGTTTGAGAATTAAGACAGTTGCTCACACTTATAAAGTGCTATGGGGCAGACACACTAGATGATTTCCTTTTTTCTAGAAAAGAGAGATGACATAAAACTAGCAGTCACCTCCTATGGTTCTGTACATAATGGGAACTACTGAATTGAAGGCATGACATTTTTGGAATTTTCTGTGCTACACTTTCAGCTGTGCGTTGTACAACAAGTCTTCACAAATAAATTGGTAGTTTTTCTAAAATTATTTGATTAGCACTTTGTATTATATAGAGCAGTATTACATGTGTTATTTTACTTAATAATGATCATTATTGTAGATACAGGATAGGTATTTTAACATATCCTTTCTTTCTTTTTTGTCCCAGTAGTTGCTGCATTAAAATTAATTAAGAATTTGTTCTGCGGTTGGTGATAGAAATATGTTAGGATATTTTACTGTATTGCAGAATTTCCAGAAGTCTTCTGAAACAGTTGTAATGGTTCACTCTTGCTAGTTGGCAATCGTCACCTTCCACATTTTCATATTTCAGTGCTTTCTGTCAACCCATGTAAGTTGTTGCATTCCAGTAAAAGGTGCTTCATAGTTAGTTTGCCTCCAGTGTGTGGAACATCAATCAATGACTGTAAGCCTACAGTTCTTGTATTCTTCTTAATATTGCTGTAAAAACAGAAGTCTCTCTCTCTCTCTCTCTCAGCCCTGTTGTGGAACTACTAGAATGAAATAGTGGTTCAATTAACTATATGCTGCTCCATTCTGCATGCAATGATGCTACCAGCAGAGGATATCGGAGCGTCTGGTTAACATTGTGTGACATTCAGGGTCTTGTGGTGGTGGTGGTGGTGGTGGTGGTGGTTAGGGTTAGTCATACCTACGACCAAAATTTGCTCCAGTTTTAATTTTTATGTTGGCTCAAAATAGCATTTCAAAAAAAATTTACGCTAGTATATTGTACTGTGGAGGATGGAAAAAATTGTGTATGTAAATCCTCTGTCTATATAAGAGCATACTTAAAGTTTAAAGAGAAGTGATTCAGAAAAGTAACTCAAATCCCAGCCCTTTTACCCAGACAATAATCTTACCAACTGCACAATTCAGTAACGACTCCGTCCATCTCAAAGCATTGATCTATCAATATCTATCTCTCATTGTCTATAAAGTTAGTTCCATTCTTCTGCATTGTTTTGTCAGGAAATTTCTTTGTACTCTACATTTTACTGCAACATGAAAGCTTCTTTCCTTTGTAAAACTATATTTGCACTGGGTATCTTTAGTGTATTGATAATATTCAGGGTTTTGATCAGTGGAGGTCTTTACAACATTCAAATTCTTCATTGTATTTTTTTACATAGAGTTTGGCAAGTTATGTTTTACCATCTAATGGTTATTCAGTGCTCATTCAATCATCCGATGAATTAACTAACAGGTATTCAATGCTCATTCAGTTATCCCGTGAATAAACTTGTTACCTTGTAATTAATAAAGCATACTTCTGCCAGTACATTTTGGTTCCAGAATTGCAAATTTTTCTCCATCAAGCTTAGCTGATACGGTGTTATTGAAACCTTTCGTCCTTATTGCACCTATTTCAGTGCTTGTTCTGTTACCATTTTCTGCTCCATTAAATTGTTCAGAGAATGGCTGAATGTAATTGAAACAAAGTTTTGGTCACCATACTGCCACGTGGTGACTCACATTTTCAGAAAGGCGAAAGATGAAAACACTTAATGGGCCAGTGGTTTTCCTAAGCTTTTGCACAGTTTCAGTACAGACATAGATGTGGAAAATGTTACTGCCAACTGATGCAGTAGCGAGATACTTCCCTTTGGCCCTACAAAAATATATAAGCACGTCCAGTAGCTTCTGAAAATTTTTGACTTTGCAGTAAAAGTATGCATTACCAGCCACTTATAACCCATATGACTTCACCGCAATATGTGCATAAATGACTTGAAAAAAATATTAATTTCATTATAATTCTTTATTATGCATCACCCCCAATATACCACTGCAACTTTCATTCTTGTTGTTTCTGAAGAAATAATTTGTTGTAATGATAACTGTTTGGTGAAGAATTTGGAGTAAAAAGTGAATGGATTTGAAGACAGTATGGGCAAACTTATAGTCTGCCAACTTAGATGGTTGTCCTAATGCTGCTGCCTGATAGCTGACGTTCTTGTATCATATTCAGTAAGTGTACAAATCTCTGAACACCTATTTCCCGAAAGTGTCAGTGACATATTCTAGATGTGAACAAGAAATGGTTTACGTCTTCCTCTTTGTCACAAGGGTAGATTGGCATATCGAACATACCTGTTCAGTAAAAAATGTTGATTGTTGATCCAAGATTAAGTTAGTGGTTTGAGTACCATTGTTGTCATGAGAAATCTTATTGTACGTATTCTATAGTGATATCCTTTAATGCAGACGGCATTTGCGCCGTGTATCTGGCCAGTTTTCTTCGAATATTCAAGTGTGACATTTGAGTGTTGTGCTTCCTGTGATTTTCCTACACAACTTTTTTTCATAGTTGCTTTATCTTTTCCTAATCTTGAATATTGCTTTTTGCCTTCTACCTTATGAGTACCAACTGTTTCCAATAATTTATTGTTCCCTTACAACTCCCAAAAGCTTCTGTCTTTTCTTATCTTAAAAAAAAAATGGGGATAATGCTGATCTGAGAATAGGCCAGTACCAAAAGCTATGCCATCTTGCTCAAAAAAATTACCATGATAGTATTTTCTAATGCTATTTCTGCATATGTGAGTATCTTGAAGATTGATACTTCTCTTCTGTCATTGTCGTAAGGGGAAATTTGTATAATGCAAATTGTATCTTTGTTAAATATATGGTGAGGTTTTAAACTCATTGTGTAATGATCTCATTGTTGTGAATACACGAGTTCATATCCAGTGCTTCTACAGTCTGTTGACTTGATCTTCTTTACTCAGTAGCAGGTTGTTAGGCATTGAATGGACAAGTTGTGTAGTGTTTCAAAGAGGTAATTGTTACTTAATTTACCACCAAATACTTATCTGCAGTATGAAAATGATAATTTTAATGCATCCATCAAAACTGCATCACTAGGTATCTGTTTCATTGCTCCAGTGTGTACTTGTATCTGTTGTATTTAATCAGCTAGAGCAAGTAGAGACAGATGCCTACACACTACATCCCATTTTGATCTGAATATTGCATACACTCGCTTTTCTCTCTCTTCTCCAGGATCTACATACATTCTTTACCTGTCTATAATCCCACAACTTTCGCATAAATGGTTTGATGTACTGATGATGATGATGGTGTGCATTGTTTGCGTATCAATGCAATTTGTTTCCTGATATTGTAAGACCATTTCTTCTGTCTGTGTAATTCATTCTGTGTAAGAGGGAAAGGTGCAGTAACAGAGAAGAAGTAACTCTTATGTAGGTCCATGAGGAATACAAACATGAGG
Source organism: Schistocerca cancellata (assembly GCF_023864275.1). Taxonomy (NCBI): domain Eukaryota; kingdom Metazoa; phylum Arthropoda; class Insecta; order Orthoptera; family Acrididae; genus Schistocerca; species Schistocerca cancellata. The sequence continues at coordinate 1,104,105,024 of NC_064626.1, read as the reverse complement.
AGGAATGCCATAGAGAAATTAAGATGGAAAGCATACTATTTAAAAGATAGTGTAGAAAGGATTAAAAGAACTTACTGAATCTTAGGATTGTCTGTAGTGGTAAGTTGGAGATATGCTGCCATCTAGGTGTACCAAGAAGTATAACATCTAGGTAGGTGACCAGTGCAGACTGCTTGTTCACCTAACGTAATTACCTATGCTATCATTCTCAAAGCAGTTTTGTTGTGTGGAGCTGTTTTCTTTAGTGTGTCTGAAGTCTCCAAATAGTGACACAAAAGAAAACAATTTTGAAGTTACAATAAAACAAATCTAGGTTGAAGTGGAGAATGGAGGATAATGTTCGCTTTTTGGTTATCTATGCCTTGCTTAGGTGTTTGTGGGATTTCAATGATTGGCTGTGAAGACTAAAAGCCATTGATTCGAGTTGGACTATTCTGCTTAAGAAAGAGTGTTGACAGAAGGAAAGTCTACACAAATCAGGAAAGCTGAATTCTTTATTCAATATTCGTTTATTTCAAACATCACAAACTGCAACACATTTGTTCAAATTTGAAATGTTGCCATGATTGCAAACCATTCTCTTTTTAATAATTATTATTGCTTTTAATGTTAACAATTATTGGTGCTAACAGAAATGCGTTATCACCAACAAAAACAGCATATTGTAGCAGTTCTGGCTACAATGGTTCATCCATGACATCTTTGTTCCTTATTGCATTATTAACTCTGTGTAGAAGAAACGTGAACTGTTCTGGTGACATTCAGCAAGGTCATTGAGCAACCAAGCTGATTTCTTTCCTTTATCCTTTAACAGACCCAAACATGTTTCTTATTTCTTTTCTTGTGCAGCAATCCCATGCAAACAAGTATAACTCCACCACAACTTATGCAGCTGCCAAAACTTTTATTTCACACATGACCAAGGCAGCCACAAAATGATGAAACTGTAATGTACAGGGTGTTTCAAAAATGACCGGTATATTTGAAACGGCAATAAAAACTAAACGAGCAGCGATAGAAATACACCGTTTGTTGCAATAAGCTTGGGACACCAGTACATTTTCAGGCGGACAAACTTTCAAAATTACAGTAGTTACAATTTTCAACAACAGATGGCGCTGCAAGTGATGTGAACAATATAGAAGACAACGCAGTCTGTGGGTGCGCCATTCTGTACGTCGTCTTTCTGCTGTAAGCGTGTGCTGTTCACAACGTGCAAGTGTGCTGTAGACAACATGGTTTATTCCTTAGAACAGAGGATTTTTCTGGTGTTGGAATTCCACCGCCTAGAACACAGTGTTGTTGCAACAAGACGAAGTTTTCAGCGGAGGTTTAATGTAACCAAAGGACCGAAAAGCGATACAATAAAGGATCTGTTTGAAAAATTTCAACGGACTGGGAACGTGACGGATGAACGTGCTGGAAAGGTAGGGCGACCGCGTACGGCAACCACAGAGGGCAACGCGCAGCTAGTGCAGCAGGTGATCCAACAGCGGCCTCGGGTTTCCGTTCGCCGTGTTGCAGCTGCGGTCCAAATGACGCCAACGTCCACGTATTGTCTCATGCGCCGGAGTTTACACCTCTATCCATACAAAATTCAAACGCGGCAACCCCTCAGCGCCGCTACCATTGCTGCACGAGAGACATTCGCTAACGATATAGTGCACAGGATTGATGACGGCGATATGCATGTGGGCAGCATTTGGTTTACTGACGAAGCTTATTTTTACCTGGACGGCTTCGTCAATAAACAGAACTGGCGCATATGGGGAACCGAAAAGCTCCATGTTGCAGTCCCATCGTCCCTGCATCCTCAAAAAGTACTGGTCTGGGCCGCCATTTCTTCAAAAGGAATCATTGGTCCATTTTTCAAATCCGAAACGATTACTGCATCACGCTATCTGGACATTCTTCGTGAATTTGTGGCGGTACAAACTGCCTTAGACGACACTGCGAACACCTCGTGGTTTATGCAAGATGGTGCCCGGCCACATCGCACGACCGACGTCTTTAATTTTGTGAATGAATATTTCGATGATCGTGTGATTGCTTTGGGCTATCCGAAACATACAGGAGGTGGCGTGGATTGGCCTCCCTATTCGCCAGACATGAACCCCTGTGACTTCTTTCTGTGGGGACACTTGAAAGACCAGGTGTACCGCCAGAATCCAGAAACAATTGAACAGCTGAAGCAGTACATCTCATCTGCATGTGAAGCCATTCCGCCAGACACGTTGATGAAAGGTTTCGGGTAATTTCATTCAGAGACTACGCCATATTATTGCTACGCATGGTGGATATGTGGAAAATATCGTACTATAGAGTTTCCCAGACCGCAGCGCCATCTGTTTTTGAAAATTGTAACTACTGTAATTTCGAAAGTTTGTCTGCCTGAAAATGTACTGTTGTCCCAAGCATATTGCAACAAACGGTGTATTTCTATCGCTGCTCGTTTAGTTTTTATTGCCGTTTCAAATATACCGGTCATTTTTGAAACACCCTGTACATTGGGAATGTCTGCAGCCATATACCCTAACCATTTGCATGCAACTAGGGGCACAACCCAATGTCCTTGTGTAAAATAGGCTTTTCTCCAAGTTGGCTACAAGTTGTGTTCAAAAAATGAGCAGCGTAGAGAAAGAAGTGTGGCACTTCCAGCAAGACCTGCCAATCATTTTACAGGACAATGCTTGGGATGCATATGGTGCAAGTTGTGACTGATTTGTTTGATTGGTGGGGCTGGGAAGTGCTGTACCACCCACCACACTACCAGGACTTCAACTTGATTCCCAAATTGCAGATAGCACTTCATGGCATTCGCTTCAGAACTCCTATAGAGATTTGTTGGGCAATAGAATGCTCCATGAAGCTATCAATAGAACTGGCACTGCTAAGGGTATCCTAAGATTTCCACATTGCTGGAAATGGGTTATACACAATGCTGGTGGTTGCTTTGAAGAATGGTAAAACTTTGTATTAAAGTTTCTATTTTATTTAAGTTGTAAATAAATACTTGCTACAATTAAAGTTTTAACCCTCATACATTAGAACATAAAAGAAATTTTTGGTTTGTTGTGCTCCAGAGCGTGGGTAGGCAACCAGTGGCCTGTGGGCCAGATCTGACCACCAAAAGAAATGTTGGGGGGGGGGGGGGAGGCACTGTACTCCACCTGGGACACATCCCCCCTCTGCCCCCCTTTCACTTTTACAGTCTGAGTGCAAAGTTACAGCCTATTTGGTCATGTGCGAGCAGAGAATAATGTCACGGATGCTATGGTTTTGACTCCATGCACTAGGAGCATTGCTGTCGTGTCACTTATGTGACGAAGTGGCTGGCCTGCGAGCTTACGTAAGTATGCAAATCAGGCTCGCAGGTCACCAATGCCTGCTTGAGAGCAATCTCTGAAACCAAGTCTTAACCTGCCTTCTCTTCCTATGAGTTTCTGGCAGTTCTGTTAAGAGACTACATATGAAATTTGTGTGTGTATCTTCCTTTACCTTTTCATTGCCTTAATGAACAAATGTGTTATGGACAGTAATATAGAGCAGCCTGTGAAATATATACACACATCATTTTTTTTTCTCCAGTTCATCATACCTTCCAATTCACTCACTTCCAATCAAAGATCTTAACCCAGATATCCATAAACAACTGTTGTATTAGTACTAGTCTTCAACAGACAGCAGAGAAGTTGTTTCACTAGTGAGACTGCAGCTGGCAGATATGTATTGAGGCTCCCAGCTTAAGAGGAGAAAACATTCTTTCTTTTTACTTAATTTTGTATTTTTACAATTATCCCCCATATGTGTAGAATTCTTGATCAATTGCTCCATTCTATTAATTCTCTCTAGAGAGGCACACTTTAGTAAATTGTAATTGTTGTTGGTATTGGAAAAGTTGCTATGCTATAGGTTTTCCAGTATTTCTCAGTGGAATTACATTTATGTATTGTATCTCATAAGATTCTTACTGTAAGTCAAATTAGTCATTTTTCCTAGCCACCTTTTTCTTAAGCTGTTGATAATTGTGTGTGTGTGTGTGTGTGTGTGTGTGTGTGTGTGTGTGTGTGTGTACTTCAAGGTTAATTAATTTCGAGTTTTACATTTCTTCTTTATCTTTCAGCTGTGACTGACTTAGCAGACAAGCTTGGTGCTATGGGAATTAATAAATTGAATGAACATTTGAACGCATTGGAAACAAATGCCTGTGAACCTACTGGGTAATAATATGATAAAAAAATTGATTTCATTAATATGAAATAATGTGAACTGTATCTGTTTGTTATTTTTTATTTACTTTTTCCTTTTGTTACAGATCTCTTCCAAAATCAGATGATAATGCAAATTGCAGCTCATCCTTAGAAAATGATGCTCAGCTGTTAATGGACAACTACAGGTACATGTACGTTATTGAATACATTGAAATTTCTAAGGTTTTTTAAAATGGAGAACATAAGTGACTTTATTATATGTTATGGGAATTGTATAAATATTGTTTTTGATAATCTTGGAAAAGGAAAAGAACAACCATAAAAATTTAGTTCCAAAAGAATTAACTGCAGAAAATCCATGTAGTTTTTAACCTGAATTTTAACTGTAGTAAGAGCCAAAAAACCAATCATCAGTATTAATGGTGGATAAGCAAATACAGTTTTTAGGGCTGGTTTAGCCATCACTTTTTCAATATCAGAGTGAGCACAAACAATTGGAGTGTCAGTACATAAGATGGGGGAACATCACAGTTTCACTGCATATAATTTTGGTCTCTCACATTAAATGTATTTGGTTTAACAAAGTATCTACCATTTCATCTGCACACAATTTCTTTGGGTGAGATGGCATAGTTGTTGCAAGTGGACTATTCTAATTTAGACGCAGCTGAGTTCAGATCCCTGTCTCACCATCCTGAGTCAAATTTCCTTCACTGCAAGGAACCAGGGATCCTTCAACTAGGTTGATGACATTTCTTGCCACACTCCTTGTCCAGCTGAGCAGTTGCTTAGTCATTTATGCCATCGATGGGAACAGTTCATAAAATGTCGAACACTCATTCTTTGCCTGGATGATGTTTTGAAACCCATCTCTTCTTTTATTATAAAGTAGTGCTAAAGTCTTATGGTTCAATAATGCATCACTGTGGTGATTTGTAGTTATGGAGACTAGAGAAGTGGATTCAGCAAAGAGAGAGAGAGAGAGGGGGGGGGGGGGGTTGGAGGAGGGTCGTTATTCTTACACATACTTAATATTGTTTTGAAAACTGGAATGCCATGTTGCTTAAGGCAGCCATAAAATTTCTTCTATCAGTGAAAATGTAACAGTTCCAATAATTGTTAAAAACTGTTTAAATATAACATTTACTGTAAAATGGAAAATTCATGTTTAAAATTTAATTTGTTCATGTCTGAAATATTATACTCATTTATGAACTTACCTTCACTCTTTCAAATCCCCTATCCCACGCCCCCCACCCCCTCCCAACCTCGTGTTACATCTTTTTCCTATTTCATAATTTCTCAATTAGCTTTCTTACAGTTTTGTAATCATCCCTTTTCTGTCTCCTCTTAGTGCACTTTCAGTTACTTTTTCATTCCTTTCTGTAGTTACTTCAAGTATTTTATCCTTCTTGCCAGTTGATGATTTGTTTTCATCTCAAAGTATTGGTTTTTCATATACATAAAATAAGGGAAAGACAGCCACTTACCTGTAGCAGACTTGGGTGTGGAGTGTAGGACCGTGCATCAGGAAACATTATTCACACTACCTTTCGCGCTCTTTCTCTTTCTCTAGTAAAAGACGCGCATGCGCGCGCTCCCCCCCCCCCCCCCCCCCCCCCCCCCCCACACACACACACACACACACACACACACACACACACACACACACACGGAGATGCCTAAATGTACACTCCTGTGACTATGTCAAAATGTAGTTTTTCTTATCATTGGCTGCTTTCATTGTTGTCAGATATGTTGTGGCTTTCTTCATTTTTTTAGATTATACACAACAGGAACAACTTGTCTGAGAATTGCGTATTTTCACTGCTGTGTTCTGTAAACTCTTCTTCCTTTTCGCAGGTTTTGTTACTGGTTATAACTTCCTATCTTCAAAAAAACTGCTCCATATAAGCTGGTTTTTGTACAGCGCATTGTGGGTTGTCTGGAACAATTTGGTGATCTCATCAGAACTTGTAACACACATTTCATTGAATAATTTTAGCATGATTTAGCTCATGACATGGAATTTTATATGGATCCATTACATTTTGTTGTGCACATTGTTCTGAAATACAGGATACCATATTTATCCAGTTCTAGGACAGGGGGAGCAGAACCTCAAAAATTGCAAAATTTTTTGGAAGAAATAGCGAAATATTTGTGACAACCAAGATCATAAATTTCATAGATGATTGTTTCATTCACAGCAATTCCAGTGATGCTGTGAGGTTCCACACCAAGTATCTCGTAAACTGCGACATAATCAGAAGAAACTGCCAAATATTTGTAAAAGCTGAAATTATAAATTTCACTGATGCTTGTATATAGAAATACATTCTCTTTTCTCACCTCTCATTGGTTAATTGAAACTATCATACCAGATAATGGTACCGATGATGATGATGATGATGATGATGATGATGAAGAATAGTAATACCACAGACCAACTGCCTTAAATAGTAAATAAAGGAAGAATTGGAGATAAAAATTAATACACACCTTTTTTTAAAAAAATTTATTTCTCCCTGTTTTGTCAATATGCAGACAATCAATAAGTTTATCCAGAAATATTGTTAACTCTTTTAGCCACATAATTGACATTTTGAGTAGTTAAAAATAATATTTTGTTAAAGAGTCTCTTTAATTAAGGGACTGTCTTATATATTCAGGGTTATCGAATACCCAGATAAATACTGTAGGTTATTGTTTTTCCTTGTTGCCACTGTCTAGTTTTCCTCCATTGTCCATAATTTTTGGCTCATTGTGAAATACCTGTAGTTACAAGAAGTCCATCAGCAGGTGCTACTTTCGCTGTGGATGTGTAGTGACAGTGACTTAATTGTTTCAACTGTATTATTGATTTGTAACATGTTAAAATTAATGAGTAGTTCATTAAGGTTTGTGAACAATAAGCTTTTACAATTTCAGATTCTTATCAGCCCAGGGCCTAATGACACTCCCCTCAGCCTGTGATAGTAGTGACTGCAATAGCAGTTCAGCTGGCAATGAGAATACATCTACCATTGTTAATAATAGTGCGAGCAGCAGTAAACAAACTGAAGAACAACAACAACACGTGCTCTTGCCAAATACTGAACTATTAGTTGCAGAGAATGGACCAATAGATCCAAACATCCCTGTGGAAGTGGAGGTAGCTGCTGCATTGCCCATGTGAGTAATCTCTTCTAATTTGTTTTAAAATCAAACATAAATTGAATAGGTGATGGACACAGTTTATAAGAGTAACATGTCACCTGAAACACATTCTCTTCTGATACACAACGTTCTTGGAATCCTATCTACTAGCTTCTTACTTACAACTTTGTCCCCCTTGACTTTTAACTCTGTCATGAGAAAAGTAAGCATACTGTGCTGCAAGGAAAGATTTATGCTTTGAACCACAGGTTAAAAGAAAGAGTTTGAATTAACTAAAATAAATCTGCATAAATTATTGCAGAGTGACAGGGAAGTGGAAGGAATTGGTTGGTTTGCGGTATTTAGTAGAAAAAAATTGCACACAAATTCTCAGGCACCATGACCCAATGAAAAATACAATAAAATAAAGTGTAACTGACAAAAAAATCTTTAAAACCAATTTTCTTCAAATTACAAGTGACACACATAGGTTTGTGTCGCCATCAGCAACTCTTATCGATAAGAAAACTGCCACCAAAAGCTCCTCACAAATAGCTGGTACGTATTTCGGCACTGCAGATGGCATAGTTGGTGCTGGGATGCCAGCACATTTAGCAACACTTCCAACTTGATCAGCAGACAAGGTCATTGCTCTCACTCAGCTGCAATCAAGGGTTTGGTCACCTGTTCAATGTCGTGATGTCTTGTCTTGACTCAAGAGACTCCATAGCAGCAAGTATTGTGCTGCTTTCATTTAAGCAGAGCCTGTTCAGTGGTGTCGCTTGGCACGGCTGCCAGGAAATTCGAATGTTATGTGGTCGCAAACAGAATTTTCCTATGTCCATCATGTCACGTCTTCCCTGCACCAAAAAATTTCTCTCGATGGGAATCTCTCGGGAGAAATTAAAATATATATATGTATTAGGTTTGCCAACTGACAGTGAAATAAGTTGTAACAAAAATAGTCACTAACAACTGAACGGTTCCAGCAATGTATGCTGTTTAACTATAATGCTGAAAGGCACCCTCCTCCCCACCACCACCACCACCACCACCACCACCACCACCGCCACCCCTGACCTTCCAACAATCTCAACTCAAAATGAGGACAACTAAGGCTGAAGAAGACTTTAAAATACAGAACACATTTCTTAAAGATATATAACTCCACTAATGAGGAAACCAAAATGCAACATACATTTAGTATACATTGTATTTAAAATGGGGAAAGACACAAGAAACAGGTAAACATACTATGAAGACTTTCACAACCGGATGTCATAGCTGATGGTGTGTGTTCTGTGCTGTATGACTGGGGTCGAAGTAACTTTTTGGCTCATGTTTTGTCCAGAGCTGTGCTGGACATTCTGAAGGTGCTCTGAAAATGTCCAACATAGCTCTGGGCGAGACGTCAGGATCTGAAGAGTAAACAGTTCATAATGTTAAATTTCGTGGCAGATTAAAACTGTGTGCATGACCAAGACTCGAACTTGGGACCTTTGTCTTTCTCTCTATCTACTGAGTTACCTAAACCCAACTCGGGACCTGTCTTCACAGCTCTATTTCCACCAGTACCCCATCTCCAACCTTCCTAACTTCTGAGCAGCTCTCCTCTGAAACTCCTGGGAGAAAGGACATTGCAGAGACATGGCTTACCCACAGCCTAGGGGGATGTTTCCACGATCAAATTTTCACTCTTCAGTGGAGTGTGACGCTGATATGCGACTTCCTGGCAGATAAAAACTATCTGCCAGACCAAGTTTTGATCTTGGGACCTTTGCCTTTGTAGGGCAAGTGCTCTACTGGCTGAGCTACCCAAGAAAGACTCATGATCTGTCTTCAACATCCGAATTAGCCTCATTATTTCAGCACACAGTTTTAATCTGCCAGGAATTTTCATATCAGTACGCACTGTGCTGCAGATTGAAAATTTAATTCTACAGCTCATAACATTATTTTCAAAGGTAAAATCTCAAATCAGACATTCAGTGCAAAAACCTAGGTAATATTTTATGCATATTCGAAAACCGGACAGTATTGTTAGTCACTCAAAGATCTAAGCTATTTTTAACTGGCCTCTTCAATTGATATCTTTAGTGAAGTCATTAATAGGAGAATTATCAGTCATAAAGAGAAAGTTCAATCTTTCACAAACTTACATAGATTTAAAAAGTATTTGGAATTCATACCATACACACATTTTCACTCTAATTATGAACAATCCATGGTTCGGTTTATGATATATTGACACAAAAAAATTCCCTGGTCCGAGGGTTCTTAACTGGCAAGGTGACAGGAGTTAAAAACCTGAGAATCTAAACTTGTCTGTAGACCTGGGCAGGAACTTCCCCATTACATATGTGTCCCATGAGCCTTTCTTGTCCACTTTGTACATGAGTGTCATGCTAGCCTTTCTCATCCACCTTGTATGTGTGTTCCCTGTTGCCCTTTCTTAACACACATCGTACAGCTGTCCTCTTCTTTGCAAGCCTCTCCCACTTCCCTTGATCACTCTTCCTCTCTCACATTCTTTACTCTGCCTCCTTCCCTCCCATCGTTTCTTCATTTTCAACAATTATGGTAGCTGTAGTCAGCACATGGGAAGGCTATCCCTAAACAAGAATCATAAATGAAACTACAGAGGAAGTGTAGAATGCAGATGAGATATGGCTACATGTGTTTGAAACATCTTTTGCAATAATATATCAAATGATTTAGTACAATATTTAAAAACTGTCATTGTATTCCAACAGAAGTTGCTGTCAATCAATGATCATCTTCAGTCGATGAAGTTTTTCTTCAGCAGTGAAGCTTACAAGGCATATGTCAATAATCACTTGTTAGCAGTAATATCTAATGCAAACAGTAATGTTAAGACATACACAGTTTGTACTTAGTGGCATGACAAGGTGACCAGTGGAACAGTAAGACATCATTGACTGAAAATGATCACGTTATTGAAACTTGCTTTTGACAGAATAAGACAATATTTTTAAATACATATAAGCTGTGGCATACAGCTCACGCAAAATATTTTATAGTACAATGTCTGCTACAAAAAGAATTTCTGGTAAGCAAAAAATTTTGTCTGAGTGTATTCCATTAAAATATATTGTGTGTGGAAATAAGTGCTTCAAATAAAAACCGTAATCTGTTAATGCCGGACCAGGTCAGATTAACCCGATGAGAGTGTGTAGAGCGGAGACAAAAGCCAAGTGAAATACCAAGGGGAACTATGTAAGGAATTCAGCAAAAGAACATAAATGAGACGAGGTGAAGCCATCATTCCTGCGGTTTTTAATATGGTGCTAAAGAAAATAATTCAGAAATTGAAAAGAGAAGGCAAAAGTGTGAAGCTAAATGGAAAAACACAGTTATTGGGATATGCAGACGACATTGCAGCCATAGCGAAGTAAGATGAAGAGATGGCAGAAACCATAGAGGACTTAGCAAAGAATGCAAGTAAAATTGGACTGAAGATTAACAGGGAGAAGACTGAAATGATTGAAGTATCAGAGAATTCCATAACAAGCTCCATTACAGGTTGGAATATGGAACATGGCCAGAGTGGGAAATTTTAAATATCTTGGTACCTGGTTCAACAGGCATAATAACCTATAACACGAAATTAAATTCTCAATGGTTGCAAAACTTGTAAACTTATCACAGTCTGAAGCAGATTCTGGCATCAAAAAATTTCTCAGCTAAGATCAAACTTAAAAGCCTATAATGCAGTGGTAGTACTGCAGAACCTTAAACACCAAAAAAGAGAGAGAGAAGAAGAAGAAGAAGAAAACCTGTTGGTCTTTGAATGGAAAATTATGAGAAAGATGATTGGACCATTCCACAAAGAAAACACATGGAGACAAGAAAAAACAAGAACTGTACAACATGATGAAACAGCTGAATATCATGTGGAAATGAAAGCATGGAGAATTAGCCTGGCATGGCACATTGCCAGGGGGTCATACACATGCCAGGCCAAATCTGTGTTTACAGGAAAATCTGGAGAACTTGTGCAGCTGGAAGATTTTAAAGTGATGGTAAGATGAACTACAGAAGGACCTTCAGCTGCTGGATGTTCATAAGAACTGGATCCAAAGTGTGCAGTGTCGCATGTACAGGAACATTGTAAGGTCAGTGCATGATCTGTAGGGTCTGTGATCGCCGATCACCAGTATGATGATAAACTGTAAAGGTACCGAATATTTCAACACAGTGAATGGATTGCTTTGTTTGATAGTGAGACAGCACAAGTTCTTGACAGATCCTTAGCAAATTAGATAATACAGTTCATGACATCCTTTAATTCTAGAAGTTGTATTTCACTGCTTCAATTTGTACTAAGATGTTGGCTTGTGAAAATTCCCTAAGATGTGGTTTCGATGCTATTGCATTAAGTGTTAGAATAAACACCCTAACTGATTGGAGAAACAGCACAATGAAAAGAAAATTCAATAAAAAAAAAATGGATGACAGATACAGATTGAACACACATTATGCTCGATGAACTGGGAAGGTATCTGCTAGTACATTCCTTGTGGTCCAACTAAGATGTTTGGTCCAAAAAGGATGTTTGTAACAGCACTGATTCCATTATACTTGGCTGCTGTATGGGACATTGCATTTTCATATAAATAAATTACCATTTTATACCCACCCTTGATACTGAGGCTTGGCCAATCAGTCTCACATGCAGCTTCATTTTTTGTCTTGGTGGATTTGAGTTTCTTGTCTACTGCAACAAATAAACAACCTCCATTTCCCTGTCCTTTTGAAATACACACAAATTTTCCCATGAGTCTTGCTGCTATCAATTCCAGGTTTCAACCAACTCCCTGTACCTAGTATTATTTGAGTTTCACTGTTTTTCAGGAGCACTTCAAACTCTGTCGCTTGGTTGCGAATGCTTTGACAGTTAACTATTAGGATTTAAATATTCTCATCTGAGAGAGGCATATCTGGGCTACTTACAGCTGTTGCTATCCAGATTGGATGGTGAGTCACCCAATGTAAAAGAACCCTTGTATGCATCCCACACACGGTCAGCTACCTGAGTAGTAGTGTCTGGTAAGTTGTGCACACTTGACCTATTTAGGGGAGACCCTACAGTTCTCAACTCTATGGTGCAAGTTCAGGAAGTTGCAGCCTAGGTTGTTACAGAACCTTCAGAGGATCTGTTCAGTCCTTCCACTCAACTTGGAAACAAAGGGCCACAATCGTTTCTGGGGACAATGCTGCAAATTATGAGCTTCCTTGAAATTCCAAGCACAAAGTTAGTCTTCTCAACCTTCTCTGTCAGTCACTGGAATGACCCAAGTATGACCTAGGAACCCAGACAACAGGCATCACTTGTTCCAATGTGTGCCACAATCTGCAGTTGGCTAAACCCTGTTCTCTCAGTGGCTACTGGAATAGCCTCTTATTAAACATGTTGAATGAAGCCCCCAGGCACACACTGAGTGCTCCTGGTTTCTTTTCCTGTCTTGTGCTGCCAAAATTCCCCCAAGGGGTACCATCATTCACCATATGTTTGAACTGCGGACAATCAGTAGACCCCTACCTTTTTGCATTTGCCTCCTTTTGACAAAACTGGTTGCTGCTAAACAGGTGAACTGAGTCCCACTTGCTCAATTTCAGTGAAAGACAGCAGCTCAAACTTGTTGTTTAGGGGGACTCCTGCCTGGTCCCCATCCACTTTGCACAGAATGTCTAGATCTACCAATGCCATGCCACTCAAACTCAAGTGGATGACAGATCATGTACTTTCTGCAGAGAAGACAAGGATCCTCAGGAGAAGATAGTACTTAAGATACCTCTGGATCAGTGTCAGAGTACATGACTCTCGGGAGCTCTCCCAACACACTGTTTCACACTGTTTTGTAGCAGCCACTAATCATTTGACAATAGGCAGTATGATTTACAGCTGCTTCAGAATGTCAACCATTCACAAGTGGGGCTGCATTGTGGCTGGTGCAATGTATTGCAGGACAGTGTACAAATAACTTTAAATTAAGCTTGCTGATTACCTTTTTGTCTGATGAGCTAAAAAGCTGCTAATTCTGTGTAAGAATTGAAGCAAATAAACAAAATGAGATTTCTATTAAGGCAACACAAAGACTTGTGGTAAAAATTACTATTTTCCTAAAACTTTTGGAGGGTATTTGTAGTCATTAGCAAATTCAAAGCTGAGTTATTTTACAATAAATGTACATAATACATAGGGCTGCTCCTCTTCAGGGGACAACTAGATGTAACACAATATATATAGAGTTCAAGGTCACCAGCCATTTGACCATCTTCTTCTGTGCGGATGCACAAACAGCGCCCGAACTCTTACAGGATTCGGCAGTAAAGCTGCGAGTAATGAGTATAATTGGCAGGGGCACTGTGAATATAGTGCGGGACAATAAGTTGCGAATGTGGGTCTCACGGGAGGCGTGCCAGAGATAAGTCTCTGCAATTGCAATATCCTCTATGTCCTTGATGGCTCAGATGGAGAGAGCATCTGCCATGTAAGCAGGAGATCCCGGGTTCGTGTCCCAGTTGGGGCTCACATTTTTGACTATCCCCGTTGACTTACATCAATGCCTGTATGCAGCTAGGTGTATTCATTTCATTGTAATTTCATGATACGTTCATTAGAATGTCTGCTACAAAAACTAAATCAAGTAGATTTACTACAAATTATCCATAAATTATGCGAAGGACAGTGGTAGCTTCTGAAAATTCTCAAAAATGCATTTTTGTTTGCATTGATATTCAATGAAATTCAGGGGTGATGTATTCTTTGGCAATAACTGTGAACCACAAATGCTGCTTTACTACGATATAAGTTACACATTCAAAAGACTCGTACTGGTGACTCTTTAAGTTCAGAGGTTTTTCGCTGTTGTGACATGCATTTTGAATAATCAGCCTAACTATTGTGGCTGATAAATATTTGCTACATACACGCACTCCAGAGAGATCGTCCATTAGTTTACTTAAGAAATTTAATGTATTTAAAGCTACAGTGCCTGTTACAAACTCCTGTAGGTTGCAGTTCACTTCCAAATGGCTGATCGTAAGATCAGAGTTTGCACTAGATGTACTGTTACTCTTGCTGTTGCTACCATTACCATCACAAATGCCATATTAGACCTCGCAATGGAATACAGTCTGATAACAAATGATAACAAACCACACATATAAGCACATGGTATGCTGTGTGTGTGTGTGTGTGTGTGTGTGTGTGTGTGTGTGTACTATAAGTAATGCTTTTCACAACTTTAACTTGTCATGCACTGATAAGCCAAAACCTTATGATCATAGCCCACCATGAGATTAAATGCCACCTGTTGGTGTTGTGGACATGTGGCAAGTAAGTAGGTATATAAGTGGATCAGAGACAAATGGGGAATCATTCTAGTGACAATCTCAGCTACGAATGGGGAAATCCACTGCCACTGCCACAGACTTTCTCAAACTTACAATGAGACCACATGACAGATGAATTTTTGTAATTTTTCGTATCTATAGTATGTGAAGTTTAGAACTAAAATATCGATGTAACAAAGCAGTTTGATGCAACTCTAAAAAATTCTTGAGAAAACTGACTTTGAAGTTTTCTGTCCATCTTTATTACGTTAAAATAGGTCAATTTTTCGAGAAGTAATGTAAGTATGTTGGAGAGTGTTCACCTGACATGTATGGGTCCTGGGTTTGAGTCCCAACAGATTCAGAGTTTTAAACGAATATTCTATAAGCATTTCTGTGTAGAGTAATGTATACAAAGATGGAAAAAGTCATTAGTGTTAGACAATGGTAATCACTGGATTAAGTCTGCTTTCGATCATCCCCCCCCCCTTCCTCCCCCCTTCACCACCCTTTCACCTCTCCCTGTTCAATTCCAATTCCTACATCATTTAAATATTTAAAATTCATCAGATAAGAATTAATATGTGGTGTCACTTTTTTTAAAGAAAAATTCATAGTTTCTATTTCTCGTAAAATCCAGCTCCCATTGCAAATATAAATTTCAAACTACCGATTTTTTAAGATTTTTGATGAAGATTATTTAAATTAAAAAAAAATACAAATGTATTTTTTCCCATCTTTATGTATTTTATGCTTCACCCAAATGCTTATAAAATGTGCATCTGTATTTAAAAATTTGAATCTGGCTGGAATCAAACAGAGGCTCCCCTGCATGGCAGGTGAGCCCCAGAGCCAGAGCACTTGTCAGAAAAGTGACATTACATTAACGTGTTAAAACATGTTTGGGAAGCTTCAAAGTCAATTTTTTTGAGAGTGGCAGCAAACGTCTTTGGAGATTGAAATTTCAGTTCTAAACTTCACATGTAGCAAAAAAAAAGTATTGCCATGTGATCTTGTTAGATGGTTATAATAGAAATAAGTCTGGAAACAGAAATCTTGTAAATGGAGAAGCTATTTGTGTGCGGCTGCCAGTAGGATCTGTTGAAAGTGCTTGAAGGATGGTGAAAGCACTAGCAGATGACAAGGTGTTGGACATTCAAGCCTCATCACAGAGTATAAAGGCTGGAGACTTGCCCACTCTGTAAGGCAGGATAGGCAGTGATTTGTAGCAGAGCAGCACAATGCTCACGGAGCCACAAATTTTGGGAGCAAATTTGCAGCATACAACCCCTGTATGTTCCCATATCGGCACAGTAACATTGTCAGTTAAGTTGGCAGTGGCCACATGTTCATTGGGATTGGACTGTGGATCATTGGGACTTTGGATCAGTGGAAGAGTATCCACTGGTCAGATCCAAAGGGAAACATTCCACGTGGGAAAACCCAAATCCTTTTGTCTTTCCCTCTCCTTCCTTCTTTCCTGACGAGGCAACCGTTGGTTGCGAAAGCTAGAATTTTGTGTGTATGTTTGTGTGTCTATCGACCTGCCAGCGCTTTTGTTTGGTAAGTCTCATCATCTTTCTTTATATATATATATATATATATATATATATATATATATATATAAATGGTTCTGTACCTCAGTCGGGAAAAATGAAACCCATATAGGCCACTCTGTCCATCCGTCCGTCTGTGTGTCCTATTGTTAAGACTCGTGTTTCTCAGAAACTAGTGGAGGTATCAAGTTGAAATTTATGTCAAATACTAAGGTCTACGATCCCTTGGCAGTGTAAATAATTTAACTCCTAAGCCAATTCAATCAAAAGATACAATATTACGTATCACTTATTTTCATACTCGCGTGCCTTGATATCTTCCCCAATGCCAATGGCATCTTCCAGCAGGATAGCTGTCCACATTACAAGATGAGATTAGGGCTACGTTGGTTTCGGGAGTGTGAAAGTGAATTCTTGTTGATGCCTTTCCTGCCAAATTAACTTTATCCAAACACACAAGGGACGCTATAAGGCACTAATTTTATGCCCCTAAACTGATGGCCTGTAATTTATGGGAACTGTGTGACTTGTTCATAGGCATTTGGTGCCACATACCTGTGGAAACGTATCAAGGGCTGTAGAATCCAAGCAGTGAAGATAGCTGCTGTAATTAAATTCCAGTGGTGGACCAGCTATTAAGCAGGTGGTTACAGTTTTTTGGCTTATCCATCTTTAGTTATATTAGTAACACTGTGAACGATGATGTGCTCTCTCTCTCTCTCACACACACACACACACACACACACACACACACACACACACACACACACACACACGGTACACACGGTAGTTATTGAAATAACTTAATTAAAGTATTTTGTTGAGAAATGGAATATGTATGTTTGGCAGTAATGGGTTTGTACTCTTGCATGTCATTTCCACTTCCTTTGAATGTAGGGGAGGAGGAGATAAAATTTCTGCTTTGGTCTTTGGATTCATACTGGCTATTTCATACACTTCTCTCCATTTTGTTTGTATTTTTAATTATGGTAATTACTAAGTAAATCATAAGTTTGATGGGGGAAGAGGATACGCCTTGTTTGTTCTATGAAGTTTAGTGTACATAACACATGATATTGTTTCAGGCCCAAATTGAGTGACACATCACCACCTGCAGAAAATCCCAAGACATCCAATGGGCCTGTTTGAAACTCAGTTTCTGACGCTGAACATCAGTCATATCAGTGGAATTGGCCTATTGTGTATTCTTGGTGATTAGGCATCCTGTCTGAAAACTGAGTTCTGGAAAAACTGTTTACATTGTGAATTGGGCAGGTACTATTGGTTATGGGATTGTATTCCATTGCTGAAACATGGTTTCTATAGGAGGAACAAGAGGACTGAACCTAACTGTAAAATAGTGTTCCTTAAAAGGTGCTCAATAACTTGTATTAATTGTATTATACTCCTGTGAGGTTTTGACTGGGGGAAGTTTAAGCTCCTTTTTTATGTTGCAAATTTACTGAAAAATGTGTAGGAAGTGGAATTTTTAGAAAGCAGCAAAAGGTGCCTATGCTTACAAAAATAAGTGTTCAAAGTGATGAAAGTGATCTTTAAACATGAAATTCTGTTTAAAAATTGTTGAAAATTGTTATTTAGCGTGGAATGTAATATGTAATCTAAAATCTCAAAACAGTACTGACTTGAAAAAACAATCTGTGCTGAAAGAATATTCTGTGAAGGGTGCGTATAATGATCTATGTGTATATGTTAGTGTCTATACATGATTGTGGGTGTGTGTGTTTAGTGTGCCCTTGTATATTTGTGGACATGAAATGGCACACTTGCATGTAAAGATTGTGTACTACATCCTCAGGAATTTATCATCGTTGAAAAGACTCCTGTAAATAGATTGAGTTGTTAGATTAAAATATCAGAGCATGTATTTATTTTAATTTTTTAGAATATGTGGATGTACATGTAATTGGAGTGTAAACCTGTTCCTTACAATTTCTGTGATTTATGCAGGTGCCTCTTTGTAAGGGAAAGATTATTGTAAGAAATGATATTGTCTATGCTTCCCATTGAGAGACAGAGTGAACTACTACTAATTGTTTTGTGATTAGTTTTGTAATATATGTTCATATGAGCCATCTTAACATGAATGTTACCTTTACGGGAGTACTGCAATCCAAAATTGTCTTCAGATGGTGGCATTGCTTCAGGAATGCATTTGCAGTTTATGATACTCTAATCTTATTTATTTTTGCACATTTTTGAAGTTCTTCCATCATCTCATTTTATCAAATTGTAAAATATAGCAGTATTACTTTAGCAGGAAAGGTACAGCATATAGCAGTTTTAAAGTCACCTTTATATGTATCTTTTAATAGACAAACTTAAGTACTGTCTAAATCATTCTTATTGGCAAAGAGCTGTGCAATCTATTCAGTATTGTATGTGTCTGTGGAAGTGTTCATATGTTCCCATTACTTTGTTTCCTTAAAATGGTCAGTATGGATCATTAGTTGCTTCTGTTACATATCATAAAATTATTTCCTTCTTTTGTTTTTAATGACTTAGATTGTAGGTGCAATAAGTTTTGGACAATAGAGCTGTTTATTTTCAAAGGACAGTTTGTTGAATTTGCAATATAAAAACACCACTCCATGGAACAATATATTCAGAGCAATGGAATACAGGCCCAGCCCTCACCAGTCTGTAAATGATGGAGTCACATGTAGAGATAAATGCAAACAGTAGCTTCAGGTAAAAAAAAAAGAAGGAAGAAAGAACTCCTGTGCATATTTGTTACCAAATGAATGGTTATTATATTGGCATATCGATAATTGTTGCAGTTGAAAAGCAATACTAGTATAAATACTGTATCACTTCATTATTAATACTTCCACAGTGAAAAAAATAATTTCATAATCAGTTAGATCCATTATTTCCTATTGTTATCTTCACTTTTAAAATACAAAGCGATTTTTATAAACATTTTGTGATACCTGTGGTCTTCTTCATGTTGCTTTATTTTGAGACCTTTACATTGATTTCAGTTTTTAACAGTTTCTTAATATGGCTGTGGTGCAGCTGTATCCTTGTTTTGATCAATTTTATTTTTATGTGATGTAGTTGTTAGAAGATAAATATTTAGAGACCACACAGATTCCATGTCTGAATTACAGACTTTTAGAGAAACTTGAGACTTTTGTGAACATACAGACATATAAGTAATTTTGTTATTTTAATATTGAAGTTTCCAAAGGTTACCACCATTTCTGCCTGTGAATTCATAACCTGTGATATATTAATTTTTTAAAAAGATGCAGTTAAGCTCAAAATATTAATCTTGATGATATTTCAGAAGTGCCAGGGTGCAATTTTGGAATATTCCATGTTGTAAACATTCTTTAGCAGAACTGCCTTATATAAAATGTTAAACACACAAACAGTACAAGTGTTATTTTACATAGTATAACAAGTGGTGTATATGTTGAAATGGAAAATATTGCAACTAGAAATGTGAAAAACAGTTCTTGTTAATGTAAGGTCCAAATTTTATAACCTTATATAATTGAAAATGCTTAATGTTCAAAAGAAAATACAAAACTTTTATTATATATTGTTTCTGTTATTGTGCCAATATCAGATTCATGTTTCTAACATTTGTTACAAATGACGTTACATGTGGCCTCTACAGTTTACAGTATTTGGGGATCCTTATGCATGTAAGCTGGAAAATGTTGAACTGACACAGAATGTATTAAAAAATCCATTGTGATACCTACAGTATAGGTTTCTGTAGAAGTAGTGACAATTCTTCGAAAGAGCATAACATAATGAAAAGTTTCTGTATTCTGACACTGGATTTGAATGCTTTCGCACATATTTACTTACTGATACCATAGAAGTGGGTTGGAAAGCACCAGGTTTCATAAACATGAAATGATAGTGTGTAGTAAGTTAGTAGCACAAATTACTGTATCATATGTAGTGACTTCGAAAATCTGTCTCACAATCACCCTCAAATCTAGAGGGGGATTAAAAATTATGAGTTTTGGTGTACTGTCATGCTGCCCCATGTTGCTGTTACTGATCAGAATGGTTAATCATATACATTGTCGAGTATTATTACCTGTCTTTAGAGATATGAAGCAACAGCCATTGAAGCGGCTGCTGCAGAGGCATTTCAGAAATGCTAGAATTATCAACCGCAGTTTCCCTACTGCCTGGTCATCCATATCAACTAATCTTCATCCGTGTGGCTTCTGGTTGTGGGGTTATCTGAAAGATGTTGTGTTCAGCGCTCAAGTTAAAAATGTAGCTGAATTGAAGGCACGCATTGCACAGTGTATTCTGAACATGATGCCTGACACACTCCAGTCTGTTGTGGAAAGTGCTGTTTCTCAATTTCAAATTGCGGCAGAAAATAGAGGCCAATATATTGAACATCTCTTGCTCCAGTCTCATGACAATTAGAAACAGTGTCTTTTTATGCTGTTTCTGCTCCCAGGACAATTAAAAACCAATGTAATTTCTTCTTTTTATGCAGTTTTTGGCCTCAGGAAAATTAAAAACCGATTTTTCCCATACAATGTCGTAAGACCTTGGTGTGGTGGATGGGCTGTTGACAGCATGAACTTATGCAGTCATGCACATTGAAGAGTACAGATGGTGTAATGTTCAACTCAAACTATAGCCATCGTATTGCTATCCATGTAATTTGTAGCTGATCTTATTATGTTAAGATTTTTACAGTGCTTTCTATTGCTAAGCTTTTTACCATGATGTTTCATCCTGTGTCAATAATGTGCCGTTCAAATTTGACATCATTCTGAGCAGTGGTTCTCTTTCTACAGAGTTTTGAAACTGAAACTTTAATTATGGACACCATATATGTTGATGGTAGCTGACTTGAAGAAGGTGCTCCTTTACAAGAGGCAATTTAATTAACCTTCAATAGATAGTTTTTTTTAAACAAATTGGTTTGGGCACAGTTAAATCTGACTGATGACAACAGAGTAAGCAAGTGCAGAGGATAAATGGATGGGATTTTGGTAGGGGAGGGGATGTATTATGGATAGCAAGACAGAATATTTTATTTAGGACTGCACTAAGTCTCCAAACATGCAGAGAAATATGAAAACAAGAAAACATACATAGATAAAACATACAATTTGTTGATGAATTGCTTCACAGTAGCATGGCAGTATAGTGACTGGAATGCTGTAATGGGAGAAATGTTCAACTACATTTGTTTCTTCATTTCACATTTAAATTATATATTATGAAACAGATACTCATGCTTCTGCTACATAATTGATTAAAAATGGATTGAAAAACATTATAACATGGTGCATTAAGTGCGAAAAGAGGTATGAGCTCTAACAAAGCCCATGCTGTTCTGTAGGAAATGATGAGAAATTTTGAAATCACACTTTCAGATACTAAACAAATGATTTTAATGACCATTCCACAAGCTGTACTTACGAATTCTTTCAGGTAAGGAAAATATGTACAGAAAAATAATTTTGTCACACTTTTCTACATAATATGAATCTGTAATCAAATGGTAGTCATTAACATATTTTGTTATGAAATATTTGTGCAAAGCTTCATCAGGGCAGCTCACCAATAATTTGTCAGTATAATAATACTAGAGAGTAGTTTACCTGAAATAAAGTATACCAAAAAGAAATACAGGCAGTAATGAGTATTATAATTGCTTGACAGTTGAGATATGAAAGTCTGTTTGAAGGGTGATGCATGGAGAAGATTGTGTTGTTTGTGTTAGAATTGTGAAGAATGATGATAAAGAAATAATGATTTCAGTAACATTCCGATCATAATTTGTTTATCCCAAAATCAAGATAGGGAAGTGCAGGTGGAAGGCATAGTATGAGAGAGAAGTCATTGAGGAAAGAAAAATTTGGAGCGACCTGAATGGATGGTGTAGGACTGTGTTACAGGTTCTTCATGTTCCTCTGAGCAACAGTAAAAGGTGTGTTAGTGAATATGTATGTGGGGAAACACTGGCCAATGAGTGGTATTGCATCTACATTGTATATAATCTGTGTTTGAAGTGAGAAGCTTAAATACTAATTCATAAACAGTAAAATTTATTTTATGGAGAAAAAGTTATCAAGAAAAAAATAAATGTTTTTTTCTTTTATACTTTGACTCGTTAGTTCATCAGATGTGTACTGCGTATCTCTCCATTCTTAATGGCACACTTAGATTTGAATACAGTCATTTACAGCAGGGGAAGCAGAATTGCAAAAATAGGTTGATAATTAGAAAACTAATGAATGATTTCCACATACCACCGAGTGAATTGCGGTTCTCAACAAGTCACTTCTGAAAAGTTGCCAGGCCTTCTTTTTCGTACAATGCCAATCGTGTTCTAGTCTGTGTCCCAGTCTAATTACTCGCCTCCCCATCTATCAATTATTTCTTCCCAGCAATAAAGCTTCTGAACCATTTCTTGTAGCAATTTGGGAAACTTAACACATTTAGTATGGCTTTATCATATTTTCACACAGATTCTCCAACTTCATTCCCATCTGAACTGCCCAAACTTCTTTCACTCAAAGGTACTAACTTCATTTTTTTGAGAGAGACAAGGGGTTCACTTATTTAAGTACTTAATCATTAGCACTATGTGGAGTGTAACGTTTGTGTGGCTAACTTTCTGACCCAGCCACTTAAACTTGGTGTACAGCAAGTCCTTAAATTTGTAGGAAAAACATACCTTATTTAATAGCTACATCAAAGTAACAATATTGGCCATCAAATAATTTCATGTCACAAAGTGCACGTAGGATGCATTACTTCTGTGAATGAGCCATATCTGCAACTACTAATTTAATGCAAAATGAGGAAGACTGAGAATTCAGAACTAAATTTTCACATGCAGCAGTGTGTGCACTGATAAGAAGCCTCCTGGCAAATTAAAACTGCTTGCTGGACCAAGACTGTACCCAAGCACAATCACGACCTGTTGACAGCTTCAGTTCCACCAGTACCTCGTCTCCTACCTTCCAAACTTCACAGAGGCTCTCCTGTGAAACTTGCAGAACTAGCACTCGTGGAAGAAAGGATATTGTGCAGAAATGGCTTAACTACATGCCCCAGCCTGTGACTAAGCTATGTATTCAAAATATCCTCCTTCCAGGAGTGCTACTTCTGCAAGGAGAGCTTCTATGAAATTTGGAAGGCAGGAGAGCTTCTGTGAAATTTGGAAGGTAGGAGACGAGGTACTGGTGGAATTGAAGCTGTGAGGATGGGTCGTGAGTCATGGTTGGATAGCTCAGTCGGTAGAGCACTTGCCTTTGAAAGGCAAAGCTCCCGAGTTCAAGTCTCGGTCTGCTTCACCGTTTTAATCTGCCAGGAAGTTTCAAGACTGAGATTGATGGGCAAGACTCAGTATCAGGAGTGGGCAAAAAATAACTATAAATAAAATAACCACCTCACCAGACTCATCTCCTGATGTAAACTAAAAATTGAGATATTACCTCAATTCGTTTGTACATAAGCTCCTTAGTCATACAGTACTCATCGGTGGACATTTTAATCATCCAATAGTTAATTGGGAACATTGGTGAGCATAAGACATCCGGTGAAAAATTACTAAATGCCTTTCTTGAAACTACCTGAACAGATAGTTAGGAACCCCACTCATGATGGAAATATATTGAATTTAATGACAACAAATAGATCTGACCTCTATGAGGATGTCTACATAAAAACTGGTATCAGTGACCATAGCACCGCTTGGCAACAATGATTACCAAAGTGTAAAGGGCAACTAAATAAGTAGAAAGATATATATGTTCAGTTATTTAGACAAAAAAAAAAAAAGTTGACCCATGTCTCAATAAGGAATTTGAAAACATCAGTGCAGGGCAGGAACATGTAGAGGAACTATGGCTGAAGTTTAAAAGAATAGTTGACCAAGCATTGGATAGAGGTGTACCCAGTAGAACTGTTCATAATAGGAGGGAACCTCCACGATATATAGTCACTGTAAAGAAACTTACAAATAAATGAAGATTACGGCATAATAGGTGCAAAATCAAAGCGTAGGGCAATAGAGAGAGAGAGAGAGAGAGAGAGAAACGCTGAATGAAATGTGTTTGGCTGTCAAAGACGGAATTGCGTGACGCCTTCAATAATTACTGTAGGAAAATATTGTTGAATGATGTTTCACAGAACCCAAAGAAATTATGTTTGCATGTCAAGGCTGTTAGGGTACAAAAGTTAGCGTCCAGTCCCTCGTGAATGAGACAGGAACTGAAATTGACGGTAGTATAGCAAAAGCTCAAATGCTTACCTCCATTTTGATATGTTCTTTTACAGAGGAAAAGCCAGGAGAATTCCCCAAACTTAATCCTTGTAGCACTGGAATGGTGAATGAAATAAGTATTAGTGTCAGTAGTCTTGTGAAATAGCTGAAGTCGTTAAAATTGAACAAAGCTCCAGGACCCAATTCTATACTAAATTTGTGGCTAAATTAGCCCTCTTCTAACTATGATCTACCGCTGATCCCTCGGACAAGAAACAGTTCAAAGTTCTTGGGCACAGGTCATCCAGTCTATATGCAGGGTAGTAGAATTGATCCACAAAACTACTGACCAATATCCTTGACATCAGTTTATTGTAGAATTTCAGAAAACATTCTGAGCTAACGAAGTTTCTTGAACAGAATGACCTCAACATGGATTCCAAAATCCAGTCACGTGAAACCCAACTCGCACTTGTCTCTTGTAACATACTGAAAGCTTTGGATCAAGGCAATCAGACAGATGCTGTATTTCTTGATTTCCAAAAAGCATTTGACTCAGTACCACATCTACATTTATTGTCATAATTTCAATCATATGGGATGCTATTGTCTTAAGTCCAAAGACTGGTTTCATGCAGCTCTCCATGCTACTCTATTCTGTGCAAGCCCTTCACCTCCGAGTAACTGCTGCAGCCTACATCCTTCTGAATCTGCTTAGTGTATTCATCTCTTGGTCTCCCTCTACTATTTTTACCCTCCACGCTTCCCTCCATTGCTAAATTGGTGATCCCTTGGTGCCTCAGAATGTGTCGTACCAACCAATCCCTTCTTCTAGTCAAGTTGTGCTACAAATTCCTCTTCTCCCCAGTTCTGTTCAGCACCACCTCATTAGTTACGTGAGCCACCCATCTAATTTTCAGCTTTCTTCTGTAGCACCAAAAAAGCCTCTGTTCTCTTCTAGTCTAAACTGTTTATTTCTATGTTTCACTTCCATACATGTTTACACTCCTTACAAATACTTTCAGAAAAATACTTCCTGACATGTAAAACTGTACTCGATGTTAACAAATTTCTCTTCTTCAGAAACTCTTTCCTTGCCATCGCCAGTCTACATTTTATATCCTCTCTACTTGGACCATCATCAGTTATTTTGCAGCCCAAATATCAAAACCCCTCTACCCCTTTAAGTATGTCATTTCCTAATCTAATTCCCTTAGCATCATGTGATTTACTTTGAGTACATTCCATTATGTTCATTTTGCTTTGATTGAAGTTCACCTTATATCCTCCTTTCAAGACGCTGTCCATTCTGTTCAACTGCTCTTCCAAGTCCTTTGATGTTTCTGACAGAATTACAGTGTCATCGGCAAACCTCAAAGTTTTTATTTCTTCTCCTTGTATTTTAATTGCTACTCCAATTTATTTTATTTTATTTATTTATTTTTGTTTCCTTTACTGTTTGCCAGATTGAACAACATTGGGGACAGGCTACAGACCTGTCTACGAGGGTTCCCATATTTTTTACAAATAGAAAACATTGTTTATTGTTATTAATTTATACATCATTGAAAAGCTTACACTTTTGTCTATTTTTCAACATAGTCTTCATTTTTTTGACACACTTTTGAAGATGGTGTTCCAGCTTTTGTATTCCTAAGTCGAAGAAGTATCTGCCATCCCGTTGAAGTGTGTGACCTCTGCTCGGACTTGATCGTCACTCTTGAAGCATTTACCACCTAAGTGTTCCTTTAGCTTGGGGAAGAGGTGATAATCACTGGGGGCTAAGTCCAGGCTGTACAGGGGATGGGACATAACAGTACACCCAAATTTCTTCAGAAGCTCCTGTCTTTGATGAGCGATGTGGGGTCGAGCGTTGTGGTGAAGAAGCACTTCTCCCTCCTTCAGTCGTCCTCTCTGGCGATTCTGGATTGCTTGCTGGAGTTTGGTCAGTCTTTCACATTATCTGTCTCTTGTCATCCGAGGTTGCACAAAATCAATGAGTACCACCTCCTTCCGATCACAAAACATAGTCATCATAATCTATCCTGCTAACTGCGTTTGAATTTCTTTGGTGGTGGTGAACCGGAGTGACGCCACTGACGGGATTGTTGTTTTGTTTTGGGGGCGTAATGAAACACCCACGTTTCATCTCCCATGACGATGGAGTCGAACAACTTCTCCTTATTGCCTACCCCCTCACATTGTTGAAGAAATTTGCAAGCACATTCAAGGCGTTGCTCCTTGTGTCCATCATTCAGCATCTGGGGAACCCAGCAAGCACACACCTTGCGATAACCCAACATTTCTGTTAAAGTTCTTTCAATTGTGCCATGGGAAGCTTCAGGAATGCATTCACCAAGTTCACAGACAGTGACCCTCCAGTCTTTGAGCAGCTCAATGTTGATCTTCTGGACAATTGTATGCGAAACTGACGGTCTTCCACTCCATTCTTCATTGTAAACTTCATACAACCCTAAGCAAAAGTCCTGTTCCATTTGCGGTCCTGCTGAACAAACATGTACTCTTCACCATAAACCTCAGACAGCTGCCGATGAACCTCCATGGGCGGTGACTTCCTTGCGTGGAGAAACCGGTTTACTGTTTGAACCTCGCACTTGACAGGAGCGGCGATCCACACTTCCATCTCTGACAGCTGTGAAGCCGACACTGAGCGACGTAGCGAATTGCGGACGGGTGGGCTCAAGAACGGGGGAACCAGTGCACATGGCACTGTTGTCGGATTTAGCCAAGCACCTTCCTTCGATCACTGGGAACCTTACTTTTGGTACAACCCTCGTAACACCCTTCTCAACTACTGCTTCCCTTTCAAGCCCCTTGACACTCTTAACCGCCATCTGGTTTCTGTACAAATTGTAAACAGCCTTTTGCTCCCTGTCTCTTACCCCTGCCACCTTCAGAATTTGAAAGAAAGTATTCCAGTCAACATAGTCAAGAGCTTTCTCTAAGTCTACAAATGCTATGGACATAGGTTTGCCCTTCCTTAACCTATCTTCTAAGATAAATCATAGGGTCAGTATTGCCTTTCGTGTTTCTACATTTGTACAGAATTCAAACTGGTTGTCGCCAAGCTCAGCTTCTATCTGTTTCTCCATTTGTCTGTAAGAATTCGCGTTAGTATTTTGCAGCCATAACTTATTAAACTGATAGTTCAGTAATTTTCACACCTGTCAACACCTGATTTCTTTGGAATTAGAATTATTATATTCTTCTTTAAGTCTGAGGGTATTTCACCTGTCTCATAAATCTTGCTCACCATATGGAAGAGTTTTGTCATGACTGGCTCTTCCAAGGCTCTCAGTGGTTCTGACAGAACATTGCCTACTCTCAGGGCCTTGTTTCGACTTAGATCTTCCAGTGCTCTGTCAAATTCTTCACACAGTATCATATCTCCCATTTCATCTTCTTCTATATCCTCTTCAATTTCCATAATTTTTCCCTCAAGTACATCGACCTTGTGTAGACCATCTATATACTTCTTCCACCTTCCTGCTTTCACTTCTTTGTTTAGGACTGGTTTTCTATCTGGGCTCTAGATATTCATGCAGGTACTTTCCCTTCTACATGGGTCTCTTTAATTTTCCTGTAGGTGGCATCTATCTTACCCTAGTGATACACACTTCTACACCCTTACATTTCTCCTCTAGCCATTCCTGCTTAGCCGTTTTGCACTTCATGTAGAACTCGTTTTTGAGAGGTTTATATTCCTTTTCACCCGCTTCAATTACTTCATTTTTATATTTTCTCCTTTCTTCAACTACATTCAATATCTCTCGTGTTAGTCAAGGATTTCTACTAGCCCTCATCTTTTGGCCTACTTGATGCTCTGCTGCCTTAACTATTTCCACTCCAAAAGCTACCCATTCCTCTTCTACTGTATTCCTTTCCTTTGTTTTTGACAGTTGTTCCCTGTTTCTCTCTCTTAAACTCTCTACAGCCTCTGGTTCTTTGCAGTTTCTTCAGTTTTAATGTACAGTTCATAACCAATAAATTGTGGTCAGAGTCCACATCTGCCCCTGGAAATGTCTTACAATTTAAAATCCGTTCCCAAAATCTGTGTCTTACCATTATGTAATCTATCTGAAACCTTCTGCTGTCTTCAGGCCTCTTCCATGTGTACAATCTTCTTTTATGATTCTTAAACCAAGTGTTAGATATGATTAAATTATGCTTTGTGCAAAATTCTACCAGGCAGCTTCATCTTTCATCCCTTACCCCCAGTCCAGATTCATGCACCACTTTTCCTTCTCTCCCTTTTAAACTGAATTGCAGTCCCCAATGAATATTAAGTTTTTGTCTTTGTTAATTATCTGAATAATTTCATATGGGATCTCAAGTGAAATTTTTGACTGGATTTAGGACTTTTTGGCAAGGAGAACACAGCATGTTATCTTGGATGGAGAGACATCATCGAGTGTAGAAGTAACTTCGGATGTACAGCAGGGAAGTGAGCTGGAAGCCTTGCGGCTCATGTTGTATGTTAATGACCTTGCAGACAATAGTAACGTCAGAATTTTTGCAGATGCTGCAGTTATCTACACTACTGGTCATTAAAATTGCTACACCATGAAGGTGACATGCTACAGGTGCGAAATGTAATCGACAGGAAGAAGGTGCTGTGATATGCAAATGATTAGCTTTTCAGAGCATTCACACAAGGTTGGCGCCGGTGGCGACACCTACAACGTGCGGACATGAGGAAAGTTTTCAACCGATTTCTCATACACAAACAGCAGTTGACCAGTGTTGCCTGGTGAAACGTTGTTGTAATGCCTCGTGTAAGGAGGAGAAATGCGTACCATCATGTTTCCGACTTTGATAAAGGTCAGATTGTAGCCTATCACGATTGCGATTTATCGTATCGTGACATTGCTGCTCGAGATCCAATGACTGTTAGCAGAATATGGAATCGGTGGGTTCAGGAGGTTAATACGGAACGCTGTGCTGGATCCTAATGGCCTCGTATCACTAGCAGTAGAGATGACAGGCATCTTATCTGCATGTCTGTAACGGATCGTGCCACCACGTCTCGATCCCTGAGTCAACAGATGAGGACGTTTGCAAGACAACAACCATCTGCACGAACAATTCGACGGCATTTGCAACAGCATGGACCATCAACTCAGAGACCATGGCTGCAGTTACCCTTGATGCTGCATCACACACAGAAGCACCTGCAATGGTGTACTCAACAATGAACCTGGGTGCACGAATGGCAAAACGTCATTTTTTTTTTGATGAGTCCAGGTTCTGTTTACAGCATCATGATGGTTGCATCCGTGTTTGGCGACATCGCGGTGAACGCACCTTGGAAGTGAATATTCATCATCGCCATACTGGTGTATCACCTGGCGTGATGGTATGGAGT
Source organism: Schistocerca cancellata (assembly GCF_023864275.1). Taxonomy (NCBI): domain Eukaryota; kingdom Metazoa; phylum Arthropoda; class Insecta; order Orthoptera; family Acrididae; genus Schistocerca; species Schistocerca cancellata. The sequence goes on along the minus strand of NC_064626.1, from coordinate 1,104,075,144 downwards.
GCCATTGGTTGCACGTCTTGGTCAGCTCTTGTTCGCATTGACGGCACTTTGAACAGTGGACGTTACATTTCAGATGTGTTACGACCCGTGGCTCTACCCTTTATTTGATCCCTGCAAAACGCTACATTTCAGTAGAATAATGCACGACCGCATGTTGCAGGTCCTGTATGGGCCTTTCTGGATACAGAAAATGTTCAACTGCTGCACTGGCCAGCGCATTCTCCAGATCTCTCACCAATTGAAAACGTCTGGTCAATGGTGGCCGAGCAACTGGCTCGTCACAATGCGCCAGTCACTACTCGAACTGTATATCATGTTGAAGCTGCATGGGCAGCTGTGCCTGTACACGCCATCCAAGCACTGTTTGACTCCGTGCCCAGGCGTATCAAGGCCGTTATGACGGCCAGAGGTGGTTGTTCTGGGTACTGATTTCTCAGGATCTATGCATCCAAATTGCGTGAAAATGTAATCACATGTCAGTTCTAGTATAATATATTTGTCCAATGAATACCCATTTATCATCTGCATTTCTTCTTGGTGTAGCAATTTTAATGGCCAGTAGTGTACAATGAAGTACTGTCTGGAAGAAGCTGCATAAATGTTCAGTCAGTCTTTATAAGATATCAAAGTGGTGCAAAGATGGGCAATTTGCTTTAAATGTTCAGAAATGTAAAATTTCGCACTTCGCAAAATGGGGAAAAAAAAGAAAACAACAACATAGTATCCTATGACTATAAGAATGGGCCAACTCATACAAATGTGAGTGCAACACTTTGTAGGGATATGAAATAGAATGATCACATACGCTCAGTCGTGGGTAAAGCAGGTGGTACGCTTTGATTTATTGTTAGAATACTGTAAAGGAGATTACTTACAAATCACTCATGCTACTAGTTCAAGAATATTGGTGAAGTGTATGGAACTCGTACCAAATACACTCCTGGAAATGGAAAAAAGAACACATTGACACCGGTGTGTCATACCCACCATACTTGCTCCGGACACTGCGAGAGGGCTGTACAAGCAATGATCACACGCACGGCACAGCGGACACACCAGGAACCGCGGTGTTGGCCGTCGAATGGCGCTAGCTGCGCAGCATTTGTGCACCGCCGCCGTCAGTGTCAGCCAGTTTGCCGTGGCATACGGAGCTCCATCGCAGTCTTTAACACTGGTAGCATGCCGCGACAGCGTGGACGTGAACCGTATGTGCAGTTGACGGACTTTGAGCGAGGGCGTATAGTGGGCATGCGGGAGGCCGGGTGGACGTACCGCCGAATTGCTCAACACGTGGGGCGTGAGGTCTCCACAGTACATCGATGTTGTCGCCAGTGATCGGCGGAAGGTGCACGTGCCCGTCGACCTGGGACCGGACCGCAGCGACGCACGGATGCACGCCAAGACCGTAGGATCCTACGCAGTGCCGTAGGGGACCGCACCGCCACTTCCCAGCAAATTACGGACACTGTTGCTCCTGGGGTATCGGCGAGGACCATTCGCAACCGTCTCCATGAAGCTGGGCTACGGTCCCGCACACCATTAGGCCGTCTTCCGCTCACGCCCCAACATCGTGCAGCCAGCCTCCAGTGGTGTCGCGACAGGCGTGAATGGAGGGACAAATGGAGTCGTGTCGTCTTCAGCGATGAGAGTCGCTTCTGCCTTGGTGCCAATGATGGTCGTATGCGTGTTTGGCGCCGTGCAGGTGAGCGCCACAATCAGGACTGCATACGACCGAGGACACAGGGCCAACACCCGGCATCATGGTGTGGGGAGCGATCTCCTACACTGGCCGTACACCACTGGTGATCGTCGAGGGGACACTGAATAGTGCACGGTACATCCAAACCGTCATCGAACCCATCGTTCTACCATTCCTAGACCGGCAAGGGAACTTGCTGTTCCAACAGGACAATGCACGTCCGCATGTATCCCGTGCCACCCAACGTGCTCTAGAAGGTGTAAGTCAACTACCCTGGCCAGCAAGATCTCCGGATCTGTCACCCATTGAGCATGTTTGGGACTGGATGAAGCGTCGTCTCACGCGGTCTGCACGTCCAGCACGAACGCTGGTCCAACTGAGGCGCCAGGTGGAAATGGCATGGCAAGCCATTCCACAGGACTACATCCAGCATCTCTACGATCGTCTCCATGGGAGAATAGCAGCCTGCATTGCTGCGAAAGGTGGATATACACTGTACTAGTGCCGACATTGTGCATGCTCTGTTGCCTGTGTCTATGTGCCTGTGGTTCTGTCAGTGTGATCATGTGATGTATCTGACCCCAGGAATGTGTCAATAAAGTTTCCCCTTCCTGGGACAATGAATTCACGGTGTTCTTATTTCAATTTCCAGGAGTGTAGATCTATTGAATGTATACAGAGAAGGGCAGAACAAATCATCACGGGTTTGTTTAACCCGTGGGAGAGAGTTGCAGAGATACTGAAGGAACTGAACTGGAAGACTCTTGAAGATAGATATAAACTATCCTGAGAAAGTCTATTAACAAAGTTAATGATGATGACAGGAATGTACTACAACCCCCAACATTCATTCACATAGGGATCATGAGGATAAGATTAGAATAATTATACTACACACACGAGGGCATTCAGTCAATCATTCTTCCCACACTCCATAGGCGAATGGAATGGGAAGAAACCATAGTAACTGGTACAATGGGATGTACTCTGCGCCGTGCACCTCATTTTGGTTTGCAGAGTATGGATGTAGATGTTACTATGGAACTGTATGTTTTTGGTGTCTGTCTGTGACAGTTTATTGATGTGTTTTAAACCTTTGTAACAGGCTGTGTCCGTGACATTATCAGACAGAGTACAGGAACATAACCATAGTAAACAGCTTGTCCATTGTTACCTAGGAGAAACTTGTCCCAGTGTAAGTATACAGTAATAGGTTGAGAAACAGTTGCATACTAGTACACAGGTACAAATAATTCCTAAGTAATGTCAGTAGCCCTGTTGTTTTGTGTTGAATATCCCAAAAACTGTTTGTGCATTAAAAGTGACAACAATTTCCTGAACTACAAGGGGTGTTTGAAAAGTCCATGCAAAAATAAAAACTACTGACGTGTTTGGGGTAAACCGTTTTCATTTTTTCACATAGGCTCCTTTTAGACTTATACAGTTCGTCCAACACTGTTCTAATTCGTTGATCCCTTCCGAATAATAGGAATTGTCCAAGTCTGCAAAACAGTTCTTAGTTGCTGCAATCACCACCTCTTTTGAATAAAATCTTTTTACCGCCAGCCATTTCTTCAAATTGGGGAACAAATAGTAGTCCGAGGGAGACAAGTCTGGAGAATAGGGGGGATGTGAAACGAGTTGGAATCCTATTTCCATTAATTTTGGGCCCACGACTTCTGAGGCGTGTGCTGGTGCATTCCCGTGATGGAAAACGACTTTTTTGTGGTCCAATCGCCGGCGCTTTTCTTGCAGCTCGGTCCAATAACAATGATTCAAACGGCCCAGTAACGATGAATAATATGCACCTGTAATAGTTGTACCCTTTTCTAGATAGTCGATGAGGATTATCCCTTGCGAATCCCAAAAGACAGACGCCATAACCTTTCTGGCCGAAGTATTGGTCTTCGTCTTTTTTGGTGCAGATTCTCCCTTGGTAACCCATTGTTTAGATTGCTGTTTGGTCTCAGGAGTATAGTAACGTATCCATGTTTCATTCACAGTGACGAAACCACGTGGATTCTTCCTGAACAGCTGCAAACAATCCTTGCAACTCTTCACACGATTCCGTTTTTGGTCAAGCGTGAGCAATCGTGGAACCCATCTTATGGATAGCTTTCTCATGTCCAAATGCTTATGCAAAATATTATGTACCCATTCATTCAAGATGCCCACAGCACTAACAATCTCACGCACCTTAACTCTTCCGTCATCGATCACCATATCATGCATTTTATCAATGATTTCTGGAGTCGTAACCTCCACAGGGTGCCCAGAACGTTCAGCATCACTTGTGCCCATATGGCCTCTCTGAAAATTTTGAAACCACGTATAAACTGTTCTAATCGAAGGTACAGAGTCACTGTAAAGTTTATCAAGCTTCTCTTTAGTCTGCTGAGGCGTTTTGCCTTTCATAAAGTAATGTTTAATCACCACACAAAATTATTTTTCGTCCATTTTTTGACAATCACTCGACTTCCTTGATTCACACGAATGCCAAACACAAATAAATAGACCAATATGGCTGAAACTTGGTGTGCGTTCTTTCCAAAGATGCTACTAACTAAACATGGCCTTGATAAGTGCAGGTGGTGCCATCTCTCGGACTTTGCACGGACTTTTCAAACGAGCTCGTATCTGGAAACCGTTTCACTCCCACCCTCGACCCTGAGAGTTACCGTCATCTACATTATTTTGTGTGTGTGTGTGTGTGTGTGTGTGTGTGTGTGTGTGTGTGTGTGTGTGTGTTTCAACAGCCAGGTAATTAAAACATCGTCAGTGAACCGTGTGTGTGTGTGTGTGTGTGTGTGTGTGTGTGTGTGTGTGTGTGTGTTTCAACAGCCAGGTAATTAAAACATCGTCAGTGAGGTTCACTTAGAGGTGCCTCACCTTAACCAAGCTAATACTCAGCAATAACCATTGATATGGTAATTGGTGGAAATGGGATAATGTCATTTGAAGACTTGTCTTCTTCACTGCTTATACATTGGTACTTCTTATGATCCGTGTTGTTTCTGTTCATTCCTCTTCACTTCTTAGATATTGGTACTTCTTATGATCCGTGCTGATTCCATGTTGTCCTGTACATAATTTTCTGTCATGCTATTCATTCCAAAGTGGGTTTTTCTCTCTTTGGAAATAATACTATTTGTCCCTTCCTTTCCTTTTCATTTACAGGCATCAAAAGAGAAAGCAGTATGTAAAAAAACCTTGTAGTCTGCATTGTATATCTGACTATTCTTACTGCACTGAAAGACTGAGCGAAACTGTCAAGGCAGTGGACTAAAAATCAGAAGGAGAAGGGTTCAAATTTTCATCTGGCTGTCCAGGACTGTTTTCCATAGTTGCACCAAATAAATCACTTAGAGAAAATTCTGGAATTTTTCCATTGGGAAGAACTTCATCATCCTTGTCCTGTTCAAGACTGGGTTGTGTGTCTAATAATTTTGTTGTGGGCAGACATTGTTTTATGTCCTTTTTTTCTTTCTTGCAGTAAACAGACGTTTTGTGCTGTTAAGGAGCTATTTGGTGTGGCAGATGCGAGCATGATCTTGTGTGTGTGTGTGTGTGTGTGTGTAGTATTGCAGACAATGGGCAAAAATGTATTGTTGACAGTAGTCTACATTGACAATCACATATTGTAGTGCCATAACGATGGGCTTGAATCCTACAGATCTATAACCAGTTCATTACTGGACAAAAAGACAGGGGCAACATACAGACCACACAGTGGTCACTGCCCCAAATGTATACTTATGCTCACGATGTCATAAAGAGTAGAAAAGGGTGCAGGAATACTGGCATTATAGCTTGGATGAAGCAGGTAGTTCGAACTGACAAGCCATGGTGTGCATTGATAAATGTTAGTGGAAGACATTTCAGGCTATATAACGTGGTGCATCTCTCTTGCCTCAAGGGCATGTTGAGGCAATGATGGCTGTATTCTTGTGTGGGAGGTCATTACACATGATTTAATGGGACCCCAGTCAGAGCTGCCTGCTGCAAATGATACAAGAACCCACTTTTAGTGAATGTAAGTTCGATCGTCTATGATACTCTGTAGTTTCAGGAAGACACTGCATCATTTATTTTATGTCCTTTTTTTCTTTCTTGCAGTAAACAGACGTTTTGTGCTGTTAAGGAGCTATGTGGTGTGGCAGATGTGAGCATGCATCATTACCAGGTCACCAGCATTGTGAAGCCTAATGCAGGGTTGGCTCAGGTGACTGTTAACATAGGGGGGTTATGTAGGGATTTTACTAAAGAGGATCAGGTAGTGATTGTGGGTGGAGCTGGTAATAGTATTGATAGGGATGGGGAGTATAACATAGATCGTGACCTGGAAAAGATAGCCACTCAGAGTGGCAACACGAATGTGCATTTCGTGGAACTGTTTCAGCGCCACGATCGGCCTCATCTTAATACAGCCGTCAGGCGTAATAACATGAGACTTGGGGGTGTGCTAATGACAGAAAGCATGGGTCACATTTCAGTGGTGTCGGTGGAGTCCATCAGCAAGACCGGTTTCACTAGACACGGCCTGCACCTCAACAGGTATGGGAAGGGGAGGTTGGCAAAGCTTATAGGTGACAGCATAGGTGGGGTTGGTGGTATCACTCATGGGAAAATTCCTGCAGTAGTGGGTGTTAGAGCTGCACCTTTTTTTAGATTGAAGACAGCTGATAGGTATTCCTGCTTAAGGGAAGTCTCTCTAACAAGGGAATCACTTTTGACAAAGCTTAGGTATCCGAGTAATGAGGGAATTAGTATATGTCATCAAAATATACAAGGTATTAGAGATAAAGTTAGTGAACTGCTTATAGATGTTGACTCTGAAATTATTGGTATATCTGAACACTTCTTAAATAAGGAGATAATTCAGAGGCTTCCTTTACCAGGATACAGGTTGGCTGGCTGCTTTTTGAGGAGCTCTTTGCGGTGTGGGGGAGTAGCCATGTATGTGAAAAATGGCATCGCATTTGAGTCAGTTGAGGTTTCAAAGTACTGCACTGAAAAGGTGTTTGAATGTTGTGCAGGTGTGGTTAAATTTAACGGAGCTAAACTTCTAACTGTTTTTATTTATAGATCCCCAGACTCCGATTTCACAACATTTTTGCTAAAGCTAGAGGAGGTTCTTGGTTCACTTTATAGGAAATACAAAAAGTTAGTTATATGTGGTGACTTCAATATTAATTGTATAAGTGATTGTGCAAGGAAGAGGATGCTGGTAGACCTCTTTAATTCACATAATCTTAAGCAAACCGTATTCTTTCCAACGAGAGTGCAAGGGAACAGTAGAACAACCATAGACAACATTTTTGTTCATTCCTCATTACTAGAAGGGCATTCTGTTAGCAAAAAGGTGAATGGCCTTTCAGATCATGATGCACAAATTTTAACTTTAAAAGATTTTTATGCTGCAACACATGTTAAATATAGTCATCAGCTGTTCAGGAAAGCTGATCCAGTTGCTGTAGAGACCTTTGTAAACCTTATAAAGGAACAAGAGTGGCAAGATGTTTATAGCGCTGATACAGTAGACGATAAATATAATGCTTTTCTCAAGACTTTTCTCATGCTCTTTGAAAGTTGCTTTCCGTTAGAATGTTTAAAACAGGGTACCAGCACAAACAGGCAGCCTGGGTGGCTGACTAGAGAGATAAGAATATCTTGTAGAACAAAGTGGCAATTATATCAAAACGTTAGAAACAGTCAGAATCTAAATGCAGCAGCCCATTACAAACAGTATTGTAAGGTGCTTAAAAATGTTATTAGGAAGGCAAAAAGTATGTGGTATGCAGATAGAATAGCTAAGTTTCAGGACAAAATTAAAACCATATTGTCAGTCGTAAAGGAAATTGCTGGTCTGCAGAGACAGGTCGAGGATATAGAATCAGTGCATAGTGGGAATGGCCGTGTTACTGATAAGTCGCATATATGTACAGTATTTAATAATCACTTTCTGAATATAGCAGGTGAACTAAATAGAAACCTAGTCCCAACAGGGAATCATATAGCGCTCTTAGAGAAAAGTGTTCCGAGACTGTTACCTGAAATGCTCCTCCATGATACTGACAAGAGGGAGATTGAGTTAATAATTAAATCACTAAAGACCAAGAACTCTCATGGACATGAGGGGGTATCTAGCAGAATACTGAAGTATTGTTCTATGTATGTTAGCCCAGTTCTCAGCCATATCTGTAACTTTTCCTTTAGGAGTGGTCAGTTTCCTGACTGATTAAAGTACTCGGTAGTGAAGCCACTTTATAAAAAGGGAGACATTGATAATGTTGACAATTTTAGACCTATTTCTATGCCATCGGTGTTTGCTAAAGTTATCGAGAAGGTTGTATACACAAGGTTACTGGAGCATTTAAATTCACATAATTTGCTGTCAGATGTTCAGTTTGGTTTTAGAAATGGTTTAACAACTGAAAATGCTATATTCTCTTTTCTCTGTGAGGTTTTGGACGGATTAAATAAAAGGTTGCGAACGCTAGGTGTTTTCTTTGATTTAACGAAGGCTTTTGACTGTGTTGACCACAAAATATTACTGCAGAAGTTGGACCATTATGGAGTAAGGGGAGTAGCTTACAATTGGTTCGCCTCTTACTTTAAGAACAGAAAGCAGAGGGTAATTCTCCGCAATATTGAGAGTGGTAGTGATGTTCAGTCCCAATGGGGCACTGTTAAGTGGGGCATTCCCCAAGGGTCGGTGCAGGGGCCACTGCTGTTTCTTATTTATATAAATGATATGCCTTCTAGTATTACAGGTGATTCAAAAATATTTCTGTTTGCTGATGACACCAGCTTGATAGTGAAGGATCTTGTGTGTAATATTGAAACAGTAACAAATAATGTAGTTCATGAAATAAGTTCGTGGCTTGTGGAAAATAATTTGATGCTAAATCACAGTAAGACTCAGTTTTTACAGTTTCTAACTCACAATTCAACAAGAACCGATATTTTGATCAGGCAGAATGGGCATATTATAAGCGAGATGGAACAGTTCAAATTCCTAGCCGTTTGGATAGATAGTAAGCTGTTGTAGGAAGCCCATGTCCAGGATCTTGTTCAGAAGCTAAATGCTGCTTTATTTACCATTAGAACAATATCTGAAATAAGTGACACTTCAACACAAAAAGTAGTCTACTTCGCATATTTTCATACGCTTATGTCGTACGGTATTATTTTTTGGAGTAATTCTTCTGATTCAAAAAGGGTATTTTTGGCTCAAAAACGGGCTGTTCGAGCTATATGTGGTGTAAGTTCGAGAACCTCTTGTCGACCCCTATTCAAAAATCTGGGAATTCTGACATTGCCCTCACAGTATATATTTTCTTTAATGTCGTTTGTTGTTAGCAATATTAGCCTATTCCCAAGAGTTAGCAGCTTTCACTCAGTTAATACTAGGCAGAAATCAAATCTGCATGTAGAATGCACATCCTTGACTCTTGTGCAGAAAGGAGTGCAGTATTCTGCTGCATCCATTTTCAATAAGCTACCACAAGAACTCAAAAATCTTAGCAGTAGCGCAAACTCTTTTAAGTCTAAACTGAAGAGTTTCCTCATGGCTCACTCCTTCTATCTGTCGAGGAGCTCCTGGAAGAGCTAAAAAATTAAGCAAATTCCAGTGTTACATTGTTGATTTTCTTCATTTAAACTTACGACTTGTCACCTGAATATGTTTTATTATATTTCATTTTATCTGTTTCTAATATCGTGTTATAATTTCATGTATTGACTCCTTCCGTGACCATGGAGACTTCTCCTTAATTTGGTCCCACGGAACAATAAATAAATCCTCTCACACTTGAATTGTGTCATAATGACAATACGTAGACATGAAAATCCTAATGGTGGACAGACTGTATGTAGTGTGGTGCACACTGTCAAGTAAATCCATTATGTTGCACAGTTCACAAGTATTTTGATAATTATTTACGTTGAAAAACAGGTCTTCTATCTGGTTATGACTAAATTACAAAAATTTATGACAGCTGTGTTAACCCACTAATAGCCACATATACGTTTTCCTAATTTTTCGTAATATTTTATTCTGTAACATGTGTCAGTGCATAACGATGGTATCGATTCTTATTTTGAAAATCACATTTTATTTAGGCCCTTGACCATTGTATTTCATATATTGTACGGTGGGCAATAAAGTATAGTGCTGTAGTGAACATGGAAGAAACAATATATAGCTTACTTACAACTATTTCTCATACAATATGAACATTTAAATGTAGAAATTGGTATAATGTGTGCAATTTCAAAACTAAATTTTTCTTATGATATTGCTGTGTTATAATTTAGATTAGATCTAAAGTGTGGTACGTAGCAAAACATTTGGTAGGATGTAACCCTACTTTGTTCTTAACTCAGTGGAATTTAACAAATTCGCCAGTGTTGAGCATACTCTGTGCAACAGGGCGCTTCCCTCCATCATAATGGAGTAACTGAAGTACCAGTTCAGGTCCTCTCAGGTTACAGCATTTGGTGTCACTATCTTCAGACATGTCAGACATGCCATTCTTCGAACGAAATGTAAGTAGGAAATTCCTGATGAACAGTTACTGTGCAATGACTACATGTTGCGCCTTTGCACCATTTTAGGGAGAATCTGAAGTAGGGCTACCATCTCTTGATCAGTATCGAATTCTGTTGCGACCTTGATGCTGATCAAAGAGTTACCATACTGAAGTAAGCCAAGCGCTATATCGTGTGTGAGATACAACGGCGGGCGGGTGTGTCGCCACTTAACGCCCCCAGTTCACTGCTAGTAGCGCCACGTCACCTTAATGCAGCACAATTAAGTATGAAATAAAAAATTAAAATTTATGTTTAAAACTTTGTTAAAATATAGTTTAATGTTATAATGTTCCAAATACCAAGTCTTTATGTTCTAGACTTAAAAGTTTACGTAAAAATACCGTTTAAGAGAAAAATCAGAGGCGCTAAATGATGAAGCTAGAAAGCCAGAATATGGTCAGAAGGTAGTCAGAGCTCATAAATAAGTGGTGCAAGTTTCCAAAACCACTTCAGAAAACTTAACGCCGGAATCCACATTTTTAGGAAAAATCAGAGGCGCTAAATAATGGACTTAGAAACATGAAAATTTGTTTTTTGCTTCAGTTCAACCCAAAATTAATAAGTGAAAGACCACGTTAAGTTACCTCTTATAGTTTTTGAGTAATTAAGTAAAAACTAATTTTGCAACTAAAATGTACCCAATTGTTGTAGATTAAGTACCTGTGATTTTATGATAGAGAATTTTGGTTAAAGTGGATGATAAAACATAACAAGTGATAGGGCTATAGCAAATTTGAGAGTTGTAGTGTTAGTAACTGCCGACATAAGTTCTAGTAAAGATATGGTTCGGAGGTAACGATCTACCGTTGGTTCCACCACAAAAATTCTAGAAGTTTTCATTCGAGCGAGCTGAAACTTTTTCTGTGCCTTTAAACAGCTTAACTGTGTACAAGTTAAAATTAATAAGTTTCTGAATTAATTTGTAACCATATTATTAAAGGTTATATGCCCGACAAAGCGGTCGTTTGGAGGCTGCTGCAGTATGCAATAGCCGCAGATAGTGGTGGGCAGGAAATCGCGTATCTGTTAGAAATCACAGTGATTGAGAAGTCACAGATATCACAATAACAACTTTACAAAATCTAACTACGATTTCAGTCACAGTTAGCAGTTGCAAGTAGCATTTCACATTCAACGCCGTGAGCCATCTGTTGGCCGAATTCCGTACTGCTTTCTGCGATTTCAGTGACAAATCGCGGCTAGAAGTCGCAAGTAGCAACTAACAAGGGAACATCCCCATCGCACCCCCCTCAGATTTAGTTATAAGTTGGCACAATGGATAGGCCTTGAAAAACTGAACACAGATCAATCGAGAAAACAGGAAGAAGTTGTGTGGAACTATGAAAAAATAAGCAAAATATACAAACTGGGTCGTCCATGCGTAAGATAGGCAATATTAAGGGCAATGTGAGGCGAGGAGCGCTGTGGTCCCGTGGTTAGTGTGAGCGGCTGCCGAACGAGAGGTCCTTGGTTAAAATCTGCCCTCCACTGAAAATTTTGCTTTCTTTATTTTCGCAAAGTTATGATCTGTCCGTTCGTTCATTGATGTCTCTGTTCACTGTAATAAGTTTAGTGTCTGTGTTTTGCGACCACACCGCAAAACCGTGTGATTAGTTGACGAAAGGACGTGCCTCTCCAATGGGAACCGAAAACATTTGATCGCAAGGTCATAGGTCAACCGATTCCTCCACAGGAAAACACGTCTGATATTTTGTATACGACACTGGTGACAGCATGTGCGTCACATGACAGGAATATGTTGTCGACTCACCTAACTAGTACACTTGACGAATGGGTGAAAAGTTTCTTCTACGTTGCCCGATTTAGGTTTTCTTGTGGATGTAATAATCACTCCAAAAAAAGTGATGAAAACATAAGAGTTTTTTTACATAAACTGAAAATAAAAAGTTAAAATTTTCGGTCGAGGGAAGATTTGAACCAAGGACCTCTCGTTCTGCAGCTGTTCACGCTAACCACGGGACCACAGAGCTCCTCACGTAACATTGCCATGGTGTGCATTGATAAATGTTAGTGGAAGACATTTCAGGCCATATAACGTGGTGTATCTCTCTTGCCTCAAGGGCAGGTTGAGGCAATGATGGCTGTATTCTTGTGTGGGAGGTCATTACACATGATGTAATGCCCTAAATATTGCCTATCTTACACATGGACGACCCAGTTAGCATATTTTGCTTATATTTTCATAGTTCCACACAACTTCTTCCTGTTTTCTCGATCGATCTGTGTTCAGTTTTTCAAGGCCTGTCCACTGTGCCAACTTATAACTAAATCTGAGGGGGGTGCGATGGGGATGTTCCCTTGTAAAAAGCGCAGTTAACAGTGCCATCTGTTGGCTGAAGTTCGTACTACGCTCATCTCTGCGACACGCTGTCGAGTCTAACTGCGATTTCCGTGACAAGTCGCAACTAAGAGTCGCAAGTAGCAACTAAAAAGCGCAGTTAGCAGTGCCATCTGTTGAGCAAAGTTAATACTACGCTATTCGCTACCGAGTCAAACTGCGATTTCTGTGACAAATCGCAACTAAGAGTCGCAAGTAGCAACTAAAAAGCGCAGTTAACATTCTTTTCCTAGTGGCATCTGTTGACCGACGTACGTACTTCGTTACGAGAGCCTTGTGCCTCACGAGATCGACGTGCTGTGTGTGACTGTGTGCATAATACTGCATATGAAGGGCTTATTTCAATAGTGGTACAAGTCCACTTTTGTTCATTTTGAGATACAGAGTCGTAAAGTTAAATGAGTGCTGAAAAATCTGTAGTTGAGATACCAGAAATATTCAAGCATATGGCTTCTTGCTAGAGATGAACCTTTATTTATGTTTGTTTGGATCATTAATTTCAGAAGCTTTATAGACAGAAAAGTGGAGGTAATGGACTTGTACCACTATTGAAATAAGCCCTTCATATTGTATGACGACATGCACATTCAACATCAGTTATGGTTGGTCAAACACAGCTGTGACTCTGAATGTGTTATATTAATAAGAAGCAACATTGCCTTTTTCTCCTGAAAATATCAAGTAACATAACAAATGTGTTTGATTCTGCTACCAATATGACAGTTTTGGTTAATACTCCACATGCCTACAGGACTTTGCAATGTTAACACAGAAGAACTCAAGACACCTGTATAAGTGTAGTGAAATAAAAACAGTATTATTGGTCATATGAATGTATCACTTTTGTTCCGACACAGTTCAAGACTCGGGAGAAAAGTTTTACACCTGGTGTTCTACATGGCAACTTCACACACAAGAACTTTTTGCCGACACTACTACCACCTACATAAGTAAGCTTTTCCTGTGTTACTATCAAGTAATGCACTTAAGCTATTCCTGATTTAACTGTAAGATCTGTACTTCCCACTTTCGTATCAACAGCCTCAAAATACATATTGTAGACTTCGGGATATGTTACAGGTCAGTGTCACACCAAGATTGTGGAGAAAGAGGGGGGGGGGGGGGGCGGCATGTCACTCTCCAACAGGTGTTTACCAATAAATATGTGGCGGAAAATTATGGGTATAGGACGGCTAACATGTGGAAAATGAGATTTTCATTATTCACTCACTGTATTTAAAATTTATTATTCCTTTAAAATCGCACAACAACTTCAATAAAACACAGTTTAATCACTCATCTGCACACTTATTTCGCAATAATGTCACTTTTAAACTGCAAATCCTCTAAGAGCTCTCTTGAATCTTCACGAGTCTCTCCCAACAGCCTTGATGTGGATAGATACGTACAGAAACCAGAACTGTGTCTGCAAAATCACAAGGATTATTAAACAATTTTTGCTGTCACTAATTACAAGCAATATAATTGACAGAGTAGATTGCTAATATTTGCTGTAATGAAAGCCACTCAATGGGATATATTTCACATTTGCAAAAACGATCTCACTTAAGTAATTAAATCCATCGAAACACTTAGAAACTAACCTCTCGTCTGACGAAAACGGTTTAAAGACGCAGTGGCAATTTCTCCAGATCTGCTGACAATGATATTTTGAGTTATCACTTTACTGAGTGACTGAAATGTAGTTCGGGTACCTGAGAACATAACAATATGTTAGGATTCATTTTCTAAACACAAACTATTACGGTACTGTATGGCTACTTACATATTAATTACACTATTAATATTTTCACAGTTGTTTCTTTAATACAAAATTAAAGCCAACGGAAGAACAAACGTAAAACATACTTACCAATGACAGGTTTGTTGAGATGCAATTTTCTGTGTGGACAGATGTAGCTTTTTCATACGGTGGTAAGTCGCAGAAATCGCAGGAGTCACAGAAATCGCAGAAGTAGCAGAAGTCACAGAAATCGCAGAAGTAGCAGAAGTCGCAGAAATCGCAGAAGTCACAGAAGTCGCAGAAGTAGCAGAAGTCGCAGAAATCGCGGAAGTAGCAGAAATCGCAGAAATAGCAGTGGCGGAGGGATACGCGACCTAGGTTCCTTAACTGCGACTCTTAACTGCGACAAATCACAGTTAAGAATAACAGATACTGAAAAGTAGCATTCACAGAAATCACTGATATCGGAAAATCGCAGTTTAGTCCATCACTAGCCGCAGACAACAGATGTTCCCTCGGCCGTCTGCTCCGGCACCCATATAAATAAATACAGCCCGAGAGACAGTAGAAAGGTGCACTTCGCATTCACCTACTGTAATGTCCACGTCTGTCAAACGCCGGATCACGCTCTGCCTCGGATGACGTCAGAGCCGAACGGTGACAAATCACGTATTTTGTGGTAAAAACGGATAGTGAACTCGCAAGGACTTTACACCGTCCTGGATCGCTTAGAATTCGCTAGAGTAACTGTTAGTGTGCCGTCCGTGAGAATTACAATTCCGTGTGGCAAGTGGTTGCTTTATTTCCATTTTTATGGTGAGCATTAATTTTTAACATTTATTGCAAATGAAGTCAGGCGAAAGACAATCTGGTAGGAACGTACCGTAGAGGTCGCCTCTGAACTGCTAAATGGGCTGTTAGAATAGAAAGACTTACTTTCAATTGAAAATAGTGAATTTCCAAGAGTTGTATATGAGAAACTTTACGCAATACAATTTTGATTGGAAGTTTATACTTATATTTAAAATCACAGTCCTGATCGCGCAAAGAAATGGGAGGATAGAAACTTTTCTTTCAGTGGGCTGGACCAGAATGTGGCCGTTCAGACTGGAAACTAAGGTCGTTATGTTTCCCTTCGCTTTCTGGCTAACCACAGAATTAGTTGCTAGGCTTGCGCGAGGAAAACGGCGAACAAACAAATTAGTAACTTTTACCCGTCGCCCTACAATACCATGATATAACCATACCATGGTTACAATGGTAAATGATAGTTGGGTGCAGAATTCTGATCTGGGTTCTATCTCTTCTACTCCAGCACTGGCACTGTGTGTGGGTTAGACTTGTAACATCTTCTTCTGGCATTTTTATACCAATTGTAACGTATGTCTTATCATTCCATCTCACATGAGTAATCTTTTTGATCTGAAGTCTGTACTGCCCAAAGGGAACCATGTTGAGTTTTGGCAATGTTTTTAGGACGATTTTTTCTGTAATCCTGCCTTATTGTATCGATAACAAATAAGTTATGCTCGAACCCAGAATCTGACAGAGATAAAAAAATTGAAGCAGTTTGTCAAGAAAAATGCAGCTTTCTATTGGTACATAAGTTATGTGAAACTTTTCAAGTGACTGAAGTGCCTCGCATCATGCATCCAGAAGTATCACCATTTACTGTATAGGGCGAGAACTTTACTAGGTAGCTGTTAGGCTTTGTATAGCCAGTATCTGAAACCAAATCTGATAGGTTTGCTTCTAATAAACTGCTTCCTAAAATGTCACCTATAGCCTCACCCAAAGAGAAAATGGAACCCATACAGTCAGAAAATTCTTTGAAATTCTTATTTAAATGCCAGTCAGTGGACTCACTTTATACACTTCGTCAGATGAATCTGTTTCTGAATTATCATTGAGATGTGAAAAATCTATGTGTAACTTCAAATCTAATCATTGCCATGGTAGTAGGAACAAGACAATCATTAGTATTCTGTTTGGTCTCTTAATATATAAGAAACTTTTTTTTTAGGAAAGAAAGAAAGAAAGAAAGAAAGAAAGAAAAGAATGCTATGGCCACCCACACAAGTATGAGTAGACTTGAGGATTGCCAAGGCATGCACATAAAAGTGTGGGCAATGTGGAATAGTGGAGCAACAATAGGTTTAGGAGTAGATACACGTGTAGTTAATCGGCAAATCTAGAGTTATTCCATAGCTGCCAGTAACATAACTAGTAATATAAGCTGTAAGTTACTCACTTGTAACTTGACTTAATTCCTTTTATGTTTTTTTTATTGATTCTTATTTTCAATTTTCTGTTTTATTTCTACATTTGTGTTACAAGTAATTGCTGCTAACAAAATTTATTAGTATATAGGAAATATAAATCATTGTATATCACAATTATTATTGAATATTTAGGACCTGTTTAGAGTTTCCAGATAGAGGTCAAAAATTTGTGGCAGTAAATTGAAATTGAATTGAGCTTATTTATAAATAAAAATGAGTGTCGTTATTATTATTTTATTGTGAACAGGCCAGCTGAGGACCACATCCCAATTTCAGGTCTCCATTCTTTGTTCTTTTCTTTTCTTCCAGTATGCTTTCATCTGTTCACTGTGTTTCTTCTTTCTGTCATCAGACCATTTTCAACCAGTCTTTTTAGTTACTGTGCCCTGGAATCCTTTCATTTTCAATACTTTTTCCCCGAAAGGCTTCTCTATTGTATATATCTTGTGTTTTTATATTGTTTCTTTCTAAATCCTTTTTTATTTCGCTGATCCGGCTTGTTGTGGATTTCTTATCCCACAAGTATTTGAATATCTTATTAGTTAATCTAATGTCTTGCCTTCGAAATAAACGTCCGAAAAACATGTCTTCTTTTTCTCATTATGTTTGAAATATTTTCTATGTTTTGGCGTATTTCAGTATTACCTTGTAACTTACAGCCTTCTGCTGTGTTTTGTGGCCCTAATATTTTCCTTATAATTTGCGTTTCCAGTAGTTCCAATTTATCTAAATTATAGTGTAATGTCAGGCATTCACTTGCATATAGGCATTTTGACTTCACTACTATGCTGTAATGCCCTATTTTTGCATTTATGGATACACACCTTTTATTGTAGAGGTATTTGGTGACACCATATGCTCTCCCCATTATATGCAACCTTTCCTTTATTGCAAATTTTTCCAAAACATTTTTGTGGATTATCTGGCTTAGATACTTGCATTTTTTAATATTCTCTATTTGGCCTATATATGTTTTAAGGAATTTTGGAACATCCTCAACGTTTGTTACAAATGTTGTTTTTTCTGCAGAAATTCTTAAGCAGAGCTGGCTATTTCTTCCAGGAAATTTATTTGTGTTATAGCAGATGCCACATTTTCGCAAAGTATAGGAAAATCATCTGCAAATGGAAGACAGTTGATTTCAATCTTTTTGCTTTGTCTTCCTAATCTTATAAATGAGTTGTTGAATTCAGTAAGCCTCTCGTTCCAAATTCTCAGTGTTTTCTCTAACACACAATTAAAAAGAATTGGAGAGAGGCTGGCTCCTTGTCATTCACCTGTTTTTATTTTGAAACACTGTGAAATTTCTCCCATAAATTTTACTTTACAGATTGTATCTGCAAGTGTTTCATGGATTATGTTTGCCAGTTTAGACTTTACGCCAAATTCTCGAATTATTTTATCTATAGGGGTTGGTACTCCTTTACTTTGTTCTTAAAAGTTTGATAAAAAGGTCTGGTTTCAAAAGGTTCTGCTTTTCAAACTTTCGATGGGTATTTCTGATTAACCTGGCTGTTTCCTTTCTTTGTTGTTTAAATTGGTCGTAATCTTTAATCTTCTTTGGGCATTTTCAGCCCCCTCTGCTAGGTCCTCTGTTAACAGAATCAAAAGCCTTTTTGAAATCCACAAACATAACTACAATGTCCTGTGACTTAAGTAATCTGTGGCGAATTACTGACTTCAGTTTAAATATTTGTTCTGAGCATGACCCTCCTTTCCTAAAACCACCTTGATATTCACCTAAATGATTTTCCAGTGTTGTTTCTGTTCTGCTTAATAAAATCTTGGAAAATACCTTATACACTACTGCCAGTAAAGAGATTCCTTGTAATTGATTACAACCTGTTTATTATCTTTCTTGTGGCGTGAGTGGTCGTAATCTTCAATCTTCTTTGTGCATTTTTAGCCCCCTCTGCTAAGCTTCTTTGCATATTTCATTCAACTATATTTTCCTTTTATTTTTTTATTGACTAAAATGTTTTCTTTACAGCATTATTAATTGCTCTGGATATTTCTTACCAGTTGCCATGGTTAGCCACTTGAATTTCGTCTAGATGGTTTTTAATTGATTCTTTTTTATAGTCAATCTGTATTATATTTTATTAACCTTCGTGACTTTCTTTGTTCCTTGTTAGGTAGTAGTTTGACTTATATTTTATACAGGTAATGATCAGAATCAGATACACCATTTCTTACTACTTTCACATCCATGTTTTCCATGGTGCTCTTTTGCGAAATAGCCACTTGATGATGGGATAGTGCATTCATTTTGCGGAATTTTTATACTGCAATTGAAACTGTATTACATACAATGTAAGGAACGTAGTTCCAACATGAGATCAGATTGTTAGTCTGAAATTCGATATTTTGTTCATGGTTCACCCCACTAGGCACTTCCTCTTCTGCCTTCGAGACCGTCGGTTGGGTTTCACTTGTAACCATAGGCAGGGGCCTAACAGGGTACTACCATCCGGAGCCAGGTGGATCCAGGGTTTTTAACGAGGTTGTTAGTCCTCTCCCTCCTCCATCCCCATCACTTGTTGGATGGTGCGCCGGGCTTGGGACCGGTAATAGTGGAGTTCGTTATTATTGTTATTGGTATTATTATTATTATTATTATTATTATTGCTCTTAACATTAGTAGTAGTAGTAGTAGTAGTAGTATGGTAGTCGTCGTCTTAGTAGCAGTGTTGTTGTTGGTGGTGGTTATTAGGAGCGCTAGATGTGGGTACATTAAAAGGGAAGGAAAAGGGATTTTCCAATATGTTTCTTGGTCCCCCCAGAGTTTAGGTCCATGATCCGCCACTGGTCCAACTCTGCCATTACCTTTGTCAGAGTCTCCCCACTGTCCAATCTTTTCAGTTCAAAAACTTAATTACTCTCTCTCTCTCTCTCTCTCTCTCTCTCTCGCACGCGCTAATAATCAGCCTGAGCAGGCACAGGATCAACAACAATAACAGTTAAAGCGGGCATGATTATGAACAATGTATGTGCGCGCGTCTTGGCCTCTGACCGCACCCCCTCCCTGCGATCTTCGATTTTATCCATGATATTCTTTTGATTTTTTTTAACGTACTAGTCATCCATCATCTGCCTAGAATGAAATGGGGGCTTGGATTTCCGGGACTCGAATTACCGAGGTTTTACTGTACTCACTTTAGGATTCTAGTATTGCCTCGATACATTAGAGTGCTGTTTTAAGGTTTCTCTTAATTAAAGTTATATGTGCCTATCAGTATCTATTATGGTGGAAATGCTTCTTGTGATTCATTGTAACTGGATAATCTCTTTCGATGCTAGTCAATTGTCAGGATGAGCATTGCTGTAAAGGGCATTTGATTCTAACGCATTATGTTAGGGTGAAAAACACTAAATAAATTACTTTTTCTCTCTTAACAACATGTGGGCAGGTGGGTTCTTCTTTGGCTCAGGTACGAGGTAGAATGAAACAGCATTTTTACATAAGATAACTTTTATTGAAGATTTGTACAATGGTTTCCTTACTGGACTGTTCTGGCTGGGAGAGCTGCAGCTGTGTCGTTTGCGAAGCCTTCTGCTGTGTGGGTGGCGACGTCTGATTACGCCTGGCGGTGTATATCTCGTGTTGCTGTTTCGCCCAGTTGACTGGAGACGCGCCTCGTGAGGTGGCCCGTTTAATTATTGAGAACGAAGTCGTGAATCGGATGGTGATACCTTGGATGTGGCGTCCCAGTGTTTCTCTTCTCTATGCGGCCGCGTGTGTCAGTGTTTTGCGTCGGCCAGCGGAGCGTCGCGGCGGGGGACGGCGTGTCCCGGACTCGAACAACGGACTCCAGCTTAGCAGTCTTCGGCTGTCAGATCTTCATCCCCAGCTCACAGGTGACTGCTGATGTGAGGCCGTCTCTTTCCCGTCTTCAAATACCTTATAACTTCTGTCTTCTGGGGGCGAGGCTGCTGCTTGCTATTCCATTACAACGGCGGACTTGGTTCTTCTGTGTACGATGTAGTCTCTTCCTGCTTGACGGTCTTCAGCACCGAAACTGAACTAAAAACTACTGTCGGGCCCACTGCGTCTCGCGTATTTATTTACTTCAGTTCACTGGAGGTGAACGACTTAACGGTCATTGCCTCTTCTGTCACGTTGAAAAGCTTCTTGAAGAATCTTCTTAACGTCGGTCATTGGCTCTTGGAATGTAGGCTAGGGCCTTTGATCACATGTGACAATTGAGAAACACGTGAGCCGGTCGGGCGATGCCTTGATGGCTGAATCGAAAGCGTCCGCTTATATGGGGAGGGCAATGGCTTCTCCTGAACGTGCTGACTTCACAGTCATTGCCTCTTCTGCTCTGCCCGCTGTTTGCCAGTGTGTAACTCTTCCAAACTAAACTAAGTTTTTAATTTATTTTCTAATTTCTACTTCACTTCACATTGATTTCACTACCACTCAACATTATTGACGTTATTTTGATATTCATTGTATTGGTATTATAGACTGGAAGTTTAGCAGCTGCCATTTAAGTGTTCTATGTGCAATCATATTAATTGTAGTCCACAAGTTTGGGTCTTTTACGATTGTTTGCAGATCGCAATCAAACTGTCTGCAGTCTCTTTCTACCTGTAGAAAGGGATAACTGAAAACTACCTGATTAGCGCAACCTTCCTGCCAACATTCACAGATTGGTGTGTTACTACATTCCACTCGATGCAAATGTTGGGTATATGGACCGTGACCTATTAATAGGTGCATGATACCACGAGTAGGAGTGACCTCGTGCTGTTTTTGCCTTTCCCTGATTCTTGGGACTGAGTTGTAAATCTGCCTTGCAGTGCTTCAAGTTTCCCAGTGAGACAGGCATTCATATAACTTCCAGGCTGATAAATTTCTTTTATAAATAATATGAGTTCCTGTGATCTCACACACACAATTGTATTGTCCACACCCCAACCAATAAAGCACTCCCTCTAACATACCATGATATCCACTGCACATATCCCCAGAACTACTAGTAATTCCTTGACAGTTTTAGTGTGAAAGGCTTCGGTGAGCCTCAGAGATACACTTAGCAGAATTCATCGCAGTACTGTTTTGTAGCTGTCTATTCGAAGGCGCTGCGCCGAGGCGGTTGCAGCGAAGCCCGAAATGGTGTTGAAGAGAGCTCTTTGATACGGCCGCACCACTTGCAGCTGTAATTTATTAGTCATCTGTGCCAGCATGGGCAATCTTATGCATAATTTTAGCTGTTTTCTGAGTAACAAAGTGTACATATTCTAGAAAGTCTCTTTTCTTGTCTAGAAGAATGTCTAAATACACTCCTGGAAATTGAAATAAGAACACCGTGAATTCATGGTCCCAGGAAGGGGAAACTTTATTGACACATTCCTGGGGTCAGATACATCACATGATCACACTGACAGAACCACAGGCACATAGACACAGGCAACAGAGCATGCACAATGTCGGCACTAGTACAGTGTATATCCACCTTTCGCAGCAATGCAGGCTGCTATTCTCCCATGGAGACGATCGTAGAGATGCTGGATGTAGTCCTGTGGAACGGCTTGCCATGCCATTTCCACCTGGCGCCTCAGTTGGACCAGCGTTCGTGCTGGACGTGCAGACCGCGTGAGACGACGCTTCATCCAGTCCCAAACATGCTCAATGGGGGACAGATCCGGAGATCTTGCTGGCCAGGGTAGTTGACTTACACCTTCTAGAGCACGTTGGGTGGCACGGGATGCATGCGGACGTGCATTGTCCTGTTGGAACAGCAAGTTCCCTTGCCGGTCTAGGAATGGTAGAACGATGGGTTCGATGACGGTTTGGATGTACCGTGCACTATTCAGTGTCCCCTCGACGATCACCAGAGGTGTACGGCCAGTGTAGGAGATCGCTCCCCACACCATGATGCCGGGTGTTGGCCCTGTGTGCCTCGGTCGTATGCAGTCCTGATTGTGGCACTCACCTGCACGGCGCCAAACACGCATACGACCATCATTGGCACCAAGGCAGAAGCGACTCTCATCGCTGAAGACGACACGTCTCCATTCGTCCCTCCATTCACGCCTGTCGCGACACCACTGGAGGCGGGCTGCACGATGTTGGGGCGTGAGCGGAAGACGGCCTAACGGTGTGCGGGACCGTAGCCCAGCTTCATGGAGACGGCTGCGAATGGTCCTCGCCGATACCCCAGGAGCAACAGTGTCCCTAATTTGCTGGGAAGTGGCGGTGTGGTCCCCTGCGGCACTGCGTAGGATCCTACGGTCTTGGCGTGCATCCGTGCGTCGCTGCGGTCCGGTCGCAGTTCGATGGGCACGTGCACCTTCCGCCGACCACTGGCGACAACATCGATGTACTGTGGAGACCTCACGCCCCACGTGTTGAGCAATTCGGCGGTACGTCCACCCGGCCTCCCGCATGCCCACTATACGCCCTCGCTCAAAGTCCGTCAACTGCACATACGGTTCACGTCCACGCTGTCGCGGCATGCTACCAGTGTTAAAGACTGCGATGGAGCTCCGTATGCCACGGGAAACTGGCTGACACTGACGGCGGCGGTGCACAAATGCTGCGCAGCTAGCGCCATTCGACGGCCAACACCGCGGTTCCTGGTGTGTCCGCTGTGCCGTGCGTGTGATCATTGCTTGTACAGCCCTCTCGCAGTGTCCGGAGCAAGTATGGTGGGTCTGACACACCGGTGTCAATGTGTTCTTTTTTCCATTTCCAGGAGTGTATCTACAAAACGTGCTGCATTTTACAGGGATTCTGTCAAGCCTCAGAGAGGGATTTCTGGCAAGAGAAAGCCTTTCCTTCAGATATATGTATGTTGTTTTATGAACAGCTATAGTCAGTTCGTTACACTTGCACCAATGCTGCATCTGAGCAAGCACCACTTCATACACTATGTGATCAAAAGTATCCGATCCCCCCCAGCAAAAACATATGTTTTTCATATTAGATGCATTATGCTGCCACCTACTGCCAAGTACTTCATATCAGCGACCTCAGTAGTCATTAGACATCTTGAGAGAGCAGAATAGGGCGCTCTGCGGAACTCATGGACTTCGAACGTGGTCAGGTGATCGGGTGTCACTTGTGTCATACGTCTGTACGTGAGATTTCCACACTCCTAAACATCCTTAGGTCCACTGTTTCTGATGTGATAGTGAAGTGGAAACATGGTGGGGCACGTACGGCACAAAAGCGTACAGGCCGACCTCGTCTGTTGACTGACAGAGAGAGCCGACAGTTGAAGAGCGTCGTAATGTGTAATAGGCAGACATCTATCCAGACCATCACACAGGAATTCCAAACTGCATCAGGATCCACTGCAAGTACTATGACAGTTACGCAGGAGGTGAGAAAACTTGGATTTCATGGTCGAGCGGCTGTTCATAAGCCACACATCACGCTGGTAAATGCCAAACGACACCTCGCTTGGTGTAAGGAGTGCAAACATTGGACGCCTGAACAGTGGAAAAACGTTGTTTGGAGTGACGAATCACGGTACACAATGTGGCAATCCGATGGCATGGTGTTGACATGGCGAATGCCCAGTGAACGTCATCTGCCATCGTGTGTAGTGCCAACAGTAAAACTCGGAGGTGGTGGTGTTACGGTGTGGTCGTGTTTTCATGGAGGGTGCTTGCACCCCTTGTTGTTTTGCGTGGCATTATCACAGCACAGGCCTACATTGATGTTTTAAGTACCTTCTTGCTTCCCACTGGTGAAGAGCAATTCAGGAATGGCGATTGCATCTTTCAACACGATCGAGCACCTGTTCATAACGCACGGCCTGTGCTGGAATGGTTACACGACAATAACATCCCTGTAATAGATTGACCTGCACAGAGTCTTGACCTGAATCCTGTAGAACACCTGTGGGATGTTTTAGAACGCTGACTTCATGCCAGGTCTCACCGACCGACATCGATACCCCTCCTCAGTGCAGCACTCTGTGAAGAATGGGCTGCCATTCCCCAAGAAACCTTTCAGTACCTGATTGAACGTATGCCTGCGAGAGTGTAAGCTGTCATGAGGGCTAATGGAGGGCCAACACCATACTGAATTCCGGCATTACCGATGGAGAGCGCCCCGAACTTATGTCATTTTCAGCCAGGTGTCCGGATACTTTTGATCACATAGTAAAAATCTTATCCTCAAGTCTCGCCCTTGATTCCGCAGACACATCTTCTAGGATGTCATCTGTGTAGAGGCCGAATAGGATAACATGGCCAATGTGCTGTAACCAATTTTCGTCCAAAGCTCTGAGCGAGTTCATCCATTTGTTCAGAAGTGAAGGCTGACACCGTTTGCCACCTTTCGGCTTGTTGACCATGACAGAATTGAGGCGCACGCCCTGCTATCTGTCTCAGACGATTTTACAGGAACTATTTGGTAAATTTTTTTGCGTTTCTTACAGCTTTACGTGTCAGGCTCATGATGATGTGCCCATCATTTTGTTAATAGTCATAGTTATTGTTAATACTTACATGGAAGTAAGCAAGCGCGAAATTAGAAAAAGTTTGGAATGAAAAATAAAGCTCGCTATGATTTTGCTTTTGATGCATGTGTTGCTGCGTATGAAATTTAGCTAAGATACTGAATTTTTTGTTGGACTTGTGATCAGGTTTCTATTTGTCAAAAATCTCGAGTAAACTCATCTGATGTAGCACCCTCATTTGCAATCGTGCCGCGCCAGCGATAAAGCCAAAGTGAAATATCCATAACATTCCTCACATTTCATGAATGGTTTGAGATATCAAAATGAGATTTTGGTAAATGAAAGAACACAAAGAATATTTTGCCATATTGTTACTATGCAAAACTTCATTATCTACCTTGTTATTCCACTAACTACAGACATTTTCGATGAAAGAATGTAATTTTTAGGGACCATCGGTAGGCAGTGAAACAAGAACTGCTATGGGTTTTGGAACAACATAAGTAAAGACAAATGGCGCTGAGCACTATGGGACTTAACTTCTGAGGTCATCAGTCCCATAGAACTTAGAACTACTTAAACCTAACTAACCTAGGGGCATCACACACATCCATGCCCGAGGCAGGATTCGAACCTGCGACCGTAGCGGTCGCGCGGTTCCAGACTGTAGCGCCTAGAACCGCTCGGCCACTCTGGCCAGCTGAGTAAAGACATTACATATTTATTTTGTACCGAGGATTTCATAACCTATTGGCCTTACTTTTCCTCAGATCCTCATTTAACAAAACACTGTTCAGAATTCCCTCGCAATTGCCTCTGCCCAACATTTTAGTGCAGTGAGGTCGTGTAAAGTCCGCTATGTTTGGGAAAAGAAGCAAATTTTAACATGGTAACAAGAGAAATGTGTAGATTTTACTCAAAATTCACCACTTATGATGCTTCTCTGAAAGTTACAAATGGTTAACAAGCCAAGCGGAAAGAAATCGCTGCATTTTCAATGGAATTCTTTTTAGATACAAACCAAAGTATAGGTGACAGTAGAAGTTTCTGAACAGTCATTATGCAAGTGTGGGTGTGGAGAGGCTCCATTTAATATTTACAAAAAATGTGAGCCTACGCTTCAGTTTACAACGGCGCTTCATCTCAAGCACTCGGAATTTCCCCTACAGCATCTGCCCATAACCCCCACTACCGTTCTCCCCACACATACCCTGCCGAATGCGCATCTACCAGCCACGGTATACTGCGTGGACTCTGCACAAGAGCACCTCCAATAGTATCTGTCCCCTCTAAAAGGTGTAATAGGGGTTCAATAATAAGATCCCAGAACAATGGACCACTTATGGAGCCTTGAGGACAGCCCTTGGTAACCCTTTGAATTACAGTGCTCTGCCCCGCAATCCACTGGACGTTAACGTCAGCTGCAATAATCTACAAAGCTCCGACACAGACATTTGCGGACACTGAGATCTCGGAGTGTGCATACATTGCAGGCCAGGAAATATCATTGAATGCGCCTGCAATGTCAATTATGAGCTCGGTTTCGTATTTGGCTGTCGAAATATCTACACTATGAAGAGCTCTGTTAACAGAATCGTCTATAGACTTCTCTTTTCTGAATCCATATTGACGCTGGTTGAGACCCAAGAGCTCCCCTTGCGCCTGCACTAAGCAGACACTCTCGAAATTTGGCCAAGGCGTTTCATAAGCAAGTAGGTCTACAGCTTTTTCGTGACGCCGGATCTTTATCTTATCCCTTTTTAATCACAACTGCTCTAGCTGTTTTCCGTATCCCAGGAATCCTTCCTATTCGCAACGCCTCGGTTACTTTACTAATGATGTCAAATGTGGCACTGTCAGTGGACCTACCATCTGCACGCCCTCGGAGTGAACGCCATCTGGATCAGGTGCCTTTCCAGTTCTGAACTTGGAAACTGTGATAGCAACTTCTTGAGCGAAAGGCATCACCAGCATCTGATTATCGTATTCTTTTCTGTTGTTCACTTCTGAGTTGTGCAAGTATCTCAGTATCTGCGTTAGTGTTATCATCAGGAAGTAGAGCAGTTAGCAGATATTCTGCTGACCACGTCCATCCAGCCGTCATTGAGCCATTCTCTTTACGAAATGTGGATATGACCGTAGGTCCCTTAATCTTTTCAGTCAGTAGTCTTCCCCTATGTCAAACTGAAGTTGCCTTCGTACAAACGAACTGGTAGATTGAGCATCGGAGCATTGTTACTTGTAAAACAAGTTAGCTCAATGATCCTTCTTCTTGTCGAATCTTTCGATGACGTCTCTGTACCATGTCTCTCGGCTTTGAAGTATTCGCAGTACTGGTTTTTCAACTGAGGTACAAACAAGAGCTGATAAACGATCGAGGGCCATACTGTTCCTCAATTACGTTTTTACTCGTGTAAGACAAGAAAATCTGCTTTCATCTGAAACACTTGTTGCAGGAATGGTGGCTATTAGATGAAATAGTTTGGAAGCTTATGGAATAATTTGGTTCGTTTCATTCTCAATCGTTATTTTGATAATGTATTCCACACTGACATCGTGAAATGTTTATTTATTCTGGGAGCAAAATACGGTCCCCAGTTCTACACGTAACAGAGAGCGACTTAGGGACGCGTCATTAAGAATCCAAACCGTCTACAGGGAAACGCTGGACAGAATCGCCTAACTTACGAAAGATCAGTTTATCACGATGTGAAGGTCTTGTTTCCAGCTGTGTTATAATATCGAATAACTCGAAGTAAACCTTTTTGTATTTTGACATCAATTCATCTATCATTTCAGCTGTGTCCGTGGAAGCTTTGGGTTGTGAATTAGTCGAGCGTTTCGTGGAATTTAAAAAGTCGATCAATTTATCTTCATTTCTCAAGTTTTCTATGTAAGCTTTCTAACAAAACTGTGCATCATTGGCTTTTTCTGGAGAATGATGAAAAGCAGTTCAGTTTTTAAACATATTTTGAAAAACAGAGAGAAGAAAAAGTGTTGGAGGCTATTTCTGAAACCCGCAGACTTCTTCTGTAGTCGTTGCACTAGAGTCTGGACTGTCAATTACTTCAATTAAAACCTCAGTTAGCACCGGACGGTTTCCGTGAATGGCAGATATTGTGCTGGCGTTACAGTTCGATCTCGTTTCTCTGCTCGAAGGAATGCGTTTACCAACAATATCGTCGACAATTGCTGTGCGCTTGAAAGACTGGTAGAAGACAGCAGGAATACCCTTGAAGTGTGGATTAAAAAAAAAAAAAGAAAACACTTAGATACTGGTATTACACAAAACAGTCCTGCTGCAAAACTAAATGTAAACGACGTGCAAAACAGTCAGTAAAGCGCGCTTGCGGGGAGATTTCATGGACAGTGGTTTGCAGACCATTTAATTCTCCCACCAGAGCGGAAGCACCGTCGTAGGTTTGGATCACCAGTTTATTCTTAATATCATAATTGCGAAACACGCCACTTAGCACAGTGAATAAAGCGGAGCAGTTCTCTAGCTTCCGTGACATCATGAAAACCACGATCTGTTGTTGGATGTCGGCGTTGGAGTCCATTAGTCTTACAATACGAGCATTGCGACTGTTGCTTCGTCCACAATACAGGCATAAAATGAGGTTATATCAAACTTATCTACTCATTTATACATTCAATCAGTTCGTTCTGTGCAGTTCTTGAAAATCCTTTGAAATAGGTCATTCTATTCTAGCTTGCTTTCAAATCATCTTTATTGTTAAGCAAAAGTTAAAAATTGATTTTGAAATTTCCAGATTTAGGGAATCTTATGTCTCGTCGTGACCTCTGAAAGTTTGCTCCTGCTTATACAAAAGACCTGCGACATCAATTAGGATTATCACGATGTTTTAGCTTTCAGTCCACTGACGTGCCTGATTTTCATCAATTTGTGGTGTTCATTAAGTAGTTCTGAAATACTAAACGATTGCTCACATACTTCTGTACGTCGAATAATACCGGTTAGATGATCTGTAGAAGAAGCATACCGTGATAAACCTGTAGACAGATTCCTCAGATAGTCGAAACACTCAGCAGATCGTGCAGCTTTTATTGTGCTTAAGAGCAAACATGGCGAGCAGACCAAATTTTCCTTTAGTAGCTACTTGTGCTATTCATACCATGAACTTTGGAATGCACGTATTTTGGAATTGTCTTCCTGAAGAAGGTGTACAGCCCATGTTACGTGTCCTCTCTGCAAAATTTCATGTCGTTCACTTTCACATCTCCTTGAAAACGAAAGCTCACGCAAGGAAGTAATAATGTTCTCACTCGAAAGCATTACATCAGTCCTTGTATAAGGTTGGGCTTCATCCATGTTCATTGCCCACAGAACAACTAACGTACGAGAAACCTAGAGAGGCGGTACCAAGCTGCTGGCCTCCCATGTCACCGAAGCGCACGGCCCCCTTTCTGTTCATAGTTGTTACGTCAGGTTACCACGGCAACCAAGGTTTGCAGGCGTCTTGGCATGTGTGTGGCGGCCTCACCGTATGATTCGCGCCTCTGGCTGCCGTAGGTTGGGATTAAGCTTTCGCACTTTGGCTTGCTCTCTCGTACTGGCGGTTTAGAAGAAATAGCATAAACTAACGTCTTTCGCTCTCGCTGACGAAAGTACGTAAAAGTTTACTATAAGAACAATTATTGACATATACTTCTACGTATTGACATATACTTCTACATCTACTTCTGCCACAGAGAAGTGACGAGGCCCATGGGCCCCTCCGACCAGCCACCACTGAGTTAGACATGGACGAATTTAACAGTAAGCGACTGTCGACGAAACAGAATCAAAGTAGAGCAGTGATACTCCACTAAAGCGTCGTGCTTTTGTTCTAAAAAAATCAAAATTCATTTATCATAAAACCATGAAAACATCAGACCATGAAAAGACTAGTAAGGGTCTTTATTTGTTTTTTACTCTGTATTTATAATAAATATCTGAGTTTGTACTAGAGCATAATTCCTAAAACAAACTTAGTAATACGTTAGCTAATGAAATATCTTTGTTTACTGTAGTAATACTGTGAACATTAAGCTCTGAATGTAGTTTTAAATAGAAGGTCTCTGGAATTGTCGCTCTTCGTGTAATTCGAGTTTTCCCAAATTCGAGCTCTACCTGGTCTCCATTACCTCGAATTATCGAGGATTTGCTGTGTATAATTCGTCTTCTTCTTTTGCTGGTGCCTTGTCCTACGGTTTCCCAGGGTTAAGATTTGGCAAGGTTAATTTTAAGGGGTGGCCAGATGCCCTTCCTGCCAACACCCTGTACCCCCCGGGACGGAATTAGTGTACCCCGGCTGTCTGTGTCATGTGTAATCCAGGGAATAGTGCGAACATGTTCAGATGTCTGCGAGTCGCGTAACTGAGGCAGAACTTGGGGACCATCCCGGTATTCACCCAGCGGGATGTGGAAAACCGCCTTAAAACCACATCCAGGCTGGCCGGCGCACCGGCCGACGTCGACAATCCGCCGGGCGGATTCGATCCGGGGCAGGCGCGCCTACCCGAGTCCAGGAAGCACCGCATTAGCGATCTCTGCTAACCTGGTGGGCACTGTGTATAATTCGTCCACTGAAAGTTAAAAATCTGTATAGCCTATCGCTGCCGAATATTAAACACTTTCCTTACAACTGTATTTTTATGTCATGGTCCAAAACCATTTTGAATAAATCGATAGGTGCAACATTATTTTCCTGTAATTTTTGGACAACAGTTGATGTTGGTTGTATATTTAAATTCAAAGGGGTCACTGAATTAGCTTTGTCTCTCATCTGCAACTGTTTTATTTTTCAGATTTCTATGACTGACTAGACTATGATTTGAAGAACATGGTATTGTGGCATGTATAGTATTGATTCTCTTGTTAGTATTTTCTGTACTTTCTTCATAAACGTTCAGGATATTCTGTTGATCATTCAGAATTTTGAAATAATGCTCCCATATCTAATTTAATGAAATCCGTTTCTTCATATTCATCACTTTCGGAATCACCCATGTCACCATCTTCTCTGTCTGCTGGAGAACCCTATTAAAGACATTTTTATATCATTTCCATAGCAAGCAGACAGTAAACTTCATATTGTATGATATATCATACACTGTTTCCTCAGTTATAAAACAAATTAAATGGAATTCGAATGTAAATTCACAAAGAAATGTTATTATGGATCGGTTGGCTTTAAATTATTTGCCTAAAACTTAAAAGCAGTTAATTATTTTCATTACTTCCACGCACGCTATAATGTCAGCAACTACATGAATTTGAAAATGTCTCAGTCAGTTTCTCATAAGCTTTCTTAGGTGTATGAAGGCATGCTGTGTCACATGCATGCCACTGTGTTAGAATTATTTTATTTATTTATCATAAGCCACAAGTACACTAAAGTATCTACAACTAAATGAAAATGTCCAAATGTGACAATCAGTTCAGAGCACTTGGAGTCACTTGAAGTAGATTCTTCAGATCACCGTCGACTGTCGCATATGTTCTATTGTTTGCTTCTTCACTTCACAATCAGCAGATTAATAGAAACCTCACTTCTTCATGGTGTAACTACATCTCCTTTGACCTGTCCTAATGGAGTGCAGCCTCGACCTGGTTTGGTGCAGTAGTTGGAATCCCTCAACCTTCGTTGTTGGGTCTTGAACCAGGTGAGCATTGCTGCGTGATGTACATTCCTGCATTGACACCATTTGGAGGTCACATAAAACGAACAGTTAAATTCTGTATCAAGTTAAGGTGGTTTATGATATTTCAGACGAGATGTTGGTGGATATTGTGAGACATTGTACAAGGGAATTATGAAGTGTGGGTCTTCTTGAACAAGTTTATCTTAGCCACTTTCCTCCTTAGATCTTGTGGAGCAGTATTAGCAAGGACAGGTAAGCATCGCATGGAGGAGTAGATGTAACAGTCCCAGTGATAACTCTCATCCATTCAAGTCAGCATAAATCCTAGATCCCGATTCTTGGTGTCAACTGATGCCTTTGTATACTCCATTATCTTATTTGTCAATTTCCATAACATGTGCACATTATTCAGTACCTCGTGCTCCAAGCCCATCAACTGTGTGGTATACTTCTCTACCACTGTCTTACTACCTTTCGCTATTTACTTCACTCTTTCTATGGTCCCATTCATCTCCCTGGTGTCATCATCATCAACAGCCCTAAACACAGTTTTCAAGATACTTCCCCCAGCATTTAACCAATCACTTTTGTGTCTTTGTAAAGCACATGGCATCACATCCATTGCTTGCTGCATTTGTTCCTGTAGTTGCTTGTAGGACTTATACAATTAGTCATTCTCCTCCAAAACTTTTCTGAGGTCACCTTGGCTCTTTGCTACCCATCTTTGCCGCCAGTCTTCTCACCTCATTCTTCATCTTCCCTATGTTAACAACTAGCTTCAGTATCGATCGATGGCTGCTGATCACCACACCTTTTTGTCTGTAAAAAGTTATCTGCTCTCCAGGTGCTGACCCTGCAGTGCCTCTATTCTGTCCTCGGCAAAGAGGTGAAGCACTGCCACGATTAGAATCCCCTCTGGTGTGCCGCAGTTATGCCCCGACGCCACACTGCCGAAACAGCATGGCGGGTGGCCTGCCACTTGACCCCTGCAGCAGGTCAGCGGCTGCAGGAGAGCTTCTGCCACAGTCCGATGGGTGGTGACAGATGGCTCCTTCAGCGCCAGAGGTCACTCAGCGAGGACACGCGCACCACTGGCTTCTTGGTGGACAATGCTGAACTACATTATACACTCCTGGAAATGGAAAAAAGAACACATTGACACCGGTGTGTCAGACCCACCATACTTGCTCCGGACACTGCGAGAGGGCTGTACAAGCAATGATCACACGCACGGAACAGCGGACACACCAGGAACCGCGGTGTTGGCCGTCGAATGGCGCTAGCTGCGCAGCATTTGTGCACCGCCGCCGTCAGTGTCAGCCAGTTTGCCGTGGCATACGGAGCTCCATCGCAGTCTTTAACATTGGTAGCATGCCGCGACAGCGTGGACGTGAACCGTATGTGCAGTTGACGGACTTTGAGCGAGGGCGTATAGTGGGCATGCGGGAGGCCTGGTGGACGTACCGCCGAATTGCTCAACACGTGGGGCGTGAGGTCTCCACAGTACATCGATGTTGTCGCCAGTGGTCGGCGGAAGGTGCACGTGCCCATCGACCTGGGACCGGACCGCAGCGACGCACGGATGCACGCCAAGACCGTAGGATCCTACGCAGTGCCA
Source organism: Schistocerca cancellata (assembly GCF_023864275.1). NCBI lineage: Eukaryota > Metazoa > Arthropoda > Insecta > Orthoptera > Acrididae > Schistocerca > Schistocerca cancellata. The sequence goes on along the minus strand of NC_064626.1, from coordinate 1,104,041,779 downwards.
TAGGGGACCGCACCGCCACTTCCCAGCAAATTAGGGACACTGTTGCTCCTGGGGTATGGGCGAGGACCATTCGCAACCGTCTCCATGAAGCTGGGCTACGGTCCCGCACACCGTTAGGCCGTCTTCCGCTCACGCCCCAACATCGTGCAGCCCGCCTCCAGTGGTGTCGCGACAGGCGTGAATGGAGGGACGAATGGAGACGTGTCGTCTTCAGCGATGAGATTCGCTTCTGCCTTGGTGCCAATGATGGTCGTATGCGTGTTTGGCGCCGTGCAGGTGAGCGCCACAATCAGGTCTGCATACGACCGAGGCACACAGGGCCAACACCCGGCATCATGGTGTGGGGAGCGATCTCCTACACTGGCCGTACACCACTGGTGATCGTCGAAGGGACACTGAATAGTGCACGGTACATCCAAACCGTCATCGAACCCATCGTTCTACCATTCCTAGACCGGCAAGGGAACTTGCTGTTCCAACAGGACAATGCACGTCCGCATGTATCCCGTGCCACTCAACGTGCTCTAGAAGGTGTAAGTCAACTACCCTGGCCAGCAAGATCTCCGGATCTGTCCCCCATTGAGCATGTTTGGGACTGGATGAAGCGTCGTCTCACGCGGTCTGCACGTCCAGCACGAACGCTGGTCCAACTGAGGCGCCAGGTGGAAATGGCATGGCAAGCCGTTCCACAGGACTACACCCAGCATCTCTACGATCGTCTCCATGGGAGAATAGCAGCCTGCATTGCTGCGAAAGGTGGATATACACTGTACTAGTGCCGACATTGTGCATGCTCTGTTGCCTGTGTCTATGTGCCTGTGGTTCTGTCAGTGTGATCATGTGATGTATCTGACCCCAGGAATGTGTCAATAAAGTTTCCCCTTCCTGGGACAATGAATTCACGGTGTTCTTATTTCAATTTCCAGGAGTGTACTTCCGCACACACATTGCGCTGCCAATAGGAATCCTGTATGCATCGGCCGCCAGCATATTTAAGGCCTCGCCCGTGGCTCTGCAGTCAGCTTCCTGATGCCCGCCGATCGTGCAGCCGATCACTGCCAGACACCGCGCTGCCCGCTCCTCATCAGCCCGCTCTACCAGAGCGCCGTTCTGCTGGAAGAACAGTACCTCACCTTTGTGTGATTTGTCCAAACTGATCGGCAGACTTGTCTCAGACTGTCTGGCGACTTTAAAGTTTACAAAGGCATTTTAAATGCGGACTTTAGTTTTTGCCTGTGTACTGTAATTCAGTCTTTTACTTATACGCCGAGGAAAACACTATTTCGTTGAAGAGACTTAATTTTTTATTGGATGTCTTCACTAATAGACTGTCTACCGGTCAGTGATTCGTATTCAGAGTAGTGATCCAAGAATTAATTAACTGCAATAATTGAAATAGACTACTTCGTTCCGTTACAATTTTCCTGAAAAGGAGCTTTTGTCAACTCCATTTTGAACTTGTTTGCTTTTCGTGCAATGACAAACTTTTACCTACTGAAACTTGCGAATAAAATGTGTTTTGTTTTGGATATTCACGTCCTCTTGTCCGAGTGTCCCCACTCATTGATTCTTAATCCTTGTTGGTGGTGTACAGCAACCTGAAAACCGGAACTACAATGGTTCTCATTCCACCCTCGCAAAGGTGCGATATCACTGGTCATATTTCCCACATATTAAAATATTGTAGCTATCTACTGTCGTAGCTGTGTTGAAAAGAACCAGAGCTCCAAGCGCTAATACAAAGCACTGAATTTCAAATCGTTATAGACGAAAGATTGGTTGAGATGGAGTTGTAACGAGGTAGGATTTAATGGTACATAGATGAAGGATTCGAGAGAGAGAGAGAGAGAGAGAGAGAGAGAGAGAGAGAGAGAGCGAGATGGAGATGTTCCTGCAGGTCATTTGACCATTTTTTTCCGTTCTTCTGTTGGGGTGCAGCAGTTGTGTGACATAACCTGCATTCGTCTCGTATACAAATGCATGTTCCGTGTGTGACTTAGAGTACTGTCTACTTGCAGTCATTAACAGCAAACCTCTAAGTCATCGGAGGACTTCCATCTCATGTGTGATGAAACATGTCCATCCTGTTTCGACACATTCCTCTAGACGGACGAAGAGTTATGCTATGTACACCTTTCCCCTGCCGCATCTTGGGCATAAAATCGAGTCTTTAGTTTCATAACTACGGCGATTCTAAGTTAGCGACAGGTGTTTGTGAGGTACTGTACTCCCCGTGCAGAAATCTGCTCGACAGATGTCCTGTTTACGGAGTTAGTGGCGGCATGATGTGTAATTTCACATGTACAGGCATTCTCTGTTACTAATGATCATTTTATTTAGGATTGATGGGAGCATTATATAATTTATGAACCGTGATCGAATGTGAACAGTGGGCGCTATACATCTCTGGAAAGCTATATTGTGCTTATCAGAGTCCCAATTGGTAGCGAACTCTGACATTTAGGCATGAACAGCTTATTACTACCGACCGGATGGCGGTGTAAGTATGTCATGTTTAGTGCTTCTGAAGTCTTTGTCATGAAGTGGTATTTGCTGTTGTCTCTGTTCTGTCATAGAGTAGAACCTTCCTCCCTCCTTCCGAATGTAGCGGAGAGAACCAATTTCGGAATCCTGTAGTACTTTTGAAAACCCCATTGCGCTTCCGATAGTTTTATTGCGGGCACGCATGCTTTCGGGTGTGGATCTCTTTCCCGGCCGGTGCGCACGGCCGCTACCCCGTAGACAGCGAAAGGCGCGCGCCTCGCTGTGTAAGCGGTAGGATTTGTTTTTCACCACATATGTTTAGTGGAACATTGTGGTGGAGGAGGGTGTTTGTGCTCTCAAATGCTGGTACGTACAAGACTTCGGATATATTTAGTGCTCGATATATTTGTAGCGGAAATTTCATTACTTGTATAGCATAATGTTTGTCTGTGATACTCAAACGGTGAAAATAAGTTTTATTATGAAGAAGAATCATCGTAATGTGGAGGTGAGTGTTTTACGCGATCTATTTAACTGGTGTAAAATACTAAACAATTAAACTGAAAGGGTAATGCGAAAGGGTAATTTCACTCTATTTTTGATATCGAAATTGTATCAGCTCTCTCTTTGTCTCCAGAATTAGCCAACAGCAACACTGTATTCTGAGGAGAGATGCAAACCTCCGTCTGTATATTTCGGGAAGTTGGTCCACACAGACAACCAGGGAGTGGCCTCTTGTGAAAGACAGAGACAGGAAGCGAGTATGGAACTTCCTGATCAACAGAATGTCGCCACGTGATGCTTTGTTTGGAGGCCACGAGTTCAAAGCAGGCCGATATGTGGTCCGTGGTGCGGTGCCCTGACTATAGGGAGATCTCAAACGACGGCTACTATACCGCACTCCATTCCATTCATAATCTGTAACCCACATTTTCAGTGTTTAACTGTCAGTGAAGTATGACTGTTGTATGTTTCCCGATATGCACAAAACAGTTTGCCGCTGAAATTCTAGTAATTTGTCCATTTGCGGAGAGTGATGGTGGGTTTCGAAATATGTCATGAACTTTTAGATGTTTAATTGTTTTTATTTTCCCGTCTGTGCTTAGATACAAGCGTGATTCGTAAAGTGAGGAAAATAAATAACAGAATCTTAACATCCCTGACTCTGGCAGCAGATATAAACTAATCCAACTCAAGTGTTTCCAAGCGCGATCAGAATAAAATGGCGCCGCAGTTGTTTAAATATTCCACAATGCAATCGATTTCCTGAAAATTCTTTAAATAAACTATACTCCATACACTATCTTGTATCCTGTAAGCTGTTTAAATAAACAGCATTCCAGTCAGTTTCCCGACAAATCCTTTAACTAAATAAATAAACTGTATTCCAAAGCCGCATTGTATCGCATAAATCGTTTAAATGAACAACATTCCATACACTGCAGTCGATTTCCCGACAAATTCTTTAGGAAAATAAATGAACTGTATTCCAAACACCGCTTTGTATCACGTAAATTGTTTCGGCAGTTGTATTATCTGAGTCGGAGGTCGGTTAAACGGACCAATTATTAATTTATTCTGTTTCCCAAGTATAATCTCTAGCCGTACTAACTTACAGTAACTATCTACTTCAATTTGACAAGGTAAACTACTGCTGACAACAATAAACTCTCCACCGAAAACTGTATTCAATCTATCCTTTCTGAACACGGTTACATCTCTTGAAAAAATTCGGCTTAACTTATTTCCGGCTTTCTCCTCTCTGGGTCCTCCTTTAACGCAGATACAAGTAAGTTTAGAGGCAGATTGTTCTCTTTTTTTCCAGGAAAGCATAAAAAACAGCAGTCAACTCGCTTGTATCACTGTTGCCGCAATAGACATGCAGTAGAATGTTGCCTCGACGAAAAAAATGACTGCATCCCTGGTTCCCGGTGCTTCCATGTCAATGTTTTCTCAGATTCCTCTTGCCGTCTCGTACTCGTACCAATGTACAAGAACTGTTCTGCACCAAGCAGAAGACAAGCAAGTACTCCCTCAATTTTCCGACTTATCGGCGTATTTCCCCTGAATTTGTAAGTATTTTCCATAATTTTTCGTGATTTTATCGATCCATGCGATCATGACGTCACTTCCCGTTCCGTACTCTTAAAATTGCTTGGAAATGCAGTACAGCTGCCAATACCTACCGCAAATGCACTGTTGTGCTGGTCGGGCGGTATAGTATAGCACTGTACTCGAATGCATCCAGTCATCTTCAACCTCATATTCTACAGTTGCAGAACGTTTGCTCTGTTTTCTGTATGGCTTTGTCTGTGCATGTTCTGCAGATAGCTTCTATGACCCAAAGTAGACCCAGTTAGCGTTCGAGTGTAGGTTCACCATGCATATATCCGGAGCGATGTTGGGATGCAGGTCCACAATATACCACATCTGGGATTGGATTTGCAAGTGGATCTGCTCGCCCACTTAGGATCAGACTGACGTAACTACATTTTTGCCACTTTTGAGTTGTTAGTACCATAAGGTACACGAAATCAAGACCTACGTTACGATCATCTATCTTATGTGGTTTCCGTTTTAGTTGTCAACGTATCTACATTTTACGAAAAATAGTAAGAATCAGACAGACGGAAGAGCTGATCCATCTTTAGAGCACTGGACGCAGTGTTAGTTTGTGAAACGGAACAGCTCTTAGGTTCCTTTGATCCTAACAGAACTGTTAGAAGTTGCTTTTCCCACTACTTCTCTTTAGGAGCATTGTCGCTGTCGCTCTGTGACAACAATGAAATGCTACTTCCTGGCAAGGAAGATAAATGTTGCTCCAGTTGTGAATGGATTTACAAGAAAGTAGGAGCGCTATGGAATCCAGAGGAAGAAGGATGGTTCAAATGTGCCTCGAGAAGGAACAGAATTTAACGGAATCTTGTAAGGTTTAGAAGCTGTTTCTTAGTGTATATATTTCGGTAGTAAGTACTATAATAATAATAATTATTATTATTGTTATTACAGCTGTGGTCATTATTATTATTATTACTGCTGTTGTCATTATTATTATTATTATTATTATTATTATTATTATTATTGATAATATTCATAGCTGAGGAACAACGTGATGTAGAGATGGTCAGGACATTCATTGGTTCAGATACAGATGATGATCCTTCCTATGAACTGGACAACACTACAGATTCTGGTGAGTAGCCAAACAATTACTAGACGCTATAGTAGTTCCAGTTAATTTTCTTTTCCCTTCCTCTGAATACCTGTTATGTTATTGTTACAGACAGCAGTACTGAACATGGAACGTCCCTTGTAAAGAATGTCACAAAAACTGCTGAGAATGCAACTAGTGCACAAGTAAATCATCACCATCAGGAAGGGGAAATTGCAGATAACAATGCAGGTACTGAGAATATTAACAAAACAAGAAAACGAACAAGGTTAGCGATTAAAGAGGAATGGGAACGAAATCAAAGAAAAATCAATCGACAGCATGGTAGGGCATATATTTCTAAGAAGAATTCCGAAGTTCATGCAAGAAATGTGAAGCCAAAAGATTGCTCTAAATGTCCACGACAGTGCACCAGTAAGTTTACTGAGCAAGACAGACAAAATATCCTTAGAGTCTACTGGGATCTTGGGTCAGTTGAGCTACAAAAGTAGTACCTAAATAAGTTAGTGGAAGAAGAAGATAGACGAAGTGTGAAGACAAAATCGGATAACTCACGAAGGAAGAAGACCAAGACATTTTATCTAATAAAGAGATCTGATAAGATTCAAGTGTGTATGCAGTTTTTCCTCAAGACATTTGACATTTCTGAAACCTTTGTAGGAAACACTATTAAAAAAAAGAGATGAACATCATGTGATTGAGAAAGAGCGAAGAGGATGTCATGAGCCAGGTATAAAGAGATCTGAAGACAGTAAAGAGGCTATAATTAAGCACATTAAAAGTTTTCCCACCTTTACTTCTCATTACAAGAGAAAAGAGTGTACAGCCGATTGTTTACCTGCTGATTTGAGTATTAAGATAATGTATGAGTTATATCGGGAACAAAGCTATGAGGAAGGAAAGATAGTCGAGAAATTATAGCTGTATAGGGAGATGTTCACAAAGGAATTTAATCAGAAATTCCACAGGCCACGAAAAGATATGTGTGATAAATATTTAAAGTTTTCACACCTTTTGACTGAGGAAAAGGAAGACAAAGATTTTGAAAGGGACCATGAAGAGCATCTGAAAAGGAAAGAAATGGCACGGGAATTTAAGAACATTAAGAAAGAAAGTGCAAGAAAAGGCGAACCTTTGCTAGCTGAATTTGACTTACAAGCTGTGCTTTACTGCCCTGAAGTGAATGTAAAGGCAGTATTCTATAAAAGAAGGCTCTCCGTGTAGAATCTAACAGTTCTTAGTGTACGAGAAAACAAAACTGATTGCTAGATGTGGGACGAGACAACAGCAAAAAGGGGGTCCATAGAGGTGGCTTCATGTTTGCGGGATTTTTTGAAAAACCATACACAAGGAAAACCGATAACTTTGTTTTCTGATACATTTGGGGGTCAGAACACGAATGCCAACATGAACACTATGTGTTTGCATGTAGTGAATACACTAGACATTCCAACTATCGACCAATTCTCTTTTGAGCCTGGACATTCACAAATGGAAGTAGACTCAGTGCATGCGAGTATCGAAAAAAAAGTAAGCGTAAGGATGTTTTTGATCCCATTGGCTGGTATACAATTGTAAGAATGACTTCCAACAAGTACAGAGTGACAGAAATGGATAACACTCAAATTTTAGATTTAAACCAGCTTCAGAAGAAAATAATTCAGAATAGGAAAACTGCTGGGAATGGAGAAACTGTAAAATGGCTTAAGATTGTTTGGATACAATATAGGAAAGATCAGCCTGACATGATTTTTTTCAAGTATTCCTACTACAATTGTGACTTTCAAGCTTTGCACACCAAGAAAAGGCCTGGCCTATGAAATTCTTCGAATTCAGGACCTGAAGACAATACTCTGTGCCTAGCACATGAGAGTCTTCTCTGCATAAGTAAAGAAAAGAAAAAAAGATCTTGTAGGTTTATGTAATAAGGGTATTATACCTCCTAGGTATCACACATTATATCAAGGACTCAATGCTGCTAACGGTTTAGAAAATGAGGAAAACGTGGAAGAATCACAGGAATAGACTTCATGTTTATATTCTGGTTTTGTCTCCTTTATTATTGTTGCTAGTTCATCACCTTAGCTATTTCATGCAAATCACTAATTTTGGCTCGTTTAAATGTCTGTGTTGTATTATTTTTGAAACAGTAATCTACGAACTAAAAAACAGGTGTGAGGGAGCACTGTGTTTCGTTAAAATGATTTTTCTTATGTTTGTTATGTGAAGATAAGAAAACAAGAATATTATTTGCTACCTGTAAATTATTAATTGCAATTCAGTAACACTGCAGACAAAAAATGGAAAGTGAAAATAATAATGGCTTTTATGTATTCACCATCATAGACTGATAATAAACTTCCTGGAAAACAGTTTCTTGCTTATAGTACTCACTGAAAGCGCTAATACACATTCCCATAGCTTGTTCCGCGTAATCTGTACTTATAAATACATTATTAACACAACTGAAGAAATCTTTAGTATGATAAAATCGCTTACAGCTGCATATTATTTGTTTGACGTTCATATGTCATACAGCAGCAGCCATTAAGTTAAGGATCGGACAAACGTAACTGCGTGCATAGTTTCATTAAATATTTCATTAGTTTTCATCGAGTGACTAAAATATGTAACACCTAGTAGAAAACAACAGTCAATGAAGTAACGTTTTATTTACCATAGAAAGGTTTGTGAAAAACTATTAGAAAGTATTCAGTTTTTTGGACAAAACCTTTAAATCGAATTATCTCAAAACATTGTTTTTGTAGTTACGTTTCTTTTATCCTAAATGGGCGTACTGTGCATTATATCTAGAGTGATGTTCAGAGGCAGACCCACAACATGCCACACCTGGGACAGGGCTCGTAGGTGGACCAACCACGCGTTACGTCTATGTTCGAAGCTGGGTCCACTAGCGGGAGGACCGGGTCCTGGAAGCCGTCCGCGACACATGCACAGACAAAGACATACACAAAACAGAGCAAACGCACTGCAACTGTAGAATATGTGGTTGGAGGTGACTGGATGAGTTCGAGCACAGTGCTATACTATGCCGTCCGACCACAAAAATAGTGCATTTGCGGTAGATGTTGGCAGCTGTGCTACATTTACAAGCAATTTTAGAATACAGAACGAGAAGTGATGTCATGATTGCGTCGGTAGAAGTGACATAAAATCGATAAAACTACGCAAAGTGATGGAAAATACGTACAAATTGAGGGGAAATACTCCGAAATGCGGGGAAATTGAGGGAGTGCTTCCATGTCTGCTGCTTGGTGCAGAAAAATTCTTGTACATGGAAACGAATATGCGAAGGCAAGAGGAATACGAGAAAACGTTGACATGGAAGCACCGGGAACCAGGGAAACAGTCATTTTTTGCGTCGAGGTAACATTCTACTGCATGTCTATTGCGGCAACAGTGATACACGCGGGTTGACTGCTGTCTTTCACGTTTTCCTGGAAAAAAGAGAACAATCTGACTCTAAACTTACTTGCATCTGCTTTAAAGGATGACCAAGAGAGCACGGAGTGATCAGTAGAGATGGAGTTGTAACGATGTAGGATTTAATGGTAGACTGACGATGCATTTGAGGGAGAGGGAAAGATGTTGCTGCAGGTCATTTGACCTTTTTTTTTCATTCTTCTGCCGGGGTGCATCAGTTGTGTGAGATTACCTGCGTTCGTCTCGTATACAACTCCGTGTTTTGTGCCATCAAAAAACTTCCATCTCATGTGAGATGAAACATGTACATACTGTTTCGAAACATTCCTCTAAATAAGCGAAGATTTATGCGATGTACTCCACTTCCCTACCGCATTTTGGGCATAAAATCGAGTCTTCAGTTTCATAACTGCACTAATTCTAAGTTAGCCACAGGTGTTTGTGAGGTACTGCACCCCCCGTGTATACATCTGCTTGACAGATGTCCTGTTTACGGAGTTGGTGGCGGCATGACATGTAATGTCACATGTCAAATATAGCTGTTATGCGTTTGTCTCTTTCTTTGTAAGAGGCATTCTCCGTTATTAACGATTATTTTATATACACTGAAGAGCCAAAGAAACTGGCGTAGGGCCTCGCGAACACGCAGAAGTGCTGCAAAACGACGTGGCACGGACTCGACTAATGTCTGAAGTAGTGTTGGAGGGATCTGACACCATGAATCCTGCAGGGCTGTCCATAAATCCATAAGAGCAAGAGGAGGTGGAGATCTCTTCTGAGCACCGTTGCAATGTTCGTGTCTGTGAAGTTTGGTGGGCAGCGGAAGTGTTTAAGCTCAGAAGAGTGTTCCTGGAGCCACTCTGTAGCAATTCTGGACGTGTGGGATGTCGCGTTATCCTGCTGGAATTGCCTAAGTCCGTCGGAATTCACAATGGACATGAAAGGATGCAGGTAATCAGACAGGATGCTTACGTACGTTTCACCTGTCGTATCTAGATGTATCAGGGGCCCCGTACCACTCCAACTGCCGCGTGGGATTAGCCGAGCAGTCTTAGGCGCTGCAGTCATGGACTGTGCGGTTGGTCCCGGCTGAGGTTCGAGTCCACCCTCGGGCATGGGTGTGTGTGTTTGTTCTTAGGATAATTTAGGTTAAGTAGTGTGTAAGCTTAGGGACTGATGACCCTAGTAGTTAAGTCCCATAAGGTTTCACACACATTTGAACATTTTTTTTGAACCACTCCAACTGCACATGCCCCTCACTGTTACACAGCTTCCACCAGCTTGAACAGTCCCCTGCTGACATGCAGGGTCCATGGATTCATGTCCATCCGCTCGATAAAATTTGAAACGTGACTCGTCGAGCAGGCAACATGTTTCCAGTTATCAACAGTCTAATGTCGGTGTTGATGGGACCAGGCAACGTGTAAAGCTTTGTGTCGTGCAGTCATCAAGGATACACGAGTGAGCCTTTGGCTCCGAAAGCCCACACGCTGACACTTGTGGATGGCTCAGCATTTAAATCTGCAGCAATTTCCAGAAGGGCTGCATCTTTGTCACGTTGAACGATTCTCTTCAATCGCCGTTGGTCCCGTTCTTGTAGGATCTTTTTCCGGCCGCAGCGATGTCGCAGATTTGATGTCTTACCGGATTCCTGATATTCACGGTACACTCGTGAAATGGTAGTATGGGAGAATCCCCACTTCATCGCTACCTTGTAGATGCTGTGTCCCATAAATCCTGTGCCATCTATAACACCATGTTCAAACTCACTTAAATTTTGATAACCTGCCATTGTAGCAGCAGTAACTGATCTAACAACTGCGCCAGACACTTGTTGTCTTATATAGGCGTTGCTGATTGCAGCGCCGTATTCTGCCTGTTTACATATCTCTGTATTTGAATACGCATGCCTATACCAGTTCCTTTGGCGCTTCAGTGTGAACCATGATCGGATGTGAGCAGTGGGCGCTATACACCTATGGAAAGCTATATTGTGCATGTATCCCAGATAATCTATGTTTTAAGGAAGTTGTTTTTTCATTTTACTGTTTGTCACTATACTTTATCGTAAAGAAACCTGCAAGGAGAATGTATGTCATGCGCTGGAAATGTATTTCTTACACTGGGATAGTAACAGCGTTGCAGTCCATATGACTGAAAGGTTGGAAACTGCAGCAGTCTAACATTATAACATGTTTTAAGTGCAGAACCGTGTAGCCCTAGCAGCGTATGTGTTTATGTTCTCCCTTACCAATGCCTTCTTGGTACTGACCCCAGACACTAGAACAATACGTTAGAATTGATAGCTCAGTACATAAAATGTTTCAGTCTCCGTCTATCTGGAGCTCCGTCATGCATAATAACCATCCGTTTCTTCTTCTTAAAATTCAGCTATATCATCTCAACATTTCCATATCTACTATACACCGATAAGGGGTGCTAATCTCGTCGACATGCGCGCATCTGGAGAAATCTTATGCTCTTGGATGGGTGTGGAACAGCTGTTATGCACTCGACTCGCTCTATTTCTTCGTGATATGCAGAATGTAGCGGCCTACTTCTGGTCAGCTGCAGATTAAATCGGTGACAATGCTGCAGGGAGCGTTGGTCAGAGACAACGCAAGGAGACCTTTCAGTCTCTAACTTCATCCTAAGAATGCGAGAATGCTCTGTAACCTCCATTTGCGTAGGGAAAGATCGTAAATTACGCACCATGATCAAAGTGATAGAAATGTATAGATCACTGTCTGGTATACTTTGGTGTACATGTTCGAGAATTAACAATGACTGGTCGCACTGCACTGTCATCCAGCTACACTTGTGATGGTACTCGCAAAGTAGTGGAGGTGCGGTTTAGCGATGATATAGAAACTGGGAAGCATGCTGACATATCACTGGTCGGTGTTGTAAAAAACTGGTAAAAATTGGAAAAATTGTTCACACTATCAACTGTGATGCTTACTATTACAGTACATTGGTGGTGTCTTTTCCGTCTCAACCGTCCACTGGTTCAATGCTGACTGAATGACATCGCTTGTTTGAGGTGGAGAAAGAGTCTTGGTGGAGGGGTAGCACCTTCCGGGGGCACCTAGCACCGAAACAGTGACCGTGTACATGGCTGCAATATGATGAATCAGTCGAAACGGAACACCAAGCCATTAGCTCTACCGTCACTGTGAAAGACGAGTTTCAATCTAGAGGTCGTCAATCACCTTCGGACAGCAGTTTGGAAATGCTCCACAGTGCCCCAAAACCCTCCCAGTTTCCTTATGTTGTGACTGTCTTGTATTTCAATCACCCAGTGTGTGTATTGTGGGAGTAGCAGCAGCATGATTTACACCGTGCTATATCCAGTTTTCTGTGAAAGCCAGTGGATCGAAACGTGTTGATGTTAGTTTATAACCTGACACAGAATTCGAAGTTGTGGCGGAAAAACAAAATATATGGTAGTGTACGAAGTGTGTTACAGCAGAAAGAAACAATGTATCAAACATCAGAACAGGGACCCTCTCTTGCGACTGATGGTTTGTGGGATATGATCCTCCTACAGTACAAGCAATGAAACTTTACACTGGTCTGTGCAAGCTACTTCGATCACTGGGCACTTGCTCCAGTGGATCAATACCCGTATATTTTATAGGATCACCACATACGATCGATGCTGGCACACAGACGGTATTTTTTCATATAAGGGAAGAGAGAGAAAGCAAAAATCTATCGAGTACTCTGTCAGACGAAGTTAGTGGAGCTTTTATAGTTTGTAGTTTTTTACTCTCTGTTGGATGGAATAAAATAACGATGACAGAATGTTTGGGTGATAGACATAGATGCACCCTGAGAGACACAGATCTCCTTCGGAATGTAGTACCTGTATGATGTAGAGTCTTCCTAATTTACCCGGTAAGAAACACCACCATAACTGTTTGTACAGTATCTTGCGAACCATGGATGAAGGGTATCAGACGGATGCCATATTCCTTGACTTCCGGAAAGCGTTTGACTCGGTGCCCCACTGCAGGCTCCTAACTAAGGTACGAGCATATGGGATTTGTTCCCAAATATGTGAGTGGCTCGAAGACTTCTTAAGTAATAGAACCCAGTACGTTGTCCTCGATGGTGAGTGTTCATCGGAGGTGAGGGTATCATCTGGAGTGCCCCAGGGAAGTGTGGTAGGTCCGGTGTTGTTTTTTATCTGTATAAATGATCTTTTGGATAGGGTGGATAGCAATGTGCGGCTGTTTGCTGATGATGCTGTGGTGTACGGGAAGGTGTCGTCGTCGAATGACTGTAGGAGGATACAAGATGACTTGGACAGCATTTGTGATTGGTGTAAAGAATGGCAGCTAACTCTAAATATAGATAAATGTAAATCAATGCAGATGAATAGGAAAAAGAATCCTGTAATGTCTGAATACTCCATTAGTAGTGTAGCGCTTGACACAGTCACGTCGATTAAATACACTCCTGGAAATTGAAATAAGAACACCGTGAATTCATTGTCCCAGGAAGGGGAAACTTTATTGACACATTCCTGGGGTCAGATACATCACATGATCACACTGACAGAACCACAGGCACATAGACACAGGCAACAGAGCATGCACAATGTCGGCACTAGTACAGTGTATATCCACCTTTCGCAGCAATGCAGGCTGCTATTCTCCCATGGAGACGATCGTAGAGATGCTGGACGTAGTCCTGTGGAACAGCTTGCCATGCCATTTCCACCTGGCGCCTCAGTTGGACCAGCGTTCGTGCTGGACGTGCAGACCGCGTGAGACGACGCTTCATCCAGTCCCAAACATGCTCAATGGGGGACAGATCCGGAGATCTTGCTGGCCAGGGTAGTTGACTTACACCTTCTAGAGCACGTTGGGTGGCACGGGATACATGCGGACGTGCATTGTCCTGTTGGAACAGCAAGTTCCCTTGCCGGTCTAGGAATGGTAGAACGATGGGTTCGATGACGGTTTGGATGTACCGTGCACTATTCAGTGTCCCCTCGACGATCACCAGTGGTGTACGGCCAGTGTAGGAGATCGCTCCCCACACCATGATGCCGGGTGTTGGCCCTGTGTGCCTCGGTCGTATGCAGTCCTGATTGTGGCGCTCACCTGCACGGCGCCAAACACGCATACGACCATCATTGGCACCAAGGCAGAAGCGACTCTCATCGCTGAAGACGACACGTCTCCATTCGTCCCTCCATTCACGCCTGTTGCGACACCACTGGAGGCGGGCTGCACGATGTTGGGGCGTGAGCGGAAGACGGCCTAACGGTGTGCGGGACCGTAGCCCAGCTTCATGGAGACGGTTGCGAATGGTCCTCGCCGATACCCCAGGAGCAACAGTGTCCCTAATTTGCTGGGAAGTGGCGGTGCGGTCCCCTACGGCACTGCGTAGGATCCTACGGTCTTGGCGTGCATCCGTGCGTCGCTGCGGTCCGGTCCCAGGTCGACGGGCACGTGCACCTTCCGCCGACCACTGGCGACAACATCGATGTACTGTGGAGACCTCACGGCCCACGTGTTGAGCAATTCGGCGGTACGTCCACACGGCCTCCCGCATGCCCACTATACGCCCTCGCTCAAAGTCCGTCAACTCCACATACGGTTCACGTCCACGCTGTCACGGCATGCTACCAGTGTTAAAGACTGCGATGGAGCTCCGTATGCCACGGCAAACTGGCTGACACTGACGGCGGCGGTGCACAAATGCTGCGCAGCTAGCGCCATTCGACAGCCAACACCGCGGTTCCTGGTGTGTCCGCTGTGCCGTGCGTGTGATCATTGCTTGTACAGCCCTCTCGCAGTGTCCGGAGCAAGTATGGTGGGTCTGACACACCGGTGTCAATGTGTTCTTTTTTCCATTTCCAGGAGTGTATTTGCGCGTAACATTGCAGAGCGATATGAATTGAGACAAGCATGTAATGGCAGTTGTGGGGAAGGCGGATAGTCGTCTTCGGTTCATTGGTAGAACTTTGGGAAGATGTGGTTCATCTGTAAAGGAGATCGCTTATAAAACACTAATACGACCTATTCTTGAGTACTGCTGAACGTTTGGGATCCCTATCAGGTCGGATTGAGGGAGGGCATAGAAGCAATTCAGAAGCGGGCTGCTAGATTTGTTACTGGTAGGTTTGATCATCACGCGAGTGTTACGAAAATGCTTCAGGAACTCGGGTGGGAGTCTCTGGAGGAAAGGAGGCGTTCTTTTCGTGAATCGTTACTGAGGAAATTTAGAGAACCAGGATTTGAGGCTGACTGCAGTACAATTTTACTGCCGCCAACTTAAATTTCGCGGAAAGACCGTAAATATAAGATAACAGAGATTAGGGTTCGTACAGAGGCATATAGGCAGTCATTTTTCCCTCGTTCTGTTTGGGAGTGGAACAGGGAGAGAAGATGCTAGTTGTGGTACGAGGTACCCTCCGCCACGTACCGTATGGTGGATTGCGGAGTATGTATGTAGATGTAGATATACTGCCTTGTGTTGCAGTAGAAAGCTTCGTTTTGGCGCTGACATTACACATTGCACACCGTTGGTGGAGCTACGACATGTTCCCATTTCCATCGAGTGGTCGAAACACGGTCCTGCCGCATAAACACAGCTTACCCTGTTTCTGCATGGGCTGCAGACGATGGTAGATATGTCGCTCTCTGACTTCTGCTTAGTTCCGACTGAAACTAAAACGATCACAAGCGCAAAGCTGCAGGGGTGGCGGGGAAAGACTGAGGAGCAGTTATAAGATGTATGTAGGATTTTTACTGTAGCACATAGATTCGAAAAAGGTGACTCGTTTCGAGATATGAAAGTGCCACAAATATGATTCGCTGTAATTGTTAAAAGACATCTCCATAGGATCCAACGCAGGTATGTGGTTGAAAGGAAAGACTTGATTCCAAATTGCGTAAAGCATTTCTGTCAGAAAGCATAACACTATCAGCGATTCTAGTGTGTACCTGTAGAGAAAACACCGCTTTTTATGGAGGGTGACAGTACAATAGTCGTTGTGATAATGTTTTTAATAGTGTGGTCCCTAAGCATAAGTATGTTGCCAGCAGTAGAATCCTTCCATGGCCAGCTTCTTTGGTGGAGCTACAACATGTCCCCATTTCCACCGAGCGGTCAAAGGATGGTCCTGTTGCATTAACTCAGCTCACGCATTAACTCAAGTCAACCTGTTTCTACACGGGTTGC
This sequence comes from Schistocerca cancellata, assembly GCF_023864275.1. NCBI lineage: Eukaryota > Metazoa > Arthropoda > Insecta > Orthoptera > Acrididae > Schistocerca > Schistocerca cancellata. Next base: position 1,104,025,479 of record NC_064626.1, on the reverse strand, counting down.
AGAAGGTGGAGGATATAGCGCTCTCCGACTTCCGTTCAGTTTTGACTTAAATTGGGACGATCACGTGGACGAAGCTGAAGGAAGGCTGGGCCAGAGACTGAGGAACGGTTACAAGATGCATAGGGACTGTCTAAAACCACGTTGGAGGTTTGCTGTAGCAGAGAGGTTCGAAAAAGGTGATTCGTTTCCAGATATGAGAGTGGCACAATTACTATCCACCAGTGGCTGTAATCATTAAAAGACATCTCCATAGGATCCAACGCAAGTATGTGGTTGAATGGAGAGACTCGATTCCAAATTGCGCACAGCATTTCTGCCAGAAACTGTTATACTATCAGAAACTTTTGTGTGTGTCTGTAGAACCAAGTTTGCTTTTTATGCAGGCTGACGGTAACATAGTCGTTGTGATCGTGTTTATAATAGTGCGGTCCTTATGCATAATGCATGTTGCTTCTGTGGTCAGCTTCAAATGTCGGTTCTCAATAGTGTTCCTCGAAAAGAACATCGTCATCCCTCAGGGATTCCCATTTGAACTACCTGGTGAGTGTAATCTGACTACTGGAAAAGAAGAATTACTCGCCATACACAGTGACTCTCATGATCAATTTAATTGATTAGTCTATCAATTTGATATCAGCGACATGCCGCCTGGCGGGTGTAGGCGATGGCTTGGGCAACACGGATATGATTCTTCACTTGGCTTCTTTTCGTTGCAGCGATTATCTTTTAACAATATTTCAGTCGTCCACCTATACATGGAGAGACAACTATAGTAATAAAATCATATGTGTTACCGAATTTATGAAGTGATCATAGTATAAAACATATTTACAGCTTCTCTGTGCTGTTATCTTAAGAATTTGTAAATTTGTGGTAAGGCTTATGGGACAAAACTGCTGAGGTCATCGGCCCCTAAGCTTACGCACTACTTAATCTAACGTAAACTAACTTACGCTAAGGACAACACACACACCCGTGCCCGTGGGAGGACTCGAACCTCCGACGGGGGTAGCCGCCCGGACCCTGACAAGACGCCTTAGACTGCGCGGCTACCACGTGCGGCTTTATCTTAACACTATGCCGTCCGGCGACACCACAGTGGTGTCTTGAGCGTAGTATCGCACAGTGGCCGGCGACAGCACTTTAGTACCTTTTGCATTCTGTTGGTGTTTTGTTTAGGTAACAATTCGGTACACACGTCAACAAGTACGTGCCCAAAAATGTGTCAGACGAAAGAGACGATACGATTATTTACGATGAACGCGTGGACGTCTTGTCTGACGTTTCGGACGACTTGGCCGAGTGGGAAGAAGACATTGAATATATATATAAAAAATGAAAGTGAAGCAGAATCGTCGGAAGATAGTAAAATACGTCCAAGAAGAATTCGGCGAACGCTTCGGTTGCCAACTGATTCGGATGAATCAGAAGAAGACGACAGTGGACAGTGGTCAGACTTTGATTTACCGAGGATCAATAATAAATTTGAAGGATCTCCCGGCCCAGACATATTTCCTAAAGATACACAGAGCTTCGAGGATATCGTAGAACTGTATATTGAGAACGATCTGTTTAAATATATTAGCACGAAACCAACAAGTACTACAGTCAAAATTGCGATAGAAGGCAACAGGATAAAAAAAAAATGCCAAATTTGTCAACGTTACGGGCAAGGATCGATGATTACTGGTCAACGAATCCGTTGATAGACACACCGATATTTCGCAAAACGATGTCCCACAACCGATTCAGACAAAAATTATCATTTCTACATTTTTCGGACAACAACAATAAACCGGATAATGCCGACCGGATTTTCAAAGTGCAATTCGTAATTGATTATTTTTCCAAAGAGTTTAAAGAAACCTTTAATCCAAGTCAAAACATCTCAATTGATAAAGGAATGATACCGTGGCGTGGACGATCAAATTTTAAACTTTAAAATCCGTCGAAAACTGCGAAATATGGCATACTCATTCGGATACTGTGTGATTCGAGTACGGGATGCATTTCCTCATTTAAGATATATAGTGGCGCTGGACAGCCTTTGGCAAAAACAGTGACGGAACTATTGACACCTTCTTATGGAAAGTGGTATCACCTCTACATGGATAATTATTATAACAGTGTAGAGCTTGCAGAGACGTTACTTGAAAAGAAAATTCGAGTTTGTGGAACGATACAGCAAAATATAGGATTTACGGAAAAATAAAAGTGCACAGAAGTCAATGTGTTTGAAGCTTGTCATCTACATCTACATCTACATCTACATCTATACTCCGCGAGCCACCTTACGGTGTGTGGCGGAGGGTACTTATTGTACCACTATCTGATCCCCCCTTCCCTGTTCCATTCACGAATTGTGCGTGGGAAGAACGACTGCTTGTAAGTCTCCGTATTTGCTCTAATTTCTCGGATCTTTTCGTTGTGATCATTACGCGAGATATATGTGGGTGGTAGTAATATGTTGCCCATCTCTTCCCGGAATGTGCTCTCTCGTAATTTCGATAATAAACCTCTCCGTATTGCGTAACGCCTTTCTTGAAGTGTCCGCCACTGGAGCTTGTTCAGCATCTCCGTAACGCTCTCGCGCTGACTAAATGTCCCCATGACGAATCGCGCTGCTTTTCGCTGGATCATGTCTATCTCTTCTATTAATCCAACCTGGTAAGGGTCCCATACTGATGAGCAATACTCAAGAATCGGACGAACAAGCGTTTTGTAAGCTACTTCTTTCGTCGATGAGTCACATTTTCTTAGAAATCTTCCTATGAATCTCAACCTGGCGCCTGCTTTTCCCACTATTTGTTTTATGTGATCATTCCACTTCAGATCGCTCCGGATAGTAACTCCTAAGTATTTTACGGTCGTTACCGCTTCCAATGATTTACCACCTATGGCATAATCGTACTGGAATGGATTTCTGCCCCTATGTATGCGCATTATATTACATTTATCTACGTTTAGGGAAAGCTGCCAGCTGTCGCACCATGCATTAATCCTCTGCAGGTCTTCCTGGAGTACGTACGAGTCTTCTGATGTTGCTACTTTCTTGTAGACAACCGTGTCATCTGCAAATAGCCTCACGGAGCTACCGATGTTGTCAACTAAGTCATTTATGTATATTGTAAACAATAAAGGTCCTATCACGCTTCCTTGCGGTACTCCCGAAATTACCTCTACATCTGCAGATTTTGAACCGTTAAGAATGACATGTTGTGTTCTTTCTTCTAGGAAATCCTGAATCCAATCACAAACCTGGTCCGATATTCCGTAAGCTCGTATTTTTTTCACTAAACGTAAGTGCGGAACCGTATCAAATGCCTTCCTGAAGTCCAGGAATACGGCATCAATCTGCTCGCCAGTGTCTACGGCACTGTGAATTTCTTGGGCAAATAGGGCGAGCTGAGTTTCACATGATCTCTGTTTGCGGAATCCATGTTGGTTATGATGAAGGAGATTTGTATTATCTAAGAACGTCATAATACGAGAACACAAAACATGTTCCATTATTCTACAACAGATTGACGTAAGCGAAATAGGCCTATAATTATTCGCATCTGATTTATGACCCTTCTTGAAAATGGGAACGACCTGCGCTTTCTTCCAGTCGCTAGGTACTTTACGTTCTTCCAGCGATCTACGATAAATTGCTGATAGAAAGGGGGCAAGTTCTTTAGCATAATCACTGTAGAATCTTAAGGGTATCTCGTCTGGTCCGGATGCTTTTCCGCTACTAAGTGATAGCAGTTGTTTTTCAATTCCGATATCGTTTATTTCAATATTTTCCATTTTGGCGTCCGTGCGACGGCTGAAGTCAGGGACCGTGTTACGATTTTCCGCAGTGAAACAGTTTCGGAACACTGAATTCAGTATTTCTGCCTTTCTTCGGTCGTCCTCTGTTTCGGTGCCATCGTGGTCAACGAGTGACTGAATAGGGGATTTAGATCCGCTTACCGATTTTACATATGACCAAAACTTTTTAGGGTTCTTGTTTAGATTGTTTGCCAATGTTTTATGTTCGAATTCGTTGAATGCTTCTCTCATTGCTCTCTTTACGCTCTTTTTCGCTTCGTTCAGCTTTTCCTTATCAGCTATGATTCGACTACTCTTAAACCTATGATGAAGCTTTCTTTGTTTCCGTAGTACCTTTCGTACATGATTGTTATACCACGGTGGATCTTTCCCCTCGCTTTGGACCTTAGTCGGTACGAACTTATCTAAGGCGTACTGGACGATGTTTCTGAATTTTTTCCATTTTTGTTCCACATCCTCTTCCTCAGAAATTAACGTTTGATGGTGGTCACTCAGATATTCTGCGATTTGTGCCCTATCACTCTTGTTAAGCAAATATATTTTCCTTCCTTTCTTGGCATTTCTTATTACACTTGTAGTCATTGATGCAACCACTGACTTATGATCACTGATACCCTCTTCTACATTCACGGAGTCGAAAAGTTCCGGTCTATTTGTTGCTATGAGGTCTAAAACGTTAGCTTCACGAGTTGGTTCTCTAACTATCTGCTCGAAGTAATTCTCGGACAAGGCAGTCAGGATAATGTCATAAGAGTCTCTGTCCCTGGCTCCAGTTCTGATTGTGTGACTATCCCATTCTATACCTGGTAGATTGAAGTCTCCCCCTATTACAATAGTATGATCACGAAACTTCTTCACGACGTTCTGCAGGTTCTCTCTGAGGCGCTCAACTACTACGGTTGCTGATGCAGGTGGTCTATAGAAGCATCCGACTATCATATCTGACCCACCTTTGATACTTAGCTTAACCCAGATTATTTCACATTCGCATTCGCTAATAACTTCACTGGATATTATTGAATTCTTTACTGCTATAAATACTCCTCCACCATTGGCGTTTATCCTATCCTTGCGGTATATATTCCATTCTGTGTCTAGGATTTCGTTACTGTTCACTTCCGGTTTTAACCAACTTTCCGTTCCTAATACTATATGCGCACTATTTCCTTCAATAAGAGATACTAATTCAGGAACCTTGCCCTGGATACTCCTGCAGTTTACCAATATTACGTTAACTTTTCCTGTTTTTGGTCTCTGAGGACGGACGTTCTTTATCAACGATGATAATGTCCTCTCTGGTAAGCCGTCAGGTATTTTATCGTTTCGCCCAAGGGGGGGTCCCTCTAACCTAAAAAACCCCCGTGTGCACGCCACACGTACTCTGCTACCCTAGTAGCTGCTTCCGGTGTGTAGTGCACGCCTGACCTGTCTAGGGGGGCCCTACAGTTCTCCACCCAATAACGGAGGTCGATGAATTTGCAACCATTATAGTCGCAGAGTCGTCTGAGCCTCTGGTTTAGACCCTCCACACGGCTCCAAACCAGAGGACCGCGATCGACTCTGGGCACTATGCTGCAGATATTAAGCTCAGCTTGCACTCCGCGTGCGATGCTGGTTGTCTTCACCAAATCAGCCAGCCGCCGGAAGGAACCAAGGATGGCCTCAGAACCCAAGCGGCAGGCGTCATTCGTTCCGACATGTGCTACTATCTGCAGCCGGTCACACCCAGTGCGTTCAATAGCTGCCGGAAGGGCCTCCTCCACATTACGGACGAGACCCCCCGGCAAGCACACCGAGTGCACACTGGCATTCTTCCCCGACCTACCCGCTATTTTCCTGAGGGGCTCCATAACCCGCCTAACGTTGGAGCTCCCTATAATTAATAGGCCCGCCCTCTGTGACTGTCGGGACCTTGCCGGAGAATCGGCCACTGGCCCAACAGGCGAGGCATCCTGTGGTGGCTTGGAAACGATGTCATCACCACTAGGAAGCACCCCGTACCTGTTGGAAAGGGGTAAGGCAGCTGCCACGCGGCCAGATCCCACCTTCGCCTTTCGGCCAGGCACGCGCGAGGCCACCACTGTCCGCCATTCACCCTGGAGTGATGGCTGACCGGTAAGATGCTCACTGCCGGAAGACGCAGCGACATCAGGGGTTCCATGTGCTTCCAAGGCCACCGAAGTAGGCATAGGTCTCACCACAGTTGCCCCAACGCCACTACGAGCCGACGCCTGCGCCTCGAGCTCGATGAGCCTAACAGACAAAGCCTCCACCTGCCCCCGAAGAGTGGCCAATTCTCCTTGCGTCCGCTCACAACAACCACAGCCCCACCGAGCGAGGTGGCGCAGTGGTTAGCACACTGGACTCGCATTCGGGAGGACGACGGTTCAATCCCGTCTCCGGCCATCCTGATTTAGGTTTTCCGTGATTTCCCTAAATCGCTTCAGGCAAATGCCGGGATGGTTTCTTTGAAAGGGCACGGCCGATTTCATTCCCCATCCTTCCCTCACCCGAGCTTGCGCTCCGTCTCTAATGACCTCGTTGTCGACGGGACGTTAAACACTAATCTCCCCCCCCCCCACCCCCAACCACAGTCCCTACACATGACTATGTTTACCCTACTCTATACGATGACAAATTCCCAAGATAATCTTCTGATGAGCTACTCTGATAATCAAGAAACACTCACTGAAATACGAGACGCGAAAACTACGCTAGGTTTTCCCAGAAAAACTATTTAAAAGCTAAGCGCAGCAAATAAGTACAAAAACGCTTTATACAAACAGTACTCGCTGCTGCTGGTGCTCTCGCTCTGGCTGTCACAAGACAACTGCTGATTCAAGTGACTAGTGGCTAACGGCCGCGAAACAAACAAAAGACGGTTTTAGGGCGCTTTCTGTTCTAAACGATCAAGAAAACACTAAGAAATCTAACACGAAAACTACGTAAAGTTTTATCAAGAACTGTTAGTTACTATGCAGAGCAGATAAACACAAATAGAATCCCTTCCTTAGTGGAAGGTCGTAAACAAAATGCAAAATAAACGCTTTATACAAACAGTACTCGCTGCTGCTGGTGCTCTCGCTCTGGCTGTCACAAGACAACGGAAAGGTGAAGTACTCGCACAAGTATGGAGAGCTTCGAAAAATAAAACGATACGAATGATCTCTACAATACATAATGCCACTTTGACTGACACTCAAAGAAAATGTAGAAAAACCAATTACACAATAAAAAAAACCTTAAAGTGTTTTAGACTCCGAAAGGAGTGAATCGGGCAGACCAATATTTGAGTTATTACCCTGTATACAGAAAAACTGTAAAATGGTAAAGAAAGGTTTGCATGTACCTCTTTAACTGCGCATTATTTAATGCGTTCCGTAAATGGCAAGAAAAACTACAAAATGGTAAAAAAGGTTTGTATGTACCTCTTTAACTGCGCATTATTTAATGCGTTCCGTAAATGGCAAGAAAAACTATAAAATGGTAAAAAAAGGTTGCATGTACCTCTTTAACTGCGCATTATTTAATGCGTTCCGTAAATGGCAATATTTCATTACAGACCACAAGAGTCTCCGATTTCACGATTTTTTTATTGAAAGTGTCTGATTCGTGGACAAAAGACCAAGTACCTGCTTCTGAGCAAAACTTGGGGGTTGCCACAGCATCGAGCACGTCTCATCATGATGCGGTTGGCAAACTTTCCGGTCACATAAAGCAACACGAGCTAATACTTATTTCCGAAACGAATAAACGAAAACGAAGGAACTGCCATGTATGTTCCAAAAACAACAAAAGGAGAGCAACAAACGTAATGTGCAAGTCTTATGGAGTTGCGTTACATCTTGGAGACTGTTGAAAGGTCTCTGTTGGATTCCTTTCATGTTTAATTTCTTAAATCTGTTGCCATTTATGGAATAAATTCCTCTTCTAAATGTACTGTGGCGTTTCTGACTATCTGGGAGGAGACTGAGCAGTGGAACGTGTTACTTTTACACATAAACAAGAACGATCTGTCACACTACTACACTTTAAAGCACAGTTTATATGTAATTCTTATATGTAATTCATGTCACACAGTCTCATACGGAACCTACATCCGCTTTCTTTTATATACTGTATATGATAAGATACTGTCATCCCCCTTCCCTTTTGTGTGAGAGGATGAATGAGCATATGTATTTCTAGTTGCATGCTTGAGGGTAGCAGACAAGGCTGTCTGCTAGAGAACAGTAGGACCAACGTCGGAACAGGTAGCTACGCTTCCTAAAAGCAAAGAGGTTTCTATCCTTAGTATGGTCCTGTCCGTCCCTTGTCATGTTGGTATAGGAAGCTGCCCCTCTGGCCACTTCCGTTGGTCTTTGTGAGCCACCCTCAGGAAGCACGCTCGGCAGGAGGGCAGTTGCAGTGTGGCCATGGCGAGCGTCTGAAGTGGTAAGATCTCCGGCTAAGCGCGTGTCTGTTAAGTCCGTAGGACAATGGATCTCTTAAGTTCAGCCTAACTGAACAATTTAATCACCTTTATTTCGGGTTTAGGTCTAAAATATCCGATGTTATCTTAAATTTCAGCGCAGTATAATTCTCGTGTGAAGTTCAGATTATTTTCCGGTAGTTGCTTTGTTACTACTTTGTGAGTAAAGTGGAACTACGTGTTGATCAGTAACTCTAACTAAGATCAATCTTAAATGCGAATGCTTGTGTGATTATAACGTCTCGTCTTGACTATATTTTCAATATAGCAACTTTTCTTTATGTTCAGCCCACGTGGGGTGTACTTTGCGAGACCACTACCACGTGCTTATATAACTGTTTGACCCATCAGGTTAATAGTAAGACGTTAGTAACCAGTTCAAGGTTTTTCTTTTGTCAATTGCTTTTCGATCTAATTTATTTTAATTATCAAAATTATTGTGGAGTTGTACGCTTTGTGCAAACCAAGTTGACCACGTGAAGCATGTGGTGTAATCATCAAAGTAGCCCTCAGCTATTCTTTTTGCGAAGATTTCACAAAGAGTTAATATGAATTTAGTATACCAGTGTGTGGTAATTACATGACGGACAGGATTGTGGTATGAACGTAATTTCTTTGGGTAAAAACTGAATCTGTTGGTTGTGGTTAATTTCTTCTTGCTTATGTTTCAATGTTCTTCGTGTGTTATTTTATGAATGCAGTGTTGTATGCAGTCTCCCAATCTTGGCTCCATATTTTATGTGTTCCGTAAGATTACAATCTCACATTTTTTCAATCGTAAATAAGGCACCAGCTCAGTTATAACTCACGTATAATATGCTGAAATTTCAATGAACAATCTTAAAATAAATTTCCAAATATAAACTGATTTCTTTCTTTTTATTTAAATTCTCCTTTATATATATATATGACTATTAAAAGATTATCATTAATGTTAGTCTGCTTGGTAAACCTAGACTAAATATCTGATGAAACAGTTGCCCAGTAATCCACGGTTAACGTCCCCAGACAGATCACGGCTTTTAACCCACTTTCATTGTCAATTAGCACCGATTTCAGCATACCAAATTAAAGTTACAACATTACACATCAGCTAAGAAAATTAAAGTTACAACATTACACTGTTTTTCTGCGTATCATGCGAAAGAAAAGTACTAAGTACCAAAGACAATGGAAATAAACAAATATATGAAACAAACAAATTTTGTATTTATTTACGTATACAGGGTGGTCCATTGATCGTAACCGGGCCAAATATCTCACGAAATAAGCGTCAAACGAAAAAACTACAAAGAACGAAACTTGTCTAGCTTGAAGGGGGAAACCAGATGGGGCTATGGTTCGCCCGCTAGATGGCGCCGCCATAGGTCAAACGGATATTAACTGCATTTTTTTAAAAATAGGAATCAACATTTTTTATTACATATTCGTGTAGTACGTAAAGAAATATGAACAACTTTTTTCGCTTTGTGATAGATGGCACTCTAATAGTCACAAACATACGGCTCACAATTTTAGACGAACAGTTGGTAACATGTAGGTTTTTTAAATTAAAATACAGAACGTAGGTACGTTTGAACATTTTATTTCGGTTGTTCCAATGTGATACATGTATCTTTGTGAACTTATCATTTCTGAGAACGCATGCTGTTACAGCATGATTACCTGTAAATACCACATTAATGCAATAAATGCTCAAAATGATGTCCGCCAACATCAATGCATTTGGCAATACGTGTAGCGACATTCCTCTCAACAGCAAGTAGTTCGCCTTCCGTAATGTTCGCACATGCATTGACAATGCGCTGACGCATGTTGTCAGGCGTTGTCGGTGGATAACGATAGCAAATATGCTTCAACTTTCCCCACGGAAAGAAATCCGGCGACGTCAGATCGGGTGAACGTACGGGTCATGGTATGGTGCTTCGACGACCAATCCACCTGTCATGAAATATGCTGTTCAATACCGCTTCAACCGCATGCGAGCTATGTGCCGGACATCCATCATGTTGGAAGTACATCGCCATTCTGTCAAGCAGTGAAACATCTTGTAGTAACGTCTGTAGAACATTACGTAGGAAATCAGCATACATTGCACCATTTAGATTGCCATCGATAAAATGGGGGCCAATTATCGTTCCTCCCATAACGCCACACCATACATTAACCCGCCAAGGTCGCTGATGTTCCACTTGTCGCAGCCATCGTGGATTTTCCGTTCCCAATAGTGTATATTATGCTGGTTTACGTTACCGCTGATGGTGAATGATGCTTCGTCGCTAAATAGAACGCGTGCAAAAAATCTGTCATCGTCCCGTAATTTCTCTTGTGCGCAGTGGCAGAACTGTACACAACGTTCAAAGGCGTCGCCATGCAATTCCTGGTGCATAGAAATATGGTATGGGTGCAATCGATGTTGATGTAGCATTCTCAACACCGACGTTTTTGAGATTCCCGATTCTCGCCCAATTTGTCTGGTACTGATGTGCGGATTAGCCGCGACAGCAGCTAAAACACCTACTTGGGCATCATCATTTGTTGCAGGTCGTGGTTGACGTTTCACATGTGGCTGAACACTTCCTGTTTCCTTAAATAACGTAACTATCCGGCGAATGGTCCGGACACTTGGATGATGTCGTCCAGGATACCGAGCAGCATACATAGCACACGCCCGTTGGGCATTTTGATCACAATACCCATACATCAACACGATATCGACCTTTTCCGCAATTGGTAAACGGTCCATTTTACACTGGTATTGTATCACGAAGCAAATACCGTCCGCACTGGCGGAATGTTACGTGATACCACATAGTTATACGTTTGTGACTATTACAGCGCCATCTATCACAAAGCGAAAAAAGTGGTCCAACTAAAATATTCATATTTTTTACGTACTAGACGAATATGTAATAAAAATGGGGGTTCCTATTTTAAAAAACGCAGTTGATATCCGTTTGACATATGGCAGCGCCATCTAGCGGGCCAACCATAGCACCATCTGGTTTCCCCCTTCAAGCTAGACGAGTTTCGTTCTTCGTAGTTTTTTCGTTTGATGTTTATTTCGTGAGATACTTGGCCCGGTCACGATCAATGGACCACCATATATATATCTTCGAAATTTTATCAAAGTAGGGGAACAGGGTTGTGAACTGATGAGAACTAACGTCGAGAGTAGTAAAACTTATCAGTTTATAATCCCCCTATAATGACAAGAACGGCCGGCGACAAGCCAAGTAATCCGAAGCAGCGCTGCCGGCGCCAAGCGAATGCATTCGTACGAGACGTGCGGACGGCAAAGTGTTAAGAGACTACGTATGTGACGAGCTCGAAAGCGAGGAGGCGTCCTGTGACAGTGGCATGTCTTAGCACTCCGTCATGAGACAAGAATGAGTTTAATATTCTAGTCCCGTGATGCATGTCGTGACAGATAAGGAAAGATATTTTCTACCTGATGAAAGAATTCTTAAAGGGAACATAGCCTATGCCATAGTCCTGTACAGGATTTTCACAAGAAGTAACGATGCTTTAACGAAGTGAAGACGCGTTTATCGTCCGATTTCTTCTATTTTCGAAAATATATAAACGGGAGGAATCTACATTTCGCGTGTGAAATTCGAGGTTTTTTGATCAACAACATCGTTGCCTCAGATTGGGTAAAGAAGATTTTTTTTTAAATGGTGGGTCTATGACGGGGCGGAATTGTTTAGAACTACTGTATATTCCAAGCTACAGCTGCTTGTTTCATAGTGCACCGCGGCTGCCTGCAAGGGCGGTCATGAAGACTCGCCAAACAGAAGTAACGGATTAGCTCAGCCTCTGACGTGTACAAAGAATGCCCCTACCTGACTGATATTGCCCGCGGCAGTGAGAGCTGGCGAAGTGACCAGTGAGCCAGGCGAGCGCGACAGAAGCGGACGTGTGTCTGTTACAAGAGCGAAGACTCAAAATGATGGGTGTTCGCGCTGCATGTATTGATGACATCCGAACCCCTACCACTCCAATCACCCCCAGATGCCCTCCACGGCCGGGGTGGTGCATTCTGGCGTACACGCTCGTCCACGACTGCGGCTGTGGCAGTGGCGGAAATTTTCACTGACCTCTCAATGTCGGCGCTGGCAATGTACATGGGACGGGTGCGTTGCATGTGGACCTCGGGACAAGAGCGCACAGTATGTGAAAATGTTTTCAGCTGAATCAGATATTTAGCTTATTGCTACGGACTAGATCGTGATTTAAATGTGTCGTGTTTAGTGCTACTCAATACATCGCAGTGGACTCTGTCTGGCAGTGGTGTTTGCTGTTGTCTCTACCCTATCATGCAGTAGGCCTTCCTCCTTCTACTTCTTCCGAATGTAGCGGAGAGAAGCAGCTTATGGATTAATTAGTGCTTTAGAACCCCAATCGCGACGTCACATTCACGTTTGATAGCGATCTCTGACATTTAGCTATGAACGGCTTATTACTACCAACTGGATCGTGGTTTAAGTATGTCTTCTTTAGTGCTTCTCATTACATCGCAGTGGTCTCTGTCTTGCTGTGGTATTTGCTGTTGTCTCTATTCTATCATACAGCAGAACCTTCCCCTCTCCTTCCGAATGTAGTGAAGAGAACTAATTTAGGGTCTTCCTTTTCTTTTCACCAGATACGTTTAGTGGAACATTGTGCTGGAGGAGGGTGTTTGTGCTCTCAAATGTTGGTATGTAGAAGACCTCGAATATGTTTAGTGCTGCGATCCATTTGTGGCGGAAATTTCATTACTTGTATTGCATATTGTGTGTGATACTCCAACGTTGGAAATATGTTTTATTATGAAGAAGAATAATCGTACGATGGAGGTGAGTGTTTTGAGCGATCTGTTTGACTGCTGTAAATTATTAAACAGTTAAACTGATAGGGTAATGCGAAAGGGTTATTTCACGATATCTTTGATATTGAGATTGTATCAGCTCTCTCTTTGTCTCCATCATTAGCCAACAGCAACACTATTCTGAGGAGAGATGCAAATCTCCATCTGCGTGTTTCGGGAAGCTGGTTCACACAGACAATCAGGGAGTGGCCTCTTGAGAAAGACAGAGACAGGAAGCGAGTATGGAACTTCCTGATCAACAGAATGTCGCCACTTGATGCTTTGTTTGGAGGCCGCGAGATCAAAGCAGGCCGATATGTGGTCCGTGGTCGAAGGTATTTAGTAGCGTGATCTGTAATTAGGACATTGGGCGGTATTGACCTTCGTTGCGATGGAGGAAGATAAATAACAAGTGAGGGAAATAAATACTAAGAGCCTTAACATCCCTGACTCCGGCAGCAGATATAAACTAAGCCTACACAGCGTTTCCAAGCACGAGCAGAATAAAAAAGCGCTGCAATTGTTTAAATATCCCCTACTGCGATCGATTTCCTGACAAATTCTTTAAATAAACTATATTCCATACACCATCATGTATCCTGCAAGTTGTTTAAACAAACAGTATTCCATATACTGAGTCAATTTCCCGACAAATTCTTTAACTAAATAGATAAACTAACACATAAAAAAAAGTTTTGTGTCGCCCTGGTTCCCAGAACTCCTCAAGACAGACGTTGACTGTGGATATTCTATCACAGACACAGTCCCTTTGACTGTTCAAAAATGTCACTAAATCCGCTCCAAGATGTAAACAACCATGCATGAGCAACGCCTATTAGACGGAGCGGGTCCGACAGCCGATCAGTTCCAGTCGTTCCACCAGGAAGGAGGTACACGGCTCGTGTTGTCTGTAGTTCAACCATAGACGGTCAGTACCACGGTTCGATCGCGTTCGCATTGTTACTTTGTGCCAGGAAGGGCTCTCAACAAGGGAAGTGTCCAGGCGTCTCGGAGTGAACCAAAGCGATGATGTTCGGACATGGAGGAGATACAGAGAGACAGTTACCGTCGATGACACGCCTCACTGAGGCCGCTCAAGGGCTACTACTGCAGTGGATGACCGCTACCTACGGATTATGGCTCGGAGGGACCCTGACATCAACGCCACCATGTTGAATAATGCTTTTCGTGCAGCCGCAGAACGTCGTGTTACGACTCAAACTGTGCGCAATAGGCTGCACTATGCGCAACTTCACTCCCGACGTCCACAGCGAGGTCCATATTTGCAACCACGACACCATGCAGCGTGGTACAGATGGGCCCAACAACATGCCGAATGGTCTGCTCAGGACTGGCATTATGTTCTCTTCACTGATGAGTGTCGCATATGCCTTCAACCAGACAATCGTCGGAGACGTCTTTGGAGGCAACCTAGTCTGGCTGAAAGCCTTAGACACACTGTTTAGCAAGTGCAGCAAGGTGGACGTTCCCTGCCGTTTTGGGGTGGCATTATGTGGGGCAGACGTACGCCGCTGGTGGTCATGGAAGGCGCCGTAACGGCTGTACGATACGTGAATGCCATCCTCCAACCGATAGTGCAACCATATTGGCAGCATATTGGCGAGGCATTTGTCTTAATGGACAACAATTCGCGGTCCCATCGTGCACCTCTGATTTCCTTCAGGATAACGATATCACTCGACTCGAATGTCTAGCATGATGTCCAGACATGAACCATATCGAACTTGCCTGGGATAGATTAAAAAGGGCTATTTGTGGACGACGTGACCCACCAACCACTCTGAGGGATCTACACCGAATTGCCATTGAGGGGCTACAATCTGGATCAACAATGCCTTGATGAACTTGTGGATAATATGCCACGACGAATACGGGCACGCATCAGTGCAAGAGGACGTGCTACTGGGTATTAGAGGTACCGGTGTGTACAGCAATATGGACCACCACCTCTGAAGGTCTCGCTGTATGGTGGTACAACACGCAATGTGTGTTATTCATGAGCAATCAAAAGAGCGAAAATGATGTTCATGTTTGATCTCTATTACAATTTTCTGTACAGGTTCCGGAAGTCTCAGAACCGAGGTGATGCAAAACTTTTTTGATGTGTATATATTCCAAACACTGCCTTGTGTCGCGTAAATTGGTTAAATAAACGATATCCCATACACTGCAATTAATTTCCAGACAACAAAATAAGTAAACTATATTGCAAACACCGCCATGTATCACACAAACTGTTTAAATAAACGATGTTCCGCATATTGTCTAAATTGTTTAAAGAATATTCCATACACTGCAATCTATTTCTTGTCAAATTCTTTAACTAAATCAATAAACTACTATTCCATGCAGCGCATTGATTCCCATAAATAAATAAACCACGTTCCACACAATGTCTAAATTGTTTAAACAATATTCCATACACTGTAATAGAGTTTCCTCCAAATGACTGCTCTGCTCATTTGAATTTTTTTCCCGCCAATTCCTGGGAAGGGGTTGGGAGATGGAGGGCTGGGGGTTTTCAAGACAGTGGATTTAATTAACTGACCAATTTCATTAATTAGTCAATCAAACTGGTATCAAAAGTGAGCTTGTATCGGCGGAGGGGGGGGGGAGGAGGGAGTTCCCTGAGGGATGGGGCACGAGAATGTGGAGGGGGAGGAGGAGGAGGTGCAGGCGGCGGAGGGGTGGAGGAACCTGTCAATCAAAAGGGTGGATTATCCCCACGAGGTCATGACCTGTCAATCAAACGGGTGTATTATCCCCAGGGAGTTTTAATTCTCTTAGCAGAACAAGTGGTTAAGTACATATCAATCAAAGGAGAACAATAGGTATGTTCCTGACTGTATGCTTACCCCCGTGTAGGCAACCCACAATGTGATCGAAAATCCGCTTTGTCCTCCTAATGACACCTTCCTAAGAGACAGTCTGCACTCCTTTCAATCTGGCTACGCAAGTGTAGACGAGATGTCTTCAAGGAAAGAAGCAATGGTGTTGATGGCAGTTGAGAGATATATACCAAATAAATTAATAAGAGATGGTACTGATCCCCAGGCACACAAAACAGTTCAGAACACTGTTGCAGAAGCAACGAAAAAGGCACGCTAATTTTAAAAGAACGCATAATCCCAAGATTGGCGGAGTTTTACAGTAGTCGAAATTTAGCACGAACTTCAATGCGAGATGCTTTAACATTTTCCACAACGAAACTGTCTCGAAATCTGGCAGCAAACCCAAAGAGATTCTGGTCGTATGCAAAATACACCACTGGCGAGACGCGATCAATATCTTCATCGCGCCGTAACAATGGTAGTTTTGACAAACTGCCTATTGGCTCCTGTCTCGGGTTCTTCGGCCGACGTTCATCTAATGATTTTACTGACGTTTCGCCAGCATGAGTGGCTGGCATTGTCAATGCTTCACCCTTCATTGCCGGTGGTGAAGCTTGACGATGCCAGCCACTCGTGGTGGCGAAACGTCAGTAAAATCATTAGATGAACGTCGGCCGTAAAACCCGAGACAGGAGCAAATAGGCAGTTTGTTAACAAGTGGCCACGAAAGCCTTAACAATTTTGTAATGGTGATTTTATTGACAACAGTGCCACTACAGCAAAGTTACTAAACACGGTTTTCCGAAATTCCTCCAGAAAAGTAAATATTCCCGAATCCGAAACAAGAACAACTGCAAGGCTAGATTGTTCCAGACTGCATACCAGTATGGTTAGTTTCAGAGTATGTTGATACAATAGCTCCATAATTAGCAATTGTATACAGCTGCTCGGTTGAAGGTATCCGTGCCCAAAGACTGGAAAGTTGCACAAGGCAGACCAGCACCACACCAAATAGGAGTAATCCACTGAATTACAAACCATAGCTGTGACCTCGACTTGCAGTAGGATATTGGAACATATACTATGCTCGAGCGTTATGAATCACCTCGAAGAGAACCATTTAATAGAAACGTGGATCCAGAAAATATTGTTCTTGTGAACATAACTAGCTCTTTATTCCCACTAAGTAATGAGTGGTATTGACAGGGGATGTCAAATTTATTCCATATTTTTAATTTCCAGAAGGCTTCAGACACAGTTCCTCAAAAGCGACTTCTAATTAAATTGCGTGCCTGTGGAGTATCGTCTCAGTTGCGTGACTAGATTCGTTATTTCCTGTCAGAATGGTCACATTTTCTAGTATAACCGACAAATATATATATATATATATATATATATATATATATATATATATATATATATATATATATATATATATATATATATATATATATATATATAACAGAAATAATACTGACATTCTCCAAGCAAGTATTATAGACCCCCCGCTGTTCCTGATCTACATAAACGATTTAGGAGACAATCTGAGCAACCCTCTTAGATTGTTTGCAGATGATGCTGTCATAAACCTTCTTGTAAACTTATCAGACGATTATAACCAATTGAAAAATGATGTAGACAAGATATCTGAATGGTACGAAAAGTAGCAATTTATTCTAAATAATGAAAAGTGTGAAGTCAGCCACATGAGTGCTAAAACAGATCCACTAAATTTAGGTTATGCGGTAAATCACACGAATCTAAAGGCTGTTAACTCAATTAAATGCTTAGGGGTTACAATTATGAGTAACTTAAATTGGAACGATCACGCAGATAATGTTGTGGAGAAAGCAAACCAAAGACTACGACTTATTGGCAGAGTGCTTAGAAAATGTAACAGGTCTACTAAAGAGACTGCTTACACTAAGGAACTTCCTAGCAGATTAATAACTATGTTCTGGCTCGAGACTCGAATTCGGGACCTTTGCCTTCTGCATGAAAATGCTCTACCAGTAGAGCACTAAACCGTGAAAGGCAAAGGTCCCAAGTACGAGTCTCAGTTCGGCACACAGTTTTAATCTGCCAGGAAGTTTCATTTCAGCGCACACTCCGTGGCGTGGCAGTGTAAAAATTTCATTCTGGAAACATCCCATGTCTCCACAATACCCTTTCTTCCAGAATTGCTAGTTTTTCAAGTTTCGCAGGAGAGCTTCTTTGAAGTTTGTAAGGTAAGAGACGAGGTACTGGCGGGAGTGAAGCTTCGAGGAAGGGTCGTGATTCTTGGGCAGCTCATTCGGTAGAGCACTTGTCTGCGAAAGTCGAAGGTCCCGAGTTCGAATCTCCGTACGGAACACAATTTTAATCCACCAGGAAGTTTCATATTAGCGCACATTCTGCCGCAGAGTGAAAATTTCATTCTGCCTACACTACGTTTGTCTACCCTCTTCTTGAGTATTGCTGTGCGGTGCGAGATCCTCACCAGATAGGACTGACGGAGGACATCGAAAAAGTTCACAGAATGGAAGCTTATTCTTGTGTTGTCGCGAAATAAGGGAGAGAATGCCACAAATAGGATATAAGCACTGACGTCGCAATCGTTAAAACAGAGGTGTTTTTCGCTGCGGCAGCACCCTCTCATGAAATTTCAATCACCAACTTTCTCTTCAGAATGTGAAAATATTTTGATGGCTCTCATCTACATAGGAAGAAATGATCATCATATCAAATCATATATCAAATAAGAAAATCAAAGCTTGCACAGAAAGATTTAAGTGTTCGTTTTTCCCACTTGCTATTCTAGAGTGAAACAGTAGAGAATTAGCTTAAAGATGGTTCGAAGCACCCTCTGCCAGACACTTAATTGTAACTTGCAGAGTAATCATGTAGATGTAGATATAGATTAAAAGTCTGTGTTGCACAAAATTTACTCCATGCACAATCTCACAACAAAATACTACATTCCGATAAGTACACATAAATACTAAAGTTAACTAACTCTGCAGTTACAGTACCATACAAAAAAAATATACCCAATATTCCTCCTCACCTTGTTAACCTCCATCCATATGGTATGTCTCGTAAGGGTCGTGCAACATCCTACGCTCACTCTTCTCCTTACTTCTTCTCTCTGCACAAATGAAAACCTGTGGTGCCCTGGAATAGTCGTAGGCATCTAAATGAATTATCGTTGTTTACGTTAGCAGCTGGAGCTTAATGTTGGCGTGACATAATATGTATCACTTGGTGCAGACCCTGGTACATTGTAACAAATCTTTTTGTCTTACCCTTTGGGGTGTAAAGGCTTGACAACATTATCAAAAATGGTTCAAATGGCTCTAAGCACTATGGAACTTAACATCTGAGTTCATCAGTCCCCTAGACTAAGAACTACTTAAACCTAACTAACCTAAGGGCATCACACACATCCATGCCCGAGGCAGGATTCGAACCAGCGACCGGAGCGGCAGCGCGGTTCCGGACTGAAGCGCCTAGAACCGCTCGTCCACAGCGGCCGGCAACAACATTATCCACTACCCTACCTTACAATGTGGTAATTCCCCTATGCATTTTACTATTGCCTCTTGTTGTTCTGGGGCTTCATATTTGCTTTCTGCACACACCTCCATACCTCTCTTAATGTTTTGATGAAATTGCAAACTTGTCCTCTGTCCTTGCCGATTTTTTATCTAATCATATTAAATCGTGATGGCATCTTCATTCCATAGACCACCTCATATGGGGATAGGCCAATAGTAGTGCGAATCTTCAAGCTGTAAGCTGACACAACAGATGACATGTATGTATCCC
Organism: Schistocerca cancellata; assembly: GCF_023864275.1. Taxonomy (NCBI): domain Eukaryota; kingdom Metazoa; phylum Arthropoda; class Insecta; order Orthoptera; family Acrididae; genus Schistocerca; species Schistocerca cancellata. The sequence continues at coordinate 1,104,005,684 of NC_064626.1, read as the reverse complement.
AGTCATTATTGTGAGAGTTCACCCAGTAACTCAGCATGCTACCCGTAGTACAGAACACTCACTCTATCCTACCATTAGTCTTTGGGTGCAGTAGCCTAACCATTAATTTTCGAATCTGTAGCAAATGACGTAGTTGTTTCATCTCATCCAACATGAAATTTGTCCCTTGGTCCGTGATAATTTCTTCGGATATACCAAATTTGAGAACCATTTGATAGCCCTGACTTGTGCCATCACAGTGGCTTGCTGATTTGGGGTGATGACTATTTCCACATAACACGAGAAGCGGCCAATAATCGTTAAAACAAAATCGTTTCCCGCAGGAGTCTGGTTGAATGGACCTAAAATACCCATTCGTCTCATTTAAAATAGTTACGTTGCTTCTGCTGATTTTTGAAATGGTACGTATCTATTGTTCATGTCTTCTTGTTGCGCACACTGCACACAACTCTTCACATATTGGTCTACATCTACCTTCCTCCCCTTCCACCACCACACCTTTCTGCTACCCTCTGGTTCGTTGCCCCCAACCATCTGCCTGCATAGCAAGTGACGATGTGCTTCCTGCAGTGGCCGGCCGAAGTGGCCGTGCGGTTAAAGGCGCTGCAGTCTGGAACCGCAAGACCGCTACGGTCGCAGGTTCGAATCCTGCCTCGGGCATGGATGTTTGTGATGTCCTTAGATTAGTTAGGTTTAAGTAGTTCTAAGTTCTAGGGGACTAATGACCTCAGCAGTTGAGTCCCATAGTGCTCAGAGCCATTTGAACCATTTTTGAACTTCCTGCAGTATGTGTCCCTTGACCTCAGCCAACACCACCATGTGCAGCCCCAACCTGATTAACATAAGAAGCTGTTGCATGTTCTGAACAGTGGCTGTATCTTCTATAGCTTGCAGTCGGCATTAATTGTTTGCACTGTCAGCCACTTAGCCAGGACGTGACTCATACATTTGCTGTACTACTATAGCCTTCCTGCAACAACTATCCATGTTTCTGTGCTTCTTTCCTGGCTTATATACAACTGAATAATAAAAATCACTCAAAATCAATGCCCACCTTGTCAGCCTTCCATATCAATCAGGAGTTCGGAGTGTTTTGAGTCGGTGAAGAACATCCTGTGGCTTACACGCTGTGACAACTCAATTAGTCATAGAATAACTATTCCACAATAGAGAAAGAAATGCTCAGCTCGATATACAGAATTAGGTATATTTGGTGCTATTTGTATGGGAAATAATCCAAGGAAGCGATTGATCATGCAGCTCCGAAATGATTTTTGCCTTGTCTGTCTCCACCACCCCACTGTTGGTATCCACCCCACTGAGACTGCTTCTGGACATATCCCATTCATCCACACATATAGCTTTTTGCATTAGTGGAGAGCACTCCACGCTTATTCTGTACTCCCACTGCCATATCAATCTCTTCAAATTCTGTTGCCAATCTGGCAGTGGAGTACGTCTTTTAGGATACTTATCAGAAGCCTTATTCACATATCGAGTGACTAGCCTCTTAGGAAACAAGTGCCCTATACTCAGCTTCCTGGAGTACAGTCTTAGTCGCCTCATGACTGTCCCATAACTCACACATTTGCATATTACATTTATCCAACCCATAACTTCGTTACTTGCAACAAATGACCATCCGACAACCTCCCATCTCTGCTGACGCTCGCCCACACTTCGCTCGGCAAACCGTTGCTCTTCTGCAACAGTTTCAGTGGAACATAACCACCCACCCACCATATACTCCTGACTTGGCGCCCAGTGACTATCACGTGCTCCCTAAGTTAAAAGAACATTTGGCTGGAAAGCGGTTCAGCTCCGAAGAAAAGGTGAAAGAAGAGGTTCATAACTTTCTGAACAGCATGGCGGTGAGCTGGTATGAGATGGGCATACAAAAACTGCCACAGCGTCTACAAATATGCATCGACAGAAATGGTGATTATGTTGAAAAATAGCTAAATGTTCAGGCTGTAAACTGATTTAAACCACTGTAGAAATAAACCGGTCTACATACTTACAAAAAAAAATAGGAGATCATTCTTTTGGGATTACCCTCGTACATTATGTTTAGGCAACAGCAGTCATTCTCTGTGATACGGTAAAAGACACTCTATGCACAAACCAACATCACATCTGGAGCACATTGTTCTTGGAGTTCCTTTGCAGTTTCCTGCAGTGCAGCTTCTTCTTTTCTTCTGTGGCACTATAGCTACCACATGATTTTTTCTTCATATCTGATGCATTCTTCCTTGATTTGGGTTACCTGCAGGGCGACCTGGACCTTGTAAGTAGGCTGTTTAGGTTTTTATATTGGTAACGCCACGTAGCGCTCTGTATGAAAATCACTGGCTGTGCTGTGTGCAGTCTGTGGCTGGGTGGCATTGTTGTAATATTCGCTATTGTAGTGTTGGGCTGTTGGCTGTTAACAGCGCGTAGCGTTGCGCAGTTGGAGGTGAGCCGCCAGCAGTGGTGGATGTGGGGAGAGAAATGGCGGAGTTTTGAGAGCGGATGATCTGGACGTGTGTCCATCAGAGACAGTACATTTGTAAGACTGGATGTCATGAACTGACTTTTATATATTATGACTTTTGAACACTATTAAGGTAAATACATTGTTTGTTCTCTATCAAAATCTTTCATTTGCTAACTATGCCTATCAGTAGTTAGTGCCTTCAGTAGTTTGAATCTTTTATTTAGCTGGCAGTAGTTGCGCTCGCTGTATTGCAGTAGTTCGAGTAACGAAGATTTTTGTGAGGTAAGTGATTTGTGAAAGGTATAGGTTAATGTTAGTCAGGGCCATTCTTTTGTAGGGATTATTGAAAGTCAGATTGCGTTGCGCTAAAAAATATTGTGTGTCAGTTTAAGCACAGTCATTTATAATTTTTCTAAGGGAACGTTTCAACCTCTATGGATTGTTACTTTGAAAGTCAGGTAACATTTCAGAATGTAGCGCCGAAATTGCTGTTGTGGGATATTTATGCCTGTCTTTCTGTAGAGAAGCCACGCTTTATGTAGAGACACATCCAGTAACCATGTAAAAATTAGCCATCACCATTTCTTTTCTTTGATCCTCACTCTATATAACTACAGGGTGTATTAAAAAAAATCATCCGATTAAAAGAAATGACTATTATGCTATTTGAGATATGTGCGTGAACAACATACTCTTGGAAAGACCAAACTGTCGAGTTTTTCATGGTTCCCGCTATGTGAAAGCGCATGACTGTGCGCCCACTTCAGTTCTAGCAAAAATGGTGTCGGGACAACAGAAAGCGTTTTTGTTCTACATTTTGCGCAGTGCGGGCCAGTAATAACTATTCAGCGTGACTTTCATACTCGGTACGGTGTGGATCCCCCTACAGCACACAGCATTTATTAGTTATTGGGAGCTCCAACGTTAGGCGGGTGATGGAGCCCCTTAGGGAAATAGCGAGAAGGTCGGGGAAGAAGGCCAGTGTTCACTCTGTCTGCTTGCCGGGGGGTCTCATCCGAGATGTGGAGGAGGCCCTACCGGCGGCGATAGAGAGCACTGGGTGCACCCGACTGCAAATTGTTGCTCATGTCGGCACCAATGACTCCTGCCGTCTGGGTTCAGAGGTCATCCTCAGTTCGTACAGGCGGTTGGCGGAATTGGTGAAGGCGGAAAGCCTCGCTCGCGGAGTGGAATCAGAGCTAACTATTTGTAGTATCGTTCCCAGAACCGATCGCGGTCCTCTGGTTTGGAGCCGAGTGGAAGGCTTAAACCAGAGGCTCAGACGATTCTGCGGAGATCTGGGGTGCAAATTTCTCGACCTCCGCTATCGGGTGGAGAAATGTAGGGTCCTCCTGAATAGGTCAGGCGTGCACTACACGCCGGAAGCGGCTACAAGGGTAGCGGAGTACGTGTGGAGTGCACATGGGGGTTTTTTAGGTTAGAGAATCCCCTCCCTAGGCCCGACAAGACGCCTCCTGAGACGCGGCAAGATAGGAGTAGGCAAAATGCAACAGGGAATAACAATATTAATGTGCTAATAGTAAACTGCAGGAGCGTCTATAGAAAGGTCCCAGAACTGCTCTCATTAATAAACGATCACAACGCCCATATAGTACTAGGGACAGAAAGTTGGCTGAAACCAGACGTAAACAGTAACGAAATCCTAAACTCAGATTGGAATGTATACCGCAGAGACAGGCTGAACAGTGAAGGGGGAGGCGTGTTTATAGCGGTAAGAAGTGCAATAGTATCGAAGGAAATTGACGGAGATCCGAAATGTGAAATGATTTGGGTGAAGGTCGCGGTTAAAGCAGGCTCAGACATGGTAATTGGATGTCTCTATAGGCCCCCTGGCTCAGCAGCTGTTGTGGCTGAGCACCTGAAGGATAATTTGGAAAATATTTCGAGTAGATTTCCCCACCATGTTATAGTTCTGGGTGGAGATTTTAATTTGCCGGATATAGACTGGGAGACTCAGACGTTCATAACGGGTGGCTGGGACAAAGAATCCAGTGAAATTTTTTTAAGTGCTTTATCTGAAAACTACCTTGAGCAGTTAAACAGAGAACCGACTCGTGGCGATAACATATTAGACCTTCTGGTGACAAACAGACCCGAACTATTTGAAAAAGTTAACGCAGAACAGGGAATCAGTGATCATAAAGCGGTTACGGCATCGATGATTTCAGCCGTAAATAGGAATATTAAAAAGGGTAGGAAGATTTTTCTGTTTAGAAAAAGTGACAAAAAGCAGATTTCAGAGTACCTGTTGGCTCAACACAAAAGTTTTGTCTCAAGTACTGATAGTGTTGAGGATCAGTGGACAAAGTTCAAAACCATCGTACAATATGCGTTAGATGAGTATGTGCCAAGCAAGATCGTAAGAGATGGAAAAGAGCCACCGTGGTTCAACAACCGAGTTAGAAAACTGCTGCGGAAGCAAAGGGAACTTCACAGCAAACATAAACATAGCCAAAGCCTTGCAGACAAACAAAAATTACGCGAAGCGAAATGTAGTGCGAAGAGAGCTATGCTAGAGGCGTTCAATGAATTCGAAAGTAAAGTTCTATGTACTGACTTGGCAGAAAATCCTAAGAAATTTTGGTCTTATGTCAAAGCGGTAGGTGGATCAAAACAAAATGTCCAGACACTTTGTGACCAAAATGGTACTGAAACAGAGGATGACAGACTAAAGGCCGAGATACTAAATGTCTTTTTCCAAAGTTGTTTCACAGAGGAAGATTGCACTGTAGTTCCTTCTCTAGATTGTCGCACAGATGACAAAATGGTAGATATCGAAATAGACGACAGAGGGATAGAGAAACAATTAAAATCGCTCAAAAGAGGAAAGGCCTCTGGACCTGATGGGATACCAGTTCAATTTTACACAGAGTACGCGAAGGAACTTGCCCCCCTTCTTGCAGCGATGTACCGTAGGTCTCTAGAAGAGCGTAGCGTTCCAAAGGATTGGAAAAGGGCACAGGTCATCCCCGTTTTCAAGAAGGGACGTCGAACAGATGTGCAGAACTATAGACCTATATCTCTAACGTCGATCAGTTGTAGAATTTTGGAACACGTATTGTGTTCGAGTATAATGACTTTTCTGGAGACTAGAAATCTACTCTGTAGGAATCAGCATGGGTTTCGAAAAAGACGGTCATGTGAAACCCAGCTCGCGCTATTCGTCCACGAGACTCAGAGGGCCATAGACACGGGTTCACAGGTAGATGCCGTGTTTCTTGACTTCCGCAAGGCGTTCGATACAGTTCCCCACAGTCGGTTATTGAACAAAGTAAGAGCATATGGACTATCAGACCAATTGTGTGATTGGATTGAGGAGTTCCTAGATAACAGGACGCAGCATGTTATTCTCAATGGAGAGAAGTCTTCCGAAGTAAGAGTAATTTCAGGTGTGCCGCAGGGGAGTGTCATAGGACCGTTGCTATTCACAATATACATAAATGACCTGGTGGATGACATCGGAAGTTCACTGAGGCTTTTTGCAGATGATGCTGTGGTGTATCGAGAGGTTGTAACAATGGAAAATTGTACTGAAATGCAGGAGGATCTGCAGCGAATTGACGCATGGTGCAGGGAATGGCAACTGAATCTCAATGTAGACAAGTGTAATGTGCTGCGAATACACAGAAAGATAGATCCTTTATCATTTAGCTACAAAATAGCAGGTCAGCAACTGGAAGCAGTTAATACCATAAATTATCTGGGAGTACGCATTAGGAGTGATTTAAAATGGAATGATCATATAATGTTGATTGTCGGTAAAGCAGATGCCAGACTGAGATTCATTGGAAGAATCCTAAGGAAATGCAATCCGAAAACAAAGGAAGTAGGTTACAGTACGCTTGTTCGCCCACTGCTTGAATACTGCTCAGCAGTGTGGGATCCGTACCAGATAGGGTTGATACAAGACATAGAGAAGATCCAACGGAGAGCAGCGCGCTTCGTTACAGGATCATTTAGTAATCGCGAAAGCGTTACGGAGATGATAGATAAACTCCAGTGGAAGACTCTGCAGGAGAGACGCTCAGTAGCTCGGTACGGGCTTTTGTCAAAGTTTCGAGAACATACCTTCACCGAAGAGTCAAGCAGTATATTGCTCCCTCCTACGTATATCTCGCGAAGAGACCATGAGGATAAAATCAGAGAGATTAGAGCCCACACAGAGGCATACCGACAATCCTTCTTTCCACGAACAATACGAGACTGGAATAGAAGGGAGAACCGATAGAGGTACTGAAGGTACCCTCCGCCACACACCGTCAGGTGGCTTGCGGAGTATGGATGTAGATGTAGATGTAGATGTAGCATTAAGCGATGGCATGAACAATTCCGAGAAATAGGCTGTTTGTGTAAAGGCAAATTGCCAGGCCGTCCCTGAGTGTCTAACACAGATGTCGAACGCATCCGCCATAGTTTCGCAAGAAATCCGCAGAAATCTGTTTACCGTGAGCTCGACAGCTCAACATGCCCCCGATGTCCATCTGGTGTGTACTTCGTCGACGTTTACACATGAAACCATACAAAATTCAGCTACTGCAAACTCTTCGTGAAGGTGACAAACAACGTATGCAGTTTCGTAGTTTCGCTCTTGGCAAGATGTAGGACGACAGTTTTCTTCCAAGCTTAGTGTTTAGTGACGAGGTAACAATCCATTTAAATAGAATGGTGAACCGTCATAATATGATAGAGTACGGGGTACAGAACAACCACATGAAGTTGTACAGCATGAGAGGGATCCTCCATAATTTAATGTGTATGGTCCATTTTTCTTTGCCGAGAACACTGGTACAGGAAGAACGCATATCGACGTGCTTGAGAACTTTCCTTTCCACAGTTGGAGACTGATTCGAATGACTACATTTACCAACAGGATGTGGCACCGTCACACTGGCATTTGGAAGTGCGGGAATTTTTAAATCAAAGGATTACTGAACGATGGATCGGTTACTGACCTCCAAGGACGCCGGACCAGGCTGTATGTGATTGTTTGTTGTGGAGGTTTATAAAAGACTCTGTTTAGGTGCCTCTGTTACCAACAATGAATGAACTGATACATCGCATAACAGCAGCTGCGGAAGCTGTAACTCAAGAGATGCTCGCTGCAGTGTGGAAACAATTTGAATACCGCATTGACATATGCCGTGTATCTCAAGGGATACATATTGAACACTTATGAAAAGGTATGAGAAAAACATTTTTGCGTTTCCCGTTCATCAAAGACAAAATTCATTGTATATGGCCGGCCGCGGTGGCCGTGCGGTTCTGGCGCTGCAGTCCGGAACCGCGGGACTGCTACGGTCGCAGGTTCGAATCCTGCCTCGGGCATGGGTGTGTGTGATGTCCTTAGGTTAGTTAGGTTTAAGTAGTTCTAAGTTCTCGGGGACTTATGACCTAAGATGTTAAGTCCCATAGTGCTCAGAGCCATTTGAGCCATTGTATATGTTTATCAGTTTCAGAAATATAGATTTCCCACACTGGATGAGTCTTTTTGATACACACTATATATTTTCGTCCATCAGTCAGTTCCCTCCCCCCATCCATTCCCCTCCCCCATATTTTTGTTGTGTTCTCCAATAACATGTGGTCGCGGAACAAGTATTCTTGTCTTCTCTTGTCTTGAATATCGGCTCACAGAGATCACTGGATCGATCCCACGGCTGGCCGGAGCAACTGACTGCAGAATTATCAAGCCGCCTGGTAATAATCATTCCACTTTCCATGCTGCTCTTCTTACCAAAATCTCTCTTATTCCTTTTGAACACTATCTTAGAGGGTAAAAGTTGATGTTCTTTAGGCAGACGATTTCCGTGAGTAGTGCCAGTTGCACCATAGCCTCGGTCTTTCAGGTGAACCAACAATATTGGCCATGTAAGCAGATTGTCAAAATTTAAAAACCTGTAGGGCAGATGTTTTACTTTTATCAGGAAGTGAATCAGTCATTTGAACCAGAGGTGCAGCACATTTTCCAAATGCTTTGTCGTACACCCCGTTCCGTTGCGGGTCACTTCCTTGGTATATGTGAAAGTCCACTAGATAAGCCATGTTTGTGTTTAGGTACCATGCTTTATACCTAAATATAATGGATTTGCCTTACAGAAGTTGTTTGCGTCCATGCCTGCCAAAATACTTTATCATGCTCTCATCATAATCCAAATCTTGCTCAGGCTGAAAGTGGAGAGAAAACCCTTTTCTTAACATACCACTTAATGGACGAAGTCTCCACATTTTATCGTTTACATTGATTTTCGTTTATCACGTAAGTGACTGAATCTCATAATTGTTTAAAATCTGTCGCTTCTGATCATGTTGTGCACCATTTCATTTCTCATGTCCAACCCTGAATCCCTGTTACATCTTCTGCAAGGTAGACGATTATAGTCCGAGAGAATTAGAATTCCTAAAAAACTTTTTATCCCTTCATGTGTTATTTTGGAATCTGGGCAGTTCTTGAACAAAGCGTATTTTATAGATTAATTAATGAGAAATTTAATTACACTCATGCTCATGAATTAAGGATAATTGCAGAAAGTGGTGCCACACAACGTGGCACTACACAAAACTGGCGCTAATAGCATAGGCACATAGGGAACACACACGACACACACCTGTAAGTCCACAGTATTGGTTGTAAGTTGAGAAAACCGTCCCAAAACACATGTGCTACAATACGCTACTGTTTCGTGCGCATGTACCCGATATTAATGAGGGATATGATCACCATGCACACGTACACAGGCCGCACAATGGGTTGACATGCTCTGGATCAGGTGGTCGAGCAGCAGCTAGGGTGTAGCCTCCCATTCTTGCACCAGTGCCTGTCGGATACCATGAAGTGTCGTAGGGGTTTGAAGACGTGCAGCCATACGTCGACCGAGAGCATTTCAGACGTGCTCGATGAGGTTTAGGTCTGGAGAACAGGCAGGCCATTCCATTCGCCTGATGTCTTCTGTTTCAAGGTACTCCTCCACGATGGCAGCTCGGTGGGGCCGTGCGTTATCGTCCATTAGGAGGAAAGTGGAACCCACTTCACCCCTGAAAAGGCGGACATACTAGTGCAAAATGACGTCCCGATACATCTGACCTGTTACAGTTCCTCTGTCAAAGACATGCATGGGTATACGTCCACCACTCATAATCACACCACACACTATCAAACCACGACCTCCATACAGGTCCCTTTCAAAGACATTAAGGGGTTGGTATCTGGTTCCTGGTTCACGCCAGATGGAAACCCGGCGAGAACCACTGTTCACACCATACCTGGACTCGTCCGTGAACATAACCTGGGACCACTGTTCCAATGCCCATGTACTGTGTTCTTGACACCAGACTTTAAGGGCTCTCCTGTGACCAGGGGTCAGTTGAATGCACCTTGCAGGTCTCTGGGCGAGTAAACCAAGTCTGTTCAGTCGTCTGTAGACTGCGTGTCTGGAGACAACTGTTCCAGTGTTTGCGGTAAGGTCCCGAGCAAGGCTACCTGCAGTACTCCGTGGCCGCCTGCGAGCACTGCTGGTGAGATATCGGTCTTGGTTCAAATGGCTCTGAGCCCTATGGGATTTAACATCTGGGGTCATCAGTTCCCTAGAACTTAGAACTACTTAAACCTAACTAACCAAAGGACATCACACACATCCATGCCCGAGGCAGGATTCGAACCTGCGACCGTAGCGGGCGCGCGGTTCCAAACTGAAGCACCTAGAACCGCTCGGTCACGATATCGGTCTTCTTGTGGTGTTGTACACTGTGGACGTCCCGTTCTGTAGCGCCTGGAGACGTTTCCTGTCTGCTGGAAGCGTTTTCATAATCTTGAGATCACACTTTGTGGCACACCAGGGCCCGTGCTACGACCTGCTGTGTTTGACCAGCCTCCAGTCGCCCTAGTATTCTACCCCTCATAACGTCATCAATATGTGTTCTTTGAGCCATTTTCAACACACAGTCACCATAGCGCGTCTGAAAATTTCTGCACACTTACTCGCTGCAGCGTACTCTGACATGCACCAACACACCTCTGCGTATGTGGACTGCTGCCAGCGCCACCGTGCGAAGACCGCAGGTCAAATGCACCGCATGGTCATACCCCGAGGTGATTTAAACCCGAAAACCGCCCAGCAGAGCGTTGTTTTACCATATGTCAGCATTATCCTTAATTTATGAGCATGAGTGTACTTCGTCATTCCAAAACAGTTCAAAGCACTGAACTGGAGACAAGTTTGTGTATTTATTGTGATCACCCTCCGGAAATAAAACATTATCACTTTGCATATCCTCCTTTGGCAAATTCTCGTCGCCCGTTTTGTAAAGACCTCGTCGCTACTTCTGGAGAGGCCGAGTTGCCTCTGTTGCTATGGTAGACCGAGTTTATGGTTACACAGTTAGGTCTCAGAGTCAGATAACAGGATACGAGAATGAAGGTTCTACAACACTCCAACAAAGTCATACAGAAGATATAAAAAGGTTTACTTATCTTCGTGACTTATTGAATAATGAAGTCTGCAACACTTTATGTCATATAACACAAAAACGGTCCTCAGTGGCTGAGTGCAAATAATTGTAGGTAAACTTCACAGTAGCAAATGCAATTTCCAACAACTTTCTGTTCACTTATAAGAGTTTACTAAACGACGTCCCCTGTCTAGGTCTGCCCTGGACGATAATCTATAATCGTGTGAGCGAGAGCTGCTCTTCTGTCTTCGTCTTCAAAGTAGCTTTCTGTCTGTTGTCGTCCGGTCATTGGCGGATTACACACGGCCGGCAATTGGCCGAGGCGAAGTCGATATCTTCATCCTCAGCGCCGACCGTGGCGTCGCAAGTGGCGAGTCTCTACGGCACTGGCACCAGCTCACATCTTTGCGCCCGTTGTGCTTTTGCCCTGGCTATGCCCTGTTCGGACGACACAGCACGTCCCTTCTCCAATTTCCTATTACAGTTTTCGAAATCTGTCACTTTTCTGTTTCATCTGAAATGACATTTTCTGGTTTACGATCACGAGAGCAGTCAGTCTCAGTTTCACCTTCTAAGCCGTTTTTGTTGGTCAATACCGCTTCTGCACCAGCATGAAGTTTCCTTGGTCCAAGATAACTATCTTTCCACCCCAATATTCTTCACCAGAACCTTCATCTGACTATACATTAGTTTCAGGAGACTCAATAAATATATCCGTTGCATCTTCTTCCTCCTCCTCAACAACAGCCAGGATTTCATGCACAGATATGCCTTTGAGAAAGAAGGAACCATTATATTGACTGTTCTGCCTAGCGTGACATATGTGCAACACACAATTAAAAACTGGATTTGGAACCATAATAATGAGTAGCATTTTGTGGCTAACCTATAATATAAATTTCAGCACCTTTAACATTATAATTAAACAAATGTCCTAAAAATTGTGTGGTGTATTCCTTCAGAAAATAATACTTTCTTCTTATTCCAAGACACAATCTTATCCAGAAAAAGTCTTCAGTAAATGAACAACCAGACACTGTCCTCTTCTTGCTTTCTACTGGCACAAGTCCACTTAAATATCAACGGTAGAGCTTCCGTAACTGAGAGACATACAACAACAGGCATTTCAGCTGCATGCATTGTTGCCAGCAACAGGAAACAACGGTAGAATATTACGTGACATGTATGTCACGCTAGGCAGAAATGGTTCAAACATGTGTTCGCCATGTGCCTATAAGCTTCAGTGGCTTGCCGGGAAGATTCACGATGACGTCAGAGGGGCTCACAGTCCGCCTGTGCATGATCCAAAGAGGTAGAATACCACAGAGAGGCGACACCGCAATCAGAGTGAAGCAAACTGAACAACCCTCCGCCGTGTTTTTGGAAGTCAAAACAAAGGGGCAGGGCACGTGATACTACGTGAGGAAATTACGAAACGTAGCCGAAATAATAAATTCACTTATTCACGTAAAGTTAAACATATGAAACTTCATTCTGTGCTGGTGTACAACACAAATGAATAAAACCACCAACTTATAATATTTTTAAACAGTACACGCATGAAGTGAGATACATTCGTAGTTTTACTGCTTTAGTGCATGCAATTACACACCGCGCAAACTTTAGACATGATTTCGAAAAGAAATTTGGTGACTGCATATCTTACAAGTTCTCACACATACTGAAACTTCCTGCCGGATTAAAACTGTATGCCGGATAGAGACTCGAACTCGGGACGTTTGTCTTCTTCGCCGGCCGGTGTGGCCGTGCGGTTCTAAGCGCTTCAGTCTGGAACCGCGTGTCCGCCACGGTCGCAGGTTCGAATCCTGCCTCGGGCATGGATGTGTGTGATGTCCTTAGGTTAGTTAGGTTTAAGTAGTTCTAAGTTCTAGGGGACTGATGACCACAGATGTTAAATCCCATAGTGCTCAGAGCCATTTGAACCATTTCTTTGTCTTTTTCGGGCAGTTGCTCTACGGACTGAGCTAGCCAAGCACGACTCACGAGGACCCCACCTCATAGCTCTACTTCCGCCATTACTTCTCCTACCTTCCAAACCTCATGGGAGCTCTCCGCCACAGAGCGAAAATTTCATTCGCACACGTACTATCTCGGTCTTAAAACAACAGAATGACGAGTGATGAGACTAAAATGAAGAAGCCACAACCGCATCGACTAGCGTTCGTCTGAAATCGATCACATGACATTGCACGCTCGTTAATTTTTAGAGGATTCATTGTATTTCGTTGTTTCCGTACTAGAACTTACATGTTATAACAGTAGGTGTCTCAGGGCAACGGCACATAGAAGATACGTTACAAGCACGTCAGTCCAGGTACGATTTAATACATTAAAAATGTCAGTTAAGAATACATCAACTGTAAAATTCCTTAGACGAACAATAACAGCAACCGATCGATATGGTCACGCGTTTAGAGACCTGCCGTAGGGGAGATGAAGGAATATGTTAGTGTTGTGGTACATACCCTTCTTTTTCATCTTCGCGTTTGTAAAACTCTCTGGGTCTTTGTTATTAATGTAACAAATTATATTCTGCAACGTTTGATGTCACATATATATAAGAGCATGCTCTATCAAGAAGAGTTTCTTCGATTCCGTGACTTAATTCGGATTAAAAATCGAAAATTACGCTGCTGCGAATGAAATAACCAGCAATGACATTTAGATTCCATTCTTTCTCGTCATAAATATTTAACCGTTTCTTTCAGAATATTTCGCGACTTCATAGGGTGTTTTTAGGCAGGAATCTGATCTAACTGCTGCGGTTGAAATAAGCAGCAATGACATTTATGTTCTTGCAGCTCACAAATATATGCCCGTTAATTTCAGAATGCGTTGCGATTTCCGAGAGTGTGAATAGGAAGGAATGTAAGAGCACAGCTTGAGCAGCAATTATATTTATAGTCTTGTTTGTCACAAATATTTAGATGCCATCGAGTCCTTAACAAAGCATTCGTAAATTTGGCGCTCAAGGAAAAACATCGCATGATACAGCAAGCAACTGAAGCCACGTGACCGATTTCCGAACGTCAGTTGCACGCGGCAGCACTTCCTCATTTTAGTCACAAAGCTAACGCAAGGCTCAAACAACTCTACCTTATGCTTAACAGGCGTACCATACTGAATAGGAGGGTGTTCAGGTCCATGTACACCACACTTATTATACATCTGATGACGTATGCTGCTCCCGGCTGGGGATACGCTGCGCCCACACGACTGCGCCGTTTGCAGCTCATACAGAACAAAGTACTCAGAATCATAAGCAATGCTCCACGTTACACACGCACCGCGGATCTTCACCAGGAATATCGGCTAGATACCCTCTTGCAGGTATTCCAAAAACTCTCCACACGACTGTACAGAAACACGAGACACTCGCGTAACCCGTTTATCCTTTCTCTGGGGAACTACGACCACAACCATAGATGGAAACATAATAGACCAAAGACACTGTTAGCAAGAAACTAAACATCTATGGTCCATAGCACGCTAACACAACAGTACTGGCGAGTCCCTGCAACACAGCTACTACTGGCAATCCCAGATGCTCGACCCGCCGAAAAACAGGCAATCGCAGGGAAGCCGTACTGTACGCAACACCCAAACCAGCCACACACACCCCCTGCACTGTGAGCTGATCTATGGCGGATCGCCCATTAATGTATGACTATCTCGAAATCTTACAGGGACGCAGCAGCTGCAGCAGACTCTACAACGAGACCCGCAACGACAAAGGTAACGATGCACGATATCTCGCACTAACATAACCACATCTTGCATGCACTGTCGCTGCTAGCAATCCGCTACTGCCCGTACTATCCGTCCTACTGTCGCAGAGGTATTTTTTTCCCTTGGCGCTTGCCTTGGCACTTTTTTCCCTGTGCCCTTACAAACCGCTACCCTTCGATCGCTTTCGTCCACTTTCTGTCTCCTGATCGACCATGTCAATGAGTAATCCTACCCAGACCCATGGACAACATCTCGGCCCGCATCCTGTGACTCCTGATTTGAAAACTAACACGTTATACGGAGGTGACAGTAGAACTTTTGGTTTGGGCACCACGCCGGTGTGGACGTGGAGGGGCCCCCTCCTATATTTCCTCATTTTAGTCACTCTGAGGCCAACTATATATACGGGCCCTGCAACGTACTTTTGACGTAACACTAGTCGGCTTGTCCGCCGTAGTTCGCGAACATTTGGCTCACGTGCAAGGCCTACGAAAAATAAATATTGATCTGAAAAGCATCCCACTGAAAGTCGTAATTTTGTCGTGTGCTATCGAGAACATTCATGCATTAAAACACACAGTCAAGAATTATTAAATTCATCTGAAGTAGTTAATAGCTCCCCGTCGGAGACGGCTGCTGGCACTCGTAAGACTTGTAGTGTCACGTGCTGTTACGTACTCGCGGACCTCGAGTCGCTCGCACACAATGACTTCCGAAATTACGGCGGATAATAGCACAGTGCGGCACCGCGGGGGGCGCTGAACGACGTGTCACGGCGTCCCTGTGTATAGTGTGTATCTTCGGCGTGACCCCTACCGTGTATTCTAATATCCGTGGGGGTGACTAATGTCTTGTTCGGAGACTTTAAGCTCCAACGTTTTCGGGTTCTGTGTTCTGTACCTGCAACAGAGAACACTTGCCTGAAGGCCGCTGACGTTCCGCCAGGTTCGATATCGGCGGGATACAAAGGAACACAGCCCGCGCGACGCGAGCGCCGCCGGCCAGGCGGGCCTTGGCTAGCGGCGCGGCGGCACGTGCCGTGCAGCGGGCAGCGACGAGCGCACTGAATCGCCGTTGATTGCGACCGCCTCGCGCGTCTCCAGATGCCACGTCGTCCGCGCGCAGCGCCCATTATTCATCCCTACCGTGGCCTTCATTCGAAGGTTTGCCGTGCCGTGTGTTCGCCGCTTCCGCTTGTGGCTATTTTGCGGCGAGGTCAGCTCGTCACGTGTGGCAGAAAATGAAAGCAGTTGACATTCTTTTCCTGCGGTGTATAAGTGCGCCATATCTACACGTGCACTCAGGCGCGAATCTGAGGGGAAAGGCGGGGGCGGGGGCTCACAACCGCCCCCTATCACCAGTACACATTTAATGTAGAAGCGTTTATACACTACTGGCCACTAAAATTGCTACACCACGAAGATGACGTGCCACAGACGGGAAATATAACCGACAGGAAGAAGATGCTGTGATATGCAAATGATTAGTTTTTCAGAGCAATCACGTTGCCTGGTGAAACGTTGTTGTGATGCCTCGTGTAAGGAGGAGAAATGCGTACCATCACGTTTCCGATTTTGATAAATGTCGGATTGTAGCCTATCGCGATTGCGGTTTATCGTATCGCGACATTGCTGCTCGAGTTCGTCGAGATCCAATGACTGTTAGCAAAATATGGAATCGGTGGGTTCAGGAGGGTCATACGGAACGCCGTGCTGGATCCCAACGGCCTCGTGTCACTAGCAGTCGAGATGACAGGCATCTTATCCGCAAGGCTGTAACGGATCGTGCAGCCACGTCTCGATCCCTGAGTCAACAGATGGGGACGTTTGCAAGACAACAACCATCTGCACGAACAGTTCGAGGACGTTTGCAGCAGCATGGACTATCAGCTTGAAGACCATGGCTGCGGTTACCCTTGGCGCTGCATCACAGACAGCAGCGCCTCCGATGGTGTACTCAACGACGGACCTGGGTGCACGAATGGCAGAACGTCATTTTTTCGGATGAATCCAGGTTCTGTTTACAGCATCATGATGGCCGCATCCGTGTTTGGCGACATCGCGGTGAACGCACATTGGAAGTGTGTATTCGTCATCGCCATACTGGCGTATCACCCGGCGTGATGGTATGGGGTGCCATTGGTTACACGTCTCGCTCACCTCTCGTTCGCATTGACGGCACTTTGAACAGTGGACGTTACATTTCAGATGTGTTACGACCCGTGGCTCTACCCTTCATTCGGTCCCTGCGAAACCCTACATTTCAGCAGGATAATGTACGACCGCATGTTGCAGGTCCTGTACAGGCTTTTCTGGACACAGAAAATGTTCGACTGCTGCTCTGGCCAGCACATTCTCCAGATCTCTCACCAATTGAAAACGTCTGGTCAAAGATGGCCGAGCAACTGGCTCGTCACAATACGTCAGTCACTACTCTTGATGAACTGTGGTATCGTGTTGAAGCTGCATGGGAAGCTGTACATGTACACGCCATCCAAGCTCTGTTTGACTCAATGCCCAGGCGTATGAAAGCCGTTTTTACGGCCAGAGGTGGTTATTGTGGGTACTGATTTCTCAGGATCTATGCACCCACATTGCGTGAAAATGCAATCACATGTCAGCTCTAGTATAATATAGTTGTCCAATGAATACCCGTTTATCATCTGCATTTCTTCTTGGCGTAGCAATGTTAATGGCCAGTTGTGTTGAAAGGTGGCTACACTGAGCCACAGCGCCAAAAATCGCGCCAGAGAGTATTGTTCCGCCGCCTCCACTGGCAGTGATTATTGAGACGCAGCGACAGGCAGTTCTTGCAGAGAAGTTGTGGTGGACACTGCTTGTAGCTGAAGTTGGAATGAGATGGGGTAGTAGTGAGTGTTTGTTCGATGTTTTATGCAGCTATGTGATGGGAGAGATAGCAGATGTTATTCCAATGGAGATATTGTAATGGTCAGAGTGCTTTTCGTCAATATATATGAAGGTAATAAATATTATGTTGTCTATTTATTTGTGTGTCCTGAATAATGTGTCATTACAGGTTCAGTCAACAAAGCATCTGGCTTGTGTTCTTGTATTAGAGTGTAATTCTGGGTTTCTTGCACAATTATAGTATTTCTAATTTTCTTTTACCACGTCAGTATAAATGATATTTAAAAATTCTTGTCTTGTTGAAGAAGAACCGTGCCAGATGTGCGTTGAGTCATACTACCACATACAGAACAGCTACACTTGTGCTTTGTTGGATTCGTAGATTTTATAGTTGCTGGGGACTTAATTAGTTAATTGTGTTAACAGAAATTTTCTTACATTCTTTGTTGTCATTCTATGCAGTCAGATAGCGTAACAATTAGTTGTCAGGGCCAGCCGTTTACGAGACTTGCGTAATCGGACATACAGCTACTAAAAATATTTGCATTCATATTTAATTTTAATTTAGCCCCCATGCACGTGGCTACCGCTGCTTCGGATCGTCCCTTGGAATCTTCTGATTGTAAAAATAGTAGACAGTAGTATTGTAGTAGTAATTTGTAGTTTAGTAATTGTAGTCTATTTTGCATGTGTAGATTGGTAATTGTCATTCTTCTATTGTTCGTTAATCGTGTTTGAAGGAAGCATTTCGTGTGATTGATATTGTTGGTGATAAAGTGTCATTGTGTGTAATTTTCATATAGTGACGAGTTTTGTATGTTTTGTAAATGATTACGCGATCGATGAAAAAGGCAAAAATGATGAATAGTGAGAATGACGAAATTGTTAACATGGCGAACTCGCCAACAGAGGAAAACAGTATGATGGATAATGAAGTGGAAAACAATGTAATAAGTCGGGAAAATAGTCCGGAACCATTTCAAAATTTTTCTCAATCAGAAAATTCACAGAACCCGAGATTAACGACAGAAGATTCTGGAATAGTATCGAATACAGATAGCTTTATGGCTATGCAGAAGGAAGTTAGTTTTGTGGGAAATGTTAGGGGCGAAAAGAATTTCGAACAACTTAACACAGAGCAGTTGATGAGTGCAATATTAAATTTGGGATCTGAATTAAAAACAGTGGCAACACGGTTAGACTCACAAATAGTAACAATTAAAACTGAGATGGGAACAATGGGATCACAGTTACGATCTGAATTAAAAACAGATAGGGAAACAATGGAAACACGGTTAGACTCATTGGGATCACAGTTAGGATCTGAATTTAAAACAGAGATTGGAACTTTGGAAACACGGTTAGACTCACGAATAGGGACATGTTTCAAAAACATGAAAGATGAATTAAAGAAAGAAATTCGAGAAGAAGTACAACCGATTTTGAATGCTCACAATAATAGATTAGTTGCAGTAGAGATTAGACAAAGGGAACAGGATAGAGAACAGGAAGAAAGAGATCGCGTGATAGTACAGAAATTTTCAGAGTTAAATTTACAACGTGCAAAAGATAAGGAAGAAATATTTGAGAGAATCGAGGAATCCGTACCAAATGACAGACTAAATAACCTAACACAACAGTATGAACAGTTAACTACTAAATGGGTTAATACTGAAACGCGAGTCGCGACACTTACGGAAGACGTAAATAAACAGAAAGAACAAATTGGTGACTTATCGGAAAGAGTGGAGGAGATTTCAGATAAATTGACAAATCTTAGTTTAAATGGGGACAGAGATTCAGATGACACAGCTCCATTGCCATTTTCAGAAACCGAAGAGTACCAGAACATAAATAAGCATGTTGAAAATCAGGGAAAATTTAATGAACGCGTTAAAAGGGAAGTTGAGGCATTACGAAAGCAAGTCAAGCAAATTGAAGGCGAAATCGTAGGAAAATATAGCAGAAGAAATTTAGAATCACAGGTAGCAGAGGGCTTTGAAGAAAGTAATTTATTTCATTTACGGGATGCAACAAGAGAGCGCCAGGCGCGCGAACTAGACAATAATCGACATTCGGACTGGAACAGACGCGGTAGGTCTTTGTCGCCTCGAGGCGAAAACTTCGACTATAAACACTTTTTGACTGTTCGGAAATTTAAGATCTTCCGCAATTCTAAGAATGACATACATCCATGTTCATGGTTAGATCAATTTATGTACGCACTCCCACCAAATTGGCCACTAAGTCACAAACTGGAATTTATGTGTGGATATTTAGAAAACGAACCGGCGACGCGGATGCGCGCACTCATTAGAGATTGTAATAGCCTAAATGATTTTTATCATGCATTTCTATCGGCATATTGGTCCGAAAACACGCAAGACAGAGTCAAACACAGTCTTATTATGCAGCGTAATTTCAAACAGTCTGAGTTCCGCACGCAAGCAGAATATTTTGAAGACATGATTCGAAAGAATCAGTTCCTTTCCAACCCTTATAGCCCGACTGAATTAATTCGCATTTGTTTAACTAAGCTGCCACAATCCATAAGACAAATTGCTTTAGCTGGAAGATGTAAAGACGACATCGAGACTTTTAAGACTTTGTTGCAAGAACTTGAGTATGACAACGACGACGGGACTTCTTGTAACTTTTTCAGTAACAGTAATTACAATAGATTTTCAGAGAAAAGGGATAGTGATCGGAACGGGCGTTATATGGGTAATTTTGACAATGACAGACGTAACAGACAGGACAATAGATACCAGCCTTATGACAATAACAGACGTTCTAACAGAAATTACACAGACAATTATAATAACGGTAATTCGTACCGGAATGATCAATCATACGGAAACAGTAATCGGTATTATCAAGACAGAAATTGTTCAAACAGTAATAGAAATTCTTACTACAGAAATAATCAGGGTAGTAGATACCACAATAATTTCAGAAGTGACAGTCGAAATTACACAAGAAGTAGTTATGCAGACAGACAGGAAAACAGAAATTTTAATAACAGACACAACCAAGAATTTGTATCTAACAGACAGGAGGGACCTATTTGGCATCCTCCACGTGACAGAACTTCAGAGAGACAAGTGCAAATCGTAGAAATGGATCCGCGAAATGACGCGAATAATCAAAGACGTGACGCAAACAATCGACAATGACTAGCAGCTTCGGCTTCTGGCAGCAATATAGACGGTTCAGAAAGTAATGACACTACGGCTTTACACTACGTACGCCTGGAAGACATGAGAGACATTTTGTTAGACGAAAAGGAAAATAATGTAGACGCATTTTTACATCCTGTTATTGAAGTATGTGTGGGTAAGAATAAGTTCACTGCAGTTTTAGATTCTGGGAGCCCATTGAACGTCATTAGTGAATCAGTTTTTCGTATATGTGAAAGGACTATTGCCTGTCCTGTGTTACCTATTTCTAAAACTACAATTCGAGGAGCGATTTCTGGAAAAGGTGTAGAAGTTAAACAACAGACCAACCTAAATTTCAATTGTCAAGGATACGAATTTTCTGCTAATTTTATTATTGTTCCATTACTCAGTACACAAATTATATTAGGTATGGAGTTTCTTAACGCACATAAGGCAATTTTGAACTTTAAAGAAGGAAGTGTGAATTTGACTATTGCCGGAATGCCAAAAAGTTTGAAATTTTTCGAGTGTTTAACAAGATCTGAGTCAGATACAAAATGTTTAAGGTTTCTTACTTCTGATGTTTTCGTTGAGCATTATGACGACAATGTGTTTATTCATGACAATGACAATAGATACAGAAACGCGATGGATGATATAATTAATAGCGAAGAATTAATTAATGAAAAGGTTAAGAAAGCTGAAGTGCCAGATGACGTTGCAAGAGAAGAGCTGCACCACATTTTGACTTCACATGCTACAGTATTTAGTCATCACACAGGAACTATACAAGGGTTACAATATTTATTTAAAGTAAAAGAACACACACCATTTCGCGGGAAAACGTACGCTATTCCTTTGGCTTACAGAGACAAGGTTAAGAATGAACTTCAGTACATGTTATCAGGGCATTATTGAGCCTGCAATCAGTCCTTATACTAGCCCATTACACGTTGTTCTTAAAAAGGATGGATCAATTCGTTTGGTTCTGGATTCCAGACAGATAAATAATATCATCATTCCTGAAACTGACCGTCCACAAAATTTAGATGAACTTCTTCAACATTTCCATGGAATTAAAGTCTTATCCACGATTGATATGCGCGCAAGTTTTTGGCAAATAGAACTCCACCCTGACTGTAGAAAATATACTGCCTTTTTAGCCTTTGGTAACTGTTACCAGTTTCGGAAATTACCGTTTGGACTTACGGTATCTTCAGCAGCATTCATTCGTAGTTTAAACGAAATTTTACCTGTTTATCTTCGTGACAATATTACTTCATATGTTGACGACATTCTTATTGCTAAACATTTCTTGGAGTGAGCACAACAAAATTTTGGATTCATTGTTACGTATCTTTGCAAGAGTTGGCATTACTGTGAACTTGGAGAAAACTGAATTTGGTCGTTCACAGGTGAAATTTCTCGGTCACATTATTTCTACAGAAGGTATTCTTCCTGATCCAGAGAAATTAGACGCTATTCGTAACTATGCTGTTCCTACCACAAAACGTGATGTTCGTAGTTTTCTTGGCGTCTGTAATTTTCTTAGACGCTTTGTTAGATTGGACGATTTGGCCACACCTCGTTTATGTGAACTATCTGGAAAGAAATCTAATTGGTGTTGGGATGAGGAAGCTCAGTCAGAATTTGAACAACTCCGTGATGCTTTAGTTGGTGCTCCACTTCTTTCACACCCGGATTTATCTAAAGATTTTTGTTTGGCAACGGACTCATCATACAAAGGGCTAGGTGCACATTTATTTCGAGAGATAGAAGAAAACGGCGTTGTAGTACAAAAGACTATTGCATTTGGAAGTCGTGTTCTCTCGAAATCAGAAAAGAATTATTCGATTACGGAACTTGAAGCTTTGGCTGTTGTTTGGGCTTTCACAAAATTTCGCACATTTTTGTTTGGCAGACATACTAAGGTTTACACCGATCATCGAGCTCTGGAATTTCTTATGTCGACAAAATTAACTCACGGCAGATTGTCACGATGGGCGTTGTACCTACAGGAGTTTAATTTTAGTATTGTTTACATACAGGGTTCTTCAAATATTGTTGCTGATGCTTCATCACGTGCACCTATGGGTTTGAAACAAAGTTCTGAAGAGGACTGCAAGGAAAACAATTATTGTTTGATGTATATTCAAGGTGTTGCGTTTGAGAACTTTATTTCGTCTTCGCTCCAGGACATCGCTAAGGATCAAAATAAGGATCCAATCTGGAAGGACATTAAGGAGAAGTGGAGGAGAAAGGAAAGCGTAGCGATCAGACAGCATTATTTAGTTCGCAATGACATTCTTTTTAAACGAAAATCGGTCGACAACTCTGTTTGGTTAGTTTGTATTCCTGATGAGTGGGTTAATAAGCTGATTTGGTATACGCATTTCGGTTATGCACACTTTGGTCCCAGAAAATGCTTTCATAAATTACGAGAAAATTGCTACTTCAATAATATGGAAAAACGTATTCGATTTGTTCTTGCCAAATGCAAATTATGTCAAAAGGCTAAGCCGCCGACAGTTTCTCACAGAGCACCGTTGTTTCCTATCATTCCAGCAAAATTAAAGGACATGGCTGCAGTCGATTTGTTCGGTCCAGTGGTTCGATCTACTAATGGTTTTGCGTACATTTTCGTAGCAGTGGAGTTGGCATCAAAATATGTGTGTTTTACACCGTTACGCAAAGCAACAGCTCGTTCAGTATCTAACGCTTTCATCAAACATTTTCTTAAAGAAGTGGGTCATGTTGATAAGGTTATATCAGATAATGGATCACAGTTTCGTTCTAAAATTTGGCTTCGTACTCTACGGCGTCGTAAAATTAAACCAATTTTCATTTCACTTTTTCACCCTCAATCTAACGCTTCAGAGAGATGGATGAAGGAAATCAATAAATTGTGTCGTCTTTATTGTCATCAGAATCACAGAACTTGGGATCAGTATCTTCATATTTTTCAAAACATTCTGAATGAACTTCCTAACGACTCAACTTCTTTACCACCTATACTGATATTAAAAAACAAAGCACCGACAAATCGCATTTCTGAAATCGTTCCTTTTCCGCCTACACGGAAACTGCGGCATTCTGAAGTTGTCAATCTGGCTCTACAAAATATTGCATCTGCGGCTGCTAGAAGAGAGAAATCAGCTAAGCGTCCTGGTCGTTTAAAAATCTTGTCAGTTGGTCAGAAGGTGTTAATTAAGTCTCATCGTTTGTCTCACAAAGGAAAAGGCTTGTGTCGCAAATTTTTTCTGCTTTATAACGGTCCATATAGAATTCGCAAAATTATTCATGATAACACTGTCGAAGTAGAAACTCTTAAATCACGACGCTCTAAGGGAATACATCATATATCTAACGTTAAAATTTTTGTGGAATGATATACTTTTGAAAAATTTTTGTACAATGACATACTTTTGAGAAACTAACAGTTGTATGTAAACACACGGAGAGTACAAGGATACCGCGCTGTGTTTTGGCGGCGGCATATACTCAAAGCAACAGTCAAGTCTGCGCGCCGCACAAGTCAGTCGTTGACCGCAAACAATCACTTCCTACGTCACGCGCATACAGCTGATCGAGCGCTCAGTGCGAATGCACTGACAGCCGTAAATAAATACACAGTCTAATTTCTCCGACTAAATTCAGTATAAAGCTATAGTGACTTGATGAATTCTGTTATTAACATTCAGTATTTTTCAGGATACGGTTCTATAAAATATTTAAGAACTTCAGGTAAATTCTGTGCGTGTCCGACGTTAAGACGACTTGCTATCGAGAAAATTTCAGGAAAAATGTCATTTCGAAGAAGAAAGTAATAAACTAAAAAGGTAATTATTAATTGAGTTTATTTTTCAGGTAACATATTTCCACTTAGGTACGTACTTTAGACGTAATTTGCTGCTCGCGATTACGTGATTCATACTTTGTGCTAATTACATGTTCAATGAAATTACTTGTGAAGCGACGTGCTTGCGTACGTTAACTGATTTTGACAATGATTATTAATGAACTGGATTGTTACTTGTGTATATTATGCATCGCTTGGCTGCACTGCTTTTTCACTGATGTCATATTTTTAATTATGTGCCTGCTGTGCCTATTTATTTAAATTATAATTGTCACCTGATTAATTGTGCTGATGTGGTTAGGTATGTAAGTTATACTTTGTGATTTATCTGCTTGCGCCTTCATGTTTACTTATTAAGATACGATGCTAATGACCTGTTTAGTACGTAAGATATATGTTTACTGCTATGCGTATGGATTGCACATTTACACATTTCTGCTTGTTGTCATAACTATACTTTAATTTGGTATATAGCAATGCTGATGTACAGTGTACAAACAGAGTTTAGGTTACACTATGGTACTAGTTACAGATTGTTCACTTGGCGAAGCCTCGTTATAGAAATTGTGCTGCATCCACTTGTTGACATTCTGTTCACTACTGGTATATTTAAGTTACGTTGTGCAAGACGCGACAGTTGGCTGCGACTGCGACGCTGCCCCCTCCTCTTTTCCCACCCTGGCAGGCGGCGGCACGGCCGCAAGACGACTGAAGCCGTCGCCGTTTCCCAAGCTGCGGCCGGCGGCGGCGGATTCAAATACATAAGAAAAATAAGAATTCCGATTTTCTTGCTGTAAAAATACTGTATGTTGATGCAACAAAGTTACATCGGCTCCCAGAGTTAGTTTTTCGATACAGATTCTCCTTTTACTTTAAAAAATTGAAAAGTATCTCTTCCGGTTTTGCGTGTTTTTTTCGCTGTATATTACTTCTCTATCAATTGTGAGGAAAGTAAAAGGTACAAAAAATTGATATTTGCGTATCTTACAGTTTCACATCACAGCTTGATAATGACGTGTCTATTTTTCCGATATTCGTCACAGTTATCCCGATACTTAATTTACAAGTAACCTACTGCATAAAATTTGAATTGTGTACAGTGAAAAATGTGGTCGCTGGCTACTTTACGTATGGTTTACGTTAGGTCATACATCGTTGCCGATGAAAAGAAGCTAACATATTGAAATTATTTTTAAAGTTGAGATCAGAATGATATCGAACTTCGTTACCGAGATTTGGGCTCATATATCTCCCGGAGCGTCGCGACTAGCCGCCAGTTCTATCGACGCGCAACGAGAATCGTGTGGTCATCACACGATAGAGAATGCATTTGTTTTGTTTCGCTGACACATTTGGACCTAATGAAACCATTTTATGTCATATTTCTCCGGTATGAGTTACTAATATTTCTCCATATGCTCTTGACAATTTCATTTAAAATGCCACGAAATGTAGGTTTCTTAAACCCAAGTGATCAAGCAGAACCCATTTTCGTGGTTTTGCTGAGGCATCTGAACCTGTTCCAAGCTTTCTTTCTCGTTTATTTCTCTGATACGAGTCCCGAATATTCCTCCATCTGTTTTGCACATTTCACCTAAAATTCCAACGAAAGATAAGTTTATTAACAATAACCGCACGCTTGCGTCATTGCATTGTTTCAAGTTCCTGACAACAAGATAGGGTTACACCTTAAACATCTCTAGAATTTTCATTCTGAACGTCTACAGTATAAACTGGCAGGAATGTGGAAGAAATAACGTCCGTGCTTGTTCACAAAATTTCGCCAAATTATACTTGTCAGTTTCTCCCATGCAGAAACTTTTGGAACAAGCTAAGGCAACTTTCATAGCCGACTGAGTCTTTATTCCCATCCAAATGAACTTCCATATTCTTATATTCTGACAGCATACATCGTTATGGATGACATGAACATTTAATCTTGCCAAGCTGCACTCAAAAGATGACTCCAGGATTTACAAAAGACGAATTTCAATTGAGAACTGTGTCAGACCAGAAGGGCCTTGTAAAACAGTAGTGCACTTTTGGCACAATTTTTTTGAGCACCATCTTCTACCAATGAATTGAAGCGAATGTGACAAATTACTTATTGCAGAATACTGTTTGCGCAATCTGTGGAGAAATGCCTTCCTCAAAAACGAGCATCTATTGATTAAAGAAAGCTGTACAACAATCTGGTGGTGGTTTTTCACAACTAGAAGGTATCATCAAGACACCAATCTACCGTTTACTTTCAAAGTGAAGGTATTGTAAAATGTAACTTTCTCGTTGTTCTTTAGATTGTTCATTTTATAATGTACTTGACGTTTTCAATTTTTATCGTCACAAAAAAGAGTAATGCGAAAATTGACCTTCAAGTTCATTTTCATCATTCTAATTCTACATCTGCATGGATTATACTGATTTTCATAACAGGCCTGAAAAATTTACATTAATGGGAAAATATTATATATTTCACTCACCTGCCAGTTTCAACTGTGCACCAATTTCTTCGCAAATTCTGTCTCTGAACATAGTGTCTCTATATTT
Source organism: Schistocerca cancellata (assembly GCF_023864275.1). Classification (NCBI taxonomy): domain Eukaryota; kingdom Metazoa; phylum Arthropoda; class Insecta; order Orthoptera; family Acrididae; genus Schistocerca; species Schistocerca cancellata. The sequence continues at coordinate 1,103,978,558 of NC_064626.1, read as the reverse complement.
AGGGTTCTTCAAATCGTAAAGGCAAGGATGTCGCGAGACCAGCTCACAGAGCATCACCTCCTGTGGGTGGCTCATTTCAGTTTTCCTTGACTGGCTCGACATCTTTCTGGCAGCCGTACGTCTTTGTGTCGTGCGACTCCCGTCGCAACACTGCTCACTGGTGCAGTGCTGCGGCAGCTGTCGCAACAGCCGCGCGTCGCATCCCAAACTCGAACTGCGCATGCGCCAGCAAGCAACTTCTGACGTCACGTAGCGACCCGTCGCAGTCGCTAGTGTGCGTCGCGTCTTGGACAACGTACCTTTACTCGCTGTTGCTTGTTTTGCTTACGCTCAGTGCTTTATATTTTAACGTAAGAAAATGAACTGCAGTAATTCGACGAACGACATTAGTACAAGAAACTTCATAGAAGTCACATGAGCTGGAGGTTTTATGAAAGCTGTATAAATGTATGCCAATAGGAAGGAAGCTAACGACATGACATACCAACACAGTTATTACACTGCATTTTTCGTGAGCAATTGAAATAGGAAGTGACACTTGACACAAGAAATACTCCACATGTTTGCTTCTGTTTGCCATAATTCTTGAAGTGGTGTCCACACTGTGAAAAATTAGGATCATTCACACTCCGTAATCGTACTTAATTACTGAGAGTTATTCGAACTAAGTCTGTTAGAGGTCATGTATGCATTCTTTGTTTATAATTCATAATGAGTAGAAGATTTTGGTCAGATGGATTACACAGAGGTTGTGTGTTGACAGTGTGTCTTCGGATTGTATGGGATAAGGAGGTTTGCAATAGGATTTTATCTGTACTTATTCGAGGAGACTGACTAGAGGAAAGAGTTGTTATGGAAGTGAAATGATACTGGCAATAAGGTTTATATGTATCGACGTATTGAAGAGGTATTATTGAGGTATTGAGATTATATGAAGTTGATTGGAGTTTTGGTGTATAAGAGGTAAAGTAAGTGAGGTGCATTTTTTTTTGTTGTTGGTCTATATGGAACAAGGAGGATGAAGATAGCAGACTAGAACACTAAAATGGAAGGAAGATTGTCTACACACACTTTGTTAAATCACTAAGCAGTATGTACTTTTTTTTTGGAGAGAGGAAGTTGCATATCTTGGCACACTGACAGTTGTTCAGCAACCATACATTTTGATCTGGCTCGGCAAACATTGGTCTTGACATGATGACTATGACGTTGACTTAACTATTATTGACTGTTATACATTGCTGCCACTATTACTTGATACACATGATGAACATGAAATTTTGACAGAAGTGCATGTACACAGTTAACACTGTTCAATTACACAGTAGTACTTAATGTGGATGAAAGATGAGTGAGTGTGTTTTGTGTGTTTTCCTTTCCTAATCCTACCCACCTATCTCCTAAATATTATTTTATTTGTTTGTAGTGGCTTGCACTGACACCCATAAATATTGTAGGTTACTGATGTTTGTGTACTTGTAATAGTTAATATGACAATTATCTGACATCATTTGTGTGTTTGTTATGATTTGTATGTTTAGTGTAAGAGCATTGATAATAATTTTGTAAAAGCAATTGTGTGTGCATTCAAACTGTTGTTCACACCTGCACCTGTTCAAATTGATGTGTGACACTTAGAAATGTTTAATTTCTGCTGATGAACTGTCTGATTAGTGATAATGAATATTATGGACTGTTACCTGCACTTGTTCAACATAATGGGTGCCACCTGGAAATGTTTAATTACTGCTGATGAACTGTCTAATTAGTGATAGTGAATATTATGGACTGTTACTTGCACTTTTTCTACGTGATTGGTGCCACTAGGACATGTTTCATTTCTGCTGATAAACTCTGATCAACAGTGTGATTAGTGATAGTGAATATTATGGACTGATGTCTGCACCTGCTCAACATTGCTGGGTGCCACTGATGACTGCATCTATTGAAATAATGTCACTTGTTGCTGTAGGACCTGTTCAACATTGTTGGGTGCCACTGATGGACTGTTTCTACTGAGATGATGTCACTTGTTGGTGTCTGCACCTGTTCAACATCACTGGGTGCCACTGATGGACTGCATCTATTGAAATAATGTCACTTGTTGGTGTCTGCACCTGTTTAACATTGCTGGGTGCCACTGATGGAACTGCTTCTACTGAAATGGTGTCACTTGTTGCTGTAGCACCTGTTCAACATTGCTGGGTGCCACTGATGGACTGCTTCTACTGAAATGATGTTACTTCTTGCTGTCTGTACCTCTTCAACATTGCAGGGTACCACAGATGGAACTGCTTCTACTGAAATGATGTTACTTCTTGCTGTCTGCACCTACTCAACATTGCTGGGTGCCACTGATGGACTGATTCTACTGAGATGATGTCACCTGTTGCTGTTTGCACCTACTCAACATTGCTGGGTGCCATTAATGAACTGCTTCTACTGAGAAATGTGACTTGTTGCTGTGTGTACCTCTTCAACATTGCTGGGTACCACAAATGGAACTGCTTCTACTGAAATGATGTTACTTCTTGCTGTCTGCACCTACTCAACAATGCTGGGTGCCATGGATGAACTGCTTCTACTGAGAAATGTGACTTGTTGGTGTGTGTACCTCTTCAACATTGCTGGGTACCACAAATGGAACTGCTTCTACTGAAATAATGTTACTTCTTGCTGTCTGTACCTCTTCAACATTGCTGGGTGCCACTGATGGACTGCTTCTACTGAAATGATGTCACCTGTTGGAGTCTGCACCTGTCCCACAATGCTGGGTGCCACTGAGGGACTGCTTCTACTGAAATGATGTCACCTGTTGGAGTCTGCACCTATTCCACAATGCTGGGTGCCACTGATGGACTGCTTCTACTGAAATGATGTCACCTGTTGGAGTCTGCACCTACTCAACATTGCTGGGTGCTACTGCTGGAACTGTCAACCACTTGTTGTGTAAACATTTTATGTGAATATTTGTATAAACTGATTTTTTGTGTATTACTGTTTGTGAAAAGTTATGAGACTCTTACCCGTACATATTCGTCATTGCTGACGCTATTGATTGAACTGTTTAACCACATAATACTTGTGTAAACTATTATGTAAAGTCACATGTATGAAAGAATTTGTATTGCTTAGTGTATTTTGTATATTAGGCTATTGAAAGGTCAGTGCAAAGCCAAAATTTTATCTAGTTATATGATATTTACGTATTAATATTATCTTTTATTTTTGTCTGTATTTTTTTTTGACGAATTTGGTGGTATTTTCACCACCAATGCTGGCAAAAATACCATCAAATTCTAGCCCGTGGAGGAAGGGCATATGAAAGGTGGCTACACTGAGCCACAGCGCCAAAAATCGCGCCAGAGAGTGTTGTTCCGCCGCCTCCACTGGCAGTGATTATTGAGACGCAGCGACAGGCAGTTCTTGCAGAGAAGTTGTGGTGGACACTGCTTGTAGCTGAAGTTGGAATGAGATGGGGTAGTAGTGAGTGTTTGTTCGATGTTTTATGCAGCTATGTGATGGGAGAGATAGCAGATGTTATTCCAATGGAGATATTGTAATGGTCAGAGTGCTTTTCGTCAATATATATGAAGGTAATAAATATTATGTTGTCTATTTATTTGTGTGTCCTGAATAATGTGTCATTACAGGTTCAGTCAACAAAGCATCTGGCTTGTGTTCTTGTATTAGAGTGTAATTCTGGGTTTCTTGCACAATTATAGTATTTCTAATTTTCTTTTACCACGTCAGTATAAATGATATTTAAAAATTCTTGTCTTGTTGAAGAAGAACCGTGCCAGATGTGCGTTGAGTCATACTACCACATACAGAACAGCTACACTTGTGCTTTGTTGGATTCGTAGATTTTATAGTTGCTGGGGACTTAATTAGTTAATTGTGTTAACAGAAATTTTCTTACATTCTTTGTTGTCATTCTATGCAGTCAGATAGCGTAACAATTAGTTGTCAGGGCCAGCCGTTTACGAGACTTGCGTAATCGGACATACAGCTACTAAAAATATTTGCATTCATATTTAATTTTAATTTAGCCCCCATGCAGTGTGTTTCTGTGTACACTGCTATTTATACAGGGTGATTCTTCCACCGTGTACAAACTCTAGGGACTGATCGATGAGAAGATACGGAACAAACAACATCTAATGAACTTATGTCCGGAAATGCATGGATTCCATGATAGAGACCATTTATCCAGTCATACTTTGTTACTGAGACTGCGGATTAATACGTGCTGTACCATGCAGTCACAGTTACAGAGTGCATGGTTTCCGCCAAGAGGGTGGTACTGTTCTTCATACGTATTGCCCTAGCGCCCTCTCCTGCCATAGTAACTGACTGTGTCCGATTCACGTCTCTTACTGACTCACCTTGTAGTGGATGTGACACAGCGTCGGCACAATGGTTCCGTATTCGAATCGAGAGTTTGCCGACAAGGTGTTTACGTAAGGAAAATGGCAACGGGCGGTGGAAATCAAGGTTGTATCAGGAGACCTATTCCTGCCGACAACAACCACAGAATTCGATGTTTGCAGCAGTGTTTCGCCGTTTGTACGAGGGTAATCCCAAAAGTAAGGTCTCCTATTTTTTTATAGGTACATAGACCTGTTTATTTCTACAATGGTTTAAATCAGTTTACAGCTTGAAAATTTAGCTATTTTTCGACATAATCACCATTTCTATCGATGCATTTTTGTAGCGCTGTGGCAATTTTTGTATGCCCTTGTCACACCAGCTCGCCGCCATGCTGTTCAGAAAGTTATGAACCTCTTCTTTCACCTCGTCGTCGGAGCTGAATCGCTTTCCAGCCAAATGTTCTTTTAAATTAGGGAACAGGCGATAGTCCCTGGGCGCCAAGTCAGGACTATAGGGTGGGTGGGTGATTATGTTCCACTGAAACTGTTGCAGGAGAGCAACGGTTTGCCGAGCGATGTGTCGGCGAGCGTTGTCATGGAGTATGTGTATGCCCTTGCTCAACATTCCTCCTCTGCGGTTCTGAATTGCCCGCCTGAGTTTTTTCAGAGCCTCACAGTACCTGTCAGCGTTAATTGTGGTCCCAGTGGGCATAAAGTCGACCAACAATACCCCTTTCCGATCCCAAAAAACGGTTGTCATGACTTCACGGGCAGACTGTGTTTTTTTGAATTTCCGCGGCTTTGGCGAAGAAGGATGCCGCCACAGGCGTGATTGTTGCTTGGTCTCAGGTGTAAAGTGGTATGCCCAGGTTTCGTCACCCGTGACAATTGAGTCCAGAAAGTTGTCCTGTTCGGCTGCCCAGGCGGTGAAGAAATGCGCGGGAAGGATCAACTCGTTGCCGCATGAGGTCCTCAGTCAGCATGCGTGGCAACCATCTTGCGCTCACCTTCCGGTAGTTCAATGTTTCCGTTAAAATTCTGTGAGCAGTGCTTCGGGAAACACCAGAAACCAACGAGCAGAGATCATCCAGGGTGATCCGCCGATCTTCACACATGTTTTTCTCAACTTTCAACACTGTCTCCTCAGAAATTGACGGTCTCTTGCTCCTTTGTTCGTCGTGAATTTCAGTCCGACCAGCTGAAAACTCTCTATAACACTTACGAACATTTTTGACATCCATGCATACACTTCCGTCAATTGTCGATGGGCTTCAATCGGCGCAGTGCCCTTTTCGTTCAAAAACCGAATAACTGCTCGCTATTCGCACTTGGTGGTAACATCCAACGGGAGCTCCATTCTCAACGGCTGCCAAGCCAACGCTGAGCTCCTCAGCGCGGCGTGCGCATGTTTACACGCAGCGCGTGAAGCACTCCATAACAGTGTGACCAACTGCCACACAAACAGAGTTCTGTACTTATAAAAAAATAGGAGACCTTACTTTTGGGATTACCCTCGTATAAGAAAAGGGTCGTTTCAGGAAGCAGGAAATCATGAAGGACGTACCCGAAATGCTCGGACACCAGACTTGGAGGAAAATGTGATTAACACTGTGGGAGGTGAGCGCCTTGTCAGTACCAGGCAGTTGACACTGGCTTCCTCAACAGGCAGCCACGATTCCGGGATTTGTGTCATCCAACCTATTCACAGATGAGGCCACCTTTACGCCGAGTTGTATCTTCAAGTATCATAACAGTCATCTGTGGGATACTGTGCAGAACCCTCACGGTATGGTCACAGCGTATCATCAGCATCGGTGCAGCCGAAATGTGTGGGCCGGGATAATTGGCGACCGTATTTTGGGACCACTCGTCCTTCCACGTGGCCTATCAGGCTGGAGCTATGGGCGTTTCTTGCCGGTGATTTTGCCTCACCTGCTGGCTGAAGTGCCATGTGCCATTGATGATATGAAGGGTCATGTGGGTGCTACATGATGGTGCTACAGCAAAATTTGCCATCAACGTCCGGACACATCTCAGTCGTATCTTCCCTGGTCGTTGGATCGGACATGAGAGTCCAGTTGCATGGACTGCTCGTTCATCGGATCTCAACCCGTGCGATTTCTGTTTATGGAGCCATCTCAAAAGTATCGTGCATGCAGAGCCCGTTCCAGATGTGGAGACATTGGAGCAGCGTATTCATGCTGCCTTTGACAGTGTCGGGTGCAGCCTGGCCGATGTGAGCGCGTTAGACAGAATATGCTACCCTTTGTACACGCATGCGTTGAGGCACATGAAAACTATTTTCAACAGACACTGTAACTGTGGATGCATGGTACAGCGCGTATTAAACCGCAGTCTCTGTAACAATGTATGATTAAATAAATTGTCTCTAGCATGGGAATCATGCATTTCCGAACGTCAGTTCATTAAACCTCTTTTGTTCCATATCCTCACGCAGAAGTAACGATCTGATTCTCCAAAATCAGAAGATGTGTTGAACAGTGGAATCATAACTAGTCCAAGCATTATGGAGAAGTGATTAAAACCCTTACGGTTTCCCTTGAGATGAAACATTGATCTGTGTTCTTTCTCATTCAATATTCAGGGTCTTCTGAATTGTTCTTGTTGTGATTTCAAATTGTGTACGTTTCTTGCATGACTTTTCGTGACGTTTCGTATTTTGTGGTCAAATGCTCTACATAACACCTCCTTTTTCTCCTGTTTTTGTAGTCTTGCAATGTCGAAATCCAAGACATGGGCCGGCCGGTGTGGCCGAACGGTTCTAGGCGCTTCAGTCTGGAACCGAGAGACCGCTACGGTCGCAGGTTCGAATCCTGCCTCGGGCATGGATGTGTATGACATCCTTAGGTTAGTTAGGTTTAAGTAGGTCTAAGTTCTAGAGGACTGATGACCTCAGATGTTAAGTCCCATAGTGCTCAGAGCCATTTTTGAACCAAGACATGGGGGCTACAAATCACTCAACAGTCTAGATGACATAAAATATTTCTTTACTTAAGTCAACCGGTTTCAACAGACTTTGCTGCCATCTTGAGGTCTTAAACATCTTTTTGTTGTGAAACGCGTAAATTTTACGTTGAACCTTACGCCATGTTGTTATGTAGATAAAAATATGTAGATAAAAATCAGTACATTGTAAAAGGTGTGTCACAATTAAAATATTTACAAACGTAAAGCATCTTGTGCAAAAGGCCACAAATACGTGTTACGTCACAAAAACACAGTAGACAGGGGCACATCTGTTTACCTAATCTGGACATATCCACATGGCAACTTGGCGTGATGTTCAACGTAAAATGAGCACGTTTCACAGCAAAGTCTATTGAAACCGTTTGTCTTAAATAAAGAAGTATTTTATGCAATCTAGGCTGTTGAATGTTTTTTAGTAAGTAAAACAGATCAGTTCTCTCAAAATGATAAAATTCAATCACATAGTACGGCGTGAAAATCTTCAATTATTTTCAATGCAGTCCCCATGGTAGACAAGTAGACAGTGACTCGGGAAACGTGCTGACTACAGTAAGCCTTGCAGCGTTGTCGCATTTTCCACGTTTCGACCGGGAACCTGCCACTTGCGATTTTTGTACTGTGACAAGTCATTGAACTCGGGTAAAACGGTGCGGAACAGCCCTGCAACTTGTCTCCCGACTCGTGTTGCGCGACTTTGACAATAGATGTGCACGCGCAGTAACACTGACCTGTCCGGATACTCAAAAGAGTTGAGCCTTTCATGTACGCTATCTCTCTCTCTCTCCTCTCTCTCTGCAATCTTAATTACCTATTTACTCCAAGCATTCTTTGACAGCCTAATGTTAAATCTGCACTACGTACGTCTTACGTGATCAGAGCACGACGGTTTTGTTGTACCTGATGATGGAGCTAAAATGCTACGAAATGAGTCCTGTTTATAAATAAAGTACTTACAGCTGAAGTGATTTTATGTTGAAAATTATTTTTTAAATGTTTGTATAAACATAAATTCATTACATTTGTAATTAAACTCAGATGTGTAAAACCAGTTTCCAAGAGTTGAAGATTAATTAAAAGACCATCTCATGGTGGTACAGCGTGCCGCGTTTTTGTATCTTGTTTTCGAATATTTGATTGTATAATAGACAAGAGATTTCGATCCATAGTGTTTCCTGATAACTCAAACATCTGCGCCTCTATATTCATTTCTTCATCCAAACATTTCTTCATCTCTTAATTTTGTTTTTAGTAACCACGTTTCCTCAATAATAATAGCGCAGCAGCGGTGGTGGCTGTTCCTGTTTTTTTTTTTTTTTGTTCGTACATCACGACACCTTAAACTTCCATTTGTCTCTCTTTGGAAAAACTTCTGCAAGTACTTTCAGCAAGTTCGTGAAATTAACTTGCTGAAGCGACTTAAAGAAGGTAACTTGCGCAAGTTTTTTTCTACTGTAAACACTTCAGCTAGTGCTTGCGAAAATTGCAGCTATAAAGTTTTAAACGTTAAGGGATTCGGGAATGTTCTATTGTTGATTTTTTCACGTTTTTTTCAATTTTATTTATGTAAAGCGTAACTGAGGCGGAAACGCGTATCCACCTGCCGTCTGTAGTTAAGCGCAAATATAAAGCTAACGGACAGAGAACCACATTGAGCTTGACCAGCAGAATCGATTTCGACATTATTTGTCTCCACTATCTGACAGTCTTGAGATGTTACACCATAGCTACCTCAGCACGTTTATAATGTCCTTATTGTCCCCAGTCACGGGATGACACATACTTACTTGCCTAAAGAATGTATTCTCCTTGCTATGCGAATTGAGCTAAATAAAGTCTACTGTGATGGTTATTTTTAATGCGTGGACTAACGTTCATTATGTTGGTCAGACAATTATTGAAAAATAAAAGTTCATTGTAGTTAAACTAGTGAAATGAAATATGAAGAAGTTGAAAAATTTGGCAACCAGTTGCAAACAAAGGCTATTTGAACTAAGTTTAGATATTTCTAAAAATATCTTCATCAGCGGTAGTGGGCCTTGTTACATAACATGATGGTACTCCTTCTAAAGAAGATACTTTTAGAAATATCGGAACCTGGGTCAAGGGCTAATAAACCTTTGTCTGATACTGGTTGGCTGATTTTTCAACCTCTTCATATTTACATAGTTGCTTTTTCGCAGCCATGTTTAAGATCTTGAAATAAAATACTTTAAAATATTACATTTACATATTATATGAGAATAAATTAATATGTTTAAAAAAATATGAACACATGTCGCTGAGTAAGGGCCCCACGCTATCTCAAACTGGTCCTGCACTATAAGCGGAGAATGTTGGAAAAATCGTAGAGATTTTTATAAAATGATTTGTACATATCCAACAGGAACGAACACCATGTCGGCGTGTGCTAGTATATGAAGAAGAATGAGTTAGCTGCGTGTGCAGTTAGGGTTTCCATGTCCAAAAATAGATAAGACAAACTTGGAAATTTTTTGCCAGATATTTTGCCTTAATTACTAGACTGTTGTTGTTGTGGTCTTCAGTCCTAAGACTGGTTTGATGCAGCTCTCCATGCTACTCTATCCTGTGAAAGCTTCTTCATCTCCCAGTACCTACTGCAATCTACATCCTTCTGAATCTGTTTAGTGTATTCATCTCTTGGTCTCCCTCTACGAATTTTACCCTCCACACTGTCCTCCAATGCTAAATTTGTGATCCCTTGACGCCTCAGAACAAGTCCTACCAACCGGTCCCTTCTTCTTGTCAAGGTGTGCCACAAACTCCTCTTCTCCCCAATTCTATTCAATACCTCCTCATTAGTTATGTGACCTACCCATCTAATCTTCAGCATTCTTCTTTAGCACCACATTTCGAAAGCTTATATTCTCTTCTTGTCCAAGCTATTTATCGTCCATGTTTCACTTCCATACAAATACTTTCAGGAACGACTTCCTGACACTTAAATCTATACTCGATGTTAACAAATTTCTCTTCTTCAGAAACGCTTTCCTTGCCATTGCCAGTCTACATTTTATATCCTCTCTACTTCGACCATCATCAGTTATTTTGCTCCCCAAATAGCAAAACTCCTTTACTACTTTAAGTGCCTCATTTCCTAATCTAATTCACTCAGCATCACCCGACTTAATTCGACTACTTTCCATTATCCTCGTTTTGCTTTTGTTGATGTTCATCTTATATCCTCCTTTGAAAACCCTGTCCATTCCGTTCAACTACTCTTCCACGTCCTTTGCTGTCTCTGACAGAATTACAATGTCATCGGCGAACTTCAAAGTTTTTATTTCTTCTCCATGGATTTTAATACCTACTGCTTGACTAGACTACCTGTTTTAAACAGAAATAGAGCCTGTTTTCATACGTTTATTAATAATCATCTACGGACAGTTTTTTGCGAGATCAACCTAAAAAGTTTTAAAATTAAAAAATATCAGGAAACAGCCTTATAATTTTGCAGTTATGATAGCAGCTAAGTGCTCGGCGTTCTTCATTGTCCGGATAATCCTATGTGAAAATAAACGAGAAGTTATTCGGCAAACAAAATAAACAATTAGTATCCTTTTGGAGCAGAAAACGAAAAGATGTATTCAGCAACTTTGGTCATTTCAATCAGACTATCTCCTTATTCCTCCTCATACGCCTTCCACAGGCTTTCGCCATTAACTTGAACTGGGGAGAATTTGTATATTCTCTGTTTCACCTGTAAAAAGCGTAAAAAAAGCAGGAGGGGCCGGACTTGTATCCATTTTGCCAGACACGAGAGTAACAAGTTGAACGTGTACGGGCACAGCCTGACAGCTGGCAATCCTAGGTGCAATCCAATGGCACAACGTGGAACACAACAGCACTACGCACAGTGAATCATTCACTCTTGTCTACGAATGATAGTAGCCTGCTGTGTTGAACCTGAGTCTTTGCGGCTAAGCTCAAACCAGCGGAGGAGCCGTGACGCAATAAGGGCGTCGCGGGACCAACCCTGTGTTGCAGCAACATAGTAGCAGATAACCGAGGCTACGACTTCATGCTATGTATAAATAGTGAGAATGAACGAAATACTGTACTTCGATATAGCTAGGGACGGTTACCTATCATCGAAATTAATTGCAGTCTGTCTAATATAAACTATTGCCGGCCGCTGTGGCCGAGCGGTTCTAGGTGCTTCAGTCCCGAACCGCGCTGCTGCTACGGTCGCAGGTTCGAATCCTGCCTCGGGCATGGATGTGTGTGATGTTCTTAGGTTAGTTAAGTTTAAGTAGTTCTAAGTCTAGGGGACTGATGACCTCAGATGTTAAGTCCCATAGTGATTATAGCCATTTGAACCATTTTTTGTAAACAACTGCTTGTAGACCCCTATTGTTGGTTGCTACTAGAGTGCTTGTAATCGATCTATAAGCCTCCCTAATACAAGTGAAATTACGTAAGACAGAAAATATTTTTTTGTTATTCCAACTAGAAAAACTAATACTTAAAGAGTTTATATAACAAAAGGTACAAAAATTAATATTAAGAGTAATTCGAATAATGTTAGTAAAAAACAAAGAGTACTATATGTTTATATGTAAGCCCTGTAGTAGTAGTATATAAGCCGAAACTTACAAGACGTTCTTGTCTCTTGACGTTCTTGTTCCCTCCTGTGTACCTTGTCACCCTTGGATGTGTGAATGCCCTTCAAAGTCTAAATTATATATCTGAAAGGGACTTCGGTTTGTTCTTCATGAAAATTATTCGCCCACGTGTGATCCCGAGATGTCTGCTTTTCTTGCTCATAACGCTGACTAACCATATATTCGCATTCGAAATGGGAGACTGAAGTCAGTATGACATCTAACGCGAAAGTAAATTTAACTTTTTAAATAGAAAAAGAGGATACAGTTTTAAAACCTAAATATCAGTGATAGTGTGGGAACACTTTCATTGAAGTCTTAATAGTCATTACGTGATAGTATTCGATCAGAGACTTCTTTCTCTCTTGTCTAATCGGGGCGAATTTAATTTAATTTACTTAGATGTGGGTCCATGTTAATTAAATATTGGGGACTTTCCATTCAAAAGTGACTAATAAATTAACAATAAGGACAGATAAAAATAGACCCTCTTTCTTATTTTTATGAGGTTACCTAATACGTGGCACTATACATACAGTAAGGTTTGCCATCCGTCGCGATATATCAAACCATTACCGTTATGGATCTTCTTGTCCCGACATCCTAAAAAGACCAGTTTTGTCCCCGTCAAAATACTGTTATCAGCTTGGTTCAAGCACTGAAGTAACGTCGTCTGTTAGTGCAACATGTAAATGCAGCCTCAGTTACTTTTATGTCAACAAGTTTATGTTGGCAAGGTAGCTTCACAGATGGCGTTGCATGTTGCGTATCCTGTATTAACGTTAAGTGTTGCCAACTTAGTGGATTTTCCACTAAAACTGGTGGTTTCTATCCTCCTTTTAGTGGTGAAATATTGCTTCTAGTGGCTGGTGGATTTTACGTGGTTTAGTAGAATTTAGTTTCAGTTACTGAAAATGCTATCTCTCAACCAGTAAGCTATTTACATGTTTCGAAATATTTTATTTCTACTTTATTTGACTTCAGGAGTATTTAAGTTTTACTGCGAAGACAACACTGATGCATTACAATGTGACATCAAACGAACCATCGCACTCGATAGACCACATGCGGGGATTCCCTGTAGAATGAAGAGTTTCTAGTAGCACCTATTTATAGTTCATTTCACGAGCAAAGGCGGCTTGCGCAGGTGCAGCGAGTGCAGCAATCGGTTTCAAACAATGGGTGCTCACCTATTTCATTGTCGCTTCGAGTAACCACTGAGCGCTTATTAGCCTTATTGGCTCACGCAGGATGCGTCTCGTCAGATGCGCAGAAAAAGTAACTCGACAGTCGCCGTTCGTGGTGTGCACTACACAACTGTGATTCTTAGTGTATAGTATTATTTCACGACTTCATACGTATATAACTATGCTGAAACCATACTATACGCAAAAATTTCGGGATTCTTGGCTTCAAGCCCACATTTAAGAGATGGGATTCAAGTTATTGAAAGTAGTACTACGGCTCAGGTAGCGAAGTGCAAATTTTGTGGTGTAGTTTTAAAGGAGTCCCTATGGAGATTTGAAGTCTCATGGGATGTCAAAGAAGCATCTAAAAAAAAAGATAAGCAACCTTTTTTTAAAATTGATTGGTCATTCGTTGATCGGCTTTACATCTTTGACCACCCTTTGCTAAGTAAATCGTTGCAGGTTGTAACTATGCCGCCTAAAATTGCTTTTGAGTCAGAGCCCATTGGGAATAAAAAAAAAAAAAAAGGAAGACGCAAGACTAGCATTATTCACAGCCATGCATACTAGTATACGTGTAGTCGACTATCATGAAAAAGATATCGAATAAGTTCACCTGCACGGAACTAATAGTATCTCAGTTATAAAAAAAAAAAACGTGTTAGCACCGCATTTCACTGACGATCTAAAACAAGATTGCAAAGATCAACCATTTAGCATATTAATTGATGAATCTAAAGATATTGCTGTACATAAATACTTGGGATTGATTGTAGTTTATTACAGTAAATTACACCAAAAAATAGTATCTTCACACCTTGACATTGCTGAAGACACTTCAACGATTCAATTTGCGATTTGAAAATTTAATGGGCATTAGTACAGATAATGCCTCTGTCATGGTTGGAGTAAATAACGGAGCATTTACGAAACTGAAAGAAGAGGTACCACACCTGATTTTAGTACGTTGCTTGTGCCATCCCTTGCAACTGGTTGTTTCAGCTGCTGCAAAAGAATTTCTACCGAGAAATTTGGAATTTTTAACTAAAGAGACATACGACTGGTTTAGTTGCTCCTCTTCCAGACAATCTGTTTTAAGAAGCTATACAAAACCATCAACTATGGACAGAAAGCGTTAAAAATAGTTCAAGCGTGGCAGACAAGCTGGTTATCAATAGAATAGGCTGTATCAAGAACATACATGCAATGGTCAGAGCTAAAACCACATTTTTCTGTAACTAAAGTGCGCAAAAGCTGTCACATGGAAGTGTTATTGCACGCTGTGTATGCGAACGAGGTTAATTATACATATATTTAATTTTTATATCCAATATTAATTGAAATAAACAGAGTCAATAAAAGATACAGATTGCACCATGCTCTTTGATGAGTTGACCAACGTGATAGATATGATTGTCGGCAAAGTTACGTTACCTGGAAATAAAGTTAGCATTTTTACTCAAAATATTCGTGATTTCTTCGTTCGAAGATATTATCTGTGATTTCGCTTTGAAAAGCAGTTGCTTGAAATGAGAGAAAAGGGACGAAGAAATGTTGCGTAATGGGTGCATAACATTTATAGTAAGTCTCATTGAAGAAATAAAAAACAAATTACCAGAATATTTGATGTTGATGAAAAATATTTCCAGAATAAGTGTTGAACAGGCATTTAACCACAACAAAGAAAATCTAGTTGATATAATGGCTCAGTTCAATAAAAGTGTAGAATTTATAGCAGGAGTGGATGATCAGTGGCGACAAATTCATCTGTTGAACTGGAACAAGACCAAAGATATAAAAAAAATTTGGAATGAAGTGTTGCATTTCAAAGGTGCTCAAGAGGAATCCAGATTTGAGGAATTAGCGGCTTTTGCGATTACTCTCCTAATACTGCCTCATTCCAATGCTGATTTTGAGAGACTATTTAGCAGTATGAATGTAATAAAAAATAAGCAGAGGAATAGAATGAAGTAAATCTTTTAACTGCTATATTAAGAATACGCTGTGGTTTGAGGTTGGAAGGAAATTGCTGCAACGAATATTACCAAAGAATCGTATCAATCTGAAACCGACGATGATGATGCAGACAAAAATTATTCATTTGGAGAAGAGGAATTCATTTAAATAAGTAGCTGTTGTTATAGAACTTTTAGTATGTTCCTGACCTTGACTTGCTGATTTATTTATTGTACGCTCATTTAATGATTGTGAATATTTTATTACTTAATAATAAAGGAAACTAATTACTAATTTACTTATTGCTTTCTTTCATAACAATTTAAAAAAAATTGTGGAAATTTTAGCGATTATGAGAGAAGGGGCAGTCTCGTTAGTGGTTTTCTGGTGGTTTTGTGCTCTTTAAACTGGTGGGGAGCTCACTTATAACTGTTGGCACGATGCACGGCACCTTCTAGATTTAGCGCCAGAAACGGAAAAATACCAGTTTTCTCCGGTAGTACGGGGCAGGAACTATTTAAGCAGCGCCACGCGTAAGAATCCGGGAGTTCCCATTTGCGATCCGATAAGACGATTCTTTCTAAACGTAATACGAACAACGCGTGCAAATTAGTAATATTTGGTGTTTACTGCAGGTATATAGGGCGTGAAGTTCATAATGACGTGTACTTTGATGACTAAAAGTGTTATTGTCGGCTGTTTACTGCCTATTACACTTCTCATGGCTTACAAAAATGCCTAAGGATGGAAAGAGAAAGTGTCACTTATCGGATGATTACACAAAAAGTGATGTTTTGTCATGAAAGGCCGTACGGGTCAGGTAGCGTTGTATGAGATTTGCAGCTGTTTCATCTCTCTAACTCACGGAGGTGAGGCACATGTGGGGCATCACATTTATACGAAGAATCGTACAAATACATTCGCCGTAGCATCGACATCAAGGACTATTTCCACAGTCACAATTGAAGAAGATCCCAGGAAGAACTGCTCGTTGCTGCTTCAGAACTAACGTAAACTTATAAAATTGTCAAGCATTATGATCCTTCAGTTTTCTTGACTGTACAGTAAAGGCAGTCTACAACCAGGACCAAAGCCACAGGGATTGTTAAAAATATTGTCACACCACACTCCGTGTCCAAATGCAGGAACAATTGCAAGAAGTTTAATTTTACGGCATAGGCACCGACACATCGGAACACAGGGCTGAAAAGATGTTTTCTTTAGTTGTCTAATACTTTATTGACGGAATCCAGTAGAACCTGATGAAGTTGATTCGCTGAATAGCGAAACATCGGAGACAATTGCAAAGTTTTGGCTAGACACTTTACGACAACTTCAAGTTCCACTAGATAAATTAATCGCTTTTTGTGGAGACAGTCCCAATACCACCTTCGGAGGGCTTCATCGACGCGGCCAGCGGACTGAGTTTCACCAAATTACAGAACTAGGAAAAAATGTAGAAGGAATTGGATGCCCTGCTCATGTTCTCCACATTACTATGCCAAGCACTGTTGGAGTTTTAACCGTCGACGTTGAAATAATCGTCATGAAAATATTTAATTATTTTTCAGTATAGACGGTAAGGACAGAGAAGCTGAAGAAGTTCTGCTTATACGTTGATCAGTCATCAGAATCTTCTGTCTCCCTAAAAAAAAAAAGATGGCTGTCGTTAATGCCCGCAGCTGAGAGAATTCTTAAGCTTTGGATTCCATTGAAACAGTTTCTTGAAGCCTAAGACAGGCCACCTAAAACAATTTCAGATTTTTTCAGTAGTCAGATCAGCAAAATTTACTTCATATTTTTGCAGTCAAATTTGACATGTTTGAAGAAAAGAAAAAAAGAAGCGTAGAGAAGGGTACAGTCTCGATAACTGAAATAAGAAATGTTCCAATCGACACTCGAAGATGTCTGAATGGAAGGAAGACTGCTAGTTCTATAGGTATGCACACCAGGATGAATTCGAACACATTAAAGAATCAGAACCCTAACCAAGAAATAATTAATTTGATTTCGAAATTTTGGGAAGAGGCAGTGGTTTTCTACATCATAGCATTTGATTACTTAGAGAAATGGATTATTTCTTTTGATTAATATTAGATATTTGACTGTGTGCCGCTATCTGAAACCCCAGACTGGATGATGATTGAAAACATTATTATGTACCTGACTAAAAATTGTGTGAAGATTTCAGGCGACATTTGTTTTCAGGAATGTATGTATCTGAAAAGCTTTTCAGAAACTAAGCGTGACTCAAGAGAATGGAAGTCAAAATACTCAGTGGAAGAATGTTGGATTTACTTTTTTAAGAAAACCGAAAATACTGAACGCAGATGCCAACTACTAAAATTATGCGAGTATTTGTTTTCTATTCCCGCACATAAAGCCACTGTTGAAAGAGTATGTTGGTTGATGTCGCCCCAGTGGACTGCTGCCAGGGAATGAGGAGTCAATCTTAGAGTGCCAGTTTAAGTACAAGCTGACTTGTATGGAGCTTTATAATTACGTAAAAGGGGAAAAAAGACTCATTAGAAAAGGAAAAATCTTCCGAAATATGTGGTATACCGACTGCTTCTGCCGCAACAAGTTCCGTGTAATTGTGTTCTAAACAAAAAGTAATTATATTAAATGAATTTTTATATCATTTCTATACTCCCACCTTAGACTGTCCCGACGAGGTCCCAGCTAGATATGGCAGTCCTACACTATACCGCGATAAGAGAAGTTTACGCAACCAGCCATGCCACATCGCAACAGCGAGGAATAAATTACAACACACGGTAACCTCATAACTGGCGCCTTGCAATGTGGGACTCGAATAGTATCGTGATCAGTGGAAGCAGGGACTGTGCCCTATTAAAGATTTTAGATAGGAAGAGGAAAAGAGAAACTACAAGCCGGCCAGGGTGGGCGAGCGGTTCTAGGCGCTACAGTCTGGAGCCGCGCGACCGCTACGGTCGCAGGTTCGAATCCTGCCTCGGGCAATGGGTGTGTGTGATGTCCTTAGGTTAGTTAGGTTTAAGTAGTTCTAAGTTCTAGGGGACTGATGACCATAAATGTTAAGTCCCATAGTGCTCAGAGCCATTTGAACCATTTTTAAAAACAACAAACAACTACGTTTGGAAAACTGATCACAGATAATAAAAACTACTACGTTTTCATGCGAGGCAACTTCCGAAAGGTGAAAACCGAATTTCGGAAACCGTTTTCCGCTGTCGTGTTTACATGTTAAGTTCTGAAGCGGATTTGCTAGCCCAGTTAAATATGGCGTCTGAAAACAGCTGGTCTAGTTTCTGGTTCAGTCAACACAATCGTTATTTCTCTTCACTTAAATATTACAGGCAGACAGCTTCATGCTCAGTCAAATATTTCCGCTTCCCATTCACTGCACAGTAAGTCCATATTAACCGAGTATTCTGAAAACAAAACGTAACCTGACAACCCAAGCGGTTGCGTTTACATGGGAGTGAAAATCGACTGCGGAATTGGAAATGCGGCAACTACAAGAGGATTTCCAGAATTGGCTTTTAAGTGTTTACTTGACCACAAAGAAGCGGTATTGGGAAATCGGCTTACGAAATTCGGTTTCGGGAGCCGCATGTAAACGGGGTAACCGACTGCACACACACAGTAGAAGGTAAGGATACTGATTACCTCCCCTTTACGTACTGTGACGAATGATAGTAAAATTCTTTGATTTTTGAGTTTGTGTTTGGTGGTAGACAACTTTCAAGATCGATAAATTTAAAACATCGAGTAGTGAAATTCAGATTTACTTACGTGAAGAACGAGTGTTGGGTGACATGGAATGGCGGATGTGTGACAAAAAAAGTGAACGGCGCAGTTCATGTTTAATATTATAGTACAAATATTTCCTGATATAGAACTTCTAAAAGTGTTTGTATGTGACGAATTTTTAACGGGACAGACATCTAGAAATCTGTGAGATGGTGAAACTGAGGAAACAAGACAATACCGATTTGAGAGACGTTTGATGTAGACTCAACCGGAAACATTCACGATATTGTCGGTTCAGCCTGAATTAGGAAGAAGCTTGATTAAAAACATGGTGAAATTACGGATGATGCAAATATCAAACGAAATGTTGGCCCAGCGTCCGAGTACGTTGGTGAGCAGGAAACTGTGACTGCACGGAGACTGTCAGGTTTTCATGGAGTAAACACATTTGCGGAATTTTTTAGAACACCAGAAGCGTCTGATGAAGAGAGGGGGTTGGAAGCAGGAAGAAGGAGATCGCAAAATACAATCATATCTAGAGCAAATAAAATTAGCCTGTCGTGGTTTAATAGAGCAGGTGACAAAACTGAACACATATGTACAGACGTCATAGACTGCGCAGGAAACCGTTGAATCGATTTTGGAAACACTCTCTAAACAAATTAACAACTTAAAACTCGAAAGTAGAAGTACATAATAAAGATTTAGAAGAAGGTATGTCCAAATGGTCAGCATAAGGATAGAGAAATTAATGAACATGTGTCAAACGAAATTTCAGCTGCTACTCAACGCGTCAGCTCAGAAGTCGCGTTCGGTAGTGGCGAAACAGCGACCGCGATTAAAAGCGAATTTCAACAAAAAATGCAATAAATACAGAGATTCCACAATAGAAAAGAGAGGTTGATGCACGTTTATCAGTCACTGAAAAAGAATTATCGACTGACCATAAATCAGAAATAGACACACAACATAGTCTATCAAAATTCAATATGTATGCACCAACAGTTGGAAATGAGCAGAAATATTATGAACCACAAACGGAGTGCAAAATTATAACGGTTGCATTCCACCACTGTCAAGAACTTGATAAAACACCGACAGTTTCTAACGTTTTACGACGACAAAAAGACTACACCGCATCCGGCGATATTTATAAAAGGATTCCGGACTGTACGACCGCTGTGATTGAATATCAGGAGATAAAATTTATTATTTCACATCCAATAGGTGACGCTACCCCATGGGCTAACCAAGCTGCATAAAACTGTCATATATGCGGAGAGTTTGAAAAAGCCTTTCTTGCAAAGCACTGGTCTCCTGGCATGCAAAAACGTTTACATAAACTGGTATACAGCCCTGAGATGTACAACCATAAAAAAGGCAGTCTCAGGAAGTGCTTTGAGAGACATATCAGCAAAACACTTTACTGGAACCGATTTCTCACAAGGAAGTGCACTGTATACTAAAGATAAAAAAAATGGCTCTAAGCACTAGGGGACTGAACATCTGAGGTCATCAGTCCCCTAGACTTAGAACTACTTAAACCTGACTAACCTAAGGACATCACACACACCCATGCCCAAGGCAGGATTCGAGCCTGCGACCGTAACGGTCTCGCGGTTCCAGACTGTAGGGCCTAGAACAGCTCGGCCACCTCGGCCGGCTGTCGATTGTTGATTCACTAGATATCGTACAGGAAGATGCCAAATAGTATCAAGAGTACGCGAATAAACAATATAACGCATACTACAGACGTAACAATAATAACGGTAATTGTCAAAATAATCAGTTTAACCGTAATAATACACAAAAGCAAGTCTACAGAGGCAAAACCCACAACGGAAATGTACCAAATGAAGATGCAATGAATAACGGAAGTGCTAATAGTGATAACAGGCAACAACATCAGCGTGGCCAGCAAAAGTTTAACTGAAAACGAAAATTCAGTGATACGTCGGGACATAACTATCCAAACAACCATTTGTAAAACAGAAACCAATGGCAGGGTAACTACCAGGGCCATTGGCAGCAGAATTCCGGCCCCGGTCATGCAATGACAGCCCGCATTAGGAATAATGCAACATCTGTAAATCCGAATAACCCAAATACGACAGGAAACGTTGGCTAGGTAATCAACCTGTACTATGGGTAAACAAGACAGAAAGCCCACCAGTACAGACTATACCGATGCCTAGTACGGACAATAACAGAAACGAAGAACTATCTTGGCAGCAACCTAACTAGTCACTTTAGATAGTTGAAGTCATAGGTAAATACCGGCCAGGGCCTTCACAACAGTTAGACTAAAGATGACCGTGCTTAGCCACCTTCCAATCTGGTCGTCGCTAAAATTGGAGGCATACTTGTTGAAAACCTTAAAATGTTGCGTTACAATTAGGGTATGGGCATCTTACGTGAACTGATCAATGACTCTCGTCCATGCCAACAGCATGCTACTAAAATACTACAGCTGATGTCCAGGGAAGAAACAGGAGAGATACCCATTAATATTATTATCGACATCGGTGGCTCAACGAATGTAATGCGCCTAGAATTTTTTTTAAATTTTGTATCATGACTGTTGCAGGAAGAGTAAAGTATATAACCTGAGAAGTGTTTATTTCGATGGAACGACACAAATTTTCTTCTCAAATATAACATAAAAACGTTAACAAGAACTGATCTAAAATGTGTTGTTGTGTTGCATTGAAACGGTGTTGTGGTTTCTTCAGACTTATCATAAAGCGAAGTGATTCACAACGAACTATGCATTTAAATGAAGATTGTTGTGGTTAATCGGACATAGAGGTGGTAGTATGGACCAAGACAAGGAAAAAATGTGTGGTAAACATAGACTCTAAAATGCATACCTGACGAGCTATGAGAACTTACTCATCTTCGCTAGTATGAAACGCAACTCTTATATTGAACAAGTGCTCATAACTCATACGGTATGCATTTTAGAGCCCATGTTTATCAGACATTTTTTCTTGTTTTGGTTCGTACCACCACTTCTGAAAATTACCTGTCCCACAATCATAGTAACAACAGTACCGGTACATGTATTCCACTGTCAGAGGTATCAGAACGGTTGTCGCTTATAACTTAAAAAAAAAATGTTCACATGTGTGTGAAATCTTATGGGACTTAACTGCTAAGATCATCAGTCCCTAAGCTTACACACTACGTAATCTAAATTATCCTAAGGACAAACACACACACACATGCCGTTATAACTTTCGACTTGTTTGTTTTCGATACGGGAACTCTTATCTCAAATTGATAAATCTGTCCGTCTCCATCATCCTTCAACGTTTGTAACATCATCACGGAATTAACCTGTATATACATACATTTACAGGCGCCGACGCCTATAACTTCGACGCTCCGTAGTGTGATTGGATGACTTTTCCCTGCCATGGGCCTCTATGTAAGACTTGATCTGCTAAGTCCTCTCTACAACGTCTAGAAGTGTGTAACATGAATTGTGGAACACCCTGTATATGTTATATGAAAATCACGTATTTTGACCAATCTGCAAGTATAAATTATTGACAGTAGTTTATGAAGTAGTATCAACGCCAGCCTTAAACCGCTATTTCCCATGCAGGTCTGAGTGTTAGAATAGGCCGGAGATATTCCAACCTGTGTAAGAGACGACTAAAAGGAGTCTGAAACGGTTCGGCCTTTCTGTGATGGTCCCCTGTAGGGTTTGACCTCCATTCTTCAAAATTTTTCCGAAGAGCGAGCCAATTGGGGAAGGGCGCCTTACATGGTGCATCGTTGAGACCTTCAGCATACTTTATCGTTGTGGATCTGCAATTCCACTCTTCTCCAGCTGTTGACGAGGACACCTCGCTGGGTGCCTTTTCCTCCACACACTGTGTGGTGTCGTTTTCTTCACCGACGAAGATAATGGACCTGTCTGTACCTGATATCCAGCATGGTAGCCAGACCGTTTGGGGTGGGGTCGCCATGTACCTTATTGGTTGTAGCCCCCTGAATCCACAAGGATCGCTCTGCTGATGCCTGTGCCATTAACTCCCCATGTGCATCCAGGAGCAGATGCCCGTCTACCTGGGGCATCAGGACTCCCAGCAACGGCTATCCTGCCAGGAGGCCTTTGCTGAGGCTGTGTGGCGCCCTTGGGAAGGCCCCCTGGTCGGAGTTGGTGGCATCAGGGCGGATGAGTTTTTTGTGGAATACCGCAGCACTATGCAAACAGTACACAGACATGTGCCACATGTAGGTGGGCATTGTCTTGTTGAAAACTGGCACCACAATACAGTTGCAAGAGAGGTAACACATGAGGATGCAGGATGTCAGGGTGATACTGTTGTCCCTTCAGAGCTCCCTCAAGCACTACCAGCTATGTTCTAAAGTCATACCCGATGCCTCCCCATCTCCCCATACTGTTACACCAGGAGTAATACCGCTGTGCCTCTCTAAAACGTTTGAAGAATGGGACCCTTCCCCAGATCTCCACCATACCCTACAATGATGGTCTTCTGGGGTAGTGCAGGACCGCGATTCATTGCTGAATACGATGCGACGCCATTCACCAGCAGACTATGCTTCCTATTCACGGCACCACACCAAACTCTGCTGTTTGTGTTGTAGTGTTAACGACAAGCTACACGTGGGACAGTAATTTCGTAGTCTGGCCGCTGCTAACCTCTAACCAATGGTGTGAGATGATATGGAATATTGTGGGGAGTCCATTACTTTTTCCCAGATAGCAGACATAGACATGAAAGGTTTATGACGTGCTTAGTCCTCAGCACGGAAAACCTCCGCTATGGTGGTCAAACGTGGTTGACTAGGACTGCGACGATGAGTACCGTCTACTGCCAAGTTCCCTTGCAGTCCAACATCTGGCACCGTCACATCCATATGCCACACAAACCTGGATAATGCACGATTCGACCAGCCAGACAGTTGCTGACGTACCAATAAGGCTGTCTCAGATGAGTAAGCGGCACTTCCGTGTCCTTCACAGCGATCCCTCAAGGCGTACGCGATTCATGCACCTTACATACCCTAATAGATATGGTAACCATACTAAACACAAACAACGCTAATGTACTCGCTAATGTAGGTTCCAGCACACATCACTTGTAATGTATATGTTGTATATATAAAATTTGCAAATGAAAATGGCACATTACATACTGTCCCATGCAGAAATAAGCCCATGCTTGTAATATAAATGAATTGTGCTGTTACTGGCAACATCAACATGTGTAATTATACAAGTACTACTATTGAGATGTCATGTCAAATTCAAATGGTTCAAATGGCTCTAAGCGCTATGGGACTTAACATATGAGGTCATCAGTCCCCTACACTTAGAACTACGTAAACCTAACTAACCCAAGGACATCACACACATCATGCCCGAGGCAGGATTCGAACCTGCGACCGTAGCAGCCGCGTGGTTCCAGACTGAAGCGCCTAGAACCACTCGGCCTCAGCGGCCGGCCATGTCAAATTTCTTCTGCACTTGATCCAGACCACTGTTATATTATTTGGTTTTTTGGGCTGTGCTGTGTTATGACTAGGAATAGTGTACAAACGTTTGTGCCAATTTGTAATTCGTTTTACTTATTATGAGCAAATGACTGCATTGCATTACTGTTCTGGCTATTTTGCAGTCTGTAGCATTTTCTGTAGGACATGTCAAAATCTGTGAGATGTCGTCCATCATCAGGTGCTTTCTGAACCAACAACAGAAAACTTACATACTGCCTTTAGAATGCAGTAACAGATCTCAAACGGTGAAAGAGTCATCAATGGGAAAATATCGTAATGCGGTGTTCTTTAAACGCTGCCCTATGTGTTTTTGCAGAGGAGCTACTTTTTCTGACTGCAAATATTATGTAGCCACACTCAGGCTGATCAAAGTATGCAATAATTTAATATGCAACTATTTTGAATTATTACTTGTCTCGGAGATGCAAGTTAATCAAAAGTACATTCAGTATTTTGGCAGTCTATCATAATATTATTACACTAGAAGTGGGAATGGTCAAGCTAATTATTGTTGCAACTGTGGCACTACAAAACTACCAATGAGTCGTAGATCAATGCGAATGCTCATCTAGTATGGTTTTAGTGTTTTCTAGGACTTACGAGTTCTGCAGAATAAGACAGGCCTTTATACCTGGTACTTGCCATCGCAGGATGACGCCACCTTTCAGTAAAGATTATGTCTACATTTCGATACATAAAAAACTTTTCAGTGTTTATTATATGACAAAATACTTGCCTCTTTGTGTGCTGTCTTTTGCAACGTCATTATAACCACATGATTCCTGATGCGAATGTATAGAATTGGGTACATTGTGCGCGATGCTTTTGCCACTCAAAGAAAACAATATATCGAGAACGGAGGTGTAATCATTCTGCTCTCAATTTAAAATGCAATTTCAATACACTGTCTACATTTCATACAAGAAATGTATGATCTAAAATGACGCAAAGTCTACACAAAGCGCTTTTACCACTTCAAAGTCTTAAAATGTTGCACATTGGGTTACTTTTTTTTCATGTCAGCCCTGCCACTGCTGCTAACTTTTCCACATGAAAATTGCTAGTGGGCACAGGCTTCAAAAGTGTAACTACCAGTAGTGACAAGTTCCTTATAGGCACCCTTGTAGAAATTCTGCGTAGCGAATTACACCTTTTATAGATATATTTGTGATTCGTAATGTTTTTGTTTGGTTTTGAGTAATATACCTCTCTCTTAAAGAAAGCATTTAATGTCTGTTACCCATTTATGTTTGTGCCTAATGATGCAATATGTGTACTTATTCCTAATGTCCGTAAGTTATTTGCTTATACTCTATGGTAATAGCAGTTAGCATGTATCATTTCATGTATTACCAACTGAGAGCTGAGGAACAGGCTGCGAAGATGCTGATGGGCAGAAAGAGAACGCATGCCACTCACCTGCAGACGAGAAGCGCCGCAAAAATGTGAGAAATGAGCGGCGGCGTCGCGAGCAGGTTTCACCTTGCGACTGGTTTTTGGGTGGCATTACCCAACTGCTAGCAGCAGAATGAACAGAAAGAATACCGTAAAACAGAGTAAAAGAATACCCGATCCTGATAACGTATGTATACGGGGAATCCCTCCTACGAGCCGTCAGTCGCATTTTCTCTCGTTTTTCAGCAGATGTTTGCAATTTAGTTTCTGCAGAAACATCAGAGAAAATGACCTGAAGACTCGTAGGAGGGACATCCGGTATATACAGACTGATCAGCTAGAACATAGCCGGTATATCCACCTTTTGCACTGATAACACCTGTCACGCGTCACGGCATGGACCCAATGAAGACTTGTTAGGTCGCTGGAGGGAGTTGGCACCTCATCTACTCAACAGAAGTCACAAAATTCCCGTTAATTTCGGGGAGGGGGGCGACGAACTCCGACACCACATATAATCACATCCCAGATGTATTCGATCGGGTTCAGATCTGGCGAGTTGGCCGTGGGGGAGGGGGCTGTACATCAGTTCGAATTCGCCACTGTGTACCTCGTACCACCTCATCACACTCCTGGTCTTGTGACATGTCGCGTTATCTTGCTGAAAAATGCCACTCCCGTCAGGAAATATGACCGTCATAAAGGGTGTAAGTAGGCTGTTTAGATTTTTATATTGGTAATGCCACGTAGCGCTCTGTATGAAAATCATTGGCTGTGCTGTGTGCAGTATGTGGCTAGTTTGCATTGTTGTCTGCTATTGTAGTGTTAGGCAGCGGCAGCTGGATGTGAACAGCGCGTAGCGTTGCGCAGTTAGAGGTGAGCCGCCAGCAGTGGTGGATGTGTGGAAGGAAATGGCGGAGTTTTGAAATTACATATATTATGACTTTTGATGATAGTAAGGTAAATACAGTGTTTGTTCTCTATTAATATCTTTCATTTGCTAACTATCCCTATCAGTAGTTAGTGCCTTCCGTAGTTTGGATCTTTTATTTAGCTGGCAGTAGTGGCGCTCGCTGTATTGCAGTAGTTCGAGTAATGAAGATTTTTGTGAGGTCAGTGATTTGTGAAAGGTATAGATTAATGTTAGTCAGGGCCATTCTTTTGTAGGGATTTTTTGAAAGTCAGATTGCGTTGCGCTAAAAAATATTGTGTGTCAGTTTAAGCACAGTCTTGTATAAATTGTTCTAAGGGGACGTTTCAAGGGGTGACCGTATTCTGCAACTAGTTACCATACTCCTTGCCTTGCACAAGCTCCACTGGATTTAGGGATATCCGCATGAATGTGGTCCGGAACATAATGGAGCCGCCGCCAGTTTGTCTCCGTCCCGCAATACGGGTGTCAAGGTGCTGATACTCTCCTGGAAGACGACGGATTCGCGCCCTGCCATCGACATGATGAAGACGGTATCGGGTTTCACCAGACCATGCAACGCTTTGCCACTGCGCCAATGTCCAGTACCCGTGGTCACATGCCCATTTCAATCGTAGTTACCAATGTCGTAGTGTTAAAATTGTCAGATGCATGGGTCGTCGGCAGCGGAGGCCCATAGGAGTGTTCGGTGCGCTGTGTGTTCCCACCCACTTGTTCCCTGCCCAGCATTAAAGTCTGATGTTAATTCCGCCACAGTTCTCCGCCTGTCCTGTTTTACCAGTATGCCCAGCCTACGACGTCCGACTTCTCTAATGAGGGGTGGCCGCCCAAACCCAAGATGTCTGGACGTGGTTTCACCGTGGTATCGGCACTTGTTGAAGACACTCACCGCAGCACTAAATCAGTAACTAGTGTAATAGTATTTCAGGTATAAGCATACTACAAAGTTTATGAACAAACATCATTTTATACATATATATACACATATATGTATAATGATATTATACATATACAGGGTGGTACGCCTGAAGTTTCGGATGAGATTATCTCGAAAACTATACACCGGGTAAAAATAGTGGGTAAGACAAGTTCGTAAGCTCAAAGGGGGACATCAAATGATACTACACGTGACCTCCAGCCCCCGCCTCCTTTGATGCGGCGGGAGGCAACTTTTAAATCTTAAATGGAAACCCCCATTTTGTTGCAGATTTGGATTCTCCATAAAAAAATTTTTTTAAACCATTGACAGATGGCGCTGGAATCAAGAAAAATTAAAATTGGGGAAGAACTCCTATTTATTTAGAATGATCCGAGAAGGACGCATCAAATCGATACAAAATGTGCACCAATTCTTTCATTACGCCAAATTAAGCTTTTTTTTTTTACAACATGTATCCTACCCGTCACAGTTTTTGATGGAGGGAGGCGGAATGGTATTAAAATCTCGTTGGGGAACTCTTCACAATTGCATTACTCACCCGGCTGTGGCGCTACCGTGGCCAAAATGCGAACTATGGCTCAATAGAAAGGTCGGTGCAATGTAGTCAGACGTCACTTCACTTTCAGATTGTGAACCGTAAACATCAACTGACGAAAGTAAATTATTCTTTAGTCAAACATGGCTCACTATGATGGTAATTTTAGGCGAATGCCATAACAATTATGCTGCAGCTGCGCAATGGTATGGGGATCGTTTCCCAAACAGACGGCATCCAAGCGAAAAATTATTCGAAATTGCACTCAACGAGCTCGAAATGGATATATGCACCGTCCACCTCGTAATCGCGAATACAATGAAAATGACGCTCGTACCCTTACCGTTCTCAGCTCTGTTCAACTGGATCCCGAAATTAATAGTCGTGCGGTTCAGAGACAAACTGGAACACCGAAATCAACTGTTTTGAGGATTTTGAAGGCACATAAATATCATGCATATCATATCACACTGACACAGGCATTAACGCCGAAAGATATGCAAATACGCGTCCATTTCCGCCAATGGGCCTTGGAAATGATAAGAGGTGACAATGATATTTTTTAGATATGTTATGTTCGCCGATGAAGCTACATTCAAAAACAATGGCGAATTAAATCGTCTTGATTGTCATTATTGGTCCCCTGTCAATCGACACTGGCACAGATCCGTTGACAATCAACACAAATGGTCGTTAATGGTCTGGTGTGGAATTTTAAACGGTTACTTGATAGGACCGTCTTTTTTGACCGAAATGTTACTGGGGAATCTTATTTACAACTTCTCCGCGATCATTTGTTGGAGCTAATGGAAGATGTTATTTAGAAACTAGTCAACGAATGTGGTTCCAACATGACGGAGCAGCTCCCCATTATGCTAAAAATGTGTGGAATGTTTTAAATTGACGGTACCCTGGTCGGTGGATAGGACGCGGCGGACCAATTCAGTGGCCTCCACGTTCACCAGACCTAACATCTCCTGATTTTTTCTTGTGGGGTTATTTAAAAAAATACTCTTTATGAAAGACAGCCCACAACCAGAAACGATATGGAGCAACGCATGGGAAGAGCGTGTGCAGCCATACCACGGGATGTGCTGCTCAAAACTGTGTACACCTCTTGCAGACGATTGACTTTATGCATTGTAGCAAATGGGGATAATTTTGAACAATTTCTTCGTGGCTAATTTCATTAATTAAGCACGCCAAATTGTGAGAGGCAAGGGGACCCACACTAATGAAGCACCCCAACATGTGAGAGGCAAGGGGACTCACACTAATGAAGCACCCCATGGGAACATCATTTTACTACGTCCATGTCGTTGTTCCTGGGTAACGGTAAATGTAGGATACAGTACATTTTGTGCAAAAATAGCTTAATTTAGCGTAAAGAAAGAATTGGTGCACATTTTTTATCGATTTGATGCGTCTTTCCCGGATAATTCTAAACAAATCAGAGTTGTTCCTCAATTTTACTTTTTTCTCGATTTCAGCGCTATCTGTCAATGGTTTAAAAAATGTTTCAGACAAAATTTCATTACTTTTTTTATGGAGAATCCGAATCTGCAATAAAAATAGGTGATTACATTTAAGATTTGAACGTTGCCTCCCACCCCACCCAAGGGGGCGGGGGCTGGAGGTCACGTCTAGTATCATTTGATGTCCCCCTTTGAGCTTATGAACTTGTCTTACCCACTATTTTTACCTGATGTATAGTTTTCGAGATAATCTCATCCGAAACTTCAGATGGACCACCCTCTTTATGTTTACTGATGTTTTGTTGGTAATCTTCGTCGTATATTAATAACCGAAAACACTATTGCACTAGTCGCTGACGTTCACTATGTCAGCGTTCACAGCTTGTCAAGATGTCATGTTGCCGGTGGTTGGGGAAACAAGGCTACAGATTCTTAAACGTAAATATTTATTGTATGGATAATATTTTATAAATCTGAAAAGACGAATGAATTATGTGCAACTACACTAGTGTGCAAAACTTAAAAACCAATGTAATTTTCGCCTGATGTGTCACTGCCAAGTAAAAAGAGCTCGATGAAACTGAACCATACATATAAAAAACTGTTACAGTGTAGTACAGAAGGTAACTGAAAGAAATGCGCAGTGAGTCGAACAGAAATGACACTTTTATTCAAATACAATAATTACACTGAATTCGTCACGATTTGTGATGGTACCGTGGACATTACAAAAGGCAGGACACAGACCTTAATTCGGCACGTGATCACCACAGACAGCAATGCATGTTGTGCAACGTGCTGCTATGCTAAGCACAAGGTTGTTCAGGAGTTCTTGTTTTAGAGCATTCTATTCCTCCACCAGCTCGGCTGATAACTGTTAGACGGCCGTTGGTGCCATGTAGACGAGCTACAATACGTCTCCCACCTGCATCCCACACGAACTCAATGGAATTTAAGTCGGGGTAACGGGCGGGACAGTTCATTGTCGAATATCTTCTCATTCCAAGAGCATCTGCACTGTCATCCATAAAAATGGAGCTATGGCCGTATGCACCCCTGGAAGGAGTACAGTGTCACAATAACATTGACCAAAGAGTGCGTTGTGTTAAATGGTCTGGAAGTTAGTATGTCTATGCACCATTATGGTTTCCCACAGCATAACACCTGAACCACCAAAACGATAACGTTTGACAATTGTCCTGGATGGATTGTGTGTTCCCACTTCTCGTCATATATGGGTACGTCTAGAATCACTACTCAAGCTGAATCTGCCATCATCTGATAGGCGCACGTGATCTCTTTCGTCACTGGTTCAGTCCCTATGCTCTTGTCACCATCACAAACAGTGCTGGCTGATGTGCGATTGTCAACGGAAGAGATCACCTTTTCCCAGTCCCAGTGGCACTGTGGAGGGTGAGGTCACGCGGCTTGCAGTCCTGTTAAATGTGATTGCAATTGGCTGGCTTGAGTGGCCGAGCGGTTCTAGGCGTTACAGTCTGGAACCGCGTGACCGCTACGGTCGCAGGTTCGAATCCTGCCTCGGGCTTGGATGTGTGTGATGTCCTTAGGTTAGTTAGGTTTAAGTAGTTCTAAGTTATAGGGGACTGATGACCTCAGAAGTTAAGTCCAATATTGCTCAGAGCCATTTGAACCATTTTTTTTATTGCAGTTGCACCCGCCGTTTGACGTGGTTCTCTGTCATTTGCTGCTGTAATTGACCATGGTCAGCCACCTCCTCTTTTTCGGGCATCAGTGCATGTTCAAATTAAAATGGTTATGAGCACTACGGGACTTAACATCTGAGGTCATCAGTCCCCTAGAACTTAGAACTACTTAAACCTAACTAACCTAAGGACATCACTCACATCCATGCCCGAGACAGGATTCGAACCTACGACCGTAGCAGTCGCGCGGTTCCGGATCGAAGCGCCTAAAACCGCTCGGCCATAGCGGACGGCGCAATGCATGTGGTGCTGAATGCTCTCCACGCCGTTTCAACAACGCTGTGAGCTGCTCTCGTCTCACTTCGTAGTTCTTCCTGATTCCCAATGATTCTTCCCTGTGTGAAGTCATTCAGATGTTGGAAACCTCGGACAACGGACAACATACTTCCACTCTTTCATTGATACGTTATGGTATTTCATCTATCTCGTCCTTATATTTTACAGAGCAATGTATTTTATGCATTTGTATGTTATCGTATTACAGTGGATGAAGAACTTTCTGATAAATATATTTTGTAAATATAGCGTAGGAATCGATAGTGTTGTGCAGGTTGTTTGTCTTGTTTAATCTAGAAAAGAAGCGTAAGTTAATTTATGGCCTACAACTTCACTGGATATCTAAAGCAAGCTTCACTTAATTCTATGTGTGTAAAATATTAACGAAAGAACGACAGCTTATCGCTGTCAGACAGGTAAGACAGCAGCAGCAATAAATCCAGCAGACTGATAGCTGCTACTGCCGCGGCCCGTGTAATATCACACTTCTCCCGGCAGGAGTGAGAGCTCTTTTGTCATAGCGTTAAAGTAATAAATAGTTCAGCTTGCTCTCGTAATTACTTTAGCATTAGTAACGACTGACAAGTAAGTGAGACCTACGCTATTATCCCTTTCTTGCAGTATATACTGATGAAAGACAAAAGAAACAAAAAAGGCAACTAATGTAGAATAAGAAGAGTCCTGCCTGAAATCTTGAACAAACCAGACGTGAATTGAAATACCAATGTGCGAATGTGAATACTACTTCTTCATGTCTGTGAAGTACGATACCTACTACTTTCCAGACGCTACAAAATTTAAACAGGATTGTGTGTATGGGTACGATTCGTACGTACATAGCTGGTAACATAATTTTCTGCAGAATATAACTATCTTATTATACACAAATGATCGGCTAAATGAGTGTAAGCTTAAAATGATTTTTAATTAATGGACACCATCACACCTCTTCAGTGAAATAGAATTCAGTCAGTCGCAAAGATTTGGCAATATTTCTTTTTTATTCGCATCCCCCTAAGGGAGGTTTTATGCTCAACTTGGTAACGCCAACAATACATCAGGTTAATGAAGTATGTGTTATTTGCATCTAATATAACTTAATCTACAGCTATATATTAATCAATTTTAAATTATAGAAAGACAGATTTCTCTCAGAAGAGCGAGTTGATAGATCTGAAGAAAGTTTTCAGTTGAAAGAACGAGTATTTGGTTCATCCGACAGGAAAAGAAACAATGAGTAAGCCAGTCAATATGCAAAACTACAATGAGCTGAATCGATTGTTTTCAGTCGGTTGCTTCCACAGATTGGTTTACCGTAAAAGAATGAATGAATAATCCAATAGATATGTAAAACTACAACTTACTGAGTCGATTGTTTTCATTCATAGACTGTTTTCATCAAGAATGAATAAATAATTGAACCAACTTGTAAAATTATAACAGCATGAGTTTTTGGTTTTTCCAACAACTGACTGAATAAATTGTTTTCATTCGTTCTTTCTCATCACTACCTGTGTGTCTCTAAATAGTATTGGTCTATCCGGTTAGTTTCCGACGCAAGACAAATCAACTTTATAATCGAGAAAGGCATGAACTGACTGGAGGTTTTCGATAAACTCTTACAAAGGTTTCATGGCGTAAGATTACTCACATCCATTAGACCACCATGCAAGTTTCTGGCGGATGGAACTACAACCGCAGTGCTGACAGCCTTTCTGTGTTACGTCTGCTGCTACCAATTTCGAAAATTGACTCTCGCCTTAAATGTATTTTTAGTCACATTTGTCAGAGGAATGATTCCTGTAACTTCATGTTGATCACGGAAATGTGATGGAGAGTGCACAATGCAACAATGAGTCATTTATTGCATCCATTTGACAAGCATGGTGTGACAGTGAACGCAATAAATCTGAATTCAGAAACAAGACGATTTTATGGAATACAGTATTTTGTTTGAGGTGATTCACCTTATTCAGAGTAAGTTACAAGCTATTAGAGATTTTGCCACACCTATCTTCAAACAGCAGATGTGCTTAATTTTTTGATCTGCCTAACTTCTACATACAAACGTTTTATCGAGATTTAAATTACAACTCCTCAGTTGTGCCAATCAATGAAGGAGAACGTGATCTGCATGTGGAATGAATAGGGACAGCGTGAATTTGATGAGTGTAAGAAGTGTTACTGACAGTTCCCATTTGCCACTCCATGAATTAAACTAACAGATCTGTCTGTTCCTCTAATAACTCTTAGACTGGCCAAGGCTAAAAAAAAAAATGGTGTCACAGTTAAAAGCATGATCACCTTCGATGGCAGAATTTTAAATGAAGCGGAACTAGAAGGTTTAGTGATCATGTGGGATTTCTCAAAATTTCGATACTTCCTGTTTGGTAGAACAACCACGGTTTCTAGCAAACACAAAGCCTCGGAGTTTTAGAGACAGCAAAGTTGACACATTGTCGGTTAGCCCACTGATCACTGTATTTGCATGAGTTGAGATTCAGGATTGTCTAAGCGCTGGGTTAGGATGCCACTGTCGCTTATGCATCATCTTGAACATCGACTAGTCTAACCTAGGCCAGTGATATCGAATTGAGAGAAAAAGTTTGACGTCATGTACATGAAACAAGTCAGCTTTGATAATTTTGTTGGCACTACTTTCACAGGCATCGCCCATGAGCAGAGTAGGGATCCAGCTCTAAATGAAGTGAAGGCAAGCTGGAGAGGAAAGGAACGAACAAGCGCCCGTCAATATTACCTTGTAAGCAATGATGTTCTGTTCAGGAGAATGAATCCAGATGACAACAACTGAGTGCTGTGTGTACCCGAGAAGACTGTCAAAAACGTAATCTCGTACGTCCACCTAAGTTACGCACAGTTCTGTGTGCCTAAATGCTACACCAAATTAAAGAAATCACTTCAGTTTAACAATCTGGAAAACAAATAAGGAAAGTATTGGTCAGTTGTAAAGGGCCCCAGAAGGCCAAGCCGCCTGCGGTGACTCACAATAGCCTATTGTTTCCATGTTGTGCCTCCAAGCTGCGATAAAAAGCTGCTATAGTCTTATTTGGTCCAACGCCACAGATGCAACGAGGGTACCAATATGCGCTGATGGTCGCGGTGGAGCTGACCTCGAAGTTCGTATCATTTACTCTGTTGTAATGAAGACATACTATCGTCACTTCTTGAACATAGTGAGAAGAGCGGACAAAGTGATTTTGGACAGTGGGCTACTGTCAGAGTCTCATGCAGTCGAAGATGATGTAGCCCATCTACATCTCAAAGTATCATCAGGCGTCAAACACAGCGGAGAAAGTAAAGAAGGAGTGGGGAAAATGTGTTTATTACACTGCAATAGATAAAATAGAATCTGGGGTATCTTTTTAGGCGACTTTCAGAATGCTATCAATTTCCACACGAGTCAACGGGCTTGGGCCCTATTCCAGTCCCTAAGAATCAATGGACACTGGATAGAATTAGGAGTTAGTAACTTCTCTTCATGTTGGACGGTAACTGTAAACTGTAAAACTGGACCTAGAAAGAATATAAAAACACGGTAGTAGCTGTAAAGATAAGCGAAAGGTGCGCTGCATAAAATACATCTGTCAGTCAGTGACAAGGTATTGGTGAAGTCTCAACGAATGTACAAAAAGCACAACTACCTCTGCCCGCAAGTTTCTCAACGTTTGCTGTAGAACATTCCGTGTAAGAAGAGCTGTTCATTCTAAAGTTGTGGAGCTGGAAACAATGCGAACTAAGAGATCAAAGGGCATATAACGTGTTACAAACACCAAGAAATTTAGGGAATGACAAATAATTGGACGCCCAGATAGTTGATGACTGGTGCAGTAGTAATTTACACTTTTTATTATTTTCTGCCGACGTGAACTTGTAATTTCCCTTTTAGATAATGGTTGGTGTGAGAGCAGTGTAAGTGAGTCATCCTTTGATAATAATTGTTTTGTTATAGAACACAATGCGTAAGATAAGGTTTTTTTAGGCTTTTTTTATCCAGATTGGTCGAACCGCAGAGTGTATTTCTGAAAGAGAACATATGATTACCATTGCAAAGCAGGGTTTATTTCAGAAGCATAAGTAGATTGGTGATATCACGGATTGTTGAAGTATGTGACGTGGTTTGAGAGTTGAATTTGCAGTCGCTAGGAAAGCGTTGTGGCCGTGGTGATGTAGCTGTTAAACAGAAGAATTTTGCCTGCCAGAGCGAGAGTATGATTAAGCAGTAGGATCTTCGCAGTGTGAGTCTCTGCGGCGAGATTTTTCGTTGCTCCAGAAGTGTTTATGATCGCTATGGCCTCTAGCAAAAATGACATTAAAGGGCCCTCGGTCAGCAGCAACTTATAACGCGAAATAACCGATAATCTATGGTATAAGGTAAAGAATGCGTTATCGGCCACAGCCAAGGAATAATGGCAGAGCATAGTTATGATATCATTGAATTACGTAATAAAGGAATGTGTGGAAAGAAACGAGGCTGCCCAGATTGCCATGAGAAACTAGTGAGCCAACCTGGTAACAAAGAAAGACGTGATTCGATATTAATGTAATGTGATTGTGTAGACGGTCATGATCTTGGCGTAGGTAAGACAAGAAATTTCATTGTTTATTGCCGTGTACCTTGAAGCTGATATTGTGCATTCTTTTTCCGATGTAAGTCTAGATTCCAGGAACGAAAGAGGAATGAGCAATGTGTAATTGGTTCCCCAGTTATGCGGGTGGTTTTTTTTTTCTCTCCCTGTGGCGACTGTTGTTTCATGTAATATCAGGCTGAGGATGAGAATGGAAGATCTTTGATAGAGATGTTAATGTGCATTTTTGAGGTGTTTACAGGTGTTCTCTTGGAGTGCTGTTATCCAAATATGTCGGGACTGTGACCAGACGACTGCACGATTAATGTGGATTAAACTCTTCTCTTGTAAAGTCTGAATTTATTTTCAGGCAAATAGTGATATTGTACATGTATAGGGTGCTGTGAAAGAGTGTATACATGTATTCTGGGGGTCTTGAATGAGTGGGAATTGGTTATGGAGTGATTCTTAAGTTACGGATTGAGGTGTATGTAACTATATCTGACTATATCCCGTGGTGGTGTGTGTAGCGACGCCAATATAGTGTAGTTAGGGACGTGAAAGAATGGAGATATTTACGGTGTGTGTTTTCCTACATCCATTAGTGTAAATTTTTCCTTTCCCCAAAGCACAGAACCCGGTTATGTGCTTAAAGACAGGAATGTTGTTTATAGCAGACTGTTTAGTATCATAATGTATGTATCTCATCTAAAGTAAAGATATGGCGGGCTCTGAGCACTATGGGACTTAACTTCAGAGGTCATCAGTCCCCTAGAAATTAGACCTACTTAAACCTAACTAACCTAAGGACATCACACACACCCATGCCCGAGGCAGGATTCGAACCTGCGACCGTAGTGGTCACGCGGTTCCAGACTGGAGCGCCTAGAACCGCTCGGCCACCCCGGCCGGCGTGAAGATATGGAAAGACCGCTAAGATATTTCATTTCATGTTACTATATCAAATGTTGAAGAACTAAAAGTTGCTGTCTTTATAGTAAGGGCTGATAACGATGTGTTTGTGGATGGAGCACCCCTCACGCTGAAGGGTGGCTGGTGTTCTCTGGAATTGTTCTGCGGTCCAAGAGGCCTTCTTAAACGGCACTCGGTATTGAAGGGTGGTGTATAAGATAGACACACACCCATCAGCAGCTGTGACTAGGTTCAATTGCCTACGCCCTGGGTGCGCAGCTGATTGCAGCATTCTCCACGACTTCCCTGTGGCCCACCAAGCTGGAGCAACACGCCAGCTTCCCGACCACCTTCAGCGACCTGATGTTGCATGCTAGCCAGTCAAGTTGCTCAAGGCTATTGGCAACATGATCGATAACTTATCTGGGTGCAACATGTGATCCCACCTCCTGCCATATGAAGATTGGTGCAGCATTGTTGAACATGATCGATTTGGTGGTCCAGGTGTTACAGTGTGCAGAGGCATAAGGTTGCATGCACGTACAGGGCTCCAAATCTTTGAACACTCAACTATCATCGTTATTGTGACACTATACTCCTTCTCATGTACGTCTTTTAACGGTGCATTGCGCTCTGACTTCATTTTCATGGATGACAGTGCGTGACAGCTTAAACAGCGTGGGTGAAGGAGCTCTTAGAACGGGAGGTTATTCGGCGAATGGATCAGCCTGCCTCGTTCCACCCACTTTTATATCCCATCGAGCTCGTGTCGACTGCGTGGAGGGGACATATTGCAGCACATTCACATGCACCA
Organism: Schistocerca cancellata; assembly: GCF_023864275.1. Lineage (NCBI taxonomy): Eukaryota > Metazoa > Arthropoda > Insecta > Orthoptera > Acrididae > Schistocerca > Schistocerca cancellata. Next base: position 1,103,940,577 of record NC_064626.1, on the reverse strand, counting down.
ACAAACAACCAATAGTTGTCAACCGTGCTCGTGGAGGAGTCGAACGCCCTACTACAAGGACTTCTTACCTACCTTGTGGCCAGCATGGGAGCACACTGCACAGCATGCATTAACATCCGTGGTGATCACACCCTATTAAGGACCATGTTCAACCTTTTGTAATGTCCAGGGGAACATCATGAGTCGCCTGCTGTTGTCTGGTTGCTTGTCGTATCGCTCCAGTGGGAACAAAAGTGTCGCGCGGATTGACAACGTGTTGTGTCACATATTCGCATCAGTGAGAATCACCCCTTCACATTGCAAAGGAATGTTTTTACTTAAAAGTGAAGAACTTGAAAATACATAAAGAAAACAGAGCATTATAGTTTTAGGCAACACAGTGTAGTTTTCTATGAAGCGTGTTCACTCTTGTTAACAAACACTTATCCATGCCTGTTCGCCACAAAGAAAAGTGTTTTTATTAGAAATGAAATGATAATTAAATAGACACCCTAGCTGCAAGCAGGCGTTGATATACTTCATTGGGGACATGTTGAAAATGTGTGCCCCGACCGGGACTCCCACCCAGGATCTCCTGCTTACATGACAGACGCTCTATACATCTGAGCCACCGTGGGCACAGCGGATAGTGCGTCTGCAGGGACTTATCCCTTGCACGCTCCCCGTGAGATCCACATTCCCAACATGTCCACAACACTACATTCGTAGTGCGCCTAATAGATATTTGCCCATCATACTCATTACTCACACACGCTATGCCCGAACTCGTACGGGACTTGGTAGATTAATCTGCCACGAGTAATGAGTATGATGGGCAAACATCTATTAGGCGCACTACGAATGTAGTGTTGTGGACATGTTGGGAATGTGGATCTCACGGGGAGCGTGCAAGGGATAAGTCCCTGCAGACGCACGATCCGCTGTGCCCACGGTGGCTCAGATGTATAGAGCGTCTGCCATGTAAACAGGAGATCCCGGTCGGGGCACACATTTTCAACATGTCCCCAATGAAGTATATCAACGCCTGCTTGCAGCTAGGGTGTCTATTTAATTATCATTTCATTTCTAGCAAAGCTGCATGGTCATTGGCGGTAACTGTTCTTTCGGGAACAGATACTACCGTCATATATAAGTTTTATTAGAACCAACAAAACAGGGACGGAAGATGGTTGCAAAGTTCTCGCGTTGTGGAAGGCTACTAGCACTTTTCATCATCGATGGAATAAAAAGTGAGTTTCATCTTCTACATGCTTTGGTGGTGTGCATGAAAATGCATTATTTGGCGCTCAGCAAGTATAATATTATTGAAGTATTGTTCTGTCTGAAAGAAAGAGATCTTTTCACAAGCTCTAAAAACAATACTTTATTAAGCAAAAAGTACTTTTTTTTTAAAAGTATAGCCAGGTGGAACGATGTCTTTCTCCAGATTTAACGATGGTATGATGCCCACCCGGAATAATTCTATGCTGTGCTCTCACATGGGCTGCCTCTTGTGGCGTCTGCGAGAGCTCCATTCGTCGAAAAGGCTCTCAGGTGAACTGTCCTACTCCTTTCTGCGATCTTCCTTGCTGATTCCAACACTGTTGTGGAAAACTTGGAATCCGAGTGTACCATCACTTCCTTTTGCTCTTCCGCGAGCGAAACGGGCTGTTCATAGTCAACAACGCTACCTTCCTATCCTTTATTGGAAAACGGCATTACTAATTCCACCAAGGAACAGGCTTTCTTCCAGGAGTTCTCAATACATAGTATTCATTTCCTTCTACACACCATATGATTTTTCTCACTTAGGGTACCTGACGTCTGTGGCGACAGGAAGGATTGGCCGAAGTTGAAGAAGATAAATAATAAGAAGAATGTCTTATGTCTCCATGTAGAGCAAACAATTCTTTACAAATTACTTCAGTTAGTTTTGCATCACAAGTACTTTGCGAACCACATGTAGCTGACAGGGCTAGATGGTCTCTTTCCCTTGGAGCTCCTTTTGCTTTATGCGTGTCGCCACAAACATTTAATTGTGGCGGACACTGTGCTCCGTGTCCTCCGGGGGTTGGAAACTTGCTGTGTTGGGCGGGAGGGAACGGAGAGGGGGTGGGGGGAGGAGGATGTCGCAGCTGGCTGTTGTGACCGCAGATGAAATTACCGCCGGACCGTAACAAACTGGCCGCCTCCCACGCAGGTCACCTCCGCTCACTCCCCTTACGCCCCTCCGTCCCTTTTTCTGCATCCTCCCACCTCTCTGCTTTGCTCCCATGTATGTTCTCGCCGTAATAAGATAAGTCTTTTCGCGTTGCCATGGCTACCGCTTGTCGTTGCAGTGGAAGAAGCTTGTGGTAGCCCCGCCAAGTTGTGGCAGTCTTCGTGGCGGATACCCTGTGACATTACGTCAGGTAACTCGCGGCACGCAGAAATCTTCCTCTTGTTGGTTCAATACATCCTGTTAGAAAAAGTGATCGCCTTGGAAACTTGTGATTGCTACGCATTCAGGCATTTATTTGTATGTAATTAGTCTTTAGGCTGGTGACCTGGTGTAATATCTCTTTATATTCTACTAATTATCCCCGCACAATTCTATGAGTGAATTACGTTTCCTACTTGACCATCTACATACACGCAGAATCGATGCGCAAAATAGTACAGCACTATTACTATTCCATGAGTGCATAATTACTCTTTGTAATATTCTCTCTGGTGTGTTGAGGGGACTTCTAGGATCTTCTCCACGCCGAATAGCCGCACTGAATAATTGTAATTTTGCTATCGAGATTACTGGAAGAAAGGGATTGAAAATATATTGTAGGCTACTCAAGAAAATATATACTGAGCATTTACATCAAAGGTGTGTAAGGAATTTCATTATATATGTATTCTCTAATTGGAAATTTGCACGGAGATGTCGTTTCGTTGGCAATAAGAAGGGAACTTCCGATGAACTGGAAACGAACCTGCAATGATTAGATCCAAGAGCTCCATTATTTCATCGGATAATTAAACTCTATCAATGCAAACTTTCCGCTTGATCAGAGGTTTCCCGACTGACTACGCAGTGCAAGAAAAACTAAGCCATTTTATTTACACAGGACTGCAGATCGCTTTGAATCATCGAGACTGCGGACAAGGAGAGTCATCGTCCGAATCTGATTAAACAAGTAAAGCTTAATTATAACTTTCTTGAGCGACTGTGGTGATTGTGATATGGCTGCTTATGAATGAGATCATTAATAAAATACTAATAACTAAGTTTCCTCCTCACCAACAACCAGTATAAACACAATTCTTCTTTCATCTCTATACACGTACTATCGCACGCTATAGCATATGTTCGGGTGCAAACCATTAGCGTCATTTATCTATACAAATGAGTACACACACGTTCATTTCGCAGCCTATGACACATGAATATTGTTAGTGATTCACGTGTCTCTTCCGGGGCACAGTGCAGCATATGATATTGCTAGTTTGATCTAAAAAACAAAAGATTGTTTTGAGAGTCTGATACGAGTCTGGACTATGGAGAAACAGGATAGAAAACCGATAATAATGGCAAGAATTACCCCCCACCATTCATTGTCCAGAGGCATACGGAATATACACTACTGGCCATTAAAATTGCTACACCAAGAAGAAATGAAGATGATAAACGAGTATTCATTGGACAAACGTATTATACTAGAACTGACATGTGATTACATTTTCACGCAATTTGGGTGCATAGATCCCGAGAAATCAGTACCCAGAACAACCACCTCTGGCCATAACAACGGCCTTGATACGCCTGGGCATTGAGTCAAACAGAGCTTGGATGGCGTGTACAGGTACAGCTGCCCATGCAGCTTCAACACGATACCACACTTCATCAAGAGCAGTGACTGGCGTATTGTGACAAGCCAGTTGCTCGGCCACATTTGACCAGACGTTTTCAATTGGTGAGAGATCTGGAGAATGTGCTGGCCAGGGCAGCAGTCGAACATTTTCTGTATCCAGAAAGGCCCATTCAGGACCTGCAACATGCGGTCGTGCATTATCCTGCTGAAATGTAGGGTTTCACAGGGATCGAATGAAGGGTAGAGCCACGGATCGTAACACATCTGAAATGTAACGTCCACTGTTCAAACTGCCTTCAACGCGAACAAGCGGTGACCGAGACGTCTAGCCAAAGGCACCCCATACCATCCCGCCGGATGATACGCCAGTATGGCGATGACGAATACACGCTTCCAATGTGAGTTCACCACGATGTCGCCAAACACAGATGCGACCATCATGATGCAGTAAACAGAACCTGGATCATCCGAAAAAATGACGTTTTGCCATTCGTGCACCCAGGTTCGTCGTTGAGTACACCATCAAATGTTCATATGTGTGTGAAATCTTATGGGACTAACTCTTAAGGTCATTACTTCCTAAGCTTGTACACTACTTAACCTAAATTATCGTAAGGACAGACACACACACCCATGCTCGAGGGAGGACTCGAACCTCCGCCGGGATCAGCCGCACAGTCCATGACTGCAGCGCCTTAAACCGCTCGGCTAATCCAGCGCGGCAGTACACCATCGCAGGCGCTCCTGTCTGTGATGCAGCGTCAGGGGTAACCGCAGCCATCGTGTCCGAGCTGATAGTTCATGCTGCTGCAAACGTCGTCGAACTGTTCGTGCAGATGGTTGTTGTCTTGCAAATGTCCCCATCTGTTGACTCATGGATCGATGGATCGAGACGTGGCTGCATGATCCGTTACAGTCATGCGGGTAAGATGTCTGTCATGTCGACTGCTAGTGATACGAGGCCGCTGGGATCCAGCACGGCGTTCCGTATTACCCTCCTGAACCCACCGATTCCATATTCTGCTAACAGTCATTGGATCTCGACCAACGCGAGCAGCAGTGTCGCAATACGATAAACCGCAATCGCGATAGGCTACAATCCGACCTTTATCTTTTCTTCTTGTGACGGTATATCATAGACGTCTTAAGTAAACTGTACTATGAGTCGGTGTATTTTCTATCTAAAAAAATAAATAACCAAGAAAATACTAATTTCTGTTCTGACTGTATTACTGTATCGACGCAAAACGTATAGAAAACGCGCCATGTCTGCACTTGGAACAATTATACACTCCTGGAAACTGAAATAAGAACACCGTGAATTCATTGTCCCAGGAAGGGGAAACTTTATTGACACATTCCTGGGGTCAGATACATCACATGATCACACTGACAGAACCACAGGCACATAGATACAGGCAACAGAGCATGCACAATGTCGGCACTAGTACAGTGTATATCCACCTTTCGCAGCAATGCAGGCTGCTATTCTCCCATGGAGACGATCGTAGAGATGCTGGATGTAGTCCTGTGGAACGGCTTGCCATGCCATTTCCACCTGGCGCCTCAGTTGGACCAGCGTTCGTGCTGGACGTGCAGACCGCGTGAGACGACGCTTCATCCAGTCCCAAACATGCTCAATGGGGGACAGATCCGGAGATCTTGCTGGCCAGGGTAGTTGACTTACACCTTCTAGAGCACGTTGGGTGGCACGGGATACATGCGGACGTGCATTGTCCTGTTGGAACAGCAAGTTCCCTTGCCGGTCTAGGAATGGTAGAACGATGGGTTCGATGACGGTTTGGATGTACCGTGCACTATTCAGTGTCCCCTCGACGATCACGAGTGGTGTACGGCCAGTGTAGGAGATCGCTCCCCACACCATGATGCCGGGTGTTGGCCCTGTGTGCCTCGGTCGTATGCAGTCCTGATTGTGGCGCTCACCTGCACGGCGCCAAACACGCATACGACCATCATTGGCACCAAGGCAGAAGCGACTCTCATCGCTGAAGACGACACGTCTCCATTCGTCCCTCCATTCACGCCTGTCGCGACACCACTGGAGGCGGGCTGCACGATGTTGGGGCGTGAGCGGAAGACGGCCTAACGGTGTGCGGGACCGTAGCCCAGCTTCATGGAGACGGTTGCGAATGGTCCTCGCCGATACCCCAGGAGCAACAGTGTCCCTAATTTGCTGGGAAGTGGCGGTGCGGTCCCCTACGGCACTGCGTAGGATCCTACGGTCTTGGCGTGCATCCGTGCGTCGCTGCGGTCCGGTCCCAGGTCGACGGGCACGTGCACCTTCCGCCGATCACTGGCGACAACATCGATGTACTGTGGAGACCTCACGCCCCACATGTTGAGCAATTCGGCGGTACGTCCACCCGGCCTCCCGCATGCCCTCTATACGCCCTCGCTCAAAGTCCGTCAACTGCACATACGGTTCACGTCCACGCTGTCGCGGCATGCTACCAGTGTTAAAGACTGCGATGGAGCTCCGTATGCCACGGCAAACTGGCTGACACTGACGGCGGCGGTGCACAAATGCTGCGCAGCTAGCGCCATTCGACGGCCACCACCGCGGTTCCTGGTGTGTCCGCTGTGCCGTGCGTGTGATCATTGCTTGTACAGCCCTCTCGCAGTGTCCGGAGCAAGTATGGTGGGTCTGACACACCGGTGTCAATGTGTTCTTTTTTTCCATTTCCAGGAGTGTAGTTTTATTGGTGCCGCTTTCTGGATTGCGTTTAACATCCTGCCATTACCAAACGACGATAAAGAGTTCTTATATTGATTTAGATTGGCGAGAAGGAATGTTAAATCACCTGCTTCTACAAGCTCGTCATTGATCCGATGCCAGCGGTAATTTGTTGCTTTTTGAAAGCCTCTTCCCACAGTAGGCTAGAATCTTGCTCTGTGGCTACCCAGGAAATAAGAAGACCAGTCAAACATATTATTCACCCCGAGGGTCGCTCCCACTATTGTAAACACCGTACAATGCGGCGTCTACCATACAATACAGCCTATCGCCTTGATAACGGCCTCAGTTCTGCGAGGAAGAAAGTCCATAAGTTTCTACAGGTCGGCCGTAGCTAAGCAGATTAGACTAGTAGAACTGTCAAATCCGGGAACGTTGACTGCAACATTTCACCTGTGAGACCTTAACTTTTCCCGGCGAATTGAGTGTTCAAATAACTTACGGGTTTGCTGCCGGGTGACGTCGTCGAACACCGCCGATATTTCGACAGGAGCACACCCTGCCATCCTCAAGGCACAAATGCAAGGAAGAAAAAATGTGCAAGCAAATTTAATACCTCGGCTCATAGAGGATAAACAAGGAAGACACCACACACAGAACAAGTGTCAACACAGCCAAAGATAACCAACATCAGAAATATCGATGGTTACTATTAATCAACAGGTGAGGTAGCACAAATTCTGTCCCTCTGTTTTCTGATGAGAGACAGAGCCGGATTCCAAGCAGCATTTAAACAAAATCCAGCATCTCTGTTAATAAGGTTGCTTGATAGTCTGATTTCAACAGCTTCCTTAATAACACTATCCCAATAGCTTGACGTGCAAGCCAGAATCTCCGCGTTGTTGTATTCCATAGGATGACCGGTGTCAAGGCAATGTTCTGCAATAGCGGATTTGCTCTGCTGTTGTAAGCGTGTGTGACGCTTATGTTCAATACACCGGTCTTCCACAGTCCTGGTTGTCTGACCAATATATGACATGCCACAACTGCAAGGAATACGATAGACCCCAGCCTTACGCAAACCAAGATCATCTTTTACGGACGCCAACAGGGCCTTAATCTTAGAAGGTGGTCGAAAAACCATTTCACATCATATTTCCGCAAAATACGGCCAATCCTGTTGGAAATGTTTCCTGCGTAAGGCAAAAAGGCCGTAGACTTAGGTGCCACTTCGTTGCTATCGTCACTCACCTGTTGCACAGAAGGCTGATGCCGCAACGCACGTTTGATCTGCCTCTCACTGTAACCATTCTGACGAAAGGTGACTTCGAGATGTGCTAGCTCAGCTGCCAAACTTTCAGAGTCTGAGATAACGTGGACCCTGTAAACCAAGGTGCGAAGCACTCCTTCACGCTGAGCTGGATGGTGACAACTATCAGCTCTCAGATACAAGTCAGTGTGGGTGGGCTTCCTATAAACAGAATGTCCCAACGAACCATTAGTCTTCCTTTTGACCAACACATCAAGGAAGGGAAGGCATCCATTCTTTTCCACCTCCATAGTGAACTGAATATTCGGGTAGATTGAATTCAGATGTTTCAAAAACCGGTTTAAATTCTCACTACCATGAGGCCACACAACAAAAGTATCGTCTACATAACTGAAAAAACAAGCAGGTTTCAAGGTAGCTGACTCCAATGCACGTTTCCTCAAAGTCCTCCATAAACAAATTGGCCACAATAGGTGACAACGGGCTTCCCATTGCAACTCCATCAGTATGTTCGTAGTACTGATCATTGAATAAAAAGTAAGTGGAAGTCAGCACATGTCGAAACAAATTTGTTAACTCGACACCAAACTTAGCCTCAATTAGCTGCAACGAATCAGAGAGAGGAACACGAGTGAAAAGAGAAACCACATCAAAACTGACTTTTTATTCAATGGTCAGTACTACGAACAGACTGATGGAGTTGCAATGGGAAGCCCGTTGTCACCTATTGTGGCCAATTTGTTTATGGAGGACTTTGAGGAAACGTGCATTGGAGTCAGCTACCTTGAAACCTGCTTGTTTTTTCAGATATGTAGACGATACTTCTGTTGTGTGGCCTCATGGTAGTGAGAATTTAAACCGGTTTTTGGAACATCTGAATTCAATCCACCCGAATATTCAGTTCACTATGGAGGTGGAAAAGAATGGATGCCTTCCCTTCCTTGATGTGTTGGTCAAAAGGAAGACTGATGGTTCGTTGGGACATTCTGTTTATAGGAAGCCCACCCACACTGACTTGTATCTGCGAGCTGATAGTTGTCACCATCCAGCTCAGCGTGAAGGAGTGCTTCGCACCTTGGTTTACAGGGTCCACGTTATCTCAGACTCTGAAAGTTTGGCAGCTGAGCTAGCACATCTCGAAGTCACCTTTCGTCAGAATGGTTATAGTGAGAGGCAGATCAAACGTGCGTTGCGCCATCAGCCTTCTGTGCAACGGGTGAGTGACGATAGCAACGAAGTGGCACCTAAGTCTACGGCCTTTTTGCCTTACGCAGGAAACATTTCCAACAGGATTGGCCGTATTTTGCGGAAATATGATGTGAAATGGTTTTTCGACCACCTTCTAAGATTAAGGCCCTGTTGGCGTCCGTAAAAGATGATCTTGGTTTGCGTAAGGCTGGGGTCTGTCGTATTCCTTGCAGTTGTGGCATGTCATATATTGGTCAGACAACCAGGACTGTGGAAGACCGGTGTATTGAACATAAGCGTCACACACGCTTACAACAGCAGAGCAAATCCGCTATTGCAGAACATTGCCTTGACACCGGTCATCCTATGGAATGCAACAACACGGTGATTCTGGCTTGCACGTCAAGCTATTGGGATAGTGTTATTAAGGAAGCTGTTGAAATCAGACTATCAAGCAACCTTATTAACAGAGATGCTGGATTTTGTTTAAATGCTGCTTGGCATCCGGCTCTGTCTCTCATCAGAAAACAGAGGGACAGAATTTGTGCTACCTCACCTGTTGATTAATAGTAACCATCGATATTTCTGATGTTGGTTATCTTTGGCTGTGTTGACACTTTTTCTGTGTGTGGTGTCTTCCTTGTTTATCCTCTATGAACCGAGGTATTAAATTTGCTTGCACATTTTTTCTTCCTTGCATCTGCGCCTTGAGGATGGCAGGGTGTGCTCCTGTCGAAATATCGGCGGTGTTCGACGACGTCACCCGGCAGCTAAACCGTAAGTTATTTGGACATTTCACCTGCTATTCGAAATGGCCTCAGACAAGTTTTATAGATTAATACCGTCTTTTGCAACTGTAATAAAAGTGTTACGTAGACCTTACGCCTTTCACTTTATTTTAAAAAGCGTCTTCAGTGGTCACTGTAACGAAATGGTTTTGCTTACAATTCTGTTTGTTAGAATACTATAAAAGTATTAAATTATTATCATTATTTAAAATTTTTTGTTTTTTACTTAATTCTTAACGTTCTTTTACAAATATGTGCCAAATTTTGTACATACCACTTTCACTTACATGAAGTATATTTATGTTTTATGTTGTGTTGAACCACTGTTACCTCACTATCTCGTGTACTTTGTTTTGATACTGGGGGATGCAATCGTATTATGTTTTGTGTTGGTGGTAGTGGGAGCATCTGCTATTGATCTGTGTGTGTGTGTGTGTGTGTGTGTGTGTGTGTGTGTGTGCGTGCGGAGCTAATATGTCCTACTACTGTGTATGCAAATTATTACTTCACTATGGTACAGTGGTGAATGATATGAAGTGGGTACATTGCCCAGTTTATATGATACTTTTTTTGTGGTGTGTAGAGTGGTTGTTATTTATGTACTATATGTTTTATCAGTTTAAATAACGTTTGGCTGCTAATGTTTGTTTGGTCATTCATTATGTGTTTATTTTCTGTGATTGCCTCTAGGATTTGGAAGTTTTCTTGTCGGCTAGGAAATGTTTGTTGCTATTGGATCCGGCTATTATTACGTCTGTTTCTGTTTCGGTAGGGTGGCAGTTTTCTTTTTGGAAATGTTCTGCAAATGGTGAGTCTAGTCCGATATTTTTTATGCTCTTTGATGTTATTCAAGTGTTCTCCCTAATGGCCTGCTTGTCTGTCGTAAGTATAGAGCAACACAACCGTTTCACTGAAGATGTTTAGCGCTAGATTTCTTAAATATATTTCAGTGTAATCCTTCTTTAAACACTTCTGTATTAAGCTGTTGTTTTGGTAATTTAATTTTATTCCTTGTTTCTTGTGGATGTTACCAGTTTTGTGTGTCAGTTTGTTTTTGCATGCAGCTGTGGACCAGATTTTCCATAGAATTTCAGTGTCGTGTCCTTGTTGTGTAGTGGTGGTGTTGTTGATTTATGTGTTCGGAGTGATTGTCATGGATCGTTGGATTTGTGTGGTGTATTTTTTTGTGACTTTCTGCATTTTGTTATTTAGTTTTGTAACTGGAGATCCTATGCATCCATTAATTTCCTTTTTTCTAAATATTATGTCTAACTTCTTGTTGTAGCTGTGTTTGTCGAGTGGTACTGTGTTTAGTCTGTGGTGGATGTATCTTAGAGCTGCTCGCCCGATTGGCCGTGCGGTCTAACGCACGGCTTTCCAGGCGAGAAGGAGCGCCTGGTCCCTGGCACGAATCCGCCGGCGGATTTGTGTCGAGGTCCAGTAAACCGGCCAGTCTGTGGATGGTTTTTAGGCGGTTTTCCATCTACCTCGGCGAATGCTGGCTGGTTCCCCTTATTCCGCCTCAGTTACACTGTGTCAGTGATTGCTGCGCCAACAAGTTCTCCAGGCACGCGTACACCACCATTACTCTACCACACTCGTCTGGTGTGAGACATTCCCTGGGGGGTCCACCGGGGGCCGAACCGCACAATAACCCTGGGTTCGGTGTGAGGCGGCGTAAGGGTGAAGTGGACTGCCGTAGTCGTCGTGGGGTTGTGGACCACTGCGGCTGCGGCGGGGACGGAGCCTCTCCGTCGTTTCTAGGTCCCCCGTTCACATACAGTGCAATACATACAATCTTAGAACTGCTTGTTTGTGGCATTATGTGTGTGTGTGGCATGTGGCTATCCTTTCCTTACGAACCCCTGAGATACGATTTGGGAGAGAGGTGTGACTCACGCCGAAGCATGCAGAGAAACACAGGCAAGTGTGTCACTGACTTTATTACACTGAAGGTACGCAGTGGGCCTTCTGCTGAACTCGGTGATGGTGCTGCACAGCGCCCTATAGCGGGAACACGGCTGACTGCTCCCTCAAGCGCGACTTGTGGATCCCCGTAGAGCACTGAACGGACAAAGCCGAATGCTGTCGTTGTAGTGAGCCCTGGCAGCTCCGACCATCCGTTCAGGGCAGCTCGTTCAGTGACTGCATGCAACTCTGCACGCAGGGGGATGTGGGTTCACACCGTGGCCCCACCCCTGTGGACGGTAGCTCGTAGAGCCATCCAGAGAGTGGAGGCAAGCTCCTCATGCCGTTGCAGCTCCAAGGTGCAGCGTGCCCCGCCACAGCTATGACGTGTCCTTGCAGTGGAGGTTGGAGGTAGTTTTAGCGGGCCAATCGGCTGCCGATGTCGTTCACCAAAAGGTCGCCGCTGTTGGCCTGCAACTTTAAACAGCCGTCATTCACTCCAGTTCTAACCCCGCGCAGAGCGGCCTGAGCTGGCGAGGCGAGCGCATCGCTGCCGTTGCGCGCTTCGCTTACTCGGCCGTTGAGAGCTCGTGAAGAGATTTCTGTGCTGTGGGCGCTGCGGAGAGCAAATTGTCGTGCGTTGTTTTCACGACGCGTGCAGATTGCCGTGTTCCGCGCCTCGCAGCATGGGAAAGAAGGGTGCGCAGAGGAAACCTGCCGCTACGAAGGGTCCTTCGGTTGTGCAACTCACTGAGTCTGCCGACCATGCGAGGAACTCCCGTGAAGACTAGCCGCGGCCTGTCCCCCCTTTGTACGTCAAGTGCAAAGGCGGGTGGACAGCGCTGTTCGACACCATCACGAATTGCGCTCGGAACGAGGTGGTCTACGAGTCTGTCGATACAGACTCGCGTTCGAGCCGCAAACGTGGCCGACCACAGGGCGATCAAGGTCGCAGTGGCCGACCACGTCGTCGACGCGCCGCCGGCGCTGATAAGGCACCTTCTGTCGGAAGGATGAATACGGCGAAGGCACTCCTCAGGGGGTTACCTTGGTGCTGTGACGAGGCAGCGGTCCGGGAAGGGCCGCTCTATGCCGTGACCGTGCAAACGGTCGACGGCGGGAGCGACATCTTCGACTTGCGGAAGTTGCTGGGCTTCCCGGTGACGACAGAGGCTCTCCCGACAGCCATGGACCCTCTGCCCCAGTGCTTCAGGTGCCAGGGCGAGGGCCATGTTGCGAAGTATTGCCACAACGCGGCGCGGTGCGTCAAGTGCTCAGGCGAGCACGACAGCCGCGCCTGCGACCGCGGCAGCAACGTTCTACCGACTTGTGTCCGGTGTGGCGGCCCGCACGTCGCCAGCTGGCGCGGTTGTGCAGCCTTCTCAAGCCGCAACCGTGCCGGGGGCGGCGAGGCGGCCGCGGCCGTACCGACGCAGCGGCAGAAGCGAAGACGACGTCGGAAACGGCGTAGGGCGCAGAACAGCCCGGCGCAGCTGAGGGACGGCGCAGTAGCAGATCCACCTGCCAGGGGCAGGGACGACCGCTCGGAAACGGGCAGCCAGGACGCAGCTCGCCCTCCCGTGAAGAAGTGTGACCTCGAACTCGGCGCCGCCGTGAAGGAGGCCACAGCAGCCCTCAAAGCCGTCATGGCGGCGGAGAGGGCTGCCTTCGCAGCCGCCGTGGCTGCAGAGACGGAGGAGGCCTTGAGGCAACTGCGAGCAGTCTTCGCCCAAGGCCCCAGCGCAGTCGTACCTGCGAACACTCCTGCGACCTCGCAGAAGGACGTTCGCGCGCCTGTCCCAGCGGTTGCCCCAGCAGCACCACAGGTGAAAGGTGCAAAGAAGAAAACCGCCGCCCCAGCGGAACCGGTGGCGACGCCGACCGCTGCTGGAGCGGCCCCTCGAAGGGACCGAGAAGACAGAAAGCTACAGTGCAGAAGGGCTGCGCCGTGCAGTAGAGGAGGGCGCTGAACGGCAGCCGATCGCCGCCGTTCTGCACCAGCCCGATGAAGCTGCACCAAGTCACTGACGACAAGGCGCAGCAGAGGGCCTAACAGCAGCGCATGCGTTGCCGCGCCGAACTTTTATGTTACAGGGAGGAAGCCACTGCGGCCGGCCCAGGAGACTACAAGCGAGCCCAGCCGCAGCAACCGGACTGACCCAGCTAACGACCACGCAGTACATAGGTAACGTTGCACGATACCTCACGCTAACCATCCCTCACCTTGCATGCTCTGTCGCAGCTAGCAAGCCGCTACTGCCCTTACTACCCGCCCTACTGTCGCAGAGGTTTTTTTCCCTTTGCGCTGGCCTTGGCACTTTTTTTCCTCTGCCCTTACAACCGCTACCCTTCAATCGTTTTCGACCACTTCTAGCTCCTGATGGACCATGTTAATGAGTAATCTTACCCAGACGCATGGATAACATCACAGCCTGCATCCTGTGACGCCTGATTCAAAAACTAACATGTTTACGGAGGTGACAGTAGAACTTTTGGTTTGGTCACCACGTTGGTGTGGGCGTGGAGGGGCCCCATCCTTTACAAATCCAGTTCTAAATGCGGGTAGAATGGAGACACGACTGCCTGATTTGAGCTTCCGGGCTCTCTTATTTATACTTTTTTCCCTACCCCCCTGACGTAGTTCCTCTGGAGGTGACAAGTGGAGTACTTTTTAGTACGAGCGTTGCTCAGAAAGTAATGCACCGCATTTTTTTTCTCAGCCAAAAACTATGCTACTAATGCGAAACGTTACGTATGTATTATTTGAAATGTACTGAATGAGCGCGCAAGTTTCTGTCACATCTGACAGATAGCGTAGCTGCAGGACAGTTCCAAAATGGCGTCTGTAGGTGATGTCGTTACAAGCAATGTGCTATCGTTGAATTTCTAACTGCAGAGAAAGAAACTGTGGGGAATATTCACAAACGCTTCTGCAAAGTCTATCGAGCATCTGTCGTAGACAGAAGTACAGATAGTTGCCTGGCACGGAGGCTGAGGTCATCAGAAGGCAGTTCAGCGAAGGTCCAGGATTTGCAGCGGTCGGAGAGACCATTCACGGCTGTCAGACCTGACACACCTGATCTAGCCTCCTCCGACTTCCACTTGTTTGGGCCATTAAAGGATGCCATTCGTGGAAGACGTTTTGAGGACACTGAGGAGGTGAGCCAGACAGTGAAGCACTGGCTCCACCACTAGGACAAGGATTGGTACCGAAAGGGCATACATGAACTTGTTTCATGCTCGAGGAAGGCCATAGATTGGGATGGAGATTACGTGGAAAAATAGGGTGTGTAGATAAAACACCATTCTTTCATGTGTGTCGCTACGGTCGCAGGTTCGAATCCTGCCTCGGGCATGGATGTGTGTGATGTCCTTAGGTTAGTTAGGTTTAATTAGTTCTAAGTTCTAGGTGACTGATGACCTCAGAAGTTCAGTCGCATAGTGCTCAGAGCCATTTGAACCATTTGAACCATTCATGTGTGTAGTTCTCATTATGTTCAATAAAGAATTCTTGAAGGAAAAGAAATGCGGTGCGTTACTTCCTAGGCAATCCGAGTAACTACAACATGAGCTTTCCTCAGCCCACTTCGGCTTTTACACACAGGTCACTAGGCGCTGTTGTAACTGCAACATACGGGTTCTTCATAGTACGTCAGTGCCCAGTGCTGCCGTGATTACTTCATACTTGTATATAGTGCCCGCCTGGCTGTGCCTTTCCGCCTGTGAGCGGTGTCATAAAGCTGCCTCGCAGAATCGTTTCCAAAATCAACTTCGCCCGCGCCTGCAGTCCGATGCGGCCCCTTAACTTAACGAAGTTTTACAAGAATTCCCCAGATCCACGCCAGTACTTATTCGTGGCGCAACCTACCGCCTCCCTTCCGAGAAGATTTTCCCCAATTCTTTACATTGTGCTCCCACCCAAGTAACTTAACTCTAATAATTTACGAGGGTCACCCCAAAAGAAATGCACACTATTTTTTAAATCCGCCTTTTATTATAAATGTTGGAAAGTTTTACAGTATGTAGATACATCCTTTAGGAACAATATTTTCATTTCTTCACATAATTTCCATCCCTCTCAACTGCCTTACGCGCCTGTATACCCGCACGGTAAAATTCTGGACGAACCTGTTGGAGCCGTTGTTTGGCAGGGTGCACAAGGGAGTTATCATCTTCAAACCTTGTTCCACGAAGAGAGTCTTTCAGTTTCCCAAAGAGGTGATAAGTCATATGGAGCCAGGTCAGAACTGTAAGGCGGGGGTTTCAGTGTTGTCCATCTCTTCCATGGTTTTTTGACTAACATGTGGCCGTGCATTGTTGTGCAACAGCAAAACATCCTGCTTTTGCCGATGTGGTCGAACACGACTCAGTCGAGCTTGGTTTCTTCATTGTCGTCACATATGCATCAGAATTTGTGGTGGTTTCGCTTGGCATGATGTCCACAAGCAAGAATCCTTCGGAATCGAAAAACGCCGTAGCCATAACTTTTCCAGCGCAAGGTGTGGTTTTGAATTTTTTTTTTTTTGGGTGAATTTGCATGATGCCACTCCATTGATTGCCTCTTCGTCTTTGGTGAAAAATGATGGAGCCATGTTTCATCACCTGTCACAATTCTTCCAAGAAATTCATATCCACCATTCTCGTACTGTTTCAAAAGTTCGATACATACCGTTTTTCTTGTTTCTTTGTGAGCCACTGTCAACATCCTGGGAACCTACCTGGTACAAACCTTTTTTAACGCCAACACTTTCAGTATTCTGCAAACACTTCCTTCCCCTATCCCAACGTAGCGTGACAATTCGTTCACTGTGATGCGCCTGTCAGCAGTCACCAGTTCGTTAACTCTCTGCACATTGTCTGGAGTGTGTGCAGTACGAGGCCTACCGCTGCGAGGACAATCCTCAATATTGCCGTGCCCGCTTTCATCACGTAACCTGCTTGCCCACCGACTAACTGTACTGCGATCGATAGCATACACTCCATACACCTTTTTCTACTCTCTGACGAACGCCAAGTGTAACAGCCGTCTTGAAGACATGCTGTGACGGCGCCACTCACGGGCACAGGTTGAAGCAAGTTTGAAAACAAGCGGGAAGGATGAATCTACACACTGTAAAACTTTCACACATGCAGAATCAAAACTGTATTTTTACAAAAATAGTGTGCATTTCTTTTGGAGTGACCCTCGTACATATTGACGACGATCTCCCGAAATCACTTACTCTCACACTTTCCTACTACCACGTATCCCCTATCATACCCTTAAACATTATTTAAGACCTTAAAACTAACTGATTCGCCGACCAATGCCCATCAACCACTCTACTGATATTTGGCGTGTCGGCATGTTATGTCTTTTACGTGTTCTGCCAACCAGGTTACCCAAAATCTTGTCAGAAGCACAGCAGAACCAGTGAACCAGTTATGTCAGATTAGCTATTAAGTGATTTCCAAACGATTGTTTGTTCTTAATCTTACAGTGGAGCTGCTAGGGTAAATGGGATTGTCTTAAAATGTGGGTCCTGTTCATAACGGTAAAGCTGCATGTAATTTAAGTCGCTCCTGGGACATGCTACATAAAGCTTTATTTATCGTTCCGTCTAAGTTACATATTTTTAAGAAATTAGATTACATGTTTGGGTCACGCTGTATCGTCCTCAGATCTAAAACAGAGTAAAACTAAATGTGTAATATCTAATATTTTACAATAAGCAGAAAAGAAAAGAATTGTACATAAACGTAGAATCTACCAAAGTAGATGTGTTAGCTACCCGTCTTGTCTACTCAGAACCACATATTAGAATACTGTGTTTGCAATTGTGGCCAGTGTTTTAAATAGTTATATGTTGGATGTAAGGGGCAGGGGGAAATGGAGTGAGGTTAATTGGGGGAGGGAAAGGAAATAGGTAGAGGTTGCGGGGATGTCATGAGTTTAACAAGAGAGATCTTGGTAAAATTATAGAATGCGTAATTACGTAAAAATTGTCGTTGAAACACTAAAAGTGTAGAACGGTGGGTATGTAAAATGCAAATGGCACAAAATAAAGAAATTATAAAATAGAGAGAAGGGGGATTATAAGTGGGTAAAGAAGGCCAGGGAAGTGGGGAAGGAGGGATAATGGCAGCGATGCAATGAGTTTATCAAGGGAGGGTCTTACACTAAAATTGCAAATGTCAATAAGAAGATTTTTTACATTACTGACTTTTGAAATTTCAGTGTAAGACAGTCAACACACGTTACTACCGCTTTCAATGGTAGCAGAGCTTGGTTGTAATCAAGTTGCAGGATTTTGATCCTGTCTGGAGGTAGGGCTGAAAAAGTCTTAAGACTGTTTTGTGCAGTTTGCTGTGTTAGTTTTTTTTTTATTCGTATCTCAAAGAATATAAGGTGAATTGTGAATCAGAGGCCGATTTGGAGGATCTCCTACCTAACGAAAGATCAACTGAAAGTCGAGCTTGCCATCCGTGGTGAAAACGTGGAAGATAGTGAAGCTGAATTGACACAACAGTTGGATGGGACACTAAGTCGCGAGCTTGTTGTGACCACCAAAACCGTACAGTAGGTAAGTGACACCGGTTGTATCCTCCTGGATAGTATAAAAGCCAACCTCCCGTTATTTCAGGGTAGTGTCGCTACACGTGTATAGTTAAATCATCTCGTTAATTGTGTTCAAGACCTCAGTACCATTAACTCTTTTCCTAAACAAAAATCAGTAACTGAAGTATTACGTGATAAAATGATTAAATTGCAACTCGAAGGAAGTGTGTTGAACTAGCAACTTAATGAAGTTATGGAAGAGGGGTCTGGTCCCACGGAAAGTGGTGGTTCAAGAGCAGTTCGTGTAGTAGTAGGGGGATGATTTACATGTTTGGAATGCTTGGAATTTGTTTAGTAAACTGCTCAATCAGATTCTATCTGCAATTAAGGGGATTTCAAGGTTGACGATAGACACTAATGAGCAAAGTCGATATATTATTGTTAACGGTCCAATTTTAGATTAAGGCTATGGTACTGCAACTTACTTATATGATGATATTCTACGTCATATACCCCTTGTCACACGGCAAATTAAGTAGAGTGAATGATGATGTCACCATGGAAGGAATGCAATTGAGTAGGTTCCTCTAAAGACTGTTAGAAAGTATCTTGTTCAGTTTTTCTATAATGGAATTCTTAACCATTATGTTTACTAAGTCGAGGGGCATGTGGAGAGCTTGGCCCAATACACTGAGGAGGTTAGAACAGCCATTACTACTTCTTATCTTAAGACTGACATTGTGAACAGTATTGTAGAAAAGATGCATCCTGCGGTCAGTCCCTAGTGCCCGTTGCAAATAAACAGCAAAGTCTTCTGATTTAGATGAGTTAGTGGCAAATATTAGAGGTTCTGTTATAGTGATAGGGAATGTGATCTCATTGGTGATAACCCTAGCTTAATGGTTGGGAAAGCTCTAGTTAAGCGCACCCACCAGGATATACACCGACCAGGGGAGGGGCATGTTTTTAATGCAGTAAATAGGAACACTTGGCTCGCGATTTTCCAATGCCCTGAGAACAAGGAAACCAAAACTGGTGACAGAGGCGCACAGATTACTGTGGGGAGGCTTCACCAATTGATCAAAAGAACTAGAAAAATCCGAGCATGCTCCCATGCCGATCTGCCCTTTGTGTGTACCACTACAGGCCACGAACCTATTTGTACCTTGTTAGATTCTCGGAGGAACCTCCCGTTGATCGATGTATCTCGGTATTGCAGATTTTCTCGGATCTGTAAATTCCCCATACTCCAAAAATCTTATGTTAGCTGTTGGAACATAATGGAGGGCTTATTCCCATTGTCAGGAAGGTGATACTTTGACTGAAAATTCAGCAGTGGTCGTGGCCAATTAATTTCAGTGTGGTAGGGGGTTTGAGTACTGAAGTATTGCACCCTGCAATGTTTTTAAAAATATATTGATGTCTTTTGTATTATATTGATCAGGAGATTATATTTAAACTAGTGGACCCGACAGACGTTGTCCTGCATATTTCAAGCGATTAGGATATTAAACAAAGTATGAAATGAAAGACAAATAATATAATAATTTCATTATTCTTTACTTTGAAATAACATCAATTTTTCTAAAAACAATTCGTTATAGTTTGTTTAATTTTATCTTAATGCGAGTTGATGAACAATATTTTTTGTGAATTCCAGAGGAGTATAAATGAATAAACTTGACGGTTTTCCAAGGCGAGAACACGACCATATAATTGGCCATGTGAAAAGACCGGATGTTCTAGATCCAACCCACAAATCGACATTGTTTGACCTTGTGACTTATTAATAGTCATGGCAAATGCCAAGAGAATAGGAAATTGTAGGCGTCTGAATGGAATGGGTGAGTCTGAAGAGATCATTGGGATTCGTGGCAGGAGAACAACTTCACCTTCACATTTGCCGTTCAAAATTGTAGCACTTTTTTATGACTTACCTTGTACCGTTGCATAGCTTAGGTGCATTTAAATTCCGAAGCAAAATTATAGGTGAGCCAATTTTTAATCGCAAGTTATGTGGTGGCATTCCTAGTAAATCCAGCGAATTAAAAAATTCAACAGGATTGTTGACTGCTTCGTCAGGATCGGTAACAGTGTCGATGGATTTGAACAATATCTATTTGCCGGGCAATAACTTTTGTATTTTGAAGTTAATTGCGCCAACATCGATATTTTTTGCTGCTAAACTAGCTCGTTCACGAAGCCACGCAAGATTAATATAATTAGCTTGTAAATCTTGAAATATGCTTTAAAATCAAAGCATCTTTCGTATTTACCATGTTCCAGAAATTGTCTGACAATTTGATGCATTGTGTGTCTCCATGCAACGGTATTGTTCCATTTCCAATGTTGAGCAATTCCTCGGGGAATGATAGTGCCAATGGATGGTTTTGCAGTTGAACACATATATTTGTGTTAAGATGTAATGTACTGACATGTCGCCATAGATAAGATTGTTTTATACATACGTTAATTTCATCCGCATATGTAGCGCGTGGAATGACCGGCAATGTCTGTCTAAAATCACCGAACAGCAGCAGTAAGGCACCACCGAAAAGCCTGGTGTTATTATTTAAGTCTTTCATCATTGTATTGAGAGCTTCAAGTGAATGCTTGTGGGCCATAGTGCATTCATCCCAGATAATAATTTTGCATTTTTGCAAAACTTTAGCCATACCGGAATGCTTTTTATGTTGCACACTGCATCTAGATTTGTGTGAATGTTCAACGGCAACTTGAGTGCTGAACGTGCTGTCCATACGCCATCAAGCAAAGTGGCTGCAATACCTGATGAAGCAGTTGCTAATGTAACATGATTTTGTGACCGAATGCGCGCAAGTATTAGTGAGATGAGAAAGGTTTTTACAGTGCCACCTGGTGCGTTCAAAATAAATAAATAAATAAATTTAAAAAAATCCACTTTGTTCTGCTGCGATTGACAAATTAATTCGATCGTATACATTCTTTTGTTCATCAGTGACAGTTGCTCATTGCTCATTATTTTCAACGAAAGTAGTTCAAGAGACCGTATTGAACTGTAGTTCGCGCTGAATCTCGCTGTTCCCGATGTCTGTTGCCGGGCTGTTAGGTGAGGGCATACCTAAAACAATGAGTGGCATATTCGAAATCAGAATGCAAATATCTTCAATCTTTAATAATGCCTCGTTATATGTTTCCGGCGAAAAATCGATATTGGATATTGATCAGCGATCCGAATGCGTTGCAGAATGTCGTCGCTCATGGAATCCTTATATTTGTCCCAGAGGACAGAAGCTTGAGAATTGGAAACACGTCGTCAATAATATGGCGAATAATTGGCGAATGTGATGAGGAGAGTGTAATATCTCAATGGTTGTCATCTTCAGGCAAATGTAATTCGCGACGTGCATCATGATATGTGTCGTACAAAACGCCATTGACTATTCGCAAGTATTGGAAGGACGTCGGTCCAGGAACATTAACCAACAACAAACGCAAGAAGAAACATTCGTGTTGCTTTGGATGGACTGTGTATAATCGGCCTAATGTATTTCCCATAAATATGCCGTTGTGTCCTTCAACCGGCACATCTCGCTTTCGTAGTTCCCACTTTTTTGACTGTTTGTTCCGTGTGAAATATCGTGGCATATCAGTATACATTAATGTCTTTGCGAATTGACCGGGAATACCTGGTCGATTGCATAGTTCGAAAAACTCATAAATGTGGTTTTCGGGGCAATTGATGCACGTTGTTGAGCAGTCTATTCCGTGAAATAAACACGCTGTCCATTTTCAAGGTGCACTGCCAAATGTATAACAGCAGGGTCTCTTTCATGTATGGAAAACCCAAAATACGCCAAACTGCTTCATTGCTGCTGATGTATCGGCGCATTTGGTACCGTGATGTTTCATCGTTTTCGTTGACATTGTGAACAGCAAATATAGCCATATCACTGCCCTTACGGACATATTTGCATATATATTTTATGGACTTCACCGAACTGCAGAGCTTAATGTTTATGTATGCATTGTAGATTTTACACAGCAATGGTGAATACGGAACCACCCAGTGATTGTCAATGTCAACTGTTGTACCGTTTGACATGCGTAATTGATGTGATTGACCACCATGGTCAGTGTCTCTGCGACGATACAATGGATGGAAATGGAAATGAAGTCCCATGCTTCTTTACAGAGCGTAGGGGAACGATGCGGGAGACCCGCACCGCCTTACTAGGCAAGGTCCTAATGGAGGTGGTTTGCCGTTGCCTTCCTCCGACCGTAATGGGGATGAATGATGATGATGAAGACGACACAACAACACCCAGTCATCTCGAGGCAGGAAAAATCCCTGACCCCGCCGGGAATCGAACCCGGGACCCCGTGCTCGGGAAGCGAGAACGCTACCGCGAGACCACAGGGCGGACATACAATGGATAACCATCGATATTAGTGATTGTATCATTTATAAAATTTTTTGGAAAACGTTTCGTACATTTTCCATTGTCCATGCACGGCGCCGTCATATTTATAGCATCTCATGGACCATGGACCATGTTAGCGGTAACAATCTCATACAATTTTTGATCGATATTTCTGCTGAGATAATTTTATCAATTTCTTCAGACTGTATTTTGCTGACCAACCAAAGTAAAATATGCGCGTGTGGCAAACCTTATTTTTGCCATTCAACAGAATACAGCCAGCAACGTGTTTTGCCAAATACAGAGGAATGTATAATAAGGTTCATCAACGATTTTAACTTTTGTCTAAAGACACGTGCAGTGATATCCTGCCGATCTATTGCAGTTTGACTTGGCAATAACTCATTTTTAATTTCATCCCACTCTGAATTACACTTAAATGTAATGAACAAATCTCGTCGTCCGTACGCGCGCGCAAAAGTCATGGCGTCTAGAATATATCCTTGCATTCTTGCATATGACGTAGGCTACCAATATATGATGATGGAAGAGTATATGAAGTACCGATATCGTTGATATTAGTTATTCCATCTACGTTACCAACAACAGCATCACGCAAATGAATGTATTCCTCAGCATTTCGCATACATATCAACGATATATTGATGAAACAGCTGGATGCCGGCCGTTGTGGCCGAGCCGTTCTAGGCGCTTCAGTCTGGAACCACGCGACCGCTACGGTCGTACGTTCGAATCCTGCCTCGGGCATGGATGTGTGTGATGTCCTTAGGTTACTTAGGTTTAAGTAGTTCTAAGTTCTAGGGGACTGATGACCTCAGAACTTAAGTCCTATAGTGCTTAGAGCCATTTTTGGAAGCACGAATTGAATTTGCGAATTTTACGCAAAAACAATTTAGATTGAGATGTAGCTCCAGCCAATAGTTTTTTCAATGGTTCTGGCGGCGAATTCAATGGTGGCAATACAACTTTTCCAGACGCGCAGCAGAAACCGGCCGATTCAACTTTGTATTTGAGTGCATGACAATGTTAGCGTTGTTTGTTCATAGCACCGATTAAAAATTGTGAATGTGACGAATAGTCGATGTCCGACTCATATTCAAATGCAAGGCGAAGAAGTGATGCACGTGCCAATGCGCGATACACTTGCAAACGCTGTTGTTCACTTGTTCTGAATGTGTCGGCGACTCGTTGACGGGCCAGTCTTCGTCTCAATGCATTAGCTCGAAGGCGTTCGCTGCGTTGCCCTTGACTTTCATTAGCACGTCATATTGCAGCCAGGTTCTTAAATTTTCATTGTCCGTCAACTGATCTTCTGCCGATCTATTTAACCGACGGTTCTGGACTAATTGTGGATTCCGAGTCCGTCGACCAATATTTCCCCCTCGTCCACGAAGAAGTGCATTGTTTTATGTACATAACTTATATGTGAATGTAATACACTTAATATTTACTGAAATGCGACACCTGAAATATCAAAAGACGCCGTACAAAAGAAATTAAAAAATCATAATAACGAAACACACATAATATAATACATTCAAATTAAAATGTCGAAAAATAAACGAAATCCTATGCACGTAACTTATAACTGAATATAATACGCTCAATATTGCACACAAAAATGCAACGCCACCTACCGTGCTTATTTAAGAATGTAAATTTTCCAGCCCCCCCGCTTGAATGCATACACAAAAATTCATTCAAGTCGGTCCAGCCGTTTAGGAGGAGTTCAGTGACATACACACGTACAGTAGAATTATATATATAAAGATTTTGTCCCGTGAACAAATATTCTTTGCGTCATCATTAGCATCATTGGGGAATGTGACCATTTAAAGACAAAGGTCTCCTTTTGAATTGTCGCACTTGAATGTGGAACGGGCTAGAACCATATTACACGTTTTGATGGATAGGCTTGGTGCTACCAATAAAATGGTATTCAACATTCAGTTGGTGGATAGGGTGCTGGTGCCACAGTCACCTTACCGATTCCCCCCCCCCCCCCCCCCCCCCCCCGAAAATGAAAAAGGACTTGAAAAGATAACCGATCAGCATCTTGCTGACGGCATAAACCATCTATCCATGTCGCCTCATGTGTCCCCAATATTTTTGGTACCCAAGGCAAATGGTCAGGGATACTATCCGGTGGCCAAGTACCGCCAGCTTAGTCAAAAAGTGATCTTAGAATCATCGCCATTTCCAGATTTGCATGACCGTTTCACTTAGTTCTTGTGGGTACACTATTTTTCAGTGCTTGATCTGAACCAAATGTACCTTCAGGTACGAATCGCAGAACAGCCCAAGCCCTAGACATCTTTCTGTTTAGCCTGAAATTTATTTGAGTACAACTTAGACCCTTCTGGACAGGCCATGGGGGCCACAATCTTATTTCGCCGTTTAGATTCTATTTTGGGTGATTTAAAGTTCAAGACTATATACAGTTACTGCTTGTTGTTATTGATAGCAAAACATTTGAAGACCACATGGACCATGTAGGACAGGTATTATGTCACATGCACGAGGCAGGATTAAAAGTTAATCTGTCAAAGTTCAACCTGGCGAAGAAGAGGTCATGTAGTCTCGACCAATGGTGCAGGGATTGACTAAGAGTACACCAAAGCGATCCGTCATTTTCCAGTGCCCAAGAATAAGAAACAAATTGCGAGGTCTGCTGGCATGACCAATTGTTTTCGAAACTTCGTCCAGAATTTCATGCAGCTGGCAGCTCTCCTGAACCAGCAGAGGCGAAAGGGAGAGGTTTTTAAACTGGGTGAGTCTCAGCAGGTATCTTTTGATGCTCTTCAAGAAGCTTTAGTCATTACGCCATTGTCAGCCACACCAGACTTTGAGAAGGAGTTCGTTCTACACACGGATTCCACGCGGGAATTGCTGCGGTCCTCTTGCAGGAAAGTGAAAAGGAAGGACGAACCATCACTTATATATCTAGGTCTTTGTCTCCTGCAAAGAAGAAGTACTCACTGTGCGAGTTAGAGGCACAGGTGGTGTTGTTCGGGTTGGAATGTTTTAAATTCTAGGTTAAACTTAAGTTACTTCGTTTAGAGACAGACAGTCAACCATTGTCGTGCATTCTGGCCCGACCACATCAGGTACATCAAATTAAGAGTACTGACAATCAAGCAGCCGATGCCCTAGGTCGAATGTTTTCTGAGGAGGATGAGTCTTGGGAACCCACTCCAGGGCCTCGTTTGCGTGGGAACAGTGTTAGGGGAGATTCCAGCCTTGTTTGGAGAGGTACGCAGCTCGTGGTCGTGCGGAAGGCGTTCTCGCTTCCCACGCCCGGGTTCCCGGGTTCGATTCCCGGCGGGGTCAGGGATTTTCTCTGCCTCGTGATGACTGGGTGTTGTGTGCTGTCCTTAGGTTAGTTAAGTTTAAGTAGTTCTAAGTTCTAGGGGACTGATGACCATAGATGTTAAGTCCCATAGTGCTCAGAGCCATTTGAACCATTTGTTTGGAGATCTAGGGGAGAGGCACTCTGAAGATGCAGAGTTAAATCGGATTAAGCAGCTGCTCCGAGAAGGGAGGGAAGTTCTGGGATATTCCCTTAAAAAAGGGGACACTTTGGTTCCGAACTCAGTGCAATGGGCAAGACAAGTTATGTCTTCCCATGGAGTTGGTTCCCGCTGAGTTCCAGTACTTTCATAGGTTGCTGCGTGGGGATGTATAAAACTGTTACGAAAATAAAGCAATACTTAACTTGCCCTGAATCGGGATGTTTGGAAGTTAGAGAATCAATGCCAAGACTGTAGCAAAGCAAAGCCCAGTCTGAATACACACAGAGGGGAACTTGCTTCAACCCGGGAGGAAAATTCGATGAACAATTTTTTTTTAATAATCTTAGTCCCTTACTACGCATTAGACGTGGGAACCACCTTCTTTTTAGTCGGTGCCTTTTCTAGGCTTTGTGTGGCTGATAGCTAGGAAGTTCGTAACCAATGGAACCACGACAGAACATCTAACTCAGATACTTGTCGTGTTTGGTCCTCCCAGAGCATTCATGAGTCATAATGTGCTGGTGTTTGCCTCAAAGGAAATCAGGAGCTTCTGTTTTAGCAGTGGGGTTTCCCACGGGACCACAACTCCATACTGCACTACACACAGTAATTTAATTAAATTCTACCAACAGTTGACTTGTCTGAGTTACCGTGGCCTACAATATAGCACGACTGATTCTGAGCGCCGAAGTACGACTGATTATTATTGTTGTGGTTATTGCAGGGACAAGGTCCATTGCTCTGATAGCCATGATGAAACCCACCATCAGTTTTTCTCCTATTTTTATGATTCGGAGAACTACTGTTTACGTACCCACCACCACCCAACTTCTGAGAAGCCGGAGATGGAGTGAGAAACCAGTCCGAGCAACAGCTGCTCTCTCGTGATTGTTACTATACTGCTACTGTGGTGGCGTTGCCTGACTCATACCATAGCCATTTCGATAATTATTATTATTCCTACCTCTTATGTCTTCATTTATTAAATCAGATGAGTATAGCTCAAACAAGAAATACTATTAATTTGATTTGGTGATTTATATTACATTTTCTTTAATTTTAGTTTATAATTTATCTTCCAGAACGTGTAGTACACATCGTAGAATATGGGTTCATCCCAGAAGCCAGTTTTATTCGGGTAGTTCTCAAAGTTCTTTCTTAAGTTTCCTTATATACAATTATATGGTTCTGTTAAAAAATTCTTTGCATAATTTCTCCTGAACTCATTTAGACCTGATAAATTGTATACTTTGCTGGTCAAACTGTATTTTGTGTTGGGTTGGGGATGGGTTGTTTGGGGGAGGAGACCAAACAGCGAGGTCATCGGTCTCATCGGATTAGGGAAGGACGGGGAAGGAAGTCGGCAGTGCCCTTTCAAAGGAACCATCCCGGCATTTGCCTGGAGCGATTTAGGGGAAACACGGAAAACCTAAATCAGGATGGGCGGACGCGGGATTAAACCATCGTCCTCCAGAATGCAAGTCCAGTGCGCTAACCACTGCTCCACCTCGCTCGGTATATTTTGTGTAAGACACCTTTAAAATATTTAATAAAAATAACAGGATGTACGCATTTCTTTTCGGGTACGAGTATCTGAAATTGCCTGCGATGCAGATCTTTCAGTAAAACAGAAGAAGGAGAGGGTTCCCCATACTCCTACTTGTATGGCTTTGTGACAGCTGATTACTACAATGTACTTCATCAACATATGTGTTTTCGTTCAACGCCGAACTATGACAAACGTCGCAAGTTTCAGCAACATGCGCTGTCTAGGAGTGTCTATGTAGCCTGTTTCTTTAACGTGTTTAATTGCTTTTCTGTGTTATCCATCCGATGAGTAAGGTGACTTTGAACTTCTCTTGCCATTTAGGCAAATCCTGTGTCAAAGTTTTTTGTATGAATCGTCATTCATCTCGTACTGAAGTGCTCAGTTCGGAATAATAGATTGCTGTATTGCTTTCTTTAATTGTATTTCTAATCTTTTTGTAATTTGATCGTCCTTTTCCTTTAAAATACATCTGTTTTCTTTTGGTCATCAGTGGAGATGATCTTCTTCTCGGATTACTACCTGTTGAAGGGTGGATTCCGATACGTCTTTCTGTTGTTGCAAAATAATAAGTTTTTAACAACTTTTCTACAGTCAGCAATACCTCTAATGGTGTTTTTCAAACTTGTAATCTCGTTAACTAGTGTTTCTAGGCCGGTTGCAACACGTTGTCACCTGACTAACAACCTCGATTTTTGATTTTTCAATTTGATTCCTGATCTGGTCAGTTATTTGTGCAACCTGATTAGGTAAACTATGTAGAAGTTGTTTCGTAGAAGTAAAGTCATCAGCCATACTTTCTTGCCTTTGATTCATAGTGGCCATATAATTAGTCCGATTACTGATACGTTCAGAGGTTCAAATGTGTGTGAAATCTTATGGGACTTAACTGCTAAGGTCATCAGTCCCTAAGCGTACACACTACTTAACCTAAATTATCCGAAGGACAAACACACACACCCATGCCCGAGGGAGGATTTGAACCTCCGCCGGGATCAGCCGCACAGTACTGATACGTTTGTCCATAGGATCCAATATCTGTAACAATAGTGTACGAAGTCTTGTGTTGCATCAACAGGTTCAGCGATAGTTTCATTACCGAGCGAGCTGGCGCAGTGGTTAGTACAATGGATTCGCATTCGGGAGGACGACGGCTCAAACGCACGTTCGGCCATCCTGATTTAGGTTTTCCGTGATTCCCCTAAATCGCTTTAGGCAATGCCGAGACAGTTCCTTTGAAAGGGTACCGCGTACTTCCTTCCCCATCCTTCCCTAATCCAGTGGAATCGGTGGCCTCGCTGTTTGGTCCCCTCCTACGAATCAACCAACAAACCATTAGATTCTTTTGTAGCCGGCGACGTAACTTCACTTATCGCAACCATTATGTTATTTAAATCTGCAGTGGCGAATTCTTCCTCTGGTACCTGATCAGACTCAGTCTGTGAATTTGAAGACGCCATCACACTGAACTGCCATCCGGTTATACCATATTAACGTGCAATACAGTTTCTCGAAAGCGCTGCTGATCGTAATACGGTAACATACAAACATTTCAGAGATGGTATTTGCGCTCAGTGCATAATCACAGGTAAAAAATACTTTCTTGAAAAAAACTGCAGATCACTACTTCAAGTTGCGTGCACTTCACTACATACATACGCCATCTTGCTGCTATAGAACAAAATGTACAGTAATTATGTAATAATTAAAAATACTGAAATGACTATATTTTTCAGGCTATGAGCTCAAATAAGTTTATTTTACTGGTACAGAAAACGGATTTATGATTTGCTGTGGAATGAGTGAGGCATTGTCTTACCTTGTGTTGTAGTCATTAACAGCGATGTATTCATAAGAATTTACCAGTTTTGACCTCGTGCAGCTTCATACATTTTGATTTGATTTTACCAGCTTTAGATAAATTCCGTTCATTTGCACGTAAGGTTTTCAGTCTTTCAAAACGTCATAGTTTATCGTTCGATACAGCCGCGAGGTCTAGGGCGCCTTACCACGGTTCGCGCGGCTTCCCCCCCCCCCCCCCCCCCCCCCCCACCGTCGGAGGTTCGGTGACCAGTTTGGTCACATAGGAACTTACCACCGACACCGCAT
Organism: Schistocerca cancellata; assembly: GCF_023864275.1. Taxonomy (NCBI): domain Eukaryota; kingdom Metazoa; phylum Arthropoda; class Insecta; order Orthoptera; family Acrididae; genus Schistocerca; species Schistocerca cancellata. The sequence continues at coordinate 1,103,910,775 of NC_064626.1, read as the reverse complement.
GTCTGTATTGTTGAATTATACGAGAAAGAAACAACAGTGATGGAAGAGACACATTTAGTAAAACTAACATTTACTCCATAGCAAAAATCTGTTTTTTAATGGTCCATCGACCGGTCATCAACTTAACTCTCCCTTTTACAGAAGTTGAATTCAGGTGACGAAAAAATTCTACACATTAAATTCCTATAAGACACGAGACATTACTCTTTAGGAATAACTGTCTTGGCTTCCTCTTTTCGCGACCGTGAGAATTTGGAATATCTTAAGCGCACCAGTTTTATTCATATTGGGCAATCGGACTTTGTTAATTAAATGACAAGCGAGTTCTAAGTATTTACTACAATTCGTAGTGATCTGGGTGAGGTGGCAGTAACGGCGGCTAAGCAGACATCACCCAATCTGATTATACGATAACACTATACAATCTGATTATACAATTCCACTGTAGAACCTGTCTATAAGTGGTGCCAAATAAAAGAACATAGCACAATGTTTGAACAAAATTGAGTAATTATTCTCACTTAAAGAAACCTACATTTGTACGAGCATGCCGGCCGGTGTGACCGAGCGGTTCTAGGCGCTTCAGTCCGGATCCGCACGACTGCTACGGTCGCAGGTTCGAATCCTGCCTCGGGCATGGATGTGTGTGATGTCCTTAGGTTAGTCAGGTTTAAGTAGTTCTAAGTTCTAGGGGACTCATGACCTCAGATGTTAAGTCCCATAGTGCTCAGAGCCATTTGAATTTTGTACGAGCATCTTAACAGGTCGTGGTTAGAAGGAGGAACTGTGAAGAAGACAGTGAAAAGAGAAGTCAGACAAAAGATGGATACTTCTTTACAAAGATAATTAAGCTACTAAACCTATTCCTTCAAACTTAAAGCATTAATATTTTGTCTTTTCTTCATCACAAATAACACACTTCAAAGACTATTACATATTCTCTTAGACAAAAATTAATTATACCAACACAGAGAAATAAGATAAATAAAGTAGTAGTATGTCGTTACATCCTCCAGCAGGATCACTGGCTTGTAGCCGTTAAGCAATTAATATGTTTATAATTGGACATAATCTTTAAGACAAATTTTAAGAATGACCACCGGACTTTATCCTTAACTTAAGAACATAACTTCTGGCAACATGCATTAAAACACATCAGCATATCAGACCTGTAATCAGAAAACACTTTGAAACATTAAATAAATTTTAATAATTTAAACAGAACCTCAAGCAGCATTCAGTACTTATAAACAAAACACAAATTTTTAAATAAAGACGCGACTCAATAGAAACTTAGAGCAATAATATACGACATTTAGCAACCCTCTGTTTTCTGCTATCGGAGAAAATTTTGCCAGTTAACGGATTAAGTATTGATCCAAAGCACTGGTATGAAACAGTATTGATTAAAAAACGATGTACAGGAAAATAACAATGACTTGACACCGATCACGGCACTTTACCCCAGCTGTATCAATAACCAGTCGGAGGGCACATGTTCAGTAAACTGGCGTCTGATCTGTCACATCTGGTAGAAGCACAACTTTCGGCAACCACTTGTCTCATCCCCATTGTGTGACTCCCCGTGCCAAATTAATTAAATGCTTCACTAGAGGGCTTCTACAACAGAGAGACGGCACACTTAATTCACATATAATAAAGGAAGTAAGTTACACAAGGATTAACACTACGGCCCTGTCTAGCCAAGCAAATGGCTGCAACTGACAGTGTAGTAAAAAATAAGTGAAACAAATAACGACCACCTTGGTCAACAGTTCAACCAACAAAACGGGATAAAGTTTAATTCTGACAAAGTGCATGCTAGAACCTGTCTTCACCGAGTGCAGCGTGCAAGACCGAGTTTTAATCAAAGGTTCAAAATAATGGTTTGTCGACCGTCACTGATACCCCATCGAAAACCAACAAGTGAATTTAGGAGTTCAGAAGACTTGAAGAAAATTTGGCTCTAGCGTCAACTCCCTCTGTTGATCAGACCTCGAGGACGAGAGGGAATCTTCAGCTTCAATGCAGTGCGGCTTACATGTGCCGCACCACGGCCGGTTGGTCTAGTGACAACACGCTGCTCTCCCTCGTGTCTCCCCGAGGGCGGCAAATCTAAAACTGCCGGTGCGGCTGCCTGTGGGGCTCTGGTGTGAACTCCATCACGTGACCTCGAGCATCGGCCTCCTCCTGTCCAGCGCTCTCTCCCCACACGCAAGATCCAGTTTCGCGCTCTGCGAACAAGGAGGACAAGCAACACTTTACGCTGATGAAATACATCCAGGGAGAAATCCGTACAGACATATCAGGCATGTTTCTCGACTCTTATGACGGCTGCAGTCTGGTTCCTTTACAAGTTGTAGATAATTGTTCGGTCTCTGTATTTTACCCCGCTTCCTTAAATATTCCAAAGCGTGTGTTCCAGTCAGCATTGTGAAAAGCTCTATCTAAATCAACAAGTGCTATAAACGTAGATTTGCCTTTCTTTAGTCTGTCATCTAAGATAAGCCATAGGGTCAGTACTGCATTGGATGTTCCTACATTACTCCAGAATCCAAATTGATGTTTCCCAAGGTTGTCTTCTACCAGTTTCCCCAAGGCTATGTAAATAATTTCAGTCACTTTTTGTAACCATGAATTATTGAGCTGATGGGTAGGTAGTATTCGCACTTGTCAAAATGGTTCAAATGGCTCTAAGCACTATGGGACTTAACATCTGAGGTCATCAGTCCCCTAGAACTTAGAACTACTTAAACCTAACTAACCGAAGGACATCACACACATTCATGTCCGAGGCAGTATTGGAACCTGCGACCGTAGCAGCAGCGCGGTTCCACACTGAAGCGCCTGGCCCACAGAGGCCATCCGCACTTGTCAGCACGTGCCTTCTTTGGAATAGCTTATTACACTCTTCTTGAAGCCTGAGGGCATTTCGCCTGTCTCATATCCGTAGGGATTTCAGAAGTAAGCTACTTATGTTGTTCCTCGCTACGACCATTGTGTAACAAGAGTTGCTAGTTGTCAGAAGAGAGTCCATGTTCCGAGTTTCCTGCAGACACAGTTATGCTGCGGTGCGGATAACAGACGCGGTGTCGTCGTGTGCGACTGAAAAGACGCGGCAACTGGGAAAGTACTCCAAAGCTGAAGTACACGGTGCAGCGAGTTTCTTGTGGGGGAAAAACGTCTAAACTTAACAAAGATTCACCTTGAATTTCTGACGGTGTGTGGACTAAATGCAATGTCACAGCCGACCGTAGTGATATGATGCCAGCAATTTAACAGAGGCCACACAGACATTGGTTGATGCCGATTGGAAGTGCAGATCTTGTACCAAATGATTTACATCTTTTCGTTAAGTTGAAAGTACATCGGAGGGGGGGGGGGGGGGGGGGAGGGTGATATTTTCCAACGATGAGCGTCTCTCTAACAGCTCCGTCATCAGGGAGCAGTTTCTGTTGTCGATGAGCTAAATTGTTGGTAGAACATTCCGACAGTTGTTTACATAGAGTTGGTGGCTGTGTTGAAAAACATCTTTTATGTATGTAGACTGAAGCGGCGAGTGAACACTTGTACCAAGTCCTGGAATCGAACTCGGTTCTCTCGTTTTCCAGGCAGGTACGTTCGCCACTGAGCCACCTTGGTACAGCGATTCACACAGCTGCACGGATTACCCTGGCACGCCTCTCTCCTCGATCCAAATTGTGTCGTCCCAGTCCGTCCGAATTCCTCCTTACACACGAACAGAATTGCTGGGGGTCTCCATGTTCTGGAATAGCACCTCAGCATCGAACGTAAATAGGAGTCCAGCCGGAAACCCAGGTGCAGGAACTTATACAAATAAAATGAAACGATTTCAGAGACTTTAATTGTCTCATACAGACATGCTTTTTTGTATATAGACTGAAGCGGCTAGTGAAAATTTGAACGAAGGCCGGGAATCGAACACGGGTCTCCCGCTTAGTGGCTACCGCACCCGCTTAGCAAACAAGAGACCCGGGTTCGGTTCCCGGCTTTGGTACAAATTTTCACTCGCCACTTCAGTCTGTATACATAAAATCGTATCTCTATGAGACCAGTAATGTCTCTGAACTTGTCATTTCATTTGAAAAACAGTGTCAAGTATCACTTTGACGTACAGTGCAGCATTCAACAAAAATTACTTGTCCTTTCCGTGCAGATGAAGTTACGCTACAGCCGCCATCCTAATTAGAGCAACTTTATCGCGGAATCTGGGAATTTACGAGTTACTGAGTCGTTCAAGTCGCAGAGAGTTGACCAAGGTACTCGACAAAGAACTGGTTTCGCACATTGAGGAGGAGATATTGGGTTGTGTGCAGGAAGATTCATCAATTATTATCTAACGACATGACGATGAAATTCGCATTTAGAATAATACGGTCAACTCTCTGCCACTTGAACGACTCAGTAACTCGTAAATTCCCAGATTCCGCGATAAATTTGCTCTACTTAGGATGGCGGCTGTAGCGTAACTTCATCTGCACGGAAAGGACAAGTAATTTTTGTTGAATGCTGCACTGTACGTCAAAGTGATACTTGACACTGTTTTTCAAATGAAATGACAAGTTACGCCCCAACGACAAACAACGGGTGCAAGCTACATGGGTAGATGATTTGGAAACCCAGAATTCGATTCTGTCAATAGATTAGCCAGTGCGGCAGTGCAATGATGAACACGCTACAATTGGTTTTGATCAAGGACGAGGCCTCTTTCAACTTTATTGCCTCATTAATTACGTCAGGAATGAAGAAAATACATGCACCACATTCTTATGAAATTGCAGGTTAAGATGGTGCAGCAACTTGTGGGCTCAGTTAATTAGACCTTTATCTGAATGTGTGGTGTCTGTTCTTTCGGGTATGTCCGAAAGAACAGACACCACGCTTTCATATAATCGATTCGCCTGGATGGGGAATGAATCCACAATCTTCACTGCGGATGCACATTCACGTTCGACCTCCAGCAGAAATCTAAAACTAGCAGGTATGCTGGAGGACACTGGTAGGGACTGCATATCGGTGGCAGTAGGTGGGAATGTGAGTTGGCCTGGGACCAGGCCGAGATAATTCGCGCATCTGCGATAAACATTTTGTCTTGGTGGCTCAGTGGTTAATGCCACTCCCTAGTAAGAAGGAGATCCAGGGTTCAAGTCCAGACCACATTTTCACTCATCGACGCCGATTCCTAACAAAGTTCCGATGCAGTTGATATCATTAGTTCCTTCCTTCCTCCCGCCTCCGCCTTCAATTCACATTATAATACGACCTTGTTCGCTACCAGGCAGATTCACTAGTGAGCGTTACGAGGTGTTCATGAAAGATGTGCTGCTACAGCTGTTGGAAACCTTATCTCTCGTGGTCCGTGAGAGGATGTTGTTACAACACCTAACATTAACAATTACGATATTTATTTCTGTGATCAAGTGAACAACAAACACTGGAAGTGGAGGTCCTGTCCCATGGTTAGTGCGATGCGCCGGATCTCACTCGATTGATTTTTTCCTGTGGAGTTACCTGAAGTTGTTGGTGCATTGAATCCTATTAGAAACTGCATGGTAGTGTCCCCGTGGGAAGACTTATACTCTGTATCACAGGTTGTACCTGTCTACAAGAAGGATAACAGAAGTGACCTACAAAACTGCAACCCAGTCTCACTGACGTCCATCCATTGTAGAACATATTCTGAGGTATGTCGACAAAATTACCTCCATGCCAACAACTATGGTGAAAATTAAGATAATCGTGGCAAAAGGCCTGCCATGTGAATGAAATGGTTAGTTTTTTGGAAATTTGTGGTAAGCTCCTATGGGACCAAACTGCGGAGGTCATCGGTCCCTAGGCTTGCACATTGCTTTATCTAACTTAAAATAACGTACGCTAAGGACAACACACACACACCCATGCCCGAGGAAGGATTCGAACCTCCGATGGGGGGAGCCGCCCGAAACGTGGCAAGGCGCCTGAGACCGCGCGGCACCGGGTTAGTTCCTGGGAAGGATTTCACAATCAAAAATTAATCACGTGTCATAAAGTGAAGCAAATTATACACGACTGTTATTGTTGTGGTCTTCAGTCCAGAGACTGGTTTGATGCAGCTCTCCATGCTACTCTATCCTGTGCAAGCTTCTTTATCTCCCAGTACCTACTGCAATCTACATCCTTCTGAATCAGTTTAGTGTATTCATCTCTTGGTCTCCCTCTACGAATTCTACCCTCCATACTGCCCTCCAATACTAAATTGGTGATCCCTTGATACCTCAGAATATGCCCTACCAACCGATCCCTTCTTCTAGTCAAGTTGTGCTACAAATTTCTCTTCTCTCCAATTATATTCAATACCTCCTCATTAGTTATGTGATCCACCTATCTAATCTTCAACATTCTTCTATAGCACCACATTTCGAAAGCTTCTATTCTCTTCTTGTCTAAACTATATATCGTCCACGTTTCACTTCCATACATGGTTACACTCCATACAAATACTTTCAGAAACGACTTCCTGACACTTAAATCTATACTCGATGTTAACAAATTAACACGACTATCACCAATGAAACAGAACAGATAATTACCAATCATTAAGCGTATGCCGCCTGGAGTGGCAAGGCGGTTCTAGGCGCTACAGGCTGGAGCTGCGCGACCGCTACGGTCGCAGGTTCGAATCCTGCCTCGGGCATGGATGTGTGTGATGTCCTTAGGTTAGTTAGGTTTAAGTAGTTCTAAGTTCTAGGGGACTGATGACCTCAGAAGTTAAGTACCATAGTGCTCAGAGCCATTTGAACCATTAAGTGTATGTGGAAACTAAACATGAAGTATGGAAATATTCCGTCATGGATTGCATGAAACATTTAACATGAATAATAGCACAGTAATAGATCTGGAGGAGGTCGAAATAACGCTCAACAGCTTATGCACAATTAATCCCACCACAAAACATGGAAGTGCTATTCATTTGTTATCACATCTTTATCTCTAATATAGTCCGCAGCTGGTGGTCTCGCGGTAGCGTTCTCGCTCCCCGAGCACGGGGTCCCGGGCTCGATTCCCGGCGGGGTCAGGGCTTTTCACCTGCCTCGGGATGAATGGGTGTCGTTGTGTCGTCTTCATCTTCATCATTCATCCCCATTATGCAGTGGCAAACCTTGCCTAGTACGTCGATGCATCGTTCCCCTACGCTCTATCAAGGAGTATGGGACTTCGTTATCATCTCTAATATATTTGAATCTAATGCTTAGCCCCTACACACAACTGGAACTCATCACACTGAAGCAACATCCTAAAAATGCAGCTCGTTATATTTATTATTTAAGGGTCATCTAACCATGGGGAAGCTGTAGGGAGTTAGAACTCTCAAAGTGTAAGTCAAAGCTGTAAATACAGAACTTTTATTTGGTCTAGTCAGTTGAATAATTGGTAAGAAAATAAAAGAGCACAGTTTTTAAAAATGGAGTAAACTAAAACAAAAATGATGCTAAACATTGAGTGACTTGCATTTTATTGAAAGACTGCAGGAAGAAAACGGAATAATATTTCTTCAGCTAAGCAGCTCTCAAATTCGAGATAAATGTGGCAAATATTATGCAAAGAACTGAGGATACAAGATGTGTAACAAGCTGTGAAACGTCCCCTTTGAACAATTATACATGACTGTGCTTAAACTGACACACAATATTTTTAGCGCAACGCAATCTGACTTTCAAAAATCCCTACAAAAGAATGGCCCTGACTAACATTAACCTATACCTTTCACAAATCACTTACCTCACAAAAATCTTCATTACTCGAACTACTGCAATACAGCGAGCGCCACTACTGCCAGCTAAATAAAAGATTCAAACTACGGAAGGCACAAACTACTGATAGGCATAGTAAGCAAATGAAAGATTTTAATAAAGAACAAACAATGTATTTACCTTAATAGTCATAATATATATAGCAGTTCATGACATCCAGTCTTACAAATTTCAAAACTCCGCCATCTCTCTCCCCACATCCACCCAAGCTGGCGGCTCACCTCCAACTGCGCAACGCTACGCGCTGTTAACAGCCAACTGCCCAACGCTACAATGGCAGACAACAATGCAAACTAGCCACAGTCTGCACACAGCACAGCCAGTCATTTTTCATACCGAGCGCTACGCGGCGTTACCAATAAGAAAACCTAAACAGCCTATTTACAGCTGCTCAGAAGATGGCTTGCGCTATAGCCTAAATAATATTTATATTTTCCAAGTACAGTAGGTGGATGCCAGCTAGGGAAAGAAGAGAGCCAAGAAGCGAACAGATACCAAATCAAAATTCTCTCTTCTGAAGTTTTGTAATGTTTCCCCAAGTGTTAGAGGATTTCGTGACTGTGTGTTTTCGCGCAGTAGCGCAGAGACGATTTTATCTCTGACAATAGACACTGCGAATACAATGAAATTAATATCTCTGTAATTGGATTATCTATGTAATTAAAGCGAACAAGGACTCGCAACTTTTTAGTTCTCTCTCTGCCTTTTCAGCCTTTGTCTGGTACGGTCATAAAATATATTGCTTGGTCTATGTTACTTAGAGATTTTGTTATTTGTGCACATTTTGCGTAATAATAACTATTTAATTTCATTGTGTTTGTTTTTTGCTCAGCTTTCTTTTCGTGAATTTGATAATTAAATGTGGCTTACTTTGTGTGGGGATGTCTGTTAATGAATGGTTGCGTATTAACGGCACCAATCAGTGTAATAAGTTTGGTCTACTTTCAGAATAGAAACTACATCTAAATTTCTCTCTTCACAAAACAAAGTTCGATAACTTTTAGGCGTAAATCACGTACCAGAATTATACTCACCAACAGACAGTCCCAGTAGAAGAGCCTAGCTAACAAATGTGGTGGTAATATCTGGAGAATTGCATTCAAATTTCAATATTTAAAAATATTTTTACACAATTTTTCAGTACATAGGTTTCTTGCTTTAATTTTAATTTTATTCAGACTTGCATTTGAGTTCAAACATTTTAAAAGCCAGAATATTATAAAATTAAATACTAATTTCAAAACCCAATAATCTACATCTAAATCTACATCTACATGGATACTCTGCAAATCACATTTAAGTGCCTGGCAGAAGGTTCATCGAACCACCTTCACAGTTCTCTATTATTCCAATCTCGTATAGCTCGCGGAAAGAACCAACATCTATATCTTTGCGTACGAACTCTGATTTCCCTTATTTTATCGTGGTGATCGTTTCTCCCTATGTAGGTCGATGTGAAAAAAATATTTTCGCATTAGGAGGAGAAAGTTGGTTATTGGAATTTCGTGAGAAGATTCCGTCGCAACGAAAAACGCCTTTCTTGTAATGATATCCAGCCCAAATCCTGTATCTTTTCTGTGACACTCTCTCCCATATTTCGCGATAATACAGAACGTGCTGCCCTCCTCTGATCTTTTTCGATGTACTCCGTCAGTCCTATCTGGTAAGGATCCCACGCTGCACAGCAGTTTTCTAAAAGAGGACGGACAAGCGTAGTGTAGGCAGTCTCCTTAGTAGATCTGTTACATTTTCTAAGTGTCCTGACAATAAAAGGCAGTCTTTGGTTAGCCTTCCCAACAATATTTTCTGTGTTCCATCCAACTGAAGTTGTTCGTAATTGTAATACCTAGATATTTAGTTGAATTTACGGCTTTCAGATTAGACTGATTTATCGTGTCACCCAAGTTGATCGAATTCCTTTTAGCATCATGTGGATGACCTCACACTTTTCGTTATTTAGGGTCAACTGCCAATTTTCGCACCATTCAGATATCTTATAATAATAAATAATAATAAAAAGTCCCCATTAAAATGGCGACCGTGACAGGGCAGACTACCGGTTCTTTGCAGTTCCTACAATTCCAAAACTCCACTTGGAGGAGTGACTGATTGCTGCTATCAATGTGATGAACGAGAATGTCCTTTACCCACATAAAAACAGGGGAGCGCAACAGAAATTTCTCACTAATGCTGTACAAAACTCGTATTGCGATTCTTTAGGTTGGTACTGGTACCGAGCTGCCGCTCAGCATTGGTTAGCATCGTTCACACCATGTCTGGCGGTGGGGTCAATGCTTTGGACTAGACAGTTCATAAATTGGGGGGAAAGCAGCGGCCACTCTCGCGCGGCGAGTGTAGCGGCATTAGACAGTTCATTTTGATGTACAAACAGTACGCCGGAAACTGATCACAATAACATTCTTGGAAACAGGATCTTTCCACGAAAACTGGGCGCTTCTCAGAAGGCTGCCGTTCCCTGCTTTTGAGACAGCGACAACCTTCTGCTGACAAACAGTACACTGCCGTGCACCACAGACTCACTCCCATCATGCGGGAAATCAAATAACTTTCCACTGCCAACTAAAGTACCAATCTCACACAATAAATTATCAAGTAATCGAAACAGTGCTGAAACAAAAATCACGAAACGATGTGTGACAGCCATGTTACAATGTATTTTAAAAACATCGATCAGTTGTAACACAAGCTGTGATCTTCTCGCATGACTTACTGAAAGCCAATTTCAAGGCAATCAGATTAATACAGTTTATTCTAACTTCTAGAAGGCATTTCGTTTGGAACGACTACATTGGATACGATGTAAAATTATGGCTGGACTTCAATAACTTTCAGACGTCTTGACCACACTTTTTTTGTTATTACCAAAATCGCCTTACCCCTTTCGATATTCCGTCATTTTCAAAGGCAATAAAATAGAACACAAAACTGGCATCAAAGGATATGAAAATATGTTACATTCGGCCATTGATTATTTTTATACAAACATGCTTAGCAGATCTTTTGAAGGTCGAAGGTAATGTGTTGGAAAAGTGCACTGACTGGCGCTAGGGTACATGGGGCAAACTGTCTGTTACCGAACAATTTTTGACAATCGACAGCGTATAAATTAATAACATCAGTAAAAGTTCATAAATACCATTTTACAACAATTTACAAAGTATAGAAACACTACTTGAGGCGTGTAGCACTCACTTATGAATAGAACAAGTGGCGCCCATGCACTGACATTTCCGTTAATGCGAGCAAACGCATAAGTGCCTTACAGGAATTCCTAACAGTTTTACAAGGCGCAGTCTTGGAACGCCATGCGACAGTTCCATCAGTGGTATGCGGCAATCATCTCAGACTGTCTTATCTAATTAAAACTCCATAGCCCCGAAACATCAGTTTGCTACAGCACCATCCAAAATACACTCATGTAAAATTTAGTGCAATATTACTGCTAAAGGTGCAGTGGCAATTGTGCTACCTTACATAATTGTTATATGTGTTGTAAGTAGAAGGGAACAAATTATGTAAGGTAGCGCAATTGTCAACGTGCCATTGGCAATAATATTGCACTGGTTTTTAGATGCTCGTCAGTTGCGGTGATTCAGCAACGATTTCGTACCAAATACCAGGTACAAGCTCCAGAAGGCAAAACAATCCGGGGGTGGGATAACTCATTCCATGATATTGGCTGCTTATATGGTGCGAAGAAAACAGGCCAGCCAAGAAGTCATCAGGGAAGCCTGAGCAGTTTGGGAATCGTTCGCCAGAAGCCGAAGAAATCGACAACATGTGCGAGTAGAACTGCAGGAACCGCAGCAAATTGTATGTCACTTTCTAAGCAGACATGGCCATACTGGTTGCTTTTATTTCACGCGCTGACTGTTCGGGACAACGGCTTAGCTATGACTTTTGTAATGACTTGCAGCGGCTACTGGAGGAAGATGGATTTTCGTAGATGTTGGTATTCAGTGATGAAATCACGTTTCACGTGTCTGGAAGGTTAACAGTCATAAAGTGCTTGTTTGGGGCACAGAACATTCACGCTAGATTGTACAGTACATTCATGATTCACCTAAAGTTATTGTCTTTTCTGCCATGTTCTCATCAAAAGTTTGTGGACAATTTTTCTTTCTGGAGAAAACTGTGACTGGTTTCGTGTACCTGGACATGCTGCGGCAATGGCTTGTACCGTGTGAGGTAAGGGTGAATTGTGGCGCCCTGAGAATATTCTAAGTTCGGAGCTGGCGTGGCCGCACAGGGCGCTCGGTGTGCGTGGGCCGCTCGGCAGGCCGACCACGTGGTGCTGGATGTTGGCCGAAGGAAGAGGGGTCCGGCTCGATCACGTGGCTGGTAACTCCATGTTGACGCTGTGACAAGGACGGTGCTTTGTGTCGATGAAGGAGATGTCTGTGCCGGGAGCGCCAGAGATGGCGGACTTTGTGAAACCATAATAGCAGACATTTCACAGTTCGTATGGAAATTAATAGTAGCCAGATGAATGATGGTACAAAAGAAACATGTACGAGTACATTACCATTATTTGTACGACGATTCTGATGATGTAATCAGATTTTACATATCATTATTAGTTTAAGGGCAACGGCCTTGCCGCAGTGGCTACACCAGTTCCCGTGAGATCACCGAAGTTAAGCGCCGCCGGGCGTGGTCGGCGCTTGGATGGGTGACCATCCCGGCCGCCATGCGCTGTTTCCATTTTTCAGGGTTCACTCAGCCTCGTGATGCCAATTGAGGAGCTACTCGACCGATTAGTAGCGGCTTCGGTCAAGAATACCATCATAACGACCGGGAGAGCGGTGTGCTGACCCCACGCCCTTCCTATCCGCATCCTCCCCTGAGGATGACACGGCGGTCAGATGGTCCCGACGGGCCACTTGTGGCCTGAAGACGGAGTGATTTATTAGTTTAAAGTTTAGTATCTGACTGTAAATTATACAAGTAACACCCAGCAACGAATTTCCAAAATCTAAACGCTTCATCCGATTTCGTCGATCTACAAGTCCTTAGAAAGCTATTAGAGTAAACCTAAATTGATATGAATTACAGGAACGTAACTTAAATAGTACATGAGTTATTGTAGATCAAAGTGGCCGATTACTATCGATCGCGTCAGGCCATAAGTACTCCACAGTTACACGAAAAAACGGTAGCAGCATGCTTACAAACATATTTATTCATCTATGTCTTTGTTTATGTCCGATATATACTACTCATGAAGAAACTGATTAAATATTTACTGTGTTTTAGAAAGCACAGAGACATTAGTACGTTGTCCTCGATGGTGAGTGTTCATCGGAGGTGAGGGTATGATCTGGAGTGCCCCAGGAAAGTATGGTAGGTCCGCTGTTGTTTTCTATCTACATAAATGATCTTTTGGATAGGGTGGATAGCAATGTGCGGCTGTTTGCTGATGATGCTGTGGTGTACGGGAAGGTGTCGTCGTTGAGTGACTGTAGGAGGATACAAGATGACTTGGACAGGATTTGTGATTGGTGTAAAGAATGGCAGCTAACTCTAAATATAGATAAATGTAAATTATTGCAGATGAATAGGAAAAAGAATCCCGTAATGTTTGAATACTCCATTAGTAGTGTAGCGCTTGACACAGTCACGTCGATTAAATATTTGGGCGTAACAATGCAGAGCGATATGAAGTGGGACAAGCATGTAATGGCAGTTGTGGGGAAGGCGGATAGTCGTCTTCGCTTCATTGGTAGAATCTTGGGAAGACGTGGTTCATCTGTAAAGAAGACCGCTTATAAAACACTAATACGACCTATTCTTGAGTACTGCTCGAGCGTTTGGGATCCCTATCAGCTCGGATTGAGGGAGGACATAGAAGCAATTCAGAGGCGGGCTGCTAGATTTTTTGCTGGTAGGTTGGATCATCACGCGAGTGTTACGAAAATGCTTCAGGAACTCGGGTGGGAGTCTCTGGAGGAAAGGAAGCGTTCTTTTCGTGAATCGCTGCTGAGGAAATTCAGAGAACCAGCATTTGAGGCTGACTGCAGTACGCGGAAAGACTACAAAGATAAGATAAGAGAGATTAGGGCTCGTACAGAGGCATATAGGCAGTCATTTTTCCCTCGTTCTGTTTGGGAGTGGAACAGGGAGAGAAGATGCTAGTTGTGGTACGAGGTACCCTCCCCCGCGCACCGTATGGTGGATTGCGGTGTATGTATGTAGATGTAGATTAGGCTACTGGCCTACCTTTTGTTGTTATTCCTTTGATATATGTGTATTTAATTTGTTTATATATTTAATAATGTATGTTAGAGCATGTTTATGGTCGAACCGTAGGAATATTTATTTAATTTGAAGTTATTTAAATGTAAATCCAGTATTTCGTATGTGTTGTGAGTGTACGCTGGCTTGGAGACATGGTGGGAGCGCACTAGCCAATCACAGCGTTCGTTACTGAGAGAAACGTATGGAGGTTGGGGAGGAGCATCGTTTCCGGAGAGGACCTGAGGTAGTTCTGGTGAGCGCAGCGTGGGTAGTCGCACAGGACACGTGGAGGCTGGACGCGACGGCGCGACGGACGCACAGTCGCGGGAGAGGGACTTGGAGAGTGTGGAGCGGTTTGCGCGTGGTCGCAGCAGATAGAAATATTTCGTGGTGCTGACTTGTGCACTTGTGAGATTTCCGTGGCTTCTACAGTCAAGACGTAGTGTGCGTTTAGAAGTGAATATCGCACGAGCTCTGTTGTTGTTCATAACTAATTACGTGCAGTAGGAATCTATTGTTTCCCTGTTATTCAAATTATACTTTGTTTAATTGCTGGACCATCGACACCAATAAGTGTTTTGTAGAAATATACCGCTTTCCCAAAAGTACTTCTACTATCGCACTCATCATTTAAAGTCGTTAAGATAGTACCTGCAGATTTTATTTAATTGCAAACTTTCATTTATAAATTTCTACGTTACATTCGCAATTGCCGAGTGATAGGAACCTTCGACCATTCGATTCATGTGTATATTTATATTGTGTACTGGGGACTCAGCAGTGTTTGGTTTGTAATGCGGCAACTACGTATCCCAGCCCCTAGACAACGAAACCAGCCAAAACCTTAATATTTTTACTCTCAGTCGGAGGGTACGTTGTTGAGGGCCAACACCTTCATCATTTCATTTTATTTGAAAGCCCTCAACCATAATTACGACAAGACAGCGGAAACTTCATTTTTCTTAGAAACAATTTTCTGAAGCCAAGATATTGGCTTTAGGAAGTGTTTGCGAAGTAAAACAGATGCCTCCTTTTGATTTCACAGAATATTCCGTCTGTTCTTGGTAGAACAACATTATAATAATGAATGAAAAGCACCAGTTTGCTTTTGTTCTACAATATTACTTTTATTGCTAACCGGTTTTCGGCTTACAAGGCCATCTTCAGATGTCACAATGTCTGAAGATGGCCTTGTAAGCCGAAAACCGGTTAACAATAAAAGTAATATTGTACAACAAAAGCAAACTGGTGCTTTTCATTCATTATCCTTTTGATTTCTCAACATGAGAAAGTACAAGTTCTTTTTTCAACAAGACAGTCCTCCACCCACTTTCTTCTAGACTTTCTCATTTGCCTATAAGGGGCAGTCAAATGAAAACGAGACAGACGGAAAAAAAATTGAGCAAACTGTTTATCATTTCAAAAGTAACTGCCCTAACAGTTAATATATTTATCTAACTGTGAGGCAAAACGGTTAATTATTCCATGGAAAAATGTGTGCTGTTGTCTACGGAAGAACGTGGCGTGCACCTCCTTGTCCGAAGCAAATTATCTGCCACGAACGTCTTTTATCAGGGAACCAAAAATACGTAAATCGCATGGGAGGAGATCGGGACTATGAGGAGGATGTGTGAGGGCTTCCAAGCGAAACCTCTGCAGCGTAGTCGCAGCAACCTTGGCAACATGCAGGCAGTCATTTTGTAGCCAGGTTGTTTCGGCAATTTTGCAGGAGTTTCCCTGGGAGTGTGGTATCGTCCAAAGATCGCGGGACCATAGGGAACTCGGCGCCTCGCTTGATACCACAGAAGATCGCGACGTCCCTGAGCGTACAGCACCGACGAATCGGAGGCGCTGTCAGACCCAGCCCTCCCTCCCAGCTGTGCAGCGCCACCGCACGGACTCCGACATACAGCCGAGTAGAGGAAGGCTCAGCGCAGTCCGTGATCAATAATTAAGATGACAACATCATTTTCGATAGGGCAACAATGTGTATTACGTCTTACGCTGAACTTTAACTGTGAACATGATATCGATGTACTCCAAGTGAAGAGTCTCGTAAAACTGTCTGTACCCAGTGATACTTTAATATTCAGAGACAGTAGTAATACGCCCGCTTAACCCGCTGGACAGAACAGGTAATTAGGATTGTGGATAGGGCCGAATAAGGTTGAGGTCAGTTTCACATTCTAATTGTAATTTATTGAATCTAATAACTTTTTCACAACCAAAGAGGCACATAGCCGGACCTTTACCGAATGCAACTCTTTCATGGCTGAAGGCCTCCAAACAAGAAATCTTAACAAATCAGCAAGATAAAAATGAAAAAAAAATCACAGCAAGGTAGACAGAACAAACATATGCAAGGTGCAATACCAAAGGCTGAAGGCCACAATTAAGTTTCAAAATTTTAGAACATATTACCACAATCTTTTAAAGGCAGAAGGCCGCAATGTTTAAGCTTGAAAGATAAATTAAAGAATTAATTTTGCAAAATTTTTAAGAAAAGAAAAAATAACCATAAGCCTTAAATTTTAAACAGATAATTAAACACCGGTGGCACTCAGAAGCCTCCAGGGAGGTCGGTCTGCACTCGTTCACTTAGGCGAGAGGCGGTGAGCCCAACTACACTTGATTCGTCGGAACCCAACCGGGAGACAGCCACGGACCGACCGAAAAAGCGACTTGCTTGCCACCAATCGGTACATAAGAACTCAAATACAAAATGTTACGGACGTAATTATCCACAATCAAATATGTACAAACACTCGGTGTTGCTTACAAGGAAACCTCCCCAACAGCGAACCACCGAAACAAACAACACGAATGGACGAGGATTGGGCACTTAAAACCACACTCAACTTTGACGTCCTGCGTCGGTGAACCACGAAGCTCGTAGCGATTGGACAGCTCTACACAAGTTCCGACATTGCGCAGGGACTGGCAGCGGACCCAGCGACTGCACCGCGCGGAGATATCTTACCTGGTCCGCAGCAACCGACCGACTGCATGCTGGTCCGTCGCGACTGCTGCTCCTTCGCGACTGCACTGCTGGTGCGTCTCCCACTCACTTCCAGACACACGACGGCGGAAATACTGGCTCGGACCCAACCATGCAGAGGAAACAAACCCACTGGCTAAACGACATCCCTGCACCAGGAAAGAACCGACCCAAGTTCCACAAGATGGTTGTTGAAGAGGCCCAGAAGCGCTCAGAGAACCAGTTACACGTCGCCCGATGAGACGACCGACCTTTCAGAGCCAATATGCCGACGACATTTAAAATAACTCGTCAATTAAAATCACACAAACTACACACACAACCTGACAAACACTTGCACGAAGACCTGAACGAAACGCAACAGTAACTAAGCACGTAGGAAGACAAATCGGGAGTCGATGCACGCGCGCGCACACACACACACACACACACACACACACACGCACAGCCGACTCACACACACACACACACACACACAGCCGACTCATGAAGGATCGGCGTACCACAACACGTCATCTGGTAGGACGCATGACCAACGATCCACTAAGACCGTGGCTCGGCTCAAGTGTTGCGTGGCGGCAATGGTCGGGCGACCCGTGTCGACGCAGACCTCACTGCTCCAACCCGACTGCACTAGTGTCGCATTGCAACTCCCCGACTGGCAGGTCCTGACTGCGCCCCAGTCGCGTTCCAAATGAGTGGCAGACCCGAATTCGCGACCCGAAGTCCCGACCGGAGCTCACATAAGACAGACGACGACCGGGAAGTAATAGCAGTAAAGCAAAAATACTACGAGAGGCGATATATCGATACGCGCTGCTAACGCCGCACACGGTCAGGCCAAGCAGCAACTCAGTGACAGTAGTAATTTAAATTAACGTAGTGAGGTGGAAGTAAGTTCAAAACAGGGTGTAAAATACATAACGGTGGGAACACGAGCCACGCACGGCTCAAGTTGTAAATGCTGAGAGCATTCCTGTGGAAATGGAGTATACAAAGTAAATCTTCATATCTATCCTGTAGTAAAATGTACTAATATTTTACGTGTTCTAATACCACTCTTACTCCTCTCAAAGCAAGTTAATAACTCATAACTGTACAGTCTTATTTTGGTCAGGTACAACAGAGAAGCCATTACACATTTTCAATATAGTTCCGATAACTCCTCATATTTTTAGTGTCTCGAAGAAAGACGTTCATAGTTGACCATTTGCTTCGGATGAGGAGGTGCACCCCTGGGTACAATTATGGTTCCGTAGGCAACCGCAAACATTTTTCCATGGAGGCAATGACCGTCTTATCTCACAGTTAGAAAAATGTATTAACAATTATGACTACAGTTATGAAATAATAAACAGTTTACTTACTTTCTTCCGCATCTGTCTCGGTTTCATTTATAACTGCTCCGTACAGACATTGAACTAAATTAGACTGGGCGTGCTTCCGATCACGACCTTCCTCTTCTGCAGTGGCCCGTCACTGCCGAAAAAAAAATCTATACACCTGGAAACGCGACGTCGATATTGATCCGGTGATGTATGCTGCCCGGGGGATAGTAGAGGTACTGATGATGGTTCCAGCGCCGCACACCAACAGAGAGCGAAGTGGCGTAGCTACCAGTGTGTCACCTGCGTCTGCCCTTTAAGAGGGCATGCTCACAGCCAGAGCGCTCATTGTGGTGCAAACATTTGCCTGCTAGGTAACCATGCCGCAGAGGACGCACTCTTTCTTTCTACAGCCAACTGAGCGAGTGTGAGAGGGGTCAAATGGTCACCTACCAAGTGGCGGGATGGTCGTTTTGGAGAATTGCCACACAGGTTGGAAGTGCTGCCTCAGTTGTGCAAAGATGCTGGTATCAGAAGCCACGTGACCATTCTCACATCCGTAGACGAGGTTCTCGACGTTCACGAAGCACAGGCGCCCGCCAGGATGTCGCATTGTAAAGGGAGCACTGACAGATCGCACAGCTGAATAAAACGTTTTCGATTTTCAAGCGGCGTCAATTCGAACAAAATTCTCGAGCTTTCGATGACCATCTCCGCCATCGTCGTCACGAGTTCACTGACTGCTACGGTTTCTCGCTTATATAGACCTGATGACATCATCAACAGCCAATCAGATAGACCCAGTGTGGCGGAGATCGTCATCGAAAGCTCGAGGATTTTATTCGAATTGACGCGGCTTGAAAACCGAGAACCGAGTATGCCATCGCGAAAGACTCCGAGGACACAAATCGTACAGCTACCACAGTACAGATAAGTGGGCTTGTGAGCCCAGACGCCTCAGCAAGAACTACTGTGAACCGGCGATTAGCAGTGGGACTACGGGAACGCTTACCTCTAGGTCATCTTCCAGCCACGCCACAGCATCGACGTGCACGGCTCGACTCGTACCGTCAGAGGACCACATGGCAAATGGAACTGTGCGCCGTGATCTTCAATGATAAATGCAAATACTGCCTGCGGGCAAGTGATGGTCGTTTGCGAATACGGCGTGGGCCTGGTGAGCGCTGTCTCATACAGAACAAGTCACACGGGCCCCATTCCAGGTATTATAGTCTGTGACGCGATAAGGTACAACTCTCCTTCACCTTTGGTGTTTCTGGAGGGGACGCTAACCAGCCGACAGTAAGGGCAGAATGTTAGACGCGTTTTTTTTGCTGTTCTTGTAACGGGAAGGCGATGTCCCAACAAGTTTATGCTCGCCTACACACTGCTCGTGAATCTCTTTTTTTTTTAAGCTGAAATAACAATACTAATAGTATGAATATATACAATACATCATTTGTTTCTATTAAAAAATTCATCTATGGAGTAGAAGGAGTTGGCAACTAGTAAGTCTTTAAGGCTCCTTTTAAACTGATCTTTATTTGTAACTAAATTTTTTATGTTTGCTGGCAAATTATTGAAGATGAGTATTCCTGAGTAGTGGACCCCTTTTTGAACTAAAGTAAGTCCTTTTAAGTCGTTGTGAAGATCATTTTTGTTCCTGGTATTGTATGTGTGAACTGAGATGTTTGTTGGAAAAAGAGATATATTATTTAGGACAAATTTCATTAAGGAGTAAATATACGGAGAGGCAGTAGTTAGTATACCCAGTTCTTTGAAGAGGTTTCTACAGGACTTCAGTGAATTTACTCCACAAATAATACTTATTACACGCTTTTGGACTCTGAAAACTTTTGTTTGACTTGAAGAGTTACCCCAAAATATAATACCATATGGCATTATGGAATGAAAGTAGGCAAAGTATGCAAGCTTTTTCATTTTTATGTCGCCTATGTCAGCTAACATTCGAATTCCAAATACAAATTTGTTAAGGCGTTTCTGCAGTTCTGTGGTGTGCTCCTCACAACTGAATTTATTATCAAGTTGTAATCCCAGGAATTTAAGACTGTCAACCTCTTCTATTTGCTCTTCTTCATACTTTATGCATATGCTGGGTGGAAACCTGTTACAGGTTCTGAATTGCATATAGTGAGTCTTTTCGAAGTTTAATGTCAGTGAATTGGCTTTAAACCAATTATTAATATCCATGAAAACATCATTAGCAAATCTTACTAGAACTACACTCGGACATACTATTTATTGCAATACTTGTGTCATCTGCAAAAAAAATTATATATATATATATATATATATATATATATATATATATATATATATATAGACATGTTACACATCCACGAGGATCTCATCAGCTCGCGTCTATGCAACGAAAAACTAATCTAAAGTACTCTACAAGCTGTGTAGCAACTTCCCTGGCCAGCACGAACTGCAAACTTGTCTCAATGCAGCACGCGTGGGTTATGATGGGACTAGAAGTGAGTCATGCGGCTCGTCAACAAACAACTCTTACAGAACAACGTGAAGAGCTCGACAAGATGCAGCATAACTTATCCCAGGACGGTATTCGTCATCTGTACGATCGACTGGATGCTTGAGTCAGGGCCTGCATTGTCGCCCGTGAAGGCTACACCACGTACTAATATGGATCTTGGAGCATAGATTGACAACTGACATCTCGGAACCGCTTGTGCTGTTGATCTGTACATGTAATCATATCCTGCACTACATATGCACTGTTGTATCAATAAATCTTGAGTGAACTGGAAACCTCTAAGTGGATTTACTAATTCTTATCAGGCACTGTAGTTGCAAGGATGGGTAATTAATGATGTTTTTGATACTGACCGTGACGGAAGAATCTATCATAGTGATGTTTGCCGCGTCACCAACGGTTACCATATTGATCACCTGTAATGTGAGTTAAAAACTGGAGAGGTGCTGTGTCCACTTACTTGTGTCTGTGTTCTGTACGCCTTGTAGTTTACGCGCCGTCGCCTTACGAAACCCTGCACGTACTTAAGAAAAACCCTGTATTATATGTTTCAGAGTAATAAGATGTACAATTCATGTAATTTTGAACCCAAAAGTCTCGTGACGCCCTGTACACGTGCATGTGTTGATGAGAGCCACGCAGAGTGAGCGGGAGCGCTCCGGTGCACGGCCGGCTCGTTCTCCTATGGTAATCTGGCGGGCTGCCTTGCATCCATCCACGCACACTTTTGCATATGAACGCGACCGCCGCCGCTGCGACTGCTATCAATTATTCATGATACACACAGTGGCTCGGTGCACGTACCGCTCCTGAATAACGACTACATTCCGTCCTTCGCTATTTCGGGAAGCGACATTCCGTCTTCAACTATCATCCCTACGCCGAGGGCGGTCACCTGCAGGATTCATGCAGCGGGACTTTCATCAACAACAGCCTAAGCACACCGGGCAAAAAGTTGCGTCACCCCAAAGAGGCGTTACGCTAACACCGTGTAACACCGCCTCTGCCCACGATAACGGCTTCAGTTCAAGAGAGTCCACAAATTCCTTCAGGTATTGAAAGGACTGCATTTTTAACCATCGGCTGTACAAATAAACCTTAATCCTCTACCGGTTTGTGTCTTTCAGACCATCATCACAGGAAGAATATCAACAGAAAAATGAAAAAAATGGAATGTACACATTATGTCCAGCAAATAACACGAATGTTAAAGAGAAATATTAAAGAACCTACAAAGGCACAAACATCAGACGGAAAAAAAAGTTCATGTTTCATTTAGATGGTTCGAAAGTCCACAACGTTACAATAAGCATAAATAACCATCTGTCGTATACCACGACCTTAAAAAGCATCTTATTGATCTTACAATAATATACGACCAAATGTGAAGGAACTGTGATGAAGAATAATCCCAGCTGACTAGAGGATATAAAGTGTATTTTAGAAGAACATCGTACTGCCGTGCGACTATGTTGTCTTCTATGTGACGGCCTGTAATATACATGAAAACGAACTGACATCAATTCTCGAAGAGTGATACATACAAGGGTTGGAACCTTAATAGTGGCAACTATTTATTCTCAGCTCGTTCATTTTTGCACAACCTACGACCAGTTTCTGTCTCTATGCTATTCATTTTTGGAACACAACCTACAACCAGCTTAGAGACATAAGATGACACTTTCTGCAGAACCTGTCCATCATTTTGCAGGACAATGCACAAGCACGTACAGTGCAAGCTGTTACTGATTTGTTTGACTGATTGGGCTGCTAAGTGCTATACCACCTATCGTACTCCCCTGACTTAAGCCCTCGTGAGTTCAATTCCATTTCAAAACTGAAGGAAACACTTCACGATATTCGCTTCAGAACTGCTGCAAATTCGTCGGGAAATAGATCACGCCGCTCGAACTCTTAACACAACTGGCACTGCAAAGAGTTTCCTATGACTTCCACATCGCTGGCAACAGGTTATACACAATACTGGCGACTACTTTGAAGATCAGTAAAACTTTGAAACACGTATCTATTTTGCACGAGCTGTAAATAAATAATTGCCACTATTAAAGTTCCAACCCTCGTACAAGTAAATATATATATATGAAGAGAAACCAAATGCTGCGTCAGTGCTAGTATGTAATTTGTGATTTAGGTTGTTGAACGTTACAATCTGTAAATACATACTGGTTGTCAATAGTATGGTTCCTTACATATCAACAGATACACACTGACGCAAAAATCGTAAAGTCAAAAAATAATTAATGTAGAGCAATGAAATTTCAGGAATATATTTGTTTAGGTAATATATTTAAGTGATTAACATTGTAAGACTACATGTTAAAGTAAGCGCGAGATAAGTCATTGCAAATATGAGACACAGGTACATTATTAATCGCTATTAACCACCAGAATATTGAATGAAACCATGCAAACGTGCAATCATTGTGTTGTACAGGTGCCCGGTGTCAGTTTGTGCGAGGCATTTGCGAACCTGTTGCATTTGGTCGGTCAATAAAGGGACATTTAGTGCTGTTTGTTGATGACGCTGCAGTTTTCGTCCGATGATGTCCCACATGTACTCGATTGGAAACAGGTCTGGTGATCGAGAAGTCCAATGCAACGTGTCGACACCTTTTAGAGCGTGTTGGGTGACAAGAGCGGTATGTGGGCGAACTTTATGCTATTGGAACCACCGTCTCCCCGCCCCTTTCTCCCCTCCCCCTCCCACAACAGAATGATGTTCATGAATGCCAACACAACAGATCCAATCAGCAGACTGAAGTACAGTTTTGCAGTATGAGTGCATGGGATAACACAATGCAAGAGTAAACAATTTTGCACTTAAAAAGTGGTTGAAGCCTGTGTGATACGCGTTGTCCTCTCGTGAACTGGGATAATTCTTCATGATAGTTGTAACCTCCCTACTATACTTATACCTGTATGAAATTTTGCCCAACTTTACCTCCCACTCTACAAAAGTCTACATATTACCAACACTAATATGTAGACTTTACCAACACTATTTCCGCCCCCGGTAGCTGAGTGGTCAGCGCGACTGACTGTCAATCCTAAGGGCCAGGGTTCGATTCCCGGCTGGGCGGAGATTTTCTCCGCTCAGGGACTGGGTGTTGCGTTGTCCTAATCCTCATCATTTCATACCCATCGACGCGCAAGTCGCCGAAGTGGCTTCAAATCGAAAGACTTGCACCAGGCGAGCAGTCTACCCGCCGGGAGGCCCTCGTCACACGACCAACACTATGTACCCACAAACTGTTATCCAATTAAAATTCGTGTGCTAACGTTTGACCAAACAGAAACTAATTTGAACTGAACTGTAAAAGGTCTGAACGCAACTTGTCTTTATATTAAAGGCGTAACTGAAGCAAAACAATTACCTGGTACTAATCAAAATTTCCACTTACCTCGCGTCTTGACAACGTTGTTGCAGATTTCTCGAAACCACAACAGCAAACAACAAGCACGCAGCGGCTAAGCTAGATTTCTATTTCTAAATACGTATTCAAACTGTTGCATGTGATAAAGCGTAATGATAAATAGTGGGGTGGGGAGAGTAACTGTTCCTGTTGTTGTTGTGGTCTTCAGTCCCGAGACTGGTTTGATGCAGCTCTCCATGCTACTCTATCCTGTGCAAGCTTCTTCATCTCCCAGTATCTACTGCAACCTACATCCTTCTGAATCTGCTTAGTGTATTCATCTCTTGGTCTCCCCCTACGATTTTTACCCTCCACACTGCCCTCCAATGCTAAATTTGTGATCCCTTGATGCCTCAAAACATGTCCTACCAACCGATCCCTTCTTCTAGTCAAGTTGTGCCACAAACTTCTCTTCTCCCCAATCCTATTCAATACCTCCTCATTAGTTACGTGATCTACCCACCTTATCTTCAGCATTCTTCTGTAGCACCACATTTCGAAAGCTTCTATTCTCTTCTTGTCCAAACTAGTTATCGTCCATGTTTCACTTCCATACATGGCTACACTCCATACAAATACTTTCAGAAACGACTTCCTGACACTTAAATCTATACTCGATGTTAACAAATTCCTCTTCTTGAGAAACGCTTTCCTTGCCATTGCCAGTCTACATTTTATATCCTCTCTACTTCGACCATCATCGGTTATTTTACTCCCTAAATAGCAAAACTCCTTTACTACTTTAAGTGTCTCATTTCCTAATCTAATTCCCTCAGCATCACCCGACTTAATTTGACTACATTCCATTATCCTCGTTTTGCTTTTGTTGATATTCATCTTATATCCTCCTTTCAAGACACTGTCCATTCCGTTCAACTGCTCTTCCAAGTCCTTTGCTGTCTCTGACAGAATTACAATGTCATCGGCGAACCTCAAAGTTTTTACTTCTTCTCCATGAATTTTAATACCTACTCCGAATTTTTCTTTTGTTTCCTTTACTGCTTGCTCAATATACAGATTGAATAACATCGGGGAGAGGCTACAACCCTGTCTTACTCCTTTCCCAACCACTGCTTCCCTTTCATGCCCCTCGACTCTTATAACTGCCATCTGGTTTCTGTACAAACTGTAAATAGCCTTTCGCTCCCTGTATTTTACCCCTGCCACCTTCAGAATTTGAAAGAGAGTATTCCAGTCAACATTGTCAAAAGCTTTCTCTAAGTCTACAAATGCTAGAAACGTAGGTTTGCCTTTTCTTAATCTTTCTTCTAAGATAAGTCGTAAGGTTAGTATTGCCTCTCGTGTTCCAACATTTCTACGGAATCCAAACTGATCTTCCCCGAGGTCGGTTTCTACCAGTTTTTCCATTCGTCTGTAAAGAATTCGCGTTAGTATTTTGCAGCTGTGACTTATTAAACTGATAGTTCGGTAATTTTCACATCTGTCAACACCTGCTTTCTTTGGGATTGGAATTATTATGTTCTTCTTGAAGTCTGAGGGTATTTCGCCTGTCTCATACATCGTGCTCACCAGATGGTAGAGTTTTGTCATGACTGGCTCTCCCGAGGCCATCAGTAGTTCAAATGGAATGTTGTCTACTCCCGGGGCCTTGTTTCGACTCAGGTCTTTCAGTGCTCTGTCAAACTCTTCACGCAGTATCTTATCTCCCATTTCGTCTTCATCTACATCCTCTTCCATTTCCATAATATTGTCCTCAAGTACATCACCCTTGTATAAACCCTCTATATACTCCTTCCACCTTTCTGCCTTCCCTTCTTTGCTTAGAACTGGGTTGCCATCTGAGCTCTTGATATTCATACAAGTGGTTCTCTTCTCTCCAAAGGTCTCTTTAATTTTCCTGTAGGCAGTATCTATCTTACCCCTAGTGAGACAAGCCTCTACATCCTTACATTTGTCCTCTAGCCATCCCTGCTTAGGCATTTTGCACTTCCTGTCGATATCATTTTTGAGACGTTTGTATTCCTTTTTGCCTGCTTCATTTACTGCTTTTTTATATTTTCTCCTTTCATCAATTAAATTCAATATTTCTTCTGTTACCCAAGGATTTCTATTAGCCCTCCCCTTTTTTTTACCTACTTGATCCTCTGCTGCCTTCACTACTTCATCCCTCAGAGCTACCCATTTTTCTTCTACTGTATTTCTTTCCCCCATTCCTGTCAATTGTTCCCTTATGCTCTCCCTGAAACTCTCTACAACCTCTGGTTCTTTCAGTTTATCCAGGTCCCATCTCCTTAAATTCCCACCTTTTTGCAGTTTCTTCAGTTTCAATCTGCAGTTCATAACCAATAGATTGTGGTCAGAATCCACATCTGCCCCAGGAAATGTCTTACAATTTAGAACCTGGTTCCTAAATCTCTGTCTTACCATTATGTAATCTATCTGATACCTTTTAGTATCTCCAGGATTCTTCCAGGTATACAACCTTCTTTCATGATTCTTGAACCAAGTGTTGACTATGATTAAGTTATGCTCTGTGCAAAATTCTACAAGGCGGCTTCCTCTTTCATTCCTTCCCCCCAATCCATATTCACCTACGTTTCCTTCTCTCCCTTTTCCTACTGACGAATTCCAGTCACCCATGACTATTAAATTTTCGTCTCCCTTCACTACCTGAATAATTTCTTTTATCTCGTCATACATTTCATCTATTTCTTCATCATCTGCAGAGGTAGTTGGCATATAAACTTGTACTACTGTAGTAGGCATGGGCTTTGTGTCTATCTTGGCCACAATAATGCGTTCACTATGCTGTTTGTAGTAGCTAACCCGCACTCCTATTTTTTTATTCATTATTAAACCTACTCCTGCATTACCCCTATTTGATTTTGTATTTATAACCCTGTAATCACCTGACCAAAAGTCTTGTTCCTCCTGCCACCGAACTTCACTAATTCCCACTATATCTAACTTTAACCTATCCATTTCCCTTTTTAAATTTTCTAACCTACCTGCCCGATTAAGGGATCTGACATTCCACGCTCCGATCCGTAGAACGCCAGTTTTCTTTCTCCTGATAACGACGTCCTCCTGAGTAGTCCCCGCCCGGAGATCTGAATGGGGGACTATTTTACCTCCGGAATATTTTACCCAAGAGGACGCCATCATCATTTAATCATACAGTAGAGCTGCATGTCCTCGGGAAAAATTACGGCTGTAGTTTCCCCTTGCTTTCAGCCGTTCGCAGTACCAGCACAGCAAGGCCGTTTTGGTTAATGTTACAAGGCCAGATCAGTCAATCATCCAGACTGTTGCCCCTGCAACTACTGAAAAGGCTGCTGCCCCTCTTCAGGAACCACATGTTTGTCTGGCCTCTCAACAGATACCCCTCCGTTGTGGTTGCACCTACGGTACGGCCATCTGTATTGCTGAGGCACGCAAGCCTCCCCACCAACGGCAAGGTCCATGGTTCATGGGGGGTTCCTATCAAATGATATTCCGAGACAAAGATTTTAGAATGAATTATGTATCCAAAAAAGAAAGTGCAAAACCTCACGTGATATTCACACATAGCATTGGTCTGAACAATACTATGCTTAATAAAGAGAACAATAATTTTAAAAGGATGCAATGTTAACAGAGAATTTCTATAAAAACCAAACAGCTTAATCAGTTAATATGTAACAGCATGGCTCAGGGAAGTGGGATGGCCTTTCTCTTAGCTCTGAGCGAGTTAACCAGCTGACAGTAATCATTCCTAGCTGCGCAGTGCTGCAGTCTTACCTCAGACTTCTTCTCTTCAAAAATAATAATACTATTGAAAATTTATATTCCATTCACCTTTCAGTGTACAGATCTTAACAATCCTTGCTGTTCTATACAATCAATCTTTCTTCATCTAAGAGATACCATCACAAGTCAACACAGCATTACTGAATATGTGCATCACATACCACACTTCAACTAAGAATGTATCAGACTCGCAAAGACTGTGCCATGACAAGACCAAAGATTATTCAACAGTAACGTAACTCTTTCTCTCTCTGACGTTCCCGACGATAACACACAAAAAACAAAAATGACATGAGCACCTTACGAAGTTCCTTCAGTTTTGGTTGTGTGCTATAGTATGAGCAATTTGATGCTGTTTAGGGTCAGGGTGTATGATGGATCGTCATGTATACTTGCTGTAACGCTGTGGACTTTCGAACAATCTGACAATGCGAAAGATGAATGGGTTTTCCTCTTGATACTTTTCCCTTTGTAGGTACTTCAATATTTCTCTTTAGCTTTTGTGTTCACGTTATTTTCCGAATTCTGAACATAATACATACATTGAATTTTTTCACTTTTCTATTGATAGTCTTCTTGTGATGAATGTCTTAGAGAACGAAACCGGTAGGGAATAAAGGTCTATTTGTACAGTTGATAGTTAAAAATGCAGTTCTGAAATATCTGACGGTTATAGAAAATCGCACCATTAAAATCTTTATTTCTTTGGCTATGCCGTATTGAGTCGAAACCACTCATTGATGACTAGATGCCATAGAGCTACCAAACTGCAGGGATGTGATTGCGACGTGTCACCTTTTGTCTCAAATAGACAGAGACATTCCTCGTCAAATCAGGAACGTATGGGTGCTGCTCAGTGAACACTCGTCATGCGTATGTTAAATAGGCTACACTTAGCCACTGGTAATGTTCAAAAGAACACTCTGGGTCTTGAAACTTCCTGAGAGATTAAAACTGTGTGCCGGGTCTTCGCCTTTCATGGGGAAGGGCTCTATCGACTGAGCTAAGGTAGGAGATGAGGTAATGGTGGAAGTAAAGGTGTGAGGACCCGTGGTGAGTGGTGCTTGGGTAACTCGGTCGGTAGAGCACTAGCCCGCAGAAGGCAAAGGTCCCGAGTTCGAGTCTCAGTGCAGCACGCAGTTTTAATCATATCAGCACACTCTCCGCTGTAGAGCGAATATTTAATCCTGGATGACGTCCATGGTGATCCTAGTAAGTGTGTCCAAGACATGGCACGAAAAACACAAAGCAGCACAGAACAGCCTCCGACTTCAACTAGACCCTCCACTTACTGTGGATTTAACGTCTAATTGGACCGTCACTGCAGTCGATACCTTGTACAGTTTTGACTCGAGGCAAAACCGTGACACGTCGGATCATACTACACGCCTCCAGACAAGCACTGCCCAGTTCTATTTGGGCCCTCGGAGACTCGCAGGCGTGCTGCTGTGAGCAATGGCCTTCGGCGAAGCACCCAACTCCAAAAGTTATTTTGTATGTCATTCCCTCATCACTGGTTTTAGAATGGACCTTCATTCACCGGCAACAGCAATTCCTGGACAGCCCCCGCTGCGGAGTGAAAATCTCATTCTGAAAATGTCTGCCAGACTGTGGCTAAGCCATGTCTCCGCACTCCCTGTTCTTCCAGAAGTTATGTACCTGCAAGTTTCGCAAAATAACTTCTGTGAAGTTAGACAGGTAGGAGATGAGGTACTGCCGGAAGTAAAGCTGTGAGAAGGGGTCGTGAGTCGAGCTTGGGTACCTCAATCGGTAGAGCCCTTGCCCACGAAATGCAAAGATCTCGAGTTCGAGTCTCGGTCCGGCACACAATTTTAATCTGCCAGGAAGTTTTAATTGCTGTCGTGTTTGAACATAACTATCGCTGACAAAGCGAGACACTTTTTACGGTCATTGTTTCTATGCCGTATTTCATGGCCGTGAGTCGTACAGCATTAGTTGTAACCACATTGTGCAGTCCGCGTTAGTACACCAATGAATCGGATAACTAAATTCACGGTGCAGTCTTGGGGTCTCCAAACGCGATAACTCCTTTCTGCTATCTGTTACGCCTGCAGGTCGACTCATCTTGAAACGTCCCATTAGAAAAATTAATGAATTACTGTACTGATAAACCTCTTACATTATTGGATTTTCAAACAGCTGAGCAGAACTGAACGTACTCAGACATTTCTCTCTTTAGTTATTCTGATCATCACTAAACTGACACAAAATATTTTTAGCGCAACGCAGTCTGACTTTCAATAATCCCTACAAAAGAATGGCCCTGACTAACATTAACCTATACCTTTCACAAATCACTTACCTCACAAAAATCTTCGTTACTCGAACTACTGCAATACAGCGAGCGCCACTACTGCCAGCTAAATAAAAGATTCAAACTACTGAAGGCAGTAACTATTGATAGGCATACTAAGTAAATGAAAGATTTTGATAGAGAACAAACAATGTATTTACCTTAATAGTGCACAAAAGTCATAATATATCAGTTCATGACATCCAGTCTTACAAATTTACTGTCTCTGATGGACACACGTCCAGATCATCTGCTCTCAAAACTGCGCCATCTCACTCCCCACATCCACCACTGCTGGCAGCTCACCTCCAACTGCACAACGCTACGCGCTGTTAACATCCAACTGCCCAACACTACAATAACAAATAAGCAACAATGCAAACCAGCCACAGGCTGCACACAGCACGGTCAGTGATTTCCATACAGAACGCTACGTGGCGTTACCAATATAGAAACCTAAACAGCCTACTTACATAGCCCCCATGCTCCCCACAAAAAATTTTACAAATTCTTTTGGGCAGTGGCCAATACAGACTTGAAAAAAAAATTCGTAATTACAATAATAAACGAAATCAAATGCACACACTTATTGATAAAATGTTGGTCAAAAGAAAAATTTTCTCACAGTCAATAAAGACAGTCCTGATCATTCATCACAGTAAAATTGCAGTGCTTCTTTTTTTCTCAAAGTCTGAGCAGTAAAAGAAAATGCACACGGAAGTAGTGGAGTTCCATGCTGTCTTGAAGAAGTAGTGTTGTCCTTCCAACAGAAAGACAGTGCTGACTCTTGACATGCAGACAGGTAATGGGACACAACAGAGCAAACCCACAGCACAGTCAGTCGAAGTTTTGAAGAATATTGGTAGGTAGGTCATCACAGAGCAGACCCACTGTAGTCCTGGTAGAGATTATGGTATTGGTGGGCCACGAGAGGTGCAGATCCACTGCAGTCCTTGTAGAAATAATGGTATTGGTGGATCATCAAAGGTGCAGACCCACTTCAGTCCTTGTAGAGACGGCCAGCAGCCATCTGTTGCGACTGTGCAGGTGCACAATCACCATCGAAGAGTCTTGCAGACAATATCGCAAGTCCATAAACCACCACTTGAGGACTCACAAACTTTTTGGTGTGTCCTTAGAACCAGCTATACTGTTAACCAGTCTGTTGCTGAATTATTAACACATATGAAAGCACTAAAAGTTCCAACTTCTCACATATTGTGCATATACTATGACCAACAGAAATGTGTGCAGTGAAATGTATGCATAGAAGTTACTTAATTTGTTGAACTGGTGTCAATTACAATTTTATAACATGAGAATACAATTACAAAGGAACAAAATACATCATTAAAGAACATAACAACACAGAGAACATTTGTGGTAATGCAGGCTTTACAAAAGAATCGAAATAACATATACATCAGTGTTACAGGAATTATGACATAAGTAAGTACATAAAATGTCAGAATAACTTTTGAAACATCAACTTCACATGGGAGCATAAAAACAAAACAGAATAAATAATGTCTAAACATCTTTACAAACTAAATAACATATTATAAATGCAAATTATATTTGAGGATAACAGTATTCCTCCTCATAGTGAATGTAGCTGAGTATTAGAAAAATTCTACAACATAAGTCTTATCAGATAAACACATAAAGACAGGAAGAACACAAATACACAAGGTACACAGACACATAGTAGAATAACACAAAAGGACAGGACAGGGTTTGTTTTCAGTGTGACATTTGGTACTGCAGTCCAACCCAAAACTTCATTTCATAGATGTTTCCTCTTATTTCACCTTTTTTTATACTTTTTCAATGCATTTCTTCCAATTTCTCACAACTCATTGTCTTATATAGCCTACCCCCTCTTAAGCTACCTTAAATCTACTGAGATGAGATGCTAAACTAAGGGACGAGGCAATGCAGCAGCACAAAACAATTAACACAAACAGCAATGACAAAAAATGCAAATTGGCAAAGCAAGCAGCAATAAATATAAATTAGCAAAGCAATTGCAATATTACAACTAATATAAGGCAATGTGCAGCAAACAATAAAAATAAATCAATAGTAAAACTGGCTTAACAGAGTAATACAAAGTCAAACTCAGTAACACTACGCCTGGCAAACAGCAGCAGCAACTGCAATGACTTATATCTAAACATGACAAAGCTCAAGCAGCAAAAATATTACAATAAAGATGGTCATATCTAATACCTATGTCACATCTTAACACTAGAGTGATGCATCACGATAAATTACTCTATGAAACAAGTTACCCAGTCATTGACAAAATTATGTATGCAATTCCTGTGAAGGGAAATGTCTTTTTGTGCTCCCTCGTTTTTTTTGGAAGTAGATCATAAAATTATTATTTACTGGATCGGTAGGCATAAAATATTTATATTAGTATATCTATTAAATTTTATTTTAACCAATGCTGCTGCAGCTAGAAACTATATATTAAACTAAATGAGCAAATATGTATATAAAACAACACATGAAACGTCATTCACTAGGCAAATGGCGTCCCCAAAGGCAAAAAAAAATCTCTCAACTAGAAAGACAATAGATGTAAAATGTTTCACATCATTTCATTAGGCATTTTAGTAAATATCATAAATTAAGAGCTCCACAGTGTAATCATATGTTTTCAAGTTTGAGCGTGTCATATTTGCGATGTTTTCTACAAAGAAATGTCAATAGCGAGGTTAATGGCCTCCTTTTTTTGTTGTACCTCTGGAAGGCACAGCTTTTTTTCCAGGTGACTGTCGCTCAGATAGGCCTCCACAACACATTATGTCAAGGTCATCTACCTTCTTCACTGAAATATTTACAGCAGGAGTTTCCACTACAGTGACAGTCGCATATAAAAGAAAATTTCACAGGTCGAAATATTTGCGTTACAAATCTGTAGAAACAAAATCCTGTCAATATAACAGTATCCAAAAAATTTTCGTCGGCATTGTGATACATTCACGCATTTACACACATTTCATAACTCTTAAAGTACGATCCTTGGTTTCCAACATCCTTTTTCACAAATCAGAGTCCCTAACCACTACTCATTATTCCTTACCTTATTACACATATACATATTCGTCGACACTTCTTCAATATTTTATCATAATAAATACGCAGCATAATCAAATTCCTCATATAGCATCAGCTTATTGATCATAAACATACCTCAACAGCCTAATACACCTCGTTGTCATAATAATAACATCATAACACCTAAGTCAAATCTCAAAAACGCCGTAGCTTTCTGCAATAATTTCAAAACCTAGAAAAAATTCTCTGCTCATTTCAGTATGTCAAATGTACTTTAAAAATCATGATCCCATACCAAATACATCATTCAAAGCTCTCATAGTATCACAATGCTTCCGAAAAAATATGAAGTACAGACAAAATACAATTTCATAAGTGTGAAGTTATCCAACTGTGTAACTGCGTAAACATCTGTCACTGATGTAGTAAAAAAAAGTTTGTCTCTCTCAGTTAAATGATCAGATAGCTGTGTAATTTATGTGTTAGAGAAATATGGTACCGTTATGTAAAGTTGTGTAAGCAAATACCATATTAGCTAGGGCTCCTTGTGCTTGCCAAACACATGGTAGACAAAGTAAGCATGTACCCCCCAGTGGATTATTGTAATTATACCCTCAGGTGTTACAAATTACAGCAATGGAATGAAATGTGTCATGGACAACTTTCTTTGTAATTCAAAAATCTTTAAAAATAAATGTTTTTAGTACAAAATTAATCACTCAAAAACGTGTACTGCCGTGCTAAATTGTGTGTCTTGTAATATAATCTCTGTCATTACTTAAGGGTAAAAAATGTGCCAAGTGTCGTAATTATCGTCGTCTGTAAGCAAAGTTCTGTGGAAGTCAATGTACTTACCTCATAATAAACAAAAGCGAAATGCTATGCATATAGATATCGTAGTTATTACGTACAGTACCGTGATCAAGAAAGTACTACACTGTAACATATTGTTGTGCTATGAAAAAGGCTGTCTCATTGTAGCTATACCACAAAAGTTACTACTAAAACATGTTTTACTTTCCAGAAGAGCTCAGAAAAACTGTGCAGATATAAAGCAGATACAGCACAAAAACAATAATATGAATTGTGTCACTCATTAGTAACGTCGCGATATAATCGTGTAGCTGTCAAATAAACTAACCACTGTATCATCTGGTATCTCTCAGAAAGTACTTTAAATAAAGAATGTCTTTTCAAGTAAACCAAAATGCTGCATTAAAATCTCATTAGCAGTATATGTTCTAAGTATGTAAGCCTTATAGTCGTTACGTAATCATGCAACTAACAAGCAAGAATGTACAAACACAATAACACTGTGTCATCTGTTCACTATAACAATGCATTCGTAATTTCTGTTTAAATAAGTTCTCTTTGTTCTTGACTGGATATTTAACTTCAAACATTGTTGCACGTTAACAGATTCTAAGTTTGACAAAGAGTACTAGTAATGTGAAGTGAAAAATTTTATGGCAAAGACAAAGTTAAAAAGCAGATTATGTTTCAATAAACGGTTTTACATGTGAAATGTGGTGTAAACATTTACTCTTCCTAGAACGCAGAGTTTCAACTTCAAAGAAATTATCATGGTGTTTATGTCAGTAAGGAATGTTGAAATTTTTCTCAAGGTTAGCGTCTACGTTATTTTTCTCAGAGCCAGCTGGCGCAAGTGTCTGCCTGCAGTGCGAGTCATTGTCTGTCTCTTTGTTGGCGTGCGTCGTTATTAGGATTAGGAGACCTAACTTCTACAAATTCACCTTGTCGAGAGGGCCCTGCCCTGTTTGAATCCCACCAATTCTGATGAAATTCAGGTCTGTCATTACGATTATATCGTCTGTCGTCATGTCGGTAGATTCCACAGTTTCTGTCTTGCCGGTCACATGGTGGAGAATTTCTCCCTGAATCATAGCTGTGCACTGAACTGTTGCGTCTGAAGTTATTCTGTCTGCCTTGATAATAATTATTTTGGTTCCCATATTGTCTGTTTCTCTGATTGTCTCTGTGGTAGTCATTACTGCAGGGAGGTGATCTTTCCCTGTAATTATTACTACTCTGCCAATGGTTGTCATACGGGTGGTGTCTGTTTTGGTCAAGATTTACATTGTAAGAATAGCCTTGTCGTGTCCAGTTATTATTTCTTTCATCGCGGAATTGTGATGGATGTGACCTTTAATTGTTGTGTCCCTGTTTTAGAGTCCCGCGATTGTCAGTGTCAATTTCCAATTCTTGTAACAGTCCCTGAAAAGCTTCAATGTCGTCTTTGCAACGTCCTGCCAAAATAATATGTCGTAAATGTTCAGGCAATTTGATTAAGCAAATGCGGATGTGTTCTGAGGGGCTGTATGGGTTTGACAGGTACTGATTCTTGTGCAACATGTCTTCAAAATATTTCACAAGACTGGAAAATTCAGATTGTTCGAAATGTTTCATCATTATGATGCTATGTTTTACTTGGTCTTGTGTTACTTGAGACCAAGATGCTGAGACGAAGGCATGATAAAATTCTCCTTCATTGTGACAATCGTGAATGACCGATCGCATTCTTACAGCTGGTTCATTCTCTAAATAGCCACACATAAAATCTAATCTGTGCTCTAATGACCAGTTGGGAGAAAAAGAATGAGAGAATTGATGAAGCCACGCTTGTGGATGAATGTCGTTGCCGGAATTCTTAAATGTTTTGAATTTACGTGTAGTAATAAACATCTTATAGTCAAAACCATCACGTCGGCGAGTCGCATGTCGGTCATTGTTACGTCGTTTCGGCGGTTCCGTCTCAAAATTCGGTGTATCTTGTCAATTTTGTTCATAATTTCCGAAGTGCCCTGTGTTGTTATTTTCTGGCTGTTCCGTATTTCTATGTCCCTTTTCCCGTATTGGAGTGCGAGTGTCCTCTGAAATATGTAACTCTTGTATTACCTGTGTCAACTTATCTTGTACTTCCCGGATGTCTCTTTGGTGTTGCGTATTAATTTGATTCTGATTTTGTTTGAATTTCCTAACTTGTTCGTGCTCTTCTGTGTCATTAAAGACTACCGGTCTTGTGTCATTCAGATTATCATCTACCTTCGTAGATAAATTATTTAGCTGATCAGAAAGTTCGACTACTTTCTCTGAACTAATTTCCTCCATGTGTCTTTCTGAACCAATTTTCAGAGTATCTACTGTGTCCTTTAAGTTTTCCTGAGTTTTTGCAAGTAGTGCAACCGAATCGGTATATGCAACTGAGTCAATTTTAGCCCGCAAGGTCTCGTGATTTTCATGAACAATAATTTGCAGCTCTTTTATGGCTGCTTCGTGATTCTGTAATGCATTTTCATGACGCGAAAAAGTAGGTTCAAAATGCTCACAAATTTGTGTTATTACGTCATTACAGACTTTTTGATATTTAGATTCAATTTTAAGTAACTCAGCAGTTAAACCTTCACGTGTTTGTTCAAGCGTGGTGTCTAACTTTTGAAGCTGTTGCTGTGTTTGTCTCTGATTTTTTTCCATCGTGTCTAACTTTTGAAGCTTTTGTGCCATTTTGTAATAACAATGCACTGTTGTCTGAAACATGTTCCTCAGTGCTATTCGGCAGTGCATTTGAACCGGCAATATTCACATGTTGAAAAGCAGAAAATGTGTCTTGACTTATTTGAGAAAACGCTGACGACGCAAAACCTGAATCTACGGTATTTGCGAGATTGTGTCCTGTCATTTCGGATTCCTGAAGCGAGCTGTTGCCGACCGATCGATCGATAATGCTGCCCTGTTCACTAATTGTTTCACTGACTACACCAATATTTGCCACCCGCTCCATTACCCTATGCACAATTTCCAAATTACCACTTTGAATGTCTGTTAATTCATTACTCGGCGGCGATAACACACTGCTTTCGTCTTCACTGTCATTTCTCAGTTTACTTTGGAGCCTAATATTACGTTTTTCACACGCCATTATTGTCGTAATATTTCACACAATAACACTGAAAAGCACAATTTGTGGAGCAAAATAAAAAACACATTAATATAGCACTGAAAATAATATCTCGTTAATTGCAAACGCAGCTGCGAAATACTTGGTGCAAATCTACATACATGCCACAACTGTTTTACTGTACAACAATGAAAAACTACAACTACAAAGGAAATTCTCTCTATAATTACACGCTAACAATAAACAATAGCTACACTAATTACAGAAACTACAAGAAAAAATCAGAAGAATCCAGTGAGGTATCCTCGGCTAAGGGTCGACATATGAAACGCCCCCTTAGAAAAATTAATGAATTACTGTGCTGATAAAGCTCTTACATTATTTGATTTTCAAACAGCTGAGCAGAACTGAACGTACTCAGACATTTCTCTCTTTAGTTATTCTGATCATCACTAAATTGACACACAACATATTTTTAGCGCAACGCAATCTGACTTTCAATAGTCCCTACAAAAGAATGGCCCCGACTAACATTAACCTATACCTTTCACAAATCACTTACCTCACAAAAGTCTTGAACTATTGCAATACAGCAAGCGCCACTACTGCCAGCTAAATAAAAGATTCAAACTACTGAAGGCAGTAACTACTGATAGGCATACTAAGCAAATGAAAGATTTTGATAGAGAACAAAGAATGTATTTACCTTAGTTGTGTTCAAAAGTCATAATATATATATATATCAGTTCATGACATCCAGTCTTACAAATTTACTGTCTCTGATGGACACACGTCCAGATCATTTGCTCTCAAAACTCCGCCATCTCACTCCCCACATCCACCACTGCTGGCGGCTCACCTCCAACTGCGCAACCAGTGTTGCCAACTCTAAAAAACCCGAGTCGCTAGATTCAATATCAGAAGTCGCTAGAAAGTCGCTAAAACTGATTTTGGTAGAGGTACTGAAAATTTCGTGCTGTGAATGGTGCGAACGTTTAATTAAACATGTTATCATAATTGACGCAACACATAAATTGTTGTTTCAATCACAGTAGTCAAATATACCAGAAATATACAACTGTATTTGTAACAAAGTAAAGCAAGAACTCAAATTAGGTTACAAAATATATACATACTGGTATGTGAGCTATTCATCATCGTCACTCAGAAGATCGAAAACTCTTCTGTGTCATACTCTGACAGAACTGTAGTTGATGTAGAGGGTTGAACATAACTTGTCTTTAACTATAATCTGTTACTTTGTTTAGTTTTTATAATGTTCATAGAACTGAATATTCTTTCCACTTCTGCATTTGAATGCGGTAGGCATAGAACAGTCATTGCTAGCTGTGAAATCAAAGAAAAAGGATTCTCTTCTGCAGCATTTTTATACTGCAAAACCTCACTCCAAAATCTAACAGTGTTAGTAGTGTTATTCCACCTAATGAAGTTGATATTATGCCATTCTTGCAGCATACCGTCTATGAAATCGCCACTAAAACCCAATTCTTTGGCTACAACCGCTACAGCATTATTTTTATTCACTTTTAGTGTTTCTTCAACATTCAGCATTGACATTTTTTCGGGATCGTGACGTTACTTGGCAGTCTTTGTTGAATTTCTTTTATGAGTTTCATACTAAACTGAATGCATCTCTTCTTCAAATAAACTTTATTTTCTTCAGACAAACTTGACTCAGACAATTTCTGTTCAAACATAAAGCCAAGGTTCGGATTTGCGTACATACATTCGTTTGGAACTCGTGTTGTCAACAAATCAACAGTAGGAAAAAATATGTTTTGTCCGAGTGACTGCATGAGAAATACAAGTGTATCTAGTAATTTAGTGGGGTCATTGTCTTCTCTTTCAAAAGCTTTTATTGCTATTTGTACGTCTTTTTAAGCATGTTTAAGGTAAAACGTGTAAAGATGATTTGAGTCGTCACAATACATCTTGTATTGTAACAAGATCGGCAGTGTAACAATTGTCTTGAACCATGGCAAGTGAAAAATATAGTTTTAGTTCTTCCCGCTGCTCCAGAATTCTTCGTATTGCTGGTTCAATTGAAAGCCAACGTGTTGCACAGACCTTCAAAATTTTTAGTTGCTATTTTCCACAATTTATTGTCTCATTAACCTTTTTATATTCCTCTTGTCTTTTGGGTGAAATGGAGAACCAATTGTAGGTTTTCCGTACAAGAAACTCTATGTTTCTAGGTGTGGTATTAACTGAGGCGTGCGAAACTGCAAGCTGAAGAGAGTGACAAATGCAACGGATCAATACCAAATGCTTCAAACCATATTCTCTATTGAGTTGTTCGAAAAGCCCATTGTTTATTCCAACCATTGCAGAAGCATTATCTGTGCCAATTCCTACCATATTATCGATTGGAAGTTTGAGATGTTTCAAAGAATTCACAAGAACTGCAGCCAGATTTCTTGCATCTGCAGTTTCTATTACAGCTAGTTTGAGAAATGCTTATCTAATGGTTTGGTTGTTTACAGTATAGTACCGTATAACGATACCTAGCATTTTAGATATTGCTACATCTGTGGATTCATCTATTAGTACACTGTATTTTTGGTTACCTATATCTTCAACCAATGATTGTGTAAAATATGGAGCCAAAACTTCAGTTATAATGTTAGTGTACTTTGTGCGATTTAATAGCATGTTTTTAGCGCCCTTATCACCGGAAAACACCTTCTTGCACAGTATTCCTAAATGATCTACAGCTAAAATAGAACAATGTTCAGCAATAAATAAAGAAAGTGTGCCTTCCGCTCTGCTTGCTATTCTAACTGTAGTTTTCGGAACAATTTTTACAGGTAAGGTGGTTTGTGTTTTTTTTAAATAAATTTTTTGTTTATGCTTAATAGCATATGCATAAAACGCTGTTGCACATACTTGACATCTTGCCTTGGATAAGTCTCCAATGACTGGTTTCAGCCACCCATTGAATTCGGGTTCTGCTTACCACGCATCCCGATATTTTTGAGCGTACTGCTTCTTCTTCTGCGTTAAATCCAGTATGTAAGCCACCACAACATAAGTTTCGCCAATTTATAATCACTGATAATACATTAAGACTCAGGCGAACTAGAGGTCATGAAACAATCTACTCACTCGGTAACACGATATCACTCCTGTTGTTCATTGTTTAAAACGTAATAATGTCTGAGATACCCCCACCGAATTGTTCTTGCGTTACCTCTGTGCATGTGGTAATAATTTGACTGCGAGTTAACATTTCGAAAAATTAGAGGTTGCTGGACAGAAATGTATTTTATTATACTTAATATTACATATGTTTTTTGTCAATTCCAAAAATAAAGGGAGTTCAAAAGTTGAAGAATTATAGGTCGATACGCTATCGACGATAACAGGCTAGTGGGTAATGAATAAGGAATTGTTCTATAGTCAAGGTTTTCTTACTCTGTAGGCAATTCCCACATTCAGGTTTACTAAATGCTGAACAATGCTACGTGATCTGCTAAGAACTTAATTTAACTTAGTAAATCTAGAACAAAGTCAGTGTAGTACCCATTGTATAGTTAAAATCTTAGTTTTATTAATGAAAATACTGGCCCAAAATAGTTTTGATTTGTACTTCAAAAGTCGTCAGTACTCCAAAACTCTCCAGATAAGTCGCTAAATAATTTTTGTCGCTAAAAAGTTTTTTTTGTCGCTAAGACGAAAGCAAAAGTCGCCATTTCTAGCGACAAAGTCGCTAAATTGGCAACACTGTGCGCAACGCTACGCGCTGTTAACATTCAACTGCCCAACACTACAATGGCAAATAAGCAACTATGCAAACCAGCCACAGGCTGCACACAGCACAGTCAGTGATTTTCATACAGAGTGCTACGTGGCGTTACCAATATAAAAACCTAAACAGCCTACTTACAGTCTTACTGCGCTGATTCCGACAATCGTCTAGAAATTACACACCATTTTACCGGCACGATTTACGTCACCGGTGGAGGACCACAGGTCCGCCTAGTATCAGTTATACACCATACAAAGCGCTCCAAAGTGATTAGGGAAACCGAACATCATAATAAAAAGGGAAGTCCGAGCTCGCACGGAAAGATATAGGTGTTCGTTTTTTCCGGCGCCGTTGGAGAGTGGAATATAGAGAATTAGTGTGAAGGTGGTTCGAGGCACGTGAGTGTGATTTTCCAGGTAGATGCAGTTGTAGATTCAGTGTCATCTTTTAACGGAGTCACAAGTATTGTCTGTTCAAAAAATTACGGAACATTCGTAATTTCGCGCCAATGGTGTATTGGTGTGAAATGCGATTGGCATCCCTGCACACGCCTGTGTTTAATGTGTAACTGCCGGAAGTTTAATTGTTGTATGTCTGTTAGTTATTGTTTAGTGAAGTACTGAGTAGAACGTCGTGTCGCATAGTTAGCGAATTTCGAGGTGGTAGAGTTAGAGAAGCAACGCGTGTGCATTAAGTTTTCCGTGAAATTCAAAAAACCTTTACAGAGACACACCAAATAATGCACGAAACCTACGGCAATAAGTTCTTAAGGTGTACTCGGTTTTACGAATGCTTCACACGGATTAAGAAAGGCCGGACGGAAGTTAAAGATGTCTCTCGTTCAGGACGCCCTTCGACGCCTACCGACGACGCTCATGTCAGGAATCTCAACGAAATTGTGCGTGCCAATCGAAGATTGACTGTCCGAGAGATTGCAGAAGAATGTAGCATTTCAGTTGGATCATGTCATGAAATCCTGACACAGCATCTTGGAATGCAGTGTGTTGCCACCAAGTTCGTCCCACGGCTCATGAATGAAGGCCAGAAAGATCTTCGCCTCACGATCTGTGAAGAGCTT
Organism: Schistocerca cancellata; assembly: GCF_023864275.1. Taxonomy (NCBI): domain Eukaryota; kingdom Metazoa; phylum Arthropoda; class Insecta; order Orthoptera; family Acrididae; genus Schistocerca; species Schistocerca cancellata. The sequence continues at coordinate 1,103,868,538 of NC_064626.1, read as the reverse complement.
TTGGATCGCACAATGAGAGCTTTATGTTCATTAAGAGACTCATAACTGGTGATGAGACGTGGGTCTGCTGTTGAGACCAAGGTTTAGTCTTCATAATGGGTGGGGAAAGGTTCTCCAAGACCAAAAATGCTCGTCAGGTCAGGTTAAATGTCAAAGCCATAGTAATAATCTTCTTTGACTTTGAAGGATTAGTTCATCACGAATTTGTGCCACAGGGACAAACTGTTAATCGATGGTACTATCTGCACGTGTTCCGAGCGTACGAGAAAATGCGGGAAGGAAATGGCCTGAAACGTGGTGAGACAATTCACAGCTCTTGCATCGCTATAACGCACTCGCACATTCATCCCTGTTGGTGGTGACTATGGCACAAAAAAGGAATCAGCGTGCTGCTCCATCCTCCGTTCTCTCCAGACCTGGCTCCTGTGGACTTGTTTTTTATTTTCAAAGTTGAAAACCTCGTTGAAAAGGCGAAAATTCGCGACAATAGACGAGATAAGAGAAAATTCGCAGACGGCGCTTCGCGTGATCCAGCAAGACTGCTTCCGAAAGTCTAAATGGCGTTGGGAGCAGTGTATCAATTGTGGAGGAAAGTATTTCGAAGGGGACCATGTACAATAAGTAAAAGGTAAGCGTGGAAAAAATTTGTGGACAAATTTCCGGAATTTTTTGTACAGACCTCGTATACTATCACGAGTATATAAAGACAAGTTTTAGTTTAACGTTCTTAGGAAGAATCTCGCGAAGTTCTTGACCGATTTACTCAAAATTGTACACGATACTCTAATAAATGTTCGGACGGACGTGGGATATACAGTTAAAAATATATAGAAGTGGAAAAAGTTGTTAAAAAATCTCGAACAGTTCTTGAAATTACTTCAGTTTTTTATACGATACTCTAATAAACATTCATACAGACATAGGCTAATATTTTTAATATATATATGGTGTATAAATATATGCTACATAAAAGGGAAACGTTGTTAGCAAACATATTGAAAAGTTCTTGACCATTTTACTTTGACCATTTACACGATGCTGTAATATATATTCGGACTGACAATGGCACTATATTCTTTAATATGTAAAATATATAAATGTATATTTAATATATAGAAGGGAAATGTTTTTAGCAAAAATTTAGAAAAGTTCTTGACCGTTTTACTTCAAATTGTTACACGATTCTCTTCTAACAGTCAAACGTATGTAGACGATATTTTTTTTTAAACAACGATGTAATCGGTGTTTTTCCCACACTGTCTGCCCTCTACGGCTCCTTCTTGTACCATGTAAGTTACTGCCAGATATGATAATACAACTTCTTCCATTCTGTCCCTTCTTCCATTTAGTATTTTCCACGTATTTATTTCTTCGCTGATTCTGCAGAGAACATTATCATCGATTGATGCTATAATTATATCTGTTTATCCATCGTCCTAAACATAACAGCTATGCTGACTGAGAAAGCATGACGGAAATTTGGAGAGCTTCTTCGTTCGTTATTCACGATCGTTTCTCTACGTCATACGAATATTGTCATATAAAACACGTAACATCTCAAAACTGCTTTAAACGCTACGATAAATTTTCAGAGTACGATACTTCTTGTTTTCTTTTCATTGTCTGGTAATCAATGAGAACAATAAAAATTACAGTAGTTTTCAACGAAATGTTGTTATAAAGTACCTTGTAGCTTAGGGGGTTTTCAGCCTCAAAGTTAAAAAAAAGTTTTTTTTCATATTTTAACTACTTTTAGTCTTAAGAATATGTGATCAAAAGACTTTTTACCTGGAAATTATTCTTTATATCCAAAAATCATGTTTCAATGAAAGCATGCATAGGTTCACTTTAGCCGTTCTCGGCGTTTGGGCCGTTTGCGATTCGGATCGGTATATCTTTCTCTGTAAAGCTATTGTAAGATTCCAGGGCGAAGAAAATATCGATATAGGTGCTTGAATTGCCTACCAGATGTCTCAAGTATATGCATTCTACAAAAGTAAGATGAAAAAAGCGGTTATTGGAACACTTTATCACAGGAGATCGCCGGCAGCTGTGGCCGAGCGGTTCTAGGCGCTTAAGTCCGGAACCGCGCTGCTGCTACGGTCGCAGTTTCGAATCCTGCCTCGGGCATGGATGTCTGTGATATCCTTAGGTTAGTTAGGTTTAAGTCGTTCTAAGTCTAGGGGACTGATGACCTCTGATGGTAAGTCCCCTAGTGCTCAGAGCCATTTGAACCATCACAGGAGATCAACAATTATTGTCCTGAAAGTAGGTTCAAATAGAAGAAAGCTGACACAGATGAAGGGGACGTTGGATACTCTTGATCACAAGTCACTACCAGGGAGTGAAGTTATTGAAGTGTTATCTGAGTGACGACAATTTTATGGTTTGATGCCTTGGAGCCTACGCGAAAAACAATGAAGCACTGAATTCGTTAATTTGGACTTAAGCTCGAAAACACATGTTTTCGAGTGTATAAGTCGCTCAGATTGCCAACAATAGGGCCTGCGTCACTTTTAACGACGGAGTTAAGGGCGTCCACCATAACACGAAAGTCGTGGTAGTTGCTGCTCATTCGCTACGAAGAGGGACGAGAAAGCCTCAAGCGTTCGAACCGGCTCTCGTTCCAGAACAGCGTTGAGACTAGAATTGCTCCTAGAGAGACTCGCCCTTTGTGTAATGAGAGCTTCGAATAAGTAGAAGATTTACTGTGTGGCCCAGGAACAGCAGGTTAATGATAAGTTGAATAAAATGCGTATTTCTAGAGACGACGATTTTCAAACTGGTTCCATGGTTCCCAAAACAATCAGTCAGTACAATTGGATGCCTTAACTGAATTGACTCTTGCAATTTTGGCGTGAACCTCAAAAAACAGCACATTTTTCATAATGTTTGTTATTTATTTACGTTTCAAGGCAACAAAATAGGTCGATTTTCAGCACCTGCGTTTTGAAGTGGCCGTCGTTTTGAAAAGCACCTCACGAAATTTGGTTTTCGAGGTTCACATTGTAGATAATTTAATTATGACTATGTATATCTGTTTACTTTTGAGTGCAGACCTATATTTCATACTGAATCGTGGGAACCGTTTAGTCGCACAATCCACGGGAGGTATTTTGGCCACCGTTTTGTGCTGCATATAATCATCAATTTACCGTCCAAAAATTATTTACATAGATATGTGCTTCCGTTTTTTGACAAAGACTTGTATGACAAAAAAAGTTATTCTTTGTAGAAAAAATGTTGAACTCGAGTGTAAAATAACCCCTAAAAATTGTAACATTATTAAGAAATAATCAAGAGAGGCAAAACTCATGCCACAATGAACGGTACTAGTGTAAACAAATGATTACGATTCGAATTATTGTCACGAAGAAGTAGCAAGAATTTTGTAAAAATTAATGTGAAGCCAGCATGAGTTTAAATACATCATGGTATGAAGTCCCATTCGTATTTAATGTGCATGTGACATTAAGCCTACCATACTACTTAACTCCAAGTCACCGTTTATTCGTATTTGGTGTCAATATAAAGTAATGACTGACGTAATTACTGTCTGAGAGTGAATGAGCTCTGATTCCGGAGACAAATGGTTCAAATGGCTCTGAGCACTATGCGACTTAACTTCTGAGGTCATCAGTCGCCTAGAACTTAGAACTAATTAAACCTAACTAACCTATGGACATCACACACATCCATGTCCGAGGCACAATTCGAACCTGCGACCGTAGCGGCCACGCGGTTCCAGACTGAATCGCCTTTAACCGCACGGCCACACCGGCCGGCATTCCGGAGACAAATTCACGCATTGTGTCAGAATATTTTCACACCTGGCATTCTTGTTGCGTTTTGAGCCGGGTCGTAAAATCAACTTGGAATAACACCTCGGCGGTCCACCTTGTTGTCAACTACATATGGGACGCTCTTGCGGCGTTTGCCGAACCGTCAACTACAGCGTCTCATCTGAATAACGCGACCAGGAGGGTCGCTGGAATGTTATGTCAAGTTGATTTCAGGATTCAGCAGTTAACCCCACAAGAATATCTTAAAGTATTTCAGTGGGAAAGCCTATGATGTCAAATTTTCATAATTGCTGGATGTGCGCAGGTTCACCTTTAGTGGAGTTATTATAAAATGGAAGTATCAAGGAAGAAATAAATCTAGTAATCGATCTCGTAGGCATACGAAATTATTTGACACGACCGACATTCTGTGCCTTGTAGAAGCCAGACGACATGGGACTTCCGCTGAAGTTCAGATACGGAAATCCAGCGAGAAACGTTAGGATTGGATTGTCAAAGGTCACGCTGACGTCCAAAAGCCAAGATCACAAGAAGGAACACACAACGTCGCTTAGAGAGTTGCAGACAATGTTGGCATTGGTCTGTAAAGCGGTATACGAAGATTTATGGAGTGCTTAATGACGTTATATGAGGTATCACACTTTCATGGCGGTTTAATCTGAAAAGGAATGTGGGGTTCAGGAGTGAGTCTGTGTCTGCTTCTGTAAGGTCCTCACCCAGACAAGCCACATGTTTTTTTCTCGCCAGAGGCCAACTTTCAAGAAGTATGGAAAATTTCACTTCCAGTGAACTGCTGATATCTCGAGATACTGACGACCTATGTTTATCTGCCAGAGCTATCTTGCAACTCAAGAAGATACTACTTGTGTTTTACGACAGGTCCTCGAATGCTGTGAAAAATAAAGATATCACTAAGCAACAGATGACTTTTAATCGTATTTAATGCTACATTAACAGAGCTTTTAGGGTCTTACACCGAAGCAGACAGCGTCATGTCTTACATTTGTCACATCACCATCCACAAGAAATCAAAACCAGAACTAATTCATTTGTTTCATACGTGAATGAGATGAGCTAATCTTAGTTTCTTTGTATCACACATTCTCGTTCATCCTAAGTAGCAAGCACATTGCGTTTTATTTTACGTATGCCTCATCAGAGAACCATATTAAGTGAATAAACCACAACACTGTTTGAATTACAGTAACTTTCCTGTAGGTACTCTCATAAAATAGTTTTCAAAATCTGTTCAAACCTGGACAGATAATGAATGCTCAGATAAAACTGCGCACATCTTTTAAGTCTTTGCGTAAAATAACTTATTTTATTTGAGTACAGAATCTACGCACCTGATAGCGTGTTCGTCTTGTGTACAGTATTTGGAACTTATAGCTGAATTACTCAAACTGCACATAGCGCAAGCAGCAAAGGGAACTCAGGAGATATTTGGAAAGGGAATTAGCCTAAAATTTGGGGAGAAGAAATTAAAATCGTAACGTATTGTGATGACATTGTAATTCTTTGAGATAAAGCAAATTATTTTTTCATACGGAATAGGCATAGGCTATTGTCTTACTTTCGTCATTAGTGAGGCCACAGTTAATTACTACTTTTCTTCCCCACCCCCTCCCCGTGTTTAAATTCATTTGCTACCAGTTTCCAAGCATTGCGGCTTTCTTTCTCAGGCATTTGGTCGATGTATCAACGCGGGTATATCCTGATGTATAATCTAGCATCTTCTAGCGTGGTGACTGTAAAACGGACACATTCTTTATGCCTCTTGGACACTTTGCAAAAGTTGTGACCTAAATGTGCCTCGTGCAGATGATTGGAATGGCTGGTGTGAACATATTGCAATTTCATGTTTGTGTTATTCATGACGAGAAAAGAAAGAAGGTAGATGCCGGTGCCGAAGTCTTCACTTCTCTTCTTAAACAGTACTAAGAGGGCAGCCGAGCTTAACGTCACAATCTGAAGGACGTTTCACCGTCTACAGTATCATATACCATCATTCCACGTGACACTGCAGAGAGGTTTGGAATTTAGACCAGTTCACTGGCGGATAGTCAAATCATCAGGAACTACGTCTTCCCCTTTCTGACTGTGCCATATGTTAGCATATCTTTGCTTGTGTAGGGATATTGGCATAGCTTCTAGGTGTGCGGGTTGACCTGACACGAGCGGAAGGCCGTGGCGGAGACAGAGAATGATAGGCAGGGTGTTGTGAGAATGACATGAGCGACTTGCACCAGCGATTGGCGCGTCATGATGGACGGCTGTTAAAAGGATACCGTAAGGAGTTGGATGACGGACGGTACGCCCTGTGTGTTGGAGGTATTGTACACTCTAAGGGTAAAAAAAGAAACAAAAAGAAAAAAAATGACGAACCTCAAAAGAGTTACGCAAATTGGTCACAAATTGATATTCTTACAAGTATCGAAGGAAAATGCAAAATCGTAAACTTTTGCAGCACTTGGATGAATGTGTGACGCTGCAGCGCAGTTGGCAAGGATAGTGAACAGGGGGCATGTCGATACCAGGGCTCAAATCTTTGCGAATTTCATTCGTGCACTCAGTCGGTCATTAACTATGCCTCGCAGACAGGTGCGAGAACAATTTAGGCAGATGTCAGCGTTTGAGAGAGGTCGTGTAATTGGGTATATAGAAAGCGGTCGAAGTACTGTAATCGGCGAATCGCTTGGCATCTGAATAGGGGCGATGCCAATACTCTACGATGTTGGCACGAGTGGGTGAACCACGGCCGAACACAGCGTCAAAGAAAGAAGCTACAGAATGAGATTTTCACTCTGCAGCGGAGTGTGCGCTGATATGAAACTTACTGGCAGATTAAAACTGTGTGCCGGACTGAGACTCGAACTCGGGACCTTTGCCTTTCGCGGGCAAGTGCTCTACCATCTGAGCTACCCGAGCACGACTCACGACCCGTCCTCACAGCTTCAATTCCGCCAGTACCTCGTCTTCTACTTTCCAAACTTAACAGAAGCTCTTCTCCGCAGTATCCTTTCTTCCAGGAGTGCTAGTTCTGCAAGTTTCGCAGAAGAGCTTCTGTGTAGTTTGGAAGGTGGGAGACGAGGTACTGGCAGAACTAAAGCTGTAAGAACGGGTCGTGAGTCGCGCTCGGGTAGCTCAGATGGCACTTGCTCGCGAAAGGCAAAGGTCCCGAGTTCGAGTCTCGGTCGGCATACAGTTTTAATCTGCCAGGAAGTTTCAAAGAAAGAAGCTGTCGACCTAGAGAGCCGACAGAACGTGAGAACAGGGCAATCGTCGGAGAGGCACTAAGAGCTCCGAATTAATCATTATCATAGATCCAACGTGCAACTGGTGCTTCAGTGACCACAGGGAAAATTAAGAGGTGGCTCACAGAAAGGGGGCTGAGCTCACTGCGCCTCTTGCGCTAACTGCCATTGACCTCTGTACACCAATAAGCCCGTTTGCAGTGGTGTCTAGTATATTCGGCCTTCAGTGATAAGTCCCGCTTCGAACTGAGACCCGACGACCAGCAAGGACGTGTGTAGAGACGCCCCAGAAGCGATGGTATACCAGTCTGGTTTCGCGACCTCTATACGGCCCGACAAGCAGGGATGTCTGACGTGTCATAGCAAGACCCCCTAGGTTGCTATATGCAGCACTCTTAGGTTGCGTTCCACGTAAGCGCCAGAAGCTACCGACAGCGATCGATGTCTGGATACGCAACACTCAAGCAGCAAGCAAACGACAGCATCGGGCGATACGCTCGGGTGTCCTGTGTGCAAGCGAGGATCTCCTGCTGCAAGATGGCTACTAGAGTCGTCTAGCTGTTTCCAAAAAACAGCGACCGTAAACCGTAGAATGCTGTAGCTCGAGAGTAAGGCAACAAATTTAGTTCTACATAGGAAAATAAGGCGATTAAGGAGCGCTGTGCATGAAATTTGCCAAAGGAGGAATCTTCATGGAGAATTTCATAATTTATATCACCAGCTATAACATCACCAGACAAATTCTTCGAATATGCATATAGACGTTCGACTATCTCATCAATAAATTAAAGGCGAATTTTCTTACGTAATCAAGAACTTTCAAAAACCTGTAAGTGCACAATGACTGACTACGTATATATGAAAGGCTGAGTGATATTGTGCAGATGGCGTGCATGGAGTAACAATAGCATCTTTGACTAGTAATCGATACTGTTGTTTGGTTCTTGATTCGGCTCTGGCAACTGGTTTTATTTTAACTGACTTAGCTACAGCTCTGTGTACCAAGTATTATCTGTACTGTTTACACTGCATCTCGAAGTATATTTTTAAGGTTTTGGAAAGTACTTCATATTTAAGTGTACACACACCTATCCCAGTATTCCTAAAAATACACAAAGAACAATCATGGAACTTTACTGGTTTTTGATTTTGGGGATTTAATTAATTAGCAGTCAGTGTTAAGACCAAGCCTTTCAGTTAATCTAAATAGTCTGCATAAGTAAAGCATACAAAATTTTTGAAAAGATAATAAAACATTTTGTCTAAAAGGAAGAATAAACGCTAGAGAAACATTTGATGCACCTGATTTTCTGTTCATGATTTCACGCATCATTGAAAGGCACGTTCAGTGCTTCTCTGATCTATTTTATCTCTTTTAGACAAACCATTTCACAAACTATTCGACCAATTTCTTCCATGCTTTTATTTTCAAGTTTTATTCAGAAAGCGTGATCCTGTCGACACCTCATTTGCTTTCCTAACGTCTTCCGTTCTCGAAATTCCTAAATTTAGTACTTAATTCGAGGGAAGAGTTTTTGGCAATATCACACCGACGTATCTTTTTGCGCGCTAGATAGCTAGGCCTTGAATAGATGAACTTTTTACATGGCTAGCAGTAGCTGTTCGTGAAGTACGTATTTCAACCTTTCCTCAAATCAGTAATTAAGTTTTCCTTAATTCTCCTGATTGCTTCCAAGCAATTAAATATTTTCAAGCAAAAATAGACTCCGCGCTGGTGACATTGGCATCACATTTGCCCATTTCTCACTCTTTTTTCTGTCTATGATAATTCGGACAAAAACTCGTTTTGTAATTTATATGGAGTCTTGTTTTTGCTCCACTCAAACGTTTGACTAAAAGGTATGAAGTCTTAATCATACGATAAAATACGTCCTTTTGCGTGCTGTCTTTTCCCAAAGAAACCTCGTTTCGATATCGTGTTGTGAGATGTAAGATGCGGAAGAATCAATTTTTTTTTACCGAATAGTTTTCTTAAAATCAGACAATAAGCATTTCATAGTAGTCGGAGTGTCCGTTCCAGTGCTTTGGCGAGGAGACTCGTAGCTGTGCTCTCACTGTCGAGCGCGCCGCAGCGAAAAGATTCCAACACGTTTGAAGTCAAACGTCGCAAATTGTAGCAGAGGACAGGTAGCACCGTAGACGTCGCTCACCTATGACAGTTCCGTAACCACACCTGCGACTGTGTTTCGTCGCTTGAAGCTGTCGAGCGCTGTCGGTCGCTTCTGTCGCTTACGTAGGGCGCTGTGTCACAGCGCAGTGGTACGTCGACGACAGTCTACGCCCCGTTTTGTTTCCCTTCATGGCAATTGGTTCCTGGGCTTATATTTCAAGATAATGCCCGCCCACACACGGAGAGAGTTTCTGTTTCTTGTCTCCGTGCTTGTCAAACCCTTGACCAGTAAGATTGCCGGATCTCTCCCCTAAGAGAACGTTTGGAGCATTTGGGCAGTGTTCTCCAACTAGCGACGATCTAACGCGTCAATTTGGAACGTCGAGAGTCAATCCACAATAGCATTTTATTGCAGTAAGCTAACTTTCAGTACAGCTCGTAATATTGGAGCTGGCGTCTAGCAAGGAAGCAACAACATGTATAGTAGCGATGATGTCATCCGCCACCTGTCGGCTGAATGTACCGTGGGAACGACTTCCGTGCCACTTACTAGAACAGAACATTTAAGCCCCTAAGAATCTAAATAAAACACACTAAACCTTATTCAATTTCGAAAAAACTTCATATTTAACATTTTGTTTTTAAAAAGAAGCTGGTTGCAAAATTTCAGTTTTCTGGCTGGGATACTTTCAAAGTTAGAGAAAATTACCAAAAACCGACACTAGTAAGATTAAAGTCAGTTCAGATGCATAACAGTTTGTCCTTTGCTATCAGTTGGAATCATTACTGAAGTTTACAAAATGTTAGGTCACTATATCTGAAGTTTTATACTTAAACTATGTTCACTATTTTTAGTTTTTGTAATAGGGAATTCAGTAAGAATTAATATTCATTTAATAACTATTTGTTTTGTTGTGAAAATAAATGAGAGTAAATGAGAGTGTGTATGCGGGACATACGTAAAGATTCAATATTATCTCCTGTTAAACATTATGTAACTTGGTCATGGGAAAGCGTGCTACAAGCTGTTGCAACGAAAGCTGTAATTCCCCTTACATGCTGATGACGTATGTCCAAGTGTGCTTGTTTTTGTAAGAAGGCAGCCAGAATAGTGATTTGTTGAGCAATGTTTTTCTAAAGTTATTTCAAGAGTAGTTTTCGTTTGGTTTGGTCTGGTGGAACATTTTATTAATATTTGCAGCACAAAATGACGTAAATGCATCTGTGAATGTTAAATGGAGTAAAACAGTTTAGGAGCGAATATGATCTTGAAAGATTGATCTGATTGGCTGTTCATTTGATCAACCAATCAGGTTGAAGTCTTTCCTGCGGTCTATCAAGTAGTATATGCGCTGTGAACAGCGGCATTGAAGCAGTCGTAGTCTCGCTGTCGGACGCGCAAGTCATGTTGAATGTGGCCGAAAAAGTTATATGTAAAATGAAGAAGGTACTGTTATTTCGCGTTCGGTTTATATTTCCGTGAAAGCAGATGCATTTACCGACAGATTGTGAAAATTTGAGGTTTTTGAAGGAATTAGTTGGAGAGATAAACGCTTCTGAACTCTCGGCCTTTGTGAAGAATTCCGCGTGGCATATTTCGTAATCGTTTACGGAATAGTTGGCAAGCAACTTCTTTTAAAGAAATCCACTGAAAAGGACCGAATGTAAAACTCATGTTGTAGCTTATTATAAACTGTGAAAATCGCGTAACAATTCGGGTTAAACTTTGGCACATATCTGGCTCTCTTGCGTGTGTACTAGATGGTATGACCTGTGAGATGAAGACAGTGATATGAGCTGTTAGTTTTAAATGCGGGCTGATGGCACCTATTTGATTTGGCATCTAAAGCAAATAAAGAACTATTTGCCGAATTTTGACATTTTTCTAAGAGATGAAACAATCGCCCTACATCAGAAATTTGTTATATTTACATGGCATTTAGCTACAGAGTTAATGCGGACTGTGCTAATGTAAGCATTGACGATGTTTTTCTTCAACGCTCCTTTTAACATCTTCAGAACAACCTACGTTGCAGAGAAGCGGGTTGGTGACCAGACGCCATACTGAGACAGGTGGATCTTTTGTGGTTGACAGTAAAGAAGCAGTAAGCAGTTACGCGAATTTTAACCCAGCAACGCCGCAAATTGAACAGAATTTGACACGATACCCCCGGGAGAATTATTAATCACTGCCAAGCCGAATAATTGTTTGCATAAGGAACAGAGATGGATCAACGCGTTATTGACTTGTTCAATTTATGAATCCCTTTCTCTTGAATAAATCAACGACTTTTTTTCTGAAATCGTGTCCACTTCTTAGTCTATACATGTACATCACCTCTACCGGTGTCCGTCTCATTCGAATAATTTCATATTGGTACGTCACTTCTTTTTTTCTTCGAGGGTATATAACTGAAATCCGACTATGGTTTGCCTGATGGCTGTACCCTTGTGAACAATTTAAAGCTCTGACACTGCACAATTTTTCAGGCGTGCAGCTGGACACGCAGTGGAAACAGTATGTGTGAGGTTATTGGTGAACATTTACTGCTGTTTATCGTACCTTGCCTGGCGTTGTTTGACGATATGACTAATCTAATAGTGCGGAGCCACCGCATATAATTTGTGTTTAGCGTCTGGTTGTCAAGAATGAATTCGTAGTAACTGCTCTCAAACAGTGGGTTTAATCTATGTACGTTCTTGTATTGCGCTAGTTTGTTGTGGCTACCGCTTTCTTTGTGTGCGCACACAATCACTTGGGTGTGGATAAGATCGCACCAAGCCTTTATTATTACTTATAGTAAAGCCGAGTGAGTTCATTGGTTCTTTTGTCAAACCGTTTGTTACTCTGCTGCAAGTGGCTATCTAGCACTGTGCCTAGTGGGTGAAATCTAGCGCTGCCAGTTCTCCTTAAGATTGCGTTATTTGATGAATGTTGTAACTGTTAATACAGCTTAGGTTTTAGAGCATTGATTAATTCATCTCTTGTCTGAACAACACGGCAGGAACAGCTGTTCCCGTCAGAGCAAAATCCTTACTCTCCCACTGTAGCGTTCAGCTACTTTCTCGAAGTCATTCTCAGTAACAAGAACCCGCCTCTTGAATGACCTCCCGATTATATTGCAGAACTGAATAACATTTCCAGCTTCAGAAGTAGTGACGTATGTGCTTTAGTAACTATAATGACTATCATGTCCCTGTATGCGTTAGTTACCCATGTAATTTCTGCTGCAGTCTCCTTAAATTTCCTTTCCCTAGAACTCTCTATATCGGAAAACATGTATTTCGTACGTCTATAATTCTTCTTATATCTGCCACTGTTATTATTGTTCCTCTTCTTATTATTTTTAATATCATTACACCGATCGGAAAAATTAACAACACCATAAAATAATTGAAGTAGAGTAATGATATTTCGGTAATACATTTACCTAGGTAACATATTTAACTGATTAACAATGCACGATCATAGGTTCATGTAAGGGCGAGAAAGGCTATTGCAAATGTGAAATGCTGGTACATTAATAACCGGTGTAACCGCCAGGATGTGGAATGCAAGCATGCAAACGTGCATGAATTGTGTTGTGCCGTGCAGGATTTGAGTTTTGTGGGGTGGAGTTCCATATCTGTTGCACTTGGTCGGTCGAAACAGGAATGGTTAATGTACACTCCAGGAAATTGAAATAAGAACACCGTGAATTCATTGTCCCAGGAAGGGGAAACTTTATTGACACATTCCTGGGGTCAGATACATCACATGATCACACTGACAGAACCACAGGCACATAGACACAGGCAACAGAGCATGCACAATGTCGGCACTAGTACAGTGTATATCCACCTTTAGCAGCAATGCAGGTTGCTATTCTCCCATGGAGACGATCGTAGAGATGCTGGATGTAGTCCTGTGGAACGGCTTGCTATGCCATTTCCACCTGGCGCCTCAGTTGGACCAGCGTTCGTGCTGGACGTGCAGACCGCGTGAGACGACGCTTCATCCAGTCCCAAACATGCTCAATGGGGGACAGATCCGGAGATCTTGCTGGCCAGGGTAGTTGACTTACACCTTCTAGAGCACGTTGGGTGGCACGGGATACATGCGACGTGCATTTTCCTGTTGGAACAGCAAGTTCCCTTGCCGGTCTAGGAATGGTAGAACGATGGGTTCGATGACGGTTTGGATGTACCGTGCACTATTCAGTGTCCCCTCGACGATCACCAGTGGTGTACGGCCAGTGTAGGAGATCGCTCCCCACACCCTGATGCCGGGTGTTGGCCCTGTGTGCCTCGGTCGTATGCAGTCCTGATTGTGGTGCTCACCTGCACGGCGCTAAACACGCATACGACCATCATTGGCACCAAGGCAGAAGCGACTCTCATCGCTGAAGACGACACGTCTCCATTCGTCCCTCCATTCACGCCTGTCGCGACACCACTGGAGGCGGGCTGCACGATGTTGGGGCGTGAGCGGAAGACGGCCTAACGGTGTGCGGGACCGTAGCCCAGCTTCATGGAGACGGTTGCGAATCGTCCTCGCCGATACCCCAGGAGCAACAGTGTCCCTAATTTGCTGGGAAGTGGCGGTGCGGTCCCCTACGGCACTGCGTAGGATCCTACGGTCTTGGCGTGCATCCGTGCGTCGCTGCGGTCCGGTCCCAGGTCGACGGGCACGTGCACCTTCTGCCGACCACTGGCGACAACATCGATGTACTGTGGAGACCTCACGCCCCACGTGTTGAGCAATTCGGCGGTACGTCCACCCGGCCTCCCGCATGCCCACTATACGCCCTCGCTCAAAGTCCGTCAACTGCACATACGGTTCACGTCCACGCTGTCGCGGCATGCTACCAGTGTTAAAGACTGCGATGGAGCTCCGTATGCCACGGCAAACTGGCTGACACTGACGGCGGCGGTGCACAAATGCTGCGCAGCTAGCGCCATTCGACGGCCAACACCGCGGTTCCTGGTGTGTCCGCTGTGCCGTGCGTGTGATCATTGCTTGTACAGCCCTCTCGCAGTGTCCGGAGCAAGTATGGTGGGTCTGACACACCGGTGTCAATGTGTTCTTTTTTCCATTTCCAGAAGTGTAGTTTGTGGATGACACTGGAGTTGTAGTCCGATGATGTCCCATATGTACTCGCCTGGAGACAGATTTGGTAATCGAGCAGCCAAGGCAACATATCGACACTCTGTGGAGCGTGTTTGGTTACAACATCGATATGTGGGCGAAATGAATGCAGCACAACTGGGCGAATCGCCAGACTGACGTACAAATTTGCAGTCAGGGTGCGTGGGATAGAACGAAAGTGCTCCTGCTGCTCCTGCCGTCACACGAAATCGCACCCCAGACCGTAACTCCAGCTGTTGCTACAGTGTGTCCAGCATGCAGACAGGTTGGTTGCAGGCCCTCAACTGGCCTCCTTCTAAGCAACATACGGCCATCACTGGTATTGAAACAGAGAACACAACATCATCAGAAAACACAACAGACCTCCACCCCGTCCTCCAGTGAGCTCTCGCTTGACACCACTGAAGTCGCAAGTGGTGGTAGTTCGGGGTCAGTGGAATACACACTGCAGGGTGTCTGGCTCGGAGCTGCCCTTGAAGTATAACAGGTCTGCAACAATTCATCATGTCACTGTAGTGCCAACTGCTGCTCGGATCGCTGCTAAAGACGCAGTGCGATGTGCCAGATCCATACGCCGAACACGACGGTCTTCCCTCTCGTCAGTGCCACGTGGCCGTACGGAGCCCGGTCTTCTTGCGACCGTGCATTCTCGTGGCACCGCTGCCAGCAATCATATACAGTAGTGAATTCCTGTCAAGTCTTTCTGCAGTATCGCAGGAGGAAATCTTCTACACGATCTCGTTCAAACTCATTGACATTCTGATATTCGCGACTTTGTCGTCTTAAAGGCGTTCTTCACTAACATCAGCTCACCATATCGAATCTCAAAAGTTACTACAGCGTGTATTTAAGGCGCCGGCCGCGGTGGCCGAGCGGTTCTAGGCGCTTCAGTCCGGAACCGCGCGACTGCTACGGTCGCAGGTTCGAATCCTGCCTCGGGTATGGAAGTGTGTGATGTCCTTAGGTTAGTTAGGTTTAAGTAGTTCCAAGTTCTACGGGACTGATGACCTCCGATGTTAAGTACCATAGTTCTCAGAGCCATTTAAACCATTTTTTTGTATTTAAAGCAAACCTGATTTGGATGTTGATAGTGGCGCTGCTAGTGGCACTCTTACGCGACCGGCGCGAACATCATTTTTCTGACGCAGAAACACGACTACCAACTTTCGTTTATGTCGCACCGCACCTTCTTGGTGCTACGATTTTTTCCGCCAGTGTGTGTGATTCCACAGACTTCAATTCCCAAACGTTATCATGCATATATGCAGACTGAAGCGATGATTTAAAATTTGAGCCAAGGCCGGGATTCAATCCCAGGTCTCCTGTCCACTAACCAGATGCGCTAACTACTATGCTTCGCTGGCACAGTGGCCACTGACCACCCTAGCATTCCTCGCTCCTCAGTCCAAATTCCCATCTACGCCTCAGCATACTTCGTATGCTGTTTGAGAGTGGTACCTTGTTCGAGAGTAGTGGAAATACCAAGTGTGCTGAGACGTGAATGGGAATTCGGATTAAGGAGGCAGGAATTCTAGGATATTCTGTGTAATTGTGCAATGCCACTGCGTCAGGCAGGCGTATTAGTTAGCATATCTGCCTAGTGAACAGGAGACTCGTGTTCGAATTACTGCCTTGATACAAATTTTCGTTCATCGGTTCAGTCTGCTTATATACATCACTGATTTACTTAGCTTCCAGTCGACCATTCTCGAATTACTTCTCATGGGGCCATGTTATGTTAACTGGGGACCTAGAAACGACGGAAAGGCTCCGCCCCCGCCGCAGCCGCAGTGGTCCGCAACCCTACGACGACTATCGCAGTCCACTTCACCTCTCCGCCGCCTCACACCGAACCCAGGGTTATTGTGCGGTTCGGAGCCCGGTTGACCCCCCAAAGAACGTCTCACACCAGACGAGTGTAACCCCTATGTTTACTTGGTAGAGTAATGGTGGTGTACGCGTACGTCGAGAACTTGTTTGCGCAGCAATCGCCGACATAGTGTAGTTGAGGCGGAATAAGGGGAACCAGCCCGCATTTGCCGAGGAAAAACCATCCACAGACTGGCCGGTTCACCGGACCTCGACACAAATCCGCCGGGCGGATTCGTGCCGGGGACCAGGCGCCCCTTCCCGCCCGGAAAGCTGTGCGTCAGATCGCACGGCCAACCGGGCAGGCCATGGGGCCATACTTCACGTTAGCATTGTTAACAGCAGGCTTACTTAGTACTACACTGATTTCATGCTGTCCGTAATTTCCAAGGGTCTTTGATACTCAACTTAAAACACAATCCTAGGAGACTATGAAACCATCACGGAATCTCAGCTCCAACTACATTGCTGGCCATTAGAATTGCAACACAATGAGAGTGGCAAGCAACAAGTATGAAATTTGCGTGAATGTTTGGATATGCAAATGATTAACATTTACATGCAACCGCACAAAGTACGTACCATCTACATTCTGTTATCACAATAGATTACGCAAAGGGTTTCTCACTCAAAAATTAAAGTTTAACGCTGTTTGTTTGTGAGAGGGTCGTGTTATGCATCAAGTACGAAGGACAGAAATCCACCAGCATATGTCGGAAACAGGGAGCGACAAGATTGGGGCCCATCGAGAGTACAGTTTATCGCTCCGTGACCCGCTCGTCAGAAACCCACGACTATCATGCGAATGTAGAATGGATGGGCCCAAGAGGGCCAAAGCACCATACAGCATCCCAATGGCCGCACGCAACTAGAACCTGAGAGGACGAACATTATTCACTCAGCTGTGCAGAATCTGACAGTACGTCACGTACTGAGGCGCCTTGTCGCGGTCCGTGCGGCTGTCCCCCGTCGGAGGTTCGAGTCCTCCCTCGGGCGTCGGTGTGTATGTTGTCCATAGCGTAAGTTAGTTTAATTTAGTTAGCTTAAGTTAGGTTACGTAGTGTGTAGGCTTAGGAACCGATTACCTCAGAAGTTTGGTCCCATAAGACCTTCTCCCAAATGTACGTCACGTTTCTTGAGTCAGGAAATGGACAAATTTGCAAAAAGTATCTACAGGCTGAAATGCGCTGACATCCGAATCAGCACGGAGTGCCAGCCCAGTGACCCTTGTTGCGATTTCCTTTGAAGCGGTAGCAGAGGTGCGCAGTGTTGGGCCTGTAACCTCCCCCTCACTTATCGACCTTAATGACAGTGAAAAATTAAACCGCGTGTACCTAATGGAAATTTGGGAAAAGCAATCGTCAACGAGGTTAATTTGTCGGTAAAGAGGGAGGAAAGGGTTACATCTAAATGAAAGGAAAAATGCTAATGAAACTGGTGGAAATTAATTTTGAAAAAGGGGTAAAGTTAATAAAGAAAGTAAATGTGCGGCCGTTACGTTAACAATCAACTAGCGGTAATTAGATATTTGAGATTTGGGAGAAATTACGGTCGCCAGTCCTAAGGACAATTACTATAGTAACTGAAAAGGAAAGATTATTACACATATAATTAGCACTAGAAGCGTGGCAACTGAAGGTTGACACGTGTAGTGTGAAAACTGAAAGTTTGTCAGCAGTAATAAATTTCGCTACACTCTGACTTAATTTAGCAAAAGAATTAATAAAACCGGAAAATGGAAAGTTAATTTAGTGACTGAAAGTAACAGTGAGCTTTGTTTCTGAAACACAACGAAATTCAGTAAAATGCGGTTAGTCTTGGACTACCTCAACAATCATTTCAAAAGCTACTTGAATCTATGCAATTCAGAAATAAGAGATTTAACTTTGAACTTGAATTAAATGATTCTGAACAATTAACAATAGTAAAATTTAGTACGTACCAAGCTGAGCTGCAGTCACAGGTAAGATAAAATACGGTTCAAAACTCGCACTCTTAATTTGTGCTTGTGTAATCTGAATACTGTAGCCAGCAATGAATACTTTAACTGAACTTTGAAATTAAAGTAGTGAAGTGGAATGATGCTGGCGTTTGAATTTCTACGACACTCGGGTTCATTCCGGAAAAGGAAGGGACCCTGCTTGGTAATGCAATTGGGACAATGAGCAACAAAGGTTCATGCTAAGTATCTGTAATTTTGTGATGCAACAATTTTAAAAGTTTGAAAAGCTGAGGTCTGCCATACAGTTCTAAAACTTTACGTGCTTCCAGTCTTCCTTGTTGGTTGATTGAAGGTTTGAAGCCGTCGATCGAGGAGGTCGCGACAGTCACTCATTGTCGGCCGTCGCTGTTGCAGAAGCTGGATGTTGGCGCGCCTTCTTCTCGACACGGTCACCAGACGAAACGGGCTCTTGATGTGCGCCAGCTAGTGCTTCCCGTCCGCGACACCATGTCAGAAACTATCATCGCAAGTCGAGCGCAATTACATTCTGCCAAACCCCGAAAGCGCGGCAACTCGCGGGAGCTTCACACAACACACCTGCCCCACTCACTACTCCCCAGACTCCCTCTGCCCGCGCTCCACGCGACAGAGTTAACACTACCAAAGATCCTTAACACTCTGGTTCTCCACACGACCTATCGACGTATTCGTTCGATAGCATAGTTTTCCCTAGGCAAGACCCAGCGTAAAAATACAAATAATATTTACAAAACAACCAATTATACATCGACATAAATGCATAAATATATATATACAAACAGTAAAACAATTACAATATATAAAGAGACAGAAATGTCATATCTTGATGTAACAAAACAAGGAAAAAAATTTATAGTACAATAGATGGAAATAGGAGGATATGCATTTCCGGCGTTACAGGCCCAACAGCAATACCCGCCTCAAGAGTGGTATTATACCGTCTCTTTGAACAGATGTCTATTCTGCATAGTACATCGCTATGGACTTATCCGTGTATGAAGGCTCAAGGAAAACGACCACCGATAGATTGCGTATATCAGCGTCATACTGGTCCAGCACCTGTCGTGAAGGTATCGTATGCCATTGGGTGCATGACACTATCACCTCTAGTTCTCATATGCGGTAATTTGGACAGAGACTGCTACTTTTATGACGTGATCAGGTCATTGGTTGTGCCCTATCTTCGATATCTCCATGACGTTATCTTCCAAGAAGATAAGGCAAGACCGCATGTTGCTCGTACTGTCCTGACCAACCTCTGTACAGAGGATGTTCCAACGTTGTCCTGGTCAGTACATCCTCTAGATCTTTCACTCATTAAAATATCTAGTCATACGTTGCTGAGAGACTAACACATCAGTACCATTGATGAATTCTGTCATAGAGTTGAAACCGCATAGAATGGCGTGCTCGTATCATGATTGTCCGTAGCTCGTGGTCGTGCGGTAGCGCTCTCGCTTCCCGCGCCCGGGTTCCCGGGTTCGATTCCCGGCGGGGTCAGGGATTTTCTCTGCCTCGTGATGACTGGGTGTTGTGTGATGTCCATAGGTTAGTTAGGTTTAAGTAGTTCTAAGTTCTAGGGGACTGATGACCATAGATGTTAAGTCCCATAGTGCTCAGAGCCATTAGCCGTATCGTGATTGTAAACAAATCGCGTTTATTTACTGTTGTGAGTACTCTATTCGGTAACTGACAGACATCATTCGTTATTATCTCGATTCCCACGTCACTTTTGTCTCAGATTTGCTTGTGAGGGTCTATTGAACGAAAGCGCTTACAATAGTAAATTAACGCGATTGATGCTTTTTCAGTCAATATATAGCGATCGGTGGGTTCAGGTCTCGATTCTGTACAAGCCAGTCCATTGCAGGAATGTCATAGTCCGCAAACCATTGTCTCACAGATGTTGCTGTATGATAGGGTGCGCACTGCGCTGTCTTGCTCATACAAACAATTATCGTCTCCGAAAAGCTCCTCTACTGTATGCAGTACATAATGCTGTAAATTTTGTTCATATCCTTCCACGCATAGCGTTTTTCTAAGCACAGCTAGGGGATCACCCCATGAAAAAGGAAAACACACACCTATCGTAACACCACCTCCTACGCATTTCACGTTGTGGCAGGCAACATTTTCTAAGCATCCGCCAAATCCAAACCTTTCCATCAGATTTCAGTGTGATTCATCACTCCAAAACACTCGTTTCCGTCGTCGACTGTCTACTGGCCTCGTTTTTTACACAACTTCAAGCGTTGCTTAGCTTTGGCTTTCGAAGAATGACGAAGAACCACCTCCTCACTCCGTCAGGTTACCGTTCGTTTCTGGGGTCACTGACCTCATAAGCAGAATTTTAAAGAAAAATGGTGTTCAGACATCTTTCTTTAGTCAAAACAAAATAAAAGACTTTTTCCGAAGGAAAACGGATGCACCTGATTACCTGCACAACGCAGGCGTCTATCAAGTGTCATGTGGCTGCGGCAAAGTGTATATAGGCGAAACGGGAAGAACTGTTAAAGAACGCATGAAGGAAAACGAACGGCACATGCGGGTAAAACAAAGTGCAAAATCGGCAGTAGCGGAACATCACGAGAACTGTGGCTCTGACATCGATTTTAATAACGTACGTGTACTGGCTAAAGAAACAAACGTTTATAGAAGAAAGGTCCGAGAAGCGGTTGAAATTTCTAAGAATGCATCTAATTTCAATAGAGAGGACGGCTATAGGCTTCCGGCATCGTGGCTCCCCGCCATCAAGGAAGTAAATACGCGGCCGCGGTGCGTGAGCGGCATAAACAACACGCTGCAAGTCACCTCGGCGGACAATAATATTTTGGGTAAACATTCCCCCTCTCTTGCTCTGTCCGTTTCGAATCTAGCCACTGATGACGACCAACTAATAGCGGTAGAAGGCATTTCAACCAATAACCCTTCTCCAGCATAAGTGTGGAATAGTGCCTTTCTAACCAACGACGATGGACTGCCAATGGTATCCACAGGAGATGAGCTACCAACGCCCCTTCTTCTGCATCAGAGAGGGAATATTAGCCTATGACTATGGCCCACCAATGGTAGTCATTTGAATTTTAACCAATACTGTCACTTCTCCAGTACGAACGCCAGAAAACTCCCCCTTTATAAGTGGACGCGACACTCGTCTCTGACAGTGTTCTAGCAGTAGTGGACACCAAAAGATCCTGAAGAAGATCCCAGCAGAGGGGTCGAAACGTAGAACATTTTAGAAGAAACATGACGCGGCCTAATCACCCAGAAGATTTTAACTTCAGCTTCAACATGAGGTCTGCCAGATATTGGTTCAGCTGCGGTTGTTCCTTTGCTTTTCCACTTTACAAACACGCCATAAATAGTTAACTGGGTTGAAATGTCGTGATTTGTTGCTTTGGCGAGTTACGAGTCACTATGCTCTCTCCTGAGTGTCTCCTGAGTGTTATTGCATTTCTATTGACAATACAATATTCCCCGCTTCCTTTCAGAATAGCGGATCCGTCTCTCGTAAGATCTAGTGCTCAGTTCCACATTATACAAGGGTTGTCCGAATACCTTTAATCAGATATGGTAAATACACTGAAAAGAATTATGAGATTATATTTTCTGTCTCAAAGGGTACAGGGCAAATATCGACGAGAATCGTCCAAGCAACGGTCGGTATTGTAGTTGTAAATTATCGTAGCTGCGTTGGAAAAGTACCAGAGCTTCTAGTGCTGATAGAAAGCACTGAAGCTGAATCGTTATAGGAACAGAAAGCTAGCTAAAGCCGGAGATAAATTAGGCCGAAACTATTACAGAGACGCAAACCGTGTTCAGAAGGGATAGATTAAATAAAGTAGGTGGTGGGGTGTTGGTAGTAATTTATCTTGTAATGAAGGTGCAATAGATAGTTCCTGCGAATTACACTACTGGCCATTAATATTGCTACACCACGAAGATGACGTGCTACAGACGCGAAATTTAACCGAGAGGAAGAAGATGCTGTGATATGCAAATGATTAACTTTTTCAGAGCATTCACATAAGGTTGGCGCCGGTGGCGACACCTACAACGTGCTGACATGAGGAAAGTTTCCAGCCGATTTCTCATACACAAACAGCAGTTGACCGGCGTTGCCTGGTGAAACGTTGTTGTGATGCCTCGTGTAAGGAGGAGAAAAGCGTACCATTACGTTTCCGACTTTGATAAAGGTCGGATTGTAGCCTATCGCGATTGCGGTTTATCGTATCGCGACATTGCTGCTCGCGCTGGTCGAGATCCAATGACTGTTAGCAGAAAATGGTATCGGTGGGTTCAGGAGGGTAATACGGAACGCCGTGCTGGATCCCAACGGCCTCGTAACACTAGCAGTCGAGATGACAGGCATCTTATCCGCATGGCTTTAACGGATAGTGCAGCCACGTCTCGATCCCTGAGTCAGCAGATGGGAGTGTTTGCAAGACAACAACCATCTGCACGAACAGTTCGACGACGTTTGCAGCTCGGAGACAATGGCTGCGGTTACCCTTGACGCTGCATCACAGACAGGAGCGCTTGCGATGGTGTACTCAACGACGAACCTGGGTCCACGAATGGCAAAACGTCATTTTTTCGGATGAATCCAGGTTCTGTTTACAGCATCATGATGGTCGCATCCGTGTTTGACGACATCGAGATGAACGCACATTGGAAGCATGTATTCGTCATCGCCATACTGGCGTATCACCCGGCGTGATTTTATGGGGTGCCATTGGTTAGACGTCTCGGTCACCTCTTGTTCGCATTGACGGCACTTCGAACAGTGGACGTTACATTTCAGATGTGTTACGACCCGTGGCTTTACCCTTCATTCGATCAGCAGGATAATGCACGACCGCATGTTGCAGATCCTGTACGGGCCTTTCTGGATACAGAAAATGTTCGACTGCTGCACTGGCGAGCACATTCTTCAGATCTCTCACCAATTGAAAACGTCTGGTCAACGGTGGCCGAGCCACTGGCTCGTCACAATACGTCAGTCACTACTCTTGATGAACTGTGGTATCGTGTTGAAGCTGCATGGGCAGCTCTACCTGTACACGCCATCCAAGCTCTGTTTGACTCAATGGCCAGGCGTATCAAGGCCGTTATGATGGTCAGAGGTGGTTGTTCGGGGTACTGATTTCTCAGGATCTATGCACCCAAATTGCGTGAAAATGTAATCGCATGTCAGTTCTAGTATAAAATATTTGTCCAATGAATACTCGTTTATCATCTGCATTTCTTCTTGGTGTAGCAATTTTAATGACCAGTAGTGTACTATGGGTAGAGGTTATATTCAACAGCCGTACCAAAATAACAATTGGCCCCTTCTACCAACCCCCCGACTCAAATGATATAATAGTTGTACCGTTCAAAGGAAACTGAAATCTCATTACAAATAAGCACCCCACTCATACAGTTATAATTGGTGGAGACTTCGATCTACCTTCGATTTGTTGGGGAAAATACATCTCCAAAGCCGGAGGTAGACAGAAAACATCTTCCGAAATTGTACTAAATACTTTCTCTGAGAGTTACTTTGAACAATTAGTTCATGGGCTCACACGAATTGTAAATGGTTGCGAAAACACACTTGACCTCTTAGCCACAAATAATCCTGATCTAATAGAGAGCATCATGACGGATACAGGGATTAGTGAACACAAGGTCATTGTAGCGAGGCTCAAAACCATATCAACCAAAACCACTTAAACAGCAGAAAAAAATTCGCTTGAAGCCTTCCTAAGAGAGAGTCTCCATTCCTTCCAAGCGAATTATGTAAGTGTAAACCAGATATGGCTCAAATTTAAAGATACAGTATCGACAGCAATAGATAGATTCATACCGCATAAGTTAATAAGAGACGGGACTGATCCTTCATGTTACACAAAACACGTCATAACACTGTTGCAGAAGCAACTAAAAAAGCGTGCCAAATACAGAAGAACGCAAAATCCCCAAGACTGGCTAAGTTTCACAGAAGCTCGAAATTTAGTGCGAACGTCAATGCGAGATGCTTTTAATAGTTTCCACAATGTAATATTGTCTCAAAATATGGTAGAAAACCCAAAGAGATTCTGGTCGCATGTAAAGTACACCAGTGGCAAAAAAACAGTCAATACCGTCACTGCGCTATATCGACGGAAATGTTACCGATGATGGTGCCACTAAAGCGGAGTTACTAAATACAGTTTTCCCTAAAACCTTCACGAAAGAAGACGAAGTAAATATTCCAGAATTCGAAACCAGAATAGCTGTTAGTATGAGTGACATAAAAATAGATGTCTTAGGTGTTGCGAAACAACTCAAATCACTTAAGAAAGGCAAGTCTCCCGGTCCAGATGGTATGCCAATCAGATTCCTTTCAGAGTATGCAGACACAACAGCGCCTTTCTTAGCAATCACATACAACCGCTCAGTTGAAGAAAGGTCTGTTCCTAAAGACTGGAAAGTAGCACAGGCCACACCAATATTCAAGAAAGGAAATAGGCGTAACCAACTGCATTACAGATCCATATCACTGACCTCAATTTGCAGTAGGATTTTGGAGCATATACTGTACTCGAACATTATGAATCACCTTGAAGAAAATGACTTATTGATACATAACCAACACAGATTCAGAAAATATCGTTCTTGTGCAACGCAGCTAGCTCTTTATTCCCATGAAGTAATGTGTGCTGTCGACAACGGATCTCAGATCGATTCCATATTCATAGATTTCCAGAAGGCTGTTGATACCGTTCCTCACAAGCGACTATTAATCAAATTGCGTACATATGGAGTATCGTCTCAGTTGTGTGACTGGATTCGTGATTTCCTCTCAGAGAGGTCACAGTTCGTAGTGGTAGACGGTAAATCATCGAGTAGAACAGAAGTCATATCTGGCGTTCCGCAAGGTAGTGTCATAGTCCCTCCGCTGTTCCTGATTTACATAAATGATCTAGGTGATAATTTGAGCAGCCCCCTTAGATTGTTTGCAGATGACGCTGTAATTTACCGTCTAGTAAAATCATCAGACGATCAATTCGAATTACAAAATGATCTATAGAGAATTTCTGTATGGTGAGAAAAGTGTCAATTAGCAATAAACAAAGAAAAGTGCGAGGTCATCCACATGGGTACTAAAAGAAATCCGATAAATTTTGGGTATACGTTAAATCGCACAAATCTACTGGCTGTCAAATACCTAGTAATTATAATTAGGAGCAAATCAAATTGGAAAGACCACATAGATAATATTGTGGGGAAGGCGAAACAAGGACTGCGCTATGTTGGCAAAACATGTAGAAGATGCGACAAACCCACTGAAGAGACAGCCTACATTACACTTTTCCGTCCTCTACTGGAGCCGGCCGGAGTGGCCGTGCGGTTCTAGGCGCTACAGTCTGGAGCCGAGCTACCACTACGGTCGCAGGTTCGAATCCTGCCTCGGGCATGGATGTGTGTGATGTCCTTAGGTTGTTAGGTTTAATTAGTTGTAAGTTTTAGGCGACTGATGACCTCAGAAGTTAAGTCGCATAGTGCTCAGAGTCATTTGAACCTCTGCTGGAATGTTGCTGCACCGTGTGGGATCCTTACCAGGTAGGATTGACAGAGGGGATCTAAAAAGTGCAAAGAAGGACAGCTCGTTTCGTGTTATAGGGGTGAGAGTGTCACTGATATGACACGCGAGCTGGGGTAGCAGTCAGTGGAACAAAGGCCGTTTTCTTTGCGGCGAGATCTTTTTAGGAAATTTCAGTCACCAACATTCTCTCCCGAATGCGCAAAAATTTTGTTGACATCCACCTACGTAGGGAGAAATGATCATAATAATAAAATAAGAGAAATCAGAGCTCGAACGGAAAGATTTAGGTGTTCCTTTTTCCCACGTGCCATTCGAGAGTGGAATGGTAGAGAAGTAGTATGAATATGGTTCGATGAACCCTCTGCCAGGCACTTAAGTGTGAATCGCAGAGTAACCGTGTAGATGCAGATGTAGATATAGATGCAGATACGGAAGTAGTATGAAAATGGTTCGATGAACCCTCTGCCAGGCACTTAGTGTGAATCGCAGAGTGACCGTGTAGATATAGATGCAGATATTCTTCCAAAATTAAGCGGTTAATGTCTCCGAACTACATCGCTGCAGCTCATCAGCGTACAGCATGTCTCTGTCACAAACAAAAAGCTACTAACAAAAACACACAACTATATGGAGATGGCAGTATTATCTAAAACCAAATCTGTATCACCTAAACGTCTGTGTAAAACAATGGGTAGTGACAATTAAAAGGAGCATCATTAGTAGCCGTATTAGTCAAAATTATCGAGCACGTCCGTCTTTATTAAGTATTGCTTTGCTGTCCATTGGGCCTAATTATCAACTGAGAAAAGTTTCGGCACTACTTTGGGGCTTATTGCTAGTTGTTCAGAGGAGGCGTTACCCCATAAATTTTCAAGTGTAAAGCAGAATTTTGCGAATAACGAAGAATCGGAAATTCCTGCCTCTGCGCGGCCTGTGCTACTAATTGGATTCGGGCTGTACGCCGCACGTTAGGCGGCGGTGCAACAGCAGGAGGAGCGGGAGGGGGGGGGGGGGGCGGGGGCGGCAACAGCTGCGCCTCAGGCCTGTCCTGTAGGCGACTTGTTCTGCTAACAGCAGCCAGTGGGCACGGCGCCTGTGCAGGGGAACACGCCTACAGCTTTTCAGAGTTTCTGTTCCCTCATGCAGAACGGCATGTAGAGCATCGAACTTTGTATTCAGTACTGTTTGAATAGTAACTATGGGAAATGGCTCATCGGTTCTAGTCCGGAACTACGCGACTGCTACGGTCACAGGTTCGAATCCTACCTCGGGCATGGATGTGTGTGATGTCCTTAGGTTAGTTAGGTTTAAGTATCTAAGTTCGAGGGGACTGATGACCTCAGATGTTTAGTACCATAGTGCTCAGAGCCATCTGAACCATTTTGAACTATGGGAAACTGCGACTGATAACGTTAGAATGTACATTTCCGAGGCACTTTATTACGAACACTTCATAGATATGACACCCATGGCGATCAGTTCATGAGTTGCAATCGAAAGCAGTCGAGTGAGGTATCGCTGTTGCGCAATTGAGGAGGCGCGCGGCCGTCGTTGCTGATGGACTAGTTCCACGTGTCACGTGACCGACGTGTCGACAGACCTCGCTCTGACCGTCGACGTGATACCCAAGCACTGAGTGAAGAAGACGCGCGTCCGTAGTCTAGATGTCCACTGCATGAAACACTCAACGTTCGACGGCATTCGAGGCAGCGAGGGCGCAAGAGCACCCCCACTGGAGACTCGAAAAGTGATATGAACGTACCCATTTTCTGAAGGGGTAGGAGGGACAGCTCATGTTGGAGATTTCTTGACGAAATGACGAATAACTCCGCGGCTAACATGTTACTGACGTTATTCAAACTAATACTGATTTGATAAATCTATCTCTTTGCGGGGAAGGTTGCGAATGAAGTTGACGAAAGTGATAGAGAGAGGGAGTGGGAGGCTGGAGTGACGAGTAGCGACATAAGTGATGCATGCCGACCACAGGGTAACTAGCACGTCGGAAGCCAAATGAAGCAGTGCATCCCACATGACTACAGGGCTACGTTCCCATACGTGATGGGGATATTATTGAGTAGGACATATACATACTACTATCTTGCGAACTGCATCCAGTTGTTTTTTCCGTTGAATGTCATAATAGATTATTAGGTCTGAGCTTAAGCTCGTCTTGGACAAACATGAAGCAGGAAATCAATCGTGTCGTTCTTAAAGTAAGTATCCTGACACTCGCTTTGGGCGATACAGGGAAACCACGGAAACTAAATCGGCTTGGAGACTTGAATATTAACCTAAATGCGAATTCAGTGCCTTAACATCTGCATCACCATGCTTGGTTTCGCTTAGTGCACTCCTCAGTCGACCTGCAACTTCAGAAATGCAATACGCCGCGCGGTCTTAGGCGCCATGTCACGGTTCGCTCGGCTCCCCCCGTCGGAGGTTCGAGTCCTCCCTTGGGCGTGGGTGTGTGTGTGTGGGTTGTCCTTAGCATAAGTTAGTTTAAGTTAGAGTAAGTAGTGTATAAGGTTAGGGACCGACGCGATGCAGTCATGGACTGTGCGGCTGGTCTCAGCGGAGGTTTGAGTCCTCCCTCGGGCATGGGTGTGTGTGTTTGCCCTTAGGATAATTTAGGTTAAGTAGTGTGTAAGCTTAGGGACTGATGACCTTAGCAGTTTGGTGCCACAATTTAAAAAAAATGCAATACTCCACCCCATCCTATCACGTACAAATTGTGTGTCGTAAATGAGGATGCTTCCGACCCCCCTCCTCTCCCTCGTCCTGTCCTCGGTCGTCCACTTGATGTGAATCATTTGGAGCATTGCAGATACGCCATCAACGATGAGTGCAAATCATGGACCTACTGACGTCAGTAGTGTAAGACAACAGAAAGTTATTTAATTCAGTCTTAAATTTCCCTACCAGTACCTGCATTACCATATCTACATCACATTTAATGTCCTCTGTTAACTTGTTGAATAAATGCATACTCACGTATTTGTCTTCTTTCTGCACTAATTTTAGCGCCTTGATCTTTTTGTAGAGGTTTTTTTTAATGTTAGGTTAATGATTTTCACTATTTTTTGTGAAAAGAGAAATATTGGCGATGGCATAGGAACTCAGTGAATACATGTATTATGAAGCAATGTCAAAATACATTTTTTTAAAAGATGTCTCTGCTGAATGTTCTGGAATTAACACCACGTGTAATTCTTCTGACCGACTTCTGTGTTCTGGATGTATTATTCATGTGATTTGAATTTCCCCAAAAAAATCATTAGTCTCTGCAGCAGCTGGTTGGTGGGCAGGTTTTATGTCAAAGACTGTACTTTCAGTACAGTCATGCAATTTGGCACACTGCTAGAAGGGTCCGAAAATGGGCAGAAGAACATAATAAAAGTATTCGAAATGATTCACTGACCTAGAAATGCGTATGATCCTAATAGACTGACTTCATCGTCGCAGTTTCTGAGTGAATCCTTTGAAAATGGGAGAGATGTGGAATGCAAAAAGAATCTCGCAAAACATTTGAGAATTACCAGAGCATTTCTTAAGTACTCACAAGCACTTGGCTATTACGTATTTCAGTGCACAACTATTCAAACTTATGTAAATTTCTGTGAATGTATTCTGGAAACCATGAAACAAGGTATAAGAAACAGCGGTTGTAAAAAGATTCGGTTTCACACCCAACGTGGTTGAATGCAGACCCATGCTAATCAGTCTTACAGTGAACGTTGTGAAGGAAATTGCACGCTTCGGTCAATTGGAGTTGGTTACCACCCAAAAATCCATTGATCACAGCGAAACTGCACGCATTTAACGGGCCAAGCAACATTTAAATTGGACAGTAAGTAGCTGGAGGCGGGTTATGTAGTCCAACGATTTGCAGTTTTTCATCTTTTCAAATGATGCGTACTGTCGAGTGTATCGGCAGCCCTACGAGGTGTTTAACCTGCTGTATGCAGCTCTAAGCAAAGAAGGGAAATCAGGAAGGTGGAAGGAGTATATAGAGGGTCTATACAGGGCGATGTACTTGAGGGCAATATTATGGAAATGGAAGAGGACGCAGTTGAAGATGAAATGGGGGATATGTTACTGCACGAAGAATTTGACAGATCACTGCAAGACCTACGTCTAATCAAGGATCCATGAGCAGACAGCATTCCATTAGAACTACTGATAGCCTTGGGAGAGCCAACCCTGACAAAACTCTACCACCTGGTGAGTAAAATGTATGAGACAGGCGAAATACCCTCAGACTTCAAGAAGTGTATAATAATTCCAATCCCAAAGAAAGCAGGTGTTGGCAGATGTGAAAATTACGGAACTATCAGTTTAATAAGTCACAGCTGCAAAGTACTAACGCGAATTCTTTACAGACGAATGGAAAAACTGATAGAAGCCGACCTCGGGGAAGATCAGTTTGGATTCCGTAGAAATGTTGAAACACCTGAGGCAATGCTAACCCTACGACTTATCTTAGGACATAGATAAAGGAAAGGCAAATCTACGTTTCTAGCATTTATAGACTTAGAGAAAGCTTTTGACAATGTTGACTGGAATACTCTCTTTCAAGTTCTGAACGTGGCAGGGGTCAAGTACAGGAAGTGAAAGGCTATTTACAATTTTACAGAAACCAGATGGCAGATATATGAGTCGAGGGGCATGAAAGGGTAGAAGTGACTGGGATGGGAGTGAGACAGGGATGTAGCTTATCCCTGATGTTATTCAATCTGTATATTGAGCAAGCAGTAAAGGAAACGAAAGAAAAATTTGGGGTAGGAATTAAAACCCATGGAGAAGAAATAAAAACTTTGATGTTTGCCGATGATATTGTAATTCTATCAGAGACAGCAAAGGACCTGGAAGAGCAATTGCACGGAAAGGACAGTATTTTGAAAGGAGGATATAAGATGAACATCAACAAATGCAAGACGAGGGTAATGGAATGCTGTCGAATTAAATCAGGTGATGCTGAGGGAATTAGATTAGGAAATAAGACACTTAAAGTAGTAGACGAGTTTTGCTATTTGGGGAGCAAAATAACTGATAACGGTCGTAGAGAGGATGTAAAATGTAGACTGGCTATGGCAAGGAAAGCGTTACCGAAGAAGAAAAATTTGTTAACATCGAGTAGATTTAAGTGCCAGGAAGTCTTTTCTTAAAGTATTTGTATGGAGTGTAGTCATATATGGAAGGGAAACATGGACGATAAATAGTTTAGACAAGAAGAGAACAGAAGCTTTCGAAACGTGGAGCTGCAGAAGAATGCTGAAGATTAGATGGATAGATCACGTAACTAATGAGGAGGTACTGAATAGAAATGGGGAGAAGAGAAATCTGTGGCACAACTTGAAGAAGGGATCGGTTGGTAGTACATATTCTGAGGCATCAAGGGATCACCAATTTAGTATGGAAGGGCAGCGTGCAGGGTAAAAATCGTAGAGGGAGACCAAGAGATGAATGCACTAAGCAGATTCACAAGGATGCAGGTTGCAGTAGTTACATGGAGAAGAAGAAGGTTGCACAGGATGGAGTAGTATGGCGAGCTGCATCAAACCAGTCTCTGGACTGAAGACCACAACAACACAACATGTAGTTCAAATAAGAGGCGGTTCTTTAATGTTCTAGGTATTTTTTTCATACCACGACTTGGGCTCACTCACTCAGATTTTCGTGAGCAGGATGTTTTTCTGAAAGTTTTCTGTGGCCAGGTGTTGCCCTTTCTTCTATATCTTCAAGCTGATCATGCTGCGGAAACTCCCGTCTTCCAAGATGACAACAGCTGATTTTATAGGGCAGCAAGGAAACTTTCGTGCTTTATCGAACACTCAGATATCCTGTTACATGATCATAATCCCACGGAAAACTTGTGGGACTATTTGGAATAGCTGTACAGGATCTAATCAGCTTCAACTGGGTTTTGGATTACTGAAAAAACTGGAGGATACTTTCCTCGCGGAACTGGGGCTATTATCAAGGCTAGGTGTGTCATTACATGGTAACAGCGTTATGTCCTCTCTGAGTAAATAACCACGTAAACTTCAACCGAAGGAACGCCATCTATTTAAGAGCTACAGCACGTGTAGCTCTACTATGGTGCCTCCCGTAGATTTTCAGTGCGAAGCACGCGCTATTGCACATACGAGCTTTGCCCTCAAGCTCGGGGCTATTAAGCCTCTCCCACCGGCTTGGGCGACCTTCTCTTGGCCCTCCCGCCGCGAGGTTGCGTATTGGGCACTGCCTCATCGCAGTTATCAAGTGCTGCTCCTCCACCACTTTGTGCACATTGTGCCCAACTTTGAACTGTCCGCCATTTCCTGACCGAATGACCTTCTTTAACTGTTTACGTTCCGTTTGGGTTTGCCGTCTGAGTTATCAGCCGTTTTAACGAACGATGCGCGGGCTGTCAACCGCGTTTTACTTTTTATCCGTCGTAGCAATATGGTGAAGGCCATTTAAGATTTAGTTCTGGACCTCCGTTTCTCTATGGCATATTTTATAGACCTTTCTCCAAGTCCCTGTGTTTAGCTGTCTTACCTTCCGTCGTTTTTAAGACCTCTCTTTGTCTTCGTGTTTCACAGTTTTGGCATGGGCGCGTATGACCCTAATTTTTTTTGCGCCCTAAAACAAAACGAACGAACAAACATCTTGCTTTTGTTGTCTCACTCTCTTTAGAGCTAACGTAGATATACAGAGTGATCCAAAAGTACGCTAACGTTTAAAAATTCCGTACTTCACGGAACAATGTCTGTAGAGCGGTAAAAACTGACACACATGCTAGAAATGACTTGGGGTTTTATTGAAACCAAAGAAAGTGCACAAAATGAGTAATAGATGGCGGTCCATACGACACAAAAGCAATAGTTACATTAATTTTGGTAAGACGATGTTCTGTACAACAAATGCTCAGCTTGTCGGCCGCTATTCGTTAACAGTACCTATAGTCGAGGGACAGTGTTGTGAACAGCACTGCACAGCATATCAGTAAGTATGGTGAAAAATTTGCAATGGGATGTTGTATTTTAGCATCCATAACGAGGTCGGACGATCGGATAGACTTGCGACTTCAGGTACCCCACAAACAAAAATCACACATGTAGAGGTCTTGGGACCTAGGAGGCCAAGCATGACGGACATGGCGACTCAGTACGCGATCCTCACCAAACGATGTGAGTAAAAGGCCTTTCACAAGTGTAGCAATAGTGGGTGGAGCGCTATCCTGCATAAAAACTGTACCTTTCAGCAGGTGTTTATCAGCTAGG
Source organism: Schistocerca cancellata (assembly GCF_023864275.1). NCBI lineage: Eukaryota > Metazoa > Arthropoda > Insecta > Orthoptera > Acrididae > Schistocerca > Schistocerca cancellata. Next base: position 1,103,835,528 of record NC_064626.1, on the reverse strand, counting down.
TTAGGTGTGGGTGGTTGGTTGATTCGGGTGAGGGGACCAAACAGCGGGGTCATCGGTCCCATCGGATTAGCGAATGATGGGGAAGGACGTCGGCCGTGTCCTTTCAAAAGAATCATATCGGCATTTGCCTGAAACGATTTAGGAAAATTACGGAAAACCTAAATCAGGATGGCCATACGCGGGTTTGAACCGTCGTCTTCCAGAATGCGAGTCCAGTGTGCTACGCACTGCACCATGTCGCTCGGTCGTTAGGTATGAACTGACTAACTCTCTAACTTTAGACACGATTCTCATGCGGCTTCACTGACGTGTTCATGTCCAGCACCATATGTTGTCTAGTTTTTGCTGTAGTTTTTGGTCTCATAAAACTCCATGTCATTTAAGGCACGTGTGTCAATTGTTACGTCTCTACCTACTTTATTCTGGGCATTTTCAAATGTTAACGAACTTTGGGGTCGCCCTGTAGAGTTCACAATTATCGCCTGAGTCGATACTGTAAGGTCGTCCACATCACATGGGAGCAACAAAATCCATAACATAAACTTCTCCGTATATTTTCTCATGAGTCTCGACTTTTCCCAAGTCACACAGTTCTCAGCAAAATTTCGTTTTGAACAAATATACAAGAATTGTGCCGACAAATGAGATCAACTGTTTTCCGACGTGGTTCTACCGGTTTAAATTGTCGTATTTTCTTAAAATCCCTAAACAGACTGTGTGCATTTTCTCGATTTATTAAATTTGTCTCACTTAATTTGCGATGAGTGTGTTCTCCAAAATTTTGGTCTGCCTTGATCTGTTATTCTAATTCTTCTAATTTCATACCACTTGGCTTGGTGTTGACTTGCTAAGCAGAACGCTACCATACAGAATGACAAAGAAAACGATATCTGTCGTCCACAAAGTTCTGATAAGTCTTGTCGCAATGTGGTCTTGCCGAAAGTCTTTCACATAACTGTGACCGCACACAAGCTTAAACCTCGTTACGGCTTTGAAGATGGTGCAATGTTACATACTTTATGCGTGCAGCCAATTGCAAAGGTACTGATACACATGACTAAAAACTGTTCTTCTCCTCAAGACGTGGTCCTACACTCACGCACATACATATATATACTGTAGCCGAGCAACGCCAAAATCTTGTCATATTGTAACGCGCGCACGTGTGGCACACGATACTCCTTAAAGCTGTACTATGGTAAGTTGACGGGCTTCACCTTATGAGAAAGGATTTTCGTATAGATATTGACCGCGTGTACCTGAATGGAGGCAAATCAGACTTACACCCACCCTGTAATAACAATGATACGTCAAGCAAGTCCGAAATGCAACTACACATCAGGACGGACAAGAAACACCACAGAAGATGCTACCAATTTGTTAATAATACGGTCGCCAGCCTAATTAGGCATTAATTGAGTTTCTTCCCTGTACAAGTTGGCAGATATTCGTGCAACGCAACAAGGAGTAACACTGCATAATATAGTAGAATTTTAGAACCAGAAAATCTATTGAACTGATAATTTCACTTCCTGTACTGACATGGATAAACCATAAATACATAACACTACACTATAATGTTTACTACAAAACTTCGTACTGTCTATTGATCTGATTAAAATCGGGCATAGGTTATCCTAGAAATAGCACTTTCAAATCACACACCCAATGTCAATTTTGATAAAGATAAAACACTGATAAATTTTGGTTTTTATATTGACTTTAACTTTGCTAGTCAAATCAGTTTAGAACATTTCAGAACTCAAATGAATAAAAAAAAGGGGGGGGGGGGGACCCTGAAACTGTTATGATCACTGTATTAAAAAATTTGATTACTGAAATCATTATGTGCTCAAGATTTCCAATATGTGAGTTACTACTCTTTTCATCTTATTTCCTGCTCATTTAAATACCATTATATCTGTCTCGAAATAATTAAACTTCATTACTCAATCAATATCAAAATTATCTTCCAACTTTGTGAGACCTTTGTTATTCGTCTATTGGTTCATTAACAAAATAGTTCTTTAAACATAATTCTAACATAGCTAGGTCTGCAGGTAACTATTATTAACATAAACTTTAATTCTTCATTTCGGGACACTCGGATTGCACAACATTTGGAAAGGACCCTGTCTAGGTTAGTTGTGAGGATAACTAAATGATAGGACAGTTCTGGTAAAATTTAAGTTGTTATTGAACAGTATGGAACAAAAGTAACACTGGTCCATACGAATACAGTACTAAAAGTTTCAACCTGTTTGTATCGATGCGGCGGTTGGCAGGCGGCGAGATGGCGAGGCACAGAGCACACATACAACCACAGCTATGGCCCTTGATGTATCGGCACTTTATTTCTTCATAGCGTCGCAATACTTTTCCATTTAGTGCCTATGGAATTTTGCCATGCTGTATAGGCGTTGGAACGGCATATCCGAGGCTCAATGAAACCACGTCTTCCAGGAGAGCCTCCTCGCTCCAGAACGTGTTGCTCAGACCAATGCCCAATTCCGACTACTACTGCTGAGCCCGTTGTGCCGTGCAGCGCCCGTGTGCATTTTCCCGCGCTCGCCTGCCATCCACCTTTTACCGCTCTCTTACAGACAGGGTATTCACCCGAGGTTTTGCATTCTGCATATTCTAATACATTACCTACGTAAGGACCAGACGCACAATTACAACTTTAACATCTTAAAACAGTCTCAACATTTGTTACACTTCAATTCTACACTCCTGGAAATTAAAATAAGAACACCGTGAATTCATTGTCCCAGGAAGGGGAAACTTTATTGACACATTCCTGGGGTCAGATACATCACATGATCACACTGACAGAACCACAGGCACATAGACACAGGCAACAGAGCATGCACAATGTCGGCACTAGTACAGTGTATATCCATCTTTCGCAGCAATGCAGGCTGCTATTCTCCCATGGAGACGATCGTAGAGATGCTGGATGTAGTCCTGTGGAACGGCTTGCCATGTCATTTCCACCTGGCGCCTCAGTTGGACCAGCGTTCGTGCTGGACGTGCAGACCGCGTGAGACGACGCTTCATCCAGTCCCAAACATGCTCAATGGGGGACAGATCCGGAGATCTTGCTGGCCAGGGTAGTTGACTTACACCTTCTAGAGCACGTTGGGTGGCACGGGATACATGCGGACGTGCATTGTCCTGTTGGAACAGCAAGTTCCCTTGCCGGTCTAGGAATGGTAGAACGATGGGTTCGATGACGGTTTGGATGTACCGTGCACTATTCAGTGTCCCCTCGACGATCACCAGTGGTGTACGGCCAGTGTAGGAGATCGCTCCCCACACCATGATGCCGGGTGTTGGCCCTGTGTGCCTCGGTCGTATGCAGTCCTGATTGTGGCGCTCACCTGCACGGCGCCAAACACGCATACGACCATCATTGGCACTAAGGCAGAAGCGACTCTCATCGCTGAAGACGACACGTCTCCATTTGTCCCTCCATTCACGCCTGTCGCGACACCACTGGAGGCGGGCTGCACGATGTTGGGGCGTGAGCGGAAGACGGCCTAACGGTGTGCGGGACCGTAGCAGCTTCATGGAGACGGTTCCGAATGGTCCTCGCCGATACCCCAGGAGCAACAGTGTCCCTAATTTGCTGGGAAGTGGCGGTGCGGTCCCCTACGGCACTGCGTAGGATCCTACGGTCTTGGCGTGCATCCGTGCGTCGCTGCGGTCCGGTCCCAGGTCGACGGGCACGTGCACCTTCCGCCGACCACTGGCGACAACATCGATGTACTGTGGAGACCTCACGCCCCACGTGTTGAGCAATTCGGCGGTACGTCCACCCGGCCTCCCGCATGCCCACTATACGCCCTCGCTCAAAGTCCGTCAACTGCACATACGGTTCACGTCCACGCTGTCGCGGCATGCTACCAGTGTTAAAGACTGCGATGGAGCTCCGTATGCCACGGCAAACTGGCTGACACTGACGGCGGCGGTGCACAAATGCAGCGCAGCTAGCGCCATTCGACGGCCAACACCGCGGTTCCTGGTGTGTCCGCTGTGCCGTGCGTGTGATCATTGCTTGTACAGCCCTCTCGCAGTGTCCGGAGCAAGTATGGTGGGTCTGACACTCCGGTGTCAATGTGTTCTTTTTTACATTTCCAGGAGTGTATTACAATATTGCTTGAAATTTGACATAAGCATTAATATTCACATTGAAAATTGTTTACAGTTTCTTAACACAATGACATGAAACAAAAAAAAAGAAATGAAATCAGAACATCGATTACACTAATTTATCGAAAATCAGAAGAAAAAAATATTATATGTACAATGGTACAGCGTTGTTGTTGTTACAATATCAGAGATCACATTTACAGACGGGGGCTTCAGAAAATACTCCTTTTCTTCGTAGTGGCAATGCTCGTCTTCTTCCGCTGTCTGCACCCCAACAGCTTAGTTCGAGGACCCGTTACGAATCATTTCCATTTTATATCTTTTCCAAACCATTCCCATAAAAGCTCCTGTCACCTAGAACTTATTTCTTTCGCAGATTTCTACATTCTTATTTTCATCCATCTCTACACTGTAACAATTCCAAATCTTACACTACTGCAGTGGGAAGTGTCGATTTTATTTAGGTGCTCGTAAAAACTCGGGATTTATCTCAAGAAAAACTCAAGGGATTAGATGACCCATCAGTGAAGTGGACGTAGGACTGCGGCTGGTTATAAACTTTAAAAAATACGGAATGCCGACAGCCATACTGTTTCTAAAATATAGTAATTACGCAACCAGTTTCGACACTACATCAGTGTCATCTTCAGGCCCCCATGCAGACCGAACAATGATAGCCAACTCTCGGTTTATGTACATGGTACCTAGCGTAATGCTTCGTTAGTTGGATATCACCATTCAGATTGCACAGGGTTGGTTCAAATGGCTCTGAGCACTATGGGACTCAACATCTTAGGTCATAAGTCCCCTAGAACTTAGAACTACTTAAACCTAACTAACCTAAGGACATCACACACACCCATGCCCGAGGCAGGATTCGAACCTGCGACCGTAGCAGTCCCGCGGTTCCGGACTGCAGCGCCAGAACCGCTAGACCACCGCGGCCGGCAGATTGCACAGGGGCCTGAATATGACACTTACGTAGTGTCGAAACTGATCGCGCAATTAATAATTTTTATAAAAAGTACAGTATTGGTATTCTTTATTTAAACTAAAAAATCTCAATGGAAATCAAGATATGTTAGCTTACAATATGTAATTTAACATCTTTTGATGTTTTCAAATCACTTTTAGACGTATTAAATTCGCTGATTGTAGTGCGAATGTGAGTGCTGCCGACAAAAGCCCTTCGCCCTCCTCCTCCCCCCCTCTCCCCCCTCCCCCCTCCGACACCAACCGCCCCATTCATTGTCAGACCTATCGCCTTTAAGTCGAGTTGGACGAAATAATGACGCCAAAAAATTACAGGAAGACCGTCCAGATTTTATCGCCAGAAGGCCGTCAGCTTCCAGCATGGCAAATGCCGTTGTCCTGGCAGTCTGGAGAAAGGAGCCGAAGCGACCGAGACAGCAGGTCAACAGGCCAACAAGTGGCTAGGGCGGCTGCGGCGGGAAATTAATGGCGGAAGGTCGCGGCAAGTCGGGCAGACGCTATCGGCTGTGGGAGCGAGACCGATGAGGCTTCCGACACGCGCAACATTTGTTTCCCTCTCCTCTCTCCCCTTGCCGCAATGAGACGAAGAGGAGAAAGGAGATGGAAATGGAGAGGACGTTAAGTTTCAAGTCTTGTAGATAACGAAGTCATCACTTGAGGTGAAAAAAGATAGTGCAATAAGTTGGCCGCTGCTATTGAAATATACGTGCTGTCACTCCTCTAAAGAAAGAAATAAAATATGATTAAAACATTCGTGTCTTTTTCCGAAGAAGTGTGAGAGTGATTTCTTGAACGTAATTGCTTAGCGTTGGGGATTATGATAGCGCGATAGAATTTAAACAGATATTTTTATTTTTGATGTCGGGAGTGTCAATGAAGAGAGAGGAAAGGACGTCTTCTTGCAAATAGCACTTCAGGATTGTTGAGCTTGAAATTCTCATCAGCTGGTCGGATCGAGATAGGCCAATGGTGCAGTCGTGTCTTTTTCCGAAGAAAGGGAAGAGAGCCGGTGCAGTCGGGTGCCAGAGCATAGGGTTACTCCTTTGAAACAGCACCGTCGTAGCCACCGGTCTCGGTGTATTCATCCAACGATGGCTCACCTCATTATTACATGGGTACCCTTTACGAGACGCTGTACGAACATTTGGCTCATAACTCAAGACAATGGGGAACTAACTGGTGATCAGCAACACTACGCTATCAGCGTGAAAAGGGGGGGGGGGGCGTTTAAAAAACATTAGCTGTGCATGTCTAGTTAATCCTGGTATGGGTACCTGATAGGAGGGACCGACTTCGTGAACTATGCTTATCCATCTTTCTGGATGAGTCATTCTCATTTCGTGTCTGCACTTTATCAACTGAAGCGTGCTTCGACGTACGCCTTTCCGTCTCACTAAGCGCGCGACCTGAAACAAATAAGACCCGAAAATGAAGTTACTTGGTAACAATATGAATTACTAAAGCAGCGGATAACACAGGATAGTGCGAACCTTCAGATGAAGGTACACAGTGCAAGTACCTCTCAAGCATAACATACGTTTCCTTAGGATTAATCGCAAAGGTTTAATGAGGAATAAATTATCGAATGCTAGGCGGGAGGATAGCAGGGAGAGGAGGAGGAGGGGGGGGGGGGAGGGGAGCTAGTTGGGCTTCTGGGGGCGATAGCAATCACTTGGCTGACAACTGAGTTACTCTTTTGACGATACGTTTCATTTATTGGTTTTCCCCTTAAATAATGACGGTAAATGTTGAGGGGTTACAGAATATGATAGTTACGTATTCGCGTATCAAGCAGTCTCACTGGAATTCTCGATCTCGCTAGAAATTTCATTCGGACAGGGACACAACAACAGGGGAGCAATAACATAGCGCACTAAGTACATGTCTACATGCATGCAGCTTACAGGCGCGTCACAACGGCCACTATTCATCCTAGGCAGACAAGGCAGATTCAAAACGCAATGACAATTTTAATATTCTGCAGCAATAACACTTGCCAGTGTTGACTTGGGAACCCGTAAAGTGTTCTAACAGATAAACTTACTCTAAGTTCCAACAAAAAAAAAAATCATCACTGAATTTAATGAAATTGACTCAAAAATTGCCTTACGATTAATACACAACACGAGTATCGATCCCTGAGATGGAAAGTCTATGGCAATTCGGCACCTCCCATTGGTTACAAGACTAACACAAATGGCGATCACCTAACTTCACTTTCCCAAGTAAATTTCGGAAAAATAATCTTCTCTAGCATATACAAGCCTTCGAGAAAAATGATTAGTGGATTTTATCACTAAGCTGCACATTCTGGTATCTGATTCCAAAACGAGCAGGATGCCCACAGACCGACTGCCACTTACCACGCCGGATCAGCTACGAGTGTCCTAACGTAGCTCCCGGAAACCGCTCTCCGTTCAAAAAAAAGTGTTGACCTACCGTCGTTGACCAACTACCTAGCGCTAAAGTTCGACTGTAGCTTTTATCTTTGCCTCTACAACTAATCTCTGTTCTTTGCTGGACCTGCCCAGGAAATAGGTTCTCGATGAATCTACCCTGGACATGGTTCAAATGGCTCTGAGCACTATGGGACTCAACTGCTGAGGTCATAAGTCCCCTAGAACTTAGAACTACTTAAACCTAACTAACCTAAGGACATCACACACATCCATGCCCGAGGCAGGATTCGAACCTGCGACCGTAGCGGTCGCGCAGTTCCAGACTGTAGCGCCTAGAACCGCTCGGCCACTCCGGCCGGACCCGGGACATGCATCTGTGGCTACATCCACAAGCATTCACACACGTGATTCACGCAAAGGCAGTCGTAAAGGAGGTTAATGGACAACGGATCAGGTGGAATGTATACTAGTAAAAAAATGAATCACCAATCCGCATTCTTTCTCCTGAAGTCTTTGGTCCCAGACCAGGCAAATTGACACCAAAAATGGTGGCAATCACAGAGTGCACAAAACTTCAAAAAATTCAGTCAAATAGGGGATGCTGCGTGTGGTATCGCGTAAGACTCTCATCTCCTTGTCTGTCGACGTACTGGTCGTGGTGAGTTCATGTTAGTAAAGAATGCCTTTAAGGCGACAAAGACGCCGTTACGAGCACCTGACTGAGTTTGAATGTGATCGTGTAATGGCAAGGCTACGATGAGCAGGGAGTTCCTCCTGCGATATTGCAGAAAGATTTGACGGTGGCTACAAGAATGTACGGTCGCAAGAAGACCGGGCTCTGGACGGTAACGTGGCACTGACGAGAGGAAAGGCCATCGTGTTCGGCGTGTGGCTGTGGCGCTTCGTACTGTATCTGCTGCAGCAATCTGAACAGCAGTTGACATCACAGTGAGACTATGAAACGTTACAAATCGAGCAGTAGCCGGACTACCTCAGAAGATGTCTCCCCCAGATGCATACGAAACGTTAGGTGGAACTTTTATACATCGACCGAGGCCTCTCAGCCCGGACGTTTCAACTGAAGACAACATCGGCCGTGAAAGCCTACATTGTACACTCCTGGAAATGGAAAAAAGAACACATTGACACCGGTGTGTCAGACCCACCATACTTGCTCCGGACACTGCGAGAGGGCTGTACAAGCAATGATCACACGCACGGCACAGCGGACACACCAGGAACCGCGGTGTTGGCCGTCGAATGGCGCTAGCTGCGCAGCATTTGTGCACCGCCGCCGTCAGTGTCAGCCAGTTTGCCGTGGCATACGGAGCTCCATCGCAGTCTATAACACTGGTAGCATGACGCGACAGCGTGCACGTGAACCGTATGTGCAGTTGACGGACTTTGAGCGAGGGCGTATAGTGGACATGCGGGAGGCCGGGTGGACGTACCGCCGAATTGCTCAACACGTGGGGCGTGAGGTCTCCACAGTACATCGATGTTGTCGCCAGTGGTCGGCGGAAGGTGCACGAGCCCGTCGACCTGGGACCGGACCGCAGCGACGAACGGATGCACGCCAAGACCGTAGGATCCTACACAGTGCCGTAGGGGACCGCACCGCCACTTCCCAGCAAATTAGGGACACTGTTGCTCCTGGGGTATCGGCGAGGACCATTCGCAACCGTCTCCATGACGCTGGGCTACGGTCCCGCACACCGTTAGGCCGTCTTCCGCTCACGCCCCAACATCGTGCAGCCCGCCTCCAGTGGTGTCGCGACAGGCGTGAATGGAGGGACGAATGGAGACGTGTCGTCTTCAGCGATGAGAGTCGCTTCTGCCTTGGTGCCAATGATGGTCGTATGCGTGTTTGGCGCCGTGCAGGTGAGCGCCACAATCGGGACTGCATACGACCGAGGCACACAGGGCCAACACCCGGCATCATGGTGTGGGGAGCGATCTCCTACACTGGCCGTACACCACTGGTGATCGTCGAGGGGACACTGAATAGTGCACGGTACATCCAAATCGTCATCGAACCCATCGTTCTACCATTCCTAGACCGGCAAGGGAACTTGCTGTTCCAACAGGACAATGCACGTCCGCATGTATCCCGTGCCACCCAACGTGCTCTAGAAGGTGTAAGTCAACTACTCTGGCCAGCAAGATCTCCGGATCTGTCCCCCATTGAGCATGTTTGGGACTGGATGAAGCGTCGTCTCACGCGGTCTGCACGTCCAGCACGAACGCTGGTCCAACTGAGGCGCCAGGTGGAAATGGCATGGCAAGCCGTTCCACAGGACTACATCCAGCATCTCTACGATCGTCTCCATGGGAGAATAGCAGCCTGCATTGCTGCGAAAGGTGGATATACACTGTACTAGTGCCGACATTGTGCATGCTCTGTTGCCTGTGTCTATGTGCCTGTGGTTCTGTCAGTGTGATCATGTGATGTATCTGACCCCAGGAATGTGTCAATAAAGTTTCCCCTTCCTGGGACAATGAATTCACGGTGTTCTTATTTCAATTTCCAGGAGTGTATGATGTTACAAATCGGTTAATTCAGAGACAGTTCCTACCCAGACGCCCCCTAGCCTGCATTCCACTTACCCCACACTACCGCTGTTTTCGACTTCAGTGATGGAGGGCAGGGTGGAGGTCTGTTGTGTTTTCTGATGAAAGCTGTGTGTTGGTTAGAAAGAGGCCAGTTTAGGGCCTGCAACCAACTTGTCTGCGTGCTGGTCATACGGGGCCTGCATCTGGAGTTATGGTCTGGGCTGCGATTTTGTACGACAGTAGGAGCACTCTCGTGGTTGTCCCACGCATTGTGGCTGCAGTTTTGTACGTCAGTCTGTTGCGCTGCTATTCAACAACAGCATTCAAAAAATGGTTCAAATGGCTCAGAGCACTATGGGACTTAACATCTGAGATCATCAGTCCTCTAGAACTTAGAACTACTTAAACCTAACCAACCTAAGGGCATCACACACATACATGCCCGAGGCAGGATTCGAACCTGCGACCGCAGCAGCAGCGCGGTCCCGGACTGAAGCGCCTAGAACCGCTCGGCCACAGCGGCCGGCAGCAACAGCATTCAAGGCCATGTTTTTCAACAGGATAATTCTCGCCCACATACTACTGTTGTAACCCAACATGTTCTGCAGGCTGTTGACGTGTTGCCTTGGCCTGCTCGATCACCGGATCGGTCTCCACTCGAGCACATATTGGACATCATCGAACGACAACCCCAGCGTCATTCATAAACTGCATTAAGTGTTCGTGTATTGAGAGACCAAGTGCAACAGCCATGGAACTCCAGCCCATAAACTGACATCCGGCACCTGTACATCACAGTGCATGCACGTCTGCATGTTTACATTCGACGTCCTGGCGGTTACACCGGTTATTAATGTACCAACATTTCACATTTGCAATGGATGATTTCGCGATTACCTTAATCTGTAATGTTGCTGTGTTACCCACTTAAATATGTTTCCGAAACAAATGTATTCTCGAAATTTCGTTACTCTTCATTAATTATTTTTTGCTGTTGCGAATTTTTTCCGTCAATGTAGATAATCGCCTTGTGGCTTTGTTCATAGGCACATGACAAACGTAGCTATTGTAAAATTGGCTTCAGGCCAAGTTAGTGTGTTTCACCGGTAAGCTAAAACAAATTTGAGTTACTGACAGCAACAGTACAATACAGTTAACAGTTTAACAGTGCAAGATCAATCCAGAATTATTCTTAGCGACTACATCAACGGCTTAATGCCCAATGACGAAAGCCCATAATAATAAGATATGCAAATACAAGGAACCATTTCAGATTAAATATCTTCAACATTTCGCGGCCCTGTCAGCAACTGTCGGGCCTAATGACACTACGGTCAGTTTCAGTACAGCACTCGTGGCTGCCGCATCCCGGTCGCGAAGTGGAGCCGAGGCAGTTTCAGATAAGTTTTTTCAGTCTGACGATAATTTATGGATTTTTAGTTTTAGCTTGACGATGTCCACTATGGACAAACGGTAATTACTGTTATTCTGAAGAAGGCTGGGTTATCCCGACTGAAACCTAGGTAAATTCTAGGTAAACGGTGCAACTGAGGCTGTTGATTATTAAAATTAAAATTAAATTCAGCTTAATAACATAAATACTGAAACCAATGATTATACTTGGTAATTTCACCAAACGGCATATTGTCCTATAAAATCTGCTAACCATGTACCAGCAACTGTAGGCAGCATACCAAAAGTAAACAATTGTAAAATAATTAACAGACAGAGGACTAGTTCAAAAAATACAAATGTCAAGTAATATGGATTTAATGTACTCAAGTGGCAAGCTGTCTTACCAAAGTAGACCTCTTTTAATGAACGTACAACCAGTTCTGTTTGGTGCCTGTCATAACACCAAATTCAAGGGGCCTACACATTTTCATATAGTGAACCTCAGTCTCATTCAGGTAAGCGAGAACGCGTACCGATTAAGTGAATTAACGACCAGTGGTCACGCAAACAAGTTTACAATACTGCGAAGGCGTTTTAAGGTTTGCCTGAAATTCCCCTATAATTCAAGGAATTCATTGGTAGCTATGAGATATACAGGCCAATCGTCAAGCTAACGCTAGGCGGAACCTGTATCACAGATCGTCTCTAAGCGGTCATTCTACAAAGAATCATCAAAAAAGGCATCAAAAATTTTCAAACAATTTAGACAAATAAAAATTTCTTGTGCGGTAAGTTGTTGCAGGGAGAATACCATAAACAACCGCAGATTAAGAACATAAATACTAAAACTAGCATTATGGTCAGAACAAAATTTTAAAATTTTACTGACGAAGAAGTTTAATAGTATTTTAAAGGAAGGCATGTACTGAATTAACGGCTGTAGGTCACGTAAACAAGCATTACAATTGGTGAAGGTACTTTAGGATTTGCCTGAAATTTGGTGGAAACAAAAGAAGTCCATAAAAATAACATTGACCTAAACTTGTACGACTGGACGCATTTAGGCCGTGTTTTTCAGATTCACACTTTATAAAATAAACCACATACAAACTTAGTAACTGCAAAGTTACTTGCGAGACTAACGCTTAACCTCAGGGACAGCAAACAACAGCGATAGCCGCTCAACTGCACTAACGCAGGGCCGTGTAGGCAGCATGCCAAAAGTAAACAATTGTAAAATGATTAACAGACTGGACTAGTTCAAAAAATACAAATGTCAAGTAATACGGATTTAATGCACTCAAGTGGCAAGCTGTCTTACCAAAATAGACCTCTTTTAATGAATGTATTACCAGTTCTGTTTGGTGCCTGTCCTAACACTAAGGCATACAGCGAGGTCCCTGATAATAAAACTATATGTTCTGCAACACACACAATGAATTAAACAGGAATACATTTAAAGCCAATTTGTAAAGAAAGTTTGACAGCCACGAAAAGCACCAGCAAAACAAATTAAATAGACATCGTTTTCGTAAAACGCAGGACTCTGGACAAAATGTGAGCCTGGCAAATCATAAGTAACCATAATAGTGGGTGACTATAAAACTTTAAACAAAACAGCAAACAATTTAAAGCACTGGCAAACGAGAAATAAAGAATAGGGCAGTAACACATGCAACACGAGCTTGTATCTTATGACATCAACGAACAGGTCTTAAAGGAAGGGCTGGGGAAAAATACTGAGCATAATTTGTTATCAAGTACTCTTATAACAGCTTATTAAACCACAATACAGTGCTCAACTAAAGATATAGAGTAAAGATTAAACTGAGCTTTCACGCTTAAGAAAAGATATTAAATGTGAAATGCAGAAACGAAACATTTTAGATATCCTTCAAAGTTTATTTCACAAAAAATTACAGTTCATCAAAACATCAAATATTAATCATTTACATTGAAAGTCATGGCATAGCTCGCTCACTATAACCTGAAAATTACAATGAAGTAACAGAGTTGACCCACGTCAGGTCAGGGCACAAACCTGCAGAATACAAATAGACTCCAGACGTAGACATCCGCACCCAATCCCCCGGCGACAACAAGGCGAAAGAGGGTAGATAGTGCATCACAACATGAACAGCAAAGCCCTCTGAAGCAGTGAAGAGGTTAAGCAAGACCAAAGCCTTTGTCCCGGCTCTAAAAGAAATCCAATAACTAATATTATACAGTCAACGATCAAAATTACTAGGATTTTAAATGTAGAACCAATATGACTACCGTCTTAATAATTGGAGAAGCAGAAAATCTAGCCTCCACAACCCATGACATATCACTGGCGTATTATTAACTTAATTATCAAATTGGAGGTCCTTAAGAGCTTCAGTTGTCCTCATAGAATTACTTTTAGCACAATTTGCATACAATTCAACAGAGGCAAGCTTCATTTAAGTCTGACATAATAAACTCCACTTAGATATGTTAGAGATTGTTGTGCATATAAGGGCAAAGAAACAAGCGAGAAACAAGTTAGTGCCACTAAATAAAGCGGATCTCATTTCTAAAGGCCAACATAGTGACAAGATGTGACTTTGAACTAGGCGCAGACCTCTAGGACTCAATATTAAATCACCAAAACAACAGTCTGCACTTTACTGAAGATTTACTTCAAGCATAAGCTAATTTCTCGAAGGGAAAGAGATGAGCACGTGCCGCAAACCATTCCAAAATCACATTAAAAGACAATGAAGAGCGCAGCACAACAGAGGTTAAAAAAACCAAGCTGCTTCAAGCACAGCCAACAGGAGGAAATGGAGACAAGTCGCTGGAGCACATACAAATGACGCTCTTTATAATCAAAAACAAAGCGGAAACTGGCTCTTTCCTCGCACAAGGAATCCGAAGAATGCGTTGACTCGGTGCAAACAAAATCCTATGGTGATGGCGTTTGTGTAGTCTAGTGCAGAAGAGGACCCGACCCGTGGGGTGGGACGAATTATGCCAAATTCTCCAGGAGGAACCTGGGTACTGTACGGACAAATACAGCCAGGGCAGGACTAAGCTGACCCTGCACGGCACGTCGACAGCCGCACCGCCTGCACGGAGAACGTCGATCGCCTAGTGAAGGAGTGAAAGGATGAACAAACTAACTTTAAGGGATGGCCTAATGTGACGTCCGCAACGACCAGACCCAACGATAAAAAAAAGGGTCACGCGGGAAAACGGTACTACGGCAATGCTGACCTATTACTCTCCAGGAAACCCCTGCGTTCCTCCGGACACGCCATGCACCATAACTGCCCAATTCCGACTGTCTCCTCTCTTCCCGCACAACCCACTTCCTCTCTTCCACCAGAGAGGAGAAAAACCATAGAAACTGTAATCGGCAAAGACGGTCCTATCGAACTCGGCGCACGGCTCAGGCAGGTAATCTGCAAAAGTAGAAAAACAAAAAGCGTCTCTTACGCACACCACAAAGCAGCCACACTGCTCAATGACACGGCGAGCACCGTGCGCGGTGGCGCAGCGGCTGGCACACTGGACTCGCAATCGGGAGGACGACTGTTCCAACCCGCCTCCGACCATTCTGATTTAGGTTTTTAGGTTTCCCTAAATCGTTTCAGGCAAATACTGGGATGGTTCCTTTGAAAGTGCACGGCCGACTTCCTTCGTCGTCCTTCCCTAATCCGATGGGACCGATGACCTCGCTGTTTGGCCCTCTCCCCCAAATCAAACAACCAACGCGGCGAGCAGACAACAATTTTTCAAATTTTATCCACGTTCGCCAAAAGCCGCGAAGGCGCGCTTAGTTATCAGATAGAAACGAGTGGCTTTGGCCCACAATATCAGATCGGAGCAATGACGCAATTATTAGAAAGATGCAAGGGGAGTCAAGATGTACAAAATTAATACCTGTTGTCAAAGATCTCACCACAGTTCACAATACGGGCAGGCAACAGTACCCTAAGCAGTATCGCCTCCTTCAACGGTCAGGCAGAAGAAGATAGTCAAGTTCCCAACCAGTGAGATGGCGCCGATAACTCTCCACAGGCGAGGCGTCGCTTTTCAGGGAAGTTTGGCCAACGCGGAGAGCTCACGCATCCTCAATCAACACGGACCTCCAGCTGCCACTGCTGCGAGCCAATTACGCGCCTACAGCAAACCGAGCACGGGCATACGCCCTATCCGCGGCCGCTCACGCGCACACTCCCGCGGCCGAGTGTCCTCCAGCAGCACCCCCTATAGAGGAAAGCCTGCGCTCCCGCTCAGTGACGTCACGCACAGAGTCTGGTGCCGGTGCTCGCAGTCGGTTTGGCCACAGCAATAGGCTGTAAAGGGATCTGGACGACGAAAACTCGTAAAGAACCCCTCGGATGCACAAAAGCATGAAGACGCCAAACTCACACAGGTGTGGTCTATAGAAGCAACTGTGAAACAGAATAATTCAAAGTACTTCTCAGACTGTGTATCCTGTAGAACTATGAAATACTGAACGGTAGTGCTTATTTTGAGATAGACACTGTTTTGCTTTTGTATTTCAGCTGATATTCCCTAGTCGATACATCAGTTCATAACTTACAAAAAAACTGACAATATAATGAAACTAATACAGTGCCAGTTATGTGCTACCTATTAGGCTAAACATGAGCACACAATTGTTTTCAAGCACTTTAGTTGTGTATCTATAAGACAGCAGTGTAGGCCACTGGCATTTACCTGAAATTCGAGACCCAGAAAGTAAGAATTTGTAAAATACACAAGTTTATTTTTTTGCATGTTTTCATAGTTTCTCCCTTTGCATTTTCTGATAGCCTATTGATCCGTTCATGTACTCATTCATTTCTCCTTTCTGTGCTTTTAAAGCAAAATATTTATTCGTGCATTATAAAGTCGGAAGCTTACTATAATCACTAATAGTAACATTCCTTGCATTGAACTTCAAATTCCTATCAATAATTTATTAAAAACAAGCGACTGAGACACTGCTTTTACTTAATTTTCAATTTTTGGGTATACCACGTTCCTTGTTTTTGAACAGGCAACTTTCTGAAGACTTTTATAGCAGAAAAAAACAGAAGTAAATACTGGAACCAGAATACATCGACTCGTCTGTATCTTATGTGAATGTACTTAATCATAAACCGACTTTTATTCCTAACAACAAACAGTGAGTATAAAGATATACTAAGATATTTAACTCCTTAAGTATGGATGTGCTTAGGCTATACTGCTTGAACCTGCAGAATATAGAATTCATAGAACCTAAACCAGCTAAACTGTAGAATTGCCAGGACAAGAAAACGAAACATTGTTTTCTTCGGCACTTATGCAGTTAAGATCTTATATATTAGTCAAAATGTCGCTGACCTTCCACACTGCGTAAGTGCCTATTCTTTGTTAGCACACCTAACTTCTTTTAAGAAATAAACAAAACAAATACTCACTCTTGAACTTGAAGAAGGACTAAAGTTATCTCTGCGAATACTTGACAACTGTTTCTTCCTCGTTGCTTCTTCCTCCGGAAATTTAAACACAGTTACTTTTTCCTCGGCGCAGAGCATCGAAACAGTATTTTGCAGGCAACGAAATTTTCACAGGCAAGAAAAACAGACCACCAGTTTAGTGAACAGAAAGTAAACAACCAAATCACGTACGCTAACGCAGCAACACCATTCACTAGAATAGTAAACTGACGCGAAACGCGCCGCACTACTGTTCACAAGCACTGTCTCATAAAACTGTTGAAGACTAGCTAGACTCCATGTGTAGCCATATTGTGACGTCACGCACTACGTGGACAGACTTTCTTTTACAGGGGGTGCTGCCTCTAGCCGCCCAGCAACAGGCGAGATGCAAACATAGCGCAAACACAATTGATACCAGCAACGGCACAATTAGTAGCTGAAATTTATTGCAGAACTCAGTTTTTTTCCTCTCTCATTCCTACTACCAAGGGCATATTACGCTGTCGTTCTTTCTTCTGTTCCTTTCCCTACTACTGCATTCTAATCCACCACGATTATTAAATTATCGGCGCCCTTTCACGCTAAATTATCCATTCAGTATTCTCATATACACTCCTGGAAATTGAAATAAGAACACCGTGAAATCATTGTCCCAGGAAGGGGAAACTTTATTGACACATTCCTGGGGTCAGATACATCACATGATCATACTGACAGAACCACAGGCACATAGACACAGGCAACAGAGCATGCACAATGTCGGCACTAGTACAGTGTATATCCACCTTTCGCAGCAATGCAGGCTGCTATTCTCCCTTGGAGACGATCGTAGAGATGCTGGATGTAGTCCTGTGGAACGGCTTGCCATGCCATTTCCACCTGGCGCCTCAGTTGGACCAGCGTTCGTGCTGGACGTGCAGACCGCGTGAGACGACGCTTCATCCAGTCCCAAACATGCTCAATGGGGGACAGATCCGGAGATCTTGCTGGCCAGGGTAGTTGACTTACACCTTCTAGAGCACGTTGGGTGGCACGGGATACATGCGGACGTGCATTGTCCTGTTGGAACAGCAAGTTCCCTTGCCGGTCTAGGAATGGTAGAACGATGGGTTCGATGACGGTTTGGATGTACCGTGCACTATTCAGTGTCCCCTCGACGATCACCAGTGGTGTACGGCCAGTGTAGGAGATCGCTCCCCACACCATGATGCCGGGTGTTGGCCCTGTGTACCTCGGTCGTATGCTGTCCTGATTGTGGCGCTCACCTGCACGGCGCCAAACACGCATACGACCATCATTGGCACCAAGGCAGAAGCGACTCTCATCGCTGAAGACGACACGTCTCCATTCGTCCCTCCATTCACGCCTGTCGCGACACCACTGGAGGCGGGCTGCACGATGTTGGGGCGTGAGCGGAAGACGGCCTAACGGTGTGCGGGACCGTAGCCCAGCTTCAAGGAGACGGTTGCGAATGGTCCTCGCCGATACCCCAGGAGCAACAGTGTCCCTAATTTGCTGGGAAGTGGCGGTGCGGTCCCCTACGGCACTGCGTAGGATCCTACGGTCTTGGCGTGCATCCGTGCGTCGCTGCGGTCCGGTCCCAGGTCGACGGGCACGTGCACCTTCCGCCGACCACTGGCGACAACATCGATGTACTGTGGAGACCTCACGCCCCACGTGTTGAGCAATTCGGCGGTACGTCCACCCGGCCTCCCGCATGCCCACTATACGCCCTCGCTCAAAGTCCGTCAACTGCACATACGGTTCACGTCCACGCTGTCGCGGCATGCTACCAGTGTTAAAGACTGCGATGGAGCTCCGTATGCCACGGCAAACTGGCTGACACTGACGGCGGCGGTGCACAAATGCTGCGCAGCTAGCGCCATTCGACGGCCAACACCGCGGTTCCTGGTGTGTGTCCGCTGTGCCGTGCGTGTGATCATTGCTTGTACAGCCCTCTCGCAGTGTCCGGAGCAAGTATGGTGGGTCTGACACACCGGTGTCAATGTGTTCTTTTTTCCATTTCCAGGAGTGTACTTTTTATGCTTCTTCTACTTGCGACGGCGGCATATATTCATGTGCTACGGTAGGTGGTTTTGGCTTACCGTCGATTTTGATGAGAACAACCATATTACTGAACTGTACATTGTAACTTACTTTCTGCCCTATCTTCATACGGAATACTACTCCCATCATATCATTTTCTGATGCTATTGGCAATAGTGCGACCAAGTCTAGAATACTGTTCCAGTGTTTGAAGTGAAGTTTGTATGACAAGAGACATCGAACAGAAAAGCTCGGGAAACTTAAACGGTAAACATTGAGAGACAGAAGATGTAGTTCCTACAAATCTTTGTTGGATAAAGTCAAAGATTAATAGTTTCTCCACGTTTCGAGAGTGTTGTTGTTCCGTAATCGTATACTCAGTTGATGAAAGGCCGGTGAAGTTGCCAGTGTATTTTTTATTAAGTCCACGACCGATTTCGGACTTCTCATCCAGGCCATTTTCAGGGGAGTCTGGAACTTCCATTGTTAATGCATTATGTTTATATATCCATTATATTATGCATTAACATATACTAGTTCCACGCTCACTTGAAAATGGCCTGGATCTCAAGGTCGAAATCATTCGTGGACTTAATAAATAATACATCAGGAACGGGACCGACCTTTCTTTAATTAAATAAATTTTAAGAACGTATATTCGACGATGACTGTCTGACCTTTATGCAGCTACCAACAAATATCCCGCGCACGATCATCAGCAAAAGATAATAGGAACTAGGATGAGTACAGAGGCAATTAGGAGGCCATTTTCCCTTGTTCGCGAATGGAATAGGAAAGAAAACTGATAATACTGGTGTAGTATATCCTCCAACAGGCGCTTTGCCATTCCTTTTGGAGTATTAATATAGGTATAGATGTAGCTACGAAGCAGTTACGGCTTACCTCTTTGTAAACCATGTTTAAGATGACAGTTGCGGGAGTGGGATATTGTTCAGGAAATTGGCCAAATTACTGTATGCGAAAGAGTTTTTAAGGACTAGAAAAATATTTGAAATCATAGATGATGAACAGATATATTGCAGGCTGTGAAATTTGTAGTTGTTTGGGGAGTCGCAGTAGGTATGTTGGACATGAACTGTTTTGGTGAAGTAAAGATGGATATTGCTAGTACCTGTAGAAAGTACGGATTATAAGAACTTACTACATCATTGAAACAAAGGCAAAGGTCGCAGCATTGACAGATAGAGATGGAGGTACCGTGGGTACCAGTTGTCTATCGCAGAACTGCCAACAATCGCAGACAAGTGGTCTGCTACAAGAGGAAAAGAATCATTAACGTAAATAATAATCTATTATGAAGGAATGACTGACACTCACGAGCTCCATTCCCATGTCGAAGAATAAAACGTATTGTTAAAATTATGAGTTGAATGCATACATACACAGAGTTAATTGCATCTGAACGCAAGCCATATACGACTTGGCCACTAGATCGTCTGCAGCTGTGAGGGATTTTCCTATGCAAATATGTCTCCAACAGATCGAAGTCACTAATTCACCTGCTTCTAGGAAAGTTTGTTTAGGTTACGGGTGTGATACGCATAAATGTCGTTACGGTCTTTAGTCCGAAGATTGGTCTGATGCAGCTCTTGGCGCTTGTTTATCCAGTGTAAGGCTGTTCACCTCCTCAAAACTATTGAAGTCTACATCCATTTGAGCCAACTTCCTACCGTCAATTCTTCGTCTCCCTGAACAATTTTAGACCCTCACGCTTCTATTACCACCTCAGCAAGTAAGTCCCATAGTGCTCAGAGCTCAGAGTTTCTATTACCAAACTAACGATTTCTTGATGTCTTAGGATGTATCTATTAACTGATTTTTCTGTCTGTCATGTTGTGCCACAATTTCCTTATCTCCCCACAACTGTTCACTAATTATTTATTTATTATCCGATCCACCCATCTAATCTTCAGAATTATTCTCTGGAATAACATTTCAAAAGCTGGTCTGTTTATCGTTTATCGTCCACGTTCCACTTCCAAACAAATTTACTCTCCCAATAACGTCAGAAAAGACTTCTTAAGACATACATTTATATTTCCATGTTAACAAACTTCTGCTTTTCAGAATTTTTTTTCTTGATGTCATCTGTCTGTATTTTATATCCTATCTACTTCGGCCATCGTCAGTTATTTTGCTGCCCAAGTAACAATTCTTTTAATATATTATATTCTAAAATAATTCCCTCAGTATCTCCTTATTTAGTTCGACTATATTCTACTATCCCTTTTTTACTTTTATTGGTGTGCATCTTATAACCTCCTATCAAGACACTTTCTGTTCCATTCACCTGATCTTCCAAGTTCTTTTCAATCTCTGTCAGAATGGCAACGTCATCGGTAAATCTCAAATTTTTTTTCTTCTTCCTGTATTTGAATCACCTTGTCAATTTTCTGCTTGGCTTTGTTTGCTGGCAGATTGAATACTATCGGGGATAGGTTACAACCAAGCCTCAATCCCGTCTCACCTACCGCCTTCCTCTTATATCTTTGATTCTTAGATATCGACGGAAATCATACTGATATTCAGCAAGGTCGACTTGTACCAATCAATCCGTTCTTCTGCAGATGATTAGTGTCATTATTTTGCTATCATGACTTACTAATATTTTGGTAATATTCACACTTGTCAGCACCCAACTGCTTTGGAATTAGAATTATTACATTCTTGCTGCAGTTTGATGGTATTTCGCCTGTCTCATATCTTAAATACCTTCTGGAGTAAACGTACAGAAAATTTGTCACAGGTCGCGTATTATTTGATTTACCAGTAGTTTCCTTCATTAGACGTCAGTATATTCAATATTAATTGTCATGAAGGTAACACGTTAAAGACTTCTAGATTCGCTATGTATCAACGTGTGAGTTAGATACACAATGTTCATTGTAATTCATTGAGCCCAGGTGTAATAGTTTAGCGGTTGTTAGCTCTCCATAGGCTCTCAATAATTCTGAGGAAATTTCGTCTACTGCAGTTACCTTGTTTCAGATTAGGCCTGTCACTGGTCTGTCAAATTCTTCTCGCAATTTCATACCTTCCATCTTCCCTTCATCTCCTTTTTCCACACCTTCCAGAATTTGGTTTCCAAGTTCCATCATTTCTATAATTCTACTATACATTCCACGAAATTTCCCTACTTTTGAGTTTTCTAACGATGCCACCACGTCCAGAACGGATCTTTGATTTTCTCTAAGATGACAGCATAGTGACTCAAATCCTTTCAGAAACGTTCGCCGAAATTGGCAGGTTGCATGGTCTGATCTCTTCTTGTAAGATAGGAAAGAATGTTGTAAACACCATCTGCTTGCGAATTGTGCATAATTTTCTGCGTCTTTCGTTTTCCAACCATTTGAGATTTGCGTTTATATGGTTAGGATGAAAAATAAGTGGGAACCAAGAAAAAGTACACTTTCGCTAAGGATAGGCCTATACAAGACAACGGTCTTTAAGCCTTATCCCACATTCAACTAAAGTATGGGAAACGTGGCTCACTCGCAAGCTAGCGAACTTTCCATTTTACTATAAAAGTAGAATCGTGATACTGTACTATCTCCGAAATGGTACGCTGCTTCCTTAAATCTGGCAGTAACATTCCTTTTGAGAGGGGAAGTGTGCTCTTTGGTGTTTAATTTATCATAATATCGGGGTCATTAGATGTGACGTAAGTTTTTCACTATTCGTACATACTAATTTCCAGGAACTACTGGAAACTTAACTCAGGAATGTTGATCCAGAGTCATTGCCCGTATAACAGTTCTTTGAGTGCCTAAGAAGTGTATTCAGCACTTCATCAAAAGCTATACAAGATTTTAGGGCATTTTTAATGTGTTATGAAGGTGGGTGGCATATCCGTGTTCTCTGTAAGTGATCAGTATACCACATATTCCCGTGAATGTCTTTTAGTTTCCATCTTGTCTTACTGCATTTTAATGGTCAGTTTTAGAATATCTAACCATTTTATCGCTTTCGTCCAGGATGTAATATACTGTGATGATCAGGATGAGTTTGGGAGCATGTGAAAGCAATTTTATCTCAATGATGAAGTCTTCTTGGGGTATCGGCCGAGTCTGTGGCAACGTTTCAACAAGTTTCCTACTCGTCATCTTCACACGAAGCGTCTGGTTCAGGCTGATGCTCACGCTCCACAGGGGAGCTTTTCCTTGATCGGCATGTTGAGCAGTGTAAGCATAAATATGTAGTTACTGTGGGGACGAAAGAGAACAATACATTATCTATATGAATCGGCCTTTGGTGATGTGATGATGATTTCCTCGCAGCAGATCAGGCCAACGTGTGGTTGGCATGAGGTGTGGTTGATGGCCCAGTTCTCGGACGAGCCATTTGTGGGATTGTCTCACCTTCTTGTAGAAGAACCTCGCGATTTGTCTTACGGGACCAGGATGCTAATGTCTTCGTGTAACAGACGAGTGGAGTATTCCCTTTGAAGACGCTGAGCGGTCTTCAGGGCTCAGTTCTGGACCCGTTGTAGCGTTGCGATGAATGAATCTGCGGCCGCCGCGCGGGATTAGCCGAGTGGTTTAAGGCGCTGCAGTCATGGACTGTGTGGCTGGTCACGGCGGAGGTTCGAGTCCTCCCTCTGACATGGGTGTGTGTGTTCGTCCTTAGGATAATTTAGGTTGAGTAGTGTGTAAGATTAGGGACTGATGACCTTAGCAGTTCAGTCCCATAAGATTAAAAAAAAAAAACTGCGGCCTTTCCCCACACCACGGCTGCGTACTCGAGCACTGGTTGGACCAGCGTGACGCGGTGGTGCGCTGGGAGCGTCGACTGTGGGTTGAGCAGCGAAGGCACCCTATAGCGTCCTATGACTCTGCCTCCTAAGTCACGAATGTGAGGCACCCAGGAGAGTCTTTGGTCTAGTGTAGCCCCCAGGTACTTCGCCGTCATGTTCCATGGGACATGTGCTCTCAGGATCTCAACTGGCGGAAGGTCTGGCGGCGGCATTCTTCGTGTGAAAATTACTGCCTGGCTCTTCGCTGCATTGAATTTCAGCCGCCACTTCGTCGACCATGAATCCAGTGTCACACCCGAGCTGGAGGCGACTTCTCTTCATGTGTGGGTTTATGTTGCGGGTAAATAACGCTGTAGCACCGGCACGGAGCGCCATTTCAAAGTGTGTCACCCGTGTTAAGTCAGCAGTGCAGAGGGAGTACAGCAAGCTGTACCGACCCCTGCGGCACCCCTCACGTATCAGCCGATCTGTGGACGTACCATCGTCTACCCTCACGTGGAAGGTTCGCTCAGATAGGTAAGATGTTTAGGAGAACTCCATGCGACGTCGGCAGCTCTAGTACATGAAGCTGGTACACGAGGCCGTCGTACAAATGGAATCGGAGGCCATGCCTCAAGGTATTCACTTGTTTCCAGTGCTTTCATGGCCGGCTCTATCAGTCGCAGGAGCTGGTTAGATGTCGAGTGGCCGCTTCGAACTGCGCGTCAGGAATGGCACACTCCTGGGGGATGACATGTTCCATCACCTTTTTTGCGTACAGCCTCTCGAAAACTTTCGAGAGAGACGGACGTAGGCTGGTGGGTCAGTAGCTGGTTATCTGGCATGGATCTTTACCGGTCTTTGGGATGACGACAACTTGAGCGTGTTTACACGCTGGAGGGTTTCAAAAAATGGTTCAAATGGCTCTGAGCACTATGGGACTTAACATCTGAGGTCATCAGTCCCCTAGAACTTAGAACTGCTTAAACCTAACTAACCTATGCACATCACACACATCAGTGCCCGAGGCAGGAGTCGAACCTGCGACCGTAGCAGTCACGCGGTTCCGGACTGAAGCGCCTAGAACCTCTCGGCCACATCGGCCGGCTGGGGGGTTTCCGCCCGAACGCAGCATATCGTGGAAGACGTTGGCTAAGTGCCGATGGACCCCAGCGTAAGGTTCTTCAGCAGTAGGTTGTCGTCACCATCGCTGCCTCCTGCTTTCCCGGGGTTCAGCGAGCGAAGATGCACCGCGACTTCTTCCTCTGTGACCGGTTGGATGAGATAGGGATCCATGATGTAATTATGTCACTCTTTTCTTGTGTATATGTATGGTGATTTGAACGTATTATGTGAAAAACACATTACCTGAATATCTGACGAAAATATACTGAAATCATACTACGACTATGAACGACTATGAACCAATCGATGTTTACCACTTTGTAGAGACACAATTCGGGACGAATTTTGTTTGCTTGTCGCTCTGAGTCGTATTTAGACTCGTTTAAGGTCGCGTGTTCTACACGTTTTGCTTGCATGTGTACTTCCCGTTAGGAAACAAATAAATGCATATGGCTCCTCTTTTTACCATGTCAAAGGCTGAGGCCGAAGTTGTGAATCCGTGTGAATGAGAGCAACATTGTAGAACTTAGTCGACACCTGTACTCCAGTGCGATCACGTGGTCTTACTTTCTGCAGAGGACACATTTCTTTGATGTAAATTGTAACTGTAATTGACAATAATGTAAGAATGCAATAACTGTAAATTTTGACAAGATGTGTTCCAATCGCATACTAAGTGTGACTAATGAAATCGGAGAAAGATTGTACTAACGTGTGATAGTGCCCACGTTAAAGTAAAGGGATAGTGCTTACTTGATATGTGCTGAACATGAACAGTATATGAATGATGTTTACAGTGCAAATCTGTAAGTGAACTGATAAAACATTTCGTATAAACGTGATCAGTGATGAAAAGAGACGCTCTGTGAGTGCCTTTCAAAGTATCTGCGTGAATGAAAAGACACTCAGTTATTAAATAACTTCAGAACTAAGTAGAATGACAACCAAAAGTGATGTAGCAATGAAGCTGCGTAGAAAAGCATTTACAGTGTGAAACCTTACGGCACAGTACAGCGGCCAACAATCAATGTTTCGAAATCGTCGCGCCGTAGCGGCGCGACATGAAATATAACGGAATGTTGCCGTAAAATATTGTGGAATGAAATGCAATCACGTGCATCGCTCATGGACACGATAAACAGTAAACTGCGGTGCAATGTCCATTATCAGTTACATAACTTCTGCCGGATTCAAGCTGGACTACATAATTACAACACCGACACACAAACGTTAACATTCTGAAGACTACGAGCGAGTAAAGTCTGAATCGGAAGAAACACTAATTCCCTTCCTTGCAGGTTATCAAAGAATTAGCTGTGTGAAATGATTACGAGTTTTCGTCTTTTCACGCAATTTGATGGTATGAACTCCAGAGGAAGCTGCAGCTGAACTTCATAGCACGGAGAGAGGCGCGGGTTCCTGCCTTCCTTTCTCGCAGCCGGATTACTTGTGCAGCCGCGGACGGCACTTTCCCGATCGGCGTGCGGCGTGAGCTATCTACCATAACACCGCGTAATAATATAAAGCAAGAGTGAGACACAATAACATAAAGAACACACAAACACACACACAAATATTCAAGCTTTCGCAACCCATGGTGGCTTCATCAGGAAAGAGGGAAGGAGAGGGAAAGACGAAAGGATGTGGGTTTTAAGGGAGAGGGTAAGGAGGCATTCCAATCCCGGGAGCGGAAAGACTTACCTTAGGGAGAAAAAAGGACAGGTATACACTCGCCCATACACACATCCATCCGCACATGTACAGACATGGCCAGACTTATGTAAATGCAAAGAGGTTGGGCAGAGATGTCAGTCGAGGCGAAAGTACAGAGGCCAAGATGTTGTTGAATGACAGGTGAGGTACGAGGGGCGGCAACTTGAAATTAGCGGAGGTTGAGACCTGGTGGGTAACGGGAAGAGAGGATATATTGAAGGGCAAGTTCCATCTCCGGCGTTCTGATAGGTTGGTGTCAGTGGTAATCAGAATGCTTCCCCCACTCCACCAAAAGTGTCTTTCCGCCGTCCACCTAACCTTCATAAACTCTTGGTTCATCTCTATGAAATCCCCAAACCACCTTCCCTATCCTCTGGCTCCTACCCTTGTAACCACCCCCGGTGTAAAATCTGTCCCATGCACCCTCCCACCACCACCTACTCCAGTCCTGTAACTCGGAAGGTGTACACGATCAAAGGCAGGGCCACGTGTGAAAGCACCCACGTGATTTACCAACTGACATGCCTACACTGTGAAGCCGTCTATGTCCTTTCGCATGAATGGACACAGGCAGACAGTGTTTGTTGATAATGATGATCACCCTGTGGCTAAACATGCCTTGCTACACGGCCAGCACATGTTGGCACAGTGTTACACCGTCCGTATTGTCTGGATACTTCCCACAGACACCAACCTATCAGAACGCCGGAGATGGGAACTTGCCCTTCAATATATCCTCTCTTCCCGTTACCCACCAGGTCTCAACCTCCGCTAATTTCAAGTTGCCGCACCTCGTACCTCACCTGTCATTCAACAACATCTTTGCCTCTGTACTTTCGCCTCGACTGACATCTCTGCCTTCTTACCCTCTCCCTTAAAACCCACATCCTTTCGTCTTTCCCTCTCCTTCCCTCTTTTAAATATCGTCGGTGGTTTTAATCCTGGGCTTTAAAATGCCACCGTTAAATGTGAGAGGGGGGAAGCATTCTGATTACCACTGACGCCGAGTGAAAATAAAATATACAGCTTCTCTAGTCCTGACAATAGTTGGACACTGGTAATATTAATTTCTCAATTGTACAACTGGAGCAACTTAATAGTTTGGGTGTCCACCATTCACAAGCACAAAGACGAGTGACAACTAGAAAATTTCAATCGCAGTTAATGAAAGTTCACATGACAATTTAGCTGCTCCATACGATGAGATCCTCAACTTAGATATCGTCAGGGGTTGTTGCATCAGAAAGTCCTGGAGTTCTGCGTCGCTGTTATACTAATTTTTTAAATAAAACATAGAATATAACGCTTTTCTTGTCGTATATTGTCGAGTACATAGGTGGAATATACATTGGCCTTCTGATAGCCTCCGAAAGACAACAGTGCTGACTGACTTTGTGACTCATGTGCCACACTCGAATACATTATTAAATGTAAGATTTACAAAATAACAAAAGCCATGAGATGATTTTAGTTACTTGCACCAAAAAATATGCCCCATATTGCCCTACATGTTCCGATATTCAGTTTGGAAAAGTTTAGTTAATTTCATATACAATTTCAATGAATTTACAGTACAACAATTTAAATTACATTTTAGATAATTATTCGCAGATTACTTTAAATAAAATATTATTAACAGTATTTCGGCTTGCTTTCAAGTACAGCTATCCTTTTAAATGATCACAATGAATAAACATCGTAGCTTTTCAGAAATGGGTCAAGAATATGTTGTGCAATATGATGCAATGTCACGAAATTTCAAAGCTGGCTTATTGACAAACGGCTTACTCCCCTTAGTCGCTGATATAAATCTGGTAATATATTAATGTGAAATTTAATCTGAGATAACAAACTCATTTTTAATAATTTTTAAATGGTAGTTTACTACTGGAACTGGGTATAGACATAATAGCATAAAGTCCAGAATGTTAAAAATTCGCGCGAAAAATGACCTCTTCAGAGAATGTTGACATGAGGAAGGAATTTCAGATATGGATGGGAAGGTAGTCACATTTCAGTTTTCCACAGTCTCGTAACGCAAATGGGGGAGCAAAGAAAATATAGCTCTGGGATATCTACATAAAATTTTCCGGACTACATCTACCGAAACGACACATCATAGTAAAATACACCACCAGCAAAGACAGCAATAACACAAATATTTTATGCAGTGACCAAAAAGCTGTTTTGCACTAAATGAAATACAAATGTTATGTAGCCTTGCAACCTCGAGTAATGTAAAATCTGTAATTGCAAATCATGTATGAAAACTGATGCGACTATATGTAATATACGAAATGAACTTGTACCAGTTCGACGTACGTGGCTTGTTAAGCAATAACATTTCATGTAATGTCTTCAACAGTCCAGGGGGCTATGTCCCGTCTCCTGCCGTATTTTTCCTTGTGAATATACCTGAGGAAAGGACGTAATATTTTTCTGTGATACCTGAAAAACTGACTTTTTTCATGTGAAGAGCGTCGAATGAAAATGGCAAAGACAATAAGCACGATTTATTATCTGTGTAGGCAATGATCAAAGAAAACAATATACACTATGTTAATTTTCATTTGTCTGATAGAAGAAGACATTCTACCTTTTCGAGTTGTACCGCTGACCTATCAAGACGCATTATTTCTGTGTTCCATATTAAGAGATCTGTAATAAGTGTAATAATTGTTAATCTGTCTAAATCGTTTTCAGAATACAAAATGTTATTTGTTGCTATTGAAACAATCTTATTTATAGGTGAATTGTGTGCTCTATTGCAGTTATTGAAAGTTTTATTAGTTACCATCTTACACTATTGTTATCCTCCGTTAAGAGCGGTACAACTATTGCTCCGAGCTGATAGTCCATGCTGCTGCAAACGTCGTCGAACTGTTCGTGCAGATGGTTGTTGTCTAGCAAACGTCCCCATCTGTTGAATCAGGGATCGAGACGTGGCTGCACGATCCGTTACAGCTATGCGGATAAGATGCCTGTCATCTCGACTGCTAGTGATACGAGGCCGTTGGGATCCGGTACGGCGTTCCGTATTACCCTCCTGAACCCACTGATTCCGTTTTCTGCTGACAGTCATTGGATCTCGACCAACGCGAGCAGCAGTGTCGCGATACAATAAACCGCAATCGCGATAGGCTACAATCCGACCTTTATCAAAGTCGGAAACGTGATGGTACGCATTTCTCCTCCTTACACGAGGCATCACAACAACGTTTCACCAGGCAACGGCGGTCAACTGCTGTTTGCGTATGAGAAATCGGTTGGAAACTTTCCTCATGTCAGCACGTTGTAGGTGTCGCCAGCGGCGCCAACCTTTTGTGAGTGCTCTGAAAAGCTAATCATTTGCATATCACAGCATCTTCTTCCTGTCAGTTAAATTTCACGTGTGTAGGAAGTCAACTTCGTGGTGTAGCAATTTTAATGGCCAGTAGTGTAATATTGAACGTGCGATTCAGAAATACGTTACGATATCAGTAGGTTGGTTTGTTTGTAATGTAAATCTAGCGAAAACAGTTCTGTCATGAAGGGTAGTATGTGCTGCCTATGGCAACCATATTACATGTAAACATTTCAGTACTTGGGCTGTGAGTCATTGTGAGAGTTGTGTTGCTTCAGGATGCTCCAGGCAACAATAATGTGCGATTAGAGGATGCGCATACTCAACACTAATGCTACAGAGGATGAGACATGTAGATGTCGCAGCGAATATCGCTGTGAGTCCAAGCGATGTCTCTAGAATGTGGAACAGGTTTCTAGTGAAAGAATCAGTAGAGGATCGTCACAGAAACGGCTCCTGAGGAAAGAAAACAGATGTGCACAGGGGATACCTGTGTATAAGTGCAAGCAGAAACCCTCAGCCCAATGCTACAGGTCTACAATGGGAGTTCCAACCAGCCAAAGGAGAGTAGGTGTCAACACAAATAATACAAAATAGGCTCCATCAGCAGCGATTAAATGCCAGAATACCTCTAAATCGGGTTCGTAGAAGGGCTCTTGTCGCATGGGCACGAATCCCTTCTTTGTGGACTACGCACTAATGGGACATAACCCTCTTTTCTGATGAGACCCGTAACAGTCTCCTCCAAGCGAATACTGATATTCGTGTGTGGGAACAACGAGGAAAACGTTCACACTCTAACTCCGCCTTATCAACGCGGTTCAGACATGTTTCGGGGTGGAACCACGAATGGCTGTAAGACACCCCTCGTACAAATACGTGGGGGGGGGGGGGGGGTGACTGGTGTAACGTACAAGTCCCTTGTATGCGTTGTCGCTCCATTTAACGAACATACTAGAGAGGATTCGCGCTGATGGACGACAATTCACGCCCCCATCGTCACAATCTTGTGAACACCTTCCTGGTGGAGCATAGAATCAGTCAGATGGTATGGCCTCCACATCTCCAGATCCCAGCTCCGTGGGGAACGCATGGGCCATGCTACAGCAAGTGGTTTGCAATCGTTCTGTTCCACCAAAGACCTTACAGGGCATCACAGAGGCCGCTGTGAATAAAAAGGACAATACCCCACACATTTATCTCGAAAATATACTAAAGGTTGTTCCTAACCGCTGTCAAAAGTATCTCCAATTGCGAGGAGGCTCAGTACATTCATAAACAATGCGTTATGCAACATGGAAGTGAGAAGAAACTAGTGTTTACAGTGAAATGTTTTGTAGGTTGTTTTTTGTGTTTCTCAAGTGGAAATGTGTTTATCTTCTTTATTTTTGTTTTATTGTCATTATACGTGATAGAACAATTTGTTTTTGCCCGCATCTCGTGGTCGTGCGGTAGCGTTCTCGCTTCCCACGCCCGGGTTCCCGGGTTCGATTCCCGGCGGGGTCAGGGATTTTCTCTGCCTCGTGATGGCTGGGTGTTGTGTGCTGTCCTTAGGTTAGTTAGGTTTAAGTAGTTCTAAGTTCTAGGGGACTGATGACCATAGATGTTAAGTCCCATAGTGCTCAGAGCCAACAATTTGTTTCCTATCATGTCCAGTGTTTGCAATATAGCAATATGCAACATTTCATTTTGACCACAGTAGTGTCTCAGTCATGGCATAGTAGCTTTGCTCTTGCAATGGTGGAGTAAGAAAAGACGTCATTTAGGACTGAGAGAGATAAGATTTGTTTATCAAGAATGTGGTGTCTGGCAGCGAGTACATCTTATTGTGCGTTTCTGTAATTTGTATGCGTCTGTAATGCGCCATGTAACAAAGCTGTCATCACAGAAAATATTTTCGTCCCGGTGTAATGTCAATAAAATATCTTTGAAAATTTGTGCTACTTTTTGTCTCGACTGATATACTCCGAGGCGGGCGAAAAGAAAGGTTACTTATGCTCAACTGAAACTTTGCACATCAGAAAGGATGGAAAATTTTGTTTGTCATAAACTTTGCAAAAACGCATGTACGTTGACAGACTAATAACTTCTTTTCGACGTTATCTTGCAACACGAGGTGGCATTGTCTTTTGATTTACAAGAGGACTATCGATTATGTGATAAAGTGCAGATATCAAAGGGCAGTGACAAAAGTGATGGTAAGTTAACTGAGCCATATTCTCTCCGATTCCATATGTTTGAAACAATTCACTTACTACCGTTAATCGATTGCTTAAAAATTGACATTTATTCCTTAAATGCTTCGGGGAGCGTGATAGCACATTCTTTTCGAGCTTTCGCATAGTCCTAGAATACATGGAAACATGAACGAGGGGACAAGGTAAAGAACGGGAAATCATTTTGTGGGATATATTATCCACATGAGAAAAAGCACGTAGTACAACCCCGAATAGGTGAATAATCGGTTACTGAAAATATAAACTAAAACATATTGTTTCTAACAGAACTAAATGATATAAGCCATTGTAATCAACATGGACTGTGAATGTACTGGTCAAGCGAAGTCCAACTCGCCTCTTCACTCAAACACGTTTTCTAAGAGCCATTGATAGGGCCCAGACGAGGAATTTGGTGTTTCCATATGTTCGAAAAGTTTTGCTCCTGTGCCACATCGACGTCTAGTAATGCAAGTACGTTCGCACAGATACTGTATAGTTATTAGACTAGATTAACATCTTTTAACCGCCACTGTTCTCCGTCCTAACATCGATGGTGACTCATCCACAGAATTACGCTACTGGCCATTAAAATTGCTACACCAAGAAGAAATGCAGATGATAAACGGGTATTCATTGGACAGACATATTATACTAGAACTGACATGTGATTACGTTTTCATGCAATTTGGGTTCATAGATCCTGAGAAATCAGTATCCAGAACAACCACCTCTGGCCGTAATAATGGCCTTGATACGCCTGGGCATTGAGTCAAACAGAGCTTGGATGGCGTGTACAGGTATAGCTGCCCATGCAGCTTCGACACGATACCACAGTTCATCAAGAGTAGTGACTGGCGTATTGTGACGAGCCGGTTCAAAAATGGCTCTGACCATTATTGGACTTAACTTCTCAGGTCATCAGTCCTCTTAAACCTAACTAACCTAAGGACATCACACACACCCATGCCCGAGGCAGGATTCGAACCTGCGACCGTAGCGGTCGCGCGGGTCCAGACTGTAGCGCCTAGAACCGCACGACCACTCCGGCCGGCGGCATTTCATAAATCAACTTTATTACACATGGATGAATGTGGCGCGAAAGCTTCTTTAATTTATGTTCACAGATTTCATTTTGAAAAATTAAATAGTAATGGTGTGGTATTTAGCAAAATTTCAAATTATTGCAGAAGCTGATTACACAGTTTCCAAGGACGTTAATTACATTTCAACTTTTATATGAAGCGTGTTTTTTTTATATTTCATGGTTTTGAAGGTATTCTTTCTAAACCAAATAAGGCAAACTACCTTTCGGGTTGTGTTGTCCTCCATAAAAGCGAAATTAAGTAAAAACGAAAAAAATACGAATTGCAGTTTTGACGCTCTAAATACTCGACAAGTTTCATCAAGACCATTTATTTTCATCTGGAAATGTTCCCTCGTCTGCAACAGCCGGCCATTCACTGCCTCTTCGAGAAGCACTTAACGGTGGCGTCTCGCACCTGGCACGTCTGGGTGCAGGATGCAATTCCCGTCACCGGCCGTATGCTTACTGTAAACATGCTGCACTTCGTCTTTTTATGGTTAATAACAATGAACTTTGACAACATTTCGCTACCTTGACGATCTACGGCTCCAATCACACCATTCTCTCTGACACCGTTACAAAGCTAAATCACAGTGGACGGTGTAGAACGCTAACTGTATAAAAGCAAACGAAAACCGATCTGTGCTCTTTATAGCTCAGGATACTAGTTCATCAAGTATACAGGGTGTTACAAAAAGGTACGGCCGAACTTTCAGGAAACATTCCTCACACACAAAGAAAGAAAATATGTTATGTGGACATGTGTCCGGAAACGCTTACTTTCCATGTTAGAGCTCATTTTATTACTTCTCTTCAAATCACATTAATCATGGAATGGAAACACACAGCAACAGAACGTACCAGAGTGACTTCAAACATTTAGTTACAGGAAATGTTCAAAATGTCCTCCGTTAGCGAGGATACATGCATCCACCCTCCGTCGCATGGAATCCCTGATGCGCTAATGCAGCCCTGGAGAATGGCGTATTGAATCACAGCCGTCCACAATACGAGCAAGAAGAATCTCTACATTTGGTACCGGGGTTGCGTAGACAAGAGCTTTCAAATGCCCCCATAAATGAAAGTCAAGAGGGTTGAGATCAGGAGAGCGTGGAGGCCATGGAATTGGTCCGCCTCTACCAATCCATCGGTCACCGAATCTGTTGTTGAGAAACTTACGAACACTTCGACTGAAATCTGCAGGAGCTCTATCGTGCTTGAACCACATGTTGTGTCGTACTTGTAAAGGCACATGTTCTAGCAGCACACGTAGAGTATCCCGTATGAAATCATGAAACGTGCTCCATTGAGCGTAGGTGGACGAAACTAAAATGAGCTCTAACATGGAAATTAAGCGCTTCCGGACACATGTCCACGTAACATCTTTTCTTTATTTGTGTGTGAGGAACGTTTCCTGAAAGTTTGGCCGTACCTTTTTGTAACTCCCTGTATAAGGTAACCTCTATTGTGTGATACGGGAATGATACTGCCAAAACTTACTTACTTATCCCTGGAAACACGCTTAGATCATTGGCCACAAAACAGAGGTTGCACATTCGAGAGACCGTCCAGCACGTGGATTTAATTTATTAGTTTCACTAAACCGGAGGAAGTAAGACTATGGTTTAACGTTCCGTTGACGACGGGGACATTAGAGATGGAGCGGAACTCTGATTTGAGGATGGGACTACGTCCTCTTCAAAGGCAGTTACCTTAAAGGTGCGTTGTCCAAGGTTGGCTGTTGCCTGCAAGTGTAGCTGGGTCTGCCCCCGTTTGGTCACTCAGCTATACAGCAACGCGACCGCCAACAGGCTGCGGCCGCCGCTATTTCACAAGGTGTGACTTCAGCCGCAGCGGACAGTCGGCAATGGAAGGAGAGATTCATGGCCGTGTTCGATTTGACTTTGAACTACTTAGAAATTTTGCTACACTTTAATTTTACATTGAAAGGAAACAATGGTGTTTGTAACATCAAGAATCGCAAATAATATCAGTCTATTCTGACAACCTCTTAAACTTCTCATTTTGTTGTATTTACATCACTAACTCTGACACACTTCTTTTTTTACTCAACTAAAATAGCAGGGTCGGATGACCTCCTAGTCATATTCATGATGAGTAGAAATAAATTTACAAGGGGCGTTCAATAAGTAACGTAACACAGTTTTCCCTAAAGCAGGTTGGTTTTATTCAGGATTCCAATACATTGTATTATTCCTCACTCTTTTCGCTACAAAACCCTATTTTGTCAACATAATCTTCTCTCAGTGCGACGACCGTACGCCACCTTTCTGGGAGGGCCTCTATGCCCGCTTCTTACCACTCTACTGGTCGACGTCGGAGCCAACGTCATGTTCCATCACTAACTTCCCTGTCATCAAGTGCAGCTTCTCGCGGAATATTCTTCACTGCGCCAGGTGGACGCCGAACGGTGCGAGATCCGGGCTATAGGATGCGTGAGGAAGAACAGTCCAAAAAAGTTTTGGAAGTTCCTTTCGGCAGCGCAGACTTACGTGAGCCCTCGCGTTGTCATGGAGAGGGAGAAGTTCCTTTGCATTTTTGTGGCGATGAACACGCTGAAGCAGTTTCTTCAATTTGCTGAAGCTGTGTCCAACCGGCCGTCACGTGGGAGATCGGACATGTCTGCGCGACCTTGCTGAGATGATGACAGACGTCTCGGACAACGAATAACCGTGCTTTTGTTCAAAAATGGTTCAAATGGCTCTGACCACTATGGGACTTAACATCTGTGGTCATCAGTCCCCTAGAACTTAGAACTACTTAAACTTAACTAACCTAAGGACATCACACACATCCATGCCCGAGGCAGGATTCGAACCTGCGACCGTAGCGGTCACGCGGTCCCAGACTGAAGCGCCTAGAACCGCACGGCCACACAGGCCGGCGTGCTTTTGTTCACTTATAGGTCTCCGTAGATATTCTGCAAGCGCCTGTGATTATCTGCGATGCTGTTTCCGCCAAAAGAAACTCAGTGACAGCTCTCTCCTCCGGACGACCCTCCGTTACAGACGCCAATCTGAAGGCTGTGTGTAGCGCCGTCACCTATTGAAGCTTCATGAAACGGTACGGTCTGAAGGAGGAATATTCCCCGTCGTCTCACAACAAATTTCAGATTCTTTTAACCGAAACTGGCTGAGAAAAAAAAGTGTTGCATTACTTATTGAACGCTCATCGTACATCATCTTCCTTCGCATTTGACTCTACATATTTTATTCTGAATTCTGCAAGCGTCTTCTCCCTTTAAGTCTATCTTATTTTCGAGCAAAGGCATTCTTCAGGATTCATCTTCTTCCTCTTACGTAACTTTGTGCCACTGACGTCAGAACGTTCGTCTCTCTGCATGGAAAGAGTACGTTCGTCTGAAACATATGATGAAGCTTGCACCTCTCTTATATCAGGCTCTTCCAGGTGAAGTAGACAGATTCATCTTCCGTATTGTCTCTAGAATGAGTCACAATTTTCGAAAGAATGTTGTCGGTCTTTTCTTCCGAATGAGAGAGAGTCGCCGGCCAGTGTGGCCGATTGGTTGTAGGCGCTTCAGTTTGGAACCACGCGACCGCTACGGTCGCAGGTTCGAATCCTGCCCCGGGAATTGATGTGTGTGTTGTCCTTAGGTTAGTTAGGTTTAAGTTGTTCTAAGTTCTAGGGTACTGATGACCTCAGAAGTTAAGTCCCATAGTGCTCAGAGCCATTTGAACCATTTTTGAGAGAGAGTCGAATAGTGGACACATGTCTGCGATCAAATATTTCTAGTTGTAATTCGTTAAATATATCAGTAATAGACCAAAATTACTTATTGACTTTTGTGTCGAAGTGCATCCAGGAAAGCCAAATTATCATACAGAATCCACTTCTTTGGTTTCGTTGAGACATTTGATCCTGTTCTAAACTTCCTTTCGATTCACTTTTCCGATTGTTTCTCCATAAGTTCTTCAAAACTTCAGTTAAAACGCCATGGAATATAGGTTCATTAAAAGTGAAAGTATACTTTCTTAGCCATATTTTTTTCCAGAGTCAAATGACCTCTATTGATATTTGGCTATCTTACAACAAGAAGGTAATGGAAACTTTGTTTTATTTGATTGCCGTAATATTTCGTGAGGATCAGTTATAAATTCGTCGCAACTGAGGTAATGGTTATCTGAATTAAAAGATATCTCTGACTTCAATGACCTATTAGTAAAGACTGCATATATCAAATTTTTTCACTCTTATATTGATGTAATACTTCTCTTTCTGAAAACGCACTGATTTTCTGCTCGAGCCAAAGTTACCGAGAAGCTTCGGCTTGTGTGGTTGCGTCTGACAAATATATTTCTTAAAAATTACGTTAGACCACGTGACCAAATAAAAACATCTTACTTCGAAGCAAGAGAACTATGTGCAACTTTTGGTAAACATTAGAGACAAGAAATTGCTATTAAAGATTCAAATAGTTTAAGTTTAACACGTAAATCAACATTGGTTTCATTAGTACAATTACAGTGGTCACATTTAACTTTAATTCTGTAGGATAATGAAACGGCGGGAAATTACATAAAGAAGATTAAATAACTCGCTTTTGATTATTATTGTTCCACTTAGAACAACAAATTTACATCTATTACTACAGAAGTACTTTCATATTTAATCTTGACCAGAACAAAAGCAGCAGTGAACGATTCATTGTCGTAACTAGTTATATATAAAGCACGGAAAATGAAACAAACCAGGACTGCTGGCTCCTTACTGTGTTGTTACTTGTAGACGAACGCGGAACTGTATACAGGATACTATGCAATTCCCCCCAAGAAAAGTCTAGGACATGTAGAGGGCACAGAGTAGATAATATTTTGAAATGGAACCCATGTCCGCAAACGTACCGTTTCCATGCTACATCCATTCGAAATGATGTTGATAAAGCGAGAGCTTTTACAAGTAATTAATTAGGCAAGACTTAGTTCATCACTTGTTTTACAATTCCAATCATTAATAATAAAAAAACAAAAACGAAACATAATCAGTCTTCAGAAACACTGTTGTTTACAGTGAAACTTAACCGTTTTTGTCCTTTGCAAACGTGGGTTAGCATTCTGATGTATCTGTTGATCATGCAAAACATACGAGACGGTGCCGAGAACAACGTCTCTCCCACGCTCAGATGCTTGCGTAGTCGACGCGTTCTCTTCAACGTGATGCAGTGCGGTCTCTTCCAACTTGGGTGTGCGGCGTCTCTCTAGAGCACCATAGTCTCCCCTGCTGACGGTGAAGGTATCCTTTCTCGAAACTAATGTGTAAGTCCAAGGAATAGAAAAGCAACTGGAATCACTCAACAGAGGAAAGTCCACTGGACCTGACGGGATACCAATTCGATTCTACACAGAGTACGCGAAAGAACTTTCCCCCCTTCTAACAGCCGTGTACCGCAAGTCTCTAGAGGAACGGAAGGTTCCAAATGATTGGAAAAGAGCACAGGTAGTCCCAGTCTTCAAGAAGGGTCGTCGAGCAGATGCGCAAAACTATAGACCTATATCTCTGACGTCGATCTGTTGTAGAATTTTAGAACATGTTTTTTGCTCGAGTATCATGTCGTTTTTGGAAACTCAGAATCTGCTATGTAGGAATCAACATGGATTCCGGAAACAGCGATCGTGTGAGACCCAACTCGCTTTATTTGTTCATGAGACCCAGAAAATATTAGATACAGGCTCCCAGGTAGATGCTATTTTTCTTGACTTCCGGAAGGCGTTCGATACAGTTCCGCACTGTCGCCTGATAAACAAAGTAAGAGCCTACGGAATATCAGACCAGCTGTGTGGCTGGATTGAAGAGTTTTTAGCAAACAGAACACAGCATGTTGTTATCAACGGGGAGACGTCTACAGACGTTAAAGTAACCTCTGGCGTGCCACAGGGGAGTGTTATGGGACCATTGCTTTTCACAATATATATAAATGACCTAGTAGATAGTGTCGGAAGTTCCATGCGGCTTTTCGCGGATGATGCTGTAGTATACAAAGAAGTTGCAGCATTAGAAAATTGTAGCGAAATGCAGGAAGATCTGCAGCGGATAGGCACTTGGTGCAGGGAGTGGCAACTGACCCTTAACATAGGCAAATGTAACGTATTGAGAATACATAGAAAGAAGGATCCTTTATTGTATGATTATATGATAGCGGAACAAACACTGGTAGCAGTTACTTCTGTAAAATATCTGGGAGTATGCGTGCGGAACGATTTGAAGTGGAATGATCATATAAAATTAATTGTTGGTAAGGCGGGTACCAGGTTGAGATTCATTGGGAGAGTCCTTAGAAAATGTAGTCCATCAACAAAGGAGGTGGCTTACAAAACACTCGTTCGACCTATACTTGAGTATTGCTCATCGGTGTGGGATCCGCACCAAATCAGGTTGACGGAGGAGATAGAGAAGATCCAAAGAAGAGCGGCGCGTTTCATCACAGGGTTATTTGGTAACCGTGATAGCGTTACGGAGATGTTTAACAAACTCAAGTGGCAGACTCTGCAAGAGAGGCGCTCTGCATCGCGGTGTAGCTTGCTCGCCAGGTTTCGAGAGGGTGCGTTTCTGGATGAGGTATCGAATATATTGCTTCCCCCTACTTATACCTCCCGAGGAGATCACGAATGTAAAATTAGAGAGATTAGAGCGCGCACAGAGGCTTTCAGACAGTCGTTCTTCCCGCGAACCATACGCGACTGGAACAGGAAAGGGAGGTAATGACAGTGGCACGTAAAGTGCCCTCCGCCACACACCGTTGGGTGGCTTGCGGAGTATACATGTAGATGTAGATGTAGACTGTGGCGAAAAGGGTATGCGATGGAGTAGGGCATTGTGGAGAACGATGTTGATAAACACGACGAGCAGCTCTTCCGTTACCGTGAGAGTTGTCTTACAGAAGATCATGTCAGGGTATTCTGCAAATGTGTAGCCGTGTTGCTCTAATATTCATAGACACTTGAATGATGCTCGAACCAGATAGGATAGGCGTCAAATGACACCAACCGATCCGACGTAGGCATCCGCCACCATGACTACCTTGCTGCATACCTACACTATATGATCAAAAGTATCCGGACACCTGGCTGAAAATGACTTACAAGTTCGTGGCACCCTCCATCGCTAATGCTGGAATTCAATATTGTGTTGGCTCACCTTTAGCCTTGATGACAGGTTCCACTCTCGCAGGCAAACATTCAGTCAGGTGCCGGAAGATTTCTTGGGGAATGGTTACCCATTCTTCACCGAGCGCTGCACTGA
Source organism: Schistocerca cancellata (assembly GCF_023864275.1). NCBI lineage: Eukaryota > Metazoa > Arthropoda > Insecta > Orthoptera > Acrididae > Schistocerca > Schistocerca cancellata. The sequence goes on along the minus strand of NC_064626.1, from coordinate 1,103,795,010 downwards.
GGAGAGGTATCGATGTCGGTCGGTGACGACTGGCACGAAGTCGGCGTTCCAAAACATTCCAAAGGTGTTCTATAGGATTCAGGTCAGGACTCTGTGTAGGCCAGTCTATTAGATGGATGTTATTGTGGTGTAACCACTCCGCCACAGGCCGTGCATTTATGAAAAGGTGCTCGATCGTGTCGAAAGATGCAAACACCACCGCCTCCGACTTTTAATGTTGGCACTACATACGCTGGCAGATGACGTTCACCGGGCATTCGCCATACTCACACCATGTCATCGGATCGCCTCATTATGTACCGTGCTTCGCCACTGCACACGACAGTTTTCCACTGTTAACTCGTCCAATGTTTACGCTCCTTACCCCAAGCGAGGGGTCATTTGCTATTTACCGGCGTGATGTTTGGCGTATGAGCAGCCGCTCGACCATGAAATCCAAGTTTTCTCACATCCCGCGTAACTGTCATAGTACTTGCAGTGGATCCTGATGCAACTTGGAATTCCTGTGTGATGGTCTGGATAGATGTCTACCTATTACACATTACGACCCTCTTCAACTGTAGGCGTTCTCTGTCAGTCAGCAGACGATATCGGACTGTATGCTTTCGTGCTGTACTTGTCCCTCCACGTTTCCATTTCACTATCGCATCGGAAACAGTAGACCTAGGGATGTGTAGGAGTGTGGAAATCTCGCGCCGGCCGAAGTGGCCGTTCGGTTCTAGGCGCTGCAGTCTGGAACCGCGAGACCGCTACGGTCGCAGGTCCGAATCCTGCCTCGGGCTTGGATGTGTGTGATGTCCATAGGTTAGTTATGTTTAGCTAGTTCTAAGTTCTAGGGGACTAATGACCTCAGAAGTTGAGTCCCATAGTGCCCAGAGCCATTTGGAAATCTCGCGCGCAGACGTATGACATAAGCGACACCCAATCACCTGAAGTCCGTCAGTTCCGCGGAGAGCCCCGTTCTGCTCTCTCACGATATCTAATGACTATTGAGGTCGCTGATATGGAGTACCTGGCAATAGACAGCAGCACAATGCACCTAATACGAAAAAGGTATGTTTTTTGGATGTCCGGATACTTTTGATCACATAGTGTACCTACCAAACATGTTTTAAAGCGCCCTTAGCACGGAAACTACGTATCCAGACATGGGTTCTGATTCAAAGTATTGTCCACCCAGTCCCCTCTACAGATCCTAGAAGTTCTTAAAGGGAATCTTAGAGCACCCTGTAAAAATCATATCACATCAGACTACATTCATTTTCTTGAAACACACTTAGATTTACTTTAAAGAAAACGGAACTCTTTCTTATAATATTAAGTGGCTTATAAAGAGGCGCCACACAGGTTCTGGGCGAGTCTAGTATTTTCATTCCGAAGCTGTACAGGACACGTCCGTAGAATTATGGAAGAAGTACTGTCTGCATTTGTCTACAAACTTTCTCATATTTATTTACCAGTTCACTAGATACGAAAGCTTTGGAACACACATAGGAGTTTTCGACGAAACGGCAGCTTTCCGACAGCGACGGTGCTGGAAAAAAAATCCCCTTATACAGATGATGCTTTAAATCATCGAGACACGGATGTTTAGAGACTGACTCACAGAGTATTACTTCTTATGGATGTCTCATTTTAGTTTTCGTTGGTTGGACGTCATGCAACAACACTACGTAGAACGTCATTTCCGTCGGAGCTGGTGCAATGCTGCTGCTCCTGTAGCCGCACCAGCCGCTCTCGCAGCCCAATCGCTAACTGCGCATGCGCGATCAGGCAGCCACTGTCGCTTTGGATTGTCCGTTTGCAACCGCAGGCCGCTCTCGCACCTTGGACAACCGAAAATATCAATTTTCAGTTTCTTTTTTATTTATTTGTAGAAGTTCCCAAAGTTACAATGATGAAATCGCATCCGAAGTGCCTGAAAAGTAATTAAATGTGTGACGCGACCTTTCTGCACGCCAACTTTTTTGAAGCAGCACCACAATATATGCGACTCGAGTTCCTCTACATCCACAAGGAGAGGCTTCCAAATTGTATCTTGGATGCTGAAGCTCACTAATAGGTTTCTGGTCTATCCAGAACTTTTAAAACAGTGTGTTTATGGCGAAACCCTGAATCCAAATGAGTCTCCAAATTCACTCATACGGGAACGATGCCCTAAAAGCACATTTTCATTCGCTACAGTTGTCAGAATTGCAACTTATGATTCATTTCTTATATGTAATTATGGGAACGTAGGGAGGATGAAGGCTTTGGAGAGAACGGACCCTAAGACAGGAAATTTTATTCAAGACATATCGAGAAAAATTGACTTACAGCGTCTCTCTGCAGCTGGAAAGTCAGTCTATAACCTGGTAAAGAAAAGAAGGCGGTAAACCAGGAGAGAAGCCTTGAAAGGAAAGATGGCCCTGAGTACAAATCTAGGGCCGTCTGAAGAAATGACGTAATAAAATACGTTTGATTTAACTTTAAATTGCATTTCTTGAAAATCATTTTTTTAAAGTTTATGTAACTTTTTCTCAGAATCTATGACGGCTAGATTTATGAATCGTGCACTTATTTCTATATACCCAATAATTGTTGTCTAAAGTGAAAATTTTGAAATTCTAAGTGTAAGATGAGGTACGGGGCAAAATGCTTGGTTTTTTCTCATTAATTTTCCATTATACTTACAGAATTACAATTAAAAATTATTAAAATTTTCCTATTCGATGTATTAAAAAATTCTCTTGTAAGAAGCTTACTACATGCAGAGAGATTAAACGGAGCAAATATTTTGGTAATCTCTTTAACAGTTTTGAGATACGGGTACATATATTATTTTTTGAAAATAAAGTTTTTGAAAATAAAGTTCCATAAAAAATTAAATATATGCACTGAAGAAACTGGTACAAGAGTCCAATGGCGTTGTTGACGGGCCCTGGCGAGCTGCAAAGATTCGCGTCGCGCAATCATCAAGGGTACACCAGTGGGTCTTCGGCTTCGAAAGCCCACATCGATGGTGCTGCGTTAAATGGTTTGCATGCTGACACTTGTTGACGGCCCAGCGTTGAAATCAGCAGCAATTTGCGGTAGGGTTGCACTTCTGTCATGCTGAACGATTCTCTTCAATGTTCTTTGGTCCCGTACTTGCAGCCGGCCGGTGTGGCCGAGCGGTTCTAGGCGCTTCAGTCTGGAACCGCGCGACCGCTACGGTCGCAGGTTCGAATCCTGCCTCGGGCATGGATGTGTGTGATGTCCTTAGGTTAGTTAGGTTTAACTAGTTCTAAGTTCTAGGAGACTGATGATCGCAGATGTTAAGTCCCATAGTGCTCAGAGCCATTTGAACCATTTGAACCGTACTTGCAGGATCTTTTTCCCACCACAACGATGTCGGGGGTTTGATGTTTTACCGGATTCCTGACATTCACGGTACATCGTACGGGAAAATCCCAACTTCATCGCTACTTCGGAGACGTTGTGTCGTGCGCCGACTATAATACCACGTTGAAACTGACTTAAATCTTGATAATCTGCCACTGTAGCAGAAGTAACCGAGCTGACAACTGCGCCACACACTTTTTGTCTCATATAGGCACCGCCGACCGCAGTTTACATATCTCTGTATTTGAATACGCATGCATATACTATTTTCTTTGGCGCTTCAATGTATAATCCAATGAACTCAACAGTAAATATGCTAATTTCATGTTAAGCATGGTACAAAATTTAATTGCTGTGTCTTCAAAATTGCGGATTTGGTGCGTAATTTAAATAGCATATGATGATTTGAACAGGTGCCCTCCAGAAGACGAGTCGAGTGTCTTCCCATAGTGCCACCTCACTAGGTTTCTCAAGACGGTGTACATATATCCACATTAAGTGAATTATATTGGCTGTTCTCCTTGTCTTCAGACTAACAAATCTATAAAACAATAGTATAGTAATTCTATCTAAAATTAATAAATCAGCTCTAAAACATCTTCGTGAATCTTTTCTTTGAGAATACTGGCCATTGTGACATAAGTCCACTTAGACTATGTATTCAGACATTCCCACACACTGATGAAAACAATATGCCATGATATTACAGTACGTGTTTGGGTCTATTCATTCATCCATCCATAGACACGCTAATCATATTTAGTAAATTAGTATTTAATGGAAACATAGTTTTGATACATTAACAATTTAGGAAGCTTATGATAATTCGCTTTAAGTAAGGCATCTTGAAGATGTACTTCGAGAAATTACCGTTTCTATCTGTTGTTATTCAACTCTTAAACAAACTCTTTTGTTTCCGCATTTACTCTTTCACGGAGACTACTGGAATCATTAATTTCGAAACTGTAACCTTCAAGACAGTGGTGAGTATAACACACCAATTTCCTCACGCTACCGGAAATACCTACGTTGTACTTACAAACTGATATGATTTTGTTGCTGGTTAATGCCTTCAGACCCAGCGAATTTGTGAAAAAGCGATTCTTTCGTTATTTTCTACACTGAATGGGTTTTAGAAACTTAAATGGAGAAGGCTCACAGACTGCATCTTTTACGGCTTGTCTTCGTCGTGCCTCGTTAAATGTTCAGTCTCCCTAGCAGTTAATTTCTTTAAGCAAATTCTCAAACATGATTTCTGAAGGAGATAGCGGAAGCGTCTATGTGATATGCAGGTATATTCCGTTGAGAACAAAGACAAACAGTCTCTGATTGTACGAAGAGCAGATTCGGCTGGAGCTCAAATGCCGCGCAGTTGGTCCTGCTTTTCATGTAGACCCGCCAGGGGAACAATACGTCTGCAATTCCAATTAAGAAGCGAGTGCAGCGCGAACGAGCAACATTGAATTAGATTCCAACTCGTTCCGCTACGCTCGCTTTCGTAATAACGCATCTGCAGTCGCCACCCTGAATGTAAAGAGAAAATTATCGAAGCCGTAAACAACACTAGGCTATTTTATAACAGAATCATTCGAGAGGGAATTTCGCAGCAGACACAGACCGCATTGTAATACCATGGTAAGCCGAGAGAGAGGCATGGAAGGATGTCGAGAGATTTAGTTGGCACACAATATTCTATTCTAATAACTTTCCACTATTGCAATTTAAGTGAAGCCTTTCTCAAACAATTTCATTTGTCACTGTTATCAAGAAAACCCTGCGTTCTTCTGTGGGTGCAAACAGTGATTCGAAAAACGCAACAGCGCAATTAATATTTGCTGTTTCATATGCACTGTTTCATACACACAGCTAGCTATTGAAATTACAACTCCAGGAAGGACAGCAAATAAAAGTTTTAGTTTGGCAGCAACTACGGCTCTTACCTGAGTCAGAATCGAGTCGAACTGAGTTGGTATGACTGTTACGGGCCGACCGGGGTGGCCGAGCGGTTCTAGGCGCTGCAGTCTGGAACGGCGCGACCGCTACGGTCGCAGATTCGAATCCTGCTTCGGGCATGGATGTATGTGATGTCCTTAGGTTAATTAGGTTTAAGTAGTTCTAAGTTATAGGGGACTGATGACTTCAGAAGTTAAGTCCCATAGTGCTCAGAGCCATTTGAACCATTTTGAACTGTTACGTGTACTCCAATCAGTTGCTCATGTACCATGTTCTTATTTCTCTAGTACTCATATAACTGTACTTAATACAGCTAAAATTACATGTTCTGCACGGCAGCTGTGTATTTTCTGTGTTTTACCATAATTCAGTATAATAAGAGACAAACAGGTCTTGCTCTTTTTTCGCATGACGTCATACAAACCATGGATGGAAGGCAAAAGTCAGATTCCATATTCCTAGACTGCCTGAAAGTGTTTGATACGATTGTCCGAACATACATATCAGGTTCCCAAACAACTCTGTGGCTCGAAGACTTTTTAAGTAGCAGAATCCAGCATGTTTCCTCATCGACCAGTGCTCATTAGAACAAGGGTGTCGTCATGAGTGCCCCAGGGAAGTGTGATGGGAAACCTGTTAGTCTTTATATACGAAAAAGATCTGACGGACAGCGTGAATAGCAAGTTGCGGCTGTTCGCTGATGACACTGTCGTGTACGGGAAAATGACGTCGCTGAGTGATTATAGGAGGATACAAGGTGACCTAGACAGAATTTCTAGTTGGTGTGATGACTGGCAGCTAGCTCTAAATGTACAAATATGTAAGCGAGTAGGAATACAATCCTGTAACGTTCGAATACAGCAATATCAGTGTCCTGCTTGAGAGAGTCACATCGATTAAATATACAGGCGTAGCGTTGCAAACCAATGTGAAATGGAATGAGCACTTCTGGGTGTTGGTAGGGAAGGCGTATGCTCGATTTCGTTTTATGGGGATAATTTTGGGAAAATGCAGCTCATCTATAAAGGAGATGGCATATCGAATGCTTGTGCGACACGTTATTGAGTACTTATTGAGTGTTTGGGATCCCTACCTAATCGGGTTAAAAGATAAAGGAGACTGTTTACACCATGCTTGTCCGCCCTCTTCTGGAGTATTGGTCTGCGGTGTGGGACCCGCATCAGATAGGATTGACGGAGGACATAGAAAAAGTTCGGAGAAGGGCAGCTCGTTTTGTATCACCGCAAAATAAGGAAGACAGCGCCACGGATATGGACTGGCAATCATTAAACAAAGGCGTCTTTCGTTGCGGCAGGATGTTCTCAACGAAATTTCAATCAGGAACTTTCTCCTCAGCGTATAAACGTATTTTGTCGGTGTCCACCTACATAGGTAGAAATGATCATCACAATAAAATGTTGTTGTTGTTGTTGTTGTTGTTGTGATCTTCAGTCCTGAGACTGGTTTGATGCAGCTCTCGATGCTACTCTATCCTGTGCAAGCTTCTTCATCTCCCAGTACTTACTGCAACCTACATCCTTCTGAATCTGCTTAGTGTATTCATCTCTTAGTCTCCCTTACTATTTTTACCCTCCACGCTGCCCTCCAATACTAAATTGGTGATCCCTTGATGCCTCAGAACGTGTCCTACCAACCGATCCCTTCTTCTAGTCATGTTGTGCCACAAACTACTCTCCAATTATATTCAATACCTCCTCATTAGTTATGTAATCTACCCACCTAATCTTCAGCATTCTTCTGTAGCACCACATTTCGAAAGCTTCTATCCTCTTCTTGTCCAAACTATTTATCGTCCATGTTTCAGTTTCATACAAATAATTTCAGAAACGACTTCCTGACACTTAAGTCTATAGTCGATGTTAACAAATTTCTCTTCTTCATAAACGCTTTCCTTGCCATTGCCAGTCTACATTTTATATCCTCTCTACTTCGACCATCATCAGTTACTTTTCTCTCCAAATAGCAAAACTCCTTTACTACTTTAAGCGCCTTATTTCCTAATCTAATTGCCTCAGCATCACCCGACTTAATTCGACTACATTCGATTATCCCCGTTTTGTTGTTGTTGATGTTCATCTTATATCCTCCTCTCAAGACACTGTCCCTTCCGTTAAACTGCTCTTCCAAGTCCTTTGCTGTCTCTGACAGAATTACAATATCATCGGCGAACCTCAAAGTGTTTATTTCTTCTCCATGGATTTTAATACGTACTCCGAATTTTTCTTTTGTTTCCTTTACTGCTTGCTCAATATACAGACTGAATAACATCAGGGAGAGGCTACAACCCTGTTTCACTCCCTTCCCAACCACTGCTTCCCTTTCATGGACCTCGACTCTTATAACTGCCATCTTGTTTCTGTACAAATTGTAAATAGCCTTTCGCTCCCTGTATTTTACCTCTGCCACCTTTAGAATTTGAAATGCACAATAAAATAAGAGAATCAAAGCTCGCACGCGAAGATTTAAGTGTGCGTTTTTCCCACCCGCTGTTCGAGAGTGGAACAGTAGAGAAATAGCTGAAAGGTGGTTCGATGAACCTTTTGCCTGACAATTGTGGATTGCAGAGCATTCGTATAGATGTAGCTGTAGTAGACATCGAATCAGTTCAGAAGCACGCTGCTATATTTGTTAACGGTAGGTTTTAACAGCATGCAGGTATTATGAAAATGCTTCATGAACTGAAGTGGGAATTCCCAGAGGAAAGACGACGCTCTTTTCGCAAGACACTACTGAGGAAATTTAGAGAACCGGCATCTGAGGCCGACAGCAGATCAATTCTACTGCGGCCGACGTACATTTCGTGTAAGTACCAAAGAGATAAGATGTGAGAAATTAAGGCACGTACGTTTATAGAAAGTCATTTTGCACTCGCTGCATTTGCGAATGGAGCAGAACAGGAAATCCAGTAGTGGTACGTGGTATCCTCCACCGTGCATTGTACTGTGGTTTGTGGAGTATGTATGTAGATGTAGATGCAAATGCAGACTTTCCTCGCTTCAGAACGTGAAACCAGCACTCACTGTTGAGGGCGTAAGAGTATGTTTTCTTTCAAAACATTTGCACTGCTGGTGCTGCCTAAATCACTTCGAACATATTTGTACTCCTACTGTCCAGCTTATTTTACAGGTAGGCATAAGATTATATTATTAATAAATGCAGGACTGGATTAAAAATTTAAACTCTGTACTCTGATTTCTATATAATAAAGAAAATTCACATTAATTACCGTAACTGAAAACATGATACGTCGAAAATTATGAAGGTATGCCAACTTGTAGACTACAGCATCTTACATATGATTCACGAAATTACTTCACAGACTGGCAGATTAAAACTGCATGCAAGACTAGGTTCAAACCCAGAACCTTTTGCCTTTCACAGACAAATGCTCAAATGATTTCCTCCCCTCACAGCTTTACTTCTGCCAGTACCTCTCCGCCTACCTTCCAAACTTCATAATAGATTTCCTGCATACTTTGGGAGATTAGCACTTTTGGAAGAAAGGGTGTTGTGGAGAAATTGCTTAGCCACAGGCTACGGGATTGCTTGTGGAAACAAACGATTTGTGTTTGTACTTAGAATTGTCAGTCTGGTACTCTGCAAGAAGAATCAGTAAGAGGCGTCACAACGCACAGCAGTGCGTGGTGCTGTTAATGAAGCCATCTTTCATTTCCATACAAAGTGAACTACTGTGATCATATAAAGTCACTCTTGCTGCAACAGAGCCTTTGGGAGGAAGTCTGTGAGCAACAACATACCTCGCATCAACATCCCAGTCGATTTTCAGCTGTCGATGGTGCTGAGCAAAACTTACGGCGGACTGTGTGTTGTTGAAGATGTGCTGAAACGCACCTCGTCCTACATGAGTGATCTAATGCGAACACGCCCCGCTGTAGGACGGCGCGAAAATAAAAATCAAATGTTCAAATGTGTGTGAAATCTTATGGGACTTAACTGCTAAGGTCATCAGTCCCTAAGCTTACACACTACTTAACCTAAATTACTCTAAGGACAAACACACACACACACACACACACACACACACACACCCATGCCCGAGGGAGGACTCGAACTCCGCCGGGACCAGCCGTACAGTCGCGTGAAAATCTAAGCAGTTCGATATGAAGCGGTGTGATGTTACTTTGTTCTGCATGTGCAATGTGACAGCGTTCGGCGAAGCACTTGACACGACGCGCCGGCTGCTGTGGAATACTTATCGTCAAATTTTAAGAAAATTATTTTGTGAAAAAATTTAATTCTTCTACATTTTAGGGGTGCCTCTTACCTTAGCTTGAATAAGAACAGAATTCCTTTTAATTATTCGTCATTGTTACTGTGCTGGATTAAATTATGGAATGCACTACATGATATTTTAAGAGTTTTCGGAGGTAAAAGCATATTGCTTAGACTTTGCATATGGTTCATTTTAGGTCATACATTGCTGTGTGAGAAATGTACATGTCAAAATTGTATCCATCCCTGCTCTCAAGTCTACACGACAGTCACAGGGAATGGACCTAGGTCTGACCGTGTGCAACATGAATCATGTGGTATTAACATATGTCACATGTCATAAGTGGTTCAACGTATCGAAGAAAGTTTTTTTTTCAAATGCCAACATGTAAAGAGGTTCGTATTTTGCCATACGATTAGCACTCGAAACTTTTTTAGCTATCGAAATATGGAAGTAACTATAGTTCTGTTTGATGGAAAAATGTACATTTTGTACCATGCACACGCAACAGCGCTGATTCTGGTACTCTTTAAACCGCTTTGGATGTGTTGCTAAGTAATAGATTCTTGGGTGCCTCCTATGATGCCCCTTATGCAGCAACATGAGGATGACTTAAGCACGTGAAAAGCTCGTAACTTGGCTGTCTACTCAGCCCCCCCCCCCCCCCCTGCCCCCCCACTGCTGCTGGAGGCCAGTGGCGAGTTGGCGGAGTCATTTAGGAATCGTGGCTTGTGCCATGGTTTCCTGCTGGTTTTCTCCTTTCTTTATACTGCTGGTGTTTACTTTGCGGACCATGCCTTTGCCTACAGAAAAGGTGAGGCTTACTCTGTCTTTGAGGCGACGACGCCCCACACTGCAGTTCGTTTTAGCGAGTTCCCTGCGGCCTTGGCTGGTGGATGTGGCTACCGTCATCGTCGTTGATTGACTTCGGCCTAATGCGGGAACCATGGTGAGCTCCATATTTGGTGGGCGTTAATGTGTTAAGAAAACTGGATATTTTTTATGCGCATTGATGTAAAATTCTGCTGCAGTGGTTACCGGTTTCAGGCTGGCACGCCCGTTCTCAAACCGCACACCTTGCTATTAACTGTAATTATTCATACAATATGGTGCCAAATGTCATAAACAGCTTCTGTACAGTAAAATATAATGTGGGCAACAAGTACCCTCTCTGATCTTAGCCTGTGTGTCTGCTGCAACTGACTGAAAACAAAACTCACTGTCGCTTGCATTTGTAAATTTAAGTACTTTGTATTCCTGAAGTTAAGCACTTGTTCTCAATTTTATCACTTATGCTCTATTTCCGTATCGTTTAGGAGGAGGCCTTTGCAATCTTTTACATGCTATCTGATTTCCTTTCTGAGTGTATATTTTGTAAAACGTACTGGTTCTGTACTTTATTCACGAAAGCAGGCAGTAGGGCCTTTTCGTAATTCGCAAGTTTGTAATCTAGGGTAGCAGTCTCTTCTGTCTATTTACAGCAAGTCAGAATTTTGTTTCACTGAAATTTGGGCCATTAGTGCATGTATTTTGTAATTTAAAAATCATCTTCACTGAATTTAAGTTCTGGATTAGTAAATGTGGAAAAAAGCTTCTGTTGCATTTTCGCATGCCACTGTTGTGTCTAAAGGGCCCGTGTAGTGTTTGTCATTTGCGTGCGATGTAAATCTAAATCGTGTTCTGTAGTTCTAGAATCTGTTCTCAATCGAACAACCGCTGGGATTACTGAAAGTAAAGCTCTTGTTAATAATTACAGTTTTTTGCTCCGCCCGCTTCACGGGCAAGTGCAACTTAGTTTGCTTTAAAATATTTTAACCAACATTCTGTTCCGTCTGCTTCAGAGACGTGTATGTTTGTTTTCTTTTTAAACGTTTGACTGTATTACGCGTTTGTTTTAATGTTGAACACAAAACATTCTACCTTGCTTCACAAACGTGTACAGAATGTCCTCCTTTAAAAAGTTTAAGAATTTCACTCATTTGCTTTGGCAAGTTTTGAACGTACTGTTTCGTCTGTTTCACAGACATGTACAATTTGTTGTCTTTGAAAATTATTTTTCATTTATAGTTTTACAGTCTGATTCAAGCACTTCAAATATCAGCTATCCGTTAATGTTTACTTCAGGTACAATTGCTAAAATCGTTCTCAAATTATTTTAGATTTATCAGAATCTAAAGATCTGTTTCCAATATGCCGATTCCTTTGATCAAAAGTTTGAACATTCTGGCCAACCTATTTTACTTGTTTTGTTACTTGTGGTAAATAAATAATTTTTCAAAATTATTTTGTTTACTCTCAGTACCCTACTACTCCCAGATTCTAGCTTCCTACCAGTATCTCGTCAAAGAAGCAAACTGTGGCACTGCACACGTTAATTTAATATTTACGATATCCTATGTGCGCTACTTGGCTTTAATCAAAACCTGTTTGTTGTTATGTCACAAGATGTAATCGCTAAATGACTATGTATTTTAATTATTTCAGTTTGCATCAACATCTTTTGTTTATTTGTAATATAATACTGTATGTAATGATATCAGCTGGTCAACTACTCTCCACAACATCGCTAGTGAAATGGTCTTTAGGCGGAGGTACGGATGCCACGTACTAGGTATAATTGCGTGTTATCGTATTCAGAATTCCCACGCCCTTTAGAACAATACAGATACTGCATAAGCATCCCCTTTGATCAAAGACTGATAAGTAGTTTGTCGAGTCGTAATTGGTTTTAACGTGCTACTTCAGTTGTGATGTAACGATGCTAGATTCACCACTCGGTTGTCAAAATACCGAATATAAAACTGATTAACTTCCATTCCCAGGACAGATAACAGTTAAAAATAGTTTCGTATGAACTTAGCACCCCCTCCGATTGGCTTGTATATGCTTGCATGATATTGGAAGTCAGCAGATAAAGCTACCCTGCACGAAATACGAGAGTGGAACGCAAAATCCCTAATAAATGGTGCAATGGAACGTACCCTCTGTCATGCACTTCACAATAGATTGAAGAGTTTGGATGTAGATGTGAACAACATTCTTGAACAGCACTGATCAAGAATGTTTGATATCTTCGCGAAGTCGCAGCGTCGCGCCACGTTCCTAACTGTTCGCTCACGTAGGACACCGTCTCAGCGATGCAGTGCGCGAGACAGGTTATGAGGGACGTTCATTAACTAGTGTAACGTTTTTTTCTGAAACTAGGTTTTTTTCAGAATTCCAGTACATCACATTATTTCTCACTCTGTTGGCTACAAAACCCCATTTTTCAACACCATCTGCTTTCAGTGCGACGGCTATACACCACCTTACTGGGAAGGCATGTATGCCCTCATGGTACCACTCTAAGCTGGTTGACGTCAGGGCCAACGCCTTGCTGCTTCAATTACTACCCCACTACTACCCCATCATCCACATACTTCTCACCGCGGAGTGTGTACTTCATTGGGCCAAACAGATGGAAGCCGGAGAGTGCGAGGTCCGGGCTGCAGGAAGAGTGAGAAGAGTCCAATGAAGTTTTGTGAGCTCTTCCCGAGTGCTCAGACTTGTGTTAGGCCCTCCGTTGTCATGGAGAAGGAGAAGTTTGTAACCTCCCCCTCACTTATCGACCTTAATGACAGTGAAAAATTAAACCGCGTGTACCTAATGGAAATTTGGGAAAAGCAATTGTCACCGAAGTTAATTTGTCGGTAAAGAGGGAGGAAAGGGTTACATCTAAATGAAAGGAAAAATGCTAATGAAACTGGTGAAAATTAATTTTTAAATAGGGGTAAAGTTAATAAAGAAAGTATATGTGCGGCCGTTACGTTAACAATCAACTAGCGGTAAACAGATATTTGAGATTTGGGGGAAATTACGGTCGCCAGTCCTAAGGACAATTACTATAGTAACTGAAAAAGAAAGATTATTACACATATAATTAGCACTAGAAGCGTGGCAACTGAAGGTTGACAAGTGTAGTGTGAAAACTGAAAGTTTGTCAGAAGTAATAAATTTCGCTACACTCTGACTTAATTTAGCAGAAGAATTAATAAAACCGGAAAATGGAAAGTTAATTTAGTGACTGAAGTTAATAGTGAGCTTTTTTTCTGAAGCACATCGAAATGCAGTAAAATACGGTTAGTCTTGCACTACCTCAACAATCATTTCAAAAGCTACTTGAATCTACGCAATTTAGAAATAAGAGATTTAACTTTGAACTTGAATTAAATGATTCTGAACAATTAACAATAGTAAAATTTAGTACGTACCAAGCTGAGCTGCAGTCACAGGTAAGCTAAAATACGGTAACAAAACTCGCACTCTTAATTCGTGCTTGTGTAATCTAAATATTGTAGCCAGCTATGAATACTTTAACTGAACTTTGAAATTAAAGCAGTGAAATGCTATAATATTACTTTAATGCTGGCGTTTGAATTTGAACGACACTCGGGTTCATTCTGGAAAAGGAAGGGACCCTGCTTGGTAATGCAATTGGGACAATGAGCAACAAAGGTTCATGCTACGTAGCTGTAATTTTGTGATGCAACAATTTTAAAAGTTTGAAAAGCCGAGGTCTGCCATACAGTTCTAAAACTTAACGTGCTTCCAGTCTTCCTTGTTGGTTGATTGAAGGTTTGAAGCCATCGATCGAGGAGGTGGCGACAGTCACTCATTGTCGGCCGTCGCTGTTGCAGAAGCTGGATGTTGGCGCGCCTTCTACTCGACACGGTCACCAGACGAAACGGGCTCTTGATGTGCGCCAGCTAGTGCTTCCCGTCCGCAACACCATGTCAGAAACTATCATCGCAAGTCGAGCGCAATTACATGCTGCCAAACCCCGAAAGCGCGGCAACTCGCGGGAGCTTCACACAACACACCTGCTCCACTCGCTACTCCAGCCAGACTCCCCCTCTGCCCGCGCTCCACGCGACAGAGTTAACACTACCAAAGATCCTCAACACTTTGGTTCTCCACACGACCTATCGATGTATTCGTTCGATAGCATAGTTTTCCCTAGGCCAGACCCAGCGCATAAATACAAATAATATTCACTAAACAAACCAATTATAAATCGACATAAATGCATATATATACAAACAGTAAAACAATTACAATATACAAAGAGACAGAAATGTCATATCTTGAGGTAACAAAACAAGGAAAAAAATAATAGTACAATAGATGGAAATAGGAGGATATGCATTTCCGGCGTTACAAGTTGCATCTGAAACTGCCAAATGTTAATACATAATGTGATGGGCATACAGGTATTTGTGTTTTTTCTTTGTGTAACAGGAGATGAGAAATAAAGCCTATATATGTTTAGCAGAAGTGCAGAAATGATAAAAGACTTACTTTATGCTGTAGAAAAGCAACTTCAAATGATAAAAACAGTAGAAGTTACGGCAAGAAAGGAAGAGTGATTTGATTGTAGGTTTTAATAACGATCATCCTCCTTTACCTCCTCTGCATTACTGCAGATGACGTGTCACTGAGCACATTTGTTCTGTGCATGCAGTACATGTGAGACTCCTAGTTGTTTCCACTGCACTGTGTGGAATACGAAGGTTCTGTTATAGTTCACCAACCTGCTGTCTTAAAGTTGATGTCCCCAGCGCAGAAAACAGCACGCAGGTCGTAGGTTCTGTATCTTGAGGCTGAAACTGACTTTTAGCGAGGTTCTGTTCTGAAATAATGTATCACTTCTTTGGGATGCCACTCGCGTATTTTAATATAGCCACACGAGAAGACTACATGATCTTAACACAACACCTTCTGATACAGCAAAGTACATGATCAAACACAATGTTTACGAAAATATATCTTTACACTATTTGTGGCACGTGTTTGTGCCTCATGAGTACCCGAGTGAATCATTTAATACTGAATACTGGCAAACTCATCCTACGATAGACAACATGTCTGTTCTTCTCGACTGCCTAATCCAGAGAGACGAACAGGAAATTAAATAAAAATTGGAAACACACCCTACGACAGACAACATGTCTGTTCTTCTTGACTGCATAATCCAGAGTGACGAACAGCAACTTAATTAAAAATTGGAAACACATCCTACGATAGACAACATGTCTGTTCTTCTCATCTGTCTAATCCAGAGTAACGAACAGCCCGAAACACTTCGCGCGCCACACCAGAAAAGGAGTGACCCGAACGCTTCCGAAGTGCTTCGTCTGCAATTTCATCAGTCTTTTGTTTTTGGTTTAAATTGTTTTTAACAATTCTAAAATGACTGATTGATAGTCAGCTGTTGGGAGATATTTATATTAAAAAGTGAAGTAATTCCAATAAGTAGTTTAACTAATAATAATAACTATACTTTAACGTTTTGGCGCCCTTGCCCCGAACACAGCAACAAATCACAGAGCAGTAGCATTATGCAGGCGGTCTTTCTCACGGGAATGGTACCGAATCTAACATCTGTCACAGGTACCTCACACCACATTTCGTCATCTATATACTTCTTGCATCTCCACTGCTCTGGGAACAGCTTCTTGGAGCCTAATATGATGGCTGACTGAGCCAGAAATATTACAAAGTCAATTAGATTTAAAAAAGTTTCTCGAGGAAAAAGGGCCTATTGCCATTAAAAAACTGTACAGTCCAATACTTTAAAATTGTTAAAATGGCTTAGCTTAAAAGTTTGTCAGGCGCGTGCTTTGAAACTTTTAGTGGAACACAGTGTCCTGAATTTCCTCTGTATCACGGTGCCCCATCCACAACATAATTTCATTAACTACTGTAGTTCCTTTCGAAGGAAAGAACTGATTCGAATATCTCTGTCATTATTAAAGATACTACAAGAGTATGTCGGCCATTTAGTGAGAACTTTATTTCAACCCATATCCACAAAAGCAGAATTACGATATCAGAAACTGCCCCAGGTTATATGAGGTCAACATAAAACAGTAGCGACTTTTAGGAAGAGATACAGAGATTTGCAGCCAAACCTCACCGTAAAAACGTAATGTATCACACATAAAGTGACGGAAAGTTCCGTTAGTTTTACACATATTATTGGCGATAAGCCACAGGAAACGGCAAAAACCGTTCAATATATCAGCGTATGCGTTTGGAATGTAGTAAAGTTGTATAATCACGTAAAACAGATTGTAGGTAAGACAGACGCTAGGGAGGTTCGTTAGAGATTCCAAAGGAACTACAACACAATCAAAGTGGAAGTAGCAATAAAACGGTTATTCGACAGAGTCTTGGTACATTTTTGCTAGTGTAGGGATCTTACTAGACTGGATTAACAGAGGAGCCAAACTTCAAGAATCATCGCCACTTTTAGTGTCTCATTTGCTAATCCAATTCTCTCAGCATCACCTGACTGAACTCCTCTACGTCGCATTACACTTGTTTTACTACTTTTGATTCCGTTCAACTCATATTCCGAGTATTTTGCGTCTCTCATAGAATTACAGTGTAATTGGCAAACCCAAAAAACGTTGTTTTCCTTAAACTTTCATATCACATACAAATTTCTTCTTGGTTTCCTAGTTAGGTTGTTCAGTGTACAGAATGAATAACATCGGGGAAAGGCTACAACTCTTTGTCACTCTCATCGTAGTTCATGTCCATCGACTCACTCTCTGCACTCTTGTTTCTCTGCTGCCACTAGAATCTGAAAGAGTGCATTTCAGTCAAAAGCTTTTTGCCAAATCTAGAAATCCCGTAAATGCAGGTTTGCCTTTCCAAGGTCCATCTGCTGAGATTACCATTGCAGAACGGCTTATTAAACTGATAGTTTTTTTTATATCCGCACCTGTCAGCACTGGCTCTCTTGTGGTCGAAATTATTACATTCTATTTGATGTTGAGGGAATTTCACGGTCACTCAACGATTCTGAGAGAACGCTGTCTACTTCAGGTGTCTTGTTTCGATTTAGGTCTTCCAGCACTCCATCAAATTCTTCTTGCAGTATCATGCATCTCCTCTCATCTTCATCTACTTGCTTCACTTTCCATAACGTTACTTCGTTTCCTTTGTACGTCCCTTTTACATATTCCTTCCACTTTTCTGCATCCCTTCTTTGTTTGTTACTGGTTCTTAGTACCGATACCGACGTTTCTCTTTTCTCCAAAGGTGTCTTTAATTTGCCTGTGGGCGACCTCTATCTTTCTCATAGTCATGTATGTTTTTGTAGACTAATTTTTCTTCCAAGCGATTCCTGCTTCACAATTTTTCACTTTCTGTCGATCTAATTTTTTCTGCATTCTTTCTTGCCTACTTCACTTGCTGTATTTTTATGTTTTCTCCTTTTACGAATTAAATTTAATATTTCGTGTATTAACCAGGCTTTTTTCTGGGCTCTCTCTGTCTCCGCCTATTTCATCCTCTGTTTCATTTACTGTTTCATCACTGAAAGCTACCCATTCGCCTTCTCTTTACTCTTTTCCCGTGTTTCAATCAGTTATTACTAACGCTCCTTTTTGAAGTCGTAAGAACTTGAGGTTCTTTCAGTTTATCGAGATCCCATCTCCTAAACTTCCCACCTCTCTACAATTTTACTCTGCATTTTATAACTGATAAAGTATGGTCAGAATCGACATCTGCATCTGGAAATTTTTGAACTTAAAAATCTGGCGCCCTACAATTATATAATCTATTTGAAACCTTCCGGCGTCTTCATGGCTCTTCCACGTATACGTCCTTCCTTCACGAATCTTAAAGTATTACAATAGCAATGGTTAAATTGGGCTGCGCGAAAAATTCTACGAGGCGCCATTCCCTTTATTCCTTTATCCCAATCCATATTCTCCGACTGTTCAAGTCTCCCAACACAATTAAATTTTCGTCTTCCTCAGTTATCTCATTCAGTTGTTTTATCTTATCATACATCATCTCATCCCTCGACCATCTGTTAAGCTATTCGGCATATAAATTTGTAATACTGTAGTGGGTGTCTGCCTTGCATCTGTCTTCACTAGCTTAAAGCGTTTACTGTGTTGTTCATGGCACCTCACATGCATTCCTACACTTTCCTGTTTTATTCATTATTAATCCTAGTCCAGCATTTGTGTAGTTAATCCTGTACTCACCTGACTAGAAACTACATTCTTCCTGCAGGAGATTTCACTAATATCCACTATATGCAACTTCAACATACGAATTTCTCTTTTCAAATGGAGGATTCTTATTCCTGGAATATTTTACGCAAGAGGCTAGCAACACAATTGTCATACAGTGGAATTGTATGTTCTCAGGAAAAATAACGACTGTAGCCGCTCGCAGTGCAAACAAAGGAAGCATTTTTTGGCTGATGTTACAGCATTCAGGCTGTTGCACCTGCAACTACTGAAAACGCTGCTGCCGCTTCAGGAACTATTTGCTCGTCTGCCCTCTCCACAGGTAGCCATTGGAAGTAATTGCACCTACATTAAGACTATCCATATCGCAGAGGCAAGCCAGTCATCGCACCCCGACAAGGCCATTGTTCGTGGAGGGTACACTATCGATGGATTATGGCCCGTTGTATATCAATGGAGACTCTTAATACTAGGATTACGATAAGCAGTCACGAAACGAAGCAATTCAGAACAGTACTTTTTTCGCATAGTCATGCTTTTCCAAGTTAGCGCGTTGGAGACTCATTATCTGCCGTACGCCGATTGTCATTTATATCCCCAAGATTCGATCTGTGAGTGTCAGTCTTGCAGCAGACGGCTGTTCCCCAAGGATAAAGGCTAGCGATTGTCTACCCTGTGGACTCACCATGGAAAGCCCTTCCTACTTGTTTGGGCTACTAATCTGTGTGGCACTCGTTTCAACAGGCGAGGTATGTTAATAATCACAGCCCACGAGAAATTCTCTTACATATGTCGTATTTTGCCTGTCTTACTAACCGTCAAACTTACACATGTTTATGTTTGTACACACGGCTACAACTAACAAAGAACCAGCCCTGACAGGGTACCATGAGCAACTTATTTTTAGCGTTTGGTAGTCTAGGTATCATCCCGTCAAGTACTTTATATATGTTTTTGTAAGACTTCTTTTCTTTCCACTGCTTTTATGTCGTTCTCCATGCCGCTACATCTCATCCTACTTTTTTCGTCTCTTCATATCTGTTGCACTTTTCGTCCTGGTAATTCCCTCCACAGCTATGATGACAGTATAATCTTCTTGTTGAAAACTGCATCTTCAGCTGTGCCAGTCAACTGCTGACATATCCATTACTTTGGCCATCTTGTCTAAGTTGAATGGGTGCAGTGATAAGCTCTAAGCCTGCCTCATCTTTCTTCACAGGAATTTGTCTTTAATGTTTTTCCAATTTTATTATAATTACTGCGTGACTTCTGTTTGTGTTTTATTATCATTAGTTTAAGGAATTCAGACACTTCATTTCTCAACTCATTGTCTAAGGTGTCGTTAGTTGGTGTTAAGATCTATGGTTTTTATTGTATTCTTCCGCCCATTAATAAGTAGAATATAAAAAGTGGTACTCCGTTTCACTTACTCTTTATAGAGCCAAAGTGCTTTTGATTAAGAACTTTTTCACAGCACGAAGCTAAGAAAAGGATTTGGCTGTGACATTTTTCCAGCACCCACCTTAAGCGATTTTGTGAAATCACAGGAAAGTTGAATTTGGACTTAAGCAAAATGAAATGAAGCTGAATTGGTGGACCAAAAATTATTTATGTCTACATCTACATGGTTACTCTGCAATTCACACTTAAGTGCCTGGCAGAGGGTTCATCGAACCATTTTCATACTACTTCTCGACTATTCCACTCTCGAATGGCGCGTGGGAAAAAGGAACACCTAAATTTTTCCTTTCGAGCTCTGATTTCTTTTATTTTATTATGATGATCATTTATCGCTACGTAAGTGGACGTCAAAAAAATATTTTCGCATTCGGAAGAGAGAGTTGGTGATTGAAATTTCATAAACAGATCTCGCCGCAAAGAAAAGCTCCTTTGTTTCAGTGATTGCCACCCCAAATCGCGTACCATATCAGTGGCACTCTCACCCCTATTGCGCGGTAACACGAAACGAGCTACCATTCTTTGCACTTTTTCGATGTCCTCCGTCAATCCTACCTGGCAAGGATCCCACACCGCGCAGCAATATTCCAGTAGAGGACGGACAAGTGGAATGTAGGCTGTCTCTTTAGTGGGTTTGTCGCACCTTCTAAGTGTTCTGCCAACAAAGCGTAGTCTTTGTTTCGCCTTCCCCACAGTACTATCTATGTGGTCTTCCCAATTTAAGTTGCTCGCAATTGTAATTCCAAGGTAATTAAGTCGAATTGCCACCCCTTAGATTTGTGTGATTTATCCTATACCCAAAATTTAATGGACTTCTTTTTGTACCCATGTGGATGACCTCGCACTTTTCTTTCTTTAGTGCCAATTGCCACTTTTCGCACCGTACAGAAATTCTCTCTAGATCATTTTGTAATTGGAATTGATAGTCTGATGATTTTACAAGACGTTAAATTACAGCGTAATCTGCAAACAATCTAAAGGGGCTGTTCAGATTATCACCTAGATCATTTATGTAAATCAGGAACAGCAGAGGGTCTATGACACTACTTTGCGGAACGCCAGATATCGCTCTTGTTCTGCTCGTTGATTTACCGTCTACCACTACGAACTGTGACCTCTCTGAGAGGAAATCACGAATCCAGTCACACAACTGAGACGATAATCCACATGCACGCAATTTGATTAATAGTCGCTTGTGAGGTACGGTATCAAAAGCCTTCTGGAAATCTAGGAATATGGAATCGATCTGAGATCCCATGTCGACGGCACTAATTACTTCATGGGAATATTTTCTGAATCCGTGTTGGTTATGTATCAATAAGTCATTTTCTTCAAGGTGATTCATAATGTTCGAGTACAGTATATGCTCCAAAATCCTACTGCAAATTGAGGTCAGTGATATGGATTTGTAATTCAATGGATTACTCCTATTTCCTTTCTTGAATATTGGTGTGACCTGTGCTACTTTCCAGTCTTTAGGAACAGACCTTTCGTCAAGTGAGCGGTTGTATATGATTGCTAAGAATGGCGCTATTGTGTCTGCGTACTCTGAAAGGAACCTGATTGGTATAACATATGGACCGGAAGACTTGCCCTTCTTAAGTGATTTGTGTTGATTCACAACACATAAGATATCTACTTTCATGTCACTCATGCTAACAGCTGTTCTGGTTTCGAATTCTGGAATATTTACTTCGTCTTCTTTCGTGAAGGTTTTAGGGAAAACTGTATTTAGTAACTCCGCTTTAGTGGAACCATCATCGGTGACATTTCCACCGATATCGCGCAGTGACGGTATTGACTGTTTTTTGCCACTGGTGTACTTTATATACGACCAGAATTTCTTTGGGTTTTCTACCATATTTTGAGACAATGTTTCATTGTGGAAACTATTAAAAGCATCTCGCATTGACGTCCGCACTAAATTTCGAGCTTCCGTGAAACTTAGCCAGTATTGGGGATTTTGCGTTCTTCTGAATTTGGCATGCTTTTATCGTTGCTTCTGCAACAGTGTTCTGACGTGCTTTGTGTACCGTGGTGGATCAGTCCCGTTTCTTATTACCTTATACGGTATGAATCCATCTACTGGTGACGATACTATATCTTTAAATTTTAGCCATATCTGGTCTACACTTACTTAATTCAGTGGACCATCAAACTCTAGCTACACTACCTGAAACATAATAGTTATCTGCATGCCCACGAATCAACGGGATGTTTCTGCTATACAAGGCGCTCATTATTTATCGTCGAACGGTAAATAATTATACCGCACAATCGCTAAATTATGACCGTGTACATACACTACTGGCCATTAAAATTGCTACACCACGAAGATAACGTGCTACAGACGCGAAATTTAACCGACAGGGAGAAGATGCTTTGATATGCAAATGATTAGCTTTTCAGAGCCTCCACACAAGGTTGGCGCCAGTGGCGACACCTACAACGTGCTGACATGAGGAAAGGTTCCAAACGATTTCTCATACACAAACAGTAGTTGATCGGCGTTGCCTGGTGAAACGTTGTTGTGATGCCTCGTGTAAGGAGGACAAATGCTTACCATCACGTTTCCGACTTTGATAAAGGTCGGATTGTAGCCTATCGAGAATGCGGTTTATCGTATCGTGACATTGCGCTCGCGTTGGTCGATATCCAATGACTGTTGGCAGAATATGGAATCGGTGGGTTCAGAAGGGTAATACGGAACGCTGTGCTGGATCCCAACGGCCTCGTATCACTAGCAGTCGAGATGACAGGCATCTTATCCTCATGGCTGTAACGGATCGTGCAACCACGTCTCGATCCCTGAGTCAACAGGTAGGGACGTTTGCAAGACAACAACCATCTGCACGAACAATTCGACGACGTTTGCAGCAGCATGGACTATCAGTTCGGAGACCATGGCTGCGGTTACCCTTAACGCTGCATCACAGACGGGAGCGCCTGCGATGGTGTACTCAACGACGAACCTGGATGCACGAATGGCAAAATGTCATTTTTTCGGATGAATCCAGGTTCGGTTTACAGCATCATGATGGTCGCATCCATGTTTGGCGACATCGCGGTGAACGCACATTGGAAGCGTGTATTCATCATCGCCAAACTGGCGTATCACCCGGCGTGATCGTATGGGGTGCCATTGGTCACACGTCTCTGTCACCTCTTGTTCTCATTGACGGCACTTTGAACAGTGGACGTTACATTTCAGATGTGTTACGACCCGTGGCTCGACCCTTCATTCAATCCCTGCAAAACCCTACATTTCAGCAGGATAATGCACGACCGCATGTTGCAGGTCCTGTACGTGCCTTTCTGGATACAGAAATTTTCGACTGCTGCCCTGGCGAGCACATTCTCCAGATCTCTCACCAATTGAAAACGTCTGGTCAATGGTGGCCGAGCAACTGGGTCGTCACAATACCCAGTCACTCTTGATCAACTGTGGTATCGTGTTGAAGCTGCGTGGGCAGCTGTACCTGTACACGCCATCGAAGCTCTGTTTGACTCAACGCCCAGGCGTATCAAGGCCGTTACTACGGCCAGAGGTGATTGTTCTGGGTACTGATTTCTCAGGATCTGTGCATCCAAATTGCGTGAAAATGTAATCACATGTCAGTGCTAGTATAATATATTTGTCCAATGAATACCCGTTTATCATCTGCATTTCTTCTTGGTGTAGAAATTTTTTTGGCTAGTAGTGTATACTGTACAGTCATATTAATGAGACTCGTGACAAAAGGCTGAATAATCACCTTCTGCACCGCTGACCGCTGCGGGACGTGCTGGCGGAGAGTCAGTGAGGTTCTGGTGGGTACCGGCAGCGATGTGGAGCTGTGCCGGCTCCGGTGACACGGCCAGCTGCAATGGGTATCTCGGCTGAGGATCTATGGCGCGAACAGCCAGATCGAGCCAGTCCCACAGATTTTCGGTTGGGTTTATATCCGGGGAGTTTGGTAGTCAGGGGAGTACAGTAAATTCGTCCTAGTTCTCTTCGAATCACAGACATACACTGCGAGACGTATGACACGTTGCATTGTGCAGTTGATAGATGCCATTGTGCAGAGGAAAAATAAACTCCTTGTAGGTATGAACATGGTCCGAGAGGATAGACGGACACATGTGTTGATCCATTGTGCTTTCCAGAATGACGGAAACTCTAAAATATTCCTCAGACCATAATGCTCCCTCCTCCGGCCTGGACCCTTCCGAATTCTGCACCAGGGTGTGCTTTCAGAAGTTTCACGACAATGGACACGTGTACGATTCATCCGAAAAGGACATCTGTCGCCCTCAGTGGACGCTCATTTCCGGTACTGGCGTGCACATTCCAGCCTTCGTCGCCGGTTAACAGCAGTCAGCATGGGTGCATGAAGCAGGCGTATGTAGCACACACGCTGCATCGTTCGCTGAACGGACGTTGGTTGCACCTTGGTTCATCTGGACGGTCAGTTGCTCAACAATCGCACGTCTTATATGAATGTGTGGTGTCTTCTCTTTCGCACATGTACGACAAACAGACACCACTCATTCATATAATGTGATAGGCCTAGTTGGGGAATGAATCCACTATCTTCAGCGCAGATGAACAAACACGTCCGACCTCCGGTGGGAATCTCGGAAGAGCGAATATGGAGGCAATGGACAGGAGCTGAGGACAGGTGGCACTCAGTGCGAGTGTGGATCGGACGTGAGGCGCACCAAGGTAGTACTTGCAGTTGCGATAGCACTGTGTCCCGAATGGCGCAGTGGTTACCGCACATGCCTAGAAAGCAGGAGATCGCGGGCTCGAATCCCGGTCCGATACACATTTTCACTCGTCGCCGCAGATTCCGCCTAATGTCCCAGTGCAGTTGACAGCAGTTCTCTCTCCCCTTCC
Source organism: Schistocerca cancellata (assembly GCF_023864275.1). Classification (NCBI taxonomy): domain Eukaryota; kingdom Metazoa; phylum Arthropoda; class Insecta; order Orthoptera; family Acrididae; genus Schistocerca; species Schistocerca cancellata. Next base: position 1,103,770,070 of record NC_064626.1, on the reverse strand, counting down.
CTTTCCTTTCATCCCCTCTCCACCTTCAATTGACGTATAGTTTCATGTCTATTCGCCCTCACACATCAGCCATCGTTCACCTCAGTCATCTATGGCCCGTGGTGCGGTACAGTTGCCTCGGCGCCGGATTTGGGTAGCGTCATTTTGCTACGCACGGTATACTTTGATCACTGTGGCACGCGAAAAGTTTACAGTCTCATCTGTTTCCGGAAATGCTTCCATACTTGGTCCGAAAGCCATTGTTCATAACCTTTTGGACGTAAGATAAATCGCTCCGTTTTCGCATTACGACAACGACAGTACCATTTTCCGCATCACCGACACGCATTATGTTGTGTATCCTCCATTGCTAGTGGCTAGTGCTGCAAACTGCAATCTGTGAGTGTTTATTGCACGTCGATGTCGAAAATGGGCGGTGGTCTCACTGGACCCTGTAATAACATACACCATTCCTCTCTACTCTTTTGCACCACGGAAGCTTGGCGCTGTTGTAATGTGATGTAGTGAACCACGCTGCGTGTTAATGATGTAAAATGGTGGGGCGAGGGACAAAAAGGGGTACCGACTGCGTTCTCCCACGCAGAATTCTACATTTTTCTAAATGAAAACGATTCTGCCACTTGACCTCTTCCATTTCGTTGGACAGTGTTTAAGATTCAGCTACACTGTAATAACTCTCAAGGGTTTCATTACTATCCTACTGTAAATAGCCACGCTGAATGCCATAGTACATCTCAAGAACATCATGTATATGTGCTACAGCATGCAATGCGGCGAATTGCCGTAGGATATAATGTAGCACTTGAAAATGGCTGTAGAAAGTGTCGAAAGCATGTACAAGAACAATGAAATGGCGAAAGTGTTACGTTTCCGACTATTCTAGATGACTGTAACTACCAAAAATAGAAAAATTGTGCCACCAATTCTCAGTAACAAAGTTTCGTAGTAAAGACCACAATGTTCGATAAAAAATATTCTCATACACCTTCATCAGTTAGTGGTCCTTAATATGTAATAATCAATCGATAAACGTCATGGTGACGCCATTCATAAGTTTCTTGGTTTCCAACCACATCGGCATCACTATCAGCAACACTCCATCGCAGACAGCGACACAATACGCATAGTCCATATAAACTGCTGAAAAGGTTTTTTATTCTACTCCTCGATCGCAGATTTCAGTTAATGAGCACAGGTTTCTGTCGATGAAATCTGTACCTCTGCTCTCAAATATGCTTATGTAAAAGCACTGCCAAACCTTTTCCTCAAATAACAAGGTCAACGAACATAGAACTTATGCATTATGCAGGCTTTTTTTTCAGGAAAGTGGAACCTTTTTCTTTTAAACCGTTATACATCATCATCATCATCATCATCATCATCATCATCATCATGATTTAAGACTGATTATGCCTTTCAGCGTTCAGTCTGGAGCATAGCCCCCCTTATACAGTTCCTCCATGATCCCCTATTCAGTGCTAACATTGGTGCCTCTTCTGATGTTAAACCTATTACTTCAAAATCATTCTTAACCGAATCCAGGTACCTTCTCCTCGGTCTGCCCCGACTCCTCCTACCCTCTACTGCTGAATCCATGAGTCTCTTGGGTAACCTTGCTTCTCCCATGCGTGTAACATGACCCCACCATCTAAGCCTGTTCGCCCTGACTGCTACATCTATAGAGTTCATTCCCAGTTTTTCTTTGATTTCCTTATTGTGGACACCCTCCTGCCATTGTTCCCATCTACTAGTACCTGCAACCATCCTAGCTACTTTCATATCCGTAACCTCAACCTTGTTGATAAGGTAACCTGAATCCACCCAGCTTTCGCTCCCATACAACAAAGTTGGTCGAAAGATTGAACGGTGCACAGATAACTTAGTCTTGGTACTGACTTCCTTCGTGCAGAAGAGAGTAGATCGTAGCTGAGCGCTCACTGCATTAGCTTTGCTACACCTCGCTTCCAGTTCTTTCAATATGTTGCCATCCTGTGAGAATATGCATCCTAAGTACTTGAAACCGTCCACCTATTCTAACTTTGTTCCTCCTATTTGGCACTCAATCCGTTTATATTTCTTTCCTACTGACATTACTTTCGTTTTGGAGATGCTAATCTTCATACCATAGTCCTTACATTTCTGATCTAGCTCTGAAATATTACTTTGCAAACTTTCAATCGAATCTGCCATCACAACTAAGTCATCCGCATATGCAAGACTGCTTATTTTGTGTTCACATATAGTAATCTCACCCAGCCAGTCTATTGTTTTCAACATATGATCCATAAATAATATGAACAACAGTGGAGACAGGTTGCAGCCTTGTCTTACCCCTGAAACTACTCTGAACCATGAACTCAATTTACCGTCAACTCTAACTGCTGCCTGACTATCCATGTAAAGACCTTTAATTGCTTGCAAAAGTTTGCCTCCTATTCCATAATCTTGTAGAACAGACAATAACTTTCTCCTAGGAACCCGGTCATATGCCTTTTCTAGATCTATAAAGCATAGATACAATTCCCTGTTCCACTCATAACACTTCTCCATTATTTGCCGTAAGCTAAAGATCTGGTCCTGACAACCTCTAAGAGGCCTAAACCCACACTGATTTTCATCCAATTGGTCCTCAACTAATACTCGCACTTTCCTTTCAACAATACCTGCGAAGATTTTACCCACAACGCTGATTAAAGAGATACCTCTGTAGTTGTTACAATCTTTTCTGTTTCCATGTTTAAAGATTGGTGTGATTACTGCTTTTGTCCAGTCTGATGGAACCTGTCCCGACTCCCAGGCCATTTCAATTATCCTGTGTAGACATTTAAGACCTGACATTCCACTGTATTTGATGAGTTCCGACTTAATTTCATCCACCCCAGCCGCTTTATTGCACTGCAATCTATTGACCATTTTGTCCAGTTCCTCAAATGTGATCCTATTTCCATCATCATTCCTATCCCATTCTACCTCGAAATCTGAAACATTACTGAACGCATTTTCACCTACATTGAGCAACTCTTCAAAATATTCCCTCCATCTGCCCAAGGCATCCACAGGATTCACCAGCAGTTTTCCTGACCTGTCCAAAATACTTGTCATTTCCTTCTTACCTCCCTTTCGAAGACTGCTAATTACACTCCAGAATGGTTTTCCAGCAGCTTGACCCATAGTCTCCAACCTGTTTCCAAAGTCTTCCCACGATTTCTTCTTGGATGCTGCAATTATCTGTTTGGCTTTGTTTCTTTCTTCAACATAACTTTCTCTGTCTACCTGGGTTCTGGTATGTAGCCATTTTTGATACGCCTTCTTTTTCCTTTTACAGGCTGCCTTGACTGTATCATTCCACCAAGCTGTTTGCTTCATCCTACTTTTACACACTACTGTTCCAAGACATTCTTTAGCCACTTCTAGTACTGTGTCCCTGTACCTTGTCCATTCCTTTTCCAATGACTGTAATTGACTACATTCAACTAACTGGTACCTTTCTGAGATCGCTGTTATGTACTTGTGCCTGATTTCCTTATCCTGAAGTTTCTCCACTCTTATCCTCCTACATATGGACCTGACCTCCTGCACTTTCGGCCTCACAATCCCAATTTCACTGCAGATTAAATAATGATCAGTGTCATCAAAGAATCCCCTGAATACACGTGTGTCCCTCACAGCCTTCCTGAATTCCTGATCTGTTATTATATAGTCAGTGACAGATCTGGTTCCCCTGCCTTCCCAAGTATACCGGTGAATGTTCTTATGTTTAAAAAATGAGTTTGTGATTACTAAGCCCATACTGGCACAGAAATCCAAGAGTTGTTTCGCGTTCCTGTTGGCCTCCATATCCTCTCCAAATTTACCCATAACCTTTTCATACCCTTCTGTTCGATTTCCAATCCTGGCGTTAAAATCACCCATGAGCAGAACACTGTCCTTGTCCTTTACTCTAACAACTACATCACTGAGTGCCTCATAAAAACTATCCATCTTATCTTGATCTGTCCCTTCACAATGCGAATATACTGACACAATCCTAATTTTCTTGCTAGGCACTGTCAAATCTATCCACATCAGTCGTTCGTTTACATACCTTATTGCAACTACGCTGGGTTCCATTTATTTCCTGATGTAAAGCCCTACACCCCATTGTCTATTCCTGCTTTGACGCCTGACAGGTAGACCTTGTATTCTCCCACTTCCTCTTCTTTCTCACCCCTTACCCGAATGTCACTAACAGCTAAAACGTCCAGCCCCATCTTACTTGCAGCCTCTGCCAGCTCTACCTTCTTTCCAGAGTAGCCCCCATTAATATTAATAGCTCCCCATCTCATTACCATTTGTTTGCCAAGTCGTATCTTAGGAGTCCCTGGTTTGTCATTTAGAGGTGGGACTCCGTCACCTCCAAAGGTCCGAGGCATTTTGCTCTGATTATTGCCAGCATCATATTTAGAGTACCAGGGAAGCAGGTTGCTAGCCTTACTTGCCTCGAGTCCCATTGGGTTTTACCCCTAACGGCTGAGGGACTAACCGGTGGATTTGGTAGTCTTTGCCGTATGAGCACAAAGGTGACCACGACTCAGAATATGTCCGAGATGCCCAGCCTTATTCCAAAGTAACTGGTATCCCGACTGTCGGGACCACTTACTTGGCCACTCATACGTTGCCCGTGGTTCATGAACTAGGACATGACTACAGGAACCCACACCATGAACCACCCGTTATACGTTTTGGAATATTTTTTACAAAAGAAAGAAACTGAAGAATGAGGTTTCTCTTACGAATTTACACTACTGCTAATGACAATTGGACCACCATGAAGGATAACGTGCGTCTGCAGTATAGTAGGAAGATTTTTTTCTTTATTGTTAGTTTCATCTCCGTCGACCCATATTGGGCGGGAGGGGGGAGGGGGGGGGGAGGTGTCATCCGTACAATACTGTGCTCTTAAACAAAGAGCACTTTCAAAATTAAAAAATCAAAGATGGACGATATATACGTTTTAAAACACAAATTACACTGCACTTTCACTTAAATCAGAAGCACCTGGACTGGGAGAAATGTATTCTGTGAATGTAACTCCATCCTAGGTCTGGAGTGCGAGGCTTGGGCTGGTCGATTTCCAATAACAAAATACCAACAGCAGTTTTTTTATTTGTTAGGCAACCAGTTTCGATATTACGTTATATCACCTTCAGGCCTGCGTATATCGAGTAACCCTGGTGTTACAAACCAATGCTGCACTGCCAACTGGTGTCGTTTCCCACGGGCATGTGCGCTCCTTGGACAGCTGTCAGCAACTGTCAAACAGTTCACGATACCAGTTGACAGTGCTGCATTGGCTTCTAACACGAGGGTTACTCGATATATGCAGGCCTGAAGATGGCATAATGTAATGTCGAAACTGGCTGCCTAACAAGTAAAACCAATATAACGGTTGTTGGTATTTTATTATCGGAAAAGTATTCTGGGAAGAGGGAATATGTCCCATAGGACTGAGGGGCAGGGAAAAATATCGAGATGAGGGTAGATGTTGCGGTGGATAGTAGGAAGACAGTTTGGGAAAGACAGAAGGCGCGGAAGGATCTAGTGTGTAAGTAGGGTAGTAATAACAAGAGGGAAGGGATAGGGATGTATGGAGAGGGATAGGGGGAGAGGGGCCTGATGTGGAGTGAGACAGGTGGGCAGAGTTAAAGTTGCCGGATGGGATAAATATGGGGACGGATTTCATTGTCTGGTAGAGGGAGCTGGTTGAAATTCACTGGGACAGGGTATGCAGGTGTAGAAAAGGAGGGATGTGTGTGTGTGTGTGTGTGTGTGAGAGAGAGAAGGTGCAGCGGCTTATGAGGGTTGCTGATCAGAGGCGAAACAATGGGTTATTGGAATCTTATTTGGAGATAGTACAGGCGATGCGGAGGTGTTCATTGTTGGTGAGGAGGAGTCAATACAAAAATACCCGATTAAATTTGTAAGTGATTTGGAGATATACAGGATACAACACTGAGTACGTGTTATTGCTATCTCTAGCAGCAAATCAGCCCTAAATTAACTGGGCATCCAGTTGAACTGAGCTTGTATCACAGATACAGTTACATTATCCCATGTGGGTTCAACTCAGTGCCAGAATTCATCAATCATACAGCTTTATGAGTGGTGATGAGGCAATCTCTTGGCAACTCAACACCAGATGCATTCATCTAGACGTCCTGCTGGCCAGGGAAATCGTCCAACAGCCTTTATATCGAGGTGGCATTGGCAAGATAAGATCATGAATTATTGTGTTGAAAGATAATGTCACCCATTCTTCAGGGAGTGCTGCACTGAGGAGAGGCATCGATGTCGGTCAGTGAGGCCTGGTCCGAAGTCGGCGTTCCAAAACATCCCAAAGGCGTTCTATAGGATTCAGGTCAGGACTCTGTGCAGGCTAGTCCGTTACAGGGATGTTATTGTCCTGTAACCACTCCGCCTCAGGCCGTGCATTATGAACAGGTGCTCGATCGTGTTGAAAAATGCAATCGCCATCCCCGAATTGCTCTTCAACAGTGGGAAGCAAGAAGGTGCTTAAAACATCAATGCAGGTCTGAGCTGTGATAGTGCCACGCAAAACAACAAAGGGTGTAATCCCCCTCCATGAAAAACACGACCACACCATAACACCACCGCCTCCAAATTTTACTGTTGGCACCCCTCACACAGGCAGGTGACGTTCACCGGGCATTCGCCATAACCACACCCTGCCATCGGATCGCCACGTTGTGTAGCGTGATTCGTCACTCGATAAAACGTTTTTCCACTGTTCAATCGTCCATTGTTTATGTTCCTTACACCAAGAGCGGCGTTGTTTGGTATCTACCGGGGTGATGTGTAGCGTATGAGCAGCCGCTCGACCATGACATCCATGTTTTCTCACCTCCGCCTAACTGTTATAGTACTTGTAGTGGATCCTGATGCAGTTTGGAATTCCTGTGTGATGGTCTGGATAGATGTCTGTCTATTACACATTACGACCCTCTTCAATTGTCGGCGGTCTCTGTCAGTCAACAGACGAGATCGACCTGTAACCTTTTTTTCTGTACGTGTCCCTTCACTATCACATCGGAAACAGTGGACCTAGGGATGTTTAGGAGTGTGGAAATCTCGCGCGCAGACGTATGATACAAGTAACACCCAATCACCTGACCACGTCCGAAGTCCGTGAGTTCCGCGGAGCCCCTACCGATGGGTTTTTGGAACCCACAGTGCCCTCTGATAGCACAGAAGTGATCTTCAATCGCATTTTTCTTGAATAACTCGGAAAGTGGGGCGTCCAGCGGAAATGTATCCCTGCACAGAATTTACCTACATTAAATATCCTACAAAGAGGTTCTGTACATTTTATCTGTAGGTCTAATAGTTGACACATAGCGAACGAGAGAATATTAAAATTTCGTGCGTGGTTTTTGTTTTTGAAGGCCTCGCGAGTTGCATAACACCAGTTGTAGGGGCGTCTGAATCACCCTGTGTACAGGATGTAGGAGGCGAACTAATATCTGCTTTGTGTGGTTGGACTGAAACGCTAATCATTTATATATCGAAGCAGGTCGTTCACTTTACGCCAGTTTGACGTTTGTTGCATGCTGTCTACATGGTGATGAACGGCAATGTAGTTGTACAAGCGGTGGAGATGGCCGGGTGGTGGTCTGGATTCCATACCATGAGCCCGCGTGACCCGGCAATTGCAGTGTACACCGTGACTCACCCCATGTTTATATTTACGCATTTAGACAAGGAGTCGCTCTGGCTAGCCAGACAGTCTCAAGCCGGACACCACGCACTGGTAGCTGTGGGAGCAGCATATGTCCTAGTAAGAACACAAGGCGAGTGCTGGACAGAACGAATTTATTAGAAGGATATAATTTTTAAAGCATCAACTCTCACGAGAGAAACTGTTGCGCTTTTGCTACTGACTGAAAATCTGAGAGAAGGTTCTTTTTTTCGTTTTGGAATGTGTCATTTCGCTGTTTCAGTAGTATAACTTCACAGAAATGACCTTCATTCTTGAAATTTTGAACTGTTTTTGTCCGATAACGACCGTTAAAGAGCACGTTAGTAAACAATACAGATCTTTACATTCGTTCTCTGGCAGCCTGTCTTCTTTCCTCTGCCCATCCCTGTCCGGTATGGAAGCTTTTAAAGCTATCCATTACTGACTGATACATTGTCCGGTCTGAGATATTTCCTGAACGTAATTCAATCTCTTCAATTTCGTATCTCACTTCCTTGAAACATTTATTGGGAAGTTTAAGTCTGTTTTCAAGTATTTTGGAAAACTATTTTGTCAGCCTTTTCTCGCTAATTGGAAATAGATGTCTGTAAAATATGTCTTCTTTACATACTTAATGTAATATTTATTCTTTTTGACGTAATTTATACTGTTCATCCACGATAATTGGACCTATAAACAGGATTTCTCTCTAATTTCTCGACATGTCTTGTTTCCGACATTCCCCTTATTCGGACGTACTCACTGGCATACAAGTTGTTTTAATCATCATGTTTCAGTTTAGTTCACCTTAAAAGGGGTTTTATCTTATATAAAGCACATCTACTGTGAAAATGACCATCTTTTGACGGCTGACGTTATTAGCATCTCTTTCGCTAGTTTTCTGTTGCACTATTTCCTCGATATATTTGAAGCTTATATCTCAGACTTTGTCCGGCGTATTATACCGTGGTCGAATGAATTTCATACCGAAACCTAACGCATGTCAGGGTGTACATCAGCCCTTCAAAAAACTACAACCTTCCTTCAAGATATTGTCCGTAGACGGGGACGAAATGTTGGGTATCAATATGAAATTCCTTCGACCATGCCATAACAGCCCGGAATATTTTAACAAATACGACATTTCCGGCCTTGAAGGTTTTACCGTGTCCTGTGTGCAGGCGGTGGGGTACTCATATGTTTTTTGTTATGCTCTCTTTTCAAAGGAAATATGGAGTCATGCTTTTCTGGTAGCTGTTTTAGTATATTTACCTACTATATAGCAGTGTTAGATCGTCGCGAATGCAAGGCAGTTGATCTCTTTAGAAGCCCTTTCATTTCCAGCTCTGTTTCCCTTTAATGGATGATCTTTCTGTAGTCAAACACAACCGGAGACGGCCCATCACCCTGTCTGAACATTGTTTTAATACGAAAACCTTTAAGAGTTCCCTCATAATTTTTACCTTCATCTGTGTCCGCATTACCGCCAACTTATACCACCTGAAGCGCTGTATAAATATATTCACTATCATTTGCCACGTCTCATGAATCTATCGGTCATGTTCGTCTCGAACGACGGGTAGACCAAGAAAAAGAGAAATTTGCGATACTAGCCATTGGCTTTGCTCAGCGACGCAGTGAACATCCGACAATAATATGATACCATTGGGTATATTCTGAAAGATAAAAATCACAGACCGTTTTTATGACGAGAATTTACTTCACTGGGAGAAAACAGTAAAAATTACAACTATTATGATCAATAACACATAAATAAGAGAAACTATACTTGGAAATAAAACGAATCGAGTACCGTAAAAAACAAGGGCATCACGACACACAGTACGAACTAAACGTTTTTTGTTGCAGCTAAATCGAAGCTAGTATCTGAAAATACCCTTGAGCTACTTAGCTCAAATGGAGACCGAATATATTTATGTCAATAGTAAATCGAAACGGTTATCACACAAAAAGAACTACAAATATTTATCGAAAAGAAAACGAATCGAGCACTGGAAGAAAGTACTGTAGCTGCAGCGGTACTCTCAATACACAGTACAGACTAAAACGAAATTAGTCGTAAGGAACTCAAATTTAGTATCAAAAAATACTCTCTAGCATTATATCTCAAATGGAGACAGCAGAACACTATTACGAATACATGTGTGTATAGTGAGTATATCAAAACATTAATTACAAAAAGAAGTTCAGCTGTTTACCGAAAAAAATAAAACAAACTGAATTAAAAAACCCTTCCACGATAAAAAATATGAATGAAAAAAATGTATATATTTATCGCAAAGAAAAAAAAGACTGATAAATTTACCGAATATCATAATTTCCCTGAAACAGAAATATTTCGTTTCTCATACTCAACAGAGTTTAAAAATATCGATTTACTCGAAATCAATGAAAACAACACAACAATCAACTCTGCAAAAAATGCAGTTCAAAATGCGCACCAAGAAGTGACGTCACAGTAACCATTGCCATTACGTCACTGGTCAAACGCGATGGTAACTATAGCTGGTTCCTCTTGGCCCCTAGTTCCAAACACAAGTCATAATCATGACAATCTGAATCTTTCCACAAATGATCAATGCAACATACACTGCAACAGAAGGTCAATATTCACTTCTTTGGTTCTGTGTGCCATGTTCCATTTCTTAACATATAACTAGTCTTCCTTTATTTATAAGGCATGGAGTCTAGTTTCTTTAAGAGTATTTCTTTTGCAAATAACCAGTAGTTTTAGAAATACAGAAACGCCATCAAAATCACGAAGATCAAAGAACTGCCTCATGGGTAAAGTGCCCCAGGAAGCGCACACCGAAATCCACGGAGGAATCTACCGGCGGGTGCGGCAGGTTGACTATGGACAAGAGCGTCTCAGTTTAGGAGTGATTTCGGCGCACGGTTTACATGTACACAAGATATATTTTTTTAACAACCGTCCCACATTCTTGAAGGATGTAGTACTTTCACAGTTAGAAAAAAGTCATAAAATTTGCTCGGAAGCAAATACTTTTTGAGATATGGGCCATTCTGACCCACATAGCTATCTGTCTGTTAACATTACAGGAGGCCCTCAAATGTAGTTACCACTCATCCTTACACATGTATCGGCCCTCCCACTCAAATAATCACTAACTCCTGCAAACACGTCTGGATGATTTGGGTCATATTCTGCTGTAACGTCTGCACATTGTTGATGGGTGTCGAACATATCAAATTTGAGTGTCACCGTAGCCCTAAATATACATGATTAAGGTCAGGTGAACGGGTTGACCATACTGCTGGTCCTCTTCAACTAATCTATCGTTCATTAAACCTTTGTTTCAGGTACAGTCATATCAGGCGTACCTAGTAATTGAGGTGGTGCACTATCGTGCACAAGCCACATACGTTGTCTTTCCGTTAGGGTAATGTTATACAACTGAGCGTGTAGTTAGGCGTATCGAAAAGGGCGATAAAAAGGACATTTTAGATAGTTTGGTAAAATTTATGGTCCTATTAGCCTTGACACTCATAATTCCTGTCCACATATTGATAGCACAGTGATTTTGTTACCTTATTTCCACGAGTGCTCCAAGATTTGCATTTGCCCACATTTGATTATTGTGGTTCAGTGACAAAAGCAACCAGTGAGGAATGAGCAGTGCCCACACTACTCAGCATGACGGTTCTCGACAAAAACGTAATGGGCCATATATCTAAAAGTTTCCGGATTTACGTTTATAGGACTTCTTTCTAGTTTTAAGCTGTCATATCTCCTAAAAGAATATCTTTTTAAACATCCTGTATAATGCAGCGCTTACGATGTGTTGTACCCAGCAAACATGGCTGGTGAACAGAGTGAAAGAAGAAAGATAGGGCGATGGAGTCACTGCAGACGATTTGTGGGAGTGATAAGCGACGTCTGTGATTCAAGCACAAACCGTCTCGATACCGTTCATCAGCCATACCACCATACCAATTTATAGTGTGTTCTCTGGCTCCAGTGTGCCACTCTACAGTCGGATGTTATTGAAATTATGTTTAGAAACGTTGTCTTAAGTCATATCTACAAGCTGAGCTTCAGCTGTTGTGCAGAAATTGCATTCATTCCTATTGAAGCATTTACAATGGCATAATTTCCACCCATATTTCTCTTTTTCTGCCCAGAAAAGCACCATAAAATAAGGAAAATAATTGTTTCTCAACTCATATTTACTTAAATATGAGTTCAGAAACAATTATTTTCCTTAATTAGCATCAATATCCGAAGCGACATGCAGAGGAAACTGGGAAAACATGGATTAGAAAATTATCAAATTACATACTACGTCTATACCTGTTCAGTAATCATGTATCAAATACTCGTATTTCTTCGTGTTGATAGAAAGTAGCATCTGATTTTTAATATTCTTTTGAACATCTTGTATCCAAATGACCCTATGCACGAAATACGGGGGCTATCTTTTTTTCAACTTCCGATCCGTCATGAAATGGAAACCACAGTGAAAATAAAAAAATGTTTTAACTACATCTTCCATCTGCTCCTCTACATAGTCGCTGCTCCGACTTAGACACTTGTCGTAGCATGGTTCCAACTTTCCAATATCCTCGTCATAGAAAGCAGTCGCATGTGATTTTCCTCGATTCCCTACGCTGGTCTGGATCTCGGTATCTGTATGTGAACTGTCCATGTCAGTGAAGAGGTGAAAATCAGAGGAATACAAGTCCAGGTTGTTTGGCGGGTTATCAAAAACTTCTTATCGGAAACGTTGCAGGAGCATCTTTGCTGCACCTACAATTTGCAGACTTGTCGTGAAGATGGAAACGTATGACACTTATTATACAGACTGCAGGAAATCAGGCCTTCGGAGGCCTTCACACTTGGCAGGAGACGTTAGCCATCTTTACGTACTTACTGTGTGCTCAGAACTGAAATATGCGACGTGACGCGATAGAGAAGCGTAATAGAGCCATCGTGCAACGCAGATGCGCATGGCTTCACGGAATTTCACTATGGTTTTAATTTCGTGACCGATCGGACGGTGAAAGAAATAGCACTCGTAGGAAATGCATGAAATGTGTGACGTTAATGCTTTTTTTGTAAACGACTGAACAGCAGAGTTATGCAAAATACTTTGTGTACGTAATAATTAAGTAATGAAACTGATCCAGTCTTTTAGTCATCAAGTAAAACGTTTTCATTATAGCTGAGCAAACAGACAACAGATAATAACAGCCCTTTATGTTGTTTCTCAGGCGACAGATGTGTTTGCAAAGGTGGAACAAGGCCTCCTGAGAGGTGTTCGCACTACTAGCATCCTTGGAACAGAGTACAACAGGTTCTTCGGAGTGCCTTATGCCGCGCCACCGGTCGGAGATCTCCGCTTTCGGGTGAGTACTGCAAAAGTTATTTAACTGTTTAGTCTTATGTATTTGGAAATGCTAGGAAAACTGAATGATTAATGAATGCGTAATGTGTGACAGATGTAGTTCTGAAATAAGGCTGAAACTTATATGTCTATATTTTGTCAATCAATGACACATAATAATTAAATGTGTCTGCGATAATAATTGCGCTAGATAATGCGATACTACGTCCTGATCGCTTTTTAATTATATAAACATTATTATTTTTTGCGCTTTCAACATCAAGCCATCTTCAGCGTCATATTACGAGGACATCAATACACAGCCAGTGTACGTGTCTCAGTAGCCGAAACGCATAAAATTGTAAATTTTATACATTACGAGAGCAACCAGGACAGGTTATTACATATGCAGTATATTTTATTTATTTACGCGCAGAATGAATGGAAGCGTGAAAGAAGTGCCTTAGGTCAATGTTTAAGCTAATATACGGCTTATATTCGCGCTCAGAGGAGCTGTATTAAGTCACAGAGAGAGTTTGTTGACGAAGAGAAGATTACGTCATCTCAGCATACAGAGACCAATCGATTGACGAAGGGTTTTGTTTAAAAGCCAGGACAGCACGTCGCCCGAAGTTTCGAAGCATTTCACCCGAAGTTTCGTGAAACGTGAGAACCTGTCATTGTGCAGCGCGGGGTCTTCACGAGAGCTCAAGAACAATAGCTCAGGGTAATCATTACTTCGTTTATTCTATAGTCGTCTTGCGAGTTTTTTTTCTTACTTTCATGTTACATACACACATAAAAAAAACGTTTGCATCACCTAGGTTCCGAGAGTTTCCGAACCTCTACAGAAAATTGGAATAAAGATCAACATAAAAATCATTTTTATTGCTCATGAAAACCTCACATTGCATGTTGTACCACCATACAGCGAGACCTTCAGAGGTGATGGTCCAGATTGCTGTTCACACCAGTACCTCTAATACCCAGCAGCACGTCCTCTTGTATTGAAGCATGCCTATATTCGTCGTGGCATACTATCCACAAGCTCCTCAAGGCACTGTTGGTCCAGATTGTCCCACTCCTCAATGGTGAAATTGGATATTGGAAATTTGTGGTAAGGTCTCATGGGACCAAACTGCGGAGTTCATCGTTCCCTAAGCTTACGCACTACTCAATCTAACTTAAACTAACTTACGCTAAGGACAACACACATACACCCATGCCCGAGGGAGGACTCGAACCTATGACGGGGGCAGCCACACGGACCGTGACAAGGCGCCATAGACCGGCGATTCAGCGTAGATTCCTCAGAGTGGTTGGTGGTCACGTTGTCCACAAACTGCTCTTTTCAATCTATCACAGTCATGTTCGATAGGCTTCATGCCAGGAGAACATGCTGGCCACTCTAGTCGAGCGATGTCGTTACCCTGAAGGAAGTCATTCATAAGATGTGCACGATGTGGGCGCGAATTGTCGTCCATGAGGAATGCCTCGCCAATATGCTGCCGATATGGCTGCACTATCGGTCGGAAATGACATTCATGTATCGTACAGCCGTTACGGCGCCTTCCATTGCCAGCGGCGTACGTCGGCCCCACATAATGCCACCTCAAATAGGAAGGAACCACCAAATTGCTGCACTCACTGGACAGTGTGTCTAAGGCGTTCAGCCTGACCGGGTTGCTTCCAAACACGTCTCCGACGATTGTCTGGTTGAAGGCATATGCGACACTCATCGGTGAAGAGAACGTAATGCCAATCCTGAGCGGTCCATTCGACATGTTGTTGGCCCATCTGTACCGCGCTGCATCGTGTACTGGTTGCAAAGATGGACATCGCCATGGACATGGAAGTGAAGTTGCGCGTCATCCAGCCTATTGCGCACAGTTTGAATCGTAACACGATGTCCTGTGGCTGCACAAAAATCATTATTCAACATGGTGGCGTTGCTGTCAGGGTTCCTCCGAGCTATAATCCGTTGGTAGCGGTCATCCACTGCAGTAGTAGTCCTTGGGCGGCCTGAGGGAGGCATGTCATCGACAATTCCTGTCTCTCTGTATCTCCTCCATGTCCGAACAACATCTCTTTGGTTCACTCCGAGACGCCTGGACACTTCCCTTGTTGAGAGCCCTTCCTGGCACAAAGTAACAATGCGGACGCGGTAGTGACCGTCTAGGTATGGTTGAACTATAGACAACACGAGCCGTGTACCTCCTTCCTGGTGGAATGACTGGAACTGATCGGCTGTCAGACCCCCTCCATCTAATAGGTGATGCTCATGCATGGTTGTTTACATCTTTGGGCGGGTTTAGCCGGCCGCGGTGGTCTAGCGGTTCTAGGCGCGCAGTCCGGAACCGCGCGACTGCTACGGTCGCAGGTTCGAATCCTGCCTCGGGCATGGATATGTGTGATGTCCTTAGGTTAGTTAGGTTTAAGTAGTTCTAAGTTCTAGGGGACTAATGACCACAGATGTTAAGTCCCATAGTGCTCAGAGCCATTTGAACCATTTTTTGGGCGGGTTTAGTGACATCTCTGAACAGTCAGAGGGACTGTGTCTGAGATACAATATCCACATTCAACGTCTATATTCAGTAGTTATGGGAAACAGGGTGATGCAACACTTGTTTTGATGTGTGTATAAAAAGCAGTTGCGTCCAGTAAATATGTACTAACCAGCAAATCTCCAGTTCGAATTTCATCAGACAGATCGCACACGCGAGGGCTGTGGTTGGAGATTCGCAAGCCTGTCACACCTCACACAAAGTTTCTTTATACGATTTCTACCTGGTATCTTCTCAAGATATCTTTCTCGCAGCAGATGATAGCACCGGATGGTGGCCTCTGAGTTGTTGTAGCGCTGTTCGATGAAAACAGTTGGAAAGTGCCATATCGGCAGCATATTGGCGAGGCATTCCTCATGGACGACAATGGGATCCCATGTTTTATTATGATCTGTAAATTTTGCCACAGCACCGCGATCAAACAAAATTATTTCTGCTCTCTTTGATTACAGGTTTATATAGAATTTTGATCGTCCGTGGCAGTACTTAAAATTTATTCTGCGCGCCTGAAATTAGCTTCGTAGTCACATTTGCGTCCGATCACGACACGTTTCATGATGTGATTTTCCGTAACAAATGGCCACTGCCATCACAATCGTGGTCGATTACTTCGTGCGTCACCCGATATTCTCTTTAATAAACAATTAATTTACTTCACAGTTGTTAATTTCTACACCTTGACTAGCCATACACGACCCATCGCCGTAGCTATCTTCATTAGATTGGTATTACAATCAATGAAACTGGAGTTCTCTAGCGATGCAAGGTAGCTTCTGGCACGAGTGTTTTAGCCAATCACAGCAAAGGAAATTTCTTGCTACTATATATGGTGAAGCTCTGCTTAGCCAATAGGAAACGAGGACACTGCTAACAGGTGAGTGACACTGTGATACGTCAGCGAAACGCCATAAGAACACGTACCACCACAGCCGTATAATCAAAGAAATTTATTTCAAATGTTTAGTTTACGCGCAACACTTACTCCTTCTTCAGGTCCACTATAAACCAAAAGAGTACTTTCATTTTGGCCCTTGTTTACACTTCTGGCGTATGCTATGCACAACAATTAGCATTATATGGATTATACGATACACGGGCCAAGGAATGAGACCACTCTGTTGATTATAATGAACCCGAAGATGGCGTGAGTTTTGCGCCGAAACTAGTTGTTCGAAATAAATTTCTTTGATGATACGGCTGTGGAGATTCGTTTTCTTCACTTATTGCACCATATTCCGAATATTACGTACCCATTATAAAGTAAGTGTTACATCTTTCCATAAAATCTCAGTGAAAGTCTTTACTTCGTTTCATTTTTGACTTGCTTAACCGAGGCCTTGTTTTCAGTTGCTCTGCAAATTTTTACACTAGAGTTAGGAAAGCCGGCTACCTAAATTTTTAACACCACCGGACAATATTGTTTTTTTCTCGTCAGGTTTCATGGTCACATGTTTGTTTTCCATTAAAACATCTTGGAACTGA
The DNA here is from genome assembly GCF_023864275.1 of Schistocerca cancellata. Classification (NCBI taxonomy): domain Eukaryota; kingdom Metazoa; phylum Arthropoda; class Insecta; order Orthoptera; family Acrididae; genus Schistocerca; species Schistocerca cancellata. Next base: position 1,103,752,923 of record NC_064626.1, on the reverse strand, counting down.
GTATTGGTTCTGAATACTCCACATTCACAATTCTGATTCTCGTTTCAAGAAATGGTAAATCAGGCTTTTCCTACGACTTCTTTCAAGTTAATTCATCCCATTTATGTCCTTATTTCTCCCCCTCTGCTTGGTAAAGAAGAAGCGTAAAAATTTAAGTTTTTATACTAAGTTTGTCTAGTACTGCACGAAATCATCCGATAAAAGCGTAGATAACTGCTGGTAGTTTAACATTCTCAGTGTTTTTATATGGGCTAGAGCAGGGCCAGCCACAGCGTGCCGAATATCATGCGGCGTTCCTTCCTGCAAGTAGCCAACTCGATGCAGCGCGGCATCTCATATACTATTGCTGTGCGACAGTTTTTGGTCTGCACAACTGTCTTCAGTTCAGCACAATCGTGGTGTGGGTGGTGTTTAGCCTTCGCTTTTTGTTTGTAGTATGAAGGCCACTCGCACGTTCAGAAGGTGTTTCAACAAAAACAGGCAGTCTAGCGATTTATCGTCACAAGGCTTTAGAAATGATTGGGAATGACAGGATATATATTTATCAATATATATAATGCAGTTGCGTAAGTGACGGTACTGAAGATAAGCTACGAAACGATATTACAATATTGTGCAGAAAGAATTTAAAGATTTAGTTGACATGAAAGCCCAAAAAATTACAACGAGCGACAGTCAGGATTAATTGTTCTAAACGTCAAGAAGCGCTTTGTGCTGAAGTTACAGGCATGCAGTTCGTGAAGAAATGAAGACCTTATACTCTACTGGCCATTAAAATTTCTACACCAAGAAGAAATGCAGATGATAAACGGGTATTCATTGGACAAATATATTATACTAGAACTGACATGTGATTACATTTTCACGCAATTTGGCTGCATAGATCCTGAGAAAACACTACCGAGAACAATCACCTCTGGCCGTAATAATGGCCTTGATACACCTGGGCATTGAGTCAAACAGAGCTTCGATGGCGTGTACAGGTACAGTTACCCATGCAGCTTCAACACGATACCACAGTTAATCAGAGTATTGACTGGCGTATTGCGACGAGCCAGTTGTCGGCCACCATTGACCAGACGTTTTCAATTGGTGAGAGATCTGGAGAATGTGCTGGCCAGGGCAGCAGTCGAACATTTTCTGTATCCAGAAAGGCCCGTACAAGACCTGCAAAATACGGTCGTGCATTATCCTGCTGAAATATAGAGTTTCGCAGGGATGGAATGAAGGGTAGAGTCACGGGTCGTAACACATCTGAAATGTAACGTCCACTGTTCAAAGTGCCGTCAATGCGAACAAGAGGTGACAGAGACGTGTAACCAATGGCACCCCATACCATCACGCCGGGTGATACGCCAGTACGGCGATGACGAATACACGGTTGCAATGTCCATTCACCGCGATGTCGCCAAACACGAATGCGACCATCATGATGCTGTAAACAGAACCTGGATTCATCCTAAAAAATGACGTTTTGCCATTCGTGCACCCAGGTATGTCGTTGAGTACACAATTGCAGGCGATCCTGTCTGTGATGCAGCGTCAAGTGTATATAGTCCATGCTGCTGCAAACGTCGTCGAACTGTTCGTGCAGACGGTTGTTGTCTTGCAAACGTCCCCATATGTTGACTAAGGGATCGAGACGTGGCTGCATGATCCGTTACAGCCATGCGGATAAGATGCCTGTCATCTCGACTGCTGTTGATACGAGGCCGTTGGGATCCAGCACGGCGTTCCGTATTACCTTCCTGAACCCATCGATTCCATATTCTGCTAACAGTCACTGGATCTCGACCAACGCGAGCAGCAATGTCGCGATACGATAATCCGCAATCCGACCTTTATCAAAATCGGAAACTTGATGGTACGCATTTCTCCTCCTTACACGAGGCATCACAACAACGTTTCACCAGGCAACGCCAGTCAACTGCTGTTTGTGTATGAGAAGTCGGTTGGAAACTTTCCTCGTGTCAGCACGTTGTAGGTGTCGCCACCGGCGCCAACCTTGTGTGAATGCTCTGAAAAGCTAATCATTTGCATACCACAGCACCTTCTTCCTGTCGGTTAAATTTCGCGTCTGTAGCACGTCATCTTCGTGGTGTAGCAATTTTAATGGCCAGTAGAGTATATTACTGCAATGCACGTTGGTTAAGTGAAAGGGCATGCCTGAAACGATTTTTCGATTTAGAATTCACTATTGTCAAATCTATGAAGGAAAAAGGTGTAGAAGTACGAAACATTGAACACCCGGATTGGATTGTAGACCCTGCATTTTAAGTGGACTTGACAATTTTAAGTGGCCTTTAAAGAATTTCAAGAATAGTCCTCGAAGCATTTTGGGGACACTGCCTTACATCTGTTTTCGAGACTATTTGTCGTTCCGTTGAAAGCGCCCCTGTGCATGGAAACGACGGATCTGCAAAGTAATTCCCATTTTAATGTCAAATCCTTTTACTTTGAAACTGTCCAGGACGCCTACATTGCTGTCCTCAGGCAGAGTTTTCGCGTCTCCATAATGAGGAAGCAAAAGTAATACAACATGCCTATCGATATATCTGTGGGAAGCACGGATTACGTGACAACCTGAGTGAGAGAGTCTGCGGTATTGCCTGTGTCTGTCCATATAAGGACAGTTTGTACCGAAGAAAAAGTATATTACGTCTTTATCGGGCCAAAAATAAATAAATAATACTGAAACTTTGCATTACGGCACGCATGCCAGGCTGTGGCTCGTGAGCGGAATTCTTGGTCGGCCCTGGACTAGACAGTGTCTTAGTCTGCAACATAAAGAATATGAGTTGTACCTAAAGATACAATAAAAATGTAATATTACATACTTGTGTACAAAAAACAACACTGCAAATTTAAGTTAAAAATGTAATATTACATACTTGTGAACAAAAAAACAACACTGCAAATTTAAGTTCATGAACCGAAAAATTCACTAGGAATAGATAACATATTGTCACTCCGAAATGCATTGTTGTTTTGATTCAAAATCGCTTGAGGTCCTGTGCCGCCACAGGTCATACTGCAGTGGCGCAACAGGTGCTGTCTTTAGCGCTAGAGCTTGGAAACGGCTTTTGTCCAGTACAGTCCGGTGTCCGATACTGTCTTACCCTCCCCTGTCACCACCCAAGTCTAACTGGCTTTACTCGCCACCATCGCACTACACCTCGTAGCACTGGACGCAACCACTATGAGTCGTAATTACACTGTGAATTATATTGCGGATTACGAGTTTACACCCTCAGGACGGCAGCTACAATCTGATCGAAACGTCGGATCTTCTTATTATTTTAGAATATTGGTATTTTATGAGCAAACGCTGAAGTACACTTAAAAAACTTGAATGAGATTGCCATCGCCCGTGGAAGTTACTAATTTACTTCGAAATTATGCAACCTTTCTTCAGAGAAGTAATGGCTAGCGAAAAAACTTACGGATATTTCAGTGAGACAACACAAGAGCACGTACCACCAAAGCGTCTTTGACATTGAAGACTTTTCATGTAGTATCTGATATCGTATGAAGATCGATTTGTAATACAAACTGGATTTTTATTATCTATCCTTTTTGTAGATTAACAATCGGTACAGAATGCTGCTGGTTTGGTTTTGTTTTGCTTTAGGGCGCAAAAAATAATTGGTGTCAAAAGCGCCCAAGTGAAAACTATAGAACACGAAGACAGAGAGGCGTTAGAAAACGACTATAAATCAGTCCCAATGGACGTAATAGAAGACAGCTAAAAACACAACATGGAAAAAGCGTTAAAAAAAGGACACCATACAGAATCGAAGGTCCAAAACAAAGAATTAAATGGCCTTCACCATATTACTTTGGCGGATAAAAAGGAACACGCGGCCGACAGCCCGAGCGTCATTTGCTAAAACGGCCGATAACTCAGACGGCAAAACCAAGCGGGAACGTAAATGGTTAAAATATGGGCAATTCGTCAGGAAGTGGCGGACAGTTAAAACTTGGGAGCAATGTGTACAAAGTGGTAGGGTAGCGCCACTTATCAAATAGTGATGGCTAAAAAAGCAGTGCCCAATACGCAGCCTACTTAAAATGACGTCCTCCAGGCGGGAGAGCCTAGAGGAGGTAGTCCAAGTCACTGGGAGAGGCTTAATAAGCCGGAGCTTATTCCTGTGAAGCGAGGACCATTGGCGATGCCAAAGGGATACCACCTCCTGACAGACGGCAACACATAGACCGTCAGAGGGAATATAGGAACTCGCGGGCTGAGGTACGAGGACTGCAGGCTTGGCAGCAGTGTCAGCAGCCTCTTTTGCTGGCAGACCGACTTGATCAGGGACCCGCAGAAACATGACACTCGCTCCAGCAAGAGTGAGCAAGTGATAGTTTTCCTGGACCCGCTGCACTAAGGGATGGGCTGTGTAAAGCGCACATAGACTGAAGGGCGCTGAGTGAGTCGAGCAGAGGACACAATCGAAAAGGCTATGTCGCCAGATGTACTCCGTGGCTTGATATAGGGCGAAGTGCTCGGCTGTAAATACTGAGCAGTGTGCCGGAAGCCGATGTCGAAAGACACAACTGGCAATGACAAAGGCACACCCGACTCCACGGTCAGTCCGAGAGCCATCATTGTATACCGAGGTTCTATCGCGAAGTTCCGTGCGAAGGTCGTGAAACTGAAGGCGATAGACCAAGGCTGGAGTAGGGTCCCTAGGAAAAGAAAAGGTGAACACGGGCCGCTTCACGAAGCCAAGGTGGTGAAAGGGTTCACACCCACCGGGAAAGTTGCAGGTAGTGTGAAGTTAAGCCGCCGCACCAAGTGCTGAAAGTGAACTCCAGGAGGTAACATAGAAGAGGAACGCACCCCATACTGACGATCAAAGGAATCATTAAAGAAGGAGGCATAGGATGGCTGGCCACGCATGGCAGACAAACGGCTTGCATACCTGCTGAGAAGAAAGTCACGGCGGTAGGACGGTGGTAGTTCAACAGCTACAGCATACAGACTCTCAACCGGTCTCGTGTAAAAGGCACCCATGACCAAACGGATGCCACGATGGTGGATAGTGTTGAGACGGCGTAAGAGGGATGGGCGTGCAGATGCATAAAAAAAGCACCCATAGTCGAGTTTCGAACGGACAAAGGACCGGTACAAACGGAGGAGGGTGGTTCGATCGGCAATCCAGGAAGTACCACTGAGGACACGCAGGATATTGAGGAACTGCGTACAATGGACTGCCATGTAAGACACATGGGAGGGCCAAGAGAGTCTCCTATTGAGCATGAGCCCCAGGAATTTCATAGTTTCAACGAACGGAAGCGCAACAGGCCCAAGATGTAAAGGTGGTGGGAGAAATCAATTGCGTCGCCAGAAATTCATTCAGACGGTTTTGTCAGTGGAAAAGCGAAAGCCATTGTCGATGCTCCAGCAGTAAAGACGATCAAGACATCGCCGAAGACGCCGCACAGTGAGACAGGTCCGAGGAGAAGTGCAATAGATGGCAAAATCGTCAACAAAAAGGGGGCCAGAGATGCTCTGTGGGAGACAGGCCATTATAGGGTTAATGTCGATAGCAAAGAGGACAACGCTCAGGACGGAACCCTGAGGCACACCGTTTTCCCTTATAAAGGTGTCGGACAAGCAGAACCCAGAGGCACCTTGAAAACTCGGTCTTTTAAAAATGCCTGAAGGAAACATGGCAGGCGGCTACGGAGGCCCCACGTGCAAAGAGTATGGAGGATACCGGTTCTGCAGCAGGTGTTGTAGGTCTTCTCCAAATCGTAAAACACGGCCACAGTCTGGGATTTCCGCAGAAAACCATTCATGACATGGGTGGCCAAAGTAACGAGATACTCAGCTGCAGAACGCCACACTCGAAATCCACAGTCTGCAGTGGTCAGTAAACTGCGAGACTCGAGCCACCACACCAGCCAGGCATGAATCATACATTCCATCACCTTGCAAACGCAGCTGGTAAGAGAGATGGGGCGGTAGCTGGGAGGAAGTGGCTCGGGTTCGATTCACGGCCGGGTCCGAGATGTTCTCCGCTCGGGGATTGAGTACAGTATTGACCTCATCGTCATTTCATCATCAACGACGAGCAAGTCACCTAAATGGCGTCACATGAAAAGACTGAAACGTCCCCTTAGAAAAATTATTCATGACTGTGTTTAAACTGACATACAATATTTTTAGCGCAACGCAATCTGACTTCCAAAAATCCCTACAAAAGAATGGCCCTGACTAACATTAACCTATACCTTTCACAAATCACTTACCTCACCAAAAATCTTCGTTACTCGAACTACTGCAATACAGCTAAATAAAAGATTCAAACTACTGAAGGCACTAACTACTAATAGGCATAGTTAGCAAATGAAAGATTTAGATAGAGAACAAACAATGTATTTACCTTACTAGTGTACAAAAATCATAATGCATATAGCAGTACATGACATCCAGTCTTACAAATTTCAAAACTCCGCCATCTCTCTCCCCATATCCACCACTGCTGGCGGCTCACCTCCAACGGCTCAACGCTACGCGCTGTTCACATCCATCTGCCCAGCACTACAATGGCAGACAACAATGCAAACTAGCCACAGACTGCACACAGCACAGCCAGTGATTTTTCATACAGAGCGCTACGTGGCGTTACCAATAAGAAAACCTAAACAGCCTACTTACAAGACTTGCATCCGGCGGCGACCCGCCACACGACTAGGAGAGACAAGGAATTCTAGGAAATCGTCTGGTCGGGCATCTTTCTGCGTACAACCAACGAGTAGCACTGACATTCCTGCGAGCTACACCAGAATACAGATGAATATCAGCAAGATTTCCATGAAGTCATAGCTTAACAACACTATATAATGCACAGTAAGCATACAGCTGTACACTGACTCACGTTCAAAAAATGGCTCTGAGCACTATGGGACTTAACGTCTGAGATCATCAGTCCCCTAGAACATAGAACTAATTAAACCTAACGAACCTAAGGACATCACATACACCCATGCGCGAGGCAGGATTCGAACCTGCGACCGTACTGACTCACGTTGACAAACCGTGTGTTCACTGCATAGCGCCAGTGGACGGAAGGTAGGAAATGAAGGAGATAAGCACGACGTAAACAACGTCCTGTACAAGGGCTTTCATCGGTGTCAAGTGGTTAAAATTGCCCTCAAAAGACAAGCGTCCCGAGTTCGAGTCTCGGTGCGGCACACAGTTTTAATCTGCCAGGTTGTTTCATATTAGCACACAAACTTCACTGCTGAGTGAAAATTTCATTCCGTAATACCTATGATTAAAAAGGTGCAATTAGAAGTAATCGCATTAGCACTTCTTCTCTCATAGTTCTCGACTACAGAACTTGGACAGATTTAAATTTTACTTTTAGTTTACTCCAAAATAACGATTTCGTTGTAGAGCGTTTATAGTTACTCAGGAGCTGGAAATGAAACCCATCTTTTACTTATGTCTTTGGATCGATGCTCTGTACGATTGCTGATCCAATGTATACCTTGGTTCTACGGATTTTTATATAACTTGTGGAACTGGTGATTTTCAATAATACTTCCATTTATTCTGAATTTTTTCGGCAAATAATACCAGAAATTGTATAACTTAATTCTAGCACATCCTTACACTCTCCTTGCTCAGTCACAACTTTACGTTATCACATTCCCTTGTACAGTGCTGATACAGTACAGTGCTCCAAAACTATCGGAACAAAGTATATAAAATGTATAATTTACGTACAAATGTAATGGAATACGATTTCTGTGAGTCGGCAAATAAAACAATTTTCGTTTTAAGTCTTCTTTCATATATAATTATTACAATAATTTGGATTTATCGAAACTAATTTTATGAAATGAAGTATTTCAAACATTTTGATTTTATATTGTAATCACAAAAAGTAATTCAAAACCAGCAGTATCCGGTCTTTGGATACTGCAGGATTACATAATCATTATCTACACAAATTTTACTTGAAAAATAAATATATAGTTATTTGACCGAAGTTATCGATACAATGCCGCCACATAAAACAAAGAGACCGCCACTCTTTGAAAGGAACTCCCGCAGCTTAACTGTATTTAACGCGTAGTTATGATAAAACCACAAACAATGGCAAATGCACAGATATAATCGAGTTACAGTCAATATCATTATACTTTGAACATATCCTTACTTCTTCGTTCTTTCTGTGCTGGGTGCACCAAATATTTTGCATAAAAACGTCTCGGGCTTCCAGTGGTGTCAAACGATTAAAATGTCACGAACTTTAGACTAAGTCCTCACTAGCCATTTTCAACTGAGTTGCTTGCTGATGGGTACGGCGTTATACACTAGGTGCCTGTTGTGACGTCACTGGCGCCCGCAGTGTCATCATATATAGCCGTACATTGACACCGTGTTCGATGTGCCTGTTTCAAATTCGCAACCTCTCCATCCCCACACCACGCTGAGCTGGAGGCCTCTGCCGATGCTGAGAGTGTTAATAGTAATCTTTATTTCAATAACTTCTTAAATTAGATTATCCCATAAGCCGTTAATACAAGCCACACGGAAGGGTCGTTAAACTTAATGTGATGATCGTGTTCTCGCCTTTTTGTTATTAACTATAAAAGAAATACGTGCTCTGCTGAGAGTGGTGTACTGCTCACTGCTCACTGAAAGTTCAGAATGGTTTTCCACTGGTTTACTCCAACCGTTTACTCCAACTTTTGGATGCTGACAACAGGGCTGCCAAGGTTTGATCGACAGTATGTAAAAGGCCTGGATGTGGAGGCATCTAACAGGCGTCCTCTTTCTGCCGTGGTGATGATGGCTCTAAAGTTGGCAGTCGATAATTTAATCATACAATATAGGCTTTCACGGCCGGTATTATCTTCACTTAAAACTTCCGGGCTGATAGGTCGTAATCGATGTATAAAACTCTCCTCTGACATTTCGTCTCCGACTGCGGGAGACATCCTCCAAGGTAAAGCGCTTTACCTCGAAGGATGTCTCCCGAAACGTCGGGGGAAAGTTTCATACATCGACCACGACCTATCAGCCCGAAAGTTATAAGCGAAGAATCGATTATTTAGTTTTTCCCATTGATGTGATGAAAGATCTTGATTGGGGTGAGGATAAGTGTAGTGTAACGTTTGGACGCGACAAACAGACGCGGGTTGCCGCTGTTGCAGGCGCCACAGCCACCATCCAACTGGAGCGGCGTGCGCGACGCGCTGTCGGAGCCGCTGCAGTGCCCACAGATGTGGCCAGGGGAGAGCTCGGAGGACTGCCTGTACCTCAACGTGTATGCGCCCGCCGGCGGTGTCAATCTGCCCATCATGCTCATGATTTACGGTGGCGCCTTCCAGGGCGGCTCCAGTTCCACCAATCTGTATGGTCCAGACTTCATCGTCGACCACGGGGTTATACTCGTCACCTTTAACTACCGCAGCGGCGTCCTGGGTATGTGATAGACTATGCAAGCGAGTTCACAATCAGCTTCACTTTTGAATCTGCTCTCAACTGAACTAGTCCTGGTGCTGATATAGATTCTATCCTTACGCTAACTCTCCGTTTTTAATTATATCTTTTCTTTTTTGGTCCCTTGATCATCTGTCAGTATAAACTGTAGAGATTATAGTGGCCTCAGTGCCGGGAGGGGCGGCTATGAGTCAGGACGGTGTGAGAGGATGTGGGAGACGGGGTGGGAATCTAGAAGGCTGAAACCCGGTAGTCAAGATAAGGCAGGATTCCATTACGATTGTGGACGGGGCCGTAATCAGTTACTATTGGTTGCCTTTTACAGATACACACAATTTACTTTAAACCAGTAATTCCAGACCCAACAACAAATAAAATTACCACACGTTATTAATGGCTCTGAGCACTATGGGACTCAACTGCTGTGGTTATAAGTCCCCTAGAACTTAGAACTACTTAAACCTAACTAACCTAAGGACATCACACACATCCATGCCCGAGGCAGGATTCGAACCTGCGACCGTAGCGGTCGTGCGGTTCCAGACTGTAGCGCCTTTAACCGCTCGGCCACTCCGGCCGGCCTGTTATTAATGAAGGAATAAACAACTGTGTAAATAATATTGTTTTCAGTGAGTTACAATTTAGCAAATCACCATTAAATACAGATGAAGCAGATAATGTTTTAAAAGCAAGCCACTGTGATCTGGACAGAAAGCCCTACACGCCAGGAATGGCAACAATATAAACAAGTTTTGATATTTGCTGTAAAACAGCAATGGAGAAGGTTAATTAAAAAAAGCAACTGATCACCAAACGGGTGAAATAAGATGATGGTAAACTTTGTAACACAACCCTTAACATCCACTGAACCCTACGCTGCTAGATTTATTCCAGAAGGCGACCAGAACTATTAACTAGACATATATAACCTTTAATGTAGGCATTACAAGTTATTGTAATAAATAATACAATAATAAAATACAAAGACAAGTACATAAGCCTCTTAAAGGAAAATGAGGCTGATTACAACCGCAGAAGGCGTAGACTGAAGGAGCGTTACATTCAACTACTGGCCATCAGACCTCCTTTTAGAACACACATGTCTTACAAGAACCAAGGGGCCACAGACGGTGCTCCAGGAATCGACCTCTGAGAAGGTCCGGCAACAAACACTGTCGCGAGCAATGAGATAGGAAGCCAAGGGTTCCATTCACTTAACAAGATGGTAACTCAGACTAGTGGCAGTCTAATGAATGACTAATGATAATCTTGCTGAAGCTACCTGACGTCCGATAAACCAAATGCAACGATGGAACAATACACCAAAACCGAAACCGACGGTCTACACTACGCCCCAAGAATACTGTGTTTAGAGCGCCCGGAACGAGAAAGGAATTATTACCACCAGAGTAGAAGAAGCACCAACTGGCCTACAATCAAGAAAGTTGTCAAAACTACACGCCTTACCGGACAGCAGCGGCAAGCCGAGGAAATGTACACTGCTGTTACATACACTAAGCTTCAGGGCAGGTAACTGGGGGGGGGGGGGGGGGGGGAGAGCGGCCAACAGGCAAAAAAAATTACCGCTGGTTGAACTTAACAAGTTGTAACAAGTTGAACACAGTAAATAGTAATAAGAAGTCGAGGAAAGCTAATCAGATCCGCCTTCTCCAAGCACTCCACTCGCTGTTCTTCGCCTTGGCGACACTACGAGCAGCAACATGAACCCAAGTCACTGGAGCATCGCGAGATATCAGAATGGTGGAGGTTTATCTACTTGGATTGAAATGCACTCATTTTAAAGCTTTCTGGATCCGGTTTACGACGAGGTCGTGCGCTCTCAAGACAACAGCCCTTCCATCCGGCAGTCCATGCATGCCACAAGCGGTCCTGGCGTGTTCGCGCACTGTGAGGACCTGGCTCCTCCTGAGTTCCCAACCGAACTAGCATATTCACACGACCCGGCAAAACAACGACGTCGCCCCAAAGATAGGGCAACAGTTACTACATATCGATAAACGCCGCTGCTGCCACTAGCGGACAGGCAGCGCTTGCGAAACCGAGTGGCGCCAGTCAACGCGAGAAGAAGATAAACAACCGCAACCATGGCAACTAAACGATACCGTCTGGCCCCCAACAGAGGGCGGAAACCTACAAACAGCTCCAATGCGAGTTGATGATGATGATGTTTGGTTTGTGGGGCGCTCAACTGCGTGGTTATCAGCGCCCGTACAATTTCCCAACCTTTGCTCAGTCCAATTTCGCCACTTTCCTGGATGATGATGAAATGATGAGGACAACACAAACACCCAGTCATCTCGAGGCAGGTGAAAATCCCTGACCCCGCCGGGAATCGAACCCGGGACCCCGTGCTCGGGAAGCGAGAACGCTACCGCGAGACCACGAGCGGCGGACTCCAATGCGAGTTGCAGCACGGCTCAAAGGCTCCAGAGGAAGGCTGCTGCAAAGGCAACAAGTTCATTATTGAAGCATCTGCATATTGTAGTAAACCGATTCAGTGGGCAACTGGCCACTGAAGTCGGCTGGGATGGCAGCATGCACAACCTATGATGGTGACGCTGAGTGTCTGTGGTGGGGCAACAGACACGTTATGTAAGCCAGCCCTTTCCAATGGCGCAAATCCTCGATGGTGCCATATATACTGCAGCTTTGGGCAATGCCTCAGCTGCGTCACAGCGGAGGATGCCCACAGGGATGAGGCACCCTCGTACAATGAGGGTATACGGCTATTGTACACGATGAGTAACCCACTGCCCACTGGGCAGAAGTTCGTCATGCTGCTGAAGCAGGTCTGAGATGCCTGTGGCACTAATTCTGGGAGAGAGAGCATAGAGCTGTTGCCCTACTGTGACCCTGAGCTGATGCCTTCTACTGGCAGATGGATGTGACAACCTCACCTGGCGCAGCCCTGTCGTCTTGATATAGGTGCAAAATTGAGAATAGTTTCGTTACAAAATTCCAGAAGTTGTAGTCGGCAGCAGCGCACTAGTTGAGAAGGGCACCATTACCAGTCACGTATCCTAACAGACCACTGCCACTGCTGGTGCGCAAATGTGCCTTGCCCCTTGCTGAATGAATCTGTGCAGTACCGCTGAGTTTGCTGTTTCAGCACTGCCTCGCAACATTGCGTCAGCCTTGTTGAATTATTACAGTGACAACATCCTGTGATTGTCTGCTGTCAGGACTGCTACAGTACACCGTTCTGGCTCACACTAAAACGCCCATATATGGTCGGCACACTACATAACCCCCCCCCCCTCCTCCCTTTATGAACAAGGCCCAGATCAACAGGTCGACCTTAAATCCAGTTTGATCTTATACTACATGTTTGTGCAAAATACACACAAAATTTATAGCCAAAACAATTGGCAGCTTGCCCACTGGATTTAAATACCGAGTCCTGGCTTCCCAACTACAATGCTTATTGCCACCTTATTTATGAGTCTATTAAACATACTTGAGCCTCTGGCAGTTTTAACTTTCCTGACTTCTCCTATTGCATTCTTTTCTCTTAACCCTAAATTTACATCTTTTCCGCATTCACACTACAAGGTTACACTCTGGATCTTATGCCCAGGGGATATAGTCTACTGGAATCTGGACTATCGATGGTTTATGCTGATGGTCGGCTCTCCATATCAAAGCTACAAACAGTAGTGTGAGAGCCACTGTGGCATACGGTATTGCGGCACTCAGTCACCGTCATTCATCATTGTTCTACTTCAAAATGGTTCAAATGGCTCTGAGCACTATGGGACTCAACATCTTAGGTCATAAGTCCCCGAGAACTTAGAACTACTTAAACCTAACTAACCTAAGGACATCACACACACCCATGCGCGAGGCAGGATTCGAACCTGCGACCGTAGCAGTCCCGCGGTTCCGGACTGCAGCGCCAGAACCGCTCATTGTTCTACTCTGAACTGCTCTACATGCTCCATTAATTGCTCAGCTTAAATGTATCCTTCATACATAGCAATGAATCGATGCAGGGAATAGATTAGGTCGGTTTCTAAACTTTTATTTAGAAATGTTATATTCGGCTCTTGCAATGATTTCCAAAAGTACCTTTGGCCAGCACAACTGCAGTTGAGAGTCGTTCGGCTACGTGATTCCCGTAATCGAGGCTGCTAGATGGGAGACTGGTCCTGTTATTTTGCTTGTAATCCCTCTGATTAATAACCCACTTCCTTTGAGTTCAGTCAGTCTGGCACCCATGAGCTTCCCCTGCTTGTAACAACTCGCCACTATTATCATATCATTATAGGCGGAGCAAATCCAGAGAAAACCTGCTTGCTAGAAATTCAACGATATCCTTCAGACAAACCAGTCCCTTCTGTCTGGCTATAAACAACTGTACCGTACATGTTCTCTGACTGGTTGGTGTAGCGCTGGTCAGACACACCACGACTTTCCCACCTTCGAAATTAACTGCTCCTCCGCCACTGTTGCATGCCTGCTACCGTTCTCCGAAGTTACTAAAACCCGCGGATCCCCATTTCACTGGGTATGTGTGAATGGCGTGACACGTAAACTGTGCATGTCATCCTATTACTGGGAATCGAATTAGAAAGTACAATGGTGCTCAGTCAGTTTTCACTTCCACCGTCACTGTATTCTAGTATAAGGGCAGGTTTTGTCTACTGGGTTCCACAATCAGACTTAACTCAGGCGGTAATTCTCTCTACGCTTCCTGTAATCCCAACCAGCACTGTTCAGGTGACAAATATAGTACTGCTGTGACTTGTATTCCTTCCAGTCTTGTCGTCAGCGTATGGAAACCTGAGAACGGGAACAAATATCAACCGTCCTTCCTCCTCGGAAGGCTGCTGCTACTAGCAACCTCATTCACATACAACAAAAATAACAGAAAAAATATTCACACTAATGTAATTTGTTCACTACAGTCCTGTACATATAATCTTTGACAGACACCTCTCATCTTCTTGATCTTCTCATTTTCTTCATCCTGTTTTCTTCTCCGGCTCCATGTTTGAAACTCCTGGAATCGGCTCCATACTACCTTGAAAAGGTCGTAGACACCGAACATGTACTATTGTAGTTCTTGTTTGCAACTGAAGCTTCTTGCTGACTGGCGAAATAGTGTCCATCATCTGATAGGGTCCTTGACACCTTGTGATGAACTTCCCTTTCAGCATTTAAGGAGTCGATAACATTATCCATTGCGCTAACGTATATTCTAGTAAACTTGCTGTTCGGTGCACTTATTCCTCCTGCTTCTCTAAAGCCTTCATATTCGCCTTCTGTACTGCTTCCCATACTTCTCGTGGTGTTTTTGCAAACTCATGGACTGATTCTCCGTCTTTATCTTTCTTTCCCTTTGTCAAATCAAATGGTTATGGCATTTTCTAACCATATACCACCTAATAACCCAGCATTCGTGAGTACTTTTGAATTACACAATGACATAACATACATTAGATATGAGTCACAGTCGCTGTGACGCGCATTCACATCAAAACTTAACATTTTCCCAACAGTTCTATGTACCCGTTCCGCTTCACCACTGGCCTGCGGATGAAGAAGATTAGTTCTTAAACGCTTCACTTGCAGCATCCGACACAGTTCCTTCAATATTTCCAACATAAGTTCGTATGCTGGTCTGTAATTATCGTTTCAAACAGCTGCTAACCATAGCCTGTGCGACTGTCGCTGCCTGCTGGTCCATGAACGGTGAAAAGTTATGTATTATTGTTAATACGAACTGGTTTCCTCAACGGTCCTAATACATCAGATACACGCATTTCAGACGGTTTTGATGCTTCCAGTAGCCTCTGCAATGGCACTCGCTTACGATTCAGATCAGCTCACTGTGCACACCGTACCCAGTTCCTCACATATTGGTCCATGCCCGCTTGCCTTCCTCTCCACCCATATTTGTCAGCCATTCTTCAGTTTGTTGCTCCACGCCCTCCATGACTAGATACCCTGTGACCATTTGCTTCATTTAGAATATCCTCCTTAAACTTCACTGGTACTGCTACCCGTGGCCCTAACCTCATTTTTTTGTACAACAAGCCGGCCGAAGTGGCCGTGCGGTTAAAGGCGCTGCAGTCTGGAACCGCAAGACCGCTACGGTCGCAGGTTCGAATCCTGCCTCGGGCATGGATGTTTGTGATGTCCTTAGGTTAGTTAGGTTTAACTAGTTCTAAGTTCTAGGGGACTAATGGCCTCAGCAGTTGAGTCCCATAGTGCTCAGAGCCATTTGAACAATTTTTTTTTGTACAACAGCCTCTCACATGTGCCAAACTGTGATTGCATCCTATCCTGTTTCCAGTGACTGTTAGAGCACTGTGCTGCCTGCCACTCCACAAGACCAAATGGTTCAAATGGCTCTGAGCACTATGGGACTTAACCGCTGAGATCATCAGTCCCCTAGAACTTAGAACTACTTAAACCTAACTAACCTAAGGACATCACACACATCCATGCCCGAGGCAGGATTCGAAACTGCGACCGTAGCGGTCGCGCAGTTCCAGACTGAAGCGCCTAGAACCGCTCGGCCATTCCGGCCGGCCACAAGACCGTGATCCAGAATTTTCAGCACTGCTACGTTCCTGCTTGGAAACATGGATTGTGGGGAAACTGGACTGGTAACGTAAGGAATGAGGAGGTTCTGCGCAGAATCGAAGAGGAAAGAAATAAGTGGAAAACACTGACAAGAATAAGGGGCAGGATAATAGGACATTTGTTAAGACATCAGGGAATGACTTCCGTGGTACTAGAGTGGGCTGCAGAGGGCAAAAACTACAGAGGAACACAGAGATTGGAATACATCCAGCAAATACACTCCTGGAAATGGAAAAAAGAACACATTGACACCCGTGTGTCAGACCCACCATACTTGCTCCGGACACTGCGAGAGGGCTGTACAAGCAATGATCACACGCACGGCACAGCGGACACACCAGGAACCGCGGTGTTGGCCGTCGAATGGCGCTAGCTGCGCAGCATTTGTGCACCGCCGCCGTCAGTGTCAGCCAGTTTGCCGTGGCATACGGAGCTCCATCGCAGTCTTTAACACTGGTAGCATGCCGCGACAGCGTGGACGTGAACCGTATGTGCAGTTGACGGACTTTGAGCGAGGGCGTATAGTGGGCATGCGGGAGGCCGGGTGGACGTACCGCCGAATTGCTCAACACGTGGGGCGTGAGGTCTCCACAGTACATCGATGTTGTCGCCAGTGGTCGGCGGAAGGTGCACGTGCCCGTCGACCTGGGACCGGACCGCAGCGACGCACGGATGCACGCCAAGACCGTAGGATCCTACGCAGTGCCGTAGGGGACCGCACCGCCACTTCTCAGCAAATTAGGGACACTGTTGCTCCTGGGGTATCGGCGAGGACCATTCGCAACCGTCTCCATGAAGCTGGGCTACGGTCCCGCACACCGTTAGGCCGTCTTCCGCTCACGCCCTAACATCGTGCAGCCCGCCTCCAGTGGTGTCGCGACAGGCGTGAATGGAGGGACGAATGGAGACGTGTCGTCTTGAGCGATGAGAGTCGCTTCTGCCTTGGTGCCAATAATGGTCGTATGCGTGTTTGGCGCCGTGCAGGTGAGCGCCACAATCAGGACTGCATACGACCGAGGCACACAGGGCCAACACCCGGCATCATGGTGTGGGGAGCGATCTCCTACACTGGCCGTACACCACTGGTGATGGTCGAGGGGACACTGAATAGTGCACGGTACATCCAAACCGTCATCGAACCCATCGTTCTACCATTCCTAGACCGGCAAGGGAACTTGCTGTTCCAACAGGACAATGCACGTCCGCATGTATCCCGTGCCAGCGAACGTGCTCTAGAAGGTGTAAGTCAACTACCCTGCCCAGCAAGATCTCCGGATCTGTCCCCCATTGAGCATGTTTGGGACTGGATGAAGCGTCGTCTCACGCGGTCTGCACGTCCAGCACGAACGCTGGTCCAACTGAGCCGCCAGGTGGAAATGGCATGGCAAGCCGTTCCACAGGACGACATCCAGCATCTCTACGATCGTCTCCATGGGAGAATAGCAGCCTGCATTGCTGCGAAAGGTGGATATACACTGTACTAGTGCCGACATTGTGCATGCTCTGTTGCCTGTGTCTATGTGCCTGTGGTTCTGTCAGTGTGATCATGTGATGTATCTGACCCCAGGAATGTGTCAATAAAGTTTCCCCTTCCTGGGACAATGAATTCACGGTGTTCTTTTTTCAATTTCCTGGAGTGTAGTTGAGAACGTAGGTTGCGAGCGCTACTCTGAAATGAAGGTGTTGGCACAGGACAAGAATTCGTGGCAGGTCGCATAAAACCACTTCCTGCTTAATGCGTCTGAATTCCTATGCTGCTTTGCTGCCCTACTGGACGTCACTATTGGCGGTGCTGACACCCCCGTCCACCAGTTGGTGGTGCACTCAAAGGAGGCGAGTGCCCATTGGGTTTCTCGCCGCTTAACAAAAGACCATAAAAAGCAACGAAGCACCATCTGTTCGAAACTGCTTGCGCGATACGAGGCTGGTCGTTACAGCTTTTTGTCGAACATCGTCTTGGACCATGAAATACGGGTTTATCACTACTAGGCGGAAACAAAACCGCGTTGCCACGGAGTGGCACCACACCATCTCTCCTCCGAAGAAGACGTTCAGAGGCGCACCCTCAGCCAGTAAATTCATGGTGACAAACTTCTAGGACTCTGAAGGGGTTATTTTGTTTGATGTCCTCCACGATGGTGCAACAATCATCTCTGTAGCATATTGTGCTATCCTGAGGAAATGGAAGAAACGGGTTCAGAGTGTTCATCGCCACAAAAATTTGAACGAACTCCTTAAGAAGTTTGTTTGTGCGACCATCATCTGAAAGCAATCACAGAAATATTCCTTTTGTAGGTACAAAGCGCCATTGTCTTTCTGCACTGTATTCTTTTTGTTCCAGACTCGTTTTGGCTTTTACTTTAAGGCATCTTCAGTGGAATCTAGAATGATGCAGTTTCGTTTTGATATCGATATTTGTAGATAGTAAAACAGTTCACGTTCTTGCTCGAACAGTCCATGGATGTACTGCCAGTCCTTAGTGTCCAACGGTCACAATATTTCGGCGATCAGACATGTCGCCATCGTCAGGTGCGCTGACGAACTGAACTCCTGGGGGCGTGCGGGCGTCTTAAATCCCCTTCCCCTCCGAAGTGTTCTCTCCACCATCCTCGCCCGTGGCCGCATGTCGGTGGATCCTGAGATGCTGGCGTCGGCGTCTGTGGTGGCGTTGGTGTAATTGCCTCGTCCGCCCTGGTCGCCCTTTCGTTTCCTTTGCTGAGCGTCTTTTTAATTAGTGCTGGTTCCCATGCCTTGCTGAGGTTATAGCCGTAATCTCGGTTGATGAGTCTGTCCCCGGTACGAATTTCGGTAGCATCTCTAACGACGCTGTCCCAGTACTTAGATGTCTGTGCCAAGACCCTGGTATGTTGGTAGTCCGTTTCGTGATTTCCGGACAAACAGTGCTCTGCGATCGCCGACTTATTGGGGTACCTAAGTAGAGTGTGCCTCTGATGTCCTCGGCAATGATCTTCGCTGGTGCGCTCTGTCTGTCCGGTATGAGTCTTCCCACACTGACATGGAATCTGGCTTATGCTGGCCTTCTGCAAACAGAAATCGTCTTTGACACTTCCCAATAATGTTCGTGTTTTATTGGGTGGGCAAAAGACAGTTCCTACTCGGTGTTTCCTCAATATTCGTCCTATTTTCCCCGAGAGTTCGCCACTATACGGTATATAGGCAGTGGCTATCTCTTCTTCCGTGACTTCTTCCGTCTCCTCACGCTGTACTGTAGAGGTGGGGCGGAGAGCGCGTCTGATCTGCTGAGCGCCACTCGGAATGGCAGATCAGATGCGTTCTCCGTCCCACCTCTACAGTACAGCGTGAGGAGACGGAAGGAGTCAAGGTCCTCTTGTCCACACTTCACCCCTTCTTTTGACGTCTATGCGATGGAGGTCAGAACCGTGAGACCCAGCGCTGAAATCACGCGGTTTTCTTATCGGTGCCGGCCGGAGTGGCCGAGCGGTTCTCGGCGCTACAGTCTGGAACCGCACGACCGCTACGGTCGCAGGTTCGAATCCTGCCTCGGACATGGGTGTGTGTGGTGTCCTTAGGTTAGTTATGTTTCAGTAGTTCTAAGTTATAGGGGACTGATGACCTCAGAAGTTAAGTCCCATAGTGCTCAGAGCCATTTGAACCATTTTTTCTTATGGGTAATCGAAAGAAACATTGCAGACACGCTGCCGCTCAGAATCGACACGAAAACGCCTTAGAGCGTGGTTTAAAGAGTGTGAATGAAATGGCTTCTTCTCGTGCGGCGTTGATTGCCACACACTTCACGATCGAAAACGACACTTGGCAGTGTGATAAGCAACAGAAAAGATGTTCCCGACAATTTTCGACACTGATGGACGTTTCTAACCTTCTCTAAGGACACTGTGGGATGCATCCCCATTGAACGTTGCAGCACCCCTTCGGAGTGCAGCGTGACCGAAATTTTTCTACATCTACATCTACATTTATACTCCGCAAGCCACCCAACGGTGTGTGGCGGAGGGCACTTTACGTGCCACTGTCATCACCTCCCTTTCCTGTTCCAGTCGCGTATGGTTCGCGGGAAGAACGACTGTCTGAAAGCCTCTGTGCGCGCTCTAATCTCTCTAATTTTACATTCGTGATCTCCTCGGGAGGTATAAGTAGGGGGAAGCAATATATTCGATACCTCATCCAGAAACGCACCCTCTCGAAACCTGGCGAGGCTACACCGCGATGCAGAGCGCCTCTCTTGCAGAGTCCGCCACTTGAGTTTGTTAAACATCTCCGTAACGCTATCACGGTTACCAAATAACCCTGTGACGAAAGGCGCCGCTCTTCTTTGAATCTTCTCTATCTCCTCCGTCAACCCGATCTGGTACGGATCCCACACTGATGAGCAATACTCAAGTATAGGTCGAACGAGTGTCTTGTAAGCCACCTCCTTTGTTGATGGACTACATTTTCTAAGGACTCTCCCAATGAATCTCAACCTGGTACCCGCCTTACCAACAATTAATTTTATATGATCATTCCACTTCAAATCGTTCCGCACGCATACTCCCAGATATTTAACAGAAGTAACTGCTACCAGTGTTTGTTCCGCTATCATATAATCATACAATAAAGGATCCTTCTTTCTATGTATTCGCAATACATTACATTTGTCTATGTTAAGGGTCAGTTGCCACTCCCTGCACCAAGTGCCTATCCGCTGCAGATCTTCCTGCATTTCGCTACAATTTTCTAATGCTGCAACTTCTCTGTATACTACAGCATCATCCGCGAAAAGCCGCATGGAACTTCCGACACTATCTACTAGGTCATTTATAGATATTGTGAAAAGCAATGGTCCCATAACACTCCCCTGTGGCACACCAGAGGTTACTTTAACGCCTGTAGACGTTTTGGTCTCGTGTGCAGGCTAAAACCACTAAGGACCATTCAGAACCATTCGACGAAATCTGAACGTGATCCGAAGCATCAAAGGGTACTTAGGCTTTTTCAATCCTCCTGTTTTGCGCCCCCATGTGGCGTGATCACGTGGGAGTGTAACATTAACACGTGCGTGAATAAAATGGCGAAGAGCACCCATTTCGGTGCCCCCCCACGCAATTTTGTCGTGCACGTTACAGATGTACCTGTCACAAACTTCAGCACCATCATCCCGGCCCTGCTCTAGCGCCTGAAGTTGGATGTCGAATAGGTTCCCTAATCTCAAAGAGTTCAGAAATAATCAATTAATGAGAAATCTAAGTAGTAAAAAGAATCTGGTTGCTTTGGTTCGTTGATTTTGGGAGAAGGGTCCAAACAGCTAGGTCATCGGTCCCATCGGAATGGGGATGGATGAGGAAGAAGTCAGCCGTGCCCTTTCAAAGGGACCATTCCAGAATTTGCCTGAAGCGATTTAGGGAAATCACGGAAATCTTAAATTAAAAAAAAAAGAATAAAGAAATAAATATGGGATAAGTGTACATTTATGTGACAGAACCTGTGTAGGAAATCAGTCCTCGGATGGAGCCAATAAAATTGTGCTGTCGCAACTTCCAGTTCGTCTAGTAACCTAGTTACTGTACACGCTATAAACTGTGTTTACCTCTAGATACTACGAGATGATAATAATGATGTGTATCCGTAAGGAACAGTTTCGCTTGCCGGCTCTAGACTCGGAGAGCTGCTTGCTGGTGGTTGCAGGGTACCTGAGCCTGCAGACGGAGGAGATCCCCGGCAACGCGGGCCTCAAGGACGCGGTGGCCGCCCTGCGGTGGGTGCAGCGCAACGGCGCGGCCTTCGGGGGCGACGCGCGCCGCGTCACGCTGTTCGGCGCCAGCTCCGGCGGCTGCTCCGTGTCCCACCTGCTGCTCTCGCCGGCCACGCCAGGTAGGCTGCGGGCCACGCCCTTCTCTGATAATCCCGCGCACCTCCCACCGACAGCGGCGTAAATCACTCGGCGCGTGTCATCGCGCCAGATTAGCGCTCTCTTGTTTGCCCGGGGCCACGGCAGCAGCGCGATTATCCGTATTTTATGCGATAACACCGATTAAGAACACAAGCTTTTTTAGCAGTAGTTTATGTGTGTTTATCAAAAATACGTAATAATCTTGAAACATTGACAACCTGAATCTCGCAATCGACATCAAAAAGAAATATCAAGGAAGCAAGAGTATTATACAGGGTGAAAAGTATTTAAACCGACAAACTCTGGGAGGCTGTAGGGGACATCAAAACAAATATTTTTCCCTAATGCCACTTTTTTCCTATGAGGATTATTTAAACCGGTGGAGGCCGTATTACGCTCTTCAGTTGTTAGAAGCCGTATTACGATCTTCAGTTATTAGCGGGCGTATTACGCTCTGCTGTCCACCAGTGTAGTAGTGCATTGTCTCTGTTTACTAATGGAGCGAAACGTCTGGAGTGAGTACACTGATGTGGTTGGTGTGTACTACGTAGCGCACCACAACGGACGTGCTGCACAGCGGGTTTATCAACAACAATATCCTAATCGCCGTATCCCGCATCATACGACCTTTGCTGCTGTGTACCAAGGTCTACGTGAGACCGGGTCATTTAGCAGATTACCTGGACAGGGACGCCGTCGCACGGTAAGAACGCTGCAATTTGAGGAAGCTGTCTTGCAGCATATGGAGCAGGATCCTTCAATCCGCACTCGTGGAATTGCACGTAACATGGGGACGAATCAGACGAATGCAAGAACTGTACTTCGAGGGCAATTGTTACGTCCATTTCACTTACAGCGTGCCTGCAACGTGGAACCAGGTTGAACCCAGAGCACAGTTGTCGCAGTGGTACCTGAAGCAGTGTGAAATGCATCCTACATTTCCATCCTCTGTGTTGTTTACCGATGAAGCAATGTTCGGGCGTGATGGAGTCTTCAACATGCACAATTCGCCTGTTTGGAGTGAGGATAACCCACATTCTACAGTTGCTAGCGTTCATCAAGTGCGGTTCTTCGTTAATGTGTGGGTCGGTGTTGTTGGAGACTGTTTAATTGGGCCGTATCTGCTACCTAGGCCATTTAATGGCAGGCACTATTACAATTTTCTCGCCAGAGCATTGCCAGAATTGCTGGAAGACGTCCCGCTCCCTACAAGACAACGCATGTGGTTTCAACATGACGGGGCGCCGGCACATTTCAGTCGTCGTGTGCGTCGATTCCTGGACCGACGGTTCCCAGAAACGTGGACTGGCAGAGGTGGTCCTGTTCCATGGCCTGCTCGATCCCCAGATATGTCACCTCTGAACTTTTTTGTGTGGGAAGAGATGCGCAATCTTGTTTACGCAACTCTTGTTGCATCAGAAGAGGATCTGGTTGCCCGGATAGAAGCAGCAGCAGGAAAAATTCAGGATATTCCTGGGGTTTTTGACCGTGTCAGACAGAACATGATCCGACGGTGTAACCTTTGTTTCCGTGTCAATAGAGGCATTTTTGAAAATCTACTGTAATTGAAATTGGGTTGTGTTAATGTGTTGTCTCTTGGTCATAAAACAATGGAAAAGTGTTTGTTGGTTTAATTAATTTCCCGCCAGAGAAATCTTCCTCTACCGGTTTAAATACTCCTCACAGGAAAAAATGACATTAGGGAAAAATATTTGTTTTGATGTCCTCTACAACCTCCCAGAGTTTGTCGGTTTAAACACTTTTCACCCTGTATACTCTTAACGACAAAAAAAAAAAATCACCACAAAGGAACTATCTCAATGGGACGCAAATCAGTAGATCAGTGATGTACATGTACAGACAGACAAACGATTACACTTTCAGAAAAATTGCATGATTCATTCAAGAGAAAGAGCTTTACAAACTGAGCAAGCCAATAATGCGTTGATTCACCTCTGACCCTTATGCAAGCAGTTACTCGTCTTGGCATTAATTGATAAGAATTGTTCTATGTACTGCTTTGGGATACCGTGCCAAATTCTGTCCAACTGAGGCGACGCGCTCTTTGAATGGCCCAGCCCATAATTCTCCAAGCGTTGTCAACTGGGGACAGGTCCGGCGACCTTGCTGGTGAATGTATGGTTTGGCAAGCACAAAGACAAGTAATAGAAAATCTCGCTCTGTGTGGGCGGACATTATCCTGCTGAAATGTAAGACCAGGATGAAATGTAAGCCCAGGATGGCTTTCAATGAAGGGCAACAAAACAGGGCGTAGAATTTCGTCGACGTATGGCTGTGATCTATGGGTGACATGGCTGACAAGGAAAAGGATCTTACTATGGAAAGAAATGGTAACCCTGACACTCACTCCTGAGTGTCGGTCCGTTTGGCGGGAGACAGTCAGGTTGGTATCCCACCGCTGTCCTGGGCATCGTCAGACATGTCTTCAGCCTGGAATTCATTGAATGGAGTAGAACTGCGTTCCATATTAAGTCCCGGTTCGAATTCAGCTCCGATGAGCAGCGAAATACTGTACTAACGTGGTATCGGTCCACAAACACAGTATATCATCGACCAGGGGCGGGCAGGAATCCTGCACATGTGCGGTGCACTTGCATGCGTGCAGTTAACAGGTGTTCCGCGTGCACACAGGGGCAAGCTGGCCACCCGCTTATCTCCCATCCCCACCATACCTTCTGTCCGCTCCTTCCTGTGTAATGCGTTTTGTTTCCTAGCTAGCTTTATTGAGTGAATGAATAAGGTTAGTAGGAGTGCTTGAAAGAAATCATGGTTTGAAAGAGTACCTATTACCTACGATACGTTTTATTTAATTATCACAGGTGGAGTTTACAATACGTTTAATACCTGGAACAAAATTTCTACATACAGTCAAACACAAACAGTTACGTAAATTTTCATCACTGATGTTTGCTCTTAATCGAGACTTATTAATTCAGCAAATGGTTTTCCAGCTCTCGCTATATTAAGCGCAGTCTTATAACTTGCACATACCGCTGGGCTATTATTGTTGTCGTCCTGAAAACTTGAAAACAGAGCTCCATAAAATGTTAGATCAGTTAGATGAGAGACATGACGAGAGAAACTCGCAGATCTCTCGTGACAACAGCAACTACGACAAATTCAAATGGCTCTGAGCACTATGGGACTTAACTGCTGTGGTCATCAGTCCCCTAGACCTTAGAACTACTTAAACATAACTAACCTAAGGATATCACACACATCCATGCCCGAGGCAGGATTCGAACCTGCGACCATAGCGGTCGCGCGGTTCCAGACTGTAGTGCCTAGAACCGCTCGGCAACTCCGGCCGGCCAAGTGCGACAGATTCATCTGGTATCGTCAGATCGCTCTTCTTAAGCTCAGTCAATTCCCCATCCGCTCAGAATCCGACAATAAATTGTACTCGTCCTTGTGAAATTAATTATAATGGCCTTCAATACTAAACTTCCGTTAACAGCGAGAATACTGCCACATATTAAACATTTCGAATTTTCACGTTTTTGCACAAAGAAAAAATGATTCTCTCATTACTTTTTAAAAGATAGCAAATCTCCACTTCTCCGTTTCTTGAAATACAACGTTCACTACATAGTGCTCGCTCCGCATCAACGTCCGCAGCTTAGTCTGGCACTACACTGCGCAACCTGCCGGCTGTCGCCACAGCCCCGGTCGACGCCTGCACGCGAGCAGCACACGTGCAGCGCTGTGCGCTCATGAGCCGCGTGCAACGTTTGCCCGCCCCTGTCATCGACATATCTAAACCAATACTTGATTCTGCAGCCCAGTGCTTCTTTCTGTAGGAAAATTTGTTCGAAATTGTCCATGAAAATTTCGCATAGCTTGGTACTAAGAAGTGAACCAGAAACTTCTTTATAAAATTTTTACTTATATTGCTCAATGACATTGTCTATACTGTCTCTTTACTATTTTATCGTTCCAACACTGACCCACAACATCCTAGCGCAACTCAATCTGACTGCTCAAAAATGATAACCTGACTTCAAATAATTAATAAAAAAGAATGGCCATGAATTAGTAGAAAACCTAACAATAACGTATACCTTTCATAAGTCACTTACCCCACAAAAATTTTCACTACACGAGCTACTGCAATACAGCAAGCGCCATTACAGCCAGCTAAATAAAAGATTGTAACTACTGAAAGCTTTAACTACTAATAGGCATGTGGTTAGCAAAGGAAAGATTTTGTTGCAGAGCAAATAATGTATTTTTACCTTAATAATGTGACATCCAGTACAAAAAAATATATAATCGTCCGTGACATCCAGTTCCAAAATTTGTATAATCACGAATAATATTCAATCTCCAAGTCGGACACGTCCAGATCGTCCGCTTTCGCTAATACATATAACCTCCATCAATGCTAACTACTCCCTACCCACTTCGATCACTGCTGGCTGTTCACCTCCAGGTGCCATCACCGCTGTCTTTTAACTTCCAACTGCAAGTCCAGCCAGCCACAGAGTCTCTTACAGAGTGCGCACACCGCTGTCAGAGTTATCAATGCGCTGCCAACATACAGACATTTAAACAGGCTACTTACAAACCCATAGCTAGGCCATCAGACTGACTATAATACTCGTTCTGAAACTGGAAATAACTCAGTTTTAAACTCATTTGAGTTGTGTCGATTATGTCATATAATTCTATACGATTTACTCTGGATTTGCGAAAGATATGTTGATGTGTTTATAGATTCATCAGTAGCATTATTTGAAAATAAGTTACTGGCATTGAACGATATTGCTTTAGAACTGTGTGGGATTTGCGTAACTTTAATTTTATCAACAGGAGCCTAGAATGTTTGATACCAAACTTAGATTTAAAATCGGTTTTCTGCTGGAAATTCTGGAAATCAACCAACGCATTACTCAGAGTGCCAGCCTAGTATTAAATGATCGGACTCAATTTCCATTTACCCCTTCGTTACATTAAGTTTTCGTTTCGAATACTAGATCAAACCCTCATTTCTCATCGGGTGTTAAATGTATCTCCACATAAAAACTTTGTTTACCTCCTTTTTTAGTTATGTAATCATTTCTAAGTGACAAGAAATATAATGTTTCACTATGGGAACACTGTCATTTTTGTATCTTCTATACAAATAACAACTCTGTAAGTCGCACGTCATGTTTATCTGTGTTTGCAACATTCAGTTGTCAAATGAAGATGGTCGGAGAGGCCGAAAGCCTATTAGGGACCAAATAAATATAATTTTGTTGAATGCAAGAAAGTGTTTTCCTTTTTAGCGTTATTAGTGTGTCCTAAGAAGGACCGACGGAAAACTCAGTTAATCTTCCAAACTGGTTACACTATACTTGTTACCGCTCCGTTACTGCATTTTACAGCGTTCATTACCATTAAAATGTATAACATCTCATGTACTGCTCTTCTGTTTGGGCAAAAAGCAGTCAGTCAACAAACTTCATGTGTAGATACACAATGAGAAATGTCACTGGTACGTTAAAATCAACGTCAGTTCCCGGCTTTCATATCTTACCTCATACAGTATCAGAAGGTCTTAGACGACAACAGGCAGTGGATCGAGAATGGAAGAAGATATGACATTGCTGAAGTTCCAGAAACTCGCCAGTCAACAAAATTCTTCCTGATCTTCCACATTTATGGACTGCGCCTAAAGGTCCCGACGACCATGTGATGCTGGTAACAACACTAACTCTAGAGAGCCTTTATGGCATCTCACACCAACCTAGTCCTTGCAATTTGCAAGAGCGCTACGGAACTGACCGTTTGGCGGAGAAGGCCTCCGAAGTCAAACTGGTCCAAATTACAGAATGTACATGTTGATGAAAACCTAAATTGGAATAAGCTTATTACTGTTCTTCTAAATAATTAAGTTCAGCTACTTTTGCTCTTAGTGTAATTGCTAGTCTTGGAAATAAACGAACATCCTGAAATGTTATGCACATTCCCATTCAATAATGTCTTATGAAATAACTTTCTGTGGCAACTCACCATTTCGAAACAAAGTAATGAATGCACAAAAACGAACAGTAAAAATAATATGTGATGTTTATCAGCAGTGGTCATGAAGTTGGGCACTGTGACTTCGCTGTCACAATACATAAATTCGCCAATGAAATTCGTCACCAATAATCCTCACAATTTGTGAAAAACAGAGATGTTCATACCTACAACACTAGAGGAAAAGATAACTTTTATTACCCATTATTAAAGCTGTCAATGGCTCAGAAGCCCGCATCTCGTGGTCGTGCGGTAGCGTTCTCGCTTCCCACGCCCGGGTTCCCGGGTTCGATTCCCGGCGGGATCAGGGATTTTCTCTGCCTCATGATGACTGGGTGTTGTGTGCTGTTCTTAGGTTAGTTAGGTTTAAGTAGTTCTAAGTTCTAGGGGACTGATGACCATAGATGTTAAGTCCCATAGTGCTCAGAGCCATTTGAACCATTTGAATGGCTCAGAAAGGAGCTCAATATGCAACATCAAAAATTGTTGATCATTTCTTCTGGACAATTCCTTCTTTTCTATGTATGAATTTTTGTTTGAAAACTGGTACCCGTAACACGAACAAACAGCTCTTTTTAAACATAGTGGCATCAGTAGAACAAAAAATAATATATTCATTTCGAAGATAAAACAGCTTCAGTTGTAAGTAACTTACTTATAAACGTGACTGGTTTCGCAGCGTTTTAGCTTCATCATCAGGTCCAATCTGTATAAAGTAACAGACAAAAACCCATGAAAGGCAAGATGATGATGCAGCGAAAATGATACAGCTAAAATGCTGCTAAACCGACCTTACTTATAAATAAAGCACAACCGAGGCGGTTTTATCTTCAAAATGATACATCTATTGTGCGGTTGCCCTGACTACAAAGTCTTCTGCAATGTGTTCATTAATGTTAATACTAATCATGTATACATATCCTGTAAAATGATTCGGTCCAAGTAACTCTGATAAAATAATCATTCAAAAATCTATGAACATGTAACTGACTAACTAGCTAGCTACCGAGACAAGTCTGATGCCACCACAAGCGCATCAGAAGCAGGCACGAAATATGCAAAGCTTCCCTTCACAAATGGGAAATCATATACAGTCCAGAATGTAATTGTCGTAATGGAGCAATGAATCCCCAGTGCGAAGATGTCGAGGGAATGGAAAAAGATTCCGAAGGATCGCTTCAAGTGCCATTTGTGGTTAACTTTCCTGAACACAGATCCTTTATGAAACTGCGATATTAACATCTTTCTAAATTTTCATTTGCTGTAATTTATAGTAATATGTTAATATTTTCAGACGTTCGTTTTATCATTTATTTTTATGTTTTATAAATGACACGTTGTTCCATAGTCTTAGTACACGTTAAATAGTAACAATAAAAGTAATTGCATTGATTGACTGTACGTTGGTAGAACATATAATATGTCATGAATGAAAAGCGCATGACACTTGTTTATTGTTTAAATTCTAGAATATTTATTATTTAACGAACCAGTTTTCGGCTGTTAGATCATCATTAAGTTCAAAAATATTTGTAGCTGTGCATTTTGTGTGATTAAAGGTTTTAAACTAGGTGCATCTAAAGAGTTTCTAAACTGGCTGTCAAAGATGGAAATTATTAATGTTCGGTATAAGATTAAGCGGGAAGAAGTATTATGGTAAAATATGAAGAAGAAACTTGTTAGCTTGGGTAAAATATGTGGCACACTGACTTCATCAAATACATCACAAATTATAACTATTGTTCAGAGAAGAACGACCACCTGTTTTATGAAGGCCACAGCTACAAGGTGCAACATGAAGTCCTATTCGACATCCACTAAGAGAGGAAGATGAACCATTTTGAAAATAATGGAAACTGATAAAAATATATTATTTTCCCAAACTTGGTACTGAGTCATTAGACATATATCACTTATTCATCACTTCTAAAAGCAGACTCCACAAATAAACCCATACAGACTACTTTTTAAATTACCACTGCTACCTATGCGCGCTC
Organism: Schistocerca cancellata; assembly: GCF_023864275.1. Classification (NCBI taxonomy): domain Eukaryota; kingdom Metazoa; phylum Arthropoda; class Insecta; order Orthoptera; family Acrididae; genus Schistocerca; species Schistocerca cancellata. The sequence goes on along the minus strand of NC_064626.1, from coordinate 1,103,722,952 downwards.
TATTTCGCGTTATTTCAGTTACTGGGGTTTCATTTGCTCTATTATTTACATAACAATTACAAATGGTTCATTAACAGTTAAGCATATCAAGTGTGTCACTTGTCTTAATATTATCGTACTTGTTTATAATATCAACTTGTTTAAGATAATCTACGTTGTTGAGTCATACCCTTGAAAAATGTCACTTATGTTTACTGTGTTTTGCCCGGTTTATTTTTCTTCTCTGAACAATTTTGTCATTTGTCGTGTTCTTAGTTAAACTCAGCGTTTCATGTATTTGTCCAAGCTGAACAGTCTTCAGATTTTTATCAAAATAATTCTTCTCGCTTTGGTCATATACATCACGTTAAAAAAAGTCACAATTGACAGGCAATTGAGAGTCTCTTTGAATGCACCTGGTTTAAAGTCATTGATCTCAAAAAATCCACATTCACGCGTATTTGTCGTTCAACCTGATGATGGTCTAACAGCCAGTAACTGGTTACTTAAGTAATAAATATTCTAGAATATTTCACAAGTGTCGTGTGTTTTCTTTCATGTTACATATAATGATCGATAACCTGACTCCATCTCTGACATCGTTGTGATACCCACGGGGAAGGTCTTACATCCGCTTAAAATTACCTCGTCAAAGATTGTTCGTATAAGTTGTTGGTGGATTAAAATGGCGCTTACAGTGTTGTTACAGATATTGCTTAAGACTGACACAACAGTCGAAATCACGATCGTAAATAGATACACTGATCAACCATACTATTGCGACCACCGACCTACTATCGACATAAGCCCCTCCAGTCAATAGCAGCGTCACGTGGCGAGGAATGACTGCTAGTCAGACACACGCACGGTGCATATACACTCCTGGAAATTGAAATAAGAACACCGTGAATTCATTGTCCCAGGAAGGGGAAACTTAATTGACACATTCCTGGGGTCAGATACATCACATGATCACACTGACAGAACCACAGGCACATAGACACAGGCAACAGAGAATGCACAATGACGGCACTAGTACAGTGTATATCCACCTTTCGCAGCAATGCAGGCTGCTATTCTCCCATGGAGACGATCGTAGAGATGCTGGATGTAGTCCTGTGGAACGGCTTGCCATGCCATTTCCACCTGGCGCCTCAGTTGGACCAGCGTTCGTGCTGGACGTGCAGACCTCGTGAGACGACGCTTCATCCAGTCCCAAACATGCTCAATGGGGGACAGATCCGGAGATCTTGCTGGGCAGGGTAGTTGACTTACACCTTCTAGAGCACGTTGGGTGGCACGGGATACATGCGGACGTGCGTTGTCCTGTTGGAACAGCAAGTTCCCTTGCCGGTCTAGGAATGGTAGAACGATGGGTTCGATGACGGTTTGGATGTACCGTGCACTATTCAGTGTCCCCTCGACGATCACCAGTGGTGTACGGCCAGTGTAGGAGATCGCTCCCCACACAATGATGCCGGGTGTTGGCCCTGTGTGCCTCGGTCGTATGCAGTCCTGATTGTGGCGCTCACCTGCACGGCGCCAGACACGCATACGACCATCATTGGCACCAAGGCAGAAGCGACTCTCATCGGTGAAGACGACACGTCTCCATTCGTCCCTCCATTCACGCCTGTCGCGACACCACTGGAAGCGGGCAGCACGATGTTGGGGCGTGAGCGGAAAACGGCCTAACGGTGTACGGGACCGTAGCCCAGCTTCATGGAGACGGTTGCGAATGGTCCTCGCCGATGCCCCAGGAGCAACAGTGTCCCTAATTTGATGGGAAGTGGCGGTGCGGCCCCCTACGGCACTGTGTAGGATCCTACGGTCTTGGCGTGCATCCGTGCGTCGCTGCGGTCCGGTCCCAGGTCGACGGGCACGTGCACCTTCCGCCGACCACTGGCGACAACATCGATGTACTGTGGAGACCTCACGCCCCACGTGTTGAGCAATTCGGCGTGCGTCCACCCGGCCTCCCGCATGCCCACTATACGCCCTCGCTCAAAGTCCGCCAACTGCACATACGGTTCACGTCCACGCTGTCGCGGCATGCTACCAGTGTTAAAGACTGCGATGGAGCTCCGTATGCCACGGCAAACTGGCTGACACTGACGGCGGCGGTGCACAAATGCTGCGCAGCTAGCGCCATTCGACGGCCAACACCGCGGTTCCTGGTGTGTCCGCTGTGCCGTGCGTGTGATCATTGCTTGTACAGCCCTCTCGCAGTGTCCGGAGCAAATATGGTGGGTCTGACACACCGGTGTCAATGTGTTCTTTTTTCCATTTCCAGGAGAGTAGTATCAGCGAGCGTGTTGTCTGTGTGTGTAGATTGGGGAAGGCGCGCGTTCTATCTGAGTCTGAACGAGGGCAGGTTGTGATGGCCCGGCGGCTTGGCACGAGCTATTCGGAAACTGCAAGACTTTTAGGGTATTCTGGGAGTGCTGTGATGAGCGTCTTCAACACGTGGCGAAAGCAAGGCGATACCACGTCCAGACGTCGTGGGGTCAGGCAGCCACTATTCATTACGTACGTCGGACGTCGTAGGCTGGACACACTGCAAACAGGACAGGTGGCGAACTGTAGCAGAACTAACATCAGACTTCAATGCTGTCCAAAGTACAAATGGGTGAACGTACACCACACCGAACGCCCTACACGAGGATCCTCCACAGCCGACGACTCAAGCATGTGCCTGCCAATGTTAACATCACAACATAGCAAATACGACTGAAATTGGCATTGGACGTTGACGCAGTGGCAAAGCGTTGCATGGTCGAATGAATCCCTATATCTTCTTCAACACGCAGAAGGGATTGCGCGAGTACCTCGTCTTCCAGGCAAACAGCTCCTTGACACCTGTACTGTTGGACGGAGACAGGCTGGCGGCGGCTCCATTATACTCTGGAAAACATTCAAATGGCCATCCATGGGTCCAATGGAGCTGGTGCAGGGCCACCATGACGGCCAAGGAGCATCGTACTGGTTGCAGATCACCCCTTCATGACTATCGTGCTTCCCAATGGCAGTGGCATTTTTCAGCAAGATAACGCGTCATGCCACAATATTAGGAATGTGATGGAGTGGTTAGAGGAACACAGCGGCGAGTTCCAATAGATGTGCCACCCGCCCCCACCCCCCAAATTGGCCTGATCCGAACCCGATCGAACACATTTGGATGTGAATGAACGTGGCTTCAGAGCTCATCGCCCCTCTTCCAGGAATTTACTAGGATGAGGAGACTTGCATGTGAACACGTGGTGCCAGCTCCCTCCAGCGAGGCCTCATTGTTTCCATGTGACTTCGCTTCACCGCTGTTATCCGTGCCAAAGGTGGACTTACTGGCAAATGGGTAGGTGGTCATAATGGTCTGGCTGACCGGTGTATCTTTACTAACAAGTCAGGCGGAAAATGCCGTTTCTAAAATACAGCAGGAATGATAACGTACTGAAAATAATCAAATCGTCTTTTGTTTCAAAGCATATCTGAGCTTCAACAAGTTTCTGACATCAATGCGACCGCAGCAACACCTGTCTACGACCTGTGGTTCTCACACAGGGCTGTTCCAGCAAGTTATCATCCAGAGCGGCGAGGCCATAGCTCCCTGGGGGCTGGAGAGGAACCCACGAGAGAAGGCCTTCCGCTTGGCCGCTTCCATGGGCTTCGAGACGGACGACCTGCAGGAGCTGACGCAGTTTCTCAAGGCGGCCGACGCGTTGGAGCTCACCGCGAATGACTCGCGCGGCCTTTCCGACATTGTGAGTGCTTCATTCATCTTTCTGTTCCTGTTATCAGTACCAGAACTCCGAAAAATTATTCTTAACACAATTCTTGCTACGGCGGGGGCTCTCGAAGGTGAATATTTATACTAATTTAACTTTTAGTACTATTGTCTTGCTAGTGCAACATGGAGCTATAACCTACAAAACAAGGATATGGGCTACACTAAGATGGAATCCATGCGTCGAATTAAGGATTATTGGTCTAGTATTACAGCCAGCAAAGTCGTGGCTTTTATGGGATTGCCCTCACGCAAGTAGATGAATATGACTGGTTTCCCATTCAAGCCCAGAATTAAAACACAAATAATAAATGTCGAAGCCAGCAGTGCAGAGCGATTTTTATTTGTGGTTTCGAAAGATCGGTAGTTGAGATTACTAGCATTTTTAGTGTTCCGTGTGTTTGGCTGTAAAAACGGAACCCGTATAAGATCGGTTTATTGTCTGTCTTTCTACCTGTATGTCTGACTGTCAGGAAAGGATAAAATGATCGAGTTCTAATTCATGTAACATATCAAGATCGATAGTCCCTTGGTAGTGCAAAAATTTTAAGCTACTAAGTCAAGATACGGCCATTTATATCACATATTTTGATGCTCGAAAACTCACTCGTCAAAACCTTAGGGTGCTTCCAGTTGACCTCGAATCAGTGAAAACTGGCAAGAAGCAATGTCCTCAGTACAACAAAGGAAAAAAATTCGAAAATTTACAGTTGTATAACACGATGTCAAACCTGAAATTAAAACAATCAGTAGTTCTGCATTCAGGTTGACTGGACCACAGTAATAAAAGTCAAACATCAGGCAAGGAATGACTTTATTGCTCAGACGATGTGTTTGGGAATTTATCCGTCATCTGGTGTCCAGGAGCGAGTGCTGCACATAGATATAGCGCCTTTGTTATTGATTATCCGCCAGTCTGCTTTTCTGTCCGTTAGCTACGATCCTTTTTTCTCATGAACAGATTGGTGTATCAAGTTCAAATTCATATCCGATACTAAAGTATATGCTCTCTTGGTGGTGTATGAAATTTAAACTTCTAAGTCAATGCAATCAACAGATTTGGCCATTTATGTCATTATTTTGATACTTGCAAACTCGTTATCAAAACCAATAGGGTACTTCCAGTTGACGTAGAATCATGAAATTTGGCAAGAAGCAAGGTTTCGTAGTTCAAGTAAAAATATTTGAAAATTATTAAATTGTTGTCATATCACATAAAAATGTCTTTTTGCGGTTAGAACATACATTGCATTTATCATACGTCAAAAGCATAATAGACGAACATTAATACATGAAAACATAAATTTTAAGATGTGGTCACGTTTTAGTAAGTAAATAAAATATTTTATTAAATCTTGTATATCTACATATATAAACTGACGTACGCTGTTCGCGTACTTTTGAGTGGCTAGTCCAGTCTGAAGAACTACTGTAGATATTTCGACACAGTCTTGGAATTCCAGGAGCCGATTCCTTGCCAGTATCTAGATCAAAAAGAGACAAAAATCGTTGAGATTCTCGTTTCCGAGAACGGCTAGAGAGAGAGAGAGAGAGAGAGGGAGAGAGAGAGAAAGAGAGAGAGAGAACTATGTAGAGATATGGCTCTGAGCACTATGGGACTTAACATCTATGGTCATCAGTCCCCTAGAACTTAGAACTACTTAAACCTAACCAACCTAAGGACATCACACAACACCCAGTCATCACGAGGCAGAGAAATGTAGAGATATATAGAGAAATAACACGAGAATTTTCTACAGATTATTCAGGGAAAACATAAAGGGTTATCAAACTCCAAATACCTGCTTCGAAAGGACCGACGAATCTCTGGAAACAAATATTAAAGTAAAACTACAGAATTGTAAAACACTGTTTTGATAAAATTCTCAACTGCGAGAAACAAAAAGAAAAACTGCACTTCACAAAGAAAGTACGAAAGAAAGATACAAAACCGCCTAGAATAATAGATGTAGAGGAGATTATAAAAAAACTAAAAAACAACGGAGCCTCGGGAGAACGAGGCATTATCTCAGATCTGGAGACTCAAAGACGAAACCATCACGAAGAAAATCCATAAAATTCTCACAGAAATAAGGAATACAGAGAAAATTCCACAGGACTGGAAATGTGGTTTGATTCACCCACTCCGCTAAAACGGCGACAAGACAAATCCTAACAACTACAGAGGTATCTCATTATTATCGGTCATCTACAAAATTCTCTCCAAGGCATTACTCAACAGACTAGAACCACGAGCTGCTACAAAGATAGGTGAATACCAGGATGGTTTCAGAAAAGGAAGGTCCTGTGTTGAACAGATTTGGAACCTGCGAACGCTCCTGAAAGTCAGACGGTCGAATGACACTGTAGTCACTCTCGTGGACTTTAAGAAGGTCTACGACTCAATAGCCAGGCAGACTCTTTTTGACACACTAGAAGAAACTAGGACACTCATACAACAGACATTTACAGAGACCACACCCAAAATAAAGTTTATGGGAGAAATCTCAGACCCTATCGAGATACATACAGGGGATCAGACAAGGAGATGGTCTCTCGGCCCTTTCATTCAATATGGTCTCAACAAAATTATCAAATAATTGGGAGAAAAAGTAAAAGGAATTCATTTAGGAAGAACATGTGCAAACAACACGACCTAAATGCCTGGCGTTTGCAGATGACTTGGCAATACTCAGCAACAATAGACAAACAGCACAAGAAGCACTGAAATACTTACATGAAGCCTCTGCCAAAATAGGTCTACAGATATCATATGAGAAAACGAAATACATGAAAAGAAAGAATAACAGTAACCAAGCCACGTAAACAAAATACGGAAAGGGTAACAGAATGAAAAAATTCAAATATCTTGGGGAAGGATAAAAATGGGAGGATCAAACAAGACATTTAACATAGAAACAACAGAAAAACAGGATCGTTCCTTGAGCACACCAATCAAAAGTCTCTCACTCCACTTGACTCCAGCAGTGTTCCGCCACTGTCCCACTCTCATTGGCTGAAGACCATCTCCACCAAAAATACATCGTTTCCATGTCCTACAGACATGATTCGACTCAACGTGACCACTTTCCACGCTGAGCTAATACATCATAACAATATTTAAATAAACAATGTTATAAAGATTCTGTCACACTCAGACCATTTACAATAAATACAAACAATAATTTTCTCATAAGTGAAGAAGCTAGTAATTTTGTACAAAAGTGCTCAGGTTAAATTACAGTAAAATGTCGTTAAATATTGTTTAAACAAATATTTATGTTAGCTTGACAGAAGCGTTTTTGACACTCTTTTCGATGGTAGTGTCAGCCAACATATGTCACACTTATTAAACTACCATGGCTTTGCAGTATCGATTGTCATCATGTATAAATAAAACTGTTGGCAAACATAATAACGTAGTCCTTAAATAATTAAACAAATATGAGAAGGTATGAAGCATTCATACTGCATTCACTTACTGTGTTGTTGTGGAGGATATGATGTTCTTACAAATGTTTGCATTTTGAAAAAGATATAAAATGTAATAAATCAATGAATGAAATAGGTGCATATTTGTAGCTTTCAGGCTGGCTCTGAGCACTATGGGACTCAACTGCTGAGGTCATTAGTCCCCTAGAACTTAGAACTAGTTAAACCTAACTAACCTAAGGACATCACGCACATCCATGCCCGAGGCAGGATTCGAACCTGCGACCGTAGCGGTCTCGCGGTTCCAGACTGCAGCGCCAGAACCGCGCGGCCACTTCGGCCGGCTGTAGCTTTCAGGGATGATAGCTGTAGTGCAATGCTATCCTCTGAGGTATCATTTGTTGAAATCGCATGAAACATTTAAAAGTTCTTAATTTTAAGGTTCAATGTGAAAATATATACTTACTGTAAAACATTAATTTCCAAGTTTTTCAAGCTAATGCTCTATTATTGTTTCTTTGATGCACCTCATTTTCCTGAGATTGCCGATATATTTAAATTTGCTCTATTATTTAACTGTGATTTATTATACACTGAAGAGCCAAAGAAACTGTTACGTCAGCCTAATATCGTGTAGGGCCCCCGCGAGCACGCAGAAGTGCCGCAATACGACGTGGCATGGACCCGACTAATGTCTGAGGTAGTGCTGGAGCTTACTGGCAACATTGATCCTGTAGGGCTGTCCATTAATGTGTCAGAGTACGAGGGGGTGGTGACCTCTTCTGAACAGCACATTGCAAGGCCTCCCAGATATGCTCAATAATGTTCCTGTCTGGGGAGTTTGGTGGCCAGCGGAAGTGTTTAAACTCAGAGTTTTGCTACTCTGCAGCCATTCTGGACGTGTATGGTGTCGCATTGCCCTGCTGGAATTGCCCAAGTCCGTCGGAATGCACAATGGATAATGAACAGACGCAGGCGATCAGACAGGACGTTTACGTACGTGTCACCTGTCGTCATAATCGTATCTAGACGTATCAGGGGTCCCATATCACTGCGACTGCGCACGCCTCACACCATTACAGAGTCTCCACCAGCTTGAACAGTCCCCTGCTGATACGCAGGGTCCATGGATTCATGAGGTTGTCTCTATACCAGTACACGTCCATCCCGCTCGATACAATTTGAAACGAGACTCGTCCCAGCAGGCAACATGTTTCCAGTCATCAACAGTCCAATGACTGTGTTTACGGGCCCAGGCGAGGCGTAAAACTCTGTGTCGTGCAGTCTTCAAGGGCACACGAGTGGGCCTTCGGCTCCTAAAGCCCATATCGATGATGTTTCGCTGAATAGTTCGCACGTTGACGCTTGCTGATGGCCCAGCATTGAAATCTGCAGCAATTTGCAGTTACGCTGAACGATTCTCTTCACTTGTCATTGGTCCTGTTCTTGCAGGATCTTTTTCCGACCACAGCGATGTCGGAGATTTAATGGTTTACCCGATTCCTGATGTTCACGGTGCAGTCGTGAAATGACCGCACGGGAAAATCTCCACTTGATTGCTACCTCGGAGATGCTGTGACCCATCGCTCGTGCGCCGACTATAACACCACGTTCAACCTCACTTAAATTTTGACAACCTGGCGTTGTAGCAGCAGTAACCGATCTAACAACTGCGCCATACACTTTTTGCAGTACGTAGGCATTGCCGACAGCATCGTCGTATTCTGCCTGTTTACATATCCCTGTATTTGAATCCGCATGCCTATGCCAGTTTCTTTGGCGCTTCAGTGTACATCGTTACTGTAAAACATTAATTTCCGTAGTTTAAAATTACTGAAGTTCTTATTATTTCTTTGATGCACCTCATTTTCTTCATATTTAAATTTGCTGTATTATTTAACTGTGATTTATTACAGATTTTCGAAGAGCCGTAAGTAGCTATTTTTCGGACTGTCTTACACTCCGTCATTTTTGCTGCATTGTCTGTTCTTCAGCTAAGCAACTGTCATCCAAATATCCTGCGCTGGGTTTTACCCATTTTCGGCCCTGCCAAGCGCTGTTCGCCTTTGTACGTGGTCGGGCAGAGCCGTACCAGTCGCTTTGCGCCCTCGGCCTGCCAGCTAGCATTCAGTCGCACATGCAGCTTCACATCCTACCAGTTCTAGGTGGATGAATAACTCCACCACATGCACGTAATGTTACGTTATCCTAAATCTCCTATATTTAGTTTACCCCGACAGTCAACGACATAATTCTGGATCTTACTTGCCCGCTTAAAGCCGCGTTCACTTATGGAAACTTCCCACTTGTTTATGGAACGAATAACAGTCTGCCTTTCTTGAATCTTGTGAAGTAGAGAACCATTATAAGATCCTTGACGACTCACCATTATGAATGTGTTGTCCGAGAAAAACTGTGGCTGCAATTTCCTCACTACATGCTTCTGCAGTATGGCAGTGAAAGGATGTTACAGACAGCGACCGTTTGGGAGATTGATGTCGTGCTAGATGATGCACACAAAACTATGTTTCATAGAAGAGAAACGATTTATTAATTCTATTTGGTCGTTTCCAGACCCATTTGTTATAGGATTTTCCTTGAACGAGGACAAAAAATTAATCACCCTCAGGAGACATCACGATAATACCTTGTAACACCTGCTCTACCCTCCATGATGGTCTCACTTTGGCAAGGAAGATAGTCCACGAGCCTTCAGATGTGCCATATCCAGTTGAAGATATTTAATTGATAATTAGATCCCCTAGAGCAACCAGTCTGCTGGGCTGTTGATTGACACATTTCACAAGGTATTGCTAACAGTTTCAGTTTAAGACCCGGCCAGTTGATATGTGTTAGGATGCCTGAGCATTCGTCAAACAAGGAACGTATGCATGCTTGCCTTGTAATCTCCTCTCTTACTCGGAGGTTTTAATCAATGATATGACCGTGATCGCGTATGCCCAATGAATTTGGTATTGAAGAAGGCTACCGTCTGTGAAGAAAATTTTGATCGCTTAGAGGACAGAAGTGTACCACAAGTTGCTCTAATGAGCAAACTATTCTAGTTCTGCACTTTTTACCTATTTGGATTTTTGTTTAATACTTAAAACACTGACGTTACTTACATAACATACAAAACGGAAAGGGGCACCACATGACAAAGGGTCCACAACATATCTAACTGAAATAATACACAAATGAATTAAGGCGGTCGTCAGCCCAATTGGGCATGGTCTGACCACTGTCTGATCAATAATGCGGACAGCAATGAATACGTAACTGTTTGGGTATACGTTTGGCAACAGAAGATTGACACACGCTCATGACAACACAACACATACGGAATAATAATGCCTAAGCAAGCAATCGCCTGACGTCGTTAAAACTCAGCTATGTTAAATTGGATGAGATACAGAAACTCGTTGTTAAAAAAGTGATTGACTGGCGGTAGCTCTTTTGTTACAGCCCCCGATAGCTGAGTGGTCAGCGCGAAGGACTGTCAATCGTAAGGGCCCGGGTTCTATTCCTGGCTGGGTCGGAGATTTTCTCCACTCAGGGACTGGGTGTTGTGTTGTCCTAATCATCGTCATTTCATCCCCATCGAGACGCAAGTCGCCGAAGTGGCGTCAAATCGAAAGACTTGCACCAGGCGAGCGGTCTACCCGACGGGAGGCCCTCGTCACACGCCTTCATTCATGTTACGACAGTAATCAGTGTAACCTTGGATTAACGTTTACGTATCTGTAGCACATTCCTGGACATGGCAAGCTACATACTTTGAACAGATTGCAATTACTACGAAAATTTGCTGCACAAAATGAGCAACTATTGCTTTCAACAGATTAACGCTGCCAGTACACAATACTATTATTACAACAGCTACAGAGATGAAATATGTGAACTTAGTTCATTCTTTTCTTTAATTTAAAATTGCTAAAAATTACGTTAAGTTCTTTTCTCGAGTCTACTTTGTCTGCATTCAATTAACAGGAATGACATTGTCTCTGAATATTCTTGCACAACACTGTTCATTTATTGAGGCTTCATTGTTAATTACTGGCGATGATAATTTTTTATTATTTTTCTTTTGAGTATATAATCAACGACAGTCGGAAATTCAGTAACTGGAAAAGAATTTCACATTAAGTAGGTGACAATAAATGAGGTTAGTGGCAAGATCAGGAACAACAGTTCTTACATACAACACTTATTTCTTAAATAAAATTCACTGTGGCTGTCATTAAGTAATGCCTCACGAAGTTTATAACGTGAACGAAAATAAAACAACCTTACAGTTCGTTGCAGATATTTAGCCGTCGATTCTTTGTCGCATACAATGCTTCCATTGCTCCTGAAATATTGAGGGCACACTTTGATTCGCAATGACCAATTATAGGATAGGACCTTGATGTTATGGGAGCCTTTTACATATGCCCACACCTGTCATACTCTAGGTGCCTTGCTAGTAACAATTGCACCTCACACAGAATAAATAATTTAAAAAAAATTATACACGTTACATCACGTATCACATTTCTAATTAACGCATAGTATCTAAAGATTTACAGACTAAGATAAGTTCACCATATTTATAATAAACGCTAAGGACAAAAATTTTAGGTAACACATCGTTATTATAGTTTCACAGCTTCTTGTCATTTTGGTAGATGGGTGGAGGTATAGCATGCTCATCATGAAGACGTAGGACAAAGGGCAACACTTGGTCACCGAGAATGCTGCAATAACCATCCTGACTCACGAATGACTGGGAGCTCGACATGGTGCAAAAATCACCCCAAAACAACACAGAACCACCTAAAGCCTGAACTACACTCTCCACACGCAGAACCTTAATCGCCTAATTCGACCATAAATACACTCGACAACTTGTTTCATTTGAAGAAAGGCAAAATAGTGACTCGTTGGACCGCATTGGACGTCTCCAGTGAATTGATGTCCAGTTTCTGTGTTGTACGGGTTGCTGAAGACTTACAGGTATATGTACCTCTATGAGCAATTTTGCGAGGTACCCGACCACCAAAACTCCATTGCATGTAGTTTTCTTCGCAAACTGCGCTTGAAAACTGGTGGAAAGATAGATTCACAGTCACAGAGGGCAGAAATTCTTGTAAGATTTGAAACCGACTGTCGTTGCCGAGGTGTGACACTCGTATACAGTCTCTGTCGGTTATTATCTTTTTACTAACACTGTTCGTAAGCCAGGTTACACAAGTGGTACACAATCCCTTGTAGACATTTGGATAGTTCAGGTTAATACAAACAACTGGGCAACTGCATTCACGTTTGGGCGTGGGACCATCCAAACACGGTAGCTGCTTTCTGCAGTTCTGTCATTCCACCAAGTCGATCCACCTTACTGCACTGATTCCATACAACTAACTGGCGCAACACACCACTTCACTGCCATGATTTACGTTTGCGGTTGACGGTCGCATGACCAAATGGTGCAGGTTTTATACTATTTACATCGTTCTAAAGCGACCAATGTGCTCTGTTACCACGACCTGGGGTTCCGAAGAGAGTGATTGGATGTTACAGGAGCTACGGAGTTTGAACGCACTGGCATTCGTGCCGGTGATAGAACCACCTTCGCCAACGGCCATAATTGTCGAGGATCCAGCTTTGGTGCTGAAGGAAGGTCGCTTCCACAAAGTCCCCGTCATGACTGGGGTGGACTCCGCTGATGGCTCCGTCCTCGTTCAGAGTAAGTACTGGCGGATGTTTTTGACAGCTCACTCACTTGCTGTTCTGACACATACACACACACACACACACACACACACACACACACACACACACACAAATATTGGGTTGGTGCATAAGTCCGTAGAGATTTTCCGTGAGTTTAATAAACACAACGGATACACACAACGGCTACTTTATTATCAATAACATATTTTCCCTCACTTTACAACAGTCTGCCAACGCTGTGGTCAACTTTTCGATTCCGCGATCGGAGAAGTCATGTGGTTTTGAAGCGAAGAACTCGTCGAGCCATATTCGGAGCGCATGTTCACCCGAAAAGGAAATCCCTTAATAGTTGTTTAATAGAGATCGGAGAAACTGAAAATCTGCTGGCGCATGATCAAGTGAATAAGATGGATGCCGAATAACTTCCCAACCCAAAGCCTGTATTGTGTTTTTTGTCAGTCTAGTAGAATGCAGGCGGGCGTTATCGTGAAGTAGCACCCTTCACGCGGTCTTACTGGTCGTCGTTCGTAGATTGCGTCTGCAAGACGTCTCAGTTGTTGGCAAACAATTCGTAGTACAACCACACCGTTACTGTTCCACCAGACACACGACAATATCTCTTGTAGATGCACGCAGGTCTTTTTACGGGGAGTTACTGCTTTGTTTGGGCTCAACCACTCCCTTCTTTTCCGTATTAGTATAAGGACAACATTACTCGTCACCAGTAACGATACAAGATAGGAATTGTCTGTGTTGTTCACGAGTCAATTAAGGACGACCAAGCATAGATGAATATATAGCCACTCGCTGATTTTTGAGATTTTGGCTTAGAGCGTGCGGTAGCGTACACCAGATTTTTGAACCTCCCACATTGCAAACGAATGCACGATGGTGGAAAGATCATAGTTCATCACATTTCCCAGTTCTAGAGTATTCTAACGTGCATCATTGTGGATTAATGTGTCTAAGTGATCTTCGTCAAACCATGAAGGGCTTCCTGAACGTGGAGAATCACTAATGTCAAAACGATCCTTTTCAAAACGAGAAAAAATATTTTCTTGCTGTGCTCTGTCCAATATCACTATTCTCATACATGGCGCAAATATTTCTGACTGCGTCCGCTGCTATAAGCCCTATATTGAACTCAAACAGAAGAATATGTCGAAAACGTTACGATTTTTCCACTTGGCACTCCATTTTCTAGCGTCCACAGCTCCATTCACTATAAATGCTACGATTCGATATATACCAACATAAAGAAAACCCCTCGAACTTATATATATATATATATATATATATATATATATATATACACTCCTGGAAATTGAAATAAGAACACCGTGAATTCATTGTCCCAGGAAGGGGAAACTTTATTGACACATTCCTGGGGTCAGATACATCACATGATCACACTGACAGAACCACAGGCACATAGACACAGGCAACAGAGCATGCACAATGTCGGCACTAGTACAGTGTATATCCACCTTTCGCAGCAATGCAGGCTGCTATTCTCCCATGAAACAGATCCGGAGATCTTGCTGGCCAGGGTAGTTGACTTACACCTTCTAGAGCACGTTGGGTGGCACGGGATACATGCGGACGTGCATTGTCCTGTTGGAACAGCAAGTTCCCTTGCCGGTCTAGGAACGGTAGAACGATGGGTTCGATGACGGTTTGGATGTACCGTGCACTATTCAGTGTCCCCTCGACGATCACCAGTGGTGTACGGCCAGTGTAGGAGATCGCTCCCCACACCATGATGCCGGGTGTTGGCCCTGTGTGCCTCGGTCGTATGCAGTCCTGATTGTGGCGCTCACCTGCACGGCGCCAAACACGCATACGACCATCATTGGCACCAAGGCAGAAGCGACTCTCATCGCTGAAGACGACACGTCTCCATTCGTCCCTGCATTCACGCCTGTCACGACACCACTGGAGGCGGGCTGCACGATGTTGGGGCGTGAGCGGAAGACGGCCTAACGGTGTGCGGCACCGTAGCCCAGCTTCATGGAGACGGTTGCGAATGGTCCTCGCCGATACCCCAGGAGCAACAGTGTCCCTAATTTGCTGGGAAGTGGCGGTGCGGTCCCCTACGGCACTGCGTAGGATCCTACAGTCTTGGCGTGCATCCGTGCATCGCTGCGGTCCGGTCCCAGGTCGACTGGCACGTGTACCTTCCGCCGACCACTGGCGACAACATCGATGTACTGTGGAGACCTCACGCCCCACGTGTTGAGCAATTCGGCGGTACGTCCACCCGGCCTCCCGCATGCCCACTATACGCCCTCGCTCAAAGTCCGTCAACTGCACATACGGTTCACGTCCACGCTGTCGCGGCATGCTACCAGTGTTAAAGACTGCGATGGAGCTCCGTATGCCACGGCAAACTGGCTGACACTGACGGCGGCGGTGCACAAATGCTGCGCAGCTAGCGCCATTCGACGGCCAACACCGCGGTTCCTGGTGTGTCCGCTGTGCCGTGCGTGTGACCATTGCTTGTACAGCCCTCTCGCAGTGTCCGGAGCAAGTATGGTGGGTCTGACACACCGGTGTCAATGTGTTCTTTTTTCCATTTCCAGGAGTATATATATATATATATATATATATATATATATATATATATATATATATACACACACTCCTGGAAATTGAAATAAGAACACCGTGAATTCATTGTCCCAGGAAGGGGAAACTTTATTGACACATTCCTGGGGTCAGATACACCACATGATCACACTGACAGAACCACAGGCACATAGACACAGGCAACAGAGCATGCACAATGTCGGCACTAGTACAGTGTATATCCACCTTTCGCAGCAATGCAGGCTGCTATTCTCTCATGGAGACGATCGTAGAGATGCTGGATGTATGCCTGTGGAACGGCTTGCCATGCCACTTCCACCTGGCGCCTCAGTTGGACCAGCGTTCGTGCTGGACGTGCAGACCGCGTGAGACGACGCTTCATCCAGTCCCAAACATGCTCAATGGGGGACAGATCCGGAGATCTTGCTGGCCAGGGTAGTTGACTTACACCTTCTAGAGCACGTTGGGTGGCACGGGATACATGCGGACGTGCATTGTCCTGTTGGAACAGCAAGTTCCCTAGCCGGTCTAGGAACGGTAGAACGATGGGTTCGATGACGGTTTGGATGTACCGTGCACTATTCAGTGTCCCCTCGACGATCACCAGTGGTGTACGGCCAGTGTAGGAGATCGCTCCCCACACCATGATGCCGGGTGTTGGCCCTGTGTGCCTCGGTGTATGCAGTCCTGATTGTGGCGCTCACCTGCACGGCGCCAAACACGCATACGACCATCATTGGCACCAAGGCAGAAGCGACTCTCATCGCTGAAGACGACACGTCTCCATTCGTCCCTCCATTCACGCCTGTCGCGACACCACTGGAGGCGGGCTGCACGATGTTGGGGCGTGAGCGGAAGACGGCCTAACGGTGTGCGGGACCGTAGCCCAGCTTCATGGAGACGGTTGCGAATGGTCCTCGCCGATACCCCAGGAGCAACAGTGTCCCTAATTTGCTGGGAAGTGGCGGTGCGGTCCCCTACGGCACTGCGTAGGATCCTACGGTCTTGACGTGCATCCGTGCATCGCTGCGGTCCGGTCCCAGGTCGACTGGCACGTGCACCTTCCGCCGACCACTGGCGACAACATCGATGTACTGTGGAGACCTCACGCCCCACGTGTTGAGCAATTCGGCGGTACGTCCACCCGGCCTCCCGCATGCCCACTATATGCCCTCGCTCAAAGTCCGTCAACTGCACATACGGCTCACGTCCACGCTGTTGCGGCATGCTACCAGTGTTAAAGACTGCGAAGGAGCTCCGTATGCCACGGAGTGTATATATACTCCTGGAAATGGAAAAAAGAACACATTGACACCGGTGTGTCAGACCCACCATACTTGCTCCGGACACTGCGAGAGGGTTGTACAAGCAATGATCACACGCACGGCACAGCGGACACACCAGGAACCGCCGTGTTGGCCGTCGAATGGCGCTCGCTGCGCAGCATTTGTGCACCGCCGTCGTCAGTGTCAGCCAGTTTGCCGTGGCATACGGTGCTCCATCGCAGTCTTTAACACTGGTAGCATGCCGCGACAGCGTGGACGTGAACCGTATGTGCAGTTGACGGACTTTGAGCGAGGGCGTATAGTGGGCATGCGGGAGGCCGGGTGGACGTACCGCCGAATTGCTCAACACGTGGGGCGTGAGGTCTCCACAGTACATCGATGTTGTCGCCAGTGGTCGGCGGAAGGTATACGTGGCCGTCGACCTGGGACCGAACCGCAGCGACGCACGGATGCACGCCAAGACCGTAGGATCCTACGCAGTGCCGTAGGGGACCGCACCGCCACTTCCCAGCAAATTAGGGACACTGTTGCTCCTGGGGTATCGGCGAGGACCATTCGCAACCGTCTCCATGAAGCTGGGCTACGGTCCCGCACACCGTTAGGCCGTCTTCCGCTCACGCCCCAACATCGTGCAGCCCGCCTCCAGTGGTGTCGCGACAGGCTTGAATGCAGGGATGAATGGAGACGTGTCGTCTTCAGCGATAAGAGTCGCTTCTGCCTTGGTGCCAATGATGGTCGTATGCGTGTTTGGCTCCGTGCAGGTGAGCGCCACAATCAGGACTGCATACGACCGAGGCACACAGGGCCAACACCCGGCATCATGGTGTGGGGAGCGATCTCCTACACTGGCCGTACACCACTGGTGATCGTCGAGGGGACACTGAATAGTGCACGGTACGTCCAAACCGTCATCGAACCCATCGTTCTACCATTCCTAGACCAGCAAGGGAACTTGCTGTTCCAACAGGACAATGCACGTCCGCATGTATCCCGTGCCACCCAACGTGCTCTAGAAGGTGTAAGTCAACTACCCTGGCCAGCAAGATCTCCGGATCTGTCCCCCATTGAGCATGTTTGGGACTGGATGAAGCGTCGTCTCACGCGGTCTGCACGTCCAGCACGAACGCTGGTCAAACTGAGGCGCCAGGTGGAAATGGCATGGCAAGCCGTTCCACAGGACTACATCCAGCATCTCTACGATCGTCTCCATGGGAGAATAGCAGCCTGCATTGCTGCGAAAGGTGGATATACACTGTACTAGTGCCGACATTGTGCATGCTCTGTTGCCTGTGTCTATGTGCCTGTGGTTCTGTCAGTGTGATCATGTGATGTATCTGACCCCAGGAATGTGTCAATAAAGTTTCCCCTTCCTGGGACAATGAATTCACGGTGTTCTTATTTCAATTTCCAGGAGTGTATATATATAATTTGAAGCACTTTGCATTCCCCATTTTGGGATGAAGTAGCATGGACTGAAACCTGATCAGGTGTCTAGTAAATATGGACTCTGAACCACATACCTGGAAAGCTATCTGTGTTTATCCAGTAGAAGAGGTGTGTTTGACACTAGCGAAGATGAACAAGTGCTTATAGCACTTACAGTATGCATTTCAGACCATATGTTTCCTGGACCTTTCTTTTTTAATTTGGTGTAAGGAACCTGTCCCTAAAGATAGTCGGTGTTGTTTGCGTTCGTTGTCTGTCCCTAAAGACAGTTCTTTCGTAGTGAAGTATTATGTACACTCTTTGACATGAAACTCGACCGGCGGCCGGCCGGTAAGCTCAGGGACTGATGACCTTAGCAGTTAAGTCCCATAAGATTTCACACACACATTATAACACTCAACACTAGCGTGGTGGCGCAGTAAACAACACATCCGGAAATGCGACAGGGAGTGGCCGGGATGTACAGCACCGCTCCTCAGCCAAGGGCCGACTGTGCCATTTGCTAAACGACTCGCGGACAGATCCAAACTTCCATAAGTCATCAACCATTGCGTCTACGACACGTATCCGTACATCCATTATGTACGAGGGCCGTTCAGAAAGTAACCTCCGGTTGATTTAAAAAAATACACCAAGTTAAATAAAAATATTTTAATATATACATCTTACAACTACATCTTTGCACAATTTTTCTACATAGTCTCCATAGCGATTGAGGCACTTATCGTATCTCTTCACAAGCTTTGAAATTCCTTCTGCATAAAAATCACCCGCTTGTGCCTGGAGCCAGCCTGTGACCGCATCTTTGAGCTCTTCGTCGTCATCAAACCGCTGTGACCCGAGCCATTTCTTCAAATGCATGAAGAGGTGATAATCACTTGGCGCCAGGTCTGGTCTGTAAGGTGGATGGTTGATAACGTCCCACTTGAAGGACTCAAGAAGGGCCGTTGTTCTGCGAGCAGAGTGAGGACGGGCGTTATCGTGCAAAAAAACGATACCGGAAGTCAGCATACCACGGCGTTTGTTCTGTATAGCCCGTCGTAACTTTTTTATTGTTTCACAGTACACGTCTTGATTAATGGTCGTACCACGTTCCATGAATTCAACCAACACCCGTTTGGCATCCCAAAACACCGTTGCCATCAGTTTTCTGGCAGAAAAATCTTGCAAGGCTTTTCTTGGTTTGGTAGGCGAATTTGAATGTGCCCACATCTTTGATTGTTCTTTTGTCTGAGGGTTCACGTACTTAATCCAGGTTTCGTCACCGGTCACGATTCTGTTTAACAATGGTTCTCCTTCGTCCTCATAACGTGACAGAAAGTCTAATGCAGAGGCCATTCTTTGAGTTTTGTGGTGGTCGGTAAGAATTTTGGGCACCCATCGTGCACAGAACTTACGGTAACCCAATCTTGCTGTCACTATCTCGTACAAGAGAGTCTTAGAAATCTGTGGAAAACCAGTAGACAACTCCGACATTGAGAAACGTCGATTTTCACGAACTTTTGCATCAACTGTCTCAACGAGTTCGTCAGTCACCAATGATGGTCTACCACTCCTCTCTTCATCATGAACGTTTTCTCGTCCACTTTTAAATAAACGTACCCATTCACGGACAACTCCTTCACTCATAACTCTTGGTCCGTACACGGCACAAAGCTCACGATGAATAGCTGCTGCAGAATATCCCTTGGCTGTAAAAAACCTTATGACAGCACGCACTTCACATTTGGCGGGGTTTTCTATTGCAGCACACATTTCAAACTGCCACAAAAACTAAACTAGCGCAGGTACGACGTTCACTCGACCACGGCTTGATGCCGACTGACCTGTTGAGTGCGTGAACGCACAGATGGCGTCGCTACTCCCCCCACAACCCGCACTGTGACCGATCGGAGGTTACTTTCTGAACCGCCCTCGTACATTCCCGTACGGGTCACACGTTGTACTTGAAAATCGTTTGCCCGGTATCGGCGGATAAATAAAACATTACAGTGCCTATGTTATCGTATATATTGACTAGTCCAACAGTAAACTCGAGACCTTCGTTATAGGTGAAGTATATGTACACTCTTTGACATAAAACTCGACCGGCGGCCGGCCGCTGCAGAGGCTAAGTCCGCGCCGATCGCGACATGGGACAAATGAACTAGCCAACTCGCTGATTCTCTAAGTCCGGCTATCTGCACAATCTGGCAACACTGTAGACTGCGGCACTTCCTGGACGAAGTCTTGTCCCATATAAGAGAAGCTACACACTGTTTACGCCCGTGGTATGGCGGTACCGTGCGTTGTTTCTGTCTACAATGTCTGTGGATCGAAACTAGCAGGCGCAAAAAAAAATTTATAGCCTCTTCCAACTGAATGCTGAAGACGTGAATGTAATGGTAACGCAGATTCAATCTATTTCACTTTCTATCACACCGATAACAAACTTTTATACAGTAGCCATTTTGCGGCACATTTCTTGCAGTGTGTCCTCCTCTGGACGCCGTATGCGGCAAAGCTCCGGGATCCATTTGCTGGCTACTGGCAGCGGCCGTGGCGACAGCAGCGGCGCTGCACTCCCCCCGTTCTTTATCGAAAGCGCCTGCTACCGCTCATCGCTTTTGATAATTTAAAGCGCTTTATTATTATTAAATGTTGCTCCATAGAAGAATTCTACTATTTCCATTTCGTTCGAAAGCAACAGAGACTGACGCCCTGATTAGTAGTTGGGTACTGTATTACATTAATCTGCAAGAGCTACGTATGGTCCGAAATTAATTTTATAGACTTAGACGAAATTAAACCACCTCACTACATTCGAAGAATTTATAAATGCTTCATACCTCTTTCTTTTCCTTTCAAAGTCAATTATTTGTGCAACTTTTGGCCAATATTCGGATGTTTTCGTAAAGCCAGAGTGAGCGTCTGTGGTGTAAAGTGTATTATAGTTTTTGTTTCATTCCTTAAGGTACGTCTATGCGGTAAACTGTGTGAATACCTTCCAATGGATGCTCTGTAGATGTGCAGGAACACTGCACATTTGGAGTTCCATGTATGGATTCATGAACTATTTAACGTTGGTCGGAAGTGATAGTTAAGGTCATCAGATATAAACCAGAAAAAGTTATTGATTTTGAAGTTTCATAAAATGGAAAGGAATTGCTAACGCCGGTGTCAGCAAACGTCTACAGTTCAATGCTATTGCAAAATTTAGCCAAGGAGGAACTATATTTATCAACATGTTCACTTCATAAACGGCCTCCTGACATGTTAGACCCATATGACGAACAAAGCTCAAATTCGAATCGTTGACAGTAGGTTTGAATCTTTTCAGAAACTATTTTGCAGTGAAGCACCTTGGCATTTGCAAAGCAGACATCCATGATATTAACATAATTTACTAAGTCGAAATTGCAAGAAGATTTATGTGTAAAGGCATTCTTCAGATTTAGCAGTTTGCAACCCCATTAGTTAAAATGGAAAATAAAACGTTGTGTTCAGCGGCCTTCACCGAGATTGGAACTGCCATTTCATATAGCACCAGCATCGCAACACATAATGGAATCGGTGAGCTAACGACACACTGGCGGCAACAGGCGGGCTATAGTCATTGCGATATTGCCTGAGCCTCGAAACGCAACATTTAACACACAAACAGGTGTTACTTATGTGAAGAATGCCGCTCTTGGAGTCCAAAAATTACATATACTTTCTAAGTGTCTCATCTTACAGTGGGTTATATAACATGAGTCTTCGATGTGGAAAACGAATTCCAAGTGAATTTAGCGACGTAATGCCGGGCTACACCCGGAAGTAAATGCACTCTCACAGTGTTGACAAATACTTGCTACGACGCTGCCTATTCTGAGCTCTATTACGAGACAGCTCTTTAGCGAAATGCTTGTCGTGATTGTCCGATACGGTTCTTCAGAGGGGAGACGCGCGCCCGCGTTTGGTTTTTATGCGGCGTTCTCCCCTGATAGTTTCTGACGTTGCCTTGTAGGCTATGTATACATTTTAGGCATTCAATTATCATTAATCCAGAATGAATTAAGTTTCAGTTTCCGGCGTGGAAGAAGGCTGTTGACGCCGACATTATATCATTACAACGCAGGGAAAGCAAAACGGATGATTCAGTGTTTCTCATTCAGCATAAAGCATGTGAGATAATTCTCCGTAACGTTCGTAATCATCTCAAAATACAAACGAAGTAAAAATGCATCGAAAGCTTATTTTAATTGAATACAATGTAAGATATCAAACACTTTGCACCTCGATATGGGATGCGTCCACGTGCAATCTTTTGCAGCATACACCTAGAACGTCATGATTACCACGAGAATGAAGAAATATGTTAGCATGGATGGAAGCAAGAAGAGAAGCAATCAACAAATATTCGATTCCACATGGCATTCATTTCATTTGAGATTTAAGAAGAGGTAAGGCAGGATATTACTTTTGTGAACATGAAAGATATGCCGCACATATGGACAACGAGGAAGTCTGTGTCTTCATAAGTTTCCTCCTTGAAATGTGTATGCTCTATTATATACATGCCTGATCATTGCTTCATAATGTTATCCTCTTGTATGGCCCCTAAACGATGCATTCCAAATGCATGTCTCTGCATGAAGGTAGTTGTTCGAACCCTTCCTGAGTTATTTTTTGTGTATTTGCTTGTAACTCATGATGGAGACCGCTGTTCCTCCCCCCCCCCCCCTCGAGGGTTAGGTCACCAAACTAAACCGTTTTTTATCCACTGGCATAATTTATTCAGACAGCATCAGCACAAAATTATCAAACAAAGCATTCGTTTTATATCTTGCCTAACGACTGTTGTTTCTTCCTTAATATTGATCCTTGACAAAACATTTTAACGAAGTTTATATTTGTGTGTGGCAGTTAACTGAAAAAAGATATTCTTTTATTTTGTCAGTCTTCTTCTCCACTGAGTTGTAAATGGTTCTCTTTATAAAACCCGTAGTAGCGTGGAAAAAAGAACACATTGACACCGGTGTGTCAGACCCACCATACTTGCTCCGGACACTGCGAGAGGGCTGTACAATCAATGATCACACGCACGGCACAGCGGACACACCAGGAACCGCGGTGTTGGCCGTCGAATGGCGCTAGCTGCGCAGCATTTGTACACCGCCGCCGTCAATGTCAGCCAGTTTGCCGTGGCATACGGAGCTCCATCGCAGTCTTTAACACTGGTAGCATGCCGCGACAGCGTGGACGTGAACCGTATGTGCAGTTGACGGACTTTGAGCGAGGGCGTATAGTGGGCATGCGGGAGGCCGGGTGGACGTACCGCCGAATTGCTCAACACGTGGGGCGTGAGGTCTCCACAGTACATCGATGTTGTCGCCAGTGGTCGGCGGAAGGTGCACGTGCCCGTCGACCTGGGACCGGACCGCAGCGACGCACGGATGCACGCCAAGACCGTAGGATCCTACGCAGTGCCGTAGGGGACCGCACCGCCACTTCCCAGCAAATTAGGGACACTGTTGCTCCTGGGGTATCGGCGAGGACCATTCGCAACCGTCTCCATGAAGCTGGGCTACGGTCCCGCACACCGTTAGGCCGTCTTCCGCTCACGCCCCAACATCGTGCAGCCCGCCTCCAGTGGTGTCGCGACAGGCGTGAATGGAGGGACGAATGGAGACGTGTCGTCTTCAGCGATGAGAGTCGCTTCTGCCTTGGTGCCAATGATGGTCGTATGCGTGTTTGGCGCCGTGCAGGTGAGCGCCACAATCAGGACTGCATACGACCGAGGCACACAGGGCCAACACCCGGCATCATGGTGTGGGGAGCGATCTCCTACACTGGCCGTACACCACTGGTGATCGTCGAGGGGACACTGAATAGTGCACGGTACATCCAAACCGTCATCGAACCCATCGTTCTACCATTCCTAGACCGGCAAGGGAACTTGCTGTTCCAACAGGACAATGCACGTCCGCATGTATCCCGTGCCACCCAACGTGCTCTAGAAGGTGTAAGTCAACTACCCTGGCCAGCAAGATCTCCGGATCTGTCCCCCATTGAGCATGTTTGGGACTGGATGAAGCGTCGTCTCACGCGGTCTGCACGTCCAGCACGAACGCTGGTCCAACTGAGGCGCCAGGTGGAAATGGCATGGCAAGCCGTTCCACAGGACTACATCCAGCATCTCTACGATCGTCTCCATGGGAGAATAGCAGCCTGCATTGCTGCGAAAGGTGGATATACACTGTACTAGTGCCGACATTGTGCATGCTTTGTTGCCTGTGTCTATGTGCCTGTGGTTTTGTCAGTGTGATCATGTGATGTATCTGACCCCAGGAATGTGTCAATAAAGTTTCCCCTTCCTGGGACAATGAATTCACGGTGTTCTTATTTCAATTTCCAGGAGTATATATATATATATATATATATATATATATATATATATATAGTGTTAAGGAAAGTGGTATTCCATACTTTGCGAGTCGGTAGTATGGACTAACAGAAGACAACATGCATATTGTAAGAGCTACACGCACTTCTTCAGTACAAGAGATGTGTTTTAAGTAGAACAACAAATGAGTTTCACGGTAGTAAAGGTGAAGAAGTGCTCAATGTCCTTAAGATATTGATTTCAGACTCATTTCTCTTGTTTAGTGGATATGTTTGTCTTGTTTCTGTCCATCCTATCAGCTCTAGAAATGTGGATTACTTGTTTTTAATACCCTGTATCCGAAGCTTATATGTAGACAAAGGACGTCCATACTAATTTCCAGACTTTATATTCCTATTTTATTCCATTTGTATTTGTTATTGGGCTCTAATGTATTCAAACATTGAAACCAATCAACTCAGTCCAGGCCAGCTTTTTATGATAGTAAATTTATACCTTCAATTTCGAACCATTCCTATATCAATGAAGGAATTATTTCTTTATCGGTTCATTTCTTCCCTTTTACCTAGCAGCACATGCAAACTGGTAACTGATTTAGTTATTCTTATTTTGTTCCGAAATAGGCCTGCCCCAATAAACCGATCTATCATATTAACAGAATCTTCCGTCGTTTCTTGGTAGAACAACATTATAATAATAAATGAAAAGCACCAGTTTGCTTTTGATCTACAATATTACTTTTATTGCTAACCGGTTTTCGGCTCACAAGGCCATCTTCAGACATTTACTGAGTAAATGTCTGAAGATGGCCTTGTAAGCCGAAAACCGGTTAGCAATAAAAGTAATATTGTAGAACAAAAGCAAACCGATCTATATTTCCTTTTATTAAAACTGTACGATATTCATATGTTTCTTGGAGGCATGCTGTACTTTTCACTGTTGAATGCTTTGGCTGATTTTTCTTTTAAAGTTAAGCATAAGATAAAATATACTTTACAGTACTTTACTAACATTACAGTCGTGATCTACAGGGTGTTACAAAAAGGTACGGCCAAACTTTCAGGAAACATTCCTCACACACAAACAAAGAAAAGATGTTATGTGGACATGTGTCCGGAAACGCTTAATTTCCATGTTAGAGCTCATTTTAGTTTCGTCAGTATGTACTGTACTTCCTCGATTCACCGCCAGTTGACCCAATTGAAGGAAGGTAATGTTGACTTCGGTGCTTGTGTTGACATGCGACTCATTGCTCTACAGTACTAGCATCAAGCAGGCGTTGTTGGTAATGTCTTGACTGGGCCCCATGTTCTTCCACCTACGCTCAATGGAGCACGTTATCATGACTTCATACGGGATACTCTACCTGTGCTGCTAGAATATGTGCCTTTACAAGTACGACACAACATGTGGTTCATGCACGATGGAGCTTCTGCACATTTCAGTCGAAGTGTTCGTAAGCTTCTCAACAACAGATTCGGTGACCGATTCCACGGCCTCCACGCTCTCCTGACCTCAACCCTCTTGACTTTCATTAATGGGGGCATTTGAAAGCTCTTGTCTACGCAACCCCGGTACCAAATGTAGAGACTCTTCGTGCTCGTATTGTGGACGGCTGTGATACAATACGCTATTCTCCAGGGCTGCATCAGCGCATCAGGGATTCCATGTGACGGAGGGTTGATGCATTATCTCGCTAACGGAGGACATTTTGAACATTTCCAGTAACAAAGTGTTTGAAGTCACGCTGGTACGTTCTGTTGCTGTGTGTTTCCATTCCATGACTAATGTGATTTGAAGAGAAGTAATAAAATGAGCTCTAACGTGGAAAGTAAGCGTTTCCGGACATATGTCCACATAACATATTTTCTTTCTTTGTGTGTGAGGAATGTTTCCTGAAAGTTTGGCCGTACCTTTTTGTAACACTCTGTACAACATATCCCCCAAAGCATACACTCTTTTTCTCCAGGTCACTTCTCGTAACTTAGAATATAATTGCGCAGTAATGTCCACATGTAAAATTAAAATGTGTTCAACGTTTCGTAAGTGTATTTCCTCGCCTCCTGGCATGGGTGAATGATAACACATCTGTCAAACAGGAGAGACGAGGTCTGTATCACCTAATCCCAGGTCGTTCGCGCTCGTTTATGCCAGCCACTTTGACATGGGAAGGGTCTGATGACGGGGCTAGGAATCGGAGAGTGAACGTACTGGTGACGTCGTAGTTTGTGGTTCCTGGTGTTTCAGCCTAAAGCCGTTCACCCTAGTGTGCTTTCTGTCAGGAAATATCGTCCTCGGAAAGTGGACAGGATGGTTTTCTCTTTCTTTGAAATTGTGAGATAGCCGCATCAGCACGTTTCCAAGATAGTGCACAGCTATTCACGAGATTTGTTTCTCGTAAATCTTTTTCTTTATTCCTCGTTTACATTCAATTTTGATAGCAGCTGACAACTGCCTGCATTGCCTTGATTAAAAATTATATGACAAAGAAACAAATTGTTTTGATGTTTGCCGGCCGCGGTGGTCTAGCGGTTCTGGCGCTGCAGTCCGGAACCGCGGGACTGCTACGGTCGCAGGTTCGAATCCTGCCTCGGGCATGGGTGTGTGTGATATCCTTAGGTTAGTTAGGTTTAAGTAGTTCTAAGTTCTAGGGGACTTATGACCTAAGATGTTGAGTCCCATAGTGCTCAGAGCCATTTGAACCATTTTGTTTTGATGTTTAATATTCCGTAGGCGCATGCAAATATGTGGATTGGGTTACGATTTACAGATTTTATGATCTCAGTCATAACAGCAACGCTGCATACACGAATTGTTCCTGAGCAATGAGCATTACATAAAGATATGTACTCGTAGTGGTATTTAGCTCTCACTAATATGAAGGGATGACTTATTTCACTAACATTCCTGAAAGCAGCTGTTTATCTCAACTGTAGGCGTTTACACCGAGCGCGGGCCGCGTTGACACGAGGTGTGAACAGGCGACGTCAGCGGCCACGGTCTCCTTGAGTAAATGCAACACATTGAGCGAACGAGCTCGTGTAAAGTTCGTAGAGAATATCTCGCTATAAAACAGATTTCTTTCTTCTATATATCTTTGTCAGTGGAATTATAGAAAAAAGAATTGTATAGTGAAGGCTAGCAATCGTTTTGAATAATCGAAGCAGATTAGTTTTACAACCATGCAACAGAGTCCAACAGTTAAACAAACTGCTGCACCGTATTGAACAACTTACACACCACCTCGTCATTACCAAAGCGTAGGAGGACGGCATATTCTGAAAGAAGTCCTACCTGCGTCTTATAACTGACGCCTTAAACTATATTCTGATCCCCGTCACAGCACCCTCCCCTTGTCAATGTAGGTTTTTGTCAACAGCTATCAGCAAAGGATTTTTCAAAGTGGAATCCTCCGAATAATTTATAAACCTGTAGCTTAGACTACACATCCAATGCAGTTGTCGAATTTTTTCACAGTATGGAAATTCATAGTATTAGTCAGAAGTATTTAATTTCTAAGTTAATGGATGATAATTTCTTTACAGGACCATAGCCCGATTCATAATAGCAGAGCCGTCCAGAACTGGTTCCGAGGTCAGCAGAGAAGAAAACTTCTTCCTTTCGTGCCAAAATCACCAGACCTCAACCCCACTGAAAATATGTGGTTCAAAAATGGCTCTGAGCACTATGGGGCTTAACATCTGAGGTCATCAATCCCCTAGAACTTTTTTTTTTTTGGTCATCAGTCTACTGACTGGTTTGATGCGGCCCGGCACGAATTTCTTTCGTGTGCTAACCTCTTCATCTCATAGTAGCACTTGCAACCTACGTCCTCAATTATTTGCTTGACGTATTCCAATCTCTGTCTTCCTCTATAGTTTTTGCCCTCTACCGCTCCCTCTAGTACCATAGAAGTCATTCCCTCATGTCTTAGCAGATGTCCTATCATCCTGTCCCTTCTCCTTGTCAGTGTTTTCCACATATTCCTTTCCTCTTTGATTCTGCGTAGAACCTCCTCATTCCTTACCTTATCAGTCCACCTAATTTTCAACATTCGTCTGTAGCACCACATCTCAAATGCTTCGATTCTCCTCTGTTCCGCTTTTCCCACAGTCCATGTTTCACTACCATACAATGCTGTACTCCAGACGTACATCCGCAGAAATTTCTTCCACAAATTAAGGCCGGTATTTGATATTAGTAGACTTCTCTTGGCCAGAAATGCCTTTTTTGCCACAGCGAGTCTGCTTTTGATGTCCTCCTTGCTCCGTCCGTCATTGGTTATTTTACTGCCTAGGTAGCAGAATTCCTTAACTTCATTGACTTCGTGACCATCAATCCTGATGTTAAGTTTCTCGCTGTTCTCATTTCTACTACTTCTCATTACCTTCGTCTTTCTCCGATTTACTCTCAAACCATACTGTGTACTCATTAGACTGTTCATTCCGTTCAGCAGATCATTTAATTCTTCTTCACTTTCACTCAGGATAGCAATGTCATCAGCGAATCGTATCATTGATATCCTTTCACCTTATATTTTAATTCCACTCCTGAACCTTTCTTTTACTTCCATTATTGCTTCCTCGATGTACAGATTGAAGAGTAGGGGCGAAAGGCTACAGCCTTGTCTTACACCCTTCTTAACACGAGCACTTCGTTCTTGATCGTCCACTCTGATTATTCCCTCTTGGTTGTTGTACATATTGTATATGACCCGTCTCTCCCTATAGCTTACCCCTACTTTTTTCAGAATCTCGAACAGCTTGCACCATTTTATATTGTCGAACGCTTTTTCCAGGTCGACAAATCCTATGAAAGTGTCTTGATTTTTCTTTAGCCGTGCTTCCATTATTAGCCGTAACGTCAGAATTGCCTCTCTCGTCCCTTTACTTTTCCTAAAGCCAAACTGATCGTCACCTAGCGCATTCTCAATTTTCTTTTCCATTCTTCTGTATATTATTCTTGTAATCAGCTTCGATGCATGAGCTGTTAAGCTGATTGTGCGATAATTCTCGCACTTGTCAGCTCTTGCCGTCTTCGGAATTGTGTGGATGATGCTTTTCCGAAAGTCAGATGGTATATCGCCAGACTCATATATTCTACGCGCCAACGTGAATAGTCGTTTTGTTGCCACTTCCCCCAATGATTTTAGAAATTCTGATGGAATGTTATCTATCCGTTCTGCCTTATTTGACCGTAAGTCCTCCAAAGCTCATTTAAATTCCGATTCTAATACTGGATCCACTATCTCTTCTAAATCGACTCCTGTTTCTTCTTCTATCACATCAGACAAATCTTCGCCCTCATAGAGGCTTTCAATGTATTCTTTCCACCTATCTGCTCTCTCCTCTGCATTGAACAGTGGAATTCCCGTTGCACTCTTAATGTTACCACCGTTGCTTTTAATGTCACCAAAGGTTGTTTTGACTTTCCTGTATGCTCTCTGTCCTTCCGACAATCATATCTTTTTCGATGTCTTCACATTTTTCCTGCAGCCATTTCGTCTTAGCTTCCCTGCACTTCCTATTTATTTCATTCCTCAGCGACTTGTATTTCTGTATTCCTGATTTTCCCAGAACATGTTTGTACTTCCTCCTGTCATCAATCAACTGAAGTATTTCTTCTGTTGCCCATGGTTTCTTCGCAGCTACCTACTTTGTACCTATGTTTTCCTTCCCAACTTCTGTGATGGCCCTTTTTAGAGATGTCCATTCCTCTTCAACTGTACTGCCTACTGCGCTATTCCTTATTGCTGTATCTATAGCATTAGAGAACTTCAAACGTATCTCGCCATTCCTTAGTACTTCCGTATCCCACTTCTATGCGTATTGATTCTTCTGACTAATGTCTTGAACTTCAGCCTACTCTTCATCACTACTATATTGTGATCTGAGTCTATATCTGCTCCTGGGTACGCCTTACAATCCAGTATCTGATTTCGGAATCTCTGTCTGACCATGAAGTAATCTAATTGAAATCTTCCCATATATCCCGGCCTTTTCCAAGTATACCTCCTCCTCTTGTGATTCTTGAACAGGGTATTCGCTATTACTAGCTGAAACTTGTTACAGAACTCAATTAGTCTTTCTCCTCTTTCATTCCTTGTCCCAAGCCCATATTCTCCTGTAACCTTTTCTTCTACTCCTTCCCCTACAACTGTATTCCAGTCGTCCATGACTATTAGATTTTCGTCCCCCTTTACATACTGCATTACCCTTTCAATATCCTCATACACTTTCTCTATCTGTTCATCTTCAGCTTGCGACGTCGGCATGTATACCTGAACAGTCGTTGTCGGTCTTGGTCTGCTGTCTATTCTGATTAGAACAACCCGGTCACTGAACTGTTCACAGTAACACACCCTCTGCCCTACCTTCCTATTCTTAACGAATCCTATACCTGTTATACCATTTTCTGCTGCTGTTGATATTACCCGATACTCATCTGACCAGAAATCCTTGTCTTCCTTCCACTTCACTTCACTGACCCCTACTATATCTAGATTGAGCCTTTGCATTTCCATTTTCAGATTTTCTAGTTTCCCTGCCATGTTCAAGCTTCTGACATTCCACGCCCCGACTCGTAGACCGTTATCCTTTCGTTGATTATTCAATCTTTTTCTCATGGTAACCTCCCCCTTGGCAGTCCCCTCCCGGAGATCCGAATGGGGGACTATTCCGGAATCTTTTGCCAATGGAGAGATCATCATGACAATTCTTCAATTACAGGCCACATGTCCTGTGATACACGTTACGTGTCTTTAATGCAGTGGTTTCCATTGCCTTCTGCATCCTCATGTCGTTGATCATTGCTGATTCTTCCGCCTTTAGGGGCAATTTCCCACCCCTAGGACAAGAGAGTGCCCTGAACCTCTATCCGCTCCTCCGCCCTCTTTGACAAGGCCGTTAGCAGAATGAGGCTGACTTCTTATGCCGGAAGTCTTCGGCCACCCTAGAACTTAGAACTACTTAACTCTAACTAACCTAAGGACATCAAAAACATCCATGCCCGAGGCAGGATTCGAACCTGCGACCGCTCGGCCACAACGGCCGGCGGAAATATGTGGGCGGAGGTTACGAGGTCTTTACCACCTGTGTCAAGGAATTCAGAAACTCTGTGGGAAAATATAGAGAATACATGGTGGGAGATAAACGATTATCACAATCTCTCGATGAATTTAGCTTAATCATTTCCCCGACGCCTTCGAGCAGTCGTAGACAACGAGGGAGGATGGGTAGAGTACTGAAAGAAAAATAAAAGCCAAACCAGTTGCGAGGTCCTAAAGTGTTCCGGAAACCTGCTAATGCTAAATGCTCCATGTGTATTCTCATTAAATGTGTCACTGCGTGATTCTTACACATAACAACTACTAATTAAATTCTTTACTCAAAGAAATGAATAAACATATGTACGCGCAGCGGATAAATGTTTAATTTTGTAGTATTAACCCCAAATTTGGTACACTGTTAACCACCCGACTGTGTTTAAAGAAAATACGTAAGTAACAGGAAACGTAACTGGACCTGCATAATAACTCTTCCGTTCTGTAAGCTATTTATTTTCATTCTGTCATACTTTCTTCTGACAAAACATAATAACGGTATTACCAGTAACATACAGGATAAAATTTCCTAACAGCTGATCTTGTAACAGCACATATAAAGATATTTTACTTGCTATGGTTTCTCACCCACGGGAAGGAATGGAGGATAGCTCACAATGCTTGATTCATAACGTCACAGCAACACACTATCACTCTTATTACCATTGGGCAAAGCAATGATCGTATCTCTACGCGGACCAGTACTAGAAAAATTCTAACTTCTTCAATCACACCTCTCATTTATTGACGTGCCTCGATGTTAACTAAGTCTCGCGTGGCTGGAAAGTTCACGCGGTCGCGATTCCGAAATTTACGTTCCTCTCATATTCGTGCGCGACACGTTATTTCAACTGAAAAAATGCCCTCCACAAGTTACGTAGACTGATTTCCTAATTATATGTCGGCACCATTAAATAATATACCATCCAAAGCATCCCCTCCTAAAGATAATTAAAAACACACAATGAACTTTTCACAGTACTTACAGTTCGTGTATAGCGTGGATAACATGGCAACACGAATTACTATTATGCTGTTTCCCCATTTTTTAATTCAGGAAAGCTATCTCAGTGATTCCCACGTAACTTTCAAATACCGTTGTTCTAAAAGTCAGCTTCACACGTAAATTTCTACTGACTCATTCCACAAAAGGTGACTTCTTATTCTTTCATATTAAATTAGCAACCTTGCCTTTACCCGTGAATTTCAGAAACTCGTCAAATTACAAATTAAAACACACACAAGCTATAAATGGCTTCTTTGAAAACTAATTCTTTCAGATCAAAATTAAGAGCATTACTTTCTACCATGAATTTCTGATAGCAGCTTGGTTAGTTAAAGCCACGAGATAATATTTTCCTACACTTCCAGATCAGATATTGAAACAAACTAACCAGAATCAATTTAAAATGACCATTAATAAAAAGAATTATGGTAAATCAACACATTCCTACTTATAAACTAATGGTTCCTAGCACTCAGTCGTCCACTCTTCATCATTTTCTTCATCAGCCCCATGTGGTGAGTGCCAGGTCTTTAGACTATAATAGCTCGTCACATGTATCCTATTTGTGTCGTACCTGCTTTACAGTTGAATTCTAACACTTTACTGTTCACCGAATTACTCAATCGAAATATCAAATTCAATTTACTTTCAAGTTATTCTTCGCGGTCGCGACATAGTATTCTCACATTTGCCTATCTTTTACCTGTCTATAAACAATTTAGTTCCCTCAAAAATATTATATTAAATTAAATATACTCTGAAAGAGAATGTTATCACGTAAGGTGGAACATTAGAGCCTTAAATAACTTATTCCCTTTCCCTTTGCGGAGAGCATTTTGCTCCGCCACTTCCTGAGTCCATCCGGCTGCTTCAGTCGTCCCCAGGCAAGTGCGTTTCTCTTACCACGCTACCGCTCTCCCCCTTCCTACGGCGAGGGTGGTGTGCACCCTGGCCAATCAAGGCTCCAGAATTTCAAGCATTTGAAACTCCCGGCTGTCTTCTTCCCAGCACACAAAGAAATCTGTCCGCGCTTTTTTACTCAACGAGCTTAACGTAAGAATACAGACAAACCTAGCCCCCTTCTCTCCGATGTCAGACACAGACCTTTACTTCAGAAAACTCTCATGTCACTGCATATCGATACATCATTGCCTTCCCATGATTCTAATAATTTCGTTTCAATATTCACTCCCATTCTATCCACAATGCATACTATTTACCTTGCTCTCAACCCAATCGTGGACTATTTAGGATAAGTGGGAAAAGTGGGTTTTCATACATTATACGAAAATAATAAACTCATCCAGTTGCTCTGATCAATTTCCTAAACACAGCAGGTTGGTTCAATAAAAATCAACAGCTCAGATCGAGCGTCTGATAACAGATACCTGATACCTGACGTAGCAAGATATTCTAGCAATTACATGTGAATAGTAATTCCCGTGCGAATAGGCTGATATTTTTGAAGTACAGCGCCTTTGGGCTATCAGGAAGTAAATTCGGAGGAATATGGCCAAATTCAGGGCACTGCGTTGACGGTGCCCAAGCTCGATATGATGAGCCTTCTGCTCTTACTGTTAATTTGTTTCTTTCGTTCTGAGGTGTACCACGAAATAAAGTTCTCATCCGCTAAACGATTTTCGCTTCTATTCGAAAAGCGTCTTGAGTAGTCCCGCAGTGAACATTACCTAGAGATGCTACTTGTAGTTTTTGAAGCAAAGGCATATGTTTAAGGATAACGAACTGTAGTCGAAGTTAAACCAGATGATACTGAAGGAATTAGGTTATGACATGCGACAGCGAGAGTGGTAGCCATTGTTTGCTATGTGGGAAGCAAGAAACCTGAGGCCTTCAGTAGCAAAATGTATGTAAAATTCAATAACAAGAAATCCTGTTTGATGGGGTAAG
This sequence comes from Schistocerca cancellata, assembly GCF_023864275.1. NCBI lineage: Eukaryota > Metazoa > Arthropoda > Insecta > Orthoptera > Acrididae > Schistocerca > Schistocerca cancellata. Next base: position 1,103,688,344 of record NC_064626.1, on the reverse strand, counting down.
GATGCTAATATATATATCTGACGCTCAGGAAACCTTATCTGAAAGTATATGACAGGCTTCCTGCTATTATGTTATGTCGCTTGCTTTCAGTAGACATATAGATAACCCATGGTAGAGCTTTCTCGTCATCCGAATCACATAAATGAGAATAACAGTCAAAGGGTTATTACTAAATTGTAGGCACATGGCCACACCACATATCTAAAATTTGGAGACCAGACTCTCTCGCGATAGATTGGATGTCTGGATACTATCATGAAATATTTAGGCTACGAAAACACACTTTCTTCTTGCTGTCAGCGTGGTCCAGACTGCAATGTTGTAGGAATCCTTTGGCAACCCTGTTGGCATAACAATGATTTGCAGCCGTGGGACTGATTTATCCTGCTAAATTCACTTGACATTTTCTTGTCATCTGTATGAAATACTGTGAATATGCCCTCTGATGATATCTTATAGACTTAGTAATATTTTGTGAGTACAAGGTCATTTCATGCAGGATCTATCGCTCGTCTCATCCTTCACGTTGTGAGTTATCAGTTCTCTACTGCAGCCGCGATTATGACAATGAGAGAGTTTGTGCAGGAATTCCTTGGCATCATAGTTGTAAAGTAGTGACTTTATAAAACGGTAGTGGCCTCCGAAAGCAGTTCCAGGTTTGCTGCAAAAGATGTGTCTTATCAATTCCTTTCTGTAAGTTTTAAATCAGGTGCTACCTGTCACATGTAAGTGTGTCCTAGCAAACTGGCAGGAGCTGCCATGATCGTAGACCTCGCTAATCTTAAGTCACATCAAAATTACTAATAAAATTACTGAACAGATTCGAAGCATCTATGAGAGTCGCGAATTTTTGCTTTTTTCATCAACTCCATCTGAAATAAGAGGGCAAAAAATTACAGGGACAATGAACAAGTTTGTTAGTATGCATTACCCATGGTAGATCTGGAGGTGAAAACGTTCGAAAATGCACAACTGCACTTTTGCGAACTTGTGTTTTATTTTTGCATCAATATTGTTGTGAACCCACCATTTAAATTAGCATCCATGATATCTAATCATTTTGATAGTACTCCTGATAATATAGATGAGTAGGACACAAGACAGAACGTAGATAATGTCCGTTTGACGTCAACACTGTATCATTTTACTTTTTTTGAATAGGACAATAATTTGAGGTTTAGTTAAAATAAACTTACGCTGCAAGAGAATTCTCTTGTATTTTTCAATGTGTGGTCTGTTGTCGGTTTGAAGGCCTTCAATTACATCAGCAACTTAGTGCAGCTCCACCGAGGGCTGTCTGGAGTGGGGTGGAGATAGCAATGTGAAAGTGGCGAGCTGTCGAAGACGATCTTCATATTATTAGTGTGACTGGGTCTTCGTATATTCTTGACGACGTTTAGCACCTTCGCGGTCAGTCACCCAATTTCAGAATTCATGTTAAGTAATCCTGCTAAATTGTCATAATATTGTATTTATATATTGATGAGTCATCTGGTTAGTCGTCACGTTCAAGTGCCATCTACAATGCAAATTTAATATTACGATCCTAGAAACTAATCTGCAATATGTTTTGTATTTCATAATCAGAACTATCTACATTAACCGTCATCAGAACAACGTCAGGGAGCAGAAAGCAGCAGTACCTTGCTAACTACTTGGGGACTTGCTTGAGTCGTCTTCTAAGGAAAGGGTAGTTGCTGGTTCACATTATATTACACTTTTTCTCTGCAAACATCCAGAACTAAATTCAGTAACAAAATGCTAAGAAGATATTTGGATTGTGCCAGCTCAACGATCAACCTATTTTTGTAGATTTTTATTTTACAGCTATTCTCGTTCTGCGTTGAAATAAACTTCATTCATTACTTGCCTGTTCTTGTTACGATTATTATTGTCATTCTCTCACTCGCAAGAGTTTTCACATCCCTATTTGGTATCGATGACATGGAGAGTGGCTATGAGAGAAGGGAATAATGAATGTTACGTCATGCAGGATACACTCATTTACTTCGACATCTCGTGATCAACACTTCAGGAGAAGTCAGATACGTGAAGATGTCAATAGGAGGTCAGATACGCTGGCACAACTCTAGAACTACTCCTGTTGATTTAACAGTGTTGCCAGATAAACTGGTGCTGCGAAATCAAAAATGTAGTACAGACTATGCCAGAGTAGCAGAGAGCTGCTAATTTCGGACCATGACCGTGAATTACCCTTGGGTCAGCTGCCGGTTAGAGTGTTGCATCTGCAAATGGAAGGCTTTGTGTGATGTCTTGTGCTGATGCTCTCTCAATAAATTATGCCAGTGGATAAAAAACGGTTTAGTTTGGAGACCTAACCCTCGAGGGGGGGGGGGGGGGGAGGCACAGCGGTCTGCATCACGAATTCCAAGCAAATACACAAAAGATAACTCAGGAAGGGTTCGAACAACTACTTTCATGCAGAGACATGCATTTGGAATCTGTTCATCTGTTCATCGTTTAGAGGCCAAACAAGCGGATAACATCACGGAAACAATGATCAGGCTACTTAGTATATAATAGAGCATACACATTTCTAGAAGGAAACTTATGAAGACACAGACTTCCTCGTTGTCCATATGTGCGGCATACCTTTCGTGTTCACGAAATTAATATCCCGCTTTACTTCTTCTTAAATCTCAAATGAAATGAATGCCATGTAGAATCGAATATTTGTTGATTGCTTCTCTTCTTGCTTCCATCCATACTAACATATTTCTTCATTCTCGTGGTAATCATGACGTTCTAGATGTATGCTGCAAAAGATTGCACGAGGACACATCCAACATTGAGGTCCAAAGTGTTTGATATCTTACACTGTATTCAATTAAAATAAGCTTTCGATGCATTTTTACTTCGTTTTTATTTTGAGATGATTACGAACGTTACGGAGAATTATCTCACATGCTTTATGCTGAATGAGAAACTCTGAATCATCCGTTTTGCTTTCCCTGCGTTGTAATGATATAATGTCGGCGTCAACAGCCTTCTTCCACGCCGGAAGCTGAAACTTAATTCATTCTGGACTGATGATAATTGAATGCCTAAAATGTATACATAGCCTACAAGGCAACGTCAAAAACTATCAGGGGAGAACGCCGCATAAAAACCAAACGCGCGCGCGCGTCTCCCCTCTGAAGAACCGTATCGGACAATCACGACAAGCATTTCGCTAAAGAGCTGTCTCGTAATAGAGCTCAGAATTGGCAGCGTCGTAGCAAGTATTTGTCAACACTGTGAGAGTGCATTTACTTCCGGGTGTAGCCCGGCATTACGTCGCTAAATTCACTTGGAATTCGTTTTTCACATCGAAAACTCATGTTATATAACCCACTGTAAGATGAGACACTTAGAAAGTATATGTAATTTTTGGACTCCAAGAACGGCATTCTTCAGATAAGTAACACCTGTTTGTGTGTTAAATGTTGCGTTTCGAGGCTCAGGCAATATCGCAATGACTATAGCCCGCCTGTTGCCGCCAGTGTGTCGTTAGCTCACCGATTCCATTATGTGTTGCGATGCTGGTGCTATATGAAATGGCAGTTCCAATCTCGGTGAAGGCCGATGAACGCAACGTTTTATTTTCCATTTTAACTAATGGGGTTGCAAACTGCTAAATCTGATGAAGGCCTTTACACATAAATCTTCTTGCAATTTCGACTTAGTAAATTATGTTAATATCATGGATGTCTGCTTTGCAAATGCCAAGGGGCTTCACTGCAAAATAGTTTCTGAAAAGATTCAAACCTACTGTCAACGATTCGAATTTGAGCTTTGTTCGTCATATGGGTCTAACATGTCAGGAGGTTGTTTATGAAGTGAACATGTTGATAAATATAGTTTCTCCTTGGCTAAATTTTGCAGTAGCATTTAACTGTAGACGTTTGCTGACACCGGCGTTAGCAATTCCTTTCCATTTTATGAAACTTCAAAATCAATAACTTTTTCTGGTTTATATCTGATGACCTTAACTATCAATTCCGACCAACGTTAAATAGTTCATGAATCCATACATGGAACTCCAAATGTGCAGTGTTCCTGCACATCTACAGAGCATGCATTGGAAGGTATTCACACAGTTTATCGCATAGACTTACCATAAGGAATGAAACAAAAACTATAATACACTTTACACCACAGACGCTCACTCTGGCTTTACGAAAACATCCGAATATTGGCCAAAAGTTGCACAAATAATTGACTTTGAAAGGAAAAGAAGGAGGTATGAAGCATTTATAAATTCATCGAATGTAGTGAGGTGGTTTAATTTCGTCTAAGTCTATAAAATTAATTTCGGACCATACGCAGCTCTTGCAGATTAATGTAATACAGTACCCATCGACTAATCAGGGCGTCAGTCTCTGTTGCTTTCGAACGAGAATGGAAATCGTAGAAATCTTCTATGGAGCAACATTTAATAATAATAAAGCGTTTTAAATTATCAAAAGCGCTGAGCAGTAGCAGGCGCTTTCGATAAAGAAGGGGGGGAGTGCAGCGCCGCTGCTGTCGCCACGGCCGCTGCCAGTAGCCAGCAAATGGATCCCGGAGCTTTGCCGCATGCGGCGTCCAGAGGAGGACACTCTGCAAGAAATGTGCCTCAAAATGGCTACTGGATAAAAGTTTGCTATCGGTGTGATAGAAAGTGAAATAGATTGAATCTGCGTTACCATTACATTCACGTCTTCAGCATTCAGTTGGAAAAGGCTATAAAATTTTTTTGCGCCAGCTAGTTTCGATCCACAGACATTGTAGACAGAAACAACGCACGGTACCGCCATACCACGGGCGTAAACAGTGTATAGCTTCTCTTATATGCGACAAGACTTCCTGCAGGAAGTGCCGCAGTCTACAGTGTTGCCAGATTGTGCAGATAGCCGGACTTAGAGAATTAGCGAGTTGGCTAGTTCATTTGTCCCATGTCGCGATCGGCGCGGACTTAGCCTCTGCAGCGGGCTGCCGCCGGTCGAGTTTTATGTCAAAGAGTGTACATATACTTCACCTATAACGAAGGTCTCGAGTTTACTGTTGGACTAGTCAATATATACGATAACATAGGCACTGTAATGTCTTATTTATCCGCCGATACGGGGCAAGCGACTTTCAAGTACAACGTGTGACCCGTACGGGAATGTACACAATGGATGTACGAGTACGGGTCGTAGACGCAATGGTTGATGACTAATGGAAGTTTGGATCTGTCCGCGAGTCGTTTAGCAAATGGCACAGTCGGCCCTTGGCTGAGGAGCGGTGCTGTACATCCCGGCCACTCCCTGTCGCATTTCCGGATGTGTTGTTTACTGCGCCTCCGCGCTAGTGTTGAGTGTTATAATGTGTGTGTGAAATCTTATGGGACTTAACTGCTAAGGTCATCAGTCCCTGAGCTTACACACTACTTAACCTAAATTATCCTAAGGGGAAACACACACGCTCATGCCCGAGAGAGGACTCGAACCTCCGCCGGGACCAGCCGCACAGCCCATGACTGCAGCGCTCGAGACCGCTCGGCTAATCCCGCGCGGCTTTAGTGTTATTGTTACATTCTTGACATCCGATGGCTCTATAGTATCGGAAAGCCACGATCAAGCTGCAGTTTGACGCTACGTGCTCTAGACCCAAGGCCCACAAAATAGAGAGATTTTTACGCGATGTGATACATGTTGACCCGAAAGAGCTGCTAGGTATCCACTTATCTGACGTCTCCAGCGTTGTCTACCATAAGTTCACTGACGACGAGGTCTGTGACAAGGAAGGTTATAGGTTCTGCCACTCTGACGGAAACGTGGGTGTGGTAACGCTTGAACGTGCTGGACTGAGAATACAAAATGTGCGAGTGTTTGAGCTACCATTTGAAGTTCCAGCGGATTTGGTCACCCTTGCTCTTCGACCCTATGGTAAATTCCTCGGCCAACGCCCGAAAACTGGAAGACCTTCGAAGTTTACCCTGTCCTTAACGGGGCGCGGCAGGTCCGTATTGAATTGCAGCACCATATACCTTCGTATCTCACGATCTCTGGCTGCCGGGCGATAATTAGTTACGACGGTCAGCCGAGGACCTGCTCTGGATGTGGACATGCAGGACATGTGCGTACCGAATGCCTGCCACGCCGTCTCGTGCAGAGGCTCTCAGCCGATCAGATTCGACTGTCGATAGCGACCTCTATGTCGCGGCGACGGCGACGCCAGCTGTTTATGACGACCCTTCTATATTGGTGGAAGCCTTGGATGCCCCAGCAACAGTTCCTGAGGAGCCCTCTGCGTCTTCCAGCGCCGATGCCTCTGTTGCCCTCTTGTCGAGCCCAGGCGCATCGCTACAACGACAAGCCGACGGTGCGGTGGAAGTTGAATAACAAGATGGCGCGTCCATCACCCGCCATGCGCCGGACACAGAGGCGAGACAGCGTAAACAGAAATCACCGAAGAGCCTTAAGAAACGGCGCATAACGACCAACGCAGTAGAATGGCCCGTGGAAGAAATGATGAATGATGAGGTGCGTCAGCCGATAAACCTATCCGACACGGCCGATACTAAGGTATCACAGGGTTCGCTGTCTTCTCCCGCTACCGGTGGGACCGCACACTATGGGGATGCGGGAGTTCACCGAAGCCCCGCCCCCAGGGATGCAACCACGACTACGTCTGCCTTTCGATATCCAGTGGTATCGACCTCCCTGGGAGACTGGTCGCAGGAGATGGAGATTCAGGATGCATTTAAGGACCCTGACAGTACACCGATGCCTTTGGCAATGTCTACGTTGACGGCGACAGACGCCTAGGTCGGCGTGACACACACACGTCGCTTCCTATCTCTACGTCCTGAAGACGCTCCACACCACGACTACTGCCCACCTGTAATACCAAGGACAGCCTCCACGACTTGATGGAACAAGCATACCGCCTCGCCTCGAACAATGTCAACGGCGTTACTTCTGTTCTCATGTTGCAAGATACGTTACGAGCTGCGAATCTGGATGCTGTTTTCCTTCAAGAAGTCCGATTGATACCTACGGGTATGACACCTACGCTATGCCGTCAGATGCTGGCGGAGGAGGTAAGGCTATTCTGCTGAGGGAAGGGATTATGGCAACGGATTTATCCTGTTTACCGTCGGCCCGGGGGTCACACTCACGGTTGGTACAGTTCGTCTGGTGAACCTGTATGCTGCTTCAGGCACAGACAGAAGGAGAGAACGCCGCACCTTTTTTGCTGAGGACATACGACTGCTCTTCCAGGGCAATGCCGACCACTTGGAAGTAGGCGGAGATTTCAATTGTATGCGCAGACCATCCGACCAGATGCCGCACTATACCACCTGCCCAGCACTGCAGGCTCTTTTAAAGGACTTAACTTTGTCCGACACATGGGTCATACAACACGGCGACTGATAGGCATACACCTACTTTACTACTCATTCCGCGAGCCGTTTGAATCGAGTTTACGGCACACTCGCCTGCGATCGGCAGTTGTCGACACTGAGATGTGGCCGGCTGCGTTCAAGGACCACTCAGCGTATGTGTGTACTCTCGTCCTCTCCCTCCAACGCGTCCGACGAAGTAGAGGTTCGTGGAGCCTCAATGTGGCCCTTCCTGATGACGTAAATTGCAGACGCAAAGTTGAGTCCACATGGAGCAGATCCCACCGGTGATTAGCCGCCTAAGGTTCCATACTTCAAAGGTTGTTATAACGTGTCAAGACCACCTTGTGCCGAACATTAGCCAGCTATGGACGAGATAGAGGGTATACCATTGATTTCTACTACACTGCGCTCCGCGAACTGGCCGTGCAACCGCAGTCGCCAGAACGACAATCGGCAAGGCACCAAGTCAAGGCACAGTTGCTACGTATCTCCGCCGTACGCCTCGCGGGTGTGCGGGTACGGGCGAGGACAACTGATGATGTTGGTGGAGAACGGCCTTCCCTCCACCATATCATTCAAGATAGGAGAAGACGCAAGAGCCAGCTCATTACGGATGTCGAGAAGGAGGATTGACGGCGAGCTGAAACGCAAATGGACATCGCTCTACGAGCGAGAACACAACAAGGATGTAGGAGTCAGAGAGGGCCTATCCGACCTACCAGTCTGTCGGAACCCGCAAGATGATACTACTCTCTTGTCGGAGGTGACTATGGAAGAACGACGAGAGGCTATATTGTGCGGTGCTCCCAACAAAACGCCAGGCCCTGACGGGTTTCCTCTTCAATTTTACAAAAGGTTTTTTGATCTCATGAGCCCAATGTGGGTCAAGATGAACTCCTGAACGATTTTCAAGCACCATCTGAATTCACTGACGGCCTCTTCATTCCAGTACCCAGACCTGGAGGAGCCTGTCGCCCACTTGATTTTCGACCACTGACAATGCTAAACACCGACTGCAAACTGTTGACAGTCATCCTCCGTGAGAGACTCAGGTCTACGGTAATGGCAGCCATTCACACTGATCAAACATGCCTCGGAGGCAGCACTGATGTGTTTATGACTTTGAGCACGTATAGAGACATGGTGGCGCAGATGCAAACATGCCCTCTCCACGGCGCTCTTGTTGCGCTGGATTTTGACCACGCTTTCGATCGAGTCGAACATAGCTTTCTGCGTATAGTAATGGAACACATCGTTATCCCACGTATGACAACATCTGTTGTGCTTCGTTTGATCCGTGGGGCAATCACGAGAATTATGGTAAACGGCTATTTGTCCGGCCCCGTCCGTATCGACAGGTCCGTCAGACAGGGTTGTCCCCTTTCTGCCATGTTATTCGCCATTGCCCTCGACGGACTGCGGAGACGCTTGGAAGGTCTTACTGTTAGCCTTCGCTCTGTGACCCTTCGATGTGGCGCATACGCCGATGATGTGATGTTCTTAGCACGAACTGGTGACGAAATACCAACGGCGCTTTCCTGGCTCCAACAGTGTGGGGCGGTGGCAGGCAGTGTGATCAACCTCCGGAATCACGGTACGTGGAGGTGGAACGAGGCATGCCTGCAGAAATAGATGTACTCCTGACAAAGGTCCCAGTGCTCAATTGCTTAGGAATATCGCTCCATCTACAAATACAACGTACGGCGGCCTTTACGTATCGTAAGGTCTTACGACGAGACCGCATAGAGGCTCGCCTCAACAAATTTAGATCGTTGGACATTTTGCAACGCGCTCAGTACGTCAACATGTACATGGCTTCTCACCTTAACCATTACGCCCACGTATTACCGATGACAGACACGATGGCTTCCAGGATATAGACAGTGTTGGGACACATGGTGAACGCTGGTGCAGTTCTTAAGATCCGTTTTGTTACTCTTACTTTACCCTCCATAAAGGAGGTGTTGGACTGACTCAGGTCAAGCACAGAGCTGTGGTGCTGTACCTTCACTCAATGCGGCGACTCTGGCTTTCACCAACAGGCAGTCTTCCTGGCATCCACATAGCAGAGGTGGCCCCACACACGCTGTGCCCACCGGTACGTGTTGGACATTTATCGCCCTCGCTATCACAAATTAGGAGTGGAGCATAGATGTATGTTGGGGGTGATACCGGAGACGAGGAATCGGACAGCAAAGATTTATTATAGTGTTCTCCAACGCTGGAATCCCGCTAACGACACTGTCCGACGTCACCCCAAGGTTGACTGGACGCCGGTTTGGCGAACCACCCACGCGGCCTTCCTCTCCACTTTAGTGCGTGAACCAAAGCAAGCGCTGTATCGTTTGTGAGATACAGAGGCGAGCGACTGTGCCGGGACTTACCCCAGTTCACTCCTAGTAGCACCACGTCACATTAACGCGTCTGCGCGTAGCGACAAGTATTGCGCCACAGTTAAGTATAAAATTAAAAGGCCAAATTTACGTTTAAAGCTTTGTTAAACTATAGATTAGTATAATAATGTTACAAATATCACGTCTTTACGTACCTAGACTTGACAATTTTCGTAAAAATGCAGTTTTAAGAGAAAAATAACTGGCGCTAAATAGTAAAGCTAGAAAGTCAGAATTTGGTCAGAATGTGCCTATGGAGCTCATAAATAAGTGGTGCAAGTTTCAAAGCTAAAAAACGAAAATTAACACCGGAATCCAGGTTTTTAGGAAAATGGAAGACGCTAAATATGGGACGTAAAAATTTGGTTTATGCTTCAGTTCATCCTAAAAATCATAACTAAGAGACCACGTTAAGCTCCCTCTTATAATTTTTGAGTAATTAAGTGAAAACCAGATTTGGAACTAAAATATACCCAATTGTAGTAGATTAAGTACCTGTAATTTTAGTATTAGAGAATTTTGGTTAAAGCACATGATAAAATCTACCAAATAACAGAGTTATATCAAATTTTAGAGTTGCAGTATTGATAACAGCCATTACAAGTTCTAATAAAAGTATGGTTCAGAAGTAACGATCTACCGTTAGTTCTACTATAAAAATTCTAGAAGGCAAAAATTTTATTCAAGCGAGCTGAAACTTTTTCTAGGCTTTCAAACAACGTACCTGAATACATGTAAAAATTAAGAAGTTTCTGAATTAATTAATACTATGATATTAAAGATTATGTGTGCGGTCGTTATGAGGCTGCTGCCGCGTGTTAAAGCAGTAGACTGCCCGAGAGGCAGTACGAAGCTTCATTTTCGCACTCAGCCACTGTAAGGTCCACGTCTGTTGAACGTCGGATAGCGCTCTACCTCGGATGACGTCAGAGCCGGACTGTGATAAATCACGTATTTGTGGTAAAAACGGATATTGAAGTTGCGAGGACTGTACACCGTCCTGGATCGCTTAGAATTCGCCAGAGTAACAGTGTGCCGTCCGTGATATTTACAAATACGCTTGGCAAGTTGCGACTATTATTCCCACTTTTATGGTGAGCATAAATTTTAAACACTTATTTCAAACATTTAGTTGAGTATTATTAATCAGGGCGAAAGACAATCTTGTAGGCACGTACTGTAGAGGTCGTCTCTGAACTGTTAAAAGTGCTGTTTAAAACAGAAAGATTTACTGTCGATTGTACATAGCGAATTTCAAAGTGTTGTACGTGGGAGGCTTTTCTCACTATGAGTATTAACTAGAACTTCATACTTTCATTTAAAATCATAGTCCTGATTCCGATAAGTAGAAGGAGAATAGAAACGTGTGTTAATCAGCTTTCGTGAAACGCTGTTTCACTATTTACAATATGTTTAATGTGCTTACCAATTTCCTTGAAAATATGTAGCGGAGGCTAAGTTTTCTAACAACAAAGTGAAGATGAGATGGTGGAATAACTATTTTTTTTTTTTAATTTTGTGTCAATAGCTGTACTTGGTTTCTTCTTGGTAATCTAATGATGCTGCTAGTAGCCTTTGTAGCTCACCAAGTATGGAACAAATCTAAGCCTCAGTAACAGGAATGGCTGTCTGACAAAATTTGCTCTTCCAACCAATATGGACAGTATATCTTGTGAATCGACAGAACACTGAAGCAGGGTAGCCGTGCGGTCTTGGGTGCCTTGTCACGGTCCGTGCGGCTCACCCCCCCCCTCCCCCGCACCCCCCCCCCCCCCCCCCCCGACGGAGGCTCTGAGCACTATGGGACTCAACTGCTGAGGTCATTAGTCCCCTAGAACTTAGAACTAGTTAAACCTAACTAACCTAAGGACATCACAAACATCCATGCCCGAGGCAGGATTCGAACCTGCGACCGTAGCGGTCTCGCGGTTCCAGACTGCAGCGCCTTTTAACCGCACGGCCACTTCGGCCGGCCCCGACGGAGGTTCGAGTCCTTAGCAGTTAGTTTAAGGTATGTAGTGCGTAGGCTTAGAGACCGATGACCTCAGCAGTTTGGTCCCGTAAGTCCTTACCACAAATTTTTACACTGAAGCGCCATAAAGTTGTTTATTAGGGCTCTCTATTACAAAAAAATGGCCCGATCTGTTGTTTTGTCATTCACAAAATGGGTCACGAAGGGATCACCAGTCACGTTGTGAATGGTCTGATTAGAGAATTGTTTACATGGTTGTTTTATTATCTTGCCGCATATTGCTAGGTACCACATTGAAAGTTGTAAAGTTTGCGTTCACGTGCTTCCCTGTATATCGAATTAGCACAGCAGAGATTTCTACCACTGTCGTTCCTTCACAGCGACCGATCTCTTCAACAACCCTAAGCTGGTGGCGGACGTGCGGGAGAACTTCACGACTTTGGTGGGCCAGCACCTGCGCCTGCCGACAGAGCAGCAGAGGGCCGAAGCGGCCGCCAAGCTGCAGAACTTCTACTTCAAAGGCAAAGGCTTCAGTCTGGAGGACCCGCAAGCAGTCTATGACGTGAGTACAGAAATTACTGCAATTACTTGAAAAGATGTTATGATTATCCAACATGGCTGCTATAAGGTAGGTGAAGTTTGGAAAAAGAAGTGAGCGATTATAAAGCAATAAAAAAATAGAAACTGAACCATTGTATCTCACTGAAAAAGCGTTGTTTACGGTTCGAGTAAACATTAATTAGCCTACATAAACCATGAATACTGCTTAAAGGTGCCATTGTACCTATCTGCCTTGCGCCATGCCTCACACCCAAGAAGAGGCATGCTTGTAGGTTGACGCCTCTTTCGGGACAAGTGGACATGTATGATTTCATTGACACCTGCAAAGAACCGCGCAAGCTATTCCAATGGTTAAGGTGTCCCCTACTAGCATCACATGTAGCTGCCATAGGTACACTCATGCTCAAAAATTAAGGATAATTGCAGAATGTGGTGACACACAACGTGGCACTACACAAAACTGGCGCCAATAGCATAGGCACATCGGGAACACACACAACACAGATCTGTAAATCCACGGTATTGGTGACAAGTTGAGAAAACCGTCCGGAAACACATGTGCTACAAAACGCCACTGTTTCCTGCGCATGTACCCCGACATCAATATTGGATATGATCATCATGCACACGTACACAGGCCGCACAACGGGTTGGCATGTTCTGGATCAGGTGATCGAGCAGCTGCTGGGGTATAGCCCCCCATTCTTGCACCAGTGCCTATCGGAGCTCCTGAAGTGTCGTAGGGGTCTGAAGACGTGCAGCGATACATCGACCGAGAGCATCCCAAACGTGTTGGATGGGGTTTAGGTCTGGAGAACAGGCAGGCCACTCCATTCGCCTGATATCTTCTGTTTCAAGGTACTCCTCCACGATGGCAGCTCGGTGGAGCCGTGAGTTATCATCCATAAGTAGGAAGATGGGACTCACTGCACCCCTGAAAAGGTGGACATACTGGTGCAAAATGACGGCCCGTTACACCTGATCTGTTACAGTTCCTCTGTCAGACATGCAGGGGTGTACGTGCACCAATCATAGTCCCACCCCACACCATCATACCACGACCACCATACAGGCCCCTTTCAAGGACATTAAGGGGTTGGTATCTGGTTCCTGGTTCACGCCAGATGAACACCCGGCGAGAATCACTGTTCAGACTGTACCTGGACTCGTCCGTGAACATAACATGGGACCACTGTTCCAATGACCATGTACTGTGTTCTTGACACCATGATTTATGGGATCTCCTATGACCATGGGTCAGTGGAATGCATCTTGCAGGTCTCCAGGCGAATAAACCCATGTCTGTTCAGTCGTCTGTAGACTGTGTGTCTGGAGACAACTGTTCCAGTGGTTGCGGTAAGGTCCCGAGCAAGGCTACCTGCAGTATTCCGTTTCTGTCTGCGGGCACTGATGGTGAGGTATCGGCCTTCTTGTGGTGTTGTACACTGTGGACGTCCAGTACTGTAGCGCCTGGACATGTTTCCTGTCTGCTGGAATCGTTGCCATAATCTTGAGATCACACTTCGTGGCACACGGAGGGCCCATGCTTAACCTGCTGTGTTTGACCAGCCTCCAGTCGCCCTAGTATTCTACCCCTCATGTGTTCTTTGAGCCATTTTCAATATACTGTCACTGTTAGCACTTCCTGAAACGTCTGTACACTTACTCGCTGCACCGTACTCTGACAGGTACCAACACACCTCTGCATATGTGGACTGCTGCCAACGCCACCGTGTGACGACCGCAGGTCAAATGCACCGCATGGTCACACCCCGAAGTGATTTAAACCCGAAAACCGCCCACCAGAGCGCTGCTTCACCATGTGTCAGGATTGTCCTTAATTTCTAAGCATGAGTGAATGTTTTGAGAGAAAGACGAAATTGTAGGATGAAGCCCGAGTACTTCGATAATTAATACTTTTTGTATAATGTACGTATGAGCTCAGTGGAAGAGCTAGATGTGACAAGAAGTATTCTATTTAATAACTGTATTCGTTATTTTCAAGTAATGTTCAGCCTCTTGAGCCATTGACAGCGATGTAAATTAGAAAATAAAGAGACGCTATACTAGTGGCAAGAAAGTTAGCTCTTACAGTTCATATCCTTGCTACTGTGGACACTTGCCCTAGTATGAAGTTCCAGTTCATGGTATTTATTGCATCGAAATCTAACTTCAGGGTCTAGTGACGCCTCTGGTAAGCTACACAAAACTAGTTTGATGAAAACGTTTGTTCTTTCGAAAACAATATTTATTTGATGCTTAACGTTTACAGGCAGTAGTCTAAGAATATGCGAATATGTCTTTATTTCTTAACATGCAACACTGTAGAATCATATGTAAATTAAGTGCTAAAACGGTAACTAATTTCAATTTACATATAAGTCGGTCAAATCCCATTAGCGGTTTGGTGTGCGTGTGTGTTTGTATATGTGTGTGTGTGTGTGTGTGTGTGTGTGTGTGTGTGTGGGTGTGCGCGCGCGTGCCACTATTGAGACTGGGGTTTGTTGGAGGAGAGGTTGTGCGGCAAACATATGGTTCTGTAGTATCCAGAGGAAGCAACTATTTCGGTTATAATTACAATTTCATTGTTCTTATATTTGCTCTCGTCGTTGCAAACCATTTTTGAAACAAAGCGGCTCTTAAAGAAACTGGGGCGGCTTCGGCAAATCATGAACCCCAGAATCTTCAGCATGTATTGGTCGGCAGTACACACGAAGGCTTTTTGTTTTATTTAGGTTCACCTTTATCATTTTCAATTTGTTTTTATGTGTGAGGAAATGTAGACAGTCGTTTTCTTTCACGCTGTCTTTATAACCTGCAGGTGGATAAGTAAAAAAAGTGATGCATTCTCTTATATTCTTTTTTAACTACAAGTGCTGTTCCTAGAATGGTTATGTATGAACTACTCTTTACCGCAGGACTTCTGTTATAGATTCTGTACTTTTCTGAATCTGTATCGTTTTCATTTTGGTATCTGGTCTCTTGCAAAGCTAGCGTGTAAGTGTTTCTCTCTTTAAAAACATTAGTCAGTGGCTTTAATTTACCTGTTTTTAGGAGCATGTTGGTGTTCAGGATTCTTATCAAGTGTGTTGGTTTCGGATGTATCTTCTGTGTTGATAACCTGGAGAACGCGGACTCTTTCAAACGATGTTCCAGGCTCTCCAGAATAAATGGCCTGGTTGCGTCACTCATGGCGGTGGAAGATTTTCTTTTCCGCTTACCTCTTGGAGTAGTCTTTACCGAAAGTGTTTCCATCATGCCATAAGTTGAAGACAGTTGAGAGAATGGGCAAAGCACACTCCCCAGATTTAACACTGAGGTTGTTAGCCTCAAGTTAATTTTATGCTGCCCCTGATAGGAACAACAGATGTTGCACGGTTTTTACTTCAAAGTTTTGCATCTCCCGAGTGTTTGTACTATCCCTGAAAGGAGGGGTTGTTTTATCCAACAGCTCAGCCGTTCCGACGATCATCATCTCCGCATTCACTGCCACTGAAGTCTTCACTGTAGCCCGGACAAGGACCATCAGGTGGTATTAATGAAAACCACCTCAGCTGTATTGCTACACATTTACTGTGTTACACGTGGTTTCATTCGTTGTGCTAAAGTCGTGATACTAATTGTCTGGTTGTGTCTTGGTTGTAGGACAGTTCGGAAACTGGAAGGTGTTCAACCAACGAAATCGAATGTAACACAATAAATTTATATTAATATAGCCGATATGGTTTTCATTAATCATTAACATTAGTGTCAACTGTAGTGCTCAACATGAACGAGATTATTTGCTCACAAGGTACTATCATCCAGGGCAACGGAAACACTGTTTTTTAACGAGGTGTAACTCCTCCTACTCCTCCTTTATCAACTGGTCTTGGGGCCAGCTGCGGAGGAGCTGAATGCAGATTTCACTGTCAATAATTTCTAATCGTTGCACTATTTTCACTTACAATTAGATACCCATTCTTTTTGTGTATTCTAGACCGACCCAAACGAACATTGTCGATTTAAACTATCAAATGAAATAAAAATGCTCTTGCAATTAAAGATTAGCATAAATATTGCTACATTATTTTGTCTTTAATCTTTGTGTCGAGGTAGAATCAGCAATGATCAACGGCATCAAAATGCAGAAGATAATGAATCACTGCATTTAAGACACTTAATGTGTATCTACAGGACTTGTAGCCTGTAACTGACAAAAAAGTATTATGATGATCTCCACATTGCCACCTGCACCACATCTAAATTCATCCAGCTGCCCTACACCGAAATAGCTAAGAGCATATCATTTAGTGTCAGTTCTATCCTCTCTGCCTTTGTTTGTAATCCTGCTAACACGTCACGGTTTACCCTGTCCCTATTTGACAAATAATTCCACGAATTCAAGTACTGAGTTACTATAGCCGGAAACCGTTTTAACCATGATTGGGAGCACGCCTCATCTCACGAAAATTTCATAACATTTCAATATCAATCAAAGCTGACTGGATAGGAGCAGATCCACCACTCACATCCTTCTACTGCCTGATCCACCACTACCTCGCGAAGCTGCTGCTCAACTCAAATGGCTGCTGACAAATGACAGTCTCTTAGGCTGAGTCGTCGTTCCTGAACCGGTTCATATCAGTAACGTTCCTAGCCGCTATTCCTAAAACATGATAACAGAAGGGTGCAAGGCCACAGCACTTACCTACTAACACCATGCCAACACAACACACAACCACATTCTGCTACCAACTGCAGTGCAGAAAATGGTGGGAGTGGAAAGAGGCTGGGGCTGTGTGAGTGTAAGTGCATAAGAATACTTGAATATACTTATTAATCAAATTCAACAACTGTGAGTGCATACACAAGATGACACAAGTAAGGTATTCAGTGCTCAGTATACCAAACTGTACAAAAAATAATATCTAATACAATAGACACACACTATAATAATCTGCCCCATTGCATTTCACCACCTTTCTAACAAAGGATACAATATTATAAAAAAAGTAATTACGCAACAGTAAAAGAAGAACAAGAAAGTAACACAATAATAAATCTTAGCCCGGATACCAGGACTAAAATATACCCAACCAAAGGTGACACGCTAACCAATACTAAACCACTTTTGGGCACAATCAATGAGAACAACAGAACAGTGAACACCAAGAGCAAGGAGAGATTACAACTTCATTGAAAACAACAACAATACATAAAATCTTCAAGCCTTAATACACTAGACGCACAGCAGCCCCACTGTAGGTGAAAGTTGTGATCTCTTGGTACTTTCGTTTGTCCAACCAAACACATTAATCAGCTCTAGAAGACTGCACTGATCACAAGCAGTAAATTTTCTTTTCACTTTGACAGCTGGAAATATACTGCAGCTAACAACACTACACTCCTGGTCACTCTGTATTCCCTGCGTCCTCGAAGCCTGGTACCATCCACTGCTCCAGACCAGAGTGATGTGGTCATTACTTTGCTTTACGAATTCCTGCTTCTCTACATGAAGCCGGCTGTTCTCCAGAGAAGTTGATTGATGTGTTGCTCCTAGCTGGCTATCTTACAACTGCCTTTGCTCTGCTGTGGCTCCCTCTGATGGAGACAGTGGCCACCACATCCTCTGTCTACACAGGGTCGCTATCACCGCCCAGCTATGCTGGGACACAAACAAGCTCGACCGGCACGCCGCACACGGACGCTTTTACTTTTATTTACTTACTTTTTTTTTAGTCATTAATCTTCTTACTCGTTTGATGCGCCTTGCAACGTATTCCTCTCATTAGCCAGTCTCTTCATTTCAAGAGTAGCGGTTGTAACCAACGTCCTCATTTATTTGCTGGACGTATCCTGGCCTCTATCTTCCTCTACAGTTTTTACTCTCTACAGATCCCTCTAGTACATGGAAGTACTACTAAACTACTAAGGCAAAAGAATGAGCAGTCTTAAGTCCGGGCCACCACTGCACGCTCAACACTGCCGCAGCTTCACCGTTCAGCGAAAAGGCTAACGTGTTATAGTACACACACACTGTGGGTATCACAAAACACCATGGTAGAATAGAAAAATAATTCCAGAGGTACTGCCGAACATGAACTAAGAAACCTTAACAGCCAGAAATTTGCAGCTCAGTTCAGCTCCTCTCCGTTTACAACAGGAAAGAGAGTGGCGGGGCAGTGAGACTCTTACTCTGCCGGAACTATCACGTTCACTTGCAGAAGTTTTATCTGCCCTTTCAGGCAAGAAGTGGGCTTCTCGGAGCCAAAATTCACTCTAGGTGAACAAGCAGCAAAGTGGCTTAATTCCGCGGCCACGGATTAGCTACCAAGCGCAACTAGATTACCATTCCAGAAGACGTCACTGAGCTATGCATTAAGAAATGGCCTGACCCCAGAAAATCGTTGTGCACACACAAACTTCGCAGTGCGCAAAGTCAGTACGCCTAGCACAAATTCGAACCCTGTGACCCCCTTGGCACCGAGGGGGGAGGACATTACCGCCCAAGCACCACCATTCCCAGCTCACTACTCTGCGTGGCCACGCCTCGCTACCCCTACAGCGACACCACCTCCCCACCCCCCTCCCTACATGAACAGCGCGCTCTATACTGCGGCTGTGAACTCATGTGGACGAGGCGGGCAATTAGTGAAGAGAAACGGAGCCGACACGGCTCACATGTAATATACACTGAGCCGACAAAAGTCATCGGATACCTCCTAATATCGTGTCAGACCTTTCTCGCCCGGCGTGATGCAGCAGCACTACGTGGCTCCAGCAGAAATATTGAACCAAGCTGCCTCTATTCCCATCCACCATTGCGAAAGTGTTGCCAGTGCAACATTTCTTGCATGAACTGACCCTTCAATTCCTTTCCACAAATGTTCAATAGGATTCACGTCGGGCGATGTGGGTGGCCAAATCATTCCCTCGAACTGTCCAGAATGTTCTTCAAACCAATTGAAATAAGAACACCGTGAATTCATTGTCCTAGGAAGGGGAAACTTTATTGACACATTCCTGGGGTCAGATACATCACATGATCACACTGACAGAACCACAGGCACATAGACACAGGCAACAGAGCATGCACAATGTCGGCACTAGTACAGTGTATATCCACCTTTCGCAGCAATGCAGGCTGCTATTTTCCCATGGAGACGATCGTAGAGATGCTGGATGTAGTCCTGTGGAACGGCTTGCCATGCCATTTCCACCTGGCGCCTCAGTTGGACCAGCGTTCGTGCTGGACGTGCAGACCGCGTGAGACGACGCTTCATCCAGTCCCAAACATGCTCAATGGGGGATAGATCCGGAGATCTTGCTGGCCAGGGTAGTTGACTTACACCTTCTAGAGCACGTTGGGTGGCACGGGATACATGCGGACGTGCATTGTCCTGTTGGAACAGCAAGTTCCCTTGCCGGTCTAGGAATGGTAGAACGATGGGTTCGATGACGGTTTGGATGTACCGTGCACTATTCAGTGTCCCCTCGACGATCACCAGTGGTGTACTGCCAGTGTAGGAGATCGCTCCCCACACCATGATGCCGGGTGTTGGCCCTGTGTGCCTCGGTCGTATGCAGTCCTGATTGTGGCGCTCACCTGCACGGCGCCAAACACGCATACGACCATCATTGGCACCAAGGCAGAAGCGACTCTCATCGCTGAAGATGACACGTCTCCATTCGTCCCTCCATTCACGCCTGTCGCGACACCACTGGAGGCGGGCTGCACGATGTTGGGGCGTGAGCGGAAGACGGCCTAACGGTGTGCGGGACCGTAGCCCAGCTTCATGGAGACGGTTGCGAATGGTCCTCGCCGATACCCCAGGAGCAACAGTGTCCCTAATATGCTGGGAAGTGGCGGTGCGGTCCCCTACGGCACTGCGTAGGATCCTACGGTCTTGGCGTGCATCCGTGCGTCGCTGCGGTCCGGTCCCAGGTCAACGGGCACGTGCACCTTTCGCCGACCACTGGCGACAACATCGATGTACTGTGGAGACCTCACGCCCCACGTGTTGAGCAATTCGGCGGTGCGTCCACCCGGCCTCCCGCATTCCCACTATACGCCCTCGCTCAAAGTCCGTCAACTGCACATACGGTTTACGTCCACGCTGTCGCGGCATGCTACCAGTGTTAAAGACTGCGATGGAGCTCCATATGCCACGGCAAACTGGCTGACACTGACGGCGGCGGTGCACAAATGCTGCGCAGCTAGCGCCATTCGACGGCCAACACCGCGGTTCCTGGTGTGTCCGCTGTGCCGTGCGTGTGATCATTGCTTGTACAGCCCTCTCGCAGTGTCCGGAGCAAGTATGGTGGGTCTGACACACCGGTGTCAATGTGTTCTTTTTTCCATTTCCAGGAGTGTAGTTGTGGCCCATTGCTCGGGAACATAAAGTCCGTGAATGCAAATGGTCTCCATGTCGCCGAGGTGCTGTAAGCGATGTCATGCTGTTACCAAAGGTAGTTGCATCGATCGTCTACTGCCAAAGCCCATTAAAGCCACATTTCGCCCTATCTTCCTAACGGATACATTCGTCGTACGCTCACAGTGACTTCTGCTGTTATTACACGCAGTGTTGCTTGTCTCTCAGCACTGACAACTCTACCCAGCCACTGCTGTTCTTGGTCGTTAAGTGAAGGCTGTCGGCGGCTGCGTTGCCCGTGCTGAGAGGTAATGCCTGAAATTTGATATTCTCGGCACACTCTTGACATCGTGACTCTCAGAATATTGTTTTCCTTAACAATTTCCGAAGTGGAATGTCCCATGAGTCTCGCTCAAACTACCATTCTGCATTGAAAATTTGTTAATTCTCGGTGTGCGGCTATAATCACGCCGGAAACTTTTCCATATGAATCATCTATGTACAAATGACAGCTCTGCCAATGCACTGCCATTTTATACCTTGTGTACGAGATACTGTCGCCATATGTATAGGTGCATATCGCTACCCCACGACTGTTATCATCTCAGTGTAAGTTGTACAGTTTTACAGAGTTGCAGTGACGAGGCTTCAGTAGACTGACGCACTACTACTGGATATTGTTTTTGCAGATGATATCGGACATCTACTACATCGAGCCCTGCGAGGCCTTCGTCCAGGCTTTGGTGAAGGTGAGCTCAGCGCCGGTCTACTACTACCATTACGACTACGACGGCTGGGGGTACACAGAATACGGTACGTACTGTTTTGTTTTCAACCGACTAATTGCTTGACCTAGTATATATCTTCCTTTTGGAAGAGAAAAGTCAATGACTATTCCTTTTTATTTATTTTAGAAACAATCGCATAACAAGTTTTTAATCGTAAGCAATATCACCCGACATTGCCCAACTTCAGAATTTATAATTATTGGTAACAAACATTACACAGTTGTCAAATACGTTTTTACTCCTTTTACGCCTTGCAGTTTGTAGTGATATGGAATACACACTGAAACACCAAAGAAACTGATACAGGCATGCGTATTAAAATACAGATATATGTAAATAGGCAAATTACAGCGCTGCGGTCTGCAACGCCTAAGTAGGACAAGTGTCTGGTGCAGTTGGTAGGTCGATTACTGCTGCTACAAAGGCAGGTTATCATGAATTAAGTGAATTTGGTCGTAGTGTTATAGTCGGCGCACGAGCGATGGGACACAGCGCCACCGAGGTAACGATGAACTGGGGATTTTCCCATACGACCATTTCACGAGAGTACCGTGAATATCAGGAATCCGCCAAAACATCAAATTTCCGACATCACTGCGGCCAGAAAAAGATCCTGCAAGAACGGGACCAGTGTCGACTGAAGAGACAGAAGAGCAACCCTTCCTCAAATTGCTGCAGATTTCAGTGCTGGACCGTCAACAAGTGTCAGCGGGCGAATCATTCAACGAAACATCATAGATATGGGCTTTCGGAGCCGAATGCCCATTCGTGTGCCCTTGATGACTGCACGACACAAAGCTTTACGCCACGGCTGGGCCCGTCAACACAGACATTGGACTGTTGATGACTGGAAACATGTTGCCTGGTCGGATTAGTCTCGTTTCAAGTTGTATCGAGCGGATGGACGTGTACGGGTATGGAGACAACCTCATGAATCCGTGGACCCTGCGTGTCAGCAGGGGACTGTTCAAGCTGGTGGAGGCTCTGTAATGGTGTGCGGCGTGTGCAGTTGGAGTGATATGAGAGGCCTGATACGTCTAGATACGATTCTGACAACAGGTGACATGTACGTAAATTTCCTGTCTGATCACCTGCGTCCATTCATTATCCATTGTGCATTCCCACGGACTTGGGCAATTACAGCAGGACAAAGCGATGCCCCTCACATCCAGAATTGCTACAGAGTGGCTTCTGAGTTTAAACATTTCCGCTGCCCACCAAGCTCCCTAGAGAGGAACATTACTGAGCATAACTGGGTTGGCTTGCGAAGTGCTGTTCAGAAGAGACCGCCACCCCTTCGCACTCTTACGGATTAATTGACAGCCCAGTAGGATTCACGATGTCAGTTGCCTCCAGCACTAGTTCAGTCATTAATTGAGTCCATGCCACGTCGTGTTGCGGCACTTCTGCGTGCTCGCGTGGGCTTTACACCATATTCGGCAGGTGTACCAGTTTCTTTGGCTCTTCAATGTATGAATACTTACAAATCTGATGTCCTCCAGTGAAACAAAAATTGTAATTTCTTTTTTAAGTTTACAAAATTTAAATAAGTAAACAAAGGTTTAAATACTCGATTAATAGAACAGAAACTTCGAAAATTTTATACATTTTTACATTTAATTATATTTCTTGTTATGCTTTGATCTATGCATGCAGGAACTGAGTGACGAAGCACAAACGCTATAAGAAATCTTCCTCATGATTCTTGAACACAGCAGCTGGATAACACGTTCTCATCGAAGGCTATTTTTGACATCTAAAGTCTCATTCAAATGGTTCAAATGGCTCTGAGCACTATGGGACTCAACATCTTAGGTCATAAGTCCCCTAGAACTTAGAACTACTTAAACCTAACCAACCTAAGGACATCACACACACCCATGCCCGAGGCAGGATTCGAACCTGCGACCGTAGCAGTCCCGCGGTTCCGGACTGCAGCGCCAGAACCGCTAGACCACCGAGGCCGGCATTCAAATTATAGAGTAATAATGTGATGAATACGTTACTGGGACAGAGATGGAGTTGCTGGCGCACATTAGAACTGTTTATTTTGACCGCTTAAGTTCTCTGAGACGTTGCCAAATGCTAAACGACAAGCAAACATCGATGAACTTAAAACTGCAGTTCACACACTTGTAGCAATATAACGTTATATATCTTGGGCCAGTACTGATAAATGTCGTTGACACTGGAGCAGCTCCTTTTAAAATATTCATGCAGGGTGTCTTTAAATTCAGAGTGCGTGTCAGAAAAACATGGACTCAGAATTTGTAGGTGATACACCTGCATTCTGCCATTTTAATTACGCCATTGACGACGCTTATTTGAGATACCCTCGACCACCGGATTATAAAATAGGGATATTTCCCATCTAATTGGAGAAGGCTACTAGTGACCTAACTACTTAAAGATTCACTCCCGTTATGGAACCACTTTAACAGCTTAATGTTTCTTGCTTGTCAATATGCTGGAAGGTTGGAAGGGATGAAACATGAAACAGGGTCATGGAATCTATCAGCCGAAGAAAGAGAATAACAGTCTAAGTTTAAGTGCTCTTTAGCGTTGTACTTTCAGGCCTATTGCTAGATAAAGTAGAGCCATTGGAGAATAATTTGTAAAGGGCGTCATTCATGCAGTACTCTAGGCGACCTTTGTCATAGTTACGAGGTTATGGTCCTCCACATGAAGGGAAATTGCAATGTTCGTCAATTGTTTTAGCCATGGCGCTGTCATACGCCTAAGAGTATCTACATACAAAAGCTTGCACTCAAATATGTGGCACATTTAATGCGTAATTTATGCACTGATGGAAAAAAATCGCAACACCAAGAAGGAGTTGTGCGAAGTTGGTGGGCGTGTTTGTACAACTGAGAGATGATGTGTATTCAAATTTCGCACCATTCCTATAAGAGTGTTACTAGTAGCTCCAAAATGAGGATCTAAATCAGGTTTGTATTAAACACACACTGTAACGGTCGTGAGCGTTAGTTACGTTGAGACTGGACGTGGTGAGTTGATGTTAGTCAAGATTGACCTTAAGGTAACAAAGACGCCTCTATCAACACTCACTGAAATTGCACGAGTTCGGTAATAGGGCTACGAGAAGCTGGATGTTCCTTCTACGATGCTGCAGAAAGACTTGGCAGGAATATAGCCACTGTATATGTTCGCTGGCAGAGGCGGCCAAGATAATGTACGGTGGCAAGAAGACTGGGCTCCGGACGGCCACGTGGCACTACTGAGAGGTGCCGGCACGGTAGCTCAGCGTGCTCGGTCAGAGGATTTAGCTACCCTCTGTAATAAAAAAACTGAGTAAATGGATCAACGAACAACCTGAACGAGTGTCATCGCACGTCCGCCACGAACAAATTCAACGAATAATATAGAAAAAAAAGTAGCTGAGTGGGCAGTTCGGCGCTAGCGGCCGTGCGAAGCGGAGGTCTGATACTTCCGCTTGTGCGGCGTGTGCGAGTTTTGTGTACTTGCGGACTTAGGCTGCGCGTGGGCTAGTAACAACGATCATGGTGAACAAGTACAGGAAAACTACATTACGATTCAATTTCTGCAAAGACTACGAACGACCAAAGGCTTGTAGCATTCGAGAGGACGTCAAGATACCGCCAAACGATATTGTCGGAATTCACCTGTCCATCATTAGCGGTGTATGTTAAGATGGTAAATGACGCGGCGTTTGAGAGAATTCTACAGGCGACAAAAGCAGGTCTCCGATTTTGCCATGGTGACGGGAATGTCGGCACGGTTAGTGTAGAACATGCTGATCTGGGTGTACGGACAATACGCGTTTTTGAGCTGCCGTTTGAGCTCCCGGCTGACGAAGTTATCGAAGCTTTTAACCCGTACGGCACGGTACATGGTCACACGGCAGAACGCTGCACACAATTCTCCACGTACCCCGTTCTTACCGGAGCGCGACAGATCACTATTGATCTTCAGAAGCATGTATCGTCCTATCTGACAATTGGTGGTTGTCAGGCGGTGGTGATTTACGATGGTCAACCACGTACATGATCTGGCTGTGGCCAGGAGGGACACCTCAGGTCGAACTGTATGCAACGGCGGGTTACGCAACTGCCTTCAGATGTGCGGGAGCCGTCGCCGGCGATGGCAGTACTACCGAGCACCTATGCCAAAGCCCTCACTGCGTCCGCTGATGACCGAAAGGACACAGCCCCGATGGAAGATCAAGATGGCAGTCCCCGAAACCTTGTAGCAGACGTCGGGACGACAGAAGATGCTGCTCCATCGCGCATACAATCTACGGCGACAACATCAGATGAGACCGAACTCCCACCAAGCACACCGATGGTACACGAAGCAGTTACAGGTACTACGGATGCTGTTCCGTCTGGAACGCACTCTGTAACGACCACATCTGTTTCCACCGAACTCCCGCCAAGTACAACGATGGGACTTGAAACACTTCCAATTCCTACGGATGCTTTTCTGTCGGGCAGCCGTGATTCCCTACAATCTGAGGACACGGAAGGAAGGTCACGCAAACAACGTTCCCTGAAAAGGAGGAAACGACGGCGTCGCACGACATCTCCTCGGGATGACTCCCCTTGCCCCGACGACGATGTGCCTGTGGACCAAGACGACACAACAGCCTCTACGAAACAGGATGAGGCAATGGAAACTGTTAGATCAGACCGGCAGCGGTCTGTCACATTAACGGTACCGGGACGTGGTGATCCTGAAGAGGAATCACAGCCAGTTGGCTCTCCAGACGCAGATGCTGTGGCTATGGACACGAATATAGCACTGCCTGAAAAGATGTGGTATGACGATATTGAGGAGCCGCCGGACGTCATACAGACGCAGCCGGCAGTCTCGAAGACGGCCTAATAATTGATGAAGGTGAAGGGAGAGGGGCGGGAGAACGTCTTCTAACTCAGCCTCCAGCGCCGATGCAGGGAGATGGTGTTGCGCCTCGACAGAGTGGGATTCAACGCCATGCGAACCGTATTGCGACATTAAATATAAATGACGTGCTTTCACCGGCCAAAATACACCTACTGAAGGAAACGATTTGGGCATCTGATGTGGATTTTGCTTTGCTGCAGGAAGTCCACATAGCTGCACTCCCATACATCGCAAGCTACCAATCCTATTCGTCACATGGAGATCACAATGGGAGTGGGGTGGCAGTTTACGTGCGAGATGACTTCCCAGTAGAAAACGTATGTTATCTTCCGTCTGCCAGGGGAATGGCTTTCACGACGTTTGGGACATGCATCATCAATCTTTATGCACCGTCGGGAAATAATCGGCGGCGGGAAATGGCGCGATTTTATGCAGAAAACATTGCCCCACTATTCCATGGACGTTATGAATGTGTAATAATTGGTGGAGATTTCAACTGTGTTCTGAGTCAGAAAGGCCAATGGCCGCAAGCAAACATCAGCCAGGAGCTGCGAATCGTTTTCAACGACCTTGTACCTATGTGACAAGTCATTCGGTGAGCAGATTAGATCGCATTTATATCTCACGGGCTCATGCAAATGATGTCCAGGAAGCGGAACGCTGGCCATTGGCATTTTCCGATCACAGCGCTTACATCTGTAAGGTGCTTCTTCCCCGTAGAGAGTTGTGGAACAGTAAGGCCTCGTGGAAACTAAACATTCAACATCTACATGATCCTGAATGCCGTCAACGGATCCTTGAGATATGGACAATGTGCGAGCGAAGGGTTGGAAAGTATGCGACGATGCTTGATTGGTGGCTGACTTGTGCTAAACCGGCGCTTCGCCGTACGATCATCTCATATAGCAGGGAGATGGAAGAATGGCGCCGCCGTACTGTATTTTGCAGCGCAGCGCGACCTGGATGATGGTCCGCTGGGACAGGACATCGGGATCGAACGCAAACTAGTGGGTTTATCTCGGAAACATCTTCAGGGAACCATAGTGCGCGCCAGATGTCACGACACGATAAGGCACGAGATTCCTTCCATGCACCACGTCGTGAATGAACGAAAGCACCGACGACGCGTTTTGGTACGGGAATTAATTACCCGCGTAGACCGAAGAGTGACGCGTCAAGCGGACATTGCCTCAGAATTTGTCGACCATTACCAACACATCTATCGGGAAGAAGCAGCCCCTGTCGATGACCTCGACCGTATAGCCAAGCACGTTTCCCGTACACTGACGGTGGAAGCCGCGGGAACCTTACTGGAAGCCATTAGCTTTGAGGACGTACATTATACGATCGCAAAAGGTGCTTTGAATCGGTCCCCACGCATTGATGGGCTTCCTGCTGATTTTTACCGAGAATTTTGCAACGAAATGGCACCGCGATGGACGGAAATGTACAACGAGATGTTAAACTCCGATGCGCCTATTCCACCGACTTTTATGAAAGGCCTCTTGGTGCCAGTACATAAACCGAAGCCAGGGATTACCGTCACACATTATCGCCCCATCACCCTGCTTAATGCCGACTATAAGATCTTTGCACGGTTGCTAGCGTCCCGGTGTCGTATGTTAATTCGTAACGTTCTCTCTCCAGAACAGACGACACCGGGTGGATCGGTGAATGTGCAAACAGCTACTGGCGAATGCCGTGATGTGATAGCCCTAGCGGAGGAGTGCCGGCTTAAAGCGGCGATGGTGGCAGTTGATTTTGACAGTGCTTTTGATAAGGTGCGCCAAAACTATCTGTACGCTATACTGGAACGAATGGGATTTCCAGACCGTTTTACTGGTCTCATTAGAAGGATTTATGGGGGCGCACAATCCTTGGTACAGGTTAATGGCCGTATAGCAGGGCCCATTCAAAGTCGACGACCCATTCGCCAGGGCTGTCCTCTTTCGATGCTGCCGTTCGCGACAGCGTTGGAACCATTAATTGGGAGGCTAACAAATTCTCTTTCTGCGATGGAGCTACGGGGCTACACCTTCAAATGTCGTGCCTATGCGGACGAACTCCTGCTGCTCGTTCGTTCTGAGGAAGAAGTGAAGACGGTCCTTGAACTGTTGTTGGACCACAGTGTGACGGCGGGTAGTGCAGTGAACATGAACAAATCGGCGGCAATGTCGGTTGGAAGGGGCCTTACGCCGGAAGAAATCAGTCCGTTTCCTTATGTGCAACGATTCCGCTATCTCGGCATAGACTTTACCTCATCTGTAAAACAAACTGCGGCAGTTAACTACCGACGTATTTTACAGACAACACGTACCATGGTCCGACAACATCTCCTACGGCGCCTTGACCCTTTGCAGCGAGTCGAGTATCTGAACACTTATGTGGTTTCTCGAATGGTGCATATTTCGCAGATCCTGCCCCTACGACTCACGCTCGGACGTCGACTTCAATCAGCACTAGGCTATTTTGTGATGATTGGATTGCCCCTCAAGGTGCGATACGCAACGCTCACGCTCCCTACGGACAAGGGGGAACTCGGACTTACGAATGTTCACTGCCGAGCGACGGCGCTCCTTCTAGCCACGATGTACAAGCAATGGCGTAGCGGGGGTGATTCCCTTACATCCCGCCGACTGGATCTCCTGGTTCCAGCGTCCCTCAGAACTCCGGTGGCGGTGGGCAACATTACGGCACATTTTGCGCATGTGTCAACATTTATCGTGGAACTTAGTTATATCAAAGACGAGCTTCCGCGCACGAGACCGCCATGCGCGAAGGATTTTTATGTTTGGCTGCTACGACGGATAAGTCGTAATGTCATTGAACTCAAACACCCCAGGTTGCATTGGCCGAAGATTTGGAGACATGTGCACCAAAAATTCCTTCCTACCTTCGTTCGGGCTCTGTGGTTCTCTGTCGCCTGTGGCAAGTTCAACGCCAACCAACGGCTCCATGCAATTGGACTAGTGGACGCTCCACTATGCCCGAAATGTCGCCAAGTGGATGACGACCATCACCGCTTAACTTGTATCGCGGTGGAGGACGTCTGGCTCCTAGGAAGACAGATGGTAGCTTGCTACCTCCGTATGACCCCGCAACATGTTACACCTGCTTTCTTCTTACATCCGGAGAGTGACTACTTTCCGTCGACTAAATCACAGTCGATCATCTGGGTCAAAGGTTGGACGATCGCATACCTCTATGGGGATGCTGCCAAGTCGCGACTTGACTTTTGGTATTTCTTGCAGTAAGCCCACAATTAGGTTCATAGATGGTCACACTATCGGAAAACCTTTGCCAACTATCTTCCGGCAGTCTTCCTTGACCCACCACGCAGATGGGATGTGCCGGGTGCAGTCGGTGTGCACATATCACAGCTGATAATGAACCTCACGCTTCTCTCACCACTCAATATGTAATGCACATACTATACCATGAAATGACCTACATGTTCCTTTTAACAGAGTGATCTTTATTGAAAATAAATAAATAAAAAGAAACAACATACCTGTTCCTTTAAATTTGTGATTGGTTTTACAATGATTTTTTTTGCAGAGGATGCATTTCATTTAGTATTTGTGAACAGCCTAATTTTGTATACAAATAGACTACCAATAAATAAATGTTCTATAAAAAGAGGAAGAATAAAGTGGTCAGCGCGACAGAATGTCAATCCTAAGGGCCCGGGTTTGATTCCCGGTGGGGTCGGAGATTTTCTCCGCACAGGGACTGGGTGTTATGTTGTCCTCATCATCATCATTTCATCCAGATTGACGCGCAAGCCACCAAAGTGGCGTCAAATCGAGAGACTTGCATTCGGTAAACGGTCTACCCGACGGGAGGCCCTAGTCACGCGACATTGATTTATTTTGCTGTTATCTGCAGAATAAATTTTAGCAGCAGTTACCATGACAGTGACATAACGAACTGTTACAAATAGGTTACTTTTAGGACAGCTCCGGGCCAGAGGCCCTGCAGATTCCATCCCACTGACCCCAGATCATCGCCTTCTGCGACTTCAGTGAAGTGAACCGAAAGTTCTTTGGGGGGCAGGAGTCTATTGTGTTTTCTGTTGAAAGCTGGTTCTGTCTCGGTGCCAGTGATGGTCGAGTGTGAGATAGAAAGAGGACAATTGAGGGCTCGCAACGAACCTGTCTGCGTGCTAGATACGCTGGACCTACAACTGGAGTTACGGTCTGGGGTGCGACTTGGTATGAAAGCCGGAGCTCCCTCGTGGTTAGCCCACTCACACTGCCTACGAATTTGTACGTAAGTCTGGTGTTTCGACCCGTTATGCTGCCAATCATGGACAGCATTCCATATTTTATCAACTGGATAACACTCGCCCACATACCGCTGTGGTAACCAAACATCGTCTACAGTGTGACATTAGCCGGTTATTAATGTACATGTATCTCATATCTGTAATGGCTTATTGCGCGCTGACATTAACCTATGATCCTGCAATGTTAATCACTTAAATATGTTACCTAGACAAATGTTTTCCAGAAATTTCGTTACTCTACATTAATTACTTTTCCGTCAGTGTATGTTGGTTTATCATGTTGTTGAAGAATTTCCACAAATATACAGCTGACTTGTGAGTTTTCAGATATCCCATATCATTAATCACTGGCCAATAAATGTATTTTGTAAATAAATAAGTGGCTCAAATGGCTCTGTGCACTATGGGACTAAACTTCTGAGGTCATCAGTCCCCTAGAACTTAGAACTACTTAAACCTAACTAACCTAAGGACATCACATACATCCATGCCCGAGGCAGGATTCGAACCTGCGACCGTAGCGGTCGCGCGGTTCCAGACTGTAGCACCTAGAACCGCTCGGCCGCCCTGGCCGGCAATAAATAAATGAGACTGAAAACTGAAGTTAACAGAAAAGATATATACGTGTTTATGTACTGTCTTTCTGTAAGCTGCTAACTTGTCGTATGTTTCAGGTGCACCTCACTGCATTGAAATTTATTACCTGTTCAACGCCAACTACACTGGCCCCAGCTGGGACATCAAGACGAAGGACGGCAGGACGAGGCAGCTACTGGTGAAACTCTGGACAAACTTCGCAAAATCTGGGTACTGAATTTTCTTCATAGCGAAAATTTTCGAAAGGAGTAATAAACTGTCTTACGCAGGGTGAACATTAATAAAACCGACGAAGTGCAGGGACGGATTCCTGACTGTCAATGGAGCAAATAACTTCATATGAACTTGTCTCTGGAAGTGGACGGTGTGCGTGCAACGACAACAAATCGTCTCGGAACAAAGTACAGAGCCACATCGGATCCACGTGACAACAGATGTTCAAAGTGGCCTCCACGGGATTGTAGGTAATACGGATAGTAGCGGTTGTCATGCAGGACACACATAATCGTACGGCTTACATCACGTTGGCATACCACTTGCCTGGAGCTTGTACTAGAGTTTGTGTCAATATCCTGTAGAATCCGGTCCTCCAAATCTGGCTCACACACATTCCGGGTCCTCCCTGCACGTTCGTCTGTCTGAGAGGACCCATGATCACACAAATGCCCAAAAGCACTCGAAATGTTGTGTGACGCAGTTGGCGTCTGTGAGGGTACTTGTTTTATTATATCCGTGCTACCTCTCGACCGTTTCCATCTGCTTGGTCATACAAAAACACCATCTTGGCTTGTTCGCGGCATGAACGCCGGGCCGTTCTGCTGCGTACATACGCTGCGTCAGCCTGCAACACACGGCAGGTGGTCAGAGGAACTGTCATTCGTCAGCTCCATCTACCGTGGCAACGATGCATTTCCGGACACGTGTTCGTAGGACATTTTTTCCTCCATCTGCAGTCAGGAATACGTCCCTGCAGTTTGTCGGTTTTCGTTGACGTTCACGCCTTCGTAGTCCCAGAACAAGCTTCTCCCTGAAGTGCGGTTTGATTTGTGGGGCCTAGAATACTGATATTCAGTATACGATCAAGGCTACCGTCTCGTTTTGTTCAGTCGAACACAACAAAATGTATAGATGGCGAATATTACGTCCACTGACAAACTTGCAGAAATTTTTGAGAATCCTGTGCTGCGTAGTTTGGTGTGTGGACAGCACGTCTTCCTTATTGGGGTCATGTCGTCAGAAATTATTACTTTAGATTCGTTAACATCCGCAGTGTACAAAAATACATAACGGATATAATCAGAAGCTCCATGGGCTTTAGCGAATGAAGCTGCTATATACACTCCTGGAAATGGAAAAAAGAACACATTGACACCGGTGTGTCAGACCCACCATACTTGCTCCGGACACTGCGAGAGGGCTGTACAAGCAATGATCACACGCACGGCACAGCGGACACACCAGGAACCGCGGTGTTGGCCGTCGAATGGCGCTAGCTGCGCAGCATTTGTGCACCGCCGCCGTCAGTGTCAGCCAGTTTGCCGTGGCATACGGAGCTCCATCGCAGTCTTTAACACTGGTAGCATGCCGCGACAGCGTGGACGTGAACCGTATGTGCAGTTGACGGACTTTGAGCGAGGGCGTATAGTGGGCATGCGGGAGGCCGGGTGGACGTACCGCCGAATTGCTCAACACGTGGGGCGTGAGGTCTCCACAGTACATCGATGTTGTCGCCAGTGGTCGGCGGAAGGTGCACGTGCCCGTCGACCTGGGACCGGACCGCAGCGACGCACGGATGCACGCCAAGACCGTAGGATCCTACGCAGTGCCGTAGGGGACCGCACCGCCACTTCCCAGCAAATTAGGGACACTGTTGCTCCTGGGGTATCGGCGAGGACCATTCGCAACCGTCTCCATGAAGCTGGGCTACGGTCCCGCACACCGTTAGGCCGTCTTCCGCTCACGCCCCAACATCGTGCAGCCCGCCTCCAGTGGTGTCGCGACAGGCGTGAATGGAGGGACGAATGGAGACGTGTCATCTTCAGCGATGAGAGTCGCTTCTGCCTTGGTGCCAATGATGGTCGTATGCGTGTTTGGCGCCGTGCAGGTGAGCGCCACAATCAGGAGTGCATACGACCGAGGCACACAGGGCCAACACCCGGCTTCATGGTGTGGGGAGCGATCTCCTACACTGGCCGTACACCACTGGTGATCGTCGAGGGGACACTGAATAGTGCACGGTACATCCAAACCGTCATCGAACCCATCGTTCTACCATTCCTAGACCGACAAGGGAACTTGCTGTTCCAACAGGACAATGCACGTCCGCATGTATCCCGTGCCACCCAACGTGCTCTAGAAGGTGTAAGTCAACTACCCTGGCCAGCAAGATCTCCGGATGTGTCCCCCATTGAGCATGTTTGGGACTGGATGAAGCGTCGTCTCACGCGGTCTGCACGTCCAGCACGAACGCTGGTCCAACTGAGGCGCCAGGTGGAAATGGCATGGCAAGCCGTTCCACAGGACTACATCCAGCATCTCTACGATCGTCTCCATAGGAGAATAGCAGCCTGCATTGCTGCGAAAGGTGGATATACACTGTACTAGTGTCGACATTGTGCATGCTCTGTTGCCTGTGTCTATGTGCCTGTGGTTCTGTCAGTGTGATCATGTGATGTATCTGACCCCAGGAATGTGTCAATAAAGTTTCCCCTTCCTGGGACAATGAATTCACGGTGTTCTTATTTCAATTTCCAGGAGTGTATATAGGAGTCGTAAAGTTAGAAAATTGTAGCGAAATACTGGACGATCTGCAGAGCGTCGCCGCCAGGTTCAGGGCAGGCAGTTAACTCTCTACATAGGCAAATGACACGTGTTGTGATGGAAAGACTTGCCATTGTTTTGTTTACACGTTTCGCGATCAGTCACTGGAAATAACGATTTAAAAGGCAACGACCAAATAGAACTACCTGTACAGGTAGACACAAAGATGGCGTTCATTGAAACAGTCCTAAGGAAATGTAAGTCACCCACGAAGAAAGTAGCTATCGAAATCGTAGTTCGACCAGTTCTTGGCTACTGCTCGGCAGTCTGTGACATTACCAGGCTGCATCGATTGAGGAACAGAGAAAATCGAAAGGAGAGCAGAGAATTTTTTAATGTTTACTAAAAAAACTAGACTCATGAAAATGGTTATCCATTTTCAAAATGGAGCAGATCAGATACAACGACGGTCAAGCTAGAAAGTGGATTTTGGCGCTTTTCAACAACTGTGTAGAAACACTACGTGTGATTATATAATTGATGTGCCATATGCACATAATCTTCGAGCGAATGTTGTTCAATCATTTGATGCATGCTATAGACCCAATTCTAACATAAGGAGAAGCAGGTTTCAGACCAGAAAAGAACTGCCCTTCTCAGGTCATCAATTTCACGCAGTTTACTGAGGAAGGTTTTAAACCCACTAAATTACAGAACTAGCTTTTATCGGCGTGACGGCTGCTTATGGCACTGTCAATCACCGCGCATTGTCATCTAAGATCTACGGAATGAAAGTACACTCCATGGGAATTCCAGGGTCAGCATTGTCGATGGAGATTTCAAAGAAATGACTAGTCACAAGGAAGAGATTTTTCACCAGTGTAAACATCTATACCACTGATCAACCACTTTCGGCGAACGCAACGAATTTCCTTTATACCAGTGATATGGCATTACTGCGTTAAGGGAAATCTTTTGCAGAAGTTGAAGCGCACCTGACAGATGGATTCAGAGAGATGAGTGTCTTTCTCTATCAGCTTCGTACAAACCCAGCTAAACCCCAAGTATATAGGTTTTATATATAGGTTTTATCTTAAGCACAATGAGGCATGTTGCGAACTTAACATCATACGCCAAAGGATACAATTAGTAAAAATCTGGGCATCATTTCTGGAACGTACTCTGACGTACAAATAGCACTGCGAGAATACGAGAATGAAGGAGGAACCCAGAAATAATATCCTTCGTAAGATCACTGGTAGCACGTGGAGATCTCGCCCTCAAGCTCTGAGAACGATGGTGTAGCAACATGTTACAATTGTGCAGAGAATGTGTGCCCATTGTGGTAAAAATTGGCCCACCAAAACTTAGTTAACAATGCACTCAACGAAACGTGTAGGCTTGATACAGGTTGTGTGAAATCTACAGCACTTGTAAAACTCTACCATTTGGTGGGGATGGCTTCACCAGATAT
The DNA here is from genome assembly GCF_023864275.1 of Schistocerca cancellata. Taxonomy (NCBI): domain Eukaryota; kingdom Metazoa; phylum Arthropoda; class Insecta; order Orthoptera; family Acrididae; genus Schistocerca; species Schistocerca cancellata. The sequence continues at coordinate 1,103,652,898 of NC_064626.1, read as the reverse complement.
TCGTTGCGAAGTAGCTGTCAACGCGGAGAAAACAGATTAAGCTCATCAGGAAAACCATCCATTACATGGCACTTTCCGGCAGCCCAAATGATGAGGTCCAAAAGAAGTTTCCTCAACACCACTTCAGTCTTGCAAAGAACAGCAGCTACAGCGGGGAAACACTTGTGGATTTCTCGACTTGAGGATAACTTTGCCTGGCCAACTCCTTGGGAAATTGTGGCTCTGAGCACCATGGGACTTAACTTCTAAGGTCATCAGTCCCCTAGAGCTTAGAACTACTTAAACCTAACTAACCTAAGGACATCACACACATCCATGCCCGAGGCAGGATTCGAACCTGCGACCATAGCGGTAACGCGGTTCCAGACTGTAGCGCCTAGAACCGCACGGCCACCTAGGCCGGCCTTGGAAAATTGTCCTACCTAGACAGAACAGAGCTGGATTGTGTGGAGGTCACTCAAATGTCTTATTTCTGGAGACGGAAGATGGAGGCATTATCTCCAGAAATAACATTTCCTTGTGGATACTACCAACTGTGAGTGTGGAGAAGCGTTGACCATGGAGCGCCTACTGGATTTTATATTTTATTTGTTTCGGACTCGAATAAATAATAATGACATGCGATAGAAGGGAGGGACTGTGCATCACACAGACGTTTGCCATTAAAATTCCAAGATCATACATTCCAAAAATATCATGTTAATTGCTGCCTCTTACTTCTCAGGAAGCCACATGACATGCAGCAAATTTTTTTTCTCGGTCAATTTCGGTTGAAAAAACGCAGAGTTCGTTGTGAGACATCATGGAATATTCGCGCTTGAGCCCCTATAGAGTCACGAAGCTCCAAAGGGTTGCGGCGCTGTACGTAAGCCTTCAAAATGGCGTCTGTGACAGAGGTGCGTTCCAAGCAAAGAGCTGCCATTGAGTTTCTTTTGGCAGAAAACCACAACATCACAGATATACGCGCTTGCAGAATGTACACGTAGACCTGGCAGTGAACAAAATCACGGCGAGTCGTTGAGAGAGGCGCCTGTCATCATAGCAACAAGGTCGCAGAAACCTTTTCGATCTCCAGCGTGGCAGCTGGCCGCACACAGCTGTGACGTTTGCAGTGTTGCAATGTGTGTACACTCTCATTCCAGCTGATCGACGAATCACAATCAAACAACTCGCTACACAAATGGAAGTCTGTGTTGGTAATGTTCAAACACTCGTCTACCAGTTGGGGTACTCAAAGGTGTGTAGCCGGATCTAGCACCTTCCGACTTCCATCTGTTTGACCCAATGAACGATGCACTCCGCAGGAAGCAGTACATGGAAAATGAGGAGGTTGCTGATACAGCAAGCCGTTGACCAGGAGAGTGGTACCATGGGGGCATACAGGCCCTCCCAGTAGAGTAACGATGGCCATCGCATTCAACAGAGATTGTGTTGAAAAATAGCGTTTTGTAGCCAAAAGAGTGGGGAATAAGATGGTGTATTGAAATCCTGAATAGAATTAACCTGATTGAGAAAAAAAAAGTGTTTCATTACTTACTGAACGCCACTCTACATCATTTGATGAAACTTGGGTACTGTTCCCTAGTCTGGGACCCATACCATGTAGGATTAATAAAAAGTAGAGAGGATTTAGAGAAGAGTAGGGCAAAAAGACAGTAAAATACACTCCTGGAAATGGAAAAAAGAACACATTGACACCGGTGTGTCAGACCCACCATACTTGCTACGGACACTGCGAGAGGGCTGTACAAGCAATGATCACACGCACGGCACAGCGGACACACCAGGAAACGCGGTGTTGGCCGTCGAATGGCGCTAGCTGCGCAGCATTTGTGCACCGCCGCCGCCAGTGTCAGCCAGTTTGCCGTGGCATACGGAGCTCCATCGCAGTCTTTAACACTGGTAGCATGCCGCGACAGCGTGGACGTGAACCGTATGTGCAGTTGACGGACTTTGAGCGAGGGCGTATAGTGGGCATGCGGGAGGCCGGGTGGACGTACCGCCGAATTGCTCAACACGTGGGGCGTGAGGTCTCCACAGTACATCGATGTTGTCGCCAGTGGTCGGCGGAAGGTGCACGTGCCCGTCGACCTGGGACCGGACCGCAGCGACGCACGGATGCACGCCAAGACCGTAGGATCCTACGCAGTGCCGTAGGGGACCGCACCGCCACTTCCCAGCAAATTAGGGACACTGTTGCTCCTGGGGTATCGGCGAGTACCATTCGCAACCGTCTCCATGAAGCTGGGCTACGGTCCCGCACACCGTTAGGCCGTCTTCCGCTCACGCCCCAACATCGTGCAGCCCGCCTCCAGTGGTGTCGCGACAGGCGTGAATGGAGGGACGAATGGAGACGTGTCGTCTTCAGCGATGAGAGTCGCTTCTGCCTTGGTGCCAATGATGGTCGTATGCGTGTTTGGCGCCGTGCAGGTGAGCGCCACAATCAGGACTGCATACGACCGAGGCACACAGGGCCAACACCCGGCATCATGGTGTGGGGAGCGATCTCCTACACTGGCCGTACACCACTGGTGATGGTCGAGGGGACACTGAATAGTGCACGGTACATCCAAACCGTCATCGAACCCATCGTTCTACCATTCCTAGACCGGCAAGGGAACTTGCTGTTCCAACAGGACAATGCACGTCCGCATGTATCCCGTACCACCCAACGTGCTCTAGAAGGTGTAAGTCAACTACCCTGGCCAGCAAGATCTCCGGATCTGTCCCCCATTGAGCAGGTTTGGGACTGGATGAAGCGTCGTCTCACGCGGTCTGCACGTCCAGCACGAACGCTGGTCCAACTGAGGCGCCAGGTGGAAATGGCATGGCAAGCCGTTCCACAGGACTACATCCAGCATCTCTACGATCGTCTCCATAGGAGAATAGCAGCCTGCATTGCTGCGAAAGGTGGATATACACTGTACTAGTGCCGACATTGTGCATGCTCTGTTGCCTGTGTCTATGTGCCTGTGGTTCTGTCAGTGTGGTCATGTGATGTATCTGACCCCAGGAATGTGTCAATAAAGTTTCCTCTTCCTGGGACAATGAATTCACGGTGTTCTTATTTCAATTTCCAGGAGTGTATAATGACATTATAAACAACATAATGTATTTTACTGTTGACGACAGTGACGCAGGACGGTTTTTCTTTCACAGGACGTCACTGTAAGGGCGGTGCCATGTGGTACGTTATAAATAACTTTGTGATACCTGAACATTATTGGATGTTTGAAATGGAAACGAAGTCCCATGCTCTTGACAGAGCGTAGGGGAACGACGCGGGAGTCCCGCACCGACGTACTAGGCAAGGTCCTAATGGAGGTGGTTTACCGTTGCCTTCCTCTAACCGTAATAGGGATGAATTATGGTGATGAAGACGGCACAACAACACGCAGTCATCTCTGGGAAGGTGAAAATCCCTGATTCCGCTGGGAATCGAACTCAGGACCCCGTGCTCGGGAAGCGAGAACGCTACCGCGAGACCACGACCTGCAGACTATCGGATATTAGAAACAGATATGTAATAAAGAATTATTTTATCAGCAGCTCTTGGCTGTCCTGAGGTAAATATTTTGTTTCAAATACTTACGAGCTCTGGGACAGCACCTGCTGAAAACTGTTGTCCTTCATTGTTTCAGACGACCCTCCACGCTTGGATTCCCGACACTCTGGATGCCATACACGCGTTGGATGCACAACTACCTCCACATGGGCAGCAGATTCTCCTTGAAGCTTGACCCGGCAAAGGAGCGTATGGATTTCTGGAGGAAAAATATTCCTTTTTAACAACCTGCCGTCAGTGACAATTTGTGGTTCTGTACAGCAATTATTGTTGTTTAAATCGCACTCTTCATAATTATGAATATTTTGGTAACTGAATACAGAACAAAATATGAATAAAATATACCATTCTGATTGAATTTTCGGAGTATTCTTTCGAATTGTCTGCCAGAAAAACTGTCAAATTTGTAGTAGTTCCTTTTTCAATATTGAAGGTACATTAAAAATCCACAAACTTGAGACTCTGTTCAAGACTCTTATTGTGAAAAAAACTCCAGTTTCTAGAAACGCAAGAAGAAACATTCTCCCTATTTCTGTGAAGGATATGTTGAGTTGTTTTGATGAGACGGAACAAGCTTGTCATCGCTGTCACTCAGTTTCACTGATATCTGGTACACATTCAGTGTTTACTCCTGTAAGGTAAAATTGTTTAGTTTTACGAAAGGAGAAAGAGTACGGTCTACGCACAACTTCCACCATGCACCGCGTCCGTGGTAGTATTCAGCCAAACCATGCGATCAGTAGCTCAAATGAAAGTTTGTAAGCCCTGCGATGGGATGTGTTAAGAGCTTCTTGGTTCTCCAGAGTCTGGGATACCATTCATACACTACTTCTAAAATACATTTCAGAATACCATTCACTTATATTCTTTGAAAAATACTGTGCTAAGATAATACTTGGTTTGCTTGCTTATACAGAAGGGGGAACTGGATTCAAATATATGCTCTCTCATACGTAACAGTTTAGTACGTCAAAAAGGGTAGCAGTTGCAACATATAGTTGACACTGTTTGTTCTGGAGTTACATGTATATAAGTAATTACACTGATGATGACTACATAATAGACGAAATCTAGATCTGCTTCAATAAATGACGGATTCTGCGACTGATTGCTGTCTTTTAAACTTGAATTTTGGTCAATGCACACACAAGGAAACTCCTTGCCGAAAGAAGTTACTAATCTCTAACGTAAGACTTCTGTTGAGAAACATGTTTCTGCGAATGTGCGTCTGGAGCACTGCAGTGTTTGGAAGTGAATCGTGGACTTAAGAAAACTGGAAAATAAGAACATCCAAGCCTTTTTAATGCAGTGTTAACGTACTGGCGGTTCTTACAATCTGCCCCCCACCACTTAGAAAGCGAGGATCGCTTTGAGTGTGTACAGAAGTGTTTATGTTCTGGCCCTGCCAGGTAGGGAGCATGAATTGCGAAACTGATTAGACATCAGAAGAATGGTTACCTGCGGATTCATGAAAGAGTTTCTCTATCAAGGAATTAAATTTAACGCGAGTACGTAACCTAGTTTTAGGACAAATAAACTGTTACCTACACTGTTATACTGTTTTTGTTATCAGATTGTTTACAAAATGATTCAGAATTGAAAAGGTTTACTGATAATTTAACTGACAAAAGGACACACGAATCCTGATGCAAGTATCAGATAGTTATACACTAAAACGCCGAAGAAACTGGTATAGGCACGTGTATTCAAATACAGAGAGATGTAAACAGGCAGAATACGGCGCTGCGGTCGGCACCACCTATATAAGATAACAAGTATGAAGATGACCATGCAGCTCTCTTAGAATGAAATGACGATCAAATCAAGACCCTAAGCTGTCGACAGGCGTTGATGCACATCAAAGGGAACAGTTGAAAATATGTGCCCCGACCAGGATGCGAACTCGGGTTCTGCTGCTTACATGGCAGACGCACGATCCATCTGAGCCACCAAGGGCACAGAAGAGAGTGCGACTGCAGGGATTTATCCGTTGCACGCTCCCCGTGAGACCCACATTCTCAACTTAATGTCCACACACTACATTCGTAGTGCCCCTGCCCATTACACTCATTACTCGCGGCAGGCAATCTTACCGAGTCCTGTAAGAGTTCGGGCAATACGTGTGCATCCAGGACAGAAGAAGAAGATCAATGGCCGGTTAGCCTTAACTATATGAAGATGGTATGTGTTCCTTCGGACATGTCCGAAAGAACAGATACCATCGGTGATCGTGCAGGTCTCTAAGAATGAAATGATAATTAAATCAAGACCCTAAGCTGTCGACATGCGTTGATATACATCAACGGGGACAGTTGAAAATGTGTGCCCCGACCGGGCGCTTAGGGTCTTGATTTAATTAACATTTCAAGTGTCTGGCGCGGTTGTTAGATGGGTTACTGCTGCTACAATGGCAGGTTGTCAAGATTTATGTGAGTTTGAACGTGCTGTTATAGTCGGCGCACGAGAGATGGGACACAGCATCTCCGAGGTAGCGATGAAGTGGGGATTTTCTCGTACTGCCATTTCACGAGTGTACCGTGAGTATCAGGAATCCGCTAAAACATCGAATCTCCGACCGGAAAAAGATCATGCAAGAACAGGATCAACGACGACTGAAGAGAATCGTTCAACCTGACAGAAATGACACCCTTCCGAAAATTGCTGCAGATTTCAGTGTTGGGCCATCAACAAGTGTCAGCGTGCGAACCATTCAACGAAACATCATCGATATAGGCTTTCGGAGCAGAAGGCCCACTTGTTTACCCTTGTTGACTGCACGACACAAAGCTTTACATCTCCGCTGGGCCCGTCAACACCGACATTGGACTGTTGATGACTGGAGGCATGTTGCCTGGTCGGACGAATCTCGTTTTAAATTGTATCGAGCGGAAAGGTGCGTAAGAGTATGGAGACAACCTCATGAATCGGTGGACCTTGCATGTCACATGGTGGAGGCTCTGTAATGGTGTGGGGCGTATGCAGCTGGAGTGATATGGAACCCCTGACACATCTAGAAACGACTCTGACAGGTGTCTGATCACCTGCGTCCATCCTTGTCCATTGTGCATTCCGACGGACTTTAGCAGTTCTAGCAGGACAATGCGACACACCACAGGTCCAGAATTGCTACAGAGTGGCTCCAGCAACACTCTTCTGAGTTTAAACACTTCCGCTGGCCACCAGACTCCCCAGACAGGAACATTATTGAACATATCTGGGATGCCTTGCAACGCGCTGTTCAGAAGGGATCTCCGCCCCCTTCCAGTCTTACGGATTTATGGAAAGCCCTGCAGGATTCATAGGATCAGTTCCTCGCAGCACTACTTCAGAGATTAGTCGAGTCCATGACACTTCATACTGTGCAACTTCTGTGTGCTCGATGGGGCCTTACTTGATATTAGACAGGTGTACCAGTTTCTTTGGATCTTCAGTGTAGACGACAACGCTGTGCTACGCGATAAGTTAAAACAAACAAGTAAGATAGAAGAAACTCTGCAGAAATGGTTTCTGCAGTATATTATACTCAAACAACGTCAATTAATGTAGTTGGACAACTGACGCTCAACATTACGATCTTACACGGCTAAAAATAACTCTAGGGAGGGTTTAGTGTAGTACTGCAAATCAAACACTGAACTGGACGAGGAGGCACGCTTGTGACAGTATCATAATCGTATTTTGACGTACTTCCTGCGCGACTGCAGTGCGTCATTTACCTTTGCTGCATGGTGTGTCGTTGGATGTGCAGGACGTCAGACGGCTGCATCTGTTCCGTGCTGCCTGTCAACCTACAAAACAGCTTGTTCTGGACTGAAGTGTCAGTTGTATACTCTTACCGAGTTCTCCCGTGAAGCAGAAGACTGTTTGACCCTAGTATGTCTATAACGGCTGTGTACACGCACCTCGTTGGTGGGATGACATACACAATGGTGCCCGTGCAGTTCTCGCAAGAACGTGTTAACTAATAGGACTCTTCTCGATCGCTCCACTTGTAGAATATACACTCCTGGAAATGGAAAAAAGAACACATTGACACCGGTGTGTCAGACCCACCATACTTGCTCCGGACACTGCGAGAGGGCTGTACAAGCAATGATCACACGCACGGCACAGCGGACACACCAGGAACCGCGGTGTTGGCCGTCGAATGGCGCTAGCTGCACAGCATTTGTGCACCGCCGCCGTCAGTGTCAGCCAGTTTGCCGTGGCATACGGAGCTCCATCGCAGTCTTTAACACTGGTAGCATGCCGCGACAGCGTGGACGTGAACCGTATGTGCAGTTGACGGACTTTGAGCGAGGGCGTATAGTGGGCATGCGGGAGGCCGGGTCGACGTACCGCCGAATTGCTCAACACGTGGGGCGTGAGGTCTCCACAGTACATCGATGTTGTCGCCAGTGGTCGGCGAAAGGTGCACGTGCCCGTCGACCTGGGACCGGACCGCAGCGACGCACGGATGCACGCCAAGACAGTAGGATCCTACGCAGTGCAGTAGGGGACCGCACCGCCACTTCCCAGCAAATTAGGGACACTGTTGCTCCTGGGGTATCGGCGAGGTCCATTCACAACCGTCTCCATGAAGCTGGGCTACGGTCCCACACACCGTTAGGCCGTCTTCCGCTCACGCCCCAACATCGTGCAGCCCGCCTCCAGTGGTGTCGCGACAGGCGTGAATGGAGGGACGAATGGAGACGTGTCGTCTTCAGCGATGAGAGTCGCTTCTACCTTGGTGCCAATGATGGTCGTATGCGTGTTTGGCGCCGTGCAGGTGAGCGCCACAATCAGGACTGCATACGACCGAGGCACACAGGGCCAACACCCGGCATCATGGTGTGGGGAGCGATCTCCTACACTGGCCGTACACCACTGGTGATCGTCGAGGGGACACTGAATAGTGCACGGTACATCGAAACCGTCATAGAACCCATCGTTCTACCATTCCTAGACCGGCAAGGGAACTTGCTGTTCCAACAGGACAATGCACGTCCGCATGTATCCCGTGCCACCCAACGTGCTCTAGAAGGTGTAAGCATCTCTACGATCGTCTCCATGGGAGAATAGCAGCCTGCATTGCTGCGAAAGGTGGATATACACTGTACTAGTGCCGACATTGTGCATGCTCTGTTGCCTGTGTCTATGTGCCTGTGGTTCTGTCAGTGTGATCATGTGATGTATCTGACCCCAGGAATGTGTCAATAAAGTTTCCCCTTCCTGGGACAATGAATTCACGGCGTTCTTATTTCAATTTCCAGGAGTGTACGAGACTCTCTGCATGTTTAACGCTGATCTACTTAGAGTCCATTTCGATCAAAGTGACCACAGAAGAAATCTCTCGCCACACCCCACGGAGAGTTAAGCACCCCATGTCTCAACACAAAGTTTTGGAGAAAGATTCTTTTCTTGTCTGTAAATTATATATATCGATCTACGTCTCCTCTCCCTGCGAAGAACAATGGCTCCCTCCGAAACTGGAGTCTACCAACCAAACTGCTGTGTACAGGAATTATTTCTCTCAGTTTCCTCTGCTTGTGAAGTACATTGGCTCCGTCCGAAACTGGAGTCTACCAACCAAACTGCTGTGAAAAATAGAATTATTTCTCTCAGTCTCAAAACATTACTTTCAGTCGTCCTATTCGCTTACTCCACCTCTGTAGGGAAAAGACGTAAAGGTTGCAGTTTCCCTTCCCTAAGTAGATATCACGAATGCTCACGTGAGTTCCGCTTGCTGTTTTAACTACGTATTTCCTTCTCTGTCTCTGAAAATGCAGCCCATTCAATTAGTGTGAACTGCACAGTCGCCTTTCCCTTGGGACACCTGAGGAAGTAAATGCGCCACTGGCCACCTGTGGCGAAATAAATTAGGCGAATCTGTGGAGACCCACACTGCGTCCCTTGCGGCCTTGATATTCATGACACATCCCTATCCTTCAACACGGGTTTGCAATGTGGCTTTTAAAGAAAAGTCTTGTGTCGGGGCTCGTTGCCTACCCTCCGTTGCATATCTGCGTTGCTACAGAAATGTATGTACATTCGAATTGGAAAAGGGATTACTTACTTACGTATTCTTGTCAGAAATGTACACTTTCATTGTAATTTGAAACGCAAATTAAGTCTGTTACGCCCAAAGTATGGCATTTGACATATCATTCGAATCATCTCGTGGAGGAGATAGCCGTGGAAGATGGTAAACTGCACTATCACTTTATCTGTTGCCCATGGAAGGTGGTAGAAATGGACTGCCACCTTGCAAGTGTCACAGAAGAATGTTGGCCGTTAAGTAGATTGCGTAGGCAAGAAATGGATTCTCCATAGAATCGCCAAGGAAATGAAGACATGGAAAATAATAAATGCAAGAAGGGATAGCATGATAGTTTGATGTCGCTGCTTACATGGCAAAAAAAGTTTTTTTTTTCCTTGTCAGTGCCTGGGTGATAAAAGTTCTCCAGAAATCGGCGCCAACTGAAAATCCTCTAAAATCCAGGTAATAATTAAATGACATTCCAATAAAAATCATCACATTAGCTAAGTAACTCATCAAAGTAATTTTATTCTTCTAAGTACACAAATGGCACACTGACCATCATTTTTGCATCCGTGCAGTGACACAGAGCAGAAGCGATTCTCGAGTTGTTTTTCGAAACGTTTTTGAACGAGAATAGTTTACAATCCTTACAGGATGTCCACAACAAAACTAGGAAAAGAAGACCTCTTTAATGGTCTAGTAAGCAGCTTCATTTGCTGGCTAATAGGAGTTCCAGAGATTGAGTTCCGATGACCACCTCTGATTTTCCTGTGGCATATGTGGTCTGGAAAGATGTCCACTCATCTCATGAGCTAAAACGAGAAGTTTTTTGATAAAATAAGCAGCGAAATTGGCACGCAAGCTGCCAAAGAGTCATGAAATGGAAAATGTTCCACTAGGCTGCTAGTGAACATGTTACACGTACCTAGCTAGCCTGGTTGTCTTACATAAAAAAATGGCTCTGAGCACTATGGGACTTAACATCTGAGGCCATCAGTCCCCTAGAAGTTAGAACTACTTACACCTAACGAACCTAAGAACATCACACACATCCATGCCCAAGGCAGGATTCGAACCTGCGACCGTAGCGGTCGTGTGGTTCCAGACTGAAGCGCCTAGAACCGCTCGGCCACCCCGGCTGGCTGCCTTACATCCTTCTCCTCTCTGCCTCTACTCCCCACCCCCACTCACTGGTGGAGATGTCACAGTAGAATAGGTGTCACGACATCAGGTAATAACTTCCATGGTGCTAGAGGGAACAAAACTTCCATGATGGAAGAGGGAGCAAAACTGCAGGGAAAAATAGACATTAGCATATATATTATAGAAAACTGAAGACATTGAGTGTAGCGATTGTTGTGTCTTGAAGGACGTAGACCTGAAAAAGCTTTATTAAATATTTCTTAATTTTCTTTACAGTGGTTACAGCCTTAAATTTAGTACAGTACTTGTTTTAAAATTGATGAGAGCAATTCACACTTTTGGAAACTCTACCGAGTTACAGAATTCATAGAAGTCTTTTAAACGGAGTTTTACCACTTCATTCTAAGTGGCCAGTTTCCACCATTTACTATTAAACTTTTCGGTAGTATGTTTCTCTGCCTGTTTCTTTGTATGTACACATAGTATCATTGGTTCGAATCGATGGTGGCAAGTCTTCAGTTTTTTATGTCCGGTTAATATCGCTGTGGAATTAGGGGATATTGGTAACCCGATCATCAGCCTTTGGCGTACCATTGAAAAAATACTTTTGTAATTATTCCTTTTGTAATTTGTTGCCATTATTTCTCCCTTTCCTTCACAGCTGTTTTTCGTGACATTTGCTTCACGACGGATTTATGACCTTTTATGCAGCAAATACTAATCTGAGACCTTGGTGCAGGGTTTTTAACTAATAATCAAAATGCCGGTAACATTTTGAATAAAAATCATCAGCAATGGCGGCCAAAGACTTCCAACATGAGAAATCACCCTCTCTCTGCCAACGGCCTTGTCAAAGATGGCAGAGGAACAGAGAGATGTTCGGGCACTCCCTTGCCCTTAGCGTGGGAAATTTCCCATGCAACGTGGAAGAATCACCAGTAATCAACGGCATAAGGCTGCAGAAGGCAACGGAAATAATTGTATGAAAGGGACATGATGTGTATCCAGAGGAGATGTGGCCTGTAACTGAAAAAGTGTTATGATGGTCTCTCCATTGGGAAAAGATTCCTGATAGTCCTCCATTCGGATCTCTGGCCGGGGAATGCGAAGGGGAGGTGATCGTGAGAAAAAGACAGAATAACCATTGAAAGGATAAGATTCTATGAGTAGGAGAATGAAATGTCAGAATTCTGAACCTAGTTGGAAAACTAGAAAATCTGACAAAGGTCTGCAGAGGTCCAAAGTAGTGGGTGTCGCCAAAATGCAATGGGAAAAAGACAAGGATTTCTGATCAGACAAATACAAGGTAGCATCAACAGTAGCAGAAAATGGCATAAAGAGAGTAGGATTCATTATGAACAGGGAAGCAGGATAGAGAGTGATGGCTGTTTTTATCAGATTCGACAACAAACCAACGCTGACAACTTTAGTTCAGGTACACATGGTGACATCACGGTTCAAGATGTAGATGTAGAGAAAATATATGAGGATACTGAACGTGTAGTTCACTATGTAAGGGAGATGAAAATCTAATAATCATGTGGGAATGAAACGCGGTTATGAGGAAAGGAATAGAAGAAAGGGCTTCAGCAGAATATGGTCTAGGCAATGGAATGTGACAGGAGAAAGACTAATTGATTTCTGCAATATATTTCAGATGGTAATAGCGAATACTCTTTTCAAGACTCACAAGAGGTGGAAGTGTGCTAGGAAAAGGCCTAGAAACAAGGAAGATCCCAGGTGGATTACATCACTGTCAGACAGAGATTCCAAAATCAAATAATGCACGGTAACGGGTACTGAGGTGCTGATGTAGACTCAGATCATAATAGAGTAAAGATGAAGAGAAGACTAAAGTTTAAAAGAATCATAGGGAAGAATCAATGTAGAAGGAGGTGGGATGGTGATGCACTCAGGAATGATGAGACACGTTTGTAGATCGCTAAGAATGTGGGTATTACAGTATGAAATATACAAGCAAGTTGTTTATTTGAAGAGGAATGACCTCTAAAAAGGTCAAGCACAGGTTTTAGGCAGTCAGACTTACACTATGCGATCAAAAGTATCCAGACATCCCCCAAAACATACGTTTTTCATATTAGGTGCATTGTGCTGTCACGTACTCCATATCAGCCACTTCAGTAGCCATTAGATATCGTCAGAGAGCAGAATTGGGTGTTCCGCTGAATTCACGGACTTTGAACGAGGTCAGATGACTGTGGGTCACTTGCGTCATAGGTCTGTAAGCAAAATTTCCACATTCCTAAGCATCCCTAGGTCCACTGTTTCCGAGGTGATAGTGAAGTGGAGACGTGAAGGGACACGTATAACACAAAAGCTTACAAGTCGACTTCGTCTGTTGACTGATAGAGACCACCGACAGTTGAAGAGGGTCGTAATGTGTAATAGGCAGACATCTATCCGGACCATCATACAGGAATTCAAAACTGCATCGGGATCCACTGCAAGTACTATGACAGTTAGGCGGGAGGTGAGAAAACTTGGATTTCATGCTCGAGCAACTGGTCATAAGCCACACATCACGCCGGTAAATGCCAAAAGACGCAGCGCTTGGTGTAAGGAGGGTAAACATTGGGCGATTGAACAGTGGAAAAACGTTGTGTGGAGTGACGAATCGCAGTAGACAATGTGGTGATGCGATGGCAGGGTGTGGATATGGCGAATGCCTGGTGAACGTCCTCTGCCAGCGTATTTAGTGCCAACAGTAAAATTCGGAGGCGGTGTTGTTATGGTGTGGTCCTTTTTTGTGTAGGGGCCTTGCAACCTTTGTTGTTTTGCGTGGAACTATCACAGCACAGGCCTACACTGATATTTTAAGCACCTTCTTGGTTCCCACTGCTGAAGAGCAATTCGGGGATGGCGATTGCGTCTTTCAACAGGATCGTGCACCTGTTCATGCTACACGGCGTGTGGCGGAGTGGTTACACGACAATGACAACCCTGTAATGGACTGTCCTGCATGGAGTCCTGGCCTGAATGCTATAGAACACCTTTGGGATGTTTGGAACTCCGACTTCGTGCCAGGCCTCACCGACTGACATCGATGACTGCGAGAGTGGAAGCTGTCATCAAGGGTAATGGTGGGCCAACGCCATACTGAATTTCAGCACTACCGATGAACGGCGCCACGAACTTGTAAGTCATTTTCAGCCACGTGTCCGGATACTTTTGATCACCTTTGGCAACAGAAGAAATACTTCAATTGATCGACGAAAGAAGGACGCACATAAAAGTTCAAGGGAATACAGGAGTACAGCAATACAAATTACTTAGTCGTAAAAGAAACAGGGAGTGGAGGTATAATGCCAATTCATCGGACGAGAAATGAAAATCAAAAATTAGCTCCAAAATTCCCAAAGATTTCCGCAAAACAAGTACCAAATTCCATGAAAAATGAACAAGCAAACAAATTTCCAGTTAACACTATTATTTGGATGTTAACCAGTATTTGAATCAGGAATCTAATACTTAGTAATTTATTAACATACGAAAGAAAGATAGGATTCCAGTAAAATCAAACTCAAAATTCAAAATCATAGTAAATCGCAAAATCATTATAATTAAAATTCGCAAAGTAGAACAAACGTTCCCAAAGAACACTCCGTGTGAGTACTCATTGAGATTCGTGAGTAATGGCTAAGGATAATTCAATCCATTGTCAGTACGTTACGAGAGTTAGACAAAGCAGGTCATACTTTTGAATGCTCGTATATGTAGGCGCAATTAGATTGTTTTTTCAGAATTGATTATTGCGATCTACTATGACGCAGTGAAACGATACTTTGACTTCAAATATTACGTTATTTAGAATTCAGATAGAGGACTTGCGTATGTTAGACAGAAGTAACTTTTAATTAGATAACCTGAAATTAACAATATTTAGGAAGTGAACACAGATAGACAATTTATTCGTAATAACTAATGGACTATGGAACCTGGCGATAGTTACGAAGCATATAATTTATAATTCCCCCCAGCACCTGGGAAAGCTCCTTCCTCACGGCTCTGTTAGGATGTGACTAATATTGTGTAATAAACCAGCATATAGTTTCAATTCACGCATTTATCATTCAAGTTTTACAATATTATTTATAGAGATTAAGTGCTGCGATATTATTTGACTGAAGCGCTGGGCGCTTATATAGAAGCTCTTTGACTTTAGGAAATAATAACACTGTTACGACTGATTATAGATTTGAAATTACAACCAGTCTATAGGGAATTTGGTGTCGCTGGAACTAACTTGAACTTATCATTAATATTTAAATAGCAATTGATAAATCATCGATTATAAACGATTTAATTACGACATTTGGTGAAGTAAATATCTCGCGCAAGTCGCGAGTTCAGTTCATCAATGTTCTTTTTGTAACGTCGATACCGATACATAAGAAATAACAATCCCATTGCTCTACCACTGAGTGTTAGCCAAGACCGAAGCTCTGAAGGACGTGTAAGTAGGCTGTTTAGGTTCTTATATTGGTAACGCCGCCGCCACGTAGCGCTCTCTGTATGAAAATCACTGGCTGTGCTGTGTGCAGTCTGTGGCTAGTTTGCATTATATTTTTACGACGACAATGTGTATTATGCTGTTGAAGTATGTTTATGATCAATAAGATGATGCTACCGTATATGAGGAATTTGATTATGCTACGTATTTCTTATGATGAAATATTGAAGAAGTGTGTGTAACAAGGTAAGGAATAAACTTGTGAAAAAGGATGTTGGAAACCAAGAATATTACTTTAAGAGTTATGAAATGTATGTAAATGTGTGAATGTATCACAATGCCAACTAAAATTTTTTGGACACTGTTATATCAATAGGATTTTGTTTCTACACATTTGCAACACAAATTCTTGACCTGTGAAATTATTTATATATGAGACTGTCACTGTAGCAGAAACTACTGTCGTAAATATTTCCGTAAAAAAGTTAAGAGACCACCTGCACGTAATGCGTTGTGGGCACCCAGCTGTGTCAGATGGCTGGAGAAAAAGCCATTAGTGGTGCCTTTTCAGAGGCTTTGTAGAAAGCATCGCAAATACGACACGCTCAAACTTGAAAACATATGATTATACTGTGGAGCTCTTAATTTATGATATTTACTAAAATGCCTAATGAAACGATGAGAAACATTTCACGGCTATTGTCTTGCTAGTTGAGAAAAATGCCATATGGCTTGCTTTATGTATTTATTTACTCGTTTTGTTTAATATCAAGTTTCTAGCTGCACTGCAGCATTGGTTAAAATAAAATTTTATTGATGTACTAATGTAAATATTTTATGCCTACAGATCCAGTAAAAAAATTACTGTATGATGTACTTAAAAAAAGAAAACGAAGGAGCACAAAAACATTTCACAGGAATTGCATACAGAATTTTCTTTTCAAGTACTTGGTAATTTCTTTTGTAGCATAATTTGTGGTGCACCACTTTAATTACATAGACATTAAGATGTGAATGTACATTTCCCTTGTCTGCATTATTGTCTTTAGTGTAATGTTTTTTTTTCTGCTTGAGCTATGTCATGTTTAGATGTAAGTTATAGCATTTACTGCTGCTGTTTGCCAGGCATAGTGCTACTAAATTTCACTTTGTATTACTCTGTTAAGCTAGTTTTACTACTGATTTATTTTTCTTGTTGCTGCACATTGGCTCATATTAGTTGTAATGTTGCATTGCTTGGTAATTTAGATTTACTGTAGCTTGCTTTGCAATTTTCCATTTTTTTGTCATTGCTGTTTGTGTTAATTGTTTTGTGCTGCTGCATTGCCTCGTCCCTTAGTTTAGCATCTGAGCTCAGTAGATTTAAGTTAGCTTAAGAGGGGGTAGACTATATAAGAAAGTATGACGAATTGGAAGAAATGCATTGAGAAGCTATAAGAAAATAGTGTGGCCAAAAAAAAAGAATTTTGAAAGAGGATATCAACAAAAAAGTAGGGTTTAGGGACAACAGGTTTAGGTAGGATTTTCTTGGAAGTAATTGCTGAGGTAAGACAATGGTAAATAAATAATGAGGTAAGAAATGTGTGAACAGAATACAGAAAGCATGCTTGGATAGAATTTTTTGGCTGGAGCAAATGTCGAAATAAGAGGAACGATCTATGGAATGAAGTTTTGGGTTGGACTGCAGTAGCAAATGTTACACTGAAAACAAACCCTGTCCTTTCCTTTTGTGTTATCCCACTATGTCTTTGTGTACCCTTATGTATTTGTTTTCTTCCTGTCTCTGTGTAGTTTCATAGAATTTCTTCTTCTTCTAATACTAAGCTACATTCACTATGATGAGGAATACTGTTATCCTCAAATATAATTTGCATTAATAATATGTTATTTTCTTTGTAAAGATGTTTAGACATTATTTATTCTGTTTTGTTTTAATGCTCATGTGTGAAGTTGATGTTTCAATAATTATTCTGATCTTTTATATATTTACTTATGTCATAATTCCTGTAACACTGATGTATATGTCTATTTCTATTCTTTTATAAAGCCTGTTTTACTACAAATGTTATCTGTATTGTTATGTTCTTTAATGATGTGTTTCGTACCTTTGTTATTGTATTCTTATGTTATAAAATTGGAATTGACACCAGTTCATCAAATTAAGTAAATTGTAAGTTACATTTCACTACACACATTTCTGTTGGTCATAGTACATGGACAATATGTGAGAAGTAGGGACTGATAGTGTTTGCACGTGTGTTAATAATTCAGCAAGGGACTGGATAACAGCATTGCTGGTTCAAAGGACATTTCAAAAAAAAAAAATTTGTGAGTGCACAGGTGGTGGTTATGGACTTGCTATATTATCCGCAAGACTCGTCGATGGTGATTTTGCACCTGCAAAGTCACAGCAGATGGCTGCTGGCCAACTCTACAAGGACTACAGTGGGTCTGCATCTTTGATGACCCACCAATACCATTATTTCTATAAGGACTGCAGTGGGTCTGCACCTCTGGTGGCCCACCAATACCGTAATCTCTACCAGGACTACAGTGGGTGTACTCTGTGATGATCTATCTACCAATATTCTTCAAAACGTCGAATGACTCTGCTGTGGGTTTGCTCTGTTGTGGCCCATTACCTATCAGCATGTCAAGAGTCAGCACTGTCTTTCACTTGGAAGGACAACACTACTTCTTCAAGACTGCATGGAAATCCACTACTTCTGTGTGCATTGTCTTTTACTGCTCAGACTTTGAGAAAAGAAACGGCAGTTTTACTGTGATGAATGATCAGGACTGTCTTTATGGACTGTGAGAAAATTTTAGCTTTTGACCAACACTGTATCGATAAGTGTGTGCATTTGATATCTTTCTTACTGTAATTATGAAAAATTTTTTTCGAATCTGTATTGACCAGTGCCCAAAACAATTTGTAAAATTTTTTGTGGGGAGCATGGGGGCTATGTAAGTAGGCTGTTTAGGTTCTTATATTGGTAACGCCGCCGCCACGTAGCGCTCTCTGTATGAAAATCACTGGCTGTGCTGTGTGCAGTCTGTGGCTAGTTTGCATTGTTGTCTGCTATTGTAGTGTTGGGCAGCTGGACGTGAACAGCGCGTAGCGTTGCGCAGTTGGAGGTGAGCCGCCAGCAGTGGTGGATGTGGGGAGAGAGATGGCGGAGTTTTGAAATTTGTAAAAATGGATGTCATGAACTACTGTATATATTATGACTTTTGATGACTATTAAGGTAAATACATTGTTTGTTCTCTATTAAAATCTTTCATTTGCTAACTATCCCTATCAGTAGTTAGTGACTTCCGTAGTTTGAATCTTTTATTTAGCTGGCAGTAGTGGCGCTCGCTGTATTGCAGTAGTTCGAGTAACGAAGATTTTTGGTGAGGTAAGTGATTTGTGAAAGGTACAGGTTAATGTTAGTCAGGGCCACTCCTTTGTAGGGATTTCTGAAAGATTGCGTTGCGCTAAAAATATTGTGTGTCAGTTTAAGCACAGTCGTATACAATTCTTCATAAGGGGACGTTTCAGACGTTACAAAAAATGTCGCCCATAACATGGGGCTCGATCACGAAGAAACCGTTACAATTGACGCATTAAACGCGAGGCTAGATCAAGAAGACACCTACAAGCGTCCTGTTACAAAAACCTGACGTCTGAAGCAGATTAAACTACAACGCAAGACAGGCGTAGGCGCCTGTTTTGCGCCCCATTCTCCACCGACGCAAAACTTTGAGTCGACGTCGCAGGACGCAGCCCGTCCCAACCTACAGCGACGCGCCGACTATGAGAGCGACGACGTGCGATGCCGTGAAGTCAACTCTTGTTTTGTGTGTGGTGTAGTATTGGAATCTTTGTACCATTGAGTATTGGCAGGATATTTTGTGCACCTACATAGACAACTGAATAAGTATTAGTAGATAAATAGGTTTTGTAAACTGGCATTTGTCGAGTATTATTGAAGATGTCTAAGAGAACCAAGAAAAGTAGATTAGAACCTGACAAAGAGGAATTCGATATTAGAGAAAACCCAGTGGAAGTCATAAATCAAAATGTACAAAACATTCCTTCTGTAGACCCTGAATTGAGTCAGTAGAACGAATGAATGAACTGAACATGCCCACAACTTCCAATGATGAAACTGAGAAAATTCCGGACGTTGTTGAAGCGCAGGTAACAGTAATATACGAACCAAGAGAAGCTTCTGGGGTGGCCGATGCTTCTCCCGCGCAGCACTTCCATATGAATATATTATTTAGTTCCATGTCGAAGTTGGAGGAAGATACACTCCTGGAAATTGAAATAAGAACACCGTGAATTCATTGTCCCAGGAAGGGGAAACTTAATTGACACATTCCTGGGGTCAGATACATCACATGATCACACTGACAGAACCACAGGCACATAGACACAGGCAACAGAGCATGCACAATGTCGGCACTAGGACAGTGTATATCCACCTTCCGCAGCAATGCAGGCTGCTATTCTCCCATGGAGACGATCGTAGAGATGCTGGATGTAGTCCTGTGGAACGGCTTGCCATGCCATTTCCACCTGGCGCCTCAGTTGGACCAGCGATCGTGCTGGATGTGCAGACCGCGTGAGACGACGCTTCATCCAGTCCCAAACATGCTCAATGGGGGACAGATCCGGAGATCTTGCTGGCCAGGGTAGTTGACTTACACCTTCTAGAGCACGTTGGGTGGCACGGGATACATGCGGACGTGCATTGTCCTGTTGGAACAGCAAGTTCCCTTGCCGGTCTAGGAATGGTAGAACGATGGGTTCGATGACGGTTTGGATGTACCGTGCACTATTCAGTGTCCCCTCGACGATCACCAGTGGTGTACGGCCAGTGTAGGAGATCGCTCCCCACACCATGATGCCGGGTGTTGGCCCTGTGTGCCTCGGTCGTATGCAGTCCTGATTGTGGCGCTCACCTGCACGGCGCCAAACACGCATACGACCATCATTGGCACCAAGGCAGAAGCGACTCTCATCGCTGAAGACGACACGTCTCCATTCGTCCCTCCATTCACGCCTGTCGCGACACCACTGGAGGCGGGCTGCACGATGTTGGGGCGTGAGCGGAAGACGGCCTAGCGGTGTGCGGGACCGTAGCCCAGCTTCATGGAGACGGTTGCGAATGGTCCTCGCCGATACCCCAGGAGCAACAGTGTCCCTAATTTGCTGGGAAGTGGCGGTGCGGTCCCCTACGGCACTGCGTAGGATCCTACGGTCTTGGCGTGCATCCGTGCGTCGCTGCGGTCCGGTCCCAGGTCGACGGGCACGTGCACCTTCCGCCGACCACTGGCGACAACATCGATGTACTGTGGAGACCTCACGCCCCACGTGTTGAGCAATTCGGCGGTACATCCACCCGGCCTCCCGCATGCCCACTATACGCCCTCGCTCAAAGTCCGTCAACTGCACATACGGTTCACGTCCACGCTGTCGCGGCATGCTACCAGTGTTAAAGACTGCGATGGAGCTCCGTATGCGACGGCAAACTGGCTGACACTGACGGCGGCGGTGCACAAATGCTGCGCAGCTAGCGCCATTCGACGGCCAACACCGCGGTTCCTGGTGTGTCCGCTGTGCCGTGCGTGTGATCATTGCTTGTACAGCCCTCTCGCAGTGTCTGGAGCAAGTATGGTGGGTCTGACACACCGGTGTCAATGTGTTCTTTTTTCCATTTCCAGGAGTGTATAAAACGGAGAGAATTAGAAAGCGAGGAAAATAGAAAGTTTAGGCTAGAAATGTTTGAATTACAATGAATTGGGCTCTTAAGTACAACCAAACGATAGAAAAGGTACAGAATGAGGTTAATAACTTAGCTAGTTCTGTTCAAACGCTAGAAGAGAATTTAACAGTAGTAAAGTCTACACAAGATTTAGTAGTGCTTCAAGCTGCGGACCTATCAGAAAAGGTGAACCTATTAGAACTAACTACTAAGCAGAATGTTGATTTGTTCTTAATGGCTCAAATGGCTCTGAGCACAATGGGACTCAACATCTTAGATCATAAGTCCCCTAGAACTTAGAACTACTTAAACCTAACTAACCTAAGGACATCACACACATCCATGCCCGAGGCAGGATTCGAACCTGCGACCATAGCAGCCTCGCGGTTCCGGACTGCAGCGCCAGAACCGCACGGCCACCGCGGCTTCGATTTGTTCTTAGTTAAAAGATCCAGCCAGTGGGCAAAGGAGATGTCCGACTTGATAGACGAGTAATCTGAAGAGATTAAAAAACGGGTGTATGATACGGCAGAACATAGATTAACTTCTATTAGTAATTCTAAATTAATTGTCTCTAATGTTGAAGACTTAGAACAGCTCAAAGAGGAGTTTCGTATTATTAAGAACAGAGGAGTCAACGAAATTCCAATAGAAATGGAGAGTAACGGTCGTTTTGATGCCGTTCTGAACGAAAGTGCAAAGGAGCGTAGCCGAAGCTGGCGGGAAATAGCCAGTAAAAGTCGAAACTATAACGTTTGCCCTGAAAAAAGATTACGTTACGAATCTAAAACAGCAGGAATTGATAGTGAGGAACGATCTTTGCCCGATACAAAATCGTTTACTCAAGGAACTGCATTGTCTTCGATTAAAATTGAAAATACTATGTTTAAAAGCAAACAATTCACAATATTTTCATGTGAAAAGAATACTATTCAGCCTAAGATTTTTATCAATAGTTTTAAGAGAATATTCCCCAAGGTGTGGACGGAATATGATAAGATCCAGTTCATAGTCTCTAAAATGCTCGGAGAGGCTTCACTCTGGGCCAGCGAGATTAGTGAAACTGTCATGAGTTTGAAAAACTGTTTGTAGCTAAGTATTGGTCCACTAGTAAACAGGAACGTTTCACAATCGCAAAAGGGGAACATTACGTTTTTTTATATTTTGAGAAATATATGAATGAAATTCGGTATTGGACGGAGCCGATATCACATCGCGAGGTTATTCGTATTTTGAAGTCAAGACTTCCTATTAATATCCGTGAGATGTTAGTTCATGCTCCGGATGATGACTGAACAATTTCTAGCTACAATAGACTTTATTGACATTGTACAGGAGGATTTCCGTCAGTTAAATAACAGAGAAATGTACAATAAGAATGGTAACAGTAATAATTACATCAATGGTAACCATTCTCAGAATAATACCAACAATCGGTGGAAAACTGATAACAAATATATACAGCGTAGAACTAACTTTAACAACCAAAATTTCCATGATCAAAATTATAATAACCAAAACAATAGAAATAAGTATAATAAGGACCAGCTTCACCGGAGGTGAATGTTACACGTTTTAATGAATCTAATATACAGAATCGAAAAAGAAAATTTAATGGTAGTAGACCGTATATAAGTCAAGAACCGAATAATACTGGAAATCAGAATCAGTCGTTCCAATGGGTTCCGACTCATTCTCGTTGTGTTAACCAAATGAACTCAGGTAATATTCCAAATTCTTCGTGTCAGAACGCTTCTGCGGCCATTCCCTTAGGAAATGGTGCAGCAGAGGTCCGAAATCCTGTGTATAATTCCCAAAACCATAATGTGCATGTTGTAGAGATTGTTGAAGAACCGCGTAGTGAATCTGTGAATCCAACAAACTAGGGCCAGCCAGCCCTAGACTTCCGAGGGTGGCTGGTACGAGCAATGGAGGTCATGACAATCATTGTGTAGGTTTGCTAAGATACGATGCAGGGCTAGATATCAGAGATGAACTGGTGAGTGAGGCAACCACGCAACGTTTGTTACGGGATGTACTGTTTCCGGTGCTTTTGGCCCTCCTGTTAAACTCATTAAAGCTCAAGTGATGGCGGAACTATGTACTCCGGAGGAAAGACTTAAAAATCACCTACCTGATCATTAAGAATTTATCCATACCATGCATTTCGATGTGGGATTATTTGGCCCACAACCGGGCAGTCATCGACATAAAAAAAGGAGTATGTACTTTACACACAGTCAGCGGAAATGTTAAACTGTCTCTATTGAAAGAAATGAGGGTTCCTGATAAATATTGTCAGAATCTATCAGTAGTATGTAATTATAGTAATGTAATATCGTGTGACACCGAGAACGTGGCAGTAGGTAATCCCAATCTAGATCTTGAACAGATTATACGAGATAAAGTAAGTGAATCAGAATCTTTGTCTAGCGTACAACGACAGGAACTATCAGAGTTGTTACATGAATATGCTCCAGTTTCTGATAGTCACCCTGATGTGATTAGAGGATTTAAATATAGAATGCGTGAGAGACCTCCTGACACCTATTGTAAGACAACATATTCTATACCCTGGTCAAAACGTGAAGCGGTTAGGATAGAAATTCAACGGATGTTGGAATGGGGTATCATTGAACCATCCAACTCTGAATACAGTAGTCCACTCTTAGCAGTAATAAAATCTAATGGAGATGTAAGACTGTACTTGTCGCCAGGAATATTAATACCTGCCCAAACAAGGTCAGAAAATCTAGATGAATTGTTACACCGTTTCTATGGTGTAAAGTATCTATCCTCCATAGACATCCGTAGTTAGTTTTGGCAGATCCCTTTAGATGAAGAATCTAGGAAGTATACAGCTTTTATTTTTATGGGTAAGAGTTATCACTTTAAAGTTATGCCTTTTGGTTTGAATACCAGTGGTGGAGTTTTTCATTTCCGCATTTGATACCGTGTTGAGCCCGGATTTGGTTAATGGAGTGACATTGTATGTTGATGATCTCCTAGTGGCTACAGATACATGGGAGCGTCAGTTGGAGTTGTTGCGACGAGTGTTTTGTAGGTTTCAGAATTATGGAGTAACGGTAAACCTTTCCAAATCTGAGTTCGGGGAAGAGAGAGTCAAATTTCTTGGTCATATTATCTCTCCTTTAGGCGTAACTCCAAATCCTAAGAAATTAAAAGCCATAAGTGAATGTCCATACCCTGGTAATCGTAAGCAGTTAAAATCATTTCTTGGACTAGCATCCTTCTTTAGAAAATTTTTGCCAGATCAGGTATTGAACCAGGATTGTTTGTTAAATTTGTTAAGGAAAAACAATTCGTGGCATTGGACACCTGAGTGCTGCGAAGCATTTGAAAAAATACGACACGCGTTATGAAATGCCCAAATACTACATCATCCTCAGATGGATAAGCAATTTTATATAGCTACTGACGCTTCAGACAGGGGTCTAGGGGCAACATTGTTTCAAATGGATATTTCTGAAGATATTAACACCATTAAAATTATGAGCTTCGCAAGTCACACGCTCACCAGTTGTGAAAGAATGTATACCACTACAGAGCTGGAAGTTTTAGCCTTAGCGTGGTCATTAAAAAAATTTAGGTATTTTATTTGCTGAGAGAGAGAGACGTTGATATTTGTCCCATTTCGGGTTATAGATTGTATGGATTTCCGATTCTTTGGGCTTATGAATCTGAAATGACCAACCAGTACCACTTGGATTTCGGATGGACTGAGCGTTTACCTGCATCCTGCGCCAATTTTGTTAGAAGCTTATTTTGTGTAATGTACTTAACCTCGCCTGTAATTTCTTTTCAGAGTCCTGTATAGTCACCTTGCTGTCAGCGAGAAGCATCGTAGGGACAAGGAGTTGACACCAGTAATAGCGATTAACCAGGGAGTGGGCAAAGCTGTAGCGCAGTATATCAGCAACACTGTTCAACACCTACATCGACGACTTCTTCAAGTAATGGATGAAAGAAAGAATACCTCAAGCTATAAGAGTTGAGACAGATACATTTCAAAATTTGTTGTTTCGTTGTCGGTGTATATTAGCGCCATTTTTAAGCGCTCCTGAGTAATAGTAATTTTAAGGATTGTTAAACTTGTAACCTGTATCGGCAGCCTCTTGTGCCATTAGTTGACATATTTTACTCCTTAAGCATTCTTGTGTGTAACCTTATTGCCGCAATTATTGTTCCCTTTTGATGTGTGTTGGCAGAGTAGCTTTGGCGGCAAACCACACATTCCTGTTCCCTGGGCCTGGAGCAGAGGCGTGTTTCCCTTTTGCCGCGGCGGCACTTCCGTCGCCGCACGACGTCTGTGTTGGCCAGCAGTCTGGTGCCCCTACCAGCGGTGTCGTGGGGGCTCGAGTTACGTAAGTTGATCTTTATAGTATGGGGCCCCTCCACGCCCACACCAACGTGGTGACCAAACCAAAAGTTCTACTGTCACCTCCGTATAACATGTTAGTTTTTGAATCAGGAGTCACAGGAGCGGGCTGTGATGTTATCCATGCATCTGGGTAAGATTACTCATTAACATGGTCCATCAGGAGATAGAGAGTGGACGAAAGCGATCGAAGGGTAGCGGTTGTAAGGGCAGAGGAAAAAAAGTGCCAAGGCTAGAGCCAAGGGAAAAAAAAACCTCTGCGACAGTAGGACGGGTAGTAAGGGCAGTAGCGGCTTGCTATCTGCGACAGTGCATGCAAGGTGTGGTTATGTTAGTTCGAGGTATCGTGCATCGTTACCTTTGTCGTTGTTGGAGCTTGTTGCGGCGCTTGCTGCAGTTGCTGCGTCCCTGCAACAGTTCAAGGTCGTTGTAGATTAGTGGGCGATCGGTTATAGATCGGCTCACAGACGGTGTAAGGGGTGTGTGTGGCTGGTTTGCGTGCTGTGTACAGTACGGTTTCCCTGCGGTTGCCTGTTTTTCGGCTGGTCGAACATCTGGGTTTCCAGTAATAACTGTGTTGCAGGGGCTCGCCAGTACTGTCGTGTTAGCGTTCTATGGACCATAGATGTTTAGTTCCTAGCCAGTAATGTCTTTGTTCTGTTATGCTTCCATCTATGGTTGTGGTCGTAGTTACTCAGAGAAAGGATAAACGGGTTGCGCGAGTGTCTCATGTTATTGTACAGTCGTGTGGAGAGTTTTTGGAATACCTGCAATATAGTATCTAGCCGGTATTCCCGGTAAAGGTCCGCGATGCGTGTGTAGCGCGGAGCGTTGCTTATGATTTTGACTACTTTGTTCTGTATGAGCTGCAGACGGCGAAGGCGAGTTGGCGCAGCGTATCCCCAGACAGGGGCTGCGTACGTCATCAGGGGTCTAATAAGTGTCATGTACATGGAACTAGACACCCTCCTGTTCAGTGTGCTACGCCTGTTAAGCATAGGGTAGATTTGTTTGAGCCTCTCGTTATCTTTGTTGGTCACGTGTTGAATGTGGTCCCCCCAGAGTAGTTTCCTGTCCAGTCAGACACCGAGGTATTTGACCTTCTCGCGGAAACGTATTGGGCGTGTGTGTAGTGTTATTGGGTTGCAGTGCTGATGTTTTCGCAGTTGCTTCGGTCTTCTAGTGAACAGAACGTCCTCGCACTTGTCGACGTTTACTCTAACACGCCATTTCACCAGCCAAGGCTCCGCCGTTCTGAGTGCAGTCTGTAGTCGTGAGTTAATGTTAGACGGCTTCCAATCTTGCGCAAGGATGGCGGTGTCATCCGCGTAGATTGCTACCGTCGTGTTGTGTGTAGCTGGGAGGTCGTTAATATAGAGGTTAAACAGTAAGGGCCCTAGGATACTTCCTTGGGTACTCCTGCCTGTATACCATGTCGTGTCGATTGTTTGCCCTGCACGTCGGTGTTGAAACTCCTGTCCGTGAGATATGAGTGTATGGGACGTACGAGCCCGTCGGGGAACCCTGCATCGCTAAGTTTGCGTATTAGGCCGTTGTGCCATAGACGATTGAAAGCCTTTTCGATGTCCAGGAACACCGCCCCAGTTGCTTTGTTTGTGTTGTATCCTTGTGTTATGTATTCAACGACGCGGAGGAGTTGTTGTGTTGTTGAGTGGTGATTCCTGAAACGGAATTGCTCCGGTCTCAGGTTGTCGTTTGTGATACTGTGCCTGGTGAATCGTTTTAATATTACCTTCTCAACGATCTTGCTGAGCGCGCTCAGCGGACTGATGGGTCGGTAATTTTGTGGGAGGGAGTGGTCTTTCCCCGGCTTCCTGAACATCAGGACCTTGGCCGTCTTCCAAAAGGCGGGGAAGTGTTGGTGCTTGAGTATGGCATTCTTGATGTGTGTTAGGTAGTCTACAGCTTTGTCCGTGAACTCCTGGAGGACACGGTTGTGAATGCCATCGTGACCAGGGGCCTTCCTAGCGGTGGTATGCATGATGGCCCATTTGACTTCAGCTGTACTAGCTTGTCGGATGATGTTGCGCGCTGGTTGGGCCAAGATGCGTGTGACCTCCTGGTCCGTAGCAAGTGTGAACGCTGGGTCTGAGGGATCCAGGTTCGGTGTAAATGACGCTGCGAGTGTGAGGGCCATCAGTTCCGCTTTTTCTTCCGCAGAATATGCTGGTCCGTCGGGCCCTTGTAACGTGGGGGTGTACAGTTTCTCCCTGGTGAAGTGTCGGGCTAGCTGCCACATGCCAGGTCGCGTGGTGTCCTGCCCTTCGAGTTTCTGGTCCCACTGTTGTGTCTTAAATGTTTTTATTTTTTCCCGGATTATACCCTGGAGCCTGTTAATGTGCTGTTTGAAGTGCTGGCGCCTGGTACGCTGCCAGTGTCTCCTGAGGCGGTTCCTCATTGAGATTAGGACCAGGATTTCCTGGGGCAGGGCAGTACTGTGTTGTTGTGGCGTGCGGATTGGTATGGTGTCGGCTATTGCGTCCTGGACGGCGCCGGTGAGGGTTTCAACTGCCTCGTCAATTTGGGCTGTCTCGTTAATCGCGTGGGTGGGTAGAATGCGACTGTCAAGCGTTTCCTTGAACTTGGTCCAATTCGCGCGCCTGTAGTCTAACATCCTGCGTTGTTCCATGTGCTGCAGTGTTTCTTCAATGTACAGAATAACGGGTTGGTGATTTGAGGGCAGATCGTTTTCAACGGCAACGTTGAGTGTCGTTGTTATGACCCTGATGAGGGCCATGTCTAACACGTCTGGCCTGTGTCCCCTCCGGTAGGGAATGTGCGTCGGTTCGGTCGGCGCTAGAGTCATGTAGTTTCGTCCTAGTGCGTGTTCGTACAGTTTCTTGCTGTTGGAGTTTCGTATTCGTGAGTTCCAGTCTGGGTGTTTTGCGTTAAGATCTCCAGCGGCTATTACGCGCGGTGATATGTTGAGTATTGTGCTGATGTCGCGTGTTTTAATGTTTTTAGGGCTGTTGTATACTGACACCAGTGTAGTGTAGGCTCCGTTGAACATGCCCCTGAAGGCGGTTGCCTCTAGTTTTTCAAGTTCAGGGTGCACTATGTTTGTGTGTTCTATGTCTTTGTGTATGATGATGGCTGTTCCGCCGTGACCGGAGCCGTCCGGTCGGTCGGTACGATAGACGCAGTAGCCGGTGAAGTTTAGGTGGTTGCGTGGTGTGAGCTTGGTTTCGCTCAGTAGTGCGATAAGGATACCCTTACGCTCCATGAGCGCGGCAATTTCCGCCCTTTTGTTGTTGATCCCGTCTGCATTCCAGAACAGGATCTGTATCAGTGTCTGGTTGTTTGCGATGGGGGCGGGGTGTGGCGTGTTATCCATGTATGGGTGTAAACAGTGTGGTGAACGCTGTTTGTATGGCGGCCCAGTACTACCCAGGTTGAGCAGTCATGAGCCGTGTGACGAGTGTGGTGACGGCCGCCGCGATCTTGTTCAAGATCTGAGCGGTCGTGTGATGGGGGAATATTGTTTCCAATAAACCCTCAAGTGTTGTGTTGGTGTTGTGCGTGTCGGCCTGTGGCTCGGTTGTGGTGTTGGCGGCCGCTGGTGCGGGTGTTGGCGTTATGTGTGGGATGGCGCTTGTGTTGTTGTTATGTGGAACATTTTGAGGTGCCTGTGTGTCAGACGTGGTGGGGGGGTATCACTGGCTTGCTGACTGTGTGTCTGTGTGTCAGTGTTTTGTTGTCGCTGTGTACTTTGTTGTGGTGCACGTGTGTTCCCGCTCCTGTTTCCGCGTGGTCGCCTACGCCTTCTCTTGGTTTTTGGTTCTGGGGTTCCTTGTGTGTGTCTTCCTGTGTGTCGTGTGTAGGTTCGCAGGCAGTGGCTTCAGGGGGTGGGGTTATGTTGTTTTTGGGGGCTGGTGTTGGTACCGGTGTGGTTGTAGTGTTGTGTGTTGGCTGAGACGACTGTGTTGTTGTCGCAGCGGTTGTTAGGTGCGTGTGCTGGGCGCAGAGGTTCCGCGGCCTGCTCCGCTCCTCCAGGGCGTGTAGCCATGGCGAACGACACTCCGTTCCTGACAGGGTTTGGTGCAGGCCTTGGACGTGTTATGACGTTGGGTGGCTTCGACTGTTGATTTTTGCGCCTCTGCTCCTCTTTGTACACGTCGCAGCCCCTGTAGTTGGTCGCATGGCCTTGGCCACAGTTGGCGCAACGGCGTATGTTTTCGTGGGTTAGTGTACATGCGTTGGATGCGTGTTTGCCAGCGCATCCGCGGCAACGGGGTGCCAGGTCGCAGCGGAGGCCCGAATGACCGAACCGCTGGCAGTTGTTATATTGTTGTGGGACCTGTGGCGGTTCGTATATCTCTGCCCTTACGTCCATCCGCAGAAGGCTTTTTATCTCAGGAGGCCGCGGGAGGCGGCCGTGTCGGCCATCTCGACCAGGTAGTGTGGTAGAAGGTGGTGGGAGCGGAAGCCCGTCATCCTGGAAGCACTTTTGCAGTCGAATCCTAGGAAGTTGAGCGCCGCTTGTACTGTGGTGTTCGGGGTACTGGGGTCCACTCCCTTTACCACGTACTGCTGTGTCCGTTCTTCGGCAGTCCTGTACGTATAATGTTCGATCCCCTTTTCTTTGAGGAAGATAAGGAGATCTTTATATTCATTGTTAGTTGATACGTACAGTGAGGCCCTATCCCCAGAGTACTTCGTGTGTAGCGTGCAAGGAGTATGCCTTTCCGCGAATGTTGTGTTGAGGACTCTGAGGTCCCCGTAGTTTTGTATTACGACTGGGGGAAAACCAGTCTTCTGTTGTGCGGGCGTAGCTGCGGTTGGTTCTCGTGTGGTGTTGCTGACCGCAGGTCGGATCGTGTTTGTTGTTGTGTTGGTGTTCCTAACCGGAAGTGCGGGTTTTGGTGTAGGCAGCAACGCCTTTCGGCTACCTTGCGAGTGTGGTTGCTCGCTTGTTTGCGTGATGTTTCTCTGTTTGCGTCGTGGGCCCTCCACCTGCCAGGGCCCAGTGTAGTGTTGTTCTGTGTCCGCATCTGCAGCTGCTGGTTCCGCCGTTAGAGTCAGCTGCCGCAGTGGGACGGTAGTGCATGAGTCACCAGTTGCAGGTGAATGTAGCGTGATGTGGAGGGTAATTGTCCGCGTGGGGGACTCACTTGGGCCGCAGAGGTCGGTTATCAGTCGACGCTGGCTCAGCAGTTCCTTGTCGGCCAACACCTCCTCAACGGCGGCAAGCGGGACGTTGACGTCGACGGGAACAGCCGACTCACGCGCCTCTTTAGCTGCAGCCTTGCTGCGGGTCAGGGTGGGGGAAACACCGGCGGAATCTGCCATCTTAGTGCTTTCAGGAGCTTTATTAGGTGTGGGGTAAGTTGATCGTTAGACGCACGCCACAGCGAGGCGTCGCCAATTAAATGGGAACCAGTAGTTTGAACTCTTAGGTGAATTTAATAAGCTCAGGAGGTTTAAGGTGTGTTTGCCAAGCCCGAAGTTCCTCTTCATTATATCTCTTTAACTAGTCATTTAAACCTTGCACTCGTATTACTATCTCTTAGAGCGTTAAATTTAAGACCTGTTTCTTATCAATATAAACTGTCGAAGTTTACCTTGGTGCACAATCATTAGCTAACTAAACTTATTGTGAAACTCGTTCCGTTGTTAGCTGTGATAGCTGTCTGCTGTAGCTCTCAGCTTACTTCGAATTTGGTCACTTGTATATTTATTAGATGTTATTTTCAACGTTTCTGTATTATTTGGAAGTACATTTCAATTGCATATACTCTCAACTTATTTTGAATTTTGGGCAGTTGTAGTAGGGTCGTTCAATAAGTAATGCCCCGCATTAAAAAAAAAAAAAAGCCACTAACACACATAGACATATATCCTTGTTGATGCTTCACATCTGATGTTTCTTCTGGGCGCCAGTGAAATTTCGAACTGTTCTGGCAGATGGTAGAGCCGTAGTACACCGTCAAAATGGCGTCTTCATACGACTCGCGTTACAAGCAGCGTGCTGTTATTGAATTCTTGTGTGAAACCGTGGTGAACATCCATAAACGTCTGTGTGTAGTTTGTGGCGACGCTGCAGCTGATAGGAGTACAGTTCGGTGATGGGTAAATAGAGTTACAGCCTCAGGAAATGCATAAAGCGAGCTCCGTGATAAGCCATGCTCTGGACGTCCTGTTACAGCCACTGCTCCAGACATGCTGAATCATGCGGATGCCATCATTCGTGCCGACCAGCGCAACATAACTCACAATTGGCTCTACAGTTGTCGGTCAGCACTGGAAGTGTGTATTCAATGATCGAGACTCTCGGGTATTCAAAGAGGTGCTCACGGTGGGTTCCCTGAATGCCCACAGAGGACCACAAGATCCAAAGAAAGGCAGTTTCATCTGGATTGTTGGAGCGTTTTGAGACCAAACGAAGAGGCCTTTCTGACACGGATCGTTACGGGGGACGAAAGCTGGGTGCACCACTTTGTGGCGGAAACAAAAAGGCAGTCCTTGGAGTGGCATCATCCTCATTCACCACAAAAGAAATCATTCCAGAGAACCCCCTCTGCGGGAAATTTCATGGTGACAGTCTTCTGCGATTGTGATGGCGTCATTCTCGTGGATGTGATGCCAAGAGGGTCAACTGTCAATTCAGAGGCATGCGTGAAGACTCTGAATGAACTCATGAACCGTTTCCGACGTGTTAGATCGGACAAGAATCCAGCAGAAATCTTGATCCAACTCGATGACGCATGCCCACACGCAAGTCTGAGAATCTGGGAACACATCGCGAAATTGGGTTGGACAGCATTGCCTCATCCACTGTACAGTCCAGGCGTGGCACCCTTAGACGTCTATATCTTCGGGCCGTTTGAAGATTCTCTATGGGGAACACACCTTGAAAGTGTCAGTCATGCAGTGAAAAGGACAAGAGCTTTTACCAGCGGGAATGCATGCTCTTCCACGAAGCTGGCGTACGGCCATAGAACGTGATGGAGACTACATAGAAAAATAGGACATTGACAGGACATGTTGATGCATATTGTCACCAAATTCTGACTCTTGACAACAAATATGCACTGAGAAAAAAATATGGGGCATTACCTATTGAACGGCTCTCGTTCACTAAGTTACTGTCGACGTTTCTGCTGGTTTGTAACAGTTGGAAGCACGTTTCAGTTGCATGTACTCCCAACTTATCTTGAATTTTGGGCAACTGTGTAACTATTAAAGATCATTTTCTAGGCTTGGTTGGAGTGAACCGGTTGGGATTTATATATAAACTATACCTTCTCAGTTTGTCTGGTTTGACGGACTGTTTATTTTATTGCTTAAGGGATTCTTTTATTAAGTCTTCGTACATCCATATTTAAATTGGGTGATGGTGGGACATCAGCTGGTATAATTTTTAAATTAAAAGTTAAACTCCTCCAGCTATACTTAAGATTTAATATTTATTTGGTTACTAGTTTTATTAAGAGTTGTACATTGCTAAGCGGCCATCCAACAGCTACAGTCAGTGGCGTGACTTGTGATCCTTCCTGTAGTTGGATGAATGTTATTCGATTGCGCAATGGTTACCTAAGATTGCAGATTGTTAGTGCATTTACTGGCTGTCATTATAAATAATTTGGTTAGTAAAATTGTTTGTTGAACCTACTTGCAGCCACGTACAGTTGGTGTGACCTTTTCTTGTTTTTGGAACTGTGTACTTCCGGTTTCAAGCCCTACTCTTAATGATATAGTTGTTAAAATTTGAGCCTATTCAAGTTTTGATTGTGAGAATTATGATTCCTTTAGTAAGTTTTTCTAATAGTAATGATAACATTGTTGTTAAGAAATAAAGTGAGCAACATGAAACAACAAATGACGAAATATGTGGGTCCACCTTTCATGTGTTTTCCTTAAAGCTATTCCAGCCCTAGTTTTGAGATATCAGTCCCATTCCTCCACTCTGACCTCTATACGGTACCTGGTGTGACAGGACGGTTGCCAACTGTTCGTTTTACCATCGCCCACGCATTGTCAGTGCACCCAAGATCTGGATAATTTGGGGCCATTCAGTTCCACTGTTTGTATGCTCCACTGGAGAGGCGTTCACACAATTGTGATGATGGGGGCGTGCATTGTCGTCCATCAGCATGATTCCTGCCCCAGTATGCTCACTCAATAGAGCCACAGTGCGTGCAAGAGTGCCGTCCAGATGCTTCACATTAGTCATCTTCCCATATATTGGCGGAAGGGGTCTCCTGCGACCATACACGATTTGTCCTCAAAACATGACTGGCAGACTATGATATAGCTGGGATGTAAACGTTGTCCTCGTTGCCTGCACCACGAATATCGGTACTGTCAGGGTGGAGGCTGATGCAGGTTTCATCAGAAAAGAGCGTTGTGTCCCACAGCTACCAGCCCACAAACAGTGGTATTGTGCTCATGCGACACGAGCCACTCTCTGAAACCGATTTAGAAGAGGAGCCCTGAGAGGTCTTTTGGCACGTAATCCCTGCTCACAGAACCTATTTTTTATCATTTGTGTTGATACCTGCACTCCTGTAACTGTTTGGAACTGCTACTGCAGACGTGTCGCATTATATTGAGGGTGTCTACTTGTTGTTATACACAAATATCGGTCCTGAAGGTCTATTGTTTTTCTTCCTCGGTCACTTATATGACGATCCTCAACTTGTTCCAAATTCTAGCGACATTACTTTGAGTCACCACTACATACATTACAAAGTCAGCCTATCTCATTCGCTGCCCCTTTTGTGACTACACGGAGCTTTTGGTTGACATTATTGTTGTCCAAACCGTCGCGATGCAACACAAACCTCATGATGATACACAGCAGAAGTACTGCAATGTTTGCGGATGACACGGTTGCCAAATACTGCATATACTGCCCCATGACGGCAGGAATATGGACTGTTTCCGCTATAATTACATGACAAACAAACCTATGCACTGACACCATAAAGCGTTTCTGGACGAAAACGTTCGGTTTCAAAATTTCGGCAATGTGCAACAAATGCAGGGTTATCCTAAATGATGGACCCATTCTGAAAACTTCGTATTTATTCAAGGACAAATCCAAAATGAACAAGCTTTATACCAATGAAAAGAGGAAGTTTCAAAGTAAAGTTAGTAATTTGTACTTAATTAGTTTTAATAATTATTTAATACTTAGAAATGTGATAAATTTATAAATGTTCAATGTGGCCACTGTTGGTTGCACGGCAAACATCGACGTGGTAGCCAAACTCGTCCCACACACGCGAAGCGTATCTGCTGTTACTGAGTGCATGGGAGCAGTGATTTAGTTCCGCAGATCGTTCAGAGTGGTTGGTAGTGGAGGGACGTGAACAGCTTCCTTCAAAGAACCCCATAAGAAATAGTCGCAGGATATGAGATCAGGACATCTCGGCGGCCAGAAGTGCAGAGCGAGGTCCTCAAGTCCCCTGCGACCGACGGAGAGCTGTGGAAGGGAGTCATTTAGAAAGCCTCGTACATCACGGTGTCAATGGGGCGGAGCTCCACCCTGTTGGAAAATGAAGTTCTGGGACTCTTCCATAACTTGAGGAAATAGCCACCGGTTCAACATGTATAGGTACGTGATTCCCGTCACAGTTCTTTCCGGAAAAAAAAAACGTTGCTCCACAAACCTTTGTACGGGATACAGCACGGAACACGTTTATCTTCGGTGAGTCTCTTTCGTTTTGCAATGGTGAATGTGGATTTTCCAAACCCCATATGCAAACACTGTGTCTGTTGACTTCTCCACTAAGGTGGAACGTTGAGTCAACACTAAAAATTACACGCTGTAGAAATGCGTCATCCTCCATCTTTGCTAGCACATTTCCACAAAATGCGTGACGCTTCTCTTTGTCATTGGGGTTGAGAGCCTGCAGAAGTTGTAATCGGTAGGGCTTGCACAGCAAACGCCAACTCAGAACTTTCCATACAGTTGGTTGGGGTATTCCAAGTTCTCGACTGGCTCTATTGGTAGACTTACTAGGACTGCGCGCAAAACTTTCTTGAATCCGTCGGACATCATCCCCTGACACACGCAGTCGGCCTGTGCTTTTTCCTTTGGACACACTCCCAGTCTGTTTAAATTGCTTAAACCAACGGTTAATGCCTTTGCGAGATGGTGGCTGAATACCGAATTTGGTACGAAATGCCCGCTGTACGGCAGTTTGCGACTCACTTTTCGCAAACTCAAGAACGCAGAAAACCTTGTGCTTCACATTCGCCATCTCACTCACAATTGAGAGTGAAACGGAATGACGGCCCTATTGCCGCGCGAACTCTACCGGCCGATTCTGAAACCATCACCGCCCGCCCGCCGCCGCCCGGCAAAATCTTTGAAACTTCCTCCTTTCATTAGTATAAAGCTTGTTCATTTTGGATTTTTACTTGAATACATACCAAGTTTTGAAAATGAGTCCACCATTTAGAATAACTATGTATTTTGACCACTGTATTTCACCAGGTGTGTTGGCTTTTTGTTGATGAAAATTGCTATTTGAACCCCCACTCCTCGTTCAGTTTTACTCCCGTCAGTGAACACTTCTATCAAAATATTATTTCTTTCATAAATGTAAATGTAAATGTCGTGTTACTAGGGCCTCCCGTCGGGTACATCGCTCGCCGGGTGCAAGTCTTTCGATTTTACGCCACTTCGGCGACTTGCTCTTAGATGGAGATGAAAACGATGATAATTAGGACAAGACAACATCCAGTTCCTGAGCACAGAAAACCTCCAATCCAGCCGAGAATCGAACCCAGGCCCTTAGAACTGACATTCTCTCGCGCTGATCACTCAGCTACTGTGCGTGGATATCTCTTTCCTTAAAACGATAATATCAACTGGACGAGACAAGTTTTTAAGTTTGCGCTTGTAATTCGGATATTTCTGTTTTTCTTTCATTTTTTTTTCTGTGCAGATGCACGACAGGCCGTCGAGTAGCTGGCGCCTCCTCTGCTAACAGACAAAAGCATCAGGTGCGCTGTGCGAGGTGGCGCGGGCGCAGAATCTCGTGCAGCGGGCGCGCGGCTGGCCCGCCCAGACTGAGAGGCGGCGCCGCAGATTGGATTTGTTCCGCTGCACAGTTTAAACTCGGGAACCCGCCGCGAGCCGCAGCTGCAGCGGGCCGCTTAGTCCGCCTCCGCAAAAGTTGCCCTCCGTTCGAGTGGGAACGCCCACAGCTCCCGCCAGACGCGTCTCCCGTAAACTTCCTTTGAAATTCGTTCTGCCGGAAAACCAATCACTTATGCATGAGCCCTGGGTCTCTAAGAGCCGCTTCTCAGCAACTGCACAAGTATTTCCTCTCTTTACTACTGCGCGGGACTACTGTTTCTAGACTATGCAGACCATAAAGTATATTTTGCTACCAGGGGAAAAGATTACGACTTCTGAAGTTGCTACTTTTGCTGTGGCCCTATTCATTGATTTCTATAGTGCCGGTACTTCAACAAACTAATAGTAAATGAAATGTGTGTCTTAAGTTGCTGCGACATTTTCGATTTGTTCTTGTCAGGCACCACTGTCTCGGTAAGCTGAATGAATGACTCTATAACCACTAGGACTGTTTACCTGGAGTGAATGCCTTATCCTGCACTACTATCTGGCAACAAATGCACCTGTAAGGCAATCACAAAAACTGTCAAAAGAGTAAATGTCTACAGAATGGAAATGACCGTAGGCCCCTAACATTATAACAAAACACAAACTATGGTATCGTGCAGACATCGCGGTGCCACACCACAGGCGGGCAATATGAATCGATACCACAGACACTATCGAGAGCTCGCTGCAATGGGAGACTCGCTTTACCCCGGAACGTAGAAACCCTCTCGCACTTAGGTCAGTTGAGTGTCGAGCATACAAGAGCTTAGGGCAGTTCGGGACATAGGATACGGCACTCAGCATCAGCGTCGTAGTGAATGACCAACGCGTTGTTACAGTTTCAGAGGAAATTGTACTGTTCTAAATGTCGACTACTGTACCTCAAGATAACAGTTTGCGATTGTATGCATCAGGCGATGCTTTCAGGGACGTTGAGAGTTGTGAATATTCTGCGCTGTACTGTGATAAAGAACAGTCTCAAGTTATGTTGTACCCTCCCCTTAGAAAAATTTATGAATTACTGTGCTGGTAAAATCCTTACGTTATTTGGTTGCCAAACAGCTGAGCAAAACAGAACGTACTCAGACATTTCTCTCTTTACTTATTCAGATCATCAATAAACTGACACACAATATTTTCAGTGCAACGCAATCTGACTTTCACTAATCCCTACAAAAGAATCGCCCTGACTAACAATAACCTATACCTTTCATGAATCAATTACCTCACAAAAATCTTCGTTACTCGAACTACTGCAATACAGCGAGCGCCAATACTGCCACCTAAATAAAAGATTCAAACTACTGAAGGCACTAACTACCGATAGTCATACTTAGCAAATGAAAGATTTTGATAGAGAACAAACAATGTATTTACCTTAATAGTTTTCAAAAATCATTATATATATCAGTTCATGACATCCAGTCTTACAAATATCCTTTTTCTGACGGACACACGTCCAGATCGTCCACTCTCAAAACTCTGCCATCTCTCTTCCCACATCCACCACTGCTGGTGGCTCACCTCCAACTGCGCAACGCTACGCGCTGTTCACATCCAACAGTCCAACACTACAATAGCAAATTTTCCAACAATGCAAACCAGCCACAGACTTCACACAGCACAGTCAGTGATTTTCTTATAGAGCATAAAAACCTAAACAGCCTACTTACATAGCCCCCATGCTCCCCACAAAAACTTTACAAATTGTTTTGGGCAGTGGCCAATACAGATTTGAAAAATTTTTCATAATTACAATAACAAAGATATCAAATGCACACACTTATTGAGACAATGTTGGTCAAAAGGAAAAATTTTCTCACAGTCCATAAAGACAGTTCTGATTATTCATCACAGTAGTAACTGCAGTTTTTTTTTCTCAATGTCTGAGCAGTAAAAGCACACAGAAGAAGTGGATTTCCATGCAGTCTTGAAGAAATAGTGTTGTCCTTCAAACGGAAAGACAGTGTTGACTCTTGACATACAGACAGGTAATGGGCCACAACAGAGCAAACCCACAGCAGAGTCAGTCGAAGTTTTGAAGAATATTGGTAGGTAGGTCATCACAGAGCAGACCCACTGTAGTCCTGGTAGAGACTATGGTAGTGGTGGGCCATCAAAGGTGCAGACCCACTGCAGTCCTTGTAGAGACGGCCACCAGCCATCCGTTGCGACTGTGCAGGTGCACAATCACCATCGAAGAGTCTTGCGGCAATATAGCAAGTCTACAAACCACCACTTGTGCACTCACAAAGTTTTTGGTATTGTCCTTATAACCAGCAATGCTGTTAACCAGTCCCTTGCTGAATTATCAACACACATGCAAACAGTAACGGTCCCAACTTCACATATATTGTGCATATACTATGACCAACAGCAATGTGTGCACTGAAATGAATGCTTACAAGTTACTTAATTTGATGACCTGGTGTCAATTACAATTTTATAACGTGAGAGTACAATTACAAAGGTGCAGAAAACATCATTAAAAACATAATAAATACACATAATATTTGTAGTAATACAGGCTTTACAAAAGAATAGAAATAAACATATACATCAGTGTTACAAGAATTATGACATAAGTAAATACGTAAAAGATCAGAATAGCTTTCGAAAATAATGTCTAAACGTCTTTACAAAGTAAATAACATATTATTAGAAAAACTCTACAGCATAACTCTTATCATATAAACACATAAAGACAGGAAAAACACAAATACACAAGGGTACACAAACACATAGCGGAATACCACAGAAGGAAAGGACAGAGTTTGTTTTACTGCAGTATTTTGCAAACAAAACTTTCTTTACTTCTTGGACCTCTCCCTTCGTTTATCATTACCCCCCAAAAGTCCTATCTATACCGGATTTCTCTATTCTATTCATATCCTGTTTCAAAATAATTATTCTTCATTGTACAGTACCTTTTTTTTACAAACTTTTTTCGTATAATTTCTCAATGCATTTCTTCCAATTCATTGCAACTCATTCTCTTATACAGCCTACCCCTCTTAAGTTAACTTAAATCTACTGAGCTCAGATATATATACTAAGGGACGACACAATGGAGCAGCCAAAAACAATTAACACAAACAGCAATAATAAAAAAAATGCAAATTGGCAAAGCAAGCAGCAGTATATCTAAATTAGCAAAGCAAATGCAATATTACAACTAATATAAGGCAATGTGCAGCAAACAAGAAAAATAAATCAGTAGTAAGACTGGCTTAACACAATAATACAAAGTGAAATTCAGTAGCACTATGCCTGGCAAACAACAGCAGCAAATGCAATGACTTATATCTAAACATGACAAACCCACAAGCAGAAAAAATAGTACACTAAAGATAACGATGCAGATAAGGGAAATGTATATTCACATCTTAATGTCTATATCAACAACAACTTATTCTACAAAAATTACCAAGTACTTGAAAAGAAAATTGTGGCGTCACCGCCAGACACCACACTTGCTAGGTGGTAGCCTTTAAATCGGCCGCGGTCCGCTAGTATACGTCGGACCCGCGTGTCGCCACTGTCAGTGACTGCAGTCCGAGCGCCGCCACACGGCAGGTCTAGTGAGACGTCCTAGCACTCGCCCCAGTTGTACAGACGACTTTGCTAGCGAAGCTACACTGACAAATACGCTCTCATTTGCCGAGACGATAGTTAGCATAGCCTTCAGCTACGTCATTTGCTACGACCTAGCAAGGCGCCATTACCAGTTTATATTGAGATTATATAATGTATCAATGAACCATGGACCTTGCCGCTGGTGGGGAGGCTTGCGTGCCTCAGCGATACAGATGGCCGTACCGTAGGTGCAACCACAACGGAGGGGTATCTGTTGAGAGGCCAGACAAACATGTGGTTCCTGAAGAGGGGCAGCAGCCTTTTCAGTAGTTGCAGGGGCAACAGTCTGGATGATTGACTGATCTGGCCTTGTAACATTAACCAAAACGGCCTTGCTGTACTGGTACTGCGAACGGCTGAAAGCAAGGGGAAACTACAGCCGTAATTTTTCCCGAGGACATGCAGCTCTACTGTATGATTAAATGATGATGGCGTCCTCTTGGGTAAAATATTCCGGAGGTAAAATAGTCCCCCATTCGGATCTCCGGGCGGGGACTACTCAGGAGGACGTCGTTATCAGGAGAAAGAAAACTGGCGTTCTACGGATCGGAGCGTGGAATGTCAGATCCCTTAATCGGGCAGGTAGGTTAGAAAATTTAAAAAGGGAAATGGATAGGTTAAAGTTAGATATAGTGGGAATTAGTGAAGTTCGGTGGCAGGAGGAACAAGACTTTTGGTCAGGTGATTACAGGGTTATAAATACAAAATCAAATAGGGGTAATGCAGGAGTAGGTTTAATAATGAATAAAAAAATAGGAGTGCGGGTTAGCTACTACAAACAGCATAGTGAACGCATTATTGTAGCCAAGATAGACACAAAGCCCATGCCTACTACAGTAGTACAAGTTTATATGCCAACTACCTCTGCAGATGATGAAGAAATAGATGAAATGTATGACGAGATAAAAGAAATTATTCAGGTAGTGAAAGGAGACGAAAATTTAATAGTCATGGGTGACTGGAATTCGTCAGTAGGAAAAGGGAGAGAAGGAAACATAGTAGGTGAATA
Source organism: Schistocerca cancellata (assembly GCF_023864275.1). Taxonomy (NCBI): domain Eukaryota; kingdom Metazoa; phylum Arthropoda; class Insecta; order Orthoptera; family Acrididae; genus Schistocerca; species Schistocerca cancellata. Next base: position 1,103,611,795 of record NC_064626.1, on the reverse strand, counting down.
TGGATTGGGGGGAAGGAATGAAAGAGGAAGCCGCCTTGTAGAATTTTGCACAGAGCATAATTTAATCATAGCCAACACTTGGTTCAAGAATCATAAAAGAAGGTTGTATACCTGGAAGAATCCTGGAGATACTAGTAGGTATCAGATAGATTATATAATGGTAAGACAGAGATTTAGGAACCAGGTTTTAAATTGTAAGACATTTCCTGGGGCAGATGTGGATTCTGACCACAATCTATTGGTTATGAACTGCAGATTGAAACTGAAGAAACTGCAAAAAGGTGGGAATTTAAGGAGATGGGACCTGGATAAACTGAAAGAACCAGAGGTTGTAGAGAGTTTCAGGGAGAGCATAAGGGAACAATTGACAGGAATGGGGGAAAGAAATACAGTAGAAGAAGAATGGGTAGCTCTGAGGGATGAAGTAGTGAAGGCAGCAGAGGATCAAGTAGGTAAAAAGACGAGGGCTAATAGAAATCCTTGGGTAACAGAAGAAATATTGAATTTAATTGATGAAAGAAGAAAATACAAAAATGCAGTAAATGAAGCAGGCAAAAAGGAATACAGACGTCTCAAAAATGATATCGACAGGAAGTGCAAAATGGCTAAGCAGGGATGGCTAGAGGACAAATGTAAGGATGTAGAGGCTTGTCTCACTAGGGGTAAGATAGATACTGCCTACAGGAAAATTAAAGAGACCTTTGGAGAGAAGAGAACCACTTGTATGAATATCAAGAGCTCAGATGGCAACCCAGTTCTAAGCAAAGAAGGGAAGGCAGAAAGGTGGAAGGAGTATATAGAGGGTTTATACAAGGGCGATGTACTTGAGGACAATATTATGGAAATGGAAGAGGATGTAGATGAAGACGAAATGGGAGATAAGATACTGCGTGAAGAGTTTGACAGAGCACTGAAAGACCTGAGTCGAAACAAGGCCCCGGGAGTAGACAACATTCCAGTTGAACTACTGATGGCCTCGGGAGAGCCAGTCATGACAAAACTCTACCATCTGGTGAGCACGATGTATGAGACAGGCGAAATACCCTCAGACTTCAAGAAGAATATAATAATTCCAATCCCAAAGAAAGCAGGTGTTGACAGATGTGAAAATTACCGAACTATCAGTTTAATAAGTCACAGCTGCAAAATACTAACGCGAATTCTTTACAGACGAATGGAAAAACTGGTAGAAGCCGACCTCGGGGAAGATCAGTTTGGATTCCGTAGAAATGTTGGAACATGTGAGGCAATACTGACCTTACGACTTATCTTAGAAGAAAGATTAAGAAAAGGCAAACCTACGTTTCTAGCATTTGTAGACTTAGAGAAAGCTTTTGACAATGTTAACTGGAATACTCTCTTTCAAATTCTGAAGGTGGCAGGGGTAAAATACAGGGAGCGAAAGGCTATTTACAGTTTGTACAGAAACCAGATGGCAGTTATAAGAGTCGAGGGGCATCAAAGGGAAGCAGTGGTTGGGAAAGGAGTAAGACAGGGTTGTAGCCTCTCCCCGATGTTATTCAATCTGTATATTGAGCAAGCAGTAAAGGAAACAAAAGAAAAATTCGGAGTAGGTATTAAAATTCATGGAGAAGAAGTAAAAACTTTGAGGTTCGCCGATGACATTGTAATTCTGTCAGAGACAGCAAAGGACTTGGAACAGCAGTTGAATGGAATGGACAGTGTCTTGAAAGGAGGATATAAGATGAACATCAACAAAATCAAAACGAGGATAATGGAATGTAGTCATATTAAGTCGGGTGATGCTGAGGGAATTAGATTAGGAAATGAGACACTTAAAGTAGTAAAGGAGTTTTGCTATTTAGGGAGTAAAATAACCGATGATGGTAGAAGTAGAGAGGATATAAAATGTAGACTGGCAATGGCAAGGAAAGCGTTTCTCAAGAAGAGGAATTTGTTAACATCGAGTATAGATTTAAGTGTCAGGAAGTCGTTTCTGAAAGTATTTGTATGGAGTGTAGCCATGTATGGAAGTGAAACCTGGACGATAACTAGTTTGGACAAGAAGAGAATAGAAGCTTTCGAAATGTGGTGCTACAGAAGAATGCTGAAGATAAGGTGGGTAGATCACGTAACTAATGAGGAGGTATTGAATAGGATTGGGGAGAAGAGAAGTTTGTGGCACAACTTGACTAGAAGAAGGGATCGGTTGGTAGGACATGTTTTGAGGCATCAAGGGATCACAAATTTAGCATTGGAGGGCAGTGTGGAGGGTAAAAATCGTAGAGGGAGACCAAGAGATGAATACACTAAGCAGATTCAGAAGGATGTAGGTTGCAGTAGATACTGGGAGATGAAGAAGCTAGCACAGGATAGAGTAGCATGGAGAGCTGCATCAAACCAGTCTCAGGACTGAAGACCACAACAACAACAACAACAACAATGTATCAACAAGAGCGATGTTCACCAATTATGAAATAAAGTTAAGTATTACTTCAACTACGTACTTTATTTGCTATATTAATTACATTGTAATGTTCCAGACCTCACGCCAGTCTGCGGGAGCTTAACGCGTGCCTTTCGGCATCCTCGCATTGTGACTTGGCTGTCTTGCCAAGTCACAACAAAAATAATGTATGCAGTTACTGTTATTAGTCCCTTCTTATTGTTCTTTCCTATCCAAGTGCTCCTTTTTTGAAGAATTTGGATCATAAAATTATTATTTAACAGATCTGTTGACAGAAGTGTTCACATTAGCAAATGTATTTAATTTTATTTTATAAAACCAATGCTGCAACACAGCTGGAAAACAGATATCAAATGAAATAAGCAACTATGTACAAAGAAAAGCATAAAAACATCATTCAATAGCCATGTGGCATTTCATAAGTCAGTAGAAATTCTCTCAACTCCCATAGAAAGACACTTGTAATAATCAGGTATGCAGATGTAAGAATATTTCCCATCAGTTCATAAGCATTTCAGTTAGTAGCACAAAGTATGAGCTCCAAAGTGTAATCATATGTTTCCAAGTAATGAGCGTGTCGTATTTGTGATACTTTCTACAAAGGAATGTCAATAGCGAGGTTAATGGCCTCTTTTTTCTCCACTTGATGGCTTTTTTACCAGGCGACTGGCGCAGCTGGGCGTCCACAACGCATTACATCAAGGTCACTTAGCTTTCTTAGCGAAATATTTACGACAGCAGTTAGTGCTACAGTGACAGTCTCATATAAAAATATTTCACTGGTCGATAATTTGCGTTACAAATGTGTAGAAACAAAATCCTATAAAAATAACAGTGTCCAAAAAATTTTCGGCAGCATTATGATAGATTCACGCATGTACACACATTCCGTAACTCTTAAAGTACGTTTCTTGGTTTACAACATCCTTTTTCACAAATCAGAGTCCCTAACCACTACTCATTATTCCTTACCTTATTACAAATATACATATTTGTGGACACTTATTCAATATTTCATTATAATAAATATGTAGCATAATCAAATTCCTCATATAGCATCAGCTTATTGATCATAAACATACCTCAACAGCATAATACACATTGTCGTCGTAATAATAGCATCGTCACGGATCAATCACATCTCAAAATCGTCACAGCTTCTTTCAATAATTTCAAAACCTTGAATAAAGTCTTCTACCTCAAATGTACTTTAAAAATCATGATCCCTTACCAAATACAGCATTCAAAGCTCTCATAGTGTCACAATGGTTCTGAAAAAATATGAACAGTTCACAAAGTACAGACAAAATACAATTTCATAAGTGGGAAGTTATCCAACTGTGTAACTGCATAAACATCTGTCACTGACATAGTAAAAAAAATGTTTGTTTCTCTGTTAAATAATCAGAAAGCTGTGTAATTCTGTGTTGGTGAAATATGGTAGCGATGTGTAAAGTTGTATAAGCAAATACCACATTAGCTAGGGCTCCTAGCGATAACCACACGCTTAGCACAGAAAGCAGGCGTGTACCCCCTGAGGATTAATGTAATTATACCCTCAGGTGTCACAGATTACAGCAATGGAAGGAAATGTATCATGGAAAACCTTTGTATCTTTGTAATTCAAAAATCTTTAAAAATAAATGTTTTAAGTACAAAATTAATCACTCAAATGCGTCTCCTGTAGCGCTAAATATGCGTCTTGCTGTAAGATAATCTCTGTCGTTACTTAAGGGTAAAAATGTGCCAAGTGTCGTAATCATCGTCGTCCGTAAGCAAATTTCTGTAGAAGTCAATGTACTTACCTCATCATAAACAAAAGTGAAATGGTTTGCGTATAGATATCGTAGTTATTACGATTATTAATGTGATGAAGAACGTACTGTACTGCAACGTATTGTTGTGCTACAGAAGAGGCGGTCTCATTGTAGCTATACCACAAAAGTTATTACTAAAACATGTTTTACTTTCCGGAATAATTCAGAAAAACTGTGCAAACATGACACAGATACAGCTCAAAAGCAATAACATACATTGTGTCACTCATTAGTAGCATCGTGATATAATCGTGTAAAATAAAAATAAACTGTCAAATAAACTAGCCACTGTGTCATCTGATATCTCTCGGAAAGTACTTTAAATCCAGAACGTATTTTCAAGTAAACCAAAATGTTGCATTAAAATCTCATTAGCAGTACTGGTAAACGTTCTAAGTATGTGAGCCTTATAGTCGTTGCATGATCGTGCAACTAACAAACAAGAATGTACAAACACAATAACACTGTGTTGTCTGTTAACTATAACAATGCATTCGTAATTATTGTCTAAAGAAGTTACCTAAGTTCTTGACTGGATAGTTAACTTCAAACATTGTTGTATGTTAACAGTTTCTAAGTGTGACAAAGAGTACTAGTAACATGAAGTGAAAAATTTTATATCAAAGACTAAGTTAAAAAGAAGATTATCTCTCAATAAACGGTTTTACATGTGAAATGTGGTGCAGTCCTTTACCCTTCCTAGTATGCAGAGTTTCAACTTCAAAGCAATTATTATGTTGTAGACGTCGGTAAGGAATGCTAAAATTTTTCTCAAGGTTAGTGTCTATGTTATTTTTTTCTGGGCCAGCCGGCGCACATGACTGCCTGAGGTGCGAGTCATTGTCTGTCTCTTTGTTGGCGCGCATTGTCATTAGGATTAGGAGACCTAACTTCTACAAATTCACCTTCTCAAGAGGGCCCTGCCCTGGTTTAACCCCGCCAGTTCTGATTAAATTCTGGTCTTTTGTTAAGATTATATCAGCTCTCATCATGTTGGTAGTTTCTGTAATGTCATTCTTCTCGGTCACGTGGTGGAGAATTTCTCCCTGAATCGTAACTGCGCGCTGAACTGTTGCGTCTGAAGTTATTCTGTCTCCCTTGATAATAATTGTTTTGGTTCCCATATTGTCTATTTCTATGGTTATCTCTGTCATATTCATTATTACGGAAATGTAATGTTTCTCTGTAACTACTATTCTGCCAATGGTTGTCATATGGGTGGTGTCTGTTTTGGTCACGATTTGCGTTGTAAGAATAGCCTTGTTGTGTCCAGTTATTACTTCTGTCATTGCGGAATTGTGACGGATGTGACCTGTAACTTTTGTGTTCCTGTTTTCATGTCCCGTGATTATCAGTGTCAATTTCCAATTCTTGTAACAGTCCCTGAAAAGCTTAATTGTCGCCTTTGCAATTTACTGCCAAAATAATATGTCGTAAATGTTCAGGCAACTTGATTAAGCAAATGCGGATGAGTTCTGAGGGGCTGTATGGGTTTGACAGATACTGATTCTTATGCAACAGGTCTTCAAAATGTTTCACAAGAATGGAAAATTAAGATTGTTCGAAATGTTTCATCATTACGATGCTATCTTTTACGCGATCTTGAGTATCTTGAGACCAGTATGCTGAGAGGAAGGCATGATAAAGTTCTCCTTGACTGTGACAATCGTGAATGACCGATCGCATTCTTACAGTTGGTTCATTCTCTAAATAGCCACACATAAATTCTAATCTGTGCTCTAATGACCAGTTGGGAGGAAAGCAATGAGAGAATTGATGAAGTCACGCTTGTGGATGAATATCGTGACCAGAATTCTTAAATGTTTTGAATTTACGTGTTGTAATGAAAAGCTTATAGTCAAAATCATCGTTTTGGCGAGTCGCATATCGTTCACAGTTACGTCGCGTCGGCAGTTCCATCTCAAACTTCGGTGCACCTTGCCAATTACTTTCATACTTTCCAAAATGCCCTGTGTTATTATTTTGTGGCTTTTCCGTATTTCTAAGTCCCTCTTCCCGTGTTGAAGCGCGAGTGTCCTCTGAAATATGTAATTCTTGTATTACTTGTGCCAACTGATCTTGTACTCCCCGGATTTCTCTTTTGTGTTGCGTATTAATTTGATTTTGATTTTGTTTAAATTTCTTAATTTGTTCATACTCTTCTGTGTCAGTGAAGGCTACGGGTCTTGTGTCTTTCAGATCATCATCTACCTTTGTAGATAAGTTAATGAACTGATCCGAAAGTTCGGCTACTTTCTTCGATAATGAACTGATTTCCTCAGTGTGTTTTTCTGAACCAAGTTTCAGAGTGCCCATTTGTGTTGAAAACGTATCTACTGTGTCCTTTAAGTTTTCCTGAGTTTTTGCAAGTTTCATAACCGAATCGGTAGATGCAACTCAGTCAGTTTTAGCTTGCAAGGTGTCGTGATTTTCATGAACAATAGTTTGCAGCTCCTTTATGGCTCCTTCGTGATGCTGCAATGCATTTTCATGATGCACAAAAATAGGTTGGAAATGCTCACAAATTTGTGTTTTTACATCATTACAGACTTTTTGACATTTCGATTCGATTTTAAGTAACTCAGCAGTTAAGCCTTTACGTGTTTGTTCAAGTGTGGTCTCTCACTTTTGAAGCTGTTGCTGTGTTTGTCTCTGGTGTTGTTCCATTGTGTCTAACTTTTGAAGCTTTTGTCCCATTTCTTGCATTAATTGTAATAACAATGCACCGGTGCGTGAAACATGTTCTTCAGTGCTATTTGGCAGTGCATTTGAACCGGCAATATTCGCATTCTGAAAAGCAGAAAATGTGGCTTGACTTATTTGAGAAAACGGTGAGGAGGACGCAAAACCTGAATCTACAGTATTTGCAAGATTGTGTCCTGTCATTTCTGATTCCTGAGGGTGAGCTGTTGCCGCCTGATCGATCGATAATGCTTCCCTGTTCAGTAATTGTTTCACTGTCTACACCTTTATTTGCCGCCTGGTCCATTTCCCTATGCACAATTACCAAATAACAATGTTGAACATTAGTTAATTCATTACACAGTGGCGCTGACACACTACTCTCGTCTTCACTGTTTTTTCTCATTTTACTTTGGAGCCTAGTATTACGTTTTTCACATGCCATAATTGTCACAATATTACACACGGTAACACAGAAAAGCACAATTTGAAGAATAAAGTAAGAGAACACATTAAAATAGCACTGAAAATAATATCTAATTAATTGCAAGCACAGCTGTGAAATACTTGGTGCAAATCTACATGCATGCCACATCTGTTTTACTGTACAACTGTGAAAAACTACAACTACAAAGGAAATTCTCTCCACAATTATGCTCTAGCAATTAACAATAGCTATACTAATTACACAAACTACAAGAAAAAATAAGAAGATTCCAGTGAGGTATCCTGACAGGGTCGCCATATGTAACCTCCCCTTCGAAAAATTTGTGAATTACTGTGCTGGTAAACCCCTTACGTTATATGATTTTCAAACAGCTGAGCAAAACAGAACATACTCAGACATTTCTCTCTTTACATATTCTGATCATGAATAAACTGACACACAATATTTTTAGTGCAGCGCAATCTGACTTTCAATAATACCTACAAAAGAATGGCCCTGACTAACAATAACCTATACCTTTCATGAATCACTTACCTCACAAAAATCTTCGTTAATCGAACTACTGCAATACAGCGAGCGCCAATACTGCCAGCTAAATAAAAGATTCTAACTACTGAAGGCACTAACTACCAATAGGCATACTTAGCAAATGAAAGATTTGGTAGAGAACAAACAATGTATTTACCTTAATAGTGTTCAAAAATCATAATATATATATCAGTTCATGGCATCCAGTCTTACAAATATCCTTTTTCTGACGGACACACGTCCAGATCGTCCACTCTCAAAACTCTGCCATCTCTCTTCCCACATCCACCACTGATGGTGGCTCACCTCCAACTGCGCAACGCTACGCGCTGTTCACATCCAACTGCCGAACGCTACAATAGCAAATATTTCAACAATGCAGACCAGCCACAGACTTCACACAGCACAGTCAGTGATTTTCATATAGAGCGCTACGTGGCGTTACCAACATAGAAACCTAAACAGCCTACTTGCAATGTAAATGTTTTTAAGTGAATTAACTTTTCATCTGTCGTAGTTAAAAATGTCTCAGAGCACTGAAAGAACCCGCAGTTGTGGCTGGACGATTAAAATTTCGTCTGGTCACTAGATAAACAGTGCTTGTGGACACATGTTTACTCAAAAAATAGCATCCTGAAGTAAAGCGATGTGTCATATTCATGCAGAGGTAGACACAGAATATACCTTCGCAACCATTGTATTTACATTATGACATTACTGTTTCCTCTGAAAATTTTTAATAAGCGTTAAACTTTAGAGTTAAAATAGTCCATTTCGTTTCTGAACACGGAATTACCATTGGTAATTATCGCTGGAATGTCTTAAACTACCAATTGTAATCCAAGCGTGTTATTTACTAGCTGGTGTTCGTAATTCCGCACATTTGACTTTTGTGGTCAAAGTCCTTTTGAAAAATTTTCATTAAAAATGGTGCTCAGCGCATAAAATAATTTATTTTCTTTGTTTTAAAAGGTGATCGCTCCTCACACAAATCGAAAGCGATCACCTTTTGAAATTGAAAAAAAAATATGCGTTCAATTTAATTTTAATTAAAAACTTAAAATTTTTTATTAGTGTTTTCCGACTGCTGCTGTTTCCAAGAACTATACTTCAAAAAAATTTTAAGAGCCTTTATTAGTTTTTTTTTACATTTTCCCAGTCTTAATAGAGCACACACATAATCTGAGATGGAAGATCTCTAAACACACTATTACAGCCCACGACTTAAAGGCACAGCTTCATACAACGAATTACTCATCGCTGTAGCAAGTCAGAACAACTCCCTAACCCTTGAGTTAAAGCATACTTTCGTGCAATGCCTTAACAATAACATCAGTTGTTTTTGCGAATTATGCAGTTATCCGCTATGAAGTACTGACAGAAATGCTGGACATATACTTAGCCAGACCATGATAACATTTCAGAATGGTGTCAAGATCACCAACCTCATTTAAATGTTGAGAAGAGAAGCTTTGAGGACGGGGCGTGTCTCGTGCTTGTGTAGCTCAGATGGCAGAGCACTTGCCCGTGAAAGGAAAAGGTCCCTAGCTCGAGTCTCGGTCCGGCACACAGTTCTAATCTGCCAGGAAGTTTCATATCAGCGCACACTCCGCTGCGGAGTGAAAATCTCATTTTTCAGAAATGTACATCTGGGCACTTCACAAAAGGAAAACAGATAGTTTCTATGACTATAATACCAGTAAATCACAACTGGAATCGATCAACTCGTATAAATACCTGGGTATAACGATTTGTGTAGACAAGAAATGGAATGATCATACACATTGTCATAGAAAAAAACAAGTGGCAGATTTGAGTTTATTGGAAGAATACCGGGAAAACGTTATGAGTCAACAAATAACATTGCTCCTGGAATGAACGTAAGAATAGTTGCCACTGGACGCAAATAATTTGATTTGTGACTAGTTTCGTTCGTCAGACGCGAGCATCCTAGAACAGTGGTCAAGTCTGTGGGACCCATTGGAAATACGACTGACTAACGATATTGGACGTATACGTAAAATGGTCACAGTTTGTTTGACCCTCGGGAGAGACGCACCAAGGTAGTGTTAAACCTGAACTGGCAGACAGTTGAAAATGGGCTGACAATCCCGCGAAAGCCCAGTTACAGAGTTTAGAGAACCAGCACTAGGAATATGCTAGTGGCCCCTATGAATCGCTCCTGTAGGGACTGCAAAAACAGCATTAGACGAAGTACAAGTCGCATAGTACACGGAAGAGCCAAAGAAACTGGTACACTTCCTTACTATGGTGTAGGGCCGCCGTGAGCACACTGAAGTGCCGCAACAAGAGGTTTCATGGACTCGACTAATGTCTGATATAGTGCTGAAGGGAACTGACAAGATGAGTCCTGCAGGGTTGTCCATAAATCCATAAGAGTAAGATGGGGTAGAGGTCTCCTCTGAACAGCACGTTGCAAGGCATCTCAAATATGCTCAATAATGTTCCTGTCTGGGGACTTTGGTGGCCAGCGGAAGGGTTTAAACTCGGAAGAGTGTTCCTGAAGCCACTCTCTAGCAATTCTGGACCCGTGGGAAGTCACATTGTCATGCTGGAATTGCCCAAGTCTGTCGGAATGCACAATGGACACGGATGGATGCAAGTGATCAGACAGGATGCTTTACGTACGTGTCACTGGTCAGAGTCATATCTAGACGCATCAGGGGTCCCATACAGCTCCAACTGCACACGCCCCATACCACTACAGAACCTCCACCGGCTTGAACAGTCCCCTACTGACATTCAGGATCCATGGATTCATTAGGTTGTCTCCATACCCGTACACATCCATCCGGTCGATACAATTTGAAACTAGACTCGCCCGACCAGGCAACATGCTTCCAGTCATCACCAGTCCATTGTCGGTGTTGACGGGCCCAGGCATGCGTAAACCTTTGTGTCGTGCAGTCATCAACGGTACACGAATGGGCTTTCGGCTTCGAAAGACCATGTCGATGACGTTTCGTTGAAAGGTTCGAACGCTGACATTTGTTGATGGCCCTGCACTGAAACCTGCAGCAATCTGCGGACGGGTTGCGCTTCTGTTACGTCAAAAGATTCTCTTCAGACGTCGTTGGTGCCTTTCTTGCAGGATCTTTTTCCGGCCGCGGCGATGTTGAAGATTTGATGTTATACCGGAAACTTGATATTCACGGTACACCCGTGAAATTGTCGCACGGGAAAATCGCCACTTCATCGCTACCTCGGAGATGCTGTGGCCCTTTGCTCGAGCGCCGACTATAACACCACGTTCAACCTCACTTAAATCTTGATAACCTGTCATTGTAGCAGCAGTAATCGATGTGACAATTACGCCAGACACTTGCTGTCTTATAGAGGCTCTGCCGACCGCAGCACCGTATTCTGTCTCTTTACGTAGCTATGAATTTGAATACGCATGTCTATACCAATTTCTTTCGCGTTCTAGTGTATCATTTAAGCATTCTCTGTTCCCGCAATCCATACGTCAATGAAACGCGAGGGATGCTTACTACGTGGCGCTGCGGAAAGCTGCCTCTGCTACCCAGTTCCAGTGATTTGGAAAGTAGAGAGTAGATGTCTGCGTCCGGTCTATATAACAAAATTCAGATCCAAAGGAAATTGCTGCACGAAAGAGATGTGAAGCAATGTGTCGATTTCACTTTGTGATGTTAATGAACGATAGAAGTACTACCGAGAATACTCCACTCTAAGGTAGTTTTGAAGTTACGAAAGAGCTCTGTTTGATAATTGAATCATTATCTACTACTGTACGGAAATGGCCAACGCAACCCGTCACGTAATTTTGCTAATTACTTAGTCAATCTGGAAACGGACATTGAAGTGGTTGAAGTGTTCCACTCGAGACGAGTAATCTACAAGTGTTATCATTATTTGGTGCTCTCTTCAGTAGCTCGCACTTCAGAAATGGAAATTAAATATGGTAAGAGTCCTATGTAAATGTTTCACTTTCTGTTTCCATTTATTCGACTTAAAAGTGTGTTTCTGATGTAGAAAATGGATGTGAAACTGTGGCACAAAAGATGCAACATGTGTAAGACATGTGATAACCTCTTAGAGCAATACAATAAATTCAGTAGAGTTCTTTACGATTACTGGTTGAGCTCTGTTGGAGGTGAAGATTCTTCTTCCAAGGACCTGCTAGCAGCAACATGTCTCTTCAGAGTATATTAAGCATGTTCTGTAGGGTTTATATTGGAAAATCAAGTTGTAGAATCCATGTCAAAGCCATTATGAAGCTCTACAGGCGATCGACATTATCACTATAGGTGAGTGAGGAATTGATGTATAAAATTATCCACGTGCCAAATTGTTTGGCGTTGATGATATATGCATAAATATATTAACTTATAAAGACAGATAAGGTTCTTCCTTCTTCCAAGGACCTGCTAGCAGCAACATGTCTCTTCAGAGTATATTAAGCATGTTCTGTAGGGTTTATATTGGAAAATCAAGTTGTAGAATCCATGTCAAAGCCATTATGAAGCTCTACAGGCGATCGACATTATCACTATAGGTGAGTGAGGAATTGATGTATAAAATTATCCACGTGCCAAATTGTTTGGCGTTGATGATATATCCATAAATATATTAACTTATAAAGACAGATAAGGTTCTTCCTTCTTCCAAGGACCTGCTAGCAGCAACATGTCTCTTCAGAGTATATTAAGCATGTTCTGTAGGGTTTATATTGGAAAATCAAGTTGTAGAATCCATGTCAAAGCCATTATGAAGCTCTACAGGCGATCGACATTATCACTATAGGTGAGTGAGGAATTGATGTATAAAATTATCCACGTGCCAAATTGTTTGGCCTTGATGATATATCCATAAATATATTAACTTGTAAAGACAGATAAGGTTCGTTACAAACAGTTTTCTGCTCGCAGCGTGTGAGGTGTCTGGTCACACCATGCGGACATCCTTTTATTTACATATGAATAAATTAAACAAAGGAAACATTTTTATGGGTTAGGGAGAATAACAGTGTTAAATCAGTATACCTTGGCATGATTACGCCACGACCACTCCTGATAAGACAGACAGTTGTATAAAGGGCAGTCAAATGAAAACGAGACAGATGGACAATGTAAGTAAACTGTTTATTATTTCAAACGTAATCGGCATAAACGTTAATAAATTTATCCTACTGTGAGACAAGACGGTTAATGCCTGCATGGTAAAACGTCTGCGGTTGCCTATGGAACCATGATTGTACCCAGCAGTGCACCTCTTCGTCCGAAGCAAATCGACGGCCACGAATATCCCTGTTCAGGGCTTCAAAAATATGGAAATCAGACGGGGAGAAATCAGGACTGTGTGGAGGATGTGCAAGGGCTTGCCAGCGAAACCTCTGCAATATGTGGGCTACGACTATGATACAGAAGTTTCTCTGCATATCCTCCACACAGTCCCGATTTCTCCCCGTGTGACTTCCGTATTTTTGAAGCCCTGAACAAGGATATTCGTGGCCGTCGATTTGCTTCGGACGAAGAGGTGCACTGCTGGGTACAGTCGTCATTCCCTAGGAAACCGCAACCATTTTTCCTTGAAGCCAGCAACCGTCTTGTCTCACAATGGGATAAACGTATTATCAGTTACGACGATTACTTTTGAAATAATAAAGAATTTACTTACTTTTTTTCTATCTGTCTCGTTTTCATCTGGCTGCCCTTTATACTTGAGGCATGTGGATGTCTCACAGATGAGCGAGAAACCTGGCTTTCAGGTGCGTGGCAAAGCAATGGTTCTACATATTACATCCAATTCGGTCAGATAATTTACAATAAACATTAACAATAGTATACAGTTCAGTTGTTGACGCGCTGCACTGTATCTAGGCTTCACGTCTTATTTTGTTTTGATGATGACTATGACGGAAACACGCCATAACGAATCATAAATCCACTGCAGCATAGACAAATTCTGTGTGCGCCAAGATTGACCGCAAGCGTTTATTAAGATCTTCTATCCTGAGTTATGAAAATCTCCACTGACTGAGCCAAGCTGAACATCGGAGACAGAGTGGAATTCTTGATGACCAAACTATGTAACTGGAACGGCTTTCACTAACGAAGACATAACAGGGGCGTATGATTTGTTTCATCCAAGTACTACCGGCTGCCGTATAAAGACTGAAACCTGTGTATGGTCTAGGGGTGGAGGTTTTCAGTAGTAACTACAACGTGTTGAGTGCTAGATTCGATCCTAGTCACTCCTTATATCAGAAAGTTTCAATTCTATGGCCATGAAGTCTAAAATCGGCATGACAATCAGCAAAATCGCCGTGAGCATTGAGGGAATCATACCTCCGATGCAACAGGTTGAAGATAGCCGTTTGGTAAAACACCGTGTCGTGCTGCATGAACAAGTCCGTAACTGCCTGATGCACTTCCTCGTCCGACAGGAATAGTCGACCTTTTAAGGCTTTTTTAACGAACCATAGGCGTGATTAACGCATGGATAGATATCAGGACTACAGGGCGGTTGCTCAAGGTCTCCCACTTCTGAGAAACTCCCAGATCGACTGGCGCCTTGTGTCCAATCGCGACGAGCACGGAACCTGGCTCACCATTCCACAACGGTGGTTTTCGATAGACATGCTGCTCCATACACATTCTTCACTCTCCGATTGACGTCTACCGGTGTTTGTTCTTTGGCAGCCAGGAAGAGAATAACAGAATGTTGGTCCTGTGTGGACGCATTCGCTAACAACGTCGCCACAGTACACGTTTCCGCAATTAATGCACGCACGTTGGAAAAACACACACGCCACAAATCCCTTTCCTACATATTGGTGCTTATATGCCAGCGTCGGAGTAGCGCTACATTGCATACAAGCTGCAGCAACGCCCTCAAAAGGAAACTTTTTGTTCGTTCCTTACATTTTGAACAAAAATGATCAGCAATGGCGGCCGAAGACTTGCATATAAAGAATGAATATGTGAAACATGCATCCATCGAAATTGGCGCCCAACCAGAAATCTGTTAAGTTTGCGCCCAGTATTCCAGGAAACCACCTGCTCCCTCCGTCATGGCCTACCTTCGCCCCAAGTACTCGTCCGCCCGAAAAATGGTTCAAATGGCTCTGAGCACTATGGGACTTGACATCTGTGGTCATCAGTCCCCTAGAACTTAGAACTACTTAAACCTAACTAACCTAACGACATCACACACATCAATGCCCGAGGCAGGATTCGAACCTACGACCGTAGTGGTCGCGCGGTTCCAGACTGTAGCGCCTAGAACCACTCGGCCACCTCGGCCGGCCGTCCGCCCGACACAGTCCTCGTCCTCCCGAAAGTCTCATTATGCCCCAGTGATTGCGTTGTGCCGCCATGTCTGCCGGAAGAAGAGCAAGAGCGCCACCAATTCATAAGATTCTAAAATATATGTAAACTGAAGGTGGAGGGGGGAGAAAGATAAGGAAAGGGAAGAGATTATTAATGTCAGCTGGATCGGGACATTACGCGGATTCCGCGGGGCGTGTATTCTTACAGACATATCCGAAGCTCAAGGACGAAGTCTGCATACAAATTCATGACGTTCCCAGACGATTTTAAACAACGTATTTTTGCAAAATATGCGGCAACAGTCAAGGGATCTGTGGATGCTATTCATTTTTTGGCTTCGTTACTTGTTATACTACTTACGCCATTGCTAAGCACCTATAATTATGAATCTGCAATTGCCATTCATTGTGTGAATTTGTTACTTGGAACACTATTGACACGATTGTTAAGTACGTATAATTTCTACTCTGCATTCTGCGGGCTAATTATTTTGTAATGTATTGATTATGACATGACGTCCGCTGGAAATCAATAGAGAGACGAGAGGTATTTAGACCCGCCAGGGTAGCCGAGAGCGCTAACGCGCTCCTTCCTCCCCGGATCGAATCCGCCCGGCGGACTAACGACGAGAGCCGGTGTGCCAGCCAGTCTGGATGTGGTTTTTAGGCGGTTTTCCACGTCCTGCTAGGTGAATATCGGGCTGGTATCCACGTTCCGCCTCAGTTACACGGCTCGCAGGCATCCGAACACATTCACACTATTTCATGGATTCCACTAGACGCAGACAGTTGGGGTACACTGATTTCGTTCTGGGGGGTACGGGGTGGCGGCAGGAAGGGCATCCGGCCACCCGTTAAATTAACATGCCAATTCCGATTAACCATGGCCGACCCTGCGTAACCGCGTGGACAAGGCGCCAGTGATAGAATAGACGAGAGGTATTTAATAAGTAATGAAACACATTCTTCTCTTGCCCAGTTTCAGTTGCAAAAATGCGGAATTTGTTGTGGGACATCATGGAATATTCGCACTTCGCCCTATTGTTTCATGAGGTTCCGATAGGCGCTGGCGCTATACGTAGCCTTCAAAATGGGGTCTGTAACGGAGATGCTGTCCAAGCAGAGAGCTGGCATTTCATATCTTTTGGCGGAAAATCTGAGCATTGCAGATATTAAAGGCGCTTGCAGAATGTCTACAGAGACGTGTCAGTGAACAAAAGCAAGGTGAGTCGTTGGGCGAGGCTTCCGTCATCATCACGCAGTACGTGGATGGTGGGGACTACATTGATACAGCAAGACGTTGGCTTCGACGGCCATCAGTAGACTGGTACCATGCGGACGTACAGGCCCTCCCAGTAAGGTAGTGTCAACCTGTTGCATTGAACGGAGATTATGTTGAAAAATGTGTTTTGTAGCCAAGAGAGTGGGGAATAATATGGTGTACTAGAATTCAACCAACTTGCTTTCAGAAACAAAATACGTTGCATTACTTATTTAAAGCCTGTCATACATTCATTCTAATCTGCTACCGACTAAGTCCGCCCTGCGTTTTGTTCTCAACTATTGCTTGAATCACAGACATTAGCAAATATGCTGTTTTGTGAAGAGTAAGGATACATCGTAGGACCCTATGTTGGCGATATTATTGTGATCCATTGTTTTTCGTATGTATTTTGATTAATCACGAGACACAAATATTTATTTCGTCATTTTTCGTCTTCGCATTAAATATGTGCCTGGATGTACCCATTACAGCTTTATATAGGGCGAAATTAATACCTTGTATAATTTATTGTTCTGCATCTCTTTTTAATCTCTTTTTATTCAGTCTCCCGTGTACCTGAAACGCATTAATATGACCAGCCATTATGAGGTACGAAATGTCACGTCTTTGTCTCAAACGAGCGAATGTGCAAATAAAAGTACTCCGCGATTGTAAATACACTCCTGGAAATTGAAATAAGAACACCGTGAATTCATTGTCCCAGGAAGGGGAAACTTTATTGACACATTCCTGGGGTCACATACATCACATGATCACACTGACAGAACCACAGGCACATAGACACAGGCAACAGAGCATGCACAATGTCGGCACTAGTACAGTGTATATCCACCTTTCGCAGCAATGCAGGCTGCTATTCTCCCATGGAGACGATCGTAGAGATGCTGGATGTAGTCCTGTGGAACGGTTTGCCATGCCATTTCCACCTGGCGCCTCAGTTGGACCAGCGTTCATGCTGGACGTGCAGACCGCGTGAGACGACGCTTCATCCAGTCCCAAACATGCTCAATGGGGGACAGATCCGGAGATCTTGCTGGCCAGGGTAGTTGACTTACACCTTCTAGAGCACGTTGGGTGGCACGGGATACATGCGGACGTGCATTGTCCTGTTGGAACAGCAAGTTCCCTTGCCGGTCTAGGAATGGTAGAACGATGGGTTCGATGACGGTTTGGATGTACCGTGCACTATTCAGTGTCCCCTCGACGATCACCAGTGGTGTACGGCCAGTGTAGGAGATCGCTCCCCACACCATGATGCCGGGTGTTGGCCCTGTGTGCCTCGGTCGTATGCAGTCCTGATTGTGGCGCTCACCTGCACGGCGCCAAACACGCATACGACCATCATTGGCACCAAGGCAGAAGCGACTCTTATCGCTGAAGACGACACGTCTCCATTCGTCCCTCCATTCACGCCTGTCGCGACACCACTGGAGGCGGGCTGCACGATGTTGGGGCGTGAGCGGAAGACGGCCTAACGGTGTGCGGGACCGTAGCCCAGCTTCATGGAGACGGTTGCGAATGGTCCTCGCCGATACCCCAGGAGCAACAGTGTCCCTAATTTGCTGGGAAGTGGCGGTGCGGTCCCCTACGGCACTGCGTAGGATCCTACGGTCTTGGCGTGCATCCGTGCGTCGCTGCGGTCCGGTCCCAGGTCGACGGGCACGTGCACCTTCCGCCGACCACTGGCGACAACATCGATGTACTGTGGAGACCTCACGCCCCACGTGTTGAGCAATTCGGCGGTACGTCCACCCGGCCTCCCGGATGCCCACTATACGCCCTCGCTCAAAGTCCGTCAACTGCACATACGGTTCACGTCCACGCTGTCGCGGCATGCTACCAGTGTTAAAGACTGCGATGGAGCTCCGTATGCCACGGCAAACTGGCTGACACTGACGGCGGCGGTGCACAAATGCTGCGCAGCTAGCGCCATTCGACGGCCAACACCGCGGTTCCTGGTGTGTCCGCTGTGCCGTGCGTGTGATCATTGCTTGTACAGCCCTCTCGCAGTGTCCGGAGCAAGTATGGTGGGTCTGACACACCGGTGTCAATGTGTTCTTTTTTCCATTTCCAGGAGTGTATAAGCAATTGACTGAAGCTACAAATGCATGCCATTATAATCATTAATTAATAAATTAAATTAAAATATGCGGGAAGATACGGATGGCTAGTTTACATCTGTACACATACATAGATCTAAGCTGAAATACTCTTTGAAGGAACCTCATCCCTTATCTCAAAATACAGTATTTACTAGGTAATAGCTATTCACTATATACTTTCCGTGTTCTTTCATGGTATCACCACAAGAAAACCTCGCAGGAAGCTCTCGTTATAATTTTAAAACTAAAGAAAAGAAGCTTAGGGCTCCGTTCCTCTTTGTGAAGCTAATGAAGGTCTAGCGACCTTTCGCGGAAAGTTTCTGATTCATTAGCTGCAAGCTACAGAACTGCAATCGTTGGATCCTCTATAATACCACTTACCCCTCTCTCTTTCCGTTTCTTTTGAGTTTATTTAAATGTCGGGCATATAGGTTCGTTCACAAGCTATAATATAAGGTCGAAATTCAAATATTAAGTACTGAAACAGGAACTCAGATTACACTATTACTTAAAAAATTACTCACCGATTTATTCAAAGAATGTTGCGCACAATTCTAATATGGTCTGTTAGCGACTATTTCCGTCGAATTGATATTGTCGTGAAGGCCATATACCGATTGCGAGAATCGTACGTTCCATGCTAAGAACGCATCTCTGTGTCTTACGGAACCAAAGATTTGTTTTGGGGAATCTTTGTGAAGGAAATGGAGAGATCGGACGTGTGAGAGGAGGAGAGAGATTGTGTTGTTGTGAGACGCCACTAGGGTATATAGTAAATGTTCAAATAGTTTTTTTGCACAAAATGAAATCCAATAAGTAACATCAACTGTTCAAGGTGTGTATATCTCCATACGGAAACTAATTAAGTATCACGGTACAGATATTACGAGACGTAGAATACCCAGAGGTGAAGTTTGGAACGGTAGTGCGAACCTGCATTTTTCACGGTCAGAATTCGTCGAGAGACTATCTCCAAATTAATAAACCTTAACTTGCTAAATTGTGCCGAACGATCTGCGTAGTGAGTAAAGGTTTTAGAGATTTCAGGTGGAGCAGATAACGACGAGGAAATTCTGCTATATCGCCGCTGCGGAATACACCTCTTGCTCTCCTGCGGTATTTAAAACGAAATATTTATATTTTCCAGGTTTTCAGGGAAGTAAAAATAAAAGGAAATAAGGAACTAAGCTTGAAAGGTCTCTGTTGGATTCCTTCATGTTAATTTCTTAAATCAGTTGTCATTTACGGCATAAATTCCTCTTCTAAATTTACTGTGGTGTTTCTGACTATCTGGGAGGAGACTGAGCAGTGAAACGTGTTACTTTTACACATAAACAAGAACGATCTGTCACACTACTACACTTTAAATTCATGTCACACAGTCTCATACGGAACCTACATCCGCTTTCTTTTATATACTGTATATGATAAGATACTGTCATCCCCCTTTCCTTCTGTGTGAGAGGATGAATGAGCAAATGTATTTCTAGTTGCATGCTTGATGGTAGCAGACAAGCCTGTCTGCTAGAGAACAGTAGGACCAACGTCGGAACAGGTAGCTATGCTTTCTAGAAGCAAAGAGGTTTCTATCCTTAGTATGGTCCTGTCCGTCCCTTGTCATGTTGGTATAGGAAGCTGCCCCTCTGGCCACTTCCATTTGTATTTGTGAACCACCCTCAGGAAGGGACCACGGCAGTCTGTCCGCGGCGAGCGTCTTAAGTGGTAAGATCTCCGGCTAAGCGCGTGTCTGCTAAGTCCGTAGGACAATGGATTTCTTAAGATCAGCCTAACTGAAAATTTAATCACCTTTATTTAAGTTTAGCTCTAAAATATCTAATGTTATCTTAAATTGCAATGCAGTGTAATTCGAGTGTGAAGTTCAGAATATATTCCGGTAGTTGCTTTGTCACTACTTTGTGAGTAAAGTGGAACCACGTGTTGATAGTAACTCTAACTAAGATCATCAATCTAAAATTCGAATGTGCGTGAGATTATAACGTCTCGTCTTGACAATATTTTTCAATATAGCAACTTTTCTTTATGTTCAACCCACGTGGGGTGTACTTTGTGAGACCAGTACCACATGCTTATACAATTGTTTGACCCATCAGGTTAATAGTAAGACAATAGTAACCAGTTCGAGGTTTTTCTTTTGTAAATTGCTTTTCGATCTAATTTATTTTAATTATCAAAATTATTGTGGAGTTACACTCTTTGTAAAACCAAGTTGAGAACGTGAAGCATGTGGTGTAATCATCAAAGTAGCCCTTAGCTATTCTTTTCGGGAAGATTTCACAGAGAGTTAGTATGAATTTAGTATACCAGTGTGTGGTAATTACATGACGGACAGGATTGCGCTAAGAACGTAACTTCTTTGGGTGAAAATTGAATCGGCTGGTTGTGGTTAATTTCCTCTTGTATATGTTTCAACGTTCTTCGTGTGTTTTTTATGAATGCAGTGTTGTATGCAGTCTCCCAATCTTGACTCCATATTTGATGTGTTCCATAAGATTACAATCTCACATTTTCACAATCCTAAATAAGGCACCAGTTTAGTTATGAATCAAGTTTAATATGCTGAAATTTCAATGATCAATGTTAAAATAAATTTCCAAATATAAACTGATTTATTTCTTTTTATTTAAATTCTCTTTTTTGTATATATATATTACCGGTTGTCGTATGACTATTAAAAGATTATAATTAATGTTAGTCTGGTTGGGAATTTGGTAAGCTGGACTGGATACCTGGTGAAACAGTTGCGCAGTAATGCAAGGTTAACTTTCTCAGATAGCTCACAGCTTTTAACCCGCTTTTATTGAATATGAGCACCGCTTACACCTCAAATTAATGCAACGACATTACAAGCTGAAGCAACTAAAATCAATAACTAAATCAACAATTAAAATAAAAGCACACCTAAAAATATTTTTTATAATAATAAGTAAGTATGTGACTGTAGGCTTTCCCGGCATAAACTATTGATGAAGGTTTCTCGGGTCTCCAGCCGGGTGGTAGCGTTGATATCTCGCGACGTTTCGGGAAGTGGTCATCCGCCCACGTCAGGGAGCCGAAAGCAAGATCGACCTTCCTAGCTTCCTCAAGACACGGCATGGGTGCTTGCACTCCAGAAGATGGTGGGCAGCATCTGTCCTGCATCTCGGCATCCGATTTTGCCACTGTAGATATATGTGGTTTGTCCTCAGTTTCGTTCGATGGTGCCACACTGCAGCAAATGGCGGCTGCCTCTGTGGTAGCGTCGTCATTGAAGGTGGAATCGTCATCCTCTGGAGGCTGTGTCGCATCCCGTTCGGAAGTTGCTCTACGCCTCCGCTTCGCCAGAAGATGGGTAGTATGACACTTCCCGAAACGTTGCGAGATATCAACGCTACCATCCGGCTGGAGGCCCGAGAAACCTTCATCAATAAATAAGTAAATAATATTTTTAATTAACCAACCAAATAATAAAATATTAAGACACACAAACACACACGTTGTTACGAGGGCTCTTGGGTGTGTAAGGGGCGTGAAAAGCGTCAGTTGTTGAGTGACCACTATGAAGGAGACAGAGATGCCACAGATTAGTGTGAGACAGCATTCTCATCATCTGACCGAGTTTGAGAGAAGCCTCATTTCTCTTCTCCATTTAGCCGGGTGATTGAATCGTACCATATCCAGATTTGTGGAGCAATCTGATGTGACGGTGGTCATATATAAGACTACATGGGAACGTGAGCGGAGGCATACTCGTCATCAAGTTTCTGGTCGACCACGTTTGACCATATCAAGGGGTGGGGGTGGGGGGTGTTGCCTTATTGTGCAGCAAGCATATCGTAACCCCTCCCCATCTGTGCCTGCCATCCGAGAACAAGTAATGTGTACTCCCTGTAGCTTTTTGTGTCAAAAATGGTTCAAATGGCTCTAAGCACTATGGGACTTAACATCTGAGGTCATGTCCCCTAGACTTAGAACTACTTAAACGTGACTGACCTAAGGACACCACACACATCCATGCCCGAGGCAGGTTTCGAACCTGCGACCGTAACAGCAGCGCAGATCGGGACTGAATCGCCTAGAACCGCTCGGCCACAGCGGCCGGCTATTCTGTGTCATCTCGCATCTTTGGTCAGAGACTAGTCGCAACCCAAGTGAGGAATTAACGTCCCATGCGTAGGGTGTCGTTAAGTCGCTTCACAAACCCCTTCGTTTGCAGTGATGGGGTGACCGGGAAGCGTCGACTGTTGACGCATGGCGTGGCAATGTGTCCAGCGATGAATCGTGCTTCAGCAATATAGTCTGTTGATCATAAGAATAAAGCTGATGTAAACATTGCACTATGTATTCTTCCGCGTTTGCTGGAGCCTCATTGGGTTTCCGTTTGACTTGGGACTGCAGACAAGCTGTCTCGAGTACTGCCAAGTACGATAATAAGGGTACGTTTTGTGCTGTGCGTTACTCGCACTTCAACTTAGCGACAATACAGGACAACAGCTATGCCGGCACATTTAACTTGGACAGTACTGGCCGGTCAGCTGATACAGCTAGCCTATAGTGACGTGGCCGGCTGTAGTTCACACTTAAAAATAGACGAGGAGAGGAGCAATATAACTTCGAATGTCATTTAATTTTTAGGCAGAATGAAATAATACACTGATAATCTCCCACAATACGCTCCTTAGACGACTAAACGAAAACCGCAACACGTTATCGGTTTTAGCTAACGTACTATTGCAATTAAAGACAAGAATTATGTAAATTCCTGTCTTCACCACAGGGTAATTTTTCCACATAAGCTGTGTGTAACGTAAGAGAATACTGAAGGATTTCACCGTATAATTAAATACTGAAGCCACTGAAGTATTACTTACAGTCAGTCGTCTGGTAATCTCTTAGCTCCTTCCTTATCCGAATCCGAGAAATACATTTCAGTTCTGGAAGTGTCACCTGCAACGTTGATAACGAGCCTATCAACAACAGAATCCACGAAGCCAGCCAGGTCCAGAATTTTCTCTTCGCAGTGACGTGTGAAAAACCTGCGTGCTTTAGTACCAGTACGTCTCGCAGTTTAACAGTGTTGTTACTTCTCGGGCCGAATCCCGCAGTTTGGCTTCAGATCAGTTCTGTTGGGCTCATATTGTAATGGTAAAGTAGCAAATGTAAAAATGCAGCATTTGTATGATGTGCTCACTGGTCGGAGTGGCCGTGCGGTTCTAGGCGCTACAGTCTGGAACCGAGCGACCGCTACGGTCGCAGGTTCGAATCCTGCCTCGATCATGGATGTGTGTGATGTCCTTAGGTTGGTTAGGTTTAATTAGTTCTAAGTTCTAGGCGACTGATGACCTCAGAAGTTAAGTCGCATAGTGCTCAGAGCCATTTGAACCATTTTTATGATGAGCTCGATGCTGTGAATATGAATGTTTTTCATGTTTTTACGATACTTATCTACTTCTATGGAACAAACCGAAAGAGAATTTGGTTTATTTTTGCCTTAAAAATTAAATTGTTGTGTTTTCTTAATTTAAACAACTTTTGTCAACAGTCTTCCATAAAACATCGATAATTAAGATTATGTATTTGAAATGGAAACAGGTTCGCGTCCAATATGCAATTAGAAACAAAAAGACGTACATTATTCATAAAAAATGATGGTGAGTTTTATAATTACGAGATGTAGGTATTTCAAATCGAACGAGGAAAAAAAATAGTGTGAAGATTTGAGCCAACGCACTAATATCCGGGGGAGGTACACAGTCCTTTACGCTACCGGCTGTGCCACACGTGTTTTGTATTCGTCATAGTTATCTTCATTTTATACAGCAGTGGGAAGACTTCAGAGTCGATTATTCCGGTACATTTATGAAAAATATCAAGAACAGCTTGTTTCTCGGCACATTTTAACAGTGTTCCACACTCGTGTTTCACTATGGACCAGAAAGCAGCCTAAGCCATTGTCACACTGCGCATTAACAGCGATACAACGATAGCACAACGACGCAAAGGCTGTGACCGTACACTATTTTTGAAATAAAAACTACGTAGTTAAAGCGTGATTAAGAAAAATGTTTATGGCTGTTAATACATTTGAATATGTTAAAGATTCATTTAACGTAATTTAGTAGTAAGTTATCTAATACATAAGTAGGACCTACTTCCAAGCGCGTAACAACACGAGTGTACGTATGCTACGGCTTCTGACCAATCATCGCGTTTGTGTTTGTTTACATCAGGTTTATTCTTATGATGAACGCATTATACCACCGATGACTATCGTCGGCGAGTACCGCGGCGACATGGGGAGATGTCCAATTTTCCCAAAAGTTATGGAGAAGTACAGCGGTGTCATGTTATGTCAGCCATCAACTGGGAGTGACAAAGGGAACTCTGACTGGACAGCAGAATGTTACCTCACGGACATCCTGTTCCTCGTGTTACCTCTCACACAACAGTATCGTGTTGACATTTTTCAGCAGGGCAGTGCTTGTTACACATGACACGTATCTCTAAGAACTGTCTACGTAACGTTACACAATCTCGTGGCCAGAAAACTCCCTGGCTCTGTCACTCATAGAATATGTGTGGTACTTGCTCAGACGTCAACTCCGTGCTACTGTTAGTAGCCAAGGCATCAAGTACCATTTACAACAGCTGTGGACCAGCTTGCAGTAGGTGACTATACAACGGCTTCACGACATTCTTGAGCAAACCAAATTTAGGTCCTCCTTCCCAACCGAATCAGTGGCTGCATCCAGGCCGGTTCGGTGCAGCGGCATGATGATACGTGGGCTCATACTGCCACATTCTTGGTAAATTTGACTCGATTTTGTAGTCACTGCAACAACGTCGCATATGCTTTTAGTACGTGAAGTTTCATTTAGTTTCCTCCTCCCTTTCTGGGAGCTGTACTTGTTTTGTTAGGCAGTGTATGGAGAATGACAACATTTCAAAGTCAAAGACAATTCCGTGTTTGCGAGCTTCAACTTTCTCCAGCGTTGTGCGTGATTCCTACCATTTGATGATACTGGTCTTATTACAAATAACAGACTGCATTCATATTCCATCTCATCTAAGTTTATTCTTGCCTCTGTGTCGTGTCAACCATGTGTCTTTTCTGAGTATTTGGGAGCCCGAGAGTATATATATATATATATATATATATATATATGTGTGTGTGTGTGTGTGTGTGTGTGTAAATTTGCACATACTCTCGGGCTCCCAAATACTCAGAAAGAGTATATATAATTAAACAAATTGCTTGTTTACTCTTGGCATATTTGATTTTTTATGAGTTTTTGCAGGGAATAAATTGTCTTTCGTTTTTAATTCATAAATCTCGTAAATTGTGAACCAGTCGTGTCCTGAACTTAACTTCTGGTGTCCTTGGTTATATTCATCTTCTTCCGCCATAAGTATTTATGTGTTGACTGTGTCTATAACAGTTCTTAATCGGGCTTCTTCTTCCGACACTGAGATGATGCGCGGAAGAAAGGAAAACTTGCGTGGTTTTGCACAAATAATAATTATTATTCAAACAACACAAATGGCTACCACACACATCTTACAAAAATACGTCTTCTCCACTCGAGAACTAAAGACAGAGTGTCTCTATTAATTGACAAAAAAATTGAATGAGGTTTCCCCCAATTGTTACCACCTTCCATCATAGTAAAATACATCTTTTGCTGACGCGTAGAACGGTAGCGCTAATGTTTTTGTCACTGATTTTCTTACGTACCAATACAAGTAGTTCAAGAATATGAGACGTTTATTGCGTCTTTTTTCCACATTATGGATGTGGACAGAATAGGAATGTAAAACTGAGCAAAACATGACACGTAGCCACGCAAATGGATGTTAGACGGAACAAAGAATTTTGTGAATTCGAGGACACAAGGAAAAACCGAGACGACGACCTGCTGGAAGATGACATTAGAAAACACGCAAAAGCAATATGATTGCGTGTGACTGAACAACGTATTGCGGAAAGATATTACAAGCTGACCTTATTCAGCAGCGAATGTGAGACGGGAGATGACGAAGATTAAATACCTACTCGTCAGCTATAGAGAGAGCATCTCACTACCGTTAGGTTAAGCAAGCAAGCAGTACCTATGTACGACTACGTTTTACGCAAAGAAATAATCAAAACAGCCACGTAAAACATGCCACCGAGCAAAACAATAATTGCAGGCTTAGTTAAGTAATTTTCCGTTCAGCTGTTTCAGGAATACGGACTATTTCAGTGCCCCTTACTTTGTGGTTCCTTCCTTTCGTCCAGTATTCGATCAACTGTGTGATTTTTTTCTTTCCACTTCGAACCAGCTGTTCCAGTTTCCCTCTGCTTCCAACTTGCAATTCTTCTATTTTACTGACAGTAATACTTTGTATTACTTCCATTTGTCTTCTATTGTTTCTTTACTGCTTCAGTTCAAGTTGCTCTTCAGTCCGGAACCGCGCGACTGCTACGGTCGCAGGTTCGAATCCTGCCTCGGGCATGGATGTGTTTGATGTCCTTAGGTTAGTTAGGTTTAAGTAGTTCTAAGTTCTAGAGGACTGATGACCTCAGATGTTAAGTCCCATAGTGCTCAGAGCCATAAGAACTATTTTTTTCAAGTTGCTGCATTCTTCCTATAAAAATTTTAAAATTTGTCTGGTCAGTTTGTTGATAACCGTTTTACACAGATATGTATATATCAACCGTCTCTTCCATATTCTTTTATATTCGTATGACAACTTTATTTTCGGCTGCAAATTATTAAGTTTCACCAACACAGTTTCATTTACGAACAGTTTATTGACATAAACACAAAACTAAACTATTCAGTAACGGAGGGAATTACAAGTACATAAAAGAGGATATTTTACCGTTACAACGGGATCGCACTTTACAGCGGACACTGAAACATTTTTCCTTTATTACAACACTTTGTCCAAAAGGAAATTTCAGCCAAATAAACAAAGAATATTTGGCATTGTGCACGCCGGTCACTGCGCATAACGAATTAAATCGAACTAGTTCAAATGGCTTCGTCAGAAGGTGAGCCAACTGATTCTTGCCATCTATATGTTCCATTATGATTTCACCACTCGCAAATCTTTAAGGAGCCTCCATATGTTTTGATTGTATATGATATGCAGGGGTTTTGTTAGTTTTCATGCACTGGCATTATCAATGTAAAGTGACATTTCTACTAATTCACTTAGAAATTGACGCTACCAAATTAATTCTTTGCCTCTTTCACTTACTAATATTATTTCTGTTTCATTTGTAGACGTAGCTACTAACTTCTACAACTGACTTGTCCGTGATAGATGCTCCACCTGATTATTTTGCCTCAATGCTAGTTGTTGAACGCCTTGTCTTTTTGTTCCTGGCAAATCAGCATCACTGTGAATTCTCAAATCTTCTTCTCTGTCATAAATAATACCGTAGCTTAAGGTGCCTTTCAGATATCGGAATGTGCGTATCGCGCGATTCCATTCCTCAGTAGCTGGTTTTTATTCAGAGAAAAAGTTATGTCTTGACGAGATTGAAAGATACGTGACATACCTAATCTCCTCCCAATACGAGACGGAGAACAGAACTGCATCAGTCTGAGTGTTCGCTTCACGTCCAGTGGGTGCTGATATCGTACTGGATTTTACCATTAGAAATCTTTACAATATTTGTTTCGTGTTTCTTTCTTGACATCATAATCGCTCCATCTCCGTTTTGATTTATTTTTATGCTACGGAAACCATCAACGAAACCAACTGTTATAACAAATTCATGTTCTAAAGTGTTTAGAAAAGCTGTAATTTCTTCCTTGTCGCTGCTGCTCAGAACTGGGCTATCATCATCGTAAATTGCTAGACATAGTCTATGTTATGTTTGCGATAAAACAAGGATCTGCAGCACTATTTTGAAAAACCGCTTTCTCCGTGAAACGTTTATTCCAGCAACGTAGTGCTTGGTTGAGTCCACATAAATTTCGTTGCAAGACACACACTCGCTCTGTATCATGTTAGAACACTAGCAAAGCTCGAATGGTGCCATAACGCGCACCAAGATGCATCTTCAGAATCAATTCTTGTTTCCTGAACTTCCCCTTTAGCAACTAATGTCTTTGAAGCGAGTACTTCCATCAGTTGCAACTTTTAGACGTAGAACAGAGCGATTCTGCAGTATTTTGGCATTCGTAGGACAGTCAAATTACCACCCACATATTAAGTGGTTCAGTATCTTCATTAGTAGCTTGCATCCATGCTCCCTTCTCCTTTCAGTGTGATCCTTCCGAAAGAGAGTTTGGATCTTTATGTTCTTCAGTACCAAATTTCAGTATCATCAAGAATTCACCACTTTCCATCCACGTTGGTTTCCTCAATTATTGACAGTATTCTACGCATCTTTCCTAACGCACAACCAACACAACATTCATCCTTACAATCTCCTCTATTGATATTAGTTTCCTTCTACGTGTTCTTGATTTAGATAACCGAATTTTTCATAGCATACATCCAATCTTGAAGGGTGTCCGTTGATCAACTCGATCACTCTTACTTGGTTTGACAACACGTATAATACAGGAAGTGTTGTTTTTCTTTCTTTTTTTTTTATACTTCACAACACAGCATCACCGATCTATTGCGGTCTAACTGTGTTGGTGAGGCAGTAAATTTATCCACAGGGCAGTACTGCGTCACTGCAATTCACTTTGGAGGTGTTGCGGTTGGATTTGTAGTTCCGTACCACCTTCTGACGGTGACAGTACTACATCAGTCGGCAGAAAAATTTAGCCTAACGTGGGCAGGTAGAGGGTGGGAAAGTATTGGACGTAGAATGGGGGCTAGTCCCGCCAAAGGATGCATCCGTGGTGGGCGTGCCAGGCCTATCGTTAGCCATGGTCGAAATCCGTTTCCTCTAGGATGGTTAGGGGAACCGGATGTCGCTACCAGCGGCGTGGAAGTGTGGTCCCAACGTGGCGTAACCCATGGAAAGTGTCCCGCAAGCCATCCACTTTCTCATAGAGCCGCCGCGCGTTGTTGCGTATGGTCGTCTTTAGAGGGACGATATCTACATCTACATCTACATGATTACTCTGCAATTCACATTTAAGTGCTTGGCAGAGTGTTCATCGAACCACAATCATACTATCTGTCTACCATCCCACTCCCGAACAACGCGCGGGAAAAACGAACACCTAAACCTTTCTGTTCGAGCTCTGATTTCTCTTATTTTATTTTGATGGTCATTCCTACCTATGTAGGTTGGCCTCAACAAAATATTTTCGCATTCGGAAGAGAAAGTTGGTGACTGAAATTTCGTAAATAGATCTCGCCGCGACGATAAACGTCTTTGCTTTAATGACTTCCATCCCAACTCGCGTGTCATATCTGCCACACTCTCTCCCCTATTACGTGATAATACAAAACGAGCTGCCATTTTTTGCACCCTTTCGATGTCCTCCGTCAATTCCACCTGGTAAGGATCCCACACCGCGCAGCAATATTCTAACAGAGGACGAACGAGTGTAGTCTAAGCTGTCTTTTTAGTGGGCTTGTTAATCTTCTAAGTGTCCTGCCAATGAAACGCAACCTTTGGCTCGCCTTCCCTACAATATTATCTATGTGGTCTTTCCAACTGAAGTTGTTCGTAATTTTAACACCCAGGTACTTAGTTGAATTGACAGCTTTGAGAATTGTACTATTCACGGAGTAATCGAATTCCAACGGATTTCTTTTGGAACTCATGTGGATCACCTCACACTTTTTGTTATTTAGCGTCAACTGCCACCTGCCACACCATACAGAAATCTTTTCTAAATCGCTTTGCAACTGATGCTGGTCTTCGGATGACCTTCCTAGACGGTAAATTACATCATCATCAAATGCGAACAACCTAAGAGAACTGCTCAGATTGTCACCCAGGTCATTTATATAGATCAGGAACAGCAGAGGTCCCAGGACGCTTCCCTGGGGAACACCTGATATCACTCCAATTTTACTCGATGATTTGCCGTCTATTACTACGAACTGCGACCTTCCTGACAGGAAATCACGAATCCAGTCGCACAACTGAGACGATACCCCATAGGCCCGCAGCTTGATTAGAAGTCGCTTGTGAGGAACGGTGTCAAAAGCTTTCCGGAAATCTAGAAATGGAATCAACTTGAGATCCCCTGTCGACAGCGGCCATTACTTCGTGCAAATAAAGAGCTAGCTGCGTTGCACAAGAACGATGTTTTCTGAAACCATGTTGATTACATAGCAATAGATCGTTCCCTTCGAGGTGATTCATAGTGTTTGAATACAATATATGCTCCAAAACCGTACTGCAAACCGACGTCAATGATATAGGTCTGTAGTTCGATGGATTACTCCTACTAGCTTTCTTAAACACTGGTGCGACCTGCGCAATTTTCCAATCTGTAAGTACAGATCTATCGGTGAGCGAGCGGTTGTATATGATTGCTAAGTAGGAAGCTATTGCATCAGCGTAATCTGAAAGGAATCTAATCGGTATACAATCTGGACCTGAAGACTTGCCCGTATCAAGCGATTTGAGTTGCTTCGCAACCCCTAAGGTATCTACTTCTAAGAAACTCATGCTAGCAGCTGTTCGTATTTCAAATTCTGGAATGTTCCATTCGTCTTCCCTGATGAATGAATTTCGGAAAACTGCGTTCAATAACTCCGCTTTAGCGGTACAGTCTTCGGTAACAGTACCATCGGCACTGCGCAGCGAAGGTATTGACTGCGTCTTGCCGCTAGTGTACTTTAGATACGACCAGAATTTCTTCGGATTTTCTACCAAATTTCGAGACAATGTTTCGTTGTGGAACCTATTAAAGGCATCTCGCATAAGTCCGTGCCAAATTTCGCGCGCCTGTAAATTTTAGCCAATCTTCCGAATTTCGCGTTCTTCTGAATTTCGCATGCTTTTTCCGTTGCCTCTGAAACAGTGTTCGGACCTGCTTTGTGTACCATGGGGGATCAGTTCCATCTCTTACCAATTTATGAGGTATGAATCTCTCAATTGCTGTTGCTACTATATCTTTGAATTTGAGCCACATCTGCCGGCCGCGGTGGTCTAGCGGTTCTGGCGCTGCAGTCCGGAACCGCAGGACTGCTACGGTCGCAGGTTCGAATCCTGCCTCGGGCATGGGTGTGTGTGATGTCCTTAGGTTTAAGTAGTTCTAAGTTCTAGGGGACTTATGACCTAAGATGTTGAGTCCCATAGTGCTCAGAGCCATTTGAACCATTTTTTGAGCCACATCTCGTCTACATTTGCATAGTCAGTTCGGAAGGAATGGAGATTGTCTCTTAGGAAGGGTTCTAGTGACACTTTATCCGCTTTTTTAAATAAAATTATTTTGCGTTTGTTTCTGGTGGATTTGGAAGAAACGGTATTGAGCCTAGCTACAACGATCTTGTGATCACTAATCCCTGTATCAGTCATGATGCTCTCTATTAGCTCTGGATTGTTTGTGGCTAAGAGGTCAAGTGTGTTTTCGCAACCATTTACAATTCGCGTGAGTTCGTGGACTAACTGCTCGAAATAATTTTCGGAGAAAGCATTTAGGACAATCTCTGAAGATGTTTTCTGCCTACCACCGATTTTGAACAAGTATTTTTGCCAACATATCGAGGGAAGGTTGAAGTCCCCACCAACGATAACCGTATGAGTGGGGTATTTATTTGTTACGAGACTCAAATTTTCTCTGAACTGTTCAGCAACTATATCATCGGAGTCTGGGGGTCGGTAGAAGGAGCCAATTATTAACTTAGTTCGGCTGTTAAGTATAACCTCCACCCATACCAATTCACACGGAGTATCTACTTCGACTTCACTACAAGATAAACCACTACTGACAGACACAAACACTCCACCACCAATTCTGCCTAATCTATCTTTCCTGAACACCGTCTGAGACTTCGTAAAAATTTCTGCAGAACTTATTTCAGGCTTTAGCCAGTTTTCTGTACATATAACGATTTCAGCTTCTGTGCTTTCTATTAGCGCTTGAAGCTCAGGGACTTTCCCAGCACAACTACAACAATTTACAACTACAATTCCGACTGTTCCTTGATCCAAGCACGTCCTGTATTTGCCATGCACCCTTTGAGATTGCAGCCCACCCCGTACTTTCCCGAGGCCTTCTAACCTAAAAAACCACCCAGTCCACGCCACACAGCCTCCGCTACCCGTGTAGCCGCCAGCTAAGTGTAGTGAACTCCTGACCTATTCAGCGGAACCCGAAACCCCACCACCCTATGGCGCAAGTCAAGGAATCTGCAGCCAACACGGTCGCAAAACCGTCTGAGCCTCTGATTCAGACCCTCCACCCGGCTCTGCACCAAAGGTCTGCAGTCAGTTCTGTCAACGATGCTGCAGATGGTGAGCTCTGCCTTCATCTCGTAAGCAAGACCGGCAGCCTTCACCAGATCAGATAGCCGCTGGAAGAGAGAATTTCCTCAGATCCAAAGCGACACACGTCATTAGTGAAGACATGTGCCACCACCTGCAGCTTGCTTCACCCTGTGCTCTTCATGGCATCCGGAAGGACCCTTTCCACATCAGGAATGACTCCACCCGGAAAGCACACGGAGTGTACACTGGATTTCTTCCCCTCCTTAGCCGCCATATCCCTAAGGGGCCTCATTACGCGCCTAACATTGGAGCTCCCAACTACCAATAAGCCCACCCTCTGCGATTGCCCAGACCTTGAAGGCTGAGAATCATTCTCTGAAACAGGGCAGGCAGCTGAATCTGGCTCAGCCAGAGACAGTACCTGAAACCTGTTTGTTAGACGCACCGGGGAGGCTTTCTGATCAGCTTCCGGGGACGTCTTTCGCTGCCTGCCACGCCTTGGAATGACCTCCCAATCAACCACAGGCGAGGGCTCAGCCCCACTGCAGGCTGGTGGAGAGTGACAATTCTCGTGAATGGCGGGGCGTGCGGGCTCCACCTGAGCATCTTGTTCTGCAGGTGCTGCAACGTCCGCATCCTGGTGACTTTAATCGTGGCCCATGCAGCAGTTCCATACGTGAGGGCAGGCAGGATAACTGTTTGGTAAATGCAGAGCTTGGTATGCAGGTTAAGTTCCCTACTGCGGGAGAGTGGGTACAAAGCACTGGTTAGCTTATGCCCCTTGTTGGTGACATACTCCGCATGACAGAGGAAGAGCAACTTGTGGTCCATCTGGACCCCGAGATAGGTGGTTGCCTTGTACCAGGGCACCTACACGTCTGCAATCAAAATATTGAGGCGGAGGACTGGGCGCCGTTTCATGAAGTAGACTGCCATAGTTTTGGCGGAATTGAGAGCTATTTTGTTTGTCTAGCACCAGGTGATGGTGGCGTCCACCTGTCGCTGGAGGCGGGCGACGACGGCGTCAGTAGGGTATAGTCTGTGTCGTCAGCATATTGTGCAAGGTGGCACTCGGGGATGACCGGCATATCATTTACATAGATATTAAAGAGGATGGTTGATAGCACCAATCCTTGTGGAGTGCCTGCCGACAATTGGCGAATGCCAGAACGCATTCCCCGTTGAGCCACTAGGAAAGTCCTACCACGGAGGAAGTCATCCACGACCTTGATTTACATATCTGGTATAGGGGTCTGTATCAGCATCTTGTGTACGAGGTTGTCTTGCCAGATCTTGTCGTAGGCATTTTGCAAGTCCAGAAAAACGGCAGCTGTCGACTTGGCGGTGTTGAAGCCTTAGCAGATGTGTTCAGTGATCCGTAGGACCTGAAGTTCGGCAGAGAGGTGTGAAGTGAATCCAAACTGTTCAGGATGGATCGTCCCAGCTGCCGCAAGAGGTGTGGAAAGTCAGTGAAGGATCACAGATTCAAGGACCTTCGCCATAGTATTTAGGAGGCTGATGGGCCTGTTGTTGGTGGGGATGGTAGGGTCCTTGAACCTCTTGGGGATCGCAGTCAGCTTGGCTTGTTTCCACTGAGGGGGGAAAAGGCCAGACATGAGACAACAGTTTAAAATCTTGGTGAACAAGATGAGTGGTGTGTGGGGAAGGCGGCAAAGATCTCCATTTAAAATTCCGTCCAATCCAGGGGCTGACCGGCCACATTTCCGTCGAAGGATGCGTTGAATATCTGACATGGACGTAAGAAGGGGAGCAGACTGGGGTGGACGGTTGCGGAAAGCACCAACAGCCTTCGGGACTTCACGTTCTTCCTGTAGTTTGTTCGGAGAATGGTCCTAGACAAGAGGGCGGTTTTGGGCCTCGAACGCATCTGCCAGCGTTTCCACAATTTGGAGGGTATCATACAACAAGCCTGCTGCCGTGCGAATAGGATGGGCAATCGCTGGCATAGAACGCCGCAGGGTGCGATTGACAGCCCAGTCAGATTTTTTGTGGAGTAGGAAAGCGGACATTCTGTCCTCCCATTGTTTGGACCTCCAGTCGGCGAGCCGGTGGCAGAATTCGCGCAGGAGGCGTATCATTTGGCGTTTATCCTGAGGGTCACGAAACTGCTTCCACCGCCGGCGGTAGCGGTTCTTTTGCAGCTTCCGCTCTCGTAACAAAGGGGGCAAGTCGTCCAGGGGGGGTTAAATTCCGAGGTGGAGTGGAGGTGGAGAGTTTCACTAGTGTTTTGGCGGTAAGGTAATCCTCAGCACAGACTATATTGGCTGGTGTTGTCAAATCGAGGTCCTGTCGAGTGGTGTTATTAAGTACCCTGGCAAACTTGTCCCAACTGATGAGAGTGACAGTGGAATGAACATCAAATGAAAGGGCAGCATTTTAGAGGCGCAAGAGTACTGGTTCATGGTCAGAAGCCAGTTCATAAGGGACGTGGGGACCATAGACCAATAGTGCTAAAGTATCCTACTGGTCAAGGAGGAGCCAGCCTTTGGGGTTAGAGACACGAGAATGCCAAGCTGGGTGCTTGGCATTGAGATCTGCCCCAATGATGGGCCTGTCGAAGGATGACAATGTGCGGAGGTCTGTTTCTAGCAGTGGCTTGTTTGGGCTCAAATACGCTGCTGCAAAGGTAATGGCACCAAGGTGTGCCTCTATGTGTTCCATTGGTGGAGAGTCTCTTGGGTATGGACAAGAGCTTTGTTGAGGAACACAGCTGTGCCTCCACCACGGCGGTCGAGGCGGTCAGAGCGGTAACACACCATGTTGCGAAGGGGAAATCGTCTGCTGGTCATGGAGGAAGGTGTTCAATTCCGTCTTCACCCGTTTTATGCCATTGACATTAAAAATGCAGGTGACAAGATCCCAAGGGGGCTGGTGGTGGTGTGGAGGTCCATTCGCCATTACAACAATATTTGGCTAAGCCCTTCCACTAGGGCGATGACCTTGGAGAGCCCGTCCTCCGACCGACGGATTTTTTGTGCAGTGTCACGAATAACAGACCGAATGTGGGGTTTCGTGAAAAAGGAGATGACCTGGAGGATTTCGCGTATGTCTGCCTGAAAGGACGCATCAGTCTCCACCACTGGGGGAGGGTCTCATGTGGTCTGCTTGCCCCTACGGCGAGCAGGTGCATATGTAGTAGTAGGCAGAGTGGGGGTAGGGGCAGAGGGCTGGGATAGAGCCACAGATGGACTGGAGGTAGCTGCAGCTGGCTCCTGTAGTTGGTGAGCAGTGGGAGCAGTCACAGAAGATGGACAATGAGGAGGAGACCGGGCTGTAGCAGCAAAGGATGTCGTGGGAGTCTGGGCAGGAAGGGGCACAGGTGCCACCGAACCATCTGGTGCCTGAGTGGCTGATACCAGAATGGCTGCTGAGGACAGTGCACCAGGCTGACCCTGCAAAACAGGATAGTTGGTCATGTCCCGTAGTGGTGGGGGAGGTCGATTTGTTCTCGGTTTCTTTTTGGAAGTACGAGACGACTTCAGTGCCTTCTGGTAAACAGGGCACCCCCTCCAGGATGCCATGTGGTGGGGATCGTGAGTTGTTCCCAAACATCTGGCACAGGTAGGTTTCTCCAAAGCAGGGAGTGTGCATTTCTCCACTAAATGTGGGCCAGCACACTTAACACACCACAACGGCAGGGAGCAGTAATTCCCAGTATGTCGTAAACGCTGGCATTTGGGACAGATGGCTGGCCCGTTGCGGCCCTCGTAAGATTCAATCCGGACTTTCGTGTACAGAAGATACCGGATTTGGTAAATCCGCTCTATGTCCTCCCTCTGGGAAAGGGAGACGATGTGGGTAGGGCAGGGGATCAATGCCCTGGTCTCAGGATCCCTTTTGCTATATTGGTGGACCAAAGGATCTTCGAAATCGAGTCGAAGCAGTTCCTCCTTGACCTCCTCTGCCGTAACCTCTGGTGGCAAGTCCTTGATCACGATTTTGGTGCGGCGATTACCCGACGTCTGGTGGGTAAAGTAAGGCATCGCCTTTGATTTTACGAAATCGAGAATGGTAAGGTAGTCTTCCCAGCTGTCAAGCAGGTATTTCACATGACCTTTTTGGTAAACAGATCTCAATTGGCCGACGATGAGCCGCTGGAACTCAGTGTTCAGTTTCGTATAATTAGTGACATTATGTACCACAATGGGGGGTATCTTCTCTTTCGTC
Organism: Schistocerca cancellata; assembly: GCF_023864275.1. Taxonomy (NCBI): domain Eukaryota; kingdom Metazoa; phylum Arthropoda; class Insecta; order Orthoptera; family Acrididae; genus Schistocerca; species Schistocerca cancellata. The sequence goes on along the minus strand of NC_064626.1, from coordinate 1,103,574,658 downwards.
ACAGGGCTTGACGGGATCTCTTGAGAAGGAGGGTCGGCAGCATGAGCCATTTCCTCATCCACAGGACCATCCTGTGCGGCGTCCCCCGGCAGGGGGGTATTGGAACACGATCCGCTGCCACACAGCCCGCGTGGGCGGAGGAGCGTCTGGAGCGATGGTCAGAGTACTTTATGACTGGGTCAGGGTGTCCAGAAAACTCGCCACGGTGGCGGGACGGCGTAGAAAGAGGTGCGGGAACAGCCAGGTGGTGGTTAGACAGAGCCGATGAGTTCGCCGCCTCACTACGAGAAAGATCAATTACTAGGCGATCAGGTGAATCGTCGGACGGTGACGACGACACGGATGAACGGACCCTGACACGCGACGGTGGAGAATCTTCATGATGATCGGTTTCAGTGCCGGTGGTATCCATCGGCGATTTGTGGCGGATGGCGCGATTCAAGCGATCCTTCGCCCGTTGCGAGGTGGGCGGAGCATTATGCGCGACGGGAGGCCGGGACGGGCGGTGTTTCCGACGCGGCTCTCCCCGAAAGGCGGCGCTACAAGAGTCGGAGGGTCGCGAGGGCTGCTCCGCGAGCCTCTCCATGGTGGACGCGGGTCCGCCTGATATAGCCAAGGGCCCGGCACGAGAGGACTACGCACACCAAAAGCTTCCCAGCTATCCGGGTGATAACTTCTAAGATACCAACGCCAAAGTAGCAGGTATACCAACGCTAATATGTGGTGTATAACTACTGCGATACGACTCGGAAACGCACTCGTATTAGAAAACACAATCAGGGATCCAACCTGAATCACAACTGACATTTCTATTTTATTTTGTGATGTGCTACAATACAGCATCATCGGTCTGATTGCAAGTGTTTGTGCGACGAATTGATATTGTGGTGAACTGCATAGTCCGACTGCGAGAATCGGACGTTCCGTGCTACGAACGTCTCTCTTTGTCTTACCGAACCAAAGAGTTTGTTTTACAGACTCTTCGTGAAGAAACTGAAGAGATCAGACGTGTGAGAGGAGTAGGGAGATGGTATTGTTGTGGAACGACATTACGGTATATAGTATGTGTTCAAATAGTTTTTTTTTGCAAAAAATAAAATCAAGTAACTAACATCAAGTAATCAAGGTGTGTATATCTCTATACCGAAATCAGTTAATTATCACGGCACAGATATTTCGAGACGTAGATCTCTCGGAGATGAAGTTTGCAACGATAGCGCGAATTTTAGTTTTCCACGGTCGGAGATACCAGGTATTACAGAAGTGAGAGAGGTAGCTTTTCATGAAAATGAATCGCACTCGGAAAAACTAATACCGATCGAATCGTAGGAGCGGTCGATGAAAGGCATAGGGACTATGGGCAGAGACTTCGTTTGATGAGACATAAGAGGGAAAGTTATTGGAAGAGGAGCTTTGTGCTGATACAACCAAATGCACAGAAGAATACTTATCAGAACCCATATCTGCAATTGAAGTTATAATAGAGGGTATTCCAGTGACAGTAGTTTTGGATACGGGTGCACCGGTAAATGTTGTACCTATGAACCTATTTAATAAATTATTGAAGAAGACCCAATTACCGACTTTTCCTGCACAATATTGCAAAATACTACCAGCGTTTGGCACGCCATCCCGACCCGTGAGGATGCAGATGATGCTAAAACTGAATCTAGGAAATGCAGCGCTAATATGTGCGTTCCTAGTAGTTGATAAATTAATAGTCGACTGTGTTCCTGGATTAGAGAATCCGGGAGAAGGACGCAGAAGTAGACTTCTCTACCGGGGAGGTAAATCTCTGTATCGACGGAGCCCGAGCCCTGGCAGACATGCTAAGGAAAGAGGGAGAACATGGAATATACTGCCGAGGGGAAAGTTACAATTAATAATAAAAGAGCACCGCCAATTCAAAACAAGTTCGATTAGAATAATGGAAGTAGCAGAAGTATCCAAGCAGATACAACAATAGTTAAGTGAGCCAGAGCACCTTAAGGAAGAGCAAAGGACACTATTGTCTGCTCTATTATGCAGGTATATGAGAGTATTCGAAGAGCAACCAGGTATCATCAAGGGTTGTACATGTCGTCTGAACGTCAAGCTACATAGAACATACTGCCATAGTTTCTATCCCGTTCCTTGGAAACAGCGCAATGCAGTGGACCAAGAAATATAGGGGATGTTAGACTGGAATCTGACTGCACCTTCAAACAGTCTTTGCTGCAGTCCACCGCTCGTTGTGCCAAAACCAAGTGGAAAAGTACGTCTAACACTCGATGCTCATGAAATTAATACAATTATTGTACCAGTATGTCCTCACCCAGAAAATATAGATGATCTGATTCAAAAGTTCAATAGAGTGAAGTATTTTACAACAATTGATTTACATGCTTCACACTGGCAAGATAAGATTAGAACAGCATTAGTAAATCGCACCGAAAAGGCAAGGAAAAGGAAGATAGATTTTGACAAGAGGATATTACGAAGACAGTCCTTTTACATTGGGGATAGAGTATTGCTACGTACACATCCACGTGCATCATTACTAAACAAAACAAATAAGAAATGGCACTTATGTATGAAGGACCATTTGAGGTAATTAGGATACCTAACCCATGAGCATATCTATTAGTGCATCCTGAAACAAGAAATATAAAGGGATTATGTTCCCATTACGATTTGAAAAAGATTTATTCCTGAAGGAACGGGAGACAAAGAAAATAATTTTAACTAAGAATTATATAAGCAATTTTTTTTATAATTTCAGATAAGCTTATGTTAATTCAGTAGACATGCACAAGAGATGATTCATAGTGATTATTTAAATATACAGGGTGTTTCAAAAATGACCGGTATATTTGAAACGGCAATAAAAACTAAACGAGCAGCGATAGAAATACACCGTTTGTTGCAATATGCTTGGGACAACAGTACATTTTCAGGCAGACAAACTTTCGAAATTACAATAGTTACAATTTTCAACAACAGATGGCGCTGCGGTCTGGGAAACTCTATAGTACGATATTTTCCACATATCCACCATGCGTAGCAATAATATGGCGTAGTCTCTGAATGAAATCACCCGGAACCTTTGACAACGTGTCTGGCGGAATGGCTTCACATGCAGATGAGATGTACTGCTTCAGCTGTTCAATTGTTTCTGGATTCTGGCGGTACACCTGGTCTTTCAAGTGTCCCCACAGAAAGAAGTCACAGGGGTTCATGTCTGGCGAATAGGGAGGCCAATCCACGCCGCCTCCTGTATATTTCGGATAGCCCAAAGCAATCACACGATCATCGAAATATTCATTCAGGAAATTAAAGACGTCGGCCGTGCGATGTGGCCGGGCACCATCTTGCATAAACCACGAGGTGTTCGCAGTGTCGTCTAAGGCAGTTTGTACCGCCACAAATTCACGAAGAATGTCCAGATAGCGTGATGCAGTAATCGTTTCGGATCTGAAAAATGGGCCAATGATTCCTTTGGAAGAAATGGCGGCCCAGACCAGTACTTTTTGAGGATGCAGGGACGATGGGACTGCAACATGGGGCTTTTCGGTTCCCCATATGCGCCAGTTCTGTTTATTGACGAAGCCGTCCAGGTAAAAATAAGCTTCGTCAGTAAACCAAATGCTGCCCACATGCATATCGCCGTCATAAATCCTGTGCACTATATCGTTAGTGAATGTCTCTCGTGCAGCAATGGTAGCGGCGCTGAGGGGCTTCCGCGTTTGAATTTTGTATGGATGGAGGTGTAAACTCTGGCGCATGAGACGACACGTGGACGTTGGGGTCATTTGGACCGCAGCTGCAACACGGCGAACGGAAACCCGAGGCCGCTGTTGGATCACCTGCTGCACTAGCTGCGCGTTGCCCTCTGTGGTTGCCGTACGCGGTCGCCCTACCTTTCCAGCACGTTCATCCGTCACGTTCCCAGTCCGTTGAAATTTTTCAAACAGATCCTTTATTGTATCGCTTTTCGGTCCTTTGGTTACATTAAACCTCCGTTGAAAACTTCGTCTTGTTGCAACAACACTGTGTTCTAGGCGGTGGAATTCCAACACCAGAAATATCCTCTGTTCTAAGGAATAAACCATGTTGTCTACAGCACACTTGCACGTTGTGAACAGCACACGTTTACAGCAGAAAGACGAGGTACAGAATGGCGCACCCACAGACTGCGTTGTCTTCTATATCTTTCACATCACTTGCAGCGCCATCTGTTGTTGAAAATTGTAACTACTGTAATTTCGAAAGTTTGTCCGCCTGAAAATGTACTGTTGTCCCAAGCATATTGTAACAAACGGTGTATTTCTATCGCTGCTCGTTTAGTTTTTATTGCCGTTTCAAATATACCAGTCATTTTTGAAACACCCTGTATGTGTTTTGTTTCTGCAACATGATTTTTAGTTTTTATTAAGGAAAAGTTAATTATGATGTTTCTTAATTTCAGTTAGTGGGTATGAAAATGTTAATATTAGGTTGGTGAGAATACACATTATGATCAGTAGCGAGTGATTATGATAGTGCTTCATCAAACAGAATTTACACCCAGCAGGAGTAATATCATATTTCATCGTGTGAGAATCAAAGGATTTTTTTTTTTTTTTTTTATATGTTACAATACAGCATCACCGGTCTATTGCGGTCTAACTGTGTTGGTGAGGCAGTAAATTTATCCACAGGGCAGTGACTGCGTCACTGCAATTCACTTTGGAGGTGTGGCGGTGGGACTTGTAGTCCCGTACCACCCTCTGACGGTGACAGTACTACATGAGTCAGGCAGAAAAATTTAGCTTAACATGGGCCAGTATGATTGGAAAGTATTGGACGTAGAATGGGGGCTAGTCCCGCCAAATGATGCGTCCGTGGTGGGCGTGCCAGACCTATCGTTAGCCATGGTCGGAATCCGATTCCTCTAGGATGGTTAGGGGAACCGGATGTCGATGCCAGCGGCGTGGAAGTGTGGTCCCAACGTGGCGTAACCTATGGACAGTGTCCCGCAAGGCATCCACTTTCTCATAGAGCCGCCGCGCGTTGTTGCGTATGGTCGTCTTTAGGGGGACGATATGAGCTTCCTCGTGGAGAGTGACAATTCTCGTGAGTGGCGGGGCGTGCAGACTCCACCTGAGCACCTTGTTCTGTAGGCGCTGCAATGTCCGCATCCTGGTGACACTAATCGTGGCCCATACAGCAGATCCATACGTGAGGGCAGGCAGGATAACTGTTCGGTAAATGCGGAGCTTGGTATGCAGGTTAAGTTCCCTACTGCGTAAGAGCGGGTACAAAGCCCTGGTTAGCTTTTGCCCCTTGTTGGTGACATACTCCGCATGACAGTGGAAGAGCAACTTGTGGTCCATCTGGACCCCGAGATAGGTGGTTGTCGGGGACCAGGGCACCTGCACACCTGCAATCGAGATATTGCGGCGGAGGACTGGGCGCCGTTTCGTGAAGTAAACTGCCGTAGTTTTGGCGGCATTGAGAGCTATTTTGTTTGTCCGGCACCAGGTGATAGTGGCGTCCACCTGTCGCTGGAGGCGGGCGACGATGGCCTCAGTAATGCGGCCAGTGGTGTATAGTGCTGTGTCGTCAGCGTATTGTGCAAGGTGGCACTCGGGGATGACTGGCATATCATAGACATAGATATTAAAAGGATGGGAGATAGCACCGATCCTTGTGGAGTGTCTGCCGACAATTGGCGAATGCCAGAACGCATTCCCCGTTGAGCCACTAGGACTGTCCTGCCACGGAGGAAGTCATCAACGATCTTGACATAAATATCCGGTATAGGGGTCTGTGTCAGCATCTTGTGTACGAGGTTGTCTTGCCAGATTTTGTCGTAGGCGTTTTGCAAGTCCAGAAAAACGGCAGCTGTCGACTTGGCAGTGTTGAAGCCTTTACTGATATGTTGAGTGATCCGTAGGACCTGAAGTTCAGCAGAGAGGTGCGAAGTGAATCCAAACTGTTCAGGACGGATCGTCCCAGCTGCTGCAAGAGGTTGGGAAAGTCGGTGAAGGATCACAGATTCAAGGACCTTCGCCATAGTGTTTAGGAGGCTGATGGGCCTGTTGTTGGTGGGGACTGTAGGGTCCTTGAACCTCTTGGGGATCGCAATTAGCTTGGCTTGTTTCCACTGAGGGGGGAAAAGGCCAGATGTGAGACAACAGTTTAAAATCTTGGTGAACAAGATGAGTGGTGTGCGGGGAAGGTGGCAAAGATGTTCATTTAAAATTCCGTCCAATCCAGGGGCCGACCGGCCACGTTTCCGTCGAAGGATGCGCTGAATTTCTGCCATGGACGTAAGACGGGGAGCAGACTGGGGTGGGTGGTTGCGGAAAGCAGCAACAGCTGTCAGGACTTCATGTTCTTCCTGTAGCTCGTTCGGAGAAAGGTCCTAGACCAGAGGGCGGTTTTGGGCCTCGAACGCATCTGCCAGCATTTCCACAATTTGCAGGGTATCATAAGACAAGCCCGCTGCTGTGCGAATAGGATGGGCAGTCGCTGGCTTAGAACGCAGCAGGGTGCGAATGACAGCCCAGTCAGATTTTTGGTGGAGTAGGAAAGTGGACATCCTGTCCTCCCACTGTTCAGACCTCCATTCGGCGAGCCGGTGGCTGAATTCGCGTTGGAGGCGTCTCATTTGGCGTTTATCCTGAGGGTCACGAAACTGCTTCCACCTCCGGCGGTAGCGGTTCTTCTGCACCTTCAGCTCTCGTAACAGAGGGGGCAAGTCCTCCAGGGGTGTTAAATTTCGAGGTGCAGTGGAGGTGGAGAGTTTCACTGCTTTCTGTATTTTGGCAGTAAGGTAGTCCACAGCACGGACTATATTGGCCGGTGTTGTCAAATTGAGGTCGTGTCGAGTGGTGTTATTTAGTACCCTGGCAAACTTGTCCCAATTGGTGAGGGTCGCAGTGGAACGAACATCAAATGAAAGGGAAGCATTGGTGAGGTGCAAGAGTACTGGCTCATGGTCAGAGGCCAGTTCGTGGAGAACTTCCAGTGAAAACTGAGCGGTGATGTTTTTGAAGATGGCCACATCCAGAACGTCTGGCTGGCAGTTAGTACGGACTGGGATATGGGTAGGTTCGTGGGGGCCATAGACTGATAGTGCTAAAGTATCCTCCAGGTCAAGGAGGAGCCGGCCTTTGGGGTTAGACATGCGAGAATGCCAAGCTGGGTGCTTGGCATTGAGATCTGCCCCAATGATGAGCCTGTCGAAGGATGACAATGTGCGGAGGTCTGCTTCCAGCAGCGGCTTGTTTGGGTACAAATACGCTGCTGCAAAGGTAATGGCACCAAGGCGTGTGGAGATGGTAACTGCTGTGGCCTCTATGTGTTCCATTGGCTGGAGGGGCTCTTGGGTATGGACAAGAGCTTTGTTGAGGAATACAGCTGTGCCTCCACCACGGCGGTCGTGGCGGTCAGAGCGGTAACATACCATGTTGCGAAGGCGGAAATCGTCTGCCGGTTTCAGGTGTGTTTCTGTGACCAGTAAAACATCCACACGATAGTCATGGAGGAAGATGTTCAATTCCGTCTTCATATGTTTTATGCCATTGGCATTAAAAATGCAAGTGACAAGATCCCGAGGGGGCTGGTGGTGGTGTGGAGGTCCATTCGCCATTACAACAATATTTGACTAAGCCCTTCCACTAGGGCGATTACCTTGGAGAGCCAGTCCTCCGACTGACGGATTTTTTGTGCAGTGTCACGAATAACAGCCCGGATGTGGGGTTTCGTGACAAAGGAGATGACCTGGAGGATTTCGCGCATGTCCGCCCGAAAAGACGCATCAGTCTCCACCACTGGGGGAGAGTCCCAGGTGGTCTGCTTGCCCCTACGGCGCGCAGGTTCAGGTGTAGTAGTAGGCAGAGTGGAGGTAGGGGCCGAGGGCTGAGATAGAGCCACAGATGGACTGGAGGGAGCTGCAGCTCGCTCCTGTAGTTGGTGAGCAGTGGGAGCTGTCACGGAAGACAGACAATGAGGAGGAGACCGGGCTGCAGCAGCAAAGGATGTCGTGGCAGTCCGGGCAGGAAGCGGCACAGGAGCCACCGAGCCATCTGGTGCCTGAGTGGCTGGTACCAGAATGGCTGCTGAGGACAGTGCACCAGGCTGACCCCGCAAAACAGGATAGTTGGTCATGTCCCGTAGCGGTGGGGGAGGTCGATTTGTTCTCGGTTTCTTTTTGGGCGGACGAGAAGACTTCAGTGCCTTCTGGTAAACAGGGCACCCCCTCCAGGATGCCATGTGGTGGGGATCGTGCGTCGTTCCCAAACATCTGGCACAGGTAGGTTTCTCCAAAGCAGGGAGTGTGCAGTTCTCCACTAAATGTGGGCCAGCACACTTAACACACCGCAACGGCAGGGAGCAGTAATTCCCAGTATGTCGTAAACGTTGGCATTTGCGACAGATGGCTGGCCCGTTGCGGCCCTCGTACGATTCAATCCGGACTTTCGTGTATAGAAGATACCGGATTTGGTAAATCCGCTCTATGTCCTCCCTCCGGGAAAGGGAGACGACGTGGGTAGGGCAGGGGATCAATGCCCTGGTCTCAGGATTCCTCTTGCTATACTGGTGGACCAAAGGATCTTCGAAATCGAGTCGAAGCAGTTCCTCCTTGACCTCCTCAGCCGTAACCTCTGGTGGCAAGTCCTTGATCACGTTTTTGGTGCGGCGATTACCCGACGTCTGGTGGGTAAAGTAAGGCATCGCCTTTGATTTTACGAAATCGAGAATGGTAAGATAGTCGTCCCTACTGTCAAGCAGGTATTTCACATGATCTTTTTGGTAAACAGCTCTCAATTGGCCGACAATGAGCCGCTGGAGCTCAGTGTCCAGTTTCGTATAATTAGTGACATTATATACCACAATGGGGGGTATCTTCTCTTTCTTCAGAGAGCTTGACGGGATCTCTTGAGAAGGACGGTCGTTAGCATGAGCCATTTCCTCATCCACAGGACTATCCGGTGCGGCGTCCCCCGGCATGGGGGTATCGGAACACGATCCGCTGCCACACAGCCCGCGTGGGCGGAGGGGCGTCTGGAGCGACGGCCAGAGGACTTTCCGACTGGGTCAGGGTGACCAGAGGACTCGCCACAGTGGCGGGACGGCGTAGAGCGAGGTGCAGGTACAGCCGGGTGGTGGTCAGACAGAGCTGATGTGTTCGCCGCCTCACTACGTGAGAGGTCAATTACTAGGCGGTCAGATGAATCGTCGGACGACGACGACGACGCGGATGAACGGATCCTGACACGCGACGGAGGACAGTCTTCATGATGATCGGTTTCAGTGCCGGTGGTATCAACCGGCGATTTGTGGCGGTTGGCGCGATTCAAGCGATCCTTCGCGCGTTGTGAAGTGGGCGGAGCATTGTGCGCGACGGGAGGCCGGGACGAGCGGCGTATCCGACGCGTTTCTCCCCGAAGAGCGGCGGTACAGGAGTCGGAGGGTCACGAAGGCTGCTCCGCGAGCCTCTCCATAGTAGACTCGGGTCCGCCTGGCATGGCCAGGGGCCCGGCACGAGAGGACTACGCACACCAAAAATTTCCCAGCTATCCTGGGATAATAACTACTAAGACACCAACGCCGAAATGTCAAATATACCAACGCTGTTACGCGGTGTAAAACTGTAACGATACGACACGGCAACGCACTCGTATTAAATAACACTTTCAGGGATCCAACCTGAAGCATATGTCAAAGAAGTTGGGTGCGACGAATTGATATTGTAATGAACGGCATAGAACGACTGCGAGAATCGGACTTACCGTACTAAGAACTTCATATATTCAAGGCAATGGCATATGTCTACAGAGGATTGAATATTTTAAAGACAAAAGTCAGTTCACTTGGTGGAGGTTTTACATTTGCTTGAGATAGATTATTAACGAGGATATTAGGAAGGACAATGCTGGAACAGGTTTAGCGAGATATGTGTGATGGTTGTAGGGTGTTTGAAATTAAATTGTCAGTATTTAAAGTAAGAGTTATGACAACAAATTAAGAGAACCGACTGGGCTGAATTTATGTAGATTCGGGGTTAGTAAATAAATTTGTAACTGAATTTAGTAGAAGTTAGAATCAGTTTTGAAGACTGACAGAAGTGCGGATTAGTGACGTATACTGTGAAAAACAACGAACTTCCAATGAAGTGTTGTGTGTTATTAGGTGCGAAATAAGTTACGAAGACGTGCTAGTGCAGTGTCATAAAAATAAACTAGTGAAGAGACGCAAAAGTGATTATCTAAGTGCTAAAGAGCAAATATATACTCAAGTTCGGCATTTACGGTAACGATTATTTTGCTTCATTAAAATAATATGTGAAGACACTAAAGTGATTTATCACCAGAGTTTACCACGGACAACGTGAGTGTGTTGATATGGTACCCTGACATTCATAAGTGACTATATAAAGCCAAAAATTGGTAGATGTGACGAAACATTACCCGAATTCTGAGTAATAATTCTTCCGAATCTCCGAATTCAGACCAGTAGCGTGAGAATGAAAAGTATATGTACTAAACCTTTCTCTGAAAGCGCTTTTCCATCAGTAATGATTAGTTTTGATACTTGTTGCGGGGTATGTTACATGTTCACACATCACCACCCTGTGAATGGCGATATGAGATCTGATGCAGCTCTTTTTCTACCTGAAGGCCAACCCTGTTCCTGTCCATCCTACACAGAGTAGCAAGAGGATCATCCTCCGTCTCTCCCCACCATTAATACACTTTTAGATCTGTCAGTTTGAATTTTAAATAAATTTTGTAAATTATTGGGTGGAACGTCATGTTAAATTAGTCTTGATGCAGATTTCCCATGGTTTCCCTTAGGAACACTCGCCCGAATGGCAAGGCAATTCTGATCGGAAGTCCATGGCCACATTGGCCGTTAACGAGTTGCTTTAAAAGTTCATATCAAACTATTTAACATTATGTTCAGTAGTGAGTGATTAAGATTGGCCTTCAAGAATTAGAATTCGCACCCGGTAGGGGTAATATCATATTTCATAGCATGAAATATCACTTATGTTGGGTGCGACGAATTGATATTGTAGTGAACGGCATAGACCGACTGCGAGAATCGGACTTTACGTGCTACGAACGCATCTTTGTGTCTTAGAGAACTAAAGAGTTTGTTTTAGAGACTCTTTGTGAAGGAAATGGAGAAATCGGACGTGTGAGAGGAGGAGAAAGATTGTATTGTTGTGACACGCCATTAGGGTATATAGTAAATGTTCAAATAGTTTTTTGCACAAAATGACATCCAATATACACTCCTGGAAATGGAAAAAAGAACACATTGACACCGGTGTGTCAGACCCACCATACTTGCTCCGGACACTGCGAGAGGGCTGTACAAGCAATGATCACACGCACGGCACAGCGGACACACCAGGAACCGCGGTGTTGGCCGTCGAATGGCGCTAGCTGCGCAGCATTTGTGCACCGCCGCCGTCAGTGTCAGCCAGTTTGCCGTGGCATACGGAGCTCCATCGCAGTCTTTAACACTGGTAGCATGCCGCGACAGCGTGGACGTGAACCGTATGTGCAGTTGACGGACTTTGAGCGAGGGCGTATAGTGGGCATGCGGGAGGCCGGGTGGACGTACCGCCGAATTGCTCAACACGTGGGGCGTGAGGTCTCCACAGTACATCGATGTTGTCGCCGGTGGTCGGCGGAAGGTGCACGTGCCCGTCGACCTGGGACCGGACCGCAGCGACGCACGGATGCACGCCAAGACCATAGGATCCTACGCAGTGCCGTAGGGGACCGCACCGCCACTTCCCAGCAAATTAGGGACACTGTTGCTCCTGGGGTATCGGCGAGGGCCATTCGCAACCGTCTCCATGAAGCTGGGCTACGGTCCCGCACACCGTTAGGCCGTCTTCCGCTCACGCCCCAACATCGTGCAGCCCGCCTCCAGTGGTGTCGCGACAGGCGTGAATGGAGGGACGAATGGAGACGTGTCGTCTTCAGCGATGAGAGTCGCTTCTGCCTTGGTGCCAATGATGGTCGTATGCGTGTTTGGCGCCGTGCCGGTGAGCGCCACAATCAGGACTGCATACGACCGAGGCACACAAGGCCAACACCCGGCATCATGGTGTTGGGAGCGATCTCCTACACTGGCCGTACACCACTGGTGATCGTCGAGGGGACACTGAATAGTGCACGGTACATCCAAACCGTCATCGAACCCATCGTTCTACCTTTCCTAACCGGCAAGGGAACTTGCTGTTCCAACAGGACAATGCACGTCCGCATGTATCCCGTGCCACCCAACGTGCTCTAGAAGGTGTAAGTCAACTACCCTGGCCAGCAAGATCTCCGGATCTGTCCCCCATTGAGCATGTTTGGGACTGGATGAAGCGTCGTCTCACGCGATCTGCACGTCCAGCACGAACGCTGGTCCAGCTGAGGCGCCAGGTGGAAATGGCATGGCAAGCCGTTCCACAGGACTACATCCAGCATCTCTACGATCGTCTCCATGGGAGAACAGCAGCCTGCATTGCTGCGAAAGGTGGATATACACTGTACTAGTGCCGACATTGTGCATGCTCTGTTGCCTGTGTCTATGTGCCTGTGGTTCTGTCAGTGTGATCATGTGATGTATCTGACCCCAGGAATGTGTCAATAAAGTTTCCCCTTCCTGGGACAATGAATTCACGGTGTTCTTATTTCAATTTCCAGGAGTGTATAACACCAAGTATTCAAGAGTGTATATCTCCATACGGAAATTAGTTAATTATCACGGTACAGATATTACGAGACGTAGATTACTCTGAGCTGAAGTTTGGAACGGTAGTGCAAACCTGCATTTTCCACGGGCAGAATTCGTCGAGAGGTTATCTCCGAATTAATAAAGTTTAACTTGCTAAATTGTTGGACCTATGATCCAGACTCCCCAAACAACACAGCACACAGTTTTGCCGAACGATCTGCGTAGCGGGTAAAGGTTTTAGTGATATCAGGTGGAGCAGATATCTACCAGAAATTTCCGCGCCGCTGCGGAATACATCTCTTACTCTCCTGTGGTATTTAAAACGAAATATTTATATTTTACAGGTTTTCAGGAAAAGGAACTAAGCGAAACCAACTGAAACCAATAATTAAAATAAAAGCACACATAAAGATTAGTTATTTAAAGTAATAAATAAATTAAGAATATTTTTAATTAACTAACCAACAATAATTCCATTGTATTCTACTCACGCGATTCAGTGGCAGATAGCTTTCCAATAAGTAAATTCAGACTCTGATTTTCTAATGGTGTTGTGTGGCAGAGATCTCTAAAATTATGGTATTTTTTTCCCAGTGTAGATAAAATTCGACCATTTAATGTTCTTTCAGACAAAGTAGTCTCTTTATGTTTGGTTAATTCTTGACTGAGATCCACAAATAACTTGTGCAGCTTAGCTACACGTGGACTAATACATTGACAGAAAGAGTCGCAGCACGAAAAAATAATTAGCGTAGTGTAGGTCCAGCGTGTCTAGCGTGCAGACAGGCCCTCAACTGGCCTCCACCCTGTCCGCCAAAGAGCTCACTTTTGACACCACTGAGGCTCTGTTCATCCACTGCTTTCATGGGACAGCGGTAGTCAAGTATTTAACAATGAAAATCGCCAACAGCTTTGGAGTTGAGACGTTATTTTATTTTATTTTTACTACTAGTTTGTGCATTCCATTACGCCATCTTGGGGCCCCATATGCCCCTCTCAAAACTAAACGCTGTTTGCATACTGGGCCATATGTTCTTGCAAGTCATGAATTCTAAAAGGTATCCCAAATGCTTCCTTCGAAGACCTGATTGCAACTCGGTTTGTGTCTGAAGATGGCATAATGGAACGGCGAAACTGATAGTGAAAATAAAATATCAGCTCAACTGTACGGCTGTTGGCGAATTTCATTGTTAAATGACATCACTGAAGACGCAAATCAGCGGTTTGGGGTAAGTGGAATGCACGCTACAGATCGTCTGGCTCGGAGCAGTCCTTGAAGTAACCTATTTGTAACAGTTCTTGTATCATTGCGGTGGCAACCGCCGCTAAAATTGATGTTTGAGATGCTGTACGATGCCCCAGAGCCACACACCAAACACGATGGTCTTCCCTCTCTGCAGTGCCACGTGGCCGGCCAGAGGTCATACATTGTCGTGACCACCGCTGCCAGCAACCCTGTGCAGTGGTTACATTCCTGCCAAGTCTTTCAGAAATATCGCAGAAGGAACATGCAGCTCCTCGTAGCCCTATTACACAACGTCGTTCAAACTCAGTGAGGTGTTAGAAATGGCGTCTTTGTCGCCTTAGGCATTCTTGACTAACATCAACTTACCACGACCAATCTCAAAGGTAACTAACGCTCACGACCATTATCGCGTGTATTTAAAGCAAACCTGATTTGGATCTTCATAGTGGTGCTACTGGCGCAAAATTTGAATAGACATCGTCTTACAGATGTAGACACACGCCGACCAATTTTGCTTTATATCGCAGAACTCCTTTTTGGTGTTGTGGTTTTTGTTCCGTCAGTGTTTCAGATAACGTGTTTGAACGATGTGTGCTTCTGCGTTCAACTCGTGCACGTAGTTTGTCCCATACTTTTCTATCATTTTTGCACATCAGCACAAGTTCAGCAACTGGTTTGCTTCGCGCGCTCGATGGCAGACTTGCTGCTTTCGCATCTTTGCCTACGCTGCCTTTTGTTCACTTGCCTGTGCGTTCGCGCCTACCGTTAATAATATCTTCGATTTCATAAGAACGAAACTGCATAGAGATGTGCCATTTGCAATCGTCAGGACCTCCAAGCTTATCGGTATGCACTTTATAATAGCTGTTGGTAGCCATGTTGTTATGGAAGGTTCCCGTTATTGTACGATTTGTTTTAGGGAGAAAATTTTTTCTAGTAGGACTCACTGGGCTGAATCAGTCTTCTTCTAAAACTACGTATTGTTTATTTTGACGTGGTCAGGCCTACAAGCTGTTGTAAATTAATAAATTCAACCAACGCAGTTTTCATCTTGATTAATCGGGTTTCTGCCGACAATCGGAAAACTGAACTTCTAGCACTGCTTGGACGCCATTCACAACTTAATTCAGCTGTATTGACAACGGATAATAACCACATAGTACGTGTACAGCGTTCGGAACAGCCGTGGCTAGAAGAAAATGCTGCAGCCGTTGTTATTGGTCGGCGCACACCACGGACAGAGCGCCAAACACGGCGCGGACCGCAGAGGGAACGCCTAGCACAGCCTAGCCATAAATACCGGACTCGTTCCACACAGGAATCAGAATCAGACAGCACCTGAGTCACGCAGTTGAAATATCGCGCAGGAAAGACGCGAATAACCGGCAGAAACCCGATTAGTCAAGGTGACTACGCCTCACCGGGAAAGCTTGAAGAATTACAACGCAGTTTTATTTACGAACGGTTTATTCACAGGATACAAAATTGAACTAATCAGTATCAGATGAATCAGAAAGAGTTTTAAAAGAAAGCAAGGATATTTAAAAAATACTACAGAATAGCACCCTCAAACATTTTTCCTTTTACACAGCATTTTTTAATTTCAGGAGTTTTACTGTCGTTAATACATGTAATAGATTGCTTACAATGTTCTTCCAAATTTAACTACCTTCGGAACTAGATTTTCGTTTATAAATACTGTTATTGTGATGTTTTAACTTAAGGTCTTTAAAACAGCGTCTTTTTCTGGACATATCCCTAGTTATCCCATACATACATCTCTAACCCGATATCTTGAATTATTTCTCTCAAATGTTCAGAGTAATTTACCTTCTGTAGACGACCTATTACAATGGAGCGTGTTTTAAATTCGCAATGAGCTTGGATATCTTTGCATACATAATTAAGTCAGTTTCTTTCCAAAAGAGTAATTTATAGCAGATTCGGAAGAATGGCTCTCCACAGTCTACTCATTTCGCTAAAACTGTCTTACACATTACTACACATATGGTTAACCATATTAAATAGTTTCATCCCAGCAGTTTCCTTAGCCATTCATCAAAGCGTTATGAGGATTAAGGTCTGCCTATTATGCAAACAGCTGTTCTTCGAATGCCCAAAAATGTTTCAGCACATTTGTACCATCAGCCGTGAGTTGGTTTACTCAGTTTTTATTTTTCTACCTCTACGTCAATACTCCGCAAGCACTTGACGGTGTGTGGTGGAGGGTACTTCTGATACCACTAACCGACCTCCCCTTCGCCGTTCCACTAGCGAATGACGCGTGGGAAGAATGATTGTCGGTAAGCCTCAGTATCGGGTCTAATTTCTCGAATTTTCTCGTAGTAGTCATTTCGCGAGATGTATGCGGGAAGAAGTAATATGATGTCCAACTCTTACCGCGAAGCACTCTCTCAAAGTTTCAATAGTAAACCTCTCCGGGATTCATAACGCCTCTTTTGTAGCGTCTGCCACTAGAGTTTGTTGAGTATGTTGAGTTGTAACGGTCTCGCACCGACCAAACGATCTCGTGACGAAACCCGCCTATCTTCCTTGGATGTTTTCTATAAGTCCTAGCTGATAAGAGTCTCAGAGTGACGAAGATACACTACAATCGGTCTAACAAGCCATTTCCGTCATGGATAAGTTACATTCCCTTAAGATTCTTCCTATGAATCTCAGTCTGCCACCTGCTTTTCCTGCTATTTGTTTTATGTGGTCATTCCAATGAAGGTCGCTTTTACGGTAGATATTGTTTCCAGCAAGTTGGCAGCAGTAGCTTAATTGTACTGTAGTTTTTAGAAGATTATGTTCCGCATGGCCTTCTTTAAACTGCTGTGTGGGTATTTTTTTCCTGATTTGCATGCTCATCTGTCGCGCAAATAAGAAGAAACACATTACATGTTTTTGAAAATCATCACTTGCAAGTTACAAATCTGAATTTTGCGAAACACATTGTTTATGTTGCTGCTTGTATAATAAATTTATTGATGTCCGCTCAGTTATGAGAGATGATTATTCGGAAAGGTTATTACTTATATGGACACAGTTTCTCTACAAATGATGCTCTTTTTATAGTTATAATAGATGCACATATCCCTGTTATTAAGTTTTATGGAAACAATGTAATTATACCTGATGTTAACAGACTGTCGGATATGTTCATAGTCGTGGTAGCAAAATAAGTTCGTCATTTAATGTTCAATTCAAATTAGATGAAAATTCACGTCAACATTTGCAGTAGCGACCTAATCTCCATGATAATGGTATTGTTTGCAACTTCCACGTGGTATCTTCAGCTTAATTTTAACAATTTTAGCAAAACAGCGAGGTCATCGGTCCCAAAATCTTTCTTTCAGCTACAAGGAAAGCCTAAGTCTGAGTAAAATTTTTAAGTGTTCTCATAAAATTGTACCAATTACTTAATATTTACGAAATTTTCACTTTTAACATTTATATATTGTAGTTGTATAGCTTTTTAACATTAATGATATCTTCAATACAATAAGCTTACACTGGAAATTTAGGTCAAATAATAAGAAATAATTACTTTATCTAATATAATGCCTGATCCTTCTACTGTGATTAGTAAATTGTCTTCAGTGCTAATTGCACTGAACACCAAAAAATATTTTTTCAGTTACAGCAATATACAATGTTTCAGGAAGATAATTCGCCCCTGAATCCAGATCTATTTTCAAAATTCCTGCAGCGGACTCAGTTTTCACACAATAACACCATTTATAAATCCTCACAGCAACCTATGCGTTATATGTACTAGTACGTGGCAGAACGACACTCTCTCGCGACGAAACTTCCAAATGCAAACAGAAAAAAAACCTTTCAGCACACAAAGGAGTCAAAGGATGAATAAGATAAGAATAAGAAAAGCTATATAAGCTAAAAATATTTCCTTCTCGATTACCTGCAGTGCTTTTTCTCAGGGCCGTCGTTTTGTAAGAACCGTCAGAAGTCGGACTACACTACACCGTTTGCCTTGATAACACTTTTCCATTTGAGGAACTTCTAAATGTCCGTTATTAACGGTTCCCAGAATTATCCGGGAAGGATTTTAAATTATCATTCAAGAAACGTAGTTTAAGTGATACTTTATATCCCATAAAATGATCTCAGCAGTTCTTGTACAATGTCGGGACAGTTCTCTGTCGTACAATCGTCTAAAAGAGCCTCGCAGAAACTTGTGAAACACTTGACATTCGTTCAACAACTCAAGGAAATGTTCATCGGACATTAATGCCTTAGTTTTCAGTCTTACAAATATTCCTTCCTTTGTTTTTATTTCACTGATCCTTAGAAACTTCTCTCCTGGAATTTTGCCCATGGGTTGCACAAAACTCTCGACGACCCTCAGTTTAATTTGCAGGAGAGATGGATATACATTTTTTTGTTCGACAAAAGAAATATTCAGCATTTTTTTCTGTCCAGACAATCTTTCATTCCGAGCAAGCCATTTTTTAATAGAGATTTTTTCCCTGTCTTTGATATCCCACTTGAAAAAAAAAGGAGCTGTGTTTTTACTACCCGAGCTGCATGGCTAGAGAAACTGCAATGAGGTTGAGATCTCTACACATACACTATTTATAATTCTCACACTGGGTAAGTATGAGTAGCAGTTTCAAGTTCCCGTAAGTCTCCTTCAAATCAATTGCAGGAGCAACCACAACACAATGAAATTTGTTCCCAACTTGTTCTGCTTTCAGACTAACTTTGCTGAAATCATGACCAAGGATCCTTTTAACCGACTAGACATAATTTCCATCTTTCCTTGGAGAAAAATTCAAAGACACACAAACCTTCACGAACTTGGAACAAAAAGAAGTCACATCCAACAATAGTCAGTGTTCTCAACGGAGAGGTGCAAGTGGCAAAATAGAAAACATGATCCTGTGTGTTCAAGCATGTCTCATAGGTCAGTAACAGCTTAAAGTCGAAATGGTTCAAATGGCTCTGAGCACTATGGGACTTAACTTCTGAGGTCATCAGTCCCCTAGAACTTAGAACTACTTAAACCTAACTAACCTAAGGACATCACACACATCCATGCCCGAGGCAGGATTCGAACCTGCGACCGTAGCAGTCGCGCGGCTCCGGGCTGAAGCGCTTAGAACAGCTCGGCCACCGTGGCCGGCGCTTAAAGTCGACTTTTTGACATTGTCTCCATTTTTTTTCTCGTCATTGTATTCCAGTGTAAATCCTACTGTGTTGGAGTACGACCTTTGAACAAAACCAGTCACTTACTAAAGCACACTTTTAATTGCATCTTACAGAGCTAAACGACGGCAGTTTTGGTAACTGAATAAGTTCGACTAGAAATTGTAGAATGTCCTGAACATTCGGAAATGAATCCCTGAGACAGAAATATTTATCTTGGAGCAGTAATTGCGTGTGTGACAAGCTGATTGCTCTTGAGGGATTTCTTGGAGAGTACAGGAGTGTTTTTGCTCGTTAGGGGGGAGCGTGGTGGGCGTGGTTCGCGGTGAGGACAAAGCGGCTGGCCTCATGTGTGTGCTGTGACGTATGGCTTCCGGTGGGTGTGTCTGCGAAGCCTTTCCGCTGTCCGGCGTGAACCATGTAACACCCGCGTCACATCCACACATGATCATCAAACTGAACGAGTGACTGCGCAGTTCGCGGTTCCCTGCTATTTAACAACCTGCCGTTCATAGGGTCAGCACTGCTCTCGTATTGATTGTTTTCCTGAATGCAAAAAAGTATCATTGTTAGACGACTGAAAGGGACTGAAGAATGACTTGGTCTTAGTAGTAGTAGTAGTAGTAGTAGTAGCAGCTTTATTCATCCGTAGATCCCTTTTTACAAGGATATAGGACATGTCAAAGTATTTACAACTTTAGACCAATTTAAAATAAGCTAATTCGTATACACATATAATTACAGGCTTCTAGTTAGAGGCAATCATTAGACTTACTCCTGGTATACAATACTTTTTTTTACAAATAACTTATTTAATAACGTAATGCCACACTGTTCACTCATATCTCACCATCAGTCACTGCACGAACTATACCCACATTGTTTCATAACACTTCACTCACTACACAAACACACACACACACACACACACACATTGGTGATGTCTGGGCCATTTTCTGTACCGCAACTTCCCATTTGCTATCCCGAAAAACTCCATAATGAGTGAGGTGTTGAGCTCAGAAAGAGGAAGAAGTGTTAGTATTGTACTATGCATAGCTTGGGGGTAAGTATTTCTAGGAAGGAAAAAAAGAAGGAAAAAAACATACAGTGAAGGAGTTACAAGAAATCACATTCCTGTGTAGGCTTTTATTTGGAAACTAGCTTTTTGCCTGCAGCTTCACCTGCGTACGCGTATGTTTTATAGTAGATTGACCACCATTTCGTTTGAGATGTATCACCAATTATTCTCTTGTCCGTTCGACAAAAAGGACTGTTGTTAGTAATTGTAGGACTGGACAAACGATACTCGCAATCGACCGTGAATTCTCGATTCGCTGTAGAGTTCGATACGACATCGAACCTGCTCGAAGAATCGCGTCGCATGGCCTGAGTGAAACTGATGCGAAAGAACAGAAAAGAAAAGATCAGAGCACAAGAAGACTTACACCTCGTCTTAAAAATTCGTGAAACACAGGCGGAAACAGAATTAAAGCATTAAGTCGTACACCCATACAAACTTGTGTCGTGTTTGAACAAATTTGCAGAAAGAGTTCTCACACAGTATTGGTGGATACATAAATTTTTTTAAGTAAAGGTGAAAAAATTAGCATTTTGAACACATTTCTTGACTCTGAAACCAGTACAATATTTTATATGGTTATCAGAGGCTACGATGATTTTCCAAGTGAGTTGCATATGACCATTACAGTTTCTGTTCGCATGTAAGAACAATGGAGAAAAGTTACTAGCTTAAAGGAGTTTGAAAACAGTATGTTAACATAAAACTAGCTCGCTGGGTATAGTGGGACAGCAGCTTATTTTTAGATTCTGATGCAAATAGAGACAGCGACAGTTGCAATGAAAGCCGATCACCGACCAAATAAACATCCATTTTAGTTGCAACTCTGGCTGTCTCTTTTTGCATCACAGTACGGTAACACTTGTCCGCGAAAGGCAAAGGTTCCGATTTTTAGTTTCGATACGGCACACATTTCTAATCAGTCAGGAAGTTGCACATCAGTGCACATTTCGCTGTAGAGCGAAAATTTTATTCTGTAAACATTACCCCGGCTGTGGGGAAGCCATGTCTCTGCAGCAGCCTTTCTTCCAGAAATTGTAGTTCAAGTGTTGCAGGAGAGCTTCTATTAAGTTTGGAAGGCAGGAAATGAGGTGCTGGGGGAAGTGTAACTGCATATATTGGTGCAGTTTCTGTATTTCGAAGTACCTGTATAGTTCTGTGTAACGATCCTTAGGGCATGAATGCATGTCCGAAGGAAGAGACGCTCCCGACGATCGATAGCTGTGTTAAATCATGAGGTGCATTTGCAAATTGCGGATCCGGTACCGCAACAGCTATACAGTTTACTGAAAACACACGAAAGTTTGTGTTGGAACGGGACTCGAACTCGAAATTCCTGCTGGCGCTTGTCGCGAGCGGCCGCCTTAACTACTTCGGCTATCCGTGCACGCTTGGAGGAACACCCCCAACTCTCCATGCGTACCATGCCTGTCTGAAGGAAAACTGCATCGAACTATACAGACACTGCCAAATACAGACACTGCACTAATGTATTTCATGCCAAAGCCAAGGCAACCTGACGAGAAAAATAAATGTGTCTACCTGTGAGGGACCCACTTAATTGGGCGAGCGCTAACGAAGAAGACACTGGAACATATGGAGATTGGGGCCAGTCGTCGAACCGTGCTCAAATAGCCGAAGTAGTTAAGCCAACCTCTCGCGACAAGCGAAAGCGGGATATCCGGCTTCGAGTCCTAATCCGGCACAAATTTTCGTATGTTTCCAGTAAATTGTATAGCTGTTGTCGTACCGGATTCGCGATTTGCGAATGCATTTCAGGAAGTGAAGCAGTGAGAGCGGGTCTTGAGTCGTCCTTGGACAGTTCAGTAAGCTATGGGACCGCTAGATTTACATATGAACATAAGTATAGGATGATGAGAAGCTTTCAACATCAAAACGGTCTGCCACGCATACGCAGATGATGTAACGTTCTTGTCAACACGAACCAAGAGATCGAAACAATTCGTGATATTATTACGGCTTACGCCATCGCCTGCGGTGTGGAGTTAAATGAAAAAAAAAATCAAAGATTTTGACCATAGGAGTCACCACTGATGATATGAAAACATCTTGGCTAAATAGTATTGACAAAGTGAACCAGTTCGGAATGAACTTCACATCGATTACACATGACTTGCTTACGTTAAACTACGAGCATACACTGAGGTGACAAAAGTCATGGGTTTAACTCCTAATATCGTGTCGGCCCTCCTTTTGCCCGGGGTAGTGCAGCAACTCGACGTGGCATGGACTCAACAAGTCCCTTGCAGAAATATTGAGCCATGTTTCCAATATCAACTCAATTTAGAAAGTGTTGACAGTGCAGGCTTTTGCGCACGAACTGACCGCTCGATTATGTTCCATAGTTGTTCGACGGGACTCATATTGAGCGATCAAGGTGGCCAAATCAGTTGCTTGAATTGTCCAGAATGTTTTAAAAACCAAACGCGAACATTTGTGATCCGATTACGAGACATCGCTGTTTGGGAACTTGAGGTCCATGAATGCCAGCAAAAGGTCTCCAAGTAGCCGAACATAGCCATTTCCAGCCAATGATCGGTTTAGTTGGACGAGAGGACCCAGTCCGTTTCATGTAAAGGACAGCAATGCCATCATGGAGCCACCACGAGTTTGGGTCCATGGCTTAGTAGGGTCTGCGTCACACTCGAACCCTACCATCAGCTCTTATCAACTGAAATCGGAACTCACCTGTCTAGGCATCGGTTTTCCAGTCGTCTAGAGTGCAACCGATATGGTCACGAGCCCAGCGCTGCAGGTGATATCGTACAGTTAGTAAAGGCAGTCGCGTCGGTTAACCACTGTAGACCATTAACACCAAATTTAGCAGCACTGTCCTAAGATATATGTCCTTCGTACCGGCTACATTGATTTCGGCAGTTATTTCACACAGTGTTGCTTGTCTGTTAGCACTGACAACTCTACGCTAACGTCGCTGCTCTCGGTCGTTGAGTGAATGACGTTGGCCACTGCGTTGTCCGTGGTCAAAGGCAAATTTGATGTTCTCGGCACACTCTTGATACTGTGGATCTCGGAATATTGAATTCCCGATCGATTTTCAAAATGGAATGTCCCATATGTTTAGCTCCAACTACCATCCCGCGTTCAGTGTGATAACTCCCGTAGTGCGGACATAATCACGTCGGAAACCTTTTCACATGAATCGCCTGTGTACAAATGACCGTTCCGCCAATGCTCTGCCCTTTTATAAGCTCAGTGCGTTAAGAGCCACGCTAAAAGACAACAGAAACTGGTCACTAAATCGTTTGTAAAGAGCCCTGTTGATCAATACTTACATTCTCTGCAAGACGTACCACTAGACAGTTGGGCTACCAATTTCCTTTGAGACTGTACAAAAAATTTTGACGGCCTTATGCTGGTATTTGTGGAGAGGCAACATATTCAAACGCTCGCTTCGTACGATGACTTTGGCTCGCACTGAGAACAGTTTAGGTGTTTTTAGGACGTCCATTCAGAGTGTACTACAATGCATATAAAAAAACTTCTAAAATGATGCAGAACAACCAAAGTGGTATGACCGTACTGTGGTCTTAGCGAATCCCTTTTCAACCACAGGCACCAGTAATACATGAGACACATTAATGGAGAACTGGCGCTTGTTTGTAAATATCATACGAAACTGAGTTGTCTACAAGAAGACCTCACCAGTATACTACTTCGCAGTTATACAGCTTGCTGATAAATACAAATCCCTATAGAGATGAAATATGCAACTGAAAACCGGAAAAATATCTGGAAGAACATAAATAACAATATCCTCAGGTCAGTTGTGATATCTCTATGGTATGACATTGTCAATGAGGAAACTGTAAGGGTAGAAAAGCTGAACAAGATTAAATCTGTAGCCTGGCCTAAAAAGTGACCACTGCCTTCTGGTAGACAAACTAGCATATAACTTTGTTTGCAGAGATCTCATTAAGATCTGGAACTGGAAACGAAAAAAACTAGCAGTTATCAAGAGGACATCGGAAACTACAATATCTATACAGGAAGTTCTCTGTGCAGACTGGGTTTTATACACCATCACAAAGCACCGTTTCATGTAAAGGACAGCAATGCCATCATGGAGCCACCACGAGTTTGGGTCCATGGCTTAGTAGGGTCTGCGTCACACTCGAACCCTACCATCAGCTCTTATCAACTGAAATCGGAACTCACCTGTCTAGGCATCGGTTTTCCAGTCGTCTAGAGTGCAACCGATATGGTCACGAGCCCAGCGCTGCAGGTGATATCGTACAGTTAGTAAAGGCAGTCGCGTCGGTTAACCACTGTAGACCATTAACACCAAATTTAGCAGCACTGTCCTAAGATATATGTCCTTCGTACCGGCTACATTGATTTCGGCAGTTATTTCACACAGTGTTGCTTGTCTGTTAGCACTGACAACTCTACGCTAACGTCGCTGCTCTCGGTCGTTGAGTGAATGACGTTGGCCACTGCGTTGTCCGTGGTCAAAGGCAAATTTGATGTTCTCGGCACACTCTTGATACTGTGGATCTCGGAATATTGAATTCCCGATCGATTTTCAAAATGGAATGTCCCATATGTTTAGCTCCAACTACCATCCCGCGTTCAGTGTGATAACTCCCGTAGTGCGGACATAATCACGTCGGAAACCTTTTCACATGAATCGCCTGTGTACAAATGACCGTTCCGCCAATGCTCTGCCCTTTTATAAGCTCAGTGCGTTAAGAGCCACGCTAAAAGACAACAGAAACTGGTCACTAAATCGTTTGTAAAGAGCCCTGTTGATCAATACTTACATTCTCTGCAAGACGTACCACTAGACAGTTGGGCTACCAATTTCCTTTGAGACTGTACAAAAAATTTTGACGGCCTTATGCTGGTATTTGTGGAGAGGCAACATATTCAAACGCTCGCTTCGTACGATGACTTTGGCTCGCACTGAGAACAGTTTAGGTGTTTTTAGGACGTCCATTCAGAGTGTACTACAATGCATATAAAAAAACTTCTAAAATGATGCAGAACAACCAAAGTGGTATGACCGTACTGTGGTCTTAGCGAATCCCTTTTCAACCACAGGCACCAGTAATACATGAGACACATTAATGGAGAACTGGCGCTTGTTTGTAAATATCATACGAAACTGAGTTGTCTACAAGAAGACCTCACCAGTATACTACTTCGCAGTTATACAGCTTGCTGATAAATACAAATCCCTATAGAGATGAAATATGCAACTGAAAACCGGAAAAATATCTGGAAGAACATAAATAACAATATCCTCAGGTCAGTTGTGATATCTCTATGGTATGACATTGTCAATGAGGAAACTGTAAGGGTAGAAAAGCTGAACAAGATTAAATCTGTAGCCTGGCCTAAAAAGTGACCACTGCCTTCTGGTAGACAAACTAGCATATAACTTTGTTTGCAGAGATCTCATTAAGATCTGGAACTGGAAACGAAAAAAACTAGCAGTTATCAAGAGGACATCGGAAACTACAATATCTATACAGGAAGTTCTCTGTGCAGACTGGGTTTTATACACCATCACAAAGCACAGCAGCTTTGCTGATTGAAAAATTTGCGGACTGTGTCATTAGAAACAAAGTTTCAACATTAGAAGATTTTGTGTTTTATATGGCAGAACAACACTTTAAGTTAAAGTAATTTTATAAATACAAAGTGTTTTCAAAACTTCCTTCTTTATACTTTGCCATGAGAATGTGAATGAGTCGCAATGACTTGGGATAGCAGAAGCATGTTAAACTTGTATTCATAAATTTTACTTTAGTAATACCGTCACCTGGTTTGTCTCCAGGAGTATAGGAAGACACGTCCAACAAAAAAATAATACTTTATTGTTGTACTTTTCTTGAGAAGAACTCAGCTACGTTCAAGAAACTGATGAGAGTCTCACAGAAGTAGATGTAGACAGGGCTCAACAAGCTTTCAGAAACAAATTGAATAAGAATGTAGGGAAGTCTGCAAAGAGAAAGAAAGTCTTGTAGCTAGGTAGTTCGCATGCTAGGGGTGTGGGCCAACTTTTGCAGGATGAATTAGGGTTAGAATACCAGGTCACAAGTTTTTTCAAACCTAGTGCTGGACTGGGGCAGGTTACAGAGGATTTAGGTTCACTATGTAGAGGCTTTACTAAGGAAGATACCATGGTTATTGTGGGTGGGCTGGTCAACAGTATTGACAGAGATCTGGGGTACAGCATAGAGTGTGACCTGGCAAAGATTGCATCAACATCGAGTCATACTAGTGTTGGGTTTGTGTCGGATCAGTGTCCAGTGAGAAACTCAGCCAGGCAAGTACTAAAGATGTAAAAGAAGATCAAAATACTCACAAAAGTAAAGTGAAAAATAATGTTAGTGTATGTCATCGAAATATTGGGGGGTTGAAGAATAAAATTGATGAGCTTCTGCTTTGTTTAGAAGATATAGAAACTGAGAATGTAATAGTTGTACTATGCCTGTCTGAGCATCACATTGTCACTGATATGCAAAAGGTTAGCATCAATGGGTACAAATTAGCTGCACAAGTAAGTAGAGATAATATGATGAGAGGAGGAGTTGCCATATATGTCAAAAGCTTCCACAGTGTAAAAGATTTAGAAACTAAAAAAATTTGTGTGGAGCAACATATGGAAGCATGTGCCACTGAACTTATTCTAAATGATGGCACTTTCGTAAATGTAACAGTGTATATGTCCCCCTCAGGGAATTTCCAGCTTTTTCTAGAAAACCTGGATGCTTTGTTGTGCTATCTGTCAGACAGGGAGAAGCAAATTATCATTTGTGGGGATTTCAATGTTGATTCCCTGAAAGAGTATAATAGGAAGAATGACCTTGTAGTATTACTCAGTTCCTTCACTTTGAGCTCCATCATTGATTTTCCTACTTGGATAACAAAGAACAGCAGTACATTGATAGATAACTTTTTTATAGACCAAGACAAGTTTAAGGACATAAATGCTTATCCTGTTGAGAATGGTCTTTCAGATCATGGTGCACAGCTAGTTACAGGACATGACATAGCTCCATGCAGTATACCAAATCAGACCTTCAAAGCAGTACGTTCAATTAACAATATAAATATTGCAAACTTTAGGGAAAGCCTACAGCAGCTAGACTGGGATGAAGTGTATAAGGAACCCGATGCAAACTTAAAATATAACTTATTTCACGATACATTTTTAAGGGTATTTGAAAATTGTTTTCCCAAGAAAATAGTTAAACATAATTCCAAGAAAACATATAAAAAACCTTGGATAACTAAAGGAATAAGAATATCTTGCACCATAAAAGAGAACTGTAGCTAACAGCAAGAGGGAGTACTGACCCCGAAATTGTTCAATATTATAAAAACTATTGTGAGGTACTAAGAAAAGTTATTAAAAAGTCCAGAAGCATGTGTATCATGTCTGAGATCAGTAACTCTGATAATAAAATTAAAGCAATTTGGAATATTATTGAAAGGGAAACAGGGCAACCAAGAGCACAGGAAGACTTTAGTGCCATAAAACTGAATGACAAGTGTACTAACAAGCAATCAGAAATTGAAAATATTTTTAATAATCATTTTTTTAAATGTTGTGGAGAAAATAGGATCTAGATCTTCACTAGAAGAGGCAAGGCTACTAATAGAAGAGGCCATAGCTGTGCAGTTTGAAACAACTGTAATTCCACCAACCTCTCCTTCTGAAATCAGTAAAATAATAAACTCACTGATAAGTAAAAGCTCTTACAGAATTGATGGCATTTCCAGCAAGGTACTTACAGCTTGCTCCCCACAGATAAGTAGGATTATCTGCCACATATGTAATAGCTCTTTGGAGCATGGTGTTTTCCCCGATAGACTGAAATATGCCATTGTAAAACCATTGCATAAAAAGGGGGATACGTTGGATGTCAACAACTACCGCCCAATCTCTCTTCTGACAGCTCTATCAAAAATGTTTGAGAAAGTAATGTATTCAAGAGTAGCCTCCCATATTTGTAAAAATAAAATACTAGCAAAATGTCAGTTTGGTTTTCAGAAAGGCTTTTCAACAGAAAATGCTATATATGCTTTCACTGATCAAATATTAAATGCTCTGATAACCGGACATCTCCCATTGGTGTTTTTTGTGATCTCTCAAAGGCCTTTGATTGTGTAAATCATGGAATTCTTTTAGATAAGCTAAATCATTATGGTTTGAGTGGGGCAGTGCACAAATGGTTTAATTCATACTTAACTGGAAGAGTGCAGAAAGTTGAAATAAGTGGTTCATGTAATGATAAAACAACAGCTGATTCCTCAAATTGGGGGCCTAACAAGTACAGGGTCCCACAGGGTTCGGTCTTAGGTCCTTTACTGTTCTTGATATACATTAATGACTTACCATTCCACATTGATGAAGATGCAAAGTTAGTTCTTTTTGCTGATGATTCAAGTATAGTAATAACATTCAAAAACCAAGAACTAAGTGATGTAATTGCAAATTATGTTTTTCACAAAATTATTAAGTGGTTCTCAGCAAATGGACTCTTTTTAAATTTTGATAAAACACAGTATATACAGTTCCGTACAGTAAATGGCACAACTCCAGTAATAAATATAGACTTTGAACAGAGCTAAGGTTGAATTTTCAAAATTTTTAGGTGTGTCCATTGATGAGAGGTTAAACTAGAAGCAACACCTTGATGGTCTGCTGAAACGTCTGAGTTCAGCTATGTATGCTATTAGGGTTATTGCAAATTTTGGTGATAAGAATCTCAGTATATTAGCTTACTATGCCTACTTTCATTCACTGCTTTTGTATGACATCATATTCTGGGGTAATTCATCGTTGAGTAGAAAAGTATTCATTGCTCAAAAACGTGTAATCCGAATAATTGCTGGAGCCTGCCCACGGTCATCCTGCAGACATCTATTTAAGGATCTAGGGATCCTCACAGTAACCTCACAGTATGTATATTCACTTATGAAATTTGTTGTTAATAATCCAACCCAGTTCAAAAGTAATGGCAGTGTGCATAGCTATAACACCAGGAGAAAGGATGATCTTCACTATACAGGGTTAAATCTGACTTTGGCACAGAAAGGGGTAAATTATGCTGCCACAAAAGTCTTTGGTCACCTACCAAACAGCATCAAAAGCCTGACAGATAGCCAACTAACATTTAAAAATAAATTGAAAGAATTTCTAGATGACAACTCCTTCTACTCATTGGCTGAATTTTTAGATATAAATTAAGGGAAAAAAACCAACTTAAACATTAGTGTCCTGCAATATTTTGTGTAATGTAATATCTTGTACAGACATCTTTTATTAACCTGACATGTTCCACATCATTATGAAGTGTCGCATTCATGATCTATGGAACAAATATTAATCTGATCTAATCTAAGACTAATTCATTAATTTATTTGTATTCCAGTCTGTCTACTACTTCTTGCCACATCTGAACGACACACTGGCAAAATAACTGCACGTCACTTACAAAACGGAAAAAAAGACTGGTAAAGAATGTTGAGTTCTTAAATTCGGTTATTACAATAAGAATATTATCTCTAGAATTTGAATTATGAATGAGAATTTCCATTTCTTCCATGGTAGCCATTCTTCGATTTTAAATGTGTGTCCTGGGGGTGCCTGCAAAGTGTGTTTCCACTGCTGATTTGTTACATTTATCCAGTCTGCAGCAGTCTAAATTTTTTTTAACTCAAATTATGAAATTTATGCCTGTGTGATGTATATAATATTTGTTATATTGGTTGCAGGTAATTTTGTAAATGCCAGATGTGTCAAGATTTGTATCTGACGCTTTTGTGTTGGGAATGAGCTTTCTGCTTAGGTTTTTGTTGGTGCTGAAGGTTATTTCTACATCTTTGTTTTTCAATAGCCTTACTAATTTGTCAGACACTATAGAAAGATACAGCATTTTTATATGTTTAACAGCTGGGGCGTTGTCAGTTGTGTGTATAGTTTGAAGTTGTTTGTTTCATTCATTTTTATCTGTTGTGACATTGTATGAATGATCATATATTGTTTACTGCAGTATATATTATGGTTTCTGTTTCTTGTTGAAGTTCTTTGTGTTGAAGTGGAAATTTGTATGCTCTTTATAGCATTGATTTATATGCAGCTTTTTATGAGATACGGGATGTGTGGGGCAGTTTGGTGTGTTGGTGTCTGTACCACTGCAGGGGCAAAAAAGCAATCAGTGGTGGTGGGGAGTCGTAGCACCTTGCACAGCAAACCAAAAACACTTTGCCAAGCTCTGTCAGCTAGATGTAATATACTTGACATTTTTTGCGATGTTAAAGGAGCCTTATTTGTAAATTTCATGAAACGGGGAATGACGATGAACTTGAACCATATAATGAAACTAAGAAAACTGAGAAGAGAAATACCAAAGAGGGAACACAGTCTGTCGGTTACTGGTGTTACGTTTTTGCACGAAAATGCTCGGCCACACCCTGTCCTACGACTGTGATGGGTGCCTGATGAAGGCTGATTGCAGCAGCACCCGAAACATCTCTCAAATACTAGGAAGGATCTTACTGAAACAATATTTCCTAGAGGTATGTTCCATCTGTGTGACTAAATGAAAGGCAGTTTGCTTTTTACCATACACTTTGCGCTTCTTTTGATTATGAAGCATCTTCAGTGGCCTGTAAATACATGATTGTTTTTATGTATATGATAATGCATTATGCAGCAGTTACAAGTATGTCACTATGTTACGTTTTCTCATGTTATTCTTTGTTTTCCAGGTCAGAAACAATGTTAACAGCACAGGTTTCATGAGGTTTAATTATCGTTTGGTGTTACTTATGATTTACAACGTTGATGGTCCATGTGTGTCGTCCTGGAGATGTGTTTCCTTGGTCTCCATACTCCAGATGGCTAAATTTCGGCGTTTTTCACCTACAGTGATTATATCACTTCACTTGCACTTTTAGTTGTGTGTTGAACATGTGTGTGTGTCTAAAGTATGTAGTGTTGCTGACTGCCACTGTGTGTTTAGGGTGTATTTATCTTTCATCTTTCGTTTGTGTTGTACATGTATGGTAGGATATTTGTTCCTTTATTTGTGTTTTGTTATGTGTGAATGTGTTATTCAATGTGTACATGTGTGTGTGTTTGAGAGAGAGAGAGGTTTTTAATTACTTATTCTGGTTGTATGTTACTTTCCGTATGTTATTGGTTTAGTAGCCAATGTGAGCAATGAGTTATTGCTGATGTTGATTTGGTCATCAACTACTTTCTTCTTCAAAGCAAAGGCTCTTTTTGCATGAAAGTTTTCCCACAATGTCAGGAGATTTTTGTTGTAATTGTTCTCTCTAATAAGTTTCATTTCTTGTTCATGTTGAATGGTTGATATCTATGTTTTATCAAGTGTTCAGCAAAGATAGAATGGCTGTTTAAATAATTCCAGGTGCTTGTATGTTATGTATACCTAGTTTTGAAATTCCTGCCTCTTACTCCCAGATACACTGATTCACAGTCTTGTCATTCTAACTGGTATATAGTTGCTTACTGGAATTTATCAGAATTGTCTATTGTTGTTCATAAATATGACTGGAGTACTGTAAGCAATGTGTAATGCTTGTTTCTGTAGTACATTTGCTGTTCTGTTTGTTAATTTGTGTTTTTTACATTTACATGTAAAATTTCTTTGTCTTAGTCATGTGATGAGTTGTACTGTTTTATGTTTCTTTGTTTCTGTATTGTTTGTTGGGTTCTTTAGTGTTTGTATTCTCTGCTTGTTTTGATTTTTCTTTAGTTCTCTTTTTATTTTATGGTTG
Organism: Schistocerca cancellata; assembly: GCF_023864275.1. NCBI lineage: Eukaryota > Metazoa > Arthropoda > Insecta > Orthoptera > Acrididae > Schistocerca > Schistocerca cancellata. The sequence continues at coordinate 1,103,542,646 of NC_064626.1, read as the reverse complement.
AGTCTTTGTGCTATATGGGTGTTATAGCCATCGTTTATGGCTATGAGTTTTGTCGTTTGTAATTCTTTTTCATGGTTTTCTTTGCTGAGTGGGATAAGTTTTAGTGTCTGTGACATGTGTTGCAGACCGCTAATTATAGATTTTGTAGGTGGTTGGACGTGGCATATGCAATTGTGTCTGTGTCTGTTGGCTGAACACCTGATAAACCATGGACATGAACCATTTAACATAGATCAGGACATGAAAATTATTAGAGTGAGCAGTCACAACAAAAAACGTCTGACTTCACAGGAAAACTTTCTTGTACAAAGAGTCTTTGAAATGAAAAGCAAAGTAATTACTGAGCAAATCAATGCAAACAATAACTCATTGATTATCATCAATAGCAAACAGAAATGTAAAACACAACCAGAATTAAAAAATAATCATCACTTTCACATCCCCCCCCTCTCTCTCTTTCTCTCTCTTACACACACACAACAAGGAACTAATAGGAAACCACACAGACATAACATTAAGAAAGGACGAGAGATAAACATACAGAAACAGTTAGCAACACAAATATGTTCTACACACAGCCAAAAGTACCAGTAAAGCGTTGTAATCAATGTGGTTAAAAATAGGAGAAAATCGGTCGTCTGGAGTATGGAGACCGAGTAAACACATCTCCTGGACGACATACGTGGACTAGCAACACTGGAAATCATGAATAACACCAAATGATAACTTAATCTCAAAACGTGTGCTGCAAAAGTTGTTTCTAACCTGGAAAACAAAGAATAAAATGAGAGAACGAAACAGAGTAATATGCTCATAACTAGCACATAATGCATTATCGTACATATAAGAATACCTCTTTGAATTATGAAGTAACTAAGGAATGACGGAAAACGGAATAAAATTTAAGGTTAACTATTAGTAACTTTACGTGCACCACCGTAGCGCAGAGGTAGTGTTACTGTCTACCACGCAATGGGGCCTGGGTTCGATTCCCGGCAGGGAACTGGATGTTGTGTGTCCTTCTGTTAGGAGATTATAGTCCGTGTAGATCACACTTATTTTTATTACTGGTCCCGACTCTCGCAGAATGTCATTTTCGGTTCGAAAAGGTCACTGCAAAATGTAGTTCGCTGGAAAGTTTAATACTTTATGGCATACATAGAAATACAGTAAACTCCAGATTATCCGGCTTGCAGATTGCTCGTGTGTAGTTCATAGAAGCCGTAAACGTCTGCGGGTTATTAAAGAGCGACGCCTGTGAACCAGGATTTGATCATCTAAGTGACGAAAATACGGTGGAAGACTGCGAGGATGAAGGTACCGGGTAACTCGGAAGCTGTTCATCATGCACAGTTAGGAATTGAAATACGAAGGTCTGTAATGAGATTATGAAGGACGAAATCCGTTTGATTATATCGATGATTAGACTTTCCAGAAAATGAGAACCGTTGGCAAAATTACTGAGAAACAGAAGCCGAAAGGAAAGAATGTCTATCGTCCGAAGGTGAATGAAAGAAAGTGTAATTTTACTTACACTTTGTCAGTTTCCGGCGAGTAACGGGGAAGTAATTCAGTGCGTTTTCAGATTTGACAAGCAGCTCGCTTTGTGGATACAGTAAATGGCAGATTTCCAAACAACTTGTGTATTTTGGATTAGCCGTATTTGTCGGTTATTTGAGCAGTCTCGGGTCTGTGCTAACCCAGATAATTCTGAAGATGATTCTATTTGATAGTTGAAACACGTGTTCAGTAACATTGTTGTGTTACCAAGATAATCATCCTATAATAAATTCCGGTATGGCTATGATTTGCCAACACCACCACATCATATAAAAGAATTTATCATTTACTGCTTCCAGGGCATAGTTATTGTTCTGTGACGATTTGGAAAATTGACAAAAATGCTTTGAATACCTAATTATATTGGTGTTGTATGACAAAATATCCTAAAAATACGAAGCAGTAAGTGCTTAAGTAGTTATCACAACAGCTAATGCGTTTAAGACTGAAAAATGGAACGCAGCGGTGCTTTAAAAGACTACATAAATCATGCTTTTTACGCTATTGGCGTAAATGTCTGAGTGGGGCCTTTACGAGGAAGGCTGGTAAAGTTCTTAACGAGCTTCCAGGGGCGATGCAGAAGCAGTTTATTCCATGTGAAGTTACCGGGAGGCCTGCTTTGAACACAGTTACCAGCACACGGCACAGAATATCACGAGCAAAGCGAATGTGGCGTCGGATGGCGCCTCTGCAGCTGAAAATTTGACTTTTAGTGCACATATGCTTTGCCCGAAGCACAGTTGTACAGAGAATCGACTGAGTTATCGGATACAGGTAATAACACAAACTATGTTGTTTCTGTACCTTGTTACTTTTTTTTAGATATGTGGTGATTTATCTTGCTGCTATGTGTGCCCCCCTTGGTCTTACATGATGTCTCTTCTATGGTAAGGTAAATACGAGCATATATAAATAATCACCAGTCAGTTGCATAAAAGAAATTTAATTTCTTAACCAGTCTTAGGCACTTAATCCCTTACCTCAGAGGGTTATAACTATCGCATTATCTGCGGGTGTCATCAGAAAGATACATGCAGCATATTGCTGTGATCACGTGCATGCACCATTTTTGTACAGGCGCTACGAATTACATGACCACAGCAATATACTGTATGCATTTTATTCTTGAGATTTGCAAGTAATACGATAGTTATAACTTTCTGAAGAAGGGCACTAAGAGCTTGAAACCGGTTAAGAAATTAAATTTCTTTTATGCAACTAGGTGCTGATTATTTCGATATGTGCAGCTACAATTGATGAAGATGGATAAACTACTAAGCTAGGTAATCAGTCTCTTACTTGCACAGCTTTATTATGCATCTACAGGATGGGCAAGAAGTCCCCATACCCCCGTAGCATCAAATGCTAATTGATTTGATTTGCTTTAGCACAATTACTTACGCATTTAGTGTGCAGCATATTGGTATGTTCCCCATCATGCTGTAAACACGTTTCCATACCCCTCAATGTTCATCTTGACATATTTTTTAGCATGTGTGGTGTTATAGTGGGAAATGTATCCTCAACAGCATTGCGCAGTTCTTTGTTTGTAGCACCCAATGACGTGTAGATACATGCGCCTTAATGACTCCCCATAATGAGTTGCCAGGTGTGCCAAGGTCAGAATTCCATGGTGGTCGTTATAAGAAAGTTGTTTTTGCCGATAACCTCGACCTATCCACCGTCCTGGAAAGCGTTTGTTTAGGAACAGGTCCCTTTCTAATACAAGTGTATAATGAAGAATCTGTTTGGTCCAAGCGACAATAATTCTAGCACGTGAGTTGCGCTAAATGGCACATTCATCAGGCAAGATAATCTTGATACGGTTCACTGCATTTGGAAATTGAGTAGGCAAAGCATGGCATGCTCGTTCCGATTTGTATCCGACAACCCGTTTACTAACGTTGGTCGAAAGGGTCTGTCTGACCTTAAGGTCTTTTTCATGTGATCTCGCATTGTTGTCCTCGGTATACCGAGTTCCGATGCACGCATACGTGTCGATTTCGTAGGAGACTGTTCGATCGAAGCAGAGACTGTGGACCATGTTTTTTTTGTGGTAACATTGCCAAAACCAAAAGCACGTCTTACCCAATCCAGAAGGGTTGCTTTTCGCTGTGGAGAATTATTAAATCGTTCCTGGTATGCTCCCGTAATATGTCTCATCGTCTGCTCTGTATGTTGTCGCCCGTGCACCCACACACTTGTCACTAAGTGCTCCTCAGTAGTGTAACTATGACCAATCAGATGTGCAATGGTTACAAATAAAAACCCGTCTGTGGCTGAGAAAACGTGTCACCATGAATTACAACCATGGATTCCTACAATGGATAAGAAGTAACACTACTACCATCCTGTGGAATGGCAAATCCGGGCGTGCTACCTTACTGGGTAATAAACCAGGGAGAAGGAAGGGTTGGTCCAAGGTATACAGGATGATGATATAAACCACCCAGGTTAGCCGAGAGCATTAATGTGCTGATTCGTTGGCTCAGGTAGATGCTTCAGCCTCGGATCGAATCCACGCGGCAGATTACCGATGAGGGCCGGTGTGCCAGGCAGCCTGGTTGTGAGTTTTAGGCAGTTATCCACATCTCACTAGGTGAATACTGGGCTGATCCCCACGTCCACCTCAATTACATGAATTGCAGACATATGAAAATGTTCACACTATTTCATGGCTTACACTAGATGCAGACAGCTGGGGTACACTAATTCTGTCCCAGGGGGTACAGGGTGGCGACAGGAAAGGCATCTGGCCATCCTCTGACACTAAGATCGCCAGATCCATAGTAACAATGCCGACCCCACGTTGAAGTGGAAAAAGGCCCAAATAAAATGATATACATGGTGATAATAACTAAAGTTAAGCTTTCAAAACGCTGTAGAAATAACACCACTGGTCACAGTGACATCAAATTGCAACAGAATATTATCGGAGAAGGGGGAAAACGCATGGTAGAAGAAAAAAATAGTGTGAAAATTGATCGATAGATGGCGCTGTATGTGTCAGAATACATAAATGAAAACGTCTGTCATGTGCACAACCTATTGAAGTTGGTATAAACGCACCTGGTACATGGGTTTTCCTCCTTTTGGGTCTGCAGCGTTCGCCTTGAGTGTCTCAATGCAGGATCGCACTCTGCTTGTAAAGCTATATTACAAGAATGATGACTGTGCACATGTTGTTATGCAGAAGTTCTGGACACTGAAGGATTTGAAAAAAGGCGTAGGTCCAATTACTGCCGTGAGTCTGGAGAAAATGATTTGGAACTTCGAAAAGACGGGTTCTTTTGGTGTGCAACCTGGTAGAGGGAGAAAACGAATTGATTCAAATTAGTGGAAGCATTGGCCACAGCAGTGCCGGAGGAGACAAGCGGTAGTATGCAAATTTGTAGAACATGGAGAATCGCTCGAGCATTGGATATACCAGTGACCACAGTGCATAAAATCCTACAAAACATCCTTCTTTACTGTCCATTCAACGTTACCCACATACACGAGTTACTTCCTGTTGACTTGCCAGCAAGAGAGACCCTTGCTTTAGACTTTCTTGGTCGCATGGATGTGGACAATGATTGGCTGTGGAAGATTTTGTGGACAGACGAAGCCCACTTCCATCTGACTAGATGTGTCAATACACAGAATTGTCGAATAGGGGCAGCAGAAAATCCGTACGCATATAAACCAGAACCATTTGATCCTGAAAAGGTCACTGTGTGGCACGGGTTGACGGCATCATTTACCATAGGGCCATATTTTTTCGAAGAGACAGATGCTTCCGGTCCTGTTACCCCCTTTTTTTAGGGGGTGGTGCTTCCACCCAAATGCCAGCAGTGGCGCCGCAACGCCCCCTAATCTAGCAGCAACAGTTACAAAACTTAACACAACATTGACAAATTGGGATGACAAGGACGAAAATTCAAACACGAATGATCCATCACGACTCAACCTGCATAGTAACATTTGATAATAGACAGGGGTTTCAGGGGTATGGAGACTTCTCGCCCATGGTGCTTCACTAGCGTGTTAGTACTTACACATGATCATCGAAATAGTGGTAACACAATGTCTGTGTGATGTGCTAAAATTCGACAGTCATTTGTCATTAGAATTGTGCAAGTTAGTCTGCTGCCTGGATGGCTTCCTGTTGTTTCCTTATCTTCCTAGTGCATCGAGGCTGAGTAGTTACTATGTAGCAAAGCGAACTGAAGACTTGGCTCAGGTGGCAGTATCACCATGGTTACGCCAGGAAAGTGGGGAGAGGGTGGGGAAGGGGCTAGTAATATTGTGCACTGCAGTTTTTTTTACGAAGGGAGAGTTGTTACAGGCTGTTAATCTTAAATTTATCATCTAGAAGTAATAAAACTTTTTCACCATATTTAATTGGTAAAATTTCAGCTTTTGAAAGGATGTAAGATTTATGTTTTTTTCAGCTCTGATAATTTAGTGAACACTTCTGCAGAACTCTTACAATAATCATTAAGTTCAGTTAACAGATTTTCACCACTTCAATTCATATAAATTTTGTTTTGTTTTTATTTATACTGAATAAAATTTTAAGTTTTCATTTCAATTTTTCAAAAATTAAAACATTTAATGGGTGGATCATTTTCCTTAAATGTTTTAATTTTTGAAAATCTGAAGTTTTCAGTTTTTATCATCTATAGTTTCTTGAGAATGTTAGAAAAGGAAATGAAAACATGAATTTAAAAGCATTCTATTTGTGAATCAAAGTCAAATTTTTTTACCATTCATAATAACATATGTAGTCATATCATTTGGTCTATTTTCCCTTCAAGACTGCACATAATTTCATTGTTGTTTTTGCGTAGTTACAAATTTATTCTTCTTGACGTATTTATGTCACAGGTAGGATAATTTTGTATAAAATTAGATGGACTTACAGTCAGATCATTATTTAATTAAGTTATTCCAATAAAGTCTCTAAAAGCATTGTAAGATTTAAGAAGGTATTTGGTGGATCAAGATTCCATAATTCTTCAGAAAGAATTTGATTTCTTGTGCTTTGTCATAAATATTTCGTATTTATACATAATCAAATAAAGAAGATTTGTTTAGCTGATAATGGTTTTAAAACTATTAAGTATGAATTATAAGTTATATGACATTTTAAATTTAATAAATGAACATTTTTGGAAACAAGTTATATTTAATCTCAATAGTGATTTAAAAAAAAGAGTGATATTCATTCATTAACCTAAAGAGCAAGTGCAGTTTTTCACTGCTACTTCAAAATTTTCAATCTAAATTCGAGAATATTCGATTATAAGTAGGCTCAAAAAATCATATAGTTAAAGAATTACCGAAAACAATTAAGTTCCATTTGTAAAGTAACTTGATGCTATATTGCTTTTAAAAGTAAAGGAATGGGAATATAAACTATCCAATAGATGAAAAAGATGTAGTGAACAAACAGTATTTAGATAATGAGTTAATAAATCTTGTTACAAAACCTGTATGCAGCAAGTTTACCACTGAATTAAAGCAAAGAAAGGGATAAATGAGAGTATCATGGAACATCATAATAAAGAAATAAATAACACATAAGCAAGTCCCTATCAGGCACTAGACAAAATAGTTCTACTAGAAAGTAAACTTAAGTTATTGGATTCAAAAATTAATAATTTAGACATGAAAATTGATAAAGGTTTACAAGTACTGTAGACTTAAGAATCAAACAATTACAAGGAAATTAATAAATTCTCATTGTATATAAATCAAGAATGATAATCACATTTACTGTATGAAGTTCACAAAATTTGCAGTAACACATCATCCTCATAGATAAATAACTAAAAATGGAAGACTAGAATGGAAAGTCTTTATGCAATATGTAGAAGAGAAAAGAGTAAATTAATTAAAATCATTTTGTAGGTGATAGTCTAAATATCTGTGCGTAAATTATGTAAAACTCTCTCTCTCTCCCCCCCCCATAGGGTTGGGTTTGAGAGAGAGGAATTAAGAGTTTTACAAATGTTGACCCAAATATTTTATCTATAGTTAGGGAGTGGGTTAGTCTTTTCCTCAGTTAGTCTTTTACTTTGTTTACTCTGTGAGTTAATGAGTTCACTCATTAGTAAGTAGTATATTTCATTAGTTAGTTAACTAGTCATATGATTTTTTTGAAAATTAAAAGTTTGTGGCCTCATGAGCACGAAACAAACAAAACTTATCCAAATCTGTGGAAAACATTAATATTTGAGTTAACATTTGTAAAACTCTAATTCGTCTCTCTCAAACCCCACCCTATGGGGAATGAGGTAGAGTTTTAGTATTAGCAATTCAAAGTAAATAAGTATTTTTTATTTATCCATAACTATTTTCCATGCAAAAATGAGAACGGATTTTCTCATATTACAGCGCCAACTACCAAGAATCAAAATAAATGTTTAAGACAAAATGTGCATATCTTTTTATGAAGAACCTGATTCTGCAATAAAACATGGGGGGTTCCCACATGCAATTTAAAGTTGCCTCCTGGTCCACCCCTAGGGGACTGAGGTGGCTGGCTACTTTTAGCACCAGCAGATGTCAACCTTGAAAATAATCAACTTTGGATTCTACACATTTTTCGAGTAATTCTGGTTTCTCAACTTAAAATTTACACGCTGTATACAATCAATACAATCTGTTTTTGAAAGCACATTCTGTTCTGTTATTTTAATTTATTTTTAGATTTCTTTTTTTATTGCACAATGGACAAATCAGTTGTTTCATTTTCCATTTATAAAGAAAAATAAATTTGATTAAAAAAATTTGTTAAATTTTATTATATACAATTGGAGTTTTAAAACAAAAAATGTAGCTCCAATTTTACAATATAAAGACTCAGAACAAGCTGTTAGAAAAAAATGTTGACAAAGATGATTCAATGTTATTAGAAAATTTTAAAAATCCCCCTAAAAAAGAAATGAAAAATCCGCCATAGAATGTAGAGAAATAAAATATGACATATAAAAGAACTTGTTAATGAATGGCATAATAAAACATTTACTTGTGAAAAATTTAAGAAGAAGTTAAAAATTCTTCTAGATGTATTCATTATTGTGGCCTTTATTTCTCGAAAACATAAAGATAGAGATTATCAAAAAGTTAAACTTTTAGTGGAAAATTTTTTTGTAAAATGTGTTTGGAAACACATCGAAAATTTCCATTTCATGAAACAATATTATGAACTGGCCAAAAATTTATTTTATTTAATCTTCTATGCAGTTATTTAAATCTCATAAGAAATAATTTTTATCATAATTTATACAGCTGTTTAATTCACATATGAAATTATTTTTGTTATTTTCCATACCACTATGTAATTCTCATAAGAAATCATAGCTATCATGTTTTATTTTATTTGGGTTTAATTTATAATGACCACATGGTAATTGTTTAATTCTATCTTCAGATTTTTTGTCTTCTTTAGTGGCAGCTTTATAAGAATACTTTTTTGATCTTAAACTGATGCACTGTAACAATTTTCTCCAATTTTCATGTTTCATTTTCCTAAGACTTCCTATTTATTTGCTGAATTCCATAAATGTCTTGGATGGTCGTTTGTGTCAAATTCGTTTGTCATTGATATCATAACTTTATAGAATTCTTTAGTTCTTATATCATGAATGAAAGAATCAGTATCCATATAATATAAATCAACAATTTCACCATATTTTTGTTTCATAACATTATAATGAAATCACACATTTTTATTTTTAAAACATCTAGAATACTCATTCCTATGTAAATTTGTTTATTGAAATTATTTTCACATGAATTGCTGCTAGATTTTCTGAAAATAATCTTTGTTTTAAAACAAAACTCATATATTTTTCACAAATCTGTTATTATTTGATTATTTTGACTATTTCTAATTTTTCTATTCTTTTTCCAAGTACTAAATTATTCATTACTTGTAAAATCATTTTCAAAATCATTACTTTCCTTTTTTCCAATTTCTGTATTAAAATCAACGTATTTATTCAACCAATCTGATAGTTTAAATGATGATTCTATGAATTTCCTTTGATTTTAATCCAAAATTATAGGTTGTTTAAGGTTTCTGGAATGTAAAATATGTTTTTCATTATTTTTTAATGTTGTTAATACAGCACTAATAGTAAATCTTTATGAACGTCATATAATTTTTTTAGATATTCTAAATCAATATCTAAAATAGAACTATCAAATATTTTAAGAATTTTTTTGAAAGTAAAAGATTTTCTTTCTAATCAACTGAAATCTTTAAATGGTAAAAACTGAGACGTTGGCGACCATATCAATTATCTGCGTTTAAATATGCATATAATTCGATTTTTTTTGGCATAAAATTTTTTATATATTTTTTAATTGATTTAGGTTATGTTTTAATACTTTGAGACTTTCCATCTCGAATCCCTTTCTCAAGAAATAAAACTATATCATGATTGTTCATTGAATCTAATCCAGCTTATGAAATTTTTAATACGGAATTCCAAGTTAATCTCTGATCTGTAAAATAGCAACATGGATTGAGTTAATACATATATCCCTAAAACTTTCCAAAATATCTGCCTAAATTAAAACATCAGATTTATTATTTTATTTTGTATATTCATATAAATTTTTAATATTCAATTTTTTCAAACTCATTTTGCATTATAATAGAAGTATTATCTTTATTAAGTCTTGAATAAAAAAATTCATTCTTAGATAATTTAGTTTCTTGATTTTCTTCAGAACCCATATAGTCATAAGGATGAACTCGTTTTGTAATTATTATATCAAATTGTTCATCCAGAAAATTTTTTGCTGTTTCTCTAGATTTTTCTTTTATGATTTTAGATGATTATTTATCAGTACTAGAAGCCATCAACTTAAGCATATAAAAAATCTTTATTTTAATACATCTTCAACATACTTTCTAACTGAAATATATTTGTGTTGATTAATTGGAACAGCATCAGTAACTTTATTACCTGTTGCTGATTCTCTGATAAAAAAATGACAAGCATAATTTGTTAAATTATGAATTTAAACTGGAATATATTTAGGATTGTGATAGTTAAGATTGCAATTTTCATGTGCAGATCTTCGATATTTTCCTGTTGAATGCCTGTGATACCTTACTTTCTTTTCCCCTTTAGTAAATTTCTTTTCACAATTGTAACAAGTTATTAAATTTATATAATTTATTTTAATTTCATTTGTCATTATCATTGGAATATTTCATCCATATATTTCAGCACTTTCCCTTGATTCTTCTTTTAATTTGCCACTGCATCTTCACCAATTTATGTAACAGGGTTTTTATAATCTCCATTAGAATATTTAACATTATAATGAATGAAATGTTTAAATGTTATTGGCATTTATTAATATTTGGATTTTCAGAATTTGGTTGACTAGTTTGAATACCTTTTAATAAACAGTCTAAATCTGCACAGATTACAATAGGTACCGTACTTGAATGAATGTAAATTTCAAATTCAATTTTTTGACCTCTTACAGGAATATATACTTTTACTTCTTTGTGTTCTTTGCAATCATTTCGATGACTGTCTAATTCTTTTTGTGAATAAAAACGTCTTAAACATCGATGACATAGATAAATTTGACGGGGATTTCAGTTGCTTGTGAATTAATTAATCTTTATATTATTGAACAATAAAGTGAATTAAATTAAAAGAAGATTCTTTGATAATATTTTGAATCTTAAAGAGGACATTCAGTAATTGGTCCTTCTTTATCATTATTTTCAAATGCATGAACTTTGAATGCAATACCTGACTTCTTTTCAAATTTTGGAATATGTGTTATCTGAACAGGAAAAATTAATTTTCTCTTTTTCTAAACTTACATCTAATAGGAATCCAGTATTTTTATAATTATTAACTCCTTCTGAATGTTTACATATAATATATAATGCAGATTTTTTAGCTGCAGAAAACATTTTTGATCTGTGTTTTTTTACATTAATCACAGTTTTTTATCTTTAATACCTGTTGGTAAAACGATAACTGAAGAACCAAATTTGGCTTGTGTCTACTATCACTTAATTCCAAACTACATGCATAAAATAACGACCAACCAGATTATTTCCTTTTCATTTCTTCAGTTTCAGTTAATAGTTTATTTGTTCACTTTTTGATAATAACGTTCTAAATCAGTTGTTCTTAATAAACCTTGAGTACTTGTTTTAAAATTAAATTCTTGTATTTCATTTTGTCTTTTAAAATTACAGTAAAATTGGATGTTAGTTTTCTTTGTATTAAAACATTCTTTAATTTTGGGATTATTTATTCTTTCATTTGATTAAAAATTATTTTGGGTCAGCAACATAATTATTATTATTAGTTCCATAAGTAATTATTCTTGATTTAAAAGCAGAAGCTTTTCTATAAATTCGTTTAGGATATCTAAAAATTCACCATAATATAGAAAATAAATTTTTCTAATAATTTTTTGTTTATTTTTTATATTTATTTACTAGAAGCTTTTGAAAATATTTCTCACTATCGATTTTGTCAATTTTACTACTCAGATCTATTGATAAGATCAAGTAACTGTTGTTTACTAAGATTAGAATAAATTTTTCAGTTATTCATTTTACACATTTTATGAAGAACATCTAAATATTTTTTACTCGTATCATTATTATTTTTAATTTATCCTTCAGATCGTTTGATAAGGGCGATTAATTGCCTTTTTCAAGTTTAGAATAATTCTTTATTTTTTCGTTTAACAGATTGCATGAAGACCTTTTACAGATTTTTTCTTCAATGCGTTATTGTCAATAGGACTTACAATGAGATCGATTAATTCTTTTATGAAGTTTGGAATAATTCTTTCAATTTTCTGTTTTGCAAATTAAATAAAATTCCTTTTTTATTCTTATACCTTAGTTCTCTAATCTTCATTTCTTTCTTATTCAAATAATCAATAAATTCCATTCAATCTTTTTTTTAAATTATTGTAAGTTAAGCCATATGTTCCTTTACTATACTTTTACTAGTTTTGAAATAGCTCAGTTTTGGTGTTCGTTTTGTTTCAGATTCATTTATAAAGAAAAAATATAAATTTTCAAAATTAAAATGTTGATGGTTGAAATGTACCTATGACTTTTTAATTTTAAATTTAAATCGATGTTATAGATAGACAAGGTTTAACAGATTGTATTTATAAATAATTTATTAGATTTTTATTTTTTAAATAAACCACAATTTGTCTGGTGGGTGGAGATAGATGAGGTTCGATGTGTCTTATTTGTAAAGAATAAAATTTATTAGATTTTTAAATTTTAAATGAGAATTTTGTTTTTGTGCATGGATAGATGTGGTTTGGTGGCTATTGTTTATAAATAATAAATTTTATCAGATTTTTAAATTTTAAATAAGAATTTGATTGTTTCAATGAAGATATATTTTGGGATAGGGATACTGAAAAATTAGAAACTTGATTTATATCCTCTACTTTTCAATCAAATATGCTCTTTGAGCCAGAATCAGCATTCATATACTATGGCTGAGGTTTGGAAAAGTTTGAAAAATAATAGAGCACAGCCTTAAAACTCAGCAGTGTCTTTACAGCACCTACACAGATGTCGGATATATGCCACCAGTTATTTTTTCGGTGAAGAGTACTACCCCTTTATATACAATAGCCAATAATGTTGAGATGCCACTAATGAAGCTGAGTCTGAGTCGTAGTGGTGTGCCAATCAGAAGACTGTATAAATAAAATAAAATGCGTGATCCATACTGCATTGTCTTGACACTTCATTCGGCGCCAATTTCTCGGCCACAACCCCTCCCTTAGATGTTGACCTCAATGCTCACTGAACCCTTCTGTCCATATATCTGTATGCAGAGCACCCCACTGACACTCGTCTACCTTTTGAGAATGCCTCAAGGACCGGTTACAGGGGATAGCAGCATGTGAGCTTTTTCCCTTCAAGCAGGGATTCGTAATGAAACTGGTTAAGATGATTTCCATAGATCCTACATAACGTAGCTAAACAATTTCCCAGGCCAGTCAACGCGTAGGGCTCTACAGAGAATTATAACACATTCTTTTTGGCATTTGTCGTCATGATACATCTGTGTTATGAAATATTTTCATCGCCGTGCGCCAGTTAGCATGTGTCCAGTCACCATGCATCAGGAGCTGTATGAGGAGTAGTTTTCAAGCCATCTATATACTGGATAATTCTGTGATTATGTTACAAACTTTCAGGGGGTGGAGAGAGCAGATGTATCAATTTAAAGCTAGGGATCCTGCTCTGTAAATGACCGAGTCGACAGTTACAAGCAGGAAATCGTTCTGATATCTCTGGCAGTAGAGCTCTTCTACTGCAAGCTCTTTGTTTTTATATTTTTGGAGGTGGTAGTATAGACAAAAACAAGAAAAAGGTCCAGTAAAATACGAGCTCTAAAATGTATACCTTAAGAGCTGTGGGCACTTCTGTAATGGAGGAGATGCATTTCACAGAGCCGAAAATGAACTAACGCCCGTAGCCTTTAAGGATGAATTTGAGAGCCTATGATTCCTAGACAGTTTCTTCCTTGTTTTGGTCCATGCTACCATAGCTGAAAGTTGCCTACCTTACAGTCTAGCTGCATGAGTATCAGTACAGCTATTCCACTGTCAGATTTACCACAACGATTTCCGCTCATAACTTTTGACTTGATCATTTCCGGACGAGGGTTCCTTACCTCAGATTAATACATGTACCCTTCTCCATCGTCCCTGAAAGTTTTTAATATCATCACGGCATTACCCTATATACTGTGAAGAGCAATGATCGTATATTTCGCCGGGCAAAATCCAAGGAATTGTCATAAAATCATAATGTAAACGATCTAATGGATAATGTCGGAAGCTCCATGAGGCTTTTCGCGGATGCTGATGTTGTACACAGAGAATCTGCAACGCTAGAAAATTGCAGCGATATGAAAGAAGGCCTGCTCAGGAACAACGCGTGGGGCACGGATTGGCATTTGATCCATAAAATGTAAACAAGTATACAAAACAAAAGTGTAACATATGCTCATAAGTAGGCAGAAAGACCCAATATTGGATGATTACGCGATTGTACAACAATCGATGAAAGGAGTCACATCCATAAAACATTTAGAAGTAGCGGTTTAAAGCGGAATAACCACATGAAACTAATCGCAGGTAAGGCAGATGTCAGAGTGAGATTAATTGGAAGAATCCTCAGCACATGCAGACTGAAGTGACGAATGGAAATTTGTACCAATGCCAGAGTTCGATTCCGGTCCTGCTAAGTTGGCAGATGCGCTGCCCATTACGTATTCCTGGCACAGTGGCTTTAGACAACTGCATGAACTATTCTCACACACCTCCCTCCTCACTACAAATTCTCATTCACGCCTCAGTCCTCTTGGTATTCCTCCTAAACCCGAAAAACACTGCAGAGGCTCTCCAGCTGTGTAATAGTACCTCAGCATCGAACGAAACGGGGAATTCCGCCTGAAACTAAGGCATAGGTGCTTTAGTCAAATAGAACTACATGGTTTCAGAGACATTTTCAAGTCCAAAACATTTATGATATTTGTGTACGCCTCCCCGGCACAGTGGTTTTGCATAACTAAATCGACTACTCTAGCACAGCTCGCTCCTCAGTCAAAATTCCTTGGTACAAATTTTCGTTCCTCGCTTTTGTCTGCATATATAACTGTACATCATATATTGTCTCGTTTGACCTATACTTCAGTATCGCTCATTAGTCTCTGATCTGTAATAGATAGGACTAACTGAGAAAATAGAGATGATTCTATGAAGAGCAGTGCGTTTCATTAGAGTTTCAATTAAGAAGCACGAAAGCGTCACAGGGATGATCAACCAGCTTCGGCAGCAGACGCTGCAGGAGAAGCGTTCTGCACTACGGTGTGGTGTTCCGTTCCGGGGGCGTACGTTCTCAAAAAAAGTCAACCAATATAGCTCTTTTTCTCCTACGTTCAAATGGCTCTGAGAACTATGGGATTAACTTCTAAGGTCATCAGTCCCCTAGAACTTAGAACTACTTAAACCTAACTAACCTAAGGACATCACACACATCCATGCCAGAGGCAGGATTCGAACCTGCGACCGTAGCGGTCGCTCGGTACCAGACTGTAGCGCCTAGAACCGCTCGGCCAGCCCGGCCGGCTTCCTACTACGTACCAGGTGATCAAAAAGTCAGTATAAATTTGAAAACTTAATAAACCACGGAATAATGTAGATAGAAAGGTAAAAATTGACACCCATGCTTGGAATGACATGGGGTTTTATTAGAACAAAAAAAAAGTATTGCTAGACGCGTGAAAGATCTCTTGCGCGCGTCGTTTGGTGATGATCGTGTGCTCAGCCGCCACTTTCGTCATGCTTGGCCTCCCAGGTCCCCAGACATCAGTCCGTGCGATTATTGACTTTGGGGTTACCTGAAGTCGCAAGTGCATCGTCATCGACCGACATCACTAGGGATGCTGAAAGACAACATCCGACGCCAGTGCCTCACCATAACTCCCGGACATGCTTTACAGTGAGGTTCGCAACCTTATTCCTCGACTACAGCTATTGTTGAGGAATGATGGTGGACATATTGAGTATTTCCTCTAAAGAACATCATCTTTGCTTTGTCTTACTTTGTTACGCTAATTATTGTTATTCTGATCAGATGAAGCGCCATCTGTCGGACAATTTTTGAACGTTTGTATTTTTTTGGTTCTAATAAAACCCCATGTCATTCCAAGCACGTGTGTCAATTTGTACCTCTCTATCTACATTATTCCGTGATTTATTCAATTTTCAAATTTATATTGACTTTTTGATCACCCGGTATATCTCGCGAACATACCTTGAAGATAAAATTAGAGAGTTTGGAAACACACGGAGCTTTACCAACAATCGTTATCGTTCTTTCCGAGAAGCACTCGCTAAAGGAACAGAAAAGGGAGGAAGTGATAGAAGAATAGCTCCTACATCACACTATAACCTGGGTTGCTGAGTACAAATATAGAAGAAGATGTAGACAGTCCTCTGCTTTCTTTGGCCACACCAGTATGTCTGTAGACTTTCATGTGGCCTCTGAGTCGGCACTAGCTTCAGGCACCAGTGGCACATGAACCTGAACGTTCTTGGGACGGGTATCCTCTATGACAGGGTTAATGCACTGAAAAGACGCTTTCGCGATATGGCTACTTAATGGTTCGCAAAATTGTCAGTTTCTTAAATACTGTTGCTGTTACCCTAAAGTCGGGGACAAACATTTTAATAACTCGCCGTGTAGTCCTTCAGCCATCACTGTAGTGGACGAAATGCGCAAAGAATAATCGCCGGTCGTATTACCTACCTCTTTACCAGAACTTTATCACTTACGATCTCCGAGTATTTTGGTGATAATGTCACTCGACAGTGGAAGTTGTAGCAGTGACGGGTATGATAAGGAGAAAGTATACCTAAGGAAGGTGCAAGGTTGCGCGCGAAAACCATCCCCGAGTACAGAAAGCTCTCCATTTCCGCACGAATTGTTGCCGACCACAAGCAGACACATCGACAAATAGATAAAAATGTAATAATTACAAAATAAAGAAGTAACAAATAAGCTAATGCAAGGGTTTGTATTAACTAAATTGCCTATTACATTATGTTAGGTGCTAAAAATGACCTCCTTGTACTTCAATGCACTTTTGCGCGCGGTCAGACATGTGAATGTACGCTTTGCGCAACTCTGTTTCAGTGATCAAAATTTCATTACGAATATTGTCCTTCAGGTTTCTAAATTGTGCTCGTTGTCTAGGTTCAAAATGGCTCTGAGCACTATGGGACTCAACTTCTGTGGTCATTAGTCCCCTAGAACTTAGAACTAGTTAAACCTAACTAACCTAAGGACATCACACACATCCATGCCCGAGGCAGGATTCGAACCTGCGACCGTAGCGGTCTCGCGGTTCCTGACTGCAGCGCCAGAACCGCACGGCCACTTCGGCCGGCCGTTGTCTAGGAACAGAGTATTTCAATAGTAATGAAAACGTCTTCGGTCTCGGATCCGAACCCGACACCTCTTAGATTTTGAATAAAAATCATCAGTAATGGCGGCCGAATGCTTCGGCATACGAAGTAATCCTCATTCAGCCAACGGTCTCGTCAAAGAAGGTGTAGGAGTGGTGAGAGGTTCAGGACATTCTCTTGTCCTTGGAATGGGACACTACCGCTAAAGGCGAAAGAATCAGCAATGATCAACGGAATGGGGATGCAAAAGACAATGGAAACCACTGCATTAAAGACACGTTATGTGTATATGCGATTGCAGTCTTTCTCGGCGTATTCCACTGATGAATTCTTCTCGGGTTATCAGCCGAGTGGTGGCGTCGTCTTGTCGCAACGTTCCAATTCATCAGTGGAATACGCCGAGAAAGACTGCAATCGCATATACACATAACGTGTCTTTAATGCAGTGGTTTCCATTGTCTTTTGGCCAGAAGATGATGGTTACGAAACTCATTGAAACGTTGCGACAAGACGACGCCACCACTCAGCTGATAACTCGAGAAGAATTCATCAACGTTATGTGTATCCACAGGACACGTGGCCTGTGATTGAGAAAGTATCTTGATAATCTGGCCACTGGCAAAAGATGCCGGACTAGTCTCCCATTAGAATACCCGGAGAGGATTGCCAAGGGCGAGGTGACTACGAGGAAAAGATTGAATAACCATCGAAAGGATCATGTTCTACGGGTCGGCGCGTCGAATGTCAGAAGTTCGAACGTGGTAGGGAAGCTAGAAAATCTGAAAAGGGAAACCAATCTGGATATAGTGGTGCTCAGTGACGTGAAATGGAAAGAAGGCAAGGATTTATGGTCGAGCGGTTATAGGGCAATATCAACAGCTGCAGAAAATGATATAACGAGAGTAGGATTCGTCATGAATAGGATGGTAGGACAGGGAATGATTTAGTGTGACCACCTTAGTGATATTAGTGATACGGTAGTTATCATCAGAACAGCCTGCAGACCAACACTGACAACAATATTTCAGGCATACATGCCGACGTCGCAAGCAGAGGATGAAGAGACAGAGAAAGTACATGAGGATACTGTACAGGTAATTCAGTTCGTGAAGTGAGATGAAAATTTAATAGTCACGGGGGATTGGAATGCGGGGGGGCTTGGTAACAGAAACGAGAGAGGAGAAAGATTGAGTTCTACAATAAATTTCAGCTGGTAAAAGCGAATACTTTATTCAAGAATCACAAGAGGAGGAAGTAATACTTGGAAACGGCCTTGAGACAGGGGAAGACTTCTGTTAGATTACATCGTGGTCAGGCACAGATTCCGAAATCAGATATTGGATTGGAAGGCGGACCCAGGAGCAGATATAGAATCAGATAATAATTTAGTAATGATTAAGAATAGGCTGAAGTTTAAGAGACTAGTCAGGAAGAATGAGTATGCGCGAAGGCATGCAGCTTCACTGTGTGATTAAATGATGATGGCATCCTCTTGGGTAAAATATTCCGGAGGTAAAATAGTCCCCCATTCGGATCTCCGGGCGGGGACTACTCAAGAGGACGTCGTTATAAGAGTTTGACAGAGCACTGAAAGACCTGAGTCGAAACAAGGCCCCTGGAATAGACAACATTCCATTAGAACTACTGAGGGCCATGGGAGAACCATTCCTGACAAAATTCTACCATCTGGTGAGCAAGATGTATGAGACAGGCGAAATTCCCTCAGACTTCAAGAAGAATATAGTAATTCCAATCCCAAAGAAAGCAGGTGTTGACAGATATGAAAATTACCGAACTATCAGTTTAATAAGTCACAGCTGCAAAATACTAACGCGAATTCCTTACAGACGAATGGAAAAACTGGCAGAAGCCGACGTCGGGGAAGATCAGTTTGGTTTCCGTAGAAATGTTGGAACACGTGAGGCAATACTGACCCTACGACTTATTTTAGAAGAAAGATTAAGGAAAGGCAAACCTACATTTCTAGCATTTGTAGACTTAGAGAAAACTTTTGACAATGTTGACTGGAATACTCTCTTTCAAATCCTAAAGTTGGCAGGGGTAAAGTATAGGGAGCGAAAGGCTATTTACAATTTGTACAGAAACCAGATGGCAGTTATAAGAGTCGAGGGGCATGAAAGGGAAGCAGTGGTTGGGAAGGGAGTGAGACAGGGTTGTTGCCTCTCCCCGATGTTATTCAATCTGTATATTGAGCAAGCAATAAAGGAAACAAAAGAAAAATTCGTAGTAGGTATTAAAATCCATGGAGAAGATATAAAAACTTTGAGGTTCGCCGATGACATTGTAATTCTGTCAGAGACAGCAAAGGACTTGGAAGAGCAGTTGAACGGAATGGACAGTGTCTTGAAAGGAGGATATAAGATGAACATCAACAAAAGCAAAACGAGGATAATGGAATGTAGTCGAATTAAGTCGGGTGATGCTGAGGGAATTAGATAAGGAAATGAGACACTTAAAGTAGTAAAGGAGTTTTGCTATTTGGGGAGCAAAATAACTGATGATGGTCGAAGTAGAGAGGATATAAAATGTAGACTGGCAATGGCAAGGAAAGCGTTTATGAAGAAGAGAAATGTGTTAACATCGAGTATAGATTTAAGAGTTAGGAAGTCGTTTCTGAAAGTATTTGTATGGAGTGTAGCCATGTATGGAAGTGAAACATGGATGATTAATAGTTTGGACAAGAAGAGAAAGAAGCTTTCGAAATGTGGTGCTACAGAAGAATTCTGAAGAATAGATGGGTAGATCACATAACTAATGAGGAGGTACTGAATAGGATTGGGGAGAAGAGCAGTTTGTGGCACAACTTGACCAGAAGAAGGGATCGGTTGGTAGGACATGTTCTGAGGCATCAAGGGATCACCGATTTAGTATTGGAGGGCAGCGTGGAGGGTAAAAATCGTAGAGGGAGACCAAGAGATGAAGCAGATTCAGAAGGATATAGGCTGTAGTAGGTACTAGGAGATGAAGCAGCTTGCACAGGATAGAGTAGCACGGAGAGCTGCATCAAACCAGTCTCAGGACTGAAGACCACAACAACAACAAAGGAATGAAGAGATACGCTTGAAGTTCTCTGAGACATAGACATTGCGATAATGAATAGCTCAGTAGGTAGTTCAGTTTAGTAGGACTAGACATCTCTGAACTGGGCAATCAAAGAAGCCGGAAGGAAAACAGTAGGTACATGGAAGGCAATTGCGAAGATATCATGAATAAAAGATAAAATTCTTTAGCTGATCGACAAAAGAAGAAAGCACAAAAATGTTCAGGGAAATTTTGGAACACAGAAATACAAGTCAGCTAGGAACGAAATAAATAGTAAGTGTGAGGAAACTAAGTCAAAATGGCTGCAGGAAAAATGCGAAGCAATCTAAAAAGAACTGATTGTCGGAAGGACGTATTCAGCATATAGAAAAGTCAAAACAATCTTCGATGAAATTAAAAGCAAGGGCGGTAACTTTACGCGTTCAAGGGGTATTCCACTGTTAAATGAAGGGGAAGGAGCGGATAGGTGGAAAGAGTACACTGAAGGTCGCTACGAGGGGAAGACGTGTCTGATGACATGATAGAGGAAGATAGAAGAAAATCATGATTTAAGAGAGCTTTAGAAGACTTAAGATCAAATAAGGCAGAAGGGGTAGCTAACATTACATCGCAATTTCCTAAATCATTGGCGGAAGTGGCAACAAAACACTATTCACGTTCGTGTGTAGAATGTATGAGACTACCGATATAGCATCAGACATTCGGAAAAACACCATCCACACAATTTCGAAGAGAGCAAGAGCCGGTGAAGTGCGAGAACTACGGTACAATCAGGGTAACAATTCATGCGTCCAAATTGCTGACAAGAACAATTTTCAGAAGAATGGAACAGAAAATTGAAGGTGTGTTACGTGACGATCAGTTTGGCTTTAGGAGAGATAAAGCCAGCAGAGAGGCAGTTCTAACGTTGCGGTTGATAATGGAAGCAAGACTAAAGAAAAATTGATACATGTTCATTGGATTTGTCGATCGGAAAAAAGTGTTCGACGATGTAAAATGGTGCAAGATGTTCGGTATTCTGAGAAAAATAGGGATGAGGTATAGAAAGGCGCGTAATATACGATATGTACAAAAACAAAGAGGGAACATTAAGACTGGAAGACCAAGAAGAAATTAGATTAAAAATGGTGCGAGGCAGGTACGTAGTCTTTCGCCCCAGGTGTTCTGTCTGTACATCGAAGAAGCAATGATGGAAATAAAAGATATATTCAATATCATAATGCAGAATGAAATGTTATCAATGATCCGACTCATTGACGAGATTGATATCCTCAGTGAAAGTGAAGAAGGATTGAAGGATGTATTGATTGCAATGAATAATGAGTGCAGAATATGGATTGAGAGATTTCGCAGAAATCTGATAGTAATGAGAAGTAGCAAAAATGAGAACAGCAAGGAACTTAACTTGAGAACTGGTGAAGACGAATTGGACGAAGTTACGGTTGCTATCAAGGCAGCAAAGTAACCCATGACGGACGCAGCACGGAGGACATAAAAAGCAGACTATCACTGACGAAAAAGGCATTCCTGCCCAAGAGAAGAATTAAAAATAGTTCTTGGAGTGAGGAAGAAATTTCTGAGAATGTACGTCTGGAGCACTGCACTCTATGGTAGTGAAACATGGATTGTGGGAAAATCAGGACAGAAGAGAATCGAAGCCTTTGAGATGTGGTGCTGCAAAACAATGTTGAAAAGTAGGTGGACGGATGAGTTAAGGAATGAGGAGGTTCTCCGCAAAATTGGAGAGGAAAGGAATATATGGAAAACACTGACAAGAAAAATGTTCAAATGTGTGTGAAACCTTATGGGACTTAACTGCTAAGATCATTAGTCCCTAAGCTTACACACTACTTAACCTAAATTATCCTAAGGACAAACACACACACCCATACCCGGGGGAGGACTCGAACCTCGGCCGGGACCAGCCGCACAGTCCATGACTGCAGCGCCTGAGACCGCTCGGCTAATCCCGCGCGGCCACTGACAAAAAGAAAGGGCAGTATGATAGGACGTCCGTTAAACCATCAGGGAGTAACTTCCATGGTACTTGAGGGAGCTGAAGAGGGTAGAAACTGTAGAGGAAGAAAGAGATTGGAATACATCCGGCATATAATTGAGAACGTACAGTGAAAATGCTACTGCGAGGTGAAAAGATTGGCGAAGGAGAGGAATTCGTGGCGAAACGCACCAAACTAGTCAGAAGACTGATGACGCAAAGAAAAGTATTCTAACGGTATTCGGTTATTTGCATCACCTTTCCCTTTAGACTGCTACACAGGTGAAAGTCACATTTCTTGCCTGACGGCCCTTTCTTCTGTGAATCTTTCATGAATACACGATACTGACTCGCGTGAAGTGAGATCGCTCCATCCTGCTAAAAGACAGCATCTTTAAAGATTGGCATATAAACAGCAGTGTTTGCTGTTGTTTCAAAAAATATGGGACCTACAATCCGACTTACTGGCACGGCACAATACACCATCATTTTTTCACCATGATGAGGGTCTTCATTAATCATATAGGTATTGTATGTTGACCAGTTTCTGATGCTCAGGAAGTTCACATGTCCTGTCAGATGGAATCAGGCTTTATCACTCACGAAATAAAGCAGCGGATCCAACACTCCACTCTCAATTGTTTGACAAAGCCATGTGCAGTAATTCACACTTTTTTCCCTTGTCTTCCTCCTTCAGTTCTAGGACATGTCGTTTCGCAGGCGTCATCTCTGTATGGTGTAAAACACGTTTAGAAGACCTACGCGAAAAGTTCACTTGTTGCGACAGTTCAGGTGTTCACTTCTTTGACCTCTAGATCACTCATGCTCGAGTATTCGCGGTCAAGCATGTGTACGAACGGTTGGAGCTCGATTATTTTTTCGTTTGCAACTGACCCTTTAATGCGCCAGTTTGTCACCAAATCCCGTCTATTCCTCTCTACTGGTATGAAAACGCCAGGAAACTTCTTTGCAAACACTTTCCGCGTTTCCTTAAATGAACCGGTAAACACATTTGCCTCCACTATTGCGATTCTTTCTTGAAGAGGATACATCTCGCTGAGATACTTCACACGTCTTAACCAAGTGCAACTGCATTTGTACTGTATCCGCAAACTAGTTGGCACTAGGCGCGGTGGCTATTGGGAGCGACTGCAAAGGCATTTCCCATATGCAGTCACTCCCATCACACACTGTGCCGATTTTCGAATTCGTTTGCGCATATGTTACTAATAAAAACATAGTCTCAACAGCTTCGAAACAACAGATGACAATTTGCGGGCGACAAGGAGTAGGCAAGTTATCCGGGCTGATTTTTCGTGGGCACATTGAACTTTGTTTATTTCCTCAAATTGGAAAAGAATAATTCGCGTCCTTCGGAACTCTGTAACAGAAAATGCTGAACAATGGTTTTTGTAACTGCTTTCGGGATGAACACTATTATGTCTGCCATGGAAAGAAGACAGCAATTTAATTCGGTTTTTCTAGGCTTTCGAAATGACTGATTTAACAACCATCGAAAGTTCCTAAAATTGATAAGCAGGACGCGGTAAGTTATCTTGTAAAGACTGGCAACTAGCACTTAAATGCAGAAAAATTCAAAATAGTGCACCTCACTGTGCGTAAGGCCGAGTCCTACATTGGCGACAGAAGCGAGCGACAGGCGCGACAGCTTCAGGCGACAAAACACAACCACAGGTGTAGTTACTGAAGTGTCCTACGTGAGCAACATCTGTGTCGCTGCCTGCCTCCCGCTGCAACTGGTGACGTTTGAATTGAAACGTATTTGAATCTTGTCGTTGCACCACGCGCGACAGAGAGCAACAGCCACATGTCTTCTTGGCAAAGTAGTGGAGCGGACGCAATGGCAGCTACGAATTACTTAACATCCGATTTTAAGAAAACTATTCGGCTAAAGAATTTGATTTGTCCGCAACCTATAGCTTTATATCTTTCAACGATAAAGGTCTGAAATTATTTTCGTTATTCGTCATAGTTACTGTGCTGCACGAAATTTTTAAGAATTTGCAGAGGTAAAATCACACTGTGTAGACTTTCCGTATAGTTCATTTAAGGCCATGCATTATTGCGTATGAAATGTAGCAAATATATCTAAATTATATTTAAAGTAGAAATCGGAATCATATCTCTTTTCATTCTTGAGATATTGGTTGTTATATCCGCGGACGGGTCGCTCGCGGCACGTCCTAACCTTTCCTGCGCTTCGGGAAACAAGGGTCATAAAAATCGTCGTATCTCATAAAAGGTTCAATATATCGAAACGACGAATTTTGGAAATGACAGCACGCAGAAAGGACTATGTTATCATATGATTAACACTCGATACGTTTTTGTAAACGCGTGAGCAGAACGAAAACAAGACTCCCTATAACTTACATCATTAGGTTTTGTCCAAATTTTCATACCCAAACAAGGGAGAGAAACAGGTAAACGGTGTATCAAAGTGACCAGCATGAGGTCTAGTTTGGGGTGAAAATATTTAACTGCTCGAAAGTAAACAGGGTAATTAACGAAAACTTAAATAATAGGCTGAGGAAAAATTGAAATACTTCACGAAAAGCTGCTGTAAATGAAGTGTCAAAAATTTCGTCTGTTCAAGACCTAGCTATTTTGCACATGAATACATTGGCGCCGTATCTAAATGTCAAAAAGGCTTCGTTCCAATCAAGTACGTTAGGAAGGCAAATGAGGAGTCAGTAAGATCATGCTTTCTGAATAAAACTTGAAATTTAAAAATGAAAGAAATCAGTCAAGTATTTTATGAAATGATTTGTGTAAAAAAATTAAGTACATCAGAAAAAAGTTCTACGTGCCTTTCAATGATGCTCGAAATTGTGAACAGATAATTAGGTGCACCAAATGTTTCCCCAATAATTTTTTATTTCATACTTATAGACAAATCATTACACAAAACGTTTGACTTTCTTTTCAAAAATTTTGTAAGCTTTACTTTTACAGACTATTTAGAGCAATGGAAACGCTTGGCCTTAACATTGACTTCGCAACATCAAATATCTGTAAAATTTCATCATTCATTGCAATTTACTAGGAATTAAATGTGTGTGATATACTGGGATAGGAGTGAAGATCAAGTTCTTTGGCAATCCGTTAAAAACATGCAGAGTAAACTGTATAAATAAAACTTAGTATACAGAATTGTAACTGGCACAGTAAAAATGTAACAACCATCCAGAATCGAACGCAGGGCCTTTACCTAACATGCAATCAGAAAATGTATACGCTACCCCTCACTACAGCTAGCTTTTGTTTGGAGCTATCAGTGTGTACTTACGTTTGTATTTAGTGTAGTTAGTCATGTCGTTGCCATTCCTTCGCATTTATTGGCTGTTAAAAGTTCTCTATCACGTAAAAAAAAACATTCGTATTTAATTTGTTAATGAGATAGTCTAATGCTTCTCTGCCCATTCTGGTGTATTCGAAGAATTTCATGATCTTCGTAGTTGATGATATTTATGAAATTCTCCATGGAGATTACTCCCATTCTAAATTTCATTCACAGCATTCCTTTTCGCTTTATTTTCTTAAGTAAACCTAATTCTGTAGCCTTACTCTCCAGCTACAGTATTCTACAGGTTAGGGACGCGGTTTTGTAGAAACAGCTGGTTGGCTCTAAGCAGCCATATTTGTAGCGCGACATAGTCGCTCGCATGCAGGACACCCAAGCTTTCCGCCCGATGCTGCTGCTTGTTGCTGGAGTGTCGCGTATCCAGAAGTCTCTCGCTGTCGCTCGCTTCTGTAGCTCATGTTGGACACGGCCTAGTAGGGAAGTCTCCTTTAAGTACAGTATTAATGTGGCGGAACTAGTGCCAATCGTTTCGCAGCTATATGAGTAAACCTGTGTAACGATATACAGTGGAAAATACCACGATGCTCAGTTGTACGACTCATTGGAAGGATGCTTGGTAACTGCAGTTTTTCTGCAGTCTGCATACAGAACACTTGTACTGCCAGTACTGCTCAGGTGTGAGGAACACGTCACAGGTCGAACTAAGAGGAAACATTGAAAGCAGACAAGGGAGGTCTCAGGCTTTTCTGACTGGTGAAAGATGGTGAAAGAGTGTAGCAGAAACGCCGTACACAGAGTGAGAACCTGCTTACACCATTTCAAGATCTGTGTTTTAGGGCAGATACTGCAGATTTTCTTCATCCTGTACGTATAGTTGAGTTCATGCAGATAAAGCAATGCAAGTAAAATTTATCCAAAGATCCATCTATCGATAGAACGAGAAAAATGCTTAATGTGTGGGACGATTAAAAATTCCTTCTGCACGCGCTTCAAAATATTCAATTTTGACAAGGTTTACCATATATGAAGTCTTCACGGGTTGTCAGCCGAGTAGCATCGTCGTCGTTGCTACGAGACGACGATGCTACTCGGCTGACAATCCGTGAAGACTTCATATATGAAATTCGATGAGAAAGCCTGAACTCGCATATAGGTTTACCATATTATCTATTTTTACCGGGGGCCACCCGTTTTAGACCCTTCTCTGACCCCGACGCCACGAAATTTATCACAATTTTAGCACTTGTTTTGTAAATGTAGTTTGCTATGATTTATTGCTCTCCAACAGGTCTTCACTGAACTCTGCTTATAGTTTACAACACCGTGCCTCTTTACTCTTCGTTTTCTCTTCACTTTTGTGAAGACGCGGAAAACAAGAGATGGTTCACGTTTTCAGTGGAGAGGAATAAGCTCACTATCGCAAATGTAAAGCTGTTGTTGATTTACTTTACTATGACATTATCACCTGTAAAAACATGTCCTTGAAGCGTTCACAGAAATTGAGAAATATTTGAAAAATCACATTATTTGAATTCCCCCAGTTTTTGAACATTAAAGTATGATATCAGTCATCTAGGATCTCACAATATAAGGAGGGGCACCAGAGTGGCTCCCCATAATGTTGACTGTTTCATACGAAGCGACCATCTATAGTCGAGTCGCCGTAAGACGATCTCTGACAGTTGCAGTGGGCTGGGTACAGCAGCGTCGCGGGCCTACTGCAGCCAATCACATGACGCAATTGTAAACATCTCCATGGCAACGCGTCATTATTGCGTAATCTCTATAAAAGGCTACTGTTCCCGCATGCAGCCGTTTGCACTTTACATTTGAAAGCTGGCAGCAGCAATGCGAGCAGTTGGGGATCAACTTAACGCCGACTCGACTAAAGTCACTTGCTGCTGGGCACATAATAGTGATTTATGTATGTCCCCAGCACGTGTCGGTTATTCTCTGCAGCCGGAAGCATTGTTACTGAATGTACTGACATGGACACTATGGGGAAGACAGCCAAGCTGATACAGATGCTTGTGGTCCTTGTGATTTTAGTGTCATCAGAAGTGTTAAAGGATGAAGACAGTGATGGAACAGGTAAGTACTCAGCATACATTGTGAACAGCTATTGCGCACTATCTGTATAGGCAAGTGCTCTCTCTCTCACCGAATATTAGGAGGGAGGGATTTTAAGGATGTGCTCTTTCACGTGAGAGAATGGATGTGATATACATACGAAAAATGTTGGTAATTTAACAAGATCACAAATTTAAATACATATCCTGTGTCTGGCCTTTCAGACATGTCCAGAAGAACAGACACCATTTTGATCCTGTAACCACTGTGATTCAAGAAGAAAAGAAATTAAAGATATTAGCTGTCAGAGGGCATTGTTTTACATCAATGGGAGAAGTTGAAAATTTGTGCTGGATTCGAATCCAGGTCTTCTGCTGACTAGGCAGTTGTACTGACCACTATGCCATCCCAACACGGGACCGCATGGACTACCCTAGCATGCCTTCTGTCAGATCGAAATCAACATGGACACTACATCAGCAGTGTGTGGTGTAAGTTGAGAATTTGAGTGTGATGAGAGGCATGCAAGGGTAGTCCATGCGGTTGTGGTGACCTCTGTGCTCAGATGGAATAGTAGCCAACGCCTCTGTCTTGTAAGCATGAGACCTGGGTTCGAATACTGGTCTGGCGCAAATTTTCAAATCCCCCTTTGATATAAATCATTGTCCAATGGCAGCTAGTGTTTTTAATTCCTTTGCGTGAGAAATTTAAAATCTGGACTGCCACTTGTTTCTGACACATGAGTGAGTTATGACTGTATAAGAAGCCCTTCGCATTTATCAATTCTCGTGGATGTGCTAGTCTCGTACCAGGTCGGAAGAGAAGGTAGTTTAGGATAGAATGGAAAGGAACTAATTGCAAGCAGGCCTAGGATGACCCTGAAGATTGGATTGTCTGGTTCTAGAAGAGATACTTGTGAATCACGTATGTGAGAATTTGATAACCAGCGAAATTCTACTCGTATATTCTCTCAAGTGAAAAGACAAGTTTTTTTCCTTTTCATTATTGACTGAAATCTAGCTTACTACAGCAGGAATCGGTGACGGAAGAATTGTAGCATTTAATCGAAAAAGTTACGTTTCAAATACGTCTCTACTGTTGTTGTTGTGGTCTTCAGTCCAGCCCCTCACTTTCCTACAATACAAAATTTGTGATGCCTTGATATCTCAGAATGTGTCCTATCAAGCGATCTCTTTTGTGCCACAAATTTCTTGTCTTCCCAATTCTGTTCAGACACCCCTCTTTAAATACATGATCTACCCATCTAATCTTCAGCATTCTTCTATAGCACTACATATCACAAGTTTCTATTCTCTTCATGTCTAAACTGATTATCGTGCATATTTCACTTCCATACATGGCTGCAATCCAGACAAATACCTTCAGGAATGCTTCCTTACACTTAAACCTATGTCTGATGTTAACAAATTTCTCTTCTTCAGAAACGCTTTTCCTGCCATCGCCAGTCTACGTATTATGTCCTCTCTGCTTCAGCCGTCATCAGTTATTTTGCTGCCCTAATAGCAAACCTCATCTACTACTTTCAGGGTCTCGTTTCCTATCTAATGCCCCCAGCATCACCTTATTTAATTCGACTGCATTCCATTATTCTTGTTTTGCTTCTGTTCATGTTCATCTTATAACCTCCTTTCAAGACACTTCATTTCAAATGCTAGTCCAAGTCCTTTGCTGTCTCTGACAGAATTACAATGACATCAGCAAACCTTGAGGTTTTTATTTCTTCTCCCTGGACTTTAGTTCTCGAAATTTTTCTTTTGTTTCCTTTACGGCTTGCTCAGTGTACAGAATGAATTACATTGGCGATAAACTACAACTCTGCCTCACTCTCTTCTCAACCACTGCTTCCCTTTCGTGCCCCTCGAGTCTTATAACAGAGATCTAGTTACTGTGCAAGTAGTAACTGGCCTTTCGCTCCCTATTTTTTACCGCTGCTACCATCAGAGTTTCAAAGAGAACATTCCAGTCAACTTTGACAAAAGCTTTCTCTATGTCTGCAAATGCTATAAACATAGGTTTGTCACTTCTTAACCTATCTTCTACGACATTTCTATTGAATAGGACAATATTTTACCAGAAATTGTCGTCCCGTAGCCACACATAGGTAGTTATCCTCTCGTAAACGGCTCGTTTGTGGCCACTTATTTACTGGGAAGTTTTTACTTCTATTGTCGCATACTTTTTGTCGGGTCAGTTTCCGCTATTAATTGCTATACGTGATGTACACATTTCTTGTATTTTTAAAATGTTGACACGCACTGAAAAACACATTTTTCTTTGGTTCCATTTGACAATGACTAGATAGCCGTAATTACAATTGTGAATTTTAAAAGTAAGTAATTTTAGTGTCAGAAGAGATCATGATGTATCGTGCTGATTCTAGTTCAAAATGGCTAAAAGACCATAACAGGAATAGTGAATTTTATAAATAAATGGTTTTAATAGACAAAGGCGAAGCTGGTGTCTTTAAAGAAGTGGTTACCTATTATTAGTCTGTGATACCACATCAGCCTAGAGAAGGGCACATATACGTAGGGGTTTCAGAAAGTAGATTACACGTGTTGTCACACGCTAGCAGCATTGCGCAACAAGAGTTGCCGCATTGTCAGAAAAGAGTACATGTTGCAGGTTCTCTGCAGACGCAGTTATTCTGCGGTATGGATAACACGTCTTCACAAGGTGGCAGTGAAATGACGCGGCAACTTTAATCGTTGAAGTATGCACTATAGTACGATTTTTTGTGGACAAAACGCCTGAACTGTACACAAATTCACCAAGAAATTCTTGTGATGTATGAATTACAGTATATGCAGTTTCTCGTCCAGCAGCTGTCAATTGGTGCCAACAACTTGACCAAGGCCGTTCAGAAGTGGATACTGCTAAGATGGCTATTAACATCAATCACAGACGAGAATGTCCAGGCAGTAGACAATCTTAATCTGCAGCAATCATAGGTTTCCCAACTTGAGGAAGGTGACACATCTGTTCTCGAGTGGCTAAATGACATGAACAAGGAGTGGGTTTCTATTGTTGAGGAATACAACGATTGTTAGAACGTTCCGACCATTGTTTACAGAGACTTGGCAGCTATGTTTAAAATTGTGTTAAAAGCTTAGAGTAAAACATAAACTCGTGTTTGTGAGTGTGTGGTTGGTATGTGAGAAATGTATATAACTTATTTTGATATCGAAATGCGTAGACTTCGGTGCAGGGCAACAGAACAATGTATTTAATTTTGAATGGAAATATGTGAAGCGCACGCTACACGATGCGAAATCCACACTAGCCGGTACGTGAAACAATTCGCCTGCGAGAAAGCAATCCGTTTTCAATGAAATTTGCGTGTGCTATCTGACTGCAAAACAAATAGCTCAGATTACAATGTTTGCTCTGAATATAGCTAATCTTTATCTTTAGTCTTGCAAACAATCACTGTACAAGAATTGTTATTGTAATTACACAGCAAACGAACATAAAAATTGACACATTTGACTTTCTGAAAAGGCTACTTGAAAAGTCACGTCATACCACCTTACTGAAATCTTTTACTGATATTAAGCCTTTGAACTGATATGACATTATTTTCACTAATACATTATGAAAATTACTGTGCCTTATATTGGACATGAACCTTGATGGTAATTAAATTCATTGGTCTAGTTGTGCGCACCAAACGCTCGTCTTTTCTGCAACCTGTTACTATTAAGGGAGTGATGAGACTGTCAAAATCAAATTTCATTTGCCGTACTTGCGATGTGCAAGAGAAAGACGGTATCATACCATTTTTTATAAAAATGCTTCTCAATACGCAATTCGCTATGTGCAATGCGAGTATGCAAACACACTCATGAAAGTAAAGAATGGAAAATGAGAAACTAATCTTAACGACTGATAAATGAGAACAAAGATTCCAAGTATAACTATGTTTCATCAAGCCATAACAACAATATACACTTTCATAAAGTTCTCACAGCTTGGCAAGCTACCAAAAATATTTCTATCCTCGAGTGGGCGCACCTGTGTATAAAGAGCTCCAACTGCAAATAACATTGTCATGCACAGTTCCATTGTTGTTTAGACTGGCAAGCCCCTACCTACTCTTGCATTATTGTTTCAGCTAGCACAATGAGAAGTTGTGTTGTCATAGGTTCACGTGAGCTGGAGTAATTTAAAATAAACTGCGAGTGTGCCATCTTAGTGTACAAAGTACGCCACGCGCCTGGTCATGTAAGTAATTTTTCCTTCACTTTTATTTTGTTCCTTTGTAATCGAATTAAAAGATAACACGTAACGAGCGGGTATATCACTGTGCAGGGCGAGATCAAAGCTGACAGGCAACGATTGTAATTGTAACAGACAATGAAAACCATTATGACTCTCAAGAAGAGAAATTTATCACACGAAGTGACCACGATTCAGATTCTGATCAAGTCCACGATTCAGATGAAGACTGTGAAGAGTCACTCTCCACTCGTGGTATTTTTATTGGGAGGGAGAAAACAAAAAGGAAGAATATTGTGAAAATATTCCCTGGGTCTACATGTGATGCCAGAGTGTTCGCAAGTTAAACAGAGGCTTTATGGACAATACTTAGCCTGGAAATGATTGATGAAATTGTAAAATGCAAGAACATATATATTTTCATTCCAAGAAAGAATGTGTACAATATACCAGAGAAAGGGACGCTAAGGAAACTACAAGGTGTGAAATAACGGCATTGTTGAGATTGCTGTATCTCATCGGGACTACGAAAGCAAACCACACAAATATCATTGAACTGTGGACAGCAGATGGTAGAGGTATGGAGACTACGAGAGCTGTGATGAGCTACAGATGATTTCTGTTCCTTTTACGATGTACCTGTTTTGACGACAAGAGTACAAGGCAAGAAAGGAGAGTGACTGATAAACTTACTGCAATAAGGAAAATATTGGATGCCTTTGCGGTGAACTGCAAGAACGCTTATAGCGTAGGACAATTTGTGGCAGTAGACAAAAGTTGCAAGCTTTTTTTCAGTATATCCCGAACAAACCAGTGAAGTATAGAACAAAGATTTTTGTTTTAGCAGATGCTAAAACATTCTGCACTAGTAATATTGAAGCATATTGTGGAAAAGATCCTAAAGGACCATACGATGTTTCTATTTCTCCCTGTGATATTGTAGGGAGTCCAGTCACTCACACTGAAGGCTCAGGAAGAAACGTTACAATGGATAATTGGTACACTAGCTATTCCTTGGCCAATTTCATTTTGAAAAAGCGACTAACATGCATCGGCACATTGAGAAGAAACAAACGCGAGATCCCACAAGAATTTTTACCAGGGAAATGCAGGGCTATCCACTCCTCTTTATTTGGTTTTCAGAATGATATCAGGCTAGTTTCGTATGTGCCGAAACAAAACAAGGCATTTACATTACTTTCAACTAAGCACGATTTCGGAACCACTGACGAAATTACAGGTGAACCAGACATAGTTTTGGATTACAATATAACAAAAGGAGGAGTCGACACAGTCGATCAACTGGGAGGTGCGTATTCTGTCGCACGGGTCACAAGAAGATGGCCATTGGTTGTATCCTATGCTCTAATGGATATAGCAGGAATCAATGCTCAAATAATTTTTCCTGCAAATGATTCATATCAAAAAAAGAAGAGAAGAAAATTTTTTTGAGAGATTTAGCACCGTGTCTTATGAAGCCCCGACTAGTGGAAAGAGCTAATACTCCTTCACTTCCTGCCGATATTGCAACTTCACTCGTGAAATACAGAGATCAAGGTGCTGAAAAAACTGAGGAGCCTACCACCAAGAAAAGAGGTTGGTGTGTGACATGTGGACGAGCAGGAAACACATCTACTACCATAAGGTGTAATTCACATGATACCTTTGTTTGTAAGGGACATAAAAACAGTGCATACATATGAGAAGTGTAAAGCATTTCCCGAAAATGTGAAAGACAATTAACTGTGTAGATGGAAGGAACTTTGTGACAACTGATACTTCTTCAATATATGAAGCCTTTGTTCTTTTATATTGCAAAGAAAGAGTGTTTTTGTTCAGTATGTGATTAAAAAAGTGTTGGAGTAGATTGATGTGTCAGCTGCTGAAATAGGATGATATGAAAGTTTCGTATTTGTTTAATCAAGTAGTAAATTAGCGATCTAATATAAGTTTATTGTATTGTTGTTTAAATAAACTAAAATTAAACTGTGATTTGGTTCATACATGTTTCCCTTGATGGCATAATGACAGCTTTTGACTGCGTGCGTACAAAGTGCGCCGCGCTCCCGCTCGTGTTACGAAAATCGGAGCTCCTGCTGGAGGGTTAATAACTGTCTTCTGTACAATCGTTTTCCTTGACACTTGTTTCAACTGTCAGACAATTCCATGTACTTCACTATAAAATTTTTACAGCAAACTTTAACCATACACAGTGTTCTAAGAATAACAAACTACACATTACATATACATTAAAAAAAACTTACTTGCCTTAATTTCCCTTTCGACATTCTTGGATTCATGTAATATCAGTTCCACAAAATTTTTCATCAAAATATATTTTTACAAAATCCTTTTTATACGATGCTGCCTCCACTCACGGCAGGCCACGTTCCATCCTTTCAAACCAAGTGCATAGCCAGACTGTCCAAGACACACTACATACTGCTACTCTCTAACTTACTCTAACATCTTTGGTCTCAAAACACAGAGTTACAAAGAATTCTACAAAGATTGAGTACATTTATCAAATTCACAACTTCCTTTACATTTATGCTCAAAACTTCTTGAAAATTGCAATAGCAAATAAGACAGCTACGTTTCTCTGTCACATCATAAAGTGTAACTTGTTTCTTGAAGTCCTCTAGTAGCCAAAATAAAATCTACAGTGAGTTTCGAAGGTGCTAGTAGCCCTTAAAGAAGCTGATATGAAATGTGTTATTCAGAGAAAGACAGGAAACCGACAGTGATAAACCAAAGGAAACTGGAACACAGGCAAACTTTACCAAAATACGTTATTGCACGGCGAAACCGAGTCTACACCACATCATGCAAAATAGTTGTTCACACCTAAAGTTCTCTGTGACTTTGTAACCTTCGAAGCGAAAGTGTTTTATGCAACAGCAAGCAGCATTCCAAAATTTAACGACAAAATTCAATTAGTAAACACGAATTCTCGGCGTCAACGCAAAAATCACGTTGAAACAGCAAATCGCAAGAGAACAGGTGACGCATAGGAACAGGCACAATGTCAACAGTTTTGACTTTGTGTTTGATAATGTAAGCATAACTGAAGAAACATCGAAATGTTCATAGCATCTGTCGATCTAGAAAAACCGCTCGACAATGTAAAATGGTGCAAGAAGTTCGAAATTCTGAGAAAAATGGGCGTAAGGTAGAGGGAACAATAAGACTGGAAGATCAAGAACGAAGTTAGTGTGGGCAGAGGTCATTGTTGGCAACCGAAATAAAATAATAATTATATCCTTTTACCGATCTCTGAGTTCAGATGATACAGCTGCTGAAATGTTCAAAGAAAACTTGAGTTTGATTTCAAGCACGTTCCCGACTTATACGATTTTAGTTGGTGGTGACTTCAATTTGCCCTCGATACGTTGGCGTAAATACATGTTTAATTCCGGAAGTACGCATAAAACGTCACTCGAAATTGTGCTAAACGCTTTCTCTGAAATTTATTTCGATCAGTTACTTCATGAGCCCACGCGAATAGTAAACGGTTGTGAAAACACACTTGACCTCTTAGGAACAAATAATCCTGAGTTAATAACGAGCATCGAAACGGATATAGGGATTAGTGAACACAGGGTTGTTGTAGCGAGATTGAATGTTATAAGCCCCAAATCCTCCAAAAATAAACGAAAAATATACCTTTTCAAAAAATCAGGTAAAAATTCACTTGACGCCTTCCTGAGAGACAATTTCCACTCCTTCCAAATTAATGATATAAGTGTAGACCAGATGTGGCTTGAATTCAGAGAAATAGTATCGGATAACAAATAAATTAACAAATGACGGAGCTGATCCTCCTTGGTACACAAAACGGGTCAGGACACTGTTGCAGAAACAACGAAACAAACATGCCAAATTTAAACACGCAAAATCCACAAGATTGGCGATCTTTTAGAGAAGATCGAAATTGAGTGCGGACTTCAATGAGAGATGCTTATAACAGTTCCCACAACGAAACTTTGTCTCTAAACCTGGCAGAAAATCCAAAGAGATTCTGATCGTATGTGAAGTATGTTAGCGGCAAGAAACGATCAATGCCTTCTCTGCACGATAGCAATGGAGATACTATCGAAGACAGTGCTACCAAAGCAGAGTTAGTAAACACAGACTTACGAAATGCCTTCACAGCAGAAGACGAGGTAAATATTCCAGAATTCGAGTCAAGAACAGCTGCCAACATGAGTAACGTAGAAGTAAATGTCCTCGGAGTAGTGAAGTAACTTAAATCACCTAATAAAAGCATGTCTTCTGGTCCAGACTGTATACCAATTAGGGTCCTTTCAGAGTATGCTGATACATTAGCTCCATACTTAACGATCATATTCAACATTTGCTCGATGAAAGATCCGTACACAAAGATTGGAAAGTTGCACAGATCACATCAATATTCAAGAAAGGTAGTAGGAGTTATCCACTTAATTACAGGCCCATATCATTAAGGTCGATATGCAGCAGGATTCTGGAACATTTATTGTGTTCGACCATAATTAATTACCTCGAAAAAGACCCTCCATTAACACACAGTCAACATGGGTTTAGAAAACATCGTGCTTGTGAAACACAACTAGCTCTTCATTCGCATGAAGTGTTGAGTGCTATCGACAAGGGATTTCAGATCGATTCCGTGTTTCTGGACTTCCGAAAGGCTTTTGACAGTATGCCACACAAGCGGCTTGCAGTGAAATTGTGTCCTTACGAGATATCGTCTCAGCTATGTGATTTCTTGTCAGAGAGGTCACAGTTCGTGTAATTGACAGAAAGTCATCAAGTAAAACGGAAGTGATTTCTGGCGTTCCCCAAGGTGGTGTTATAGGCCCTTTGCCGTTCCTTATCTATATAAACGATTTGGGAGACAATCTGAGCAGCCGTCTTAGGTTGTTTGCAGATGACGCTGTCGTTTATCGATTAATAATGTCATCAGAATATCAAAACAAATTGCAAAATTATTTAGAAAGTTATCTGAATGGTGTGAAAATTTGTATTTGACCCTAAATAACGAAAAGTGTAAGGTCATCAACATGAGTGCTAAAAGAAATCCGTTAAACTTCACTCACATGATAAATCAGTCAAATCTAAAGGCCGTAAATACCTAGGAATTACTATTACGATCAACTTAAATTGGAAGGAACGCGTAGAAAATGTTTGGGAAAGACTAACCCAAAACTGCGTTTTATTGACAGGACACTTAGAAAATGTGACAGATCTACTAAGGAGACTGCCTACACTACGCTTGTCCGTTTTCTTTTAGAATACTGCTGCACGGTGTAGGATCCTTACCAGATAGGACTGACGGAGTACATCGAAAAAGTTCAAAGAAGGGCAGCACGTTTCGCATTACCTTGAAATATGGGAGAGAGTGTCACTGAAATGGTACAGGCTTTGGGCTGGACATCATTAAAAGAAACACGTGTTTCGTTGGGACGGAATCCTTATAACACCATAGCTCTTATGCTGTACGGATTTATTTTACTTTTGTTTTATTTAATATTATATCGTTGAGCTTCTGTAAATATTGTTTGATTGAATCGATAACACAGAATTGTATACTCCTTTCTTTGTACAAACTTTGAGTCATGGTCTGATTCTATACAAAGTAGTGTATCTGTAATTTAAAATCTTTGTCCCATTTGAAGGGAACAAAACTTACTGCATATAATTGTAATTTCTGTGTGAATAATTTTTTGTAGAAATGTCAATATGTGCAAATGTTCTGTTTTATTTAATGTATTTGTTTGCTGTTATGTAAACTGCTGATCCTCACTTATGGTTGTTAGTTAATTTGTATGTAAAAGTTGTTGTGGTTCCCCTCGAGAACGGAACTTTGTAGCGCGCGCAAATTGTGGTTGGCTACGTAGAAAAGGTGGAACTGATAGTCAGTCGGGGACGAGCTA
The DNA here is from genome assembly GCF_023864275.1 of Schistocerca cancellata. Taxonomy (NCBI): domain Eukaryota; kingdom Metazoa; phylum Arthropoda; class Insecta; order Orthoptera; family Acrididae; genus Schistocerca; species Schistocerca cancellata. Next base: position 1,103,504,473 of record NC_064626.1, on the reverse strand, counting down.
CGAGTCGGAGACGAGCTACGAGTCCGTGCACTGCCATGTAAAAGATGCATATTGTGCTGATTCCGAGAGAGGCTTTTCCTGCTTCTTTCCGAGGCCTCGGATGGATGGATAAATAGCTGGAACTATTCTGGATTTTGTATCTATCATCGCCACCAAGAAATGACAGAGTCCAGCAATTCTGCCTACAATTCCACCTACCAACATGCAGTTGCCACCACATTGCGCAATCATTGCAATGTAATACTATAATGATGTACAGTGAAGGATCAGCTTAATGGACGTGCTAATGTGCTGAAATATATGGTAATTTGTATCTGAATTTATGTACCTACCTTGATTTTTCTCCTCATCATAACACCTCTCAGGTTCCTCTCCGTTTGAGCTAAAGTGATATCCGAGTGTCCTTACTAAAAGAAATTAAAGCCTAGAGTTTTGCTAATTAATGCCTCTTGAACTTAGTAAAAAGAAAGTTAAAGTTAATGTGGCAATAGAGTGAGTTAAAGTAAATGGTATTTGCTCAAAATAATTTTCCTATTAAAACTGCTATTTAAAGTGCTGTTGCTAACTTCAATATTAAAAGTTCTTAAGACTGAGGCTTATAAGGCAAATGATCACATTATTGTCTGTAGTAAATTCTAAAAGGTGAGTCAGTTTCTTGCAATTTGGTCAGTATTGTGTTTCGCTGTAGTAAAAGTGAGAAAGCTGCAGTTGTGGAACATTATATATTCATGTTTGCTAAGTGTTTGTGTATCTTGTGTATTAGAAGTGCATGTTAATAGTAATGTTATAAAGACCATTCACTTTATGTAAGCCTGAAAGTAATAGGGTGTTTCGGTATCTCTTATAATTTTGCAAATAGTTTGTGCTGCTCCAGTTATTAGCTTCAATCTTAAAACATATGTGTGTCAGAGTTCATTGCACTCGCGTGTGGCTAAGTCTAGGTTGTGTTTGTCCGTTATAGTTACTTATACCTACTTTCTTAAACGAGAACGGTAATCTTTCTCTTGCCTAATTAGGCTGGCGACCGTTTCCCTCATTCTATAAACAGTATAGCTAGGCAAAATTTTGTTTGTTACTATTCAAATATTTACGAAATTCTGACTTTCATTTCTGATAAGCCACCTCCGTTAGGAACATCACGGTCAACCTAGTAAAATTCCTCTCAGAGGGTAACACTGTTCTGTTGCTTTGTGCCATAGTTGCTCTTACAAAATAGTTTTATGTCACAACCTATTTCTAGCATTGAGGTTATGGTACAGTAGTAGCAGACAGGAGTGTTATATCCTCTCACGAAATTCCAATCACCAACTTTCTCCTCCGAATACGAAAATATTTTTTGACACAGACCTACATAGGTAGAAACGATCACCAAAATAAAATAAGGCTAATCAAAGCTCTTACGGAAAGATATAGGTGTTCGTTCTTTCTGCGCGCTATACGGGATTCGAATAGTAGAGAATTCTGAAGGTGGTTCGATGAACCCTCTGCCAGGCACTTAAATGTGATTTGCTGAGTATCCATGTAGATGTAGATATAGATGTGAAAATTCAGGGTAAAAGGATATAATGATCCAATTCGTTGATGAGTTTGATATCCTGAGTGAAAATGAACAAGAATTACTGAATCTATTTAATGGCATGAACAGTCTGAGTAAAGAATACGGATTGTGAGTATACTGTAAAAATTCGGAAGTAATGAGAAATAACAGAAATGAGAATGACGAGAAACTTAACATCAAAATTGGTGGTCACGAAGTAGACGAAGTTAATGAATTCTACCTAGGAAGCAAAGTAACACATAGCAGACGAAGCAACTGACGACTTCAAAAGGAGTCTAGCTCAGGCAAAGAGGGCGTTCCTGGTTAAGAGAAGTCTACTGGCAGGAAATATGGACCTTAATTTGAGAAAGAAATTTCTGGGTATGTAAGTTTGGAGCACAGCTTTGTATGTTAGTGTATCATGGACAGTGGGAAAACCGAAACAGAAGAGAATCTAAGCGTCTGAGATGCGGTGCTACAGAGGAACGCTGAAAATCAGGTGGACTGATAAGATAAGTATGACGGGGTTCAACGCAGAATCGGTGAACTAAGTAACATATGGAAAACACCGACAAGAAGATGGGACAGAATGATGTAACACGTGTTAAGGCACCAGAGAATGACCTCCATGGTACTAGAAGTGTCTGTGGAGGACAAAACGGTAGGGGAAGACAGAGACTGGATTATAACCAACATATAATTGAAGATGTAGGCTAGAAGTGCTACACTCAAGTGAAGAGGTCATCGCAGGAGAGGAATTCGCGACAGGCCGCATCAGATCAGTCAGAAGACTAAAAAACACTGTGTAGTGCGAACAGAAATACATGCAGACAAGCTGAAGATGACAGATGATGGTGAGTCTGAGGGCAGACAAGAAAGAGCACATGGGTATGAGATCACAACAGTCGTAAAATGTCATATCTAGCAAGTGAAGAGACTTCAGTTGTATTCATACTTCCATCCTCAAAAATATAAGAATGAATGTGCTACAGACCGATGATGACTGAATAGTGGGTAATATTTATGTGAAATATTGTAAATGATACCTCAGAGGAAGTAAGGTTACGTGCCGGGAATAAAGGAGGTTTGCACAAAGTATTACTAGCAGAGACTTCGAACCAAATGACAAACATACAATTTCTTAAAAAACATATACTCACATTTATTCGAGTTAAACATTACCTGTAAGGTTAACAGACAATAAAGGCTTGTACTAACTGCTTTAACTAAATAACTTTTTCTTAACAAATATAACGAGATTCTTCTCGTTCACTGCTGTTTACATTATCAGTTCACTGAAGCTTAGGAATAGTAATAACAATTCTTCACGACAATAGGTAATGCAGAACTATAACAGACAGAAAGGAACCCCATGAAAATGAGTATTTAGAACATCAAAACAAAAGTTCAAACAAATAATAAATAGTGTCAAAAAACAAGGGATGTGTTAATTATAAACTCTGAAACATTTAAAAATAACTGCAAGAATATACAGCAGAATTATGGTTAAGCGCTGCAGAAACTATGTTCTGCATTGACACTCTTAAAATTATTATATAACTTAAGAAAAGCGCTGTTACTGTAAAAAGTCCCCAGTTGAGATTTAATACAGTATTCTCCCGTTAGCATTCGACCGAAAGACAGAGAAAGAAAATGCCAACAGCCACAGTAAATTAGCCGGCCGGTGTGGCCAAGCGGTTAAAGGCGCTACAGTCTGGGACCGCGTGACCGCTACGGTCGCAGGTTCGAATCCTGCCTCGGGCATGGATGTGTGTGATGTCCTTAGGTTATTTAGGTTTAAGTAGTTCTAAGTTCTAGGGGACTGATGACCTTAGAAGTTAAGCCCCATAGTGCTCAGAGCCATTTGAATCATTTTGAACCACAGTAAATTAAATTAATAAATACGTACTTTAAATAAACTATAAAACAAAAAATAAGACGCACCGCGCAGGAAAAATCCAAGTGGATCCAAAATCGGTAAATGTGATGTACATGAATACACAAACAAATGATCACAATTTCAGAGAAGTTGGATGATTTAGTCAAGAGGAAGAGCATCACAAAGTGAGCAAGCCAATTACGTACTGGTCCACCTCTGACTTTTATGCAAACAGTTATACAGCTTGGAAGTGATTGACAGAGTTTTTGATGTCCTCCTGAGGTGCCAAATTGTGTCCAACTGACGTGTTAGATTGTCAAAAATCTCGAGTTGGTTCGAAAGCCCTGCCCATAATGCCCTAAACGTTCTGGGGGTGATAGATCCTGTGACCTTGCTGGCCAAGGTAAGATTTGGCAAGCACGAAGACATGCGGTAGAAACTCTCGTTGTGTGCGGACGGGCATTATATTGCTGAAATATATGCTCAGGTTGGCTTGCCATGAAGGGTAAAACAACTGGACGTAGAAAATCGCCGACGTACCGCTGTGCTGTAAGGGCGTAACAGATGACAACCAATGGAGCCCTCTATGAAACAAAATGGCTGCCCAGATGATCACTAATGGTTACTGGGGGTGTATGGTGGGCAATATTCAGGTTGGTACCCCACCGCTGTCCGAAGCGTCTCCAGACACGTCTTTGGCCAGAAATATCACTGACTAAAGTAGAATTTTCTTCCGTGACGAGCCTCGCTGGGAAATGAGTCTCGATGACCAGCGAAGGTGTGTCTGGAGACTGCCAGGAGAGTGATGGAATACCGACAGACCTGACTTTCACCCGTCATACGGCACGGCAGCCAGAATGATGATCTGGGGCGCCATTTCATTGAAATGACCCTTGGTTGTCATCCGCGGCACACTTACAGTACAGCGGTACGTCTACGATATTCTACGCTCCGTTTTGTTGCCCTTCATGGCAAACCATCCTCGGCTTACATTTCAGCAGGATAATGCCCGCCTGCACGCTGTGAGAGTTTCCACTGCTTGTCTTCATGCGTGCCAAACCCTATCTTGGCCAGCAAGGTCGCCGGATCTTTTCCCAGTTGAGAACGTTTGGAGCATTATTGGCAGGGCCTTCCAACCAGCTCTGGATTTTGACGTTTGAAACACGTATGTAACATAGCAGCGATGGTGAGGCACGTTAAAATCTTTGACCAGAGAGCCTATAATCGTAGTTAGTCTGCGCTTGACCGCGCGAGTGTTGCGAGCAGTACTCTGTCAGTAGTCGTTGAGAGCAGTACAGTTCGGTTGTAGTCGTCGTGCAGTACTCTGTTAGTAGTCGTTGAGAGCAGTTCTGTAGTAGTCGTCATGCAGAGCGGTCGGTCAGTAGTAGCAGCCCAGTGCGGTTGTGTGATGTAGTCTGTCGGCAACACTGGTCAAGATGCTGAATGAGGTATATTGTTAATTAAGGTAATCATCAGATAATTTAAAGTTCATTTATTGTAATTAATTTCCAACAAGTGCCACAATAATAATTATGATTTCAAAAGCAATTTTATTGAGCTAAATTTCGTTCCACTTCCCTTAAACAAATTTCAGTTAAATTAAAAAAAAAGGAATATTATTATTTGCAATGCAGTTCCTCCAAGCTGTGCGCAAGAATAAGAGCAGAAATTTGACTAGCAGTTACAATGAGGTAAGAATTTAATTCTGATTTTTGCACAGGGCCAAAGACCGATATTTCGGTTTAATTGAATTTTCATTATCACTGAGATTTTCTTATCACTGAATGGACTTTAATTTTTTGTGAGGAGCTTATAGTTGGGTCAGATTGCGATTGTCACATTTTTATTGTCATTATATTTAATTGCTAGGGAGGTTACGCTTGGCTCCCATTTTTATTAAATATTGTCTTTTCCTTTAAAATTTTTGTGGGGAGGTTACACTTGGCGACACCCAGTCCAGGATCGTATTTCGTTGAGAGTCTTTTGAACAACAGTCAGATATCTGCTCTTATTTGCTTAGATATAATTAGGATTTGGCGCAACGCTTTTATTAACTTGTGACTTTCTTTCTACAGGTCAACGGCAATTCGTTGCTCTGTTGTATTTGTTTGTTGCCCTTTTGCATTTGTGCTTATTTGTTTTGTGAATATTTGTGACTATTGTGAAAATGCCGCGAAAGACTGTGAATAGTGTATCGCGAAGTATTATGAATGAAATTACCGACTCAAACAACTTTACCGATAGGACTTGTGACGCGCAGTGTAATGATGATAATCGTGCGTTCACTAACAATCAGTGTATTCCAACCACTAATGATGACTTTTGTCTTAATGATGAACGAACGAACTCGATTGTGTCTTCTGTTGATTTGACGACAATCGATGATGCGGAACGCTCTATTGTAATGAGCAATGCCCAGTCTAACATACCCGATTTGGAAAATTCAAGTAACGTACAGACAAATTTGTCTAATGAAAATGAACAGGATACTGAAAGTACGACGGATCCATTTAATTCCGAAATAGTGTCCAACAGTGTACATTTGACTGGCAAACCTTTTTGTGAGTCCCAGAATAACCAAATGGTTACAGAAAGCGAAACAATTTCAGATCCACCATTAAACAGCACAGATAATAGAAATGCTAATTTAGGCTCGGATCCAATTTTGGCAATACTGCTACAATTTAGGGAAGATTTCAAACAACAGAATGAAAGACAAGACAAAAATCACAAAGAACTTAGTGAACAGATTAGAGCCGTTGCCGCGCAGTGCCATGACACTAAGGAACAGTTGCGCGTGGAAATTGAGGCTTGTTCACCAAAAAATAGCGAAGAAATTAAGTCTGTTGCGCAAGAATTAAGGGAAATGCAAACAGCCGCAACAGAAACACTCAGAGACGAAATTAGCGGAGTCGCTAAACAATGCTCTGAAAAAGCTACACAATTACGCGACGAGTTTAAAGCAATGACAGCAGAACTTTCGCGTACAGTGGACGCAAAGATAGACGCGAAATTCGACCAACAGAACACTCAGATTGACGAACGCTTTAATCAGCACATACAGAACAGTGATACGCGTTTCCGCAAATTTATTCAAGATCAAAACAAAGTAAAACGACAAGTCATGGAAACAATCACGGCTCAGAGACAAGAAGACAAACGTAAAATGTTCGCGAAAGCGAAGACATACGTAGACAACAATATTGCCTCAGTGTCCGACGAAATTAATTCCATCAAACAGTCGAACACAGAATTACGTGACGAAATTTCTGATCTTAAATCAAAAATAGATACACACACAGTAAATATTCAAACAGTGACAGACAGATTCGAACAATTAGAACTAACACAGGATTGCGATGTCATCAAAGCTGATGTTAAAAAACTGAGCGAAACTACGCGTAAGTTGCAAAAACAGATTAATGCGTCCGATTCTAAAACCGATGATCAGGCAAAAATACTGACTGAAAAATATGATGAATTGGCCAGTCGTATTGATGCTATCGAAAGTGCTAATGATAATAAATCAGATGATACTGCACCGGTTTCCTTTAACCAAACACCAGAATTTCAGAATTTACAGCAGACAATTAATGAGATCGATTTATCTAACAACACGTTACGTAGGAAGTTGTCAAATTTACAACAAGAGGTAACAGAGATTAAAAATATTTCAGTTAATAACATACCACAACAGACGCCACTTTATGAACATTTGTCAGACTCACGCAGCGCGTATAATTTGAGTAATCTACAGAGAGTACGGGACTTAGATTCCGAACAACCACAGTTCAATAGATACTCTTACGATCCCGAACCTGTTCCATCACACAGAGATGATAATTTCGATTACAAACATTTTCTGTCAGTGAGAAAGTTTAAAGTTTTTAAAAACGATAGAACGCAGATTCACCCACTAGATTGGATTCAACAATTTAGCTTTGCTCTTCCACCGAGTTGGCCTGTTACGCATAAACTTGAATTTATTTGCAGCTTTTTGGAAGGCGAACCGGCAACTCGTATGAGACCGATCGCGAGGCAATGCTATTCAGTAGAAAAATTTCAGAATGCTTTTCTGTCAGCGTACTGGTCGAAGACGACACAGCGCGGAATTAAAGACCAACTAATTAGTTTGCCAAACTATGAAAACTCAAATTTTCCCAGTGTAACGCAATTTTTTGAGCACATGGTACAACAAAACCAGTACCTGAGTGAACCGTACAGTGAATCTGCACTTATACAATTATGCATTTCCAAATTACCACGGTCATTACGAGTGTCACTTCTAACGGGCCAACAAAAAGAAAACATTTCAGCATTCAGGGATCTTTTGCAGCTTTTAGAAGTACAGCAATCTGATTATTCTTTCGTAAACAAAAACTTTTCGTATAATAACCAAGGTCAACAAAAGTACAGGAATTATGATCAGACACGTAATTTCAATAGAAAAGATAACAGACGCTTTAGAAACGACAACTATCAGAACTTAAATCACAGACAAAATTCAGATTGTCGATATCGTCAAAATTTTCAGCAACAGGAACCACACTTTAGTAACAATAGAGGTATTTCACAACAACAACATCAAAACCAGCCGGTTAGCATACCAAACCAACAATGGAATGCACAAGGTCAACCAGGCTTTAATGTTCCGCCGCGTGCACATATAGTCACAGATCCAACAAATAGTAACGTACGACAGCAAGGAAACAACTACGTACAAAGAAGACAATATTTCAATTCCTATCGCAATGTACCGTATAGGAATGACTATCACGACAGACGTAAAAACGATGAACACAATTATCAGCGTACATATAATAACAGTCGGTCTTACCAGCAACAAAGTAATCAACAAGAACATATTCTCATGAATGAACCCGACAGTAGGTACCATCCTAATAATAGTAACACGTCAGACAGAATCTGACTAGATAATGTACAGATCGCATCTTCCAATAACACAAGCACTACGTTTGACAAGCAAAATGTTGTTCACGAAAATGTAATTACTTTTGACGATATCAGAGACACTCTCTTGCAGGAAAGACCATTTGTTCAGAAAACTATTTCACATCCTGTCATCGAAATTAAAATTGGTTCATCAAAATTCTCAGCAGTAATTGATTCCGGATCACCTATATCAGTAATAAATGAAGAGACTTTTAACGAGTGCAACGAAGAGAATACTTATCCAACATTACCATTAGGCAAAACAAAGGTGAAAGGAGCAGTATCGAGTAAAGGAGTAGACGTTAAATTACAGACGCATTTATCATTTTGTATTGGAGGTCATACTTTCCACTCTAATTTTTGGATTGTTCCTTTATTGACAACAGACGTAATTTTAGGTACGAATTTTCTGGTACAACACGACGCAGTTATCGATTTTCAAAATTCTTATTTAATGCTAAAGGATGAAGATGTACAATTGGCTTTAGAATTTCAGCACTCATTATCTGCGGAAGAACAAACAATTAACCGCACAGAGGTCATTTCCATGTCACGTAGCATAGACAGTAATCCCACATTGTTCACGGATACGTACGTACACAACTATAATACTCCAGACGAAGTTGACTACGACGTAATGCAAATGATTTCCGATAAAGTTAGACAGAGCAGTGCAACTACAGACGACGAACGTACGCAATTACACAAAATTCTTTTACAGCAAGCTCCAGTTTTTGACAATATTCCTGGTACTATGTCCGGATTTATGTATGAATTTCAAGTGAAACAGCACGACACATTTAAAGCAAAGCATTATCCCATTCCATATATTCACAGAGAACAAGTTAAGAAAGAACTGCAGGATATGCTTGATCAAGGAATTATAGAACCAGCAGTTAGTCCGTACATAAACCCGCTACATATTGTTAAGAAAAAAGATGGCTCACTTCGCCTTGTACTTGATTCACGTCACATTAATGACATTATTATTAATGAAACAGATCGACCACAGACACTAGAGGAACTTTTACAGAAATTTCACGGTACTGCTATTTATTCTACATTAGATTTGAAATCGGGATTTTGGCAAATTCAACTTCATCCAAATTGCAGAAAATATACAGCTTTTCTCTGTTTCGGCGACTGTTATCAATTTTGTAAATTACCATTCGGCTTAACTATTTCTTCTGCAGCTTTTATTCGCGGTTTGAACACAATACTTCCGACAGAACTTAAGGACAGAATTACGACGTATGTAGACGACATTCTTATCGCAGAAGCTAACTGGTCTGATCACAATCTGATTCTTGAACAACTGTTACAAACTTTCCATGCACAAGGACTTACAGTTAATCTTAGTAAATCGCACTTTGGCAAAACTTCTATAAAATTTCTTGGACACGTAATTTCAGCGGAAGGCATTGCACCTGATCCGGAAAAACTTCAAGCTCTACGTGACATTACTGTTCCTACGACAAAAAAGCAATTACGCAGTTTTTTGGGCTTAATTAATTTTTTTCGTAAATTTATTCATCACTCTGCTTTAGACACACCCAGACTATGCCAATTAACAGGTAAAAACACTATTTGGTCTTGGGATAAGCAAGCACATTCTGAATTTGTGAACCTGAAACATGCTTTGTTGAATGCTCCACTTTTATCGCACCCAGATCTTACCAGAAATTTTTCCATTGCCACTGACAGTTCCAACACTGCTTTAGGCGTACACATTTTCCAGGAAATTGAAGAAGATGGTTCGATAGTAATTAAAAACATCGCATTTGCAAGCTGCATTTTGTCACCTGCTGAACGAAATTACTCAGTTACAGAATTGGAAACATTATGTGTTGTATGGGCTTTTACGAGATTTCGGCACTTTCTTTATGGCAGACATACCACCGTGTACACAGACCACAGAGCGATACAATTTTTACTTTCAGCCAAATTCACGCACGACAGATTAAGCAGATGGAAACTTTATTTACAGGAATTTAATTTTACAATAGTTCACATTCCCGGTTCGCAAAATGTTATAGCAGACGCACTATCGCGTTCTCTCGGCAACAATCAGCAAGACGTAGCAACCAACTTCTGCAAAACAAATTTCAGTGTCATGTACATTCAGCAAGTAGCATTTGAAAATTTTATTTCATCGTCATTACAGGACATAGCACAAGAACAAAATAAAGACAATGTGTGGAAAGAAATTAAACACCTTTGGCAAGATAGGAAAAATGTTACGATTAGGAACCACTACACTGTACGCAATGACATTCTGTTTCGCCGTTCTCATCCTGACAGCAACAATTGGTTATTATGCATCCCTGGCGAACTTGTTAACAAATTAATCTGGTACACTCATTTAAGTTACGCACATTACGGAGCAAGAAAATGTTTTCTTATACTGAGACAGAACTGTTATTTTAACAACATGGAGAAACGTATTCGACGAGTTTTAGCGTCATGTAAAATTTGCCAGAAAGCTAAGTCAGACACAACTTCACATATTCCTCCATTATATCCCATTATACCTGTTAAATTAAGACATATGGCCGCAGTAGACATTTTTGGTCCGATTCCGAGAACTAACAGAGGTTTTTGCTACATCTTTGTCGCTGTTGAGCTCACTTCAAAATTTGTTACTTTCACTCCGTTACGCAAAGCTACTGCTAAAACTGTTTCGAAAGCATTTGTAAAACATTTTCTATTTCATGTAGGGCATGTGATGAGAGTAATTTCTGACAATGGATCACAATTTCGTAGTAGCGTATGGACACGCATGTTACGAGCCAGAAACATTTCTCCGATCTATATATCCAAGTACCACGCTTCTTCGAACCCCTGTGAAAGATTAATGAAAGAAACTGGTAAGCTGTGCCGAATATACTGCCACAAAAGACATATTGATTGGGATACATACATACTCTCATTCCAAGATGTAATTAATTCCATTCCAAATGAATCCACTATGCTATCTCCGTCTGTTATACTGAAAAACGTTGAACCACCAAACAAAATTAAAGAATTTGTAAATTTTCCTACATCTCGTCGCTTACGACACCACGAAATAATTGACATTGCGCTGAACAACATCAAACGTGCCGCAGAGCGCCGGAGAAGACAGCAAAAACAGGTTTGTACACGCCGCGACTTTCACGTTGGACAGAAAATATTAGTACGTACACACTATTTATCCAGCAAATTAAAAGGTAAGTGCAGTAAATTTGAACTTCTATACGCAGGTCCATATCGGATTCGCAGCATCCCTCACCCCAATGTTGTACACGTCGAAACTTTGAGAACCAGAAAATCGAAAGGCAATCACCATATCTCAAACATTAAACCGTTTATTGAATGAAATCACTTTATGATGTAACATGCTATGATGCCATTTACTAATGAAATTATTTCACCTGACTAATTACTGATGATTATCGTATTTTTTCTTGGCAAGTGCCCGGCAAGGTAAGGTTAGCAGGTCGCTTTTCTTGTCGTTACACATCAGACCATGCACATTTTCCACTTTTTTATGTACGATTGTATTCCAGTTTTGTCTATATGCACTGTGAAATAGTTAAGATATAACACACACCAGTCGACTTTGACATTTTTTGGCCTTATGACATCTCAACATCGTGACTTTTACATTTTTTTTTTTTTTTTTGCTGCTGCATTGTGATATTCTCTGTACATTTTGGCTTTGAACACTGTCAATGTCTTTGATATATTACGTTGTCTGTAATGTTATGCTGTATGGTTAATTGTGTCACCATAAACCAGTCATTATTTAGTGGGTATATGATTTAAATGCAAGACGTTAATCTCTGTTCATCAATTTCAGAAAGAAATGATGCGTGTAAGAAATAAATTCAACAGAAATGGGAATTTCACCTACGGAATAAACGATAGAAGATGCAATAACTTTATGAGGAAGAGTAAATGGATCAGGATTAACAAGCATTAACAAGAATATACTATACTCATCGCAGAATAGCAGTCTTAACTAATTTTTTCTTTCAGAATACAAGGTGATTGATGCAGGCTGTCGGACAGAACTACACATCTTAGTTTTAGTGATGAAATATGCTAGAGATAAGGAATAGTTGTATAATGAGTAATGAAGTGATATTTTTGCAGATGATAATGAATACTGATGAATAATGATGAAGGTGATGATAATAATGAAGTTATGATAATATGGATAATGAAGTGATTGATAATGAAGTTTTTTCTTTACAGATGAGGATAATGTTGAAGTTATGTATTTATGCTACGTAGTTATTTAAGTATTTGTTGCAGTTTGTTTTGACAGCAGGTGTTATATTGCATAGTAGGATGACGGAAAGTTTTGGAAAGGACAGCTATGGAACACATGTTTATACACATTTCACTACTTGTTAATTCGAAGTTCACTACTTTTCAGCATAGTGTGCGTTTCTTCTTTCAGGTCAATAATCCATTTTGTATTTTTTCCAGGAGAAGTTTTTCATGATACTTACTAAACCTGTTACTTATTATACCTGTTCTAGTACTTGCATTTTTATTTTTTAACCCATTTGTGTTTATCATTTATAAATGTGATCACATTACTGCCTTGTTTCACAACCTTGCTACAGCTGACTCATGACGAATGACGTTACACATTTTTCATTTACAGGAACAACCCAGAACCAATTTTTTTTCTTTTTCTCTTCTTGCTTTCCCTTATAATAACTCCACTGTTTATTGTAATGAGACTACTTATAATGTGTATGATTATTAATGCTATGACTGTAATTATCTGATTTTTAATAATGACTTCGTAATGATCTGAATGTCACTCAATGAATTGTTATTACTTCGTAATGATCTGAATAATACTGAATGATGAACAATGTTTTATTCTATTCAATACTTGATGGCCACTGAGTGCCAATAATTAATGTCACTCAATGAATTATGTTATTAATTATGCCATTAATTAGCTCTTATTTTCAATGTTGATACTTTGTAACTGGAAAAGTATATGATTCTTACTATATTGAAATGACAAATGATTAACTATGCTTTATAATTGGGAAAGAATGTGATTGTTTAATAATGCTTTGTAATTAGGAGAAGGCTAATGATTATTACTATTGGAATGACCAATGATTAATTAACGATGCCATACTTTGTAACTGGAAAAGAATGCGATTGCTTCATAATGCTTTGTAATTAGGAGAAGGCTAGTGATAAATACTATTGGAATGACCAATGATTAATTAACTATGGTATACTTTGTAACTGAAAAAGAATGCGATTATTTAATAATGCTTTGTAACCAGGAAAAGAAGGATACTGATTCTATGTAAAACAATTTATGAACATTTTTCTGTAATACTACATACTTGGTACAGAAATGTTCAATCACTGGGCTATGAATGCCCCAAACTACTAATGAAAACTGCAATTGTCAATATTATGTGACTTAATGTCCTTCACCTCATGAGCTAACTACCCTGAATTACTGCAATGTCCATTTGTCCTGTCTATCCTAGTGATCATGGAGCACTATCTTTGGTTTTGCACTAATTCTACGTTGGTGTGCCTTGTAAGAGGGTGGTGTTGACACGACATGCTGTCCACCACCGTGAGCGATGAAGACGTTATTACGGTCCCACTGTTTGGTGTACCTAGTGTACTGCCAAAATGAGAACATGGAACATTAGTACGACAGTTCAGTGTCTTGGCTACACTGATAAATTCTGATGGGAAAAGAACTTCAAATTGTGTCACTTGGTGTTGTATTTCTGTGGAAAGATATGGACTTTCAGAACAGCTGTGTGCAATCTAAAGTGCTACAACCATGATGCAATCCTTCCCTTTCCTATCCTAATTCTTGTCACATAGTGAAAATCATTTTTTTGCTAACATTATTTATGTTCATGAGTTATACATTTTTTTTTTTTGATTCGCTGAACTCCAGTGCGAGTACACTTATGTCACTTGTCGATATGATTTTTGCCATTATGTTTATTTATTGCAAAAATGCCTAAGACATTTTTTTCGATTTGTTCTCAAGTACAGTATGTGCACTCTTGTCTTTAATATTGTATATACATTTTTTTATTTTTTTATTTTATTTTAATGATATGTTCTGAACTACAGTGCATGTGCACTTATGTTGTGTGTTAATATGTTTTCTACTGAACTTCAGTGCCTGTGCACTTTTCTCATTTTTCAATATGATTTGTACTCATTCTGTATATTCAATACTTCAGTACGTATGCACTTATGTCATTTGTTACTAATTGTATATACATTTCGTAAATTGCTAATATGTTCTCAACTCCAGTGCATGTACACTCATGTCACTTATCAACACGATTTTCTGCCATTCTGTTCTGAAAATGCTAAAGAATTTTGTCAGTGCGTGTGCACTTTGCTATCTGTCAAATAATTTGTATATACATTTTTCTGATTTGCTACTATGTTTTGCACTCACATCCTGCCTTTGTCTGATATATTTTGTACTCGGTGCATGTGCACAACATTTAATTTATGTACTGAATTTGAATATTCTGTAAATTGTAAAAATTTCTTGCGATGGCAAGTCCAAATGACTCACCATCGCTGCCAAATTTTTGCCCCCCCAGTGGAGGGTTATGAAACACGTATGTAACATAGCAGCGATGGTGAGGCACGTTAAAATCTTTGACCAGAGAGCCTATAATCGTAGTTAGTCTGCGCTTGACCGCGCGAGTGTTGCGAGCAGTACTCTGTCAGTAGTCGTTGAGAGCAGTACAGTTCGGTTGTAGTCGTGCAGTACTCTGTTAGTAGTCGTTGAGAGCAGTTCTGTAGTAGTCGTCATGCAGAGCGGTCGGTCAGTAGTAGCAGCCCAGTGCGGTTGTGTGATGTAGTCTGTCGGCAACACTGGTCAAGATGCTGAATGAGGTATATTGTTAATTAAGGTAATCATCAGATAATTTAAAGTTCATTTATTGTAATTAATTTCCAACAAGTGCCACAATAATAATTATGATTTCAAAAGCAATTTTATTGAGCTAAATTTCGTTCCACTTCCCTTAAACAAATTTCAGTTAAATTAAAAAAAAAAGGAATATTATTATTTGCAATGCAGTTCCTCCAAGCTGTGCGCAAGAATAAGAGCAGAAATTTGACTAGCAGTTACAATGAGGTAAGCATTTAATTCTGATTTTTGCACAGGGCCAAAGACCGATATTTCGGTTTAATTGAATTTTCATTATCACTGAGATTTTCTTATCACTGAATGGACTTTAATTTTTTGTGAGGAGCTTATAGTTGGGTCAGATGGCGATTGTCACATTTTTATTGTCATTATATTTAATTGCTAGGGAGGTTACGCTTGGCTCCCATTTTTATTAAATATTGTCATTTCCTTTAAAATTTTTGTGGGGAGGTTACACGTTCTAAAGTACCGGTTGGACAGACTTTGGCACGATATCCCTCCGGAGGACGTCCAACAACTCTATCAATCAATACTAAGCCGAATAACCTCTTATATAAGGGACAGAGGTGGACCAACGAGTTATTGACATGCTCAGTTTGTAAAGCTCTTTGTTTAGAATAAGTCGTCCAATTTTTCTAAAATTGTAATCATTTGTTTGTCTGTACGTGCACATCACATCTACAGATTTCGGTCCCATTCGTGTTGCGTATTTGTTTGTCTTAGACTGTATTAATCGTGGTAAGCAGCGTCAACGACCCTGCCGAGATGGATACATCGGTTCTCGTCGGATCACCGAAGTTAAGCACCGTCGGGCGTTGCCAGTATTTGGATGGGTGACCGGCAGGTACGCCGCTGTTGACATTTTACCCTTTGCCTTTGTAGTGGAGAGGACAGGAGGGGTGCTGGCGTAAAGTCCTATTCACCAGTCTTTGCGCCAAATGTCCTGAATTC
The DNA here is from genome assembly GCF_023864275.1 of Schistocerca cancellata. Taxonomy (NCBI): domain Eukaryota; kingdom Metazoa; phylum Arthropoda; class Insecta; order Orthoptera; family Acrididae; genus Schistocerca; species Schistocerca cancellata. Next base: position 1,103,488,201 of record NC_064626.1, on the reverse strand, counting down.
AGTTCCAAACATCCCCGTGGTGTCTCATGAGGTGAGGGCGAGCAACACTGTTGATGGTAATCCGCAAGTCAGGTGGAGACGTTAAGCTTGGCTGTGCACTTGGTGTTCTTCGAAAAGTGTAGATTATGTGCAACATCAAGTTTCACACTCTATCTTTGCGCATCGCCGCCAGCACGAACACGACACTGCACTACAAGCACACATCCATCACAGTCGCGTACACGTAATACATACACTTAACCTACACACCTCTCATACTTCACGAAAGTGCCTACAGGCGCGAAGGATAGGAAGAACCTTACCAATGAGGAGGATGAACCTGCCCTTCGGAGGCTTCCAGCCATTCATGGCATATTACTGTACTTTACTTTATGGTAAGCTGCAGTAAGTTAACATTGATGCCAATTTTCTGGTGACATCCACAGAGACAATTTTAGTATAAAGTTCTCACCAAATAATATTTTGCTTTGTGATCGTCCTGGAATAACGGTTTCATGGTCCTCGATGTTGTGTGCCCGAAATTGATCCACTTAGACTAAATACCTTCTTAAGACGCTTTTTGGAGTTAATAGCCGGGCTTGGGCTGTAGGAACCGCACCGGAAGTAGAAGGCGCCAAGCAGAACATTCCCAGTCGGCCGCAACATGGAATGATAATGCATAATAGCGGCTGTAGTACATCACTGGCGTAAATGTTCCAACTAACTCCAGTACACGACTGTCTACAAGCGTGACTGACCCGCTCATGTCGGTGAAGCACCTCCTGCCCTGTGGGGGTTACGCAAAGAAAAATTTTGGCCAAAAACCACGGTTAAAGTTCTTGTAAGACACTAATGAACCGTTGTAACTACATTCGTTCAGAATTTAACTGCAGGGTAATTTTAGATTACGCGAGGCTCAAGGGAAACAGAACATCAGAATTTAAAAATTTGTATGAGCATAGTTCGTCAGAATTGGAGACTGTGGGTCAATAGGCCATTATCTGCACATTCTAGCATGGGCTCTGGAAGCAGTTACTCTGGAGAGGTTTTAGGCTTCTTTGCATTTCGTCAGTGCATGTCACTGTGGTTATGGCTTACGAAGAGACTTAAGAAGACCGTACACGCAGCATAATGGTTTGTGGCAGAGAGTAGCAGTCGCGAACAGCTAATGAGCTGCTCGGCTGGCAAATGTATGAAACACCTTAACAGTTCGTGTCAATTATTTATTTCTAATTTCTGCTACCAGTCACTTTTTATTTTATGTTTTATCTAACATAATACAACGCGTTTCGAACATTTTCTGTTCATCTTCGGGCGTTTACGCATAAATACATACATATAGAGAAATGTTACTTGTAAAGAAACAGTCTTAAACTAGATTAATCTAGAACTCTTTGTCCATTGTTTGTTACTGTAGCTGTTGGTGTGGCATTTGGGGGGGGGGGGGGTGAGTGTATGCCTAGAAATCGAAATCTGTGATGTCTTCTGCTGGTTTTCTTCCTTGTGGTTGACTATGTATGATATCACAGCCTGTATAGGATGCAGATAGATTTGAATCAGTTGTGTGTTACGAAAATAGTGTGAAAGGCTTTTGTATGACGGTTGGTCACTTACGATTTCATCGTCTTGCTGCTTCACTTGCATCACTGGTGTAATGGTGGAGCTGTTGATTGACATTATGGCCGAAAATAATTATAGTTCGTATCAAGTTTTAAGCAGTTTCAAAATGCTACCCCTGTTAATTGCACAAACCGGTGTAGTTTGCGTGGCGCTGAGTTGTGTGATAAAAATACATGTCTATTAGTTTTCATTTCTTCATCTCAGGAGGTTTTCAGTTTATTTGAAGAAGCTATCCGGGGTATTGCATTGCTGCAGTTGTGGCTCTCAGATAAAGTTGCCTTTCTGTTCATAAGTAAGCAAGAAGTAGGAAGCCAGTTGCTTGAAATGGAGTGAAAGTGATGAAGGCTGATGCAAAGGAGAACTGCAGTCTGCCGTAAATTGAAGAATACACCGCAGCAGAAGTGGGACAAAATGAAAGAAGCGGGGAGTACAACTACCACAGCAATTCCAATAAACGGATTAGTCGATGAAAATTTTATTTTACAGAGAAGTTTTACTGTTACAATTTATTGACGTGGACTCGGGCAGAAGTTCCTGTAACAACGACGGCTATTCGGAAAGTACTGTCCGACTGGTCGCGAAATGAAAACCACTGCGAAAATCCAAAACTTTTCATTTTCCACTGTTAGCTACACCTTCCAGCTACTTCTCTACATAGCCCCAACTTCGACTTATGGTTCAAATGGCTCTGAGGACTATGGGACTTAACATTTGAGGTCATCAGTCCCCTAGAACTTAGAACTACTTAAACGTAACTAACCTAAGGACATCACACACATCCATGCTCGAGGCAGGATTCGAACCTGCGACCGTAGCAGTCGCGCGGTTCCGGACTGAAGCGCCTAGAACCTCTCGTCCACCGCGGCCGGCCACTTCGACTTAGACATTTATCGTAGAGTAATGCAAACTTTCCAGTACCACTTGCCAATTCGATACGGTCGTCTATAGCTCGTTTTCTGCGCCAGAATGTTGTTTTCATAGCGAATGGTTAATGCGAACAGAGGTTAAACTCAAGAGGGGGCCAACGCTACAGGAGCCTCTTTATTTCCCCTGCAGAGTGCGCCTGAGAATTTTCTTGAGGAAGGAAACGCATTACATTTATGTTAGGTGGGCTGCATGCGATCAGGCGAATTCTCGCACCAGACCCTCATACTTGATGGGAGACACTATTTATCCAGGCATCTTTACGCGCTCACTGTGCACTCAGAACTGAAAATAGCGGTGCGACGTGATCAACGGGCAAACTAAAGACACTGTCCAACACATCTGTGCAAACCTTCATCAGATTTTCATTATAGTTTCCATTTAGTGCTTGACTAGACTTCACTTTCCAAATAGCTCTGATGTATTGAATCGTCCTCTATCGACACCAGGACATGGGAAGGCAGGAGAAGATGTACCGGAAACATTGAAATGTTACCTCGTAAAATTAAGACATACAATAAAGAAATACTGCAAAGAACAGGAGGAGAAAGAAGCATATGGCGAGCAGGTGGCAGAGGAAGTGGCTCGTTAATTTTCCATTCTAAAATTGTTAACTAGTACTGGAATGAACGGAATTGGGCCAAATGGTACGGTCGTGAAAGGCTTCATTGTGTAAACACATGTTAGCTAGTACGGAACTGAGCTGCAGTTCAGAAAATACGAATTCCAAGTCACGGCACACGGTTATTGACATTACCCAGTTTCAGCCGATTGAAGGCAGTTTCGGAGCGGCAGGAATCTGGTATTATATTTTGTGGTAATTTATTAAAACGGAAGATATTTATTTATATTCTTTTTGTGCAGGTCCGAAGGGTGTGCCCGAAGACTACAGATGCGTTCCGGGGAAGACTTTCCGGATGGAATGCAACTCGTGCGTGTGCTTTGGCGACGGGGATACGCGGAACGCGGGATGCACTAGGAGACTCTGTCCCCCAGGCTGTGAGTCAAATGTTCCCTAAAAGGGTTTCTATACACGATCAAAGTTACACCTAATACGTGAGTAACAGTGTCTTATTTGAGAAGCAGCGCTACAAGAATTTGACGAAAAAGCTAGGATACAGCTAAAATTTTGGCAAGTCAAAAATTCTCGTACTGTTTTGCATGATTTTATGTACTACACTCATGCTCATAAATTAAGGATAATGCTGATACATAGTGAGACAACGTTCTGGCGGGAGCTTTGCGGGTTTAAATCCCCTCGAGGTATGAGCATGAGATGCATTTGAACTGCGGTCGTCGCACAGTGTCGCTGGCAGCAGTCCATTATATGCAGAGGTGTGTTGGTGCATGTTATAGTACGGTGCAGCGAGTAAGTGTGCAGACGTTTTCAAACGTGCTAATGGTGACTGTGTGTTGAAAATGGCTCAAAGAACACATATTGATGACGTTATGAGGGGTGGAATACTAGGGTGACTGGCGGCTGCTCAAACACAGCAAGTCGTAGCACGGACCCTCTGTGTGCCACAAAGTTTGATGTCAAGATTATGGCAACGATTCCAGTAGACAGGGAACTTGTCCAGGCGCTACAGTACTGGATGTCCACTGTGTACAACACCACAAGAAGACCGATATCTCACTATCAGTGCCCACAGACGGCCACGGAGTACTGCATCTAGCCTTTCTCCGGACCTTACCGCAGTCACTAGAACAGATGTCTCCCGAGACACAGTCTACAGATGACTGAACAGATATGGTTTATTCGCCCGGAGGCCTGCAAGGTGCATTCCACTGACCCCTGGTCACAGGAGAGCCCGTAAAGCCTGGTGTCAAGAACACAGTACGTGGTCATTGGAACAGTGGTCCCAGGTTATGTTCACGGACGAGTCCAGGTATAGTCTGAAGAGAGATTCTCGTCGGGTTTTCATCTTGCGTGAACCATAAACCAGATACCAAACCATTAATGTCCTTGAAAGGGACCTGTATGGAGGTCGTGGCTTGATGGTGTGGGGTGGGATTGTGATTAGTGCACGTACACCCATGCATATGTTTGACAGAGGAACTGTAACAGGTCAGGTGTATCGGGACGTCATTTTGCACCAGTATGTGCGCTTTTTCAGGGATGAAGTTGGCCCCATTTACCTCCTGATGGATGATAACGCACGGCTCCACCGAGCTGCCATCGTGGAGGAGTACCTTGAAACAGAAGATATCAGGCGAGTAGTACACAGTCTACAGACGACTGAACAGACATGGTTTAACATGGTTTATTCGCCCGGAGGCCTGCAAGGTGCATTCCACTGACCCCTGGTCACAGGAGAGCCCGTAAAGCCTGGTGTCAAGAACACCCGTTCTCCAGACCCAAACCCCAGTGAGCACGTTGTGAGGCCTGTGTACGTGTGCATGGTGATCATATCCCATATTGATGTCGGGGTACCAATACCGTAGACTTGCAGATCCGTGTCGTGTGTGTTTCCTATGTGCCTATGCTATTAGCGCCAGTTTCGTGTAGTGCCACGTTGTGTGGCACCACATTCTGCAATTATCCTTAATTTATGGGCATGAGTGTATGTGAATGAAGATAGTAACTTGGAGTGAATATTAACTTGAAAATATGAATAAAGAGTATTTACGAGGTTTCTTTTTTTTCTTTTTTTCAAGGCCAGATTGATCGCGAAATGGAAATCACAGCGAAAAACAAAGAAATTTTATTTGCAACATTTAGGTACAGTTTCTGGCTACTTCTCTACATACTCGCCGCTCTGACTTAGACATTTGTCGTAGCGTTGTAGCAACTTTCTAATACACTTGTCATAGAAGACAGGTGCTTGAGCTTTCCACGGTTTCTCTCCATTGGTCTGCAGTTCGTTGACTGTGTCAAAATGCTGTCCTCAGAGGTAGGGGTTCATGTGAGCAAAGAGGTGAAAATCAGAGGGTGCCAAGACCGGGCTGTGTGGTGGGTGATCAAACACTTGCCATAGGAAAGCGCTACAGAAGCGCCTTGGTTGCAGCAGCAGTGTGCGGCCGAGCACTGTCATGAAGAAGCACAACGCTTGACGACAACACTCCTCTCCGTTCCTTCTGAATCGCCCCTCGAATTGCCGGATCTACTCGCTGAACGAGGTCATCGGTTGACATTCGCTTTCTTCCCTCTCCGCCTGCATGATGAACGTCTGCACGTCCTGCTTCAAAGTTCCTGCACCAATGCCACACTTTGTCACGCGTGACAGTTACAGTGCATGCGCCGATTGAAATCAGGCGGAACCCCTACAGCATCAAGACATCGAAAGAAAGCACACATTTCAAGGATCGCGGGAGACTCTATAGTCCTAGACACCTTTACATGCTCACTGTGCGCTCAGGACCGAAAAGTGGGACGTGGCGCGATCGACGGGCATGCTACAGACCCCACTGCCCAACATCTCTGTGAAAAGGATCATCGGATTTTCACTGTGGTTTCCATTTCACGACCGACTGCACCTTGAAAAGAAAATAGCCAGGTTTGACAAGTTTTCATTAATTTACATACACTCTTGAGGCACTTTTTGTGCCTACCTTTTGTATCAAAATTTTCATTTACCTTTCACAACTGTTCAATTTGTCCTACAAGCACAACAGACATCAGACATTAGTCAGATTTGTCCCATACTTTTGGGAGTATGTCTCGAGTTATGGAATTCATTGCTGTGCTACTGCAATCGAACTGCTTTTATGTGTCGTGGTTTTCCCTAACGTGTCGGATGGGGAGGCATACAGAAGGAGTCCTTCACACATTTTCACAAAAAAATCACTTGGAACCAGATCAGGAGATCTGGAACGGCAATGACGCAATCTGAGCTCCGTATGCTACTTACAGCCGACGCATTATTGAGGAAGCTTATAGTTCAGATATGGTGTTAAAATCAAGTGCTATTGTGGCGGTGCTCCGTCCTGTTGGAAAAAAAAAATCAGCACGTCCTCGCAGTTGAGGAAAAAGATGAATAGCCAACATGATTCATGTAAAGAGATTCATGGAGTCGTCCTTTCCGCATAATAGAATGGGCCTTACATCTTTTCTGTGGGAAACGCACCACATAAGAAGCTTGGAACAGTCCCTGTTATACTCCCTTACAGCACGTGGCTGCTGTAGTTTCCATATTCCTACGGTGTCGCGGTTTACTTTTTGACTTAAATGGAACATTACCTCACCACTAAACAAAAGGAAACATAAACTCACCACTAAACACTAAACCTGAAAAGATCCAGTTCTCTTTCATCTCCATGTCCAGGATGGGTTTACAAAGTCTACATTTTCTTGTTTATCAGGATCACGAAGGAATTGTAGCAATTGAATCTCGTATAGTCTATCTGTATACGAAAGTGTACCAGTTTATAACAGGCACTTGCCTGACTGCATCCATTACTGCATCTCAAGCTGCTCTCTCGACACAACGTGTACCATACTTTGTCGTATAAGACAGGTGAATATAATTCTGCTTCATCCATTATACAATGGAAAGTCAGAGATCTTTTCCACGACCGATATTTTGGAAAATGAAATCTTCTATTGCAGCTGGATTATTTATTGCTTTCGGCGCGTCTTGTACGTTAATTTTCATCAGAATGTCAATAGCAATGTGTCTTGGGACTAAAGCTGTGTTCTTTTTCCTCGATTTTCGTATGTTTAAAGCGAAGACGAAGTTCAGATTCATATGGTAGAAAAGAGTTGCAGATAATATTAGCGCATATAGTTATGCCTTCCATAAACTTTGTAGAAGCAACTACGAGGACATTCTGAAAAGAAGTGCCTCCGAATTTTTTATTCTGTTCTCAATACCAGTTGAGGTATTATTAGTCGTGTATACAAGGTGATTCAAAAAGAATACCACAACTTTAGGAATTTAAAACTCTGCAACGACAAAAGGCAGAGCTAAGCATTATCTGTCGGCGAATTAAGGGAGCTATAAAGTTTCATTTAGTTGTACATTTGTTCGCTTGAGGCGCTGTTGACTAGGCGTCAGCGTCAGTTGATGCTAAGATGGCGACCGCTCAACGAAAGCTTTTTGTGTTATTGAGTACGGCAGAAGTGAATCGACGACAGTTTTTCAGCGTGCATTTCGAATGAAGTATGGTGTTAAACCTCCTGATAGGTGGTGTATTAAACGTTGGTATAAACAGTTTACAGAGAATGGGTGTTTGTGCAAAGGGAAAAGTTCTGGACGGCCGAGAACGAGTGATGAAAATGTAGCACGCATCCAGCAAGCATTTGTTCGCAGCCCAGGAAAATCGACTCGCAGAGCTAGCAAATTCCACAATCAACTGTATGGAGAGTCCTACGAAAAAGGTTAGTTATGAAACCTTATCGTCTGAAATTGGTTCAAGCACTGTCTGCAGCTGATAAGATTAAAAGAATCGATTTCTGTGATTTTATCCTTGCTCAAATGGAAACAGATGAATCTTTCGTTTAAAAGATTATGTTTAGTGATGAAGCAACTTTCCACAGTAACGGGAAAGTCAACCGTCACAATGTCTGTATATGGGGCACTGAGAATCCGCGGGAAACAACTCAGTATGAACGTGACTCGCCTAAGGTGAACGTTTTCTTTGCCATTTCAGCCAATAAAGTTTTTGGTCCCTTTTTCTTCGAAGGTGCTACTGTAACTGGACTACAGTATCTGGAGATGTTAGAGAATTGGCTGTTCCCTCAGCTCGAACAAGAAGCACAACAATTCATATTTCAGCAGGATGGAGCGCCACCACATTGGCACTTATCTGTCCGTAACTACCTGAACGTCAACTACCCGAGGCGATGGATCGGCCGCCAGGCAGCCCGTGACAGAGCACTTCATCACTGGCCTCCAAGAAGCCCTGATCTTACCCCCTGCGATTGTTTCTTATGGGGGTATGTTAAGGATATGTTAAGGATTGATGATTTGAAACGAGAAATAACAGCAGCTATCCAAACTGTTAGGCCTGATATGCTACAGAGAGTGTGGAACGAGTTGGAGTATCGGGTTGATATTGCTCGAGTGTCTGGAGGGGGCCATATTGAACATCTCTGAACTTGGTTTTGAGTGAAAAAAAACCTTTTTAAATACTCTTTGTAATGATGTATAACAGAAGGTTATATTATGTTTCTTTCATTAAACACACATTTTTAAAGTTGTGGTATTCTTTTTGAATCACCCTGTATTATTCAGTCGGCATTCCCCCACTTCGCTGACGCAAGTTCCAACCATCTGCCGGTAGAGGGCTCCAGTGAGAAACAGCCTGCTCTAATAAACTTTCTAAGTGCAGATAACTTGCCTCCAAATGAAATCCATAAAAGGTTGATAGCTGTTTACGGTGATAATTGTATCGGTGTAAGTAATGTGGGACGTTTGGTTGTTCGTGGTCGCAATGAAGGGAACGGTGGTCTTAAACTCAACGTATGTGACAGAGCTTGGAATGTTCCCAGAACTTAAAAACTTAAAGAGCATCCTTGTGAACTTTACTCTGGTAATGATGAAACTGTGCAAGCAGAGGTAAGGTTGTGGCTCTGCCAGCAGAGACAACCATTACACATGATTCTCCTTCGTTGGGAGAAATGTGTTCGTCTCCAGGGTGACTACATTGCCAGATAAATATGTAAACGTGAAGAATGAAGATGAATAATGTCAATAATAATTGTTTAATTTAAAAAGCTGTAAGTTGTGAAACATTCGGAGGTATTACTTTTCAGCATGCCCACATAGGAAATGAGGAAGTTTTTTGCAATATCTGTAGGGTAAGGAATATTTGGAAAATATTAGTAGAAGGGACAGGATGATAAGACACATGTTAAGATATCAGATAATAGCATTCATAGTACTGGAGAGAGCCGTAGAGGACATAGGGAAATTCCAGATTAGAATGCAGTAACACTATCGAATCAAGAGTAGCTGCCACATGAGTAACTTAGAAGTAGATATCCTCGAAGCAGTGAAGCAACATAAATCACTTCATAAAAGCATGTCCTAAGGTCAGGACTCTATACCAATTAGGTTCCTTTGAGAGTATTCTGATGAAATGGAAATCATATACAACCACTCGCTCGACGAAATATCCGTACCCAAAGAAAAGAAAGTTGCACAGATTACACCAATATTCAAGAAAGGTAGTAGGAGTAATCCACTAAATTACAGGCCCATATCATTAACGTCGATATGCAACAGGATTTTGGAACATGTATTGCTTCGGAGCATTATGAATTACCTCCAAGAGAACGATCTATTGACACGGGGTCAACACGCATTTAGAAGACATCGTTCTTGTGAAACACAATTAGCTCTTTACTCGCATGAAGTGTTGAGTGCTACTGACAAAGGATTTCAAATTGACTCCGTATTTTTAGATATCCAGAAGGCTTTTGATACTGTACCACACAAGCGGCTTGTAGTTTAATTGCAACTGGATTCGTGATTTCCTGTCAGATAGGTCACAGTTCGTAGGAATTGACGGAAGGTCATCAAGTAAGACAGAAGTGATTTCTCGCGTTCCCCAAGGTAGTGCAATAGCCCTATACTTGACAATCTATACAGCCGCTTGCTGGACGAAATATCCGCACCCAAAGAAAGGAAAGTTGCACAGATCACATCAATATTCCAGAAAGGTAGTAGCAGTAATCCATGAAATTACAGGCCCATATCATTAATGTCGATATGCAGCAGGATTTTGGAACATATATTGTTTTCGACCATTTTTGAATTACCTCCAAGAGGACGATCTATTGACACACAGCCAACACACAGGCCCTCTGCTGTTCCTTATCTACACTCCTGGAAATGGAAAAAAGAACACATTGACACCGGTGTGTCAGACCCACCATACTTGCTCCGGACACTGCGAGAGGGCTGCACAAGCAATGATCACACGCACGGCACAGCGGACACACCAGGAACCGCGGTGTTGGCCGTCGAATGGCGCTAGCTGCGCAGCATTTGTGCACCGCCGCCGTCAGTGTCAGCCAGTTTGCCGTGGCATACGGAGCTCCATCGCAGTCTTTAACACTGGTAGCATGCCGCGACAGCGTGGACGTGAACCGTATGTGCAGTTGACGGACTTTGAGCGAGGGCGTATAGTGGGCATGCGGGAGGCCGGGTGGACGTACCGCCGAATTGCTCAACACGTGGGGCGTGAGGTCTCCACAGTACATCGATGTTGTCGCCAGTGGTCGGCGGAAGGTGCACGTGCCCGTCGACCTGGGACCGGACCGCAGCGACGCACGGATGCACGCCAAGACCGTAGGATCCTACGCAGTGCCGTAGGGGACCGCACCGCCACTTCCCAGCAAATTAGGGACACTGTTGCTCCTGGGGTATCGGCGAGGACCATTCGCAACCGTCTCCATGAAGCTGGGCTACGGTCCCGCACACCGTTAGGCCGTCTTCCGCTCACGCCCCAACATCGTGCAGCCCGCCTCCAGTGGTGTCGCGACAGGCGTGAATGGAGGGACGAATGGAGACGTGTCGTCTTCAGCGATGAGAGTCGCTTCTGCCTTGGTGCCAATGATGGTCGTATGCGTGTTTGGCGCCGTGCAGGTGAGCGCCACAATCAGGACTGCATACGACCGAGGCACACAGGGCCAACACCCGGCATCATGGTGTGGGGAGCGATCTCCTACACTGGCCGTACACCACTGGTGATCGTGGAGGGGACACTGAATAGTGCACGGTACATCCAAACCGTTATCGAACCCATCGTTCTACCATTCCTAGACCGGCAAGGGAACTTGCTGTTCCAACAGGACAATGCACGTCCGCATGTATCCCGTGCCACCCAACGTGCTCTAGAAGGTGTAAGTCAACTACCCTGGCCAGCAAGATCTCCGGATCTGTCCCCCATTGAGCATGTTTGGGACTGGATGAAGCGTCGTCTCACGCGGTCTGCACGTCCAGCACGAACGCTGGTCCAACTGAGGCGCCAGGTGGAAATGGCATGGCAAGCCGTTCCACAGGACTACATCCAGCATCTCTACGATCGTCTCCATGGGAGAATAGCAGCCTGCGTTGATGCGAAAGGTGGATATACACTGTACTAGTGCCGACATTGTGCATGCTCTGTTGCCTGTGTCTATGTGCCTGTGGTTCTGTCAGTGTGATCATGTGATGTATCTGACCCCAGGAATGTGTCATTAAAGTTTCCCCTTCCTGGGACAATGAATTCACGGTGTTCTTATTTCAATTTCCAGGAGTGTATATAAACGATTTAGGAGACAATCCGAGCAGCAGTCTTAGAGTCTTAGTTTGTTTTCATTTGATGCTGTCGCTTATCGTAGTAAAGTCGTCAGAAGATCAAAACAAACTGCGAAACGATTTCGAAGAGAGATCTGTCTGGTGCAAAAACTGGCAATTGGCCCTAAATAATGAAAAATTTGAGGTTATCCGTATGAGTGGTAAAGGTAATCCCACTAAACTTCGGTTACACGAGAAATCAATAAATTATAAAGGTCGTTAATTCAACTAAATACCTAGGAATTACAATTACGAAGAACTAAAGTTGGAAGAACACATAGCAACTGTTGTGGGGAAGATGAATCAAAGATGTGAATTATTGGCAGAACACTTAGAAGATGCAACACGTCTTCTAAAGAGACTACCTATACTACATTCTTCATTTGTGTGGGAATAGTGTCCGTAGTTACTTTTTAATTCTTGAGGGTATATTTGTTATGTCGTTGCAACTACAAAAATGCATGATTTTTTCACTAGACGCGTTTCGCTTTATTGAGGTAAAGTATTATCAGTGGTCTGTAATTAAGTTATTTACATTTTGATTTGCTTTTAGATCGAAAAACAGTTCGATAAGAATAGGTAAATCGAAGAAAGACGAAGGTAACGAGAAGTAGTAGAAATGAGAACAGAGTGAAACTTAACATCAGAATTGATGATAACGAAGTAGATAAAGTTAAGGAACTCCGCTACCTAGGCAGTAAAATAACCAGTGACGGGCGGAGCAAGGAGGACATCAAAAGCAATGGCAAAAAGGGCATTCCTGGCCAAGAGAAGTCTACTAATTTCAAATATCTACCTTAATTTAATGAAGAAATTTCTGAGAATGTACGTCTGGACTACAGCATTGTATGATAGTGAATTATGGACTGTCGGAGAAGCGGCGGAGAATCGAAGCATTTGAGATGTTGTGCTACAGACGAGTGTTGAAAATTAGGTGGACTGATAAGGTAAGGAATGCGGAGGCTCTGCACAGAATCGGAGAGGAAAGGAACATGTGGAAAACATTGATAAAGAGGAGGGATAGGATCATAGGACATCTGTTAAGACATTAAGGAATGACTGCTATGGTAATAGAGGGAGCTGTAGGGGGCAAAAACTGCTGGGGAAGACAGAGACTGGCATGCATCTAGCAAATAATTGAGAACGTAGGTTGCTAGTTTAGCACAGGAGAGGGATTCGTGGTGGACCGCATCAAACCACTCAGAAGACAAAAAAAGAAAAAGGTTGATCTGCTTTATGGTGATTTTTCGGCTGAGTTCTCGCTTACATTGGGAAATGTCATCTGCTAGCACATAGTTATTTTTCTGTGTTAGACACTGATAATTTTGGTCAAATTTTTAGATGTTCTGCAGCACTGTGCATTTCTTATGCTTTTTCACAACACACTTTTATGCACACCACTGTATTCTGTTTGTTTTTGTACTTCAAGTATGTGGTGTTGTTTATGTTTTGTAGTGTTGCCAACATTAACTTTCCACTTCTTTGTCTTTGACCTACAATATTTTCCTTGAACAGAATAAAGCAACTACACAAAAACAAAAGTTCACAACAGACGAAGAACAAGAAAACATACTCAACTTTTTAGACATAACCATAAGAAAAGAAAATAATAAACACAATTTGACATTTACAGAAAACCCACAACAAGTGACATTATCTTAAATACAACTTCAAACTACCCAAAGAACCACAAACAAGCAGCAGTCAGATACATGTTAAACAGGCTGAACAGTATCCCCCTAAAATCTTCTAATTACCAGAAAGATTTAGTCATTATAAAACAAATAGCATTAAAAATGGATACAAAGAAACAGTGGTAGACAAACTAGACAAAAAATAAAGAGACAAATAGTGAAAAAATCCAACCAAACTACCCTAATTCGAACAATTTACACTACAACAAAAAATGACATACAATGACCTACCTCAACAAATTCACTCATAAAATAGATAACATATCCAAAAACAAGGCATAAATATTGCTTACAAAACGAACAATTCCATCCCAAAGCGCATCCCAGGACTGAAAACAAAACCGCACAGATACCAACATTGTGGTATCTATCAGCTCAGTTGCAGAGATTGTGAGAAGATATACATCGGAATGACTGTGAGGACATTCGACACAAGGTATAAAGAACACATCAGTGCATTTAAATACGGTACAAATCATTCAAAATTTGCAGATCATCTAAAAGAATGGCGCCATAGACCAGAAAATACTGAAAACGATATGAATATCACAAAAATCAATAAAGACAGACACCATCTCCCTTTCCAAGAAAATTTCCATATACAAAAAGCATTAACACAAAATAAACAGTTGCTCAATGACCAGATAAATATTAGAAACGAGACTCTATGTAGAATAATTGATGAAATTACATGAAAAAGAAAAGAGCCTTTTCCATCCCTGACCCCCTCCCCTCACGGTTTCATTTCGCTTCTCGCTCCTCACCTTCTCCTCTAACTCACACTCCATCACGCTGCTATAGGCTTATGTCCCCTCATCATGGATTCCCCCACCCCTAAAAAAATAAAAAACCTGCATCGCTATTCCTTCTCTACTCTTACACTGTACATAAATACACAGAAACATAATTAAATAGAATTACACATATACACTAAGCTAATTTAAGAAAATGTTGTACGTCAAGGACAAAGTAGTGAAAAGGTTATGTTCGCAACACTGCAAAACACGAACAACAACACATACTTGAAGTACAAAAACAAACAGAATACAGGGGTGTGCATAAAAGTGTGTCGTGAAAAATATAAGAAATGCATAGTGCTGCAGAACATCTAAAAATTAGACCAAAATTATCAGTGTCTAACACAGAAAAACAACGATGTGCTAACAGACGGCATTTCCCGATGTAAGCGAGAAATCAGCCGAAAAATCACCGTAAGTTCAAATCAACCTATTCTCAACGAACTGTTTTTCGATCGAAAAGCAAATCAGAATGTAAATAACTTAATTACATACCACTGATGATGCTTTACCTCAATAAAGCGAAACGCGTCTGGTGAAAAAAATCACGCATTTTTGTAGTTGCAACGACAGAACAAAAATACCGTCAATAATACATACACTTGTCCGTCCTCCTTCGGGGTACAGCTGCGCAGTGTGGGATCGTTACCAGGTAGAGTTACCGGAGTACATCAAAAATGTTCAGAGACGGGCAGTACTTTTTGTATAATCGAGAAATAGGAGTGAGAGCGTCATGGGTATGATACAGTATTTGCTGTGCACATCATTAAAACAAAGGCGTTCTTCGTTGCGGCGGGATCTTCTCAAGAATTTTCAGTCATCAACTTTCTCCTCCGAATGAGAAAATATTTTGCTGATGCCGACATACATTGGGAGAAACTATCATAATAATAAATTAACGGAAATCAGATCTCGCACCGAAAGATATAGGTGATCGTTTCTACTGCGCGCTGTTCGAGCGTGGAATAATAGAGCATTATTTTGAAGGTGGTTCGATTAACCCTTTGCCAGGCACTTGAGTGGGATTTGCAGAGTACCCATGTAGATGAAACAATTTACAACGCTGGGTACAGGTGCTACTCTAAGATATAATGTCGCAGCAGGACAAGCAAAATAATATGAGTGATTTATGATAACTTCATATGAAAGAGGACCATTAAGAGTCAGTATAGGTGTTACATTGCTATGAATATGGGATATATTTTTATTAGTAAATGTGTTAACTTATTCCCTCTTTCACTCTCATTTATTCTCAAATATATCTTAATTAGCAGTTTTTTGTGTTACCTTAGGGTTCGTACTGTTGATAACTCCAGTATTTTACTTATTATCATTATTACTAGGTCGTGATTATAAATATATCAAGCTCAGATCTTTAATGTAATATATATTTTATGTGATGCGCTAGTTGCGTATATGAAAGGTTTTTGGGCAGTAAACAAATACGTGAAACACGAATAAACTGCATCTTTGTATAATGCACTTTCTATCTACAAAGCCCTCTTAAGACATATACGTAAATAAAATCTGTACACTTATTCGCTAGTTCTTTGAAAGTCTTCTGTTGGCGTTTGTGTAACCGATAACGAATTTATGACCGCATGTCCTGAGAAATAGTTCGTAGTGACGTAAAAACGCCATAAAACGGGACATTAGTGTTCAGTAAACTCCTGTGTCGTTAAATATCGCTTAAGTAGCAATATTATTTTATTAGATCGTGAATGGGGCCTTTTGGGATTTACGTTGTTGTCGCGACTGCTGAAGTTTTCTGCCTGAGGGATGAGTGCCGTTTCAAAGCAGAACAGATAGGTAGATGATTAATGTGTTGCGGAGTTGCATAAGGACGTGCTGAAAAGTAATGCCTCCAAACTTTTATGTGAGTACTCTTAGAGCTCTTTAAATAAAACAAGCCGGCCGCGGTGGTCTCGCGGTTAAGGCGCTCAGTCCGGAACCGCGGGACTGCTACGGTCGCAGGTTCGAATCCTGCCTCGGGCATGGATGTGTGTGATGTCCTTAGGTTAGTTAGGTTTAAGTAGTTCTAAGTTCTAGGGGACTGATGACCACAGAAGTTAAGTCCCATAGTGCTCAGAGCCATTTGAACCATTTTTTGAAATAAAACAAACGTTACAGTCCTTCTACATCTTCATGTGTACATAGTTGCAGCCATCTGCCGTGTGAGGGCTCGGAACTGTAATGTGTAACATGGAGGTGTGTAAAATAACTACGTAGATGTGTGAAAAACAGCGTGCTGTAATCGAGTTTCGGATTAGAAGGGTCCGTCCACACATAGAGTATCCTCTCCTTCAGCGTGACAATGTCAGACCACACACGAGCGCTGCGACATCTGCAATAATCCAATGCCTTCGGTTCACTGCCATCCATCATCCTCCATACAATCCCGACTTGTCCTATTCCGATTTTCAACTGCTTTCAAAACGTAAGGAACACCTTCAACTACTACACTTTTACGAGGGTGAGTCAAATGAAAACCTTAAATTTGTAATAACAAATAGAAATTTCGCGCCGTTATCATGCATGTTGGTAAGCGTACTACAAACAGCGTGCCGAATTGCCTGTGGGTGGCAGCATAGTGCAGATGCACACATACCGTCGCAGTATCAGTATAAAGATGCCCGCCCCACTTGCGACTTGCACCAGGGAAGAACAGCATTCTGTTATTCGGTTTTTGCGTAGTGAAGGTGTGAAACCTATTGAAATTCATCGACGAATGAAGGTTCAGTACGGTGATGCATGTTTGTCACAACAGCAAGTCTACGAATGGAGTAGGAAGTTCGCAAATGGTGTGATTTCAATGGAAGATGCTCCTCGTCCAGGTCAGGCAGAACGAGTGTAAGTAGGCTGTTTATGTTTTCTTTATGTAAGTAGGCTGTTTATGTTTTCTTATTGGCAACGTTACGTAGCGCTCTGTATGAAAATCACTGGCTGTGCTGTGTGCAGCCTGTGGCTAGTTTGCATTGTTGTCTGCCATTGTAGTGTTGGGCAGCGGCAGCTGGATGTGAACAGCGCGTAGCGTTGCGCAGTTAGAGGTGAGCCGCCAGCAGTGGTGGATGTGTGGAAGGAAATGGCGGAGTTTTGAAATTACATATATTATGACTTTTGATGATATTAAGCTGGCAGTAGTGGCGCTCGCTGTATTGCAGTAGTTTCACTAACGAAGACTTTTGTGAGGTAAGTGAATTGTGAAAGGTATAGGTTAATGTTAGTCAGGGCCATTCTTTTGTAGGGATTTTTGAAAGTCAGATTGCGTTGCGATAATACTATTGTGTGTCAGTTTAAGCACAGTCATGTATAAATTGTTCTAAGGGGACGTTTCATATGTCGACCCTTAGCCTAGGATACCTCACTGGAATCTTCTGATTTTTTCTTGTAGTTTGTGTATTTAGTGTAGCTTTTGTTTATTGCTAGCGCGTAATTATAGAGAGAATTTCCTTGGTAGTTGTGGTTTTTCATTGTTGCACAGTAAAACAGTTGTGGCATGCATGTAGATTTGCACCAAGTATTTCGAAGCTGCGCTTGCAATTAACTAGATATTATTTTCAGTTCTATGTTAATGTGTT
Source organism: Schistocerca cancellata (assembly GCF_023864275.1). Taxonomy (NCBI): domain Eukaryota; kingdom Metazoa; phylum Arthropoda; class Insecta; order Orthoptera; family Acrididae; genus Schistocerca; species Schistocerca cancellata. The sequence goes on along the minus strand of NC_064626.1, from coordinate 1,103,470,382 downwards.
CTCTTATTTTTGCTCTTCAAATTGTGTTTTTTTTGTGTTGTCGTGTGAAATATTGTGACAATAATGGCGTGTGAAAAACGTAATACTAGGCTCCAAAGTAAACTGAGAAATGACAGTGAAGACGAAAGCAGTGTGTTAGCGCCACCGAGTAATGAATTAACTAATGTTGAAAGTAGTAATTTGGTAATTGTACATAGGGAAATGGAGCGGGCTGCAAACAGTGGTGTAGACAGTGAAACAATTAGTCAACAGGGAAGCATTATCGATCGATCGGTCGGCAACAGCTCCCCTCAGGAATCCGAAATGACAGAACACAATATTGCAAATACTGTAGACTTAGGTTTTGGGTCCTCACCGTTTTCTCAAATGAGTCAAGACACATTTTCTGCTTGTCAAAATGTGAATGTTGCTGGTGCAAATGCACTGCCGAAAAGCATAGAGGAACAGATTCCTGACACTAATGCATTGTTATTACAATTAATGCAACAAATGGGACAAAATCTTCAAAAGTTAGACACAATGGAACAAAATCAGAGACAAATGGGACAAAGGCTTCAAAAGTTAGACACAATGGAACAAAATCAGAGACAAACACAGCAAAAGCTTCAAAAGTTAGACACAATGGAACAAAATCAGAGACAAACACAGCAAAAGTTAGACACAATGGAACAAAATCTTCAAAAGTTAGACACAATGGAACAAAATCTTCAAAAGTTAGACACCACACTTGAACAAACACGTGAAGATTTAACCACTGAGTTACATAACATCGAATCGAAATGTCAAAAGGTCTGTAATGACGTAAAAACACAAATTTGTGAGCATTTCCAACCTATTTTTTCGCGTCATGAAAATGCATTACAGAATCACGAAGCAGCCATAAAAGAACTGCAAACTATTGTTCATCAAAATCATGAGACCTTGCAAGCTAAAACTGACTCAGTTGCATCTACCGATTCAGTTACGCAACTGGCAAAAACTCAGGAAAACTTAAAGGACACAGTAGATACCCTGAAAATTGGTTCAGAAAGACACATGGAGGAAATAAGTACACTATCGGAGAAAGTAGCCGAACTTTCGGATCAGGTCACTAACTTATCTACAAAGGTAGATGATGATCTGAATGACACAAGACCTGTAGCCTTCACTGACACAGAAGAGTATGAACAAATAAGAAAATTCAAACAAAATCATAATCAAATCAATACACAGTACAAAAGAGAAATCCGGGAAGTACAAGATCAGTTGACGCAGGTAATACAAGGATTACATATTTCAGAGGACACTCACACTCCAACATGGGAAGAGGAACTTAGAAATACGGAAAAGCCACAAAATAATAACACAGGGCATTTCGGTAATTATGAAAGAAATTGGCAAGGTACACCGAATTTTGAGATGGAAGCGCCGACACGACGTAACAATGACCGATATGCTACTCGTCGACACGATGATTTTGACTATAAGCTGTTCATTACTACATGTAAATTCAAAACATTTAAGAATTCTGCCAACGACATTCATCCACAAGCGTGGCTCCATCAATTCTCTCGTTGTTTCCCTCCTAACTGGTCATTGGAGCACAGGTTAGAATTTATGTGTGGCTACTTAGAGAATGATCCAGCTGTAAGAATGCGATCGGTCATTCACGATTGTCACAGTGAAGGAGAATTTTACCATGCCTTCCTCTCAGCATATTGGTCTCAAGCCACACAAGACCGAGTAAAACATGGCATCATAATGATGAAACATTTCGAACAATCGGAATTTTCCAGTCTTGTGAAATATTTTGAAGACATGTTGCACAAGAATCAGTACCTGTCAAACCCATACAGCCCCTCAGAACTCATCCGCATTTGCTTAATCAAACTGCCTGAACATTTACGACATATTATTTTAGCAGGACGTTGCAAAGACGACATTGAAGCTTTTCAGGGACTGTTACAAGAACTAGAAATTGACACTGACAATCGCGTAACGCGAAAACAGGAACACAACAACTACAGGTCACATCCGTCGCAATTCCACGATGAAAGAAATAATAACTGGACACGACAAGGCTATTCTCACAACACAAATCGTGACCAAAACAGACACCACCTGTATGACAACCGTTGGCAGAGTAGTAATAATTACAGGGAAAGATCACCTCTCCGCGGTAATGACTATCACAGAGTCAATCAGAGAAACAGACAATATGGGAACCAAAACTATTATTATCAAGGGAGACAGAATAACTTTAGACGCAACGGTCCAGCGCGCAGTTACGACTCAGGGAGAAATTCTCCACCACGTGACTGACAACAAAGAAACTATGGAATCTACCGACATGACGACAGACGATATGATCGTAACGACAGACCTGAACTGCATCAGAACTGGCGGGATTCTCGTCACGGTGAATTTGTAGAAGTTAGGTCTCCAAATCCCAATAACGACGCGCGCCAACAAAGGAACAGACAATGACTCGCACCGCAGGCTGCAGCGTGCGCCCGCTGGCTTAGGGAAAAATAACATTGACGCTAACCTTGAGCAAAATTCCAGTATTCTTTATGGACGAATACCGCATGATAATTGCATTCAAGTTGAAACTCTGTGTACTGAGAAGAGCAAAGGTTTACACCACATTTCACATGTAAAACCGTTTATTGAAAGATAATCTGCTTTTTAACTTAGTCTTTGCCATAAAAATTTTTCACTTTACATTACTAGTATGCTTTGTCAGACTTAGAATCTGTTAATATACAACAGTGATTGAAGTTAAATATCCAGTCAAGAACCAAGAGAACTTATTTAAACAGAAATTACGAATGCATTGTTATAGTGAACAGATGACACAGTGTTGTATTTGGACATTCTTGCTTGTTAGTTGCACGATTACGTAACGACTATAAGGCTCACATACTTAGAACATTTACCAGTACTGCTAATGAGATTTTAATGCAACATTTTGGTGTACTTGAAAATACATTCTGAATTAAAGTACTTTCTGGGAGATACCAGATGAGACAGTGGTTAGTTTATGTGACAGCTACACGATTTTATCACGACGCTACTAATGAGTGACAATTTACAATGTTGCTTTTGCGGTGTTTCTGTTTCATATCTGGACAGTTTTTCTGTATTATTCTGGAAAGTAAAACATGTTTTAATAGTAACTTTTGTGGTATAGCTACAATGACACAGCCTTTTCCGTAGCACAACAATACGTTACAGCACAGTACTTTCTTCATCATGGCAATAAGCGTAATAAGTAAGATATCTATACGCAATGCATTTCACTTTTGTTTATCATGAGGTCAGTACATTGACTTCTGCAGAACTTAGCTTTTAGAGGACAATAACTATGACACTTCCACAGAGATTATCTTACAGCAAGACGCACATTTAGCGCTACAGGACACGTATTTGAGTGATTAATTTTGTACTTAAAACATTTATTTTTAAAGATATTTGAAGTACAATGCTACAAAGGTTTTCTGTTATACATTTCATTCCATTGCTGTAATTTGTAACACCTGAGGGTATAATTACATTAATCCTCAGGGGGGTACACGCTTGCTTTGTGTACCATGTGTTTGGCAAGCACAAGGAGCCCTAGCTAATATGGTATTTGCTTATACAACTTTACACATTGGTACCATATTTCTTTAACACATAATTACACAGCTATCTGATCATTTAACTGAGAGAGACAAACTTTTTTATTACGTCAGTGACACATGTTTACGCAATTACAGAGTTGGATTACTTCACACTTACGAAACTGTATTTTGTCTGTACTTTGTGAACTGTTCATATTTTTTCGGACCCATTGTGATATTATGAGATCTTTGAATGATACATTTGGTATGGGATCACGATTTTTAAAGTACGTTTGAGGCAGATGACACTTTTGGCATGAGCAGAGAATTTTTTTATTTATTTTAGGAAGCTACGACGATTTTGAGAGTTGACTGAGGTGTTATGATGTTATTATCATGATGACGATGTGTATTATGCTGCTGAGGTATGTTTATGATTAATAAGCTGATGCTATATGAGGAATTTATTACAATGAAATATTGAAGAAATGTCGACGAATATGTGTATGGGTAATAAGGTAAGGAATAATGAGTAGTGGTTAGGGACTCTGATTTGTGAAAAAGGATGTTGGAAACCAAGAAACATACTTTAAGAGTTATGAAATGTATGTAAATGCGTGAATGTAGCACAATGCCGATGAAAATTTTTTGGACACTGTTATATCAATAGCATTTGGTTTCTACACATTTGTAATGCTAATTCTTGACCTGTGAAATATTTTTATATGAGACTGTCACTGTAGCGGAAACTGCTGTCGTAAATATTTCGGTAAGAAAGATAAGTGACCACCTGCACGTAATGCGTTGTGGGCACCCAGCTGAGAGGTAGTCGTCTGACAAAAGAAAGCCATTAGGTGAAGAAAAAAAAGAGGCCATTAACCTCGCTGTTGACATTCCTTTGTAGAAAGCATCGCAAAAACGACATGGTCGAACTTGAAAACATATGATTACACTGTGGAGCTCTTAATTTATGATATTTACTGAAATACCTAATGAAATGACGAGAAATATTTTTATGTCCATACACCTGATTAATACTACTGTCTCTCTAGTTGAGAGATTTTTCTACTAACTTATGAAATGCCTCATGACTACTGAATGATTTTCTTATGTTTTACTTTGTACATATTTGCTCATTTTCTTTAATATCTAGTTTCTAGCTGCACTGCAGCATTGGTTAAAATAAAATTTAATATATGTACTAATATAGTTATTTTATGCCTACAGATCCAGTCAATAAGAAATTTATGATTTACTTCCAAGAAAACGAGGGCACATAAATAGACATTTCCCTTCACAGGAATTGCATAAATAATTTCTTTCCGAATTGGTAACTTATCTGCTAGTGTAAGTTCTCGTGATGCATCACTCTAGTGTTACGATGTGACATAGGTATTAAACATGGCCATTTTTACTGTAATATTTTTCTGCTTGAGCGTTGTCATGTTTAGATATAATTTATTGCTTTTGCCTCTGCTGTTTGCTAGGCATAGTGTTACTGAATTTGACTTTGTGTTACTCTTCTAAGCTAGTTTTACTACTGATTTATTTTTCTTGTTGTTGCACATTGGCTCATATTAGTTGTAATGTTGCATTTTCTCTGTTAATTTAGATTTACTGCTGCTTGCATTGCTGTTTGTGTTAATTGTTTTGTGTCGCTGCATTGCCTAGTCCCTTAGTTTAGCATCTGAGCTCAGTAGATTTAAGTTAGCTTAAGAAGGGGTAGACTATATAAGAAACCAACTATGATGAATTGGAAGAAAGGCATTAAGAAGCTATAAGAAAATAGTTCGGCAAAAAAGTAGTGCACAGTGGAGAAAAACTATTTTTGAAAGAGGATGTGAACAGAATACAGAAAGCATGCTTGGATAGGATGTTTTTTTGGCTGGAGCAAATGTTGAAATAAGAGGGACGACATATGGAATGAAGTTTTGGGTTGGACTGCAGTACCAAATATTACACTGAAAACGAACCCTGTCCTTTCCTTTTGTGTTATCCCACTATGTGTTTGTGTACCCTTGTGTATTTGTTTTCTTCCTGTCTCTGTGTAGTTTCATAGAATTTTTCTACTTCTAATACTAAGCTATATTCACTATGATGAGGAATACTGTTATCCTCAAATATACTTTGCATTAATAATATGGTATTTTCTTTGTAAAGATGTTTAGACATTATGTATTCTGTTCTGTTTTAATGCTCATGTGTGAAGTTGATGTTTCGAAAGTGATTCTGATCTTTTATTTTTGTACTCATGTCATAATTCCTGTAACACTGATGTATATGTTATTTCTATTCTTTTGTAAAGCCTGTATTACTACAAATGTTATCTGTATTGTTATGTTCTTTAATGATGTATTTTGTGCCTTTGTTATTGTATTTTTATGTTATAAAATTGTAATTGACACCAGTTCATCAAATTAAGTAACTTGTAAGTTCCATTTCACTGCACACGTTTCTGTTGGTCATACTATATGGACAATATGTGAGAAGTAGGGACTGTTAGTGTTTGCATGTGTGTTAATAATTCAGCAAGGGACTGGATAACAGCATTGCTGGTTGTAAGGACAATTCCAAAAACTTCGTGAGTGTACAAGTGGTGGTTTATGAACTTGCTATATTGTCTGCAAGACTTCTAAGGACAATTCCAAAAACTTTGTGCGTGCACAAGTGGTGGTTTATGGACTTGCTATCTTCTCTGCAAGACTCTTAGATGGTGATTGTGCACCTGCACAGTCACAGCAGATGGCTGCTGGTCATCTCTACATGGACTACAGTGGGTCTGCACCTCTGGTGGCCCACCAATACCACAATCTCTACCAGGACTACAGTGGGTCTACACCTTTGATGACCCACCAATACCATTATTTCTACAAGGACTACAGTGGGCCTACACCTTTGCTGACTCACCAGTAACATTATTTCTACGAGGACTGCAGTTTGTCTGCACCTCTGGTGGCCCACCAATACCATTATTTCTACAAGGACTACAGTGGGTCTGCACCTCTGGTGGCCCACCAATACCACAATCTCTACCAGGACTACAGTGGGCCTGTCCACAATTTCTACAAGGGTCTGCACCTCTGGTGGCCCACCAATACCATACTCTCTACCAGGACTATAGTGGGTCTGCTCTGTGATGACCTACCTACCAATATTCTTCAAAAGTTCGAATGACTCTGCTGTGGGTTTGCTCTGTTGTGGCCCGTTACCTGTCTGCATGTCAAGAGTCAACACTGTCTTTCTGTTGGAAGGACAACACTACTTCTTCAAGACTGCATGGAAATCCACTACTTCCGTGTACATTGTCTTTTACTGCTCAGACTTTGAAAAAAAAAAAAGCACTGCAATTTTACTGTGATGAACAATCTGGACTGTCTTTATGGACTGTGAGAAAATTTTAGCTTTTGACCAACATTGTATAAATAAGTGTGTGCATTTGATATCTTTGTCATTGTAATTATGAAAAATTTTATCAAATCATTATTGGCCAATGCCCAAAACTATTTTGTAAAATTTTTTGTATGAAAATCACTGGCTGTGCTGTGTGCAGCCTGTGGCTAGTTTGCATTGTTGTCTGCCATTGTAGTGTTGGGCAGCGGCAGCTGGATGTGAACAGCGCGTAGCGTTGCGCAGTTAGAGGTGAGCCGCCAGCAGTGGTGGATGTGTGGAAGGAAATGGCGGAGTTTTGAAATTACATATATTATGACTTTTGATGAGATTAAGCTGGCAGTAGTGGCGCTCGCTGTATTGCAGTAGTTCCAGTAACGAAGATTTTTGTGAGGTAAGTGAATTGTGAAAGGTATAGGTTAATGTTAGTCAGGACCATTCTTTTGTAGGGATTTTTGAAAGTCAGATTGCGTTGCGCTAAATAATATTGTGTGTCAGTTTAAGCACAGTCATGTATAAATTGTTCTAAGGGGACGTTTCACGAGTTGTGACTCCACAGAACATTGCAGCAGTTGAAGCCATAATGAAGAAAAGCACCCTGTGAGACTGAACGACATTGCAGCATGTTTACAGATTAGTCATGGGTCAGCACACCACATTGTGCATGATGTGCTCCAGTTTCACAAAGTGTCTGCAAGGTGGGTGCCACGGCAGCTGACTTCTGAAGTGAGAGAACGACGTGTTGATGCTTGTGAAGAACTTCTTCGGCGTTTTGAACGAGAAGGTGATGGCTTCCTTCCAAGAATCGTTACTGGGGACGAAACTTGGGATCACTTCCACCAACCGGAAACGAAGAGAGCGAACAAGGAATGGCGCCATTCCTCATCACCAAAACCAAAGAAGTTTCGAACCTTAAGTGATTTCCATATGTTTGTACCACTCAAAGACGCAATGGGAGGAAAGAAGTTCCGTTCTGATGAAGAGGTACGCCACGCGGCGCATGAGTGATTGAGCGGACTACGAAAATAATTTTTTCCTAAAGTAATTTATGCACTTTGTAAGCGCTGGAGGACTTGCACTGAGCGTGGGGGACATTATGTTGGAAAGTGATACAGCTTAACTGCTGCAGCCGGCCGTGTTGGCAGAACGGTTCTAGGCACTACAGTCTGGAACCGCGCGACCGCTATGGTCGCAGGTTCGAATCCTGCCTCGGGCATGGATATGTGTGATGTCCTTAGGTTAGTTAGGTTTAAGTGGTTCTAAGTTCTAGGGGACTGATGACCTCAGCAGTTAAGTCCCATAGTGCTCAGGGCCATTTGAACCACTTCTGCACAATAAATGATATTTTAAAAAATATTTAAGGTTTTCATTTGACTCACCCTCGTAATAGCAGTGAAGCGGAACAAGCAGAGGTGAGGCTGTGGCTCGTAATCAAACACACATTCCATAGTGACGGTAGCAACAAAATGGTCTCTCATTGGGATAAGTGGGTTCGTTTTCGGGGTGGCTATGTTGAGAAATAAAGACGTAGGATATTACCAACGTTCGTTTTACTTCAAAAGCTCTGCGAGCTTTTACATGCAAAATTCGGAGACATTACTTTTCAGCTTGCCCTCGTAGTAACTGAGCTGTAACATAACAATGAAGCGTTTCCGGACACATGTCCGTACAACATACACCATTGGCCATTAAAATTGCTACACCAAGAAGAAATGCAGATGATAAACGGATATTCATTGCACAAATATATTATACTAGAATTGACATGTGATTACATTTTCACGCAATTTGGGTGAATAGATCCTGAGAAATCAGTACCCAGAATAACCACCTCTGGTCGTAATAACGGTCTTGATACGTCTGGGCATTGAGTCAAACAGAGCTTGGATGGTGTGTACGGGTACAGCTGCCCAAGAAGCGTCAATACGGTACCACAGTTCATCAAGAGTAGTGACTGGCGTATTGTGACGAGCCAGTTGCTCGGCCACCATTGACCAGACGTTTCCAATTGGTAAGAGATCTGGAGATTGTGCTGGCCAGGGCAGCAGTCGAACATTTTCTGTATCCAGAAAGGCCCCTACAGGACCGGCAACATGCGGTCGTGCATTATCCTGCTGAAATGTAGGGTTTCGCAGGGATCGAATGAAGGGTAGAGCCACTGGTCGTAACACATCTGAAATGTAACGTCCACTGTTCAAAGTGCCGTCAATGCGAACAATAGGTGACCGAGACGTGTAACAAATGGCACCCCATACCATCACGCCTGATGATACGCCAGTACGGCGATGACGAATACACGCTTCCAATGTACGTTCACTACGATGTCGAACACGGATGCGACCATCATGATGCTGTAAACATAACCTGGATTCATCTTAAAAAAATGACGTTTTGCCATTCGTGCACCCAGGTTCGTCGTTGAGTACACCATCGCAGACACTCCTGTCTGTGATGCAGCGTCAAGGGTAACCGCAGCCATGGTCTCGGAGCTGATAGTCCATGCTGCTGGAAACGTCGTCGAACTGTTCGTGCAGATGGTTGTCGTCTTGTAAACGTCCCCATCTGTTGACTCAGGGATCGAGACGTGGCTGCACGATCCGTTACAGCCATGCGGATAAGATGCCTGTCATCTCGACTGCCAGTGGTACGGGGCCGTTGGGATCCAGCACGGCGTTCCGTATTACCATCCTGAACCCACCGATTCCATATTCTGCTAACAGTCATTGGATCCCGACCAACGCGAGCAGAAATGTCGCGATACGATAAACCGCAATTGCGATAGGCTACAATCCGAGCTTTATCAAAGTCGGAAACGTGATGGTACGCATTTCTCCTCCTTACACGAGGCATCACAACAACGTTTCATCAGGCAACGCCGGTCAACTGCTGTTTGTGTAAGAGAAATCGGTTGGAAACTTTCCTCCTGTCGGCACGTTGTAGGTGTCGCCACCGGTGCCAACCTTGTCTGAATGCTCTGAAGAGCTAATCATTTGCATATCACAGCATCTTCTTCCTGTCGGTTAAATTTCGCGTGTGTAGCACGTCATCTTCGTGGTGTAGCAATTTTAATGGCCATTAGTGTACTTTCTTCCTGTACGTGTTAGGAATGTTTCCAGTAAGTTTGGTCATAACTTTTTGTTCCTCTGTACATAATTTTTAGAAACGAGATTTACTGACTCCGCTAGTGAGAGCTATTTCCTTAGGAGACTGTGGACGTTTGCCTCACGCAAGACTTTCGAAAACTTTTACAACAGACTGAGGGTATAGCCTTGCCGAAGCTGAATCTGAGTCTCATGAGGCGAATGTCTCTGATGCTCAATAACTGTCTCAGCTGAGGGTGCTGAGGAGTAACTCTACAGAATAAAATGTGAATTTACGCTGTTTTAATATAGGTTGTAAAATAAATCGGTAGGAGGAGATACAGAGACTGAGACGCGGGCGAGGCAAGTGGCAGAATTAGGTTAATTGGCACGATGTTACGAAAATTTTTATATTTGGCAGTATTGCGCAGAACAAGGACCCAGACTGAAAAAATATGTTTGTCCAGCTCTAATATAACACTTATGTTATAATACTTATGTTGTCTTTGTTAAAGTTTGTGTTGACAATTTCGACATTCAGATGTTGTGTAGTAAGGCATACCGAGGAGCATATATAGACTCGTATCACAATGCAGTCTTGATGAAGAGTAGACTAAAGGTTCAGAGAATCGTATGAAGAATGAGTGTGGAAGGAGGTGGGGTGCTGAAGTACTGAGGAAGAATGAGACGCATTTTAGCTTCTCTAATGACAAGGAGACTGCGATAAGCAATACCTGAGTAGATATTTCAGTTGAAGAGGAGTGACATCTTTAAAAAGGGCAACCACTGCTGCTGGACAGACGAGCAAAGGTAAAGGGAAGGTAACAGGGAATAAATCTTGGGGAATAGAAGAAATGCTGAAATTGATCGACGAAAGAAGAGAGTACGAAAATGTTCAGGTAATGAGTGAAATACAGCATTTCAAATCATTTGGACATCATTACTGGAAAAATGTGAAGAAATCGAAAAAGAAATGATCGTCGGTAGGACTGGCTCAGCAAAACAACCTTTAGTGAAATCAAAATCAAGTGTTACAGCATTAAGAGCCCAGTGAGACTTCCACTGTTAAACGCAGAGGTGAGAGTGGATAGATGGAAAGAGTAAACTGAAAGCCTCTATGAGGGGAAGGACTTGTCTGAAGGCATAATAGAAAAAAGGAATTGTAGGCGGTGTGGAAGACAGTGGGGATCCAGTAACAGAATTAGTATTGAAAAGAGCTCTGGAAGATTTGAGATCAAATAAAGCAGAAGGGATGGATAACATTTCATCGGAATTATTAAAACAATTGCGGGTAAGTTGGTGTGTGTAGTCCATGAGACTGGCTATACGTAACATCAGAGTTTCGGGAAAATGTCATTCACACTACTCCGAAGATATCAAGAGTCGACAAGTGCGAGAACTATCGCACAATCAACTTAACAGCTCATGCATCCAAGCTGCTTACAAAAATAATATACATAAGAATGGAATTGAAAAGTAATTACCTGTTATATCACGATCAGTTTAGCTTTGGGAAAGTTAAAGGTCCCAGAGAGGCAGGTGATAGTTCAAATGGCTCTAAGCACTGTGGGACTTAACATCTGAGGTCATCAATCCCATACACTTAGAACTACTTAAACCTAAGTAACCTAAGGACATTACACACACCCATGCTCGAGGCAAGATTCGAACCTGCGACTGTAGCAGCAGCGCGGCTCCGGACTGAAGCGCCTACAACTACTCGGCCACAGCGGTCGGCGAGGCAGGTGACGTTGTGGTTAATAATGGAAGCAAGACAAGCAAAATCAAGACACGTTAATAGGATTTGTAGACCTAAAAGACGCAATCCACAATTTGGAACGGTGCAAGACATCCGAATTTGAGAAAAATTGCCGTAAGCATTAGGGAAAGACAGGTAGTATTCAATGCGTACAGGAACCAAAAGGGAAAACTAAGAACACAAAAAACGAAGAACAAGGGACAGACGGGACAGGATGACGGGACACGTGTTAGGACATCAGGGGATAACTTCCACGGTACTAGAGGGAGCAGCAGAGTAAGACATGGGAAAACATGCAGCAAATTATTGAGGACGTGGGGTGCAAGTGCTACTTTGAGGTAATATTGGAGCAGAAGTCTTAATTTTGTGAAAATGTGAGCAAAATCTTGCGTTATATGCGTGTCCATAAGGTAACAGTCATCTGTATGGTGCTGCTGCAATGTCACAGGCAGCTCTTCCGTTAAGCCATTTTAAAATCAAACAATCCCATCTTCTTTGTTATGGTCAGAGAATTTTTATAATTTCTCGAAATGGATTCCAGTGTTCCCTTCTCGACTTTTTCCATTATGCATCTTGCTGTCACATTGTCGTACCTGCCTAGGCCTTGGTGCCACGTTCCACAGAGATGGACTTGAGGAATTTACCTGGTAGGTAATTCTTAAATGCATCACTCTTTTCCTTCTTTAATTCTGCAGGCCGTCTGCTCTGTTATTGTTTTGGGCTTTCCCCAGTTTACAGATTTTAAACACTATAATATTGCCACAAAACACTTTTGTAATGGGATTAAGCACATTTATATTTGCTAAGACAGTGACATTTTTGATGTAACTTGTTACCAGTATCTTCAACAAGAATTTCCAGTTATCACTATAAACCAAAGCGCCCATCGATTGGCCTCATATTCTTCCCTGGCAGCTGAGTGTTATTTAACTGTTTGGAGGAAGTCATGGTGAGCTGTCCACTAACGCAGTAAATTTGCAGATATCTAAGCTTTTTATATCCTCCAATGGTCTGAAATGGCGCGCGCATGTGTGTGTTTGTGTTTCTTTGTGTGTGTGTGTTTGTGTGTGTGTGTGTGTGTGTGTGTGTGTGTGTGTGTGTGTGTGTGTGTGTGTTTGTGCATGCGTCCTCCATCGTTAATTTGATGACTGTTTCCATGTGGTTGTGAGCGCTAGGCAGCTACCGTCTGTCAGTCAACATTGTCCCTCATGGAATACACACGTATGACTCTCGTGACTGTTGAATTTTTCTAAATCAAGTGGAACCCTGTGCAGATACTTCTCACTCTGCACAACAGTTAAAATTCCTTTCGTCCCAAAATATATGTCATAGGAATTATAGTGTGCCTGTGCGGTTACTGTTATTATAATGTGCCAATCCTGCCTAAAGCGTATGCGCCATAATTTAATCCATGCGTTTCGATCGATTGCTTGTGAGCGTACATTGTGTTTTATGGGTGTGTGACAGGAAATCACGAGTGGCTGCGATGTTTTTGTGGTTTAACGAATTTGTGTTAACGAAATGCACAGTTAGTGGCAGATTGAGGTTAAGACAGCTTGTTAGCTAATGGAATGGTACCATGGCATCTGATTGGAATTAATATGGGAGTGGCATTCTTGCTATATGTGTCTGAGGATGTGTGTGTGTGTGTGTGTGTGTGTGTGTGTGTGTGTGTGTGTGTGTGTATGTACCTGAACTGTACTGTTGCGTTGCAAAGGATATAGATCAGTATTATTGCAACTGCTTAGGGCTGTATTTAAATAGCTACTACAACCCTACTGTATAAATGATTAACATTTAGCGATCAAATGTGCACCAAATTTTTAAAATACATAGTGGTTCCAGTTTGATTACAGACATGGTGCAGATGTATATTTTTGAACCAAACCTTTATTCCCTTCTTCAAAAAACGTCTGCTTATGAATGAAATTTCGTGTCGTATGTTTATTAAAATACAGGTATGTGACCTCACTTCACAACTACACTGTTCATCCTTGCACAGTAAAGCGATAGATACTGCAAAATCCCATGGATTTGCCACATTTCTGATGACTGTGTGATTCACCTTCTCATGTGGTGCATTATCTGTCACGCATAAATGCATAGGGTACATGGCAGGCGTGTGTGTAGGATGGTTAGAAGTAGTGGAGGAAGCTTGTAAGGGTGTTGCAGGATAAGTTGTTCTGAGAAATAACGGTTAAAAAAAGACGATACATTGCGCCGTTGCCTAGTTAGTTAACATCATAGTTAGTCAATTGGGCCATTAAGAGCGCAAATGCAAGCTGTCCGCCAGATACAATTACTGTCAGTTGTTCTCGTGGCGTAGATGATAGCGCACGAGACTGCGCAGTCTTTTTCTCGGGTTCGATCCTTACTACCGTCCCATGTCCAGTTTTTGTGTAGCTCATAATTATTTCTCGGCGTAACCTATCCTGCGACTCCGCTACAAGCGTTTCAGACTGTTTCTGACCACTTTATATACACAGCAGCATCAACTACAAGCATTCTTGGATTTCAGAGTGTATAACAAGCCTTACCCATGAGTACCCACTAGGTTTTGCCTAACAAGAAAGTGCATTTTGCAGAAAAAATATGAACACGTGTATAGGCATACGATATGTTAAATCTGTTTTGATAAAGGTGGTAGCTGTGGTTTTATTGTATGGCTTGAGATATTCGCTTTCAACGTCGGCAACAAATTAAAATCATTCGCCATCTGTTGGCTGTGTAATGAATTACAATGTCAGGAGACACTTCGGATGGAAGTGAGTACCGGTGTCCCAGTGTTTTCTAGTGAGGTACACTGATGGTGGTTTTCATTCGTGGACGTTGTGTTCAGCCTAGGATATGCAATACGACATCTTAAGTTGAAAGGGCGGTCTGTTTGAGTCAGAAAGGATGGACTTCCGGTCGTGCTGCTACAGATGACTGTGCCTCACGATGTGTCATCGGCCGGCCGGTGTGGCCGAGCGGTTCTAGGCGCTTCAGTCTGGAACCGCGCGACCGCTACGGTCGCAGGTTCGAATCCTGCCTCGGGCATGGATGTGTGTGAAGTCCTTAGGTTAGTTAGGTTTAAGTAGTTCTAAGTTCTAGGGGACTGATGACCTCAGCTGTTAAGTCCCATAGTGCTCAGAGCCATTTGAACTATTTTTGATGTGTCATCCACAGGTTGTGGACGCGCTGCAAGGAGGCAAGTCACTACACAAGGTGCGTTAGACAAGGTCGCCGACGCATTACGGCCCCACGTAAAGACCGATATCTGGCCATCTCTGCATTACGGCGTCGTATAGAGCACTGCAAGGCGATCTCAGAAAGGCCACTGGAGATGCTGCGTCCCATCAGACTGTAATGAACAAGTTACGAGAAACTACCTTACGACGCAGACGTCCTGTTCGGGTACGCCGGTTAACACCTCACTCGCCTTCAGTACTGCCATTCCCATATGAACTGGCAGCTTCGCCGGTCATGAAATGTGTTGTTCGCAGACGAGTCCAGATATCATTTGACGCAAGGTGATGACCGTGTTCGTGTGCTGAGACCCTTGGTGAGAGGTACCTACCAAATGTTGTCCAGGAAATCGACAGATTTTCGAGGTTCTGTGATGTTGTGGATAGGCTTCAGTGTTTGCAGCCATACGGATCTTGTTGTGGTCCATGGTCCCCTTATCACCACGAAATACATCGAACTGATCCTGTTGGACCATGTAGTTACTGCTGCATACTGTAGTGGCGCTGAATTTCTTCTAACGCCAGGGCCTATGTGGCGGGCGTCAGCAGGGATGACTTGCGAAGCCTGGACACTGAAGTAATGGAATAGCCGGATGCGAAGTCCCTGCCTAAAGCCCATCGTGGGTGTGCGGGACTTGCCTGACAGACGTGTTCGCAGTCGTCCTGTCTCACTGAAGGTTGGGAGCGGTTACTACATGGTGACCTCTATAGATTTACGCGGAGCATGCCACACAGGTATCAGGCAGTGATGAACGCTCACAGAGGGTGAATACGTTACTGAAGCTCTCAAAGTCCAATGAAAAGCACCAAGAATGACGAGATGAATGATTATTTCCACTTCGTTTTGACACCTGTTGGACATTTCAGTAATGAAGTTTTATTGTCTGCTTAATTTTTGGAAGATAACATACCCAGACTTCAATTATTGCTCAGCCGAGTAATGCAGACGCCCAAAAATCATGTTCCCTTAATTCTTTTGAGCAATGTCTTTTTCCATGGGAGCACGCAGCACAAAATCATAGTCTTTTCTATAGACATGCAGAAGAGGTGTGCAAAGTTTCGTCTGTAGTACTGGATGAATGCCATAGACGTTACATGTGGACGAAATATCATGTAAAAAATAGTGCAAAATTTCTTTAATAAATTATTGCTTTCCTTATATTTTGCCTACACATACACTATGTAACGATTTTTAACTCTGTGGAACTAGGGTTGACATCATTCAGCAGCCTTCCAAATTTAGGAGGTATAAGTGGAAGCGATGCGATCCCAAAGACAAAGGACCAAGTGTTACCCTCCATTCAGAGGCTGTTGCACGCAGCGACTTTTATTTTTACTTGTAAATAATAGATTTCAGCTATCAGTCGTCCTTTGGAATTTTTATTGGTAGATCTAGATTTAAGCTAGAAACTAGCCATTCTCAATGCACTGTCATTTTTGATCAATGCATGTAATGCCTATTGGTCGGGTTTCATCCACAGTTCATTGAATACTCAAGAGGGTTATTCATGAAATGCCAGGGGGTCCATGGGTACAGCGGGTGTTGGAGGCTCCCTCCGTGGAGTCAAGGGGGCAGCGGAAGGGCTGCAGAGGTGGGGGCGCGTGCCGGGTGCGATAGGATGGTGGGTGCTAGGGGTGGGGAAATTGTTTAAACATTAACTTCGTGGTAAAATGATTAACACAAAGAAAATTGAACATGGTGGGACTCGAACCCAGAACATTCCGGCTCCAATTATAAATTAACTTAGAACATTTTTTGTAACTATTTATAGGTGGTTTTAAATTCGTTAAATGTAAACAATTTTTTTTAAAAACTGGCTGAATGTGGTGGCGGGGATGGTGTGGGTGATAAGGGGTTAGGTGTGGAAGTATGACAACTGCTTGGATGTGAAAGTAGGTCGAGTAATTATCTAGGACAAGTGGCCAGATGTGAAAGTGGGTCGACGTTATTACTAGGAGACCTACTTTCGCGCCAGAATGTCCTTTCTCTCCTACTGCCAAAGCATGTAGGGATCCTATTAACTGTCTTTCAAGCATGTTGCGATTGTTCAATAGTTGGCCGGCCTTGTACCAGGTCTTACTCTGATATTCCGCTTTTCTGATCTCTTCCTGTTCATGCTGAAATCCACTGCTTGCAGTGATTCTGCCTATGTGATGGGTGAGTACCTGGATTCTAATTGGCTCATTTTAAGTGCAAGCACATCGTAATGAATTGCATTCTCTTTCCGCCGATCTGGTGGTGCAATGTGGCTTGAAAACGG
The DNA here is from genome assembly GCF_023864275.1 of Schistocerca cancellata. Classification (NCBI taxonomy): domain Eukaryota; kingdom Metazoa; phylum Arthropoda; class Insecta; order Orthoptera; family Acrididae; genus Schistocerca; species Schistocerca cancellata. The sequence goes on along the minus strand of NC_064626.1, from coordinate 1,103,453,084 downwards.
TAACCACTGAATAGAAGTAGACGTGATGCATCCTGTTATTATCCTTATTTCTACATTTGGGCGAACATGGATTTTTCTCACATATGATCTGTTAAGCCATACTGAGGTACAGTATTCGGCAGCAGAGTAGACGAGTCCTGTGAAAGAGCAATCTAGTGTTGTAGCTCTTGCGTACGATGAGGTACCTCTACGGATGTGTATGATATTATTGCACGATCTCAGCTGTATTGCATGTTTTCTTAGTGTTTCTTGTAGGAAAAGATTCTATCATGAATTACACATAAATAATTTCGGATGTCTTGGTGGTGGAAGACTTGAGCATTAAATATGATATTTAGCTTTGCACTGGCCATTCTATCGTTGAAATGAAAGAAACGAACTTCGGTCTTGGTTGTATTGATACATTTTACTTAGACCTGCAAAGATTACGCCTTCACCAGCTTCAAGACCTCTCTGTTGTGTTACTAAAGCCAGAGCGTTTGCGTAAATCACTTTCCTCGATTCTGTTACAGGGAGAACGGATGGATCAAGTTCAAGTGGCTCTGAGCACTATGGGACTTAACATCTGAGGTCATCAGTCCCCTAGAACTTAGAACCACTTAAACGTAACTAACCTAAGGACAGCACACACATCCATGCCCGAGGATTCGAACCTGTGACCGTAGCGGTCGCGTGGTTCCAGACTGTAGCGCATAGAACCGTTCGGCCACTCCGGCGAGAGCGGATGCATATGACTTGAACAGATTTGGTGGCAAGACCATTATTAAATTTCTTCTATCAGCTAAATACTCCCAGGAGATAATTTAAATCGGCCGGCAACATTTTTAAAGAGGCCATGTCGACCACGGCACAATTTAATATCTTTCTGTTTATGGTTATAAGCTTTGCTGCACAAGTTTTGTGGAGGAATCACTGTCTTCTCTGCTCCTACCGTCTCTGGCAGCTCATTATTTTATCTTCAGAGCGCAATACCGATGCAGTAAATAAAGTTAGCGAATTCGTAAAGACACTGCACCGTTATAGCTGGAAAGCGATGGAACAGAATTTTTAGCAAACGTACATTCAGTCCTTACTGGTGATTGCTAATCCTGCTGAGAATAAAATATACAAGGAAATACAAGCATGCCTCTGTAATGAAGAAGCCACTATTAGCAACACTCTGCACAACTCTCTTATGAAAATTTCTACACAACCACTTTGTATAGTTTTGCAGCATAGTATCGGAAAATGAGATAAATATCCTGAAGGGACAGGGAAGTTCTCATGAATCGAAAAGACCTTCATCTTTGTGGAGGTATCGAAAGATTGCCAATTACTTTGAATATGGCAAATAACCGTGAAGAGATCGTTCGTTAGTTAAATGGGAGACCGTCTAGATGCAAAATGCTCGTAATGATCTCTTTGAGAGGATGGGTCTCGACCGCGAATGGCTGCCCTTCCAGCACTGTGGTAAAGCGGCTCTGGAAGTAATTAACATCAGCGTGGTGAAAGGTGAAGAGCGAGAGGCTCTTAAAAGGCGTGACCTGTCGGGCCCCGCCACTGGGTCCCTTTGTGCTGCCTAAATGAATCTCATTCGCACTCTGATTCTGTACTTCTGTGTGGTACTATTCTCTCGTAACAACCCCACGTTGTCTGCGGCATCTCAAAGATGCGCCATTTCAAGATGCCCTTTATGAAAATTTTTATTAAGTGAAATGGTTTGTTATCCTCGCGTTTACCTACAGCTCCTTAAGGGGCTTTCCCTTTTTTTCGTTATTAAAAGATAAGAGGGAGGTTTTAGTAATATTATAATCAGCCTACAAACAATAAAACTTTACGATATTTGTGTTTTCTAAGTTTTCCCATTATTAGCAGATTTGTGTGTGGTATCAAGTTGTATGCGAAAATTGTATGGATAGGCATTTCTCAATCAGTAAACCAATCCTTACCCTTTACGCAGACTTATCTATAATTAGGAACTGTTTATACAAAACTTCATGGCGATTAAAATCGTGTGCCGGACCGAGAGTCGAATTCGCAAGTTTTGTAAAACTTCTGCGAAGTTTAGAATGTAGGAGACAAAGTACCGGCAGAAATAAAGTCGTGTTTGGATAGCTCATTTGGTAGAGCCCTTGCCCCTGAAAGGCAAAGGTCCCGAGTTCGAGACTTGATCCGGCACAAATTATTAATCTGCCAGGAAGTTTCGGTTCAGCGTACACTCCACTGCAGAGTGAAAATTCATTCTGGAAACATCCCCAAGGTTGTGGCAGTATCCTTTTTCCCTTAAAGCTAGTCCAGCAAGTTTCGTAAGAGAACTTCTGTAAAGGTGCGGAAGGTGCGGGACGGTGTACTGGCGGAAAAAGCTATAAGGACGGCTCGTGAGTCGTGTTTGGGTAACTCAGTTGGCGTAGTTCGGCTCTCGTTGCAGGGAGGTGCGGACATCTGCTTGCGACGCATCTGTCATAGAGTGCGCGGGCGTGATTCTGATTTACTTCTCGCCGCGGTTTCGTCTATTGCGTCCCTCTTACGGCGAGCGAAGGCACACACTTACCGCCGGGCAACGATCAAGGTCGCATTTCAAGCAGAAAATGCTCCACCACGAGCCTTTGAAATACAATGCGGGGTGATCTTCACCTGGACCCACAGGATGTAATTGGCATTCACTTTTCCATCTCTGGAAAAGTTGTATATATATCAAGATATGCACCGAAAACGTGTACCGAAATTATGAGCCGCCATGCGCAGGACCTCAAATTTAACACTAGCAGGACCGCACCCGTCATTTTGAGGGGTATTCTACGTCTGTAGAGTCATTTCTCCTAAATGCATTCTTGCATTAACCTTGTTTATAGTTATGGCAGTATTTGAAAGTTGTTTGAAACAATGCTGCTTTGTTTTCATGTTGTGTCACATATAGACCCACTAATTAGTTAAGGTGGTGGGTTTTGTTGTATCATTATGTTGTACATTGTATTGTATTAAATAAAGATTTTTTTTAAAAAGTGCATTCTTCTGCTGGTCCCATTTTCTATGACTTTTCGTAAATATTTGTTAGGTAGACGTCTGCAAAGAATTTACCCAGTACGTCAATTCTGAAAAGTGTCCCAGACAGCTCATACTATAAGGACCGAAATCCGTAATGTGAAAAATAGCTTTCGGACATTTCCAAACTGTTGTTGTGTACCACCCTAATTTGATCACTGTCTTCTGTGGACCCATTGCCCATGAGCAATGAAGGTTTGTTGCTCATGTGGCGCAGTTTCTGTTGTCCACATTTCAGTTATTTGGCATTGGCGGTTCAAAGACGCAGTTTGTCTCACGAAGAAATTTTAAAATATTTGATGTCAATGTCAGATGGTGAATCCGAAGGAGAAGATCGGCGTGATGCTTGTGGAGCTGATGAATTACGAGAAGATGACGCTGCAAGATGATGAGGAATATATCCCTCCAATCAACGAAATCAGTGACTCTTCAGACAGCGATGTTGCACCTACTGGACAAGAGCAAGCCGAGAAGTTGCAAACCAATGTTGTTTTACCTATAGCAGGTACGTTTGTATTGCCATTGTACACTCCTGGAAATTGAAATAAGAACACCGTGAATTCATTGTCCCAGGAAGGGGAAACTTTATTGACACATTCCTGGGGTCAGATACATCACATGATCACACTGACAGAACCACAGGCACATAGACACAGGCAACAGAGCATGCACAATGTCGGCACTAGTACAGTGTATATCCACCTTTCGCAGCAATGCAGGCTGCTATTCTCCCATGGAGACGATCGTAGAGATGCTGGATGTAGTCCTGTGGAACGGCTTGCCATGCCATTTCCACCTGGCGCCTCAGTTGGACCAGCGTTCGTGCTGGACGTGCAGACCGCGTGAGACGACGCTTCATCCAGTCCCAAACATGCTCAATGGGGGACAGATCCGGAGATCTTGCTGGCCAGGGTAGTTGACTTACACCTTCTAGAGCACGTTGGGTGGCACGGGATACATGCGGACGTGCATTGTCCTGTTGGAACAGCAAGTTCCCTTGCCGGTCTAGGAATGGTAGAACGATGGGTTCGATGACGGTTTGGATGTACCGTGCACTATTCAGTGTCCCCTCGACGATCACCAGTGGTGTACGGCCAGTGTAGGAGATCGCTCCCCACACCATGATGCCGGGTGTTGGCCCTGTGTGCCTCGGTCGTATGCAGTCCTGATTGTGGCGCTCACCTGCACGGCGCCAAACACGCATACGACCATCATTGGCACCAAGGCAGAAGCGACTCTCATCGCTGAAGACGACACGTCTCCATTCGTCCCTCCATTCACGCCTGTCGCGACACCACTGGAGGCGGGCTGCACGATGTTGGGGTGTGAGCGGAAGACGGCCTAACGGTGTGCGGGACCGTAGCCCAGCTTCATGGAGACGGTTGCGATGGTCCTCGCCGATACCCCAGGAGCAACAGTGTCCCTAATTTGCTGGGAAGTGGCGGTGCGGTCCCCTACGGCACTGCGTAGGGTCCTACGGTCTTGGCGTGCATCCGTGCGTCGCTGGGGTCCGGTCCCAGGTCGACGGGCACCTGCACCTTCCGCCGACCACTGGCGACAACATCGATGTACTGTGGAGACCTCACGCCCCACGTGTTGAGCAATTCGGCGGTACGTCCACCCGGCCTCCCGCATGCCCACTATACGCCCTCGCTCAAAGTCCGTCAACTGCACATACGGTTCACGTCCACGCTGTCGCGGCATGCTACCAGTGTTAAAGACTGCGATGGAGCTCCGTATGCCACGGCAAACTGGCTGACACTGACGGCGGCGGTGCACAAATGCTGCGCAGCTAGCGCCATTCGACGGCCAACACCGCGGTTCCTGGTGTGTCCGCTGTGCCGTGCGTGTGATCATTGCTTGTACAGCCCTCTCGCAGTGTCCGGAGCAAGTATGGTGGGTCTGACACACCGGTGTCAATGTGTTCTTTTTTCCATTTCCAGGAGTGTATTATTATTTTATATTTTATCGCAACTGCTATTTCAGCAACCATTATAAATGTTTTCTGTTTTCCTGTATTATAATTTGAAATTCATTGCTTTTGTTGATACTGAATTATTCTGTTATATACTATATATTCAAGTACGTCAAGCAACAGTGTGCACTTACCTCCAGCTAACAGCACTAGAGGCGTTGGTGGCAGAGTGAAAGGAAACATTCAGGTGGTAGCAGATCCTCCCATTTGGAGTAGTTAGACAGCTAATGACGGAACAACGTGGACTGTTACACCTACGAAAGCTGTTCCTGGAAGACGTCAGAACATCTTGAAGGTAGCACCGGGATCCGGGCTCTACAGGCTATGTGAAGAAGTTTGTGAGGAAAGGTACATATTCTAGTGCATGGACATTACTAATTGATGACAGCATGTTTCAGAATATAAAGTGTACAGAAAATAGAGCACGTCAAGAGCTACATGATGATGATTGGACCATTAACGTCGATACAATAAAAACTGCAAAATCACTTTGTATTTACGAGACTGGAGCAAAAAACTTTCCATTGAAGCTGTTATGGTCGAATATATGTGACCAGCATTTTTTCGGAATACAATGAGCAGAAATAAGTTCACCGAAATTTTGCGATTTATGGGATTTGATGAAAAGAGCACATGTTCACATAGACTGGAGACACATCGTTTTGCACCTACTACCCTTGTGTGGAATACTTTCATTGCCAATTCCCTGCTGTGTTATATTCCAGGTGAAAATATCAATGTGAGGAGCAACTGTTTCCATGCAAGGCTAGATGCTCTTTCATTAAATAAATGACCAGTAAACCAGACAAATTTGGAATAAAGTTTTGCCTTGCAGTTGATACGAATTCTAAATACCTGTTGAATGTTTTTAGTTACCTAGGCAAGGGCGAGCAGCGTCCCACAGGTGTCCCTTTACAGAGCATGTTGTAACGTGTCTTATGCAGCCCTTCGTTTCCGCAGGAAGAAACAAAGACTGCGACAATTTTTTCACACGAAATGCCTGGCAGAAAATTTAAAACGTAAGAGTACAAGCATTGTAGGCACAGTGAAGAAATCTAGAAAGGAAATCCCTCGATCAGCAAAATCTGCTATAGCACCTTTGCACACAACTATCCTTTATAAGTCAGGTGACATGACTCTAACGTGCTATTAGGGGAAAAAGAACAAAAATGTGCTTATTTTGAGTTCGATTCACGACGCAATAACTATCGATGAACGACATACTAAAACGCTATCAGAGTCAGTGTCATACTACAATAACACCAAGTATGGCGTTGACGTAATCGATCAAATGGCTCGACTTTACATTGTGAAGTATGGATGCCGCAGATGCCCCATTCACGTTTTTGTCAGTGTCTTGGACTTAGCAGCAATAAATGCTTGGGTAAGGAAGTAACATCGGAAGAATTAAGCAGGCGTCAGTTTACATACAAATTGGCAGAAGAGTTGGCTTCAGCATATATGGCCACAAGGGTACAAAATACTCTTCCTAATACAGTATCACAAAATTGCAACATTCGGAAGGCTTGTCAAATTGGAGGGTGTAGGGGTAAGAATAGAAGCAAGAATTTATGTATAAAGCTTGGCAAATATGTTTTCGGACCATGTTTAGGTAATGCTGAATACACCTGTGTGAGGTATGACGACGCAGCAAGTGGTTTTGAATTGAGTAAAGCAGGTTTATAAATGTTTTCTCTAAAATATATTGTGCTTTTCAGATTTTTGTGTTAAAACACATGGTTTTCTTTTCTGCGGAAAGTTGTCCGTTCCACATTTTGTTACATAATGTTTTGATTAAGTTTTAGGTATAAAATGTTCATTGTACCATTTAATTCCACAGAAAAAATAAAACAGTATCCTGGTAAACTGTGCAACTTGGCTGAAATAAATTGATTTATCTTAAAATGTGTTTACTTTTTTAAAAACGGCAAATGGAACTGTACCTTTCAAAATGACACGTATGTCCTTCTAGGTAGATTGAAATCCCCGGTCCTTCTAGTGTTGAGAACCCCGGCCGACACGCAGGTGCCATCGGGATTGAACACTGCGGTTTCGGCCTGCGTACGGCGGGGTCTTCGAGCTTCCGATCGAGGTCTCGCCGGACGAAAAATGGCAAACCTTTGACACATACCCAATTCTCAACGGCGTCCGTGAAATAGAAACTGAATTAGTCAAGCATGTGCCATCATACCTCGTTACAGGTGGATGCAGGGCCATCATCATGTATGACGGGAGCCCCGTACCTACACTGGCAGCGGCCAAGAAGGACATACTGTCTCCGACGCTGGCTTGCACAGAAACCGCTCTACGATACCCCCCTGCACCGCCCACAGTCCTTCCTGTCACCGAGGCCGCTGTCACCGCATCAACAGCCGATCTTCCACACGATCCACGCAACCCGCCAAAGACGACGACTGCCTTCGCAAAGGCTGATCAGCCACTTGTCACATCACTGGAACCAGAGGAAGACACTCGTCTGCCTAGCTCCGATGAGCGGTCGCGAAATGGAAACCACTGTGAAAATTCGACGAGGCTTTTCACAGACGTTTTGGACAGTGTCTCTAGTATGCCCGTCGATCGCATCAAGACACTCTTTTCAGTTGTAAGAGCACTCTGAGCGATTAAAGACGCCTAGAACAACAATGTCTCCCGCCAAGTAGGAGGGCCCGCTGAGAGGCTTCGCCTTAATGAATGCAGCCCACCTAACACATCTGCCACGCACTTCCTTCTTCATGGCAATTCTCAGCCACACTCTGCAGGGGCAGTGATGACGCTCCAGCAGCCTTTTGGATGGGAACACAGCCCTAACTGGCTCATCCTGAGTATCATCTCTGTTCACATGAAGTGCCGGATACGAAGACAACACCTGGGCGCAGGCTGTGCGCTATAGGCCAGTGTAGAGAATTATTGGAAAGATCAGGTGGCTGCCTTCTATGACGATCGTGTTGGAAATTTGGTACAATGCTCTTGACAAAAGTCTAAGTCGGAGTGGCGACTATGTAGAGAAGTACCTGGAAGGTGTAGCTAAATGTGCAAAGAAAACAGTTTTGATCGTTCCTTACTTTCCCAACAAGCCTCGTACATGGCGACAGCGAAAGTTTCACGCAATATACCATTGTGCAGGCTACACGACCCGCTAAAATATGGCTTTTCCAACCATGGTGCCTTCGTATACAGTGTCAACTTGTGACTCGACATGGTATAGCATGAGCGAGGCCTCTGGAAATATTCGCCCGAATGCCGACAGCTCGTGGAGGCAACGTTGATATCCTGTGTCCGTCGGCGAGGGGCACACCGCACTCACTTGGTGGCTGCTATGTAGCAAGCTGGCTCTTAGGAAGGCGCTGATTGAAGGCGCGGGGAGGTCGAAGCATAGAGGCGTCAATCACTGGTTTTTTATTACCGTATTACGCGTGGTTGTCCCGCGATGCCGCACTCACCTGGCTATCAGCAAGCAATGAACCATGCAAAAGCACAGGTCAGGACACTCACGAGGGACGATTGTTCGTGCGCGCATCATGGATACAATGGACTACGAAGGGCCGTCGGTGTAACACATCATCGTCACTGCAGTCAACTGTTCGCAGACCACCTTCATCCCGCGGACGCGATTAAAGAGATCTCCCGTCTTATATATGGCACGCTACCGCTTTGTGGTCTTCTACAATCAGGCGTCTTTAGGAGGCTATCACATCATCCAGGCTGCATTATGTCGATAGCGTGACTTGATCGCGCTTGAGCAGACACGGCGCATGCCGGGCGGCCTGGCCTCCCTTGATTACTTGCGTCTGCTCCGGAGCACGACATCTCAATCCTGTAAAATGGTCATCTTAAGCCACCCATCTTGGTGCAACGATCAGTGCGTCAAGGAAGTCCTCTTTCGGCAATCTTGTACGAATTCGCCATGGAACCGTTGATTTGCGTCCTTTGCCAACACCTCACCGGGATGACACTTGGAGACCACATTTTTTGTTGTGTAGCCTACGGGGACGACCTGGTCCTCCTCCTGCGCAATGGCACCGAAGTTCAGGCAGTATTGGAGTGAGTGGGCAGCGTCATTAACATTCGCAAATCTAGCACGCCGTCTACAGGACGTGAGCTGCCCGATAAATGCGTCGTTCCCCTGCGGGTCTACGACGTGATAAGATGTCTGGGCATTCATTTTACAGCCGAACTGCGGCGATCTGTGATCCTTAAACGGTAGGTGCTTATTACGCCGGATCCGGCGGAGCTCCTTGACTATCGATTCAGAACCCTGGATATGCTGCAACGAACCCGGTCGCTCCAACGTTTATGTCCCGTCGCGAATCCCGCACTTTGCCCCTCCTCCTCACATCCCGCCGTCAATGGCAAGATGCATGGTGGCCACATTGGTTCCCTTCTGAGTCAAGGCGTGTTATTTAAGGTCAACTCTTAGTCTTTACCCTTGGTCTTTGAATAGTAATTAAAACTCCCTAAACCCCGGGTTTGAACCCCACCACCGTTTAAATTTTGAATAAAAATCATTAGCAATGACGGCCAAGGACTTCCGGCATAAGAAGTCACCCTCATTCACTCAGCCAATGGCCTTGTCAAAGAGGGCGGAGAAGTGGGCAGAGATTCAGGGCACTCTCTTCCCCTTGGGGTGGGAAACTTTCTCTAAAGGCGGAAGAATCAGCAATGATCAAGAGCATGAGGATGCAGAGGGCAATGGAAACTTCTGAATTAAAGACACAGAAGGTATCATGTAAATGAAAAGGTATCATGACGATCTCTGCACTGGCAAAAGATTCCAGAATACTCCCCCACTTGGATCTCCGGGAGGGGACTGCAAAGGTGGACATGACCATGAGAAAAAGACTGAATAATTAACGAAAGGATAACATTCCACATATCTGGGCGTGGAATGTCAGAAGTCTGAACTTGGTAGGAAAGCTAGAAAATCTGGAAAGGGAAATGCTACGGCTCAAACTACACACAGTAATGGTCAGTGAATTAAAATGAAATAGAAACAAGGATTTCTGGTCAGATGAGTATAGGATAATATCAAAAGGAGCAGAACATCGTATAACAGGGGTATGAATCGTCATGAATAAACAGGAGGGCAGAGAGTGAGTTATTGTGAACAGTTAAGTGAGATGGTTGTTCTCGTCAGAATCGACAGCAAATTAACACCAACAATAGTGGTACAATATACATGCCGACGTGGCGAACAGAAGGTGTAGAGACAGAGAAAGTATATGAGGATATTGAACTGGTAATTCAGTAAGTAAAAAGAGATGAAAATCTAATAGACATGTGAGATCGAAATGCAGTTGTATGGGGAGGCGTAGATGAAAGGGTTACGGGACAATATAGGCTTGGTAGTAGGACTGAGAGAGGAGAAAGACTCAATGTGTTCTGCGATAATTTCACCTAGTAATAGCGAATACTCTACTCCAGAATCACAAGACGCAGAGGTGTCCTTGGGAAATGCCGGGAGATATGGAAGGATTTCAGTTAGATTACATCATGATCAGGCAGAGATTCCGAACTCAGATACTGAATTGTAAGGCGGACCCAGGAGCAGATATAGACTCAGATCACAATTTAGTAATGATTAAGAATAGGCTGAAGTTTAAGAGACTAGTCAGGAAGGATCAGAGCGCGAAGAAGTGGGAAACGGAAGTACTAGGGAATGAAGAAATACACTCCAAGTTCTCAGAGGCTGTAGATACTGCGATAAGGAATAGCTCACTTGGCAGTTCAGCTGAAGACAATGAGACAAGAGGCAGTCACAGAAGTCGGAAAGGAAACCGTAGGTACAAAGAAGCAAATTGCCAAGAAACCATGGATAAGACAATAAATACTCCTGGCGATCGATGAAAAAAGTAATTATAAAAGTGTTCAGGGAAATTCAGGAAAACAGAAGTACAGGTTACTTAGGAATCAAATAAATATGAAGTGCAGGGAAGCAAGGCGAAATGGCTGCGGGAGAAATGTGAAGTAATCGAAAAAGAAATGATTGTTGGAAGGACTGAGTCAAACTTTCGATGAAATTAATGACACGGGTGGTAACATTAAAAATGAAAAGGGAATTCTACTTTAAATGCAGAGGAGAGGGCGGATGGATGAAAAGAGTACACTGAAGACCGCTATGAGAGGAAAACTTGTCTCATTATGTGATAGAACAGGAGTCGATATATAAGAGATAGGGGATTCAGGATTAGAATAAGAATTTAAAAGAGAATTAGAAGACTTACGATCGAATAACGCAGAGGATATATATAACATTCCATCGGAATTTCTCAAATCCTTGGGGGAAGTGGCAGCAAAACGACCATTGGTGTTGGTATGTAGACTGTATGAATCTGTCGATATAGCATCTGACTATCGGAAAAACATCATCCACACAATTCCGAAGGTTGCAAATTGTATCCTCTGTGAAGTGAAGAAGAATTACAGGACCTATGGAAGGGAATGATGAGTTTAATGAGTACGGAATATGGACTGAGGGTAAATCGAAGATCGACGAAAGTAACGAGTAACTGAAATGAGAACAACGAAAAACTTAACATCAGGATTGGTAATCACGAAGTAGATGAAGTTAAGGAATTCTGCTACCTAGGCAGCAAAGCTACACACGTCGGACAGGGCAAAGGGGACGTAAAGAACAGACTATCAATGACAAAAATGGTATTCCTGATCAAGAGAAGCCTACTGGTATCAAACATAGTCCTTAATTTGGGGAAGAAGTTTTTGAGAATGTACGTTTGGAGCACAGCATTGTGCGGTAGTGAAACATGGACTGCAGGAAAACCGGAAATGAAGAGAATCAAAGCATTTGAGATATAGTGTCATAGAAGAATGTTGGAAACGAGGAGGACTGATAAATAAGGAGTGAGGAGTTCTCTAGAGAATAGGCGAGGAAAGGAACAAATGGAAACACTGACAAGAAGTAAGGGAAGAGGGGGAGGAAATGTTGTTCTAATGGTACAATTCACTAGAGTTATACAACAAATGCAATAACATTGAAATTAGAACAGAACTGACCATGTTCTCTTTTCAGTACATTATTATCTTTCAATATAGGCCATTATGCTGAAACCTCCTGGATAAGTTTACAAGTATAGGAAAGTCATCACAGCATATATCTGGGAGGGGAAGGGGGGTAGGATGGGAAGGGGAAAAGAGGAGAAGGAGGGAATGAAAAATGCAATATGCAGAACATAAAATTATTCAAATACAATGTGCCACAATGTGACATTACTCAATATATATTATTTGAAGAGGAAATGTCTGCATAACCCACATATAATAGGAAGGATGTGTACACTTAAGTTTGAATTAAAATGTAAAATGAATTTCAAAGCTAAAACCTACTGAGACCAAAGATGGGACACTTCTAGAGGATAGGACATCACAAATAACAAACTTTACAAACGTGTTGGGGAGGGAAGAGGTCGGGGGTATGGATAGGTGTAGGAGGGTGAGGAATGGCACTGAGGGCAGGGAAGGGGACAGGTGAGACAGATGTTGAATTAATTGAGGGAGTGATGAAATAGGCAGAAGGGAGGGGGTGTGGGTGTTGTAGGCCCAAGGAACTGGAGCTGTGTCAGAGCATATTACTGGTAGGGCGGCAGGGGAGGGAAGGGGGCAAGAAAAGTTGTAGCAATATAGGAAAGTTAAACCAGTATAGAAACACATAACAATCAAATACAACAAGTAACTATATAAGATAATCCATATATCCATAAACTATTTAAAGGTGAGTACAGTATGCATGATCCATAGGTAATAGAAGAGAAATTATACGTGTTAGATAGGAATATAATTATTTAGATGGACTACAAGCTGCAACCTCACGACTATTTTTTACTTTTTATTCATGTGTAACATCATTAGAACATGCTACAGAGTTCTCAGAGGGGGGGGGGGAGAGGTGCTTATACAAGTTACGTGACCAAGTTTAAAACCCCTAACCAATCATAGAATATAGGTGTACTTAAAATCACTGATGAATCCAACAAAGTAAGGGGCCAGTATTGCAAGTTATACAAGTAGTTTTAGAAAATGTATTAAAAACTATAGGCCTTCGATGCAACAATTTCATTGAATAAATTAAAGATTAAGGAGGTGTTGGGGTGGGGGGGAGGGGGAGGAAAGGGGAACAGGTTAAAAATGACAAGTACATGACTGAAAACCATGAACTACTTATACTCTTTCAATGTATCCTCAAATAATTCAAAATACCACTTTCTATTAAACATCCGTTGCCCACTTAACATACAATGGTGCTCACAAATCCAATGTGTATAGGTCTCAAGTTCCTCCATACTATCCAAAAATAGACACGTAGAGGTAACTCGATACCTCTGTACCATCGTTGATCTGACGCAATTTCTGTCCTTCTTTCTGCACGTGCTGCCACAATGCACTGGCATTTCGTGCGTAGCTCTGCTCCCTATATTGTTTGCAGAAGTCCCTCCCTGTCTTGGCAATATAACACTTATCGCATTCAGCACATTGTATCTTATAAAAACCAGATTTTATAACTAGGTCCCTCTCTTTATATCGCATGCATTTGTTTGCGTTTTAAAAGCCACCTTGATATTCACCTTTTTTAAAATATTAGCTTTTTTTCTCAATTTGGTCCATTCAAAATGAGGATGATACATTTGCTTTGACCTCATTAGCTTTAGCTTACTTCTTACTTTTTATAGCTCCGGACATCTTAAGGATACCACGCCCTGAATATCCAGTAGCAATCCCTATTTTAAAAAACTTTTCAAAAGCCTTTGAATGACTGAACGAAAATAAGTACATTTATAAGTTCGTGGATGCTATGAATCGTTATTAATAATAATATTGGTACTAGTTAGTTTCCTAAAGATGGAGAGTGCTTTGTGATCATCTTGCCTCACAGTTGTGAGATCTAGACAATTTCTTGAACAGTTAACTTCCTGTTCTATTGTGAAACTAACACTTGGATGTAGTGCGTTAAACGAAGAATTAAGATTTGCTAATTCAACCTCAGTCTCGGCAAAAATTAACAAAATATCGCCCACATAACGATAATATGCTACAATTTTTGGTACCAGGGACACGTCAGACGGTAAAATTCCACATTCCAAATTATTTATAAAAATCTGTGCCAGTGTGACCGCAAGAGAATTAACACATCGCCAGTCCATTTTCTTTGGTATAGAAGTTGCCATTGAAAATAAAGGAGTTAAAACAAAAGGCGATATGCAATAGTTCAAAAAGTTCAATTGATTCCCCCATACTACGTTTTTTACGGCGCAATAAATAGTTGCGAATCATATTAAGTTTCATCTATTGGAACATTGGTACAAAGATTAACGATATATAATGACACCAGTCGTGCACTATGTAGTAGTTCAATCGCTTTTAGTTTCTCCACCAGGTCTTGTGAGTTTTCTATGTTATACACTTTTGTGAATGTACAATACTCTTTGCGTTTATTGTTAAGGAACCGACTCATTTCATAATTTGGACTCGAACACTTGTTTACTGTCGGACATACCGGGTAACTCTGCTTGTGTGACTTTACTTGAGATGGTGATCCATCATCATGACACATTTCTTAGCATGTGTCGTTAGGAACAAGAAATTACACTGATTGGCACAGTTTTTAAAATTCTCTTGAAGTATCGAAAGAACACATGGTTTTACAAATATAATCATCATCTGAAATAATGATAAATGAACTACCTTTATCTGCTTTCATTATTGATGCTTTCTCGTTTTGTGGTTTGGCGATTATAATTTTCAGTACCTTACTACTGTTTAATCAGTTGTCTGTTCACTCGTGGGGGCACCTGTGTATGAGTCCTTTATTTAAAATATTCATTTCGTCTCTTCTGTAAAGACAATGTTGGTAAGATCAACAACCTTGGATGCAAAGTTACACTTTTTCGCATCAGTGCAGCCTGCATCTTTAGTAGAGTTCCTTAACTTCATGAGCTGCCGTTCTTGCCTGCAGAATGTATCATATTATCTCTTTCAGTAATGGTAGAAAGCATAGCAGTCACCTCTTGTAACACTGTACGTGGTAGCAGTTGAATCATTGAATCATTAATGCATTTTTAACCATAAGGGATATAATTCTATAACCATCATGCACTTCACATTTCGCTCTCGCCATATCAGACCTACATATTATTCTGAGAAAGTTCTTGGAGTTGCTCTTACACTTTATCGTAGCATAATTTGGAATCACAATGAATGAAATGCACCTCTTGTTAAAACGAACTTCCATAAAAGCATGCATAACTTTCCCTAGTGCTGAAAAAGAAGAAAAGGAAGGGCAATAGGACATCTCTTAAGACATCAGGAAGCAATTCCTATGGTACTAGGGGGACTGCAGAGGATAAAAACTGTAGAGGAAGACACAGATTGGAATACATCCAGCAAATAATTGGGGACGTAGATTGCAAGTGCCACTCTCAGATTTGAAGAGGTTGCCACAGGAGAGGAATTCGTGGCGAACTGCATCAAAGCAGTCAAAAGACTGATGACAAAAAAAAATCCTTATTGACAGGGGATAACGTATGAAGTGGTGGAGATTTCTTTGGGAGCTTCTTATTTAGTTAGGTATATTGAGGAAAGTGAGGATATTAGTAGGAAAAAAAAGTTAGTAGAGCACTTGCTCGTGGAAGGGAAAGGTTCCGAGTCTGAGACTCGGTCCAGCACACAGTTTCAATCTGTCAGGAAGTGCTGTATCAGCGCACGATCTACTGAGGAGTGAAAATTCCTTCTTTACTGTTTATATGCTTTATGTACAACCTTGTTTTAATGAAAAGACGTGAATACAGTGAAAATAAATAGATCAAATTGTACTAAAAGCCTGTTCATTGCCTACAATGCAATTTCAATCAACTGGCAATTGGCAGGCTTGGCGGACGGTCGCAGTCCAAGTTCTCTAGTATAAACATCAGCAGTTGCAAAACGCTACGCATTTTTGGGTACATTCCAGAGTTTTCTATAAGATCTGGATAATATCAGCTTAACACTGTTCTTACAGATATCGTATGTTTTCGAGTTTTCATTCGTTTTGCGTCTTCTGTCGCGTAAAACTTACGTTCAGGTTTGTGGAGGTTTGACAGCACCATGACCAGCCCTGGGTTAACACAGATTTTAGTCGTATTAACAAAAAGCTGATGAGATTGCTTTCACTGAAACAAGTTCTCATTTCTGTGCCATTACCATTGTTGCAATTGGGAGATGAGGATACACAAATCATGACCAGCACCTGACTATATGGGGGAAGAAAAGATTAGCTGAGCATCTTGCAGAAAGTGTAGGGGGAGTCAAAGCACCCAAGACAAAATCGCTTTGCTTACTGGAGTCAAAGAGACGCTTTTTTATGCTAGAGTTAGGTCATAGACAGATAGTGTTGAAAGAAATCAGAGCACAACAAAACCATAATGTATGTAACACATTCCGGAAAAACAAAATTAATTTGTATCAGCAGAACATTATAGAGTGGAAAACAAAATAGATGAGCTTCTCGTATGCCTAGAAAATGTAGAAAATTCTGCAGCTAGAGGTGTTCTGTGCCTCTCTCAACACAAAGTAGCCACAGGGATGGAGAAGTTAACTATCAGAAATTGTAGACTAGAATCATTTTTGTGTAGAGTTAACATGGAAAGAGAAGGAGTTGCAGCATATGCAAAAGTTGGACATAAGGTTAAAAAAAATTTAAAGAAACAGTTTTTGTGTTGATCAGTTGTTATTAGAACACTTCTGATAACTGTAAGAATCAACTGATACCCTTTACGAAAATTTCAACTATTTATTGGAAATGTAGACACATTATTGAGCTGCCTGTGTAGATTTGTGAAAGGATACTGACAGGAAAAATGAACTAGAACCTTTATTTTGCTGTTTCAATCTACTTTTAGTAGCCAGTTTTCCAATTTGCGTGCAGCAAGATACTAGGACTCCCAGTGACAACATTTTTATAGACAATGCTTGGCTCAAACAATTAATGTGTACCCAGTTCTTATGGTCTATCTGATCATGATGCACATTTAATGGAAATAAAAAATTAGGCAACCTAGAGGCCACAGCAGGTTTATACAAAGCAGTGAGGTTTATTAATGAGAACAGGGTACAATGTTTTAAGAGTAAGATAAGAGATGATGTGGAATGATTTATGTATGAAAAAGATGATAATGTCAAATTAATTTATTCTATGTTAAAGTTATATGAATATTGGATAGTTGCTTCTGTAAAAAGGCATCTAGAAGTTCTTTTAAAAAAGGAGTAAGCTGTGGATAACTAAGAAAATGAGAATCTCCTGTAAGACGAAGAGGGAAATTTATATAATGGCCAAAGTAAGTGAAGATGCAACATAACTTGAATGCTACAAAAAATACTATGGTATTTTAAGAAAAGTCATTAAAATTTCCAGATGTACACATGTCCTGAGAGAAATAAATAATAAGATTAAAACTGTATGAGATAATGTGAAACATGAATCAGTCAGTGTATAAAATACCATAACAATTAAACTACATGGCAATATTGTGACAGATAATGCACAAGTTGCTTGTACTTCAAACAACTGCTTTCTAAATATAGCAAGAAATCTAGTATTAAATGATTCACCTGAAGAAGCAGCAGAATATATCAGAAATGTCATTACACGAAACTTTAAGAAACTAGAAGTAGCACAAACCTTCTCCACTGAAATTAATGGAATTAGAAAAATTCCAAAAAAGAAAAGCCATTGTAGTGCTGATGAAACACCAAAAAGAATTCTAAAAAGTTGTTCCAGTTTAGTAAGTAATGTCCTTAGTGCTAAATGTAATGCATCACTGGCACAGGGAATTTTTACAGACAGATTAAAATAAGCAAATTTAGACCTTTTCCTAAGAAAGGTGAAAAGACAGATTTAAACAATTGTCGTCCAGTTTCCTTAATGACATCTTTTTCCAAATTATTTGAGAAACTAGTGTATCAAGAGTAGCCACACCATTATGTAGAAACAATTTTCTTAGAATATAACAGTCTGGATACCAGAAGGGTTGGTCAACTGAGGATGCTATTTACACATTTACCTATCAAATGCACAGTACAAGCTCTGAACAACAGAATATCGTCAGTTGATATTTCTTGTGATTCTCCCAATGCTTTTGACTGAGATGTGTTGATGTTAGTCTCTTAGAAAAACTCAAGTTTTATGCAGTTGATGGCTTTATGTACAGCTGGTTTAAATCATACTTAACAAACAGAAGGCAAAAAGGTTCTGGTGAATAATTCAAAAAATTTGGAAAATTAGAAAATTTTAGTGATGGGGAGAAATCACAAAGGAAATTCCACTGGGTTCAAATTTGGGTTATCTGTCTATTCGTTAGAAATGTGCAAAACTTTCCATTTAATATTTAACAAGCAAAATTTTTAGAGATGAAACCAGTGTTATAGTAAATCCCATTAGAGAGAAAGCAAAAGAAGAGATGGTAAGTGATGTTTTCCAAATAATTTAAAAATGATTATCAAGAAAAGGGTTCCTCCCTAATTAAAAAAACACTTTATTCAGTTCTAATGAACATTACCATACCAAGAATTGATATAGCCTACAAACAGTAGTCAGTAAATATGCTGGAATGCTCCAAGTTTTTTGGTGTATATATTGATTAAAAAGTGAATTGGAAGAACTTCTCAAACAATTAAGTTTAGCTACTTTTGCTCTTCCTATTATTGCTAATCTTGGAAACAAATGAACTGACAGTTTTCCAGTGATGCTGATCGGTTGAGGATGACACGGTGGTTGGCCAGTACCACTGGGCCTTCAGAATCTTGTTTGGAAAGAGTTTGGTTTAGTTTTTTTAGTTTTTATTGGATATCAATTAGGGAATTGGAGAGATATCAGTAAAAGTTTTGCTTCAGAAGTAGATGATTGAGAACCATCAGGAAGAGCTTGATCCACTGTGAGTTATACGGCATTTTGACTACTGGTTGGATTCAATTGTATCGAAAATCAAGAGAAACTCAGGTATCTTTTCGATTATTCTTCTATAGCTTGTATCAAATAAATAAATTACTGGAGCTCTGTGTGAAGGAAATTGTGAAATGAGGTGACTATCACGTTACTATAATACAGAAATTTCCACAACAATGTCTATTTATACAGCTTGCTACAAAATTAATAATACTGTGAAATTTATTTAAATGTGGGGAATCGATTGCACTTGATCTCATTCAACACACACACCACTACTCCAGTCTGACATTGCGCACTAACGCATTGAGAATATATTTTCAGAGCAAATACATGCAACACTACGGTGAATTACAGATTTTACTAACAGATTCAGATGAAAATAGATCAGTAATAACTATATGGGTACCTTCTTATTTTCTGCCTTTAGAAAGTAACATCAAACTGACCAATTTTATTTGCCTCACACTGAAGCATTTCACAGCTAAAATGATGCCTGTTTTCCTGTAAGTGTTTCTTGCTTATAGGAAGTAGAAGAGAACCGCTAAAATTGGAAGCCGTCATGTTTAGCGCGAGTTTCCAATAGAAGATTACTATGGCTCCCCCTCCCCCCATAATTTGTAGAGCTGAATTTCAGCTATCATCGACCACAGATATTAGACGAAGAGTCGCAGTACCTGTAGCATTAAAAAGTAATGTCTTTTCTTCATCAAATCGATGTTCTTTACAGTAACCAGAAATGTTTCAGGAAACGTTTCATACAGGAAACACATACACAAGTTATTGGAAACCAGGTGAATTCCTATCGAAAACTATTTAATTCAGTAATTTTACAAAGGAAGCAATGTGTATACAACTTGTCTACCAAGACATCTTAAGGAAATGAGCATTTTTATCATCGATGTTGAGGTATCTTCACACAGAAACACTGCCTGAGGTATGCGCGATTCAAGATAGTAGACAGCTGCTATTAGTACTGCTTGTTAAGGATCTGAAAGATAATTTTATACACTTTGTGCAAACTAGACTGACATTAGGTGTAGTGGCTGATGGGAGTGACGGTAAAAGCCGTTCCCATTTATAGGAGCTCCCATCAGTCACTACAATGAGTACCGACATAGTTTGCTCGGGTAGTATACAAACTAAGGTTTTATACATACTGCGCAGCTAGTTGCATCACTCTAAATACGGGACTAAGTGTTTTCAGAAGGTAATGCATTCAGTTGGATGAACTTGTACCTGGAAAGTTGTCACTTCGCTGTATGTAGTGCCTGTCCTTATTGATGTACAGCTTCTTTTAATGTTACTGGTAATAAGTAAAGGAAATAAACTGAGATGGGGGAATTTACAGTTTACTGATGAGAAGAGCACAAAATTCGGCGTAACTGGTGATTGTCGGTCAGTCGTTAATAAAGTGATACATGATCTCCAGAAGTCAAATAAGCATTTCTATGCCAATATTGGCCTTGTGGAAAAATGTCTCTTAAAAATCGTATCGGACTTGGTAATGAAAATTTAAAGTGAAGGTAGATTCTATCACTGATCATGCAATGTGTAATTAAAGCTGTGACAATGATGACTGATCAATAGGCTCACTGTGTTAAAACGACCAGTCTCATTCACACACTCCAATGATTTTTGCTGTAAAAACATTAAGAAAATAATTTTGCAGAAGGAAACGTTTAAAATAATATGTAATTACCATGTGCATGCATTAAGTTTATAATTATCATATAACAGAAAACAAAGAATGACACCACATTCAGTCTAACATGCACTTCGGAGTAGTGCCAAGAAACGGAAGGGAGAAAAATAAATGTTTGTGGAACTCAAGTGTATAGGCGAACTGCATCTCATTTGTCAGAATCGTTTTTTAACAAAGTGTCAACATCCTATACTTCCTGTGAAAAGGTAATGCGCCCATTTTATGTTATGATATATTAATTAATATTTAACATTATATTTATTATTTATATTACTTTACAAAATTCTGATATGTAGTCTAGTGACACTTGCGTCTTTTGAAAGTTGTCAAGTTCGTAATTAACACGGAGCTAGAATAATAACATAAAGAGCAAATACTAAATGCTTCAACATACAGTTATGACCTATCCAAACACTTCATGGTTCACGTTATCATCATTTTAGTAAGCATATTCTGTGGCTTGAAGTTAAGATATACAGCTGATACATCTGCGATTATGAAGTATTACTACATGATATAGATGCTAAATTGTGATGTCAATCTTAGATAAAGACTGAGCAGCGTAGAGCAACAAAATTATGTTTTGTGCTTTGGGCCTGTGTGGAGATGGATATCCGAAAAATCAGTGAGACAGCTTTTCATGGATGTTCATATACACGGCGTGGGGCTACAGGTAAAGATAAAGCAAGTTCACAATAAGATCAATAGATGTACAGAGCATGCATACATGCCAGAACCTCTGAATCGATGACGGTGTGCCTTAGGCCACTATGGTTCTCAGCGCCTTAAATATGTTATTATCATTGCGTATGCAGATGATCTTTTAGTATCTAGATACTAAAAGGTATCAGATAGATTATATAATGGTAAGACAGAGATTTAGGAACCAGGTTTTAAATTGTAAGACATTTCCAGGGGTAGATGTGGACTCTGACCACAATCTATTGGTTATGACCTGTAGATTAAAACTGAAGAAACTGCAAAAAGGTGGGAATTTAAGGAGATGGGACCTGGATAAACTGACTAAACCAGAGGTTGTACAGAGTTTCAGGGAGAGCATAAGGGAACAATTGACAGGAATGGGGGAAAGAAATACAGTAGAAGAAGAATGGGTAGCTTTGAGGGATGAAGTAGTGAAGGCAGCAAAGGATCAAGTAGGTAAAAAGACGAGGGCTAGTAGAAATCCTTGGGTAACAGAAGAAATATTGAATTTAATTGATGAAAGGAGAAAATATAAAAATGCAGTAAATGAAGCAGGCAAAAAGGAATACAAACGTCTCAAAAATGAGATCGACAGGAAGTGCAAAATGGCTAAGCAGGGATGGCTAGAGGACAAATGTAAGGATGTAGAGGCTTATCTCACTAGGGGTAAGATAGATACTGCCTACAGGAAAATTAAAGAGACCTTTGGAGATAAGAGAACCACTTGTATGAACATCAAGAGCTCAGATGGAAACCCAGTTCTAAGCAAAGAAGGGAAAGCAGAAAGGTGGAAGGAGTATATAGAGGGTCTATACAAGGGCGATGTACTTGAGGACAATATTATGGAAATGGAAGACGATGTAGATGAAGATGAAATGGGAGATATGATACTGCGTGAAGAGTTTGACAGAGCACTGAAAGACCTGAGTCGAAACAAGGCCCCCGGAGTAGACAACATTCCATTGGAACTACTGACGGCCTTGGGAGAGCCAGTCCTGACAAAACTCTACCATCTGGTGAGCAAGATGTATGATACAGGCGAAATACCCTCAGACTTCAAGAAGAATATAATAATTCCAATCCCAAAGAAAGCAGGTGTTGACAGATGTGAAAATTACCGAACAATCAGTTTGATAAGCCACAGCTGCAAAATACTAACACGAATTCTTTACAGACGAATGGAAAAACTAGTAGAAGCCGACCTCGGGGAAGATCAGTTTGGATTCCGTAGAAATACTGGAACACGTGAGGCAATACTGACCTTACGACTTATCTTAGAAGAAAGATTAAGGAAAGGCAAACCTACGTTTCTAGCATTTGTAGACTTAGAGAAAGCTTTTGACAATGTTGACTGGAATACTCTCTTTCAAATTCTAAAGGTGGCAGGGGTAAAATACAGGGAGCGAAAGGCTATTTACAATTTGTACAGAAACCAGATGGCAGTTATAAGAGTCGAGGGACATAAAAGGGAAGCAGTGGTTGGGAAGGGAGTGAGACAGGATTGTAGCCTCTCCCCAATGTTATTCAATCTGTATACTGAGCAAGCAGGAAAGGAAACAAAAGAAAAATTCGGAGTAGGTATTAAAATCCATGGAGAAGAAATAAAAACCTTGAGGTTTGCCGATGACATTGTAATTCTGTCAGAGACAGCAAAGGACCTGGAAGAGCAGTTGAACGGAATGGACAGTGTCTTGAAAGGAGGATATAAAATGAACATCAACAAAAGCAAAACGAGGATATTGGAATGTAGCCGAATCAAGTCGGGTGATGCTGAGGGAATTAGATGAGGAAATGAGACACTTAAAGTAGTAAAGGAGTTTTGCTATTTGGGGAGCAAAATAACTGATGATGGTCGAAGTAGAGAGGATATAAAATGTAGACTGGCAATGGCAAGGAAAGCGTTTCTGAAGAAGAGAAATTTGTTAACATCGAGTATAGATTTAAGTGTCAGGAAGTCATTTCTGAAAGTATTTGTATGGAGTGTAGCCATGTATGGAAGTGAAACATGGACGGTAAATAGTTTGGACAAGAAGAGAATAGAAGCTTTCGAAATGTGGTGCTACAGAAGAATGCTGAAGATTAGATGGGTAGATCACATAACTAATGAGGAAGTATTGAATAGGATTGGGGAGAAGAGAAGTTTGTGGCACAACTTGACCAGGAGAAGGGATCGGTTGGTAGGACATGTTCTGAGGCATCAAGGGATCACCAATTTAGTATTGGAGGGCAGTGTGGAGGGTAAAAATCGTAGGGGGAGACCAAGAGATGAATACTCTAAGCAGATTCAGAAGGATGTTGGTTGCAGTAGGTACTGGGAGATGAAGAAGCTTGCACAGGATAGAGTAGCATGGAGAGCTGCATCAAACCAGTCTCAGGACTGAAGACCACAACAACAACAACATGCAGATGATGTAACAGTTTTGCAACAAAGTGAAGATGAGCTACAAGAATCAGTGTACAAACTACATCATTTATATCAATAAAGAAATCTAAAATCAGAGCTAATCATGGGAAATGTCCCATCCACTCAAAAAACAATAAATAGTACCTCACAAATGTAGGCCATCAGCTTTAATTTCTGAGAATGCGGTATAAACTATAATATGGACAAAAATATAGAAAATAAGATTTACTAATGCCAACCAACCTGAAGAGATAAACAAAACTCACCAAAACAAAATATCATCGTACTTTGTGAATAGTCATTTATACATTTTGTTCTAACTTCTCTGTGATACTTCATAATTTCCAGTCTCATGATGGCAAATAATCGCTGTTGTAGGGGAGTTAAGGTCGCTGGCCATATCGAACTTATTCCAGAGAAGAAGGCAATGCATGAAAACCTGGCTTTACACTCGTATTTCTGTAATCTGTAATGTCACAACAAGAATACCTTGTGTCTCCTGAAGGCAGAATGTCTAATTTAGAAACAATGACTGGCCTTGGAGCAACTCAGGTAAGAATTGAGTCAACTGTGTAGGACATGTAGGTACGGCGTGCAGTAGTTGCCCCTCAGGATATGCAAGACCTGAGGACTGCAAATTTTGCAGGATTCGCTTCTCAATGTAGAGTTTTGAGTGTAGAAGTTTATGTACTCAGGTAGTGGATACCAAGAAATGAGTTATTCATTAATATGTAGTAAGCTTTAGGATAACAATAAGGTACAAGTGAAATATATATAAAGAAGTTAGTGCTGATTCAGCACTACATATGTAGTAAGCAATTATTATCAATCTATGAAAGTAATGTGATACTGCCTTGAAAATTTTTTGCTGAATTATTTATATTACAAGTAGAGTTAGCCTTTATAGCAACCAAATGCCTTGTTTGAGAATGTAGATGGCATAACAATTATGCTCAGAAGGCAATGAAAGCGGTAAAAAATGCTGTGTTGTCAGAAACGTTTCGAACTGATCATTTTTCTTTGTTCATTTTATTTTTCATTATGAATATGTGATACATTTTAATACATCAGACTTTATTTCAGCATGGCGCAGGCGATGAAATTCCTATCCATGGGCTCTTCATGACTGCTATGGTGTTCGGTTGGTGGTTCAGTGCGTCTTCCATGAAGTGTCAAGCTTTGTTCTCCAGTCTAAAACACACGAAAAACTGGATAATATTTCAATATGTAGAGAGAATTCATTTGTTGGAGCTTGAGTGTTTACCTTTATTCAGCTTCTGAACGCTTAACACTAGTCTATTTGTGAATGTTCATCTTGCTTTGTAGAGGGGCAGTGACCTGGTACACATAGGTATGGACTGAATTCCAGAAAGAAAGAAATTATTTTAATGTACAAGAACTAAGAATAGTATCATGAATACGATACATGGAGACTGTAAAAGTATGCAAGTAGTAAAAGTGAATTATACAAACCAAATATTTGGTGGAAGTTGGACGTTAATAGAGAGGAAAACAATGGCTCATTCTAAGTTATTTTTTTCTTGTAGTGGTCACTGATTTAAATAACTGCTAACTTTATTATGTGTATTAATTTTTTCGCAATATCATCCTACAATTTACACGTTAAAGCTTTGGAGAACGTCACTCTGTACATGTTACAAGCTGTAAATGGTCTTTTGTATTATATGAATTAGAGATATGATTCAAGCAGCATTATTTCAATGCAAGAAAAAAGCAATAAGTATGAATATAAGCAATACAAAAACTTAGTTTCAAACATTTTAGCGTTTGTTTTTCCTTCCCGTGTATGTGCATGCATACATAAACATTGTGGTAAGTGGCTCGTGAAACAAATGAGGAGCTGCTCAAAGGTAAAGAAAGTGATTAAAATGATTGAATGGTAATTATTATTTATTACTTCTCATAACGTTTACAATCCAGCAGACTAATACTACCTGCTCACTTTCTAGTAACCAAATATGGCAGCTCATAATTTTTTATTATTTTCCGTTTCTTCCATCTCTGGTGGTCTCACATTTTTCCTATTATAGCAACACCTTATTATATTTGGAATTCCTAACGGCCTCGAAACATGCACTCTGATGCTCTTTCCAGTAGCATTTTAATCTTTCTTTGATGCCCCACCGCTGCACAAGTGTAGAAACAATTTTTCAGCAGTGTTAACATGAAAGCACATCAAGAATTAAACATTTTGAATATGGGTCGATAATTGCATGGGTCATAGCATACCGGGGATTAGAATTAGGGTTTCTGAGCGTTAATGTCCAGTATCACAGTGTTTCCACACACGTAAAGCACCTCACAGGCTGCCCACAAGTGTTTGCTAAACAGATGTCACATCGTCTCCACAGCAATCCACTGTGGGGCATCAGGAAACGATTTCCAGCAAGACTGCATGGAGACAAATACATTGCACAGACCTCAGCAGCTGATGTCACAATGTCTTCTGATGGCGTCTGGCCATTTAGCGTAAGTAGTAGCGAAAGGAGAGTTTGAGCACAGGCTGCATTATGGCCAGATTACAGATGACATCATCATTGGCATCAGCCTATAACATCATGAAATGTTGCCAGATTTCTCCCTCATTCCTCTCAAGACGCAGTGGACCTAGCTCAATAGTTCTAGATACAAAAGGGCATATTTGATATTGGTGCAAGGCTTACTATTGGTGAGAACTTTAAACATGACAGAAGTCGAGCTACACGAACTGTGTTTACATTTAGTAGAATGTTATATTACCATACGTTCATGACCAAGTGGGACTTTATTTGGCTTTCACAGTATAGCATCCATGCTCCTATTTTATAGCTGATAAAAACATTTTTCATTTTTTTTTTAGTATGAGATATTGTGAGATACAAGTGTGTTGTCAGAGATACAGTTTGGTTTTGCTAGTGCAGAGACAGTGTAATAGTATCTTCACAAGTCACAGAAAATAGACTGAAAACAATGATATCTTATAATTATAAGAACAATTATTATTACCATTGATTTTTTTGTTTCATTCTTTCTTCTTGTTTGAGTAGCCACGATAGTAGCAAGATGCACTTTTATCTCCCACCTATGATAAAGTCTGGTGTTATTACTATTATGGAAACCACCTATTGTAAATTATTGGAGAAAATTAGAGAGTAATTTTATTCAAGTTTATCTCATAATTTCTGTAAGAATATTACTAATCTTGATCCTCTGCATTCCATCTTTGCTTCACTGCAGACGACCTGCAACACAGCCATTAGCTGTAATATATTTATATGATTTTATTGGCAAGAGATATAGTTTTATTTCAGATTGAAAATGCTGAGAACAATTGTTTAATGCTGATTAATGTTTTTTAAAATCGAATTAAGTCAGTTATTTTCATGTAATCGGAAGAGATCGATTCTGTGATCAATGATGTTCATTTCTCTGCCGCCATTTCATGAAAGCTTTATGTGGCGAGTTTAAATTGCTGAATAATTCAGACATACATATTTGCCATTGTAAAATGAATCCACGTAACTTGATCCACGTAACTTGATTGCATATCAAAATCTATGCTATGAGAAACAATTTTAACTTCTACCATTCTTTGTTGGTGTTAGAGCATAAAGCTTTCTTTGCTAAAGCTCAGAAATCATTTCAGTGAAATTCGCCGATTCTAATGTTTAGTGTCTCTGTGTTATAAAAGTGAACTTATATTCAAGAGTGAACTAAGTTTTTATGAAAGTAGTCAACAAACGTAATTGAATAATTTTAAACAGATACACTTCTTTACAGACAACTTACTGATGGTAATGTAGATTCTGATGCAGTATCAGAGAGTCAAAGCGAACAAATAGAGCACACTTCAGTACAATTATTTGGACATATGTCAGTAATTAATGACAAAATTTTAACAGAATTACCAAACGAAAATGAAGTCAAGGATCAGTCTGAAATAACAGACAACCCTGAGACAAAAGTTGCCAATATGACAGAGTTACATAACAGAGCAGGGGCAGTTCTTGTTACTTTGTCAACTCCAACCCAGTCTGATACTAACTTAATAAAACTTCTGTTCCACAGACTTAATGTTATGCAACAAGAACATAGGGAAACTAGGACTCTAAAAGAGCAAAAGCGAAACGAGAAAGAGATATTAAGGGAAAAACAACGTGAGCTCAAAGAGCAAGAACAAGAAAGAGAATTTGTAGATTCAATAAATAAAACATTTGTTGAGAGAGATAAAGATATAGCAGATAAATTCAGTCAAATGGTGGTTGAATGGGACAAGGCTATTGTCGAACAGTTCAACAAAGAAATTGATATTGTCTAAAGCACTATTAAAGCTCTGGAAGATGTTCCAGTTCAGAGTGATACTATGCAACAGGAAGTTAATAACTTAGATAAGCATTTTAAGAGCTTGACCATTACTTGTGATTCTATACAGGACAATATGCAAAAATTCGGATCCCAAGTTCGTAAGGAAGTGGCTCAAGCGTTATGTTTAGAAAACCAGAATATTGAAATGCCAGCAATGCGATATATATGAAACAACATGCATTGAGGATTCACACAATGTATCAAATTCACCAGCCAGCTATTCAGAGACACCTAGGGAATGGAGTTATGGCAACCAACGTGTTCTACTGCAACACATTACACTATAACATTGGCCAAATTCGGAAACTGATTGTATGTGCTATCATGAGGGTGCAGCACAGGTTAACAATAATAGTACAGTTAAACGAAATGATGCATGATGTAAGCCTTATTAAGCACTGGCCATATTATGTATTCAGTGAAGACAATAAATGGAATATCCACCTAGTAGTTTTCATTCGAAACTTTAAGAATATACTACCAAAAACTTGGGCAGATCAACAAAAGTTACAGTATGTAATCGCTCATATTACTGGAGATGCTTCTTCTCTGTAGGCGCTCGTTGCCGCTGCAACATCAAGAGTTTTGACGAATTTGAAAAGGAATTTTTAGAGCAATTTTTGTCTGCGTCTATCGAAGAATGATTACGCAAGACAGTGTACAGTGGCGAAATGTATAACCCAAAGATGGGTACGCTAAGCAAATACTTTGAAAAATATATAAATATGGCCCATCACTGCGATGAGCCTAGAGTTTTGTTGAGAGTTATGAAAGCAAGACTACCAGTCACTATTCGATAACAGTTATTTAATGTCCCTGATACTGATGTAAAGGAGTTTCTTAACATAATTGACTCCTTAGATTTAGTACAAGAGGATGTAACAAAATCTACTGAAGGAATTGCCAATGGTAATAATAATAATAATAATAATAATAATAACGGAAAACTATCATGGAATGGGAACACATCGAATAAGGGCGATGACAGTCCTAGGAAAAATAAAAGTAAACAGTTCAATAATGGAGGTTATAATAATAATAAAATGAATTATGGATCAATGGTGGAATACAAGAGTAACAACAGCAATCAAAACCAACCTGTATCAAATAATAATCACCGACAGGGTGATAACAAAAATGTAAAAAACCATTTTAATCGTAAAAGGTGAACCGAAAATGGACAAATTCAAGCAGGAATAACTGCAATTATAAGCGATGTGACCACCACTGCACTACTCGGTACTGGAGCGAGTGTATCAGTTATGAATATGCAGTTCTATAAAAGGGTCTTACAGATTAGAAAATTACCAGTTTGCCTGTTTCAAACTGCAAAATTGTTGGTGCACTATGACAGAAGCCACAAACAATCAAGATTCAGACTCAAGCCAAGATTTGAACGGAAACTGGAGCCAAATTGTGCACATTCCTTTTAGTAGAGAATCTTTGGGTACCGGTCTTACTAGGACTAGATTTTATGTGGCAGAAGTAGGCAATAACAGACCTTGCCTGTCGGACCTTCACATTTGAATACTGTCAACAGCAGATGATTATGAAGATCTACTGTGAATTTGATGCAGCTCATTCGCTGACAAGGAATTTGATTTTCTCTGTCAGTGTTCCAAAACTGCTCACGTTAGAGTATGAACAAATGAAATTCTGTTATACCCATCAGGATAATGATGTACTCAATTCCAAGACTATCAATGACACTATCAAGGAGGAGGTAAATGAAGCAACAAACATTGAGGAATTTCAAGCTAAACAATGGACAGTTATTATCTAAATACCCTGCAGTATTTGCAGATAAGCGTGGTATCATGAAAGGATATGTCTATGATATGCAGGTATATCCACATAAGACATATTGTCGATGTTCCCTGGACAAAAAAGGAAGAGGTCATGAAAGAGATGAGGAAGATGGTGGGCTAGGCTATAATTGAGACATCCAATTCCCCTTGTAGTAGTCCTTTGCTAGCAATAAGTAATGCACATAAAAGTATTAGACTGGTTCATGATGCACAGAACATTAACAAAATGATCGTGCCTATGCAAATGAAACCCAAAAATTTAGATGAGCAGATCCAGAAGTTTTATGGCAAAATATACTTAAGCTCATTACATAGTAGATCGTCATTCTGACAAATCTTGTTGTCAAAGCAATCCAGACAATATACAGCATTTGTATTTGGAGGGCGAAGTTATCAATTTTGTGTCCTTCCCTTTGGCTTAAATATAAGCACTAGAGTAGGCTATATATTGCGGCACTTGACAATGTTTTAGGACCATAGTTGCGCGATCGAGTCGCAGCGTACATTGATGATCTCTTACTAGCAACAGAGACATGGGTCGAGCACATTAATCTAGTGCAAGATGTTCTAAGTAAATTTGCCAAAAGGGGAGTCATAGTAAATTTAAAGAAATCAAAATTTGCTCGAAAGAAGATTAAATTTCTAGGACATATTATTTCACCTGAGGTTATCAGACCAGGTCCTACTAAGATGGCAGCAATTGTTAACTTCCCTTAGTCCAAAACTAAGGGACAATTAAAGAGTTTAATTGGTTTGGCGTCCTTCTTAAGGCGTTTTCTACCCACTCAACAGTTAAACAGTGAGGCATTACTGGGAGTATTGAAAAAGATAGCTCAATGTTTCTGGACCAGTCAGTGCAGAGAAGATTTTGATGGGATTAAAGTAGTATTAGTTAATGCGCCTATCTTGCACCAGCCAGATATGTCAAAAGACTTTTTTATTGCTACTGATGCAACAAGCTATGGTTTAGGTGCATGTCTGTTCCCAACTGAACAACAAGGAAACGGACTGGACATAAGAATGATAGGATTCGCCAGTTGTATGTTGATGAAATGTGGATGGGCGTATATTGTGACAGAACTGGAAGCATTGGCCGTTGTCTTCACATTTTAAAAAATCTGTTTGTATGTCTGTGGGAAGCACGTGAATGTTCTATGCGACCATCAGGCATTAAGTTTCATGCTTTCTTGTAACTTGCTACACAGACGTTTAACTAGATGGACTCTGGCACTACAAGACTATGCTTTTGAGATAAGACACGTCCACAGGCCAGATAACGTTGTTGCGGATACTCTTTCGAGATTGCCACAAGGAATGTCAGAATCCAAAGCAATAGTTGAGAATTCTACGGAATTTAAAGTTTTATAAATAAAAGACTTGACATATCGAAAATGGTACATGGAAATGTGGAAAAAATTGGAAAAGTCACAGGAAAATGATCCTATGTGGGAAAACATTAGGGACATCCTCAAACAACAATAAGATAGTTTCTTACATCAATGTTACCAGTTACATGATAAGACTTTATTCTATAAAACGAAGGAGCCTAACAGTGGAGGGTGTGTGTGCATCCCTAAAGACCAACTCGAAGATTTAATCTGGTTTACCTGCCGAGCTTGGGGACATTTTGGAACTGTCAAAACTACACTTAAAATTAAACAATATTGTTATTTCCCAAACCTGAAAAAGTGCTGTAAAAGTGAAGTAATACTCAAGAGTGACCTATGTTTGTATGAAAGTAGTCAACGAACATAATTGAATAATTTTAAATAGATGCACTTCCTTACAGACAACATATGAAAACAGTTGTGTGTTTCAATTGAGTTCGCATTCATGCTCATGTCATATTCTAGCCTGGCAATGCAGGAATTGAATGACAATTTAGAACTGTAGACATTATTTAAATATTTATGTTGGACGCTGCTAAATGTACGCATTCACAACACGGTTGAAAAGACAGCACAACAGTTATGACTGAATAAAATTATAGCCAGTTTCTTCATTATTTACGAAAATTTTTACCGTTTTTTGGCAATTATTGTTTCTTTGGGGTTCATTACCAAATTCTGACATCGTTTCTTTAATGAACTTCTGAAGTAAAACTTCCTTTCTTTTGAGTCCAAATAAATAAAATTTAATTAATCACTCTATTCTAGATGAAGTTATTAAATAAATTTAAGGTCTTAGAACCGTTTTCTTGAAGTGTGGGTAACTTTCGTGATACAACTAAGTCACATACTTCACATGGCATCATTCTGCATGATACCATTTAGTGTACGCCGCTGGCCTCACATCCCATCAATGGCCAGGCACACCCACATGACGCGTGTCTATACCTGCACGAACGCAGTTTGGAATGTAGACATATGCTCGTCACCTTTGTCCACTGTGGGCGGTGCACTCCACCACAGCCGGCGGACTTTAATACGAATTCAAAGGCCTTAACCCCGCTCTCATTTTAAAACTGGTTGGTGACATGAAGTAACAGGATGCAGCATACTGTACCAATTAACTGCAATGTCCCAAGGAAGTTTCTGTAACGTTTATGGGAGATATTTAAAGCCTCTTAGTTATCTCAGTTGCAATGTTCTTAGAATTCCATTGTAAAAAATTAGGCTATTTCCAGCACATAACCTAGTTTCACCCGTGCCATTCCTAGCAACTGTTTTCTGCATAGAGCTCCTCATAAAATAACTGAAGATTTTAATGGTATGAAATTGCTGTGCAATAATGGCCAGTGACTGCAACAACCACACAGTGAAGAATTACAGTATTGTTCTTTAACTGATACTTATTTTTGCCATGGTAGACTTTGGTGCGATAGAAATTTGACAGCAGTCGTACTCAAGGAGATTTACAGTTGGACAGTATGGGAATCACAACTGAAAACCCGCTTATAACGTCCTAGTCCATCTTTGCACCCAGTATACTGTCGATTCTGTGTTACATGAGTTGGGTAAGTATTTGATAATTTTCTTGAGGTGTTTACCAAATACCCGTCCGATATCGATTCGGCATTGCACCTTGAATAGCTGGGAAATAGGTGCCAGTGCTTCTTGGAGAGCAACACTGATTGCATGATAGTAGGAAACTAGTACCTGTATTTGACTGTTTGACGAGGACACAAGATTGAAAATTCCACTCTCAGTTTGGATATGAGAATGAGAACACCCAAGTGATGAAATGTAGCTTGTGTGTACATGATTAGAAGGTGTACGAAGTTGTGATCCCTTTCAAGCAATACTGGATGACGTATGTTACATGAAATTCAATGAACCTGAAACATCCTACGATTCTGATAACGGTATCCTGAAGAAAGAGAGTGAAGGTATTTTTTTCTTTTCTTTTCTTTTTTTTTTTTTTTTTTTAAAGCAGTAAGTCATTCTTTATTCTTCTTAAGTGAAATAGTACAGTGAAAACTATCCTTGTTGAATCAGCAAGATTCACAATGAAATGTTAGCAGTGCATGGAGCTGGGAGCGGGAGGGCTAGCCCATAAAATATACAATTGCTTCAAGAGGTATGAACAAAGGAAATTTGGACTATTTACAAGAAAAATCTTGAATGTGAACTTAAAGAAACAACAAAAATCATTATTTCCCAAATTACACCTTTAAATTTTTCAAAATTAACAAATATAAGAAAAATTACCTTCTCTGCAACAAGATAGCCGATCAAAGAGCTTAATACATTGTTCAGAGCCTTTCAAATCATTCACGCCTAATTGTATAACTTACTAATTCCGTCACGAAAAGCCAAACAAGCAGCTCAATTTACTACAATATACGAGAGCAGAGTTAAAAAATAGTAACGTAAATGATTACACAAACTGAAATCCCCTCAGTTGATTAGTATTGAAAATGAAAATTCCTGCCAAAAATCATTACAGCGTAAGCAATACTCGGCATCCAATTGGCCATGTAACTCATTATGTATATTAGACGGTGAATGTTCACGAAACGACTTACATCAAAACAAGTTTTGGCCCTTAGATCTTTAAACATCCTATGAGCCTCAGCAGAAGAACACCTTAAAATAGCTAAAATAAGATTGTTCTCATCCCATCAAAGTACCTATATGAAACGTATTTATGTCCTCTACCGCAGTTACTTTTCTTTGACTTCTCCAAAGCCCGGCCAGATGTATTTCAAGACAATGAATTTGTAATGAAACATGATTGGTTGAAATTCAACAACCTTCAAGCTCATCATATTCAATAAGGTCCATGTACGTGGGATAAAACCTATAAAGTAATCTTAGAAACTAAGTTTCCTCCACACGGCATGCCGAACACCCACAGGGCTTCTTCCAGAATTTGAAAATGAGGGACTGAGGGCCACTCGGCTGTAGACTTTTGTCGACTGGCCATGGACCGCACACAATGGTTACAGGTAGCAAGCCAGCAACCATAGCAAATGCAATGCGGACTGTTATCGCTGGAAAACCAGGACGCCACCACTGCAAGTGCTACTCTCGCTGTCTAGCGGCGCTCCAATCGACAACATGAGACCAGGTGCTTGGTAAAAGTCCACACCTCGGCAGTACTTTGGATGGCGCATGGCCTCCGAGAAGTCAGCTGACAGTCAGCAGTACTCAGCATAGCGACGTCTCAGCAGGAGGACGTGTGCAGAGATTCGGGTCTGCACGCCGGTGGAGCTCGTGTTGCGACTACCGAAGCAGACGATTGTGCTTTGGACGTGGCTTCGACCACGTGCACGCTTGTCTTGGCCAACCAGCAACTGACAGGCTTTGGTCGTCGAAAGTCACAGCCGGTCACGGCCCTAGCGACGAATGAGGACGATGGCATGGACATCTCTAAGGAATAGGGATATTCCAGCACTAATGATGGACTTGCTATGGTAATGGGTCTAATCATGAATCCTGTGGTTCTCACGTGGAAGCAGAAAGCCTGCAACACGAGAACATCAGCCGGAAACGCCTGCTACAGACAGACAGTCGCGTAAGTACTATTGAACACGTTTTCTGAAAAATGTCTTGAGCACTAGGTTGGCAGCCCACCCACAATGGAAATATCTTAGACCTTGTAGCTAGAATCAGCAAATAGCTTATCGAAAGCCTCAGTATAGGAATGGGGATTAGTGATGATGACATTATAGCAAATATGGCTAACGAAAGTTAATAAACCATTCAAGAAGGCTAGGAGAGAATTTCACATAACTAGCTGTTAGCTTCACGCTTAGCCAGTGAACTGACATCACTTAGTTCCATTAAGATGGATGCAGAGGAATTATGAGCATATCTTATGCTGATTGTAGATCGTGGCCTGGAGAGTTATGTACTAGTAAGTGGATTAAGGACGGAAAAGACCCATCAGGGTTTAACAATGAAATTGGAAAAATGCTGAGGAAGCAGAAGCTGTTGCACCTTCGGTTCAAAAGAAAACACGCAAATGACGACAAGCAAAGGTTAGTAGAGGTTCGTGTGCCTGTTAAAAGATCTAATCGCGTCATACCTTAGCAAAAGATTTGGCAGGGAACCAAAGAAAATTGTTATCCTGTGAAAAATCGCTAAGCGGGTCCAAGGTTTCCAGTCAGTAACTCGTAGGCCAGTCTGGTGTGTCTGATGAAGTTAGCAATACGAAAACTAAACTTTTAAATTTATTGTTTAAGAACTCATTCACACAGAAGAATCGTACAAACAAACCGTCGTTTGACCATGGAACAGACTTCATGGGGCGGCGGGTAATAACCAAATGGTCAATACATAGTACGAATCATTGCTAAATTCGAATACGTGGTACTAGTTAGTAATGAAATTGTCTTGTTACCAGAAACAAGCTATTCTGTTTTCGCAAAAGAGAAAACAAACAACACGACGGTATAAATATTATTGAATGACTATCCCGGAATGGAATAATACCGTAACATATTGCTAACCACCGGATACGTCGTCATCTCATTGCAACAATTATTCTATTAATACAAGGACTTACGCCTGGCACATGGTTTAGACAATTTTTTTTTCACGTTACTCCGAAGAAAAAACAGCCGAAGGGATGACAAACGAAACCTGCAGAAATTTGTTAACACAAACGATTCTCTTCTTCCTCTGTCTAAAACAAGAAACGTGATTTGGAAGAAAGAATAATTATTACGCTGTTCTGGCACGCAGTTTTCATATGCACAAAGTTAATCAGCGCCCAAGCTACAGATTGATAAGTTATTTTCTGGTTAGTGGTAAACATTGGAAGCTTTGCGTAAGGAATGTGGTAGCTGTGCCAATACATTATCGTAGCAAGAAACAATGCAATGGTCAAAATAGGAATTATTATAGAAAGAAAGCTTTCTTTAAAATGGGAAGCAATATTAATGAAGTTTTGATCAATGAAGAAATAGTATTTTAAAAATAACATTATTGAACTAGAAACGTCCCCTTAGAACAATTATACATGACTGACACACAATATTTTTACCGCAACGCAATCTGACTTTCAGAAATCCCTACAAAAGAATGGCCCTGACTAACATTAACCTATGCGTTTCACAAATCGCTTACCTCACAAAAATCTTGGTTACTCGAACTACTGCAATACAGCGAGCGCCACTACTGCCAGCTAAATAAAAGATTCAAACTGCGGAAGGCGCTAGTTAGCAAATGAAAGATTTTGATAGAGAACAAACAATGTATTTACCTTAATAGTGTTGAAAAATGGTAATATACATAGCAGTTCATAATATCCAGTATTACAAATTTCAAAACTCCGCCATCTCTCTCCCCACATCCACCACTGCTGGCAGCTCACCTCCAACTGCGCAACGCTACGCCCTGTTCACGTCCAGCTGCCGCTGCCCAACACTACAATGGCAGACAACAATGCAAACTAGCGACAGACTGCACACAGCACAGCCAGTGATTTTCATACAGAGAGCGCTACGTGGCGGCGGCGTTACCAATATAAGAACCTAAACAGCCTACTTACATAGACCGCATGTTCCCCACAAAAAATTTTACAAATTGTTTTGGGCACTGGGCATTACATATTTGTTAAAATTTTTCATAATCGTAATTACAATAACAAAGAAATTAAATGCACACACTTATTGATACAATGTTGGTCAAAAGCTAAAATTTTCTCACAGTCCATAGAGATAGTCCTGATCATTCATCATAATAGTAATTACTGTTTTTTTTTCACAAAGTCTCATTAGTAAAAGAAATTGCACACAGAAGTAGTGGATTTCCATGCAGTCTTGAAGAAGTAGTGTTGTCCTTCCAACGGAAAGACAGTGCTGACTCTTGACATGCAGACAGGTAATGGGCCACAACAGAGCAAACCCACAGCAGAGTCAGTCGAAGTTTTGAAGAATATTGGTAGGTAGGTCATCACAGAGTAGACCCACTTTAGTCCTGGTAGAGATTATGGCATTGGTGGGCCACCAGAGGTGCAGACCCACTGCAGTCCTTGTAGAAATAATGGTATTGGTGGGTCATCAAAGGTGTTGACCCACTGGAGTCCTTGTAGAGATGGCCAGCAGCCATCTGCTGCGACTGTGCAGGTGCACAATCACCATCGAAGAGTCTTACAGAGAAGATAGCAAGTCCATAAACCACCACTTGAGCACACACAAAGTTTTTGGAATTGTCCTTAGAAGTCTTGCAGACAATATAGCAAGTCCATAAACCACCACTTGTACACTCAAGAAGTTTTTGGAATTGTCCTTAGAACCAGCAATGCTGTTATCCAGTCCCTTGCTGAATTAGTAACACACGTGCAAACACTAACAGTCCCAACTTCTCACATATTGTGCATTACTATGACCAACAGAAATGTGTGCAGTGAAATGAATGCTTACAAGTTACTTAATTTGATGAACTGGTGTCAATTACAATATTATAACATGAGAATACAATTACAAAGGTACAAAATACATCATTAAAACATAACAATACAGATAACATTTGTAGTAATACAGGCTTTACAAAAGAATAGAAATAACATATACATCAGTGTTACAGGAATTATGACATGAGTACATACATAAAAGATCAGAATAACTTTCGAAACATCAACTTCACACATGAGCATTAAAACAAAACAGAATAAATAATGTCTAAGCATATTTACAAGGGAAATAACATATTATTAATGCCAATTACATTTGAGGATAACAGTATTCCTCATCATAGTGAATGTAGCTTAGTATTAGAATAAGAAAAAATTCTATGAAACTACACAGAGACAGGAAGAAAACAAATACACAAGGGTACACAAACACATAGTGGGATAACACAAAAGGAAAGGACAGGGTTTGTTTCCAGTGTAACATTTGGTACTGCAGTCCAACCCAAAACTTCATTCCATAGATCTTTGGTCTTATTTCAACCTCTGCTTCCACCAAAAAAAAATCCTATCCAAGCATGCTTTCTGTATTTTTCTCGTATAACCTCTCAGTGCATTTCTTCAAATTCATCGCAACTCTTTCTCTTATAGGCTACCCCCTCTTCAGCTAACTTAAATCTACTGAGCTCAGATGCTAAACTAAGGGACGAGGCAATGCAGCAGCACAAAACAATTAACGCAAACAGCAATGAAAAAAAATGCAGATTTGCGAAGCAAGCAGCATTATAGAAATTAGCAAAGCAATTGCAATATTACAACTAATATAAGGCAATGTGCAGCAAACAAGAAAAATAAATCAGTAGTAAACTGGCTTAGAAGAGTAACACAAATTCAGTAACACTATGCCTGGCAAACAGCAGCAGCAAATGAAATAACTTATATCTAAACATGACATAGCTCAAGCAAAAAAAAAAAAAAAACATTACACTAAGGACAATAATGCAGACAAGGGAAACGTATATTCACATCTTAATGTCTTTGTAATTAAAGTGGTGCACCACAAAAACTAATTCTACAAAAAATTACCAAGTTCTTGAAAAGAAAATTATATATGCAGTTATTGTTATCAGTTTCCTTCCTATTGTTCTTTCCATTCCAAGAGCTCCTTTTTCGAAGAATGTGGATCATAAAATAATTATTTAATAGATCTGTTGTTCACATTAGCAAATGCATCGAAGTTTATTTTATAAAACTAATGCTGCAACACAGCTGGAAACCACATATTAAACAAAATGAGTAATCTCTCAACTACAAAGACAATGGATGTAAAATGTTTCACATCATTTCATTAGGCATTTTAGTAAATATCATAAATTACGAGCTCCACAGTATGCTTTCAACAAATGTCAATAGCGAGGATAATGGCCTCCCCTTTCTTTTTTTCTACCTGTGCCTCTGAAAAGGCACACACTAATGGCTTGTTCTCCAGGTGTCTGACACAGCTGGGTGCCCACGACGCTTTATGTGCAGGTGGTCACTTAACTTTCTTACGGAAATATTTACGACAGCAATTTCCGCTACAGTGACAGTCTTATATAAAAATATTTCACAGGTCAAGAATTTGCGTTGCAAATGTGTAGAAACAAAATCCTATGAATATAACATTGTCCAAAAAATTTTCGTCGGTATTGTAATACATTCACGCATTTACATACATTTCATAACTCTTAGAGTACGATTCTTGGTTTCCAACATCCTTTTCATAAATCATAGTCCCTAACCACTACTCCTTATTCCTTACGTTACTACACATATACATATTCGTTGACACTTCTTCAATATTTCATCTTAATAAATATGTAGCATAATCAAATTCCTCATATAACATTGGCTTATTGATCATAAATATACCTCAACAGCATAATACATATCGTCGTCGTAAAAATAATATCATAACACCTCAGTCAAATCTCAAAAACGTCGTTGCATTCTGCAATAATTTCAAAAACTAAAGAAAATTCTCTGTTCATTTCAATAGTGTCATCTACCTCAAATGTACTTTAAAAATCACGATCCCATACTAAACACATCATTCAAAGCTTTCATAGTATCACAATGGTTCCAAAAAAATATGAACAATTCGCAAAGTACAGACAAAATACAATTTCATAAGTGTGAAGTTACCCAACTGTGTAATTGTGTAAACATGTGTCACTGATGTAGTAAAAAAAATGTTTATCTCTCAGTTAAATGATCAGATAGCTGTGTAATTCTGTGTTAGAGAAATATGATACCGATGTGTAAAGTTGTATAAGCAAATACCATATTAGCTAGGGCTCCTTGTGCTTGCCAAACACATGATACACAAAGTAGGCGTGTACCCCCCCGAGGATTAATGTAATTATACCCTCAGGTGTTACAGATTACAACAATGGAATTAAATGCATCGTGGAAAACCTTTGTATCATTGTACTTCAAATATCTTTAAAAATAAATGTTTTAAGTACAAAATTAATCACTCAAATACGTGTACTGTAGCGCTAAATGTGCGTCTTGTTGTAAGATAATCTCTGTGGAAGTGTCGTAGTTATCGTCCTCCGAAAGCTAAGA
Source organism: Schistocerca cancellata (assembly GCF_023864275.1). NCBI lineage: Eukaryota > Metazoa > Arthropoda > Insecta > Orthoptera > Acrididae > Schistocerca > Schistocerca cancellata. The sequence continues at coordinate 1,103,412,767 of NC_064626.1, read as the reverse complement.
TCTGCAGAAGCCAATGTACTTACCTCATGATACACAAAAGTGAAATGCTTTGCGTATATATATCTTAGTTATTACGCTTATTGCCGTGACAAAGAAAGTACTGTGCTGTAACGTATTGTTGTGCTATGGAAAAGGCTGTCTCCTTGTAGCCATAGCACAAAAGTCACCACTAAAACATGTCTCACTTTACAGAAGAATTCAGAAAAAACTGTGCAGATATAAAACAGATATACCGCAAAAGCAACATTGTAAATTGTCACTCATTAGCAGCGTCGTGATAAAATCGTGTAGCTGTCACACAAACCAACCACTGTGTCATCTGGCATTTCACAGAAAGCACCTCAAATCCAGATCCACTCTCAAGCAAACCAAAATGTTGTATGAAAATCTCATTAGCAGGGCCGATATATGTTCCAAGTATGTGAGCCTCATAGTCGTTATGCGATCGTGCAACTAACAAGCAAGAATGTACAAACAACAACACTGCATTGTCCGTTCACTATAACAATGCATTCGTAATTTCTGTTTAAATAAGTTCTCTTGGTTCTTGACTGGATATTTAACTTCAAACACTGTTGCATGTTAACAGATACTAAGTCTGACAAAGCATACTGGTAATGTAAAGTGAAAAGTTATATGGCAAAGACAAAGTTAAAAAGCAGATTATCTTTCAATAAACGGTTTTACATGTGAAATGTAGTGTAAACCTTTACTCTTCCTAGTACGCAGAGTTTCAACTTCAACGCAATTATCATGTGGTATACGTCGGTAAGGAATGCTAAAATTTGCTCAAGGTTAGCGTCTATGTTATTTTTCTCTGAGCCAGCTGGCGCACGTGGCTGCCTGCGGTGCGAGTCATTGTCTGTTTCTTTGTTGGCGCACGTCGTTCCTGGGATTTGGAGACCTAACTTCTACAAATTCACCTTGCTGAGAGGGCCCTGCCCTGTTTAAATCCCACCAGTTCTGATGCAATTCAGGTCTGTCGTTATGATCACATTGTCTGTCTTCATGTTGGTAGTTCCTGTAGTTTCTTTCTTGTCGGTTAAGTGGTGGAGAATTTCTCCCTGAATGGTAACTGCGCGCTGAACTGTTGCGTCTGAAGTTATTCTGTCTCCCTTGATAATAATTGTTTTGGTTCCCATATTATCTGTTTCTATGGTTGTCTCTGTGATAGTCATTACCGTGGAGAGGTGATCTTTCCCTGTAATTATTACTACTCTGCCAACGGTTGTCATACGGATGGTGTCTATTTTGGTCATGATTTGTGTTGTGACAATAGCCTTGTCGCGTCCAGTTATTATTTCTTTCATCACGGAATTGCGGCGGTGTGACCTGTAATTGTTGTGTTCCTGTTTTCGCGTTCCGCGATTGTCAGTGTCAATTTCTAATTCTTGTAAGAGTCCCTGAAAAGCTTCAATGTCGTCTTTGCAACGTTCTGCAAAAATAATATGTCGTAAATGTTCAGGCAATTTGATTAAGCAAATGCGGATGAGTTCTGAGGGGCTGTATGGGTTTGACAGGTACTGATTTTTGTGCAACATATCTTCAAAATATTTCATAAGACTGGATAATTCAGATTGTTCGAAATGTTTCATCATTATGATGCTATGTTTTACTCGGTCTTGTGTGGCTTGAGACCAATATGCTGAGAGGAAGGCATGGTAAAATTCTCCTTTACTGTGGCAATCGTGAATGACCGATCGCATTCTTACAGCTGGTTCATTCTCTAAATAGCCACACATAAATTCTAATCTGTGTTCTAATGACCAGTTGGGAGGAAAACAATGAGAGAATTGATGGAGCCACGCTTGTGGATGAATGTCGTTGGCAGAATTCTTAAACGTTTTGAATTTACGTGTAGTAATGAACAGCTTATAGTCAAAATCATCATGTTGGCGAGTCACACGTTGGTCATTGTTACGTCGTTTCGACGGTTCCATCTCAAAATTCGGTATACCTTGCCAATTTCTTTCATAATTTCCGAAGTGCCCTGTGTTATTATTTTGTGGCTGTTCCGTATTTCTGTGTCCCTCTTCCCGTATTGGGGCGCGAGTGTCCTCTGAAATACGTAATTCTTGTATTACCTGTGTCAGCTGATCTTGTACTTCCCGGATTTCTCTTTGGTGTTGCGTATTAATTTGATTCAGATTTTGTTTCAGTTTCCTAATTTGTTCGCACTCTTCTGTGTCATTAAAGACTACCGGTTTTGTGTCATTCAGATTATCATCTACCTTCGTAGATAAATTATTTAGCTGATCTGAAAGTTCAACTACTTTCTCTGATAATGAACTAATTTCCTCCATGTGTCTTTCTGAACCAATTTTCAGAGTATCTACTGTGTCCTTTAAGTTTTCTTGAGTTTTTGCAAGTTGCGTAACTGAATCGGTAGATGCAACTGAGTCAATTTTAGCTTGCAGGGTCTCATGATTTTCATGAACAATAGTTTGCAGTTCTTTTATGGCTGCTTCATGATTCTGTAATGCATTTTCATGCCGCGAAAAAATAGGTTGAAAATGCTCACAAATTTGTGTTTTTACGTCATTACAGACTTTTTGACATTACGATTCAATGTTATGTAACTCAGTAGTTAAATCTTCACGTGTTTGTTCAAGTGTGGTGTCTAACTTTTTAAGCTTTTGCTGTGTTTGTCTCTGATTTTGTTCCATTGTGTCTAACTTCTGAAGATTTTGTTCCATTGTGTCTAACTTTTTCTGTGTTTGTCTCTGATTTTGTTCCATTGTGTCTAACTTTTGAAGATTTTGTTCCATTGTGTCTAACTTTTGAAGCTCTTGCTGTGTTTGTCTCTGATTTTGTTCCACTGTGTCTAACTTTTGAAGCTTTTCTGTGTTTGTCTCTGATTTTGTTCCATTGTGTCTAACTTTTGAAGCTTTTGTCCCATTTGTTGCATTAATTGTAATAACAATGGACTGGTGTCTGAAACATGTTCCTCAGTGTTATTCGGCAATGCATTTGAACCCGCAATATTCGCAGTTTGAAAAGCAGGAAATGTGTCTTGACTTATTTGAGAAAAGGGTGAGGACGCAAAACCTGAATCTACAGCATTTGCAAGATTGTGTCCTGTCATTTCGGATTCCTGAGGCAAGCTGTTGCCGACCGATCGATCGATAATGCTTCCCTGTTCACTAATTGTTTCACTGTCTACACCATCGTTTGCAGCCTGCTCCATTTCCCTACGTACAATTACCAAATTACTACTTTGAACATTAGTTAATTCATTACTCGGTGGCGCTAACACACTGCTTTCGTCTTCACTGTCATTTCTGTTTACTTTGGAGCCTAGTATTACGTTTTTCACACGCCTTTATTGTCACAATATTTCACACGATAACACAGAAAAACACAATTTGAAGAGCAACAATAAGAGAACACATTAACATAGCACTGAAAATAATATCTCGTTAATTGCAAGCGCAGCTGCGAAATACTTGGTGCAAATCTACATGCATGCCACAACTGTTTTACTGTACAACAATGAAAGGCTGCAACTACAAAGGAGATTCTCTCTACAATTACGCACTAGCAATAAACAAAATCTACACTAATTACACAAACTACAAGAAAAAATCAGAAGATTCCAGTGAAGTATCCTCGGCTAAGGGTCGACATATGAAACGTCCCCTTAGAACAATTATACATGACTGTCAAACTGACACACAATATTTTTAGCGCAACGCAATCTGACTTTCAGAAATTCCTACAAAAGAATGGCCCTGACTAACATTAACCTATGCGTTTCACAAATCGCTTACCTCACAAAAATCTTGGTTACTCCAACTACTGAAATACAGCGAGCGCCACTACTGCCAGCTAAATAAAAGATTCAAACTACGGAAGGCACTAACTACTGATAGGCATAGTTAGCAAATGAAAGATTTTGATAGAGAACAAACAATGTATTTACCTTAATAGTGTTGAAAAATGGTAATATACATAGCAGTTCATAATATCCAGGATTACAAATTTCAAAACTCCGCCATCTCTCTCCCCACATCCACCACTGCTGGCGGCTCACCTCCAACTGCGCAACGCTACGCGCTGTTCACGTCCAGCTGCCGCTGCCCAACCCTACAATGGCAGACAACAACGCAAACTAGCCACAGACTGCACACAGCACAGCCAGTGATTTTCATACAGAGAGCGCTACGTGGCGGCGGCGTTACCAATATAAGAACCTAAACAACCTACTTACAAACTATTTTATTGCACAACAAGAAATTGTAATTTACATTTGTGATGTGCGTTTTCGAGTGTTTACTTTTGCTGAGAGCTATTTCAAACCTGGCTAGTAGCTGGTGAGCGTACTTCATGCAAGTTCACATAAATGTTCATCAGATAGTACAGGTCGACATCTAGATTCGATAAGCTTGAGTGTTGAGTACAGTGATTCACATATGCAAGTGGTCCCAAAAGTAATCAGTTTCTTGACACACTCTCGTGTTAGCGGATATTTCTCTTCTGGAACCTTCTTCCAAAATTCAACACTTTAACAACCGCTATGTTTCAACCTTTTAGGTCTTCATTCTCTTAATGTTCCAGTAGATACAACTGTACAGCTGTTGAATCCTTAATAACTGGCGCTGAAGCCGGAGAGACATCTTCCACAATGCGGACAAGGAAAGGATTCTCCAAGAATGAAAATCTGGTATTTATTTCTTCAGCAAGGGCAGGCATTCTTCTGAAATAATGTTTTATTTGCACTTGAACTAAAGGCAGCTTTTTAGTAGTTTTCTTCGTTCATATGAAATGAGCAAATGTTTTAGTTTTAAGGTCTTTCTAAACACGTCTTAATCTGTTACGAAATCTGAACACAAATTGCCGCAAATGAGAAGTAAGTTTATGATGTATTTCATGTTTGTAAACGGAGAACATTAGTGAAAAACACTAATTATAACAGCCACTGTTGCTCATCCACCTGAAGAAAAGATTTTTCCTTCTTCTTGCAGAAATTGCTTGATTGCGTCCAGTAGTTGAAAAAACCTGTCTAGAACATTACCTACTGATAGCCATCTTACGTAGCAATACCGAAACACATAATCAGGAAAGTGGTCACTGGTGATTTCTCCTACGATTTGAACTGTGGATGTCCTTCAGCATTCGAGCGAATGCAGCTCACAAATGTTAGCACCACCTGCATAACGTGTGGGTACTGAAAATATTTAGTGATAAATGTTCTCTATGAATACTGCAGTAGACAGATAGAAAAAAAAAAATGATCTGTAAATCCAGGGTCTGAAGTGTCAGCAGTTAAGAGCCCCACGTGGCCTTGTTTTTTACCTGTCATAGACGGTGCGTCATCTATACCAATACTGACAATCTTCCTAGTATGCGCTGAAAATTTTCCTAAAACAGCTCCAAGGGTTTATTAAGTGTCACAACCTCGAGTAGTATCCTTTAATGTAACGAGCTCTAAGAGCTCTTCAACCAACTCCAAGTCATTTGATATACATCTCACAAATATAGCAACTTGCGGTTTGTTCTGGATATGTGTAGACTCATCCAAAGCCACGCTCATTGCTGAGCAGTCACTTACATTTTTTTGGAAGTTACTTACATCATCGTCATCAATAGCAGAAACTTGCCTTTATTGTATGTCTAGAAGCGGGAATTTGGTCAAACTTCTTTTGCACTTTCGTATTTTAGGAGTCTAAAATTAAAACAAATTCTGAAATATTGGCCTTTACGCACTCCTCCCTCTGTGTAAGGTTTCCTTGGATCTGCAATATTCAAGGCCAGGACGAAGGCTGTTAAATCTGCTCCGCTAGTAAAAAGGGTCACAACAGTGCTTTGTCCTTGAAATGTTTCCTTCAAAGACGAAATGATGTCATTCAGCTTTCCTGAGAACCAAGAGGAAAGTCCTGTGTTTGGTGTCATGATGGCGTTTGAAACAAAAAACACATTAGTTCACCATTCCTTTCTACAAAGAGGAGTTGCCCTGCCGTTCTTTATTAAACATTTTGTTGTCTTCTTCATAATTACGCTTGTTAGATAACTTTGCAACTGTTAGGATATCAGAAATAATCACATTTTTTCTTAAGGGGAGACAGAAGGCAAGTGCGCTTCATAAATTCGATATTTATATTCTAGCATATTTGAAATGCCTGGTCTTTCCTGCGTGAAACAGTTTTTGTGTTACATAAATACGACAATTTTTTCGTGAGATATCATGGTTTTCCTGACGCTCTGTGCTATCTGGCATTTAAATGCCACGCCTTCCTTTTTGCGCCAAGCAGAGATAATGCACAGCATTCTTATACTCCTTGTATATTATTTCATGCTTCTATTGTTTTATCGCTTCAATGTTTCCTACCCTGTATCTACGATCGATATACTTGTCTGTTAGCATTCACAACTTTACGCATACGTCGCTGCTCTCGATCATTAAGTGCAGGCCGTCGGCCATTGCGTTGTCCTGGTGAGAGGTAATGCCTGAAACTTGGTATCCTCGGCTTGGCCATAAGAAGAAATGTAGGGAATTTAGAAAACATGAAAAAAGTTGTGTTGGCTATCTTTTTCCCTAAACTTTCCACAAATGAAAATCATGAAAAAAGCTGTGTGGGCTATTTTTTTCCATAAGCTTTCCAACAAATGAAAATCCAGTGCACAGTCTTTGGCCGAATGATCCTGACACTTGATGCAAGTACAAGAGAAGTGCCAGATATGACCACATTCTTTACCTGCATCACTGATGAATGAAATTGAAACCATATTTAGAGACGTTTGTAAAGATACCTTGTTGAAGAAATGTCTTCATGGGGGAACACAAAATTTAAATACATGTGTGAATTCTGTCATTTGGAACCGGTTACCGAACACTGTATTTGTTCAGCTTACAAAACTCAAATTTGGTGTTTATGATGCTATTTTACGCTTCAATGATGGTGTAATTATAAAACTTGATGTTTTCGAATTATTGGACATAAAATCTAGTGGAAATACTGCAAAATCCTTGGAGCAAATAGATAAAGAGAGAATCCGCAAAGTAGATATTGCTAATTTAGGATGCACAAAGGAAGCCAGACAGAAAAGAAGAGGAATCAAGAGAAGAAAAGAAGATCAGTATGATTCAGATGATGCTCAGTACGGTGCAGGAAAATATTAGTGGTAAGTGATTCTCATCATTAACTATACTTGAATTGCAATACTAAACTTTAAATGGATTTTTCTCATAACTAATTTTTTTTGCTTTCAGGTACCATTATTTCATAAACTATGGGGTTAGAAACATTAAATTTGTTCAATTTGTACTGCAGATGGTAATAAATTATAACAAGTTCAAAATGTTCAAATGTGTGTGAAATCTTTTGGGAGTTAACTGCTAAGGTCATCAGTCCCTAAGCTTACACACTACTTAACCTAAATTATCCTAAAGACAAACACACACACCCATGCCCGAGGGAGGACTCGAACCTCCGCCGGAACCAGCCGCACAGTCCATGACTGCAGCGCCTCAGACCGCTCGGCTAATCCCGTGCCGCTTATAACAAGTAAATTGAGAACCACCAAACAATCAGAAACTGTTTTGTAATAATTAATGTACAAAAAAGTTAAATTTTACTTATGAAAGAATATAATTGAAACTTCCTGGCAGATTAAAACTGTGTGCCCCACCGAGACTCGAACTCGGGGCCTTTGCCTTAAGCGGGCAAGTGCTCTACCATCTGAGCTACCGAAACACGACTCACGGCCGGTACTCACAGCTTTACTTCTGCCAGTATCTCCTACCTTCCCAACTTTACAGAAGCTCTCCTGCAAACCTTGCAGAACTAGCACTCCTGAAAGAAAGGATACTGTGGAGACATGGCTTAGCCACAGCCTGGGGATGTTTCCGGAATGAGATTTTCACTCTGCAGCGGAGTGTGCGCTGATATGAAACTTCCTGGCAGATTAAAACTGTGTGCCGAGTCCGAGTGTCGGTCGGGCACACAGTTTTTATCTGCCAGGAAGTTTCATATCAGCGCACACTCCGCTGCAGAGTGAAAATCTCATTCTGGAAGAATATAATTGTTTCTTCTTCAAAACAATAAGAGTTATTATGTTCATTTTACTTGTAGAATGAGGCATATACGTTATATATGCAATAAAAATTTTATTGTTTTATCACTTATAGTTCTTTTGAAAAGTGTACCTATTCAAAGGGTAAAATAGCATTGGCAGAATAGGGATAAAAGTTGTCTCCCGTCTCCCCTTAACCAATGTCAGTGCACGGAGAAAAGGAACCAGCTAAATAGCTACAAATGTGGCCGGCTACTGACTTTCACACTTCGATCCGTGCAGCCATGTGACCGGTGCGGCGCGGCATTGTCAAGTCGACAAGAAGGTTTCACTGTCGTGAATTCGAGCAAGGAGTTCATTTGTATTAAGCCACGACGACACCGGCCGCGCCGCGCTGCGCAGAATCAACGAAGGCGCGTCATGTGTGGACGGCAAACCGCGCCGCTTTGCGCAACAACGAGTAAGTTCCGCGTATTGACGATAAATCGAGGGAAATTGTACGTTCGTGCGTGGCGCTGTTTGGACGGCATTTCTCGCTTTTCAGTTTTAACGACGCGCGCGCGCATACTGGAACACACCAAATAACACACTGCTCTAACATGAGACTGCTGCTCTGCCCCGTTGCGTGCTCCTATGCTGCTGGACCGGCGTTACCTAGGCGCGTATCTTTTTTCTTCTTTCTATAATTCTGAAACGACGTTATATAGGTATGCATCATTTTTTTACTTACTAAGATTTTCGACAGGCCTTATATAGGTCTGTGTCATTTCTCTCCTTTCTAAAATTTTGCTATTTTTATACTTATATATTTTATTTCAAGAGCCGCACTACACTGAAGCAAGAGACGCACGTGGACTGCGATCGTTGTTATGACCACCCGTGGTTTAGTTAGTTTGGTGTGAAGATATGTACATGTCCATCACCTTTTAAAGCGCTACTCCGCTTCTAACAGATTACAGATGAGTCACAAGGTCTTTCACTGTTTCCCTCAAGTGGGAGGAAAGGGCCTATGTTCTTTATTCAAGCATTTACTTGCTGTTTTCATTTTTCAGTTCAGACGCCGCTCAGGATGTTCAGTAAGTTACAGTCCTTATGGCAAATCGGTTTTTTAAATTTTAGTAAATGATACTCGAGGTTTAAAATTTTGTTACGTCCACCTGATGACTGAAAATAATGTAAGCTCTCTAAGAAGACTCAGTATAAGTCATACCAGCCTTATTTTTCATTTATTCTCTGAAAGATTTCAACAGTATCTTAAAAAGAGGTAACAGACTTTCGTTTGTATGTTTTATCATTCAGCAAGTGAATAAATTGTACAAATAAGGATCAGTAATTACATCCTTATTGGTGAGTTTCGCAAGTATATATCACTGTAGATATCTCCAGTTAACACTAATTTTCTAAAACAAATGCATCTACATCTACATCTACATCTACATCTACATCTACATCTACATCTACATCTACATGGATATTCTGCAAATCACATGTAAGTGCCTGGCAGAGGGTTCATCGAACCACCTTCACAATTCTCTATTATTCCAATCTCATATAGCGCGCGGAAAGAATGCACACCTTTATCTTTCCGTACGAGCTCTGATTTCCCTTATTTTATCGTGGCGATCGTTCCTCCCTATGTAGGTCGGTGTCAACAAAATATTTTCGCATTCGCAGAAGAAAGTTGGTGATTGGAATTTCGTGAGAAGATACCGTCGCAACGAAAAACGCCTTTCTTTTAATGATGTCCAGCCCAAATCCTGCATCATTTCTGTGACACTCTCTCCCATATTTCGCGATAATACAAACGTGCTGCCTTTCTGTGAACTTTTTCGATGTACTGCTTCAGCCCTATCTGGTAAGGATCCCACACCGCTAAGCAGTATTCTAAAAGAGGACGGACAAGCGTAGTGTAGGCAGTCTCCTTAACAGGTCTGTTACATTTTCTAAGTGTCCTGCCAATAAAACGCAGTCTTTGGTTAGCCATCCCCACAACATTTTCTGTGTGTTCTTTCCAATATACGTTGTTCGTAATTGTAATACCTAGGTATTGTGTTGAATTTATTGCTTTTACATTAAACTGATTTATCATGTAACCGAAGTTTAACGAGTTCCTTTTAGCACTCATGTGGATGAATTCACACTTGTCGTTATTTAGAGTCAACTACCACATTTCACACCATTCAGATAGCTTTTCTAAATCGTTTTGCAGTTTGTTTTTATCTTCTGTTGGCTTTATTAGTCGATAAACGACAGCGTAATCTGCAAAGAATCCTTGACAGTTCCTCCGATTGTCTCCCAAATCGTTAATATTGATAAGGAACAGCAAGGGGCCTATAACATTTAACACTACCTTGGGGAACGCCAGAAATCACTTCTGTCTTACTCGATGACTTTCAGTTAATTACTACGAACTGTGACCTCTCTGACAGCAAATCATAAATCCCGTCACATAACTAAGACGATATTCCATAAGCACGCAATTTCACTACGAGCCGCTTGTGTGGTACTGTGTCAAAAACCTTTCCGAAATCCAGAAACACGGAATCGATATCAATTCCCTTGTCAATAGTACTCAACACTTTATGTGAATAAAGAGCTAATTGTGTTTCACAGGAACGATGTTTTCGAAACCCATGTTGACCTTGTGTCAATAGACCGTTTTCTTCGAGGTAATTCATAATGTTCGAACACAATGTACAAGGGTCACTCCAAAACAAATGCACACAATTTTTCTAAAAAAGCAGTTTTCATTCTGCATTTGTGAAAGTTTTACAGTGTGCAGATAAATCCTTCCCACTTGTTTTCAAACTTAGTTCAACCTGTTCCCGTGATTGGCGCCGTCACAGCATGTCTGCAAGATGGCTGCTACACTTGACGTTCGTCAGAAGCAATGTGCTGTCGTAGCATTCCTGTGCTGTGAAAATGAGACAGTGAGAAACATCCGCTGTCGATCGCAGTACAGTTAGTCGGTGGGCAAGCAGGTTACGTGAGGAAAGCGGGCACGGCAACATTGAGGATTGTCCTCGCAGCGGCAGGCCTCGTACTGCACTCACTCCAGACAATGTGCAGAGAGTTAACGAATTGGTGACTGCTGGCAGACGCATCACAGTGAAGGAATTGTCACGCTAAGTTGCGATAGGGGAAGGAAGTGTTTGCTGAATACTGAAAGTGTTGGCGCTAGAAAAGGTTTGTGCCAGGTGGGTTTCCACAATGTTGACAGTGGCTCAAAAAGAAACAAGAAAAAAGGTATGCAACGATCTTTTGGAACAGTACGAGAATGGTGGAGATGAATTTCTTGGAAGAATTGTGAAAGGTGATAAAACATGGCTCCATCATTTTTCATCAGAGCCGAAGAGACATCATGCAAATTCACCCAAGGAAAACCACACCTTCTGCTGGAAAAGTTACGGTGTTTTTCGATTCCGAAGGACTCTTGCTTGTGGACATCATGCCAAGTGGAACCACCATAAATTCTGATGCACATGTGACGACACTGAAGAAACTTCAAGCTCCACTGAGTCGTGTTCGACCACATCGGCAAAAGCAGGATGTTTTGCTGTTGCACGACAATGCACGGCCACATGTCACTGAAAAAACCATGGAAGCGATCACAAAACTCGGATGAACAACACTGAAACACCCGCCTTACAGTCCTGACCTGGCTCCATGTGACTATCATCTCTTTGGGAAACTGAAAGACTCTCTTTGTGGAACACGGTTTGAAGATGATGACTGCCTTGTGCACGCTGCCGAACATTGGCTCCGACTGGTTGGTCCAGAATTTTGCCGTGCGGGTATACAGGCGCTGGTTCCAAGACGTCGTAAGGCAGTTGAGAGGGATGGAAATTATGTGTAGAAATGAAAATATTGTTCCTAAAGGATGTATCTACACACTGTAAAACTTTCAAACATGTAGAATAAAAGATGGATTTAAAAAAATAGTGCGTATTTCTTTTGGAATGACCCTCATATGTTACAGAATCCTGCTGCATATCGACGTTAACGATATGGGCCTGTAATTTAGCGGATTACTCCTACTACCTTTCTTGAATATTGGTGTGACCTGTGCAACTTTCCAGTCTTTGGGTACGGATCTTTCGTCGAGCGAACGTTTGTATATGATTGTTAAGTATGGAACTAATGCATCAGCATACTCTGAAAGGAACCTAAGTGGTATACAGTCTGGACCAGAAGACTCGCTTTTATTAAGTGATTTAAATTGCTTCACTACTCCGGATATTTGTAAAATTTTATGATCAGGCGGGCGCGCTGTTGTAAAAAGTCAACAGCAGCGGTTTTAATGTCTTACTGGTGCCTTAACCTTGAATTGTTGCGCCAACACTGCATTATACCCCATTGTTGAGACTTACTCGACAGTGTCAAAACAGCTCAAGTTTTATGTTAAACTTTCTCAGTTAGTTTTCTGAATTGTCAGCAATGAGGTGTTGAATGCTGTAAAAAGAATAATGCCCACCTGCTGTAGTAACAGTTGCACGTTTTACGAAAATCTTATCAGAAGAAACTAGAAGGGCTAAGGTTTCTTTCATAATATATTAAATACTTTGCACAGCACAGTCTTGATTTTATTTCAAAATGTACGTGTTGTAAACTTTAAAACGCGCGTCTGCTCATGTGACAACATAAGGCCTACCTTCCGGAAGGTAATTATCGAGGTAAAGTTTCTTTCATGATAGGTGATGACAGTGGGTGTGAACAGTTTTATTAAATATATTTAATAGTTTGTTCAGCACAGACATGTTTTTACTTAAAAAATATCCATCTTGTAAGCTTTAAACCGTGCTTCTGCTCTTGTAACAACATTAGGCATATTTGCCGAAGGGTTAAACCTTAGCCTTTTTTAGATAGTGGAATTAAATCTGACTTTTATAGACGTACTGTATTCGACTGCCGTGACAATGACCAGTTCTTCCTAGCACTGTCATCTTTATTCTCTAAACCTATCTGCTCACTGTCTTTTCGTACAAAATTCATTGTATTCGTGTTGCTGATTTTAAATTCTTTATTTTAAGTTATCCAAAAGCTCTGCTGCGTTTCTTGAGTGCCGCGCTGATTCGACAAATTATAATCAATTTTGTCGTTTCCTTGCATATCTCGTAACCCCGTTGACTGTTATTCTGTGTATTTTGTTAATTTCATTTGCAACTCGTTCAGATTGATTATTTCCATTAAATTTTTCACTTCTTCGTTCTGATATTTTCCCACTGCTTCCACCACTATTACACTTATTATTATTATTTTTTTACGTTATCATCTTGGCCCACTCAAATTTCGCAGCAGTCTCACTCCATGTTTTATCCATGGAAATGAATTAGTTTCACTCTGTGACATATAGAGCATACAGCCAACACCAGGATTGCAGCTGCGATACGCTATTTTCCGCTGTGAACGAGTGACCGCTGGCAACAGGAAACTACGGGGTGTGGAAGATTGGAATCACGTCTAAGAAATTCCGAGTGAACATTCCTTTCTCAGGGTTTTAGACTTTCCATGTCACTGCGGTGCACAATCTGATGGAGGAAGTTTGTGCCTAGTAGACAGCCAACAAATTGCCTCTTTATTTTCTATTGCCTTTTTCGCTCTCTTTGAGAAGAATAAACTTTTTCAACTTGAAGCAGCAGTGTTCTTGTGTTATCACTGCCACGGTCTCAGTGGCGATGTCACTGTTTCCCCGCTCCAGGCTGTAAGTATCTTCAACTTTCAAAATTTTCCTCTCTGTTTACTTTTACTTGTTTTTGGTGATGGTATAGGGAAAGTACCTTGAAACCGCTACACCTAAAGAAATTTAAAGTACTGTGCTTCGTAAAAGTAGTATGTTAGTAATCCTTAACTAAACTGTTAAATTATGGCATTAGCTCTCCCTCTTCCCCCTTCTTAGTTTGTTTTGCAATGAGTAGAGGAGTAAAATCATTAGAGCTATTTAACCTGAGTTAGCGGTAGAAGTGCACTTTTAATATGACGGAAAGACGACTTACGAAACTCTCGTGATCTTTGCTAGCTACTTGGCGGCGATTCCGAAGAAATGCAAAGATATTTAGAAATGAATTACTGGATTAGTATTCTTTCTTTTATTTCAGTTGATGATGTAAGAGATATATGGATTTGCCCTGTCGGAAGTCCAGTAATGTTATGCGGTCTATGTTTCCAGGCAGTTGGCGTAGCGTTAGTTACTACAATTCAGTAGTTGCATTTCCTGACCTCATTTCTACTTGTTTTGTCGATATGCTTGATTGGGAACTGCCTTTCTGTTAATATATCGGTGCAGTAGTAATTGCTAGCTAAGCTGAAATGCTAAAGTGTTTAATATTTTATTCAAACTACTGCCACTAGCCTTAAAGCATCGTACTTATTCTAACCACTTCTACAACCTGATTTCTTACATTCTTTCCCCATGTGAATATTTCCTATCTGTGTTTCAATCTCACGTCATTGAGTCGAATCGAAACATTCACGATTGTCTATTTGTTTAATTTTTTATAAAATGTACCTGGCATCAGCAAATGTTCTGAAAATAACAGAACCATTGCTTTCCACTCACAAGCTTTAACTGCAGGTCTGTACTGGCTCATACAGCAGTTCCTCGTCATTTATTTTGTTGCAGCTTGTCCAGTGTTCGAATGTGTAAATGTCTACACTTATTGCTCTTGAAGGTTTCGTTTTTAACTTAATGAGTTAGAGAGTGTGGTATTCCTTAACTGCCACGGTTTAGATAATTTATGTGTATTACTTATTACGCAAAGTAAAAAATAAAAAAAAAATCTTTTGAAATTAGACGAGTCAGGTTAGCGAAAACGGAACTGTCACCATCGACAGACTCGCCCTTTAGTAATCACGGTGCTGTGGAATGGGCAATCCTTATGTCTCAGTGGAAAATGGTTGATGAAAACAACGGTTGCCTTGAAGTTCAACATGCAGAGTACTGATTTTCTCGAGTTACGAAGTCATAGTCCTTGAGATACTGATAAAAATGTTGATACGAAAAGCTGAATTAGATCTGGAAAGAAATCACCAGGACGTCAGGGAAGTGTGCGTCATCCGCAGTGTGCCGTGGATGTAGGTACTTCATCTTACATCACTGCGGCACTCATTTGGATAAGAAAGAAACTATTAACTTCATCGCCAGAGTGACAGTCACATTTTTTTATGAAAATTTAAATTTTCATCTGTATATGCCGAAAATCAAATAAAAGCTGAAAGATTGCGATTCTGCCAACAACTAAAGGGAAAAATAAACAGCAGTTGAATGTTTCAAGTGATGTCCTGTTTTCTCAGCTTACGTAAATAAGCAATCGACGGTCAATACACACACAGCACCACCAATGAACTGTTTCGTTACAGTGAAACTAAACAGTGGTTCAAATGGCTCTGAGCACTATGGGACTTAACATCTATGGTCATCAGTCCCCTAGAACTTAGAACTACTTAAACCTAACTAACCTAAGGACATCACACAACACCCAGTCAAAACTACACAGTGTATTTAAAATACGAGTACTTCTGCCACGGAAATTTGCGTACCTTTTTCTGTGCCCAACAGAGAAACAATATTAGACTTGGACGTGCGTGCGCGGCTCGGAGAGGCTAAAAACACGTAGAACCATCTACACTATGTAATCAAAAGTATCCGGACACCTCCAAAAACATAATTTCTTCGTATTAGATGCATTGTGATGCCACCTACTGCCAGGCACTCCGTATCAGTGACTCAGTAGTCACTAGACATCGTGAGAGAGCAGAATGGGGCGCTCCGCGGAACTCACGGACTTCGAACGTGGTCAGGTGACTGGATGTCACTTGTGTCATACTTCTGTACGCGAGATTTCCAAACTCTTAAACATCCCTTGGTCCACTGCTTCCAATGTGATAATGAAGTGGGAGCTGTGAAGGGACACATACAGCACAAAAGTGTACAGGTCGACGTCGTCTGTTTACTGACAGAGACAGTTGACAGTTGAAGAGAGTCGTAATGTGTAACTATCCAGACCATCACACAGGAATTCCAAACTGCATCAGGATCCACTGCAAGTACTATGAAAATTAGGTGGGAGGTGAGAAAACTTAGATTTCATGGTCGAGCGGCTGCTCATAAGCGACACATCACGCCGGTAAATGCAAAACGACGCCTCGCTTGGTGTAAGGAGCGTAAACATTGTACGATTGAACGGTGGAAAAACGTTGTGCGGAGTGTCGAATCACGGTACACAATGTGGCGATCCAATGGCAGAGTGTGAGAATGGCGAATGCCCGGTGAACGTCATCTGCCAGCATGAGTAGTGCCAAAACTAAAATTTTGAGGTGGTGGTGTTATGGTGTGGTCGGGTTTTCCATGGAGGGGGCATGCACCTCTTGTTGTTTTGCGTGGCTCTATAACAGCAAAGGCCTACATTGATGTTTTAAGCACCTTATTGCATCCCACTGTTGAAGAGCAAATCTGGGATGGCGATTGCATCTTTCAACACGATCGAGCACCTGTTCATAATGCACGGCATGTGGCGGTATGGTTACATGACAATAACATCCATCTAATAGACTACTAATAGACTACAGGACACCTTTGGGATGTTTTGGAACGCCGACTTCGTGCCAGGCCTCACCGACTTACATCGATACCTCTTCTCAGGGCAGCACTCCGTGAAGAATGGGCTGCCATTCCCCAAGAAACCTTCCAGCACCTGATTGAACGCATGTCTGCAAGACTGGAAGCTGTCTTCAAGGCTAAGGATGGGCCAACACCATACTGAATTCCAGCATTATCGATGGAGGGCGCCACGAACTTTTAAGTCATTTTCAGCCAAGTGTCCGGATACTTTTGATCACATAGTGTATTAATCACGGTTCTGATACATGGTATCAAGGCCATCCTGCAATAGCGGTATAGTAGATTTGGATAGTTTTGAACAGAAAAGCTTCAGGAACAAAGGCAGTTGGTGCTGAGCTGTCTAACGAACGGTACGTATGCCAGTCTTCGCAATTGCTTTGAGGATCTAGGCTGGCAACATGCTAGACGTGTTACCATGTCCAGAATATGAATGTTAGTTATGTTTGCAAGAAATCCTTTTCTAATGAAATTCTAGTCACCAAAACGAACCAGTAATCTCCAAACAATCAAACTATGCACTTCCACCGTTAGAATAAGCAACCGAACACAAAAATAAGTATGTATGGCTACTGAGCAGATGCTCATTCTTACATTTCTGGTGATTAGTATCTGTTCATTTGCATGTACCTTAAAATGTGTGGGAACTGGTCGAGAACTTTACAGTTCTGAAGAAACAGTGCAGAGCTGGTTACTTTACGGGCAACGTCCGTCAGAGAAAAACGATACTTTTTCAGTAATCCGACGGTCTTGCTGTGGGAAATCCCTTAGCTGGTATTCTTGCAGGTATTTTCTTCAACTCCCTAGAAGAAAAGTTTTTAACCGTTTTTCAGCTATATCACTAGGTATTCTTTCCTATTTCAGGTACGTTGATGATGTTGTAGTCATCTACAAGGGACCTGATGATGGCATTGACTGTATCTAAAATCTTTTCAATGAACTTCATGAGAAAATATCTTTCAGCATCGAACTTGAAAACGAGGCCCACCAATTAAACTTTCTTGACTTGACGATTACAATAGAAGAAAGTAAAATCTCATTCAATATTTTTCGTAAGGAAACATATACTGATCAGATCGTTCCTGCGTCTTCCATGCATCCACAATCTCATAAAAACGCCTTTTTTCACTCTGCCATTCACGGAGCTACTTCCATTCCACTTCCAAAACAAAAGTTCAACGACGAAACCAATTTACTCAAAACGATAGCAGTTAATAATGAGTATAAACCGAACATAGTAGATGACATCCTCAGAAAGAAAACTGGTAAAAGAGTTACTACCCTAGGCACCTCTATCACTGAATCTAACCCAAAAAATTATTTTTCTGTTCCTTTCTTGATGCCCATCTCCTATCAGATCCAACGTCTTCTGCGTAGTAAATATAACTGCAACATTGCCTTTTCTACCAATAATAACCTGAAAAAAACTTAATTCATAATTTATAATCGACTCGTTCCCCTTTAGAAAGTTCTGGCGTTTATAAAATTTTCTGCGGTACCTGCTCTTCCTACTACTTAGGACAAACAGGACGTGCTTTTACAACCAGATATGAAGAACGCCATTTAAGAAAAAATGGCACTAGCCCTCAAAATTCATCTTTTGCTGACCATCTTCTGACTACAGATCACGCGCCTAAAACTATTTCCGATAGCAACATCTTGCACACCGAAAAGAAGGAGCGTAAATTCTTGAAGAATTAGAGATTTTTAAACACATTTCTCGAAATGATGGCCTCATTGTCAATGAGCAGCTGCAGTTGTGTAACAAAAATTTCTTTAACGGTGTAAAGCCGTTACTTGACATTCAATTTCGGGTCTCCTCGTGCAGTTCACCGAAGTGTTCTTTTCCATCTAAGCCATCGCATAATTTTTCATTTATTAAAAGGTTTATTGGCTGTACTTCATGTCATATCGTTTTCTACAAGCTATGCTATTCATCCCTTTCTGTATGTTATATAATGACGTCTTTATGCTTCAAATTGTACCTCTAAGATATGTTGTAGACAAAATGTTACTGTATCGTTCGCTGTTAAACGAAATATTGGCCTTTATATTATATACCGAACAGTATGCATTATAATTTTCGCCCGTCTGCATTTGAATATTAAGTAGCCAAGTTATACTTGCGGCTACTAGATGGCGCTCTCGCTGCGCTGTCATATTCCTTGCCGCAATTGTTAACGTGGGCGCCTCAGCCCACTGCAACCTCTGGCTCGTCTTCACACATTCGTTTTGAATTTTTGTGACTAAAGCCGTTCTGGCTTGTTATTTATGTTATACTGTCTCTGTCTAGTATTGTTAGTCAGTACTTACACTTTTTTATATTTAAAATTTATTTTTCCATAAATTTGTAATTATGTTATAAACCACTTTGTATGTCTAAATTCTGATGAAGGCACTTTTAAAGGTGTTGAAGCATGGTCAATGAGACTAAAAAAAGTGTGACCGAGGGCTCATTTGTTTCATTTTCAATTTATAAACTGTCACTGAACCAAGAAGCAATGTTCAAAACTTTTTCAGTAAGTTGGTGAAATTGTTAAAGCAAATGCCCTTGATGTGTATACTAACGTATATAATGTCATATTTACAGGGTGTCCATAGTTAAAGTGCTAGTCTCAAAACGCCGTGGAAAGAGAACCACTGCTCAGACTGACGTCAAATTCACGCAGGGGAAACGCCACTGAAAAAAAAAAGACGAATGGATGGTGCTGTAAGCGTCAGGATATGCACACCAACAAAAGCGCGGGGCACGGCTGTTCGTCAGGTTGCTTCCGAGACACCCAACATGACTGTCTCCATGAAATACCATGCGCTGCTGGTAAAGCTCTTTTACAAGAACGGTGATTATGCACTAGTAGTTTTCCAGCAGTTCCGGGCACTCAGGGCTATGAAAAAAAAAGCACCGGCCCATTGTCTCCTAAGGGTTTGGAGAAAATGATTACAGAATTCGAAAAAACTTGTACTTCTGAAGTGCATTGCGGCAGAGGGAGGAAGGCAATTGATCCGGCGTCTGTCGAAGATGTGGCCACAGAATTGCAGGAGGGGTCGAGCGGTGTTGGGCAAACACTCTGAGCACGCGGAATTGTCCGAACGTTGGGCATGCATGCGAGCACGGTGCATGAAACCCTACGAAACATCCTGGATTGCTATCCTTACAAAATCACCCACGTTCAGGAGTTGCTTCCTGCTGACCTGCCAACAAGGAAAACATTCGCTCTGTAATGTCTTGCTTGCAAGGAAGTGGACAATAAATGGTTATGGAACATTTTATGGACAGAGGAAACATACACTCCTGGAAATTGAAATAAGAACACCGTGAATTCATTGTCCCAGGAAGGGGAAACTTTATTGACACATTCCTGGGGTCAGATACATCACATGATCACACTGACAGAACCACAGGCACATAGACACAGGCAACAGAGTATGCACAATGTCGGCACTAGTACAGTGTATATCCACCTTTCGCAGCAATGCAGGCTGCTATTCTCCCATTGAGACGATCGTAGAGATGCTGGATGTAGTCCTGTGGAACGGCTTGCCATGCCATTTCCACCTGGCGCCTCAGTTGGACCAGCGTTCGTGCTGGACGTGCAGACCGCGTGAGACGACGCTTCATCCAGTCCCAAACATGCTCAATGGGGGACAGATCCGGAGATCTTGCTGGCCAGGGTAGTTGACTTACACCTTCTAGAGCACGTTGGGTGGCACGGGATACATGCAGACGTGCATTGTCCTGTTGGAACAGCAAGTTCCCTTGCCGGTCTAGGAATGGTAGAACGATGGGTTCGATGACGGTTTGGATGTACCGTGCACTATTCAGTGTCCCCTCGACGATCACCAGTGGTGTACGGCCAGTGTAGGAGATCGCTCCCCACACCATGATGCCGGGTGTTGGCCCTGTGTGCCTCGGTCGTATGCAGTCCTGATTGTGGCGCTCACCTGCACGGCGCCAAACACGCATACGACCATCATTGGCACCAAGGCAGAAGCGACTCTCATCGCTGAAGACGACACGTCTCCATTCGTCCCTCCATTCACGCCTGTCGCTACACCACTGGAGGCGGGCTGCACGATGTTGGGGCGTGAGCGGAAGACGGCCTAACGGTGTGCGGGACCGTAGCCCAGCTTCATGGAGACGGTTGCGAATGGTCCTCGCCGATACCCCAGGAGCAACAGTGTCCCTAATTTGCTGGGAAGTGGCGGTGCGGTCCCCTACGGCACTGCGTAGGATCCTACGGTCTTGGCGTGCATCCGTGCGTCGCTGCGTTCCGGTCCCAGGTCGACGGGCACGTGCACCTTCCGCCGACCACTGGCGACAACATCGATGTACTGTGGAGACCTCACGCCCCACGTGTTGAGCAATTCGGCGGTACGTCCACCCGGCCTCCCGCATGCCCACTATACGCCCTCGCTCAAAGTCCGTCAACTGCACATACGGTTCACGTCCACGCTGTCGCGGCATGCTACCAGTGTTAAAGACTGCGATGGAGCTCCGTATGCCACGGCAAACTGGCTGACACTGACGGCGGCGGTGCACAAATGCTGCGCAGCTAGCGCCATTCGACGGCCAACACCGCGGT
The DNA here is from genome assembly GCF_023864275.1 of Schistocerca cancellata. Taxonomy (NCBI): domain Eukaryota; kingdom Metazoa; phylum Arthropoda; class Insecta; order Orthoptera; family Acrididae; genus Schistocerca; species Schistocerca cancellata. The sequence goes on along the minus strand of NC_064626.1, from coordinate 1,103,391,557 downwards.
TCCTTGGTGTGTCCGCTGTGCCGTGCGTGTGATCATTGCTTGTACAGCCCTCTCGCAGTGTCCGGAGCAAGTATGGTGGGTCTGACACACCGGTGTCAATGTGTTCTTTTTTCCATTTCCAGGAGTGTATGTCCGTATCCAAGGACAATTCAGTAAGAAGAGCTGCACTATATGGGTAGTGGAAAATCAACACACACGCCAACCGGTACCACTTCATTCTGCAAAGGTAACGGTGTGGTGCGGCTTGTTGACATCGTTTACTATAGTGCCATATTTCTTTCGAGGAGATGAGTCTTGCAGGCCCTGTTACCTATTCCATCACTGGTAAACGCTATGAGAATCTTCGGCGCACCGCCGTCATTGCAGCCCTTCAACAGTGTATATGTATGGGTAGGATTATTTTCAAAGCGAAATGGAGCGTCTCCCTACATTGCACAGCCAGTGAAGCAGCTGCTGCAGAAGCATTTCCGATAAGCTAGAATTATCAGCCGTCATTTACATACAGTCCGGCTGTGCAAATCACCTCGGTCCGGCACACTGTTTTAACCTGCCACGAAGTTTCATATCAGTGCACACTCCACTGCAGAGTGAAAATCTCATTCTGGAAACTTCTCCCATGCTGCCTAAGCCATGTCTCCGCAATATTCTTTCTTCCAGGAGTGCTAGTTCGGCAAGGTTCGCAGAAGAGCTTCTGTGAAGTTTTGAAGGTAGGAGACGAGGTACTGGCAGAATTGAAGGTGTGAAGACGAGTCGTGAATCGTGTTTGGGTAGCTCAGATGGTAGCGCACTTGCCCGCGAAAGGCAAAAGGTCCCGAGTTCGCGTCTCGGTCCGGCACACAGTTTTAATCTGTCAGGAAATTTCACCTGATTTAGATTCATATGACTTCCGGCTTTTGGGCTGTCTAAAACCTATTGCGTTCAGTTCTCCAATTACGCACGTAGATGAACTTAAGGCACATACTGCGCAACGCATTCTCAACGTGATCCCGGAGACACCTCGATCTGCTGTGGAACGTGCTTTTGCTTGATTTCAACTTTTGGCGGGAAACCGCGGGTAGCATATTGAACATGTCTTGCGCCAGTCTCACGACAATTAGAAACCGATGTCATTTTGCTTTTATGTGGGTTTTGTCCCCAGGACAATAAAAAAAAACCGATGTTATTTAGCTTTCTATGTTGTTTTTGGCCTTGGACAATTAAAAACCAGTTTTCCTCATCCGGTGTGATACAATCTTGCTGTCATGGATGGGCATAGCTAACGGTGTCACAACTGTTCTCTGCCGACCTTGTACAGTCATGCACATTGATGGTGGCTGAGCGGTTCTAGGCACTACAGTCTGGAACCGCGAGACCGCTACGGTCGCAGGTTCGAATACTGCCTCGGGCATGGATGTGTGTGATGTCCTTAGGTTAGTTAGGTTTAAGTAGTTCTCAGTTCTAGGTGACTGATGACCTTAGAAGTTAAGTCCCATAGTGCTCAGAGCCATTTTTGCCCGTTGGTGTAATGTGCGACTCAAACTGTAGCCGTCGCATTGCGATTTATCTGTCATTTGTAGCCAACACCATTTACGTTAAGGCGCTTAGAGTACTGTGTATTAGTAAAATTTTCTTTCAGTTTTTTTGTTCTATGACTTGTATCTTTCCTTCTCTAATGACCTCGATGTCGACGGGGCGTTAAACCCAAACTTACTTTCTTTCCTTCCTTACTTCTATCTCGCACACAGGTGGTTTGCGGATCAGTGTTTACTGGAAGATTGTTGCTTTTATTATCGTACACTTCAATCAGTGTCAATTTTTGCTATTAATTAAGATATACACAGTATACACAGCAGCGCACAACAGCTACTCAATAAATTTAATAATGAAGATGAGATAATACGCTCTGTGGAATGACGATCTATTGTTGGTGCATCCGTGTGTTGTGTAGCCGTCTTGCCTTTCGTCCTGGTGCTGGCCTACTAGCAGACAGGCTGCAAGCGAAGAGAGTCTTCTCCTGCCGCCGGGCAATAAAGAGCTGTTAAACAATGAGAACGGCTCTGAGGCCAATGGCGACAAGTGGACGTCGTAAAGCCAACTAGGAGGTTGCCAGGGGCAGCCGCTAGCTGCCAGAGAAGCAGCCGACAGCGCGCAGCGTGTTATCTGTCGTATACGTCTGCGGAAATATGCTCTGTATACGTATGATCACCACATACAGTATCTTACACCGCTTTCTTCCTCTTCGGTTTCGGCCATTTCGCTTAACGGAGTAAAGGCATATTCAACTTCTTTCCCCACTTATTTTAAGATTTTTCCAGTATTTCTCTATACGCTTTGTTTAGAACGTGATATTGCACTGCTTCGCGAAGAACTGAATGTTTTAAGAAAGTATTTTCATTTAATGCCAAATTTCGTCGCAATTCCCTACCTTCAGAATGAAAAAAGTCACACAAACGTTCTTTTGTAAATACACTACTGGCCATTATAATTGCTACACGAAGAAGAAATGCAGATGATAAACGGGTATTGATTGGACAAATACATTAAACTAGAACTGACATATGATTATATTTTCACGCAATTTGGGTGCATAAATCCTGAGAAATCAGTACACAAAACAAGCACCTCTGGCCGTAATAACGGCCTTGATACGCCTGGGCATTGAGTCAAACAAAGCTTGGATGGCATGTACAGGTACAGCTGCCCATGCAGCTTCAACATGATACCACAGTTCATCAACAGTAGTGACTGGCGTATTGTGACGAGCCAGTTGCTCGGCCACCATTGACCAGACGTTTTCAATTGGTGAGAGATATGGAGAATGTGCTGGCCAGGGCAGCAGTCGAACATTGCCTGTATCCAGAAAGGCCCGTACAGGACCTGCAACATGCGGTCGTGCATTATCCTGCTGAAATCTAGGGTTCCACGGGGATCGAATGAAGGGTAGAGCCACGGCTCGTAACACATATGAAATGTAATATCCACTGTTCAAAGTGCCGTCAATGCGAACAAGAGGTGACCGAGACGTGTAACCAATGGCACCCCAAACCATCACGCCGGGTGATACGACAGTATGGCGATGACAAATACACGCTTCCAATGTGCGTTCACCGCGATGTCACCAAACACGGATGCAACCATGATAATGCTGTAAACAGAACCTGGATTCATCCGAAAAAATGACTGTTTGCCATTCGTGCACCCAGTTTCGTCGTTGAGTACGCCATCGCAGCTGCTCCTGTCTATGATGCAGCGTCAAGGATAACCGCAGCCTTGGTCTCCGAGCTGATAGCCCATGCTGTTGCAAACGTCGTCGAACTGTTCGTGCAGATGGTTGTTTTTTGCAAACGTCCCCATCTGTTGACTCAGGGATCGAGACGTGTCTGCACGATCCGTTACAGCCATGCGGATAAGATGCCTGTCATCTCGACTGCTAGTGACACGAGGCCGTTGGGATCCAGCACGGCGTTCCGTATTATCCTCCTAAATCCACCGATTCCATATTCTGCTAACAGTCATTGGATCTCGACCAACGCGAGCAGCAATGTTGCGATACGATAAACGTCAATCGCGATAGGCTACAATCCGAGCTTTATCAAAGTCGGAAACGTGATGGTACGCGTTTCTCCTCCTTACACGAGGCATCACAACAACGTTTCACCAGGCAACGCCGGTCAGCTGCTGTTTGTGTATGAGAAATCGGTTGGATTCAAATTGTTCAAATGGCTTTGAGCACTATGGGACTTAACATCTGAAGTCATCAGTCCCCTAAAACTTAGAACTACTTAAACCTAACTAACCTAAGGGCATCACACACATCCATGCCCGAGGCAGGATTCGAACCTGCGACCGTAGCGGTCGCGCGGTTCCAGACTGAAGCGCCTAGAACCGCTCGGGCACACCGACCGGCAAACGGCTGGAAACTTTCCTCATGTCAGCACGTTGTAGGTCTCGCCACCGGAGCCAATGTTGTGTGAATGCTCTGAAAAGCTAATCATTTGCATATCACAGTATCTTCTTCCTGTCGGTTAAATTTTGCGTCTGTAGCACGTCATCTTCGCGGTGTAGCAATTTTAATGGCCAGTAGTGTAGAAGGATATGTCCACCGAATTGGAATTTTTTTCTGCCTTCCATAATATCTTATGCCTTCTTGAAAGAGTCGAAAAGTGCGTGTTGGTAATGAAACTGGTCATTCAATCCCTGACCCGCTCTACCTACTCATGGAGCTCAATCGAAGTTTCATGAGAACATGGCTATCATAATGCTTAATTTAATCTCTACCGGTCACGCCTACTATTCCAAAACGTCACAATCGTTCTACTGCTACCGCTACCTTAGAAGGTATTTCGTAAAATTCTGGGTTTGTAAAGTTTCCAAATACACACCACTCGTGAAATAAATTTTAAGGAGAGCATCACTGATATTGATAGGTGTTTGTAAAATGTCTATGGAGACCTCGCAGTGAATAAAAGCATGTTGAGTCGTAGGGCGAGGCGTCTGTCATCAGCACAACAAGGTCGCGCAAACATGTAGTGCCACCATTAGCAAATTGAACGACTTTAGGGTGTTCATCACCACATCCACCAAAACAAGAGTAACAGGTTTCAGATATTATGAAATTTTTGTAAAACGTGTTCGGCATCTTTTCCTTCGGATTCAGATTCCAATTTCTTGAGAACTGATGTCCAAATGCTGCTGTAACTTGCTTCTCATTTGATCTGTGGTTATTCATTAAGGAACTTCTTCGAACACTGATAGTGTTTACAGGCAATGGGCGTGAAACAAATATTCCATGAGACTTATTTCTGACAACTATAAACATAGTCTAGGTACTTGGTACTTATGATGGGCAAGTTTCATGTATCTGCATTCCAAAAAATGTGTTAGTAAGCTTTAATGAAGTATATATATAAATATATATATATATATATATATATATATATATATATATATATATATATATATACACGTTTTTTGTATGTTGGACTATATATATATATATATATATATATATGAACTTCATGAAAGCTTACTAACACATTTTTTGGAATGAGGATATATGAAACTTGCCCATCATAAGTACCAAGTACGTAGACTATGTTTATAGTTGTCAGAAATAAGTCTCATGGTATATACACTCCTGGAAATGGAAAAAAGAACACATTGACACCGGTGTGTCAGACCCACCATACTTGCTCCGGACACTGCGAGAGGGCTATACAAGCAATGATCACATGCACGGCACAGCGGACACACCAGGAACCGCGGTGTTGGCCGTCGAATGGCGCTAGCTGCGCAGCATTTGTGCACCGCCGCCGTCAGTGTCAGCCAGTTTGCCGTGGCATACGGAGCTCCATCGCAGTCTTTAACACTGGTAGCATGCCGCGACAGCGTGGACGTGAACCGTATGTGCAGTTGACGGACTTTGAGCGAGGGCGTATAGTGGGCATGCGGGAGGCCGGGTGGACGTACCGCCGAATTGCTCAACACGTGGGGCGTGAGGTCTCCACAGTACATCGATGTTGTCGCCAGTGGTCGGCGGAAGGTGCACGTGCCCGTCGACCTGGGACCGGACCACAGCGACACACGGATGCACGCCAAGACCGTAGGATCCTACGCAGTGCCGTAGGGGACCGCACCGCTACTTCCCAGCAAATTAGGGACACTGTTGCTCCTGGGGTATCGGCGAGGACCATTCGCAACCGTCTCCATGAAGCTGGACTACGGTCCCGCACACCGTTAGGCCGTCTTCCGCTCACGCCCCAACATCGTGCAGCCCGCCTCCAGTGGTGTCGCGACAGGCGTGAATGGAGGGACGAATGGAGACGTGTCGTCTTCAGCGATGAGAGTCGCTTCTGCCTTGGTGCCAATGATGGTCGTATGCGTGTTTGGCGCCGTGCAGGTGAGCGCCACAATCAGGACTGCATACGACCGAGGCACACAGGGCCAACACCCGGCATCATGGTGTGGGGAGCGATCTCCTACACTGGCGGTACACCACTGGTGATCGTCGAGGGGACACTGAATAGTGCACGGTACATCCAAACCGTCATCGAACCCATCGTTCTACCATTCCTAGACCGGCAAGGGAACTTGCTGTTCCAACAGGACAAAGCACATCCGCATGTATTCCGTGCCACCCAACGTGCTCTAGAAGGTGTAAGTCAACTACCCTGGCCAGCAAGATCTCCGGATCTGTCCCCCATTGAGCATGTTTGGGACTGGATGAAGCGTCGTCTCACGCGGTCTGCACGACCAGCACGAACGCTGGTCCAACTGAGGCGCCAGGTGGAAATGGCATGGCAAGCCGTTCCACAGGACTACATCCAGCATCTCTACGATCGTCTCAATGGGAGAATAGCAGCCTGCATTGCTGCGAAAGGTGGATATACACTGTACTAGTGCCGACATTGTGCATGCTCTGTTGCCTGTGTCTATGTGCCTGTGGTTCTGTCAGTGTGATCATGTGATGTATCTGACCCCAGGAATGTGTCAATAAAGTTTCCCCTTCCTGGGACAATGAATTCACGGTGTTCTTATTTCAATTTCCAGGAGTATATATATATATATATATATATATATATATATATATATATATATATATATATATATATATATATAAAGCTTTGGCGTCGAATTTTGGGTTCTAAAATGAAATTATCCAAAATACATTTGAGTATAAGGCTGAAACTTGAAATAGTCATGCGGACTGAAATACCCTCACAATGGTTGCGAAAAGCTCAGTCTCTGTCCTCCTAACGGGCAGTCGCTAGCGATATGGGCCGCCTTCATGACATGCAGCTCGTCTATCAACAGTTATGTGTGGGACACTGCCTCGGCGCGAGATGGTTTTCTAATCACTTTAATGCACCCTACAAGGGACATTCAATAAAAAATGCAACACTTTTTCCTTGGCCAATTTCATCTGAAACAATGCCGAATTTGTTGTGGGAAGGCGTGAAATATTGTCGTTGTAGCTCCTATAGTTTCATGAAATTCCGATAGGTGGAAAGGCTATAGGTAGCCTTCAAAATGGCGTCTATAACGGAGGTGCGTTCCAAGCAGAGCGCTATCACTGAATTTCTTTTGGTGGAAAATCAGAGCATCGCAGATATTCATTGGCGCTTGCAGAATGGCTACGGAGACCTGGCAATTTAAAAAGAGCACGGGCGAGGAGTCTACCATATCCTAACAAGGTCGCGCAAACTTGACGTGCTACCCTCAAGAAATTGAAGAAACGACTTCAGCGTGTTCGTCACCAAAAGAAAACGCAGGCGAAAGTCTCCTGCCCCGTGACAACGCAAGGTCCCAAACGAGTCTGCGCACCCGAGAGAAGCTCACAAAACTTCACTGGACCGTTCTTCGTTATCCACCCTACAGCCCGGATCTCACACTTTCCGACTTCATCTGTTTGCCTAAAGAAGGATGCACCGCGTGGGAAGCAGTACGTGGATGGCGGGGAGGTTATTGAGGCAGCAAGGCGTTGGCTCCGACATCGAACAGTTGAGCGAGCGGTACCATCCTGTTATAAAGGCCCTCCCAGTAAAGTGGCATAAGGGCGTTGCGTTGAAAGATCACGCTGAAAAACAGGATTTCGTATCCAAAACAGTGAGAAATAATATGGTCTGTTGGAATTCTGTATAAAACCGAGCTGCTCTCATAAAAAAATGTGTTGAGTTACCTTTAGAAAGCCGCTCGTATGAATAGTACTTTTTGCAGTGACAATTGTGTAGATCTCGATGCCAGTAAGCAAATCAGACAATACAGATTCTACAGACAATGACTTGTGGCTGCAAAACAAGTTTCGTAATATCACTGATGGTTTTTAATTCGTATGTCAAAGTCTCTTTAACAGCCCCGTAGATTATTTTTCTGCTCTATACTTATGCAGAAGGACGTCCTTAAATACACGCTAAAATATTTGAATCCGTTTCTCTACAGTTTTGGACCACATTATAATTGGTCAGAACTTGAAGTGAACGGTCCAAAAATTTCAGACAAAGCCTTTACTCTGTAGTGAAATGTTCGCTTTAATGAAATTATCAAGCCGAGATTGAATCCTGGACCACAACCTTTCTCATCCAACGCACTTTCCGAAAGAGCTACCCTGTGCGTCCCACGGACCTTACTCAGAGCTGTGGCTAAGTCATTCTCTGATATACTGTTTCTCGCGGGAGCGCCAATCCATGAAGGTAAGCAATAGTGTGATTGGGGAGCTGGTAATGTAAAAGAGGTGGAATCTCTAAATTGGACAGTGAGGCATACCTGCTTACCTCAGACGCTAAGATCCTTTCCCTTAAAGGGCAATATCCAGGTTCGATTTGCAGAGAAGTGTTCAGCTTTAATGTGTTAGAAATTATCCCGGTAAAAGTTATTTCCAGTTTATATACGGAGCATGGTGATTGACGAAGATGGCTCTTTTCACTTCCATTTGCGTTTCACGTATGTCTAGTTGTCGCCTGGACGAGCTGAATTAATGCAAAGAGGCAGCAATAAGATCGGTGGAGGGAATCGTTTGCCTAGTCCTATTACATGAAGGCAGTGCACTTCTGTACTAAACAGCATCACGTTTCTATTAGGAAAATAAATCAAATGAATCTGTACTGAAAAAGTAGCGTACGTAAATGATAAAAAACGAGTGTAATAAATACCCAAAATGAGAATGATGGAAAACTTAAGTATTACTAGGTAGTAGAAAACGTGAAGCAATGCATGACAGTCGAAACAAGGAGGATGCAAGAAAAATACTGTCACACAAAAAGTGTGCATTCCTTGCTAAAATAATTCTATTTCTAACACGCATGAGCTGTGTCGTGACACACCGCCTGTTATTACACAATCCAGCACGCGCTTGCTGTGGGCAAATGAGGGACCGTTAGCTGCTCAAATTTCACGTTACCCCGTCATGATCATATACGATCTGTCCTTTGATCACTATTTCAATGTATGGAGACCCCGCTACTGTTACTCATGGTATGACGGGCGCGTTCTATATTGTTTTATGTTTGACGTCCTTTACGTAGCGTGGAATGCATATCCCTTAATCGGGCAGGTAGGTTAGAAAATTTAAAAAGGGAAATGGATAGGTTAAAGTTAGATATAATGACAGTCAGCGAAGTTCGGTGCCAGGAGGAACAGGACTTCTGGTCAGGTGATACAGGGTTGTAAATACAACATCAAATAGCGGTAGTGCAAGAGTAGATTTAATAACGAATAAAAAAAGTAGGAACGCTTATAAGCTACTACGAACAGCATATTTAACGCATTATTATAGCCAAGATAGACACGAAGCCCACATACACTTCAGTATTTAAAGTCTATCCGCCAACTAGCTCCGCCGATGAAGAGACTGAAGAAATGTATGATGAGGTGAAATAAATTATTTAGATAGCTAAGGGAGACGAAAATTTAATAGTCATGGCGGACTGGAATTCGATAGTAGGAAAAGGAAGAGAGGGGGAAGTAGGAGGTGAATACGAACTGGTGGACAGGAATGAAATATGAAGCCGCTTGGTAGAAATTTGCACAGAGAATATTTTAATCATAGCTAACACTTAGTTTAAGAATAATGAATGGAGACTATATGTGGAAGAGACCTGGAGACGCCGGAAGTTCTGAATAGTCGCCTAATTTTTTAATTTTTTGCAGGAGGAGAATGAAATTTTTTGTGAACATACTTGGAACATTTAGCTATACATTGAGCCTACTCAATGTAGACTCTAACAGCTGTGATGCATCTGGCCCAACGTTCTTTCCATGATGTAAATACACTTCGGTAAAATTCTGGGGAGTGACGTTTACATCATCGCTTGTCACAGGAAATAAGGTCTTTCTCACTATCGAATGTTTTACGAGCAGGTGGGCCTTCAGACGACCAAAGAGGTAAAAATCAGACGGAGCCAAGTCCGGACTGTAGGGGGGATGAGCAACAATTTTCCAACCCATTTTCCTGATTTTCTCCTGCATCATAAGGGTTGTAAGGAGTTTGGTATTGACAGAGTGTAGTCTGATGAGCTGACCGTAGAGCTGCGGTCTGTGGGTCTTGATGGCACGTCGCAGCTTGTTTAGATTAGATTAGATTAATACTAGTTCCATGGAACATGAATACGATATTTCGTAATGATGTGGAACGAGTCAAGTTTTCCAATACATGACTTAATTAAGTTAATTTAACAACATAATTAAGTTAATATAACAACTTTCTTATTTTCTGTTTTTTAAGTTTTTTATAACTTTTTTTTGTTTTTTTGTTTTTTTTCTTAATTTATATCTAAAAATTCCTCTATGGAGTAGAAGAAGTTGTCATTCAGAAATTCTTTTAATTTCTTTTTAAATACTTGTTGGTTATCTGTCAGACTTTTGATACTATTTGGTAAGTGACCAAAGACTTTAGTGGCAGTATAATTCACCCCTTTCTGTGCCAAATTTAGACTTAATCTTGAATAGTGGAGATAATCCTTTCTACTAGTATTGTAGTTATGCACACTGCTATTACTTTTGAATTGGGTTTGATTGTTAATAACAAATTTCATAAGAGAGTATATATACTGAGAAGATACTGCGAATATCCCTAGATCCTTAAATAAATGTCTGCAGGATGATCTTGGGTGGACTCCAGCTATTATTCTGATTACACGCTTTTGTGCAATAAATACTTTATTCCTCAGTGATGAATTACCCCAAAATATGATGCCATATGCAAGCAATGAGTGAAAATAAGCGTAGTAATTTACTAAGATGTTAATCACCAAAATTTGCAATGGCCCTTATTGCATAAGTAGCTGAACTCAAACGTTTCAGCAGATCATCAATGTGTTTCTTCCAATTTAATCTCTCATCAATGGACACACCTAAAAATTTTGAATATTCTACCTTAGCTATATGCTTCTGATTAAGGTCTATATTTATTAATGTATGTACTGTGTCTTATCAAAATTCAGTCAGAGTCCATTTACAAGGAACCACTTAGTAATTTTCTGAAAGACATTATTGACAATTTCATCAGTTAATTCTTGTTTGTCAGGTGTGATTACTATACTTGTATCATAAGCAAAGAGAACTATCTTTGCCTATTCATGAATATAGAATGGAAAGTCATAAATATATATTAAGAACAACAAAGGACCCCAGACCGACCCTTGTGGAACCCCATTCTTGATAGTTCCCCAGTTTGAGGAATGTGCTGATCTTTGCATATTATGAGAACTGCTTATTTCAACATTCTGCACTCTTGTCCGATGGCAAACAGTAATGTTCCCGGTTAATTGTGGGCCAAGTTCCAAAAAGTCAATGAAAATGACACCACACTGTTCCCAGAAGAAGGAGGCCATCACCTTTCGGCCTGCTGTTTGTGAAAGTCTTGGTTTCTTCTTCCGAGGGAAACCCGGATGACGCCACTCCATGGATTGGGTTTTGCTCTCAGGTTCAGACAGATACAACCACGTTTCATCCTGGGTAATGACGCTGTCAAACCACTGCTTCCACTCTTCAGTAAAGGTCTTCATGAGACCATCTCACACATTCTTCCTCATCGTTTTCATTCCTCTTGTCAATAATCTAGGCACTCAACGTGCACAGATTTTTCTGTACCCTATTGACTGTACCATTGATACCACCCCACCCAATGACAAACAAGTCATTTCAGCAAGCTGTCTTGTCGTCACACATCTGTCGTTTTGGATGATTTGATCAATGGTCTCCTTACTCACATCACTCACTGGCGTCGATAGTCTACTGCATCGTGGATTGTCCAGTAGAGAGGAATTACTTTTTTTAAACCTCTGCAACCACCGCTGGATGCTGCTGCGATCAACTGTGTCCTCCCCATAAACAGGGAGCAACTTCCTGTGAATCGATGTGGCAGAGTCATCGCCGGTGCTGAAGAGGAACTCCATCAACGAACGTTGTCGCAACCTGACAACTACTTCACGGTCCATTATGGCTCACCTGAAAATAAAAGAAAATACTTTTATGTACCAACTTACAGTTAAATGTTTCAAGTATGTTCACAAAAAATTTCGTTCTCCTCCTGGAAAAAATAAAAAAATTAGAGACGACTGTGCACAACTTTTTGAACGCTCTTTGTACAAAGTATAATGGTGAGACAGAGGTTTCGGAACCAGATATTAAATTTTAAGACATTTCCAGGGGCAGACTTTGGCCACAATTTATTGCTTATGGACAGTAGATTAAAACCCAAGAAACTACAACAAGGTAGGAATTTAAGGAGGTGGAACGTGGATAAACTGAAAGAACCAGAGATTGTAAATAGTTTCAGAGTGACCATTAGGGAATTACTGACAAGAAAAGAGGAATGGGGTGCAGCAGAAGAAGAAGAATGGGTAGCTTTGAAAGATGGAATAGCGAAGGCACCAGAGGATCAAGTAGGTTAAATGACGAGGGCTAGTAGAAATCCTCCAGCAACGCAAAAGATACTGAATTTAACTGATGAAAGGAGAAAATATAAAAATGCAGTAAATGAAGCAGACGAAAGGGAATACAAACGTCTAAAAAATGAGACTGACAGAAGTGCAAAATGGGCAAGCAGGAATGGCTAGAAGCCAAATGTAAGGATTTAGAAGCACATATGACTAGGGGGTTGTATACATGGAAGAACCCTGGAGATACTAAAAGGTATCAGATAGATTATATAATGATAAGACAGAGATTTAGGAACCAGGTTTTAAATTGTAAGACATTTCCAGGGGCAGATGTGGACTCTGACCACAATCTATTGGTTATGACCTGTAGATTAAAACTGAAGAAACTGCAAAAAGGTGGGAATTTAAGGAGATGGGACCTGGATAAACTGAAAGAACCAGAGGTTGTACAGAGTTTCAGGGAGAGCATAAGGGAACAATTGACAGGAATGTGGGAAAGAAATACAGTAGAAGAAGCTTTGAGGGATGAAGTAGTGAAGGCAGCAGAGGATCAAGTAGGTAAAAAGACGAGGGCTAGTAGAAATCCTTGGGTAACAGAAGAAATATTGAATTTAATTGATGAAAGGAGAAAATATAAAAATGCAGTAAATGAAGCAGGCAAAAAGGAATACAAACGTCTCAAAAATGAAATCGACAGGAAGTGCAAAATGGCTAAGCAGGGATGGCTAGAGGACAAATGTAAGGATGTAGAGGCTTATCTCACTAGGGGTAAGATAGATACTGCCTACAGGAAAATTAAAGAGACCTTTGGAGATAAGAGAACCACGTGTATGAACATCAAGAGCTCAGATGGAAACCCAGTTCTAAGCAAAGAAGGGAAAGCAGAAAGGTGGAAGGAGTATACAGAGGGTCTATACAAGGGCGATGTACTTGAGGACAATATTATGGAAATGGAAGAGGATGTAGATGAAGATGAAATGGGAGATACGATACTGCGTGAAGAGTTTGACAGAGCACTGAAGGACCTGAGTCGAAACAAGGCCCCCGGAGTAGACAACATTCCAGTAGAACTACTAACGGCCTTGGGAGAGCCAGTCTTGACAAAACTCTACCATCTGGTGAGCAAGATGTATGAAACAGGCGAAATACCCTCAGACTTCAAGAAGAATATAATCATTCCAATCCCAAAGAAAGCAGGTGTTGACAGATGTGAAAATTACCGAACAATCAATTTAATAAGCCACAGCTGCAAAATACTAACACGAATTCTTTACAGACGAATGGAAAAACTAGTAGAAGCCGATCTCGGGGAAGATCAGTTTGGATTCCGTAGAAATACTGGAACACGTGAGGCAATACTGACCTTACGACTTATCTTAGAATAAAGATTAAGGAAAGGCAAACCTACGTTTCTAGCATTTGTAGACTTAGAGAAAGCTTTTGACAATGTTGACTGGAATACTCTCTTTCAAATTCTAAAGGTGGCAGGGGTAAAATACAGGGAGCGAAAGGCTATTTACAATTTGTACAGAAACCAGATGGCAGTGATAAGAGTCGAGGTTCATGAGAGGGAAGCAGCGGTTGGGAAGGGAGTGAGACAGGGTTGCAGCCTCTCCCCAATGTTATTAAATCTGTATATTGAGCAAGCAGTAAAGGAAACAAAAGAAAAATTTGGAGTAGGTATTAAAATCCATGGAGAAGAAATAAAAACTTTGAGGTTCGCCGATGACATTGTAATGGCTCTGAGCACTATGGGACTTAACATCTATGGTCATTAGTCCCCTAGAACTTAGAACTACTTAAACCTAACTAACCTAAGGACATCACACACATCCATGCCCGAGGCAGGATTCGAACCTGCGACCGTAGCAGTCGCTCGGTTCCGGACTGCGCGCCTAGAACCGCTAGACCACCGCGGCCGGCGACATTGTAATTCTGTCAGAGACAGCAAAGGACTTGGAAGAGCAGTTGAACGGAATGGATGGTGTCTTGAAGGGAGGATATAAGATGAACATCAACAAAAGCAAAACGAGGATAATGGAATGTAGTCGAATTAAGTCGGGTGATGCTGAGGGTATTAGATTAGGAAATGAGACACTTAAAGTAGTAAAGGAGTTTTGCTATTTGGGGAGCAAAATAACTGATGATGGTCGAAGTAGAGAGGATATAAAATGTAGTCTGGCAATGGCAAAGAAAGCGTTTCTGAAGAAGAGAAATTTGTTAACATCGAGTATAGATTTAAGTGTCAGGAAGTCATTTCTGAAAGTATTTGTATGGAGTGTAGCCATGTATGGAAGTGAAACATGGACGGTAAATAGTTTGGACAAGAAGAGAATAGAAGCTTTCGAAATGTGGTGCTACAGAAGAATGCTGAAGATTAGATGGGTAGATCACATAACTAATGAGGAAGTATTGAATAGGATTGGGGAGAAGAGAAGTTTGTGGCATAACTTGACCAGAAGAAGGGATCGGTTGGTAGGACATGTTCTGAGGCATCAAGGGATCACCAATTTAGTATTGGAAGGCAGCGTGGAGGGTAAAAATCGTAGGGGGAGACCAAGAGATGAATACACTAAGCTGATTCAGAAGGATGTAGGTTGCAGTAGGTACTGGGAGATGAAGAAGCTTGCACAGGATAGAGTAGCATGGAGAGCTGCATCAAACCAGTCACAGGACTGAAGACAACAACAACAACATGACTAGGGGAAGATAGATGTCGCCTACAGGAAAATTAAAGAGATATTTGGAGAAAAGAGAACCACTTCTATGAATATCAAGAGCTCAAATGGAAAACCATTTCTAAGCAAAGAAGGGAAAGCAGAAAGATGGAAGGAGAATATAGAGGGTATATACAAGGGGGAAGTACTTGAGGGCAATGTTATGGAAATGGGACGCAGATGAAGATGATATGTGAAATATGATACAGTGTGAAGAATTTGACAGAGCACTGACAGACCGAAGTCGAATCAAGGCCCAGGGAGGATACAACATTCCGTTAGAACTACTGATAACCTTGGAAGAGCCATCCTCGACAAAACTTTTCCATCTTTGAGCAAGACGTATGAAACGGACGAGGTACCCTCAGACGTCAAGAAGAATATAATAATTCCAATTATAAATAAAACAGGTGCTGACAGGTGTGAAAATGACCGAAATAATAGTTTAATAAGTCATTGTTACAAAATACTAATACGAATTCTTTACAGCGGAATGGGAGAAAATTGAAGAAGTCGACCTCGGGGAAGATCAATTTGGATTCCGGAGAAATGTAGGAAAACGCTAGGCAATATTGACCCTACGACTTGTCATCGAGATGATTTAAAGAAAGGCAAACCTACGTTTACAGCATTTGTAGACTTAGAGAATGCTTCGGTAATGTTAACTGGAAAACTCTCTTTCACATTCTAACGGTGGAAGTGTGCGAAAGGCTATTTGCACTCTTACAGAAACCAGACGGCAGTTGTAAGAGTCGAGGGACATGAAAGGGAAGCAGTGGTTGAGAAGGGAGTGAGACAGGGTTGTAATCTATCCCCGATGTTATTCAATTTGTATGTTGAACAAGCAGTAAAGGAAACAAAAGAAAATTTTAGAGTGGGAATTAAAGCCCAGAGAGAAGAATTAATAACTTTGAGGTTTGCCGATGACATCGTAATTCTGTCAGTGATAGCAAAGGAATTGGAAGAGCAGTTGAACGGAATGCACAAAGTCTTGAAAGTAGGATATAAGATGCACATCAGCAAAAGCAAAACGAAGGTAATAAAATGTAGTCGAATTAAATGAGGTAATGCTGAGGGTATTAGATTAGGAAATGAGATAATTAAAGTAGCAGATGAGTTTTGTTATTTGGGCTGCAAAATGAGTTATGACGGCTGACGTAAAGATGGCATAAAATGTAGACTGACAATGGCAAGAATAGCGTTTCTGAAGAAGAGAAATTTGCTAACGTCACTTATAGATTTAAGTATTAGCTAGTCTTTTTTGAAAGTATTTGTTTGGGTGTAGCCATGTATCGAAGTGAAAAATGGACGATAAACAGTTTAGACAAGAATAGAAGCTTTTGAAATGTGATGTTATAGAAGAATGATGAAGATTAGATGGATAGATCGCGTAATTACTGAGGACGAACTGAATAGAATTGGGGAGAAAAAATGTGGCACAGCCTGAGTAGAAGAACATATCCGTTGGTAGGACATATTCTGAGACGTCAAGAGATCACCAATTTAGTACTGGAGAGAAGCGTTGGGGATAAAGATCGTACAGGGAGACCAAGAGATGAATACAGTAAGCAGATTCAGAAGGATGAAGGTTGCAGTAGTTACTGGGCGATGAAGTTTGCAAGGATAGAGTAGCATGGAGAGCTGCATCAAATCAGTCTTCGAACCGAAGACCACAACGACAAGAACTTGGCGCAAAATTGCTGATGATAACGCCGAGGGATCCTATTCAGTTTTCTCGAACTGAACATGAGTTGATTTTATTGCACCTGATGGAGCAGCTAAAATGCTGCGAAATTGGTCGTGCCAACAAATAAATCACTTACAGCTAAAGCGGTTTTATCTTTTCAAAATGATATACGTTGGGTGTGGCTGTACTTATTTCGAAGTCTGCTTCGTAACATACATAACCTTAATTAGTGGATGAAATTACTGAGTGTACGTCTGGTGCACAGTATTACATGGAAGTGTGTCATAGACTATGGGAAAAGCGAAAAGGAACAGAATCGAAGCGTTTGAAATGTGCTGTTACAGAAGAATACTGGAAATTAAGTGACTGATAAAATAACAAATTACGAGGTTTTAGATGTATAATCGGCAAAGAAAGACTGAGGGAAAACGCAAAAGATGACTAGAAGCGGAACGGGGAGGATGACAACCTGAAGACTGATGAGAAACTCCCACGAAAAAGAAGGAAAAAACTAGTTCTTTCTTTCTTTGCATTTTTACCCACATGCATTTTTTAAGTCGTCGGAGAGAACTAAACCAAATATAAGCAACACATTCAAAAGTACGGAACTTTACGTATAGCTTCGATTTTACGAATTAGTGGAGAAGAGTGGATTTTCTCTTAAATTTCAATTGATGTACTGTTTCGTTTTTAATGCACTGTTTTCTGAAGACTTGGTGAGAACGAATGAAATCACGGCGTTATTGGCTACTAGGGATAGAAGTAGAGTTAGATTGTTTCTCCAGCAGCAAACGCAAGAGTACAGCACGAAGAGCACGATGTAACAAGACCTAACTCTGCAGATGGGCGTCCCCGAAGCTTCGCAAGACTGCCGCGATAAAAGCTTTGCGTGCCAGGTCGATTCCAGACCCGACATCGCCATCTGATCAGATCAGCAGCGTTTATTCGATTCCGCTCCCAGAAGACGCGGCTCCGCCGTCTTCTTCACGTTCCTTCCTCGCACGACTAAAGGAAACGTATCCACATGGGAAAAGCAGATCCGCTGTTTTCACTTGGCAAAACTGTCCCGTTCTTATTCAGCAGAATGAAAGGTGGGTAAAATAAAAATATCCTGTGGAACCGCAACTGGTGAGTCACTGCAGGATGAAAATTTGCTTAGGTTACAAATTTAGGCACGAAAGTGTGATCAACGTTTTGTTATTAAACTTCATAAACTGTAACGCACTTCAAGTGTCAGTGCAGCGGTACACTAATACTGATGTGTATTAAGTCTACAAAACCTACGTTTAGGTGCAGGTGAAATTGAACAGGTATACATGTGGGTACGGGCAACATAAATACAGGACAGCATAAGGTGGTGAACCTATGAACAAAACCGTGCCAGAGGATATTAACTACTAAAATAAATTTTGCACGACCCGCATATCTGGAGAAGTATATGGACTTAGATAATGGGGAAAAAAGACCGAAAGAATAAGATTTATGAAATTAAAAGACTAACTTAAAAAATCTAAATTTCCAGCGGTGTCTTTACTTTGTCAGTGTACCATTCGAAGTACAGCCTCATCATCGGCGCTTCAGTTGGTTATCGAAGGCTCTTGACTGTGATGTCGACACATCGGAAAAGTGCATGTATAAATTTCATGCTCGTCGTCTCGTCATCGTGTAGTGCGTCTCAAGCGACAGTCTTCACTTGCACATTAGATCGATTTACAAGTATTCTGGTGAAATGGGTAATCGATAAGGATCTGCCCGAACAGATATGCGGTTTGACAACATATTTATTAGGAAATAGAACTTGAAAGAGGACACTAAATTTAAACGTTAACCTGTGACGGTTTCTGGCCCCGTTTTTAATGCACTCCACCTTTCCCCATTACATAAAATGTAACCCACAAAAGGGAAATGAGCGTATGGCGTCAGTGGCCGGGAATTCCCAGGCAGGAAGTTCGGCGGCCAAGTGCAAGTTTTATTGAGTGTGACGCCACATTGGGCGACTTGCACGTGATGATGAGGACAGACAACACCCAGTCCCTGAGGAGAGAAAACCTCCCACCGCTGCCGAGAATCGAACCCGGGCCCCCACGCATGGCATTCCAACGCGCTGACCGTTCAGCTAATGGGGCGGACTTGTAACCCGCAAATGAACAATAAACGCGATCTGACTATGATTAATTAATATTTTGTAGCGAATCAACTTTCCCATAGCTCAACGGAATAAAAAACGGTATCTGATATAATTTACATAAAGGAAAATTGCAACCAAAATCTTCAGCTGATCTAAGGCAACCTATCAATGTTAGTAGAGATATCACTGCGAGCTGACATCCCACAGATGTTCGGGCTCACATGCGGTTCCTCTTCGTCGAAATGTCTTGGCTGAAACTCGTCTAGGGGTTGAACCGCAAGTGTCGCATTACACGCCCTGAATTAAACACTTGTGACCCTTCGGTTAAATTGTCTGGCTTTTGGCAAGTTTGCGAAATACGAAGTTAACATATAACAACAGCAACAATATTATCGGGAGGTAAATTAACAAACCATAAATGATGTAGGCCACACAGTTGCGATTTGGTTAGAATAATGTTTATTCAGAAAGCAAACTAATAGCGGAAGTGGTAGTATTTAGAGTTACTGTTACACTAGAGCGCATTTCCATTTGACACAGTTCGATCATTCACAATCTCATCGCGAAATATCTCATAATGTTAGTGTTCACACCAGGCGCGCGGCTGCTCACCGCTCAGAGATTAAGTTAAATTCCGCGATACCACACAACGCGAAATTTTCTAAGTCGTTTCACTTCCTAGCTACCTAAAGACCGACTGTCCGCTTTCGCGGCTCACTCGAAGTGTACCCTTTGGTGTCTCCAGCCGAACTGTCCGTTTTCGCGTCTCCATCCGCACTGTCCCCTTCGGTGTCTCGATCAGAACTGTCCCTTCCGTGTTTGCACCAGCACTGTCCTCTCTCCGTATCCGACCATGTTTCCGCCGTGCCGAGCACCGTCGCTCAATTGACTAGAGCAGTTCCATTTCCGGAGGCCGTCCAATGATGGGCTACAGCTCATTCTTCATTATTTTACATTTTAATGTATTTAAATAATCAAAGCCTGACCACTTTCACGTTCTAAATAAAGTAACAATAATATCCATTACATAGTAAACGTTAAATTCTTTTATAAAACCAATACAATGTCTTTCTTAACTTTTAATGTCACGGGTAGTAGCGTTGCACCAATGCGCTTATTGATAAATAAATAAAGAACAAAAGAAACTATTATGCATTAAATTTTACAACAAATATTCAATTACCTAATGATTCAATAAGATGTCATGCTGTCATCGTTGAATGTGTTTTGTGTGGAGGAAATGATGACCTGATGCTTAACTGAAAATACTGTTAATTTAAATGTACTATACCTTTTAAACAAATGTTACAGAGTTGATATTTACATTTGTCATTTTGATGATGCGCTTCTATATGAAATGTCGATCGTTAAGATCGACTAAAGCGCTCAGATTTTAGCATTCAGGTCTTTGTTACAAAACTTGTGAACTTCACTTTAACAGTAAATCCTAAACTATAATAGAGAAGATCAATATTCAAGTTTCATTGAGATCACCATGAAACTGTATTGAGGATGGCAGATTAAAATTACTGTGGATCATTCCCTGAATTACTACAGAATTAAACAGTTTCCATAAATGTTTCCCTTTGTGGCCGATCTTAGGTTCTCCATATTTAACTCTGCTACGTATCCCTGGCCACAAAAGCCTTCTACTGGGTTTCCCTATGACGTAGGTTCTCGTCTGTCTCACTCTCACATTACAGCGCTTAGGCCTCAATAGACAATAGACGCCTGTGAGAGTCCCCATCTCGTGGTGAATTGCGCCCTTTGTGGCACGGGGTCCTGGACGACAAGGTTCGTTTCACAATTCCTGTAGGCTGACTATTTCGCCCATATATTTAAATGAGAGCGCAATGCTCGTTAACTCAAACCACGTACGTGCAGTGCAGTTAATCAACTCAAACTGAGTCATTTAAAGGTAAAGTCTCGAAGTATTTGTCGCTGCAGTACATTTTCCTGGAAGATCCACTGGAGTTCACACACGTTACTTAGCTAAAACGTTCGTTTACAATTACGGAATGCTGTTTCTCCTGAGGGAAATTCACGCACATTGCCGGCCGGAGTGGTCGAGCGGTTCTAGGCGCTACAGTCTGGAACCGCGCGATCACTACGGTCGCAGGTTCGAATTGTGCCTCGGGCATGGATGTGTGTGATGTCCTTAGGTTAGTTAGGTTTAATTAGTTCTAAGTTCTAATCGACTGATGACCTCAGCAGTTAAGTCCCATAGTGCTCAGAGCCATTTGAACCATTTAGTTAAGTCCCATAGTGCTCAGAGCCATTTTTTCACTCACATCACATTCAGACGTACTGCACTCTAGCGCTATTCTCTCATGAAGTAGGTTTACGACTTAGTTTCCAGCTAAATATAGTTCTACGGAACAGGGTACAAACAACAAATTAACATTCAAAATGCCTTTAGCTCAATGAAAAAGAAGTCAGTGCAACATAATTAACATTGGGCAACTACAGATACACTATGTAAACAAAAGTATCCAGAACCTGGCTGAAAAATTTACAAGTTCGTAGTGGCCTCCATCGGTAATACTGGAATTCAGCATGGTGCTGGCCCACCCTTAGCCTTGATGACAGCTTCCACTCTTGCAGGCATACTTTCAATCAGGTGCTGGAAGGTTTCTTGTGGAATGGCAACCCATTCTTCACGGAGTGCTGCACTGAAGATATGGTTGGTTTAAAAGAGGGGGGGGGGGGGGGGAATGGACCAAACTACGAGGTCATCGGTCCTTTGTTCCGAAGGAAACAATGTCACAAGGGTGAGAATAAGATAATGAGACTTACAACACAAAACGGTATGAAAGGAAAAACCGCAACAACAACTGAAGGGCAACAAACACTGAAATGGACAAAAGGGGACAAGAAAACCACAAAGACGCAAGAAACAGATAGAAGAGGTTAAAACAAGAAAGCAGGTTACCATGCCTGGCTCACCATGAGGATAAGAAGGAAAACCCAGCCACTCTGTAACACATTAAAACCCCCACTCTGAAAGCCCAAGGGTGGAGGACACACAAGGACAAAGGACATGCGCTATAACTTAGAGCAAATGAGAAAACTCGCCCTCACGAATAAAACGTAAAACTAAAGCTGCTGTTGAGGCATTGTCGCCCAACACAGAAGGTAATGTGCTGGGAAAGTTACAAGTCCGCCGCAGAGCGGCTAAAAGTGGGCAGTCCAACAAGAGATGGACGACCGTCATTCGTGAGCCACAGCGACACCGAGGTGGGTCCTTGCGATGGAGGAGGTAACCATGCATCACCCACGTATGGCCAATACGGATCCGACAGAGAACCACGGAGTCCCTGCGAGAGGCGCGCACGGAGGTCTTCCACACATTCGTAATTTCCTTAACGGCACGCAGCTTGTTGTGCGTATTGAGGTTATGACATTCCGTCTCCAAAGCCACAAGACCTTGAGGCGTAATACTGAACGCAGGTCAGTTTCAGGGAAGCCGATCTTCATAAGCGGTTTCTGCATAGCCTGTTTGGCCCGCCTGTCGGCAAGTTCGTTGCCTGGGATTCCAACATGACATGGGGTCCAGAGTGCACGGTTCCAGGGCACAGATGGACTCCTGGATGGTCGCTATCAAAAGATGACGAGGGTATCACTGGTCGATAGCTTGTAGGCTGCTCAAGGAGTCAGTACAAGGAGAAATGACTAGCCTGGGCATGATCGGATGTGCCCAAAAGCACCAGATATGGCCACCAGCTCTGCAGTGAAAACACTACAGCCATCTGGCAAGGAGTGCTGTTCTATATGTCCTCCGTGAAGCAACGTGACCAT
Organism: Schistocerca cancellata; assembly: GCF_023864275.1. Taxonomy (NCBI): domain Eukaryota; kingdom Metazoa; phylum Arthropoda; class Insecta; order Orthoptera; family Acrididae; genus Schistocerca; species Schistocerca cancellata. Next base: position 1,103,368,871 of record NC_064626.1, on the reverse strand, counting down.
CAGTCATCGAGCCATCAGTGTAAACCACTTCATGGCCCCAGTACATGTCGAGAATCCAGAGGAAGGGACAGCAGAGAGTCGCAGGGATAACTGAGTCCTTTAGGCCATGTGAAAGGTCCAGGCCTAGGTGTACACCGTGGAGGTCTTTGTGAATGAACCTCAATTATAGGCGGTAAAGGCAACGACTCCAGTTCGAAGAGAAGGAGTCGCACACGAACTGCAATTGTAAGCCCTGACCTGAGCCGTCGATGAGGGAGATCAACCGCCGTGGGCGGTAAAAGGAGACGGTAATTCGGATGCACAGGAGAACTACGAACGTGTGCAACGCAACTGGAGAGCAACTGCGCAAGCCTAACCTGCAATGGAGGGACTCCGGCCTCCACCAGGACGCTGGTTACTGGACTCGTCCTAAAAGCTCCTGTCGCTAGTTGGACGCCTCAGTGGTGCTCTGGGTAGAGTAAACGCAACGCTGAGGGTACCGCCGGACCATAAACCACACTCCCATAGTCGAGGCGGGATTGAACAAGGGCTCTGTAGAGCTGCAGCAGCGTAGAGCCATCTGGACCCCAGTTGGTGTTGCTCAGGCAGTGGAGGGTATTGAGGTGCTGCCAGCACTTCCGCTTAAGCTGACGGAGGTGAGGAAGTCAAGTCAATCTGGCGTAAGAATCGATATGTCTCTACTATGGTGAGTGGATCATTAAGATAAAGTTCTGGTTCCGGATGAAAGATACGACGCCGTCAGAAGTGCATAACACACGACTTTGCGGCCAAAACGGAAACAGTCGGCTAGAGCCCATGACTGCGCCTTGTGGATGGCTCCCTGTAGGCGCCGCTCAGCAACACCAATACCGGTGGAGCAGTACGAAATGCAGAAGTCGTCTGCATACAAAGGAGGTGAGACATACGGCCCTACAGCTGCTGCTATACCATAAATGGCCACTAAAAATAGAGGTACACTCAATACGGAGCCCTGCGGGACCCTATTCACCTGGGTATGGGGGGAACTATGTGAGGCACCAACTTGGACACAGAAAGTACGAAGCGACAGGAAATTGTGGATAAAAATCGGGAGCGGGTCTCACAGTCCCCACTCGCATAATGTGGTAAGGATATGATGTCGCCAGGTCGTGTCATACGCTTTTCGTAAATAAAAAAAGACAGCAACCACCTGCTGGCGTCTGGAAAAGGCTCTTCGGATGGCAGACTCGAGGGACACAAGAATATCAGTGGTAGAGTGACCCTGGCGGAAGCCGCCCTGACATGGAGCCAGTAGGCCACGTGAGTCCAGGACCTAACCCAACCGCCGACACCATATTCATTCGAGCAGCTTACAAAGAACGTTGGTGAGGCTGACGGGCTGATAGCTAACTACATCAGGCGATTTTTTACCGGGTTTAGGCACCAGAATGATGGTGCTATTCCGCCATTGCGATGGAAAGACGCCATTGCAGCAGATCCGATTGAAGATGAAGAGCAGATGTCGCTTGTAGTCACATGTTTAAACATCTGACTATGGATCCGATCTGGCCAGGGAGCTGTGTCGTGGCAATGTTCAAGGTCACTGAGGAGCTCCCACTCTGTAAAACTGTGGCGTGTTGCGAACGAGAGGACTTTCCTTTCCATCCGCCGTTTGAGGGTGTGGAAGGCTGGGGGGTTGTTCTCTGATGCAGAGGCTCGAGCATGGTGGTCAGAAAAGTGCTCAGCAATCTCGTTTGCGTCGGTAGATAACACGCCATTGATGTTAATGCCAGGGACACCTGTTGGGGTCTGGTGCCCAAAAAGACGTCTGACCTTCATCCAGACTTGTGAAGGTGACATATGGCAGCCAATGGTCGAGACGTATCTCTCCCAACACTCCTGCTTCCGTCTTTTGATAAGCTGGCGAACATGGGCACGGAGCCATTTAAAGGCTATGAGGTGCTCCAGGGAAGGGTACCGCTTATGCCGCTGGTGAGCTCGCCGACGCTCTTTAATTTCCTCAGCGACTTCCAGCGACCACCACATCGACGTTACTATGTGGGGGAGAGTCAATGTGACGTCAGAGGTGAAAGTTTCCCAGTCTGCCTTGTTTAAAGCCAATCTGGGCAGGCGTCCATGGGCCTGACGCCAGGGCAGCGACAGGAAGATGGGGAAGTGGTCACTACCACACAGGTCGTCATGTGCTCTCCAGTGGACAGGTGGCAGAAGTCCTGGGCCGCAAACGGATAAATCAATGGCCGAGTGACTATCACGAGCCACACTGACATGTGTGGCGGCCCCAGTAATTTTTCGACCTCTCTGCCTCAGCCAGTAAGCATGGTGCTACCCCACAAGGGTTTATGGGCGTTAAAATCTCCCAAAAGTAGGAAAGGTTTAGGGAGATGATCAATCAGTGCAGCTAATACATTCAGGAGTACTGCGCCATCTGGAGGAAGGTATACACTGCAGACAGTTATTTCCTGTGTCGTCCTTATTCTGACATCCACAGCTTTGAAGGGGCACAGTTTCACTACAGAATGCAAACTCCACCTGACACTCGATTATAATCACTACATTTCCCGTAATATCCCTTACAGCTGCAGAGGGCAGGGGTCAGCATTGCTGGGAACCAGGTTTCCTGGAGGGCAATGCAGAAAGCAGGTGTAAAGCGTAAATTTGTTGTAGCTCAGCCAGGTTGTGGAAAAAACCGCCGCAATTCCACTGGAGGATGATGTCATCATGAGACTGGGAAGGCATGGAACGTTCAATGAGGTAGTTTACACCTTAGGGTCACCTGATGCCACTTACTTATTGCCTGAGCAGTCTATATCTATTGTGTCTGAGGGTCCGGCGAGATATAGGTCCTGAGAAGACGCCAGAATCTCCACTTAACCCCCAGATGCAGAGCTTGTAGGTAGTGGCGGTGTGGGTGCCATCGCAAAGTCCTTTGTCTTAGGGGTCTTCTTTTTTTACTTTTCTCGCAGCTCCTTGGGTTTCATTAGCTGGGAGGGCTTCACTGATTCAGTGTCTGGGACTGAGGATGATCATGAACCCATATGATCAACTGGTTTAGGTCACTTCAGCCACTGGCATGTGTCATCTTTCCCATTAGTAGAAACTTGGGAAGGGAGTCACCTATGGGACGCTTTCCAGCGACAGGAACCGAAGAAGACTTATACTTCTCCAGCTGAGTACTGGGGACTGGTGTCCCCAATGGCTGGGGGAGGGTCAGTGCTCCTGAGGTAGGTGGTGCAGGAGCAACGGGGGAAAGTGCCCCCAATGGGGCAGGTGTAGCTTTTCTGGCTCTGAGAGCTGACTGGAATTTTCGGAACTGATGGGGCTACAACTGTCCTCACAGTGGTGGTGTATTTTCTCTTAGCCTCAGTGTAGGTCAGTTGTTCCAGGGTCTCGTATTCCATGATTTTCCTGTGTTTCAGGTGAATATGCTCTCTTCAGTCAACACAGATGGGAGGTGGGGCACATGGATTATTGGGATGTGATGGACGTCTGCAACAGCGATATTTGACACTGGAAGTACTGCAGGAAGACATATGGCTGAACTTCCAGGACTTAAAACACTGCATAGGGGGACGGATATATGGCTTGACATCACAGTGGTAGACCTTTACCTTGACCTTCTCGGGTAAGGTGTCACCCTCGAAGGCCAAGATGAAGGCACCAGTGGCAACCTGATTATCCCTCGAACCCAGATGGATGTGCTGCATGAAATGAACGCCTCACTGCTCTAAGCTGGCACGCAGCTGATAGCCAGTTTGCAAAAGAAGGTCTCTGTGGAAGATAATACCTTGTACCATAATTAAGCTCTTATGTGGCGTGATGGTAACAGAAACATCCCCCAACTAGTTACAAGCGAGTAAAGTCTTTGACAGTGCAGAGGATGCTGTTTTTATCAAGACCGACCCAGGTCGCATTTTGGAAAAGCCCTCCACCTCCCCAATCTTGTCCTTTAAATGCTCTACAAAAAACTGTGGCTTCATTGAAACAAAGGAGTCCCAATCAGCTCTCGTACATATAAGGTACCGAGGTAAATGAGGTTCACTGCCATCCTTAGCCTGGCGTTCCTCCCATGGTGTGGCCAGGGAGGGGAATGATTTAGTGTCATACTTTCTTGCATTGTACTGAGATTTGGAATGCTTAGAGACTGCTGGTGTTTCGTCACCAGGAAGTGATGACGTGGTACGCTTTATTGTGCTTAATTTGCCATGATGCCACCCACTCCGACAAGGGGCCCTCCCCACGGGCGTTACCCAGCTGCAGCAAAGGCCATATGGCAGGATGGCCAGTGATGGGAGTCCCGATGCCCCAGAGTGAAGGGCATCTACTCCTTGGTATACATGGGGAGTTAACGGTGCAGGCATCATCAGAGCATTCCCTGTGTTGTCAGGTGGCTACAACCAACAGGTTACATGGCGGCCTCACCACGACAGACTGGCTACCGTGCTGGATGTGAGGTGCAAAGAAGTCCATGGTCATCGTCAGCGCAAAAAGCGACACTGCAGAGATGGAGAGTGAGCTGGACTGCAGTGCGACGACGAGAAAGTGGGCTAAGATCTAAATGCATGATGTACAGAATGCACCATGTAAGGTGGCCTTCCCCCAATTGTCTCGTTCTTCGGGAAAATTTTGAAAAATGGAGGTGAAACCCTACAGGCAACCATCACATAAAGGCCGAAAGGTGTGAGACTCCTTTTAGTCGCCTCTTACAACAGGCAGGAATACCTCGGGCCTATTCTAACTCCTGGGCCCACAGGGGGTCACTGAAGAGAGGTATCGATGTCGGTTGGTGAGGCCTGGCACGAAGTCGGCGTTCCAAGACATCCCAAAGGTGTTCTATAAGATGCAAGTCATGACTCTGTGCATGCCAGTCCATTACAGGTATGTTATTGTCGTGCAACCACTCCGCCACATGCCGTGCCTGATAGTGTTGAACATGCAATAGCCATCGTCAAATTGCTTTTCAACAGTGGTAAGCAAGAAGGTGCTTAAAACAACAAAGTAGGTCTGTGCTGTGATAGTGGCACGCAAAACAACAAGGAGATGCAAGCCCTCTCCATGCAAAACATGACCACACCATAACACCACTGCCTCCGAATTTTGCTGTTGACGCTTCAAATGCTGGCAGATGACGTTCACTGAGCATTCGTCATACCAACACTATGCCATTGGATCACCGCATTGTGTACCGTGATTCGTCACTCCACACAACATTTTTCCACTGTTCAGTCGTACAATGTTTACGCTCCTTACACCAAGCGAGGCGTCGTTTGGCATTTACCAGCGTGATGTGTGGCTTATGAGCAGCCACTCGCCCATGAAATCCAAGTTTTCTCACCTCCTGCCTAACTGTCGTAGTACTTGCAGTGGATCCTGATGCAGTTTGGAATTCCTGTTTGATGGTCTGGATAGATGTCTGACTATTACACAATACGACCCTCTTCAACTGTCAGCGGTCTCTCTCAGTCAACAGACGAGGACAGCCTGTACGCTTTTGTGCCCTACGTGTCCCTTCATGTTCCCACTATCACATTGGAAACAGTGGACCTAGGTATGTTTAGGAGTGTGGAAATCTCACGTACAGACATATGACACAAGTGACACCCAATCACCTGACCACATTCGAAGTACACGAGTTCCGCAGAGCGCCCCATTCTGCTCTCTCACTGTTATATCCTAGCCAGTAATGCCAACCGAGCCCGCTGCCAAAAGGTTGGCAGCATCAAAGTCCGGACGCCGTCCGCATAAGCAGCGCCAGCGATACAGGAAATCGCCGCAAGTCTGCGCGCGCCACCGCTGGCTTCTGGCTTCTTAAGCGCTGGAGTCGCGAGCGCTAGGACAGTTCTGTATTCGCCGCTCAGTTGTATATTCGCCACCGATTTGTGCACTTGCTAGTCAGTTGTGTGTTCATCGCAGCAGAGTTGTTGTTTGTCGTCAGCCGACGCTGACCTAGCCGCTCCGACTCGAACTAGACAGATTTCTGTAGACACGGAGTTCACTACTGTGTTTCTGTATCTTCGTTAATAAAGATAAGTACCGACTTTTATTTAATCAGAGTGTTTGGGTTTTCATCTTTCTGTTCACTGTTCCAGCGGACCGGTCGGCCCGCTATTAAAAGTGTGGCGGTGACTTCGTAAGCCGTTTCTACAGCGAAGTGTTTGTCGCTACGAACGCCGCCACAAAACTCACGATGTCTCCTGAGGTCGCTGATATGGAATACCTGGCAGTAGCTGACAGCACAATGCACCTAATATGAAAAACGTATGTTTTTGGGGGTGTCCGGATAGTTTTGATCACAGTGTACGACTAAAATACACAACCATTGGCTACAGACAGGAAAAAGAAAATATAGCTTTACACTGATCAGCCAGAATACTATGACCATCAGCCTAATAGCCGGTATGTCCATCTTCGGCATGGATAACAGAGGCGACGCGTCGTGGCATGGAAGCAATGAGGCCTTGGTAGGTCGCTGAAGAGTGTTGGCGCCACACCTGCGCGCACAGGTCACCTAAATCACGTATATTCAGGGGATGGGGATGTTGAGCTCTGACGCCATATTCAATCACATCCCAGATGTGTTCGATCTGACTCAGCGATTCTAGCGAACTGGGAGGGGCTAGAACATCAACTCGGACTCACCACTGTGTTCCTCGAACGATTCCTCACAATTCTGGCCTTGTGACTTGGCGCGTTATGTTGAGAAATGCCACTGCCGTCGGGAAACATGATCGTTATGAATGGGTGTATGTGGTCTGCAACCAGTGTACGGTACTCCTTGGCCGTCATGGTGCCTAACAAGAGTTGCTCTGGACCCATGGATGCCCAAGAAGTGAATGCTCCCAGAGCTTAATGGTACCGCCGCCAGCTTGCCTCTGTCTCGCAGTACAGGTGTCAAGGAGCTGTTCCCCTGAAAGACGACGAATTATCCAACAGACATGATGAAGAAGGTATCGGGATTCCTCAGACCATGCAACGCTCTGACTTTGCGCTAACGTCGAGTGCCGACGGTCACACGCCCTTTTCCGTCGTACTTGCCGATGTCGTGGTGATAACATTGGCATATTGCAAGGGTCGTCCGCTGCGAAGGCCCAGCGTCAGTCAGCGTTCGGTTCACTACGTGGTGAGACACGCTTGTACCTTGCCCAGCTTTAAAGTCCGATGTTAGTTCCACCACAGTTCACCGCCTCCTCTGTTTTATCAGCCTGCCCAGCCTACGACGTCCGACGTTTGTAATGAATGGTTGTTGCTCAACCCCACGACGTCTGTCGTAGCTTCACTTTGATTTCTGACGCTGGGATGACAGATTTACTTCAAACTTTGTGCACCTTTTGTAGGCTATTAAAACAAAATGTGCAAGTGGTAAGGTGCACTGCTCAGGCAGCTCCAAGAAAAGCGCAAGAGAAGTTTTACGCGTCTGTTATGTAACTGATGTATCTGTGCGAAGGTTCATATGCTTCAAATGGTTCTGAGTACTATGCTGAGTACTATGCTGAGGTCATCAGTCCGTAGCGGTCGCGCGGTTCCAGACGGTAGCGCCTAGAACCGCTCGGCCACTCCGGCCGGCCTGTGTGAAGGCGCTGGTCGTAAGAAGTTATCGTGATCAAGTGATAAGCGTTGGAGCTTCGTGAGATGAACGTGTACGAAACGATGGTTCGACTCTTGCTCAAACTTATTTATTGATATATTTTTTCATCACTGGTCATATTTAATTTGTATGATATTTGAGAGGCAATATGAAGGGAAAAAACCCACATATATTTGCATGAAGTTTCAATTTATGTTTTCCGTGTCTGTATGACAAATACCATTTTCCAACGTGTGATGTCGAGAGCACATCCGACGAGGATTTATACATTACTGTTCTGGTCTGGCACATTGTGACTTACTATACTACTGATTGTGAATAAGGTTTTTAACATGGCTGTCAAACAGCGACTGTTGTATAATACAAAATTTTGAAAAACGCAGCCCTCAGTCGCGAACACAATTAATTTGTGACCTAGGTTACAGCACAACGTACCAAAAAATACGAATGCTGCGGTCATACCTGACAGCGTCAGATAGTCAGAATTAAAATCAAATGCAACAGAGGTGCGAGCCACTTGGAGCTGCCATGTGTCCTCTGCCACAGTTCCTGCTTTCAGCGGAGGCTGGCGTTGTCACCCCATCATCTGTTCCACAAAAACCAAGGACCAGTCCAACCATCCGTGGATCGTCTGCTAATAATAAATTTAAGGAATCGGGAAGACTATACTTAACACGAACGGCCGAAATAAGGGGACATTACAGTAGAGATATCGTCAGTCTGGCCTCACACCCACACTTGGCTGGGGGGGTTCGTTACGTACAAGGAAACAATGGGTGAGCGGCGTATAACCAAAGCGTAAACGGCATAAAACAGTGGACTCCTTCCGAGAGGAGCGGAAAAAAGAGCGCCAAACTGCAGTAGAGTCCTTGATTGTGCGGAGTTTATTACTATGAGCACTAACGCTCCAGATGGCATTCCACTATTTGGTAAAGAGAGTTCTGATGTAGATCCGGATATCTGCAGCTAAAATCATGAAAGGAAATGGGGGATATGTATCTGCTTCTGTAGCCAAACGGTTACCCAATTCATTCCCTTGGATGCCCACATGACTTTGAACCCAGAAAAAGACTACTGAATAGGCGGCCCGCTCAAGGGCAGAGAGAAGGTAATGGATAGCAGAGACGAAAGGGTGACGAGAGTAGCATCGATCGATAGCCTTCAAGCTGCTTATGGAGTCTGAACAAATTAAAACACTGTGGAGGGATGCCTGAGAAACAAAAAGGAGGGCCCTGTGAATTACTAGAAGCTCTGCTGTGAACGCACTACTTGATCTGTATTTCTGCCAGAGAAAGGTAGTAGGGTAGGATGAGGATGGCGATGCTGTCACAAAAGGTGTCGCGAGGTGTTCTGCGAGAACCAATGGATCAATGCACAGAGCACCTTGGAGGTTCAGACCCTGGACCGTTGACTGTTGCTGGCGGCCCAGAAGGCTACAGAGCTTTGACCAAACCTCCAATGAAGAGGCATACATCCCATAGAAGGAAACATAGCGCTCGCAGCATTCCTTTTTACTCCGCTTAATAAGGTAACAAGCCTTAGCATGAAGATGCTTAAAATTGAGGAGGTTGGTCTGTGAAGGGTGTCGCTTAAATCGCTGCAGTGCTCGTCGGCGGTCCTGGACAGCAACTGCAACATCCTTGGTCCACCATGGTACTGGCCGACGACGAGGGGGACCTGTGGATAGGAGGACAGCAGTGCCAGCAGCTTGAAGAAGAGCGGCAGAGATGTCTTGCATTACTACATCGATGGAATAAAGTGGACATCAGACATATATAAAGGCTAATTGCCGCTGCGGAATGCCCAACATGGGGGCCTGTCTGTCTGGCGGCAGCAGGAGAATGATAGAATCACCGGAAAGTGGTCACTGTCACAAAGGTCATCATGGGATGACCAATGCAGGGAAGTCACAAGGGCAGGGTAGGTGGTCGTGCGATCAATAGCAGAGAAGGTGCCATGAGTGGCACTGCAGTGGGCAGGAGAAACATTATTGAGTAGACACAAATCGAGGTCTGTGATAAGTTGGTCAAGTGGGAACCCCATTAAAGTGACACTCCCCCATAATGGATGGTGGGCATTGAAGTCCCCAAGGAGCAGAAACGGGGGTGGGAGCTGCTGAATTACGGTAGACAGTGCAATGTAAGCAACTGGCCTACCTGGAGGGAGGTAGAGATTGCAAATGGTGATTGCCAGAGTCGTTTGCACTCGAACTGCTATCACTTCCAAGGTGACACGTAGGGGGATCCAGTCATTTATAAGATCAGAGCGAACCAAAGTGCAGACCTCACGAGATGCTACCCTGGAGCCAGCACAGTTCTGACAGAATGCCCGATAACCACAAAAAGTTGGAGAGTGGTCATCACAGAAATGAGTTTCTTGAAGAACAAGACAGAACACAGAATAAGAAGAGACAAGACGTTGTATTTCCGGTAGGTGATGATAGTATTTGTTGCAATTCTACTGGATGATCGTGTGGTGTGAGTCCAAGATAGGCATGAAGAAGCCGAGAAGGAGGTCAGGTCACTCGGTCAGTTGTTGTGACTGACAAGGACGGGTTGACATCCATAAATAAGATGTTAGACCCAGGTTGCTAGGGGGGAGATGGCACCTTCAGGGGCACTGGGGGCGCCTTGTCTTGGAATTTATGTTTCTTCTTCTTCTCTTTCTGTGGTGGAGGAGGGCAGGGCACAGGGGGAGCGCAGGCCTCTGCAAGATCAGGAACTGAAAGAGAGTGGGCGACCCTGGGGCGCACATATGGTGTGCCTTGTGGCCGAGTGGTGGGAACAGTCTTCTGGGTGAGAGACATGGGGGAGATGGTTTCAGGGGGGGGGGCAGTCACCAGCAGGTGCCGAAGAAGGGAACATGTCTTCGGCTGGGGAGGAGAGTGGCTCCCTGATGGGTGGTTGTGGGAACTGCAGGGCCGGGGGAGGTGAGAGTGGGATGGGGCTGGGGTAAGGATGGGGGAGGAGGATGAAAGGAAGTAACGGAGGCAAAAGTTGAAGATGGTGACACTGGATGGAGACTCTCATACTTTTAATGAGCCTCAGCGTAAGAAAGGTGATACAGGGTCTTGTCTTCTTGGACTTTTCTCTCTTGTAAGCCTGGCAATCCAGCGAGCGAGGGGAGTGGCGGTCAGCACAATTGACACACACAGGAGGCAGAACACAGGGGCTTCCCTCATCGAGTGGCCACAGTGACCACAGAAAGGGTCCGCCGTACAGTGGGAAGACACATGCCCAAAAAGGCAAGCAGCAAAAGCACTGCATAGGTGGAGGGATGTACGGCTTCACATCACATCTCTAGCATATAACCTTGACCTTCTCTGAGAGGGTATGCCCCTTGGAAGCCAGAATGAAGGACCCACTATCGGTGCGGTTGTCTTTGCGACCATTCTGCACACGATGAAGAAAATGAACTCCACGCCACTCCAGATTAGCCCGGAATTCCTCATCAGTTTGCAGGATGAGGTCCCGATGAAAAATTACAGAATCCAGTATTAGGTGTCAGTACTAGCACAGGACGCTGTGGTACATTATGCTTACTACCTGAGACCCATCTTACTGTGTTACTCGCTCCCGTGAACCGGAGCGCTTTATGCAGGTCTTGGAGTCACTCGCGTCCATCTAGAAAAGTTTTTACTGAGTTTAACGAAGGCGATGTTGGTCTGATGTACTCGACAATGCCCTTTGGCTACACTGTCTAATTGCTCGTTCTAAGAAATACCAAATTAAGATCAACCTGAAGATGCCTAAATAAGGCGAAACGCGTACCGGTAGTTGAAAAATTAAAAGAAATTGCAACCAAGACTGTTTTTAACCAATAATAGTATTACTCTTGATGTTTCACTATATTTTGCAGCAAATGGAAGGAGCTGCTCTACAGAAAACTGCAACTGGAAAGGAGCAGGGAACACCTCAGGTGGGAAAGCGGTGCTGCAGTCTCGGGAGTTTTCGCGTGATGGCAAGGCAGGGGAGGTTTGCGTTTGCCCGGAGTGGACGCCGCTTTGTGCGGACACGGTCGTTGCTTGTACTCGGCCGTCCCCCGCGGCCCCCAGCGGCTCGCTTTCAGCGTTTGCTCGCCTCTCTCTCGCCAACCGCTCCCTGGACCGCAGTTGGCGGAGCCAGTTGGCGACGTGTTTGCGCTGCTCTCGATGCGAGAACGCCTGCCGTGCGGACCACTTCGTCGCCCGGCGCTGAGGTGCGAGGAATTCGAGCGGATACGGGGAACCGCAATTTCCACAACTTCTGCCGTTACTGCCTTCACTTCGCTTGGATGACACCGTCCTCGTGGATGAATAACTTCACGTGCTTTCACTGTGCACGTAGTGCTGTGCTATTACGCAAAAATTCAGAACTACGACAACTATTAACGGTACAAATACCTCTTCAGCAAACCGTTGGAGTTAAATGTAAAATCTCAGAAGATGTCAGAAACGTATTCCATATTCCACGAAACTCATTAAAAAGCAGATCCTTGACAATTACTGTGCATCGAGTCTGATTAACAAATATGGAATATACATTAAAAGTATAGTTCATCTACGATGGCTGGAGAAATCTAACTGTAATTACTCCAGTGAGAACGAACTCCGAAACTGCAAACGCAGAAAATTCGTCACATGGATGAGTTATTTACCTGTAAGTAATCAAAAACCTGTCGCGTAATCCCCACCGCACACACTTTTTACTTTATATGCAGTCTATATCGCATACTATTTTAATTAATTTTATATTGCTTATTGTTGCGAGCACGACAGATAAAATACGATCCTCGCTATTAGTTTCTGCAGCTGAAAATATTTTAACTTTATGCACTTTGACCTATTATGTGGGGATACGCACAATACTGAAAGATTTCCTGCTGTGGACGTACGATCTTTAATTTGCAAGCTAGTTTTATATAACACTGATCTGGCTTGTTAGATAGGGAACATGGTATCATTACTGTAACTAATTATGGAATAAAAAAATGCCCTTCGCCACTTTCATCTCTTGAATGCACTGAAAATTACTCTTATTACGCCGGCTGGGGGGTCCGAGCGGTTCTAGGCGCTACAGTCTGGAACCGCGCCACCGCTACGGTCGCAGGTTTCAACCCTACCTCGAACATGGATGTGCGTGATGTTCTTAGGGTAGTTAGGTTTAAGTAGTTCTAAGATCTAGGGGACTGATGACCTCAGAAGTTAAGTCCCATATGAACACTATTGACTGCCACGACTAACATGAAAGCATGAAAAAAAAATGAAATTTGATTTTTATGTTATTAGCCAGAACAGGTTTTGCACAGCAGTCTTTGATCACACACAAGTAAAATTTTATCACTCATGAATTATTTACGTAACTGATAACATTATAGCAGCTGCCCATTTTCACCTGAAAATGACACAATAAAAATCCACAATTTCCCTCTTAAGTCTCCAGGAAGCTGAAAGAGAAAATTCTAATGTACCGTTACCTGCCCGCTATATTGCGCGAAAATTGCTTTCATTCAATTTAATTTGAATTTGCCGCGGCAGTGGTCCCCGCGATCGCTGCAGGCTCTGCGTCATGAAAAATTCCTAATAAGCTGAAAACGGCTAAGAATGTGAAATGAAATCTTGATCAAGATAGCAATAAATTATTATAGGTAATAATTTTAACAATTTCTATATTAAAAAATCAAAATAAATTGAAAGTACACACCTTTTACAAATATCAGCCTCCAATGGTGTCTTTCTCGATCAAAGGACAAACGAAGGCTACCTAAGCATCCAAGCGAGCGCCACAGGCTCTTACAACTTTAACGGCTACAAGAAGACAGAGACAGTAATTTTTTTAACCTCCACCATTTATAGGCAATTTAATACGCATCTTTGTAATTATTTCTAAATATCATTGGCTGCTTCGATACATACATTCGCCGACCACAGACGGTAATTGTGAAATATAAATACATAAATATTGCACAAACATAAAAATGAAAAATTGTCATTTCTTTTTATACATAATCTACAACCATTCATACAGTAATGAAATAATAATAATAATAATACAGATAAATGTTTATCATTTTTATTATTTTTTATATATTATAACGATTTTGTAAATGTCTTGCCAGGAGACGTCACAGGCCACTCCCATCTTCTCTTCCAAATTACATGCTGTTTCTCATGTATCGCCAACAAAACAGGAGCTCAGATGTATACAATAGTGTGAATTAAACTTATGGAGTAAGCTGCCGCACGCAAGAATTAGAGTCTACATTGAACTTCACTTCTAATGTTCGCTCCATATTCATTCACAACAACACAAGCAAAACCCTGTGCTCCGAAAGCACTCATCAAATCCATCCACATGACACAGATATAACATTGCAGCCTTGTTGGCAGAGGACAGAGAATACCACAGAACTATTTTAAGTAGAGGTTTTTCCTCGAATGCAGCGCGGGATAGTGCCATCACCCCTAAGATCATCACTGATCGAGGCAGTAATTAATTGTCTTTCTGTGTAGTCGGTAGCTTCGACACAAACTTGAGTGTCGGTCCTCGTATTGCGAAGTATTACGTAAAAAAATTTCCATTCCATTGTGGCAGGACGCTACGGGAAACGGTTTAGAATTAAACCAACCTAGACTGTTTTTATACTGAAAGTATTATGTTTTCAAAACTATCGATCGTGGCGCCACGCCTCGGTTAGTGGAGCAACGAATACATTGTCTAGTTCATATTCATAGCCGCTGGATGTCTTCTGTTTGCTTGGTTACCGTCAGATGTTGCAAAATAACTACGCTTCTGCAGAAATCATTTTGTGTTCTCGAGTTTGCGAAGTGTAATTTCGTGATTATGGTGCAATGACGTTATAGGTTGAGGTACTAAGCTGATCCACTGGATGTATGGAACATTCGTAGACGGCATCGACAGTTTGTATGTAAAGGAAAGAGTCCTCACCTGCCTCGTGTTTGCAAAGAATATGTCGCTTGAATTCAAACCGCTCTCTAACGTAGTCCTAATTCGTGGTGCCAGTCGGAATTTACAGCTCCCTACAACAAGAATTTGGCGTGTTTTTGGTTGTCTGTTGGTTCTGAAGTCGTAAAGTTACAGCTGTTACAGGTTCTACATCATGATGACAAACGCAAACGTATGAAATTTTCTGACGAGCTTCAGGATGCTATTGTTAACGATAAAACTTTCACACAACGCATCGTGTTCAGTGACGTAACGAGCTTCCACCTTAGTGGGAAAGTAAACAAACACAGTGTTCGGCGCCGGCCGCGGTGGTCTAGCGGTTCTGGCGCTGCAGTCCGGAACCGCGGGACTGCTACGGTCGCAGGTTCGAATCCTGCCTCGGGCATGGGTGTGTGTGATGTCCTTAGGTTAGTTAGGTTTAAGTAGTTCTAAGTTCTAGGGGAGTTATGACCTAAGCTGTTGAGTCCCATAGTGCTCAGAGCCATTTTTTGAACGGTGTTCGGCTATGCGGCCTACAGAGGCTCCAGACGAGTCAACACGTACAAGATTCATCCAAAGACAATGTGTTTTGTCGATATCCCACTCATCCATTTATGGCCGGTTCTTGTTTGATGGAAACACGGTTAAGGGACAAAAGTATCTTGCTACGTTACGAAACTGGTTGTTACCGAGGCTGGACGAGGACAGCATTTTTCAACAAGATTTAGATACTGTAAGTGGGATCGCCAAATGCGTGAATATCTGAATAAAACTTTACGTAACTGCTGGATTGGTCGTCAAACAGCTGGCGTTTTGGCACTTCTCAGCTGGTCTCCATGTCACCGGAATCGTAGTCGTGTGACTTCTTCCTGTGGGGTTTTATCAAGGCATCGTTTATTCAACAACATTACCACAGAATTTAGATGAGTTGAACTGGCACATCATTATCACATCCGAGTATGGGAGGAATTCGAGTATCGATGTGTCGCTGGTGGAGGAAGTAATATCTGTAATCACAACTTGAGAGATTCGTAAATGCATGACCCAAGTATCATGGTTGTATGTCTTACAGTTTAATAAATAAAGTGCATTCAAAATACAATGAAGAGTCAAAGAAACTGGTACACCTGCCTAATATCGTATAGGGCCACCGCGAGCAGGCAGAAATGCCGCAACACGATGTGGCATGGGCTCGATTAATGTCTCAAGTAGTGCTGGAGGGAACTCACGCTATGAATCCTGCAAGGCCAAATCCATAAGACTACGAGGAGCTCGAGATCTCTTCTGAACATTACATTGCAAGGCTTCGCAGATACTCTCAATAATACTCATGTCTGGGGACTTTGGTGGCCAGCGGGCGTATTAAACTCAGAAGAGCGTTCCTGGAGCTACTCTGTAGCAATTATGGACGTGTGGTGGGTTACATTGTCTGCCGGAATGCACATGTACATGAATGGATGCAGGTGATCAGACAGGATGCTTACGTACGTGTCACCTGTTAGACTCGTATCTGGGCGTATCAGGGGTCCCATATCACTCCAACTGCACACGCCCCATAACAATACAGAGCCTCCACCAGCTTGAACAGTCTCCTGCTGACATGATAGGTCCATGGATTCATGAGATTGTCTGCATTCCCCTACACGTCCATCCGCTCGATAAAGTTGGAAACGAGACTCGTCCGACCAGACAAGTTGTTCCCAGTCATCAACAGCCCAATGTCAGTGTTGAGGGGCTCAGGTGAGGCGTGAAGCTTTGTCTCGTGCAGCCAGAAAGGGTACGCAAGTGGGCCTTCGATGATGTTTCGTTGAATGGTTCGGACGCTTATACGTGTTGATGGCACAGCATTGAAAACTGCAGCAATCTGCGCAAGGGTTGCACTTCTGTCTCGTCGAACGATTCTCTTCAGTTCGTCGTTGGTCCCGTTCTTGCAGGATCTTTTTCCGGCCACAGCCATGTCGGAAATCTGATGTTTTATCAGATTTCTGATATTTACTGTACACTGGCGAACTGGTCGTACGGAAAAGTCCTCACTTCATCGCTGCCTCGAAGATGCTGTGTCCCATTGCTCGTGCGCCTACTATAGCACCACGTTCAAACTCACTTAACTCTACATAACCTGCCACTGTAGCAGCAGTAACCGATCTAACAACTACGTCAGACACTTGTCTTATATAGGCGTTGCCATCCGCTGCACCGTATTCTGCCTGTTTACATATCTCTCTATTTGAATACGTTTGCCTGTACCAATTTCTCTGGCACTTCAGTGTACGTTTATTCTGTTTGAAAAACCCCGTATTCTGATCTAAATCACAATCCAATTTCTGATGTCTAAATATCTGTCTCACCATGTACTAATCCATCTGGGATCTTCCAAAAAGCCATTTCCATCTATACCTCCTCTTGTGCTTGAGTACTTATTACGAGCTATTGCAGGCTGAAATTTATTGCAGAACCCGTTTTCACCCCTCTCTTTGCTACTACCGAGACCATATCCTCAAGTAACTCTTTTAACTCTTTCATTTATTCCTTTCATTACTGCAGCGTTCGAATCACTCACGATTATTAAATTCCATCCCCCTGAACAACAAGCATTACCCGTTCAATGTTGTTAAATACTTTCTCCCTGTCTCTTCATCTTCTGGTTGTGATATCGGCTTGTTATGAAACGTCCCCATAGAACAATTATACATGACTGTGCTTAAACTGACACAGAATATTTTTAGCGCAACGCAATCTGACTTCCAAAAATCCCTACAAAAGAATGGCCCTGACTAACATTAACCTATACCTTTAAAAAATCACTTACCTCACAAAAATCTTCGTTACTCAAGCTACAGCAATAAAGCGAGCGCCACTACTGCCAGCTAAATAAAAGATTCAAACTACGGAAGGCACTAACTACTAATAGGTATAGTTAGCAAATGAAAGATTTTAATAGAGAACAAACAATGTATTTACCTTAATAGTCATCAAAAGTCATAATATGTATAGCAGTTCATTCCATCCACTCTTACAAATTTCAAATCTCCGCCATTTCTCTCCCCACATCCACCACTGCTGGCGGCTCACCTCCAACTGCGCAACGCTATGCGCTGATCACATCCAGCTGCCCAACACTACAATGGCAGACAACAATGCAAACTAGCCACAGACTGCACACAGCACAGCCAGTGATATTTATACAGAGCGCTACGTGGCGTTACCAATGCGAAAACCTAAAGAAAAGCTAAACAGCCTACTTACATAGCCCCCATGCTCCCCACAAAAAATTTTACAAATTGTTACTGGCCAATACAGATTTGAAAAATTTTTTCATAATTACAGTAAGATAGATATCAAATACACACACTTATTAATACAATGTTGGTCAAAAGCTAAAATTTTCTCACAGTCCATAAAGACAGTCCTGATCATTCATCACAGTAAAACTGCCGTTTCTTTTCTCAAAGTCTGAGCAGTAAAAGACAATGCACACGGAAGTAGTGGATTTCCATGCAGTCTTGAAGAAGTAGTGTTGTCCTTCCAACGGAAAGACAGTGCTGACTCTTGACATGCAGACAGGTAATGGTCCACAACAGAGCAAACCTACAGCAGAGTCTGTCGCAGTTTTGAAGAATATTGGTAGGTAGGTCATCACAGAGTAGACCCACTGTAGTCCTGGTAGAGATTACGGTATTGGTGGGCCACCAGAGGTGCAGACCCAATGCAGTCCTTGTAGAAATAATGGTGTTGGTGGATCATCAAAGGTGCAGACCCACTTCAGTCCTTGTAGAGATGGCTAGCAACCATCTGTTGCGACTGTGCAGGTACACAATCATCATCGAAGAGTATTGCGGAGAATATAGCAAGTCCATAAACCACCACTCGTCCACTCACAAAAAATTTGTTTGAAATGTCCTTAGAACCAGCAACGCTGTTATCCAGTCCCTTGCTGAATTATTAACACACGTGCAAACACTATCAGTCCCTACTTCTCATATATTGTCCATATACTATGACCAACAGAAACGTGTGCAGTGAAATATAACTCACAAGTTACTTAATTTGATGAACTGGTGTCAATTACAATTTTATAACATGAGAATACAATTACAGAGCTACAGAAAACATCATTAAAACATAATAATACAGATAACATTTGTAGTAATACAGGCTTTACAAAAGAATAGAAATAAACATATACATCAGTGTTACAGGAATTATGACATAAGTAAATACATAAAAGATCAGAATAACTTTTGAAACATCAACTTCAGACATGAGCATTAAAACAGAACAGAATAAATAATGTCTAAACATCTTTACAAAGAAAATAACATATTATCAGAAAAGTTCTACAACATAACTCTTATTAGCTAAACACATTAAGACAGGGAAAACACAAATATGCAAGAGTACACAAACACATAGGGGGATAACACAATGGAAAGGATAGGGTTCGTTTTCAGTGTAACATTTGGTATTGCAGTCCAACCCAAAACTTCATTCCATATGTCGTCCCTCTTATTTCAACATTTGCTCCAGCCAAAAAAAAATCCTATCCAAGCATGCTTTCTGTATTCTGTTCACATCCTCTTTCAAAAATAGATTTTCTCCACTGTGCACTACTTTTTTGGCCAAACCATTTTCTTATAGCTTCTCAATGCATTTCTTCCACTTCATCATAGTTAGTTTCTTATATAGTCTACCCCCTCTTAAGCTAACTTAAATCTACTGAGCTCAGATATATATACCAATGGACGAGGCAATGCAGCAGCACATAAGAAATTAACACAAACCGCAAGGACAATAAAATGCAAATTAGCAAACCTAGATACAGTAAATCTAAATTACCAAGCAAATGCAACATTACAACTAATATGAGCCAATGTGCAACAACAAGAAAAATAAATCAGTCGTAAAACTGGCTTAACACAGAAATACAAAGTGAAATTCAGTAACACTATACCTGGCAAACAGCAGCAGCAAATGCAATAACTTATACCTAAACATGACATAGCTCAAGCAGAAAAAATATTACACTAAAGACAACAATGCAGACAAGGGAAATGTATATTCACATCTTAATGTCTGTGTAATTAAAGTGGTGCACCACAAAAACTAATTCTACAAAAAATTACCAAGTACTTGGAAAGAAAATTATATATGCAGTTACTGTTATTAGTCCCTTCTTATTGTTCTTTCCATTCCTAGAGCTCCTTTTTCGAAGAATGTGGATCAGAAAATAATTATTTAATAGATTGATGACAGAAAGTGTTCACATTAGCAAATGCATTTAATTTTATTTTATGAAACCAATGCTGCAAGACAGCTGGAAACCAGATATCAAATGAAATAAGCAACTATGTACAAAGTAAAGCATAAGAACATCATTCAGTAGTCATGAGGCATTTCATAAGTTAGTGGAAAAATCTCTCAAATACGTGTCCTGTAGCGTTAAATGTGCGTCTTGCTGTAAGATAATCTCTGTGGAAGTGTCGTAGCTATTGTCCTCTGAAAGCTAAGTTCTGCAGAAGTCAATGTACTTACCTCTTGATAAACAAAAGTGAAATACTTTGCATATAGATATCTTAGTTATTACGCTTATTGCCGTGATGAAGAAAGTACTGTGCTGTAACGTATTGTTGTGCTACTGAAAAGGCAGTCTCATTGTAGCTATACCACAAAAGTTACTACTAAAACATGTTTTACTTTCCAGAATAATACAGAAAAACTGTGCAGATATAAAACAGAAACACTGCAAAAGCAACATTGTAAATTGTCACTCATTAGTAGCGTCGTGATAAAATCGTGTAGCTGTCACATAAACTAACCACTGTGTCATCTGATCTCTCACAGGAAGTACTTTAAATCCAGAATGTATTTTCAAGTAAACCAAAATGTTGCATTAAAATCTCATTAGCAGTACTGGTAAATGTTCTAAGTATGTGAGTCTTATAGTCGTTATTTAATCGTGCAACTAACAAGCAAGAATGTACACACACAATAACGCTGTGTCGTCTGTTCACTATAACAATGCATTTGTAATTACTGTTTAAATAAGTTCTCTTGGTTCTTGACTGGATAGTTAACTTTAAAACAGAATTGCATGTTAACAGTTTCTAAAATTGAAAAAGAGTACTAGTAACGTGACGTGAAAAATTTTATAGCAAAGACTAAGTTAAAAAGCAGATTATCTCTCAATAAATGGTTTTACATGTGAAATGTCATGTAACCCTTTGCTCTTCCTAGTACACAGAGTTTCAACTTTAACGCAATTATCATGTGGTATACGTCGGTAAAGAATACTGGAATTTTTTTCAAGGTTAGCGTCTATGTTATTTTTCCCTGAGCCAGCGGGCGCACGTGGCTGCCTGCGGTGCGAGTCATTGTCTGTTTCTTTGTTGGCGCGCGTTGTTAGTGGGATTGGGAGACCTAACTTCTACAAATTCACTTTGTCGAGAGGGCCCTGCTCTGTTTGAATCCCGCCAGCTCTGATGCAATTCAGGTCTGTCGTTACAATCATATCGTCTGTCATAATGTCGGTAGATTCCATAGTTTCTTTCTTGTCGGTCACGTGGTGGAGAATTTCTCCCTGAATCGTAACTGCGCGCTGGACCGTTGCGTCTAAAGTTATTCTGTCTCCATTGATAATAATTATTTTGGTTCCCATATTGTCTGTTTCTCTGATTGTCTCTGTGATAGTCACTACCGCGGAGAGGTGATCTTTCCCTGTAATTATTACTACTCTGCCAACGGTTGTCATATGGGTTGTGTCTGTTTTGGTAACGATTTGTGTTGTGAGAATAGTCTTGTCGTGTCCGGTTACTATTTCTTTCATCGCGGAATTGTGACGGATGTAACCTGTAATTGTTGTGTTCCTGTTTTCGCGTTCTGCGATTGTCAGTGTCAATTTCTAATTCTTGTAAGAGTCCCTGAAAAGCTTCAATGTCGTCTTTGCAACGTCCTGCCAAAATAATATGTCGTAAATGTTCAGGCAATTTGATTAAGCAAATGCGGATGAGTTCTGAGGGGCTGTATGGGTTTGACAGGTACTAATTCTTATGCAACATGTCTTCAAAATATTTCACAAGACTGGAAAATTCAGATTGTTCGAAATGTTTCATCATTATGATGCTATGTTTTACTCGGTCTTGTGTAGCTTGATACCAATATGCTGAGAGGAAGGCATGGTAAAATTCTCCTTCACCGTGACAATGATGAATGGCCGATCGCATTCTTACAGCTGGTTCATTCTCCAAGTATCCACACATAAATTCTAATCTGTGCTCTAATGACCAGTTGGGAGGAAAACAATGAGAGAATTGATGGAGCCACGCTTGTGGATGAATGTCGTTGCCAGAATTCTTAAATGTTTTAAATTTACGTGTAGTAATGAACAGTCAAAATCATCATGTCGGCGAGTCGCATATCGGTCATTATTACGTCGTTTCGGCGGTTCCATTTCAAAATTCGGTGCACCTTGCCAATTTCTTTCATAATTTCCGAAATGCGCTGTGTTATTATTTTGTGGCTGTTCCGTATTTCTATGTCCCTCTTCCCGTATTGGGGCGCGAGTGTGCTCTGAAATACACTCCTGGAAATTGAAATAAGAACACCGTGAATTCATTGTCCCAGGAAGGGGAAACTTTATTGACACATTCCTGGGGTCAGATACATCACATGATCACACTGACAGAACCACAGGCACATAGACACAGGCAACAGAGCATGCACAATGTCGGCACTAGTACAGTGTATATCCACCTTTCGCAGCAATGCAGGCTGCTATTCTCCCATGGAGACGATCGTAGAGATGCTGAATGTAGTCCTGTGGAACGGCTTGCCATGCCATTTCCGCCTGGCGCCTCAGTTGGACCAGCGTTCGTGCTGGTCGTGCAGACCGCGTGAGACGACGCTTCATCCAGTCCCAAACATGCTCAATGGGGGACAGATCCGGAGATCTTGCTGGCCAGGGTAGTCGACTTACACCTTCTAGAGCACGTTGGGTGGCACGGGATACATGCGGACGTGCATTGTCCTGTTGGAACAGCAAGTTCCCTTGCCGGTCTAGGAATGGTAGAACGATGGGTTCGATGACGGTTTGGATGTACCGTGCACTATTCAGTGTCCCCTCGACGATCACCAGTGGTGTACGGCCAGTGTAGGAGATCGCTCCCCACACGATGATGCCGGGTGTTGACCCTGTGTGCCTCGGTCGTATGCAGTCCTGATTATGGCGCTCACCTGTACGGCGCCAAACACGCATACGACCATCATTGGCACCAAGGCAGAAGCGACTCTCATCGCTGAAGACGACACGTCTCCATTCGTCCCTCCATTCACGCCTGTCGCGACACCACTGGAGGCGGGCTGCACGATGTTGGGGCGTGAGCGGAAGACGGCCTAACGGTGTGCGGGACCGTTGCCCAGCTTCATGGAGACGGTTGCGAATGGTCCTCGCCGATACCCCAGGAGCAACAGTGTCCCTAATTTGTTGGGAAGTGGCGGTGCGGTCCCCTACGGCACTGCGTAGGATCCTACGGTCTTGGCGTGCATCCGTGCGTCGCTGCGGTCCGGTCCCAGGTCGACGGGCACGTGCACCTTCCGCCGACCACTGGCGACAACATCGATGTACTGTGGAGACCTCACGCCCCACGTGTTGAGCAATTCGGCAGTACGTCCACCCGGCCTCCCGCATGCCCACTATACGCCCTCGCTCAAAGTCCGTCAACTGCACATACGGTTCACGTCCACGCTGTCGCGGCATGCTACCAGTGTTAAAGACTGCGATGGAGCTCCGTATGCCACGGCAAACTGGCTGACACTGACGGCGGCGGTGCACAAATGCTGCGCAGCTAGCGCCATTCGAAGGCCAACACCGCGGTTCCTGGTGTGTCCGCTGTGCCGTGCGTGTGATCATTGCTTGTACAGCCCTCTCGCAGTGTCCGGAGCAAGTATGGTGGGTCTGACACACCGGTGTCAATGTGTTCTTTTTTCCATTTCCAGGAGTGTATGTACGTAATTCTTGTATTACCTGTGTCAGCTGATCTTGTACTTCCCGGATGTCTCTTTGGTGTTTCGTATTTATTTGATTCTGATTTTGTTTGAATTTCCTAATTTGTTCGCACTCTTCTGTGTCATTAAAGGCTACCGGTCTTGTGTCATTCAGATTATCATCTACCTTCGTAGATAAATTATTTAGCTGATCCGAAAGTTCAACTACTTTCTCTGATAATGAACTAATTTCCTCCATGTGTCTTTCTGAACCAATTTTCAGAGTATCTACTGTGTCCTTTAAGTTTTCCTGAGTTTTTGCAAGTTGCATAACTGAATCGGTAGATGCAACTGAGTCAATTTTAGCTTGCAAGGTCTCATGATTTTCATGAACATTAGTTTGCAGTTCTTTTATGGCTGCTTCGTGATTCTGTAATGCATTTTCAGCCTGCGAAAAAATAGGTCGAAAATTCTCACAAATTTGTGGTTTTACGTCATTACAGACCTTTTGACATTTCGATTCAATGTTATGTAAGTCAGCAGTTAAATCTTCACGTGTTTGTTCAAGCTTATGTTCCACTGAGTCTAACTTTTGAAGCTTTTGTTCCATTGCATCTAACTGTTGCTGTGTTTGCCTCTGGTGTTGTTCCATTGTGTCTAACTTTTGAAGATTTTGTTCCATTGTGTCTAACGTTTGAAGATTTTGTTCCATTGTGTCTAACTGTTGCTGTGTTTGTCTCTGATTTTGTTTCATTTGTTGCAGTAATTGCAGTAAAAATGTATTAGTGTCTGGAATCTGTTCCTCTATGCATTTCGGCAGTGCATTTGCACCGGCAGCATTCACATTTTGACAAGCAGAAAATGTGTTTTGACTTATCTGAGAAAACGGTGAGGCCCCAAAACCTGACTCTACAGTGTTTGCAAGATTGTGTCCTGTCATTTCGGATTCCTGAGGCAAGCTGTTGCCGACCGATCGATCGATAATGCTTCCCTGTTCACTAATTGTTTCACTGCCTACACCATTATTTGCAGCCCGCTCTATTTCCCTATGCACAATTACCAAATCACTAGTTTGAACATTAGTTAATTCATTATACGGTGGCGCTAACACACTGCTTTCGTCTTCACAGTCATTTCTCAGTTTAGTTTGAAGCCTAGTATTACGTTTTTCACACGCCATTATTGTCACAATATTTCACACGACAACACAGAAAAGCACAATTTGAAGAGCAAAATAACAAAACACATTAACACAGCATTGAAAATAATATCTAGTTAATTGCATGCGCAGCTGCGAAATACTTGGTGCAAATCTACATGCATGCCACAACTGTGTAAAACAATGAAAAACTACAACTACAAAGGAAATTCTCTCTATAATTACGCGCTAGCAATAAACAAAAGCTACACTAATTACACAAACTACAAGAAAAAATCAGAAGATTCCAGCGAGGTATCCTCAGCTAAGGGTCGACATATGAAACGTCCCCTTAGAACAATTATACATGACTGTGCTTAAACTGACACAGAATATTTTTAGCGCAACGCAATCTGACTTCCAAAAATCCCTACAAAAGAATGGCCCTGACTGACATTAACCTATACCTTTCACAAATCACTTACCTCACAAAAATCTTCGTTACTCAAGCTACAGCCAATACAGCGAGCGCCACTACTGCCAGCTAAATAAAAGATTCAAACTACGGAAGGCACTAACTACTAATAGGCATAGTTAGCAAATGAAAGATTTTAATAGAGAACAAACAATGTATTTACCTTAATAGTCATCAAAAGTCATAATATGTATAGCAGTTCATGCCATCCACTCCTACAAATTTGAAATCTCCGCCATTTCTCTCACCACATCCACCACTGCTGGCGGCTCACCTCCAACTGCGCAACGCTATGCGCTGTTCACATCCAGCTGCCCAACACTACAATGGCAGACAACAATGCAAACTAGCCACAGACTGCACACAGCACAGCCAGTGATATTCATACAGAGTGCTACGTGGCGTTACCAATGCGAAAACCTAAAGAAAAGCTAAACAGCCTACTTACATTGTATACGTCATCTATTATTGAACGAAGTTATACCGCTGTTGACCTAATCCTCATCAATATTCTATACTATAGGTGGTTTGCTGTCAATTCTGATGAGAATTGCTCTGTCACTCCCTACCACATTCTCACTGCTGACATTTCATGCTCCGACTCGTTAAATGTAATTCTTTCTTTCACCTTTTAGGGCCAATTTCCCGCCCCAGAGGCCAGCGGGTGCCTGTCCGCTACTCAGACTACTTTGACAACGCCGTTGGCAGTACGCGGTGACTCATTATACCCAAAGTCTTCGGCTGCCATTTTGATGATTTTTATTAATAATTTAAGCGCTGGCTGGGTACGAGCCCAAAGCGGAGAACGTTTTCATTAATAGCCAACGACGCTACCACTAAATTGCCGGGTTATCCTAAATAATGGACCCATTTTCACAGCTTCGTATTTATTCAAGTACACTACTGGCCATTAAAATTGCTACACCACGAAGATGACGTGCTACAGACGCGAAATTTAACCGACAGGAAGAAGATGCTGTGATATGCAAATTATTAGCTTTTCAGAGCATTCACGCAAGGTTGGCGCCGGTGGAGACTCCTACAACGTGCTGCCGTTAGGAAAGTTTCTAACCGATTTCTCATACACAGACAGCAGTTGACCGGCGTTGCCTGGTGAAACGTTGTTTCGATGCCTCGTGTAAGGAGGAGAAATGCGTACCTTCACGTTTACGACTTTGATAAAGGTAGGATTGTAGTCTACGCGATTCTGGTGTATCGTATCGCGACATTGCAGCTCGCGTTGGTCGAGATAAAAGGACTGTTAGCAGAATATGGAATCGGTGGGCTCAGGAGGGTAATACGGAACGCCTTGCTGGATCCCAACGGACTCGTATCACTAGCAGTCGAGATGACAGGCATCTTATCCGCATAACTGTAACGGATCGTGCAGCCACGTCACGATCCCCAAGTCAACAGATGGGGAAGTTTGCAAACAACGACGAACCTGGGTGCACGAATGGCAAAACGTCATTTTTTCGGATGAATCCAGGTTCTGTTTACAGCATCATGAATGTCGCATCCGTGTTTGGCGACATCACGGTGAATGCACATTGGAAGCGTGTATTCGTTATCGCCATACTGGCGTATCACCCGGCGCGATGGTATGGGGTGCCATTGATTACACGTCTCGGTCACCTCTTGTTCGCATTGACGGCACTTTGAACAGTGGACGTTACATTTCAGATGTTACGACCGGTGGCTCTACCCTTCATTCGATCTCTGCGAACCTTACATTTCAGCAGGATAATAAACGACCGCATGTTGCAGGTCCTGTACGGGCCTTTCTGGATTCAGAAAATGTTCGACTGCTGCCCTGGCCAGCACATTTTCCAGATCTCTCACGGCCTGAAAACGTATGGTCAATGGCGGCCGAGCAAGTTCTCGTCACAATACGCCAGTCGCTACTCTTGATGAGCTGTGATACGGTGTTCAAGCTGCATGGGCAGCTGTACCTGTACACGCCATCCAAACTATGTTTGACTCAATGCCCAGGCGAATCAAGGCCGTTATTACTGCCAGAGGTGGTTGTCCTGCGAACTGATTTCTCAGGATCTATGCACCCAAACTACGTGAAAATGTAATCACATGTCAGTTCTAGTATAATATATTTGCCCAATGAATACCCGTTTATCATCTGCGTTTCTTCTTAGTGTAGCAATTTTAATGGCCAGTAGTGTACAAATCCTAAAAGAACAAGCTTTATACTAATGAAAAGAGGAATGGTTCAAATGGCTCTGAGGACTATGGGACTTAACATCTAAGGTCATCAGTCCCCTAGAACTTAGAACTACTTAAACCTAACTAACCTAAGGACATCACACTCAACCATGCCCGAGACAGGATGAAAAGAGGAAGTTTCAAAATTTTTTTTCATAGTGTTTGATATCAATTTAATAAATTTAATAATTTGTAATTAATTAGTTTTTAATACTTATTTGATCATTAGAAATATGATAAATGTTATAAATGTTCAATGTAGCCACCGTTGGCTTCACGGCAAACATTGATGCAGTAGCCAAACTCGTCCCACACATGCGACTGATTATCTGCTGCTGCTGAGTGCATGCAGCAGTGATCCAGTTCTGGATATCGTTCTGAGTGATTGGTAGAGGTGGGACGTAAACAGTTTGCTTCACATAGTCCCATAAGTCCTATAGTCCCTGCGACCGATCCAGCGCTGGGGAAGGGAGTCATTCAAATAATCTCGTACATCACGATACAAATGGAGCGGAACTCCATCCTGTTGGAATATGAAGTCCTGGGAATCTTCCATAACTTGAAGGAACAGCCATTAATGCAACGTGTCCATGTACGTGGTTCCCGTTACAGTTCTTTACGCAAAGAAAAATGGTCCATAAACCTTTATACGGGATACGGCACAGAACACGTTGAAACGTCCCCTTAGAAAAATTAGTGAATTAGTGTGCTGATAAACCTCTTACATTATTTGATTTTCAAACAGCTGAGCAGAACTAAACGTACTCAGACATTTGGCTCTTTACTTATTCTGATCAACACTAAACTGCCACACAATATTTTTAGCGCAACGCAATCTGACTTTCAATAATCCCTACAAAAGAATGGCCCCGACTAACAATAACCGATACTTTTCATGAATCACTTACCTCACAAAAATCTTCGGTACTCGAACTACTGCAATACAGCGAGCGCCAATACTGACACCTAAATAAGAGATTCTAACTACTGAAGTCATTAACTACTGATAGGCATAGTTAGCAAATGAAAGATTTTGATAGAGAACAAACAATGTATTTACCTTAACAGTGTTCAAAAGTCATAATATATACAGGGTGAGTCACCTAACATTACCGCTGGATATATTTCGTAAACCGCATCAAATACTGACGAATCGATTCCACAGACCGAACATGAGGAGAGCGGCTAGTGTAATTGGTTAATACAAACAATAAAAAATACACGGAAGTATGTTTTTTAACAAAACCCTACGTTTTTTAAATGGAACCCCGTTAGTTTTGTTAGAACATCTGAACATATAAACAAATACGTAATCAGTGCCGTTTGTTGCATTGTAAAATGTTAATTACATCCGGAGTTATTGTAACCTAAAGTTGACGCTAGAGTACCACTCCTCCGCTGTTCGACCGTGTGTATCGGAGAGCACCGAATTACGTAGGGATCCAAAGGGAACGGTGATGGACCTTAGGTACAGAAGAGACTGGAACAGCAAATTACGTCCACATGATAACACCTTTTTATTGGCCTTTTTCACTGACGCACATGTACATTACCATGAGGGGTGAGGTACACGTTCGACGGGCGTTTCATAGGATATGGAGGACGCATAAACTGGCCAGCCCGTTCTCCTGATCTTACACCTCTGGACTTCTTTCTGTGGGGTACGTTAAAGGAGAATGTGTACCGAGATGTGCCTACAACCCCAGAGGATATGAAACAACGTATTGTGGCAGCCTGCGGCGACATTACACCAGATGTACGGCGGCGTGTACGACATGCATTACGGCAGAGATTGCAATTGTGTGCAGCAAATGATGGCCACCACATTGAACATCTATTGGCCTGACATGTCGGGACACACTCTATTCCACTCCGTAATTGAAAACGGAAACCACGTGTGTACGTGTACCTCACCCCTCATGGTAATGTACATGTGCCTCAGTGAAAAAGACCAATAAAAAGCTGTTAGCATGTGGACGTAATGTGCTGTTCCAGTCTCTTCTGTGCCTAAGGTCCATCAACGTTCCTTTTGGTTCCCAACGTAATTCGGAGCTCTCCGATACACACGATCGAACAGCGGAAGAGTGGTACTCAAGCGTCAACTTTAGGTTACAATATCTCCGGATGTAATTAACATTTTACAGTGTAACAAACGGCACCGATTACGTATTTGTTTATATGTTCAGATGTGCTAACAAAACTACCGGGTTCCATTTTAAAAAAACGTAGGTTTGTGTTAAAAAACATACTTCCGTGCATTTTTTTATGGTTTGTATTAACCAATTACACTAGCCCCTCTCCTCACGTTCGGTCTGTGGAATCGATTCGTCAGTATTTGATGTGTTTTACGAAATATATCCAGTGGTAACGTTAGGTGACTCACCCTGTATATCAGTTCATGACATCCAGTCTCACAAATTTCCTCTTTCTGATGGACACACGTCCAGATCATCCGCTCTCAAAACTCCGCCATCTCACTCCCCACAACCACCACTGCTGGTTGCTCACCTCCAACTGCGCAACGCTATGCGCTGTTCACATTCAACTGCCCAACACTACAATAACGAATATTTCAACATTTGCCAACCAACCACAGACGGCGCGCAGCACAGTCAGTGATTTTCATAGAGAGCGCTACGTGGCGTTACCAACATAGAAAACCTAAACAGCCTACTTACATACCTAAATAGCCTACTTACAACGTTCATCTTTGGTGAGTCTCTCGTGTAGCAACGCTGACTGTAGATTTTCCAAACCCCATATGCGAACATTGTGTCTGTTGACTTTTACAGTTAGGTGGAACGTCACTTCATCGCTGAATATTACACGCTGTAGAAATGCGTCATCCTCCACCTTTGATAGCACATATTCACAAAATGCGAGACGCTTCTCCTTGTCATTGGGGTTGCGAGCTTGCACAAGTTGTAATCGGTGGGGTTTGTACAGGAAACACCTTTCTAGAACTCTCCATACTGTTGGTTGGAGTATTCCAAGTTCTCGACTGGCTCTATTGGTAGACTTACTGGGTCTGCGCACAAAACTTCCATGAATCCGTCGGACATCATCCTCTGACACACGCGGTCGGCCTGTGCTGTTTCCTATGCACACACTCCCAGTCTGCTTAAGTTGCTTAAACCAATGGCTAATGCTTTTGCGAGTTGGTAGTCGAATACCGAATTTCGTATGAAATGTCAGCTGCACTGCAATTTGCGACTCACTATTCGCGAACTCAAGAACGCAGTAAACTTTGTGCTCCACAGTCGCCATCTCACTCACAACTGACAGTGAAACGGAATGACGGCCGCGCGAACTCTTCCGGTCGTTTCTGGAACCATCACCGCCCTCCCGCCGCCGCCCGCTAAAAATTTTGGTAGAGGTGATATAAACGTTGTTCATTTTAGATTTTTACTTGAATACATACGAATTTTTGAAAATGGGTCCATCATTTAGAATAATCCTGTATTGTATTCTTCTGATCCCCGCCTTCTACCTTATTTGAAGCAAGTCTTCCGAAGCTCTTTCAAGCTTTGACTTTAATATTGACCCACTATAGCTTCCAAATCGACGACATCCATTTCTTCTTCTATCACGTCGGCGGACAATTTCTTCCCCTCATAGTGGTCTTCACTGTACTCTTTCCACATATCTACTGGCTCCTCAGCGTATAACAGTGAAATTTCTCTTGTATTCTTTACGTTGACGCCTTTACTGTTTCCAACAGCATGCTACAGAAATGAAAGACCTTCACCACAATTTCGTGTTTCTTAGAGTCAAAACTGAGGAAATGAGATCATTCGTACTTCAAATAAACTGAAAAAAAAGTTAGGAAGGATCTGAAACCAATACAAACAGTAAATGTTGTTAGAATTAAGTAGGTAGACACATTTCTAAAACTACGGAATTTCTGTGTAAGTTCGACAACAAAATAAGTGAACATTTTGCCACTTTACGAGCATTATGTGATGTTGAGGAATGAGTCACAAAATTTAAATACTCGCAGAGGAAAAAAAAAATGTTTTTCACGATGTTCCGGTCAGGATGGCTGTAATATGTGGGGGCATTGCTTTGAAGTGGTAGCGTATAGAGAAATTCGGCTCGGAGCAGAAGTGTCTGCCCGAAGGGAATCAATATATGGTGGAAGTGACTTATAACGTCTGGCAGGAAGGCGTTGTCTGGCTATAAATTTAGCACTGGAGAATTTGGCACAGAGAGAAGGATGGCCATTCCGAGGACGACCGTAACTGACGGAGGAGAAGAGGTCCGAAGAACGAATCGAGAAAATACGAATATACAATGTGAACCTACAGGGACGTCATTTGTTTTGCTGGAACATTCGTTGCAATAGGGAGTTTATTACATTTTTCATGTGCGCAGTTCGATGTACGTTCTCTGACGGCGCTGAAGTCACATACTGAAGATTGCGAAGAAAAAAAAAAACAATAAAAAAACAAACGTGAAAAGAGAGGAAACAATATTAACAAATACAACAATTTGTATGCGCGAAAATGTGTATGTTAAAGAAATAGCAGATCCTTTACATGCTTTTAAAAATTTTTCTAAACCATTTGTTACTGATAGAAGTATTACCGAGAGTGTGTGCAGAGATAGAAAAGATACTGAAGAAACGTACATCGAGAAAGCTAGAGCAGAGCACATTGCAGTAGTTTGTACTGGCACTCTAAGTCTTTTCGGGAAAAGGAAAAAAAAAAGGTCTGCTATTTGTGAACTAAATCGAAGAGAGCTATTTAAAATTCACAGCGATAAATCAGCTTTGTCAGAATTTTATAAGAAAAGAAACGGATCTTCAGTACACTGATTTTTAATAATCCTAATATATGTTTATAAAATTATTTTTGTTGCAGTTACTACAAAAACTAGTCATTAATAATAACAAAATAGATACCATGTTTAAATGCGATTCCGTGTGCAGGAATATCCGTTTGTAATGACAGGGGACACTGTTTATAGAATGTTGATATGCACATGAATAATGCGCGTAAGAATATTTATAAATTCAATTAAATTAAAAAAATGCAAATCTTATACCTAGAACTGCTTTATTAAATTTTAATGCCATGTTTGCAGCTTAGTTTGCGTAGACTAGATACACAGTTTACAAACGGTGTTTATTTAAATATGAACAATCTTCTCCGTAAGGACATACAAGTTCAGTTAAAGGAAAACGAAGAAAGTTTGTGCAGACCATACAACTTGTGCGAGCGAAGCGGCGGGCGCTAAGCTAGTATCCTATCATCGTCCAACCCAAAACCGTTAAGAACAGAAACTTGAAATGTGGTGAGGATGAAGATCTAACACTGTATGTACTATTTTTCCCGTAGGGGATGAAACAGGGCATGAAAAGTTTTTTTATGACAGATGTTGCTGTTAAGGTAATTTTGAAGCTTGATCTACGAAAACTGGTATTTGGTTTATCGGTCGGAAATGAAAGAAGTTTTAACACCTGTGCTGGTGAATTAATGGGTGAAAGCTATTTATTTCTTTTTTTGAAAACGAATCCTTATAAAAGAACTATTAAAGCGTTTTTATAACTACATATATGAAAATCAAATATGGTATTTCTCGGTCAGAACCAAAGAAATAAATGATACAGCGTTTTTGCAAATTCCACCCCCTTAGGAAATGACAGTTTCTATGGAAATATTTCGTTACATTTATACATTTTTAAAGATAAATCTATGAAAATTGGTATTTGACTTCTAAAGAAATACATGTTAGGGGTTGAAGT
Source organism: Schistocerca cancellata (assembly GCF_023864275.1). NCBI lineage: Eukaryota > Metazoa > Arthropoda > Insecta > Orthoptera > Acrididae > Schistocerca > Schistocerca cancellata. The sequence goes on along the minus strand of NC_064626.1, from coordinate 1,103,335,832 downwards.
TGCTATGGAAATATCGCCACAAGAACTCGAAAGGCAGGATTAATAATGACCTCTGACTCCACAACATAAAAATTCTATTAAGGAGAAAAATCTGTGCAGGTCGTACTGTCTATGTGAGTGGAGAAGCAGGTGCTATGCTTGGAAGACTAGACTGGACCTGCGGTTTGATTTGAAAGACTACAGGTGACTAAGTTCACACCCTGACAACAAACACTTTAATTTGTAAGCCTTCCACTTGTCTACCTGGCCATGCATCTACTAAATTAAATCTGACATCTGACAGTGGTCGCTTTTGCTAGCCTGCACTGGAAATTATCACTTTCACCAGAAGCTTAAATAAAAATTGAATGCTGAGAAAAATTAATAAGATGCCTCTGTCATTATTGTACTCAATTTGTAATGTGTGATTAATGTGGACCAATATGGGTTTAATGTTTTATAAAAATGAGAAGTGTTTATTAATCATAAAATAGGACAAGCAACACAAGTTAAACCAGATGACAAATAAATCATGAACTGTTGGCACACAAATAGAAGCAACAGATAATTAGCACTCTGTCACACCGAAAATGCAGGTAAAATATCTTCTGCACCATTCAAAATTTTTCGCTGTTTAAGGTCTGTTGATAACTTGTATTGTACTTCTGATTCTGGATACGTAAGCGTCATTACAGAAACAATATTTAATACGTATTCGATGTAATAGTCTATTTATTTCTGACTGTATGTAATTGATTGTGAGTGTAATGAAAATATTGTAAGTTGCGGGTAATAGCCAAGGGAACTTTGTTTAAATACATCGATAGCAACGACGAAACAGCAGTAGATGTACCGGTGTTTGTCTTTGCGTATGTAGAGTCTCGGTCGCGTTGCGAGCAGAGAGGAGGCAGAGCAGCTTGGGTCATGAAAGAGTGCAGAGGTGTTCTCTGGGGGCTCCCTGCGCCGTGGTGTGCAGCTATGCTCGCGCCACTGTAGGCGCGCTTGATTTGTTAACCCGCTAGTATTGAGAGCACGGTAGGAGCGGACAGCGGAGGAAGCTGCAATTCCAACTGTCGCCTGTGGCTCTGGAGACGACTCGGAGTTCTCATCGAGCAGCAGCAGCAATAACGGCAGCTCAGCATTGTCGCCGGCTACATTCTTCGTTGTCTGCACTGCTACAACATCGTAAGACTGTTACTGACAAATATAGTAATGTAGTGGCTTTCCCCAGCAACATCTCTTTCACAAAGTACGAATAACATGAATATATTTTGCAATAGTTAGAACTTGTAGGGCACCTTGCGACCAAACCGCTGAATCTTTCCATCAGTAAATGGGGTATGTTCTCCACTGACTCGGTTGTTTTAACCCCCTCCACTGACGGAATGACCCACCTCCCAATTCCGTATGTATAAAACCAATACGGACTTGTAGCTGTCACGCCTTTGCGCTTACTGCTACGTATTTTAACTGTAAATAGCTCAGTCCCAATGGTAAGAGGCAGTAGTGAATTCACGTAGTTAATATTTGAATCCAGCACAGCTGCCACAAGCTCAGCTCACTTTTACTCCACTCCTACCCTCGCCATTGCACCACATTAACTAGGTGCTACGTGGACCTTGCTTAATTCACTTGCGTATACATTTTTGACCGTTACTCGCCAGTATTTACCTAATGATTAGTACACTCCTAACCGGACTATTTCCCTAAGAGCTGTGATGATTGAACGGGTTTGATCCACGGCCTACAGTGCCCTACAGTTCACACGGTAACACTGCCTACCTGACCCACTTAACTTGGTAGTGAGCTTATGTATCCAATCACCACTGCTAGCAGCAGTGGATAATCCTATCAGCACGACGAGAGCAGCAGACTTACCGTCGAATCCTCCTGAAAATACTTATAACTACGGTCGCCAGCTCTGAAGGAGCAAAAGAATAAATCAATTTTTGGCTCATTTCAAAGTGAAATGGCTTGAGTTGAATTTAAACTTAATTCTGAATATTACTATTTCTGATCGTTCTAGATGATTCTACAAAGCAAATACTCTCTCAATTTCTGTGAGTTGGCTTGGTAATTACTACCAAGACAGTTTATGCAACTTGGGTTAACAAAATTCTATCCTTCAACTTATTTAATGATTGTGGATATTACTCTTTGGACAATTGATACAGAATTAGTTAAGTGACTTTACTTGAAAGGTTGCTCAGAAAAATTTAAGTAACTGTAAATAGGCGACTCATTCTGGTGTGACCATTGCTCTTTTCAACATTCTTATACGCTAAAGTATTCTACAACCAAAAGAATTGTAAATGAAAGAGGCGATGGTGGCCTCAGTCTGATTTCACTATACTATGTTTGAGGTTACTACACTTTACAATGAACAACATGCGTCGTAATTTTACTCATTACTATATTCTGTCCTCTGCACTTGCATAAAAGAAAACTGGTATTCTCCTTTTACATGTATACAAAGTTCGACTTAACAATTGCAAGCAGTCTTGCATTGGGTAGACGTGCCGGTGCTGGTGGTGAGATGCATGTGGCTAACGCAGCTCTTCACGCCTCATGCCCTTAATGGCGGCTGGAACTACGAGCTGCAGCACTCGTATAAGCTACTGCACGTCCGCCATAAAATCTGGGCACAGGAACTCTTACAATCAGCCCCAGTGGCATAGAGGCGGCTTCAACACCCATTCGTCGCGTTTTACTCCAAAAACGGCGACGATATTCGCCTCTTCGCTGTTGCACAATCACTTTTGCGTGAGCACAGTTACGCACGTCCGATCACGTCAACACTCCCCAGGCCATTCCATTGTTCAGTCCCTGTGTCTCCAGCTACCTCTAGCTACGCTCGTATCACCAAGAGTGGGGGCGTTCCCCTACCACCTTTTTACCGAAATCATTTAGTATTTAAGAATATTTATATTTACTACCCTGGAGTCCATACCAGTCATAATAATTTACTACTAGCGCTTTACAACATTAAATTATACAGTAATAACTTATAATTACCAAGAAAAAGAATACATTTGACTCTGATAGCTTAGTGCATTGTCTGACAGGCAGCGCTAATTCCCAGTTTCGCCAATAGATGGCATCAGGGTGCACTCCCTGGCAGTCTCACACAAGCGCGCCCGTTTCCGACGCGCGGGCTCCAAATTACTGTCAGCCCACCATCATTTCAGTTCCGTTACAACCTATATTGTCATTGTCCTCAGACATTATTACCAAGCAGGCTGCCTTTCCTTCCTATGCAGTCACCGAGTGTCGTAAGAAACTAACTGACTATTTACTGCAAGTTTTGTGTGTTTGCTAATGACCAGTTTGAGTCTAAATTTTCTGCCTCAGTAAATGTTCATTCCTGTATTGCATGACAGGGGCAACTTAAAGTAAAGTAAAATTTCACTGGCCATACTAACAACTAAAGATACAGCACAAATTAAGAGTGCGCTATTTCATTTATTCTGTATTTATCTTAGCGAGTGACGTCTCTAGCTTGGTATGTCTTTTATTGTTGTTATTTTAAAAGCACAATCGATTGCTTTTTCCTCAAAGTAAATTCAGTTCAGTCTAAGTTTTGCAGTACGTTACAGTGATGTTACTGAAAGTCATATTTTTACATAACAAAGTTTAAGTTAATCTAGTCATTATTTAACCAGTAACTTCATTTAATTTTACTTTCAAAATTTAGTATTTCAGAATAAGTGGTGGTGGTGTAAGTTCCTATGCGATCAAACTGCTGAGGTCATCGATTCGTAGGCTTACACACTACCTAATCTAACTTAAACTACCTTATGCTAAGGTCAAGACACACACACATGCCGGAGGGAGGACTCGAACCTCCGACGGGGGAAGCCACGCGAACCGTGTCGAGGTGCCACAGACCGCACAGCTACCGCGGAAGGCTCCAGAATATGTAACTGCAAACTCAGTGCTTTCTGATTCATTTGTTTTCTCGTGCACTGTTGTGCTGTGGAAAAGCGTAACAACCATATTCTGCAAAAATGGTGCAAATGGCTCTGAGCACTATGGGACTTAACATCTGAGGTCATCAGTCCCCTAGAACTTAGAACTACTTTAAGGTAACTAACCTAAGGACAGCACACACATCCATGCCCGAGGCAGGATTCGAACCTGCAACCGCAGCGGTCGCACGGTTCCAGACTGAAGCGCCTAGGACCGCTCGGCCATAATGGCCGGCCCATCTTCTGCCTCGCCAGTTTCTATTTGCTTAAATTTCTTTGCCATTACCTTTCTCAAGCTTCTGGAGATTCATTGCCCTATTGAGCTGGTGACCGTTTAATTATCCCTTCTTTTTACCTAATCAGTGCGTTCTTTGTGTTATCAGTGATTTTTGTAGTAAATATTACGTGGTACACTTTTTCCTGTGCGGTTCATGAGCGATTGCGCTATATTCCACCTGTTTCAAAATTATCATCACCATTTAGCTTAAGTTTAGAATAGATTCCTCCTTCAGAATAGTCTGTTGTAAACATTCCTCCAACTACGCAGTGTTATTTTTCTTCGGTAACGATGGCCTTACTCAGTGTAAAATTTCATTAGGTATATGCGATCACGGTCAGTTATACCGCAATCCAGGAGGCCTATTAGAAAGGGAGAGGTTACAACTTCACTGAGTGGCATTTGATTGTCAAAGACTAAGGTTTATCAGTGTAATCTACACTCCTGGAAATGGAAAAAAGAACACATTGACACCGGTGTGTCAGACCCACCATACTTGCTCCGGACACTGCGAGAGGGCTGTACAAGCAACGATCACACGCACGGCACAGCGGACACACCAGGAACCGCGGTGTTGGCCGTCGAATGGCGCTAGCTGCGCAGCATTTGTGCACCGCCGCCGTCAGTGTCAGCCAGTTTGCCGTGGCATACGGAGCTCCATCGCAGTCTTTAACACTGGTAGCATGCCGCGACAGCGTGGACGTGAACTGTATGTGCAGTTGACGGACTTTGAGCGAGGGCGTATAGTGGGCATGCGGGAGGCCGGGTGGACGTACCGCCGAATTGCTCAACACGTGGGGCGTGAGGTCTCCACAGTACATCGATGTTGTCGCCAGTGGTCGGCGGAAAGTGCACGTGCCCGTCGACCTGGGACCGGACCGCAGCGACGCACGGATGCACGCCAAGACCGTAGGATCCTACGCAGTGCCGTAGGGGACCGCACCGCCACTTCCCAGCAAATTAGGGACAATGTTGCTCCTGGGGTATCGGCGAGGACCATTCGCAACCGTCTCCACGAAGCTGGGCTACGGTCCCGCACACCGTTAGGCCGTCTTCCGCTCACGCCCCAACATCGTGCAGGCCGCCTCCAGTGGTGTCGCGACAGGCGTGAATGGAGGGACGAATGGAGACGTGTCGTCTTCAGCGATGAGAGTCGCTTCTGCCTTGGTGCCAATGATGGTCGTATGCGTGTTTGGCGCCGTGCAGGTGAGCGCCACAATCAGGACTGCATACGACCGAGGCACACAGGGCCAACACCCGGCATCATGGTGTGGGGAGCGATCTCCTACACTGGCCGTACACCACTGGTGATCGTCGAGGGGACACTGAATAGTGCACGGTACATCCAAACCGTCATCGAACCCATCGTTCTACCATTCCTAGACCGGCAAGGGAACTTGCTGTTCCAACAGGACAATGCACGTCCGCATGTATCCCGTGCCACCCAACGTGCTCTAGAAGGTGTAAGTCAACTACCCTGGCCAGCAAGATCTCCGGATCTGTCCCCCATTGAGCATGTTTGGGACTGGATGAAGCGTCGTCTCACGCGGTCTGCACGTCCAGCACGAACGCTGGTCCAACTGAGGCGCCAGGTGGAAATGGCATGGCAAGCCGTTCCACAGGACTACATCCAGCATCTCTACGATCGTCTCCATGGGAGAATAGCAGCCTGCATTGCTGCGAAAGGTGGATGTACACTGTACTAGTGCCGACATTGTGCATGCTCTGTTGCCTGTGTCTATGTGCCTGTGGTTCTGTCAGTGTGATCATGTGATGTATCTGACCCCAGGAATGTGTCAATAAAGTTTCCCCTTCCTGGGACAATGATTTCACGGTGTTCTTATTTCAATATCCAGGAGTGTATTTAAGCTGGCTCGAAACATGGCTAATACAATCTGAAATTATCTAATGCCGTAGATTGGTTGGTTGGTTGGTTTGGGGAAGGAGACCAGACAGCGTGGTCATCGGTCTCATCGGATTAGGGAAGGATGGGGAAGGAAGTCGGCCGTGCCCTTTCAGAGGAACCATCCCGGCATTTGCCTGGAGTGACTTAGGGAAATCACGGAAAACCTAAATCGGGATGGCCGGACGCGGGATTGAACCGTCGTCCTTCCGAATGCGAGTCCAGTGTCTAACCACTGCGACACCTCGCTCGGTATGCCGTAGACTTTGATGGTTATATTCTACACAGAAGTTACGTTAAATTGGTGGAGCTGAGAACAAGTGCCGAGACGGTGATTCTGCTTGCCCTAAAAAGCTGGATCAGCAATAGTACACCTCTTTTTCTATGAGCAGTGCTGCCTCAGGTGACATCGCGGCGCAAACGTCCAAGCGTGGTCGAGTAGCGACCTGTGGCGCCTCTAATTCGTTATAGCGGGCGGCAAATGTGCAAAATCGCAGGCAGGTGATCTGTCAGGCGGATCGATATTACTCTCTAATGGAGCCCGTAACTCTTGGTATATTCCAGCGTGTGACACTCCCGTTCGCCAGTCATACTAATTTATTTGACTCACTTGTAGCCGGCCGGGGTGGCCGAGCGGTTCTAGGCGCTACAGTCTGGAACCGCGCGATCACTACGGTCGCAGGTTCGAATCCTGCCTCGGGCATGGATGTGTGTGATGTCCTTTGGTTGGTTAGGTTTAAGTAGTTTTAAGTTCTAGGGGACTGATGACCTCAGATGTTAAGTCCCATAGTGCTCAGAGCCATTTGCACCATTTGAACCATTTGACTCACTTATACGACAGTGCACGCAAGGAGGTCAAACGTCAAGGCGGCTGACCTGTTAGGAATAAGTTTTTCCTCGGCAATGCGAGTTGTCCGAGATGATTGAGGTCCAAACTGTTGGTACAGCCAAGGTTTCAGCATAGGCTCCCCAGTCAGGACAAGTGCCATTGCGTAGACACTCTCAGGACGAAAGTCCCAAGTGCAACCCATTCATTACAAAAGTCAATACACAGGATTTCCTCTCCAGAACGAAGTCTGAATCACAAGTCTTTTTCTCAATTCGTCTCCTTTCATTAATCCTCAGTAAACTCGAGAAGTGCACTAACACAAACGCCCCCACTCAGGTTTCGTACCGATCACAAGGCTCCACCATCACCCCCTCTCCTCACTAGCTCATCCGCTCAACCTTCGGATGCGGCTGGTCCTGTCGGATGTTCGAGTCCTCCCTCGGGCATGGGTGTGTATGTGTTCGTCCTTATGATAAATTAGGTTAAGCAGTGTGTAAGCTTAGAGACTGACGACCTTAGCAGTTAAGTCCCATAAGATTTGACACACATTTGAACATTTTTTGAACAATCTCCGGACTAATCGTAACCAAAGTTAATAATACTATTTTCCCTACTAGGGAGGCAGCCAATCTCTGACTCATAGGATTCCACGCAGGGAGCAAAAGGCATTACGCTCCAGAATTGTGTTTTCCACTGCCACTTTAGGCAGCTTGTTTTGAGTTGTCGTTTAGGTCTAAAGTGAACTACACATTTGTCACAGAGATCATTATCTTGACTGACCAAACGTTACAGCACATCTGATCATGGGCCACAGCTAAACTAAGATAAGTGTTTTTGTGTCCCAATATAAACCATTTCAGAGCAACTATAAATATTGCGTGTCATCCGAAAATTTTCCGAAGGCCTGAAGCTTCCCAAAAATCTCGGCAGGCAAAGGTACATCACCTTCTATAGCTTCAGGGCCAAGGTGAACATGGAAACTCGCAGATTTTTGTGGATGTCAGCTCTATACACAATGGGCGCTTACGACACCGTCAGTATTCCTCAGCCAGGCGACCTACTTTCTCTCGTGTGCCCCTGTCCCTACTGTGGCCAGAAACGCTTAACAGGTAGTACAAGGCAGGCTGTTTTTCGCCTCTTTGGCCAAAACTGTAATCTGCATACTGCTGTGAGAAATTCTTGGGACCAGCATTCTTTCCCTGGTAAGTGATTTGAGATATTATTCTCCAAAGAAGCTGCACTTGGCTTCCAAGCCCCAAATGTCCAAGGCAAGATTTACTGTTAAATAACCAAACCGCCTGCTTGTGCTCAACTCCAGAAAATACCAGTCGAAGGGGAGCTACCTAAAGCTCACACACGTATTAGCACTGTGTATGCCACCGTCAACACCTGCTCACGTTGATGTCTTCCTGTCATCTCGCTTATGTTACGGGTATTTAACATGATGGAAGAGGAAGACAAGCAATAGCCTACAAAATAAAGGAAAGTTTCAACAAAGAAGATAAAAACAGTCTGTAAATGGATAAAATATATGACCATTTGGTTACAGTACTGTAAAATAATCTGGATGGTTCTGTCTAAACCAGATTGGAATGTAGACTAAATAATGCTGGAGGAACTACAGGATGCAATAACATCTAGCAAGAACAGGGTGTGACAAAATCAATATAGAATTGATAAATTGGTTCTATGCCTGGAAACTGGAATATTACCCGGATCTGTCCCATTTATAAGAGAGGAAATAGACATAAATATCACCAGTACAGAGATATTAACCTTCTGAATTATAAATTAATAACAGTTAAATAAATTAATAACAGTTAAATAATTATAAATTGTATGCTAGAATTTTAACAAAACGACTATCGCCAATCCCTGAAACAGTACGTTTTATGCTATGTCTGGTCTTCCTGTGATGCCAAACATGGTTTTCGAAAAGGTAGATCATGTTCGGACTATATTTTCACCATGACACAACTGACAGAAAAAAAAACTTGAATTCAGTTTAGCATCATTTCTTGCCTTTATTGACTACGACGACGCGTTTGATGAATTACATCTAAACACACTGAGGGATCCCATCTCATCTTATGCGAGCTATACAAGGTCCGTATATGAATAACAAAATACAAATTAAAACAGCAGGCCGTAGACATATGGGTGAAATAAACCAAGGAATTAGACAATAGCGTCCCCTCTCTACACTCCTTTCCGACTGTCTAATCATAACTTGTGTACAGACGATACAAAATTTTAAAACTATCAATGTGGGTGTTAGTACTCTACTTTTTGCTGACGACCAATTAATTGTTAGACAGCATGAAAATGACTTACAAGAATCTATCCTTAATTTAAGCAAAATAGCCATAGAATATAGTCTGAACGTCTCCACAACAAAGACAAAATCAGTGGCCGTTTTACAACACCAGCTTATTCGAATTAAGATTGAAATTGAAAAACAAATCATAGAAAAAGCTAATACATTTAAATTTTTAGGGTGCAGTATTACGTACAGGGCAAGCCATGCAATACAAAATAACAAAAAATGATTAAGGTTTTTGTGACAGTTTTGTTGACAAACTGCCTCTTGGCGTCTGTCTCGGGTTCTTCTACTGACGTTGGTCTAACGATTTTTCTGACGTTTCGCCAGTACGAGTGGCTGGCATTGTCAAAGCTTCACCCTCCATTAATGGTGATGGACAGTCCACCACCAACAATGGAGGGTGAAGCTTTGACAATGCCAGCCACTCGTGCTGACGAAACGTCAGAAAAATCATCAGACAAACGTCAGAAAAGTCATTAGACAAACGTTGACCGAAGAACCCGAGACAGTAGCCAACAGCAGTTTGTCAGTAGAAAATAAGTTAGATTTATTTATCTACTTCTTTGGAACTTTACGCAGAACACTGAGAAAGAAAGTCCACAGACACTCCACTTAAGTTCTGTAAGGTCATGCTTATACTAACACTGTTCTAAAGATGCCAAAACTAGACCCTAGAGAGAATAGAAGCATCTGAAATGAATTACCTTACATACATGGCTGGCTACACTTTAATGGATAAAGAGAGAATTTATGATTTGCGACCTGAACTGAACATGCAGATTATATTTGAGGTAATAAAACAATATCAGTTGAGATGCAAAGAATATATCGACCGTATGCCAGATGCAAGAATCACTAAAACCGCAAAACGGATTAAATCAAGAGGCAAAAGAAGTTCAGGAAGATCAATGAAGAGACGGTTTGACCATTTCTGAAGCAGTTGGAACAGATAAAATTGCCCAATCCCTGACTTAAATGACGATGATGAAATAACTTTATACAAATACATTGAAAAATTTTTTTAAGCAAACTGGTAGAAGTATCACCGAGAGTGAGTGCGGAGTTAAGAAAAGATGGTGGAGATACATACTTCCTAAACTCTGTTGCAGAGCACATTTATAGTAGTAGCATATTTGAAACATTTTTCACGGGCTCTCTATAAATCTTTTACGAAACTTGAGTAGATGCTGTTTCAGACTTCTGGGTTGAACATGTAAAAGCTTTTCTTGAGAATCTGCGAAGGTGAGACGCCTTCCAAGATAGTTCCTTAAGGACGCTGCGGCTAATTTCTCTCGCCGTCTATTTCCACCCATGTTAGTACTCCATCTCTACTTTCCTTCTTAACTTACTTCTCTCTTTCTGTCCTACTATAGTAACAGCATGAGGAGGTGACACAGCACAGTGATCGAAATTGTAGATCGAAATTCTATTTTAGGAAAAGCAGCTGCAAATACTGAAGTATTCGCCGAATAGTGAGAGTATGAAGAATATCATAATGTAGCTTCTGAGCAGTTGCGATAAATACTTGAGGAGGTTCAGGACTATGAAGCCTAGGAGACAATTGTCTCTCTTCATGACGGGATTAATTAAGAGAAACGATGGAGTACCATAGATCGAAAATGTACTTGCAATGCGGCTACTCCTTTCTGTAATTTCACACATAAATCAGACTATGATCTTTAGCATCGCAAACGAAAACAGGTGTTTAAGTTACACCAAGGTTATTTAGGCACCTGGGAAGGGCTATAGAAGTAGCAGAGGTACTGAAAGCTGAATTAAAATCAATCAGCGTATTGCTCCAAGAACAATGTAAAAGAATGAGACAGTCTTCAAAATACGGGAGTAGCCATGAATCCCCAATTCCGGACTACAAATGGTCCCAATGGGAAACTGGCAGGTGAATTACAGAACTAAATAATAGAGAGAGTTCAGCCAGCCTTTCGAGTAAAATACGTGTAGTAGTTGCAGGGAACCAGCCAAGGAAAGATACACACATAATCAGTAAGTTATGTGTTTTAGACGTGGAAACGAGAATGCGAGTGCATCAGCATTTCCCTTACCGTCAGCGCATTGTACAGTGGTCTGTGGACCGGCCTCAGGTCCAGAAACGAGTTGTTGTGGCGGTGATAGCGATACTAGCGTGCGTTGTCGAGAACTGATTCACTGAACATGTCTGACTATAAAGTAGTAATGTTCAAAACATGTTGCGACTAAAATAGCTGCTTAATTGCGTGTCAGTCTTCCGATGAACTGAAATTTGGAAGGTAGGAGACGAGGTACTGGCAGAATTGAAGCTCTGAACGCGGGTCATGAGTCGTGCTTGGGTAGCTCAGTTGGTAGAGCACTTCCCCGCGAAAGGCAAAGGTCCGGAGTTCGAGTCTCGGTCCGGCACACAGTTTAAATCTGCCAGGAAGTTCCGACGAACTGTCCCTCCCGCGGTGGCTTGAACGAATAGCGTGGATGACCTCCTAGCTGGGGCTCTCACTTTGACCATTGTGAAAAGGCGGCAAACAAACATTTCCACGGCAAACAGCGTCTCCCTCTGCCGAGTTCGAATACAATGGCTAAAATCTGTCTTTTCAACAGTCTACCAATCTTGTGAGCACGTTGCTACTTCGATTTCTAGAAATCTGAAAATTATATCTCTATCTTCGGGAGACAATAATCGTTTCGGAATTCCCGAGAAATTATTTATAGAGGTAAAAAATATCATATAAAATTTTTCAGCCCATTAATTGTGCCAGCTATGCCTCCGTTATTACCGTAGTCTGATTCATCCTCTCTGTTATAGTCAGAATATATATTTGAATTTGAAATTGCTCAAATATTTCGTATCTCTTTCTTTTTCAGGATGGACGAAGTGGTGCAAAAGATTGTACATTAAACAGAAAGCAGAGATAAATAAAACGGAAATCTTCGGGATGAGAGTTGGAACCTACAATTTGGATAAAGGGATGTAAGGTGAAAGGTTAGGACCCATGTAGCATCACGTGTCATTTTCTGTTACTGCCTTGTTGGCATAATACCTCTGAAACAGGTAGGCCTCTGGCAATAGCAATTTCAGTTAATAACAACACGGATTAAGATATCTGATCTCAGTAATAGGACAATGAAGACCGATAGGCCTTGATTAATAAGACTTTCAACTTACAAAATTATGAAACAGATCTTAATTAAAAACGGAAAAGGCAGACCTTCAGTAATAACAGCTCCAGTTATTAAATAGAAGACACGCAGGCCTTTAACGACACGGGCTTCAGTTAAGCAAAACTACTAATTGCAAAACAAGCCTTCAATAATAGCAGCTTGTTTTAAATAAAATTACTAAACAGAAAGACAGGCTTTCAATGCTAAGAGCTTCAGTTAAGAAAATTTACCAAATGCAAACAGGCAGGCCTTCGATAATAAAAGCTGAGACCTGAAAATCCAAAACTTCACTGGAGTTCTCGAATCGAAGCTGAAGCTTGCTGGTTCCAAAGAGGGCCCAGAATTCAGACCAGCGAAACTGGCTACTACTCCCTCATCTGTGTGCCACGTTCCAGACCAGGCTGGCAAGGCTGTGCACGAAGACAGCACTCGAAGTCAGCCAAGGATTCAAACCAGCTCACAAGTATGCCCAGCAACCACTCTCCCGACTCCATGCCCAAGACGCTTGCCTAAATGCTCGCCTTAGTCGCCTGGCGGACCTGTCACACCGTTCTCCTCGCTCCATTACCACTCCCCAACTCGCTGCGCCACAGTACGCCCCGTCTCCCATCAACAAACTCGAGCAAAGATATTCGTGGCCTCAAACCAGAGGTGCATCACATGAGAGATAAAAGTAGTAAACTAAAAAGTAAACTCCGTCCGAACAGGCCTTGGAAGGACCAACGGTACCGACCGGCTGCCATATCATTCTCAGCCCACAGGCGTCACTGGATGCGGACATGGAGGGTCGTGTGGTCAGCACACTAGAGATGGGGGATCCGCTCTTGAACTAATTCATAGAGTTGAATCTTTCAAAGGAGTGAACAATCAGTGATTCAGAAAAAAAGAACGGTAGCTCCAAACGTTTCCCACGGCAGAGAGAGTGAGAGACAGAGAGAGAGAGAGAGAGAGAGAGACGGAGCATCTCAGCAGCGCCTCTGCTGGTCAGAGCACAGTGCATGCCACACAACACAGCCAGCGCCGGCCTCTGCCCTGCTTCTACCTTGTCTGCCTGCATTGTGCAGTGCCCCTTTGGATTTTGTGTTTCACATATGCCGTGCCGTCTCTGTGCGTCATCTGCCGCTTGCAGTGTTTGGCGCAGCTTAACTTCGCATCGCACTCTGTCGGCGATCGTTTCAGTCGCACGTCCTGCCCTCTGGGCAGTTGATGCGAGCAACAGGACAGAGAGCCACCTAGCGGATAATGTAGGAACTACTTGCAACAACCTGCTCGCAAGGGAACGGACGATTTGTCTCGGAGCAGGTGAGTTCACCGCTCCCCCCACCCTCGGAACTCGCCCGCTCAATGCTCATCCCACCGTCTCGACTCTAGCCAGAGCGTTGAGCAAAGCGACTCAGGTGTCACTCTGGTCTCTGCGGTCTCAGCTCACGCAGTAATACAGCTCGCGGCTCGACCTCCTCGACTCAGCGCCTCTGCATCGGAGTTCGTCCCTACTGGATATTGTTCTTCATAGTAATACCGCTACGTATATTACATTATTATGTTATGTATACATCAATTGTTTTTATTTTATTTTTATTTGTTTAAACTGATTAGATTAGGTTCCTGATGACTCCTCTTACTATAGGATTTTTATTATGGACACTCGAATTTACGCTTTAATTACGAGCGAACCGATAAACGTATTGCAAAATGTAAGGCTATATGCAGCACTTTCGTTTTACAGTCAAATTTATATATTTTTTTCTTATTCTGGTACGGATTTTGCGATTTTAGGCGTCTTCGGAAGGAAACGTTCACTTTAAAAATATATGGCTTGCGATGTATTTGTATGAGGTTAATGAAATTTTAATACATTATAGCCAAATATCTTGTTAATGTAAATCTCAAGTTACAACATTTTACGATCACCCAGAAAACCACGATGGTGCAAAATAAATCAATAATCAAAAACTTTGTCATATCGTGGAAATTTCAATAAACAATACAAAATTCTTACTCATTATCTGTGTTACTTCAAAATAGGATCAAATAAGATCAAAATACAGGTATAGTACTGGAATAAACCAAGTTTAAAGGGCAATGTGCCTTCCATTTATTTTCTATTGTAAATGAGTGGTGAGTCATGAAAACGAGCTAATTCATTTCAGGGAGTGAACAGTTCTGATCCAATCTCTGAAAAGAACAGTTTTGCCCATCTCTACAGCACACCGCTTTCCCGGTCTTATGTCAGATTACGAGACTGGATCCGCCACTTCCCAATCAAGTAGCTCCTCCGTTTTCCTCACAAGGGTTGAGTGCATCCCGCTTGCCAACAGCGCTCGGGAGACCGGATGGTCACCCATCCAAGTGCTAGCCCAGCCTGACAGCGTTTAACTTCTGTGATCTGACGGGAACCGGTGTTACCACTGCGGCAAGGCCGAGATCGAAGTAGAGGTGCCAGGAATTCGAAAGGCGACGCCAGCAGTCCCGCAACGGCTCAAGAGTTCTTTTAATAAAGGATGGTGTTATCGTTCTTCAAGATAATAAGATTCAATACTGTTGGTGAGAACGGAAAATACCTGCCGATTGGGCAGGTGTAAATCCTTAACAATTATTGAAAATGTTTATTAATTAGAGCCAGTCACTCTGATAGATGGAGTACTCAGCTTTCATGTTACCAAAATGCAAAATTTAATGTCTCGTACAATATAACACACAGTAAAATAATCTGCCTCTTTGAAAGCCTTCGGCTCTGCAATAAAAGGCCCATGAACAACCCACCACAAATAATAAAAAAAAAACAAAAGGATGACCAGAAAGACTATTAATAATCAATTCTTTACCCAGAATGCAATATTAAATACACTCTACCAAATGCTGATACCCTAACTAATACTTTACAGTCAATTACAAGGGAGCAATAGAACAAACCACCCCAGGTTATCAGCTGCTGACCTCAAATACAGTAAACAAAAACATCAAATCACTGAATGTCAGATGTAAACATTGACCCAACAAATTCACTGAACGCAATGAACAATAAGATACAGATTGTCAGCCTTAACGCCCCAGACCTTACTGAGGGGTCTGTGTAGTTACAGTGTGACCTCATGCACAATTCAAACTGACTATGCCAGACATAGTCGTCAGCACTATAAAGGTTTGAACTGATCACAATCAGCACAATCTGCTTTCACCATCATAGTCGGACACGAACCGTAACTAACATAACTGGTATCCTGTCTGCACTGCTTTCCCCAGATCCATTAAATCAAACATCATCCATTCCGTCAGACCAGAACCAATGTCCCTTGTTGATAACAAGTCACCGCAAGCCCAGACTACAGACATCGTCAGGCTACCTCACTGTTTTGCTTCACGCACTTCCCGTTGCAACTTATCCAGTTGGCAACACTCTTAGGAAGTTGCTAGCTCTATGGGCATCTTGCTGGTCATCTTCATACTGTTTTCTTCACCAAAGCTTCGTCAGGTGTCGACAGCAGCCGCCCTATCCTCCATCTACAATGGATCACTATCACAGCAACTCACAGTGGCAGTTACACTTGGACATAAACAATCTCCTTCCATGCATGCAGGTCCAAAAGAATTTTGCATCCTAATCAGAATAACACAGTCACTGCAGAATCATATAAACAAGCTCAGTTGGCATGCCATGCATGGCCCAGTGCTGGATGCTAAACCTTGTCCACTGCTGTCCACGGCCACTAGCGTTGTTTCGAAGTTGATGCCGCTTCCTACACTCACCTGCAACTCCAATCCTGCTGTTATACATGACCATAGCTAGTCTCAGCATGGTGATGCATTCAGCAAACTAACTGTCATGGCATGCATGCATCAGCAGCACTTTTACCATCTGGTATGTGGAATGAGAATTCAACTGTATATCTCAGTTGGGTTAAGCGCTGACTTAAGAAGGAACACAGAGGCTCAGCATTCTTTATTGTTGCCATGTCCCTGAGCACCACCGAGGCACTACCCAACATCGCCTCCTGAGCTCTCACTAACTTCCTCATCTCCCCCCCTCCCGCCTCCTCTCCCCCACCTGCACCCCAACCTACCTGAACGTGCCTAATGCCCTTTACTTTAAGGCATGTTCGTCTGGATATTGGAACGTCTGGAGTGACTTTGCAAGCAAGATATGTGATCAGACTAATGGATGAATTTCCTTGTCAATTTTTAATACTACCTCCATCTCATTGTATGAAAGACATACTGCTCTGCAGGCCGTTTTTAGACAATTCATATATTCTCCAAATAGATCCTTCACACTTTGTTCAAGACCTTGATGTATATTTACTAACCGCCTCAAAGCCCTAGCTGGAGTCACAAGTTCGCACAACTGTTGATGGAAGCTCCATACAAATTCTTGGAAAAATATTGCCCTGGCCACCTGTTGAACCAAACTCCCTCCAGTGTGTGGAAACAACATTTTAAAAATTTAGACTTCCACAAAACCAAAAATACCCTTCTGCTCGTCCACTGGTAGCAATTGGTGCAAAACTTGGTGCATTATATCTGGGATAGAATCCACAGAAAACTCGTTTTCTCGCCATCACTAATAGAGTTTAAGGTAACGTAGTAAACTGTTAATTTGACTGCCCCACCTCTACACATGAGGATGCTAACTCCTGCAGCTGACAAGCATCGTCTTCCTTCACAGTATTTAAATTCATCCTTCTGCTGGCACTGAAGTAGTTGACAGCATATCATTTAATGTAGACGCTACTTGTGATGGCCTTGCCTGCAGTCCTCCAAGCGTGCCTCGGTTTGCTCCAGGCATAGTCAGAAAGATCAAGTTACTCAACTGGATTAAAAAATAAGCTACTCTAGCTCAAAATCCTTTTACGTGTCATCAGCAGGGCACTTCACCTTCCGAAAACTTTATACAAAATTCAATTTCCATTAAGATTGGATGGATTGTAGCTCAACAGTTTGGTTTAACAGCAGTCGGAATTTTGGAAACGCTTCATTCATACACCAGTGGCAGTTTGGTGCGGCGGGTGGCCAGGGCAATAATTTAGTGAGAATCAGTAAGAAGCTTCCATCAGCAGCTGTCAAAACTTGTGATTCTCACTGGGGCTGTGAGGCAATTATTACCTACACATTGTGGGGAAGGAGACATTTGAAGAATATATGTATTGAGTAAAAACAGTTTCCAGAAGATTGTATCTTTCATAAATTGAGATAGAGACAGTATTACACAGTGTGGAAGAAACTAAATAAGTACACCTTGACATTAGAAGCGGTAGGTTGTAGGCATTTATTGATCTTGGTGTGAAAGGCTAATTTGAGCAGTATGTGGCTGGCGAGTTGCAGGACAGGAGGTAGGCCAGACTGGTAGGTATGACCTGTCGCATACTCGGCAGGGAGTAACTGGTTGCCAGTACGCGGATGTTTGCCTGCATTTCACTTGGAGGAGTGCGGTGAAGCTAAGCCACTTCAAGGCTATGGGTATTAGCAGCGCGATGAGGTTCTATGTCTAAAACCCTAAAAGAATATGTATATTCACCAAAAGCGCTAAATTTACTTAAAAATGAGATACAGGAAATCGAAATATTGCATTGAAATCGCAATAAAGAGAAGACTGCTTTGAAATTATTACCTTCTTTGCACACTAAGCATTAACTAAGTTATTAACATTATGCATGTGAAACTGTTTATTACAACAATAATAAAACTACAAGCACATTACAAATGTACGCAGTAGATCATCTGTTGGTTGTTGAAATCAGCACTAAAATGAGCACATCTGATTGTTGATTAACATTTATATGAAAGTTATTTGAACAACGTAGTGCAAAACTTGCAAGAGAGAATAAAGATGGTCAGTTGCCCACCAATCATCATTTCACTTCAAGCAGAATATAAAATAACCTATAATTTTATGTTAGTTCCTTAACAATGTGTAGCAAAAAAAAAAAAAAAAGACATTTAATTACTACTGTTCAAACATATATGTTGTACATATCTGCAATGTTTGGGAAACTGTATTAAATTATAAGTGGAATGGTGATCAGTCATGTTAGGTAGTTGAGGAAAGAGCAGGCGGAATTGTCAGTTAATATAGAGGTTAATACTGAACCATTTGAGACATCGTTCAGGTTAACGTTCTCAGTAACGCCAGTGATATATGCTGAACTTCATCTGAGCACGTTCCGCTTTCATTGAATGCCCTGCTATTTCAAATTACATATTTCACTGTGTATAACAATAGCCTCTATAAGGTCACAATTCACACAATTCAGTTACTCGTCTTGAGCTAAACAGAACTGAGATTTAATATTATACTGTTGTCAGCAAGTAGCCTTGTAGTTATGGGCTGTTCCTGTATCATCTTATTTCATATTTCGCATAAATTCGTATTCTTCAATTTAATCATAGACTATTCCTTAGAGTCCGCAGCTCGTGGTCTTGCGGTAGCGTTCTCGCTTCCCGCGCCCGGGGTCCCGGGTTCGATTCCCGGTGGGGTCAGGGATTTTTCCTGCCTCGAGATGACGGGGTGTTGTTGTGTCGTCTTCATCATCATCATTCATCCCCATTACGGTCGGAGGAAGGCAATGGCAAACCACTTCTGCTAGGACCTTGCCTAGTAAGGCGGTGCGGGTCTCGCGCATCGTCCCCTACGCTCCTCGGAGTGTGGGACGTCATCATCATTCCTTAGCCTGAGCTCTGTTATTCGAAAGATTTCATTAGATCATAACGAGATCCATAGACTAGTAGTCAAACCATTAACTTAGTATATGATTGTGTGTTCACACATCTGTCATTGAAGCTTAGTTTCACTTCATAATTTTGTTACTCTAAACCACCCTACTACACTGCAATTAAGTTACCTTGTCCAAGACAGGACAGTACTTTCTGCAAGGCATTATTTTTTATTTTTGACTCAGTCAGTTTTTTATGATGCAATCATAGCCAGTTTCGTCCTTCAAAGGCCATCTTCTGATGCTAAGGGTGACATTTGAGGAATAAGTGATCAGATGTTCACCATCAAAATAATAAGTCAAGCACTATTTCTGCAGTGAGAATGTCGTTTTTCCGGAACACTATACTTCCGTTTCACATGATTTAATTCAGTATCAGGTGCCCCATTAAACAGTTCATACCTTTGGTGATGTATTGTATTTTAACCGGGGACCTAGAAACGACGGAGAGGCTCCGAGGCAGATGGAAAACCGCCTAAAAACTGGTCGGTTCACCGGTCCTCGACACAAATCCGCCGGGTGGATTCGTGCCGGGGACCAGGCGCTCCTTCCCTCCCGGAAAGCCGTGCGTTAGACCGCACGGCCAACCGGGCGGGCTTTGGAGAGGTAGTGTGGGGCTCTAAGATTTAGACAGTGCAGTAGCAGCGTTAGTAATGGCTCTGAGCACTATGGGACTTAACTTCTGAGGTCATCAGTCCCCTAGAACTTGGACCTACTTAAACCTAACTAACCTAAGGACATCACACACACCCATGCCCGAGGCAGGATTCGAACCTGCGACCGTAGCGGTCGCGCGGTTCCAGACTGTAGCGCCTAGAACCGCTCGGCCACCCCGGCCGGCAGCAGCGGTAGTAGTAGCAGTGGAATCGTTGCGAGTGGCTAAATATTCGGGGCATAGCACAAGGCTACGATGTACACAGTACTGCAGTGTATACGCTGATTTCGTGTCACCAAACTGTGTGCCACATTTTTCACACCACAAGGGCAATAGGTGACCGCCTTTCCACTGCCTGTCCACACAGCTGCCGCCATAGGCTGCCACTGAGTGCACCACTGCCTGCCAGCAGTTTCGTCATTAGGTCGTACTGTTTGGGCCGCCGCCGGTCCACATTACAGTCGTCGTGGGCTGCTGCTGACCACACCACTGCCTGCCACTGCAGTAGTTTCATCATAGGGTCACCGTGTATGTGCTGCAGCCTGTCCACATGGCATTCTTTAGCGCATCACTGACCAAACTGCTTGCTGCTCGTGTAGCAGTTTTGTCATTGGGTCGTTGTGCTCGCTCCACCACCTGTCCATGTTACAGTCATCTTGGATCACTGTTGACCAAACCGTTGCCTGCGAATGAAGCAATTTTGTCACTGCGCCGCTGTGTTAACACTGTCGCCTGTCCACATTGCAGTTGTGGCATGCCACTGACAATGTCGCTGTCTGGTAGGGCAGCAGTTTCATCATTGGGTCGCTGTATTCGTGTCGGTACCTGCCCATGCTGCAGTTGCTGCGGGGTCGCCGAGCTCATACTGCTGCCTGCTAGTGTTTCAGTTTCTTCGCCAGACCACCATGTTCATCCCACTGCCTGACTGCATTGCCCTGACTTCACCGATGCCTGTCCATCACAATTGCAGTCTTGCTACAGTTTCTCAACTCCACCCCCATCGTGTCACAGCATCTCAACCACTGCTGTCCTGCTGTAGCCTCGTTTGGTAGCTGTCTTTGTGTCTCTTTGTCGCCACCTGTGTGCAAGAGCAGCTACTGCAAGAGCTGACAAGTGCGAGAATTATCGCACACTCATCTTAACAGCTGATGCATCCAAGTTGCTGACAATAATAATAGACAGAAGAATAGAAAAGAAAATTGAGGATGTGTCAGATGAAGATCAGCTTAGCTTTATGAAAGGTACAGGCACCAGAGAGAGAACTGTGACGTTGCAGTTGATGATGGAAGCAAGACTAAAGAAAAATCAAGACATGTTAATAGGATTTGTCTATCTGGATAAAACGTTCGACAGTGTAAAATGGTGGAAGATGTTCGAAATTGTGAGAGAAATAGGGGTAAGCCATAGATAGAGACGGTTAATATACAATATGTAATATAACCACGAGGGAATAATAAGAGTGGACGACCAAGCACGACATGCTCAGATTAAAAATATTGTAAGAAAGGGCTGTAGACTTTCGCCCCACTGTTCAATTTGCACATTGGCAAAGCAATGATGGAAATAAAAGAAAGGTTCAGGAGTGGAATTAAAATTAGGGGAAAGGATATCAATGATTCGATTGGCTGCTGATATTGCCTCCCTGAGTGAAAGTGAAGAAGAATTACATGATCTGCTGAATGGAATGGACAGTCTCGTGAGTACAAAATATGCATAGAGAATAAATCGAAGAAAGTCGAAAGTAATGAGACGTAGCAGAACTGAGAACAGCGAGAACCTTAACATCAGGATTGATGGTCACGAAGTAGATGAAGTTGAGGAATTTGCTACCTAGGCAGCAAAGTAACCAATGACGGATGGAGCAAGGAGAACATCAAAAGCAGACTAGCAATGGCGAAAAGGGCTTTCCTGGCCAAGAGAAGTCTACTATTATCAAACATAGGCCTTAATTTGAGGAAGAAACATGGACGTGGGAAAACCGGAATAGAAGAGCATCGAAAAATTTGAGATATGGTGCTACAGACGAATGTTGAAAGTTATGTGAACTGTTAAGGTAAGGAATGAGAAGGTTCTGCGTAAAATGGGAGAGGAAAAGAATATGTGGAAAACACTGACAAGGACAAGGGACTGTAGAGGAAGACAGAGATTGGATTACATCCAGCAGATAATTGAGGATGTAGGTAGCAAGTGCTACTCTGAAATGAAGAGGTTGGCATAGGAGAGAATTCTTGGCCGGCTTCATCAAACCAATCATAAGACTGATGACTCAAAAAAAAAAATGTGCTGCTGTGAATGTTGGGACGCTTGTAACCTCAGACGTTTTACAGCTTACATTGATATCTATGGGAAAGTTTTATTCGAAAATCAGATTTTGGCAAAATAATATCCCGCGGAAAGATTTTCGACTACTTCCTAATCTAGAAAACTTGAAAGCCGTGCACGTCATGAAACATAAAAAGTGATCTGTCATCAATAGATTAACGCATCACGAGTAAGTATTGTCATGAAATACATGGGAGTCACAATTCTTGCTCATATAAATCGGAAGATTGATCGACACTGTTGTTGCACAATGTGACAGAATCTGGGGCAGAACACCAGTCCTCAGTTACTTAGAACGCTTTAAATAGTAGCTTTTCCTTATTTCATTTACGGCTCTGCCACTCTGAATTACTTTTTGGCTACTGATTACATTTCAGCTGTGTGGGCTTTCTTGTCGGTCCCTTCCGCGTCTCGAAGATGACAATTCCGCTTCAAAAATCGTACATTATTCACCATTACTTTCCTGATTGCGTCTCTACTACATTTGTCA
This sequence comes from Schistocerca cancellata, assembly GCF_023864275.1. Taxonomy (NCBI): domain Eukaryota; kingdom Metazoa; phylum Arthropoda; class Insecta; order Orthoptera; family Acrididae; genus Schistocerca; species Schistocerca cancellata. The sequence goes on along the minus strand of NC_064626.1, from coordinate 1,103,313,232 downwards.
TAGGCAGCGTATCAGCGTATCTCGAACGATTCTCATGTGGAAAAAAGGCAGAAGCAGAATAACGTTAGTGAAACTTGCTGGTAAAGAAATAAAAGAGGGTGTTTCTGATTTCGTGCATCTGGAGAAATGAATAGCGTAGAGCCAAATTCTGGACCGTGTAACGAAGATGACGCCCAAAGGACTAACACTGTGGTGGTAAAGCAGTACGCTACAAAGTAAAGTAAACACTTGCAACTCGAAACGAAGCGGAACTCAAACAATACGCGAGGAAAACAGTCTGTCAAAATGAGGGAACTGTAAAAAACTTTCTACATCTACTTCGATACCCTGAAAATCAGATTTAGGTGCCTGGCAGAGGGTTCATCAAACCTTCACAATTCTCTATTATTCCAATCTCGTATAGCGCGCGGAACGAACGAACACCTATATCTTTCCGTACGAGCTCTGATTTCCCTTATTTTATCGTGATGGTTTCTCCCTATGTAGGTATGTGTCAACAAAATATTTTCGCATTCGGAGGAGAAAGTTGGTGATTGGAATTTCGTGAGAAGATTCCTTGCAGCGAAAAACGCTTTTCTTTTAATGATGACCAGCCAGAATTGTGTATCATTTCAGCGACACTTTCTTCCATATTTCGCGATAATACAAAACGTGCTGCCCTTCTTTCAGCTTTTGTTATGCACTCCGTCAGTTCTCTCTGGTAAGGATCACACAACGCGCAGCAGTATTCTAAATGAGGACGGACAAGCGTAGCGTAGGCGGTCTCCTTAGTAGATCTGTTACATTTTCTAAGTGTCCTGCCAATAAAACGCAGTCTTCCAATTTAAGTTGTTCGTAATTGTAATATCTAGGTATTTAGTTGAATTTACGGCTTTTAGATTAGACTGATTGATCATGTAATCAAAGTTTAACGAATTCCTTTTAGTCCTCATGTGGATGACCTCACACTTTTCGTTATTTAGGGTCAACTGCCACTTTTCGCACCATTCCGATATTTCTTCAAAATCGTTTTGCAATTTGTTTTGATCGTCTGATGACCTTATTAGTCGATAAACGACAATGTCATCTGCAAAAAATTTAAGACGGCTGCTCAGATTGTCTCCCATATCATTTATATAGATAAGGAACAGCAAAGGGCTGAAGGGCGAAGGGCAGGGCAGAGGGAGTAAGAAAGAGGAGAATGAGAGAAAGGAAGATAGTGAGAGAGGGGGGGGGGTGTAAGAATTGGGAAATATTTCAGCGGCGCTAAAGTACATTTCCCTCTCGCGAACAAGACGTAAATCACACGAGTCATAACTGAGCGTATTTGCTTGGAAAACTGCCACGGTCGGGTTGGGTAACCTGCTTTCGGTGTTAGTTCTTCTGTGTTACTAGTTTGTAGGAATACAGCGTTGCCTACACAATACAAAATTTTGCGTTGCGAACGATATTTTTTGTTTTTAGGAGGAATTGGAGCGCACCTTGAAAAGAAAGAAAAGTTCTGACCAAAAGCAGTGAATTAATGAAGTTCATAAATTTCACATTCCACTTTAGTAAATTGAAGCTGTAAAAGATGAGCCTGCAACAAACAGGTTACTGCTGGGCTATGGACATACCCCTGTGGATGTCAGAAAGATCTCTAACGGCTGACATTATCGAAAACCAGCTCGCTCACCACAGAATCACATGAATTTAACCATAGGTTTCATGCAGTGGATAAGTTAATGAATTTCGTTTATTAAACAGGAGTAGCCGTAACATCTGTGAAACATGAGTCCTCATAAGTTGAGAAAAATAAGGAATTTTACCAAATTACTGAATGAAACATGGTTACCATAAAACCCTAGTTATTACAATTTGCTGTGGACTTCAAGTTAAAAATAAGTGCACAAGGACATTACATTTTTATGTTCATTAAGTATTAATTCATGTTACAATGTAATTAAAATATCAAAACCTAGGGAAGAAATAAGGTTGAGGTGAAGACATTAAAGTCAACACAATAATTGTGGGAACGATGAAGTTCACGGAAGTCGCACAGTAACTGTCAAATGTTGGAGAGGAAAAGAAGAACTACGGAAAGAATCATTCATGCATCCAGTAGCTTGACTAAACACATGTTATGTTCGAGATTGCTAGTAAAAGTTCTTGAATTACGAACGTAAAAGCCCTAATGTCCCTCTATAATTTCTACGTATATCCTATGGTTTGCGAACGCTGCAATTTCTCACAATAATTAGAGTGATGTTTACTAGTATCAAATATGGGCCTTAATTTGAGGAAGAAATTTCTGAGAATGTACGTTTGAAGCACAGGTATAGTAATGAATCATGGATTGTGGGAAAACTGTAACAGAAGGAATCGAAGTATTTGAGGTGGGATGCTATAGACGAATGTTGAAAATTAGGTGGACTGATAAGGTGAGGAATAAGGAGGTTCTGAGCAGACTCGGAGAGGAGAGGAATGTATGGAAAACACTGACAAGGAGGAGCGACAGGATGATAGGACATTTTTTAAGCATCAGGGAAGTACTTCAATGGTACTAGAGGGAGCTGTAGAGTGCAAAAACTGTAGAGGAAGATAGCGATCGGAATACATCCAGCAAATAACCGAGGACTTAGGTTGCAAGAGCTACTCTGGGATGAAGAGATTGGCACAGGAGAGGAATTCGAGGCTAGCCGCATCAACCCAGTCAGTAGACCGATACCTCAAAAAAAAAGATAATAATAGTAATAATAATAATATCATAATAATAATAACGTATTGTTACCGGTGCTTGCGAGTAGCGACTGTGGTGGCTGAAAGTTCTGTCTTCTGGCCTGCACCAAAAACTGTTCTCCCGAGAGCCTGGATGCGAAGATGCGAAGTCCCTCTCTTGGTTGAAGCATTGCTTGTTGAGTCTGGGATGGAATTAAACTCCACACAGCGCTCCCAGCGTGAAGCACAACTTTTACTCCATTTTACAGCGTGTGAGCCTTGTGCCTGATTTTGAGTTCCAAAGGCAATGATCCTTCTGATGCTGACTGTGAGCGTATTGTTATTGCCCGGCTTGGTTGCGAAGTATCTTTGCGAGCGGCTGCGTTTTGCAGAGTCGAGCAGGGGACACGGAGCTGTTATGTTGTGCTATAGGTAGCTCTACATGTGAAAGGTATTATTATGGACGCTCAAGTATTGCTACAAGCGCTACTACAGTGAAGTGATGAGATATGGAAGTGAATTCAGTGAAAAGGGGCGCAAAGAAGTAATTAAATATGAGCAGTGCCGCCGATAACGTATTTGAGTATCCAATCGTCGCGGGTTGTACCGTACAGCATCAATCATCCGCTCCGTGTTCGGTCTCCCAGATGAACTATTGTGAATCAGTAATACTATTTACCACAAAAGAGAGCATTTAAGTGCCAGTGTCTTGTAGCGAGCTTGAGAACGTGCGTTCGGTCATGGTCATAGCGTTCCGCATCATCAACAATCAGACGCGCCGCGACGGTAACGCGCACTCTCGTATAAGTGAGAACTGAGAACTGAAAATTTAGCTGTATGAACAGTGTTATATCATTACTAGTGTCAAGGGGGACCGTGTTCGGTTACGCGTATGGTAGTCCAAGTGATATTGTGGCCAGATAACCATCAAAAATACGAGTATTAATTGACGTACACACTTATGGCTTAGAATGTAGACAGTGCACCATGCGACTTTCCTATCGTCGCAGAATATAGTTGTTCATACCAGATGTAGGACAGTGTTGTGTTTTAACCTTGAGTGGCTCCTTAAACCCGCTTGGATATTTAGATATACACTCCTGGAAATTGAAATAAGAACACCGTGAATTCATTGTCCCAGGAAGGGGAAACTTTATTGACACATTCCTGGGGTCAGATACATCACATGATCACACTGACAGAACCACAGGCACATAGGCAACAGAGCATGCACAATGTCGGCACTAGTACAGTGTATATCCACCTTTCGCAGCAATGCAGGCTGCTATTCTCCCATGGAGACGATCGTAGAGATGCTGGATGTGGTCCTGTGGAACGGCTTGCCATGCCATTTCCACCTGGCGCCTCAGTTGGACCAGCGTTCGTGCTGGACGTGCAGACCGCGTGAGACGTCGCTTCATCCAGTCCCAAACATGCTCAATGGGGGACAGATCCGGAGATCTTGCTGGCCAGGGTAGTTGACTTACACCTTCTAGAGCACGTTGGGTGGCACGGGATACATGCGGACGTGCATTGTCCTGTTGGAACAGCAAGTTCCCTTGCCGGTCTATGAATGGTAGAACGATGGGTTCGATGACGGTTTGGATGTACCGTGCACTATTCAGTGTCCCCTCGACGATCACCAGTGGTGTACGGCCAGTGTAGGAGATCGCTCCCCACACCATGATGCCGGGTGTTGGCCCTGTGTGCCTCGGTCGTATGCAGTCCTGATTGTGGCGCTCACCTGCACGGCGCCAAACACGCATACGACCATCATTGGCACCAAGGCAGAAGCGACTCTCATCGCTGAAGACGACACGTCTCCATTCGTCCCTCCATTCACGCCTGTCGCGACACCACTGGAGGCAGGCTGCACGATGTTGGGGCGTGAGCGGAAGACGGCCTAACGGTGTGCGGGACCGTAGCCCAGCTTCATGGAGATGGTTGCGACTGGTCCTCGCCGAAACCCCAGGAGCAACAGTGTCCCTAATTTGCTGGGAAGTGGCGGTGCGGTCCCCTACGGCACTGCGTAGGATCCTACGGTCTTGGCGTGCATCCGTGCGTCGCTGCGGTCCGATCCCAGGTCGACGGGCACGTGCACCTTCCGCCGACCACTGGCGACAACATCGATGTACTGTGGAGACCTCACGCCCCACGTGTTGAGCAATTCGGCGGTACGTCCACCCGGCCTCCCGCATGCCCACTATACGCCCTCGCTCAAAGTCCGTCAACTGCACATACGGTTCACGTCCACGCTGTCGCGGCATGCTACCAGTGTTAAAGACTGCGATGGAGCTCCGTATGCCACGGCAAACTGGCTGACACTGACGGCGGCGGTGCACAAATGCTGCGCAGCTAGCGCCATTCGACGGCCAACACCGCGGTTCCTGGTGTGTCCGTTGTGCCGTGCGTGTGATCATTGCTTGTACAGCCCTCTCGCAATGTCCGGAGCAAGTATGGTGGGTCTGACACACCGGTGTCAATGTGTTCTTTTTTCCATTTCCAGGAGTGTATAATCTCTGGCAAGCCAGCAGCAGTGTGGAGCAGAACAATACGACCGCCGCGGGAGTATCAGGTACGTGGTGTGGACAGTGCGCACGGTCGTAGCGAGATTCCAGTTTAACGGACCCCCGCTATTTATACCCCCGGGCGTGTTACATGGCGGCGTGTATTCAGGACCTGCATTTTTCGGATAAGAAGTGCGGTGTAATTAATTAGGAGTGTGAACTATTTGTGTATAAACAGTGACTGTTAATTTGGACTGTTGAGTGACGTCACGCGAGCTGTAGGATGTGTACGCCAAAGTACTTGTGACACAGTGAATATACTTGTCCGATTCTTGACAGTGCAAAGAACTAGTGCTATGAAGTAAACGTACTCTATACTTATGACGACGCCAGCGGCACGTATATGTTGAAGTGAACACTTATTTGGCAGCTATTACGGTAGACGATGCTAGTGTCAGCTATGGGCAAAAGTGAAAACTTTTCGGCAGCCATCACCGTACACGACGTGAGCGGCGTCTAGGAACGACGCTGCAAACATTAGCACGCTTTGCAAAGAGGGTGGAGTGCTGAAAGCGGCACGGTGTCAACTGAGTCGGCGCTACGGAACAGATGCGACTACGGGGCCTGAATACCATGGAGGCAAGAATGGAGGGAGACGCCGTGACGTCACAGCTGTGAAGCTATGTGAAGCCGAGGGTAGCCATTTCAATCCGACCAAAACATTGCTGCTGTAAGCTTGTGTGCATAGGCTTGTCGCTCACTTTTGGAAGGATTTTGCGCTATTATGGTGACTTGTGTGGTGTTCGGATGTACGAATCGTTCTGATTGTGATGCGAAATCGAAGGGAATAACGTTTCGTGTGTAAGTTGTCTCGTTAAGCGTGATTTTACAACTTCATTGTGAATGAACGTGTGCTACATCGGTACTTGTACTATAGCGTGTTTTTCTCCTGTATGATTTTAGATTTCCTAAAAATGAAAGTCGGAAGGCTCTGTGGGAGAATGCCGTGAGGAGGAAGAATTGGCGTGCGTCTAAATGGAGCACTATATGTTCTCAGCATTTCCGAGAAGAGGACATAGACGGAACTTCCCTTTCAACAGTAAGGCTCCGAGAAAATGCTGTACCATCAGTTTTCCCTACACACCCAAAACATTTGCAAAAGGTATGTTAATTCAAAGAATTAAATTATTAGTTTTCAAGTTCACGTTTCAGTATAATACGTACGTATCGTCGATAATCGAAGTGTTCAGTAACTCACTTTGTCTTCATCATGTACCAAATTAAAAGCTAACACTACATTAACTGGCATAAAGTATAGGCCTAAACAGGACACTGTGTAGATTTGTCATTCTATGTACCGTATTTCAGTAAATATTGGTGGTAATGAATAGTGTTTCCCAGTAGTGTAACGTAACTGAAATGTCCCAGTACGTATTACAAACAAGATGTATTTATGGTGCTTTGGAGGGAGGGTATAGCTAACTTAGTTTTCAGTTTCTATTATTTAGTTTGAGATACACGTTTATTACTGAATTAACAAAATTGCATCGTTTACACTGAAGGCTAGCTATTCGTAATATTACATAAAAAACTATTTTTAATCAGAAGAAACGCGGAATTTCGCGTTTACGAGATTTTATTTTAAACAAAAACTTTGAAACAACCAATCTGATGACGTTACATGCGTATATGGTGCAATTAGCGACTGTAATACACGTAGCGCTATAGCATACTGGCAGTGTTTTGGTCAGAGTGTCATGGCAGCGAGCCACGCCCCCATGGCTTCAAAACGTAGTACGGCTGGGATACGTAGCGCCATCTCCCCTTATTCTTACCTCCATGCTGAATACAACGCAACGTAAGTCATGCATCACAACATTACTTCACGCAACTGAAACAAGGAGAGTAAGTAACTGGTAGTGCAGATTGCATTCTTTAATTACGTAATTACAAGCAGTAACAGTTGAAACACTTTTGTTTCACAAAATTAAGAGAAATTACTTTGCTGTTCACACAGTAAAGTAAGTGTCACTGCCAGACACTGCTTACTTAGTGGTCTAAAATTGTAACAACAGTTAATATAATTGCAGCATTGTATTTACCTTAGCTTATATTTCATTCTTTTTCCTTCTTTTACGTGCTCTTGTATGTTGTATGTGCTTCTGATCAAGAATTACAGCGTTGAATGCATACGGCGTTGTAGTTTGGTTGTGGTTATTGCCGTCTGTTCTGTGATACGAATGTTATTGTGATTTGTTTATTTCTTGGTTGTGTGACTTGTCTGTGGTTCAATATGGCAAATAATGAGGTTGGTGCAACTGAAGTAGACAGGGAGGTGAAGGCACACTCTTTAGGTGAAAATAATCAGGTGGAGACGCTGATAGAAGCAAGTAGTAGTGAAATGTCGAAGGATTCCGGTATAGGGGACAGCAGTCTATCAATAGAGATGGGACGTCCAAATACAGCGTCGTCACCAATCATGGAGACGCCCAAACGAGGTGACTGTAAAGTTAGGTCTGACCTGTCCATCGTTGCCATCCTCAAAACTTTATTGCAAGACAACCAGAAATCATTACTGCAAGGTAATAAACAATTACAGCAAGATATTAGGCCATCAGTAGACAACCAGAAATTATTATTGCAAAATAACAGACAATTAAGGGAAGATATTATGCATAAGAAGGAAGATATTAAGCGGTCGGTAGAGCAGATAAACGAACGACTCAGTTCTACAGAAGCTGGCTGAGTCACGTCATCAAAGGCTAGATGAACTAACTGTTCGATTTAAGGAGAACGTTGCAGGCAATACTAAACGTTTTGAAAAGGTAGAATCGGAGGTCAGGGAAGTGAAGGAAGAACTTACTAAAAAGGTTGAGGTTTACGACGAGCATTTCGAACAACTAGATGAGGAAGTGAAACACTGTAAACACAGGATGTCAGCTGTTGCGCTAAACCAGGATGCTTATACACGACCAGTAGAAGAGGTGCACAGTGAGTTAGGTAAGACTAAGGAACAGGTCGGTCAGCAGGTGAAGAGCGGAGTGAAATCACTATTACCTGATGGAAGCATTGCTGGAAGTAGCTTACTTGATATACAAACTGATGAGGTCTTCCTTGGCATAGCGAACTTTAAGAACTTCGAACCAAATGAAAGATGACATCCAAGGGATTTCCAAGATCAATTTAAGGGCGTGTTACCTGAATTATGGGACGAGCAGAGAAAGGTACACTTTGTTGCAGCAAGATTGGAAGGTGAAGCTGGTACCTGGGGTATAAGAACAGGACGTAAATGTACAACCTTTGCGGGGTTTGAAAAGGAATTTTTGCAACAGTATTGGTCGCGACGGAAGCAAAATGAAGTACGTAACGGTCTGTACGAGGGTAAAAGCTTTGAGAGAGGGCGTGACTACAACTTAAAGAAATTTTTTCAAGATTATTTTATTCAGATAAACCAATGACGACAGAAGTCATTCTATCCCTGATCATAAGTAAACTACCGACTGGAGTTCAGGAGAAGTTACTACTGTTTCCTAGAGATGACGTAGAGGCAAATAAAGTCAGGCTTAGGGCAATTATACACGTTGTATGAGTCACGAGGAAAAGGAGAAGGAGAAGTTGATTGTAGAGTATCAGCGAACAACGAATCCAATGCAGATACCCATTAAAATCATAACAATAGACATAATGGACGACATTTGAATAATAGTAATTGCAGGAGATACGGCGGTAGTTCCCATGGCGATGGTGGTCACAGAGGACAGATGTCGGAACTCAGGTCACGATGCATCAGATGACCAGGTACGCGACTAAAATCATAGCCCGGACTGGCAGCACAGGGAAGGAACACCGGAAAACTAGAGGACGTTCCTGGTGCGGCCCAACTAGAGGAGGTTCTTGGTGCAGCCCGATCAGGAATGGATGGAGGGCCCACAATTATGTCTATAAGCAAGCTGGATAATGTGACAGAGATTATGGAAGACCTATAGCAAGAAGTTGGAGAAGGCCGCGCGGAAGCTATACAACCTGTACAGCCTATCATTGAAGCAGAAATCTTTGAGACTTGTATCGATGTTTTAGTGGATTCTGGTAGCCAGGCAAATGCAGTATGCCAGAAGCTCTATACGAAGTGGCTGGAACAAGCAAGGAGGATACCCAATTTTACTGTACATGGAGTATGTTTCACAGGTGCCGTTGGTGCAAAGAGAAAGATTATTAAGGAACAGATGGCCGACCGGTATGGCCGTGCGGTCTAGGCGCTTCAGTCTGGAACCGCGTGACCGCTCCGGTCGCTGGTTCGAATCCTGCCTCGGGCATGGATGTGTGTGACGTCCTTAGGTTAGTTAGGTTTAAGTAGTTCTAAGTTCTAGGGGACTGATAACCACAGATGTTAAGTCCCATAGTGCTCAGAGCCATTTGAAGGAACAGATCTTAGTCACAATGATGCTCGGCGATAGAGATTATGGCGTGTCGGCGCTAGTCGTGCCCTGGTTGGCATTGCCCATAACCTTAGGGGTCAACTGGTTAAGTGAACAAAAGGCTCAATTAAACTATGGAAAACGATGTGTGGAAGTGCAGAAACGATGAACGGAAGTTGTTGTTGCCTTTAAAGAAAGGATCAATGTCAGAGAAGTAGTTGGAACGACTAAGCTACGCTGCGATATCGACCTGCGACTGACATCCCAAGGCGCTATGAAAGGAGATTCGGGAGCTCTGAGCAAGAAGCATGGGAGATGGGAAGACAAGAGCAGCACAGGAGACATTGAACCTGTTGTCAAACGGAAACTCCAATTATTAGAGCATCAAGACTGTGAGACCAAAGAAGAATTGATGAGGGTCCTGCGAAGGTACAGGCAGGTTTCTTCGAGTGAGCCTGGTATAATCAAGACAGCTGAGTGCAAATTACAAGTGAAGGAGCATGAACTATTTTTTGTACGGCTTTATGCGATACCTTAATCGAAACGTGAAGCTGTGGAAGAAGAGCTTCAGAGAATGTTGCGAATGGGAATAATAGAAAGGTCAACTAGCCAATGTAACAACTCGTTGTTGTTCGTGGAAAAAATGAATGGTGACGTCAGTGTAGTATTGGATGCACATCCAGCGAGTAAAATTATTATTCCAGAAAGAGACAGATCTGAGGATTTGGAAGAGTTACTCCAAAAGTTTCATGGGACAAAAGTACTTAGTAGTATTGATCTCAAACTGGGATACTGACAGGTCCCTCTACATAAGGATTCAAGACCCTTCACTGCTTTCCTGTATGGAGGAAGAAACTACCAACATCGTGTACTACCATTTGGCCTTAATATTTCCACCTCTGCCTTTGTTAGAGCATTGGATAACGTACTGGGTGAGAAGTTGGGTAAGAAGGTCACTGTGTACGTTGACATCTTGATAGCAACTGCAGACTGTGAAGAGCATGTTAAAACGCTTGAAGAAGTACTCATGGCCTTTGAGAAGGCAGGAGTGACAGCGAATTTGGAGAAATCAGATTTTGGAACGAGTGAGGTTAAGTTTCTTGGCCACATCGCCATGCACAGGGGATCAAACCGGATGAGGACAAACTAAAAGCAGTCAAGGCTTTTGCTGCACCACATTGTAAGAAGAAAATAAGAAGTTTCCTTGGTTTATGTGGATGGTATGGGAAATTCATAACTGGTCAGTCACTTAGTAACATTTGTTGAATCTGCTGAAGAACAAAATGTTATGGGATTGTAAAAGTGAATGCCAAGGTGCTTTCGAGGAAATAAAGCAACAGCTGTGCGATCCTAAGCTGCTTTCACACCCAGACTTGAGCAAGGAATTTTACTTGGCTTGTGACAGCTCAGACTATGGATTACGAGTGCACTTATACCAGTTAGATGAAATTGACTCCGATAATGTTAAAACAATCGCATTTGCAAGCAGGGCTCTGACTAAAGTGGAACGGCAATATAAGTCACAGAGAGAGAGGCACTTGCTGTCCTGTGGAGTTTCACAAAATTCAGATATTACCTGGCTGGTAGAACCACCAAGGTAGTCACAGATCACGAGGCTTTGACCTTTCTACTTGATGGCAAATTATACCATCGACGTCTCACCAGATGGGCGCTTGCCTTACAAGAATATCAATTTAGTGTTGTCTACCGATCTGGGAACCAAAACATCATACCTGAAACATTGTCGAGGATGCAACCTGGCGTTCATGATGTAAATGTTAATGGACCATTGATGGACCACAAGGTCAGGAATTGAGCATTAATTTGATCAAGGGCGTTCAATACAAGTCATTTGTTACCAAATTACTTAAGAATATCCGACGAGAGCAAAATGAAGATCCTGCATTGAAGAGAGTGAAGGTAATATACAGATGTGCTGGAGAAGATAAATTGAGAAAATGTTATTTAATTCATCACAACATTTCATACCGTCATGTGGATTAATAGTCACAGGACAGGAAATTGTGCATTCCGGAACATGCTACTGTATTGAGAAGTTGGTGTGGTACACGCATTTCAGTAATGCCCACTTTGGTGAGGACAAATGTCTAGAAAAAGTAAGGAAGTAATGTATTTTCTTTAGCTTGAGCGAAAAGATTAGGAAGATATTATGGACCTATGATGTGAGCCACAAGACTAACACAGCTACTGTTAGCCTTCAGGGACTTATGCATCCCATAATTCCTGATGAAATCAAAGACATTGTGTCCGTCGATTTACTTTGTCCACTGCCTAAGTTCCGTAGCAATTTCACACAGCTCATGATGGTGTTAGAGGTGTGTTCAAAATATGTAAAGTTCTACCCCCTAAGGAAAGCAACTGATAAGGCAACATGAGCTAGAATGGAAAACGACTATTTTACACGGGTGTGCTATCAGACAATGGACCACAATTTGTATCAAAGGAGTGGAAGGTGATGTCGCAAGATGTCGCAGAGGAATGGTGTGGAACAGGTTCTGATAGCCAAATATGGACTGGCCTCAAATTCAGCTGAGAGAGTGCAGGACATATTGTAGCCGGAAACATAGCAAACGGAAGGAGTATATAACAGAATATGAGGGTATAATCAATAGCGTACCTCATGCCGTGACAGGCTTTGCACCATGTGAAATCCTGCTCAAACAGCCTCCGGAAAGTATATTCTCCAACATCTTGAATGATTCTCCCGCTGTGGATCAATCGTGGGACAGGAAAATTGAATTGGCTATAGAAAGACACGATGAGATCGTGCGAACGATGAAGTATGAAGTCGGTGACCTTGTGTTAATCAAAACCCACACACGTTCTAGCAAGCTGAACGAAGAAATTAAGAAGTTCTATCGTGAATACCAAGGTACATATCGTGTTATTGATATCAAATGTCCTAATATGTTGAGCTGGTTCGTGTGAAGTCAGGTAGATGCGAGGGCATACACCATGTGGAAAACATTAAACCATACTATAGTGAACAAGGTTAATGACTAATCGTTATATGTGACGTGTCTGAATCAGTATATATGTCAGCTGTTATTGCCCTAATTATTTAATTATTATGAGGTTTTATATGCAATATTATATATATATATATATATATATATATATATATATATATATATTTGTTCTCACTTTCTATCTGTTCATCTAGACTATATGTATTACGTTTCTTCTTGCCCATACAATGATGTGGTTTGAGTGCTTACTAGTGTCTATAGGTTGTGCTATTTAAAAAGGTTTGTCATTTAAAAAAATTCTTACAACTCCTGTTTAATGATTGCTATTAATTTTTGTATTATTCACTTAGTAACTAAATTTAACTTAGAGGAGACCCATATATTATTTTGTCATTAGCCTGTGCGTTTATTATGTCGTATAGAACATTGTAATATCCTGTGTCATATAGAACATTGTAATATCCTCTGTAGTAGTAACAGATTATGAGTAGGTGGAATGGGTATTGCTAGGTCGACACTGAGAGTGTGATTAACCTGTTTCATGTAGGCTAATGGACGCATTAACGCGAGACGAGGGTGGCGAGCATACGGTTATACTGCCCATCTGCCTGTCAGCGCAGCATCTACGCTACAGCCACTCCCCACCGCTTTCAGTGCAAAAAACGCTCCCTTGTGACGTAGTGTTGTGAGTTGTGAAATAACTTTTTCTTATGCTGGATTTTTGATGGCCTAGTGCTGATGGCGGTTCTCTAGTTTTTATGCCTAATAGCGTCTACCAAGACATGTAGTGAATGCGCATTTCTACTATTTTCTTTTATCTCTTTCTTTTAGGCGCCTGTCTATCATATCTAACATTTTATGTTTGTAGACTTTTCTCTTTCAGGGACTTAATATTTTTGTGTCTTATTGTATTAGCTCTTTGTTTATCCACTGTTTTGTAACCGTGTTTTGTTATACAGGCTGCAATGTAGGTCGGGTTCTTTTGTTATGTACTTTTTTTCTTATTTGACAACTGTTTACATACTGTTCTTTATGTTTCCATGATAATGAGTTACTCATGTCTGGTGCACAATGTGGCAATGGGTCTATACCCTTGGGATGGGGCAGTTTACCCCCTCTCCACACACCATCTCTTTAACCCCCTGCAAGAGAGAATAATCTAGACTTCGATAGTCTCTTCGACAATTAGAAAACTTTTTCGTGCGGGAATTCAAGCGTATTGTCATATCGCTGGCTTGGTTGCAGAGTATCTTTGCGAGCGGCTGCGTTTTGCAGAGTCGAGCACGGGACACGGAGCTGTTACGTGATGCTGTAGGCAACTCTACATGTGAAAGGTATTATTATGGACGTTCAAGTGTTGCTACAAGTGCTATTACAGTGAAGTGAAGAGATATGGAAGTGCATTCAGTGAAAAGGGGCGCAAAGAAGTAATTAAATATGAGCAGTGCTGCCGATAACGTATTTGAGTATCCACTCGTCGCGTGTCGTACTGCACAGCATCAATCATCCACGCCGTGTTCGGTCTCCCAGATGAACTATTGTGAATCAATAATAATATTTAGCCGTGTTCGATTACGCGTACTCTCGTCCAAGTGATACTGTGGACAGACAACTATCAAAAATACCAGTATTAATTGGCGTACACACTTATGACTTAGAATGTAAACAGTGCAACCTGCGACTTTCTTATCGTCTCAGAATTTAGTTGTTCATACCAGACGTAGGACAGCGTTGTGTTTAATGTTGAGTAGCTCCTCTAAACCCGCTCGGATATTTAGATACATAATCTCTGGCAAGCCAGCAGCAGTGTGGAGCAGAATATAATCCGACCACCGCGTGAGTATCAGGTACGTGTTGTGGACAGCGCGCACGGTCGTAGCGAGATTCCAGTGTAAGGGACCGCCGCCATTTGTACCCCTGGGCGTGTTACACGACCAGTCAGGTCCATTCTAAAAATGCAAAAATCTCCCTTCCATGTCAGTTTAAACAAAATTAACTAGTCGTGTGGGTTTTCCGTGTTGGGGTTCAGAAACAAGCAGCTCCTGACTCCTGCCACCTGTACTATACCTTGTTTTTCTCAACGTACACATAGCGATTTCTTTCCGCCCATTCTAGACATTATTTATATTACACAATAGTAGCTGCACTTACTACTTCTTAACAGAGTCAAGAACAAGGCACCTAACTTGGCACCAGGTCCCGCGTTCTCAAACATAAAACGTCCTGATGACCTCCACCCACACCCTACTTCAGATATCACTGTGTCGATCCTAGCGTTTCGCAAAATACTGGCTTCTTTTTCCTGCACTCCCTCATTCTATGCTTACAGCGTGTGGTTTCGCACCCACGGACTACTTATGTTAAAACACAGCGCAGTGGCATTCTACCGTTTACGACACAAAACAGACGGCGGCTCTTTGGGGAGTTTGGCCAAATGCAATGTACTATTCGTAACTTTTCATCTGCTCTCCTCTTTCCAGTGGCGGTTTTTATCCTCTGGAAAAGCACTGCGACCCACTCATAATGGCCAGATGCCGGCTAATCCCCTGCTTGGCTGACCTCCGCTCAACCTGCACTCAGTAAGATTCTCACCTATGTTTAGATAGGCCTCCAGATGATGAATTTAATATGGAAATCTAGTAATCAGGTGTCGCAGTCACTGACATTAACTTTAATCGTACTTGTGCTCTCATTTATGGTTTATGGATAATTTATGTTGGCTGGATTTATTAATTTATTGGAGTTCAATTATGGTACATAGTAGTATTGACAAAAATGGTGGCATAACACAATGATCAAATATTCCGATTTTGAAAAAAACAATTACTTTGATCAGTGTTTTCTGTTAGGAAGGCTACTAATTTACAGTGAGTCTGAAAAGTCAACGTACTCCTTAGTCAAAGCAGCATATTGTAAACTGGGACATATGAAACTACGTATGTAGCGGATACGCCCCGTGGTGGCTTACACAGACATCCACGTACCCCTTGACGTCTTGCGGAGCATCACAAGAGATATGCATCGAAAGTTATCCTCATTAGTTCTGCAAATTCTTCTTTAGTTTTGCTGAGCCACAAGGGAATTGATTACTCTCTGTAGGGAGTTGTGTGGTGTGGTAAGGCACGGACGTGTGGTGACGATCTCAGTGGAAACGGAAATGTTGCTGAATCGCTCTCAGTTCAGCAGCGTCTAAATTGTTCATCGAGGAACTCTCGCACCTGAATAGTAAAGTGTGTTACTCCAGCATCCATTACTTGGATGAGGGTCTTCAGTCTGGACTCTTCACATCTTTGAGACTCGAAGCCTAGGGTAAAGGTAGACCGTGGTCAGACCGAGATTCTATATCGTGACCCTTTGAATGCCAGGAGCGTTTTTTACCACTAGACCACCATGCCTGACAGTTGATCAGTTCTTCCCTTGTGTTCGAGCTGTGGTATTAACTGCGTTTGCAAATGGCCCAAATAAGAATTTCCTTTCATACTTACAAAAAAAATAGAGGCCTAACATGTATTGTGATTACATCCCGGCTCATATCGTGAGACAAGTTCCTTTCTAACTCTCTTGTATAGAAAACCACGTTCCTCTTGTCTGAAATGCGGTATATTGTATATTCAGCAGAGAACGACATACTTGAGTAAGACACTGCATTTAAAAACTCTACCAACAAAGCACGACAAACAACTCGCTGCTCCATGTACTGGTCAGCTTATTCATTCACAAACATCGGTCCAAAACCTAAAACTTTTTTAATGTGCTAGCAATGTTGACCGCGGTAATTGCTGTTGAGGTGCTCTTTTGGGAACAGGTTTCAGTGGAGACAGTTTGTACCGCATGAGCGACGGCCATACTGGTTGTGCTCTGGTTTCTTCTTACTTTCAATACGCAGCCTATCTTTGACATTGCCGAAGCGATCTCTAAGCGCACTCATGGTTTCTGTTGTCATTGTTTCCCCTTTCTGTGGTCATTCCATTCACACTTCCAAAAAAAAATAGAGGCCTAACATGTATTGTGTTTACATCCCGGCTCATATCGTGAGACAAGTTCCTTTCTGATTCTCTTGTATAGAAAACCACGTTCCTCTTGTCTGAAATGCGGTATATTGTATATTCAGCAGAGAACGACATTCTTGAGTAAGACACTGCATTTGAAAACTCTACCAACAAAGCACGACAAACAACTCGCTGCTCCATGTACTGGTTAGCTTATTCATTCACAAACATCGGTCCATAACCTAAAACTTTTTTAATGTGCTAGCAATGTTGACCGCGGTAATTGCTGTTAAGGTGCTCTTTTGGGAACAGGTTTCAGTGGAGACAGTTTGTACTGCATGAGCGACGGCCATACTGGTTGTGCTCTGGTTTCTTCTTACTTTCAATACGCAGCCTATCTTTGACATTGCCGAAGCGATCGCTAAGCGCACTCCAGACTGCAGCGCCTTTAACCGCACGGCCACTTCGGCCGGCGTTATGGATGATTGTAAATACTTGTACATTACGTCTCCGTCAAACAAGGACAGCATTTAAGGCATCCCCTGGTTTTGCCATAGTTAAAAAAAGTGTGGTTATATACTGAAGAGCCAAAGAAACTGGTACACCTGCCTAATATCCTAAAGGAACCCTCCGCCCCCCCCCCTCCGAGCACGCAGAAGAACCGCAACACAACTGGACGAAATTCTCTGCGTTAGAGATAGTGCGCGCCCTATGTACTAGAGTTTTAAGTACCCCATTCCTCTGTGAAGGGTGGTGGCAGCTGTCTGCGTGCAAATACAGATCAGTGTGCGTTGTCTTCCGATACACCCCATGACCTAGGGTGCCGTCAGCCCTTCTCTTGACCAAGACGTCAAGGGAAGGTAATTTACCCTCCGTTTCAGTCTCCATAGTGAATTTGATGTTGGGGTGTATGGAGTTTAGATGTGTAAGGAAGTCAAGGAGTTTATCCATACAATGTGGCCAGTCGTCCACGTAACGGAAAAAGCAAGTAGGTTTCCATTCGGATGACGACAGGGCTTTCTCCTCGAAGTTCTCCATGTACAAATTCGCTACCACTGGTGAGAGTGGGCTACCCATGGCGACTCCCTCCGTTTGTTCGTAGTATTCTCCATTAAAAAGAAAATACGTGGAAGTCAAGACATGCCTAAAAAGCTAAAAAGTTCAGTGGTCTTCTCGTCAAACTTCTGACTAATCAATTCTACTGACTCTCGCAGGGGTACCCTCGTAAACAAGGAAACGACGTCAAAAATCACCATGATATCTGACTCATCCAACCTGAAGCTATCAAGGCGTTTAACAAAATCCACGGAATTACGGATGGGATGGTGTTGAGTGATGATGAGGTCTCGGTTTTGCAGAAAGGTCTCAACTTCGCTCCCACCCCCAAGTTCACTCCGGTCGCAGAAATTGTTAGTGCTGTTGAACAGGTCACCTACTTTACCTACAACTGACAAGTGGACCTATATGGTGAGTCATTGCATATTCCTGAAATTGGATGAACTTAGATATTTGTGAACTGACAAAATCTAATTATGACTGACTGATATTATACTTTCGTTTCTGTGAAGTGCAAATTTTTACATTTCCAAACACTTAAAACAAATTGCCAATGTTTGAACAACTTTGAAATCTAGTCAAGATGTTACTTAAAACTTGTGCACCTTTTTTCACAAAGAACTTCATTCTAAATAACTCCTTTATCCACAAAATGACTGAAGTTATCATCAGTGTTATTTGTTATTCATTTAATAAAGAACATGAACAGCTACGGTCCCAACACACTTTCCTAGAACATGCCTGAAGTTACTTCTTTCTACATCTCTCGTTGACTCTCCATGCAAGAAAACATACTGCAGTCTCCCTCCCACGAAACGCTCAATTTGGTCACATTTTTATATCGACACACGATTTGATAATATTCAACGTTATTAAGCATCGGTGTGTCACTGAGTCAAGTGCTTGTCAGAAGCATGTACGTTTTTGCAGCTTGTGAAATGGCTGGTCATTGTGCCAACGAGAACCAAGTTATGTATGATTCGTTAATACTACCAAAATCTGATACTTGTTCGTAGACACCTCACAACAGTCTGTAAGATACAAGTTAGCAAAGTTATGGTGATTAAACTAAACACAACATTACAGTAATCAATAAGCCTTTAAATACAGCTACAGAGCTGTACTTTATGTCAAGTGACAGGTACCGGTACTGTTAACAGTTACATCTCACCAAATATGTTGCTGTTTCCTGAAGCGGTTCAGATGTTAAAACCCGCCTTAAAAGTAACCAGCGTGACAATTCGGGTAGAAATCTGAAAATTGAGATAGAACATCATAATTCAAACATTTGCACGTAATAAAACAACAGAAGGATGCAATCATACAAATTATGAAGTTTCAAAATTTTGTTTATGTAAATTAGCAAACCGTTTCATTTTATGAGGAGCTTTTTACAAATCTGTCATAGCCGCAGTACATACATTTGGCGACTAGTTTCGAACCAGCTGGTTGGTTCTCAAACCTGACATATTGAGGCTACAGTACAAAAATAGATGCAAATGGACAGTAAAGTACACATTTCCTCTAGTCATCAGATTAATTTCGTGTTGAAGACGCGATTAACAAAGCTAATTCAAAAGAAGTCGAAATATCTAAACTGTCATAGCACACCTCAAATGCCGCTCCAAAATGATATGCCATATTAGTACAAGGGTAATGTACTCTTTGGACCAAGAGAGGAGCGCAACAAGCGTTCTGGATCGAATTTGATCTTTGACAGTCCAGTTACCTAAAAGCAGGGGCAACGCATGCGGTAATCGTGCCACTACGCTCTCCTCTAACATTTTTAAGCCGTCTAAAGTTGAAGCCATACTTCAAACAAACACCAAGCTACGATGTAAATTAAGGGACGATTTGAAACAGGAGGTTTATAAGTATAATAAAGCTGGTATCTACAAAATTCAGTGTAACAGTTGTAATGCGAACTGCATTGTCTAACATTCTGCGTGGTGTCTGTCTGTTCTAAGTCGTGTCTCCCTACCACTTTCGCACAACGACGCTCTGAGCGTGTTTTTTTAGGGAATTGACTAGTTTGAACCTGGGACCTGTTGCTGGTAAGGAGACGCCAGAGCACACATGACATGTAGAGTTCAGAAGGGTTCAGTGAGACTGGCGATGATATAATCAAACACTTAATGATTTCAGCGTCAGCTCCACTGCACTTCCTGTAAAAGAATCTTAATACTAACTCAGTTTAGTGGATGGGGTTCAAGGCTTACCTATTTTTAGTTAGCTGGTAAAATAACGTCGAAAAAGCAGTTAAGTTTACCATTGGAAATTTTATTCTATTCACAAAACATTGTTTATAAATTGCACTATTGATAAAAGGAAATATTTTAATACAGGATGATAAAAACCAACTGTGTTCAACAAAAATGTGAACGAATATTCCCTGAATGGGTTTCCAAATTCTATAATGGATCGAAGGATGACCTATGCCATATCACATCTATAATCTAGATTTGTGTTAAGTTTCATAAAAGAGAAAACTATCAAAATGGTCTACAGTGACCCTGAATTATCTTTAATTACTTATCTAACTTGTCGTAAATTACAGTGGCTGATGTGGCTTCTCAATAATTATATAACAGAAAAATCATCGCGTTTCAGATTTTAACTTACGTAGCAAATGTGAACACCATGAGCTTTAATTGATGATCGACACTAGTATTACGCAAAAAGGGGATGTAACAGATGAGACTTCTGCAGTTCTGAGTGAAGCCTTATGCGCTCAAAAATGCGGCATCGCGTGCGTTCATTACCTTGTCGGTGTTCGTCAGGGGGAGGCGGCCGGCGCAGCTCCATACAGCTCGCCGTCTCCGAAGCAACTCTCTCATAACTTCTCCTTACTACAGTTTACCGAAGTTGGTTAAAAAAAAACTATCTGGCTGTGTTTTCATCTGACCAATCAGGGTCTCAATGTTAACCTTAATCTCCGCCTACAAAATTCTGTCTATCCAATGAGAAACGTTATACTTTTCGTGGTGAGGCAATGTTTTTAAAGTTTGCAACGTAACAGAGACGCGAAAAAGTCTCACGCTGAAACTTGCGGCTGGTGTGGCCCTTTTAGTGTTATCGTAAGATCTATACTGTTCTTCTGGAGGGCTATAGCTTTTAACATGGGCTGTGGGTGGTCCTGGTGGTTGTCTGGCGACGTGGGTGTCGGTCCCTTATCGTAGGGCCTTCTAGCTTAACACGGTTCTGCTCTCGGCTTCTGTTCTCGTTTCTTCCCTCGGAACTGCGTCTGTTTCATGGTGGGAAGGTATGACATGCATTTAGGCGTTTTTGTGTTAGTCTGTGGTTGCTCACTCGTTCACCGTATTACTTTGGTTAATTTAATGTCACGATTTATTCGGAGCTATGTGACATACTGCTGGATTTGCTTATCATGTCAGGGTTTTCATGGAAGGTGTTGGATTTGCCTGACACCTTACAATTGGTCACACTGGAAGCTTCTTCATTGTGACATACAAGAAACAGAGAGTCACTTTTTAGGTTAATAATTTCGAAAAGTCGTTGTAGCTATCAAATTGGCCACCGGTTTTTGGGAACCGAAGAAGAACTAGCCGGCCGAAGTGGCCGTGCGGTTCTGGGCGCTGCAGTATGGAACCGAGCGACCGCTACGGTCGCAGGTTCGAATCCTGCCTCGGGCATGGATGTGTGTGATGTCCTTAGGTTAGTTAGGTTTAATTAGTTCTAAGTTCTAGGCGTCTGATGACCTCAGAAGTTAAGTCGCATAGTGCTCAGAGCCATTTGAACGAAGAAGAACTTACAACGCTACACATAGAGGGTGAGGATAGAAAACATGTCCTACTGGAACAGTTTCAGATTACGATATATAGCGGTAAAAAGGAAAATACATTTAATGAGCTCAATGTAGGAGACAAACAACTTTTTCTAAAACCTTTGTTGATCTATTATAATATGTATCTCTCGTTGGGAACTTTAAATGTAATAATGCTATTGAAATACTGTGCATGACAAAATTCTAAATCTGGAGCATCTCTGTAGGAGTATTCATTGGCTTTGATAATTCGTGTCTCTTATATTTCTTGTTTACGCACACGAAGCGCTCATTATAATTATTTAAGTGTTTGTATTTCAGATGTGTATTTGCTGGAGGCACCGCGCATGCGAACAATGTTTTGGAAATTTGTGGTAAGATCCTATGGGACCAAACTGTCACTCGGCTTAATCTAACTTTAACTTACGCTAAGGACAACACACACACACACACACACACACACACACACACACGTGCCCGAGGGAAGACTCGAACCTGCGATGGGGAAAGCCGCGCGAACCGTAGCAAAGGGCCTGAGACCGCACGACTACCCCTCGCGGCAGCACTCGAACAGCTCCTGCTTCGGCGCTGCAGATACTCACGTAATGCATACGCCTATTCTTTTTACATTACAGGGAGACAGGTCAGTACACACCGCAAGTTGGACAAGCTGACGTGTAGACCGATGTCTGGCCATTTCTCCATTTCGGCATCATCGGATACCGCAACAGCGCTGTAGAAGGGCCGCTGGAGCCGCTGTGTCCGATCAGACTGTAATTAACAGGTTACGAGAAAGGACCTCACCGCCCAACCATCCAGTTCGAGCATCCAGCTTGACACCAACAGTCTTCAGTTCTGTCGTTCCCATGTCGACTGGCAACTCCGTCACTGGCGATACGTATTATTAACAGACGAATCCAGATAAAATTAAACTCAAGGTGATGGCTGTGTTCGTGTACGGAACCTGTGGTGAGCAGTACCTGACAAATATTGTCGACAGCCATATTGATTTTGTCGTTGTCCATGGCTGCCTTACCGGCAGGAGGTTGTTGTTGTTGTGGTCTTCAGTCCTGAGACTGGTTTGACGCAGCTCTCCATGCTGCTCTATCCCGTGCAAGCTTCTTCATCTCCCAGTACCTACCGCAACCTACATCCTTCTGAATCCTTCTGAATCTGCTTAGTGTATTAATCTCTTGGTCTCCCTCTACGATTTTTACCCTCCACGCTGCCCTCCAATAGTAAATTGGTGATCCCTTGATGCCTCAGAACATGTCCTACCAACCGATCCCTTCTTCTAGTCAAGTTGTGCCACAAACTTCTCTTCTCCCCAATCCTATTCAATATTTCCTCATTAGTTATGTGATCTACCCATCTAATCTTCAGCATTCTTCTGTATCACCACATTTCAAAAGCTTCTATTCTCTTCTTGTCCAAACTATTTATCGTCCATGTTTCACTACCATACATGGCTACACTCCATACAAATACTTTCAAAAATGACTTCCTGACACTTAAATCTATACTCGATGTTAACAAATTTCTCTTCTTCAGAAACACTCTCCTTGCCATTGCCAGTCTACATTTTATATCCTCTCTACTTCGACCATCATCAGGTATTTTGCTCCCCAAATAGCAAAACTCCTTTATACTTTAAGTGTCTCATTTCCTAATCTAATTCCCTCAGCACCAGCAGACATTATTCGACTACATTCCATTATCCTCGTTTTGCTTTTGTTGATGTTCATCTTATAGCTCCTTTCAAGACACTATCCTCTCCGTTCAACTGCTCTTCCAAGTCCTTTGCTGTCTCTGACAGAATTACAATGTCATCGGTGAACCTCAAAGTTTTTATTTCTTCTCCATGGATTTTAATACCTAATCCGAATTTTTCTTTTGTTTCCTTCACTGCTTGCTCAATATACAGATTCAATAACATTGGGGACAGGCTACAACCCTGTCTCACTCCCTTCCCAACCACTGCTTCCTTTTCATACCCTTCGACCGTTATAACTGCCATCTGGTTTCTGTACAAATAGTAAATAGCCTTTCGCTCCCTGTATTTTACCCCTGCCACCTTCAGAATTTGAAAGAGAGTATCCCAGTCAACATTGTCAAAAGCTTTGTCTAAGTCTACAAATGCTAGAAATGTAGGTTTGCCCTTCCTTAATCTAGGTTCTAAGATAAGTCGTATGGTCAGTATTGCCTCACGTGTTCCAACATTTCTACGAAATCCAAACTGATCTTCCCCGAGGTCGGCTTCTACTAGTTTTTCCATTCGTCTGTAAAGAATTCGTGTTAGTATCTTGCAGCTGTGACTTATTAAACTGATAGTTCGGTAATTTTCACATCTGTCAACACCTGCTTTCTTTGGGATTGGAATTATTATATTCTTGTTGAAGTCTGAGGGTATTTCGCCTGTTTCATACATCTTGCTGACCAGATGGTAGAGTTTTGTCAGGACTGGCTCTTCCAAGGCCGTCAGTAGTTTTAATGGAATATTGTGTACTCCGGGGGCCTTGTTTCGACTCAGGTCTTTCAGTGCTTTGTCAAACTCTTCACGCAGTATCGTATCTCCGATTTCATCTTCATCTACATCCTCTTCCATTTCCATAATATTGTCCTCAAGTACGTCGCCCTTGTATAGACCCTCTATATACTCCTTCCACCTTTCTGCTTTCCCTTCTTTGCTTATAACTGGTTTTCCATCTGAGCTCTTGATATTCATGCAAGTGGTTCTCTTATCTCCAAAGGTCTCTTTAATTTTCCTGTAGGCGGTATCTATCTTACCCCTAGTGATACTCGCTTCTACATCCTTATATTTGTCCTCTATCCATCCCTGCTTAGCAATTTTGCACTTCCTGTCGATCACATTTTTGAGACGTTTGTATTCCTTTTGCCTGCTTCATTTACTGCATTTTTATATTTTCTCCTTTCATCAATTAAATTCAATATATCTTCTGATACCCAAGAAATTCTACTAGCCCTCGTCTTGTTACCTACTTGATCCTCTGCTCCCTTTACTATTTCATCCCTCAGAGCTACCCATTCTTCTTATACTGTATTTCTTTCCCCCATTCCTGTCAATTGTTCCCTTACGCTCTCCCTGAAACTCTGTACAACCTCTGGTTTAGTCAGTTTATCCAGGTCCCATCTCCTTAATTTCCCACCTTTTTGCAGTTTCTTCAGTTTTAATCTGCAGATCATAACCAATAGATTGTGGTCAGAGTCCACATCTGCTCCTGGAAATGTCTTACAATTTAAAACCTGGTTCCTAAATCTCTGTCTTACCATCATATAATCTATCTGATACCTTTTAGTATCTCCAGGATTCTTCCATGTATACAACCTTCTTTTATGGTTCTTGAACCAAATGTTAGCTATGATTAACTTATGCTCTGTGCAAAATTCTTCCAGGCGGCTTCCTCTTTTATTTCTTAGCCCCAATCCATATTCACCTACTACATTTCCTTCTCTCCCTTTTCCTACTACCGAATTCCAGTCACCCATGACTATTAAATTTTCGTCACCCTTCACTATCTGAATAATTTCTTTTATTTCATCACACATTTCTTCAATTTCTTCGTCATCTGCAGAGCTAGTTGGCATATAAACTTGTACTACTGTAGCAGGCGTGGGCTTCGTATCTATCTTTGCCACAATAATGCGTTCACTATGCTGTTTGTAGAAGCTTGCCCGCATTCCTATTTCCCTATTCACTATTAAACCTACTCCTGCGTTACCCCTATTTGACTTTGTGTTTATAACCCTGTAGTCACCTGACCAGAAGTCTTGTTCCTCCTGCCACCGAACTTCACTAATTCCCACTATATCTAACTTTAACCTATCCATTTCCCTTTTTAAATTTTCTAACCTACCTGCCCGATTAAGGGATCTGACATTCCACGCTCCGATCCGTAGAACGCCAGTTTTCTTTCTCCTGATAACGACATCCTCTTGAGTAGTCCCCGCCCGGAGATCCGAATGGGGGACTATTTTACCTCCGGAATATTTTTCCCAAGAGGGCGCTATTATCATTTAACCATACAGTAAAGCTGCATGCCCTCGGGAAAAATTACGGCCGTAGTTTCCCCTTGCTTTCAGCCGTTCGCAGTACCAGCACAGGAAGGCCGTTTTGGTTAATGTTGCAAGGCCAGGTCAGTCAATCATCCAGACTGTTGCCCCTGAAACTACTGAAAAGTCTGCTGCCCCTCTTCAGGAACCACACGTTTGTCTGGCCTCTCAACAGATACCCCTCGGTTGTGGTTGCACCTACGGTACGGCTATCTGTATCGCTGAAGCACGCAATCCTCCCCACCAACGGCAAGGTCCATGTGGGGAAGGGGGGGGGGGGCGGCAGGCGGTAGATGTAAAAAATCCTGTTGGACCATTTGATGGCTGCCGCTTACAGTGGTGGCCCTAAATTCCTTCTAATATCAGCGCCTATGTGGCGGGCGTCAGCAGGGATGTCTTGAAAAGCCTGTACATTAAAGTAATGAAATAGACGGCCATGAGTACCGACCTAAAGCCCGTCGTGCCTATTTGGGACGTGCTTGATAGACGTGTTCGTGCTCGTCCTGTACCGCCACAAACTCTCCAAGAACTCTCGTGGGCTCTCGTTGAAGAATGGGAACGGATACCAGAGGGTGGCCTCTGTAGACTTACACAAAACATGCCACGTAGGTGTCAGGCAAGGATAAACGCTCGCGGAGGGCATACACGTAATTGAAGTTCTCAAAATCGAATGAAACGCAGCCGGGATGACGGAATGAATGACTTTTTCCACTTTGTTCTCGACACCAGTCGGGCATTTCAGTTCTTTTTATGTAAACGATCGAGGATGGAATTATGTTTTGTTGTGTATTAAATTTGTGGAACATAAAGGTACAATTTGATAACACACTCGATGCTCAGTTATTGCTCAATGCAGTGTGGCAGTTGCCTGAAATCATATTCCATAATTCTGTTGACCAATGTTGCCAAATTCCATAAATTTTGCGTAAGGGAAGGCCACGGTGTTGGGATTACAGATTTACTTCAAACTTTGTACACCTTTAGTAGGCCATTAAAACAACATAATTAACAAGTAGTAAGGTGCACTACTCTGGCAATTTCCAAAAAATAGCAAGAGAAGTTTTACTCGTCTGTTGTGTAAGTGAGGTATCAGTGCATAGGTGAGACACGTTAGAGGCCATGATGCCGGTACGGTAACACAGTATGTTGGGTCAGAGGCATAGCTTCCCTCTGTAAGAAAAACAACTGAGTGGATCAACGCCGGCGGGGTGGCCGACGGTTCTAGGTGCTACAGTCTGGAACTGCGCGACCGCTATGGTCGCAGGTTCGATTCCTGCCTCGGGCATGGATGTGTGTGATGTCCTTAGGTTAGTTAGGTTTAAGTAGTTCTAAGTTCTAGGGGACTGATGACCTCAGAAGTTAAGTCCCATAGTGCTCAGAGCCATTTGAATGGAAAAGAGCCACTGTGGTACAACAACCGAGTTAGAAAACTGCTGCGGAAGCAAAGGGAACTTCACAGCAAACATAAACATAGCCAAAGCCTTGCAGACAAACAAAAATTACGCGAAGCGAAATGTAGTGTGAAGAGAGCTATGCGAGAGGCGTTCAATGAATTCGAAAGTAAAGTTCTATGTACTGACTTGGCAGAAAATCCTAAGAAATTTTGGTCTTATGTCAAAGCGGTAGGTGGATCAAAACAAAATGTCCAGACACTCTGTGACCAAAATGGTACTGAAACAGAGGATGACAGACTAAAGGCCGAAATACTAAATGTCTTTTTCCAAAGTTGTTTCACAGAGGAAGATTGCACTGTAGTTCCTTCTCTAGATTGTCGCACAGATGACCAAATGGTGGATATCGAAATAGACGACAGAGGGACAGAGAAACAATTAAAATCGCTCAAAAGAGGAAAGGCCTCTGGACCTGATGGGATACCAGTTCAATTTTACACAGAGTACGCGAAGGAACTTGCCCCCCTTCTTGCAGCGGTGTACCGTAGGTCTCTAGAAGAGCGTAGCGTTCCAAAGGATTGGAAAAGGGCACAGGTCATCCCCGTTTTCAAGAAGGGACGTCGAACAGATGTGCAGAACTATAGACCTATATCTCTAACGTCGATCAGTTGTAGAATATTGGAACACGTATTGTGTTCGAGTATAATGACTTTTCTGGAGACTAGAAATCTACTCTGTAGGAATCAGCATGGGTTTCGAAAAAGACGGTCATGTGAAACCCAGCTCGCGCTATTCGTCCACGAGACTCAGAGGGCCATAGACACGGGTTCACAGGTAGATGCTGTGTTTCTTGACTTCCGCAAGGCGTTCGATACAGTTCCCCACAGTCGTTTAATGAACAAAGTAAGAGCATATGGACTATCAGACCAATTGTGTGATTGGATTGAGGAGTTCCTAGATAACAGGACGCAGCATGTTATTCTCAATGGAGAGAAGTCTTCCGAAGTAAGAGTAATTTCAGGTGTACCGCAGGGGAGTGTCATAGGACCGTTGCTATTCACAATATACATAAATGACCTGGTGGATGACATCGGAAGTTCACTGAGGCTTTTTGCAGATGATGCTGTGGTGCATCGAGAGGTTGTAACAATGGAATATTGTACTGAAATGCAGGAGGATCTGCAGCGAATTGACGCATGGTGCAGGGAATGGCAACTGAATCTCAATGTAGACAAGTGTAATGTGCTGCGAATACACAGAAAGATAGATCCTTTATCATTTAGCTACAAAATAGCAGGTCAGCAACTGGAAGCAGTTAATACCATAAATTATCTGGGAGTACGCATTAGGAGTGATTTAAAATGGAATGATCATATAATGTTGATTGTCGGTAAAGCAGATGCCAGACTGAGATTAATTGGAAGAATCCTAAGGAAATGCAATCCGAAAACAAAGGAAGTAGGTTACAGTACGCTTGTTCGCCCACTGCTTGAATACTGCTCAGCAGTGTGGGATCCGTACCAGATAGGGTTGATACAAGACATAGAGAAGATCCAACGGAGAGCAGCGCGCTTCGTTACAGGATCATTTAGTAATCGCGAAAGCGTTACGGAGATGATAGATAAACTCCAGTGGAAGACTCTGCAGGAGAGACGCTCAGTAGCTCGGTACGGGCTTTTGTCAAAGTTTCGGGAACATACCTTCACCGAAGAGTCAAGCAGTATATTGCTCCCTCCTACATATATCTCGCGAAGAGACCATGAGGATAAAATCAGAGAGATTAGAGCCCACACAGAGGCATACCGACAATCCTTCTTTCCACGAACAATACGAGACTGGAATAGAAGGGAGAACCGATAGAGGTACTGAAGGTACCCTCCGCCACACACCGTCAGGTGGCTTGCGGAGTATGGATGTAGATGTAGATGTAGAACGATGAATTTGAATGAGACGTCTCCGTGCGTAGGTACCGGACGTTAGAGAACAAAGTGGCCGCCGGGACGGTAGCAGGTTCGACATCCGCGGACATCCGCCGCGAACAAATGCAACGAACACTAAGGAGCAAAAGAAGGACAAAAATTGTGGTCAAGTGGTTAGCGTTCGAGCTATGTAAGATGAATATGTATGAAGCGATGGTTCGACTCCCGCTCTAACTTAATTTTTAATGTATTTTTTCATCACTGATCATTTTATTTGACTTATGTGACATTCGAGAGGTAATATAATTTTTTAAAAAATCTTACATTTGCATGAAGTTTTAGTGAATTTCATGTTATTTGACTACTTACTATTTTTAATTAATTTAATTATTAGAATAAACGTATTTATAACTATCGAGAAGTAAATGAGTTTTTCTGTAGATGTGCGCCTGTCTTGATTTGCGAAATCCCTAATACATGCCAACTGTGGGGTACCCGAACCTACTTTGCACCTCGACGCTTCGATCTGAAGACACAGAGGCAGGCCACATTCGGCAGTTAACCTGAGACTCTGCTAATGTAGCAAGAACGAATAGTGCACGTATAATTTTTTTGAATATCACAGAATCTACACTTACAGTACATAAATAAAGATATGAGTGGGATTCGGACCGCTGCCTCATACACATTGGTCTTACGAAGCACTTCTTGACCAATCTTTTTTTTTTTTTTTTTAGTCATCTCATTTTGTTCGTAATTGTCCGTTGCATTTGTTCGAGGGCGGACGTCCCCTGACAGCCGTTCAAGTTCATTTTATCCATTCACTCCGTTCTTTTATTATAGAGGGCAGCTAACCCCCTGAGCGAACACGCTGAGCTACCGTCCCGGCAGCCACTTTGTTCTCTAACGTCCGGTACCTACGCACGGAGACGTCTCTCACGTAACAGGCGCGTAGAACTTCTCTTGGGATTTTCTCGGAATTGCCAGAGTAGTGGACGTTATTACCTCCACATTATGTTGTTTTAATGGCCTACTAAAGGTGTACAAAGTTTGAGGTAAATCCGTGATCCGAACGTCGTGTCTTTCCCTTGTTAGTTGATAACGTTGCATTAATGTAGTATTTAACAGAACTAAGTTGTAAGATTCGTCATGAAACAGGAATGGTCTATGTAACAGCCGTTAACAATTGCGCCAGGGACCAAGCTGAGTTTAGTGACGCTTCGATATCTCATGTTTACAGGCACGCGCTCTTCGCTGACTATACCCACCCGTTCTCCACGGGAGTAGCTGCGTCCTTGGTGCTGCCAGCCGACTTAGTTGCTGACGCCGCATTATTGAGTGTCGATGTTTGGTGAACGAGTTGTATATTTATGTTCTAGCGACGTGAAGTGATTGATCGCAGGAGCGCGTCATATTGCCTTGATGGAACTTACTTGAAAGTTCACAACTCATACATTTTAAGCTAGTAAATATAAAGCTACTTAATGCCACTCTTGACAGGTTACGTTACTGATAGCGGAGCTACTGAAAGGGCGCTATTCAAACGTCAGACCAGACTTCCCGACAGCTCATTCATTATCTTCCTGTGGGCATACAGGAAGCATAACCTTGTTCCGAAGAAAATTTCTATCGTAGTGATTTTTCATTTTTAGACATAAACGACGGGTATCTCTTGTCCACAGCCTTCACTAACGGTTTTATTATGAACTTTCAGAGAAGAAATAGATTTGAATGACTTAACGAGATATCTTTCGTAATGTACAATACATATCTGTATAGAGGGTGACCCTTAGCTTCGACAACCAAATTTTGAATGGTGTTCAGGGATTTTTGATGCTTTTTTTGATATTACAGACGCGTGATTTCCGTTGGTTCGTTATAAATACAGTGATACAGTGAGCTGATAAAAGTCATCGTGACCTACCTCATTATCCTCGGCGTGGTGCAGAAACTCTACTCAAAAAGTCGTTGGAAGTCCCCTTCAGAAACACTGAGCCATGCTCCCTCTATAGAAGTCCACAAGTGCGGAAGTGTTGCCGCTGCACAACTTTGTGCTAGAACTGAGATGTCGATCATGTACCACAAATATTCGATGAGCTTCATAGGGAGATCTGGGTGGACAAATCATTCGCTAGAATTGTCTAGAATGTTCTTCAACCAATTGCGAACAATTGTGGCCAGGTGACATGACACATTGTCACCCATAAAAAATTCCACCTTTATTTGGGAAAATGAAGTCCGCGAATGGCTGACAATGTCTCCAAATAGGCGAACATAATCATTTACAGTGAATGATCGGTTCATCTGGACCAGAGGACCAAGTACATTCCATGTAAACACATCCCACATCGTTATGGAGCCACTACCAGCTTGCACAGTGCCCTTTAGGCTTCGTGGGGTTTGCGTCAGACTTGAACTCTACCATCAGTTCTTACCAACTTAAGGCTGGACCCATCTGGCGAGGCCATGGTTTTCGAGTCGTGTTGTCAGTAAAGTCACTCGCGTCGGTCGTCTGCTGTCATAGTCCGTTAACGCCATCTTTAGTCGCACTGTCATAACGGATATTTTCGTCGTACGCTCCAAAGTGATTTCAGCAGATTTCACGCATCGTTGCTTGTCTGTGAGTACTGACAACTATATGCAAACGCAGCTGTTCTCGGTCGTTAAGTGAAGGTCGCCGGTCATTGCCTAGTCCATTTTAGGATCTAATTCCTGAAATTTTGTATTCTCAGCACACTCTTCACACACGATTTCCGAAACGAACTGTCCCATGCGTCTGGCCGCAACTACCATTCTGCGTTCAAAGTTTGTTAATTTCCGTCGTGTGAGATGACCGAAGAAATCTCTGTGTGAAAAATCTACGGATAGCAGTCACTAAATGCTGGCCCCTATTTTCATGGCCACATGTCGGTCAGCGGGCCTGAAGATGGAGTAATATATTGCTTGAACTGGCTGCCTAAATAAAATAACTGAAAATTTAGTCGGTTCAAGGTGTTATCTCCAGGAGTACCCAAATATAGGGCCTGCAAGATCATCTGATTTGAATCGATGTGACGTTTGGCTCTGGGCATATCTAGAACAACGCGGTTATCAAGGACCTGCTCAGATTCCACCGGAACTGCTGCGAGCAACATTATTTTGTTCTTTTCTGCTCATCATTCACAGCGACAGATATTCATCTCGTTTCCAAAACAGGAATTATTGTTTGTTAAGCGTAAATCGGTTCCGCATTAACGGATTAGAATATCTACCACGTTTCGCTGCCACACGATAATCATAGCCAACAGTGGAGCTTTCTGAGTTGCTGCACTTTGATGAAAACCAACTGGTACATCACACTGTGCCTCGTCTTGAACTCAAGATCATCAGGATACGAACATGGGATAGTTCACTCTGATTGTGCCCCTTGTAATCTACTAAAAGTTTTCCTCCATTCTCTGTAATGTTGTGCACCTGACAGTAACCTCATCCTCACGACACTGCCCTTACGACAGCCGTCCGTACTGACCATTGTCCTTCCGGTATCGATCCGTTACAAATATGTTAGGCCCCTTGGAGTCGACTCCCCGCAGTGCAGCCTTGTTCGCGTTGCTCCGCAGGGACTCCTTGCTCTACGTCAGACGGCATCGCCAATCAAGTGTGGCCCGTGCCCTGTACAAAACCCCGGCACCGGCTCACAGCTTGACAGCCCCCAGTCGGAGAGACCTCTGACTGTGGCTCAAGGCGAAGTCACCGCTTTCTCAAGGTACAGCAGATTCTTCCTAAGTCCTCCAGACCCAGTCCGACGATCACCAGTGCCTGGGACCCGGCGATGCGCCGCAAGATTGCCAGACACTTCCATCCCGACGCCGGAGCTGGCCTGGATACGTCTGCTCCCCATCGTATGCAGACCGACCACCACAGTCGGTGCGCTCTCCTAGACGCGTGACGGCTGCGTTCACGGCTGTCACGCTGTTCCGTAGCAGCCGCACTTTGGCGGCACTAGGGCGGCATTCTCCAGAATATGATCGCTGGTGCCGGGGAAAATGACCATGAGAGAGGCACAGTGTTATTCAAAACAGATCGCATCCTCAAGTTTGACAACATTAAATTTCATTGCGGTAAAGTTACTGCCACGGAGCCAGGCGACCCAGTGTCGCGCATGCCAGCCGCTTACGTGTCATTCCGCCTCGGCCATGGTCCTGCAACGTAGCCACGTATGGTACAGGCTGGTTGATCGTCACAATCTGCTACTTCCATCTGTTTAGTTTTGCTTTATTTCAGGAACAGACTTTGATGAGTACTGCTGAAAAGTAGCGTTCTGTGCTTACCGTACACTAAGATGACAAGAGATGCGAGATAGAAATACGCACAAAATGGTTCAAATGGCTCTGAGCACTATGGGACTTAACTTCTGAGGCCATCAGTCCCCCAGAACGTAGAACTACTTAAACCTAACTAACCTAAGGACATCACACACATCCATGCCTGAGGAAGGATTCGAACCTGCGACCGTAGCAGTCGCGCGGTTCCAGACTGTAGCGTCTAGAACCGCTCGGCCACTCCGACCGGCCAAAATACGCACATATAAAGATGACAGATGGGTGTAGTATTGCACACACAAAGTATAAAGGGCAGTGTATTGGCGGACTTGTCTTTTGTACTCAGGTGATTGTGTGAAAAGGTTTCCGAATGGTTCAAATGGCTCTGAGCACTATGCGACTCAACTTCTGAGGTCATCAGTCGCCTAGAACTTAGAACTAATTAAACCTAACTAACCTAAGGAAATCGCACACATCCATGCCCGAGGCAGGATTCGAACCTGCGACCGTAGCGGTCACGCGGTTCCAGACTGAAGCGCCTTTAACCGCACGGCCACACCGGCCGGCCGAAGGTTTCCGACGTGATTGTGTTCGCACGATGGGAATTAACAGAATTCGTGACGGAGCAGTTCTTGGCGCTAGACGCATGGGACAGTCCATTTCGGAAATCGTAAGGGAATTCGATATTCCGAGATCCACAGTGTCAAGACTGTGTCGAGAATACAAAATTTCAGGCGTTGCCTCTTACCACGGACAACGCACTGGCCGACGGCCTTCACTTAACAACCGAGAGCAGCGACGTTCGCGCAGAGTTGTCATTGCTAACAGAGAAGCAACGCTCCGAGAAATAACAGCAGAAATCAATGCGGGACGCACGACGAACGTAACACGTAACTGTTAGGACAGGGCAGCGAACTCTTGCGTTAATGTTGAACGACCAACGTGGTGGTGCCTTTGCTAACAGCACGAAGTCGCCTACAACGCCTCTGCTGGGGTCAAGATCATCTCGGTTGACCCTAAACTTTTATGTCTGCCTGGAGTGGCAAACATAACTTGGAATTGGTAGCAGGACGTGACCGGGGTGTGACGCAAGATCTGATGGCCGAGAAAAGATTAGTCTCAAAGTAAGGCGGCAGCGATCAGGAAGATTGCTTATCTTTATTCTCCTCACTGAAGCAGGCACCGTCTATTGCTCTCATTGCAAGTAGCTACGTAATTAGTTTCACAATACAATTCACAAATCCACAGTGCAACCCAAATCGTAACTAAGTTCTAAGCCCAAGGGTGTCATATAAGATCTATACAATAACACTTCGATATTAACACAGCTAGCGAGCGAGAGCGAGTGGCCCTGGCGTCAGGTCTGTGCTCCCGTTATATCTTGTGGCCTTAGAGGGAGCTGCAGGCAAGAACTGTTCTATTGAATGGCGCGACGTCTTCAGCCAGAGATAACGCCATGAACCTCCGGCGGCCGCGACGCGAAGCTGAGGCCGACCACCGCGCATGTGCGGTCAGGCTGAGCGACGGCAGTGCGTGCGTATTTGGATAGGTCCGCGGACATAGCATAAACGATTGGAAAACCGTAGCCCGGTTAGATGAGTCCAGATTTCAGTTGGTGAGGGCTAATGGTAGGGTTCGAGTGTGCCGCAGACCGCACGAAGACATGGACCCAAATTGCCAACAAGGCACTTTGCAAGCTAGTGGTGGCTCCATGATAGTATAGGCTGTGGTTACATGGAATTGACTAGGTCCTCTGCTCCAGCTTAACCGATCGTTGACGTATTGGTTATTATCGGCTACTTGGAGATCATTTGCAGCCATTAATGAGCTTCATGTTTCCAAACAACGATGAAATTTTTATGGCTGGCAATGCGTCCTGTCACCGGACCACAGTTGTTCTCGTTTGGTTTGAAAAAGATTCTGAACACTTCGAGCGAATGGTTTGTGTGGTGTCACCGCCAGACACCACACTTGCTAGGTGGTAGCTTTTAAATCGGCCGCGGTCCGCTAGTATACCACGGACCCGCGTGTCGCCACTGTCAGTAATTGCAGACCGAGCGCCACCACACGGCAGGTCTAGAGAGACGTACTAGCACTCGCCCCAGTTGTACAGCCGACGTTGCTAGCCGTGGTTCACTGAGAATTACGCTCTCATTTGCCGAGACAATAGTTAGCATAGCCTTCAGCTACATTTGCTACGACCTAGCAAGGCGCCGTATTCAATTGCTATAATACACTCCTGGAAATGGAAAAAAGAACACATTGACACCAGTGTGTCAGACCCACCATACTTGCTCCGGACACTGCGAGAGGGCTGTACAAGCAATGATCACACGCACGGCACAGCGGACACACCAGGAACCGCGGTGTCGGCCGTCGAATGGCGCTAGCTGCGCGGCATTTGTGCACCGCCGCCGTCAGTGTCAGCCAGTTTGCAGTGGCATACGGAGCTCCATCGCAGTCTTTAACACTGGTAGCATGCCGCGACAGCGTGGACGTGAACCGTATGTGCAGTTGACGGACTTTGAGCGAGGGCGTATAGTGGGTATGCGGGAGGCCGGGTGGACGTACCGCCGAATTGCTCAACACGTGGGGCGTGAGGTCGATGTTGTCGCCAGTGGTCGGCGGAAGGTGCACGTGCCCGTCGACCTGGGACCGGACCGCAGCGACGCACGGATGCACGCCAAGACCGTAGGATCCTACGCAGTGCCGTAGGGGACCGCACCGCCACTTCCCAGCAAATTAGGGACACTGTTGCTCCTGGGGTATCGGCGAGGACCATTCGCAACCGTCTCCATGAAGCTGGGCTACGGTCCCGCACAGCGTTAGGCCGTCTTCCGCTCACGCCCCAACATCGTGCAGCCCGCCTCCAGTGGTGTCGCGACAGGCGTGAATGGAGGGACGAATGGAGACGTGTCGTCTTCAGCGATGAGAGTCGCTTCTGCCTTGGTGCCAATGATGGTCGTATGCGTATTTGGCGCCGTGCAGGTGAGCGCCACAATCAGGACTGCATACGACCGAGGCACACAGGGCCAACACCCGGCATCATGGTGTGGGGAGCGATCTCCTACACTGGCCGTACACCACTGGTGATCGTCGAGGGGACACTGAATAGTGCACGGTACATCCAAACCGTCATCGAACCCATCGTTCTACCATTCCTAGACCGGCAAGGGAACTTGCTGTTCCAACAGGACAATGCACGTCCGCATGTATCCCGTGCCACCCAACGTGCTCTAGAAGGTGTAAGTCAACTACCCTGGCCAGCAAGATCTCCGGATCTGTCCCCCATTGAGCATGTTTGGGACTGGATGAAGCGTCGTCTCACGCGGTCTGCACGTCCAGCACGAACGCTGGTCCAACTGAGGCGCCAGGTGGAAATGGCATGGCAAGCCGTTCCACAGGACTACATCCAGCATCTCTACGATCGTCTTCATGGGAGAATAGCAGCCTGCATTGCTGCGAAAGGTGGATATAAACTGTACTAGTGCCGACATTGTGCATGCTCTGTGGCCTGTGTCTATGTGCCTGTGGTTCTGTCAGTGTGATCATGTGATGTATCTGACCCCAGGAATGTGTCAATAAAGTTTCCCCTTCCTGGGACAATGAATTCACGGTGTTCTTATTTCAATTTCCAGGAGTGTACTTCTGTATCATCAAGAGCAATGTTCTACAAATGTGGATTAAAGTTAAGTATTCCAGAAGCTACGTACTTTTCTTTATAGCATTCATTACGTATCCTGTTTCAGACCTCAAGCCAGCCTGCGTGAGCTTATAGCGTGCATTTCGGCCTCCTCTAAAAACAGTGTTGGCAGTTCTGCCGAAACTTCACTTTGGCCCACTAGACAGCCTGACCTGAATCCCATTGAACAGTTATGGTACATAATCAAGAAGTCAGTTCGCGCACAAAATTCCACACCGCCAACACTTTTGCAGTTATTAATGGCTGTAGAGGCAGCATGGCTCAATATTTATGCAGGGGCCTTGCAACGACTTGTTCATAACACCTCGAGCTGTTGCACTATGCCGGGCAGAAGAAGGTCCCACACGGTATTAGGAGGTAGCCATTACTTTTGTAACATCAGTCTAGTTGCTAGGCCATGCCTCCTTTGTGCATGTTAGGACCAAATAGGAAGTAGTAAGCAATCTAAATATGTAGCATGTAATGCGTTAAAGTTTTCCAATTAACGTGATTACGGTGAAGAAGCTTGACGAAACAAACTTTACATAAGCAGAAAAACCAATTGCAGAAGCGTCTGGAGTCTCAGGTGCAATGTTTAGTTGCATCTTAACCTCTTCAGGGATGTAGGTGAAATTTCTATTGTCTGCAACTTTTGTGTCCAACTACAACTCAAAATCGAGTCAGTTTTTAAGTGACTATTGCAGTATAATAACACCCTCCTGCACACCACTTCTTTATTAAAATCGGCTGTGTGAGTGAATCCACATTCTCGTTTACATCCTTTTCACGGAAAATCGAAGACAATATTCAAACCTACATCCCCTGAAGAGACAAACAAACGTATATTGCCGTCTTATGAAGGTACCTAGCGCTTACTGCTGTGTCGTTGCTCTTCTAAACAGCATCCCATACTAACAAACCAGTTGCGTCTTTACCTGTGATTACTCGTATCTTGTACTTGAGCGGTTTCTGCTTAAAAAGAATAGCTCGATGTAGTCCGTAGTCATAGGGTCGAGCTGCGCGTATCTGTTTTCATTCTTCACAGTTGATTCGCTGCAGATAGTAATCTGTAGCTGTGACCCTGCAGTTATGTAGTCTATACATTGCCTAGAATTGCAACTTAATAAAATACCTAGAAATACCAAACATAAGTTAAATGAATAATCTAATGACAAGGGTTCTATTCTAAGGTCTGAAATTGGCTTAGACAACAGGAAAATATGCTGAATAATGTTTATTCAAGAGAGGACATCTTAAATAAGCGGTAAGTGATCCTATGATATTCAGTTAAAATACAGCCAACATAGTACCCTTATCAAATGGAATAAAGTTACATTCAGAGCTTCATGAGAATGGTAGAAAATTCCCAAACTACAATGTGATCAAAGAGAAATGAAAACTAAGTCCATTTCATAATCAGAATACACGAAATATTCACCAGCTCATAACAGTTCAGAGTTCAACAAATTTTCACATGTGGTACAAGATTAGCAATTCATTTCCATTGACAAACAGTCTCTTCAGAAGTTTAAGTATGGTAGCGGCCGTTCACTACTCAGAATCAATCACCTGGACGGTCGAATGCCACTCGTTACCGCAGACAAGTCTGCTTCCTTCAAGCACAAACATGAAAGTATTCAGAATCGCTCCCTTGTACTCTTAATTCTAAATCCCAGCCTCCACTTAACAACTGTAATGTTCTACTATTGTCTGTTTTTCCACTGGCTGAAGGCTGTCCCCTCCAGAAATGCTGTCTTGAACTCTACAGATTTGATTTAACTCAACATGGCGACTTCCCAGACTAAACTAAAATATTACAACAAAATTTAAATAAGAAACTTCATAAACATTCGATCACGCTAAGGTAAATTACAGTAAGTATAAGTAATAGCTGGTTCATAAATAAATAAGCCAGAATTCATGTGTAAGTGTGCTCATGATAAATGACAACAGGTTCATGTTAAATATCTTTTAAACAATTATTTATACCCGCTTGACAGAAGTGTCTTTTAGTTCTCTTTTCAATTGTGGGTCCACTAGTACACGTGCAAATGCGGTTGACCAGTTTCAAATCAGCACAGTTTTATAATAGCACTTGCAATCAACACTTAAATATTGTTAGTGCTTAAATGGTAAACGTCATTAAATAACTATACGCATATGACAATGTGTGAGGTACTCGTGCTGTATTCATTTGCTGTGTAATTGTGGAGAATACAACGTTGTGACAAACGTTTGCTTAATAAAAAGATATTGGAGATGCCATAAGTCAACAAATAAAATAGGTACAGATGAATAGTTTTCTGGGATGGTAACTATTGTGCAATGGCTATCATCTGATATTTTGTCTGTTAAAACGACATGAAGTGTTTAAAAGTTATTAATTGACGGTTTATTGTGAAAATGTTCATTCACTGTGAAATACTAACTTCTGTAGTTGCAAAGATATTGAAATATTGTTATGTTACTGGAAGCGCCCAGTTTTTCTGAGGTCTTAGAGGTACTCAGATTTACGTTAATACTTGACTGTGAAATGTTATAGATTCTGAAAGAGCTTTAAGAAGCCATCTTTCAGCTTGTCTGTCACTCCGCCATTTCTTGGAGCATTGTCTCCTGCACAAAGGCATTGTGAGCAACATATGTCCAAATTCCCAGCTTAGGGATTTACCTATTAACGGCGAAACTGGACGTCTTTTTATCTGGACTCGCCCGTACTGGTCTCCTAGCCAGCCGCACATAAAATTCTTTTTGTATTGCACCAGTACTGGTCGGCCGATTAGCTCGCCTAAATACGCTTGACACTACAGTATCGTGAGATACATTTTGGGGACCATGCAATTACAGTATACGGGGGACAAAATGCTTTCCACTTTTGCTGTAATAATTTTATTATTTCACAACTAGTTTCAGTTTTATAGACTCCCATCAAGTGATTTTGTGAGTCTGTGCAAAACAGATTACTTTATTTTGATTTTATCCATACTGGATGAGAGGTCGTGGTTGTGAATGTCAATGATAAAAAATATATCGGCTCAACCACTAAAACACTAAGTTTGACGCGTTTCGGAAGTCAAGCTTCCATCATCAGAATAATAAAAAGTAAAAGAACCTGTTAAAACTCCGTATAAAGGAACATGCACCAGGCACAATAAAATTGATAATAAAATTAAAACTTCGTGGGTACTTCTCTTGTTGCAGCCTATCTTCCAAGGTGCATCTCCACATAGTCGTCAAAATATAAAAAACTCTAAAATGGTGTCGCCTATGGTGTTCAACATCTAACCACATGGCTCTCTCCTCTATCGCCGTAAACCGGCCGTGTGTCTTCGTTGATACCACGCAACACGTAGCCACACACGACGCTGAAACGCGAGTGAGCTCACGTGCAAGTAAACAAGGAAGTCACAGAGATGTCTATACAAATAGATAACGTATACATGTTCCAAGGACCTCATGAAATGATGGTATCCTGCCAATTGCTAAAAATGTAGTTACTAATAGAAACCAGTGAAATGTTTGAAAAAGTTATTTGTATCACCAGTTAGCTGTTCATTCAGTGTGTTCTGATTATCCACGCTACGTATCGTAATTTCCAGCTGTTCTAGTAGATCCAGCTTTTTGCCTTTGTCCTGTCTATGTAAAATAACGAGATCTTGATCTATTCCCAACATGGGGTGTCCCGTTTCCCAAATATGCGTGGCTACAGCTGACTTTTCGAAATTATTAAGCCGGAAAGCATCGCTATGTTCTTTGTAACGTACTTTAAAGGACCTACCAGTTTGGCCTACATAGCTTGCCTTGCACGTGTTACACTGAATTTTATAGACCCCACCTCTCTCATATTTATCGCCGCGGTTTAAACTAAGAAATAATTTACAGCAGGAAAGTGATAAATATGAGAGAGCTGGGGGTCTATAAAATTCAGTGTAACACGTGCAAGGCATATTTTTTAACATTAAGATTACTTTATATTACCTGCACGAATAGAAGTGTTATGATGTGAATGTAAACTTACAGGAAATACATTTCGCTGCAATATATAACTAAGCATACGTCTTAAAATGGCAGAGTCTCAAAATCTGTGTCTTCCGTTCATGTTGGTTTGGAAACGTTGTTTTGTTGTTTTAATAGCTTGACATTTAGAAATGAATTACATTGATGAAAGACAAAAGCCGTGCATGGAATAAATTTCAAGTACTGGTACTGTATATTTACATGTGTATTTGAGAAGACTTCCTGCTGTTGCAGATAAATATATTTTCAGTAAGTTTACTCATACTTTCACATCATTAAATTTGTATTTGTGCTGGTAATGTAACATATTAGGTATAAATGTAGGCTTCCGCGGCCGTTGTCACAGTCAATAAAATTATTCATGGTTTGTGACCGCGTTGTCAGTATGAAAAACTACCGACGTTTCAGTCACTGTTGCAAGTGACCTTCTTCAGGGTGGTTTTGTTTACAGAAAAAAAATTATTAGCTGTAACACATAGGGTGTTTCAAAACCAGACGGCAAACCTTCAGGAATGGATTTCTCCTATACAAGAAAGAAATTCTAGTAAACATGGGCTCTAAAATAAGAGCTATGAGCACCTATTCAGTGGAAGTGAAGTGTTCCGTAGTATCGAAGATAATAAGTGATCATAGCTCTTAAGGTATGCATTTTAGAGGGCAGGCTTTGTTCTTCTTGTTATGTGAAGAATCCATTCCTAGAGTTTTGCCGTCGAGTTTTGAAACACCCTGTATTATATTTTGTGCAAAATCATAAAATCACTTAATATTGGCCTATAAGGTTG
The DNA here is from genome assembly GCF_023864275.1 of Schistocerca cancellata. Lineage (NCBI taxonomy): Eukaryota > Metazoa > Arthropoda > Insecta > Orthoptera > Acrididae > Schistocerca > Schistocerca cancellata. The sequence continues at coordinate 1,103,271,655 of NC_064626.1, read as the reverse complement.
AAACAGATTGTGAACTAATAAAATTATGAAAGAAAAGGTCGAAAATGCCCACTTCATTTTATATATTCATTGCTGAGGTACGGGCAACGAAGAAAATGGAGAACAAAATGCCTGTCGGTTATTTGAACGAAATCTGGTTTCCGCATAACATACAGACAAATGTATTTGGAACGACTCCAGAGGGAACGGTTACCAGAAGGTAGCTGCAGATAATTCTATATAGTCTACACTTGGTCCGACAGAAAGCAAATTCATCACCAACGACATTTTTCATTACACCTATAAAACAGCTTCAAATCTCTTACGGTATTTTACGTATGTTATATCTTAGAATAATGTTCTCACGACAAAATAATCACCCTATGAATCTCTAAACTTTAAGAAATTCATACATTGTTTCAGTTCGAGGTTAATGCCTCTGGCTTTGTCTTGAAAATTTCTTGTAATGTTAGCTAGCTTTTACCTTTCTTATAACAAATGGCAATAATTTTGTTTTGAAAATTACCCAGTTTCAAGATAAGCTCCACGACAGACTGTTTCGAATTCGGTTGTAAGCCATCATATTCCATCAGTTCCCGTCACCCCGTTACTTCAGTATGATTCCATATGCGTTCTTTAAGAGTGGATATCTGCACGTTCTGTAACTCCCAAGCAGTTCGCCTACGACCTTGATGTGCGAACCTTTGTGACCACTGTGCAGTGCCACTTTTCATTCGGTGTTCAACGTGCAAGTTGATGGTTTGTTTTGAACATTTCTTGACTGCCGACCATGTCCACTTGACGTGTAATAACACATCCCATGGAAGGCTGATCTCTGCACCTCACGAACACTCGTTTTCTGTCGCCCTCTTGTTGCAAATGGTGAGTCGCTAGCAGCTAATATTTTCCTGTTGCAACTGTTAACACAACACTTTCAAATGAGCCTTACTGAAGACTGAACTTCCGACTTTACGCTCAAGGGGTTCCTTGTCACTCTCGTTAAATGAAAAAAAAAGAAAGAAAGAAAAGCTGTACCACACGTATCTAATATGTATGGTTCTCCGCCGATCTCTGTCCATATTCTCCTCCCCCTCTCTTTGTCCATCACCTCCTCCCTCTTTTTCTGGCCATCTCCAACTTTCCGCTTTCTATGTCGATTTCTCTCCACCCCTCTGCCAACCTTCCCTTCCCCCATCTCGCTGGTTCTGAGCCTCGTTCACTTTTATTGAAAAATCATCAGTATTCAAATGATAAGCCGATAAGCCATGAGTACAATTTTCCGGTACGCTAATAACGCTTCACTGTTACACACACACACACACACACACACATGCCCGTCAGAATGTTCCATAGAATATTGGGTAAAAATTTGAAATAAATTGGTCAAGAATTTTTTGAGATTTTTGATAGTAACGTTTCCCTTTAATACACTACGTATGTATTCGTGTATTATATGTATTAAAAATTGACATAAAAACCACTAGCCTATTCGACCATTGTGTCAACATTTCGTTGCAATCGGTGAAGAAATTTTGGAAATTTAAGATTTTAAAGAAACGAACATGATATTTTTACTGACAACGTATCGCCTATATCAATATACACTCCTGGAAATTGAAATAAGAACACCGTGAATTCATTGTCCCAGGAAGGGGAAACTTTATTGACACATTCCTGGGGTCAGATACCTCACATGATCACACTGACAGAACCACAGGCACATAGACACAGGCAACAGAGCATGCACAATGTCGGCACTAGTGCAGTGTATATCCACCTTTCGCAGCAATGCAGGCTGCTATTCTCCCATGGAGACGATCGTAGAGATGCTGGATGTAGTCCTGTGGAACGGCTTGCCATGCCATTTCCACCTGGCGCCTCAGTTGGACCAGCGTTCATGCTGGACGTGGAGACCGCGTGAGACGACGCTTCATCCAGTCCCAAACATGCTCAATGGGGGACAGATCCGGAGATCTTGCTGGCCAGGGTAGTTGACTTACACCTTCTAGAGCACGTTGGGTGGCACGGGATACATGCGGACGTGCATTGTCCTGTTGGAACAGCAAGTTCCCTTGCCGGTCTAGGAATGGTAGAACGATGGGTTCGATGACGGTTTGGATGTACCGTGCACTATTCAGTGTCCCCTCGACGATCACCAGTGGTGTACGGCCAGTGTAGGAGATCGCTCCCCACACCATGATGCCGGGTGTTGGCCCTGTGTGCCTCGGTTGTATGCAATCCTGATTGTGGCGCTCACCTGCACGGCACCAAACACGCATACGACCATCATTGGCACCAAGGCAGAAGCGACTCTCATAGCTGAAGACGACACGTCTCCATTCGTCCCTCCATTCACGCCTGTCGCGACACCACTGGAGGCGGGCTGCACGATGTTGGGGCGTGAGCGGAAGACGGCCTAACGGTGTGCGGGACCGTAGCCCAGCTTCATGGTGACGGTTGCGAATGGTCCTCGCCGATACCCCAGGAGTAACAGTGTCCCTAATTTGCTGGGAAGTGGCAGTGCGGTCCCCTACGGCACTGCGTAGGATCCTACGGTCTTGGCGTGCATCCGTGCGTCGCTGCGGTCCGGTCCCAGGTCGACGGGCACGTGCACCTTCCGCCGACCACTGGCGACAACATCGATGTACTGTGGAGACCTCACGCCCCACGTGTTGAGCAAATCGGCGGTACGTCCACCCGGCCTCCCGCATGCCCACTATACGCCCTCGCTCAAAGTCCGTCAACTGCACATACGGTTCACGTCCACGCTGTCGCGGCATGCTACCAGTGTTAAAGACTGCGATGGAGCTCCGTATGCCACGGCAAACTGGCTGACACTGACGGCGGCGGTGCACAAATGCTGCGCAGTTAGCGCCATTCGACGGCCAACACCGCGGTTCCTGGTGTGTCCGCTGTGCCGTGCGTGTGATCATTGCTTGTACAGCCCTCTCGCAGTGTCCGGAGCAAGTATGGTGGGTCTGACACACCGGTGTCAATGTGTTCTTTTTTCCATTTCCAGGAGTGTAAGTATATACAATTTTATATAACGTATGACGTTGCAGTAGGTACATAAAAATAGGCGCGTATCTGCATACAACTCTGTGACAACCTTTCAAAGCAATCGCCGAAGAACTTTCGGAGATTTATGCTTTTGTACAAACTATATATACATATATTGCTTCAAAAACACGCTGTAATGCTTCCTAATACTTTTGAGACTGAACGTGGTGAGTCGATGTTAGTTAAGAATGCCTTTAGGGCACAAAGACGCCGTTATCAGTCTCACTGAATATGACCGATGTCATGTAATAGGGCTGCGAGTACCTGTGTGGTCCTTCTGCGATACTGCAGAAAGACTTGTCAGGAAAGTAGCCACTGTACATGATCGCTGGCAACGGTGATCACGAGAATGGACAGTCGCAATACGTCTGAGCTCCGAAATGCCACGTGGCACTATGGAGAGGGGAGACCATCGTGTTGGTCGTATTTCTCTGGTTCGTCGTTTTGCATCTGCAGCAGCAGTTTAAGCAGCAGTTGGCATTACAGTGGCACAACGAACTATTACCAGTCGGTTAGTTCAACGACAGCTCCGAGCCAGACGCCTTATAGCTTGCATTCCACAATTCCACTGTCCCCAAACACCTCGAACTGAGACTTCAGGAGTGTCAAGGGAGAGGACAATGGAGAGCAGGACTGAGGTCTGCTGTGTTTTTTGATGAAATCTGGTTCACCCTCAGTGCCAGTGATGGCGGCGTGTGTCAGAACGAGATCAGTTGATAACCTGCACCAATCCTGTGTTTGTGCTAGACACATTGGAGCTACACCTGGAGTTGTAGTCTTGGGTGCTATATCGTATGACGCAGGAGCACTCGTCTGACTATCCCGCACACCCTGACTGCAGAACTGTTCCTCAAACTGACGAGCTGATTCGAACTGCTGCGCTGCCATCCATGAACAACATTACAGGGGGTGTTTTCCAACAGGATAACGCTCGCCCACATACTGCTCTTGTAACCCATCATACTCTAACGCGTGTAGCCACGTTGCCTTGGCCTGCGCGGCCACCCGATCTGTCTCCAATCTAGCACATACCGGACATCATTAGAAGACAACACCAGCATTAACCACAATCAAGAACCGTCCCTGTACTGACTGACGAATGCAGCGGGCATGGAACTCCATTTCACAAACTGGCTTTCTGCACTGCACCTGTGCAACACAATGCATGCAAGTTTGCATGCTTGCTTGCATTCAACATTCTGGCGGGTGTGCCGGATATTGATGTACTAGCATTTCACATTTGCTATGGGTTACCGCGCGGTTACATTAACATGTGATCTTGCAATGTGAATCACTTAAATGTGTTCCCTAGATAAATGAATTCCAGAAATTTCATTACTCTACATTAATTACACTACTGGCCATTAAAATTTCTACACCAAGAAGAAATGCAGATGATAAACAGGTACTCATTGAACAAATGTATTATTCTAGAACCGGCATGTGATTACATTTTCGAGCAATTTGGGTGCATAGATCCTGAGAAATCAGTACCCTGAACAACCACCTCCGGCTGTAATAACGGCCTTGATACGCCTGGGTATTGAGTCAAACAGAGCTTGGATGGCGTGTACAGGTACAGCTGCCCATGCAGCTTCAACACGATTCCACAGTTCATCAAGAGTAGTGACTGGCGTATTGTGACGAGCCAGTTGCTCGGCCACCATTGACCAGACGTTTTCAGTTGGTGAGAGATCTGGAGAATGTGCTGGCCAGGGCAGCAGTCGAACATTTTCTGAATCCAGAAAGGCCCGTACAGGACCTGCAACATGCGGTCGTTTATTATCCTGCTGAAATATAAGGTTTCGCAGAGATCGAGTGAAGGGTAGAGCCACGGGTCGTAATATCTGAAATGTAACGTCCACTGTTCAAAGTGCCGTCAATGGGAACAAGAGGTGACCGAGACGTGTGACCAATGGCACCCCATACTATCACGCCGGGTGATACGCCAGTATGGCGATGACGAATACACGCTTCCAATGTGCGTTCACCGCGATGTCGCCAAACACGGATGCGACCATCATGATGCTGCAAACAGAACCTGGATTCATCCGAAAAAATGACGTTTTGCCATTCGTGCACCGAGGTTCGTTGTTGAGTATACCATCCTACGATGGCGCTCCTGTCTGTGATTCAGCGTGAAGGGTAACCGCAGCCACGGTCTCCGAGCTGATAGTCCATGCTGCTGCAAAAAACGTCGTCGAAATGTTCGTGCAGATGGTTGTTGTCTTGGAAACGCCCCCATCTGTTGACTCAGGGATCGAGACCGTGCTCACGATCAGTTACAGCCATGCGGATAAGATGCCTGTCATCTCGACTGCTAGATATACGAGGCCGTTGGGATCCAGCACGGCGTTCCGTATTACCCTCCTGAACCCACCGAATCAATATTATGCTAACAGTCATTGGATCTTGACCAACGCGAGCAGCAATGTCGCGATACGATAAACCGCAATCGTGATAGGCTACAATCCGACCTTTATCAAAGTCGGAAACGTGCTGGTACGCATTTCTCCTCCTTACCCGAGGCATCACAACAACGTTTCACCAGGCAACGGCGGTCAACTGCTGTTTGTGTATGAGAAATCGGTTGGGAACTTTCGTCATGTTAGCACGTTGTAGGTGTCGCCACCGGCGCCAACCTCGTGTGAATGCTCTGAAGAGCTAATCATTTGCATATCACAGCATCTTCTTCCTGTCGGTTAAATTTCGCGTCTGTAGCACGTCATCTTCTTGGTGTAGCAATTTTAATGGCCAGTAGTGTATTTTTGATGTTGCAGTTTCTTTTGCTTCAATGTACATTCAGATGCCATACGGCTCTCCCGTAGACGCCTCGAATCATTTGACATGAGACAAAGTACTGAATCGTCAGACCAGGCTACAGGCCTACTGTCAGCTACTACCAAATTTTTATGGCGCTGCCGTAGGTATACAGGGTGGTACAAAAAGGTACGGCCAAACTTTCAGGAAACATTCCTCACACACAAATAAATAAAAGATGTTATGTGGACATGTGTCCGGAAACGCTTAATTTCCATGTTAGAGCTCATTTTAGTTTCGTCAGTATGTACTGCACTTCCTCGATTCACCGCCAGTTGGCCCAGTTGAAGGAAGGTAATGTTGACTTCGGTGCTTGTGTTGACACGCGACTCATTGCTCTACAGTACTAGCATCAAGCACATCAGTACGTGGCATCAACAGGTTACTGTTCATCACGAACGTGGTTTTGCAGTCAGTGCAATGTTTACAGATGCGGAGTTGGCAGATGCCCATTTGATGTATGGATTGGCACGGGGTAATAGCCGTGGCTCGGTACATTTGTATCGAGAAAGATTTCTAGAACGAAGGTGTCCCGACAGGAAGACGTTCGAAGCAACTGATCAGCGTCTGAGGGAGCACGGAACATTCCAGACTATGACTCGCGGCTGGGGAAGTCCTAGAACGACGAGGTCAACTGCAATGGACGAAGCAATTCTTCGTGCAATTGACGATAACCCTAATGTCAGCGTCAGAGAAGTTGCTGCTGTACAAGGTAACGTTGACCACGTCACTGTATGGAGAGTGCTATGGGAGAACCAGTTGTTTCCGTACCATGTACAGCGTGTGCAGGCACTATCAGCAGCTGATTGGCCTCAACGGGTACACTTCTGCGAATGGTTCATCCAACAATGTGTCAATCCTCATTTCGGTGCAAATGTTCTCTTTACGGATGAGGCTTCATTCCAACATGATCAAACTGTAAATTTTCACAATCAACATGTGTGGGCTGACGAGAATCCGCACGCAATTGTGCAATCACGTCATCAACACAGATTTTCTGTGAACGTTGGGCAGGCATTGTTGGTGATGTCTTGATTGGGCCCCATGTTCTTCCACCTACGCTCAATGGAGCACGTTATCATGATTTCATACGTGATACTCTACCTGTGCTACTAGAATATATGCCTTTACAAGTACGACACAACATGTGGTTCATGCACGATGGAGCTCCTGCACATTTCAGTCGAAGTGTTCGTACGCTTCTCAACAACAGATTCGGTGACCGATGGATTGGTAGAGGCGGACCAATTCCATGGCCTCCACGCTCTCCTGACATTAACCCTCTTGACTTTCATTTATGGGAGCATTTGAAAGCTCTTGTCTACGCAACCCCGGTACCAAATGTAGAGACTCTTCGTGCTCGTATTGTGGACGGCTGTGATACAATACACCATTCTCCAGGGCTGCATCAGCGCATCAGGGATTCCATGCGACGGAGTGTGGATGCATGTATCCTCGCTAACGGAGGACATTTTGAACATTTCGTGTAACAAAGTGTTTGAAGTCAAGCTGGTACGTTCTGTTGCTGTGTGTTTCCATTCCATGATTAATGTGATTTGAAGAGAAGTAATAAAATGAGCTCTAACATGGAAAGTAAGCGTTTCCGGACACTAGTCCACATAACATAATTTTTTTCTTTGTGTGTGAGGAATGTTTTCTGAAAGCTTGGCCGTACCTTTTTGTAACACCCTGTATAAAAACACGCGCTATTCAAATGCAGTGTTGTGTCAAAGTGTCAAAGGGATCGTTGAAGAACTTCGGACATAGGAACGTATTAGAATGCAGCCTTGTGTCAAAATTTTGACTGGATCGACGAAGAACTTTCGGAGATGTTAAGACTTTTAGGAATATTTACATTTTTATTTACATAGATTGGTGACTTATTTGCGTTGTCATTTTTCTCGAATCTGCTGGCACAGGGTCAGGGACAGACGGACCCTGGATCCATGTGAGAGGATCGTTTTAGCAGCCGTTCTGGAGGCAATGGAGCGTCCGCAGATGGCGGTACGTGGCGCCACGTCAGCGCCATCGCAGCCCCTCCGTGCGCCCACAGAGTGCAGGGCTGGAATGGCGCTGCCGGCGAGGCGCTCACAATACCGGATGACGTCAGAGCGACTGCACTGCATCCGTCTCCAGGAAGCAGACTCTAGGGCACGGTAGGTGCCGTGTGCAGGTTCCTTCTCTGCTGGCGTGTTACTCTACGGTGCGCCGTGGTAAGTCTTCTCTCGCTCTTTTCTGGCATTCCCAGGTGATACAAGATCTCAGAAAAGCAGGAAACATACGTATTTCAGATGAGCTGTGAAACGTTCACGACTTGGGCCTTCTCCTAACAGCAAGATAATATTTTATACGCTAACTGAACTGATGATAGACATTATTAGTCGATTCTCCTGCAATACTAATCTGTAACTGTTACATACTAAGTGCATTATTAGCAAAGGAGTCAACAAGCAGACAGAGAATGTGGCTGCAGTGAAGATTTTTGTAGCATGTGCATCCAGGAAAATCAAATCTCGCTCTCTGCGATAAATTCCCTGAATGTTCGTCAAACCCGCATCGTATGCGAGCAGCCTTGTCAACAAAGCTGATGTCATATTGGGAGTGTCCACAAAAATATATCTTGAAGATGTAGAAGGCAGAGCATCAAGAAAGGCCACCTGTTACGTTGATATAAACGTTTTTGATCGAGGTGACAATAACCTGAATGAGTCAGTCTATGTCACGGTACGAAAAACAGCCCCAAGAAAGATCCCGGAACCACCTCAGGCCAGAACTACAGCATCCACATTCTGTGGGTTAAAAGCCTAGTGAACAGTATTTGCTCTCGACGCCTCGAATCCTTTGAAAGTAAGCAAAATCTTGAATCATCTGACGACACTATAAGCCTACTGTCAGCTACTGCCCAATTTCTGCGATACTGGAACAACTGAAGACCTGCAGCTTTATGAAGCATCGTGTGCATTGGCTGCTTACCAGGTACCCAACTCCAAATGTGCATTGTATGAATTTACTTCGCATTGTTAGCTCGGAAACTGAGAAGAACCCGCATTCAGGGAGAGCAGCAGTTCTTGCAGGGTTTGACACAGACCGTCATTGACGAGACGCGTTTCTCAGTGGTAGTCCACGTCGGCAGCATCTTTTTAAGAACGCTGTTTTTGTACCGTGTCATGACTGGTAGTGTATGCAGTTTCTTGCAGATATGTGGTAATGTGTTTATCTTATTTTTGGTATTAGATGACAGTGATGTGATTTCTCTTCTTTATCCGGTGACTCATACCTTGTACTTGTTCCTGGAATTTTTTCAGCCAGAATTCCTTAATAGTCGATATGTCACTCCATACAGGTTCTGAGTACAAGCAGTGTTATCTTTGGCCAGTAGTGTTTTCGTTGTGTTCATAACATTTGTTAGCCGACCGAGATGTTCTAGGCGCTTCAGCATGCTTAAAGTATGATGTTCTTAGGTTAGTTGCTTTTCCTTGCATTGCACTTGGGCAAAGTTTTCATTAGCTGCTTTGCTGCTGTGCTGAATTTTAACGTTCACAACTTTAGAGCAGTATCGAGTTTCCATGGTACAAGGTAAGTTACAAAATTTGTTTAACATCGCTGTCAGGACACAGTGAGACTATTTATAGTCAAACACTGCATTTCAAATTATTATCAGTTCAGTTCAGTTAAAATTTCTTTCAGATCTCATTTATTTGGTCCGACATTCTTACTCTTACAATGCTGTGTTACATGTCCGAATGTGTGTCATTTAACGTTACGAATTTTACTTAGTCATTTGGGATGCATAAATTTGCAGCGAATTTTAACAGAAGCATTTTGAGCATTTACTCATTCAAAATTTAGTTTGTAATTTTATACAAAGTTTGTGTGTTGAAATGGCAGGACACGTAGTCTGAGTCTTACGTTGTATCGCCGCCGCGTGGGGTAGCGGTGCCGTCTTGGGCAACTTGCAGCGGTTCGCGCGGCTCCCCCCCGTCGGAGGTTCGAGTCCTCCCATGGGCATGGGTGTGTGTGTTGGTTCAAATGGCTCTGAGCACTATGGGACTCAACATCTGAGGTCATCAGTCCGCTAGAACTTAGAACTACTTAAACCTAACTAACCTAAGGACATCACACACATCCATGCCTGAGGCAGGATTCGAACCTGCCGGCCGCGGTGGCCGTGCGCTGCAGTCCGGAACCGCGGGACTGCTACGGTCGCAGGTTCTAATCCTGCCTCGGGCATGGGTGTGTGTGATGTCCTTAGGTTAGTTACGTTTAAGTAGTTCTAAGTTCTAGGGGACTTATGACCTAAGATGTTGAGTCCAATAGTGCGCAGAGCCATTTTGATTCGAACCTGCGACCGTAGCTGTCGCGCGGTTCCAGACTGTAGCGCCTAGAACCGCTTGTCCACCCTGGCCGGCTGTGTGTGTTGTCCTTAGCGTAAGTTTGTTGAAGTTAGATTAAGTAGTGTGTAAGCGCAGGGACTGATGACCTCAGCAGTTTGGTGCCATAGAACTTACCACAGCTATCCACTGTAGCACTAGGCCGACCAGAAAGACAGACCACGGCGCGTACGTCACAGTACGTGACACTGTAGGTATTACGAATGCTAGCAGGCGTCTCCGGCGTGGAGCGAGCAACTGTTTCAGACGATCGTAATAATTTTTGACTGCGTGTGTACATGCATACTAGTTGTAGACAGCACACAACAAAATTAAGACCTTTAATGAGCACGTTTTCAATGAAATATTAATTTCCCGTGGGCCCTCCATGGTGCCGAGAGTTCGCGAAGTGTGGCGGACAAGCCGACTAAGACACACTGGACCTCCGTCTTGAGTAACCGTCTGGGGTGAACACTCTTGGTTATCCCACGTACCCTGACTGTTAATTTGTACTTCAGTCTGGTGATTAGATCTGTTGTGCTGCCATTCATGAACAGCATTCCAGTGGGTGATTTCCAACAGGATAACGCTCGCCTGCATATCGCTGTTGTAAACCTACTCGTCTACAAAGTGGCTACATGTTCGCTTGGCCTGCTCGATCACCAGATCTGTCTCCAATCGAGCACATACGGGGCTCATCGGACGGCAGCTCCAGCGTCATCCACAAGCAGCATTAACCGTCAGTGTATCGACCGACCAAGTGCAAGAGGCATGGAACTCCATCGTACAAACAGGCGTCCGGCACCTGTAGAGCGCAATGCGTTCACGACAGCATGATTGTATTCAACATTGTTGCGGTTACATCGGTTATTATGTTCCAGCGTTTCACATTTGCAACGGCTTACCCCGCGTTTGCATTAACCTGTGATGTGGCAATACTACTTACTTAAATATGTTATTTAGATAAATATATTCTAGAAATATCGTTACTCTACTTTAATTATATTTTGGTGATGCAATATTTTTACGTCCGTGTATTTTTATTTCTTTATCAAGGATAATCCTTAAGCAAAAAAGTCGCCTTTTGGGAGGTTTCCCAAACCAAGTAATTGCTGTAAATATTTAGGAGTCAACTTCATTCTGTTCTTAGTTATAGTTGCACCAGCTTCTGAAAATAAGCACGCACTGGACACAGATGCAGAAACGACGATAATATGTTTTTGAGCATATTTGTACAAACATGGAAAAATGAATCTTCCCACTCTGTAAACGGGATACTTTTTTAAAGATATTACAAGGTTTGACAAATAGAGAGATAAGTCGTCCCTTTGATGCGAGTCCTTTTTATTTTTGCGGCCATGCGCTACTTATTTCTGATGTTAACTGAAGTTGTATTCCCGTATAAGAGCAGGAGAAACAACATTTTACTCCGTTTCACATGCACTACGTTTTTGCTCATATACCGTAATAACGAGTTTTTGTATGGCAAATCCGCATACTGCTGGATCTTCAAAATGCAATTTTTTAATCCTTGGATCAATTAGAGCAGCAAATGGCTGTGTGGCATTTGATTCAATCAACCCATGCCTTTTATTCAACTCTCCCTGTGAAACGTCTTTGCATTCTTTGATAAATGGTGAGGCTAATGTTTTACTATTAAGCTCTGTTGACAATCATTGGTATAATTTTGGATATAGTAACATTCTTTTGTCTTGACGCTTCTCTTGCGACATTTCCAGCAGGGTTTATAAAGCCGTAACTTGGTCGATTGTTTCTATCTCTACAGTAGACAGTCACTCTCACTACTGGGATGTAATTGTTAAATCAATTCGATACAAACACTTGTCTTTCGCTACCGAGTAAGTATCGAATGATTCAGTAAGTAATCTGTACCGAAATAGAAGTATCGAATACATACTTGTATTGGAACATCCCTATCCACAGCTTCACGCAGCAAATATTGTGTTCCCAGAACGAATTTTCACTCTGCAGCGGAATGTGTGCTGATTTGAAACTTCTTGTCAGATTAAAATTCTGCAATGGACCAGAACTATCTTCGACTGAGCTCTACAAGCACGCTTCGCCCTGTTACAGCTAACGTAAATGTAATAACACATGGTTCAGTCCGCCTTCGGCATTCTAACGGCTCGGACTTGCTTAGCGCACCGGCAACGCCCCGATTAGTGCGAGCTTTGTTTACAGCTGTGAGGCTTCACATAGCGGTGCATTGATTACTACAGATCACGATGGCTCTTTCTTCCCGGAAGGCGACTATCACGTTTACGTTCGACGCACAATACACAAGACCAAAAGCACACTAAATCGAACGTTTCATGCGCGAAGTGGTGAAACTAGATCCCTCGGAACTAATAGGAATTCACCTATGAATAGTGGCCAGCGTCGTATACGTAAAACTCATAGATGTGGAATACTAAACATCGACCCACGGTGTTGCCCTGACTTCCTCGAAATAGCGGCGACACTTCCTCTGTGTAAGAGGTTGTGCGTTCATGTCTCTTGATCGAGCCAGATGGTGAGTAAACACTCACGAAGCGGACATCCCCTACAGTCAGCTGTAGGGGATGTCTGCGGCCCGAGGACCAACGACCACACTTCGTTCCTTGCCCGGCGTTACAGACGCTGGTCCGGGATTTTGCACTGCATGACATCTGGGAAATGACGCACGGCGACAGCCGGGGATATACGTACTTTACAAGCCACTCAGCTAGTGGATTAGACAGGGTGTATGCCGGCCGCTGAGGCCGAGCGGTTGTAGGCGCTTAAGTCCAGAACCGCGCTGCTGCTATTGTCGCAGGCTCGAATCCTGCCTCGGGCATGGATGTGTGTGATGTCCTTAGGTTAGTTAGGTTTATGTAGTTCTAAGTGTAGGGGATTGATGACCTCAGATGTTAAGTCCCGTAGTGCTCAGAGCCATTTGAACCAGACAGGGTGTATGTGTCATTTGGGCTACACAAGGCGGCGATTGACACCGAGGTGTGCACCATCGCTCTGCCACGACATAAGACATGCCGCAGTAGGGGCCCATGGAAGCTCAACCTTACCCACCTGCGGGATGAGAACTGTTTACGGGAGGTTAACGCTTAAATGGCGGCTCTGCAGCTTCAAACCGGCTCTACGCAGAACGTTCACATGATATGGCCAAGATAAGTCAGATTGGCAACGGGTGACTTCCGAATTTTATTTCACAGCCCTACGTGAGTTGGCGAAACAACCACCGTCTCCCGACCGTCACCAGACTGTCCGACGTATCAAAGCACAACAGCTGCGTCTTACGGCAGTGAGCCGGCCGCGGTGGCCGAGCGGTTCGAGACGATACAGTCTGGACCCGCGCGACCGCTACGGTCGCAGTTTCGGATCCTGCCTCGGGCATGGATGTGTGTGATGTCCTTTGGTTAGTTAGGTTTAAGTAGTTCTAAGTTCTAGGGGACTGATGACCTCAGAATTTAAGTCCCGTAGTACTCAGAGCCATTTGAACCATTTTTTCTTACGGCATTGAAGATGGATAGAGTTAAAGTACGTGGGAGGATGCTCGACGGATTACGCAAGGAATGGCCGTCATTACACCATATACTGAGAGAACGAAGGCAGTGGCGACGTACACCTATACTAGATGTCGAAATGGCCGATGGATTGCGGGCCACGTTACAGAAGGATATTGGACATGCTTATGCTCACCACTATCGTAGTTTCTATGTGGAGGACCAGCTGGACAGAGCAGGACTGGCAGACGTGATTCGCGAAAAGCCAACGGACGAGCATCCCACTGCAGTGGACGGCTTTATGGCTGAAATCACCATATATGAACTGGACGTTGCCCTAAAATGTGGTGCGTTAAATAAATCCCCTAGACTAGATAGCTGCGTCTTGAGTTCTACCGCACCTTTGCTCCTCTGATGGTACCTACGTGGATACAGGTGTACAATGAACTCTTAACTCGTATCTTACGAGTCCCTACCGAGTTCGCAGAGGGTACCATGATACCGGTTCCAAAACGAAGTGGTGGTCATAGACTACAAGACGTTTTCTCCGTGCTCGCCTTCAAGCGGCGATAAAGGACAAAATACATTTAGATCAAACGTGTCTAGGTGGAGAGAGCAATATACACACAACGCTATGGGCATACATGGACGTCGTAGCATTGATGTCGGCATGTCGATTACAAGGAGCCCTGGCGGCACTGGATTTCGATCACGCTTTCGTTCGAATGGAACATGTGCTCCTACGAGGGGTCATGGAACGAATGGGAATTCCCCTTATGTTTCTGGACACGATCTTGAGGTTGATTAATGGCGCGAACTCGAGAGTCTTGGTGAACGGTGTTAGCTCAGAACCTTTCTCGGTCCAGCGCTCAGTGCGGCAAGGTTGTCCCCTTTCGGCCATCTTATTTGCAGTCGCTCTTGAAGCTGCACTATACGGCCTCCGACGACGACGTGAAGGCTGCCAACTACGGACCGCATCCTTCCTAAGCCGCGCATACGCCGACGACGTCGTTCTTTTGGTCAAGCCCGGAATCGAAATCCAGGCGGCGCTGGAAGGTCTTCAGCAGTGTGGAGCGCTGGCGGATGGTGTCATTGACCTACGAAATACCCGATGTATGGCAGTGGGCAGAAAGCTGCCACCAGGAACAGCAGTGCCCATCACCAAGGTCCCCACACTCAAGTGTTTGGGAGTGGTGTTCCCATGGAAATATACGACGTACAGCGGCGGATAATTACCGACGGCTACTGCGACAGATTCGCGCGTTAGTACGACATCATGCACTGCGCGCCATAGATATGTTCCTGCGCTCACATTATGTCAACGACTATTTGTCACCGAAAATAAGTCACTTGGCACACAAACTGCCGTTGCCCACCTCGATCGCGTCAAGTTACAGTCGGTCTTTAGACATTTCGCGAGTGCTGACCACCTCTTTAAAATCCGCTACGGTACCTTGACGCTGCTACCGAGAGGAGGAGGCATCGGAAGAACAGGACGCTCGATGTTTCTTACAAGGGAACCTCCCCATCGCACCCCCCTCAGATTTAGTTATAAGTTGGCACAGTGGATAGGCCTTGAAAAACTGAACACAGATCAATCGAGAAAGCAGGAAGAAGTTGTGTGGAACTATGAAAAAAATAAGCAAAATATACAAACTTAGTAGTCCATGCGCAAGATATGTAACATCAAGGAGAGTATGAGTTCAGGATCGCCGTGGTCCCGTGGTTAGCGTGAGCAGCTGCGGAACGAGAGGTCCTTGGTTCAAGTCCTCCCGCGAGTGAAAATTTATTTTCGCAAAGTTATGATCTGTCCGTTCGTTCATTGACATCTCTGCTCACTGTAATAAGTTGGGCGTCCGTGTTTTGCGACCGCACCGCAAAACCGTGCGATTAGTAGACGAAAGGACGTGCCTCTCCAATGGGAACCGAAAACATTTGATCGCAAGGTCACAGGTCAACCGATTCCTCCACAGGAAAACACGTCTGATAATTCTAGACGACACTGGTGAAGGCATGTGCCTCACATGAAAGGAATATGTTGTCGACCCACCTAACTTGTACACTTGGCGATTGGGTAAAAAGATTCTTCTACCTTACCCTATTTAGGTTTTCTTGTGGATGTGATAATCATTCCCAAAAAAGTGATGAAACCGTAAGAGTTTGTCACATAAACTGCAACAAATGAATGCAATAGTTTCACAGTGACACAGTCTTCCCTGTGCTCTGTCAAAACGTATGTTTTTAACGATTTCAAATTTTTCCGTGTGTAGACCGTCAAATCCTGCATATGTCCAAGCAAATCTGAACATGTCCTCGAATTTTGGAGAGCGGAGTTGATTATATAAAAAATTGAACTTCTCACTCGCGGGAAGACTTGAACCAAGGACCTCCCGTTCCGCAGTTGCTCACGCTAGCCACGGGACCACGGCTCTCCTGAGCTCAAAGTTCTCCTTGATGAGGCATATCTTGCACATGGACTACTCAGTTTGTATATTTTTCTTATTTTTTTTCATAGTTCCACACAACTTCTTCCTGTTTTCTCGATTGATCTGTGTTCAGTTTTTCAAGGCCTATCCACTGTGCCAACTTATAAGTAAATCTGAGGGGGGTGCGATGGGGAGGTTCCCTTGTTAGTACGATGCAACGCTATTGGAGAACCGCGCACGTCACCTTAATGGGCACCGTGATCAGCGAAGTGGCTCCCCGTTCACTCTGCCCATCAGTCAATGCAGGCCCCGTCACGGCACCGCTCGCACACATTCGGGACTTCTTCGTCGATTGCAGTTACATTCAGGACAGTTTGCTGGAGATCAGGATGCCCACAACGAACCGAGCACGGGGTCCCGGGTTCGATTCCCGGCGGGGTCAGGGATTTTCACCTGCCTCGAGATGACTGGGTGTTTGTGTTGTCCTCATCATTTCATCATCATCCAGGAAAGTGGCGAAATTGGACTGAGCAAAGATTGGATAATTGTACGGGCGCTGATGACCACGCAGTTGAGCGCCCCACAAACCAAACATCATCATCATCATCATCATCACCCACAACGAAAGACATATATCGAAGCTTCCTTCAGCAACAATCTCGCAATGTCGCCGAACGGAAGTACCCGGCGATACAGTGGCAGGGAATAAGGAGAGCGGTCAATCTTCCCTCTCTTCTTACAGTGGTATGTGCATTGTGGTATGTAGTAGTGAACGGTAAATTCCCGAACCGTCAATTACTGCACTGTATTCATCTGGTCTACGCCCTGATATGACCCCACCGCGCAGTCGTCGACTCCGGCGAGCACCGTTAGGTTTGTTGCACGGCAATCGACTGTTGGTTTCTAAGGAGGACCCTGCGGCTAATTGGGGTGTTCCGGGTATGAGAAGTGAAATGAGGAGATAGCTCTACGTTCAGGAAGTAACGTTCATGCCTGATGTATTCAGGGGACTATATATCATTTTTAAGTAAGCGAAATGCCGACCTGAATACACACCAACAGGGCCGTTGCAGGGTCTTGTATTCTTTTCTTTCTTTTTCTAGTGAACGCTTTAAAACTTGACGGCGTTAGGAGCCGTTTCTACATCTGGATGTGTTAAATGGCACCTTTAGTTTCTGTATATTGTGTTTAGCACCTATGAAAGACAATAAAAATCAACAGACACAAAAAACACCTCAAATAAAAAGAAAACAAAATTTAAAAAATTAAAAAATTAAAAAAATCCCTCTCATATCTTGGACCACATCGACAGAAAAGGGAGGGTGGAGACATTGTGGACAGGCCTCGGGTTGGACCCCTGCCCATCCTGCCTCCGCCAGCCCGTGACCTGATCCCCACCTTCCTCCCAAAAAATGGGTAGCGTCGTTGACTCATAATCAAAACGTCTTTGCTCCCGGGTTCGAATCCCGCCGTTGCTTAAATTTTGATTAATAGTCAGCACTGGCGGCCGAAGACTTCTGGCACAAGAGTCACCCCTCATTTTGCCAACGGCCTTGTCAATAAGGACGTAGGAGCGGACGGACGGAGATTCAGGCCACTCTCTTGCCCTAGAGATGGGAAACTGCCCGTAAAGGTAGAAGAATCAGCCATGATCAGCGGCATGAGGATGCAGAAAGCAATGGAAACCACTGCACTCACGACACGTCATGTGTATCCAAAGGACGTGTGCCCTGTAATTGAAATAAGTGTCATGATGATCTCTCCACAGGCAAAATATTCCGGAACGGTCCCCCATTCGGATCTCCGGGAGGGGACGGCCAAGGGGGAGGTTACCATGAGGAAAAGAATGAATAATCAACGGGTGGATAACACTCTACGAGTCGGGGCGTGGAATGTCAAAAGCTTTAACGTGGTAGGGAAACTAGAAAATCTGAAAGCAAGGCTCAATCTAGATATAGTGTTGGTCAGTGAAGTGAAGTGGAAAGAAGACAAGCAGTATAGGGTAATATCAACAGCAGCAGAAAATGGTATAACGGGAGTAGGATTCGTTATGAATGGGAAGGTAGGGCAGAGAGTGTGTTGCTGTAAACAGTTCAGTGGTATGATTGTTCTTATCAGATCGACAGGATACCAACACCGACAACGATGTTGAGGTATACATGCCGATGTCGCAAGCTGAAGATGAAGAGATAGAGAAAGCGTATGGGGATATTGAAAGGGTAATACAGTATGTAAAGGGGGATGAAAATCTAATTGTCATAGGAGACTGGAATGCAGTTGTAGGGGAAGGAGTAGAAGAAAAGGTTACAGGAGAATATGGGCTTGGAACAAGGAATGAGAGAGGAGAAAGTCTAATTGAGTTTGTAAGTAGGCTGTTTATGTTTTCTTATTGGTAACGCCACGTAGCGCTCTGTATGAAAATCACTGGCTGTGCTGTGTGCAGTCTGTGTCCAGTTTGCATTGTTGTCAGCCATTGTAGTGTTGGGCAGCTGGATGTGAACAGCGCGTAGCGTTGCGCAGTTGGAGGTGAGCCGCCAGCAGTGGTGGATGTGGGGAGAGAGATGGCGGAGTCTTGAAATTTCTAATACTGGATATTATGAACTGCTATGTATATTATGGTTTTTCAACACTATTAAGGTAAATACATTGTTTGTTCTCTATTAAAATCTTTCATTTGCTAACTATGCCTACTAGTAGTTAGTGCCTTCCGTAGTTTGATTCTGTTATTTAGCTACTGAAATTTTACTGTGATGAACAACCTGGACTGTCTTTATG
The DNA here is from genome assembly GCF_023864275.1 of Schistocerca cancellata. Taxonomy (NCBI): domain Eukaryota; kingdom Metazoa; phylum Arthropoda; class Insecta; order Orthoptera; family Acrididae; genus Schistocerca; species Schistocerca cancellata. The sequence continues at coordinate 1,103,252,725 of NC_064626.1, read as the reverse complement.
GACTGTGAGAAAATTTTAGCTTTTGACCAACATTGTATAAATAAGTGTGTGCATTTGATATCTTTGTTATTGTAATTATGAAAAATTTTTTCAAATCATTATTGGCCACTGCCCAAAACAATTTGTAAAATTTTTTGTGGGGAGCATGGGGGCTATGTAAGTAGGCTGTTTATGTTTTCTTATTGGTAACGCCATGTAGCGCTCTGTATGAAAATCACTGGCTGTGCTGTGTGCAGTCTGTGTCCAATTGGATTGTTGTCAGCCATTGTAGTGTTGGGCAGCTGGATGTGAACAGCGCGTAGCGTTGCGCAGTTGGAGGTGAGCCGCCAGCAGTGGTGGATGTGGGGAGAGAGATGGCGGAGTCTTGAAATTTCTAATACTGGATATTATGAACTGCTATGTATATTATGGTTTTTCAACACTATTAAGGTAAATACATTGTTTGCTCTCTATTAAAATCTTTCTTTTGCTAACTATACCTACTAGTAGTTAGTGCCTTCCGTAGTTTGAATCTGTTATTTAGCTGGCAGTAGTGGCGCTCGCTGTATTGCAGTAGTTCGAGTAACGAAGATTTTTGGTGAGGTAAGTGATTTGTGAAAGGTACAGGTTAACGTTAGTTAGGGCCATTCCTTTGTAGGGATTTCTGAAAGTCAGATTGCGTTGCGCTAAAAAATATTGTGTGTCAGTTTAAGCACAGTCTTGTATAAATTGTTCTAAGGGGACGTTTCATGTTCTGTAACAAGATTCAGCTAGTAATAGCGAATACCCTGTTCAAGAATCACAAGCAGAGGAGGTATACTTGGAAAGGCCGGGTAATAATGGAAGATATCAGTTAGATTACATCATGGTCAGACAGAGATTCCAAAATCAGATACTGGATTGTAAGGCGTACCCAGGAGCAGACATAGGCTCAGATCACAATATAGTAGGGATGAAGAGTAGGCTGAAGTTTAAGACATACTAGGCTATAAATACAGCAATAAGGAATAGACAGTACAGTTGAAGAGGAATGGACATCTCTAAAAAGGGTCATCACAGAAGTTGGGAAGGAAAACATAGGTACAAAGAAGGCAACTGCGAAGAAACCATGGGTAACGGAAGAAATACTTGAACTGAACTGATCGATGAAAGGAGAAAGTACAAAAATGTTCCAGGAAACTAAGGAATAGAGAAATGAAATGAGGAATGAAATAAATAGAAAGTGCAGGGAAGCTAAGACGAAATGGCTGCAGGAAAAATGTGAAGACATCGAAAGAGAAATGATTGTCGGAAGGACAGACTCTGCATAAGGAAAGTCAAAACAAATTTCGGTGACATTAAAAGCAAGGGTGATAACATTAGGAGTGCAACAAGAATTCCACTGTTAAATGCAGAGAGCGGATAGGAAGAAATAATGCACTGAAAGTCTCTATGAAGGGGAAGATTTGTCTGATGTGACAGAAGAAGAAACAAAAATCGATTTACAAGAGATAGGGATCCAGTATTAGAATCAGAATTTAAAAGAGCTTTGGAGGACTTAAGATCAAGTAAGGCAGAAGGGGTAGATAACATTCCATCAGAATTTCTAAAATCATTAGTGGAAGTGGTAACGAAACGACTATTCACGTTGGTGTGTAGAATGTACGAGTCTGGCGACATACCATCTGACTTTCGGAAAAGCATTATCCACACAATTCGGAAGAGGGGAAGAGCTGACAAGTGCGAGAATTATCGCACAATCATCTTATCAGCTCATGCATCCAAGTTGCTTACAAGAATAATATACAGAAGAATTGAAAAGAAAATCGAGGATGCGCTAGATGATGATCAGTTTGGATTTAGCGAAGGTAAAAGCAAGAGAGAGGCAATTCTGACGTTGCAGTTAGTAATGGAAGCAAGATTAAAGAAAAATCAAGACACGTTCACAGGATTTGTCGACCTGAGAAACGCGTTCGACAATGTAAAACGTTGCAAGATGTTCGAAATTCTTAGAAAAGTAGGGGTAAAATAGGGAGAGACGAGTCATATGCAACAGCCAAGAGGGAATAGTAAGAGTGGACCACCAAGTACGAAGTGCTCGTATTAAAAAGCGTGTAACTCAAGGACGTAACTTTTCACCCCTATCGTTCAATCTGTACATCGAGGAAGCAATGATGGAAATAAAAGAAGGGTTCAGGAGTGGAATTAAAATTCAAGGTGAAAGGACATCAATGATACGATTCGCAGATGACGTTGCTGTCCTGAGTGAAAGCGAAGAAAAATTACATGATCTGCTGAACGGAATGAACCGTCTAATGAGTACATAGTATGGATTGAGACTAAATCAAAGAAAGACGAAGGTAATGAGAAGTAGTAGAAACGGGAACAGCGATGTACTTAACGTCAGGGTTGATGGTCACGAAGTAGATGAAGTTAAGGGATTCTGCTACCTAGGCGGTAAAATAACCAATGACGGATGGAGCACGAAGGACATCAAAAGCAGACTAGCAATCGCAAAAAGGGCATTCCTGGCCAAGAGAATTCTACTTATATTGAATATGGGCCTTAATTTGAGGAAGAAATTTCTGAGAATGTACGTCTGGAGTACAACTTTATATGGTAGTGAAACATGGACTGTAGGAAAATCGTAACAGAAGATAATGGAAGCATTTGAGATGTGGTGCTAAAGACGAATGTTGAAAATTAGGTGGACTGATAAGGTAAGGAATGAGGACGTTCTGCACAGAATCGGAGAGGAAAGGAATATGTGGAAAACACTGATAAGGAGAAGGGACAGGATGATAGGACATCTGCTAAGACATGAGGGAATGACTTCCATGGTACTAGAGGGAGCTGCAGAGGGCAAAAACTGTAGAGGAAGACAGAGACTGGAATACGTCAAGCAAGTAATTGAGGACGTATATTGACCTCAGAAGAGGAGGTTATCACAGGCGAGGAATTCGTGGCGGGCCGCATCACCAGTCAGAAGATTGATGAAAAAAAATATATTTTTTTAAATGAATTTTCTGCCACTGGTGATGTTTTATTCATTTATTGGCAAACAGAAATTCCAAGACCGAGCTGATATTACAAAATGTCAGGCGTATGTAGAGCTGTAGGTGCATTGTCGATATCCATCAACAAGCTGCTGCTGGCTAACTGTTAAACAGCTCCCTCGCAGCCTTACACATAATTCTGTAAATATTAACCCTCTTTGAAATGAAGTTGCTTCATCAATGAAAATTAGTATCTGGCTTCGTCCACCGACATTCACAATATCTTAACTACAAACGTACACTGACGGCCACTGACTCGCTACTGGCCGATCGCCTCCTTGTTCAACAATAACACACTGTGTTTGATCGGCGTAGTGACTCTTCCTCCCTCTCCCTCTCTCTCTCTCTCTCTTTCTTTCTCTCTCTCTCTCTCAGATCGTTAGCAAAAAAAATATAAATGAGTTTTTCCTTTTACGCCGCACGTTTTACTATATCATATACTTGAAAACAATACTAAAATAAACAAAAGCATATCGCTGAAGAATATGTAAGCAAATTTATAAATATATACACTACTGGCCATTAAAATTGCTACACCAAGAAGATGACGTGCTACAGACGCGAAATTTAACCGACAGAAAGAAGATGCTGTGATATGCCAATGATTAGCTTTTCAGAGCATTCATACAAGGTTGGCGCCGGTGGCGACACCTACAACGTGCTAACATGAGGAAAGTTTCCAACCGATTTCTCATACACAAACAGCAGTAGACCGCCGTTGCCTGGTGAAACGTTGTTGTGATGCCTCGGGTAAGGAGGAGAAATTCGTACCACCACGTTTCCGACTTTGATAAAGGTCAGATTGTAGCCTATCGCGATTGCGGTTTATCGTGTCGCGACATTGCTGCTCGCATTGGTCGAGATCCAATGACTGTTAGCAGAATATGGAATCGGTGGGTTCAGGAGGGTAATACGGAACGCCGTGCTGGATCCCAAGGGCCTCGTATCACTAGCAGTCGAGATGACCGGAATCTTATCCGCATGGCTGTAAGGGATCGTGCAGCCACGTCCCAATCCCTGAGTCAACAGATGGGGACGTTTCCAAGACAAAAGCATCTGCACGAACAGTTCGACGACGTTTGCAGCAGCATGGACTATCAGCTCGGAGACCATGGCTGCGGTTACCCTTGACGCTGCATCACAGACAGGAGCGCCTGTGATGGTGTACTCAACGACGAACCTGGGTGCACGAATGGCAAAACGTTATTTTTTCGGATGAATCCAGGTTTTGTTTATAGTATCATGATGGTGGCATCCGTGTTTGGTGGTGAACGCACATTGGAAGCGTGTATTCGTCATCGCCATACTGGCGTATCACCCGGCGTGATAGTATGGGGTGCCATTGGTCACACGTCTCGGTCACCTCTTGTTCCCGTCGACGGCACTTTGATCAGTGGACGTTACATTTCAGATATTACGATCCGTGGCTCTACCTTTCACTCGATCTTTGCGAAACCTTACATTTCAGCAGGATAATGCACGACCACATGTTGCAGGTCCTGTACGGGCCTTTCTGGATGCAGGAAATGTTCGACTGCTGCCCTGGCCAGCACATTCTCCAGATCTCTCACCAATTGAAAACGTCTGGTCAATGGTGGCCGAGCAACTGTCTTGTCACAATACGCCAGTCACTACCCTGAACTGTGGTATCATGTTGAAACTGTATGGGCAGCTATACCTGTACACGCCATCCAAGCTCTGACTCATTGCCCAGGCCGTTGTTACGGCCAGAGGTGGTTGTTCTGGGTACTGATTTCTCAGGATCTATGCACCCAAATTGCGTGAAAACGTAATCACATGTCAGTTCTACTATAGAATATTTGTTCAGTGAATACCCGATTATCATCTGCATTTCTTCTTGCTGTAGCAATTTTAATGGCCAGTAGTGTATATATGTAACTTTGTACAGAAAATACAAAAATTTAACTAGTTTCATTGCCACTAACATTGGCTCTTGTACTAAACTGCTTCAAAGCGAAGTTGCTTAATAAACTGAACACGAAAAGGAAGGAAAATTAAATTATGTGTTAATGTCCTCAATTTACTGTGTTATTCCATAAGCTCCTCCTGTTCAGCACGTGTTTTCAGCAGAAGAAAACGCCGGGTGAACTGCCGCTGACAGTGCTAAATTGTTATAAAAATATAACAGAAGCAGCTAGAAATGTGTATAACTGTTTGCCTTCAGCAAAAAGAAAATAAAGAATGATCATTTTCATGTCTTGAATTACAGAGTACAACACTACTACCTGTCGAATACATTTTCCTTCTTTGATTTCATTTAGATGATTTCATATTCAACAAGAAATAAATGAATTAGGGGATACACTCAAATTTTGTTTCATATGCTCCACGAATAGCAGAAGCTATGGCAGTAACTGCTTCACTAATCTTGGTTAAGAGCACTGCTGTTGCCGAAGTACAGCTTGGTAATGTGAACTCAGTTGAGAAGCGTAGTGTCGCTCGGTCTTCAGTGCGCAGGCGTTACTTTCGTGCCTATTTCGAATTTACTCTTATCCCACTTTATCCTTAAGCCTCATGTTTGTTAGGGGCTTACGTAGTTTACGGCATTCAACATGAATTCGGATTCTGAATGTAGCTGGTCGTTTCCTTTGATAGCCTCCATTACGTAGCTGCCGCAGTGCGTTCATTTCGCTTCTCGAGTGGTCGTCTGTACTACCTACATTTATGTTATTGTTGAGCAGTAGTGTCATTGTAGGTAATGAGAAGAACAATTTTTCGCATTTTCTTTAAAATTCTACATGGACAGCAGTTTCAAAATGCTACGTGCCCAAACGCTAAACAAATTTTTCAATTTGTGTTATGCAAGAAAATTAGAGAGAAGAATGAGAAATTTGTTTTCCGGTTAGTAATATGACTAAAAGTCTGGCGATAGGCATCACATGTCCCCGTCCTAAATTTAAAAACATTATGCTCGTATACAGCCATTGTTACTGGACCACCTGCCATTATTAGCTTATAAACAGTTGGCCTCGAAACCTCTAGTTACTTTTTAACGCAATCGAAAACATCGATTACGAAATGAACATTGTAACAAAGATGAGAAATTCGAAAAGCTGTTAACGAATAAGCTGCTGTGACTTCTGCCGAAGGGATCAAAGAAGCAAAACCGCTGAGACACGTCTTTGCACTTTTTAGCTGCTTTGGCATGAAGTATCCCATCCACATCCAGTCCTGCTAAGGAAAACAAATTCCATCCCTTGCCCTCCGCTCTCAGGCAGCAGGCAGGGCGCGAACTGAGGTGGCAGTCCCTCCACGTGGCTGTCCCATCAAGAGGTGAGTGACAGTGGGTGTTAATACAAGTACTCATAAGACTTTAGGTGAAGGTATAGACAGTAGATTGAAGCATCATTTATGACACACAGCAGCCTTTGATGAAATAAAAGATCTTGATGTCCGAAATTCTTAAAATCGGAACGGAAATTTTATGGTCCATTACGGGAAAGAACGAGAATTTACAGAATATTTAAAAGAGATAGGTTTAATCTTAGCGATTGTAACTGAAACTAGAAGGAACCCCGACTCGAGAAGTTTTTAAACAGTTATGAAGCTATATGAAGTGGAGATGGACAAGAGCACTAGGGGCAAACTGAGTAATTATACTAATAAATAAAATACAAAGATTAGCAATATTCTGTCAATAATTAAGAGAATACAGACACTACATCATTAAAAACTGACACATGGAACCTCTATTCGTAATGCGCATGTGATCATGAAGACAATGCCAATTCCTATAAACAGTTTCAAGATTTCTTTATCAGAAACTATGTGGCAGTAGTAGCTTTGGAACTTTAGAACAGGCAGTCAGCGTCAAACGGTTATGACAGTGAATAATTATTGATAAGCAGTAAATAGTAATCAGAAGCTCTTAAGAGATGTTATGGTCCACTGTGATTTTTCTGTGTGGATCTATGTACGGCCTATGATAGCTTCTGGCGCCTATTTCTAAAGTGAAGACGTTGAAAATCAGCCAACCAGTTGCAAACAAAGGTTTCGATATTAGTACAAATACCTGCTTAAGAAATAGTGGTCCTTGTTACAACACATGATAATGTGTTTACGATTCCAAGTTTCTGTGGAAAGAACTACAGTTACTTGTCAGAGGCAAAACAGAAACGTCACACTTTCGTCCATACTTCCATACTAATATTATAAATGAGAAAAGTAACTCAGTTACGCTTTCACGACTAAATCGCTGAACCAGTTTTGATAAATTTGCTATGGCGATAGCTAGAACGCTGAGGAAGACCGTAGGCTACTTTACAAAAGTGTGTAGTACAACATATTTATTGATTTGAAAAATATAACGCGAAATATGGAACAATAATTACTCTTTGAAAAAGCTATCTACTGTTTGATTTTTCAACTCTATCGTATTTGTGAAAATGATTTTATTGTTTGATATGTTCTACATACAATGCTGTACGTGTTTAATCCACACTTCCATAATAATATCATCACAAACCCTCTCATTTTAGCCTCCGAGAGTGATGTGTCTCTTAAAACTTCCTTGTTGTGTTCAAATTGGCGTGAACAACCAGTGGACATGCGGTTGTCGTTGCTCTTTTACGATCATTGCTGCCCACGTTAAATTCTCACGCGGTCTGGTTTTTCTTACTGCATTTATCTGGATGTGTTCGATGTCCTCATCATCGTTTTATCGGCATCAACGTGCAAGTCAACGGAGTGGGGTCAAATAAAATAACTTGCGCTCGTCTCCCGAACAACCCAACTAGATTCTTCCGGCCAATAAAGCCATACGCATATTTCATTTTACTGATACGCGAGCGCAGCCGTGGGAAACAGCTAGAATACAATGCTTTTACAAGCTTTAACGTGTTTGATCCATTGCAGTCGATACTTTCCTATTAATATCAAAAATGAGAAAGTAACTGCGTCTTTCACGACTAAACGAAATTTGGCTTGAGGTCGCTCGGACCCTAATGAAGAAGACAAGCTACTTTACAAAGCGTATAGGGCAAGATATTCATTGATATAAAAAAATATGACGCAAATGAAAGAAAATTATTTACTGTTTGAAAAAGCTATTTACTCTTTCATTTTTGAACTTTACCATATTTGTCAGAATGCGTTTGTTGGTTGTTCTGCTCTACATATTATGATTCATCGTAATCAATACAATGCTTATGCAGTTATCAACGTGCTTAATCCTTACCTCTATACTAATACCAGTGTTACTAATTGTGAAAATAATTAACTCTGTTACGTTTTCACGACTCTACCACTGAACCGATTCCATAGGTATTTGGAGTGTAGATGACTTGAACCCTGCAGAAGACCGTTGGCTACTTTAGAAAGTCATAACGTTTTTTAATTTGGTGTATATGCGTGGCACGCAGACGCCGCTGGCGCGATGGTCATTGATTATTCCGTGAAAATTCAAATCCGAAGAGACTGTGCCCGTGGTTTATGATATTGAGTTCCTACACCGCATACATAGCTGGAGAGCTTTGGTGGAGATACAAAAATGAAATCGGGCGGTAAGCCGGAGTACCATATTTAAAACTATTACTATAAGCCTCGCACACGTATTTCTGATTTAGCGCATAGTTCGAAGAGAGCTCAAGGTGTGAAAATTACTCGAATCCAGTAAACCTCAGATCAGTTTCATGTCCACCGCAACTTGGATCAGAACGTCAGGTGGCCTTAAGAGCTGCTGAGACATTAGAACTGCCACAAGTCCTTCGCGTTTTAGAGGCTGGATGTCACGCATCTCTTACAGATACCAAGACGTCTTAAGACTTACAACAACGGCATTTAAAGGCTGTACGACAAACAGTCGCACCTTTACATGTGGAACGTGGGAGACTTTTGGTGAGGCTACATTTGGTTAGCTGTGTTAATCATAAATTAGTCATAGAGATATGGATAAAAAATGTAGGCACACTAGGGGTAAGACAGATACTGGCTACATGAAAATTAAAGAGAACCATTGCATGAATTTCAAGAGCTCAGATGGAAAACCAGTTATAAGCAAAGAAGGGAAGACAGAATGGTGGATGGAGTACATAGAGGGTCTATACAAGGGCGATGTGCTTGAGGGTAACGTTCTTGAAATGGAAAAGGACGTAGATGTAGATGACGATGAGATGGGAGATACGATACTGCGTGAAGAATTTGATAGGGCACTGAAAGACCTAAATCGAAACAAGGCCCCGGGAGTAGACAACATTCCATTAGAACTACTGATAGCCTTGGGAAAGCCAGCCCTGACAAAACTCTACCATCTGGTGAGCAAGATGTATGAGACAGGCTAAAAAGCCTCAGATTTCAAGAAGAATATATTAATTCCAATCTCAAAGAAAGCAAGTGTTGACAGGTCCGAAAATTACCGAGCTATCAATTTAATAAGTCACGGCTGCAAAATACTAACACAAATCCATTACAGACGAATGGAAAAAGTGGTAGAAGCCGGCCTTGGGGAAGATTAGTCTGCATTCCGTAGAAATGGTGGAACACGCGAGGCAATATTGACCCTTTGACTTATCTTAAAAGATAGATTAAGGAAAGGCAAACCTACGTTTCTAGCATTTGTAGACTTAGAGAAAGGTTTTGACAATGTCGACTGGAGTACTCTTTCAAATTCTGAAGGTGGGAGGGGTCAAATACAGGGAGCGAAAGGCAATTTAGAATTTTTACAGAAACCAGATGACAGTTATAAGAGTTGTGGGGCACGAAAGGGAAGCAGTGATTGAGAAGAGAGTGAGACGGGGTTGTAGGCTACGTCCGATTTTATTCAATCTATATACTGAGCAAGCAGTAAAGAAAACAAAAGGAAAATTCGGAGTAGGAATTAAAATCCATGGAGAAGAAATAAAAACTTTGAGATTTGCCTATGTCATTGTAATTCTGTCAGAGACAGCAAAGGACGTGGATGAGCAGTTGAATGGAATGGACAGTATCTTGAAAGGAAGATATAAGATAAACATCAACAAAAGCAAAACGATGATAATGGAATTTAGTCGAATTAAATCAGTTGATGCTGAGGGAATTAGATTAGGAAATGATACAGTTAGGGTAGTAGATAAGTTTTACTATATGGGGAGGAAAGTAGCTGATGATGGTCGAAGTAGAGAGGATATAAAATGTAGACTTCGAAGGGAAAGGAAAGCGTTTCTGAAGAAGAGCAATTTGTTAACATCGAGTATAGATTTAAGCGTCAGGAAGTCTTCTCTGAAAGTATTTGTAAGGAGTGAAACATGGACGATAAATAGTTTAGACAAGAAGAGAATAGTAGATTTCAAAATGTGGTGCTACAGAAGAATGCTGAAGATTAGATGGATAGATCACATAAATAATGAGGAGGTATTGAATAGAACTGTGGAGGAGTTTGTGGCACAACTTGACTAGAAGAAGGGATCGGTTGGTAGGACACGTTCTGAGGCATCAAGAGATCATCAATTTAGTACGAGAGGGAAGCGTGGAGGGTAAAAATCGTAGAGGGAGACCAAGGCATGAGTACACTAACCAGATTCAGAAGGATATAGGTTGCAGTAGTTATTCGGAGATGAATAAGCTTGCACAGGATAGGGTAGCATGGAGTGCTGAATCAAACCAGTCTCTGGACTGAAGACTACTACAACAACAACAATGGAATTTTAAGAACACATTTGTCTGGATAACATATTTAAGCGATTAACATTGCAAGACCGCAATCGAGAGATAAGCCATTGCAAATGTGAAATGCTGCTACATTAACCGGTGTAATCACCAGAATGTTGAATGCAACCGTGCAAACATGTATGCATTGCGCTGTACAGGTGCCGAATGTCAGTTTGTTGGATGGGCGTCCATGCCTGCTGCAGTTGGTCGATCAATATCCTGCCGAAAAGCACGCCCTGGAATACTTTTCATGAATGGCAGCACAATAGTTCAAATGACCAGATTGACGCACAGACTTACGGTCAGGGTGAGTGGGATGATCACGGGAGTGCTTCTGTTGTCATACGAAATCGCACTGCAGGGCTTAACTCCGGGCGCACAGGTTGGTTGCCGGCCCTCAGAGTGCCTCCTGCCAACTGACACACGGCCATCACTGGCCGTAGGCGAAACCAGCTTTAATCAGAACATACAACAGATCTCCACCCCGCCCTTCAACGAGCTCCCACATGGCACCGTTGAACCGCAAATGTCGGTGGTTTCGGGTCAGTGAAATGCATGCTACAGAGCGTCTGGCTCGAAGCTGTCCTTGAAGTATCCGATTTGTAACAGTTCGTTGTATCACTGTGGTGCCATCTGCTGCTGAAATTGTTGCTACAGATGCAGTATTATGCGCTAGATTCGTAAGCCGAATATGACTGTCTTCCCTTTCGGTAGTGCTACGTGGCCATCCGGAGCCCGTTCTTCATGCGACCATATGTGATCGTGACGACTGCTGGCAGCAATCGTGTATAGTTACCACATCATTCCTGCCAAGTCTTTCTGCAGTATCGCAGAAGGAACGTCCAGCTTCTCGTATCCCTAATACACGACTTCGTTCAAAATCAGTGAGGTGTTTATAATGGCGTCTTTCTCAGTTTAAGGCATTCTAGACTAACATCTCACTATGTCGAATCTCAGAAGTAACTAACACCCACGACTGTTACAGCGTGGGCCGGCCGGTGTGGCCGTGCGGTTTAGATGCTTCAGTCTGGAACCGCGTGACCGCTACGGTCGCAGGTTCGAATCCTGCCTCGGGCATGGATGTGTGTGATGTCCTTAGGTTAGTTAGGTTTAATTAGTTCTAAGTTCTAGGCGACTGATGACCTCAGAAGTTAAGTCGCATAGTGCTCAGAACCATTTGAACCATTTTTTTTTGTTACAGCGTGTATTTAAAGGAAACTCGATTTGCAGCCTGATAGTGGCGCTACGAGCGCCACTCTTATGCGACTGGTAAGGATTGTGAATAGACATCTTTCATATGTAGAAACACGCCTACCAACTTTTGTTTATGTCGCATAACTCTTTCATGCTGTTGAGTTTTTTTCCATCAGTATGTGTACTTTAAAATGAGAATTTAACTGTGCACATTGTGTGTAGCTTTTGACTAAATTATACTACGTTGTGTTGTGTTTATAGGTGAAGTAGTCTGTCTATATACTACTTTCTGAATAGATTAAAAGTATTCCTATCTGTTAATAAGGTGCTTCTTTACGTATGAGTAACGTGAAAAATTCGTAGTATTTTGTTCATATTTAGTATTTTGTCCATCTTCAGCAACTATAGTCGTATATGCCGAAGTAATAAGCAACAAGTTGCATATAAGAAATTTAATTTGTTGACCGGTTTCGGTCACTTAGTGCCCTCCTTCAGAAGGTTATGCCCATAGCATTATGTGCGAGTGTCAATGAAGTGCATACAGCACAATTCCATGGGCCGAAAAGTATATGCAGGAGCAATAAGTAATACAATGTTCATTCTGCTGAAAACACAGTGACTATTTTCTTCTATGTGCATTGTAGTAAACTATGAATTTTTCTATACGACTCAAATACCCTGTGTTGACAGTAGTTTAAATGCTATTATTTACGGAAGCTAATTTATGTTGTGTTGGGTACATGCATAGAAGATAGGTTTAGCCGTCATCTTCTGTTAAACTAATCTCACCATCGAATATAAAAATGACATCTTAGACGAATTTTAAACAGTGATATCAGATGAATGGTGTTCGTGCAGGCAGCTTCTCACCAGCCAACTAATTTCTGTTGGAAACTTTCTGTGATTGGTAGAGGTACTTTTGGTGTCACCGCCAGACACCACACTTGCTAGGTGGTAGCCTTTAAATCGGCCGCGGTCCGTTAGTATACGTCGGACCCGCGTGTCACCACTATTAGTGATTGCAGACCGAGCGCCGCCACACGGCAGGTCTAGTCTAGAGAGACTCCCTAGCACTCGCCCCAGTTGTACAGCCGATTTTACTAGCGATGGTTCACTGTCTGCAGACGGTCTCAGTTGCAGAGACGACAGTTTAGCATAGCCTCCAGCTACGTCATTTGCTACGACCTAGCAAGGCGCCCTATTCAGTTACTAAAAGAACTATCTTGAAGAATGTATCCTGACCAGATAATATTGTGAATCGTGTACTGTCAAGAGTGAAGTTCATCATTAATGGATTAAAGTTAAGTATCAAACTAATTATGTCCACTTTCTGAATTCTCATTCCTTGTCATGTTCCAGACCTCACGTCAGTATAGATCTTCCCCTCCTCACGCCAGCCTGCGTGAGCTAAAACGCGTGCATTTCGGCCTCCTCTAGTAACACGGTGTAGGCACTTCTGCCAACACAAAAGTATTACTGATTTTAATGTTACACTGAACTTGGTACGCTTATTTGGTGGTATCCTGCAGTCTGCCAACGCCTATTCCTCTTGCCAAACAAATGTGCTTCTGTACGGATATCAGGAATGTGTGTCTTGAGACACGTCAGGGACAAGAGTTTAATTAAGAGTATATACAGAAACTTACTGTTTTGGTATCTCTAATATTAAAGTTCGCACTGAAGTGCTGAATTAGTGCGTGATTTGGGGGCAGTCTGATTCGAGCGTTTAAATGTAGAGAGACTTTGCTACTATGGACTGATTTGCATACGTGAAACTATTAGCCCTATTCACCTTCGTGCTGCCTGAGTGAATCAGTGGTCCATATGCTGCAAGCTAAAGGAAACGAGTATGGAATAATCCACATACTCAAGCCTAGAATCATAAGCGTTCACTTACCTTGGACGTCAGACATGATAGTGTGAATCTGTGACTCTTGAGTGTACAACGTTAAAACCAAATGCTAAATAAAGACGATTACTAAATAAGGGAGTCTCATGAAGAACGGTAAATGTTTATGTTGCACGTCCTTCAACCAGGCTTACCGTTTTATTCAACAGAAATGCCAATCGATAGTTGTAGTATGAAGTATTGTTTGAGCAACAGCTATGTGAGGGTGTTGCTGGTCTAAAAAGTTTTCTTATGTAATACTTTGTCTAGTGCTCTACAAGAGACGCTGAGGAACCATCCTGTAAATGCATGAACAAATTTTCAGACACTATGGGAACAGACATGCTGACTACTACTGAACTGTGCTCAAGTACTTTTTTAGTGTTTGTTAATCCATACTTTATTTCTAGTAATCACAACAATTATTTACAATTGTAACTACTAATTTATTTGAACAACAATGTATCATACAAATATATTGTTGCTGCTGCTAACAAGTATCTTAACTACAGATTTTAGTTTATTAACAATTGATACAATATTCTAGACACATTTAGTATATTTGGTCCATTTTACTCTCACGTCTGTTTTACAAACAGCTCTGTATTACTTTTCATTCAAGTCATTTGAAGCTGCTAGACACACTTAGCACAGGTGATTTCTGTTTTACATGCACATTTTCCACACACAGCTTTGTGGCACTTCACACAGTTTTTGTTTGCTCTTTTTGCCTTTGCAGAGGTTGATCTGGCACTTCCTCCGCTTTCTAGGTGATTTCAGTCCCATATATTCTTTATTTGACTGATGTTCTTGCTCTTTCGTTCCCTCGAGTTCATTTTCCAGTTGAAGTATGAACTACATCATTTGCATTTTCTTGTTTGTTACTATGTTATAGACGACCCATGCATTTATTCCCGCCATGTCCAGTATGTTGTAGAAGACATGCATTGGCCACCTCCTACATGCAACCTTTGTAGTATATTTACGGGTCATGTTGGACATGAATTGAGTAAACCTGCATCTTGATTTGTTTGGTAACAGTTGCTCGTCAATGGTTATGTTGAGCTCGTACTTTGTTGCGTTGTAGAACGTTATGGTTTCAGGTTTTTTCTTTCCTTTCTCGCTTATTTTTACTTCAGCATGCAGCGTGCTCAGAAGAATGACATTTTTATTCTTCTTTCCCTGGAATACAGTCAAGGTGCAGTCTGTGTTGCCACTATTGTGCAGTACTGTGGTGGAATGTATTCGGTTTCCTTGTTCATTGTACCAACTAATGAAGTTTTCTTTTCTTTGAGTTTTTTAGCAAGTTGAAGGTACGTAAAGAAGTCGTCTGTGGTCACATTTCTTCCTTCATTTACAAATGGCTCCATGAGATGCAGAACGATGTAATCTCCAAGTGGTTGTTTCTATGCGTGTTCTCTTTGCTGAGGTGTGAGAAAGCATTACATATATACTTTGTCGTTACATCAACAGCCAACCAGAATTTGCTTAGTAACAGATGCTCCTCAGTGGTTATATTTTCTCCAGGCTGCTAAGCGTGAATACTGTTTTCAACGAACTTTTCCCAAATTTCAGAAACAAGAGCGAATTTGTTGGCTGCCAGGCGTTCAGCCTGAGTTGATTTTTCATCAAAACGGAGAAACCTGAGAAGCTCCCTTGGCATAATGTCCTTGATAAAAGCAGGCCCCCAAGAGTAAGGCCGGCGTTTCTAGGAGCTACAGTCTGGAACCGCGCGACCGCTACGGTCGCAGGTTCGAATCCTGCCTCCGGCATGGGTGTGTGTGATGTCCTTAGGTTAGTTTAAGTAGTTCTAAGTTCTAGGGGACTGTTGACCTCAGATGTTAAGTGTCATAGTGCTCAGATCCATTTGAACCATTTTGAACCAAAAGTACGACCAGAGATCATCCACAGGCAGACCTTTTGTGCACAGTACATCCAGAACATACATGATGGCTATCAGTTTCTCCAGTTCCTCAAGTGACACAGTCCATTCATTGTTTTTTAGTGCTTTTCGAGCATTAGATTCTGTGTATTTCTTTATGAGATGTCAAAAATAAGACGGAAGGCACTGATGACAGGGCTGTCTACTCGTTGGCAAGCATAAGCACTGGGTATCTCATCTCTCCTTCAGAACATTCACAGCTGACCGCCTTCCAGAAGGTGAATAATTTCCAATCTCCCACACTGTTCCATCCCTTGCAGTCATCTTTGTAGACGCTTCCAACTGTACGTACTGTAGTGAAAGAGGTGATGATTGATGTATATCAGCACGTCTTCATCTTCACTTGTGTTAGGTACGTAATCATCATCTTCATCAGTGAAGTCAATTTCCGATTAGCTTCGGAATTCTCTAAGAGATGTAACACGCTGACGATCCATTTTCGAAAACGTGTTTCACAGACAAAGACTGCCTGAGTGACACAACATAAGCTGTGGCAGACTGGAATGTACACGTGCCAAGCTGCAACAACGAGGAGAAACTGCACTGCGTTACTGCTCACTGTTTCCACTGTATTCTTGGACAATTTACTTACATTCATAAGAGAACTCGCAGTGGGTCAAATGACCCTTCCCGGCGTTCTATATATATATTGAATGGAACGGTGAAGGAAATTAAAATATTTTGTCAATCCTAGAATATCTTCAGAATGAGGAGAAAAAGTCATATAATTTCATTAAGGAAGTGAATAAATTGGATATGACAATGAACGAAAAACATATGACAGGAGTCATTTTGACCCCTTCCGCTGTTGTAATGTTAATGTATGTGGCTTTCGTTGAATAAAGTCCGCGGCTCGTGGTCTTGCGGTAGCGTTCTCGCTTCCCGCGCGCGGGGTCCCGGGTTCGATTCCCGGCGGGGTCAGGGATTTTCTCTGCCTCGAGATGACTGGGTGTTGTGTGTGTCTTTCATCATCATTTCATCCTCATTCACTGGCAAGTCGCCGTAGTGGCGTTAAAGAACTTGTGGAGCGGCGGCCGAACCGCCCCGCGAGGAGTCTCCCGGCCACCAATGCCATACGCTCATTATTATTCCTTGAATAAAACAATTACGAGACATTCAAATTTACAGAACTACTTTTGTGTAGCCTTAAAGATCAAGAGCAAACAGTGATGTAAAAGGCCTGAAATCTAACTCATCGAATGCTAGGATATAGTATTATTTAAACCCTGTTCTCTCGTAATACGAGTGATTCTGAAGCAAAAGAAAACGTCTTCGTAATTACATTGTAATCTATTGCATTGGTTGTTTAGTGTGGTATACTGCGGCCAAAAACGAATGATTACATGGTTAGCTTAGAGAGAAAACAGCTTCATACTACGAAAAAATTTAAGTCTGAATGAAAGTAGCCTATATTTGGGCAATCTCGTATCCTCTTAGTTAAGTTACTTTAATTTTCGCCATCCCTTTACCTTTTGTCATTGTTCATGCGAATGTCTGCTACAAGCTGTATGTTTGCTGAGATGGAAAACGGTGTCTAGCACCAGAGATGATTCACTGCAATATTCCTATGAGGCAGCAGGAAATGCTGCCACTGTTGCTGACAATCTCTGCAGTCATTGACGATTTACGGGAACAGGACAAGATGGTGGGTGATATTTTGTCAAAAAAAAAGTAATACGCAGAACAACAATGGACGAATACGTAATAATATAAACTATATATTTAACAGGTGAGTTGTCACTTCATTGGTTTTCACTTTTAAAATTAACATATTTCATGGTCGTCGAAGGAAATAAATTAACTGTGGCAAATCTGTTCACTGTTTCAGGCATGGTAGTAGTCTCACTGACCTAGCTTGTTTCCCACTACTTAAGTTATATAATCAAGACAGCAGATTAAGCTAAGAGAGAATAGTGGAAAATAGCATGCATATGAGCTTAATTTTACTTAAGACTGATTGGAGCAAACTGTAACGTAATCCGACCTTTGCAATGGTGGTTATTAAAATTCTAAAAAAGTGCTGTCATCAGAATTTACTGGACCACGCGACGGGAGAATACGAACACGGGCGCGCGGTGGGCATCTCAGAACCCAGTACCGTGCAAGTCACCCAGGCGGTTGCTTGGAGCGAGGCGTCGAAAAGTTTCTGGGGACTTGGCAGAAGACTAGACTGTGACAAGAACAAACTCAGCTTTAAACGCAGTTTTTGGGGGCAGACACCGCTTAGCAACAAGTAGTTGGACTCGTCTCAAGCTCTGAAGCCACGGAAAGGAAAAATAGTCCATCCGGAAACGTAAGTTTTTAAGTAGTTAGAATTATCAGAAAATGGTTTTAAGCAGCAATACGAAAGAGCTGACTCTGAAGAACAGAGTGTAGGAACACATAAAGCTGAATGCCTGTTTATTACTGACACCAATGTATAGCCAGAACAGAACTGAACTCCTAGACAGAGAGTGGTAGCTACCTATACAAACATCGAATATTCCAGAACTCTGGTATTTATACAAATATAGAATATTTAAGAACATTCAAGCATTACAAACGTCAGATATTTAAGAAAATAAAAAAAAATTGCTGGTGGTAGGGTTTGAACTGGTGAGCCACAGCATACCAACGAACCATAACCCCCACGCCTCTCGGCGTGCTCCACAGCTACCGGCATTGCTCCTCCTTCTGGTTAAGTAGTGACCCCCTGCCTCAGAAATTGTCTCTGGAGCCGACTACAGCACGCTGGGCCCTGGATCCCAACAGTTGTACTCTGTGTGGGGGCGCTGGCAAATTCTCGCGTTCTGGCTGCGTCGTTACGTTGTCTTCAGTATGATGAACATCAGAGGCAGCTTCTCCGTCGAAGCTTCATTCAGAATATGACAAGGTCGGAAAAGAAGTCGCACAAGACATGTACCGTTCTTCTGGTACAGTCGGACGAAAGAGTTATGACTGACTACCGAATGTAGCCCATATGGCAGTTGAGGAAGACCGCCATGGGCTCGCCTCTGTCATTTTCCAGATAGTAAGGGAAAATGTACAGCAGTGGGTGGTAGCCAGAATTTTCGGAACGAGTACACAAGACACAGCAGCCTTTAATGTCGACCCTGTATGTCAGGTGGTAACAGAGATGAGTTAACGTATATATTGCTACGCCATTTCATTCGGCCTGTTTCCGGCTCTCGCTTTGCTATTGTAGTAATCCAGGATAGGACCACAGCGGTTAACTGTAATCTCGTCGTCCCCTCGCATTTCCTGATAACCACATGATGCTCGGCCCGGGCGATAAGCGACGTTCTCCAGTTAATAAAGAACGTTGTGCGACCTACGACCGTTTTTAATACTGACAAATAAATGTCTATGGCCAGGTTTGAAATGGTAACCCGCACCATTCCAACCAGTGATGCTAACCACCACGCCACAGTGCTTGGGCCAGAGCTCGTAGTAGTATTATCAAAAGTCTAAATATTAGTAAAGTAACTTGTCACAGTGGACAGAAAAGCTACGAAAAGGGTCACAGACTTGTGCACGAAGAACGCGTCGAATGTAGGCTGAGGCAGTACTTGAATCTGACTACAGTTCCACCTCAGTAGCGCAATAACCTTCATAGTTGATCACATTACCTTGATAAAGTCTGAGTGTGAACCATCGTATGCACCGTGGCTTTGACTGGTATTCTGAAAGTATACTTTCGATTGTGACAACACCTACGGACTTAGACCTGGGTGGCCTACATGAAGAAAGCTTATGTCGCGTCGTTACGTGAAATTTCACCTTATTGTCGGTGACTTTGACGGTGTTTATTCTTGTTGCTGTAATAAGTAGTCGCTGTTGACTTTCTGGTCGTGGCTGTGGCGTTAGACCTTTTTGCTATCTTGAAGAATATACACAGATAAAAATAAAAAAAAATATTGCATCACCTCGGGTCCGAGAGGTCCTGAACCTGTACAGAAAACTGGAATAGAGGTCAACATAAACATCATTTCCACCCTTTTTATTGCTCATGAAAACCACATATTGAATGTTGTACCGTCTTACAGCAAGACCTTCAGCGGTGGTGGTCCAGATTGCTGTGAACACCGGTACCTCTAATACCCAGTAGCATGTCCTCTTCCATTGATGCATGCCTGTATTCGTCGTGGCATACTATCGATAAGTTCATCAAGGCACTGTTGGTCCAGATTGTCCCACTCCTCAACGGCGATTCGGCGTAGATCCCTCAGTGTGGTTGGTGGGGCACGTCGTCCATAAGCAGCACTCTTCAATCTATCCCAGGTATGTTCGATAGGGTTCATGTCTGGTGAACATGCTGGCCACTCTGGTCGAGCGATGTCGTTATCCTGAAGGAAGTAATTCACAAGATGTGCACGATGGGGGAGCGAATTGTCGTCCGCGAAGACAAAAGCCTCGTATCTTACAGCTGTTATGACGCCTTCCATGACCGCCAGCAGCGTACGTTGACGACACATAATGCCACCCCAAAACATTAGGGAACCTTCACCTTGTTGCACTCGCTGGACAGTGTGTCTAATGCGTTGGGCCTGACCGGGTTACCTCCAAACAAGTCTCCGACGATTGTCTGGTTGAAGGCATATGCGACACTCATCGGTGAAGAGAACGTGATGCCAATCCTGAGCGGTCCATTCAGCATGTTGCTGGGCTTATCTGTACCGCGCTACATGGTGCCGTGTTTGCAAAGATGGACCTCTCCATGGACATCGGGAGTGAAGTTGCGCATCATGCAGCACATTGTGCACAGTTTGAGTCGTAACGAGACGTCCTGTGGCTGCACGAAATGCATTATTCAACATGGTGGCGTTGCTATCAAGATTCCTCTGAGCCATAATCCGCAGGTAGCGGTCATCCACTGCAGTAGCGGCCCTTGGGCGGCCTGAGAGAGGCATGTCATCGACATTTCCTGTCTCTCTGTAGTCTCAGGAGGGCGGAAACTGTAAATAGCTCGGTTCCTAGATTGAACAGTCCTGACTCCCTTGGCCAAGAGTAGATGCTGGAGGAAAGATACCTCGCGATGAGACTATTTGACAGGTAGCCCCGCATGCCTCAGTCGGTCCAGAAACAGTCACAAATGCTGCAAATGGTCGGAGAGGTGACGCTGTAAATGACATAATTGTCCAAGTACTTATACACAAACTTGAACTCTAGATTTCCCAGCAAGAAATAGTGTAGCCTATTGAGAACTGCTGCTCCAATAGAAAGGCCGAAAGGCACCCAGCTGAATTCAAATAAGTTCCAATCAGTGCAAAAGCCAGTGGCCACCTTGGATTCTTCAGCAAGGCGATTGTGGTGATACTCCTGGTTAGTATCGAAAACGGAAAAATATTGGGCCCTGGAAAACCCGTGTAGATCACGGAGAGGAACTGACTCCAAGAAAACTTTTTGATTAACGACACGATAGTCCACAACGGGTCTGAGATCCTTCCCCCTCCTCCCCCCCCCCATTATTCTTAGGCACCAAAAATATCAGTGATGTTCGGAAAGTAAACTCAGCTATTCAGTTTGATTAGTTACATCTAATTTATCTGCCAGCACTTCCGGGAAACCACGCAGCATCTGAAGGAGAGCCTCAGCCTGATCAGGAGATAACTGCGCAACGTCGAACACCACCCCACTAATGTTAGTCTAACAGAGACCTGCGCTCCCTGACGGCGACACAAGCGAAACTTCACCTCAGGCCGAAATCATATATATGTTCATATGTGTGTGAAATCATATGGGACTTAACTGCTAAGGTCATGAGTCCCTAAGCTTACACACTACTTAACCTAAATTATCCTAAGGACAAACACAGACACCCATGCCCGAGCGAGGACTCGAACTTCCTCCGGGACCAGCCGCACAGTCCATGACTGCAGCGCCCAAGACCGCTCGGCTAATCCCGCGCGGCAGGCCGAAATCCAAAATAAAATTTCCCAAGGGCACAATCCAAAACTACTCCCATTTTACTTATAAAATGTCACCCCCAGAGGATACCAGTGTTGAAAACCACCACCAACACCTCCATGGGCCAACAAAATTTACCAACGCGACAAGAAATGCCTACAAGCCCTATCAAAGGAAGAGCTTGACCATTAAGAGTCTCTGTATCTCCTCCATGTCCGAACAACATCGCTTTGGTTCACTCCGAGATGCCTGGACACTTCCTTATTGGGAGCCCTTCCTGGTGCAGGAGAACAATGTGGATGCGATCGAACCGCAGTACTGACTGTCTAGGCATGGTTGAACTACAGACAATATGAGCCGCATACCTCCTTCCTGGTGGAATGACTGGAACTGATCGGCTGTCGGAAGCCCTCCATCTAATAGGCGATGCTCATGCATGGTTGTTTACATCTTTGGGCGGGTTTAGTGACATCTCTGAACAGTCAAAGGATTGTGTCTGTGATACAATATCCACAGTCAACGTGGACTAAATTATCCAAGTCTTAATAGGTAGTTGGCGTTTCTATAAACAAGACACTGGAGCGAACCTCCCGTTTAATTCCTTGCAGAGTGGTCGCAACACTTTGTGCTCAGCGAAATCTAGATCAGAGTCTATGGTTGCTGTGCGCACTTCACGAATATACTCAGTTAGGTTCTCGTAATCACGCTGGACAAGAAAAAAAACACTGACTAACGAGGTCGGTCTTAACCCCGGCAGACAGGTGCTCCCTCTGCACATGGGCACCTTAAACAGCTCTTGCTCGCCAAGAACTCTGCGACCATTTCTGCCAAGGACCCTTGACAGAAATGATACATCAAAAGAAAAACGTTATCTTCTCGTTCTAAGCCAATTGTGAACTAAAATTAACCAACTCCTATTGAGTATCGATAGAAAGACATTCTATACCGCACAACACATTCAAGAAGGGAGTAGGTAATTTAGTACAACTGTACTGCGGATTCTCTTCATCGCCACTTCTGTGTTCGATAACCAGCTGATTTTGCAGTTCACTAAGCTGGAGATATAGACTCAGGTCACAATGTAGTAGTGACGAAGAGTAGGTTGAAATTTAAGAGATTAGTCAGGAAGAACCAACATGCAAAGAAGTGGGATACAGAAGTACTAAGGAATGACGAGACAGTCTTGAAGTTCTCTAAGGATGTAGATACAGTAGTAAAGAATAGTCAAATAGGTAGCACAGTTGAAGAGGAATGGATATATCTAAAAAGAGCATTCATAGAAGATGGAAAGAAAAACGTAGGTACAAAGAAGGTAATTGCGAAGAAACCACGGGTAACAGAAGAAATATTTCAGCTGATCGGCGTAAGAAGGACGTAAAAAATGTTCAGGGAAATTCGGGAATATAGAAATAGAAGTCGGTGAGGAATGAAATAATTAGGAAGTGCAGGGAAGCTAAGACGAAATGGCTGCATGAAAAATGTGAAGAAATCGAAAAAGAAATGATTGTCGGAAGGACTTATTCAGCATATAACGAGGCCAAAAAAACCTTCGGTGAAATAAAAAGCAAAGCTGGTAACATTAAGAGCGTAACGGGAATTCCACTGCTAAGGGCAGAGGAGAGAGCGGATAGGTGGAAAGAGTACACTGAAGGACTATTATCAGGAGGAAGATTTGACTGATGTGATAAAGGAAGACAGGGAAGTCGGTTTCGGAGAGATAGGGTATCCAGTATTAGAATTTAAGAGAGTTTTGGAGGACTTAAAATCAAATAAGACAGAGGGGATAGACAAAATTTCAACACAATTTCTAAAATCATTGGGGAGGTAGCAACAAAACGACTATTCGGGTTGGTGTGTAGAATGTATGAGTCTGGCGACATACCATCTGACTTTCGGAAAAATATTATTCATACAATTCCGAAGGTTGTAAGACCTGACAAGTGCGAGAACTGTCGCGCAATCAGCTTAACAGCTCATGCATCCTAGTTGCTGACAAGAATAATATACAGAAGAATGGAGAAGAAAATTGAGGAGGTGTTAGATGACGATCAGTTTGCCTTTATGAAAGGTAAAGGCACGAGAGAGGCAATTGTGACGTTGTGGTTGATAAAGGAAGCAAGACTAAATAAAAATCAGGACACGCTAATATGATTTGCCGACCTGGAAACAGCGTTCGACAATTTAAAATGGTGCGAGCTGTTCGAAATTCTGAGAAAAATGGGGTTAAGCAATAGGAGGAAACGGATAATTTACAATATGACAGGAGCCATGAGGGAATAATAAGAGTGGGAAGCAGTGCGCGGGGCTCCGTAGAGATGAATGCTCCTGAGACCCAAAACCAAAAACCAACAGAGTATGTCCAGCCAGAAGCAATACAAATACTAATGTGTATGATGTTCAATGTGATTCAGTCCTTCAACTTCCAAGAAAGAAAAAAAAAGGAATGGTAGAGGGAGTGAAAGGACTGAGAAAAATAAGGATTGACCATCTTCAAGTTTTTTTTTATTAACACTCCTCTGGAAAAGTAACGTTACCAGTTAGGTCAACATATTAAGACAAAAGAATTCCTTTAGATAAAACAATTCAAAAACAGTTATGGACAATCGAAAAACAATCCCTTCAAAGATTCTTTTCTTTTGTCCAAAGGATAAATGATTAAGTACAAAACTTAATAATGCTCCCAATAACAATGTTTCATAAGTATAACACTATAGGAAAATAGTCTGCAAAAGATCAGGAAATAAACATCTTTAGAATGTATTTCACTAAATTACAACAAATAATTCAGGTTTATATAAAGCAGTTCATTAAAAGGAATGAAAAACAATTAAAGCTGCTCGATGTGAAACCACTTCGCATAGGGGAACGTGTTACTTAGAGGAGACCCAATACGCTGCTCATCACACGCCTTCTTTTCAAAGAAACCAGTGGGGACGCACACAAGGCGCAAACTTTCAATGATGGCCTGATTAACAGAGAAGTAACTTTTAAGTAAAACGAGTAAAACTTTAAGTAATCAGATTACACGGTCGCAGTATAGTCAGAACAGTTGTCATAAGTCGCTAAAAGATAATAAAATAACTGGCCAAGGCAACCACCCCAACTTACACTGAATGTAAAGAAGTTCACGGGCCAACCGAAATTCAGCTTCAAATCAGATTCAGCTTCAAATCAGATTCAGCTTCAAATCAGATTCAGCTTCAAATCAAATTCAGCTTCCACGAGGTGGAAACAGCGCATACTCAACCGTCGCCTGGGACGGAAAACACAGGTGGAGGGGTGACGTGAGCGGCTCGCTGGTGAACCTCACCTGCGTTAAACAGGAGTTTCGTTTGGAAGTATAACCCACCAAAATATATGCAACAAGATATGCCCCCATAACTAGCATAAGCTTGCGGGTTCCAAATAACAAAATGAAGTGTCTTGGCGATTTACTACGAGGGAAAAATAGGCCGTCACGAATAACGACATCCTAAGCAGCCCGAAACCCCAATAAACTAAAACACACAATCAAATCACAACTGTATGACAATTACCGAATTGGATCTACCATGTTTTCTTACGAACAACACGCTTTTATAATCGCCTGGCCAGATGCAGGAACAGGAAACAACAACAACAGGAGACTGAACCGAGTCAGATATAGAAACAGCACGGTACAAACACCTTTAGGAACCGAACGTCACAGTTATCACGCTCACAGCGGGGTGGAAGCTCAGTCTTTACCCGTGCCGTATGGTCTCCGCATTGAAGCAACGAACTAAAAGCAGCTTACCGAGCATCCAAAGCCGCTGTGCGGTGACAAACGGTGGAAAAGCTTGAGTCTCCAAGAGATGTACGGATAACGACGGCTCACCGCCTGCCTCCAGCCCTGGTCAGCCAAAGGAACAGTGTGTTCACTCTCCTTTCCGGTGCACGACTCTCGTGTCTGGAAGATGCTTACTCAGTCAGACTTGAAAGTCACACGGGTAGTAGAACAAACACCCACACAGATGGCCTGTGGACCTGCACTGCCGGTGCTGCTGCACTCGCTGCCTCTCCCGGGAAAACGGCCTCAACGGCACTTGTAGCAAACGTGCCACGCCCCCTTCACGTCGAAGATGGTGTTCCAAGAGACGTGGCGCGAGGTATGGATCGCGCAACGGTTCGTTCATGGTTAAGTAGCCTGACAGGTTTAAGAGGAATGCAACGTCTATTTCTATGCACAAATAATAGTTAATAAGTCAACGGAGAGGAGAAATAATATTACTAGTCAGTCTTGTAGTACCCTGAATAACTAGTAACAGTAACTTTTCCGAATACAATCCATTGCAAATAGCGTTATTTCATGGCCGCTTCCTCAGTTTAAACAAAGATGATAACTGATATGTAAACTGTCTCGATGCATTCGCTGTATACTCGCGGTTTATTGGTGAAACTGCTTTTGGTTCTCTCCTTCGCGACATATTGTTAGTCTTGACCTCCGATTGTCTTCTGTGCTGATTTATTGATAAATCTTCAGTCTTGTATCTTGTTGCTGGAGATCTTGGCTTCTTGCGTTTCCTCTCCTCCGCTGGAAGTATCAGGTCACATTTTCTGTAGAAAGTTCATCATCTATCGCAACAACGTTGCTATGATAGTGTTGGAACCTTCTGCGTTTCACTCGTTTCTGCGAATATAAATTGATTTCTGCAGTCCTCTCCTCCACATGTAATCTTTTGAAGTTCCCCACAGAAGAAAATCTCTCTCCTTCTGCAGAAGTATCACTTTTTTCACCGTTTCACAATACGTCTCCCTCTGTCCATCCTTTCATTACTGAGTTGCCACATAGACTAATTCCACGACTTCGAATTATCTTCTCGACATTTCTCCTTCCACCAGTAGCTGCTAAGAAAACATCTTCTTCGAACACAACAAAAAAGAAAAAAAAGACGAAGGAAGAACGGAAATGGCACGGACGTCTGTAGATGTGATGTACGTGTGCAGATGAACAAATGACTATAATTTCAGAAGAAATGGGTGAGTTATTCAGGTGAAAGAGCTTCTGGCCAACATGCAAGCTGTTTTCGGCTTGGCATTCAGTGATAGAGTTGTTGGATGTCCTCCAGAGGGATATCGTACCAAATTCTGTCCAATTGGCTCTTTAGGACGTCAAAATCCCGAGATGGTTGAAGGGCTCTGCCCATAATTCTCCAAAGGTTCTCAATTGGGGAAGATCGGCAACCATGCTGACCAAGGTATGGTTTGGCAAGCACGAGGTCAAGCAGTAGAATCTCTCGCCGTGTGTCGGCAGGTATTATCTTGCTGAAAAGTAAGTCAAGCATGGCTTGCCATGAAGAGCAACAAAACGGGGCATATGCTCTTTGTCAAAGAATCGACAAAGCTGCGCATGAACAGTTACGAAGCACGCACTGAAAAGAATTGTAGCCCCCGTTAAAATACGTTTCCTGTTTGCAAAGTTGTTTAGCTGTAGTGCTATTATTATTAATGTTACGCCCGCAGCTCGTGGTCATGCGGTAGCGTTCTCGCTTCCCACGCCCGGGTTCCCGGGTTCAATTCCCGGCGGGGTCAGGGATTTTCTCTGCCTCGTGATGGCTAGGTGTTGTGTGATGTCCTTACGTTAGTTAGGTTTAAGTAGTTCTAAGTTCTAGGGGACTGATGACTATAGATGTTAAGTCCCATAGTGCTCAGAGCCATTTGAACCATTTGAAGCCATTATTAATGTTACTTAGTCCCAGTTAAAAAATTTCCGTTCAGATCCTTAGAACTGTGGATTTAGAGTATCTTGCACTTTTCTTGTTACGCTATAAGCATTAACAAGAGAAATTATCGATTGTCGGATTGGTTCCATTTTCTAGTTGTACTGGCGCACTAATGGATGAATGCAGCAAAATAACTTTGAGTGATCTCCTACGTATGCATTTATAGCTTTATGACAAAGTTTAATCTGGCACGAAGACATCAGCTGTATGTGTACGTTTCACTTTAGATAACAATTGTTCCTGAATTCTACTTTTGATAGTATGCATCCACACGGGCACCATGTCTGACTTGTATTCTCTGTTCTCTCCTCCGCAAATGAGATACGTAATGCAAGTCACGTCATCTGCTTCTAGTTCATCATTAGCTCATATTGACAGACACAACAGGCGACCTGCAGTCAGTCCCAAACCAGCGAGCAGTGTAGGTGTTATTGTTCTCTTTGTTCCTTTGAGACCAAATTCTACTATGCTTCTCACCGTATGATCTGATTAACATTCAAGATTTAAAAAGTAAAGCAGATACGTCAAGCCGGAAATTTAAAGAATATTCTTAAGTCTCACTTCGTTTAATACAATTCATTTCGGTAAAGTAGCTGCCTTTGAGGGATGCATATTAATATCAGTTACATCCACAAAGAAACTCGTTCTTGCCACTCGTATTTAATGTTATTTCCGTGAAGTCGAAATCAAACAAACGATTTCTCATGGATAGTAGCTAATTTCACTCCGAAGCCGGAGAACTCCTCTGAAATGCTTTTCTTTTCCACTTAATATGTTGGTAGTGTCAGTTTCGTTTCTCTGACCTCCATCTCCTCTACGTCACGAACATAACGATAAAAATCATAAGGACAAGAAAACAAGGGACATAAATTTACGTTGTCCTATTTCTGAGGAGTCACCGAAAGAGTTTATATTCAAAGTACAAATAATTTTGCTCATTGAATTAATGTAAATTATATTTTCATATCCTATTTCCTGTTCTATTTCTGATTTGTTGTGATCCATTACCTGATAGTTTTTGTTCACAGAGTGGTAAAAATGTATATAATTACATATTTTTTAAGTTTACATTCAATACGAGATGCCAAGTGCGTGAATAATTGGTGAGTAGGCAGACGGGGTAAGCCCATGGAAAATTTATACGATGCATAACTTGTCTTATATTTAACAGTTTTTATAGAAAATGAAAAAGTCTTGCATAAGAAATGGATGTAGTTGCAAATATAGTGAGCGGGCGAAACTCAATGTAATTCCCTTCAGCATAAAATTCACATGGCTGCTTAATATCGGTTTCCAAACGAATGATGATTTTTTTGATGTTAGAAAAGAATTTAATGGCAGTTACATATACTGCGTGTTACAAAAAGGTACGGCCAAACTTTCAGGAAACATTCTTCACACACAAAGAAAGAAAATATGTTATGTGGACATGTGTCCGGAAACGCTTACTTTCCATGTTAGAGCTCATTTTATTACTTCTCTTCAAATCACATTAATCATGGAATGGAAACACACAACAACAGAACGTACCAGCGTGACTTCAAACACTTTGTTACACGAAATGTTCAAAATGTCCTCCGTTGGCGAGGATACATGCATCCACCCTCCGTCGCAAGGAATCCCTGATGCGCTGATGCAGCCCTGGAGAATGGCGTATTGTATCACAGCCGTCCACAATACGAGCACGAAGAGTCTCTACATTTGGTACGGGGTTGCGTAGACAAGAGCTTTCAAATGCCCCCATAAATGAAAGTCAAGAGGGTTGAGGTCAGGAGAGCGTGGAGGCCATGGAATTGGTCCGCCTCTACCAATCCGTCAGTCACAGAATCTGTTGTTAAGAAGCGTACGAACGCTTCGACTGAAATGTGTAGGAGCTCCATCGTGCATGAACCACATGTTGTGTCGTACTTGTAAAGGCACATGTTCTAGCAGCTCAGGTAGAGTATCCCGTATGAAATCATGATAACGTGCTCCATTGAGCGTAGGTGGAAGAACATACTGACGAAACTAAAATGAGCTCTTACATGGAAATTAAGCGTTTCCGGACACATGTCCACATAACATCTTTTCTTTATTTGTGTGTGAGGAATGTTTCCTGAAAGTTTGGCCGTACCTTTTTGTAACACCCTGTATACTGATGAAGGAAGATATGTAGGCGAACAACTAGGATGTCACGTGCAGGGGAACTGTTACAAGGATGTCGTGAAACCCTTCCCATTACTTTATGCTTTAACCTGTAAATTAATAAGAGAATATGACCCGAGTTTTAATGCCCTGAAATGTTATTTTTTATATTTAATATGCCGCATATGTGAATAAACACTGTCTAACTTCATGTCTAAGTATCGTAGTGGTGATAACTTTTGGTTAGAGCAATCGAATAATTAAAGAGGTGTTTACAATAGTTAAACATAGACAACACTGAAGCCGGCCGGAGTGGCCGAGCGGTTCTAGGCGCTACAGTCTGGAACCGCGCGACCGCTACGATCGCAGGTTCGAATCCTGCTTCGGGCATGGATGTGTGTGATGTCCTTAGGTTAGTTAGGTTTAAGTAGTTCTAAGTTATAGGGGACTGATGACCACAGAAGTTAAGTCCCATAGTGCTCAGAGCCATTTGAACAACACTGAAACCACAATAACTAAGACAGACCTCATACAGCTACTAGTTTTCATGCATATAAATTACTGAGATCAGCAATGAGATAAGCAACTTGTAAGCTTGGATGACTGAATAAGAGAGCCTTTCACACATATTCTAACAAAATTGTGAATGCAAACGATGAGCTAATATTGCAAACGTTAAAAAAACTGCAAGACATCGCGTGTAAAGAAATATAATGTTCCATAATTTGAAAAACTGCATAATGTGCTTTTATGTAACCGTAATACAAGCATGAGAGCCAGCAACCATCTCACCATAGTCCAGAATGAGGTCTATCCGGTGTGCCCATTTCGTTATCACCAGACATAGTGTCTGTACCAGAGGTAGCCAAGAAAGGGGCTCACGAGCAGTGAGTGGTCTTGGTCACATGGCATAGCTCTTTCTCCTGGCTGCACTATTCCCCCACTGCCACGTTACACTGTCTGAAAAAGTCGAGGGGGATGAAGGGAAAACTGCGAAAGCGTCGCATTTAAATGGCACTGCAGATGCACTACGTACG
This sequence comes from Schistocerca cancellata, assembly GCF_023864275.1. NCBI lineage: Eukaryota > Metazoa > Arthropoda > Insecta > Orthoptera > Acrididae > Schistocerca > Schistocerca cancellata. The sequence goes on along the minus strand of NC_064626.1, from coordinate 1,103,222,255 downwards.
ACTTGACCTCAGATTCCTCAGCAACAGAGATCACAAACAAAAGAAACTTTCAGTATTATTTATTAACTTAGCGCCTGCTGCTTTGCTCGTGTAGACTGTATAGCCTATAGAGACTTCTTTTGTTTTTATTTAATCGAATTTTTATGTTGTTCACAAATTCCAAGAGCTTCTAAGCTTTTCACGTTAATTAAGACCACATAAGCATTGTCTTTTCCGAATCTAATTCTGACAAAAAATTGATTCTGGTAGCTGGTATCCAAAGTTTTTGTTAATCATGCCTTTTGCGTTCTTGTGGGGACATTTCCATAGCAACTTTCATCCCCTGACAAATATTTCTTTATATCTAATCAAGAAGTGAAATAGCAATTTTCATAGACATAGCTTCAAAAAATTTAACTTTAAAAAGGCTTTCGCAACGAAATATTTTCATAAAACATTTCACTCCATATTTCATGTTCTTAGAGGTTGGATTTACAAAAACACTGAAATGTAACAGTGATATGTGTATCTTTTATTTGTAACAGAGCGTCGAAATACAAAGTTTGATGGATTTAACTTCAGAAATTCTTGCACAATGAAATATTTCAGTAAAAACTTTTATGCCCCTTTTCATCCCCATAGGGGCTGAATTTACAAAAACAGTGAAACGCGTATTTTTAACCGAGAAGGCAAATTTAAAATTTCATAGATTTAGCTTTGAAAATGCTTTCATAATAAAATATATTCATAAAAAATCTCATCCCCTATTACACCTCCTTAGCGATTCAGTTTCCAAAAAAAATGAAACACTTACTTTTTCTATTTGTAACCGAGAAGTCAAATACTAATCCTTACACGTGGCTTTAAAAGTACTTTAGTAGTTTTGTTCATAATTATATATATTAAAAAAAAGCTATCATCCGCTATTTCACACCCGAAGGGTTAAATTTCCAAAAATGCTGAAAGACATATTTATTTATTTCTGACCGAGAAACCAAGTACCAATTTTCGTAGGTCAGCTTCAAAACTAATAGCAACATTTTCCAAAAAGGCCTTCATCCCCTATTTCACCCCATTACGGTTAGAATTTCGAAAAAAACCCTTCTTAAATGATGCTTACAGCATAAGATACAGATCCTCTCCAGACTTTCTATCCTCAACCGCTGGGCTGGATGATGATGAGTCAGTGAGTCAGTCAGAACATTGGATTTTATATACAGCGATATTTGGCGTACTGAAGACATGATATGATTTTTATCTGGCAGCAACAGTCGGCATATGAACAGACGCTAGCAGTTTCACAGATTTTCGCACTTATTTCATTTCATAATCGAAAAAAGACCTTTACACACATCTGTTGATCGAAATATTTTATCTCCTTTTCAGTCTAATTATGGAGACAAGCAAACTCTTCCCAAGGAAGACAACATAGCCCTGCAGGACCTCTTCAGCGCAAAAGAATTTGTCTTTTAAAAGGGAATTGCATTGCAGAGCAAGTCTGTCTGCACATGAACGAGGGCACTTTCAACGGATGCAGCAAATGTCTCGAAAATTTTCGTTAATGCCAGAGAGCTTGGGGAAATGGACGGTGCTTTTTGTCAGAGTTTGTAACTTCCACAGTGCAATTTTTTTAATATGCATCCTCACCAGATCATAAAAAGTTGTTTCTCACTTTGCAGTGTTCTACTTTGGGCAGTGTGCAGTTAAGCCCACTTAAAGTGCAAGATTTTGGCTATTCTAATTTTTATTCCTGCTCCCCTTTTCCCACTGTAAATTAAAAAATACTGGGTTTTAAATCAAAAACTTGTTGCACGAATGGCCCTTGACTTAACCAATATTCTTTGCAGTAATGTATAGTCTCCTTACTCTTCGTTCGCATCCATCGAAAAGCGTTTCAAATGACAGTGGAATAATGCATGCGATTTCAGAAAATTTTTTATTCATGCTACCAATTTAATAGCGTGCTCCATGCTTGCAAATTTGGCACAAAGTTCTTATTTCTACACAGAATAATGAATCTCGTCCGTTGGTCATTGTAATTTTTTTTTCCTTTTATCGTCAACTAAATCTTTAAATTATTTCTGCATGTTGTTGTAATGTAATCCCATTGGAAATCTGCAGTAGCTGTTCACTGTTCATTATGCGACTGTATGTCGCATAATAGATAGTCAGAATTCTTATCTCTGTCTTCAGTCTTTCCCATTCATTTTTGAAGGCTTGTGATGATAAATCGGTAGACTGCCTTTTTTATGCAAACAGCCGCTGTACCTGTGAACTTCTTTTACACAATGAACAAATAGCGAAGGATAAACGGCACTGACACCACAATTTTCCCGAGCTGAAAAAAGTCGTGACGACCGAAGAATGCAGAACCGCAGCGCTCAGTGAAATATCGCGATGTGCCGAGTACTTTCTGGAATTACCGAGCAAAGGCAAGACAAGCCAAGTCTCGGCCCGCACATTACATTCGCGTGCAGTTTGGCACACCGTGGCCGACCCAGGTCTGTACTGAACGGATCGGCATGTCTTCACAGAAGTAAGTGGAAGAAGAGGGTGTCCAGTTTGAAGGCGACCATTTTGACTGCCGACCACGACGCTCGCGAACTGATTCTGGTACCAAGATTTTCTACTGACACTCGCATTAGAGCTGAGACGACTTGCCAGGACCTCATTATCAGTTTCCGCCCAGCGATGTACCACTCCATAACAGACAACTACATGCTGGACAGCCAGACCACTATCAGAATCATTGAGAGACAACTCGCTATCGACGCACAGTTGAATACGCGGCATGAAATGTGTCTGCAGCAGATAACATAACTTCGTGGTGCAAATACCTAGACTCCACATTCACTACATATGTGAAAATATTACGTCTATTACAGGTAATTGGATAGGTACATATGCCATAGCATGGGCTACCTAACATGTTCTAACACAGTGCAGAAAAATGGCATTTTTATCGGGCCCATATGTCGGGTTCTGTTGGTATTACAAAGGGAGAGTCAAGTGTTTTGTATAGCACTTGGACTAGGGGCCATTTAAACACAACATAGGGATCGTCTTGTTGTAACTATTCTACAGTATAGCGTTAAAGTTTGTATATTACACGTTTCCTCCAGTTCAGGCAAGTGGTTCAAATAGGATGGTTCTTTTTGTATTATGCGTGATCTACATCATGCCTTAAGGGGTTTACGGTGGCACCATTTAGTTCGCAGGAAATTCCTGAGAAAACCCCAAGAACTTGGTTTTTGGGTACCACAACCAAGCCACGGATTCCAGGACACAACAAATAGCTGATATCGTTACGATACATTCCCAAAATCCCGATTTCGTACAAGCTTCAAAATTTTCTTCGTATCTGTATCCGTACCTCACGTAAGGAGGTTCAAGGTTATTCCACCTTTACACGGAAAATACACAAAAAAAATTCGATGGAAGGCGAAATCAAAATCACAAATACCCGTTGAAAATTGATCAATATTTAATGGCATGTTCTCTAGTCATTTAGCTTAAAGTGCCACCTTTCCGTTTAGAAAATATTTATCCTTTATCGAGAAAAATCCAAAAACAGTGTTTCTGGGCACCAACACTGAGCCGTGGATTGGAAGAGCACTATGCACAGCAAATGGCTCCAATTTTTATAGTTTTTAAATCCCGATCTCGAACTATCTTGAAAATTTTCTTCATATCTTTATCGGTTTTCGAGATACAGTTTGAAAGTTACCAGCTCGTACAAGTAAAATACACACGTAACATCCGCTGTTAGGCGAAAACGTGGTCTATAAAGTGACGTAGCACTGAGGAATATGGTGTAAACTATCTCCGTTATCATAAGAAATTTTCTGGGAATCCCATGTTTTAGTACTGCAGCAAAGGTTTTGCTCAAGTAAAATCCAGCCTGAGGTGTGAACTTATTTTTACGTTCTTTTCATTCCACATAAGTAAAATCTCAAAATTTTGCCGAAAACTGGTGTACCAGCTGCCTCATTCTACCTCTTCAGCACCTCTAAAAATTTTCTCAAAAATTTTCTATGTAAACTTATTCGTGCTTTTTGTTACAGAGAGAGGAGGAGGCAATGGTAGAGGGAAAGAGAGAGATAATTAATTAATGCTGGAAGACAGTAGACAGCGGTTGTGGTTTAAAGAGAGTAATGGAGACAATCGCAGTGAGAGAGAAAGCGAGAAACACAGTGGCTGTGGAACACAGGTCACAGTGACAGAACAGTGCTAGGAAAAAGTGAAGGGGAAAATGCCTGAAGGAAGGAGAAAGTGGAAGCGAGTGAGAGCCCGTGATGATGCAAGACAGATTCAATGAGAACGAGGAAGATAGAGATAGTGACAGTGAGAAGAGACAGCAGCAATAGGAAGGAGTGAGTGAGATAACAGCAATAGGAGACAGCAAGAGGGAGACAGTGACAGTGAGAGGCAGAGTAGTATGACAGAGCGAAGGAGACTATGGCTGTGAGTTTGGAGACAGAGAGACACAAAGAGATAATGAAAAGGAATTAGGCTGAATTCAGTGAGTGAAAATGGACAAGTGTTAGTGGATGGATGTGAGAGACTTACAGCGACGCACTAGTTTGTGAGAGCGAGTTACAGTTAGGCGAACTAGTGATAGTGAGATGTGTATTGCATGTTAAAGAGAGTACGCATACGTTCGCACGCCGGTCTTTTAAAACACGAGAATATTATAGTCTTTTCTGTGCCCCGGTAGGAGCATTTTTGAACTGGTGGTAATATGACAGACGTTTAGGCAGCACTGATCAGTAAAGTGAGATGAATAAAAAACATTTAGCAGCATGGTATATTGTGAATAAAGGTGGAATGATTTTTTTCGTGGAGTTTACTTCAATTCCTATATTTCTTTTCTTTTTATTCATTTCCTTAGGAAACACAGTGAAATGACATCTGAAACATCTAATTAGTTGTAAATATTTGTTGTTAATCTTGAAGCCAAGAAGCTGTTGCAGTTATGACTCGAATGGAAGTTTTTAGCAGATATAAATGTTTATAGTATGTCAAATTAAACACCTTTCAGCCGTCAAATTTCCAACCTTATTCTATGTGGCAACCCAGATAAAATCTCTCCTGCCATTAAGCGAATATATTAGATCATTATATGGGGTTAGAGGAAAGAATGTCTATACTTAGGAAACGATGAAACCATTAAACGCCCAATCAATTTTGTTGCAGTTACACTCAAATTAAATCTGAAACATATTATGTAAAATATAATGAAGCTCTAAGTCTAAATACAGTCCGTATCATCAGAATGTCTCTGTCTCTTGTAGCACAATATTTTGTTATTGTAGGTCGAGTAAGGAATATCAGATTTCCCGTTTCCTAATTACGTGCAGTCGAAGTCAACGAATTGCCAAGTTTTAATTTACTTATTTCGAGCCGCAAGGGGCGATATGTGATAACAGATTAGAGAAGATAAATTTCTTTGCCAAGATCGCTAATAATAACATTTACTATAGCTAAAAGGTTTCGGTAATCAGTGTTACCACCTCTACAGACAGGTTATTGTAAGAAATATGCAGTTACCTATCTGGTGAGATCTGAAGATGGTGAAATTGATTACCGAAATTGGTTATCGAGAATAAAAGTTGTTATTAGAGATCTTGGTGAGGAATTATTAAGTTGCAAACTTTCGTCTACACCTAAAACGTGGAGTGATATCGTGGAAATGTACCGCAAACACTGTCTTTAGGGCTTTAAATTTCGGCTTGAGTTTTAATTCAGCGAAAGAAACAGATACTGGAACTGATTATTAACCATCTAATTACGGTAGCTAGAAAGTTAATGCTTAATATATGCTGCCTGTGTTGGGCAAAACCTAAGTGTATGGTTATAGAAGTTGCCTTCACCTTTCGATCCCCAGTAAGCGTAAGAATTATTTGTGGTACTAAGTGTCACTTTCCCTACCGATAAAGCTTTGTGTATGTGAAAAATGTCAATTTCAAGCGTAACCTCGATTTCATATCGAAATGGAAGCCCCTTAACAACTCATAGAGGGTCCAGTTTTCAGTCCCAAGAAAAACATAACGAATCATCTAGAAAGTTGGCTGCTATTCCGACCTTCGTGACTGGTTAAAGTTTTACCTCTCTTTCCTTCCCCTATTTATGGAAGTAGGGAATGTTAGATACTATTTAATTAATTTTATTTTCCTGCGTATCCTACCGATTTGGGTAACAATTGAAAGCTGTTCAGTGGTAACGCATGAGAGCACCACAACCAAACACGACGATTGGTACTGTAAGAGGCAATTTTGTCTAACACATGAAGAGCAGAAGAAGAATAAGACAGAAGGGATAAAAAAACATTATTTCAGAATTTCTGAAATCATTAGGAAAGTGGCAACCAGACTTTTGTTAAGACTGGTGTGTACAGTTTATGAGACTGGAGGCACATCGTCAGAATTTTGGAAAAATATCATTCACAAAATCTCAAAGACAGCATAAGTAGATAAATGCAAGAACTCTAGCACATTGAACTTAACAACTAATGCATCCATGCTGCTGACTAGAATTACATACAGAAGAATGGAAAATAAATCAAAGATCTATTAGATGCCAATGCGTTCAACTCTGCACAGTTCATCTAGAGTAGTGACTGGCGTATTGTGACAAGCCACCATTGACCAGACGTTTTCAATTGGTGAGAGATCTTGAGAGTGTGCTGGGCAGGGCAGCAGTCGAACATTTTCTGTATCCAGAAAAGCTCGCACAGGTCCTGCAACATGCGGTCGTTCATTATCCTGATGAAATGTAGGGTTTCGCGGGGATCGAATGAAGGGGAGAACCACGGGTCGTAACACATCTGAAATGTAACGTCCACTGTTCAAAGTGCCGTCAATGCGAACAAGAGGTGACCAAGACGTGTAACCATACCGTCACGCCGGGTAATACGCCAGTATGGCGATGACGAATACACGCTTCCAATGTGCGTTCACCGCGATGTCGACAAACACGGATGCGACCATCATGATGCTGTAAACAGAACCTGTATTCATCCGAAAAAAATGACGTTTTCCCATTCGTGCACCCAGGTTCGTCGTTGAGTACACCATCTCAGGCGCTCCTGTCTGTGACGCAGCGTCAAGGGAAAACGCAGTCATGGTCTCCGAACTGTTAGTCCATGCTGCTGCAAACGTAGTCGAATTGTTCGTGCAGGTGGTTGTTATCTTGCAAACGTCCTCATCTGTTGATTCAGGGATCGAGACGTGGCTGCACGATCCGTTACAGCCATGCGCATAAGATGCCTGTCATCTCGACTGCTAGTGATACGAGACCGTTGGGATCCAGCACGGCGTTCCGTATTACCCTCCTGAACCTACCGATTCCATATTCTGCTAACAGGTAATGTATCTCGACCAACGCCAGCAGCAATGCCGCGAAACGTAAACCGCAATCGCGATTGGCTACAATCCGACCTTTATCAAATTCGGAGACGTGATGGTACGCATTTCTCCTTACAAGAGGCATCACAACAACGTTTGACCAGGCAATGCCCGTCAACTGCTGTTTGTGTGTGAGAAATCGGTTGGAAACTTTCCTCATGTCAGCACGTTGTAGGTGTCGCCACCGGCGCCAACCTTGTGTGAATGCTCTGAAAAGCTAATAATTTTCATATCACAGCATCTTCTTCCTGTCGGTTAAATTTCGCGTCTGTAGCACGTCATCTTCGTGGTGTAGCAATTTTAATGGCCAGTAGTGTACATATACACAGGAGCTAAGTGGTAACAGTAAGATTGTAAGACTGGGCAAGGAGGACATCAAACGCAGACTAGCAGCGGCAAAAAGGCTAAGAGAAGTCTACTAGTGTAAAACATTGCACTTCATACGAGGAAAAAAATTTCTTAGAATGTACGTCTGGAAGACAGCATCTTAATGCAGTGAAAGATGGTGTGGGGGAAAACCGGAACAGAAGAGAATCGAAGCACTTAAGACGTGGTGCTGCAGACGAATGTTGAAAATTCGGTGGACACTTAAGGTAAGGAATAAGGAATGAGGAGGTTCTGTGCTGAATTGGAGAGGAAAGATATATATGGGAAACAGTGACAAGAAGAAGGAGCAGGACATCTGTTAAGACACCAGTGAATAAATTCCATGGTACTAGGAGGAGCTGTAGAGGGTAAGTCTGCAGAGGAAGACAGAGATTGTAATACAAACAATAAATAACTGAGGACGTAGGTTGGCAGTGCTATTCTGAGATGAAGAGGCTGGCACAGGAAAGGAATTCATGGCGGGGTGCATCAGACCAGTCAGAAGACTGATGACTCAAAAACGAAAGTGCTACATACTTTCGTAGTTTGGCTGTATCTCCACGTGATGTGGCGAGTGTTTAAGACACTTGACTTGTAGTCATGAATCAATCTAAGTTGATGTTTTCTACTCCTCCATCCCTGCTAAGTCGTTTAAAGCAAATTTTCCTATGAAGTTTTACTTACCCATTCCGAATGTGTTCTCTGTCTGTAACGACCTCCCCATGATTACTAGGTAGCATGTAAGTTAGTCACACTTAATAGACGAAAATCTTCATCAGAGTATGATACTTACAGGTTTCTGTATTTAGTCGCACTTCCTTTAAGGGTCAAATTCAGAACTCTTTACTCTCTTCTGGCATTATCTCGCTTTCATTCTATCGAGGAAGTGACGCTGTTTTCCAGACAGATATCCTTGCTAATAGCACAATGATCATTTAAAAAGGTGAGGAAAATTGTACATATAACTTGGAATTTTATATCTCTTCTCAGTGAGTTTTCTGGTTCTCCTTGTGGCTTTAATGAAGGTAATTTTTCGTATATACTGACAAAAAAGGGAAATATTCTACCATGAAGCACAAGTCTAATATCTATGATGTGTATCAACGTTAAAATGAGTTGTGACCTCCACGGTCTTGAATACATTGTTCAACGCGTGATGGCTTGGAAGCAAACAGTGTCTCCCCGCATATCGCAAACTTCATCTTGAGGAAGTTCTTGGTTTTTTGCATTGTCTGAAACACATGCTGTGTCCGTTCATGAAAACTGCGGGTTGCAAGCTGGTGTGCAGGTATACGTCTTCCCATTGCAAGTCCACATATACGTTATTTGTGACGAGTCATAGGACTTGACCCGCCAGTCAAGGATCAGAAAATTACTGGACTTGCTTTTTGTACTATAGTTTGGGGTATTGTGTTATTCTACTGAAATATTCCATTTGGTTACGTGGTCATGAAGGCTATGACAACAGAGTTTACGATTCTTGTCACATACGGACACATATTCAGCTTCCGTTCAACAAATATCAAATCCAACGGCTCCCGACTTCGTGATTCCAGAAGTTGGAGAAAAATTGAATTTGAGATTCACTGCTTCCTGTGACATATCACGAGGTCGTCTATGGGCATAATAGCTTCTAAATGATCACGTGAACATTGTTGCAGACCACCTACATCCCTTCGTGCTTGTTATATTCCACGGCGGCGGTATCTTCTAGCAGAACAACTATGCTTTCCTAAGACCAGAATCGTGTACAGTGTTTAGAGGAGCATGATGGTGAACTCAAGATGGCCACTATATTTGCCTCACATTTCCCCTTCGGAAAACATCTGGGACGCTCTCAGCCCACAAGCCGCCGGCCCGTATTTTTCGGGAACTGATTGACCTGGGCGCAGACGTCTGATGAAATATACCACCGGAAACATACCAAGGACTTGTCGATTCCATACCTGAAACAACTATTGCTTCACTGAGTTCCAATGGTTGACCAGCTCGATCTTCAGCTTATCAGTGTAGTGATGAAAAGGTCCTTTTCCTCCTATCAACCATCAGGGTGTGCAATATTTACTCTAGGCCTCGTTCCGTTGGGCACAGCAGACGTCCCAGTAGTGGCTGAGAAAAAAATCATTCTAAGGCTGTAGAACGTCATCTGTGAAACACCCTCTGTATTGTCTATGGTATGATCTCGGAGGTAAACAGCGCATGGTAGTCGAGATTATACCTAGTTTTCTACGATCTGTTTCTACGCTCCATGGTGGCACTACCTTACTCTCTACCCTGTTTCCAACATTTGGTATCCATCTATTCCTCGGTTCCAGTCGAACAATCCCAAGCTCTAGCCGTGTTGAAGTTCTTCTGGAGTGCAAAGGGAGTCCCAAGCTTAAATGCAGAAGAGAGAGAGAGGATCGGTGGAAAGAATACATTGAAAGCCTCTGTGTGGGAGAGGACTAGTTTGATGTGTTCATAGAAGAAGAAAGAGGGGTCGATAGGAAGCGATAGGGGATCCAGTATTACAGTTATAGTTTAACAGAGCTTTGGAAGACCTTAGGTCAAATAATGCAGAAGCGATACATAACATTCCATCGGAATTTCTAAAGTCACTGGGGGAAGTGGCAACACAACGACTATTCAAGTTGGTGTGTAGAAAATATGACAATGGTGACGTATCATCAGGCTTTCGGAAGAACATCATTGCCATAATTCCGAAGATAGCAAGAACCGACAAGTGCGAGAATTACCACAGCATCAGCTCAACAGCTCATTTATCCAAGTTGCAGTTTGGCTTTAGAAAGGTAAAGACACCAGAGCGGCAATTCTGACGGAAAGAAGACTGAAGAAAAATCAAAACACACTCATAGGATTTGTTGACCTGTAAAAAGAATTCGACAATGTAAACTAGTTCAAGATGTTCGAAATATGGAGAAAAATAGGGGTATGTTATAGGTAAGAAAATCAAACACGTTCATAGGTTATGTAGACCTAGAAAAAGCGTCCGATAATTCGAATGGTGCAAAATTTTGAAAATTATGAAGAAAAAAGTAGTAATCTATAGGAGAAGACGGGTAATATATATGTACAAAAGCGCAGAGGGGACACTGAGATTGTAAAACCGAGAATAAAATGCTGGTGAGAAAGGATGAGAGACATAGATCTAGTTCTTCCCTTTTACTGTTCATTCTATACGTTGAAGAAGCAATGACGGAAAAAAGAAGAAAGATTAGAGAGTGGGATTGAAATTCAAGGTGAAAAAATATCAATGATAATATCTGCTGATGAGACTGCTATCCTCAGTGAAAGTGAAAAGGAATTAGAGGATTTGTTGATGCGAATGAACAGTGTAATGATTGTAGACATGGTTTGAGAGTAAACCGCATAAAGAAGAAGGTAATGGGAAGCAGCAGAAATGACATCAGCGAGAAACTTCAGAATCGTTGACCACGATGTAGATGAAGTTAAGATATTTTGATACTTAAGCAGCAAAGTAACCCATGACGGACGTAGTAAGGAGGACATATCAAGCAGGCTAGGACTGGCAAAAAGGGCATTTATGCTCAAGAGAATTCTACTAAAATCAAACATAGGCCTTAATCTGAGGAAGAAATTTCTGAGAAACTACGTTTGGAGCACAGGATCGTATAGTGATGAGACCTGGACTGTGGGAAAACCAGATCAGAAGAGGATCGAAGTATTTGAGATGTGGTGCTACAGAAGAGTGTTCAAAATTAGGTGGAGTGATAGGGCAAGGAATGAGGAGGTTCTCCGCAGAACCAGCGAAGAAAGGAATCATAGGTGGAAAACAGTGACATAAAGAAGGCTCAGGGTGATAGGACTCCTGATAAGATATCAGGGACTAGCTTCCATGATACTAGAGGGAGTTGTGGGGGATAAAAACTGTTGAGAAAGACGGAGAATGCAATATATTCAGCAAATAATTGAGGGCATGTGTTGGAAGCGCTACTCTGAGATGAATAGTTTGACACAAGAGGGAACTCGTCAGATGACTGATGAATGGTCACTGATAAAAATAATTCCTTCTGGGACGACTAGTACCTGATGTTCTCGCCAAACTGTTGTCCTGCGTCCACGTACCAACATTCATTCGCAGTCGTTGCAGTCTAGCCAACTGTGTGTGCGATCTATCGGTTTATTGCTACCATATTCCTCTTATGAATGATTACATGTTTCTCAAAGTCGTAAGATTGCGACGAGATGCACGTGCACGTCCTCTGAACATGCTGTGTTGCGATCTCCAACTGAGAACTTCCACACACGCATCGGTCACCATGTACCACGGCGTTTCTCAGTATTGAAAATTATATCCTCTTCCCCCCCCCCCCCCCCCCAGTTCCTAAAGAAAGCATCGGGGCGGTGGGAGTCGGAGGGCCTCTGTCCATTCCCAGAAACATTCTGCAATTTATTTTTTCTTTCATATGCATTTTTTCCACATCGAAACTGTCTGAATGGGGCTGATAAGGTAAGTAAACCAGTAGGAATGGGGGCAGGGTAGGCAGATAAATTTCTCAAAGAAATTGGATTTGTGAAGAATTAAATCAGAAAAATAGAAAGAAACATCGTATTAATCGGCGCTTCCGGTTATTGTGTGGGTGTCCCGGCTCCGGATCGAATCTGTTTGTCGGGTTAACGAAGAGGCCGATGCGTTAGCCACCCTGGATGTGGATTTTAGGCGGTTCTCCATATCTGACAAAGTAAATACTGGGCTGCTTCTCATGTGCCACCTTAGCTACACGCATGGCTAACACTGCACGTAGGCAATTGGGGGGGGGGGGGAGGTGGGGTAACAAGGTGACGACAGGTAGGGCATCCGGCCACTACTTAAGTTAACGATGCCACATCCCATAGGAAAAGTGGCGACCACGCGTAGTTGCGGAACGTAGTTACAAGCAAAAGAAGAAGGAGAAGGAGAGGAAGAAGAGCAAACACAAAATACTGAAAATTATCTCATGTAAGAATGAAAATTTAGTCAGTGTATCTCATGCGAATGAAAATTCTGAAGTTTATGTTTGGGAGCATTAGGTTGAGGTGTAACATTTCTGTGTAATAGCATTGACTGAATATTAGTACTTGTTTTACTGCATTGCCGAACTGCTTTTGGACTTAATTTTTATCTTTAACGATATGACCATAAGAAGTTTTACACATCTCCGTAAAATGGGCGCAATGTACGATTCTACTAGAGCTATTTGGAAAGGAATGACCGATCGATCGCGAAATGGAAACCACAGTGAAACTCAAAAGTGGATTATGTGCAACAGTTTTGTTACATGTTCCAGTACCTTCTCTACTTGTAGCGATTCCGACTTAGACCTCTCTTGCAGCGTCGTACTCGTATCAACTTTCGAATGGGCTCGTCTCAGAACGCAACCAACTGAGCTTTCCGCCACTTCTCTACATTGGTCTGCAGTTTCTTGTCAGTGGAAGATTGTTCTACGCTGGTCAGCAGTTTCTTGTCTGTGTAAAAATGTTTTCATAGCAAGCAGCTCGTGTGAGCAGAGATTAACATCAGGGGGAGCCAAGCACGGGCAGTATGGTGGGTGATCAAACACTTCCCATCAGAAACGCTGCAGGGACGCCATCAGTGCCTTGCAGTGTGCGGCCGAGAACTGTCAGAGAGAAGTAAATGCTTGACAGGTACATTATGTGGGATTGCACGAAATCTGGCGAAATATCGCAACGGGCATCCATACTTGGTGCGATATATTATTGATCTTTACGTGCTCACTGTGTGCTCAGAACTGAAAAGAGAGACGCCTCGCTATCGACAGGCATACTAGAGGCGCTGTCCATCATATCTGTGCAAAGATTCATCGGATTTTCACTATACTTTCCATTTCGCGACCTATCGGACCTTACATTCCGAATACCGATCGTATTTCAGCGAGATCATCAATAAATATATGTCGGTTATAATATCTCCAATATAGTCTATTATTCAATACCAATCTGTAGAGCGCCAGTGTTTTCAAATGCTTGTTCATCGTTTCTCTGATCTAGAGAACTGGAACGAGGTCGACATCCATCTTGACCATTGTATAACACGTTAATCCGATACGTGAATTCTATCCGCCTCTGAGCTAGCTACTGCAAGGTAACACTCTACATGATCAATTCTAGGAAGATATTTTATCCTATCAGAATAAGCTAACGGTAACAAAAGAAGGTGCTACCTGTATGTATCTCAGGGAGGCTTTCTGGATAAAAGCTATACAGCTAATTAAAAGTGCTCTGTAGGTTGTAACCGGATAGGGTGTGCTGTGTCATCTGCCGTGTTAGTTGGGGAACAAACTAATATTAGCTAGGGCGGCGGGCAGCAATATCGCTGATGAGCAGACGTGAAGGCATCCTAAGCGCCTTTATGTGCAGTAGTGAGACGGCCACGCCCCGTTCTAGACGCACAAGGAGCTCTCGTGGCAGAAGACCCCTGAAGGATGTGGCTGGCATCAGCGACGTGCTTCTTAGTGCCACGCTTGTGAGCTGCCACAGGGTGGCCAATATTTTTTTTTTTTTTTTTCCCATCAGTCTACTGACTGGTTTGATGCGGCCCGCCACAAATTCCTTTCCTGTGCCTCTTCATCTCAGAGTCGCACTTGCAACCTACGTCCTCAATTATTTGCTTGACGTATTCCAATCTCTGTCTTCCTCTACAGTTTTTACCCTCTACAGCTCCCTCTAGTACCATGGAAGTCATTCCCTTATGTCTTAGCAGATGTCCTATCATCCTGACCCTTCTCCTTATCAGTGTTTTCCACATATTCCTTTCCTCTCCGATTCTGCGTAGAACCTCCTCATTCCTTACCTTATCAGTCCAACTAATTTTCAACATTCGTCTATAGCACCACATCTCAAATGCTTCGATTCTCTTCTGTTCCGGTTTTCCCACAGTCCATGTTTCACTACCATACAATGCTGTACTCCAGACGTACATCCTCAGAAATTTCTTCCTCAAATTAAGGCCGGTATTTGATATTAGTAGACTTCTCGTGGCCAGAAATGCCTTTTTTGCCATAGCGAGTCTGCTTTTAATGTCCTCCTTGCTCCGTCCGTCATTGGTTATTTTACTGCCTAGGTAGCAGAATTCCTGAACTTCATTGACTTCGTGACCATCAATTCCGATGTTAAGTTTCTCGCTGTTCTCATTTCTACTACTTCTTATTACCTTCGTCTTTCTCCGATTTACTCTCAAACCATACTGTGTACTCATTGGACTGTTCATTCCGTTCAAAAGATCATTTAATTCTCTTCACTTTCACTCAGGATAGCAATGTCATCAGCGAATCGTGTCATTGATATCCTTTCACCTTGTATTTTAATTCCACTCCTGAACCTTTATTTTATTTCCATCATTGCTTCCTCGATGTACAGATTGAAGAGTAGGGGCGAAAGGCTACAGCCTTGTCTTACACCCTTCTTAATACGAGCACTTCGTTCTTGATCGTCCACTCTTATTATTCCCTCTTGGTTGTTGTACATATTGTATATGACCCGTCTCTCCCTATAGCTTACCCCTACTTTTCTCAGAATCTCGAACAGCTTGCACCATTTTATATTGTCGAACACTTTTTCCAGGTCGACAAATCCTATGAAAGTGTCTTGATTTTTCTTTAGCCTTGCTTCCGTTACTAGCCGTAACGTCAGAATTGCCTCTCTCGTCCCTTTACTTTTCCTAAAGCCAAACTGATCGTCACCTAGCGCATTCTCAATTTTCTCTTCCATTCTTCTGTATATTATTCTTGTAAGCAGCTTCGATGCATGAGCTGTTAAGCTGATTGTGCGATAATTCTCGCACTTGTCAGCTCTTGCCGTCTTCGGAATTGTGTGGATGATGCTTTTCCGAAAGTCAGATGGTATATCGCCAGACTCATATATTCTACACACCAACGTGAATAGTCGTTTTGTTGCCACTTCCCCCAATGATTTTAGAAATTCTGATGGAATGTTATCTATCCCTTCTGCCTTACTTGACCGTAAGTCCTCCAAAGCTCTTTTAAATTCCGATTCTAATACTGGATCCCCTATCTCTTCTAAATCGACTCCTGTTTCTTCTTCTATCACATCAGACAAATCTTTACCCTCATAGAGGCTTTCAATGTATTCTTTCCACCTATCTGCTCTCTCCTCTGCATTTAACAGTGGAATTCCCGTTGCACTCTTAATGTTACCACCGTTGCTTTTAATGTCACCAAAGGTTGTTTTGACTTTCCTGTATGCTGAGTCTGTCCTTTCTACAATCATATCTTTTTCGATGTCTTCACATTTTTCCTGCAGCCATTTCGTCTTAGCATCCCTGCACTTCCTATTTATTTCATTCCTCAGCGACTTGTATTTCTGTATTCCTGATTTTCCCGGAACATGTTTGTACTTCCTCCCTTCATCAATCAACTGAAGTATTTCTACTGTTACCCATGGTTTCTTCGCAGCTACCTTCTTTGTACCTATGTTTTCCTTCCCAACTTCTGTGATGGCCCTTTTTAGAGATGTCCATTCCTCTTCAACTGTACTGCCTACTGCGCTATTCCTTATTGCTGTATCTATAGCGTTTGAGAACTTCAAACGTATCTCGTCATTCCATAGTACTTCCGCATCCCACTTCCTTGTGTATTGATTCTTCCTGACTAATGTCTTGAACTTCAGCCTACTCTTCATCACTACTATATTGTGATCTGAGTCTATATCTGCTCCTGGGTACGCCTTACAATCCAGTATCTGATTTCGGAATCTCTGTCTGACCATGATGTAATCTAATTGAAATCTTCGCGTATCTGCCGGCCTTTTCCAAGTATACCTCCTCCTCTTGTGAATCTTGAACAGGTTATTCGCTATTACTAGCTGAAACTTGTTACAGAACTCAATTAGTCTTTCTCCTCTTTCATTCCTTGTTGCAAGCCTATATTCTCCTGTAACCTTTTCTTCTACTCCTTCCCCTCCAACTGCTTTCCAGTCGCCCATGACTATTAGATTTTCGTCCCCCTTTACATACTGCATTACCCTTTCAATATCCTCATACACTTTCTCTATCTGTTCATCTTCAGCTTGCGACGTCGGCATGTATACCTGAACTATCGTTGTCGGTGTTGGTCTGCTGTCGATTCTGATTAGAACAACCCGGTCACTGAACTGTTCACAGTAACACACCCTCTGCCCTACCTTCCGATTCATAACGAATCCTACACCTTTTGTACCATTTTCTGCTGCTGTTGACATTACCCGATACTCATCTGACCAGAAATCCTTGTTTTCCTTCCACTTCACTTCACTGACCCCTACTATATCTAGATTGAGCCTTTGCATTTCCCTTTTCAGATTTTCTAGTTTCCCTACCACGTTCAAGCTTCTGACATTCCACGCCCCGACTCGTAGAACGTTATCCTTTCGTTGATTATTCAATCTTTTTCTCATGGTAACGTCCCCCTTGGCAGTCCCCTCCCAGAGATCCGAATGGGGGACTATTCCGGAATCTTTTACCAATGGAGAGATCATCGTGACACTTCTTCAATTACAGGCCACATGTCCTGTGGATACACGTTACGTGTCTTTAATGCAGTGGCTTCCATTGCCTTCTGCATCCTCATGTCGTTGATCATTGCTGGTTCTTCCACCTTTAGGGGCAATTTTCCACCCCTAGGACAAGAGAGTGCCCTGTACCTCTATCCACTCCTCCGCCCTCTTTGACAAGGCCGTTGGCAGAATGAGGCTGACTTCTTATGTCGGAAGTCTTCGGCCGCCAATGCTGATTATTTATCAAAATTCAGGCAGTGGCGGGGATCGGACCCGGGACCGAAGACGTTTTGATTATGAATCAAAGACGCTACCCCTAGACCACGGGTACCTCTCAAATGTCATACACATTCATAATCTTGTCTAAAATAAATACCAAACCTGTCCCAAATTATTAAGAATCTAGTGTACTGGACACAATGGTTTTAATATTACATCTTTGTCCGAGGATGGTCAGTGGAGAAACTTGAAATAACCTAATAATGGAACCAGACGAGACAGTAAAGCTAAATTATTATAACTAGATTTCATTTTAGGATGTATTTTTTAGTATCTTTTCGATACCTTGAAAAAGTGGTTTTGGCAACTGGTACCTACTAGGACAAAATGACTCTGAGCACTATGGGACTCATTTGCTGAGGTCATTAGTCCCCTAGAACTTAGAACTAGTTAAACCTAACTAACCTAAGGACATCACAAACATCCATGCCCGAGGCAGGATTCGAACCTGCGACCGTAGCGGTCTTTGCGGTTCCAGACTGCAGCGCCTTTAACCGCACGGCCACTTCGGCCGGATACTAGGACAAAGATGCAGTGAAACATGAAGAGAGAGATTTTATAATACTCATATATTTCTCAAGTCAACATGCCTTTCTCTGAACGCATATTAATTACACAGGGATGAATGAGGTATATTATAAAGGTTTTTTAACCAGCTTCTGACAATGCATACTGATTTTGCGCTAAAACTTACCATTTGTGGAAAATTTAACATACAAGAGGAACTATCATAGGCAAAACTGCATTGTGGATGCCCAGCTTCAAACCTGTATTTTACGAAGCTAACTTGTTAATCACGAAAAGGGACTCCCTTCTTATATTATCTTTTTGAAAATACCATTTTATTTGTTTTAAAGTACTTATTAACAGGATAATTTGTGCACAAAATTGTGATATATAATAACGATGACCACTGCGGTAGTCCATTATCTCTGCCTGTCGTACAACTAATATTCTTTCCGAAACGACAAACATATTAGTCTTTGTCGTCTTGAATTATGATTAACATATTGCTACTACAGCCTATCGTTATTGTAAATGAAATTGTTTGTCGAGTTAAAGTTATAGGTTATGTGGCACTGCTGACAATCGCTGATCGCTGCCCCTTGTACAAGCCGGGACAAATATGCATGTACGTATTATCAACCAATGATTATTATTTTACGTCGTTCGGATATTTTTAAAGATGTTTTCTGTTCATTCCCACGACTACCTTTATCCCAACGATTACACTTATTCCAAATACTGTCATTATTTAAAACTGTAAAAGTGCTATAGTTTCATCCGGGTCCCCTGGTATAATTATAAAAGAACAACCGTTCATTTATAACAATTATCTTCAGGAATAGCATGCCATGCGAAGTTGCTCTAGGCAAGGAATTTTTTTTTAAATTTGGGCAGGGGTTGATTTTTAGGCGTCCAATAAACAGAAAGTTAATGTAATGAAACTGCTGCTAAAGATTAACAAACTCATTAAAATGAAGAGTGACTGATACATAATTTCAAGGCTAAATTAGCCCGGTAGGCTGCGGCGGCGTGGCTAAAAGTTTTGCTTTCACCTTTCAGTGAACTTCTCTTCTTCATGACACTCCTGCCCTGTTAGGAAACGAATAATGTTCCTCGACTAGAGAAGCTGTATCGGAAACCAACTGCAATTCAAGTGCAAGTGTGCAACATTTGTTTTTCTGGTTTCACGTTTTTAAGAAGCTAAGTCTTTGAACTAACGTTACGATAAGTTGTTTCTATTTTACCGCATTGTGCTAATCTGAACTTACAGTTCGTAATTCACACGTTATCACAGTCACCCTTAATCTGTGAACACTAAAGGGAGGGGGTGAATATGTCACATTGTTACTAAGTCACCTTATTTCTTCTTCCTCTTCCTCGCGGATGGATCACTTAGGACCACGCGTAATCAACATTAGTTGGCCTTCCTTTTCACCCAGTATTCCTTCATAAACAACGAATGGGCTAGCTTTCGTTGCGTAGATCACGTATGTCGGTTAGTTTTTCTCTCTTCTTCCTCAAAACCCCGTGTATTTGTGATTTTTATGATTTCATTTCTACCATGTAGATTTGGAGACCCTAATTCTCTCAGGTCTTTTTCCGTCTGTTTGTACCAATTCGGTCTTGTAGATTTGTTCTCTAAAAATATATAGATTTTGTACGTTAACCTGTTTGTGTCCATTCTTTCTAAGTGCCCCATGAATTGGATTCTTCTCATGCTCATTGTGTCTGTTAATTTGGAGATATTTGTATTTATTTCTGCATTGGCTTTTGGATAATGCACACCATCTTTAGTTCTTGATCCTAGGATTTTTCTCATTATTTTACGTTCTTTCACTTCTAATTCCTCTTTTAGTGTTCTGTGTTGAAGGTTTAGTGTCTCAGATGCGTAGAGAGCTTCGAGTTTAATTACTGTTGTGTAGTGTCGTATTTTGCAGTTCCACGAGAGACTCTTTTTGTTGTAAATGTTTTTTGTTAACTGAAACGCCGTCTCCATTTTCTGGGCTCTTTATCTGACAGATTTCTTATCATTACAATTTTCTGCAATCCATTCACCTAAATATTTAAATTCTTTTACTCGAGAGATGTAGTTACTACCAATTTTGAGATCAGAAGGTGCATCTTTGATGTCAGTCATAAATTTTGTTTTCTTCAAATGAAATTTGTAATCCTATTTTTGCTGCCTGCTCTTGTAATAATAGATGTTTCTGTGCATCGGTAATGTCTTGTGCGATCAGTGCCATGTGATCAGCAAGTGCTAAACAGTGTAATTCTATGCCCTTACGTCTTGGTCCCAGTCTGTGTGCAAGTACACCTGCTTTTCTCAATTCTCTAACAACTTTTTCAAGAGCACAGTTGAAGAGCACTGGGGACAGTACATCCCCTTGTCGTACTCCTGTGTCTATTTCAAATTCTGTGCTCAATTCTCCCATAAATTTTACTTTGGATTTGGTCTCCGTGAGTGTTTCTTTTATGATGTTTGTTGTTCTTTTGATCTAGTCCAGATTCTGCTGATACTTCAAAAAGTGATTCTCGGTCTACACTGTCATATGCTTTTTTAAAATCGACAAACGTGTTGACATAACTTTTGTTTGAAGTACTATGTAAATATTACACTGAGTTTTTCAAGTTAAGGATTTGTTCTACGCATGATCGACCTTTTCTGAATTCACCTTGGTATTCTCCTAGTTTTGAATCCAGCTGAGGTTCTGCGCGGTTTAGTAGGGCTTTGTATGTTATTGACAATAAAGTGATTCCACGATAGTTGTTGGGGTCTGTTTTACTTCCTTTTTTGTACAGAGGATGTATGATTGCTTTCTTCCAATCTGTGGGGATTTTTTCAGTTTTCGAGATTTCATGTATAATTTATTTGAGTTTTGCAATAAGATTTTCTCCTGCATTTTTCCATAATTCTGCGATGATTTGGTCTTCTCCTGATGCTATGTTATTTTTTAGTGACGGAATTATCTCTTTAATCTCCTGTAAACTTGGTAGCTTTGAGTCTGGGTTTCGTTGTGTGTGATGAAACTCAACCTTTTCTGCAGGCTTTTCACAATTCAGTAATTTAGAAAAGTATTTTGCAAAAATTTCACAGTTTTCGGCGTTGGTATGGGCAATTTCCCCATGTTCATTTTTGAGTTGGAGTGATGGAGGAGAGAACTTTGTTAATTTTTGTTTGAATACTCTGTAGAAATTTCGGGAATTGTTTTTCTTGAAATCATTTTCTATGTCTTGCAATTTTTTGTCTTCGTGTTGTTTACGGACTGTTCCTATTGCTTTTGTGACTGTTTTCCTGGTATCTTTGAGATCTTCCAGGGTCTTTTGATTTATGTTGCACAACCAATTTTGCAACGCCTGTTGTCTGAGATTTATCAGTTGGTCACACTCATCTGTCCACCATGGGTGTTTACGTGTTCCTGTTTGCGGTGCTACAGTTTCAGCTGCTTTCAGAAGTCCTGCTTGCAGTTGTTGCCAATTTTGTGGTTTTAAATTTTGTGTTTCTTTTGTAAATTGTTCATTACCATTTATCTTTTGTATATCATATTTACGGTGTGGAGATTTCTTAGTGAATTTTATTTTTTTCTGGAATGACATCTAGGGAGAATTTTGTTGGGTAATGGTCGGAATGTAGGTCTAGTACATTAAGGACTTTAAGTTTCATGATTTCTAGTGTATTTACGCGGGAGATCATTACATGATCCAACTGATATTGACCTAGTAATAGATTAGGTGAGATCCAAGTTTGCGTTTTCGAGGCTCTTTTCTTGAAAAATGTTGATTTGAAAAATAGGTCGTGGTTTTTGCAGATTTCAATGAGTCGCATGCCATTCCGGATGGTCTGTGTATGCCCTGACCATTTACCTACCCAATATCGATATTTCTTTTCTTTACCGATTTGTACATTGAAATCGCCTATAAGGATTTTGACATGGTTATTTGGGATACATTACAATCCGTCAGCTACCAGAATTAAACCTTGATATCCCGCGTGTTCTGCTATGAACCTATCATAACGTAATACCTTTTCAGAGCAGTTTATTAAACGAATAAATTTATAGAAACTTGTAAATTTCAGAACAATCCCCACTTTACCTAACCGAGTTATCACAGTATGCTTATTTCCCCAGCAGCATAGACTTGTGAATTACACATTACAATCTTGCACTTAGTGCCGGGTGGTTATAATTAAAGTGCAACTATCCACGGAGGTCCAGTGTGGCAATTGTACTGCAGCGAAACTTGGTAGTACCAATACGTTAATGCGAAACCGGGTTCCCACACGCAATAGATTAGTAATGGGACGTGGGCAGAAAAAGTTAAAGTAAAAAAGCGTAATGTTGATTTGATTGTTCTCCGTCCCTTATCCATTTGTTCAATACGAGCACCTGAGATGTCGACCATAAGCTGCATCCACAAAAAGAGGTGATCAACTGTTTGTTATTCACAGCAGCTCCGGTGAATCTGAGCAACGCGTCCTTGTATACTGGCAATCAGAGCAGGTAGAGAACGAACAAGTCCCGAGTAAATGTGTTATTTTAGATATCCCCAGAGTTAAAATTCACGAGGTTTTAGATCAGGTGATGTTGCAGGCCATGCATCTGGAAAACCACTGGAGACAACACGTTCGTGGAAGGTTGCGTTAACCAGACCTTTCAATGGGCGAGCGTCATGAATTTTTGCCCCATTTTGCATTAAACCACATCGTTGCAGTCTTCCAAAGCAGGAATCACATTCCGTACAAGGTCTCGATAACGTGCAGGCGTTACGGTACACCTGATAGGCCGTCTGGGAGTATTTTATTCAAAGAACAACGGACGTAGAACTGAGGTACTTGTGAATCCACACATCAGTCACTTGCGGCAGGTGCAATGCTCTTCGTTCACACGAAGTGATTTGACAGTACCACAATATGAGGCATTTCTGTGTGTTCACTGCACTCTGTAGGGTAATACGTGCATCGTGTCTCCATCAACTTCGATCCATGCCGGAAACCGAAGAACAAATTCAGAACGTTTCTGCGGTTTATGAGATTTCAGCTGCTGCACTGTCTGCATATTTTACAGTACCATTGTAAAATAGGCCACAAAACTTTCTACACTGTTGACCATGGAATAGACGATTCTCGTGACACTGCATGAGCACTACCACTATCCGGGTGTTGTGTGGTCAGTTACAGCAACAGCAGCCTCGTCAGTAAGTTCCACCGGGATAAGACGTTTTACCCAGGTGCCACACCAAGTTCATTCGTGTTTTCGGATTTGATTATCATTTCCATTAAATCATTTTGTAACATCGGCACCCTTTTCGGACCCTTCATTCGCCGATATTCTCTCAATGGAGCACTGTAATTGATGCCGTTCGCATAAAAATGTTTCACTAACAGCGCTCGGTCTCTCTTTGCAATAGCTATATTGTTCACTCACGTTTTGGCTCGTGAGATGGCAAAGTGGATGTCATACCGCCATACAAACAGTGTACAGAGTCATATTTGCACCTGATGGCCAATATTGGAACTAATTTTTTCCCAAAATAAATCGTTTCCCAATTAAGGGGGACGTTGATGAAACTGTCCAAAAATGACAATTTTCGATTTATTTTTTATTTGTTAGTACAACTCATGGACAATAATTTCCCAGAGTTTCAATGTTGAAGTCGCATCCAAAGTGCTTGAAAATTAGTTAAAAGTATGACGTGGCCTCCCTGCCAAGCCAACGTTTTGAAGCAGCACTTCAATACCAGCATAGAGAACAACGATTCTATTACTTTCAACCAAACGTGTGCGGGATACATCTAGAAGGCGTGATACATACTGTTTGGTTTTATAGATCATCTTTGGCCGATCTTGCATTTCTCAAAAAGTGTGTTCATGGCAAAACCCAAAATCCAAATGAGTCTCTAAATTCACTCATATGGAAACGATGCCCTAAAAACACATTTGCATCTGCTACAGTTGTCAGAATTGCAACTTATGATGCAATTATTGTACTTAATGATGGGAACATCGGGAGGATGAAGGTATTAGAAAGAATGGGCTTCAAGATAGGAAAGTTTACTCAAGACATCCCGAGAAAAATAGATTTACAGTGCGTCTCTGCAGCTGAAAAGTCAGTTGAAGACCTGGTAAAGGAAAGAAGACTGACAACAAGAAACCAGAAGATACGCCTTGCAGGGAAAGACGACCCAGAGTACAAATGTGGTGCCTTCTGAAGAAGTGACTAAGGAAAAAAGTTCCTCAGATTCTATGAATTACAGAATTATGAAATTTTGAACACAAATTTCTGTAAACATAATAAACTTTGTCTCAAGAGCAAATTCTGAAATTCTGATTGCAAGCTGAGATATGAGGCAAAGTGCTTCGAATTTTGCATGAATTTAAAATTGTACTTGTGGAATTATAATCAAAAACTTATGAAAATTCTCCTATTTGACCTATTCCAAAAACCTCATGGGAGAAACGTACAACATATAAAGAGATGAAACAGAGAAATTTTTATAAAAATCTGTTGAATACTTTATGAGAAAAAGAAACATACATTATTTTTTGAAAATAAAACTTCAAATTCCCTTAAAACAAGTTGAATATATATATATATATATATATATATATATATATATATATATATATATATATTCAAAGGATTTTATACGTAAATGTGTTACTTTCATGTAAAGCGTGGTACAAAAATTCATTGCCATATCTCGAGAACTGGATTTGGTGCATTTTTGAAATAGTGTGTGTTTTTCATCAACGTTCCCCCTTAACGCACTAGCGCATCTGTCAAGTTTCACTGCCATACAATATTGCAGCGCACACTGGACATCCTTGAGTAGCTCGCTGTGATTATAACAGCCAGGTATATGACAGTCTCATTGTGCAAATTCAGTTCTTACGCTACCGCTACGATATTATTTCGTATTCACTACTTTATTCACACTAATTACTAAACATATTAAGTCAGCAACAATTAACAGAAGACAAAATATTAGCAACATTATTTTGACTCTTTATTATTTCATTGTAAGATAGCGGCAACGCTCGGCTATCGCTGTAAGTATTAGAACCTGTTGGAGCACTGGGTCAAACATCTGTCGTCTGATGAAAATATTTTCTGGCATAATATTTCTGTAGGTGCAATGAATGGCTATGCCACAAGGCGTACACTCGTAACACAAAATGCCACTAATGACGAAAAACTGTAACTTCTTTCTCAGTCAACTTCTTGAATAAAATGTTACCCATGAATTAGCAATTTTTTTTTAATTTTTTTTTTATTTTTCCCCAGTGAAGTCGTCCGGTGACGTTCATGTAGAGATTTGATTGTCTTCTTCAGGTGGGACTTGTTGACAAGTTTAACATATTAATGTACATCGTCAGTACCATACCGATCACGTAAACTGACAAACGGTCAGAAGAGCGGTTGTGGGGACCACATGCCCCTCCATATCCGCATCCAGTGACGCCTGTAGGCCGAGGATGACACGGCGGACGGTCAGTGCCGTTGGCCCTTCGTGGCCTGACCGGACGAAGTTTAGTTTTTTTTTTTAATGAGTATCATAGTTAAAAGTGAAGCCTGACTCAAGTGAATGTGCATTATAATATAGCCAAAAACGTTCCAGCAAACATGGGTCTGTTAACCAGGCATTAGCGGGATAACTCTGAATGTGTGGCTATAACTGCCATTGACTTCATTGATAACAGTTTTTCCAATTAATACAAATGAATCTGAAAAGTAAAATTTCGCTCAAGTCGTCGTGTAATTGGGACCACACTTCACGAATGGCTTACCTTATCAAGAGTTATAGTACTACTACAGCATGTTACCTATTACAATTTGTTCCACACTTGTACCTTGTTAAGGTGCTGCTCCACCTGTCGTCCTTGCATTCGGATGAAATTCTGAAGCAGTACCTGGAGAGCGATTACGAATTCTTTCAACAACTCCAGATCATGTCGTAAATCTTGACAAGACTGTAGAGTTTGCTGGTCCAGTTCGTCAACTTTACCAACTGGAGTGCTGCACTTTTCTATTGATATGCGTCTAGAGAAAAAAAATATAATACACGAACTGTGTTCGGAATTGTTGATATGAACCACCTTCGGCTGCACAATGAAACTTTGTGCCGGACCGGGACTCGAACCCGGATTTCCCGCTTTACGCGAGGGGTCGCCCTAACCGCTTCGGCCATCCGAGCACGAGTCATGGACTGACCCAAATTCCCACATGCCGTCATCCACGTGTCACAGTCTGCACTCGTATGTTACGTCTGTTCCCGTCGCCAAAGGACAACTTTTTTGAGAGTCGAGGGCCTGGTATTTGCGTGCCTGAGTTATTAAGAAGTACAACGTAATGCTTGCATGTCCTGAAGAAGCATTCCATCCCACTTCTTAATAATACAGCCACTGGTATTTCGTATTGCTAGAAAAATATAAGGGTTGAGCTCAAGTGATGTTGGACATTACGAAACTGGCTCTGGTAGACCTATCCATTTTGGACAAGATTGACACGTTACTTGTAGACTTACAACAGCAGCGAACTGCACCGCTTTCCGATCAAGCACATGCCATATTCCACGATCATGGACTGTGGCCCACATTTGAGTACAATTAGGTGCGGACTTACCGAAATTGTTACATTTCAAATACGTTTCTTCTCAGCACACCAATACTTCACATTGAAATCAGTGACGTCTCGCAATCACGCATTAGCATTTAGCTGACAAATGGCTCACTTGCCGATCTATACTAGGTGATTAAAAAAGAATGAACAGATTTCAGTTATTTATTACCGACGAACTGAGAAAGAAAGATACACATCGTCCCTGTCACTGGATAGAGGAGGATTCAGAGTTTTATTTTCGCCAAGATACTGTACCATACACTCAACGTAAGCACAATGCGTTGCTCTGGGAACATCGAAAAGGTAGTCCATCTCCTTTCACGCACGAATCAGGTCCTAATTTGTTGAATCAGTAGCTTCAACAATTCGATTTCTTATCTCTTGACGAGTATCTGCCATAGGTGTGACAAACACTCTGGCTGTTAGGTACCCCACAGAAAATAGAAGGGAGTTGTGAGGTCTGGTGACGTCGGAAGCCAAATCAATGACGAAGATATTGTTGCCCACCTCTTCCAATCCACTATTATGCGATGGTGTTGTTAAGATAACGCCGCACCTCAAGGTGAAAGTGAGGCGGGGCGCCGTCATAATTAAAAATGAACTCTTTGTGAAGTTGAGGAAGCAACCAATTTTGCGGCATGTTCAAGTGTGACGTTCCTGTCACAGTTTGCTCAGCAAAAAAGAAAGGTCTATAAAGTTTGTGAACAGGAACGGCACAAAACACATTCAGTTTCGGAGAGTCTCTTTCATCTTCGACGAGGACGCCAGGATTTCGTGGCCCCCAAATTCTTACATTACGGCGGTTTTCTTTACCACATAGAACGAAAGTTTATTCATCCGAAAAGATGAAACGTTGGGAAGAAAGTGTCCTCTCCCATATCCCGGATAACTGAACTGCAAAACTCGCCATGCCGTTGTTTGAGGAAGTCGAAGTTCATGGCCTGCCCGTCTTCTGGCCTTCCATAGACTCCTTGTGAAAGCATCTCGGATATGCTCGTCATTTTCATCAGACGTGCGTTGTCGACCCGTGCTCTTTCCATTGCATATGTAACGAACTTCAAAGAATTTTGTATGCCAATCATATATCTTTTCCCATTTATAGTTTGTCTGTAATAAACAATTGAAAGCTGTTCTTTCTTTTTGAATCACACTGTATATACTGAAACCTTATTTCTACATCTACATCTACATGGATACTCTGCAAATCATATTTAAGTGCCTGGCAGAAGGTTCATCGAACCACCTTCACAATTCTCTATTATTCCAATCTCGTATAGCGCGCGGAAAGAATGAACACCTATATCTTTCCGTAAGAGCTCTGACTTCACTTATTTTATCGCGGTGATAGTTCCTCCCTACGTAGGTCGGTGTCAAAAAAATGTTTTCGCATTCGGAGGAGAAAGTTGGTGATAGGAATTTCGTGAGAAGATTCCGTCGCAACGGAAAACGCCTTTCTTTTAACGATTTCCAACCCAAATCCTGTATCATTTCTGTGACACTCTCTCCCATATTTCGCGATAATACAAAACGTGCTGCATTTCTTTCAACTTTTTCGATGTACTCCGTCAGTCCTATCTGGTAAGGATCCCACACCGCGCAGCAGTATTCTAAAAGAGGGCGGACAAGCGTAGTGTAGACAGTCTCCTTAGTAGATCTGTTACATTTTCTAAGTGTCCTGCCAATAAAACACCGTCTTTGGTTAGCCATCGCCACAACATTTTCTATGTGTTCCTTCCAATTTGAGTTGTTCCTAATTGTAATACCTAGGTATTTAGTTGAATTTACGGCTTTTAGATTAGACTGATTTATCGTGTAATCGAAGTTTAACGAGTTCCTTTTAGCACTCATGTGGATGACCTCACACTTTTCGTTATTTAGGGACAACTGCCACTTTTCGCACCATTCAGATATCTTTTCTAAACCGTTTTGCAGTTAGTTTTGATCTTCTGATGACTTTATTAGTCGATAAACGACAGCGTCATCTGCAAACAACCGAAGACGGCTGCTCAGATTGTCTCCAAAATGGTTAATATAGATAAGGAACAGAAAAGGACCTGTAACACTACCTTGGGGAATACCAGAAAACACTTCTGTTTTACTCGATGACTTTCCGTCAATTACTACGAAATGTGACCTCTCTGACAGGAAATCACAATCCTGTCACATAACTGAGACGATATTTCATAAGCACGCAATTTCACTACGAGCCGCTTGTGTGGAACAGTGTCAAAAGCCTTCCGGAAATCCAGAAAAACAGAATCGATCTGAAATCCCTTGTCAGTAGCACTCAAAACTTCATGTGAATAAAGAGCTAGTTGTGTTTCACAGGAACGATGTTTTCTAAACCCATGTTGACTGTGTGTCAATAGACAGATTTTTATTCGAGGTAATTCATATTGTTGGAACACAATATATGTTCTACAATCCTGCTACATATCGACGTTAACGATATGGGCCCGTAATTTAGTCGATTACTCCTACTACCTTTCTTGTATGATAGTTCACTTTCACCGGTGTCAGGTCTGGCTTTTGTTTGTCATATACCATATATATGAGTTTATCAATGCGGGTTTTAGTTTTATGCTCCTTCTTGGTTACTGCTTAATCTCCAAATAATTTTCAGATACAATTCGTAGAAATACTAAGAGAGCTAAAGGGAGTTTCGTGTGAAACCATCTCGCATCGTGCCCTGCGAAACATGGATGAAAGGAAATAGGTAGGTTCCACATTCCTAGGCCTCCGCCGAGCGTTGCCCGAGGTGCCACCCTGCAGACTGTTAACGAAGGGATCAGCAAATGGAATAGTTTCCCATATATGTGACTGGCTAGAAGACTTTTTGAGCAATGGGACCCAGTACGTTTTACTTGACAGGGTGTGTTCATCAAGACAAGAATATCATCAGGAGTGCTTCAGGAAACAGTGATTCGACGGCTCTTATTCTTATATACATAATCATCTAAAGGATAGGGTGAATAGCAATCTGCGGGTGTTTGCTGTGTTGTACGGGAAGGTATCTTCGTTGAGTTACTATAGGAGAATGTAAGATGACATTGACAAAACTATAGTTGGTAAACATCAGGGAGGTGTGGTTTATATGTAAAGCCGACCGTTTATAAAAAAATTGTACGACTCATTTTTGAGTACTGCTCGAGTGTTTGGGATCCAAATCGAGATCAGATTGAAGGAAGACATCGAAGCAATGCAAAGGCGTGGTACTAGGTTTACTGAGGGTAGGTTCGATAATCAGGCGACTATTACGGAGATGTTTTGCAATTCATGTGGGAATCCCTGGATGGAAGTCGACATTCTTTTCGCGGAACACTATTGAGAAAATTTTGAGAACCGGCATTTGAAGCTGACTACAAAACGATTCTACTGCCGCCAACGTAAGCTTCACATAAGGACCATAAAGATAAGATACAAGAAATTAGGCGTCGTACGAAGGCGTATACACAGTTCTTTCTCCATCATTCCATACGCTAGTGGTACGGGGCGCCGGCACGGTAGCTCAGCGTGTTCAATCAGAGGGCTGCTTGCCCTATCTAATAAAATGACCGAGTGAAGTATTCAAAAGAGAAAGGTTAGTCTCACTGACTACTAATCAAAATTCCTCGGTCCTGGCTTCGAACACAGGCGCAGTTTAAATTTTAAATAAAAATCATCAGTAACAGCGGCCGAAAACTTCTGGTATAAGAAGTCACCCACATCCTGCCAACGGCCTTGTCAAAGAGGCCAGAGGGACGGACAGAGGCTGGGCACTCTTTTGCTTTTGGGGTGGGAAACTGCCCCTAAAATGCGGAAGAACATGCAACCATCAACGGCATGAGAATGCAGAAGGCAACAAAAACCACATTTCCTAATTTGTCTCCACAGGATATGTGCCCTGTAATAGAAAAAGTGCCATAATGATCTCTCCATTGCTACAAGATTCCGAAAGTCCCTCATTCGGATCTTCAGGAGAGAAGTGCCAAAAAAGAGAAAAAAGATGGAGTAACCAATGAAAGGATAGCCTTCTACGAGTCGGAGCATAGAATGTCAGAGGTTTGAACTTACTATGGAAGCTAGAAAATCTGAAAAGTGCAACACTAAGACTCAGTCTAGATATACTGGGGTCAGTGAAGTGAAATGGAAAGAAGACAAGGATTTCTGCTCAGATGAGTGTGGGATAATATTAATAGCAGCAGATAATGGTGTAACAGGAGTAAGATTCGTTATGAATAGGAAGGTAGGGCAGAGAGAGCGTTACCGTGAGCAATTCAGTGATACGGTTATTCTCATCGGAATCGACAGCAAAACAACACCGACTACGATAGTTCAGGTATACGGGCTAAACGTGAATAGATAGAGAAAATATAAGAGGATATTGAAAAGGTAATTCAGTACGAAAATGGAGATGAAAATATAATAGTTATGGGGGACTGGAATGCGACTGTGAGTGAAGGAGTAGAAGAAATGGTTACAGCGCTTGGTAGTAGGAATGAGAAACAAGAATGACTAAGAGGGTTCTGCAATAAACTTCAGCTAGTATTAGCGAATAATCTCTTTAAGAATCACAAGAGGAGGTTGTATACTTCGAAAAAGCCGGGAGATACAGGGAGATTTCAGTTAGATTACGTCACGGTCAGGCACAGATTTCAAAATCAGATATTGGATTATAAAAAGTACCCAGTTGTAGATACAGACTCAGATCGCAATTTAGTAACGATAAAGAGTAGGCTGAAGTTTAAGGAACTAGTTAGGAAGAATCAATGTGGAAGGAAGTGGGATACGGAAGTACTAAGGAATGAAGAGTTATGCTTGAATGTCTCTGAGGCTGTAGATAATAAATAGCTAAGTAGGCAGCTCAGTTGAAGACGAGTGGACGTTTTTGAAAAGGCCAGGTACAAAGAAGGTAACTACGAGGAAACCATGGGTAACAGAAGAAATACTTCAGCTGATTGATTAAAGAAGGAACTACAAAAAATTCAGGATTACAGAGATACAATTCATTTTTGAATGAAGTAAATAGGAAGTATAGGGAAGTTAAGGCGAAATGGCTACATCAGTGCGAAGAAATAGAGAAAGGATTATGACGAAATGACTGACCTGCTTATAGGAAAGTCAAAACAAAATTTGGTGAAATTAAAAGCAAGGTGGTAACATTTAGAATGCAATGGGAGTTCCATTGTTAAATTCAGAGGAGAGAGTGGAGAGGTAGAAAGAGCAGACTGAAAGCCTCCATGAGGAGGAGGACTGGTCTGAAGACGTGACAGTCAGCCTAGCACCTCATGCATCCAAGGTCCTGGAAAGAAAACTGAGGGTCTGTTAGATGACAATCAGTTAGGCTTTAGGGAAGGTAGAGGCACCAAAGAGGCAGTTATGATGCTGAGGTTGATAATGGAAGAAAGAATAAAGAAAAATCAAGACGCATTCATAGATTTTGTCGTCCTGACAAAGCATTCGACAATGTAAAATGGTGCAATATGTTTGAAATTCGGAGAAAAGTAGGGGTTAGCTATAGGGAAAGACCGGTAAGATACAATATGTACCAGAAGAAAGACGGAACAACAAGAATGGGAGACCAAGAAACAAGTGCGCGGATTAAAAGTGATACATCGAAGAAGCAATGACGGAAATAAAAGAAAGATTCAAGTGCGGGATTAAAAGTCAGGGTGAAAGAAAATCAACGATAAGATTCACAGATGACTGCTATCCTCAGTGGAAGTGATGAAGAATTACAGGATCAGTACATCATATGGATTGAGAGTAATTCGAAGAAAGACGAATGTAATGAGAAGTAACAGAAATGAAATTACCGAGAAACACTTAACATCAGAATTGAGGATCACGAACTAGACGAAGCGAAGTAATTCTCTACCTAGGCAGCAAAGTAAACCATTTAGGTTAAAATCAACATTCGAAATCACAATAATATTTGTTTATTTTATGGTTTCGGCTTATGTGAAAACCAGCTTCAGAATTTTTGGCCCCTTAAGGCTGATGCTGGAGGCTGCTAGGTTTTCTCGTGATATCGCGATAGAAAAGTGTCTGATCATGGTATCACGAGAAAACCGAGGAGCCGTCAGCACCAGCCACAGGGGGCCAAAAACTCTGAAGATGGCTGTAACATAAGCCGAAACCGGCAAATAAACAAATATTATGGCGACCTCTATATTCGATTTTAATCTAAATATAGCACCATATCGCTACACTCCACAGACAAGGACACAAAAAGCAGACTAACACTGGCAGAAAAGACATTCGCGGCCAAGCGAAGACTGCTAGTGTCAAACAGAGGCCTTAATTTGATAAAGAAATTTTTGAGAAAGTACGTGTGGATCACAGGATTGTATGGTAATGAAACACGGACAGTGGGGAAAACCGGAATAGAAGAGAATCGAAGCATTTGCGATGTGGTGCTACAGACGAATGTTGAAAATTAGGTGGACTGATATGATAAGGAATGAAGAGCTTCTGCATAGAATCGGAGATTAAAGCAAAATGTGGAAAATATTGACAAGGAGAAGGAACAGGATGACAGGACATCTGCTAAGACATCAAACTATATCTTCCATGGGAGTGGAAGTGGGAGCTATAGAGGGTAACAACTGTAGAGGAAGACAGAGATTGGATTATATTAAACAAATAATTGAGGACGCTGGTTGCAACTGGTACTCTGAGATGGAAAGGTTGGCGCAGGATAAGAATTCATGGCGGGCCGTTTCAAGCCGGTCTGAGGACCGGTGACTTAAAAAATAAAGAAAAATTTGCGCGTGGAGCAAGAAAAGGAGTGCCAGTTGTGGCATGAAGTACTTCACCGCCATCCCCACCGCCACCCCCACCACCACCACCACCACCACCACCACCAACACCAGATCCATACGTTGTCTAGCGGACTATGCATGTAGATGTAGGTCAGCCGTGCGCGGCTCGCGTTTATCCCATTTATTGTTTGTCATCTTCTGTCACGGTACTACCGCCTCGTTTTCTTATTCCATCTACTGGCGGCACTATCTTCCTGCATTCCTTGCCCTTGAGCGGCAGCAGCAGCGCGTATCGATAAGTGCACTGTCGTATCGTCTCTGGAGCGACCGATAGTATTTCCGAGTCGTCGTGTGTCCGGCATTCGTTTGGAGACGGACCAGCAGTGCAGTCGGGAAGCAGCAGCAGTGAAGTCGGTGGACGGAACGCCGATGAGGCGTCGACAGCCAGTGCTCGCCGACCGCTGGCGACAAACAAGAACTGTCTGACGCAGAGAGATTGGAGCGGGACGACCGTCGGTTGGTCGTTCGGTTGGTCGTCTCATCGGCCGACGTATATTTGGTCCTTTCACCGTTTCCGGGCCTGGGCAGTTGGTCGGATGGGGTGGAGCAGCGAGGAAGTCTCCGCGTCGCGTGTCTGGCAGGGGCCTGGCGGTGTCCACGCGCGGTCGGAGTGTGAGGGGCTGTTCCCATTGCTACGAGGTCCGTGGCTCACCGATCCCGGACACGAATGTTGAGTCTCTACTAGTTATCCTGTCGCTTGCTCCGTTGACTTTCTGTCGGTTGAGTTGTCGTCGGATCATGAATCGTTGGTTCGACTCCCTGTCTCACCTAAGCGAGCGTTAGTGTTTGAATTCCAGGCCGACCCTCGAACATCTGAGCGCCCTTGGGTGTACTGCCTTTTTTCTTTATTTGTTCTTGTTTATACTTGTATGGCTTTTATCCGATTTTTTTTTAAACTAAGGTTGTTTTGCCTTTAAGGCAGATTCTTTAGGCCATGAGCCTAATTTAAAGAACTGTTTCACGTAAGCCCTTTGGCATTTTAAAGGTTTTAATGTTGTTGAATTTTAAGCGTTGGGCATTCAGACGAGTTTGAGTTGTTTGGCTCTTAAGGCCTTCACTCTAAATTAAAGAACTGTTTCACGTAAGGCCTTTGCTATTAAAAAGATTAATGTTATGGAGTTTTAAGTGTTTCGCCATCAGCCGATTTGAATGTAACTTGTTTGCTCTTGAAGTGTCTGATTCTTTGGACCTTCAGCCTAACTAAAGACCTGTTTTAAGACAAGGCTTTGCCTTTTAAATTTCCGGTTTGCTTGAGTTTTGCCTAATTAAGAACTGTTTTACTTAAGGCTTTCGCTTTTTTTTTTTTTTAAATTATGTTGTTTATGTGGTGTCACCGCCAGACACCACACTTGCTAGGTGGTAGCCTCTAAATCGGCCGCGATCCGCTAGTATAAGTCGGACCCGCGTGTCGCCACTGTCAGTGATTGCAGACCGAGCGCCGCCACACTGCAGGTCTAGAGAGACGTCCTAGCACTCGTCCCAGTTGTACAGCCGACTTTGCTAGCGTAGCTACACTGACAAATACGCTCTCATTTGCCGAGACGATAGTTAGCATAGCCTTCAGCTACGTCATTTGCTACGACCTAGCAAGGCGCCATTCACATTTGTTATTTATCTATGGATACCTGTACCGTCAGACCGATGTTCACCAATTATGAATTAAAGTTAAGTATTCCAGAAGCTATGTACTATTTTTGGCTACTATAATTCCTTGTCATTTTCCAGACCTCACGCCAGCCTGCGTGAGCTTAAACGCCTGCCTTTCGGCTACCCGTCCTAGTGGATTGGCTGTCGGGTCAGTCAACTACAGTTTAGCCTTAAGTGTTGGGCTTTCAGCCGATTTTGAATTCAAATTATTTGCTCTGAAAATCTCAGATTCTTTGGGCCTTCAGCCTAAATAATGAACTGTTGTAAGATAAGGCTTGCGTTTTAAATTTCTGATTATGCTTGCGTTTTAAGTTATTGGCCTTGCGCCGTTTTTCAATTAAGGTGGCTTTCAGCCGTTATTAAGTCCCGAAGATTAAACTTGTGTGTTTAAAAAAAGGTTTTTTTGAGTTCTTGTATTGTTTGATCAAATAATGAAGTTTTACGTTAGAGTGTAACTGACAGCCACTTATTTTGGCCCCTTTCCACAATTTAAACTATCTGTCGTGTCCTGCGTGTTAGCAGGGCGTCTCAGTAGGGAAAGGAGGAATGGTAACATTATCAATATTGACGTATTTGAAGACGTAGCCTGTCATTTGAGAAACTGTTCCGTCATACACAAAGAGTGAACGCTTAATTCGTTTTCCGAATGCAAGTACAAAGACAGCTAACGAGACGGTCTCTACCAACTACAAGACGCAATTGTATACGCGAACTGCAAGATATCTAAGTAACCATCGAAAAAAGTTGGATTGATAAGATACTAGCAGAAAGGTTCTGACATCCAACTAATCATCAGAAGAAAATGCAACGATAACAATAACAGCGGATGTTTGAAAAT
This sequence comes from Schistocerca cancellata, assembly GCF_023864275.1. Taxonomy (NCBI): domain Eukaryota; kingdom Metazoa; phylum Arthropoda; class Insecta; order Orthoptera; family Acrididae; genus Schistocerca; species Schistocerca cancellata. Next base: position 1,103,186,302 of record NC_064626.1, on the reverse strand, counting down.
GAATGCACCTACGTTACGGAAGGGATGCTATCTACATTCTCAAAACCTTGTGGCAATTGTACGCAGTATCAGGCGTTAAAGCTGGAACCTTTGTATTCCGTTAGCAAGGGACTTACAACTGAGTTATGGAAGCACGAAACACCACACGCCCAAACGTCTTCGCTTCCTTCAGCACCTCTCTGCTACTGTCCAAACTTCACAAGAGTTCTATGTTAACTTGCGGGTCTGCCACTCTTGACAGACAGGATATGGCTGAGAAACAACTTAGCCACGCCTAGGTAACACTTTCCAGAATGAATTTTCGCCTTATAACGGAGTATGCTCCGACTTTTTTTTTTCGGCCACGTCTTGCTCACCCTCTCTGTGGTGCGGTTTCTCTAAGATCGACTGTTTCAGACTACTCTAAAAAATCCAACCACGTCTGATGAGCAATCGGTCATTCGACATTCACTGCCAACGACTCCGCGCTCGACGTCGCATATCCTGGAACGGTCACTTGCAAGGGCAACGGCATTGGTAGATCAACTCTCCTTTCTTTTGTTTGATTGTTTCTCATACTTTTAGGTGGTCAAGAAACTATCACCACTACACGGTAACTGTTTGCATCTTTTCAGCTTTATCTTTGATAGGTGACAACCATAATACCGCGGTGTCTATTTTTAGTAACAGCTCTGCGGTAGACTAGTGTATATTTCTTTCAGTTTCATGACCCTTGTAAAATGATGTAATCGGAATATGTGTTTGAGTCTCCCTGAAGTATCCAGTCTGCATCTAATTCACGTGTACGAGTAAAATCTATGTTTACGGTTTGTATTTGCCCAAAGCCTCTCTAGTTATCACACCTGCAAAAAATGTAGTGGAAATCAGTACCTTTAAGCTAGGATATCCAAGTTGTCGATTCGCAAGACACTTCTTTGCTGCGTTGCTGCGTCCCCAACAGCCTAACGGTGGCAAGCTAGGTGCATAGCGGGCAGTACGCGGTTCACGGTGCGGCCGCCTGGTCCGCATCAAAGATCGGAGGACGTCCTCCCGATAACTCTTCTACTGGAAAGAAAGCTTCCTTAAGGAGTGGCCATCTATTCTCCTTATCCGTGCCGGCTTACAGACGCATCAAACTGCATGTGCAGTTTTGGGTTGCAAGACACCGGTCGATAGCTTTCTTAGTCTTCAGGGAAACTATGTTCAAGAGTTCTTGCGAGATAAAATTTCATTCACGTTAAGAAGAAAACGGAATAATAAAAAGGATAAACTACCCGAGGCAGGAATAACGAAAATATCATAAAAGGAAGAATTTTTTTAGTCCTAGTTTCTACAAACAAATTCGTCCGCTGGATCCACACTAACAGTACGTTACTTATAGAAATATAGTTACAGTGCTGCGAAGTATGTAAACAACATCTACACAGATACTTCGTAAACCACTTTACAGCGCGTGGCGGACGGTACCACTACTGCACGGCTATTCTTTTACTTTCCTGCAAACCCCATGAACCATGGACCTTGACGTTGATGGGGAGGCTTGCGTGCCTCAGCGATACAGATAGCCGTACCGTAGGTGCGTCCACAACGAAGGGGTATCTGTTGAGAGGCCAGACAAACGTGTGGTACCTGAAGAGGGGCAGCAGCTTTTTCAGTAGGTGCAGGGGCAACAGTATGGATGATTGACTGATCTGACCTTGTAACATCAACCTAAATGGCCTTGCTGTGCTGGTACTGCGAACGTCTGCAAGCAAGGGGAAACTACGGCCGTAATTTTCCCGAGGGCATGCAGCTTTACTGTATGGTTAAGTGATAATGGTATCCTCTTGGGTAACATATTCCGGATGTAAAATAGTCCACCATTCGGATCTCCAGGCGGGGAATGCTCAAGAGAAACAAAACTGGCGTTCTACGTATCCAAGCGTGGAATGTCGGATCCCTTAATACGACAGGTAGGTTAGAAAACTTAAGAAGGGAAATGTATAGGTTAAAATGAGATATAGTGTGAATTCGTGAAGTTCGGTGACATGAGGAACAAGACTTCTGGTCAGGTGAATACAGGATTATAAATGCAAAATCAAATAACGGTAGTGTAGGATTGGATTTGATAATGAATAAAAAAATAGGAACACGGAAAAACTACTACGAACAACATAGTGAACACCTTATTGTAGCCAGCCAACGGCCATGGCGCAGTGTTAACACCGGTTCCCGTCAGATCACCGAAAGTAAGTGCTGTCGGGCTGGGCTAGCACATGGATGGGTGACCATCTGGTCTGCCGAGCGCTGTTGGCAAGCGGGGTGCACTCAGCCCTTGTGAGACAAACTGAGGAGCTACTTGATTGAGAAGTAGCGGCTCCTGTCTCGGAAACTGACCTACGGCCAGGAGAGCGGTGTTCTGACCACATGCCGCGTGCGCAGACGTTGTGTACCCCAGGGCTGTCCTCTGTATTCATCGGCCGGCCCAAACGAACTCAATTCCGCCACGCTCTAGAGCTCCGTAATCGTCCGCAGAGGACGTCACGATCACTATGAACCAAAGATAAGCTACCGGAAATACTATCGAAAGATCGACACGGGGCCACCACGGCTCAGTAATTGTTTTTCTTATTTTTTATTCTAGGTGTAGAATTCTACGAGTCGCTCACGCCTTCGGATGGTGGAACATCCAAACGTGTCTTCTCGAAATTTTAGATGGAGGCTTCGTTTCTAGCTCGTTCCGAGCGTCATGTCGGCAAAATAAACATCAGCATCTCAGGAACTGGAAGTTCCAGCTGGAAGGCGGCTCTTGAAAGTCGCTCCAAAGAAAACTGAAAAGAACTGTTTGTATCTGGGGTTGTGAACAAGTGCACAATGTCAATCATTAAGGTACGCCCAATAAACCAATTACGACTTCTCGTCGGGGCCAATTGATTAAATGAATATGAAATCACAGCCACCAAGGCGACCTCTCCAGGCTCATTCTTGCGGTAATTCACGTCAGAAAAAAGCTGAGTTATCAGTCAGAGTTTGTAGCTAGGATCAAAAGTACTATCCTGAATCACACAACTACAGCCACTCCACCAAATATTAGAAGTTAAAGAAGGTCACTAAGTAGTGGACAAACGAACAGGGCAGAAGATCATCCCCTTCAACTGAACGCAAACACGTGTGAGCCACTCGTTCTGATAACCGATGGGATCTCCTCCTGTACATTCTGGCGATCGCGTCCTAACTCACGCTGCCATTTCCGTCTGGCCAGACCTTCAGCACACGACTGCCTTGCATCGGTCACTGCGTCCGCCGTACTGCCGATCGTGCCCTCTCCTTCTCACCATCGCTGAAACCGAGTTACCGCTGCGAGGCGAGCGCCTCCACAACAGCGAGAACATCTCAGAAGTGTACCAAGGAGAAACATACCCCAGGAGTTCGGAGGAAGCTGTGCTGCATTTCTCAACATCCCCTGAGAAACCCGTAGAACACTGTCCCTATTTTCGATGTGTTGGGTGTCCAAGTAGGAGGCTAACTCTCCTTAAGCTGGGAGACGAGAACCCTGGACATCTTACACAAATCAAAAAAGCACTGAGCTGTGTTACTGCTCAAGTTACGTACTAGAGAAACCAAAATTGCAATTTAACCAAAGGAGCTGCTCAAAGGAGATAGGAAGCTAAGGATCTTTTCTGATGGATAAACTTGTGGTTGGTACATAATTTTAATTTCAACTAAAGAGCAAATTTCCTTATTACTGAATTATAGAATCCGAATAACAATATAAAATTCAATTCAGATTTTTGTCCTCTTAAGAAAATATCCAAGTGAATTAACCGTTTGCCCCTTTTTAAAAAAGAAAAATACAAATGCAATTACCAAACATCAACTTGTAATGCTACTGTAAATATAATACTGCCATTAATCTGTATATTTTAAAATTTTTTTTTCTCCATAATAATTTTGAAAAATTAAGAAAGTACTATAACGAGAGTAAGCTTTTGTTAAGTGTAGTTTATCTATTTAAAATAACCGATTTGACGTAGGTGGAATAAATGTGTTTATTTTATTTATTTATCGTATCCAAGACATCACCATTTTACGAAAAAAAAATTATATTACAATGCGAGAGGAGCAGTTATAATACAATAATACATGGTTCTAAGGTAAATGAACTACAATAATATAGAAAAGTATGTAACATATAATGATAAGCGCTAAGGATGCGAAACAGACCGATTTTCATATCCCACGTGAAGCCCAATACACTGCAGCTTGAATAGCCTTGTCATTTGCTTCAAATAGGTCTTGAGTCGAACACGGGTTGTTTAGTTTCCTGCAGACCAGTAGGTGTTGTGGGTCTTGCTGTTCTCCACACTCGCAGGGCTCGTCTGCACTGATGTAGCCCCATTTTTCCAAGTTTGCTCTGCATCTTGATACGCCTGTTCGTAGTCTATTCAGGGCTTTCCAGGTCGTATATGGGAGTTCAGAGCCAGCTGTGGGTTCTTCCCTGGGGCTATTCCCTGGTCTTCCTGGGTCCACATTGTACCACAGCTCTTCTCGTCGTGCTCTAGGTGATAAAAGAGTTGCTTCAGTTGTTCGTAGGAAACTCTTCCTTGATTTAAGTCGGCGAGGTTGAAGATTGTATCCGAACATTGGATGCCTGGGATCTGTTTCCTGTTTATGTTTCTCGATTTCTGCGGCAGTCCTTCTTCTGATGTCTGGCGGGGCTATGCCCATGGGGTGGTACAGCTGCTTTGTGGGAGTTGGGCGGAGGCATCCTGTCACGATGCGTCCAGCCTCATTCAATGCTATATTTACTTGTTCAGCGTGGGTGGAACTTTGCCAAACGGGTGCCGAGTACTCCGCAGTGGAGAAACATAAAGCTAAAGCTGACGTGCGGAGAACTGTAGGTTGCGCTCCCCATCTGCTATTTGTTAGCTTGCGGATGATGTTCCTGGCACTCACTTTCATCTTTGTGGGGCCAAACAGTGTTCCTTGTAGGTGAGAGCACGGTCAAGTTTAATCCCAAGATATTTTGGTGTGTCGCAGTGAGATAGATGTTGTCCCTTCCAGCTTATGTTGAGTTTCCTCCTTGCTTCCTTATTACGTAGGTGAAAAGCACAGACCTGGGTTTTTGCTGGGTTTGGTTTGAGGTGGTTATTATCATAATAGTCACCCAGCTTTTCAATCGCTAAAGTTAATTTACTCTCTACCTCTTCAAAAGTTTTTCCCTGCGGGGCAACGACTGTATCGTCTGCATAGATGAAGGAGCGAGCGTCCATGCTGATCGGTTGGTCATTGGTATAAATATTATACAGCAATGGGGCGAGGACGCTACCTTGAGGTAGGCCGTTTTTCTGGGTCCGCCATCGGCTCTTCTTCGACTGCAGCGTGACATAATACCGTCTATTCTGCAGCAGGCACTGGATGAATTGCGCCAGTCGTAGTCTTTTGTGGTGTTATATATTTTTGATATTAATTTATTGTGGTTTATGGTGTCGTAAGCTGCTGTAAGGTCGATAAAGGCTGCACCTGTAATTTGTTTCCGCTCGTATCCATCTTCTATGTACTGTGTAAGGTTGAGGATTTGTCCACAGCATGACCTTCCTGGGCGGAATCCTGCTTGCTCTTTAATTATATTCTTGTCTACATGTTCTGAGATGCGTTTAAGGATAATTCTTTCTAAGACTTTATAGAGCTGACAGAGCAGGGAGATAGACCGAAAATTTTTAGGGTCTGTGGGGTTTTTTCCAGGTTTTGGTATAGCTACTATATTTGCCTTCCGCCAAGTCTTGGGGATTTTCATTTCAAGAACACATTTGTTCATCGTATCTAGTAACCACCGTCTGGTAACAGGTCCGAACATTTTTATTTGTTCTGGGCGTAGATCATCTATGCCAGCGGCTTTATTAATTTTCATTATGGAGATGGAATCTTCTAATTCTTTCAGAGTAAAGGGGGTGCCTAGGTGGTCTTTTTCTTGAGTGCCTCTCTGTAGTTTCTTTCTTGGGTTCTTCCTGTTGGTTTTACCATTAAGTAGAAGTTGATTTGCTATTTGATTTGGTGTGACCTTATACAAAGTTTGTGTATTAGATGAGGGGTCATTATTGATGTTTTTAAGGAGTTGCCAGGCCTTTCGGCTATTCTGTTTCATGTCTAGGTTTGTGATTAGATTACACCATTTCATTGTTCTTGAGGCTGATATGGCCTGGAGGAGTTCTTCTCCCGCCATAGTTGTTTCCTCTGAAAAAGGGTTTTCCTCGAAGAGCTGTTGGTAATGTTCCAGAAGAACCTTTGAGTTTCCGTCAAGTCCAGGGATATAACTAGTTCTGCAGCCTCGGGGGATATTTCTTTGGGAGACAGTTTTAACTAATTTAATGAAAGTGTCATATTTTTCCGGGCTAGCATCAAGGTTCTGCACCTCTTTGTCAAGTTCTTCAGAGAATTTGTCCCATAGGGCACGTTTAAAATTAAAACGTCTTTGGAAATGGGTGGTTGCTGGTTTAACAACTGCTTCGACCAGACATAATATAGCTCGGTGCTGTGTATGTGGGGGGGGGGGGGGGGGATTCACCCACATCCTTCCTGGTTTGATGTGCTACGTTTTCGCTGACAAAGATGTTATATGGATTGTATCCACGGTTCCACCTGCTGCTGTTGAAAGAATATGGAAGTTTGGGGTCGTGTATTAATTTAAGGCCAGTTGAGTCTGCCCAGGTTTCTAGGTCGTCCCCACTTTTGCCTGTGTGCCTGTACCCCCAGGCTGATCCATGACAGTTGAAGTCGCCCATTACTATTTTCGTTGGTTGTGAGTTGAAGTTGGTTGGCTCACTGAATCTGAACTCCCTGCTCGGTGGCTTCTATATAGACGTCACAGTGCAGGACTGTAGCTCTAAAGTCAAGATTTCGATGTCTTCTTGAGATGTCAGTTCTGCAGATATAATACCTAAGCCCATTTTGGCGAGGATTGCGCTGCCATATTGCTCGTGTGGTCTTTCAATTACTAATTTCATTCCGTGGATCTTTGGTCTTCTATTTGTGGGGACAATGTGGGTCTCTTGGATTAGTAAGAGATCACAGTTGTGAGTTTTACATGCTACAGCAAGTAGCACTTCTTTCTCATGAGAGAGCCCTTCAATGTTTATGGACATTATATTTAGCGCTGGCTTTGATAAAAGCCTTTTTGTGTTGTCTTGGTGTTGAAAGGATTGGCCGTTAGGCACAGGCCTAACGTTGCCCAGGGTATGCCAGATCGTTGTCATGATCTTCGGGGAGGCTCCTTTCGTGTTAAAACATATTTTGTAAAGAATTAGGTAATATGTCAAGTACAACTGTAATTAATTATGTCAATTTTGTACGTATATGCTGTTATTCAATTGTAGATGGTTCATACTTAGGTTTTTGTAAGCAGAAGTGTAAACTGAAAAGTTGTAGGGATCATAGGTGGAACGGAACTCCGTTCTGTGGTGGAATGGAAAAGGTGGTGGGGCGCGCGAGTGAGATTTGGCGCGCAGGTGGCTCATACAGTCGGTAGCGGCCCTGCAAGTAGTGAACACACATTACGTTGGTCAAGCACTAGAGGCCCCAAAGTTAACTGCAAGACTGGGTTCTGGCCTCGGACGTGTTATACATGATTGGAGCTGTACGGCAATAAATTAATAGCTCAGAAATTTGCAATTTTATCGTCGCCATCAAGAGGAAGACAGAGCTATGTACATCAAGACCCGTACCTGCGCAATGTTACTACGCAGCACCGCCTTACGCCACCTTCGACATCAGTAACGGGGAAAGTACTTTATTTAGAAGTGTATCACAGTATGAACCATCCATCTTCAATCAGTGAACTATAAGTGTTAAATGTACCTTTGTGTTTAACCGTGATTTTCCTATGTCATTTACCTCAGTAGGGTCCTTACCTTAACGAATTTATTCCGAGTATCCTGATGTTTATTGAAGCTTGAATAATAGTAAATTACTGGCAATAGTACTGTTTTTGTAGTAAATTCTGAAAATCATTATTAAATACTAAAGTTTGCACGTATCAGTTTAAGCGCCACCGCTTTGCATGACCATGAGGATAAGTTTTCAATAGTATTTCTGAAAGTAAAGTAACATAATTGTTTAACTGCAACAATCTTAACAGTAATTGTTGATGTTGCTTCTCCATGACAAAGAAAGCCAGACAAATATTGATGTTAGTAAAACGTTAACAAATAACAGTCCTAAAGAAATGAAATTTAGTCGTGTTAAATAATAGTTTTGGTCATATGAATGATAGCTATGAGTTAAATTTTTTTTTCTATCCTTGTTGAAACATATGTATGTCTTCTTTAAATAATTACTGAAATATAGTGATAAATTCCACAGGTAACAGAAAGTGGGCTTAATAGTACTTACTGCCAAGTGACTGTAGTAAGTGAAAGTAGTTATTTATTCAGTGTCGAAAATTGACTGCATCTTTTTGTGTAGACACTGTGCCCAATTTGTGCTGGCGGCCGTTTTATTAAGCAAAACAGTTTATTGTTATAACAGGCTTTGTCTGATAAAAGTTTTCCAAAAGTAATTATTCTCACTGCTTTCCCCCAAACTGTATGATTCGGAAAAAAATAGTTCGATACTTTACCATTGGGTTGAACACGGTTAAAATCTCTCTCCGGGTGTCGATGGTCTCGAGTGTTAGTGTTGCGTGATTTTGTGGTGGTGTTCCTGCCGCTACTTACTGCGCAGTTCTGACATTCCGAATCGCGGATCTTCCGTCTTTACAGCGGTAGAACTTAAACGTTATGGTACCGTATTGAAGGGAACGCGAAAGTACCGTTGCGAACTCTTTAAATTTAGGATGCTTGTCCTTCACCAAACTTAGAAAACTATGGGACTGGATCATGAATTAATATAACAAACAGTATTTAAAGATAATAATTAGATCTGATTGAAAAAGGATCACTGACAGTCACCACCATAAGCACACTATTACGTTCATTGCTTACGTAACCAAAATTTACACAACACTAATGATTGACCTTTAGTTACTTATGAAAATATCTCGTCCGTCCCGGCGGACAGGCCGGATATTTAACTAAAGGATGGAAGCGCGGCTTATACACGGTGGTACTCGGAACGAACGAGTAGAAAGCAACTGCCAAGCAATTTCGAAGATGATCAACCTGCAAGCCATGGCAGAAAACACGCCGAACACACATACGATCTCAGCGCACCCGCCAAGACGACAAACCACATCTGCCCCACGTGCCAGACCATTGCTGCAACAGCAAATAATTCACGCGACAGACAAATTCAACTCGTGATTCACCTTTTTCAAGACCATGCAAGGCTTACTAACTACGTAACTATCTGCAACATAACTGAAAACCAAACAGACGTTTACCGGATAAAAGAACAATTAAAATTACACTTACTTAACAAAAGCTCTGCCCTTCATATTAAAAGAAACTGGGCGAAGAGCACACTAACATACTACATCAAATTAACACTGCAAGCAACCTTTAAAACATGCAGTAAAACTCTATTCCCTTTTGTATTTGCCGAAAGAATCATACTCCGCTCCGCGGAAACAACACTTCCAAGCCTTAGATTTCGTAAGTTCCGTATAACATTCTCTTATTCAGAACCATCCTTAACTGATCTCCGGTAGATTCGACAAGCCACCGTAAGTTTCACAAATCTTCACAGGTTAAAAGCAGAATATGAATCATACCTAACTTAATGCTTCCAGTTACGCGACGAGAAGATGTCCAGCCTGAGATGACGGACCCGCCACTGTTTCGCACGCAAACGCGTCGACTAATCAGCACCGTACACGCGGAGCGCGGCATAACGGCGAGGGCGGCGGGCCACAGGCACACCGGATAGAGACGAGAGCCTGCCTTCTAGACATGTTGCCTCGTTGAACGCTGACCAGAGAGAGGCCCCGGCCACACGCCAAGCCGGAAAACCAAAGGCGGAACCATCAGAGATACAAGACCAGACGAGTGTGGATATCAGCGACTCAAGCGGAGCATAATTAGCGCCAGTCGCCACGGCTCAAGCATACAAACGAGTTGACTGTACTCAATATTCGGACGTTCTCAAAGAGATCCAAAAACCGTGGTACTACCTTACTAGAATAGCCCTTACCACCTTTCTGATTAATACTGGGGTCGTTCGCGAAAACGCATCCACCTATCTCACCCCTGATTATAAAGATGAGTCCGCTGAATATTTGGACGTGCCTTGCTCCTATTCTCCCGAACAACCTTAGCGTCAGTACACTTGTGGAGCAAATTATTAACTGACCACTAGTTGACCAGAGGTGAATGAAGTTGATAGCCCAACACAAGGGAAGCAGGGGCAGCTTTCAGTGGCGCATGTTGCGCCGCATTAAAGGCAGAATTAAGCCGCCCCATGGAGCTGTCCCACTAACTCTGCGACTTACTATGGAAGCCAATAAAACCCCCTTTCAAATTTCCGTTAACACTTTGCGCAAAAGATGATTGATGATGTTAGGGAGTAGTTGACACGTGACGTATGGTTTGCTCAAAACAAAATCTCTTAAACCCCCTAGATTTAAAAGCGAGGGATTTTCGCTGGCTGATCACCTCGTTGAGCCAAAGATGGAAATTATCCCTGAAAGATTTCAAACAGTAACAGGAAATTTAGCCCCACAACTTGGGATTAACTCACAGAAGCGTGAGAAGGCGTTCACCACCACGAATACATACCGGTTACCATCGCGAGTGTGTGGCAAAATCGATGAAGCACTTGTCGATGGGTACGTTTGCCTAGTGGACTGCAGAAGGCTTTTACTGGGGCTACAATTTGGTTTGGTCCTTTTGCAGACATATTACTCACTCACCATCTGCTGGACATCTTCATATAAGGAAGCCCAATACACAGGGCGCTTAGTGTTTGCGATAGTTCTGCGTACACGTAGATGCCCTCCAACCACCCTACGATGAAAGTACCAGAACACAGGCTCGATGAGTTGACTGGGCAAACAGATCTGGAAACCACCTGACTCGATCCCACGACAACAAACCAGGCCTTTATGCATGAAATAAGCGGCCACCTGTTCGCCATTCAATAGCTAATTCTTAATGGCCTTAATCCTGGGACCACATCCTGTCTTTGCCTGAGGTCTCCGAAAAGTTCTGTGACTTAGAATAGTATCCTACCTACACAGTCCTCCGGACTGGATACTTCTCTGACTGCTGAACCTCAGCGTGTAATACCTGACTCAAGGAGTCGGCCATATGATTGTCGGTGCCACGGATATGCTTCATCTTGAATTTGGAAGCCGAAATTTGAATTGCCCAGCGAGCTACACGATCCTTCTTACGTTGGCAGACCAACACCCAATAGACGATTTGATTATCAGTGTCAAGTAAATATTCGCGGTGCTGAAGGTAAAACCTTAAATTTCCTTAAGCGAAAAGCACCGCTAGTGCCTCCCATTCGTAGACAGAATACTTAAGCTCTGCCGGGGCAACTTTCTAAACGCATAGGCGACCAGTCTACGTTTTCCTTTCTGCTCTTGAAAGAGGACTGCCTCTACCCCACAAGCAGAACCGTCAGATTGAGACACAAAGGGAAATTCGAAGTTTGGGATAGACAGGACCGGCGGGTTACAAAGTGCTTGCTTAATAGCTTCCAAGAATGCCTGGTGAGTTTGATCCCAACGGAAAGTAACTCCTTGGGGTGTAATTCATTAAGAGCGGCGGCCAGTTATGCGAAGTTAGCCACATTTTTGCGGAAATGGTTGGCCATTAACGAACGTAACGACCCCCTTTTTATTAACGGAGGGGGAAAGTTTTGTAAATGCTTCTTATGCTCCTGATCTATCTGAACCCCTTTGGCAGAGACTAAATAGCCCAGGAAGGAAATTTTCCGGTACGCCAAGGTGACCTTAGGAGGTTTCATGGTCAAACCTGCCGTCCTAAACCTATCTAACACTGCTTCCAAGTTCCACAAGTGTTCCTCAGAGGAGGGGCTATAGATAACATCGTTCAAACAGCTTTATGCAAAATTTTAAATCGCCGAGCACCCAATCCAGTAACCTAGATAAAACAGCGGCTCCTGCCGAAAGACCAAACGGAACTCTGTTAAATTCGATGAGATTCCAATCAGTATAGAAGACGGTAATATGCTTGGAATCGTCTAACAGCGGAATATGGTAATAGGCTTGGTTCATATCCAAAACGGTGAAATTTTTGCTCCACAGAACCATGTGAAACAATTATCAATAGCAGGTAAAGGCACAGATTCCAAGACAACCTTTTAGTTCAGCAGCCTGTAGTCAACTAATAGTCGGAACTCCCCCTTACTACCCTTAGGAACCAAGAACATTGGTGGCGGGTGGGGAAAAGTAGAAGGTCTTATGACCCCTCCACGCAGCATACTATCTATCGGTGGGGGAGGGGGGAGGAGGGGGAGGATGGAGATAGCTTATAGGGCGATTGACGAACCGGAACATCGTGTCAGCCCGATTTAGTACTGAATCTTATTATTCATGCCAAGCCTGTTGGTGAGGAATTCCGGAAACTCACTGAGCACCCGCGACATTGATTCCTTTTTAGTGGCTCCAGGTGACCCAGTTGATAACAACGAGTACCAGGCAAAACAGAACACACTGGCAATGAAATCTTATACGAGCATAAACCGATTCGGTCCCCAGGGCAAAATTTAAAATAAATAGCGCGTTGTTGACTATCCTACAATAATCGCACGCGATATATAAAATCATGTTGTAGGATTAAATTAACGGTCAAAATCGTAACCGGCCAGGAAAACTCCGCAATTCTCAAACTAACCACAAACTCGCCGACTAATTGCCAATAACAGATCGACACTTCCGAAAAGAAGTTTGTAATGGAGTAAACCCACATAAAGATCGATACTGCAGGTAACAATGATAGTGCAGCAGGGATACTGGCCTCTCAGAATCAACAAGGGCGCAAAATTTCTCATGATTCAACTGAGCACACATAGTGGGTAAGGGCTCACCCACTACGCGACCAATTCGACGACAACGCGTAGGAAAGGAAGGTATGAACTCATTTCCTGACTTCGGACATCGTCAACCGTCTACCTCCCCTTTTCGTTGAACTGCCGGCAACGAAAGCAGACTTTAGACTGTTCTGTCTAGACACCATCGAATTTACGTTGCACAAACAGCTCTTAGCTTCCAGACAAGCAAAAGATGATTGAACCAGCTGATTATGAGAATAATTAAGTCCCTCATGTTGGAAACCAAAGCACTTAATTGATCAGTGTTGGAGGGTTTACTATCAAAGGTGATGCTAGATCGATCCACGGGCTCATCCCTTCCAATATGCTATCGACAATTTGACTCTCAGGAACTTGCAATTCTAAAGCCAAAACAGCGGTTCCGATGCGCTCAATACAGGGTGTTACAAAAAGGTACGGCCAAACTTTCAGGAAACATTCCTCACACACAAAGAAAGAAAATATGTTATGTGGACATGTGTCCGGAAACGCTTACTTTCCATGTTAGAGCTCATTTTATTACTTCTCTTCAAATCACATTAATCATGGAATGGAAACACACAGCAACAGAACGTACCAGCGTGACTTCAAAAACTTTGTTACAAGAAATGTTCAAAATGTCCTCCGTTAGCAAGGATACATGCATCCACCCTCCGTCGCATGGAATCCCTCATGCGCTGATGCAGCCCTGGAGAATGGTGTATTGTATCACAGCCGTCCACAGCCCGCATCTCGTGGTCGTGCGGTAGCGTTCTCGCTTCCCATGCCCGGGTTCCCGGGTTCGATTCCCGGCGGGGTCAGGGATTTTCTCTGCCTCGTGATGGCTGGGTGTTGTGTGCTGTCCTTAGGTTAGTTAGGTTTAAGTAGTTCTAAGTTCTAGGGGACTTATGACCACAGCAGTTGAGTCCCATAGTGCTCAGAGCCATTTGAACCATTTTTGAACAGCCGTCCACAATATGAGAACGAAGAGTCTCTACATTTGGTACCGGGGTTGCGTAGACAAGAGCTTTCGAATGCCCCCATAAATGAAAGTCAAGAGGGTTGAGGTCAGGAGAGCGTGGAGGCTATGGAATTGGTCCGCCTCTACCAATCCATCGGTCACCGAATCTGTTGTTGAGAAGCGTACGAACACTTCGACTGAAATGTGCAGGAGTTCCATCGTGCATGAACCACATGTTGTGTCGTACTTATAAAGGCACATGTTCTAGCAGCACAGGTAGAGTATCCCGTATGAAATCATGAAAACGTGCTCCATTGAGCGTAGGTGGAAGAAGTAATAAAATGAGCTCTAACATGGAAAGTAAGCGTTTCCGGACACATGTCCACATAACATCTTTTCTTTATTTGTGTGTGAGGAATGTTTCCTGAAAGTTTGGCCGTACCTTTTTGTAACACCCTATATATTTACTCATGTGCTCATTGCTTGACCGCACTCGCCAATAACGCTTACACTGAAACTCGTCGTTCAAACAGGGCGACCATTTGAAATTCGTCACCCATTGGCGTAACTCCTCCAATGCCTTTTCCTTGCTCAAAATGTTAGCAAATATTTGACTCAATGTCCCACTAGTTAACGTGTACAATAACTGAAGGACCTGATCATGAGGCAAATTCAACGCATGAGCATGACGCTCAAATTTAACAGAAAGCCATAAGACCTTCTTGACGTCACTCACGGACTCAATGGACAACTTATCAATTTCCCTCAGTAAAATATCCAGAGGCTGTAGTAGTTTGCAGAAATTACTCATAGCAAAACGGTGAGGCGATGTAAGCACCTAACCAACGTTATTCAAACCAACTTGGGTGTTCCTCGCTCGAACGTCTTACGTGCTTTAAAGCAAACTGATTTACAACATCGGTGGGAAATTAGATGAAGAAGCTACCAAGTTATGTTGTCATGTGTTGACCTCAACGAATTTTTTTAATGATGTATACTTTGAGCAAACTGACGGGGTGGTTATAGGGAGTCCACTCTCCCCCATAGTCGCCAACCTTTTTATGGAAGACTTTGAGGACATGGCACTCAAAACTTCGTTTCTTAAACCAAAGTGTTTCTTGAGATACGTTGATGACATTTTTATGGTTTGTCCACATGGAATTGATGCTTTGAATCGCTTCTTAAATCATTTTAACTGTCTACATCCAAGTATTAAATTTACTATGGAAACTGGAAGTGATGGTAAACTTCCATTTCTTGATGTTTTAGTGCAAAGAAAGGACGATGAGACTTTTGGACATAGTGTGTATCGGAAACCCACTCATACTGACCGCTATCTTCATGCGACCAGCTGTCATCCACCACACCAACGTAGTGGAGTTTTGCGGACTCTGGTCGAAAGAGCTTATGCCATTTCTGTCGACAAACATTTGAAAATATGCCGTGCTCTTCAGTTTGGTCCGTCACGCGAGCCAATAGTGGATACTATTGAAGCTGTTGCTTATTTACCCTTTGCGGGAGGTATATCAACCAAAATTTCAAGAATTTTAAGAAAATATAATACTAAAGTGTTTTCAGGCCGGTGGCCAAGACTAGAGCCCTTCTTGGCTCAGTTAAAGACAATTTGCGCTTGAGGAGGCCCGGGGTTTATGAAATTCCGTGTCACTGTGGAAAGAAGTACATTGGTCAAACTATTCGAACTATTCAGGACCGGTACGTGGAACATCATCGGCACACTCGGTTGCTCCAGCCTGAGAAGTCGGCAGTGGCGGAACATTGCCTTAACGAAGGACACAGGATGATGTATTACAAGACACAATTGATCTCTCCTGCTTCTCGCTATTGGGAATGTGTTCTTAAAGAATCAATTAAAATTAGATTATCCAGTAATATTATTAACAGGGATAAAAACTTTTCCTCTAAGTAAGATATGGAATCCGATTTTGTCCAACATTAAACAACAACAGTCTTCTTTTCGATCATTGGATTCTTCCAACTAGTGCTGTTGCAAATATTTATTAAGAAAACAGTCCTGATGACGATTTATTTAGTAAGGTGACCGGTTTCGACCACTACTGTGGTCATCTTCAGACCATTGAGTAGGAACCTCTTTCTGCTGGAGAATCACTACTGATTCTCCAGCAGAAAGAGGTTCCTGCTCAATGGTCTGAAGATGACCACAGTAGTGGTCGAAACCGGTCACCTTAATAAATAAATCGTGATCAGGACAGTTTTTGTAATAAATATTTGTAACACATTGATCACTGTCACTCCATAATGTATTCAAAAGTAATAGTGCTATTGCGATTTATCGTTTCTGCCGTCTTCTCCCACCGGCGCGCTGCGTGTCTACTTGCCGCCAGGAGGCGCTGCCCATCATGTCGCGCACGCGCGGTGCTCTGTCCGTGGTGTATAAAGGTTTCCGTCGTTGTGGCTGGAATTCAGTTCCAGCGAGGCAGTGCACTACCATTAACTAACCTGAAGATGGCGGGCTGCTGGTCCGCCGAAATATTATGTCTGGACGACGACATGATCCGGCTGCAAACCCGTGAAGAATATCAGAAGTTATTACGCCGGGAAAGTCTACGAAATCAACATCTTGCAATTTAGCAACCTGAGTCTGCAGTTGCCGAATAACTTGCACTTGGTCGGCGCCGGGCTTAAGATGGCTAAGATGGCAAATCCCATTTTCCCAATGCAATAGTAATGCCTGAACGTGAGAAAGTTGTTTGCGAGTGGCAGGAGCGCCGCCAAGAAAATTAATGTTCCGCCCTAAACTGGCGACGTAGTGGCATAACGGAGTATTACGTCACCCACCTCGCCAACAGTTTCTATGGTGACGCAGTGAGGTCGGAGCGCTTCCCTCGCTAATTTGATAGCGACTCAGCTTCGTAGGTCACGTCCTAATTCACGCTGCCGCTTCCGTCTGGTGAGAGCTGCTCTACACGACTGCGTTGCTTCGACAACTGCGCCATCGATACTGTCGATCGCGCACTATCGCGGCCACCGTCACTGAAGTCCAGTTGCCGCCTCTAGGCCAGCGCCTCCACCAGAACAGGAACATCTCAGAAGCGAAAAACAAAGGGAAGACACACCCCGGGAATTCGTAGGAAGCTGAGCTGCACCGATCGCGGATTATTCGGGAAAGTGGTAAGTAGTAAGTGTTGTAACGTAATTCCAGAAAGAAATGCAGAACGTGATAAAAGGTGGGTGGTACAATTTGAGGGCGACACTGTCAAATCATGGGGTTTTATTGCCAGCATCCCCCTTGATAGCTTCTAGGACTTCATCGGTGGTCACGTCTTCTTGAGCCACGTCTTCCAGCACGATGTTGGCAGTGAGTGCCATTAACTGCTCAATTAAGGTCGGGTGATGTGGGATGGCGGCATACAACTGGGTGAAGTGGGAATGGAAAGCGTGAGCAACGGCGGAATGGTCCTTCCGCATCGGTGAGGTTGTGTATGAGAGATCGATACAACGTCGGCATTCTGTGAGAAGTTGATACAGCAATGGCGTTTCGTGAGGCAAACGATCATGAGTACGGTACCTAACAGTACTCGTATGAGTAAAGTGATCTATGCTTTTGCAACATGCACTATCGCCTAATGGGCATGGGAGAATGCCATCGAAGTGCAGTCAGCTAGGATCGCGTAATAATGGATCGCATGCCCAGTCTAAACGTCTTTGCAATTTTCAATCATTGCACTGCATAGAGTCGGTTATACGCAGGATAGTCATAGGCGACGTACGCGACAGGAGTCCACACACCCTCAATGGTCCTTCAGAAGTTAGGGACAGTCAGGTTGGAAACTTTTGATATCCACAAACCATGATTGTGCCACACCTTTCGAGGGGAAAGGGCAACATCACAGATGTAGGCCTCCTGGTCGGAGAAAGACAAACTTTAGCATGTTAAATGTCGCGGCGAGGGAGCGTGTGAGGTATATACAGTTAAGGCCACTGGATGAGTGCACTAGTATGTGAAACCTGTATGGGTGCCATGAACCATCGTCCATGTGTCGATAAGCTCAAGTCGATGATTACAAAGAGGGCTGCACATGGGGAATGTCACGGAAGTTGATCAGAAGGCCCTTGAGTTACACAGGCCACTGAGGACCATTTAATCCAGGGGACCTTCAAAAAGTGTCATTACCTCGTCAGCCGCAATGATGTGTCATTTGCGAAGTCAACTGGAGGAGCTGGATGGCGCATAGACATTTACTATGTGAATGCAAAACAGCGTGAGGGCGATACCACTTGCATTTGGAAGGTAAACTACATCTTCCGTGAGAAACCCTGCTCAGAGGAGGATGGTCACTACGCTACCATTGGCTGAGGCATGGGAGATGTGGGGCGTGTAGCCCGTGGGGGCATAGAAATCAATGACGATCGCTTCTTGGAGGAGTGGAATGTCAACATCAGGAGCATAATAGTGTCTTGGAACATTGCCAGTTGATTCAGAGCTCGAATCGAGGGCACGCCATCATCGATATCGTCAGCCCAGGAGATCAGAATCGGTGGTAGGTGACTGTCGCACCTATTGAGGGCTAGGGGTGGTGACACTGCCACAGTGCGATCCTGTAAACCTTCCTCCATGGGATCCATCGTTGTTGCAGGTGGTGGAAAGGACGCTCCCCAGAAGGGACATCGGGAACAGCCATTCCTCTCGTTGGGGCACTCAAAGGGAGATCACTGTCTGATATCTGAATCACTGCCTGTGATGCCACATGAAGCAGTGTGTCGTAAGGGGTGACCGCTGCTTTCAGAGATGCTTTTCCATGCGAGAATGTGGACGTTCGTCGTCCAAAGCCATGCTCGTCTGAAGGAAAGCAGAGGTAGACACCACACTCAGTTCAACAGCCACCACAGCAGGTGGGCCATTCATCGAGCTCCGAGTGTGAGCGAATGGTCAGGCGTTTCCTGAAGTGACACAACCAGGTTGTGCACAGCCGAGGTGTATGTGTGTGGTGAAGAAGTGACTTTGGGAGCTCCATCACTGGTTGGGATCTGCAGTAAACGGCGACGGAGACAATCAGACCTAACATGGCCCTGTTCATCACATCCTCCACACATCCAAGGCTGGTCATCACATGTGACGATGGCTCGCACACCATTCTATCTTGATCTTTCGGACACCATATAGCACGTGGTATATCGTGAATGTCTGCCATTTTTTCGCGATGTAGCCCACAGCATCGCCATAGGGTCAGAAGGCTTCGACGACCACGTCTTGTGGTGCTTCGGAAGGGAGCTCAAACACCCGAATTGTTCGAAGCCCAAAAACAGCGTGGTCGACCGTCACCTCACCAATACCCCATTCAAAACTCTTAAACTGTATTCCGTTTACGTGTCGTCGAACTACGTCATCACATGCTTCCTCCGTCGTCATTTTAATGTATATGATACTGCCAGTAACAGAGAAGTGAATACCTATCACTTCTTATGGGCCAAGGAGTAGCTTTTTGCGATTGAATTGTTCTATTTCATAAGCATATGGTCGTGCATGTTTGGTTTGGAATGTTAGGTGGTGCTCGGCGGTAAAAGTGCGCCAAGGAGTATAATACTGATGGACGCTACACAACACAAATACCGTGACGCGGAAGTAAACAGCTCCGTCGTCGGAGTGCTGCCTGGTGCTCGAGCCGGTCCGCATGCGATCACGGTCGAAAACCGACGCTTGTCAAGACCAAGTCTTTGTGATGAGTTAAATTTCACCGGGGACACTTTCAATGAGGTGTCCGAATGTCTGTGGATGAATAGAAGCCCATTCTTGTTCAAGAGCCGAAACAAGAGAAGATAATAATGTTGGAGGCTGGGGTCTAGAGTGAAGTCCGTTGCATCAGAGGTGCCGCTTTATGACAAATTTCATTCTGTAGGTGTGTCATGCCGATACAAAGTGCCATCGTCCCTGGGCTTTTGTATGTACTGCACGTAGTACACAATGTTGTCAAATGTGTTCAGATACTCCCGCATTTAGCGTTTCCTTAAGTACAATAGGGGACCACACCTCAACCACGGAAAACACCTCCGTACTGTAACTTCACCCCTACCGTACTTCATTGTTGGGAGTACATAAGATGACCTTCTCCACACATTCGCATCTTCACAGGATGTAGCATGATTCAAAGTACGCCTACAGTCATACAGTGACATCGTTCCTTATACTACTTGAAACGTAACTTCCTGGTGGATTAAAACTGTGTACCGGATCGAGACTTGAACTCGGGACCTTCGCCTTTCGCGGGCAAGTGCTCTACCACCTGAGCTACCCAAGCACCTAACTGAAACGTAGTTTAGCATTGACTAAAAGAACGTGTGGCTTATGAGGAGCTGTTCGCCGATTTCACCCCATTCATTTTAAGTCACTGTGCGCAGTCATTGTGCTAGCTAGAAAGTGGGTAGCACTTTGCGACTCCATCATCGACTGTCCCTCTCGGATCGTAGATGAAGTCTGCCTGATCCTGGTTTATCTCTGGTTGTTCCCTCGCGTATCCACTTCACATTCACATTATCAATAGCTGACTGATGCAGATTTAAAAGTGTTAAAAGTCTCTGAATGATTTGTTACTCAGGTGCCATCCGGTGACTTGTCCACGTTGGAAGTTACTGAACCCTCCTGACCGACCCATTCTGCTATTACTGCTTCTCTGCTGAGAACGCGGTGCTCCCCGACTCCGCCTCTCGGGGCGCCTAGTGGTCGATTCCGCGTTACCTAGGGGTTCCTGATACACTTGATCAGATAGTGTATGCCTAAGTGCAGCCATCCTTAAGCTAATCGACTATTAGGATGATTATGGTGAAAGGATGAGTGTGTAGTATATGCACGATGATACACTGGTACACTTTCATGTAGCTGTTCTGGAATATGCAGGCTCTCAATTATTTACGTACCCTCCGACTTAACATTGAAATATTAAAAGTTTTGGCTGGTTTCGATGTCTGGCGTCTGGGATACGTAGTTGCCGCATTACAGGCCAAACACTGCTGAGTGTACAGTATGCGATAAGAATACACATATGAATCGAATGGTCGAAGGTTTCTATCACTCGGCAGTTGCGAATTATGAATGTAACATATAAATTTATAAATGAAAGTTTACAATTAAATAAAATCTGTAGGTACTATCTTAACCATTTTAAATGATGAGTACGATAGTAGAAGTAATTTTGAGAATGCGGTATATTTCTGCAAAACACTTATTGGTGTCGATGGTCCAGCAATTAAAAAAAAGTTAAATAACAGGGAAACAATAGATTTATAGGACATGTAAACAGTTATGAACAACAACAAAGCTCGTGAGATATTCACTTCTAAACGCACACCACGTCTTGGCTGTAGAAGCCACGGAAATCTCACAAGTGCACAAGTCAGCACTACGAAATATTTCTATCTGCCGCGACCACGCGGTAACCGCTCCACACTCTCCAAATCCCTCTCACGACTCCTCTCGCGACTGTCCGTCGCGCCTTCACGTCCAGCACCTTCCGTGTCCTGTCCCGTACTCCCAGCACTCTTCAACCGAACTCGCTTCCATCCAGTCTCCCCAGTCACGAGCGCTGTGACTGGCTAGAGCGCTCGCGCCATGTCTCCATGTCACGCACCCACACAAACATAATGAAACACATTCGAAGTACTGGATTTACATTTAAATTAACTTGAAATTACATAAATATTCCTACGGCTGGACCATAAACACACTCTAACACACATTATTAGTTACATAAACAAATTAAATAAACATATATCAAAGGAATAGAACAAAAGGTAGGCCAGTAGCCTAAAGTCTCTGTGCTTTCTAGAACACATTAAATATTTAACCAGTTTCTTCATGAATAGTATATATCGGATATAAAGAAAGACATAGACGAATAAAGATATTTACACTCCTGGAAATGGAAAAAAGAACACATTGACACCAGACCCACCATACTTGCTCCGGACACTGCGAGAGGGCTGTACAAGCAATGATCACACGCACGGCACAGCGGACACACCAGGAACCGCGGTGTTGGCCGTCGAATGGCGCTAGCTGCGCAGCATTTGTGCACCGCCGCCGTCAGTGTCAGCCAGTTTGCCGTGGAATGCGGAGCTCCATCGCAGTCTTTAACACTGGTAGCATGCCGCGACAGCGTGGACGTGAACCGTATGTGCAGTTGACGGACTTTGAGCGAGGGCGTATAGTGGGCATGCGGGAGGCCGGGTGGACGTACCGCCGAATTGCTCAACACGTGGGGCGTGAGGTCTCCACAGTACATCGATGTTGTCGCCAGTGGTCGGCGGAAGGTGCACGTGCCCGTCGACCTGGGACCGGGCCGCAGCGACGCACGGATGCACGCCAAGACCGTAGGATCCTACGCAGTGACGTAGGGGACCGCACCGCCACTTCCCAGCAAATTAGGGACACTGTTGCTCCTGGGGTATCGGCGAGGACCATTCGCAACCGTCTCCATGAAGCTGGGCTACGGTCCCGTACACCGTTAGGCCGTCTTCCGCTCACGCCCCAACATCGTGCAGCCCGCCTCCAGTGGTGTCGCGACAGGCGTGAATGGAGGGACGAATGGAGACGTGTCGTCTTCAGCGATGAGAGTCGCTTCTGCCTTGGTGCCAATGATGGTCGTATGCGTGTTTGGCGCCGTGCAGGTGAGCGCCACAATCAGGACTGCATACGACCGAGGCACACAGGGCCAACACCCGGCATCATGGTGTGGGGAGCGATCTCCTACACTGGCCGTACACCACTGGTGATCGTCGAGGGGACACTGAATAGTGCACGGTACATCCAAACCGTCATCGAACCCATCGTTCTACCATTCCTAGACCGGCAAGGGAACTTGCTGTTCCAACAGGACAATGCACGTCCGCATGTATCCCGTGCCACCCAACGTGCTCTAGAAGGTGTAAGTCAACTACCCTGGCCAGCAAGATCTCCGGATCTGTCCCCCATTGAGCATGTTTGGGACTGGATGAAGCGTCGTCTCACGCGGTCTGCACGTCCAGCACGAACGCTGGTCCAACTGAGGCGCCAGGTGGAAATGGCATGGCAAGCCGTTCCACAGGACTACATCCAGCATCTCTACGATCGTCTCCATGGGAGAATAGCAGCCTGCATTGCTGCGAAAGGTGGATATACACTGTACTAGTGCCGACATTGTGCATGCTCTGTTGCCTGTGTCTATGTGCCTGTGGTTCTGTCAGTGTGATCATGTGATGTATCTGACCCCAGGAATGTGTCAATAAAGTTTCCCCTTCCTGGGACAATGAATTCACGGTGTTCTTATTTCAATTTCCAGGAGTGTATAAGCATGCTGCTACCGCTTTTTCGTGTAACTGTGGAGTACTTAAGGCCTGACGCCATAGATAGTAATAGGCCACTTTGACATCCAATAACTCATGTACTATTCAAGTTACATGCCTGCAGTTTATACTAATTTAGGTTTCCACTAGTAGCTTTCTATAGACACGAACATTGACGAAATCGGATGAACCGTTTAGATTTTGGAAATTCGTTGCTGGGTGTTACTTGTATAATTTACCATCAGACACTAAACTTTAAGCTAATAAAGATATTGAAAATCTGTTTGCACCATCAGAATCGTCGTGCAAATAATAGTAATGTACATGTTTATTTTTGAGGTATCATGATTCATCTGGCTACTATTAATTTCTATATGATCTGTGAAATGTCTGCCATTAAGGTTTCACAAAGTCCGCCATCTTTGGCCCTCCCGTGATCGATGGACCACGTGGTCCGGCCTTTGTGCGGCATCACGCGCTTGCTAATGAGCTGCGGCTTGCCCAGAGGCCCGAGCGGTGGTCGCCATCTGAACCTCACAAATACATAGCATAGATCTTCCACAAAACGTATATCGGTCGTGGCTCGCTAGTACCATGGCCTGCGGGGTCCCCTTGCTTGAACCTATTAGATTTTTTTTGTGTGGGATTATTTACAAGCTTTCGTGTGTTCCATACCTGTTGGTGGTGTCGATGGACTCCGGGAACGCATTTTGGACAGTCATCAGTGCATTCGGAAGACGTCTGGGGTTTTTGAATACGTGTGGGCAACGATGAGGACACGTGATGAAGCCTGCCTTCACATGAACGGTAGCGGTGTGGAATAAGTATGTTGTTTTCAGAATGAAATTTCACTCTACAGCTGAGTGTGTACTAATATGAAACTTCCTGGCAGATTAAAACTGTGTGCAGCAGTCCGATGGTCAAATTCGGGACCTTCGCCTTTCGCACACAAGATATCTACCATTCTTTTTCTCCCGCTTCAGATGAGCTGAACATTTTTTTAACGAACTGCTGCTTGCAGGGCGGGGATGGGGCTGTGTCCACACCCGAGGCCTGGCCATCCCGTCGGCTGCCTAGTGACGGCTTCAAGTTTGTCTTCTTGAAGAGTTGGATTCCGTTTGAGACCACAATTATGAATACCTTCTTCCTTAGTCTTATCCCGTGCCTGTGGATGGTTGGCTTTCCGTGTTCCTTTTTTTCCCTTCGGTGCGTCTGTAGATTAGGTGTTCGTGTTTGTCACACTTCTTCGAATCATTATAATGTTTGTAAATTCCTCTAATATTCCTATTCTAAGGTCTGACAGTTCTGCAGTCCGTGATTTCTTCGACATTTGTTGATGTACTTCCTGGCCTTCTGATAACGTGCCATGTAGTTTGTGTCGTAGTTACCTCGCTTTTGCTCTCAAGGTGGGCGCACTTTTTCCAGCTCCATGATGGGCAGTCCTGCGTTTTTTGTTTTCGTTGATGGAGATTTCTTGTGTTTCGTTGTTTGTCACCTGTGATTCAATCTCATGTGCGGACTGCTGTTTATTGTTTGGAGCTACGGTCACGTTATCGTTGTTCGCGCTGCTGTGCGTAATATCTGCATCGCTACTTCGTTCAATGTCATTAGCTGAAGCTGTACTTTCTCCAGATTCTTCTGCATTCTTATTTATTGTATCCAGGAAGTGCCGAACAACAAAGACTGGAGGCGTGAGTGGAAAAACGCTGAGTCCCCGTCACAATCATACAAAACTGTCACTTCAAGTCCGCATATGTCCGTAATTAAAAGCGATGAATCTAAGCACTTCGTGAGACTGCAGCCTGACTTCGCACTGCCGTCCTTGGCGGGGCGTGAGCTTTTAACTAGTCGGGGTGCGCAGGAGCACACATGCCACTGGTGAACCCGCGGTCGCGTGGCATAGCGTGATTGGCCCGTAGTCGGTAGATTGCTACTTTCCGTATGTACGCCGGTTGGCGTCGCTGGGGTTACCGCGGAAGCTGCTCAAGGACGGTCGCCCTGCCCAGTCAAGTGGCTTTTGTTCCGCCGCATATCGGCCATGAGCTGAATGCCTTTGATTCCTGGTCGCGAAACACTGTGCGCCACGATGGGGACATTGCTGGTACTGCACTTTCCATTCCTGTGTCCTCTACGACGTGATCCATAGTGTCATCAATAACAGCCTCTGTGGCTCCACGAACTGCTGCGACGTACGTTACCGGTAGCTGTGGTATAGTGGGTAGGACAGCTGCCACTGAGCGCATACATGTCCCGTGGAGACGCATCCAGGGCACATTCCAGTCTGCCCATCGTAAATAACAATAGCCCCAAACCCACTGACATTTCTGTATGAACGGATATGCTCTATCATGTCAATTTTTACTTACCTCCCGCCAAGATAGGGAATTTATCTGCACTGGACCACGTCTCAGCTATGTTGCTTTGAATGGTGCCACAAGGCTTTAACATTGTATTAATTTGCTGTGCAGTTATGTCAAACGATAGGTCGAAAACTCTTCTACTTCTAATTCCAAGTGTTGCGTGAGTAACTTTAACATCACCGACACTGCCACTGGAATGTTTGAACTCTAAATTCTTTCCGTATTATTCTACAATTTGATCACATTTTTCGGAATTCTTTAGCTAAAGATAGATGGTACTATTACTGATCGACAGCTCAATTCCAATTACAACCTTAGCTGTTAACTTACCAACTTCTTCCACAAAGCTCTCTATCTCAAACAATTTACTTTATTTTACAGGTCCGTCTTGATCACACAGATTTTTAGACTTAACGGCTTCGGCTACTACTATCTTCAGATCATAAAATATTCCTATCTATCAACATCAAAATAAACATGTAGGTACATAGTAATAGGTATGTACCTACATGTTTAGCTTGACATTGATACTACATTAGAATATATGATCTGAAGATGGCAGTAACCGAAACAAGTAATAGTGAAATGTAAAAATTTGTGTGATCAAGACGGACCTGTAAATTAAAGTACCAAAAATATGATCATGGACTAATTTTCAGACTTTATGCAGTTCATAAGTCAAATGATTTAGGTCGTAATTAGTTACTGTCAAACAAATGCGTCAAAGTGTCTTTCCTTACAGGTTCTGTCCTCACGATTCCAATCTGATCCGTGGTAAGTTACGAACGCTCTGCGGGGCTAAACTCACCGACGACAGAGCACAGCCATTAGCAGCGGAGACGTAAACACAGCTCACTTCCGCTTACTATGTCCGAAAACGGCCGTCTGCCAACTAGGCTACTCAAGTACGACTCACGATCCGTTCTCAGAGCTTTGCTTCCGCCAGTACTTCATCTCCTACTTTCCAAAGTTCACAGATGTTCTCCTGCGAAACTAGGACTCTTCAAAGAAAGGATAGAACTTTCAGTCTGCTGAGAAGCGTCATATCAGGGCATATTCCGCTGCAGAGTGAAAATTTCGTTTCGGAAACATACCCCAGGTTAAGTCATGTCTTCGCAGTACCCTTTCTTCCAGGAGCGCTAGTGCCGCAAGTTTCTCAAGAGAACTTTTGTGAAGTGGGAGACGAGGTACTGGCGGAACTAAAGTTCTGAGGACTGCTTGCGAGTCGTGCTTGGGTAGCTCATTTAGCAGAGACTTGCCTTCGAAAGACAGGCGTCCCACGTTCGAGTTTCCGTCCGGCACGCACTTTTGATCTGCTTAGCCGTTCATATACTAGGTCGTAATACATCATATCATGTGCGACCGAACCGCCGAATCTTTCCATCAGTAAATGGGGTATGTTCTCAACTGACTCGGTTGTTTTAACCCCCTCCACTGACGGAATGACCCGCTTCCTAATTCCGTATGTATAAAACCAATACGGACTTGTAGCTGTCACGCCTTTGCGCTTACTGCTACGTAATTTAACTGTAAATAGCTCAGTGCTAATGGTAAGAGGTAGTAGTGAATTCACGTTGTTAATATTTGAATACAGCACAGCTGCCACAAGCTCAGCTCACTTTTACTCCACTCCTACCCTCGCCATTGCACCACATTAACTAGGTGCTACGTGGACCTTGCTAAATTCACTTGCGTATACATTTTTGACCGTTACTCGCCAGTATTTACCTAATGATTAGTACACTCCTAACCGGACTATTTCCCTAAGAGCTGTGATGATTGAACGGGTTCGATCCACGGCCTACAGTGCCCTACAGTTCACACGGTAACACTGCCTACCTGTCTCACTTAACTTGGTAGTGAGCTTATGTATCCAATCACCACTGCTAGCAGCAGTGGATAATCCTATCAGCACGACGAGAGCAGCAGACTTACCGTCGAATCCTCTTGAAAATACTTATAACTACGGTCGCCAGCTCTGAAGGAGCAAAAGAATAAATCAATTTTTGGCTCGTTTCAAAGTGAAATGGCTTGAGTTGAATTTAAACTCAATTCTGAATATTACTATTTCTGATCATTCTAGATGATTCTACAAAGCAAATACTCTCTCAATTTCTGTGAGTTGGCTTGGTAATTACTACCAAGACAGTTTATGCAACTTGGGTTAACAAAATTCTATCCTTCAATTTATTTAATGATTTTGGATATTACTCTTTGGACAATTGATACAGAATTAGTTAAGTGACTTTACTTGAAAGGTTACTCAGAAAAATTTAAGTAACTATAAATAGGCGACTCATTCTGGTGTGACCATTGCTCTTTTCAACATTCTTATACACTAAAGTATTCTACAACCAAAAGAATTGTAAATGAAAGAGGCGATGGTGGCCTCAGTCTGATTTCACTATACTATGTTTGAGGTTACTACCCTTTACAATGAACAACATGCGTCGTAATTTTACTCATTAGTATATTCTGTCCTCTGCACTTGCATAAAAGAAAACCGGTATTCTCCTTTTACATGTATACAAAGTTCGACTTAACAATTGCAAGCAGTCTTGCCTTGGGTAGACGTGTCAGTGCTGGTGGTGAGATGCATGTGGCTAATGCAGCCCTTCACGCCTCGTGCCCTTAATGGCGGCTGGAACTACGAGCTGTAGCACTCGTATAAGCTACTGCACGTCCGCCATAAAATCTGGGCGCAGGAACTCTTACAATCAGCCCCAGTGGCATAGAGGCGGCTTCAACAACCATTCGTCGCGTTTCACTCCAAAAACGGAGACGATATTCGCCTCTTCTCTGTTGCATAATCACTTTTGCGTGAGCACAGTTACGCACGTCCGATGACGTCAACACTCCCCAGGCCATTGCATTGTTCAGTCCCTGTGTCTCCAGCTACCCCTAGCTACACTCGTATCACCAAGAGTGGGGGCGTTCCCCTACCACCTTTTTACCAAAATCATTTAGTATTTAAGAATATTTATATTTACTACCCTGGAGTTCATACCAGTCATAATAATTTACTACTAGCGCTTTACAACATTAAATTATACAGTAATAACTTATAATTACCAAGAAAAAGAATACATTTGACTCCGACAGCTTAGTGCATTGTCTGACAGGTAGCGCTAATTCCCAGTTTCACCAATAGATGGCATCAGGGTGCACTCCCTGGAAGTCTCACACAAGCGCGCCCGTTTCCGACGCGCGGGCTCCAAATTACTGTCAGCCCACCATCATTTCAGTTCTGTTACACATGGTTCCCGCATCTATGATTATCAGAATTATTTGCTTGTTTGCCGGCCGGAGTGGCCGAGCGGTTCTAGGCGCTACAGTCTGGAACCGCGCTATCGCAGGTTCGAATCCTGCCTCGGGCATGGATGTGTGTGATGTTCTTAGGTTAGTTAGGTTTAGGTAGTTCTAAGTTCTAGGGGACTGATGACCTCAGATGTTAAGTCCCATACTCCTCAGAGCCATTTGCACCATTTGCTTGTTTCATTTTTCTCTACTCGTTTCTGTATGCAGGGTGAAATACGCAAGGTGAAATACGCGCACTTGGGCTTCACAGCTCAACTCTTCATGTGCCAGCGTTAAAAAAATGTCTGTCACAAAATTTCCGGCGAGTACACTCGGCAGAAAAAGGATCTCAAAAAGTGGAAATCTGGCAACACTGTAAAAACATGTATGGTAACTCCTTTTAACGGCACGGCTTTGTGATTCTGTACACTTGGTGCAGTGGACAGAGTTTTGGGTTATCATGCAGTAGGTCGAGGTTTCGATGCTGGGTTAGGACGATTTTTTTTTATTTGCAAATTTCGTTCTGACATTTCATCCTATGTACCCTTTCTTAGCTCATATGTATCCAAAATTTACAACATTTTGTAACGCTGAACATAACGAATACGTGTTTAGACAAATAAGAAATAGACAGTTGACACAAATGACCTGTCATAGAACAGAAGAACTACAAAAACAATATCAATTTCGAGATTCTAATGATGATAGCACAGTACAATAACACAACATCTACTTGTCATTTATACTATGAGCGCTCAGA
Source organism: Schistocerca cancellata (assembly GCF_023864275.1). Lineage (NCBI taxonomy): Eukaryota > Metazoa > Arthropoda > Insecta > Orthoptera > Acrididae > Schistocerca > Schistocerca cancellata. Next base: position 1,103,156,700 of record NC_064626.1, on the reverse strand, counting down.
TGTCGCACATTAGCAACCAGTGACAATAATAATGTCCATATTAATGACCGCATGACCTTCACAACAGGATACGTGTCCTCAGAGCAATAGATCCTGAAAGCGAACTTCCTGCGTACCCAAAAATTGCGCAACTCACCAGATCATACAGTTCTGGACCCTTCGCAGCAAAGCTGCATCCACAGTAACAAGAGCAGCAAGAACACGCCCTACCAATTCTTCCACATTCGTCGCCGAAGTAGAGTACACGTGCTCTTTCAGTGTCCCTATAAGAAGAAATCCAGGAGGTTTTGGTCAGGTGAAATCGGTGGCCATACAACTGGACCTCCACGTCTTAGCCACTTCCTTGGAAATGTTATGTCCAAATACTGTCGCACATTAATTCCAGACTGTGGAGATGCACCATCATGTTGGGTACACATTCTCTGCCGAACATGTGGTGGAACATATTCCAGCGCACCAGGCAGATAGTTTGAGAGGAATGCATGATACCTTCATGCAGTCAACCAGTCAGGAAACATGTAGGGGCCGAAACACCTACCGCCCAATATTCCGGCTCTGTTGTTGATACAAAAGCGAACTTGATATCCATGGTCTCGGGCATATTGAAGACACCCTCACGAGTGCATGCTGCTTCATCCGACCATATTACAGTGTCCACAAAGTCAACGTTGGCTTCCTGTTGGTGTTGGAACTATTCACAGAACTGCATCCGCTGATGCCGAACTGCAGGATGCAGATTTTGCGTGAAAACGGAATGATAGGGGTGCAGCCCATGCTCGTGCACACGTTAACGACCATGCGTCGAGAGACACGCAGCTGCATTGCTACGCTACGTGTAATTCGCTGAGGTTCTTTGTGTATGACCTCCAAATAGCTTCCTCCGTGGATGACCTCTATCACGCGATGGTGAAAGGAGAGAACCTGACTCCCATAGGCGCGGCTCCAGACGATGAAACACATTTTTATCTGGACGGCGTCGACGAGGATATCTAGCAGCATATTCACGAGCGCCACCACCAGCCCGGTTATCAGATATATCAAGGACCAGAAGCGTATCCACATGTTCATCGTTTGTGTATGCCATACGTCTGCCAAACTGATTTAGAGGTTTACAAAGAGAAAAATCGAAACGTGTATGCATGTACATTGCAGTCTGTCGTGGGCGCATTACTCCGCTCGCAACTAGTCCCTGTCTGGTGGACAGCGCATACAGTATAAACATGTCGCCTGTCCTGTGCGCTGTTCCACCTAACGTGCATTACCCCTCTGACGGCTATTGTTCTGCATGATTCATCCCGACACCGCTAATTGTGAAATGTTGCGTTTCGAATTACATTATTTTCTTAACGGTAATAGACGTGATATTTCCACAATTCTATCGACAGAATAATAATAATAATAATAATAATGGATTGAGATACGTGATAAATAGCATGTGGTTACCAGACTGAGTGTTGAAAGGCATAATTAGTGGGACCATGGTGATGACACATGTAACTGCGTTTGGACATTATTCGCAAAGCACGTTGCTAATCCTATTGGTAACGTAAGGCAATAACGAAATAAATTCGCGCCCACGACGTGGAAAGGGCTTCTTTCAAAGCTGACCAATCTTCCATTTCTACGATTGTAGTATGTAAGTGCAAATGTTTTCTCGAGGACCCGCTATAATCGCTGTTGACGATTAAAACGCCAGATACAGTACCATCTGGGGTATATTTACAAAATAAAAAACATATGCCTCAACCCCGGATCGAACCATCGAAATGCTGCATGTTAACACGAAACTTTATCAACTGCACCAACTGTACTGCACAATTAACTTTAACTGACCGAGGTAGTTACCATACATGTGGTTACAGTGTTTCCAGATTGCCGCTCTTTAACGTTCTTTTTCTGCCCGACGTACTCGCAGGACGAAATTTTGTGAGAAACATTTTTTTATGGCTGGCATGTGGGGAGTCGCGCTGCGTAGCCCGAGAGCGTGAATTTCACTTCACCCTGTATAATATTCAAACATCCTGTATAGGTTGCAGTTGTTTTTATTCTATACTAGCTGTTCCCGGCTGTGAATTGCTGCTTCTCAGTTTGACTAAATGGAAAAGAAAGAAAAGAGAAACCACACGTTTCTAATATGTATGGAAATCGGATATACGTCCTATTCTCCTTATCCCCCCAAACTCTGTCCATCTCCTCCTCTCCCTCTCTCTATCTATCATCTTCTCCGCCATCTCTCTATCCATTTTCTCCTTCCCTCTCAATGTCCATCTCTTCCTGCTCCTCCCACTCCGCCCTCTTGCTCCCTCCTCTCTTTATCCATCTTCACCCTTCCTCTGTCCCTCCATCTCCTCCTCTGCCCCCCCCCTCTCTCTGTCTATCATCTCCATCCATTTCTAATCCGATATTTACCTCCCTTCTCTCTCCATCACCTCCTACCCACTCTGCCAGTCTCCTCCTTTCGGCTTTCTATCTTTGTTTCCTCCCTCCCTCTCCTTGAATCACTACCCCCCCCCCCCCCGCCTCACTCTGACCTTGAGCTTTATTTATTGTTATTGCAAATTCAGATCCTGCAGCAGCATTCCAATCACAAGTCGTTGTTGTTGTGGTCTTCAGTCCTGAGACTGGTTTGATGCAGCTCTCCACGCTACTCTATCTTGTGGAAGCTTCTTCATCTCCCAGTACCTACTGCAACCTACATCCTTCTGAATCTGTTTAGTGTATTTATCTCATGGTCTCCCTCTATGGTTTTTACCCTCCACGCTGCCCTCCAATACTAAATTGGTGATCCCTTGATGCCTCAGAACATGTCCTACCAACCTATCCCTTCTTCTAGTCAAGTTGTGCCACAAACTTCTCTTCTCCCTAATCCTATTCAATACCTCCTCATTAGTTATATGATCTACCCATCTAGTCTTCAGCATTCTTCTGTAGCACCACATTTCGAAAACATCTATTCTCTTCTTGTCCAACTATTTATCGTCCATATTTCACTTCCACACATGGCTACACTCCATACAAATACTTTCAGAGACGACTTCCTGGCACCTAAATCTATACTCTGTGTTAACAAATTTCTCTTCTCCAGAAACGCTTTCCTTGCCATTGCCACTCTACATTTTATATCCTCTCTACTTCGACCATCATCAGTTATTTTTCTCCCCAAATAGCAACACTCCATCACTACTTTAAGTGTCTCATTTCCTAATCTAATTCCCAAGGCCGTCAGTAGTTCTAATGGAATGTTGTCTACTCTGGGGGCCTTGTTTCGACTCAGGTCTTTTAGTGCTCTGTCAAACTCTTCACGCAGTATCATATTTCCTATTTCATCTTCATCTACCGCCTCTTCCATTTCCATAATATTGTCCTCAAGAAGATTGCCCTTGTATAGACCCTCTATATACTCCTTCCACCTTTCTGCTTTCCCTTCTTTGCTTAGAACTGGGTTTACGTCTGAGCTCTTGATATTCATGCAAGTGGTTCTCTTTTCTCCAAAGGTCTCTTTAATTTTCCTGTAGGCAGTATCTATCTTACCCCTCGTGAGATAAGCCTCTACATCCTTACATTTGTCCTCTAGCCATCTCTGCTTAGCCATTTTGCACTTCCTGTTGATCTCATTTTTGAGACGCTTGTATTCATTTTTGCCTGCTTCACTTACTGAATTTTTGTATTTTCTCTTTTCATCAATTAAATTCTGTATCTCTTCTGTTACCCAAGGATTTCTACGAGCCCTCGTCTTTTTACCTACTTGATCCTCTGCTGCCTTCACTATTTCATTCCTCAAAGCTACCCATTCTTCTTCTACTGTATTTCTTTCCCCCATTCCTGTCAATTGTTCCCTTATGCTCTCCCTGAAACTCTGTACAACCTCTAGTTCTTTCAGTTTATCCAGGTCCCATCTCCTTAAAATCCTGCCTTTTTGCTGTTTGTTCAGTTTTAATCTACAGTTCGTGACCAATAGATTGCGGTCAGAGTCCACATCTGCCCCTGGAAAAGTCTTACAATTTAAAATCTGGTTCCTAAATCTCTGTCTTACCATTATATAATCTGACTATCTGATACCTTTTAGTATCTCCAGGGTTCTCCCATGTATACAACCTTCTTTCATGATTCTTGAACTAAGTGGTAGCTATGATTAAGTTATGCTCTGTGCAAAATTCTACCAGGCGGCTTCCTCTATCATTTCTTCCCCCCAATCCATATTCACCTACTATGTTTCCATCTCTCCCTTTTCTTACTACCGAATTCCAATCACCCATTTTATTAAATTTTCGTCTCCCTTCACTACCTGAATAATTTCTTTTATCTCATCATACATTTCATCAATTTCTTCATCTGCAGAGCTAGTTGGCATATAAACTTGTACTACTGTAGTAGGCGTGGGCTTCGTGTCTATCTTGGCCACAATAATGCGTTCACTATGCTTTTTGTAGTAGCTTACCCTCACTCCTATTGTTTTATTCATTATTAAACCTACTCCTGCATTACCCCTATTTGATTTTGTATTTATAACCCTGTATTCACCTGACCAAAAGTCTTGTTCCTCTTGCCACCGAACTTCACTAACTCCCACTATATCTAACTTTAACCTATCCATTTCCCTTTTTAAATTTTCTAACCTGCCTGCCCGATTAAGGGATCTGACATTCCACGCTCCGATCCGTAGAACGCCAGTTTTCTTTCTCCTGATAACGACGTCCACACTTTTTATTGCTCATGAAAACCAAACGCTGCACGTTGTAGCACCGTACAGCGAGACCTTCAGAGGTGGTGGTCTAGGTTTCTGTGCACACCGGTACCTCTGATACCCAGTAGCACGTCCTCTTGCACTGATGCACGCCTATATTCGTCTTGTCATACAGGGTGGCCCAAAAAGGATGGTCACATTTTAAATAACTATAACTCCATCAGTTTTACAAATTAATTTTATTCAATTACGTAACTAAATGCTCCCAGGCACCCAATTACAAGAACTAACCACAAAAAATCATGTACGGAAAATGACTTCCGGAAGATGGTGTCCTTCCTCGGTGATGCATTCCACAAGTCTTTCCTCGAAATTTTCCATCACTTTCACTACTGTTTCTTCTTGAATTGCCATAATTTCCGCACTGATTGCCTCCTTCAGATCAATTAAGTTTCGGGGCTTCTGTACGTAGACTTTTGACTTTAGGTATCCCCAAAGAAAAAAATCACAGGCTGAGAGGTCAGGTGATCTCGCGGGCCAGTGGACATCTCCAAAACGCGAGATGATGTGGTGGGGGAACATCCGCCTTAAAACACACATGGAGTCATTGGCTGTGTGGGCCGTGGCCCCGTCCTGTTGAAACCAAATTCGATCTCGATTTACATGTAACTCTCGCAGTTTCGGCACCAAAAAGCTACGTAGCATGTTAACGTAACGTTTCGAGTTCACTGTGACTGTAGCGTTGTTCTCCTCAAAAAAATAAGGACCAACAATCCCCAATCTTGAAATTCCACACCAGACTGTTACCTTAGCACTATGAAGAGGCTTTTGGTGCAATTCTCTGGGATTATCTGCTGCCCAATACCGGCAGTTTTGTTTATTGACATAGTCGTCTAAATGGAAATGGGCTTCATCTGACATAAGAAGCACAACATCATTATTAGAGTACAAAATGTCAAGCATTGATTCACAAAATCGTCTTCGCTGCTCAAAATCACGATCATACAGCTTTTGCGTGATCATAATTTTGTATGGGTGAAACTGTAACTCACGGCTTAAAATACGCTGCAACGAACTACGGCTGAGGCCTAAAGTTTGAGCACGACGCCTAGTGGAACGATGCGGGCTTTGCAGCACTGACGCTCTAACATCATCAATGTTCTGTGGAGTAACTGCCGTACGTGTACGCCCTGTAGATTTACCACTTTTGACAGACCCTGTTGTCCGGAATGCAGTCACCCAACGTGATATGGATCTGCGATCTGGAATGGGTCCATCACGCGCTACACCAAAACGTTGTCGAAACAATCGTTGCACAGTAATAAACGATTCATCATTTCTGAAAAACTGTTCCACAGCAAAAACACGATGCTCGACCGTCCACTGCGCCATCTCGTGGCAAACTGGGTGTAATGGCCGACTTGCAGACGGCCGGCAGTGGTCCCCCCTCCTCACCTTTCAATGGTACTACGCAGTTCAAATCCGACCATCCTTTTTGGGCCACCCAGTACTATCCACAGGTTAATCAAGGCACTGTTGGTCCAGATTATAGCACTTCTCAATGGGAATTCAACGTTGACCCCTCAGAGTGGTTAGTGGGTCACGTCGTCCATAAACAGCCCTTTTCAATTTATCCCAGGCATGTTCGATAGGGTTCATGTCTGGAGAACATGCCGGCCATGTCGTTGTCCTGAAGGAACTCATTCACAAGATGTGCACGATGGGGGCACGAATCGTCGTCCGTGAAGACGAATGCCTCGCCATTATGCTGCCGATATGGCTGCACAATCGCTTGGAGGATGGCATTCACGTTTCGTACAGCCGTTACGGCGCCTTCCATGATCACCAGCGGCGTACGTCGGCCCCACATAATGCCACCCCAAAACAACAGGGAACCTCCATCTTTCTGCACTCGCTGATAGTGTGTCTAAGGCGTTCAGCCTAACCAGGGTGCCTCGAAACACGTCTCCGAAGATTGTCTGGTTAAAGGCATAAGCGACACTCATCGGTGAAGAGATCGTGATGCCAATCCTGAGCGGTCCATTCGGCATGTAGTTGGGCTCATCTGTACCTTGCTGCATGGTGTCGTGGTTGTAAAGATGGACCTTGCCATGAACGTGGGGTGTGAAGTTGCGCATCACGTAGCCTATTGCGCACAGTTTGAGTCGTAACACGACGTTCTGTGCCTGCACGAAAAGCATTATTCAACATGGTGGCGATGTTGTCAGGATTCCTCCAAGCCATAATCAGTAAGTAGCGGTCATTCACTGCAGTTGTAGCTGTTTGGCGGGCTGAGTGACGCATGGCGTCGACAGTTCCTGTCTCTCTGTGTCTCCTCCATATCCGAACAACATCGCTTTGGTTCACTCCGAGACGCCTGGACACTTCCCTTGTTGAGAGTCAAAAAATGGCTCTGAGCACTATGCGACTTAACTTCTGAGGTCAAATGGTTCAAATGGCTCTGAGCACTATGGGACTCAACTGCTGTGGTCATCAGTCGCCTAGAACTTAGAACTAATTAAACCTAACTAACCTAAGGACATCACACATATCCATGCCCGAGGCAGGATTCGAACCTGCGACCGTAGCGGTCGCGAGGTTCCAGACTGTAGTGCCTAGAACCGCTCGGCCACCCTGGCCGGCTGTTGAGAGCCCTTCCTGGCAGAAAGTAACAATGTGGATGCGATCAAACCGCAGTATTGACGGTCTAAGCGTTGTTGAACTGCAGACAACACAAACCGTGTACCTCCTTCCTGGAGGAATAACTGGAACTGATCAGCTGTTGGACCCTCTCCGTCTAATAGGCGCTGCTCATGCATAGTTGTGTCTTTGGGCGGGTTTAATAAGATCTCTGAACAGTCAAATTCATTGTGTCTGTGATACAACACCCACAGTCAACGTCTATCTTCAGGAGTTCCGGGAAATGGGGTGATGCCATAGTTTTTTTGATGTGTGTATACTGTCCGCACGTTCGAGCGTATACGACAGCACACAACCCATTGAATCATCTTGCACAAACTCTAAAATTTCATCTGCTACTTTTTTCTTACTCTGAAAATTTCCTTGGGTTCCTTTCCGACTAAACGTGAACTTTGGCAACTGATGTTGTAGACAGAATACGATGTTTGCTTTGTTTATCGTTGCTATTGCTCTGCTTTGCTCTGCTTTGCTCTGCGCTGTAGTGAGTTATTCGTCGACTAAGCAGATTCAACTACGCTCCGTAGCTTCATGGTGTGCTCACCATTGGATACCTTCAGTCCCGCCCCCTGTTGGCACTACCAGCCAATACTGTAGGAGCATGGTAGCCAATATGTGGGGCATCGAAAGCCGTAAACATCATTGGCCGTTAGCGACCTCGTATTCAAGTGGTTCCTTGTAAGAAGAGTGGAAGGATGTACAAGGGATGATCGAAAAAGAAATTTGGATATAAGTAAATATTCAGGAATATGTAAGCTAAACGAAACAACAAATCAAGGGGGGGAAAAAAAGAAAAGGGAGGAAGAAGAAATGCGGGAAGACTACACAAGAGATGTAGTATCATAACTGGGTTCAAAAAATGGTTCAAATGGCTCTGAGCACTATGGGACTTAACAGCGGTGGTCATCAGTCCCCTAGAACTTAGAACTACTTAAACCTAACTAACGTAAGGACATCACACGCATCCATGCCCGAGGCAGGTTTCGTACCTGCGACCGTAGCTGTCGCGCGGTTCCGGACTGCGCGCCTAGAACCGCGAGACTACCGCGGCCGGCTCATAACTGGGAAATTGCCTAATGCATGAAGTGAAGGAAAAGAAGAGCGACAACAACAGAACGGCAAAACTATTTGGAGAAATTTCTGTGCTTGAATTTGAAAAAGCAAAGTTGATACCGATATCTCTCTAATTAACATAGCTACTAAAAGCGACTATACATTTAGTGAGGACTTTCTGTTAATTGATTTAGGTGATATCTTGAATGGTTCAGTAAATATCTGTGATGCATGGCAGAACTGAATCAACCCATTTTCAGGTTGTCCCAGGAGGAATGGCCTGTATTGAGGCATATGACAGGAACAATCATTGGAAGAAAAAGTTTCTGGTGAACGTGGACTCTAAAATACATGCTATGAGCACATCCGAATCTTGTGAAAGAGATCTCTTCGGCTGGAAGCTCTTTCCTTGCCCTGTTTTTAGAAATGGTAATATGGACCATAACAACAAAAAAAGTTCAGTGAACAATAGTTCTACAGTGCATATCTTTAGAGCTACGAGCACTTGTTCATCTTCGTTACTGTGAAATACATCTTCTACTCAAGAAGTGTTCATAACTCTTAAGATATGCATTTGAGAACATGTTTTTTTCTTGTTTTGGTCCATACTACCTCTTCCGAAATATGGAAAGCACAAGCAGTAGGAGAGATTTGTTTCACGGTATCGAAGATGAAGGAGTGCTCGTATCTCTTATGGTAAGTATTTTAGAGCATGTTTGCCAGACATTTTTTGCATCGAATCATCATTCCTGTCATATCGGTGAACACTGGTCGATTCCCCGAGGGTACCTTGTACATATATTTGAGACTGAAGTGGAGTGTACTAACGTTGTAGAACCATTTCCGTTTCCCCTCTTAAGTTTTTTCTAAGAAAGTGAGACGTTTAAAGTTGCAAAAGTAAGACGTTTCATTTCTTCTGGTAGTTGCGTGCGTTAATTTACGTCCCGTCCATGTCTGTACGGAAACTAGTGGCACCTACTGTGAATATTATTTTGCAAGTCAAGATCCTGGCGTTCCGCACGGAGCTTGTTTAACACATGAGATCGGTGCACAAACGAAGCGCTGATAATACCTGCTCGCTTTTGCAGGCGTGGCGCCATTAAGACGGGGCGCTGTGACCTGGAGCTGCAGCTGCTTCTAACGGGCGCTAACCGCGGCGTCACGCCTGCCCTTTGTTCTGGCCACCATTCACAACAACAACAACAACAACAACAGGGACTCAGGGCCCGTGAAAGGCGTGCCGCCACAGCGGTCGCGCCGAAACCTCAGCACATTACTCTGCATCGCCAAGAGGCTTGATACGTGGTTGGCCCCTAGCCAGTCTTCACCGCAACGGCACCCCAACCCTACTACTTCAGACTCGTTACTATTCAGCAGCGCTGTCTACAGCACGCCGCCTGGAAGGATCATGCACAGGTAGCTATCAATGTAATATCAGGGTCAGTATTCGGAACATGGAAATTACTCATGTGCAGCAGCCAAGATAACTGAACGGTCTATAGCCAAAATACCGTATTCTATCGCGTAATTCCCCCTTTTTTTCTCGAAAATTTTTCTTGAAAGCACTAGGAAGGGAATTATGCAAATAGTGGAGTGGTCCTTCAAGAAATTCAGAAAGGAAGGAAAACGATATATTAGGTAGGTAAAAGTTCTATTTACGGTAATTTGTGAACAAAAGTGGTACCTATCGGTATTTATTTTCAATTAATACAAAAGAACTGGATTCATACTTCGGTTTCGTTACGCCTAGAATGAAGAGCAGCAATGCACTGTTTCATTGTTGCTTTTCTCTCACTATTCTACGGCCTAGCCTTCGTCAGTATCATCAATGTTTTCAGGCTCAGATAACACAACATCTTCTTTATTTTCACTATTCCACAACAGGTCCTTGTCGGAATCGTCAATGGCACAATAGATTCCAGTTTTTAAAAAACTCTTCTTAACAATATCGATACTAATTTTGTCTAATGCACGGCTTATCCACTCACATATCGTCGATGTAGATGGCTTGCTTATCTTGCCTCATGGAGTCAGCTGATGAGATCCCGCTGTCGTATATTCTGAATACAGGCGTCGAAGATGTTCTTTGAAAGGTTTGTTGACGCTGTTATCTAAAAGCTGAAGAATGGACTTTAAACCTCCAGGAGCGGTGACAGCGTGGGACTTCATCCGTTTCATTTTCTCCTCTACAGCTTCCACAATGTGACCCAGGAAACTGTCTAGGACAGGAAGGGACTTCTTTGTAATAATGCTTCTTGTCGTATTCCCCAGACTTTCTCCAACCAATCCACCATCAAATCTGCTGTCATCCAGTCCTTTTCCTGAACTCGTTAGTGAATTCCATGTGGGCTAGTCACCTTTGGTAATGTCTTCCTTTTAAAGATGGAATACGATGGAAGTTGCTTGCGGTCTGCTGTAATGCACAACATCACTGTGCATCTCAGTTTCTCTGCTCCAGTCGTCTTCACAAGGACACCATCTGAGCCAGTTGGAGCAGCGGTGGTGTTACGTGGGATCAAAAAACACGGTGTCTGCTCAGCGTTACCAACCTGGGAGAGCAAATAGCCATAGTCATATTGCTGTAGCACTTGTACTACATTACAAACTCTGGCACAAGGATGTTCTCCTTCGTAGAGTGAGTTTTCGCCGTCTTGTAAAGCGAATTGCCCTACAAAGGCTTGCTTTAAAATCCTTTCTGCCAATTTTGAGCGTGACAGCTATTTCACGAGCTTTGTTTGGATCATTTCGTAAGAAACAGGACTACCATCATTCCGAAGTTCATTGACATAGGCGATTACACCGTTATCAATTTCGGGGTACTTCACTGTTTTAGGTCCACGGAAAGATTTGGAGCTTGCCTTTGCAATCATTAGTTTATCTTTTTGTCTCCCTCAATGCCGTATTGAAAAACGATCGACGGAGAAATGTCTTCCTGCAACTTTCACTCTGTCTCTATCAGCGTAAGATAACACATTTAATTTAAATTGTTCATGTAGTTTGAATGTTTTGACATTAGGACGACTTGTAACAAACTGACCTGGAAAAACGTCTGCAACATCACTTTTCAGATTTATGGTTTGCTGTAACAATACAAATATTCTTATGCCAAGTACCACTGTGTCCATTGTTGTCCATTATCAAATCATTTGAAGGCCTCTCCAGTAAGAACGAACCAGGCGAGGGAATAATGCGCGATATTAATAAAACAGTTGTTAACGATGAAACATCATAGGGAAGGGGAATATGCGAGGGTGGGGCGTATGAGCTAAAATATGGTATTGGCCGGAGACAAGGGTAAGTTACTACTGAATTCCTGTAACTTATGGGGGAAGAAATATGCCGTGGCAACATGATGATTAACGTCAACTTTGATGACTGGAAACATGCACTTAGCACTGACGTGAATCAAATGCAGATGCTATATTAGTATTTATCGTACGAACATTGAGATGAAGAAATATCAGTTCAAAAATTATAGGGTACTGACATTAACCGTACTCCATACCTGTTCCAAGAAGGCATAGAATCTCTCCTGCAAATAGAATCTTCTTTTTCTTGTGACTTTGTTCCACTTCCACGGAGGCTCGGCACGGTTATTAAACGGATTTCGCATGGTTAATTCAAGGGGTGACCTGATATTCTTCCTGTCGCCACCCCGTAACTCCCCACGATGGAAAATATGTGCCCCAACTGTCAGCGTGTAGAGTTATTCAAGTGAAAATGAGCTTTAGTTTCCTAAATGTTTGCGAATCGTGTAACTCAGGTTAGGGTACCAGCTCTGTGTTCACCAAGTGGGATGTAGAAAGCTGCCTGAAAATCACATCCAGGTTGGACAGCATACCGACCTACGTAGTTAATCTGCACACGGATTCTATTGGGGCTAACCCACCTCCCCGTTCCAGAAACAGCGCATTAACACGCACGGTTGTCAGGTCAGATATTTCCTGCAAAAACACTGAAAAAAATCACATCGCCAAAAAATAATTAATGTATCATGATGAAATTTTGGCAGTGCCGGTTCCAAGAACTCCTAACGATAGACGATGACTGTGGATATTGTATCACAGACACAGTTCCTTTGACTGTTCAGAGGTGTCACTAAGACTGCCCAAAGATGTAAACAAACACGCGTTAGCAGCGCCTATTAGATGGAGGATGCCTGACGGCCGATAAGTTCCAGTCGTTCCACCAGCCAGGAAGGAGGTACACGGCTCGTGTCGTCTGTAATTCAACCATTCTTAGACGGTCAATACCGTGGTTCGATCGCGTCCGCATTGTTACTTTGTGACACGAAGGGCTCTCAACAAGGGAAGTGCCCAGGCGTCTCGGAGTGAACCAAAGCGATGTTGTTCAGACAGGGAGGAGATACAGAGAAACAGGTACTGTCAATGGCATGCCTCGCTCAGGCCGCACAAAGGCTACTACTGCAGTAGATGACCGCTACCTACGAGTTATGGCTCGGAGGAACCTTGACAGCAATGCCACCGTGTTGAATAATGCTTTTCGTGCAGCCACAGGATATCGTGTTAGACTCAAACTGTGCGCAGTAGGCTGCATGATGCGCAATTTCACTCCCGATGTCATAGCGATGTCCATTTTTGCAACCACGACTCTATGCAGCGCGGTACAGATGGGCCCAACGTACCGCTCAAGATTGCCATCGCGTTCTCTTCACCGATGAGTGTCGCTTATGCCTTCAACCAGACAATCGTCGGAGGCGTGTTTGGAGGCAACCCGGTCAGGCTGAACGCCTTAGACACACTGTCCAGGGAGTACAGCAAGGTGGAGGTTCCCTGCTGTTTTGGGGAGGCATTATGTGGGGCCGACGTACGCCGCTGGTGGTCATAGAAGGCGCCGTAATGGCTGTACGATACGTGAATGCCATCTTCCGACTGATAGTGCAATCATATCGACAGCATATTAGCGAGGCATTCGTTTGCATGGACGACAATTCGCGCCCCCGTCGAGTACATCTTGTGAACGACTTCCTTCAGGATAACGACATCGCTTCACTAGAGTGGTCATCATGTTCTCCAGACACGAACGCTATCGCACATGCCTGGGATAGATTGAAAAGGGCTGTTTATGGACGACGTGACCCACCAACCACTCTGAGGGATTTACGCCGAATCGTCGTTGAGGAGTGGGAAAATCTGGACCAACAGTGCCTCGACGAACTTGTGGATAGTATGCCACGGCAAATACAGGCTTGCATCAATGCAAGAGGTCGTGCTACTGGTTAGTAGGGGTACCAATGTGTACAGCAATCTGGACCACCACCTCTGAAAGTCTCACTGTATGGTGGTACAACATGCAATATGTGGTTTTCATGAGCAATAAAAAGGACAGAAATGATGTTAAGTTGATCCTTGTTCCAATTTTCTGTACAGGTTCCGTAATTCTCGGAACCGAGGTGATGCAAAACTTATTTTGATGTGTGTATGTTTTCTTACTTACACTGCAAGATCGCAGGTTAATGTAAGCGCGAGATACCCTTGTAACCGCCAGAACGTTCCATGCAAGCATTCAAACTTGCATATATTGTGTTGAAAAGGTGCCAGATATCAGTTTGTGGGAAGGAGTTCCATGCCTATTGCACTTGGTCGGTCAATATAGAGACGGTTAATGGGGGTTGTGGGTGACGCTGGAGTTGTCGACCGTTAGTAGATCGATTGGATACAGGTCTGGTGATCAAACAGGCCAAAGCAACATGTCCACAGTCTGTTTAGGATGTTGAATTACAACAGCAGTATGTGTGCGATGGTTATCCAGATGGAAAAATGGGAACGCAACTGGTCGAATCACCAGACTGAGTGCGTGCTCCTGTGTCGTACGAAACTGCACCCAAGACTATAGCTCCGGGTGTAGGTCCAGTTTGTCTGCACGCAGATTGACTGCAGGCAGACAACTGGCCAACTCCTAGCAAACATGCGACCGTCACCGGCACCGAGGCAGAACCAGTTTTCATAAAAACAAAAAACAAAAGAAGAGAACTGCACCCTACCTTCAAATGAGCTCTCGCGTGTCACCATTGAAGTCCAAAGGCGGTGGTTTGGGGTGAGTGGAAGGCTTGCTACATGCCATCTGCCTCGGAACTGTAAAGTAATTGATCTGTAACGTTCGTTGTGCAACTGTGGTACCAACTGCCTTCAAATTGCGACTGCAAACGCAGTACGACGTGCCAGAGCCATACGCTGAACACTATGGTCTTCCTTCTCGATAGTTCCGTGTGACCGTTCGGATCCAGGTCATCTTGCAACCGTACATTCTCTTGACCACCGCTGCCAATATTAATCAAAGACAGTGGCCACATTCCTACCAAGTCTTTTTCCACTGTCGCAGTAGGAATATCCAGCTTCTTGTAACCCTATTACACAAACTCTTTCTAAGCCATAGAGGTGTTGACAATGCCATCCTCGCCCCCTTAAAGGCATAGTTCACTAACGTCAACACTTCATGACAAATCTCAAAGATGACTAACACTTACGACAGTTACAGCGCGTTTTTAAAGCAAACCTGTTTTCCATCCTCATAGTGGCGCTACTAGCGCCACTCTTCTGCGACTGATGCGTCATTTGGATACACATTATCTTTCATATGTTGAAACATGCCTACCAACTTTCGTTTATGTCGCACAACTGCTTCTTGAAGCACGATTTTTTTCCGTTACTGCAGAATGTACTGGTATTACACTAAAGAGCCAAAGAAACTGGTATACCTGCCTAATATCGTGTAAAGTCCCCGACCATGCAGAAGTGCTGCACCACGATGCGGAATGGACTCGACTAACGTCTGAAGTAGAGCTGGAGGGAATTGATACCATGAATCCTGAATGGCTGTCCATAAATCCGTAAGAGTATGAGGGGGTGGAGATCTCTTCTGAACAGCACGTTGCAAGGCATCCCAGATATGCTCAATGTTCATCTCTGTGGAGTTTGGTGGCCAGATGAGGTGTTTAAACTCAGAAGAGTGTTCCTCGAGACACCTTGTAGCAATTCTGGACATGTGGAGTGTCGCATTAGCCTGCTGGAATTGCACACTGGACATGAATGGATGCAGGTGATCAGACAGGACGTTTAAGTACGTGTCACCCGTCAGAGTTGTATCTAGACGTATTGGGTGCCCAATATCACTCCAAATGCACACGTTCCACACCATTACAGAGCCTCTACCAGCTTGAACAGTCCCCTGCTGACATACAAGATCCTTGGATTCATGGGGCTGTTTCCATACCCGTGCACGTCCATTCGCTCGGTACAATTTGAAACGAGACTCGTCCGACCACGCAACATGTTTCCAGTCATCAACAGTCCAATGTCGGTATTGACGGGCCCAGGCGAGGCGTAAAGCTTTGTGTCATGCATTCACCAACGGTACACGAGTGGGCCTTCGGCTCCGAAAGCCCATATCGATGATGTTTCGTTGAATGGCTGACACGCTGACCCTTGTTGATGACCCAGCACTGAAATCCACAGCAATTTGCGAAAGGGTTGCACTTCCGTCACGTCGAACGATTCTCTTCAGTTGTCGTTGGTCCCTTTCTTGAAGGATCGTTTTCCCGCCGCAGCGATGTCGGAGATTTGATATTTTACCGGATTCCTGACATTCACGGTACACTCGTGGAATGGTCGTACGGAGAAATCCCCACTTCACAGCTACCTGCTGTGTCCCATCGCTCGTTCACGCCGACTATAACACCACGTTCAAATTTACTTAAATCTTAATAATATATAAGAAACTGTCAGCCTCGTTTGTCGTAATGAAACCAATCTTTACCTAGGTTTCAGCCCAAGTAATTGAGCCTTCTTCAGAAGATATAAATGTTACTATAATATGTCTACAAGGACATGGTCTAGAAATAAAACTTAAACAGCCTGAATAGGCGCAGTTACATTTTAAAAAATGCGGTACCGCAAGAGGTTCAATTACTTGGGCTGAAGCCTAGATAAAGGTTGAATTCACTACCGCAATTGAGGCTTATATATTAGATTATCACGTTTGCTGACTGGGCTGCAATGTTGAAAATACTTAAATATTAATAATGTGCCGTTATAGCAGCAGTAACCGATCTAAGAATTGCGCCAGGCATTTTTTGTCTTGTATAGGCGTTGCCGATCGCAGTGCCGTATTCTGCCTGTTTACGTATCTCTGTATTTGAATACGCGTGCCTATATCAAACTATTTGGCGTTCAGTGTGGAGTGTAGTCGAATTCAATCACGTGATGCTGAGTGAATTAGATTAGAAAAATGGTTCAAATGGCTCTGAGCACTATGGGACTTAACTTCTGAGGTCATCAGTCCCCTAGAACTTAGAACTACTTAAACCTAAGTAACCTAAGGACATCACACACATCCATACCCGAGGCAGGATTCGAACCTGCGACCGAAACGGTCGCGCGGTTCCATACTGTAACGCCTAGAACCGCTCGGCCACTCTGGCCGGCAATTAGAAAATGAGACACTTATAGTAGTAGATGAGGTTTGCTAGTTTGGCAACAAAATAGCTGATTACGGCCGAAGTAGAGAGGATATGAAGTTTAGACTGGTAATGGTAAGAAAATCGTTTCTGAAAAAAAGAAATTTCTTAATAGAATATAAATTTAAGTGTTATGAAGCCTTATCTGAAGGCATTTGTCTGGAGGGTAGCCATGTATTAAAGTGAAACATGCATGATTAGCAATTTAGACAAGAAGGGAATAGAAGCTGTTAAAATGTGGTGCCAGAGATGAATGATGAAGACTAGGTGGATAGATGACGTTACTACCGAGGAGGCACTGAACACAACTGATGAGAAAACGAATTTGTGGCGCAACCTGACTAGAAGAATGGCTCGGTTGAGAGGACACATTCTGAGATATCAAGAGATCACGAATTTAGTGTGGAGGGAAGACTGGAGGAGTAAAAGTCGTAGAGATGCCAAGAGATGATTACAGAAAGCAGATTCAGAAGGATGTATGTTGCACTATTATCTGGAGAAGAAGATTCTTGCACAGGGTAGAGTAGCGTGAAGAGCTACAGCAAACGAGTCAATGGAATGAAGACCTCAACAACATGTCCGAAAGGAACCTATTGGGCATAAAATGTATATCAGATGTGACTTACTTTGCTTCGCTACACCAAATTACTTCCAAATTACTCATGTTGGCTTGATTCGAATTCTGATATGTGTAGTGTATTTTCATTGCTGTGGAAATTTCGAAAAACCGTGTTTAGTAACTCCGCTTTAATGACGCTGTCGTCGGTAACGTTATCACTCTCATGTTACGAGCGGCAAAAACACATCGATCAATCCGACGTATAATGCTAAAGCAGGTCTACCCGTAGTGGCGAATTAATTCCAACCAAACATGGTGATACAAACAGAAAGGTTCTCTTCAGAAGTCCCTCATTCATTCATGAAAGCTGAACGAAATACTTTCTTTCCAGGTAGGTAGGCGAGACTGAGGATTTTTCAAAGAATAGCTAGCACGAGAGATGGCGCAAAGGACTCACATTCGATAGGTCGACTATTCAGTTCCGCATCCTGACATACAGTAATTTCCCAAAACCGCTCCTGGCAAATGCCGCTATGATTCCTTTTAAAGGGCACTGCCGAATTCTTTCCCCTCCATTAAAGCATTACGAGCTTGAGCTCCGTCTCTAATAACCTAGATGTCGAAGGGACATGAAACTCCAATATTCCCTCCTTCTAATAAAATAGCTACACACTGAACGTTTGGCTCTTATATATTACTAGCACACAGAACAAAGACGTTTGCAAAGTGGCCAAAAGTTACAAATGACATTTGGTATTATTTAGATGTGTTATAAAGAGTGGTCCATTGATCGTGACAGGGCCAAATATCTCACGAAATAAGCGTTTTTGAGATTCCCGATTCTCGCGCAATTTGTTTGCTATTGATGTGCGGATTAGCCGCGACAGCAGCTAAAACACCTACTTGGGCATCATCATTTGTTGCAGGTCGTGGTTGACGTTTCACATGCGGCTGAACACTTCCTGTTTCCTTAAATAACGTAACTATCCGGCGAACGGTCCGGACACTTGGATGATGTCATCCAGGATACCGAGCAGCATGCACAGCATACGTTCGTTAGGCATTTTGATCACAATATCCATACATCAACACGATATCGACCTCTTCCGCAATTGGTAAACGGTCCATTTTAACACGGGGAATGTATCACGAAGCAAATACCGTCCGCACTGGCGGAATGTTACGTGATACCACGTACTTACACGTTTGTGACTATTACAGCGCCATCTATCACAAAGCGAAAAAAGTGGTCCAACTAAAACATTCATATTTATTTACGTACTGCACGAATATGTAATAAAAATGGGGGTTCCTTTTTTTAAAAAAACGCAGTTGATATACGTTTGACCTATGGCAGCGCCATCTAGCGGGCCAACCATAGCGCCATTTGGTTTCCCCTTTCAAGCTGACGAGTTTCGTTCTTTGTAGACATTCACCTCTCCAATCTGTTCAGGTAAGCAGGCGTGTTCGGTGGTGCTGTTGCGGTCTTCATCCCCAAGACTGATCTGATTCAGCTTTCCACGCTACTCTCTCCTGTGCAAGCCTTTTCATCTCCGCATCCACTTGCACCTACTGATTGTATTAAAGCCTTGATTTCCCCTTACAATTTTTACCCCCTCCCGGCATACTTCCCCCACCATTACCCAAGTGACTACTCCCTGATGCCACAGGATGTGTCGTATCAACCGATCCCTTCGTTTAGTGACTTTGTGCCATGAATTTCTTTCGTTTGCAATCTGATTTCGTTCTTCGTCAATTGTTATTTGATTGAATCATCTAATTTGCAACATTGTTCTGTAGCATCACTGTTCAAAAGCTTATCTTCCTGCCTGAAGTGTTTATTGTCTACTCTACAAAGCTAATAAATACCTTCAGAAAAGGTTGCCTGACACTTGAATTGATATTCCATCTTAACAAATTCGTCTTTTTCATTTTCTTGCTGTTGCCAGACTGCATTTTATATCCTGTTGGGGCTGAAAGGTGACCCCTAAGAGTGGAGAGATGACTAAACTATGAACAGGTCAGGATGAGACACCGCTTCCTTCGCGTGGATTTGAGCTGTGAGTAGTGGTGGTGACTGGAACCATATGGCCGACCCCTAGCAAAGCATACCTGAATGTAACACTCTCTTACTCATGGTAGGTACAGCGTGAGATGGCCTTTGGAGTGGAGGCTGTTGGCCCCGTCCTAATGACATAGTGCAGTGGTCGGCAAACTCATTAGTCAAACGGGCCAAGTATCAACAGTACAACGATTCAAATGTCTTTTGAGAGTCTAATTTTTAAAGTATATAGGTAGGTAGGGGGTTATTTACTTAATTAAGACTCTCCTAATGTGGCTTTCGACGTAAACGTCGTCAATTTGAATGAAGTATTTTCACTGAGGTCAACCACTTCGAACTGTCCCATCCAGACTCGTCTTACATACTTGTTTCGTCTATCTCCTATCGTTCATCATTTTGTACTTGATTTTCCTGAGAGAAGAGCAATCCGCTGGTGGCGAATATCCTTGGATGTATCTGATTGCTTCCTCTGTCATGTACACCCAAGCCCGGTGGATAGATGGGTAAGGAATTTACGAGCTCCCTATCGGCCCTATGGATGAACTCCTTGCCTCGAATTTCCAGTTGAGGGGTTCGTACGCCACTGGATTTCCTAGGGCTTGTGTGGGAGGTCAGGGATGTCTGTGGAGAAAGATGTAGGGAAAATCATGGTGGTTGTAGCCGCCATCACGGATGGATTCTGCAGTCTTGGAGAGCATCGCCCTGGATGAGTTCGTGTCCAGGAGGAGCAGCTACTGGGAAGACGGTTATCCTTCTTCATCATCGGCATTCTCCACCTCCACTTCGGGCCTCCTCAGCCTGCCGCATTTTTGCAGAGGCCGGTGAGACAACAGTTTCTGTGGTGGTCATCTGCGACTGGGCGTGTGTCTCCAGCTCCATGGCCACATCGTCAGCCTCCTGCATTTTCTTGTCGTCTAAGGACGCTACCATCTGAGTTCCGGCACCTAGTCGTGGCCGTCTGCCCATCTCCCTCCCCACGGTGCGTGAGCCGATGGTGGGGTGCACGAGGGCGCTGACCATCAGTTACATTTACGGCGGCCTTAGTCTTGTCCAGACTCAGCTGCATGGAAAGTTCTCGGCGCGTAGCTTCTAGTGCAGAGTTCCATTGTTGTTGTTGTGGTCTTCAGTCCTGAGACTGGTTTGATGCAGCTCTCCATGCTACTCTATCCTGTGCAAGCATCTTCATCTCCCAGTACCTACTGCAACCTACATCCTTCTGAATCTGCTTAGTGTATTCATCTCTTGGTCTCCCCCTACGATTTTTACCCTCCACGCTGCCCTCCAATATTAAATTGGTGATCCCTTGATGCCTCAGAACATGTCCTACCAACCGATCCCTTCTTCTGGTCAAGTTGTGCCACAAACGTCTCTTCTCCCCAATCCTATTCAATACTTCCTCATTAGTTATGTGATCTACCCATCTAATCTTCAGCATTCTTCTGTAGCACCACATTTCTAAAGCTTCTATTCTCTTCTTGTCCAAACTATTTACCGTCCATGTTTCACTTCCATATATGGCTACACTCCATACAAATACTTTCAGAAATGACTTCCTGACACTTAAATCTATACTCGATGTTAACAAATTTCTCTTCTTCAGAAACGCTTTCCTTGCCATTGCCAGTCTACATTTTATATCCTCTCTACTTCGACCATCATCAGTTATTTTGCTCCCCAAATAGCAAAACTCCTTTACTACTTTAAGTGTCTCATTTCCTAATCTAATTCCCTCAGCATCACCCGACTTAATTCGACTACATTCCATTATCCTCGTTTTGCTTTTGTTGATGTTCATCTTATATCCTCCTTTCAAGACACTATCCATTCCGTTCAACTGCTCTTCCTGGTCCTTTGCTGTCTCTGACAGAATTATAATGTCATCGGCAAACCTCAAGGTTTTTATTTCTTCTCCATGGATTTTAATACCTACTCCGAATTTTTATTTTGTTTCCTTTACTGCTTGCTCAATATACAGATTGAATAACATCGGAGAGAGGCTACAACCCTGTCTCACTCCCTTCCCAACCACTGCTTCCCTTTCATGTCCCTCGACTCTTATAACTGCCATCTGGTTTCTGTACAAATTGTAAATAGCCTTTCGCTCCCTGTATTTTACATGCTAGACTTAATTGGAAGCCCTCATCCTTGTTGACGAGACTGTCTTGCAATTTCAACTTAATTGATTCTTTGATGGTGCTCTCCCAAAAGCCACAAGCAGGACACAACATCTTTGTTTTTCCGAATTCGAACGTATGTCCCTCACTGAGGATGTGTTCTGCCACTGCTGATTTGTTTTTATGCCCCAGACGTATGAATGTAACGTGTGCCTGGCAACACTGCGAGATGCTGCGCTGTATTTTCCCAATGTACCAGTGACCACAGGTGCGAGGGATACTACATGTAACAGTATTTTGAGTTGTTATTTGCCCTTCACTCTGCGTATAAAACCTTTTCATTTTTATGGGGGTCGAAAATTGCGCTTGATGTTTTCACTAGGAATCTACAAATTAAATTGGAAGGAACACACAGAAAATGTTGTGGGGAAGGCTAACCAAAGACTGCGTTTTATTAGCAGTGCACTGGAAAAAGGAACAGATCTACTAAGCTACACTACACTATAGTACACTACACTACACTACAATACACTACCCTACACTACGCTTGTCCGTCCTCTTTCAGAATATTGCTGCGCGGTGTAGGATCCTTACCCGATATGGTTGATGTGGTACATCGAAAATTTCGAAGAGGGGCAGCACGTTTTGTATTATTGCGAAATAGGGGAGAGAGTTGTAACCTCCCAACAGTAAAAAAATATGTATATTGCATTTAAATTTAGTGTAACCTCCCAACAGAAAAAATATATTAATTATATATCATTAACATTTAGCGTAACTACCCAACAGTAAAAATATGTATAGTATTGACATTTAGTGTAACCTAGCAACAGTTTATTATTCCGTAACATACCAATAATAACGTGACTAATTTCTCAACAAAATTGTGGCTCACTTATAACCTTTCAGTAATTGACTGTGAATTTAAACTGGTAGATTTTGGACATCAGCAGTGCTGCGTCATGGCCCTGAAAGATCATATTGAATAAATTGAAAATTCTTTCCTCAATGAAGTCACCGGATAACACATATATATATCTGCTCCTATATGAAATTTTTCTGGCGCAGCCCAGTGCAAATGCTGGCCGATAGATTAGTCATGTACAAACGGAAACAACTGATTTTTCTTTACAATAATCGGGATGGCCATGGATTGGAGAAATTAGTAAATTCTTTAAATGAATGATTGTCAAAACTTAATTTTTGTAAGAAAGATTATTACTAAGAGATTTAAAAAAAACATTTACATGGGACTTGATATAACAATACTACATATGCGCGAGGCTGCTTTTACCTTATACTACATCGCTCAGGTCTGAGGTTCTCTTATAGCTTACATGTCGGAGGCAGCGCGTGAGCAATCCATCGAAATTACATCTGCTCGAGTGCGCTAGCAATAAATTCCTTAGTCATGGACCTCTTACAGAGTGTCACTGAAATAATACAGGATTTGGGGTTGACATCATTAAAACAAATGCGTTTCTTGTTACGGCGGTATCTTCTCACGAAATTCCAATCATAACTGTTTCCTCTGAATATGAAAATATTTTGTTGACACTCTGCCAGGCACTTAAATGTGATTTGCAGAGTATCCATGTAGATTTAGATGTAGATGGAGAAATCTCGCAATTTTGGCTGAGGAAGGCCTAGTATAGGGGATGAAGGCGAATTTCTCTTCCTTTTCCTCTTCCTCTTCTTTGTGGATGGCTGTGGGATTCGTTTTCTTCAGTGAATGTCTAATCTGCGCTTCGCGGTAACCATTTTGGCGAAACTCATCCATAAAGAGTTACAGCTCAGCCGGGAAGCTCTCTGTCTCATGTAGCACTTACCCGGTGAACCGGCGTCGTTAGAACGGTGTACCGCTACGCTGGATGATGACAGCTCGGTGCATTCACGTATAAATTTACGTAGGTCTTCTTTCCGTAGACTGCATCTCCGGGGGTACCTTCTGTTTTTCTTTTTATTTGAACGTCCAAAAATAGAAGACATCCGTTGTGTTTCAGCTCCATCGTGAACTGTATGTTTTGATGGATGCTGTTCAGGTGGTCCAGGAACTCATTCAGGGCCTCTCTGCCAAATTCCCACAGAAAGAAGGTGTCATCCACGTAACGGAAAAAGCGTTTGGGTTTTTACTGTGCAGTTTTTAGTGCCAACTCCTCAAAATGCTGCATTTAGAGACAGACAATTCCAGCTGCTAGCGGCTATTGCCTCAAATTACTCATAGAATTCTCCACCACAGTTGAAGTAGGTTGTCGTGAGTAGATGTTCAAATAGTTTCAGCGTTTGGGATTCAAAATGATATGCTAAGAGTACAGAAGCTTTCTAAGTGGTACTCGTGTGAAAAGAAATGTCAGGTCAAATTTCACCAGCAGATTGTTCTTCTGCAGCCACATCTCCTTCAGCGAAGCCAAGAATTTAGCCGAATTCCTGATCTGATGACCACAGTGACCCACCACAAGTTTCAGGAGTGACACTAGATACTTGGCCACTTCAATGTGGGTGTATTAATGGTGTTAAGCATCGGACGACAGATGGAATTCTACGACTTGGGAGCCAGGCAATAGGGAGTGAACGCATTCGCTTCACACGAAGAGAACTGGGCAAGAATGGAAAATCTCTACTCGTTTGTCACCTGTATGTCGCTGGTACAATATCAGCATAGTCTTGGGAATGGGCAGACTGCAGCTCATTTGCCGATAGTGAAGTACAAAGACGGTGCGCTAATGCCAGACAGCATGGAAAATAAGAAACTAGGGGGATCTCAAATTAAGACCCAGGGTGTCAGTGATAGCCAACAGCCTTGCCGCAGCGGTAACACCAGCTGCCGTTGGCAAGTGAGGTGTACTCACCCCTTTTGAGGTCAATTGAGGAATTTCTTGACTGCGAAGTAGTGGCTTCGTTCACGAAAACTGACAATGGTTGGGAAATAGTGTGCTGCCCACTTGCCCCCTCCATGTCCGCATCCAGTGACGCCTATCGGTTGAGGATGACACGGCAGTCGGTCGACACCGTTGGGCTCTGCGCGGCCTGTTCCGATGCTGAGAGAGAGAGAGAGAGAGAGAAACCTGACGAAGAAAGAATTGGATGCTGGTACAACCTCAGCTGCCACCAAAAGGTTAAACTTCACACCTGTTCCAAACACAACACCGAAGCAAGACATTAACCGTGTTGAAGAAAGCATCTGTGGCCTGTCAGCAGAAAAGAAGAAGAGGTGGATGAAATCAGGAGGGAAACTTGAAGGATCACTGATAAATCTCGACTTCTGAAACCAGAAAGGAAAATGCTTAGACTACTAAAAGAAGATGAAAAAACCATCTCGTAACAGGAATGAGGGCTACTAGCTGAGTTCGACATGGAGCCCTGCACTAGCGGCGGTACGCCTGGACCGTGCCAGCAGTTGACGATTCGCGAATCTGGGCAAGACTGAAGTCGTTGCAAGTCTAGGTCTGCGCCCACCGTTGTGACCGAGCAGGTTCGAATCCTGCCTCGGGCATGGATGTGTCTGATGTCCTTAGGTTAGTTAGGTTTAAGTAGTTCCAAGTTCTAGGGGACTCATGACCTCTGATGTTGAGTCCCATAGTGCTCAGAGTCATTTGGACCATTTTTCTGCGCCCACACGTCTCCCCCTAACACCAGCCCCTAAGCAGGGCGGGGGATTCTGGTGATTGAGGAAGACAACAAACAGCGAGGTCATCGGTCTCATTGGATTAGGGAAGGCTAGGGAAGGAAGTCGGACTTGCCCCTTCAAAGGTACCATCCCGGCATTTGCCTGAAGCGATTGAGGGAAATCACGGAAAAAAAATGTCCGCCGCTCAGCTACATTGATGGGACGCGCGCGCTACTCATCGGCACTTCCATAGAAGATGATGAGAATGATCCTCATTGAAAAGTAGTGAAATTTGAATGCAGCCACTGAGATGGAAGCCCGAGAATTTTGCAGTGTCTCAACATAGCTTTTTTTAGTACTCGACACTACACCTTCTGCAGTCCACAACAATCCCTCAAATTGACTTAATAAACTTCAAGCAAAGTTTTAACTCTTAGTCAGTATTTAGGTACACTGAATAAACTTTAAATCATAAATAACAACCATATTATTTATTGATAAAATTAATTTTAAGGTATTCTTTAAATGAAATCATCGCAATAACTGACAAAAAGTAATGTAAACAGTGGCCTCGCGTCGCTTTGGAAAGTATGGGTAAGTCAGCTTTGTCGTTCGCAGCTCGTGGTCGTGCGGTAGCGTTCTCGCTTCCCGCGCCCGGGTTCCCGGGTTCGATTCCCGGCGGGGTCAGGGATTTTCTCTGCCTCGTGATGACTAGGTGTTGTGTGCTGTCATTAGGTTAGTTATGTTTAAGTAGTTCTAAGTTCTAGGGGACTGATGACCATAGATGTTAAGTCCCATAGTGCTCAGAGCCATTTTGAACCATTTTTTTCAGGTTTGTCAGTTGTTTTCGATGTTAGGAACGATTTGAGGTTCTCAGGAATAAGACAGCTGCTCAATATACTCTTGATAAGATTCACACTCGAAAATCTTTGTATGAAGTTCTCGGCCCGAATAAGGAAAGAACACACGTTAATATTTTCAGCTGATTATGAGTCAGTAATAATATTTCAGCTGTTAAAAACTAACATAACTTCGCTTCAGAGCACTCGCCTAAAGATAAACTTTGAACGTAAAAATTGAAATAAGACACCAGTAATAGCTACAAGTACTTTCATTTCTTATTACACAAGCTTATATTTCTTTATTACTATTATCGACCGATTCACTTATTTCTGACTCAATATTATTATCAAATCGCTTTTCAACTGATGTCTTGCCAGTTCATTAAAACATAATTACCTTCTTTCGCCCGATCGCACCCTTTTTTCGATACTTCACGAGAAACTGTTCCACAACTTTCAAGAGATCAGATACTGCTTCAACTACTTCATTTTCTCGCAACTTCAGCAAGTTAAAATTATCTCACGCCCCTTATTTCGAAGCATTATCTATTCTCATCCCCCACCCCCTTCCCCTTTAAAGATATTAGCGAGCGCACTTGGTCTGAATGACGAGAGAGAATGGCGGCAATTGTAGTTGTCTGAGCCCGTTGTCTAGTGGTTAGCGTTGCTGCCTCCAAGAGGTGCCGGGTTCGGTTCACGGTCTGGTTGGGGATTTTTCGGTGCCCGGGGACTGGATGTTTGTGCTGTCCTCATCATTTCATCATCATCATCATCATTATCATCATTCATGACAAGTGGCTAGATTGGACTGTGAAAAAATTGGACTGTGTAAAAATTAGGACTTTTACAGATGCCGATGACCGCGCAGTTGGACGCCCTACAAACCAAACCAGACATCATCATGAATTGCAGTTGTACTTTCTGGAAGAGCCCCATGTGACTCGCGAGGCGTTGTTTGCCAACAACTGACACAGCGACCGCTTGCCGACAACAGACATAGTGGGGCTGCGGGAGGGCAACGTACCGATGTCAGAGATTGCCTGTCTGTGACGCTGAGACGATTACCGACGTCAGCGAGACTGCAGAAAGCTGACGATGACCGCATGGTGCCTTCGATGTGTAACAGTCAGCTCCGTGTGGCTTGGCTGCCGCGGTATCTGTTCCTCAGTTCCGAGGAAGATCAACGAGAAAGCGTATGCCCTCATTGGGCAGGGACCAGGAACAATGTTGACCCAACGGGGCTGCTGAATAACAACAGTGTAGCTGGTAGATATCTGCCCAGATTAAAAACACGACCTCCAAGGATTGTGATTGGCCGCAGGAAAAAAGTCACCCAGCTGGTGCCTACAACTCCTACAGTCGAAGTCTGGTGTAAATGGATTGCGCGATCATCTTGTACTGCAAGCAATCCTCGTCTCCAGGTTATTGACTGGTGTAGATCCCTGAATATTGACTGAGAATGTCTGCAAAAAACTGAGAGAGAGAGTGTTTGATTCGAGTGGTACACTAAAAAAGAGGGTATATACATCAGTCAGTAATCGGCAGTTGTACACGTACAGACAAAAAGATAATTACAGTTTCAAAAAGGCAGGATGGTTTATTCAGGAGCTTCACAAACTGAGCAAGTTAACAACGCGTTAGTCCTCGTCTGGGCCTTATGCAAGTAGTTATTCGGCTTACCATTGATTGGTAGAGTTGTTGGATGTCCTCCCTGGGGATATTGTGCCAAATTCTGTCCAATTGATGCAACAGATCGTCTGAATCCGGAGATGGCTGAAAGGTCCTCTCCTTAAGGCTTCAACCATTGTCAGTTGGGAAAAGATTCGGCTATGTTGCATCCAAGGTAGGGTTTGGCAAGCACGAAGAGCAGCAGTAGAAACGGTTGCTGTGTGCAGGTAGGCATTATCTTGCTCAAAAGTAAGACCAGGATAGCTTGTCACGAAAGGAAACAAATCTAAGTGTAGAATAGCGTTGAGCTACCGCTGTACTGCAAGAGTGCCGCGGATGACAACTAAAGAGGTCCTGCAAGTAAAACAAAAGGCACCTCAGTGCATCACTCCTGGTTGTCGGGATGAATGGTGGACGATAGCCTGATGTAGACGTAATGAAGTTGCAATATTTACGTTGTACAGTGTCCGAAGAAATAGTTATACCTAGTGACAAAAGAACAATGGTACACCACAGAAAAGAAGGACAAACATGGTGAACAGTATTAAAAAGATCGGAACTCAAAACTGTACTTATATGTCGGTAATAAAGTGGTAGTGCGACCTCCAGACCAGATGAATGGTAGCGCAGATCACAGCAGATCGTAAGTACTTACCCTTTACACAAAAAAATCGCGACGTGAACTGTTTGATAATCTAAAAATTACAAAACTGTATCGTTATAGATCCCACTGATGATGCCTTAGAACACGAAAAAGAAGAAACGCGTATGGGAAAAATGAATTAAGTAGCAGCAGGAAAAGGCGATTTCATTTACAAAACAAATATTTGCATGCTTGCTGCGGAGGATGCCCAAGCATACAAACATGTCAAACCTTACAGGTTTGTTCTTCCTACTGATCCACATTAACTTACATTCTTCCGCATTTAGGGCTAGCTGCCATTCATCACACCAACTGGAAATTTTGTCTCAGTCGTATCTCCCTACAGTCTCTCAACTTCGACACACTACCGTACACCACGACATGATCAGCAAACAACCGCAGTTTGCTGCCCATCCCGTCCGCTAAATCGTTTATGTATATAGAGAACAACAGCGGTCCTATCTGACTTCCCTGGGGCACTCCAGACGATACCCTTTTCTCCGATGAACACTTGCCGTCGAGGAAAACGTACTGGCTTCTGTTACTTAAGAAATCTTCGAGCCACTCACTTATCTGTGAACCTATTCCATATGCTCGTACCTTCGTTAACAGCCTGCAATGGGGCACCGTGCCAAATGTTTTCCGGAAATCAATAAATATGGAACCTGCCTGGTGTCCTTCATCCATAGTTCCCAGTATATCATGTGAGAAAAGGGCAGGAAGAAAAATGGTTCAAATGGCTCTGAGCACTATGCGACTTAACTTCTGAGGTCATCAGTCGCCTAGAACTTAGAACTAATTAAACCTAACTAACCTAAGGACATCACACACATCCATGCCCGAGGCAGGATTCGAACCTGCGTCCGTAGCGGTCGCTCGGCTCCAGACTGCAGCACCTAGAACCGCATGGCCACTCCGGCCGGCGGGCAGGAAGACTTTCTCACAAGCGAAGCCTTCTAAAAACCGTGCACGGTCTGGTTGGGGATTTTTCGGTGCCCGGGGACTGGATGTTTGTGCTGTCCTCATCATTTCATCATCATCATCATCATCATCATCATTCATGACAAGTGGCTAGATTGGACTGTGAGCTACGTCGACACAAGCTTCTCAGTCTCAAGAAAGTTTATTATATTCGAACTGAGAACATGTTCAAGGATTGTGCAGCAAACCGAAGAAAGGGGTATTGTCTGTAACTTTGTGGATCTGTTCTTTTACCCTTCTTATATACTGAACTCACCTACGCCTTTTTCCACCCACTTGGGACTTTATGCTGAGCGAGAGATCCGTGGTAAATGCCGTAGTGTACACTTTTTAAAATCGAACTGGGACTCCATCCGGACCTGATGATTTATTATTATTTTTTTTTTCTTTTTCAAATCTGATGCGTCTCCAGACACGTCTTCGCCGTGGAATTTCATTTGACGATCTATCGCCTCAGTTGGACAGAATTCGCACTACATCCCTCAGGAAGATTTCTGACAACTGTACCAGGCAATGCCAAGCCGAATAACTGCTTGCATAAGGCCCACGCCCAGCCTCTAGTATGAGATATCCCAACTTCGACTTTCAGAAGCGGTGGCGTCGGCGTCGGCATACTGAATGAGCGCTCTTAGTCTCTGAATGTACATCCTTCCTCCACAGAGCTCTCTCTTCGGCACGACGGTACGCCGTTCCTTGTGATGTCATTTTACTGCATCAACGTTAGACAGTCCATTACTCCAAAATTAGGTTGTGGCGCAGCAATCCACTCTAACTGACAATCGTTAGTTATTATTTGCCCAAATAGGAAAGCACATAGACTAATTTCAATGTCTCATTTTAATCTGAATCTGACAGCATCTCCCGATTTAATGCGACTATATTCCATAATTCTGTTGAGAGTCATCATATGACATATTTTCAAGGTCCTTTTCCATTCCGTTCAGCTGGTCCCCCATGTGCTTTGCCGCCTCTGATAGAACCGCAAAGTTTTTATTACTTCTCCCTGAACATTAATTCCATTTCAAAATTTCTCTTCGATTTCCTATATCGCGAGATCAATGTTTATATTGAATAACATGGGAGAGAGTTTACAATCCTGTCTCGTTCCCCTCTCAACTGTTGGCTCGTTTTCAGGCCTTCAGATTCTTGTAACTTCAGTCTGGTTTCTGCACAAGTACACAACTTTTCGCTCCTTATATTTCACCCCTGCTGTCTTCAATATTTCGAAGAGTGTGTAGCACTCAATATTGTGAAAAGCTTTCTC
This sequence comes from Schistocerca cancellata, assembly GCF_023864275.1. Taxonomy (NCBI): domain Eukaryota; kingdom Metazoa; phylum Arthropoda; class Insecta; order Orthoptera; family Acrididae; genus Schistocerca; species Schistocerca cancellata. Next base: position 1,103,126,050 of record NC_064626.1, on the reverse strand, counting down.
TGAGGCTACAATTTTTTTACTCTAACGTTATAAAAGACCTTAAACAAAATGCACGATTACTTTAACAGCATAAAAATACATTTCATCGATACGTGGCGTATGTCACCTTGTAGAAGGACAAGATATTACTGAAACTGAGTCAAAGATACCAAATAGCCAGACGTGAGATATGCCTCTCTTAAGAAACAGGAATTGCTTAAAGAGGACTAAGAGAGACCATGTGGTTAAGCGTGATGCTTGTCACTTTAAGATAACAGAGATTTACTTAAACAGACTTAGACGGTATGAAGTAGCTTAGAGCTGACGTATGTCACTCCAGAAACACAGCACCATTAGTTAAAAAAAATTATATCAGATTATACCTTAACTGGCCATGTGGGGGCGCCATTAAAGGGAGCAGTTTTTCCCTCATTATTGTTATTTAAACAATTTATACCCGTGTCAGGCGTGGAAAATAGTATAGCACCGTCCGCATCTCAGTAGAATAGAACGAGAAACCTTTTAACAGACAAGGTTATGTGTAAGACACGCAACGCCAAAAATCAAGTACAGGGCAAACATTAAAGCAATCTATGAAAATTTTGAAATAATCACCTTCCCGCACGGGAGCACTAGCAATAAAGGCTTAATGCCAATTACTTCAGTGGGATACTCAAATGTCAAAACAGATTTTGATTAAAACGCAAGTTTTAACTGAGATGGTACAACGCCTACTGCTGAAATGATATTAGATAGCCTTAAACAAGACAGAAAGTCCTGAAGGTGATGCTATTCAAGGAACTAAATTACTCACCGGGTCAGCTGGACCCGAGCCTCAGCAAGCCTAAGCACAAGCACCTTAATTATAGTTATCAGTACCAGCGAAGAGAAAACACATCGCACTGCAAGGCAAAATGGTGTGGACGATACACGAATTTGAACTGAGTCAACAACCAACCGTCGCCTGGGCTCAACAAACACTTGTTAAATTACAACTGTCCTTTCGCAAGCAAATGTGGGGTACACAGCAATTTACAGTAATCAAGTAAAATGCAAAGAACAGAATACCTTAGCGCGAAGTAATGACACCAGTGTACATAGTCCTGCGCTAATACAGTCACTGCGAGTGCGGCTGAACGTTAACAAACTTTGTGCGAAAAACAGGTCCATAAATCTAACAGTGACTCGTGCGCTTTCGGACCAAATTAAGCAAACGTTACCCTAATCTTACAATGAGAGACAAGGCCACAAAATATTTTAACACCAAACAGAAATCAAGAAACGCCTCCAAGGGCAAAATTCAGTACATTTTATTTAGATACTGGAAATCAATGGTGCTATGCATGAGCTGTCACTCATCTAGACTAATGAGCACTACTTACACATTACTGTGTCTCAGAATATCTGACCATGCACACTCAAGCAATAAAGGTACAGTAACCATAATGGCAGACGCACTTACACTAGGCAATCCTCACTAATGTGACACTGTCGGTGAACAGCAACGCGAGCGAAACACACGATCTTGACACGTGTTTCCAAAGTGAGCTTTTCATGAGGCTTGCATTTCCACAAAGGCAGTAATGAGCAGCCCGAACTCCCCCTGCTTTCTGTCAGTACTAACAGAACTATATGTGCCTCCGCTCCATGCCGTCCAAACATCGGCTGCCACCGCCAGAACTCGTCAGTCCAGTTTACTCCAATAGCCCCAGTGGAACTTCCCGCCACCTCCCACCTCCACACTCTCGTCCTCCTCCAAAACCACTCCAGCCTCAGCTGGGCACCGAAGACCTTCGTAGGCTGTAACGACGGATGTGTCGATGACCAAGGGACCATCTACACACCCCTTCATGGCACAACAAGAAGAATCAAGGTATGCTCATACGATCTGTAGATCTAAAAAAAATTTGGCACAGTGTGAAATGGTGCAAGCTGTCTGCAAATCTGAGACAAATAGAAGGAAAGGCGGGTGATTTACAATATTTACAAGAAGCAATTGGGAACAATAAGACTGGCAGACAAAGAACCAAGTGCTACGATTAAACAAGGTCTAAAACGTGGATGGAGGTTTTTCGCCACTACTATTCAGTCTTCACGTCGAAGGAGCAATGACGTAATAAAACGAATCAAGAGTGGGATTAATATTCAAGGTGAAAGGGTATCTATATATACAGCTTCCACGTACGTCCCATTTATTTCACTCGTAAGTGACTGGTGTTTATATATTACTGAATTTTCCAGAACATTTTTGTACTTCCTTCTTTCATCGACCAACTGAAACATTTTTTCTATTACCCATGGTTTCTTCGCATTTACTTTCCTTGTATCTATGTTTTCCTTCCAAACTTCTGTAATTGCCCTTTTCAGAGATATCCATTTCTCTTCAACTATACTGCCTGTTGAGCTATTTATTATCACAGTATCTATAGTCTCGGAGAATTTCAAGCATATCTCTTCATTCCTCGATACTTCGGTACTCCACTTCCACATGCTCTTTATCATTACTAAATCGTGATCTGGGTCTATATCTGTATCTCATTTCGGAATCTCTGCCTGATCGTGTGTAATCTAACTGAAATCTTCCCACATCTCCACATCCCCTGCCCCCACCCCTTATCCTTACGTAGCTCCTCTCTTGTGATTTATCAACAGAGCATTCGCTATCACTCGCTGAAATTTCTCGTCTCTCATACCTATTACCACGCTCACATTCTTTCGTAGTCCTGTCTTCTGCTCCTTCTCCCATAACCACATTCCAATCCCCTATGACTATAAGATTTTCCTCTCCCTTTACGCACTGAATTAGTATCCTTACATATTTCTCTAACTCTTCATCTTATTGTTGTGATATCGACATGTATAGTCCGCATCTCGTGGTCGTGCGGTAGCGTTCTCGCTTCCCACGCCCGGGTTCCCGGGTTCGATTCCCGGCGGGGTCAGGGATTTTCTCTGCCTCGTGATGGCTGGGTGTTGTGTGATGTCCTTAGGTTAGTTAGGTTTAAGTAGTTCTAAGTTCTAGGGGACTGATGACCATAGATGTTAAGTCCCATAGTGCTCAGAGCCATTTTTTCGACATGTATATCTGAACTGTTGCTGTCAGTATTGGTTTGCTGTTGAATCTGATGAGAACAACCGTATCACTGAATTATTCACAGTAACTCTCCGCCATAGCTTCCTATCCATTACGAATCCTACTCGCGTTACACCACTTTCTGCTGCTGTTGATATTATCCTATACTCATTTGACCATAAATCCTTGTCATCTTTCCATTTCACTTGAATGGTAGCTTGCTGTAAATGCAGAAAAATGTAAGATATGAAGATGAGTGGGTCAAACAATCCTGTATTGTTCGAATAAAATATTAGTGGTGTGTTGAGTAATACACTTACGTCGATTAAATATCTATTGCCAATGTTACTAAGCGATCTTAAAAGGAACGAGCACATCAGGGCGACAGTAGGAAAGTCGAGTGGTCGGCTTCGGTTTATTGCGAGAATTTTAGGAAAGTATTGCTCATCTGTAGAAGAGGCCACGCATAGCACAGTAGTGCGACACTTTCTAGAATACTGCTCGAATGTTTGGGATCGCCACCACGTTGGATTAGAGAAAGGCATCTGACCATTTCAGAGGTGTGCCGTTAGATTTGTTAGCGGTATGTTCGCCCAAAGTGCGAGTATTTGGGAGGTGGTTCGTGAACTCTGACGGAAGGCGACGTAGTTTTCGTGAAACACTATTGAGAAAATGCAGGAAATCGGTATTTTTGGTTGACTGTAGAACGATTCTACTGCCGCCAAGGTACATTTCGCGTAGGGACTGCAAGAGGCAGGGAAATTGGGCCCCTACAGAGTCATATAGGCAGTCGCTTTTCCCTAGCTCTGTTTGCGATTGGAACAGAGAAGGACATAACTAACAGTGGCACAAGATACGCCTTACCGTGCTCTAATGGTGGCTTTCGGTGTACGTTTTTCGGTGTAGACGTAGATGTATGAGTCATTGGGCTGATAAGTAATTGTTCTCTCTTTTACCATATCTGCCATTGCTATCTTCGGGGCTGTGTGGATGATATCATCTTAGTCCTATCCCAGAGAATCTACGAAGTAACTAGAATAATCTTTTCGCTGTCACTTCTCCCAGCGATTTTAGAAATACCTTCGGAATATTTTCTTCACATACAGCATTGCTTGTTCGCAGGTCTTCCAGTGCTTTCGAAGCTTCCTGCAGCCATTGCGTTTTACCTTTCCGCTTTTCCTATCGATTTCATTCCTTCCTGATCATTTTTTGCTTTCTAATGTTCTCGATCAATTTTATGTATTTATTCCGCTACCCAAGACTTGTTCGCAGTTTCCTTGTACCTATATTTGTCCACCCAACTTACATGACTGCCCTTTTTAGGGATTCCAGTCCTCTTGGACTGAATTGACTGCTGTGGTGGTCATTATTGCCATACGTATAGCCTCAAAGAACATCATCGATCCACATTACTGCAGTATCTCATTACTTAAACCATTAATTTTTCCTAAAGGTTTTCTTATCTTCAGCCTAATCTTTAGCATTACTAGGTTATGACGTGAATCTGCGCAGCTAGCCATTAAATCTGCAACAGCACCAACTTCATCTTTTTGCGTACACAGTGTAACAGAAAGAATACATGATTAGATTTTCTGCCCCCCCCCCCCTTTTTTTTTTTTTTGAGTGTCAAGTGTGCGAAATTTGTAGGGGCGACTGTTGCATTTGGAGGATAGTGCACCCAGCACATGGTATTTTGGTCGGTACTTCAGTCTGGTGACTGATTTTGGAATTACTTGAAGGAATGCGCACTAGACATCCTCAGTTTTTGTTCTTGCTACACAGGAGGATGCGTTTTGCATAGCGTTTGTAATTATTTGTGATTTCAGAAAAACACTCAAACACATGAAAAGTGAATGCCAACATTTAGAAGTGGAATAAGAAAAGTGAATGCCATCATTGAAACATGGAATAAGAAAACACAAGGTGATTCAGCTGCCCCTACCAAAGTCGTTCTATGCAGACTGCAATGTTATATCTGGCCTTCTAAAAACACCCGCGAGAATTTCATATTCTTTCGCTCTCTACGCACAAACTATTAACCCTAAAGATGAAAATGAACGGGACCTTTTTTGTAGGAAATGTAATGAAGTTAAATTTTGTGCTGGGATAAGTTTTCACTAAAGACCGTAGTTTTCCAGATAATCAGGAAAAACGTACACAAGTGACCTTAAAACGCACCTCCACTCCGACACTCGGCCCCCACCGGTCAGGATTTCTAGAACATTGTTTATAGCACTCCTTCCCACCACTACACAAAAATTTGCAACTGCATGAATTATTTTCCACAGTCGACCATTTTTGTTCTTCGTTGACAGGTTTATCAGGCCACCAGCCTATTAGAGCACTTACAAATTATAAAACTTTCTACATTTTACCTAACAACTTTGTGAATTTTAACATCATAAAATAAACAATTACATCGTTGTATTTGTCAGCTCTTATGACTACAAAACTACTGTGCTTGTGAGGGTTAAGTTTGGATCGAATGGATCAGTTTTATTAGTTTTATCGTAAAATTTACAAAAGTCATTTTTCTTTCACTACCCTCACGGGCACATTTAAATTAATACCGGTAACGAAATAGACGACAAAGGTGGTGGCGTAACAGCTCAACCAATAGGGACCAAAAAAGTTCGAATATTGGGAACGGTTAGTGTAGCCGGAAATTTTTGTACAATAGTAATAGGGAGCGCCATGAACAACATAACAGAAATCCTGACTGATGAGGGATGAGTTTTGTACTGTTTTGTACTGTTTTTCTTGAACCACTCGAAAACCGTGGCCTCCAGCGAAAACGTATTACAGTACAAAATTCTACTACATTAAATATACTACAAAAGGGTCCTATTCATTTTCTTCTGTAAGACTAGTAGTTTGTGCGTCGCGAGCGAGAGAATACGAGAAACTCGTGCAGATTTTGAATGCCAGGTATAACACAGCGGACTGCAACAAACGACATCAATGGGGCAGCTGAAACGTCCTGTGTATTGAACATCTATTACAGTACTGGCTAGAGACGCAAGTCTTGAAGAGTGTTCCATGGTACAACACTCTCCCGTACAAAGAGCTACCACCTCCAGCAGCAACAACGACCATAATCTGATTGGGATCGAGTTAGAAATGAGATTGAATGACAGATACGCTTCAACACTGTGCCGGGGTTGATAGTGGCTGGCGAATGCAAGCACGCCATGCTGTCGCCGACCCATAAGCATATCTTTACATTGGGTGAGTGATCTGTAGAACATGTTGACCTAGGCAATAGTCGAACATCCTCTGTGTAGTGGTGAGGCAAGTCAGCATGGGGAACATGAGATCTTGTGTTGTCTTGTCGATGAAAGACGTTACTTCTAGGCTAAGTCAAGTAATTTAATGTGAGACATATGGAGCGTCAAATGTCGGGAAGTACCAAGAAAGGGATGACGAATGTTGAACATGTGATGTCACCAGATGACGTAGCTCGCCGCACGTGCAGCGACTGGGTTTGCCGATCTTACCCTCGCCGGTAGGGGCCGTGCTACACATCGCTCCTCTTGGCTACTCTTTAGTAAACGGTGATCTGTTGTAAACACAAAAGTTATAAAATTGTTGTCCTCGCTGTAATCAACCAAAAGCTGTTCTAATTTTGTGTTTCTTTCCTTGTATCCCTTCTTGTTTGTCCAAAGGCTGCTAGCGATGGAATTCGAAAGCTTATACTGATTTACTTGTGACCCACTCTGTAGGTTTTTGCTGTACTGTGCTTTGCAATTAAAAAGTGACTCCGAGACCAGTAAATAAAATAATAAATCTTACCTCAAAGGAAACACATCATTATGTAACGCAATGAAAAAAAAAAACATTATTGTCTGCTAGTCCCAGAACTCGAACTCTGAGCCCCAAGTGCTCAATTCGAGCACGTAGGCCCGTAAATACTTGACTTGGGTTGATAAGAGGCGACAGACCGAAATGCTCCATCTCTTAACGAGCGGCGATGTACGTCATCTGGTGACCTCACATGTTCAAGGTTTGCCATCCACCCAAAATTTCGGGCCCCATGTGTCTTATACTAAATTACTTGTTAAGGTTTATAACATGGCTGTCAATCAGCGACTGTTGTATAATACAAAATTTTGAAAAACACAGCCCTCAGTCGTTAACACAATTAAATTGTAACCTAGGTTTCGGTGTCACAAGGGACACCTTCTTCGGACAAAATTAACACTAAATGTTACAGCATAGCGTACCAAAAAATACGAAAGCTGCGGTCATATCTGAAAGCGTCAGATATTCAAAATTAAAATAAAATGTAACAGAGTTGCAAGCCACTAGGGGCTGCCTTGTGTCCTCTGCTACAGTCAACAACAACAAAAAAAATAATTTTGACTATCTGACGCTCTCGTATTTTTTGGTACGTTATGCCGTAACATTTACTTTTAATTTTGTCCGAAGAAGGTGAACCTTGTGACACCGAAACCTGGGTTACAAATTAATTGTGTTCGCGACGGAGGGCTGTGTCTTTCAAAATTTTGTAAATTACATGTCTAAGCTTCATCTATGTCACTTTGGGGGCTTTTAAACGTTAATAAGAATCACCCTGTATATCCATATTATGAAAATGTATGTATGCTGCATACACGTGTGTTTCACGTGTCCTGCTAAACAGCTGGACCGATTTAGAACAAACTTGGTACACATATCACTTGCTGTCTGGAAAGAATAGAGGTTGGGGTAAGAAGCACCTAACAATTAAAGGGTTGGGTGTGAAAAAGCATTGTAGATCACGACGCCCGAATACGCATACTATTCTCATCCAGTATTTTAGGGCACTTAGTGACTTGCAACAACTATTATGCATAATCTAAAATACAAACGAAACTCTTTCTCGCTGGAAACGCCTCCGTGCAGTAAAATTACTGCAGCAAGCATGACGTTTTAATTTGTTACTTCTTGACTTTTAGCTGTATTCGCGGAATTTTTTGTAGACAGTATTTGCGTATACCACTGAATGTGCAAGCAAAATTAAATCATTGTACGACACATAGTTTAAGGGTTATGACGTCATAATCACTGAGATTCATGGAAAAATTGCTGCATCATGCATGACGATTTAATTTATTACTTCTTTACTACTAACTGTATTTATAACACGTTTCGCAGACGGTAACCACACATTCCATTGGATGTACCGGCAAAACTATATGTTTGTGCGATCGATGCGTAATTCATGAGATAGGGTGTCATAAATACTGAGCTGAGTGAAAATGAAACTACAGGATGAAATGCGCTAAGGATACAAGTAAAATATGTGTAGAAATACGTGAGAAACATGTTATACATATATGTGTGAAATATATCTAACACATGCGTACGCGGGCAAATCACGGGCTGGTATACATATTAGTTAGTAATTGAAAAGAAATACTGTGGGTGTAAGAACCACCACCCTCCTTTTGGTGTGAGGGTGATAACGTGGAGAGATAAGCGATAGAGGAAGAGTTGGACAGATAGACAAGGCGAAAGAGGAGACGAACACAGATAGGGAGCAAGAGGAGGAGACGGACAGTGAGACGGGGAAGGAGAAGACGTACAGAGAGGGTAGAAGGATGAGATATACTGATAGAAGACTGGAATGAATACATACCTGTGCAATGCTGGGTACATATCCGGTTTACATATAAAAGTGTTTTGTACACTTCCAATCAGTGTGACATTTGTTGCATAACCTCTTCATGGTGCTTCAGTTTTAACGACCAGTGTATCTATCTGGTCTTAGGTATTGGTTCTACTCCGTATTTCGAATGTCTGCCACATAATTATATAATCTGATTAGTATGTCCTCTATCTGCAGGTCTTTTTAAAGTATACTTCAAACTCTTGGGATTTTTTAACCGTGCACTTGCGATTACTAGTTGAAATTTACGAGTATTTCTACTATCCAACCCTTATTCTATAATAACTTTACATTCTGTTTCTTACTCTGCTTTTACATTTCTGTCCCCAGTAATTATGAAAGATCATCTCACTTTACAACTGACTTACGTATTGAAAGCCCTCATGTAATCTGCCTCTTCATCCTCTGCATGTCACGTTGACATGTATACCTCAACTATTGTTTTTAGCGTCGGTTGGCTGTCGTTCCTAATGAGAATAATCTTATCATTGAATCTCACCGCTGGCCTTACATTCCTATTCCTATTCTACTCTCGTTATACCATTTTCTCATGCTGTTGATATTGTCCAACGTTCATCTGATCAGAAAGCCTTATCTTCCTTCCATTTCGCTTTACAGACACTATACCTAGACGGAGCCTTTAGTTTTATCTTTTCAAATTTTCTTGCCTTCGTCATATACTCTCATCCCCTCACATCCCCTCCACCACTCCTCATCGCCAGCGTCCTCCCTCCTTCCGCAGTACAGTTTTGCCGTCTTTGGAGACACTTTTCCAATTCAAGATCAAGTTTCCTGTGGCACATAAAGTGTGATTTTAACGCAGTGGCATCCATTACCTCAAAGTGGAACGTAATAGAAAACAACTTTGGACTGTATTCAGTTTATACAAAAGGCTTTAGGTACGTTTAACAAGTGATAAATAGAGCAGCAAAGTTCTTTTACTGCTGCACTGTGTAAGAAACTGTTTGGGTGAAACACTACATTTGATTAGGCCTACTACTTAAATTCAGATGTTCAGAACAGTGATGTCATTCAGAAAATACACAAAATACTTAAGTGACTAAATTAACGAAAGGTAAAATTCCAAAATATACACATCAAAAAAAGTTTTGCATCACCCCGGTTTCGACAACTCCTGAAGATAGACGCTGACTGTGGATATTGTATCACAGACAAAGCCTCTTTGACTGTTGAGAGATGTCACTAAACCTGCACAAAGATGTAAACAGCCATGCATGAGCAGCGCCTATTAGACGGAGGGAGTCCGACAGCCGATTAATTCCAGTCATTCCACCAGTCAGGAAGGAGGTACACGGCTCGTGTTGCCTGTAATTCAACCATACCTAGACAAACAATACCGCTGTTCGATCGCCTCCGCATTGTTACTTTGTACCAGGAAGGGCTCTCAACAAGGGAAGTGTCCAGGCGTCTCGGAGTGAACCAAAGCAATGTTGTTCGGACATGGAGGATATACAGAGAGCAGAGAGACGGGAACTGTCCATGACATGTCACGCTCATGCTGCCCAAGGGTTACTACTGCACTGGATGACCGCTACCTATGGATTATGGCTCGGAGGAACCCTGACAGCAACGCCACCATGTTGAATAATGCTTTTCGTGCACCCACAGGACGTCGTGTTACGACTCAAACTGTGCGAAACAGGGTGCATGACGCGCAGCTTCACTCCCGACGTCCATGGCGAGGTCCACCTTTGCAACCACGACACCATGCAGAGCAGTACAGATGGGCCCAACAACATGCTGAATAGATCTCTCAGGATTGCCATCACGTTCTCTTCACTGATGAGTGTCGCTTATGCCTTCAACCAGACAATCGTCGGAGACGTGTTTAGAGGCAACCCGGTCAGTCTGAACGCCTTAGATACACTGTCCAGCGAGTATGCAGCGAGGTTCCCTGCTGTTTTGGGATGGCATTATGTGGGGCCGACGAACGCCGCTGCTGGTAATGGAAGGAGCCGTAACGACCGTACGATACGTGAATACTATCTTCCGACCGATAGTGCAGCCATATCGGTAGCATATTTGCGAGGCATTCGTCTTCATTGAGGACAATTTGCGCCCCCATCGTGCACGTCATGTGAATGACTTCCTTCAGGATAACGACATCGCTCGACTAGAGTGGCCATCATGTTCTCCAGACACGAACCCTATCGACCATATCTGGGATAGATTGAAAGTGGCTGTTTATGGACGACGTGACCCACCAACCACTCTGAGGGATGTACGCCGAATCGCCGTTGAGGAGTGGGGCAATCAGAACCAACAGTGCTTTTATGTACTTATGGATAGTATGCCACGACGAATACAGGCATGCATCAATGCAAGAGGACGTGCTAATGGTTATTGGAGATACCGGTGTGTACAGCAATCTGGACCACCACCTCTGAAAGTCTCGCTGTATAGTGGTACAACATGCAATGTGTGGTTTTCATGAGGAATAAAATGGGCGGAAATGACCTTTATATTGATCTCTATTCCAATTTTCTGTACAGGTTCCGGAACTCTCTGAACGGAGATGATGCAAAACTTTCTTTGATGTGCGTATGTTTTTTTCCAAAGCCGTCAAAAGTAAAATGAAATGTAAAAATACCGTTAGTAGTCCGGTAATAGCCACGAAGCCTGTGCGTACCTTCATGGGCGCGTTGTGTGACGGTATGTGATGAAACGGAAGCGTGTCAGGCGGATACGTCTGAATATTATTTTGGGATTAGTTTCATATGGTCGGCCAACGCTTCACATTAATTCTGAGGCGTCAAAATACAACGGGAGCGGCGCCAGGGCGGTCTGTAACAAGTTGTTGGAGTATAAATAGGCAGGCTCTGAAAGGCGCCACGGCGACTTGCGTGGCAAAAACGACGCAAGCCACGAATCGCGCTGCGGGTTGCTGCCACTCCAGGCGCTTCAGCAAGAACTGCCGAGAAGTGGCAGACTAGAAGCGATGGATCCACCACGGTTTGAGCCGTAACAGCGCTGGCAGAACGCTAGCGCTCGCTGCTGAGTTGTGAGGCGCGTATAATGTACGTCGTCTTATTAGCGCGGCGCTTCGTAACACATACACTGGAGCGCCAAAAATTTATAACCAGTAAACGGAGACGGGCAGCACAAAAAACTTTATAACTAGGCACTTAGACGAATAGAACTTTTAACTTCGCAAGGATTCGCTGAATGTTTAGCTTCTTGCGATTTCATACGTTTGCAGCTGAATTTGCTTGAGACGCCGAACTCTCGCAGTAAGGTTTCCAGAGTAACGAGATTGTATTAAAACTTCCTGTGACTTTCGTCGAGGGAAGTGGAAAACTAAACGAGAACGAAAACTAAACGCCCATTACACCCCTGTGCTAAGAAGAAAGTGTAGATGTCGTGCCAACTTTCTTGTCGAATATTTGTTGTCCAAGTAAGATCCAATAAACAGCCTGGACGTCAGAGACCGTGATTACATGTGGTCGTCGCTTATCACGCGCAGGTGGCGTCTTTGGCGGTATTTGTTGCATTTCATTTATCACTTCAAGGATAGAGCAGTACGTGCGAAAAACTGCATTCTCATCTTACATCCTTCTTATTTTTGTCTGTCGTCATGTTGTATCCATTGTATATTACCTGTCTTTTATGACGGTTTAAAATAACTTGCACCATTTTACCTTAAGAAACAATTTTTTTTTTTTGGTCATCAGTCTACTGACTGGTTTGATGCGGCCCGCCACGAATTCATTTCCTGTGCTAACCTCTTCATCTCAGAGTAGCACTTGCAACCTACGTCCTCAATTATTTGATTGACGTATTCCAATCTCTGTCTTCCTCTACAGTTTTTGCCCTCTACAGCTCCCTCTAGTACCATGGAAGTCATTCCCTCATGTCTTAGCAGATGTCCTATCATCCTGTCCCTTCTCCTTATCAGTGTTTTCCACATATTCCTTTCCTCTCCGATTCTGCGTAGAACCTCCTCATTCCTTACCTTATCAGTCCACCTAATTTTCAAAATTCGTCTATAGCACCACATCTCAAATGCTTCGATTCTCTTCTGTTCCGGTTTTCCCACAGTCCATGTTTCACTACCATACAATGTTGTACTTCAGACGTACATCCTCAGAAATTTCTTCCTCAAATTAAGGCCGGTATTTGATATTAGTAGACTGCTCTTGGCCAGAAATGCCTTTTTTGCCATAGCGAGTCTGCTCTTGACGTCCTCCTTGCTCCGTCCGTCATTGGTTATTTTACTGCTTAGGTAGCAGAATTCCTTAACTTCTTTGACTTTGTGACCATCAATCCTGATTTTAAGTTTCTCGCTGTTCTCATTTCTACTACTTCTCATTACCTTCGTCATTCTCCGATTTACTCTCAAACCATACTGTGTACTCATTAGACTGTTCATTCCGTCCAGCAGATCATTTAATTCTTCTTCACTTTCACTCACGATAGCAATGTCATCAGCGAATCGTATCATTGATATCCTTTCACCTTGTATTTTAATTCCACTCCTGAACCTTTCTTTTATTTCCACCATTGCTTCCTCGATGTACAGATTGAAGAGTAGGGGCGAAAGGCTACAGCCTTGTCTTACACCCTTCTTAATACGAGCACTTCGTTCTTCATCGTCCACTGTTATTATTCCCTCTTGGTTGTTGTACATATTGTATATGACACGTCTCTCCCTATAGCTTACCCCTACTTTTTTCAGAATCTCGAACAGCTTGCACCATTTTATATTGTCGAACGCTTTTTCCAGGTCGACAAATCCTATGAAAGTGTCTTGATTTTTCTTTAGCCTTGCTTCCGTTATTAGCCGTAACGTCAGAATTGCCTCTCTCGTCCCTTTACTTTTCCTAAAGCCAAACTGATCGTCACCTAGCGCATTCTCAACTTTCTTTTCCATCCTTCTGTATATTATTCTTGTAAGCAGCTTCGATGCATGAGCTGTTAAGCTGATTGTGCGATAATTCTCGCACTTGTCAGCTCTTGCAGTCTTCGGAATTGTGTGGACGATGCTTTTCCGAAAGTCAGATGGTATATCGCCAGACTCATATATTCTACACACCAACGTGAATAGTCGTTTTGTTGCCACTTCCCCCAATGATTTTAGAAATTCTGATGGAATGTTATCTATCCCTTCTGCCTTATTTGACCGTAAGTCCTCCAAAGCTCTTTTAAATTCCGATTCTAATACTGGATCCCCTATCTCTTCTAAATCGACTCCTGTTTCTTCTTCTATCACATCAGACAAATCTTCACCCTCATGGAGGCTTTCAATGTATTCTTTCCACCCACCTGCTCTCTCCTCTGCATTTAACAGTGGAATTCCCGTTGCACTCTTAATGTTACCACCGTTGCTTTTAATGTCACCAAAGGTTGTTTTGACTTTCCTGTATGCTGAGTCTGTCCTTACGACAATAATATCTTTTTCGATGTCTTCACATTTTTCCTGCAGCCATTTCGTCTTAACTTCCCTGCACTTCCTATTCATTTCATTCCTCAGCGACTTGTATTTCTGTATTCCTGATTTTCCCAGAACATGTTTGTACTTCCTCCTTTCATCAATTAACTGAAGTATTTCTTCTGTTACCCATGGTTTATTCGCAGCTATCTTCTTTGTACCTATGTTTTCCTTCCCATCTTCTGTGATGGTCCTTTTTAGAGATGTCCATTCCTCTTCAACTGTACTGCCTACTGCGTTATTCCTTATTGCTGTATCTATAGCGTTAGAGAACTTCAAACGTATCTCGTCATTCCTTAGTACTTCCGCATCCCACTTCTTTGCGTATTGATTCTTCCTGACTAATGTCTTGAACTTCAGCCTACTCTTCATCACTACTATATTGTGATCTGAGTCTATATCTGCTCCTGGGAACGCGTTACAATCCAGTACCTGATTTCGGAATCTCTGTCTGACCATGAAGTAATCTAATTAAAATCTTCCCGTATCTCCCGGCCTTTTCCACGTATACCTCCTCCTCTTGTGATTCTTGAACAGGGTATTCGCTATTACTAGCTGAAACTTGTTACAGAACTCAATTAGTCTTTCTCCTCTTTCATTCCTTGTTGCAAGCCCATATTCTCCTGTAACCTTTTCTTCTACTCCTTCCCCTACAACTGCATTCCAGTCGCCCATGACTATTAGATTTTCGTCCCCCTTTACATACTGCATTACCCTTTCCATATCCTCATACACTTTCTCTATCTGTTCATCTTCAGCTTGCGACGTCGGCATGTATACCTGAACTATCGTTGTCTGCTGTCGATTCTGAGAACAATCCGGTCACTGAACTGTTCACAGTAACACACCCTCTGCCCTACCTTCCTATTCATAACGAATCCTACACCTGTTATACCATTTTCTGCTGCTGTTGATATTACCCGATACTCATCTGACCAGAAATCCTTGCCTTCCTTCCACTTCACTTCACTGACCCCTACTATATCTAGATTGAGCCTTTGCATTTCCCTTTTCAGATTTTCTAGTTTCCCTACCACGTTCAAGCTTCTGACATTCCACGCCCCGACTCGTAGAACGTTATCCTTTCGTTGATTATTCAGTCTTTTTCTCATGGTAACCTCCCCCTTGGCAGTCCCCTCCCGGAGATCCGAATGGGGGACTATTCCGGAATCTTTTGCTAATGGAGAAATCATCATAACACTTCTTCAATTACAGGCCACATGTCCTGTGGATACACGTTACGCGTCTTTAATGCAGTGGTTTCCATTGCCTTCTGCATCCTCATGTCGTTGATCATTGCTGATTCTTCCGCCATTAGGGGCAATTTCCCACCCCTAGGACAAGAGAGTGCCCTGAACCTCTATCCGCTCCTCCGCCCTCTTTGACAAGGCCGTTGGCAGAATGAGGCTGACTTCTTATGCCGGTAGTCTTCGGCCGCCAATGCTGATTATTTACCAAAATCTAGGCAGTGGTGGGGATCGAACCCGGGACCAAAGACGTTTTTGATTATGAATCAAAGACGCTACCCCTAGACCACGGGTAGGTCGAAAATCTTAATATCGAGCGTAATATAAGAACAACCCCTGTGGTGTCATTAACTTTCGTAATACCAAAGTTACCGTCATATATCAAATCTTTAATTCTTGACAGCAACTTGCATTAATGACATGGCCATTGACTGTGTGAAGGTTTTTGCATTTATCTTTCCTTACTCTCTTTCGCATTCCATGGATTAACATTCCAAAAATCCGATATTATGTCTCCAGTCTTCTTGGCTCTACTCATCTGAATAAGCGTTCAATTACCAGTTCCTTCAAGGATTTTAGAAATTCGGAACGGACGTTATCAACTCTCTCTTCTTCGTGTTATCGCGCGTCTATTAAAGCTCTGTCAATCACTAATACCGTTATTGAATCGCCTCGAAATAGGTATCCATTTCCTCCTCTATCATATTATGGATTCCTTGCTATCGTAAAGGCCCTCTACATTCTTATTTTAGCTATCCGCTCTGTTCTCAACGATTAGCAATGGAATTACTTTCAGATTAACCGAAATATTGTCTGACTCTTTTATAATCTGAATCTGATCTGCAAAGAAAATTTCGTTATCAGTTTCTTGATATTTTTCCTGATAATATTTTCTTTTAGCCACTTCCCATTTCCTGTTGATTTTATTTATCATCGTATTATAATGCTACGTTATTTACTTTACTTGAACATTTTCACCTTGCCTTCTTTCGTAGATCTATTACAATATTTCTTCTGTTATCCACAATTTCTTTGCAGTTATTTTGTATTTTGCACTGAAGAGCCAAAGAGACTGTCACACCCGCCTAATATCGTACAGGACTCCCGCGAGCACGCGAAAGTGCCTCAACACAACGTGGCATGGACTCGACCAATGCCTGAAGTTGCTGGAGGGAATTGACACCTTGAAGCCTGCTGGGCTGTCCATAAACCCGTAAGAATACGAGGAGGTGGAGATCTCTTCTGAAGAGCACCTTGCAAGACATCCCAGATATGCTCAACAATGTTCATGTCTGGGGAATTTGATGGCCAGCGGAAGTGTTTAAACTTAGAAGAATGTTCCTGGAGCCACTCTATAGCAATTATGGACGTGTGAGGTATCGCATTGGTCTGCTGGATTGCCCAAGTCTATCGGAATGTATAATGGAAATGAATGGTTGCAGGTGATCAGACAAGATGCTTACGTATGTGTTACCTGTCAGAGTCGTATCTAGACGTATCAGAGGTCCCATATCACTCCAACTGCACACGCCCCACACCATTACAGAACCTCCTCGAACTTGAAGAGTTCCCTGCTGACATGCAGGGTCCATGAAATCATGAGGCTGTCTCCATACCCGTACACGTTCATCCGCTCGATACACTTTGAAACGAGACTCGAACGACTAGGCAACATGTTTCCACTCGTCAACAGTCCAATGTCGGTATTGACGATCTCAGGCGACACGTCAAGCTTTGTCTCGTGAAGTCATCAAGCGTACATCAGTGGGCCTTCGGCTCCGAAAATCCATATCGATGATGTTTCGTTGAATCGCTCGCACGCTGACACTCGTTGATGGCCCAGAATTAGAATCTGCAGCAATTTGCGGAAGGGTTGCACTTCTGTTTCGGTAAACGATTCTCTTCAGTCGTTGTTCACGTTCTTGCAGGACCTATATCTGACCGTAGCGATGTCGGAGATTTGACGTTTTACCGGGTCCCTGATATTCACGGTACACTCGTGAAAGGGTCGTAAGAGGAAATCCTCACGTCATCGCCACCTTGGAGATGCTGTGTCCCATCGCTCGTGCGGTGACTATAACGCCACGTTCAAACTCACTTAAATCTGGATAACTTGCCATTGCAGCAACAGTAACCGATCTAACAACTGCGCCAGACACTTGTTGTCTTATATAGGCGGTGCCGACCGAAGCGCCGTGTTCTGCTGTTTACGTATATCTGTATTTGGATACGCATACCTATACCAGTTTCTTTGGAGCTTCAGTGTATATCTGTGTGTCCAACTAGTTTGGTTACACTTTTTAGAAATGTTCATATCTCCTCAACCAAATTAGACTCTATGATATTTATTATTGAAGTATCTACAGTCTCAGAGAACTTTGAATACATTTCATGAATACTGCAGTAAATCACCTCCTTGTGCCTTGATTGTTGTTCATCATTACTGTACTTCGATCTGAGTCTATATTCGATCCAGAATACACCGTGGAATCAAATGTCTCTGATATCGGGAACCCTGTCCCAACGTAATGTAGTCCAGCTGAAATGTTCCAGTTTCACCTAGCGTTTTCTAGTTATAGCCCCTCTTTTTGAGGATTTTGAACTGTGTATTTGTTGTTAAGACCAAAACTGTCAATTATACCCACCTCTATAGCCGAGGTGGCTATGCTCACCTATATGTTGGAGCTCGACTCAGATATGAGGCTTTTAGGATCCTGGTGGTGGTTTTAATTTTCGCTGTTGGTGTTTGGCTGGTAATGGGAGGAGAAATGGTGGCGTTAAGTTCATGATCAACAGTCTTTGTGCCAATGCCATTAATTCCAAACCTCTCCACAGTGTCTCATGAAGTGAGGGCATGTGTGGTTCATGATGGTGATCCGTCTGCCAGATGGGGACGTTAAGCTCGGAGGTCCCTTTGGTGATAACCGTTAGAAGTAGGTTGCTCTCATCATCATAGTCATCTTCATCGTCATCATCACCATCATCATCATCATCATCATCGTCATACAATACAAATATGACACTGCACTATACACGCATCCATTACACTCAGCAACATTCCTCCAATATACATTTGACACACCTCTCATTCGCAAGAAAAGAGGAAAATGTACGTCTAGGAACAACGCCTTTTCCACCAGGCTCTGTAACATTTAATTAGTTTGAGATATTCAGCATACAACAATTAAGTAATTTCATATCGGATGCCACAAATTTTTTTAAAATCTAATTGCAATATCCATTTTGGTTGTATTAATTATCACAGTAGGTAATTTCACACCATCAGTTTATTTCGGCGATGTGCCATTTTCAAGTACTTAAAATAAACAAGCTCGTAAAGTTACAGTCATCCTGTGTGGGTGTACACAATTTGCATGTGTCATTTAAATGAACAGCTGCTGTCGTAGTACACTAACGTGAACAACGCTCCATACTCATCACAGATTTAAACAAAACTGTCGCCGTTGCGGCGCTCATATATATAATCATAAAACCTCATGACGTAGGGCATAGAACATTGCTTTGATACTGCCCAGTCTACACCAAACAGCAATTCATACAACGTTCACCCCTTTCCAGCTTATTGAACCTATCTATATGTGCAAGGGGCGAAGTGGCTTATTGTATCTTTTGTCGGAAAGTCTAGATTAGATTAGATGAACACTTGTACCATAGATCATGAATAAGACACTTCATAATGATGTGGAACGTGCCAGTTTAAAAAAAGGTATAACACTCTCATCACATACGTGTTTTACCTTGCATTCACAATACGTTCAGGTTTACGTCGTTCTGTGAAGTGTAAGTCAACACTGACATTTAAGAACTTCCACCAGCTTACCGAACTTGTACACTGTGACATATATGGGGCGACTAAAAAGTTTCCATTCGAAGGCCGTACTCTCCAGAATCATACAGTATATCACGTAGAATCAATCTGAGCATTGAGGCAATTGACCCACCGACACACCAAGTTGAAGATCCACATTTGATAAAACACCGCGTCATGGCGCGTGAAGAAGTCCGTAACTGCCGTTGCACATGCTCGTCCTACCGGAATCATCGATCCTTCAAGGTCTTTTTTAAGGGACCGAAGGTATGATAATCGCATGGTTAGAGATGAGGACTGTAGAGCGTGTGCTAGAGTGTGTAATATGGATTTGCGTTATCTGTATTAAATACTGTGGCTTACGTAAGAATCAGATACACCGATATTGTCAATGTTATGAAATAATAAATTTGACTCTATGCTGGGAAATATGGTAGTGAAGTCATGGAGGTAATTTTTTGTTCTGCGTATTAATTAAGAATTGGTGAACATATCGGTGCTCACCATAGAGTAGCAAGTCAGGCTGGATCTTAACCACTACCTTATCAACTTATTTCTAGTATTATAGAGGAGATATAGAACTTCTACGAGGACATGGTGTCGGAGACCAGCTAAGAGACGTCGCAACGAACGCGCACTATATATAGGGCGGCTCATCATGAATTCAGATGACTGCTAGAGTAAAACAGTTCAGCTCTTAACAGAGGCAATGTCACAACATACGGCGAGTTTATACGGGGAGATTTTAAGACAGACTATTCAGCATTACAAAATACAACTCCAAAGACAGCACGTAAAACTGAATAAACTAACAAAAACAACAACAAGAAAATGTTTTAAATGTCTCCCATTTGAGTTGGCATAAATTATGAGTTACGACATTTGCGATATGTGGACATGTGTTATCGTCAAGCAGCAGCACCCAAAGCCGCAGTTTTTCCAGACGTTTCACACTAATTGCACGCCTTCATTTCTCTAGCGTTGAGTAGTACCGTTCTCCAGTATTGGTGAGATCACGTTCTTTGAATCAATAAGTAATGGACCCCAGTAATGGGTTGGGTTGATTTGTGGGAGGAGACAAAAGAGCGATGTCATCGGTGTCATCGGATTAGGGAAGGATGGGGAAGGAAGTCAGCCGTGCCATTTCAAAGGAACCATCCCGGCATTTGTCTGAAGCAATTTGGGGAAATCACGGAAAACTTCAATCAGGATGGCAAGGACGCAGGATTGAACCGTCGTCCTCCCGAATGCGAGTCCAGTGTGCTAATCACTGCGCCACCTCACTCGGTCCCCAGTAATGAAAGAAAAGGATAGGCATCGCCTTTCCAGCAGATGGTTGATTCTTGGTTCACCATTGCACAACGGTACATTTCGACAGACGTGTTACCGGTGTCTGCCCTTCGGCAGCCAAGAAATGAAGAACAGCATATCGGTCTTGTTTGGAGGCATCTTATCCGCATGGCTATAACGGATCGTGCAGCCACGTCTCGATCCCTGAGTCAACAGATGGGGACGTTTGCAAGACAACAACCATCTGCACGAACAGTTCGATGACGTTTGCAGCAGCATGGACTATCAGCTCGGAGACCATGGCTGAGGTTACCCTTGACGCTGCATCACAGACAGGACCGCCTGCGATGGTGTGCTCAACGACGATCCTGGGTGCACGAATGGCAAAAAGTCATTTTTTCGGATGAATCCAGGTTCTGTTTACAGCATCATGATGGTCGCATCCGTGTTTGGCCACATCGCGGTGAACGCACATTGGAAGCGTATATTCGTCATCACCATATTGGCTTATCACCCGGCGTAATAGCATAGGGTGCCATTGGTTACACGTCTCGGTCACCTCTTGTTCGCAGTTTGAACAGTGGACGTTTCATTTCATATACGTTATGGCCCGTGGCTCTACCCTTTATTCGATCCCTACGAAACCCTACATTTCAGCAGGATAATGCACGACCGCATGTTGCAGGTCCTGTATGGGCCTTTCTGGACACTGAAAATGTTCAACTGCTGCCCTGGCCAGCACATTCTCCAGATCTCTCACGAACTTAAAACGTCTGGTCAATGGTGGCCGAGCAACTGGCTCGTCACAATACGCCAGTCACTACTCTTGATGAACTGTGGTATCGTGTTGAAGCTGCATGGGCACCTGTACCTTTACACGCCATCCAAGCTCTGTTTGACTCAATGCCCAGGCGTATCAAGGCCGTTATTACGGCCAGAGGTACTGATTTCTCAGGATCTATGCACCCAAATTGCGTGAAAATGTAATCACATGTCAGTTCTAGTATAATATATTTGTCGAATGAATACCCGTTTATCATCTGCATTTCTTCTTGGTGTAGCAGTTTTAATGGCCAGTAGTGTAATTATTTCTCATTAAGTATGGCGACGAAATTGTTTAGCATTCATTAGATGCTGTAAGTAACAGGAGATACGATAATTTTATACTTGTGACACTGCAATACTACCTCGTAATGCCCATAGTGTACCGAACACTTCTTTTATATCGCCAACTTCTGGCTTTATAACATATTTAGTGAAGGTTTCATACGCAGTTACTCTGTAATAGTCGTGAACCTGTCACTTGTTTTATCACTTATTTCTTAACCTAAGAAGACGTCATTTCTTCGTGAATAGCCCTCACTTTTTCGTAGATATCTTTGAAAGGTATCCTGTACTGTGCTTCTGAGGTGGAGATCCCAATCGAACACTGTACTCACCTAACCGCCATGCAAAATTCTAGAAATCACACTCTGGTAGGTGGGTTGGTGCACTTGACAAGTTGTAAACACAGTAAGTGCACTAAAATTCAGTTTGATTCACTTCTATGTTGGCAACCTACAATACTAGCAGGCTATACATTATATGGTTAAACGGACACTAACATGCAGTAATATATTTGTGTTATCAATATGTCTGGATTTGCTACTATTATGGCATAAACGCTCATGGGGTAGGGAGTGGGCTATGAAACTCCTACAGTCTCTTGACTCTCTTGGATAACACAACCTGGAGAATGCGAGGCCTCAATGCTTCTGCCGCATTGAGCCCCTCATGGCGCGAGAGAAACGCCCCAGCGGCGCCCTGTCTATAGCAACTTTATCCAGCTACGTCAGCAACTGCTTCTGGATTTCCAGGACAGTGCACAGGCACAATGCGCAGACACGATGCACACAGTGAAACGCACAGGTCCTAACATTTTTCACGTGATAAACGTAAAAAGCTCGACGGAATCCCTTCAATGGTTGCAGAGCAAAGCGAATGTTCAGGCTACGTATCTACAAACGATTTACTGTGAGACGTAACTTAACCACTGATCTTTTCGCATGCACTAGCCAAATAAAGATATACAGGCACAATACATATGTACACTACCTGACCAAACGTATCAAGACACCTGTTTGTGGACATTAGTGAGAGTTATGTCCACCCTTCGCGTTTGTGACTACTTGAACTCTGCTGGGAATACTTTCAGTGAGGTGTCTGGATGTCTGTGTAGGAATGGCAGCCCATTCTCACTCAGGATCCGAAATCAAAAAAGATAGTGAAGTTCAACGCTGGTGCTTGGGGAAAAGTCACCGTTTTGAATTTCTGTGGTGTTCCACTGGGCTCAGAACGCTGGGCAGGCCAGACGATTTGAGGAATGTTATTGACCACAAACTGTTGCCTTACAGATTCTGCTTTAGGACAGGGTGCACCGTCATGCTCGTAACAATCGTGTTCTCCGAACTATTCTACTGTACGCGAGTACACATTGCTAAAAGACGTGCTTGTATCCTTCCACATTTAGCGGTTTCCTAATTGCAATAAGGAGCCTACTCCCTGACCACGAGAAACACTGCACACCGTAGCACTACCTCCTCTGTACTCCATGGCTACCACTCAAGCAGTTAATCAACTTGGTATTGATTGATATTGTTGGATGTCCACTTGCGAGATATTTTGCGAAATTACGTCGAATTATCATCAAAATCCTGAGATGGATGTAGGGCCTGCGCATAGTGCTCTCAGTGTTCTCAATTGGGGAGAGATCCGACGTCCTTGCTGGTCAAGGAAGGGTCTCGAAATGTGAACACAAGCTGTAGAAACTCTCGCCCTATGTAGGAGGGCATTATCTTGCTAAAACGGATGGTTTTCCATGAAAGCAACAAAACGGGGCGTCGAATATCATCGACGTGCCACTGTGCTTTACGTATGCCGTGCATGACAACCAAAGGGATCCTGATATGAGATGAAATGGCAGCCCAAACCAACACTACTAGGTGTTGGGCCGTACAGCGGGTGACAATCAAGTTGGCATCCCACGCTTTCTGGGACATCTCTACGCACGCCTCAGCTGGTCATCGTGGTTCACTTCGAAGCGGGACTAGTCCAGTCAATGAGATTCCTGGCCCCGATGACCAGGAAAGGAGTTCTGGAGACGCCCCAAATGGAGGTGACTGTCGCTCACTATACGACCCGTCTACCAACAATGATGGTCTGGAGTGTCGTTTATTTCCGTAGCAGAACTCATTTGGTTATCACCTGCGGTACCCTCACACCACAACGATACGTTGACGATATTCGAAGCCACGTTTTGTTGCCATTCATAGAAAACCGTTCTGAGCTTACATTTCAGCAAGATAATGCGCGCCCACACACGGCGAGACTTTCTAATGCTTATCTTCGTACTTACCAAATCCTAGCTTGGCTAGCAAGGTCGCCGGATCTCTCTATAACGCTATAGATACAGCAATAAGGAATAGCTCAGCGGGCAGTAGAGTTGAAGAGGAATGGACACCTCTAAAAAGGGAAATCACAGAAGTTGGAAAGCGAAACATAGGTACAAAGAAGATAACTGCGAAGAAACCATGGGTAACAGAAGAAATACTTCAGTTGATCGCTGGAAGAAGGAAGTACAAAAATGTTCAAGGAAATTCAGGAATGAAATAAATATGAAGTGCAGGGCAGTTAAGACGAAATAGCTGAACGAAGAACGTGGAGAAATCGAAAAAGAAATTATGGTTGGAAGAAGACTTAGCATGTAAGAAAGTCAAAACAACCTTCGATGAAATTAAAAGCAAGGGTAGTAACGTTAAGTGTGCAACAGGAATTCCACTATTACATGCAGAGGTTAGAGAATATGGGTGGAAAGAGTACACTGAAGACCTCTATGAGGGAGAAGATTTGTCTGATCTGATACGAGAAGAAAGAGGAGTCGATTTAGAAGAGATAGGTGATCCTGTATTAGAATCAGAATTCAAGAGAACTCTGGAGGACTAGAGGTCAAATAAGGCAGAAGAGATGGATAACATTCCATCAGAATTTCTAAAATCATTGGGAGAAGTGGCAACAAAAGAACTACTCACGATGGTGTGTAGAATGTCAGTCTGGCGACATACCATCTGACTTTCGGAAAAATATTATCCACACAATTTCGAAAACAACAAGAACTAGCAAGTGCGAGAATTATCGCACAATCAGCTTAACAGCTCTTGCATCCAAGTTGCTGGCAAGAATAATAAACAGGAGAATGGAAAAGAAAATTGAGGATGTGTTCGATGACGATCAGTTTGGCTTTAGGAAGGGTAAAGGTACCAGAGAGGCAATTCTGACGTTGCGGTTGATAATGCAAGCAAGAATAAAGAAAAATCAAGACAGGTACATAGAATTCGTCTACCTGAAAAAAGCGTTCCACAATGTAAAATGGTGAAAGATGTTCGAAATTCTAAGAAAAATCAGGGTAAGCTATATGAAGAGACGGGTAATATACAATATGTACAAGAGCCAAGAGGGATAGTAAGATTGGTCTTCCAAGAACGAAGTGATCGGATTAAAAAGGGTGTAAGACAGAGCTGTAGTCTTTTGCCCCCACTGTTCAACAAAGTACATCAAAGAAGCAATAATGGAAGGAAAAGAAAGGTTCAGGAGTGGAATTAAAATTCAAGGTGAAAGGATGTTAATGATAAGATTCGCTGATGGCCTTGCTATCCCGAGTGAATGTAAAGTAGAATTACAGGATCTGCTGAATGGAATGAAAAGTCTAATTAGTACAGAATATGGATTGAGAGTAAATCGAAGAAAGACGAAAGTGGTGAGAAGTAGCAGGAATGAGAACAGCGAGAAACTTAACATAAGGATAGATCGTTTTGAGCACAGCATTGTATGGTAGTGAAACATGGTCTGTGGGAAAACTGGAACAGAAGAGAATAGAAGAATTTGAGATGTGGTGCTACAGACAAATGTTGAAAATTAGGTGGACAGATAAGGTAAGTAATGAGGAGGTTTTACGCACAATCGGAGAGGAATGGAATATATGGAAAACACTGACAAGGAGAAGGGCAGGGTGATAGGTGTGAGCTAACATCCCAAAGATGTTCGGTCTCACAAGCAGTTCATCTTCGTCGAAATGTCTTGGCTCAACTCGTCTAGGGGTTGAACCGCACGTGTAGAATTAAACGGCCTAAATTAGACACTTGTGACCCTTTGGTTAAATTATCTGGCTGATGGCAAGTTTGCAAAATTGTATGAAACATACAAAGTTAATACAGCATATAATAACAGTAATAATAATATCGGTAGCTAAATAAACGACCCATAAATGATGTAGTCCACACAGTTGCGATTTGGTTAGAATTATGCTTATTCAGAAAGCAAACTAATAACGAAAGTGGTCGTATTTAGAACTACTGTTCCACTCAAGCGCATATCCATTTGACACAGTTCGATCATTGACAATCTCATTTCGAAATACAAGTCGGATACTCCACCTCGTCATCTACGCGAAAAGTAGAGTTCACACCAGGCGTACGGCTGCTCACCGCTCAGAGACAAGTCCCGCGATACCACACAATGCGATATTTTATAAGTCGTTTCACTTCCTAGCTACCTGAAGACCGACTGTCCGCTTTCGCGTCTCAATTCTAGCTGTTCCTTTGGCGTCTAGATCAGAACTGTCCCTCTGCCCATCTTCAGCCGCGTCTTCCGCTTGCTGAACATCGTCGCTCAACTGACCAGAGCATTCCCTTCTCTCAAACCGTCCATCTGATTGGCTACAGCTTATTCTGCATTATTTTACATTTTAACATATTTAAGTAATCAAAGCTTGACCACTTGCACGTTCTAAATAAAATAACAATAATATCCATTACATAATAAACGTTAAATTCTTTTACATAAAACCAATACAATTTCCTTCTTAACTTTGAATGCCACGGCCAGTAGCCTTGCACCAATGTGCTTTCCAATAAATAAATAAAGAATAAAAGTAACTATTATGCTCTAAACTTAACAACAAATATTCTGTTACCTATTGATTCAATAAGGTGTCATACTGTTATCGTTCAGTGTGTTTTGTGTGCAGGAAATGATCCGATGCTTAACTAAAAATACTGATAACTTAAACTTACTATATCTTTTAAACAAATAAAGTTACAGAATTTTTTTAATGATGCGCTTTTATATGAAATGTCGACCGTTAAGATCGACCAAAGCGTTCAGATTTTAGTATTCAGGTCTTTATTACATAACTTGTTAATTTCACTTTAATAGTAAATCCTAAACTATTATAGATATGATCAATATTCAAGTTTTACTGGGATCACCCTGAATATTTTAGAAAGATGGTAGATTAAAATTACTGTTGCTTCATTCCCTGAATTACAACAGAATTAAATAGTTTTCATAAATGTTTCCCTTAGGTCTGCTACGCCTCCCTGGGCACAAACAACCCCTACTGGGTTTCCCTACGACGTAGGTTCTCGTCCGTCTCACTATCATGCTACAGCGATTAGGCTTGATCATCCTGGCCTCATTCAGCCTCATTCAGCACTGTGAATTCCCCCATCTCGTGGCGAATCTGCGCTCTTTGTGGCACACGGTCTTGGACGACAGTATTCGTTTGACAATTCCTGGAAGGCTGTCTCTTTCGCCAATATACTTAAATGAGAGCGAAATGCTCGTTAACTCACATAGGACATCTGTCAAGACATGAGGAAATGACTTCCATGGTTCTAGAGGGAGCTGTAGGGGCAAAAACTACAGAGGAAGACAGAGACTGGAATACATCCAGCAAAAAATTGAGGACGTAGGTTGCAAAAGCTACTCTGAGGTGAAGAGTTTGGGAAAGGAGAGATATTCTTGGTGGGCAGCATCTTACCAATCAGAAGACTGATGCGTCGAAATATTAAAAAAATTAAATTAAATTAAAAAGAAGGTAGATGAGAGACTCTCCTAGCGCCACTTCATCCACCTTTCTTTCTCTCTTATTCACAGTAACTAATAGTGTTATCGACTTGAAATGTAGAATAGTTTTAAGAAACGATCGCAACAAAAGAAGCCGAAGTTGGGTTGAAACTTTAAAGTAAGGCTGCTACGTTGAGTGAAACGTATGTAATTTTCAATATTAACGATACGTAACGTTCAGAACTAAAATATTATTTTCCTCAAGAAGTCGAGAGAAGAGACTATGAAATTTCCCGAGTGCAAACAGTACTCAAATGAAAACCGATAACTAGCCAAGTGGTATTGCCATATGGTACGTTCGATTCCCAAGTGGACTGTACTTTTAAACATATGGGAATGGTTGGTATATATTTAAACATAATTGCATGTTCTAAAGAATTTTCGCGGTGCGTGAAATACATAAAGACTGAAAGAAAAATTGAAAAAAACAGCGTTTGAGATTGGTAATTGCTGCATTGCTGATTCGATTACAGTATCGGTCATTACTTTTTTAGTGCTTTCCCGTTCATTTCGAATACCTACATCATATAAATAAATTCGGATTAGTACATATTTGTCATTCTTATGAATAATGCGCGTCGTCTTGCATCTAATTATGTATGAAACACAGAAATCCAGTCTTCATTGCACAGCTAAGTCCCTAATCACCAATCCTATGTATATAAGGTTGTTTAAAACGAAAAAAAAAATTCAAATTAATGTTTTTCCATCTTCATGTACCCTACACTTCTCTGAAATGCCCGTGGAAAATGAACTTTTGTTTGAAAATGTACCACAACTGGGAATCAAAGACACCCATGTGGCAGTTGGGCATCCTACAACAGAGTCATATAGCCCATAGAAACAGTGAACTTGCTTTACGGTGTTAATCAACTTCGGGGAAGCGTAAAGTGGATTCTGTAAGGAATTTTTTGAGTGGCATCGAACTACTTTAGGTATCTGATATTTGATTCTGAACTTGACGTACCATAGATCAAGAAGTAATCTTGGAATTTCATAACCTAGTAAACAAATAGGACATACGAAAAGGAAAGTTACTGAGTAGTTGACAACTTTTCTAGAAAAGTAATTTATTTTTTTATGGAATGTAAAACAAAACCCATAGTCTGGTATGCAATGAATCTGTCTCGGTTCCAAAATAATACAATATCAAACGGTATTACAAGACTAAACATGTAGTTACATTCGATAAGTACAAGGACAGATGTCGACAAGATAAGGTAAACGACTTAAAAAGGAAGCTTTCTGCTCAACAGCAAATATTTACAAGCGCGAATTAAAAGTCAACATGCTATGTGAAAGCGAGTAGCTCTAATATTGAAAAAAAATCAATGCTATGTTCAGATGGTTAATGAATGCTTAGAGACTGTCGCTGAAATTGTGTGTACAGAAGAGAAAAAGGAGTTCTCAAAAATGAGCCTGTCTTGGCAAAGTACAGTATTACTAGGCGTGTGGACAACACTGTAAGACAAACTGAAGATAATTTTTAAAAAATCGTGCATCTGCTATTATATTTTATTCTCTAGCTTTGGATGAAAGCACAGATATAGCGAATACCGCCCAATTGGCGGTTTATGTCAGTGGTGTTGATGCCCATTTTAATAAAACGGAAGAATTAGTGGCATTGTATTCTCCAAAGGATACTAGGAAGTAACTAGAATTGTTAGAAGGAGCTATACCGACATTATGTCACTTTTCTTTAAAACTTAACAACAACTCAGGGCTAACAACGGATGGTGCTCCAGCAATGACTCGGAAACACGAAGGTTTAGTTCAGTTTGCGGTGGCGCGGATCCTTTCGTCCTTTACCTGCACCTACCTGTGAACTCGTTGCAGCAGATGGCCGGTAGGAAAGACGAGCAGAAACCTACCGTACTGCACCTCGCACCAGGCTGCATGTAACGTAACTATTCCAAGTATCCAGAAAAGGTATTAATTTTGAATGAAAGGTGAAAATACCGGCAAAACTTCGGTATATTCTGCATTTTGATAATGTACACGTCCACAGCTAAGCCCGTGCTGATCTTAACACAGTAATGCACAAACCGTTTCATTAACGTTAGCAAGTTCATGGTAATGTATTTCCCGAAATCTGAACAGCTACTAAGCACGGATTGTTCTTGAGTGAAAATGCTCGCCATACTATTAAGTTTATCTGTATCTAATGCACTCAGTTTTTTAGTCACCGATCTACTCAATATGCCACCCGGAATTATAGTCTTTTCTCATTCACAAAATTACTTAAGAAGTCCGTACTTTCTAAAAAAACACACAGGAATAATTATGCCTTCACTTTAAAACACTTTTTAAACATGTAACACAACTAAAACCGGATAACTATAAATTCCTTCGGAGCTCATACTACACACGACCGTAGCATTGAAAGGCTAGGTTCCGACTCCTTAGACTGCTGTAAGCATTCTACATCTCCAAGAGAAAAGACGCGCAAAGGATACTCCGTTCTGATTGGTCAGTTTCCTTTAAGGTCAATAGAAAAACATTATTCTCCCTGGTTAGTCCGCGCTTTTCATGACTTAACCAATCAACAAATACCGTATTTTCGAACTGTACTTTTTCTCGAAATAAATATTTAACATCCCGTCATTTTGTTTATACTTTACGTTATTAACTATTTTCATTTGCACTCGAATTAGCATTCCTTTTACCACAAAATTACTTAACATATTATAATACAAAATTCCCCGTCGTCCACATTCAAATTGTATTGAAACTTTATCAAGCTAATTCGTACAGAGTTCATCAGTAGAACAATGATCTACATATTTACTTTAGACCACAATCAAAGATCATTCACAATACTAAAAGCATATACGAAACTGTACAAACATAAATAAACAAAAAAGCTGTCAAGAAGTAAACAGATCAATTCACAGAAACATTCTCTTGACCTGTTTCTTGAATGAATCTGTGCACTACTGGACTCTGGTGGATGAATATTAGAACCACGTACTCGACTGAACCCGCTTCAGACCAGAATGAGATTTTCACTCTGCAGCGGAGTGTGCGCTGATATGAAACTTCGTGGCAGATTAAAACTGTGTGCCGGACCGAGACTCGAACTTGGGACCTTTGCCTTTCGCGAGGAAGTGCTCTACCAACTGAGCTACCCAAGCACGACTCACGCCCCATCCTCACAGCTTTACTTCTGCCAGTACCTCGTCTCCTACCGTCCAAACTTTACAGACGCTCTCCTGTGAATCTTGCAGAGCTAGCACTCCTGAAAGAAAGGATATTGCGGAGACATGGCTTAGCCACAGCCTGGGGGATGTTTCCAGAATGAGATTTTCACTCTGCAGCGGAGTGTGCGCTGATATGAAACTTCGTGGCAGATTAAAACTGTGTGGCGGACCGAGACTCGAACTCGGCACCTTTGCCATTCGCGGGCAAGTGCTCTACCAACTGAGCTACCCAAGCACGACTCACGCCCCGACCTCACAGCTTTACTTCTGCCAGTACCTCGTCTCCTACCTTCCAAACTTTACAGAAGCTCTCCTGCTCAGGAGAACTTCTGTTCAATTCATATTGAAATCTGCTTACGTAAAGATCGATGTATTGCATTGTTCCAGTTTTCCTCGATGAAAGTTATATGTGCTCACAAACCTGCAAATGATTCACGAACGAATAAATGATTCAAATGGCTCTGAGCACTATGGGACTTAACATCTGAGGTCATCAGTCCCCTGGAACTTAGAACTACTTAAACCTAACTAACCTAAGGATATCACACACATCCATGCCCGAGGCAGAATGCGAACCTGCGACCGTAGCGGTCGTGCGGTTCCAGACTGAAGCGCCTATAACATCTCGGCCACACCGGCCTGCGATTCACGAACGGCTTCAACACATATGTTACTTATGGTTGATGGTTGTGGAAACTTACTTAATAATATAAATTACTTTTGGTTGAAATATTTTGCAAATTGAAACGGTTATTCACAATTATTTGCGGTTTCAGATACGTGAATAGGGTAATAACAATAAAAAGTTGTTCATATCACCCCAGAAAAAGATATTGGTTTAATTCCAAATTATTTCTTATACTTTTTCGTGGCTGACGTCCCTATCATTTATGAAATTTGATCAATAATCATTTCACTGAGGAAATCGGCGTGGGGTCATCTCACACTGGCGGTCCCTAAACCACTGCTGTATCTGTGCTCTTCGAATCTCCACTCATTTGTAGGCGCAGAAGGGAAGTACGATATTTACAGTCTCTTCGTTAATTGAAGTCTCTGTAGACGGCGATTTAGACTGAACGTGCTCCACTAAGCAAACACTTAATGTTCACTCATGATGCAGCACTTCTTAATCGTGTCTCTTCACAGTTCCAATTTTGTAGCTTCACATCAGATTATGGTGAGAAGCGTTTCACATGTCACATTTCGCATTGTGCCACAGAAACCGTTCATTCGTCAAACACACTGATTCACAGTCCCAACAATGTAATGTGATTATTACGACGCGAACTTTTAGTGGCAAGAAGATAATTCTCTTACTACAATGTCACAGTTAGTACCGTACATAGGAAGCATTCAGTCTGGTATAATTGTCTCCTTACCGTTATCAGCGATAGCTTTCACCTTGTTAGTGTACGACTAAATAAATTATAATGTAACCACCGTAGTCTATATATTCGTTAAGTTACAGTTCATTTTCCACAGCAGACATCGTCCACATCAGAAACAGGTTGCTGTGTTATCCATATATCGTATTTTTCAAAAATGGCTCTGAGCACTAAGGGACTTAACATCCGTGGTCGCCGGCCTTGGTGCCCAAGCGGTTAAAGGCGCTACAATCTGGAACCGCGCGGCCGCTACGGTCGCAGGTTCGAATCCTGCCTCGGGCATGGATGTGTGTGATGTCCTTAGGTTGGTTAGGTTTAAGTTCTAGGGGACTGATGACCTTAGAAGTTAAGTCCCATAGTGCTCAGAGCCATTTGAACCATTTGAACCATCCGTGGTCATCAGTCCCCTACAACTTA
Organism: Schistocerca cancellata; assembly: GCF_023864275.1. Lineage (NCBI taxonomy): Eukaryota > Metazoa > Arthropoda > Insecta > Orthoptera > Acrididae > Schistocerca > Schistocerca cancellata. Next base: position 1,103,093,592 of record NC_064626.1, on the reverse strand, counting down.
GAACTACTTAAACCTAACTAACCTAAGGACATCACACACATCCATGCCCGAGGCAGGATTCGAACCTGCGACCATAGCGGTCACGCGGTTCCAAACTTAAGCGCCTAGAACCGCAAGGCCACACCGACCGGCCGTATTTTTCAAGTTCACTTTTTGAGACAACAGTCTACAATGTGAGAGCACTATATTATGTTAGCATTTTAATTGTACAGTCGACGATACTCATCGAAACAGTTAGTGCTGTACACACGCAATATATTCCACCCCGTGGCCAGCAGGTTGATGCCTTCATTATTGAAGACCGGCGAGTTTTGGAGGCAGCCATTGCCCCAAACTCCGATCGGTCGTGAAATGGAAATCACAATGAAAATCAAAAATGTTTTATTTGCTACATTTAGCTACATCTTCCAACTGTTGCTTAGACTTAGCGTGGTACCAACTTCCCAACACCGTCGTTACAGAAGGCAGCCGCCTGTGATTTCCAACACTTCCCTACGCTGGTTGCAGCTCTTTGTCTGTTTCAAATTGCTGTCCTCGTAGCCAGCGGTATCAAATACATAGTTATGAAAACGCTGGACTGTGACCATTTAAGCCGGCCGGTGTAGCCGAGCGGTTCTAGGCGCTTCAGTCTGGAACCCCGCGACCGCTACGGTCGCAGGTTCGAATCCTGCCTTGGGCATGGATGTGTGTGATGTCCTTAGGTTAGTTAGGTTTAAGTAGTTTTAAGTTCTAGGGGACAGATGGCCTCAGATGTTAAGTCCCATAGTGCTCAGAGCCATTTGAACCATTTTTTTTGACCACTTAATTACATAAGTACGCAAGAAATTTAAGAGTTCAGACTAAAGTGCACGCGATAAATGAAAAGTAAATAGCTTCTCGTTATTAGAAGTTAGTTGCAACTCACAAACGAAACGTCATGCTCTAATGTGCAGCTGATGACACGAGAGCTGTTGCCCGACTAACGAGCTCTACAGCTGTAACTGACTGCTCGGGCGAAAACAAAGCCTGTCGCTATACAGAATACAGATACAGTACATAGTTATAAAAACGCGGAATCGTGGCTACAAATATACAAGAAATTTAAGAATTCAGACTAATGATTAGCAAGTTAATATAAAATGGGAAGTCATTTGAATTACGGAAGTATAATAATATAAGGGGCGATCAAAAATTTTCCGTTTGAGTAGGTTGCTGCAGTGCATGTGCAACGTAGTGCGACTACGATGCTGGTATATAAGCACATGTAGGCAAGGGATTAATTTACCATTCCTGTCTTTTCCGATACGTGTGCGGTAAATGAGGCAACGAGAACATGGCCAAGTTATAACCAAATGCATCCAAACGGAACCAACGTGCTGTTGTTCTTCTCTTGGCTCCGGAAGGATAAAAACACCGGTGGACATCCATCGTAGAATGAAAAATGTGTATGTGGCACCATGTCTACTGAAAATCACAATTGTAGAAGGTACGCAACGAGGGTTGCCGCTGCTTCAGGGTAATGCTCGTCCCAATATCGGAAATGCCGTAACGAATAAGTTACGTTATCTCAAGTGGGAGACACTCCAGCGCCATCACTATCGTCCTGATCTTTCTCCATGCGATTATCACGCCTTAGGTCCCTCATAAAAAGCCCTGAAGGGTCAAACATTCCTATCGGATGAGGATGTGGAGAAGGCAGTTATTGTCTTCTTCGCGCAGCAGGACACGGTGTTTTCGTAACCGGATATCTTCAGCCCGCTCTGGCACAAATTTTTAGCCTCACCCATTGATATAAATCAATGACCAATAGCAGCTAAATGTCATTAATTTCTTTGCACCTTGATTCATAATGGCTGCAGGATCAAAATGGTGTCTTTCCTTTCGGAAGTATCCGACAGAACAGACAGCAGATATATGGTTGCCTCACTGCTCAACGCGATTTTAACCGATTGGCATGCCGATTCTGGACTGTACGGCCTTCGAACGGAAACGTCTTGATGACCTCTTGTATTATGAGTACTGAAAAGACGGCACTTCCTTCCACAGACATTACTGTCATAGATTTTTGAGGACAAGTGTTTTTATGCTAGTCATACAAGTTATACTTCCTCAAACCCCGTGGTTTCCAAAGACAAGCAATCAGTTGTTATTGGAGGAAGATTAAAGGCTAGTTTTTTGACAAAATTTCGTCAAATTTCGTCTACCTGAAACAATTTCTTAGATGATCTAAGACGCTGTAATACTCACTAAATACTAATTAATTGGTTTCCCCATTTTTTCATTTCGTACTCTTCGTTTGGCTATGAAGATTCGGAAAAAAACCTTTTGTGTAATTTGTGGGGAATCTTTTTTTCGTTAGACTGAAACATTTGTTTTTAAAAAAGAATAGCATCTGGAATACCTGGTCGTATCTCAAAGTTACTCCGTACACACACACGTCATTGGCGGGCAGGTAAATGGTTAGAGTTGCGGACTGCAGTAGCGCATTTAGTGTTTAGTGCTATTATGACACCTTGCTTGTAATTGGCGTGAACAGCGTGAGGTACTGAGTGATCAGTGTCAAGGACAGGGACATGCCGTGTACTTGTCTGAGACAGCCTCATTATGGCTGTCCATTTGAGCGGCTGGTAGAGCCATGCTATATCCACAGGTGCGGGGCATTGGAACGCGACAGTGACCCGATGTTGGACTGCACGGGAAAGTGAGGGCAAACACTCCTCTTCAAAGTTCCAGCCAACTTCCTCTGACTACCACAAGGGAGGACCGCCGTACTGTGGACCAAGAACATCTGAACCAGCCAAGAGCAAGTAATGGAGTCCCTGCAACATTCTGTGTCTTCACACCCCAGTGGTCGGAGACCAGCAGCAGTCGAAATAGGGAATTGCCGTTCCATGAACAGTCTGCCGTTCACACCACAGCACTGCGTTTAAAATGGTACCGTAACCGCAGAGCATACACTGTTCATGAATGATGTCGCATTGTGTTCAGAGATGAAACGCAGCTCTGCACTACCCCGGATGACCATCGTCGGCGAATTTGCTGGCGACTTGGGAAGAGGTCCGTTTCTTCTAGTGTTTTGTCGAGCGCAATGGTGCAACTCCTTGCGTCATGATTTGGGGACCCGTCGGACATGACTTCAAGTCACGGCTGGCGGTGATTGAGCGAATTCTGACGACGCAACGGTACGTCACAGATACCCTGCGTGCTCAAGTGTTACCTCTCGTGCGACAGTACTGCTGCCCCGTTTTGTAAAATGACAATCGTCGTCCGCACACGACACTTGGCTAGATAGTTAGTTACTTAGTTCCATGGACCATTCATCACGATATATCGATATGATATGGACGAGTAATTTCACATTCGCAATGCTCATTTTTTTTTTTTTTTTTTTTTTGTCAAGTTCAAACGTTCTCAGTTCCTTTTCAAATTTTACTCTACTGCCTGTCAGACACTTTATATCACTTGGTAAGAGATCTAGAATTTTTGTTGCAGCATTGTGCACCCCTTTTGTGCTAAAGACAACCTTAATGTGGAGTAATGAATGTTATTTTTATTTCTGGTATTGTGTGTGTGAAATTCTTGCAGGACCATAATTTTACATCTACATCTACATCTACATCCATACTCCGCAAGCCAACTGACGGTGTGTTGCCCTGGAAAAAATGTATCAACGGCTACATTTTACATGAAACTACGATTGCTGGAATAGTACCACTTATCACTTCCCTCTGCCAGGCACTTAAATGTGATTTACAGAGTACCCACGTAGACGTAGATTATGTACATCATTGTTCGTTATGAACTGCAGTGGATTATTAACAACAACCCTCATGAGTGAACAGATATACAGTGAAGCAATAGAATGTCCGACTCTTTAACACTTGTAGGACCGCACCCATCATTTTGACGGGTATTCTACTTCTGTAGACTTATTTCTCCTAAATGGATTCTTCTACTGATCTCATTTTCTATGACTTGTCATAAATATTTGTTAGGTAGACGTCTGCAAAGAATTTACCCACTAGGACCATTCTGAAAAGTGTCCAAACAACTCCTTCTACAAGGACCCAAATCTCTCTGTTGTGACTTGGCAAGACAGCCAAGCCACTAGGAGAGGAAGCCGAAAGGCACGCGTTTAGAGCTCACCCAGGCTGGCGTGAGGTCTGGAACAGTTAAGGGAATTTATAGTAGCAAAGAACGTAAGTAACTACTGGAATACTTAACTTTAATCCATAATTGGTGAACATCGGTCTGACGGTACATGCATCACAAGATAAATAGCAAATGATAATGGCGCCTTGCTAGGTCGTAGCAAATGACGTAGCTGAAGGCTATGCTAACTATCGTCTCGGCAAATGAGAGCGTAATTTGTCAGTGAACCATCGCTAGCAAAGTCGGCTGTACAACTGGGGCGAGTGCTAGGAAGTGTCTATAGACCTGCCGTGTGGCGGCGCTCGGTCTGCATGTCCAAAGCTATTGTTGTTTACCACCCTAATTTGATCATTGTCTTCTGCAGACACCTTGAAACGTCCCCTTTGAAGAATTTATACATGAAACGTCCCCTTAGAACAAATTATACATGACTGTGCATAACCTGACACACAATAATTTTAGCGCAACGCAATCTGACTATCAAAAATCCCTGCAAAAGAATGGCCCTGAGTAACATTAAACTATACCTTTCAGAAATCACTTACCTCACAAAAATCTTCGTTACTCGAACTACTGCAATACAGCGAACGCCACTACTGCCAGCTTAATATTCATAATTGACATCCAGTATTACAAATTATCAAAACTCCGCCATCTCTCTCCCCACATCCACCACTGTTGGCGGCTCACCTCCAACTGCGCAACGCTACGCGCTGTTCACATCCAGCTGCCCCACTACAATGGCAGACAACAATGCAAAACTAGCCACAGACTGCACACAGCACAGCCAGTGATTTTCATACAGAGAGCGCTACGTGTCGGCGGCGTTACCAATATAAGAACCTAAACAGCCTACTTACATAGCCCCCATGCTCCCCACAAAAAAATTTTACAAATGGTGTTGGGCACTGGCCAATACATATTTGTTAAAATTTTTCATAATCGTAATTACAATAACAAAGAAATCAAATGCACACATGTATTGATACAATGTTGGTCAAAAGCTAAAATTTTCTCACAGTCCATAAAGATAGTCCTGATCATTCATCATAATAGTAATTACAGTTTTTTTCACAAAGTCTCATTAGTAAAAGAAATTGCACACAGAAGTAGTGGATTTCCATGCAGTCTTGAAGAAGTAGTGTTGTCCTTCCAACGGAAAGACAGTGCTGACTCTTGACATGCTGACAGGTAATGGGCCACAACAGAGCAAACCCACAGCAGAGTCATTCGACGTTTTGAAGAAGATTGGTAGGTAGGTCATCACAGAGCAGACGCACTGTAGTCCTTGTAGAGAGTATTGGTGGTCCACCAGAGGTGTAGACCCACTGCAGTCCTTGTAGAAATAATGGTATTGGTGAGTCATCAAAGGTGTAGACCCACTGTAGTCCTTGTAGAGATGGCCAGCAGCCATCTGTTGTGACTGTGCGGGTGCACATTCACCATCGAAGAGTCTTGCGGAGAATATAGCAAGTCCATAAACCACCACTTGTGCACTCACAAAGTTTTTGGAATTGTCCTTAGAACCAGCAATGCTGTTATCCAGTCCCTTGCTGAATTATTAACATACGTGCAAACACTAACAGTCCCTACTTCTCCATATACTATGACCAACAGAAACGTGTGCAGTGAAATGTAACTTACAAGTTACTAATATGATGAACTGGTGTCAATTACCATTTTATAACATGAGAATACAATTACAAAGGTACAAAATACATCATTAAAACATAACAATACAGATAACATTTGTAGTACAGGCTTTACAACAGAATAGAAATAAACATATACATCAGTGTTACAGGAATTATGAGATAAGTAGATACATAAACGATCAGAATAACTTTTGAAACATCAACTTTACATATGAGCATTAAAACAAAACAGAATAACTAATGTCTAAGCATTTTTACAAAGTAAATAACATATTATTAATGCCAATTATATTTGAGGATAACAGTATTCCTCATCATAGTGAATGTAGCTTAATACTAAAAGAAGAAAAAATTCTATGAAACTACACAGAGACAGGAAGAAAACAAATACACAAGGGTACACAAACACATAGTGGGATAACACAAGGAAAGGACAGGGTTTGTTTTACTGCAGTATTTTGCATGGAGATCTCCCTTCGTTCATCATTATTCCCAAAAGTCCTATCTAAGCCTGCCTTCTGTATTCTGTTCACATCCTCTGTCAAAAATAGTTTTTCTCCACTGTACACTACTTTTTTTTGCCAAACCTTTTTCGTATAGCTTCTCAATGCATTTCTTCCAATTCATCATAACTCATTGTCTTATAGGCTACCCCCTCTTAAGCTAACTTAAATCTACTGAGCTCAGATGCTAAACTAAGGGACGAGGCAATGCAGCAGCATACAACAAATCAACACAAACAGCAATGACAAAAAATGCCAATTTGCAAAGCAAGCAGCAGTAAATCTAAATTACCAAGCAATGCAACATTACAAATAATATGAGCCAATGTGCAGCAACTATAAAAATAAATCAATAGTAAAACTAGCTTAACAGAGTAATACAAAGTGAAATTTAGTAGCACTATGCCTGGCAAACAGCAGCAGAAATAACTTATATCTAAACATGACATAGTTCAAGCAGAAAAAAACATTACACTAAAGACAATAATGCAGACAAGGGAAATGCATATTCACATCTTAATGTCTATGTAATTAAAGTGGTGCACCATAACAACTTATTGTAGAAAAATATTACCATGTACTTGAAAAGAAAATTATGTGTTACTGTTACTGTTACTAGTCCCTTCTTATTGTTCTTTCCTTTCCAAGTGCTCCTTTTTTAAAGAATGTGGATTACAAAATTATCATTTAATAGATCTGTTGACAGAAAGTGTTCACATTAGCAAATGCATTTTATTTTATAAAACTAATGCTGCAACACAGCTGGAAACCAGATATTAAACAAAATGAGCAATCTCTTAACTACAAAGACAATAGATGTAAAATGTTTCTAATCATTTCATTAGGCATTTTAGTAAATATCATAAATTATGTGCTCCACAGTGTAATCATATGTTTTCAAGTTCGACCATGTCGTTTTTGCGATGCTTTCTACAAAGGAATTCATTAGCGGGGGTATAGGCCTCCTTTTTTTTTCTACCTGTGCTTCCGGAAAGGCACACCCTAATGGCTAGTTCTCCAGGTGTCTGACACAGCTGTGTGCCGACGACGCACGTGCAGGTGGTCACTTAACTTTCTTACGGAAATATTTACGACAGCAGTTTCCGCTACAGTGACAGTCTTATATAAAAATTTCACAGGTCAAGAATTTACGTTGCAAATGTGTACAAACAAATTCCTATGAATATAACATTGTCCAAAAAATTTTCGCCGGCATTGTGATACATTCACGCATTTACACACATTTCATAACTCTTAAAGTACGATTCTTGGATTCCAACATCCTTTTTCACAAGTCCGCGTCCCTAACCACTATTCATTACTCCTTACCTTATTCGTCGACACTTCTTCAATATTGCATCATAACAGATAAGTAGCATAATCAAATAACTCATATAGCATCAGCCTATTAATCATAAACATACCTCAGCAGCATATACACATCGTCATCGTAATAATAACATCATAACACCTCAGTCAAATCTCAAAATCGTCGTAGCTTCCTCCAATAATTTCAAAACCTAACAAAATTCTCTGCTCATGTCAAAAGTGTCATCTGCCTCAAATGTACTTTAAAATCATGCTCCCTTACCAAATAAATCATTCAAAGCTCTCATAGTATCACAATGGTACCAAAAAAATATGAACAGTTCACACAGTACAGACAAAATACAATTTCGTAAGTGTGAAGTTATCCAACGGTGTAATTGCGTAAACATGTGTCACTGACGTAGTAAAAAACATGTTTATCTCTCAGTTAAATGATCAGATAGCTGTGTAATTTATGTGTTAGAGAAATATGGTACCGATGTGTTAAATTGTGTAAGCAAATACCATATTAGCTAGGGCTCCTTGTGCTTGCCAAACACATGATACACAAAGTAGGCATGTACCCCCCTGAGGATTATTGTAATTATACCCTCAGGTGTTACAGATTACAGCAATGGAATGAAATGTATCACGAAAAACTTTCTTTGTAATTCAAAAATCTTTAAAAATAAATGTTTTAAGTACAAAATTAATCACTCAAATACGTGTCCTGTAGCGCTAAATGTGCGTCTTGCTGTAAGATAATCTCTGGGAAGTGTCGTAGTTATTGTCCTCCGAAAGCTAAGTTCTGCAGAAGTCAATGTACTTACCTCATGATACACAAAAGTGAAACGCTTTGCGTATAGATAACTTAGTTATTACGCTTATTGCCGTGATGAGGAAAGTACTATGCTGTAACGTATTGTTGTCCTACGGAAAAGGCTGTCTCCTTGTAGCAATAGCACAAAAGTTACTACTAAAACATGTTTTACTTTCCAGAAGAATTCAGAAAAAACTGTGCCGATATAAAACAGATACACCGCAAAAGCAACATTGTAAATTGTCACTCATTAGTAGCGTTGTGATAAAATCGTGTAGCTGTCACATAAACTAACCACTGTGTCATCTGGCATTTCACAGAAAGCACCTCAAATCCAGAATCCACTCTCAAGCAAACCAAAATGTTGCATGAAAATCTCATTAGCAGTGCTGGTATATGTTCTAAGTATGTAAGCCGTATATTCGTTACGTAATCGTGCAACTAACAAGGAGGAATGTGTAAATAACAACACTGTGTCGTCTGTTCGCAATAACAATGCATTCGTAATTACTTGTCTAAGTTACCTATGTTCTTGACTGGATAGTTAGTTAGCTTTAAAACATAGTTGCATGTTAACAGTTTCTAAAGCATACTAGTAACGTGAAGTGAAACGTTTTATGGCAAAGACAAAGTTAAAAAGCAGATTACCTTTCAATAAACGGTTTTACATGTGAGATGTGGTGTAACCCTTTGCTCTTCTCAGTATGCAGAGTTTCAACTTGAATGCAATTATCATGCGATATTCGTCCGTAAAGAATACTGGAATTTTGCTCAAGGTTAGCGTCAATGTTATTTTTCTCTGAGCCAGCCGGCGCACTCGGCAGCCTGCGGTGCGAGTCATTGTCTGTTCCTTTGTTGGCGCGCGTCGTTATTGGGATTTGGAGACCTAATTTCTACAAATTCGCCTTGCCGAGAGTGCTCTGCTCTGTTTAAATCCCGCCAGTTCTGATGCAATTCAGGTCTGTCGTTACGATCACATCGTCTGTCGTCATGTCGATAGTTCCTGTAGTTTCTTTCTTGTCGGTTAAGTGGTGGAGAATTTCTCCCTGAATCGTAACTGTGCACTGAACTGTTGCATCTGAATTTATTCTGTCTCCCGTGATAATAATTATTTTGGTTCCCATATTGTCTGTTTCTCTGGTTGTCTCTGTCACATTCATTACTATGGAAAAGCGATATTTCTCTGTAACTATTACTCTGCCAGTGGTTGTCATACGGGTGGTGTCTGTTTTGGTCACAATTTACGTTGTAGGAATAGGCTTGTCGTGTCCAGTTATTGTTTCTGTCGTAACGGAATTGTGACGGATGTGACCTGTAGTGATTGTTTTCCTGTTTTTGCATCCCGCGACTGTCTGTGTCAATTTCTAATTCTTGTAACAGTCCCTGAAAAGCTTCAATGTCGTCTTTGCAACGTCCTGCTAAAATAATATGTCGTAAATGTTCACACAGTTTGATTAAGCAAATGCGGATGAGTTCTGAGGGGCTGTATGGGTTTGACAGGTATTGATTCTTGTGCAACATGTCTTCAAAATATTTCACAAGACTGGAAAATTCAGGTTGTTCGAAGTGTTTCATCATTATGATGCTATGTTTTACTCGGTCTTGTGTAGCTTGAGACCAATATGCTGAGAGGAAGGCATGATAAAAATCTCCTTCACTGTGACAATCGTGAATGACAGATCACATTCTTACACCTGGTTCATTCTCTAAGTAGCCACACATAAATTCTAACCTGTGCTCCAATGACCAGTTGGGAGGGAAACAATGAGAGAATTAATGGAGCCACGCTTGTGGATTAATGTCGTTGGCAGAATTCTTAAACGTTTTGAATTTACGTGTAGTAATGAACAGCTTATAGTCAAAATCATCGTGTCGGCGAGTAGCATATCGGTCATTGTTACGTCGTGTCGGCGGTTCCATCTCAAAATTCGGTGTACCTTGCCAATTTCTTTCATAATTACCGAAATGCCCTGTGTTATTATTTTGTGGCTTTTGCGTATTTCTAAGTTCCTCTTCCCGTGTTCGAGGGCGAGTGTCCTCTGAAATACGTAATTCTTGTATTACCTGTGTCAGCTGATCTTGTACTTCCCGGATTTCTCTTCGGTGTTGCGTATTAATTTGATTCTGATTTTGTTTGAATTTCCTAATTTGTTCGCACTCTTCTGTGTCATTAAAGACTACTGGTTTTGTGTCATTCAGATTATCATCTACCTTCGTAGATAAATTATTTAGCTGATCCGAAAGTTCAACTACTTTCTCTGATAATGAACTAATTTCCCCCATGTGTCTTTCTGAACCAATTTTCAGAGTATCTACTGTGTCCTTTAAGTTTTCCTGAGTTTTTGCAAGTTGCGTAACCGAATCGGTAGATGCAACTGAGTCCATTTTAGCTTGAAAGGTCTCATGATTTTCATGAACAATAGCTTGCAGTTCTTTTATGGCTGCTTCGTGATTCTGTAATGCATTTTCATGACGCGAAAAAATAGGTTGGAAATGCTCACAAATTTGTGTTTTTACGTCATTACAGACCTTTTGACATTTCGATTCGATGTTATGTAACTCAGTAGTTAAATCTTCACGTGTTTGTTCAAGTGTGGTGTCTAACTTTTGAAGAATTTGTTCCATTGTGTCTAACTTCTGAAGATTTTGTTCCATTGTGTCTAACTTCTGAAGCTTTTGCTGTGTTTGTCTCTGGTTTTGTTCCATTGTGTCTAACTTTTGAAGATTTTGTCCCATTTGTTTCTGATTTTGTTCAAGTGTTGTGTCTAACTTTTGTAGCCTTTGTCCCATTTGTTGCATTAACTGTAATAACAATGCACTGGTGTCTGAAACATGTTCCTCAGTGCTTTTCGGCAGTGAATTTGCACCGGCAACATTCACATTTTGACAAGCGGAAAATGTGTCTTGACTCATTTGAGAAAACGGTGAGGACGTAAAACCTGAATCTACAGTATTTGCAAAATTGTGTCCTATCATTTCGGATTCCTGAGGCGAGCTGTTGCCGACCGATCGATCGATAATGCTTCCCTGTTCACTACCTGTTTCACTGCCTACGCCAGTGTTTGACGCCCGCTCCATTTCCCTATGCACAGTTACCAAATTACTACTTTGAATATTAGTTAATTCATTACATGGTGGGGCCAACACACTGCTTTCGTCTTCACTGTCATTTCTCGGTTTACTTTGGAGCCGAGTGTTACGTTTTTTACACGCCATTATTGTCACAATATTTCACACGATAACACAGAAAAGCACAATTTGAATAGCAAAAATAAGAGAACACATTAACATAGCACTGAAAATAATATGTAGTTAATTACAAGCGCAGCTGCTAAATACTTGGTGCAAATCTACATGCATGCCACAACTGTTTTACAGTACAACAATGAAAGACTGCAACTACAAAGGAGATTCTCTCTACAATTACGCACTAGCAATAAACAAAAGCTACACTAAATACACAAACTACAAGAAAAAATCAGAAGATTCCAGTGAGGTATCCTAGGCTAAGGGTCGACATATGAAACGTCACCTTAGAACAATTTATACATGAAACGTCCCCTTAGAACAAATTATACATGACTGTGCTTAACCTGACACACAATAATTTTAGCGCAACGCAATCTGACTATCAAAAATCCCTGCAAAAGAATGGCCATGAGTAACATTAAACTATACCTTTCAGAAATCTTCTTCGTTACTCGAACTACTGCAATACAGCGAGCGCCACTACTGCCAGCTTAATATTCATAATTGACATCCAGTATTACAAATTATCAAAACTCCGCCATCTCTCTCCCCACATCCACCACTGTTGGCGGCTCACCTCCAACTGCGCAACGCTACGCGCTGTTCACATCCAGCTGCCCCTCTACAATGGCAGACAACAATGCAAAACTAGCCACAGACTGCACACAGCACAGCCAGTGATTTTCATACAGAGAGCGCTACGTGGCGGCGGCGTTACCAATATAAGAACCTAAACAGCCTACTTACAACCTTGTCGATGAGCAACGAAGCGTTGTTGCTCAAGTGGAGCAGTTTTTGTTGTCCACATTTTAATTGTTTCGTAATGGCGGTTCAAAGACGCCATTTGTCTGATGAAGAAATTTTAAAATATTTGATGTCAATGTCAGATGGTGAATACGAAGGAGATGATCCTCGTGATATTTGTAAATCTGATGAAGTACGAGAAGATGAAGCTGCATACACTATTGATAAAGAGGAACATGTCCCTCCCATCAACGAAATCAGTGTCTCTTCAGAGAGTGACGTTGCAACTACTGGACAAGAGCAAGCCGAGAAGTTTCAAACCTATGTTGCTTTACCTATGGCAGATACGTTTGTATTGCCATTGTATTATTATTTTATATTTCATCGCAACTGATATTTCAGCAGGCTTTATAAATGTTTTCTATTTTGCTGTCTTACAATTTGAATTTTTTTGTTGTAATTGAATTATTCTATTATACGCTGTATATTCAGGTACGTCAAACAACAGTGTGCGCTAACATCCAGATAACAGCACTAGAGGCGTTCGTCGCAGACGGAAAGGAAAAATTCAGATGGAAGGAAATAGTTCCATTGGGAGTAGTGAGACAGCTAATGACGGAATAACATGGACTGTTACACCTCTTTTCCTGGAAGAAGTCCACAGCAGAACATCTTTAAGGTATCACCAGGATCTACGGGCTATGCTAAAAAGTTTGACAGAAAAGGTATATAGTGTAGTGAATGGAGATTGCTAATTGATGACAGCATGCTACAAAATATAAGGAAGTGTACAGGAAGCAGAGCACGCCACGTGATGATGATATCACCTTTAGCGTCGATGCAATAGAAGCCCCAATACCACTTATGTATTTACGAGGCGTATATGGAGCAAAAAACTTTCCATTGAAGCTGTTATGGTCGAATACATGGGGACCAGCATTTTTTCGGAACACAATGAGCAGGAATAAGTTCCCCGAAATCTTGCGTTTTATGTGATTTGACGAAAAGAGCACACGGTCACATAGACTAAAGACAGATCGTTTTGCACCTGCTACCCCTGTGTGGAATATTTTCATTGCCAATTCCTTTCTGTGTTATATTCCAGGTGAAAATATCACTGTGGGTGAACAACTGTTTCCATGCAAGGCTAAATGCTCTTTCATTCAATAAATGAGCAATAAACCAGAAAAATTTGGAATAACGTTTTGGCTTGGAGTTGATACGAATTCTAAGTATCTGGTGAATGGGTTTCCTTACCTAGGCAAAGATGAGCAGCATCCCACAGGTGTTCCCCTTGCAGAGCATGTTCTAACGTGTCATATGCAGCCCTTTGTTTCCGTAGAAGAAACACAGCCTGCGACAATTTTTTCGCACGAAATACCTTGCAGATAATTTGAAATGTTAGAGTACAAGCATTGTAGACACAGTGACGAAATCTAGAAGAGAAATACCCCGATCAGCAAAATCTGCTGTAGCACCTTTGCACTCAACTATTCTTTGTTAGTCAGGTGACATGGCTCTAACATGCCATCAGGAGAAAAAGAACAAATATGTGCTTATTTTGAGTTCGATTCATGACACAGTAACTATCTATGAACGACATCCTAAAAAGCTACCAGAGTCAGTGGCCTACTACAATAACACCAAGTATGGCGTTGACGTAATCGATCAAATGGCTCGGCTTTACACTGTGTAGGTATGGATGCCACACATGGCCTATGCACGTTTTTTTTCAATGTCTTGGACTTAGCAGCTATAAATGCTTGGGTACGCTGTAAGGAAGTAACAGGAGAAAAATTAAGCAGACGTCACTTTATATACAAACTGGCAGAAGAGTTGGCTTCAGCATACGAGTATAAGGCCTCAAGGGTACAAAATACTCTTCCTAATACAGTATCACAACATTGCAACATTCGGAAGGTTATCAAATTGTGAAAGGTGGCTACACTGAGCCACAGCGCCAGAGATTGCGCCAGAGTATTATTCGCCGCCTCCACTGGCAGTTCTTGTCGAGATGCGGTGGTAGACTGTGCTTGTCGTGAAGTCGGAGTGGAGAGTTGTTGTTGAGATGTTGTAGTAAGGAGTGCTTGTTCCATGTTTTATGCAGTTTTGATGGGCTAGACCACAGATGTTGTTCGAAATGGAGATATTGTAATGATCAGAGTGCTTTTCGTCAATATATATGAAGGTAAAAAAATTTCCTCTTCTTTTTATTATTTCAATGTCTTAAATAATGCGTCATTACAGGTTCAGTCAACAAAGCATCTGGCTTGTGTTCTTGTATTAGAGTGTAATTCTGGTTTTCTTGCGCAATTATAGTATTTCTATTTTTTTAATTACTTCAATATAAATGGTACTTGAAATTTCTTGTCTTATTGGAAAAGAACCGTGCCAGATGTGTACGTTGAGTCACACTTCCACACACAGAACAGTTATACTTGTGGTTTGGTTTCGTACGATTTATAGTTGCTGGGGACTTAATTAATTAATTGTGTTAACAGAAATTTTCTTACATTCTTTGTTGTTATTCCATGCAGTCAGATTGCGTACTAAAACTAGTCAGGGCCAACCAGTTACGAGACAGCGTAACTGGACAGACAGTAAAATTATTTGCATAATTATTCAAAATATTAATTAAGCCCCCATGCACGTGGCGACCCTGCCAGGATCGTCCTTTGGACTCTTCTGATAGTAAAAATAGTAGACAGTAGTATTGTTGAAGTAATTTGTAGTTTAGTAATTGTAGTCTACATTGCATGTGTAGATTTGGTAATTAACATTTGTAGTTGTCTTGTCTTTCTTCTAATGGTATTTTTGTAGAATTTAATTTTTGATGTCTTGTATACAGGTCTGACAATTTTGTGCAAATATGAAGATTTCAATTGTTCGTTAATCGTGTTTGTTGGGAAGCATTTCGTGTGAATGGTATTGTTGGAGATAAAGTGTCATTGTGTGTAATTTTCGTATAGTGACGAGTTTAGTATGTTTTGTAAATGATTATGCGATGGTGAACTCGCCAACACAGGAGAGCAGGATGATGAATAATGAAGTGGAAAGCGATTTAGTGAGTCGGGAAAATAGTCCGGAAACAGTTCAAAATTTTTCACAATCAAAAAATTTTCAGAATACGAGATTAACGACAGAAGATATGGAGCAGTTGATGAGTGCAATATTAAATTTGGGATCACAAATAGGAACAATTAAAACTGATATGGGAACACTGGGATCACAGTTACGATCTGAATTAAAAACAGATAGGGGAACAATGGGAACACGGTTAGACTCACTGGGATCACAGATGGGAACTTTGGCAACATGATTAGAAACTGATATGGGAACAATGGAAACACGGTTAAGCTCACTGGGATCACAGTTGGGATCTGATTTAAAAACAATGGAAACACGGCTAAATTCACGAATAGGGACATGTTTCAAAAACATGAAAGATGAATTAAAGAAAGAAATTAGAGAAGAAGTACAACCGATTTTGAATTCTCACAATAGTAGATTAATTGCAGTAGAGATTAGACAAAAGGTACAGGATAGAGAACAGGAAGAAAGAGATTGCGTGATAGCACAAAAATTTTCAGAGTTAAATTTACAACGTGCACACGATAAGGAAGAAATATTTGAGAGAATCGAGGAATCCGCACCAAATGACAGAATAAATAACCTAACACAACAATATGAACAGTTAACTACTAAATGTGTCAATACTGAAACCCGAGTCGCGACACTTACGGAAGACGTAAATAAACAGAAAGAACAAATAGGTGACTTATCGGAAAGAGTTGAGGAGATTGCAGG
Organism: Schistocerca cancellata; assembly: GCF_023864275.1. Classification (NCBI taxonomy): domain Eukaryota; kingdom Metazoa; phylum Arthropoda; class Insecta; order Orthoptera; family Acrididae; genus Schistocerca; species Schistocerca cancellata. Next base: position 1,103,077,375 of record NC_064626.1, on the reverse strand, counting down.
TAAATTGACAAGTCTTCGTTTAAATGGGGACAGAGATCCAGATGATACAGCTCCATTGCCATTTTCAGAAACCGAAGACTACCAGAACATAAATAAACATGTTGAAAATCAGGGAAAATTTCATGAACGCGTTAAAAGGGAATTTGAGGCATTACGAAAGCAAGTCAAACATATTGAAGGCGAAATCGTAGGAAAAGACAGCAGAAGAAATTTAGAATCACAGATAGCAGAAGGTTTTGAAGAAAGTAATTTATTTCATTTACGAGAAGCAACAAGAGAGCGCCAGGCGCGCGAACTTGACAATAATCGACATTCGGACTGGGACAAACGCGATAGGTCTTTGTCGCCACGAGGAGAAAACTTTGACTATAAACACTTCTTAACTGTTCGGAAGTTTAAGATCTTTCGCAATTCTAAGAATGACATACATCCATGTTCATGGTTAGATCAATTTATGTACGCACTTCCACCAAATTGGCCACTAAGTCACAAATTGGAATTTATGTGTTGATATTTAGAAAACGAACCGGCGACGTGCATGCGCGCACTTATTAGAGATTGTAATAATCTAAATGACTTTTATCATGCATTTCTATCGGCATATTGGTCCGAAAACACGCAAGACAAAGTCAAACACAGTCTTATTATGCAGCGTAATTTTAAACAGTCTGAGTTCCGCACGCCAGCAGGATACTTTGAAGACATGATTCGAAAGAATCAGTTCCTTTCCAACTCTTATAGCCCGACTAAATTAATTCGCATTTGTTTAACTAAGCTGCCACAATCCATAAGACAAATTGCTTTGGCTGGAAGATGTAAAGACGATATCGAGACTTTTAAGACGTTGCTACAAGAACTTGAGTATGACAACGACGACGGGACTTCTTGTAATTTTTTCAGTAACGGTAATCACAATAGATTTTCAGAGAAAAGGGATAGTGATCGGAACGGACGTTATATGGGTCATTTTGAGAATGACAGACGAAACAGACAGGACAATAGATACCAGCCTTATGACAATAACAGACGTTCTAACAGAAATTACACAGACAATTATAATAACGGTAATTCCTACCGGAATGATCAACCATACGGAAACAGTAATCGGTATCATCAAGACAGAAATTATTCATACAATAATAGAAATTCTTACTACAGAAATAACCAGGGTAGTAGATCTAACAGTAATTTCAGAAGTGACAGTCGAAACTACACAAGAAGTAGTTATGCAGACAGACAGGAAAATAGAAATTTTAATAACAGACACAACCAAGAATTTGCATCCAACAGACAGGAAGGACCTAATTGGTATCCTCCACGTGACAGAACTTCATAGAGACAAGTGCAAATCGTAGAAATTGATCCGCGAAATGACGGGAATAATCAAAGACGTGACGCGAACAATCGACAATGACTAGCAGCTTCGGCTTCTGGCAGCAATATAGACGGTTCAGAAAGTAATGACACTACGGCTTTACACTACGTACGCCTGGAAGACATGAGAGACATTTTGGTAGACGAAAAGGAAAATAATGTAGACGCATTTTTACATCCTGTTATAGAAGTATGTGTGGGTAAGAATAGGTTCACTGCAGTTTTAGCTTCTGGGAGCCCATTGAATGTCATTAGTGAATCAGTTTTTCGTATATGTGTAAGAACTATTGCTTGTCCTGTGTTACCTATTTCTAAAACTACAATTCGAGGCGCTATTTCTGGAAAAAGTGTGGAAGTCAAACAACAGACCAACTTAAATTTCATTTGTCAAGGATACGAATTTTCTGCTAATTTTATTATTGTTCCGTTACTCAACACACAAATTATATTAGGTATGGAGTTTCTTAACGCACATAAAGCAATTCTGAACTTTAAAGAAGGAAGTGTGAATTTGACTGTTGCCGGAATGCCGAAATGTTTGAAATTTTTCGAGTGTTTAGCAAGATCTGAATCAGATACAAAATGTTTAAGGTTTCTTACTTCTGATGTTTTCGTTGAGCATTATGACGACAGTGTGCTTATTCATGACAATGACATTAGATACAGAGACGCGATGGATGATATAATTAATAGCGAAGAATTAATTAATGAAAAGGTTAAGAAAGCTGAAGTGCCAGATGACGTTGCAAGAGAAGAGCTGCACCACATTTTGACTTCACATGCTACAGTATTTAGTCAACACACAGGAACTATACAAGACTTACAATATTTATTTAAAGTAAAGGAACACACACCATTTCGGGGAAAACGTACGCTATTCCTTTGGCTTACAGAGACAAGGTTAAGAGTGAACTTCAATACATGTTAGATCAGGGCATTATTGAGCCAGCAGTCAGTCCTTATACCAGCCCATTACACGTCGTTCTTCAAAAGGATGGGTCAATTCGTTTGGTTCTGGATTCCAGACAGATAAATAATATCATCATTCCTGAAACTGACCGCCCACAAAATTTAGATGAACTTCTTCAACATTTCCATGGAATTAAAGTTGTATCCACGATTGATATGCGGGCAAGTTTTTGGCAAATAGAACTCCACCCTGATTGTAGAAAATACACTGCCTTTTTAGCCTTTGGTAGCTGTTACCAGTTTCGGAAATTACCGTTTGGACTTACTGTATCTTCAGCAGCATTCATTCGTAGTTTAAACGAAATTTTACCTGTTTATCTTCGTGACAATATTACTTCATATGTTGACGACATTCTTATTGCTAAACGTTCTTGGAGTGAGCACAACAAAATTTTGGATTCATTATTATGTATTTTTGCAAGAGTTGGCATTACAGTGAACTTGGAAAAATCTGAATTTGGTCGTTCTCAGGTGAAATTTCTCGGTCACATTATTTCTACAGAAGGTATTCTTCCTGATCCAGAGAAACTAGACGCTATTCGTAATTATGCTGTTCCTACCACAAAACGTGATGTTCGTAGTTTCCTTGGTGTCTGTAATTTTCTTAGACGCTTTGTTAGATTGGACAATTTGGCCACACCTCGTTTATGTGAACTATCTGGAAAGAAATCTAATTGGTGTTGGGATGAGGAAGCTCAATCAGAATTTGAACAACTTCGTGATGCTTTAGTTGCTGCTCCACTTCTTTCACACCCGGATGTATCTAAAGATTTTTGTTTGGCGACGGACTCATCATACAAAGGCCTAGGTGCACACTTATTTCAAGAGATAGAAGAAGACGGCGTTGTAGTACAGAAAACTATTGCATTTGAAAGTCGTGTTCTCTCTAAATCAGAAAAGAATTATTCGATTACGGAACTTGTTTGGGCCTTCACAAAATTTCGCATATTTTTGTATGGCAGACATACTAAGGTTTACACCGATCATCGAGCTCTGGAATTTCTTATGTCAGCAAAATTAACTCATGGAAGATTGTCACGATGGGCGCTGTATCTACAGGAATTTGACTTTAATATTGTTTGCATACAGGGTTCTTCAAATATTATTGCTGATGCTGTATCACGTGCACCTATGGGTTTGAAACAAAGTGCTGAAGAGGACTGCAAAGAAAACAATTATTGTTTGATGTACACTCCTGGAAATGGAAAAAAGAACACATTGACACCGGTGTGTCAGACCCACCATACTTGCTCCGGACACTGCGAGAGGGCTGTACAAGCAATGATCACACGCACGGCACAGCGAACACACCAGGAACCGCGGTGTTGGCCGTCGAATGGCGCTAGCTGCGCAGCATTGGTGTACCGCCGCCGTCAGTGTCAGCCAGTTTGTCGTAGCATACGGAGCTCCATCGCAGTCTTTAACACTGGTAGCATGCCGCGACAGCGTGGACGTGAACCGTGTGTGCAGTTGACGGACTTTGAGCGAGGGCGTATAGTGGGCATGCGGGAGGCCGGGTGGACGTACCGCCGAATTGCTCAACACGTGGGGCGTGAGGTCTCCACAGTACATCGATGTTGTCGCCAGTGGTCGGCGGAAGGTGCACGTGCCCGTCGATCTGGGACCGGACCGCAGCGACGCACGGATGCACGCCAAGACCGTAGGATCCTACGCTGTGCCGTAGGGGACCGTACCGCCACTTCCCAGTAAATTAGGGACACCGTTGCTCCTGGGGTATCGGCGAGGACCATTCGCAACCGTCTCCATGAAGCTGGGCTACGGTCCCGCACACCGTTAGGCCGTCTTCCGCTCACGCCCCAACATCGTGCAGCCCGCCTCCAGTGGTGTCGCGACAGGCGTGAATGGAGGGACGAATGGAGACGTGTCGTCTTCAGCGATGAGAGTCGCTTCTGCCTTGGTGCCAATGATGGTCGTATGCGTGTTTGGCGCCGTGCAGGTGAGCGCCACAATCAGGACTGCATACGACCGAGGCACACAGGGCCAACACCCGGCATCATGGTGTGGGGAGCGATCTCCTACACTGGCCGTACACCACTGGTGATCGTCGAGGGGACACTGAATAGTGCTCGGTACATCCAAACCGTCATCGAACCCATCGTTCTACCATTCCTAGACCGGCAAGGGAACTTGCTGTTCCAACAGGACAATGCACGTCCGCATGTATCCCGTGCCACCCAACGTGCTCTAGAAGGTGTAAGTCAACTACCCTGGCCAGCAAGATCTCCGGATCTGTCCCCCATTGAGCATGTTTGGGACTGGATGAAGCGTCGTCTCACGCGGTCTGCACGTACAGCACGAACGCTGGTCCAACTGAGGCGCCAGGTGGAAATGGCATGGCAAGCCGTTCCACAGGACTACATCCAGCATCTCTACGATCGTCTCCATGGGAGAATAGCAGCCTGCATTGCTGCGAAAGGTGGATATACACTGTACTAGTGCCGACATTGTGCATGCTCTGTTGCCTGTGTCTATGTGCCTGTGGTTCTGTCAGTGTGATCATGTGATGTATCTGACCCCAGGAATGTGTCAATAAAGTTTCCCCTTCCTGGGACAATGAATTCACGGTGTTCTTATTTCAATTTCCAGGAGTGTATTTCTCACAGAGCACCGTTGTTTCCTATCATTCCAGCGAAATTAAAGGACATGGCTGCAGTCGATTTGTTCGGTCCAGTGATTCGTTCTACTAATGGTTTTGCGTACATTTTCGTAGCAGTGGAATTGACATCAAAATATGTGTGTTTTACACCTTTACGCAAAGCAACAGCTCGTTCAGTATCTAACGCTTTCATCAAACATTTTCTTAAAGAAATGGGTCATGTTGATAAGGTTATATCAGATAATGGATCACAGTTTCGTTTTAAAATTCTGCTCGTACTCTACGGCGTCGTAAGATTAAACCAATTTTCATTTCACTTTTTCACCCTCAATCTAATGCTTCAGAGAGATGGATGAAGGAAATCAATAAATTGTGTCGACTTTATTTTCATCAGAATCACAGAACTTGGGACCAGTATCTTCATACACTCCTGGAAATGGAAAAAAGAACACATTGACACCGGTGTGTCAGATCCACCATACTTGCTCCGGACACTGCGAGAGGGCTGTACAAGCAATGATCACACGCACGGCACAGCGGACACACCAGGAACCGCGGTGTTGGCCGTCGAATGGCGCTAGCTGCGCAGCATTTGTGCACCGCCGCCGTCAGTGTCAGCCAGTTTGCCGTGGCATACGGAGCTCCATCGCAGTCTTTAACACTGGTAGCATGCCGCGACAGCGTGGACGTGAACCGTATGTGCAGTTGACGGACTTTGAGCGAGGGCGTATAGTGGGCATGCGGGAGGCCGGGTGGACGTACCGCCGAATTGCTCAACACGTGGGGCGTGAGGTCTCCACAGTACATCGATGTTGTCGCCAGTGGTCGGCGAAAGGTGCACGTGCCCGTCGACCTGGGACCGGACCGCAGCGACGCACGGATGCACGCCAAGACCGTAGGATCCTACGCAGTGCCGTAGGGGACCGCACCGCCACTTCCCAGCAAATTAGGGACACTGTTGCTCCTGGGGTATCGGCGAGGACCATTCGCAACCGTCTCCATGAAGCTGGGCTACGGTCCCGCACACCGTTAGGCCGTCTTCCACTCACGCCCCAACATCGTGCAGCCCGCCTCCAGTGGTGTCGCGACAGGCGTGAATGGAGGGACGAATGGAGACGTGTCGTCTTCAGCGATGAGAGTCGCTTCTGCCTTGGTGCCAATGATGGTCGTATGCGTGTTTGGCGCCGGGCAGGTGAGCGCCACAATCAGGACTGCATACGACCGAGGCACACAGGGCCAACACCCGGCATCATGGTGTGGGGAGCGATCTCCTACACTGGCCGTACACCACTGGTGATCATCGAGGGGACACTGAATAGTGCACGGTACATCCAAACCGTCATCGAACCCATCGTTCTACCATTCCTAGACCGGCAAGGGAACTTGCTGTTCCAACAGGACAATGCACGTCCGCATGTATCCCGTGCCACCCAACGTGCTCTAGAAGGTGTAAGTCAACTACCCTGGCCAGCAAGATCTCCGGATCTGTCCCCCATTGAGCATGTTTGGGACTGGATGAAGCGTCGTCTAACGCGGTCTGCACGTCCAGCACGAACGCTGGTCCAACTGAGGCGCCAGGTGGAAATGGCATGGCAAGCCGTTCCACAGGACTACATCCAGCATCTCTACGATCGTCTCCATGGGAGAATAGCAGCCTGCATTGCTGCGAAAGGTGGATATACACTGTACTAGTGCCGACATTGTGCATGCTCTGTTGCCTGTGTCTATGTGCCTGTGGTTCTGTCAGTGTGATCATGTGATGTATCTGACTCCAGGAATGTGTCAATAAAGTTTCCCCTTCCTGGGACAATGAATTCACGGTGTTCTTATTTCAATTTCCAGGAGTGTATTTTTCAAAACATTCTGAATGAACTCCCTAATGATTCAACTTCTTTACCGCCTATACTGATATTAAAAAACAAAGCACCGACAAATCGCATTTCTGAAATCGTTCCTTTTCCGCCTACACAGAAACTGCGGCGTTCTGAAGTTGTGAACCTGGCTTTGCAAAATATTGCATCTGCGGCTGCTAGAAGAGAGAAATCAGCTAAGCGTCCTGGTCGTTTAAAAACCTTGTCAGTTGGTCAAAAGGTGTTAATTAAGTCTCACCGTTTGTCTCACAAAGGAAAAGGCCTATGTCGCAAATTTTATCTGCTTTATAACGGTCCGTATAGAGTTCGCAAAATTATTCATGATAACACTGTTGACGTAGAAACTCTTAAATCTCGACGCTCTAAAGGAATACATCATATATCAAACGTTAAAATTTTTGTGGAATGACATACTTTCGAGAAACCGACAGTTATACGTAAATATGCAGAGAATACAAGGATACCGCGCTGTGTTTTGGCGGCGGCACATACTCAAAGCAACAGTCAAGCCTGCGCGCCACACAAGGCAGTCGTTGACCGCAAACAATCACTTCGTACGTCACGCGCCTACAGCTGATCGAGCGCTCAGTGCGAATGCACTGACAGCCGTAAACAAATACACAGTCTAATTTCTCCGATTAAATTCAGTATAAAGCTATAGTGACTTGATGAATTATGTTATTAACGTTCAGTATTTTTCAGGATACGGTTGTATAAAATATTTAAGAACTTCAGGTAAATTCTGTGTGTGCCCGACGTTAAGAGGACTTGCTATCGAGAAATTTTCAGGAAGAATGTAATTTCGAGGAAGAAACTAATAAACTAAAAAGGTAACTATTAATTGAGTTTATTTTTCAGGTAACATATTTCCACTTTGGTACGTACTTTAGACGTAATTTGCTGCTCGCGATTACGTGATTTATACTTTGTGTTAACTGATTTTGACAATTATTGATTAATGAACAGGGTTGCTAATTTGTATATTATGCATCGCTTGGCTGCACTGCTTTTTCACTGATGTCATTTTTTTTACTATGTGCCTGCTGTGCTTATTTATTTAAATTATAATTGTCACCTGATTAGTCGTGCTCATATGGTTATGTATGTAACTCATACTTTGTGATTTATCTGCTTGCGCCTTCATGTTTACTTATTAAGATTACATATGAACATTTATTTGCTTACGCTGATACGATGCTAATGACCTGTTCATTATGTAAGATACATACTTGCTGCATTGCGTATGGATTGCATATTTACACATTTCTGCTTGTTGTCATAACTACTCTTTAATTTGGTATATAGAAATACTGATATGCGGTGTACGAACATGGAGTTTAGGTCACACTATGGTATTAATTATTGTTCGCTTGGCAGAGCCTCGTTATAGGGATTGTGCTGCATCCACTTGTTGACATTGTGTTCTCTACTGGTATATTTACTCGCTATTGCATGTTTTGCTTACGCTCAGTGCCGTATATTTTAAGATAAGAAAATGAATTGCTATAATTCTACGAACGACATTGGTACAAGAAACTTCATTGAAGTCATATGAGCTGGAGGTTTTATGGAAGCTGCATAAATTTATGCTAATAGGAAGGAAGCTAACGACATGACATACCAACACTAGGTTTAGACTATTGACAGTTATTACACTGCATTCTTCGTGAGCAATTGAAATAGTAAGTGACACTTGACACGCCGGCCGAAGTGGCCGTGCGGTTAAAGGCGCTGCAGTCTGGAACCGCAAGACTGCTACGGTCGCAGGTTCGAATCCTGCCTCGGGCATGGATGTTTGTGATGTCCTTAGGTTAGTTAGGTTTAACTAGTTCTAAGTTCTAGGGGACTAATGACCTCAGCAGTTGAGTCCCATAGTGCTCAGAGCCATTTGAACCATTTTTTTTTGACACTTGACACAAGAAATACTCCACATGTTTGCTTCTGTTTTGCCATGATTCTTGAAGTGGTGTACACACTGTGAAATATTCATTCAAAGTCTTATGTGATCTTTCATACTACGTAACCGCACTTACTTACTGAAAGTTATTCAAACTGAAGGCTGTTAGAGGTCATGTATGCATTTCTTTTATTTAATGATGGACAAGGTAACCAAAATGTATTTTATAATTCATAATGAATAGAAGATTTGGCTCAGGTGGACTACACAGAGGCTGTGAGTGGACATTGTGTCTTCGGATTGTATGGGATGATGAATTGAAGTTTGCACTAGGATTTTATCTGTACTTGTTCGAGGAGACTGACTAGAGGAAAGAGTTGTTATGGAAGTGAAATGATATTGGTAATAAGGTTTATATGTATCGACGTATTGACGAGGTATTATTGAGGTATTGAGATTGTGTGAAGTTGATGATTATTAGAGTTTTGGTGAACAAGAGGTAAGGTAAATGATATTGATGATAAGGTTTATATGTATCGACGTATTGAAGAGGTATTATTGAGGTATTGAGATTATGTGAAGTTAATGATTATTGGAGTTTTGGTGGACAAGAGGTAAGGTAAATGATATTGATGATAAGGTTTATATGTATCGACGTAAGAGGTATTATTGAAGTATTAAGATTATGTGATGCTGATGATTATTGGAGTTTTAGTGGATAAGAGGTAAAGTAAGTGAGGAGCATTTTTTTGTTTATTTGTTGGTCTTTATGGAACAAGGAGGATGAAGATAGCAGACGAGAACACTCAAGTGGAAAGAAGATTGTCTACACACACACTTTGTTAAATCAATAAGCAGTATATACTTTTTTTTTTTTTTTTTTTTTTTTTTTGGAGAGAGGAAGTAATTGCATATCTTGACACACTGACAGTAGTTCAGCAACCGTACATTTGATTTGGCATAGCAAACATTGGTCTTGACATGATGACTACGACGTTGACTAACTGTTATTGACTGTTATACATTGCTGCCACTACTACTTGATACGCAAGTTGAACATAAAATTTTGGACAGAATTGCATTTACACAGGTAACACTATTCAATTACACAGTAGTACTTAATGTGGATGAAAAATGAGTGAGTGTGTTTTGTGTGTTTTCCTTTCCTAATCCCAAATAATTGGTACCGACCTATCTCCTAAATATTATTTTACTTGTTTGTTGTAGCTTGCACTGACACCCATAAATATTATAAGTTTATTGATATTTGTGCGTTTGTAATAGTTAAAATGACAATTATCTGATATCATTTGTGTGTTTATTATAATTTGTGTGTTTAATGTAAGAGCATTGAGAATAATTTTGTAAAAGCAATTGTGTGAGCATTCAAACTGTTGTTCACACCTGCACCTGTTCAACATTGATGTGGGACACTTAGAAATGTTTAATTTCTGCTGATGAACTGTGTGATTAGTGATAGTGAATATTATGGACTGTTACTTGCACTTTTTCTACATGATTGGTGCCACTAGGACATGTTTAATTTCTGCTGATAAACTCTGATGAACAGTGTGATTAGTGATAGTGAATATTATGGACTGCGGTCTGCACCTGTTCAGCATTATTGGGTACCACTGATGGACTGCATCTATTGAAATAATGTCACTTGTTGGTGTCTGCACCTGCTCAACATTGCTGGGTGCCACTGATGAAACTGCTTCTATTGAAAAGATGTCACTTGTTGGTGTCTGCACCTGTTCAACATTACTGGGTGCCACTGATGGACTGCTTCTACTGAGATGATGTCACTTGTTGGTGTCTGCACCTGTTCAACATTGCTGGGTGCCACTGATGGACTGCTTCTACTGAAATGTTGTCACTTGTTTGTGTAGCACCTGTTCAACATTGCTGGGTGCAACTGATGGAACTGATTCTACTGAGATGATGTCACTTGTTGCTGTCTGCACCTGCTCAACATTGCTGGGTGCCACTGATGGACTGCATCTATTGAAATAATGTCACTTGTTGGTATCTGCACCTCCTCAACATTGCTGGGTGCCACTGATGGACTGCTTCTACTGAAATGTTGTCACTTGTTGGTGTAGCACCTGTTCAACATTGCTGGGTGCCACTGATGGACTGCTTCTACTAAAATGATGTCACTTGTTGGTATTTGCACCTGTTAACCATTGCTGGGTGCTACTGCTGGAACTATCAACTACTTGTTTTTTTTTGACTAATTGAAAGCGTTTTATGTGAACATTTGTATAAACTGATATTTTTTTGTATTGTGTAAACTATTATGTAAAGTCACATGTATGAAAGAATTTGTATTGCTTACTGTATTTTATATATTAGGTTATTGAAAGGTCAGTGCAAAGCCAAAATTTTATCTAATTATTTGATATTTACGTATTAATATTATCTTTTATTTTTGTCTGTATTTTTGTGGACGAATTTGGTGGTATTTTCACCACCAATACTGGCAAAAATACCATCAAATTATGGCCCGTGGAGGAAGGGCATATGAAAGGTGGCTACACTGAGCCACAGCGCCAGAGATTGCGCCAAAGAGTATTATTCAGCCGCCTCCACTGGCAGTTCTTGTCGAGATGCGGTGGTAGACTGTGCTTGTCGTGAAGTCGGAGTGGAGAGTTGTTGTTGAGATGTTGTAGTAAGGAGTGCTTGTTCCATGTTTTATGCAGTTTTGATGGGCTAGACCACAGATGTTGTTCGAAATGGAGATATTGTAATGATCAGAGTGCTTTTCGTCAATATATATGAAGGTAAAAAAATTTCCTCTTCTTTTTATTATTTCAATGTCTTAAATAATGCGTCATTACAGGTTCAGTCAACAAAGCATCTGGCTTGTGTTCTTGTATTAGAGTGTAATTCTGGTTTTCTTGCGCAATTATAGTATTTCTATTTTTTTTAATTACTTCAATATAAATGGTACTTGAAATTTCTTGTCTTATTGGAAAAGAACCGCGCCAGATGTGTACGTTGAGTCACACTTCCACACACAGAACAGTTATACTTGTGGTTTGGTTTCGTACGTTTTATAGTTGCTGGGGACTTAATTAATTAATTGTGTTAACAGAAATTTTCTTACATTCTTTGTTGTTATTCAATGCAGTCAGATTGCGTACTAAAACTAGTCAGGGCCAACCGGTTACCAGACAGCGTAACCCGACAGACAGTAAAATTATTTGCATAATTATTTAAAATATTAATTAAGCCCCCATGCAATTGGAGGGCGTCGAGGCAAGAATAGAAGCAAGCAGTTATGTATAAAGTGTGGCAAATATGTTTGCGGACCATGCTTAGGCAATGCTGAATACACCTGTAGGAGGTGTCTTGAAGCAGCAGGTGGTTTTGAACGAGTAAAAGCAGAGTTATAAATGTTTTCTCTAGAATATATTGTGCTTTTCAGGTATTTGTGTTAAAGCACATGGTTTTCTTTTCTATGGAAAGTTATCCATTCCACATTTTGTTACATAATGTTCTGATTAATTTTTAGGTATAAAATGTTCATTGTACCATGTAATTCTACAGAAAAAATCAAAACTGTATCCTGGTACAATGTGTAACTTGTCTGAAATAAATTGATGTATGTTAAAATGTGTTCACTTTCTTAAAACCGGCAAATGAAACTGTAACCGCCAAAATGACGGGTTGGTCCTTCTGGGTAGATCGAAATCCCCGGTCCTTCTAATGTTAAACAGACGTCTACAAGATGATCATGGGTGTGTACCACGTATTATTCTAACAGCATGTTTCTGAGCAATGAAAAATTTCTTTCTTAAAGATGAGTGACTGCAGAATATCATCCCATACGACATTACTCAATGAAATTATGTAAAATATGTCAACTCGCTGACTTGTCTCTCCCCAAGATTTGCAATGATTCTATGTGCAAATGTCATTGATCTAAGTTGTTTTAGAATGTGATTTTTCCAATTTAAGGTCTCATCAATACGGACACTCAAGAATTCTGAAGGTTCCACCCTAATTATTATTTTCTTACCATGTTTTACACTTATCGTCGGTGTGGTAACCATAGATGTACAGAATTGAATATGTTGTCTGTTTTTAAACTCGAGAGTGAGACCGTTCGCAGAAAACCAGTCAATAATACGTTTAAGAACTTCGTTTACCATTTCTTCTGTTTCTGTATGTATGTTCGGATTTATTAGACGGAAGCTGGTTTACATATACGAGGAACAATAATGAACTTAAGACTGACTTTTGGGGGAGTGCCAGTCAGAATTATGTCCCCGAACTATATTGGTTGAAGTACTAAGTAAACCTTTTCCGCATTCTTCTGGTTAGATATGACATAACCCATTGGTTGGCTGTATAATCAGTCCCATGAAACTTCAGTTTGTCTAGGAGAATACTGTGATTCACACAATCTTATGTTTTAGATAGGCCGCAGAAAATACCATCGGTTGCTGTTTTATTATTTATTGCTTGTAAAATCTGGCCTACGAACATGTAAATGACATTCTCAGTAGTGCACCTTTCTGGAACACAAACTGTGATTTCCTGAGGACATTATTGTTGCTAAGGTGATATACAGCTCTAGAATGCATCACCTTCTGAGAAATTTTGGAAAATGATGTCAGCAGTGGAACAGGTTGGTAGTTATTGATATGTTGCTTATCACCTTGTATGTTGTATGTTAAACGGGAACCTAGAAAAGAAGGAGACGCTCCATCCCCACCGCAGCCGCAGTGGTCCACAACACCACGACGACAACCGCAGTGCACTTCACCCCACCGCCGCCCGACACCGAACCCAGGGTTATTGTGCGGTTCGGCCCCCGGTGAAGCCCCCTAGGGAACGTCTCACACCAGACGAGTGTAGCCCGCCGGCCGGTGTGGCCGTGCGGTTCTCGCCGCGTCAGTCTGGAACCGCGTGACCGCTATGGTCGCAGGTTCGAATCCTGCCTCGGGCATGGATGTGTGTGATGTCCTTAGGTTAATTAGGTTTAAGTAGTTCTAAGTTCTAGGGGACTGATGACCACAGATGTTTAGTCCCATAGTGCTCAGAGCCATTTGAACCATTTGAACGAGTGTAGCCCCTATGTTTGCGTGGTAGAGTAATGGTGGTGTACAAGTACGTGGAGAACTTGTTTGTGCCGACATGGTGTAGCTGAGGCGGAATAAGGGGAACCAGCGCGCATTCGCCGAGGCAGATGGTTAAAAAAAATGGCTCTGAGCACTATGGGACTTAACTTCTGAGGTCATCAGTCCCCTAGAACTTAGAACTACTTAAATCCAACTAACCTAAGGACACCACACACATCCATGCCCGAGGCAGGATTCTAACCTGCGACCGTAGCGGTCGCGCGGTTCCAGACTGTAGCGCCTAGAACCGCTCGGCCACTCCGCCCGGCCGAGGCAGATGGAAAACCGCCTAAAAACCATCTAGACTGGCCGGCTCACGGGGCTTCGACACAAGTCCGCTGGGCGGATCCGTGCCGGGGACCAGGCGCTCCTTCTCGCTCCGAAAGCCGTGCGTTAGATCGCTCGGCTAACCGGGCGGGCCTTTTATCGCCTTTCTTAAAAAGTGGTTTAACAAAGAAATGTTTCAGGTTCTGTAAAAAAATGCCCTGAGCTACTGACGCATTACACATTTCGGCTGAGGCTGGGCTTATTACATGGGAACAAATCTTTAGCAATCTACTGGAAACATCATCTAAACCAAATAAGTTTCTATTTTTGAGAGACTTTAATTTCAGAAGGAGAACTTGGTGATACATTCGCATGACTGAACTTTGTGAGAGCTGCTTGATGCTTTTTCATTATACTTCCATGATTTTTCTCTTGAACTGTTTGTCCCTATGCTTTCTATTATATTTAAGAAATGATTATTAAATACCTTTCCTACCTGGACTCATCATTTATAGTTCTTCCATTCGGTTCAACAGTGATGTTATCTTGTTCTGTGGCTGGCTGTCCTATTTCTCGTTTCACTACATTCCATATAGGTGCAAGTCTGTTCTGGGAATTATTGATTCCTGAAATTATATGCATGTCCCTTGATTTTTGAATAAACTCTGTTAGTAATTATGAGTAGTTTGTGCAGTGTGCAACTACTGCAGCATCCCTACTCGTTTCTCCCAGAAGCTAGATTTACCTATTCCTTTCACAAGATACTTCAATCCCTCTAGTGATCCATGACTCTTGACGTGGGTATTGAGAGCCCTTTCTGATTAGCTTGTGTGGGTAGCTGTTCTGAAATATTAATATGAATTTGTCACCTAACAGGTTAAATTTTATGATAGCATTTCGTTAATCGTGAATTTCATCCCAGCTCCTCTGCAGTAAATTATTCTTAAAAATATTTGTCCTTGAAGCATTAATCATTCCGATTTTCACTCAGGAGTGTCCCTACTGATTCCGTAAACAATCTGCATGACGTTGAGCCATTCCCATGAACACCAATATTGCCAGATATACAGGGTGATTTTATCCACTTTGTACAAATTCTAAGGACTGATCCATGAGAGGATGCGGAACAAAAAAGATCTAATGAACTTGTGTCCAGAAATGCATGATTTATATGGTAGAGACAATTTATTCAATCATGCATTGTTACAGAGACTGCAGTCTAATACGCGCTGTACCATGCAGCCACAGTTACAGTATGTGTTGAAAATGGGTCCATGTACCTCAACGGATGCCTGTCAGCGCCGTAGCTCTTTCTGTCTCACACGTTCACATCGGCCAGGCTGCACCCGAACAGTGTCAAAGGCAGCATGAATACGTTTTTTTTCTCCAGCGTCTCCACATCTGGCATGGACTCTGCAAATACACTCCTGGAAATGGAAAAAAGAACACATTGACACCGGTGTGTCAGACCCACCATACTTGCTGCGGACACTGCAAGAGGGCTGTACAAGCAATGATCACTCGCACGGCACAGCGGACACACCAGGAACCGTGGTGTTGGCCGTCGAATGGCGCTAGTTGCGCAGCATTTGTGCACCGCCGCCGTCAGTGTCAGCCAGTTTGCCGTGGCATACGGAGCTCCATCGCAGTCTTTAACACTGGTAGCATGCCGCGACAGCGTGGACGTGAACCGTATGTGCAGTTGACGGACTTTGAGCGAGGGCGTATAGTGGGCATGCGGGAGCCCGGGTGGACGTACCGCCGAATTGCTCAACACGTGGGGCGTGAGGTCTCCACAGTACATCGATGTTGTCGCCAGTGGTCGGCGGAAGGTGCACGTGCCCGTCGACCTGGGACCGGACCGCAGCGACGCACGGATGCACGCCAAGACCGTAGGATACTACGCAGTGCCGTAGGGGACCGCACCGCCACTTGCCAGCAAATTAGGGACACTGTTGCTCCTGGGGTATCGGCGAGGACCATTCGCAACCGTCTCCATGAAGCTGGGCTACGGTCCCGCACATCGTTAGGCCGTCTTCCGCTCACGCCCCAACATCGTGCAGCCCGCCTCCAGTGGTGTCGCGACAGGCGTGAATGGAGGGACGAATGGAGACGTGTCGTCTTCAGCGATGAGAGTCGCTTCTGCCTTGGTACCAATGATGGTCGTATGCGTGTTTGGCGCCGTGCAGGTGAGCGCCACAATCAGGACTGCATACGACCGAGGCACACAGGGCCAACACCCGGCATCATGGTGTGGGGAGCGATCTCCTACACTGGCCGTACACCACTGGTGATCGTCGAGGGGACACTGAATAGTCCACGGTACATCCAAACCGTCATCGAACCCATCGTTCTACCATTCCTAGACCGGCAAGGGAACTTGCTGTTCCAACAGGACAATGCACGTCCGCATGTATCCCGTGCCACCCAACGTGCTCTAGAAGGTGTAAGTCAACTACCCTGGCCAGCAAGATCTCCGGATCTGTCCCCCATTGAGCATGTTTGGGACTGGATGAAGCGTCGTCTCACGCGGTCTGCACGTCCAGCACGAACGCTGGTCCAACTGAGGCGCCAGGTGGAAATGGCATGGCAAGCCGTTCCACAGGACTACATCCAGCATCTCTACGATCGTCTCCATGGGAGAATAGCAGCCTGCATTGCTGCGAAAGGTGGATATACACTGTACTAGTGCCGACATTGTGCATGCTCTGTTGCCTGTGTCTATGTGCCTGTGGTTCTGTCAGTGTGATCATGTGATGTATCTGACCCCAGGAATATGTCAATAAAGTTTCCCCTTCCTGGGACAATGAATTCACGGTGTTCTTATTTCAATTTCCAGGAGTGTACGATACTTTTGTGATGGTCCCATAACCAGAAATCCTCACGGGCTGAGATCCGATGAACGAGCAGGCCATGCAACTGGACTCCGATCCATCGACCAGATAACATACGACTGAGATGCGTCTGGACATTAACGGCGAAGTGGTCTGGAGCACCATCTTGTAGCAGCCACATAATCCTTCGAATTACCAATGGCACTTCTTCTAGCAGGGGAGGCAAAATCACCTGCAGGGAATGCCGATAGTTCCGGCCTGTTATGCGACGTGGAAGGAAGACTGGTCCCAAATTATGGTCACCAGTTATCCCGGCCCACACATTCCGGCTGCAGCGATGCTGATGTTTCGCTGTCACCATACCATGGGGGCTTGCATACTGTCCCACAGGTGACAGTTATGAAAGCGGAAGATGCTACTCAGCGTAAAGATGGCCTCTTCTGTGAGTAAGATGGATGACACAAATCCCAGGGTCGTGGTTGCCTGGTGAAGAAACTAGTGACAGAACTGCTCACGTTGTGGAAAATCTGTCGCAAGTAAGCCCTGCGTACGCTGTAAGTGATAAGAGTAGTGACAATTGTCATGCAGAATGTTCCACACCGTCGTCTGGCTCACCCTGTACTGGCGGGCCAACCGCCTTGTACTGACACGGCGGTCGCCTTCCACAGTGTTAATCACGTTTCCCTTCAGATCTGGTGTCCGAACATTTCTGGTACGTCCTTCATGATTTCCTGCTTCCTGAGTCGAGCCTGTCTCAGACAAACACTGAATTCTGAGATTGTCGTCGGCGGGGATAGGTATTCTGATACAATGTTGCCACTCGCCGCCCTTTGCCATTTGCCTTTCTGTAAGTAAGCAGTATGTAGGCAAGCCCTCGATTCGAATACGGAACCATTCTGTACAACGCTGTATCACATCCACTACAAGGAGAGTCAGCAAGAGAAGTGAATCGGACACCACGTTATCCATTACTACGACGGGAGAGGGCGCTAGGGCATGACGTATGTAACTGTGGTTGCACGGTACAGCGCTTCTTAGACCGCAGTCTCTGTAACAAAGAATGATTGAATAAATGATCCCTAGCATCGAAAGCGTGCATTTCCGGACATAAGTTCATTAGAACTGTTTTGTTCCGTATCCTCTCATCGACCAAACCGCAGAGTTTGTAGACGGTGGAAAAAAACCACCCCGTCTACCCAACAGAACATCAACTGAGTCAGAGTGCCACTGTCTAGGGTATAAGGACCAATTAAAGCAGATGTGGGCCAGCTTGCCTCACGAGAAGTTACAACGGCTTAATGACATCCTTTTCAACGATCAGTACATGGGTCCACACCGCAGAAGGTGCAACGTCATACTGACAAGTGAACTCATAGCGCCAAGTTCACTGTATAATTGTCTCAATTTTGTAAACACTAAAACAATATAATATACCTTTTCAAAACGTGATGTTTCGTTTCGTTTGCGCCTCACTTCTGTGTGCTTCAGTTTCCTTGCGAGGCTGTGTGGTAACGTAGTTTCACTTATTCCGTACGAAGCTCAGTGTTTTTGTTTCTGCACTCTTCAGTTGTAGTGAGCGCAAGAGGGGAATAAACTATAGTAATTTCAATACGTAACGAACCCCATCACGGCTTCAGCAAAAGCGGTTGTAAGCTACAGTAGCTGAACAAATATATGGGAACAACAAAAACACAGTTCATTACCATGTCTAATACGGAGTAGGAAAACTGTTGACATGCAAAACAGCTTCCACTCGTCGCGGAATGGATAAATACACGTCCTGTATGTACAGATAACGACGGTGGATGTGGATACGATCACGGTCACGCATCCTTCTATCCAAAGTAGATCACAAAGGCTCCATTAATATTGAGAACTGGTGACTATGGTGGGCAGGTGATATGTGACAACTCATCCTCCTGCTCACGGAACTAGACCTGGAGCTGTGTGAACGGGGGCGCTGTCGTGGTGGAAAACGGCGTCACCTTTCAGAACAAACATTGTACCAAGGAATGGACATGATCGGCGGAAATGCTAACACAGACCTTTTCAGTAATGCGACCTTACGCAGCACCGGTGTGGCCCATGCAATACCACCACGTTGTGCTTTCACATATCATCATCGAATACCCGCCGTGTTTCTTTCACTCCTGGGACGTAAAATCTATCGGAAGTTGGAAAGAGTGTACAACAAGACTCATCCGACGAAATGACATTTGTCCATCGCACTATAGTGCAGGTTTTGTAAACTCGGTACCACTTTTTCCTGTTGTGGGCATTTGCATCACTGACGCGCAGTTTTGACATTTCAGCTCTCCCTCCAATTCCCAGCTTCTGGATATCTCTACATGTTGTTATAGTGCTGAGAGGGTTCAAACAATGGTTCAAATGGCTCTGAGCACTATGGTACTTAACATCTGAGGCCATTAGTCCCCTAGAACTTAGAACTACTTAAACCTAACTAACCTAAGGACATCACACACATCCATACCCGAAGCAGGATTCGAACCTGCTGAGAGGGTTTGCTAGTGCTACCAGGTGTAGAATTATGAAAATGGAATTTCCCTATAGATGGTGCTAGCCGTCAGTGTAGGACCCGTGAGACCACGTCTGCAGCGCTGTCTGCTTCCTGCAACGGCTGACGACGAATGTCACCACACAGTAATCCAAGTTCCATACACTGGTATCTGTTTCACACCTGTAAACACGTCGAGTTTTGTGCCTACGAACTACGATTTGCGGGTGGCCCTGGTTTTCTGGTATCATTTGAAGAAAAATGCTGCAGAATCGCATCGAATGCTTGTCGAAGCTCTCGGCGAACATGCTCTTGGGAAAACATAGTGTTTCAAAGGTTCAAAAAATTAAAAAGTGGTGATTTTGACGTGAGAAACGACGAGAGCGGGAAACCACCGAAAAAGTTCGAAGACGACGAATTACAGGCCTTATTGGATGAAGATGATACTCAAACTCAACAGGAACTCGCGGAAAAATTTAATGTGTCGCAGAAAGCCGTTTCTCTTCGGATGAAAGTTATGAGAAACGTGCAGAAAATGGGAAAATGAGTTCTACATGAACTGAATGAAAGGCAGCAAGACCATTTGTGAAATGCTGCTCGCCAGATACAAAAGCAAATCGTTTCTCCATTGAATAGTAGCAGGTGATGAAAAATGGATATATTTTGAGATTCCAAAGTGTCGTAAACTATGAGTGACTGCAGGCAAACCATTGACATCCACTCCAAGATTAAATCGCTTTGGAAAGAACACAATGCTCTGTGTTTGGTGGGATCAGAATGGTGTCATCTATTATGAGCTGCTAAAACCTAATGAGACCGTTAACACTGATCGCAACCAACAGCAACTGATCAATTTAAATCCAACATTAAGGGGAAAACGATCAGAATGTGAAAAAAGGCAAAGCTAAGTCATGATGCTCCATGATAAATCCGCATCACACACAGCAAAACGGGTCATGGGAACGATTGAGGCATTCAGCTGGGAAATACTAGGGCGTCAGGCTTGTTCTCGAGACTTGGCTCCGTCCGATTATCATCTGTTTGCATCACTGGGACACGTTCTCGCTGAACAACTCTTCAGTTAATATGAAAATGTGCGAAAATGGCTGGCAGACTGGTTCGCTTCAAAAGAAGAACTTTTTTTTGTGTGTGGCATTCATAGCCTGCCGGAGAGGCAGGAGAAATGAATAAATAGCAATGGAGATTATTTTGAGTAAAATATTATTTACCAGTTTCAAACAACAGGCGTTTAATTGTTGCAACCAAATTCCGGTTTCATACTTCTACCCTTCCAACTCCCTGCCTCTGGAGATCTCTCCATGTTGTTCTGGTGCTGACAGGGTTCGCTAGTGCTACATTCAGTTCTGCAGTGACTTCTGCAGCCGTTGTCCTCTTATTTTTCGTCACAATCCTCTTCAATGGCCGTCTGTCACGATCACTCAACACACACTTTCGTCCACGTTGTGACTTGGCGACACATATTTCTCCCCTTTTTTGTGTGCGGTTTAAATCTTCGATACGATACCTCTTGAAGCGCCAGACACTTCTGCTACCGTGTTTACAGAAGCGCCCACCAAAAGAGCAGCAACAATTTGCCCACGCTGGAAGTCATTTAGCTCCAACATAAAGCGTTCGAAACTACGACGGTCTCTCCAAAAGAAATGCACGCTATTTTTTTAAATCCATCTTTTATTCTACATGTTTTAAAGTTTTACAGTGTATAGATACATCCTTTAGGAACAATATTTTCATTTCTCCACATAATTTCCATCCCTCCCAACTGCCTTACTCCATCTTGGAACCAGCGCCTGTAAACCCGCACGGTAAAATTCTGGACCAACCTGTTGGAACCACTGTTTGGCATCGTGCACAAGGGAGTCATCATCTTCAAACCTTGTTCCACGAAGAGAGTCTTTCAGTTTCCCAATGAGATGATAGTCCCCTGGAGCCAGGTTAGGATTGTAAGGCGGGTGTTTCAGTGTTTTCCATCCGAGTTTTGTGATCGCTTCCATGGTTTTTTGACTGACATGTGGTCGTGTATTGTCGTACGACACATTTTGCCGATGTTTTCGAACACGACTCAGTCGAGCTTGACGTTCCTTCAGTGTCGTCAGAAATGCATCAGAATTTATGGTGGTTCCACTTGACATGATGTTCACAAGCAAGAGTCCTTCGGAATCGAAAAACACTGTAGCCATAACATTTCCAGCAGAAGGTGTGGTTTAGAATTTTTTTTTCTTGGGTGAATTTGTATGATGCCACTCCATTGATTGCCTCTTTGTCTCTGGTGAAAAATGATGCAGCCATGTTTCATCACCTGTCACAGTTCTTCCAAGAAATTCATCTCCACCATTCTCGTACTGTTCCAAAAGTTCGCTGCATACCGTATTTCTTGTTTCTTTGTGAGCCACTGTCAACATC
The DNA here is from genome assembly GCF_023864275.1 of Schistocerca cancellata. NCBI lineage: Eukaryota > Metazoa > Arthropoda > Insecta > Orthoptera > Acrididae > Schistocerca > Schistocerca cancellata. The sequence continues at coordinate 1,103,055,478 of NC_064626.1, read as the reverse complement.
CTGGGGACACACCTGGCAGAAACCTTTTTTAACGCCAACACTTTCAGGATTCTGCAAACACTTCCTTCCTTCCCCTATCCCAACGTAGCGTGACAATTCGTTGACTGTGATGCGTCTGTCAGCAGTCACCAATTCGTTTACTCTCTGCACATTGTCTGGAGTGTGTGCAGTACGAAGCCTGCCGCTGCGAGGACAATCCTCAATATTGCCGTGGCCGCTTTCATCACGTAACCTGCTTGCCCACCGACCAACTGTACTGTGATCGACAGAAGCATTTCCATATACCTTTTTCAACCCCTTGTGGATGTTTCCCACTGTCCCGTTTTCACAGCACAGGAATTCTATGACAGCACGTTGCTTCTGACGAATGTCAAGTGTAGCAGCCATCTTGAAGACATGTTGTGACGACGCCACTCACGGGAACAGGTTGAACTAAGTTTGGAAACAAGTGGGAAGGATCTATCTACACACTGCAGAACTTTCACACATGCAGAATGAAAACTGTATTTTTACAAAAATAGTGTGCATTTCTTTTGGATTGACCCTCGTACATACAAGACTGACATTTGCGACATATTGGAGATACTGAACAGGTGCCGTGCGTGGTCGAGTACAACGGCAGTACCTGCTGGCTTAGCTAGTATCTGAATGTACCAGGTGTTCAAAAAGTCATTATAAATTTGAAAACTGAATAAATCACGGAATAATGTAGACAGAGAGGTACAAATTGACACACATGCTTGGAATGACATGGGGTTTTATTAGAACCAAAAAAATACAAAAGTTCAAAAGATGTCCAACAGATGGCGCTTCATCTGATCAGAATAGCCATAATTAGCATAACATAGTAACACAAAGCAAAGATGAAGTTCTTTACAGGAAATGCTCAATATGTCCACCATCATTCCTCAACAATAGCTGTAGACGGGGAATAATGTTGTGAACAGCACTGTAAAGCATGTCCGGAGTTATGGTGAGGAGTTGGCGTCGGATGTTGTCTTTCAGCATCCCTAGAGATGTCGGTCGATCACGATACACTTGCGACTTCAGGTAACTCCAAAGCCAATAATCCACGGACTGAGGTCTGGGGACCTGGGAGGCCAAGCATGACGAAAGTGGCGGCTGAGCACACAATCATCACCAAACTACGCGTGCAAGAGATCTCACACGCGTCTAGCAATATGGGGTGGAGCGCCATCCTGTATAAACATCGTACGTTCCACCAGGTGTTTATCAGCCAGGCTGAGGATGATGCGATTCTGTAACATATCGGCGTACCTCTCACCCGTCACGGTAGCAGTTACAAAACCAGAATCACGCATTTCCTCGAAGAAAAAAGGCACGATAACGGTAGATGTGGTAAATCCAACCCATACCGTGACTTTCTCGTCGTGCAATGGAGTTTCCACGACAGTTCTAGGATTTTCAGTAGCCCAAATTCTGCAGTTGTGGGCGTTGACAGAGCCTCGGAGCGTGAAATGAGCTTCGTCGGTCCATAACACGTTACTCAACCAATCGTCATCTTCCGCCATCTTTTGAAACGCCCACACCGCAAATGCCCTCCTCTTCTCTAAATCGCCAGGTAACAGTTCATGATGCCGGTGGATTTTGTACGGATAGCATCGGAGAGTACGCCTCAGTGCCAAACAAACAGTAGTGTATGGAATGCCGGTGCGACGTGCGACTGCACGAGCGCTGACTTCCCCGTGCATAGACGAACCCGCTACAGTCTCCATTTCTTCCGCCAGCTCCCCCTCCCTGATGATGCCCCCTCCCCTCCGTCTACCCCTCCTACCAACTTTGATACTACCTCCCTCTTCCTGTGTTTGTTCCTATGGGCACCCTCTCTCCCTTCTCTCCCCTTTCCCTCCCTCCTCCCTCTCCCCCCCTCCTCCCCCCGGGCTTCCCCCACCCCCTTACCTTCATTCCTATCCCCATCTCCTCTGCCCTAGGCGTCTTTGCTCTCCCCTCTCCCTTACGCCTCGTGCTCGGTCGGCCACTACGGGGTCTGTCATCTAAAAATCCTGTAGCTTCGAACATCGAAGTCATTCTCGCCACAGCTGCATTTGTCAACGGACCTTTAACCCGTTCGAATCCCTTTCCTATGGCGATAGGATCGTAACGCTGAACTAGCACATTCCCCATTCTGATAACACAGCTTCACTAAAAGCGCCTTTTCAGGTAACGTCAACATGCTGCGACTGCTGGCGCATCTGATTCTCTCTCTCTTTTTCTTTTTCCTTTATTGTTATTTTAACACCTTACATAAGGTGGGCTGGCAGCAGCATATTACGCTGCTCTTCAGCCTCAAGCAGTACAACGAAAACACAAAGGAGACACAGAAGATACAATACAAAGCGGTGGGCAAAATACTGCATACACAAAAACAATGAACACGGAGCCAACCACACTGGACGAAAAAAACACTAAAAACAGTAGGCACGGCGCACAAACACTGACGACTTCGACGGCACAGGTAAACGAAGGAGCGTGACGGAGAAGAAGACTAAAACACAAACACGATGGCGCACACACACGAGAAAGTGATGGCGATGATCTCCAGCGCGCGAATATCCACTTAGCGTGTGCGAGTCTGGGGACCTGCCGTGAGGGGAAGAAGGTGGTTGGGGAGGGAGAGGGGAGAGCAAAGACGCCTAGGGCAGAGGAGATGGGGATAGGAATGAAGGTAAGGGGGTGGGGGAAGCCCGGGGGGAGGAGGGGGGGTGAGGGATGAGGGAGGGAAAGGGGAGAGAAGGGAGAGAGGGTGCCCATAGGAACAAACACAGGAAGAGGAGGTAGTATCAAAGTTGGTAGGAGGGGTAGATGGAGGGGAGGGGACATCATCAGGGAGGGGGAGCTGGCGGAAGCCACCTTGGGAGAGGGTATGGAGAGTGGAGAGATGGAGAGCGGCTGGGATGTGGAAATACAGTTGCGGCAGCGGACAGGGGCGGGAGAGGATGGGAGAGACAAGTGGGTGAGGGGGATCTAGTTTACGGGAGGTGTATAGGTTCCGTATCCGTTCGAGGAAGAGGAGGAGGTGGGGGAACGGAATAAGATCATACAAGATCCGCGTGGGGGAGGGGAGATTGATACGATAGGCGAGGCGGAGAGCATGACGTTCAAGGATCTGAAGGGATTTGTAAAAGGTAGGAGGTGCGGAGATCCAGGCAGGATGGGCATAGCAGAGGATAGGGCGAATGAGGGAGGATGGTGGATGGGTCCAGACCCAGACCATGTACGGCCAGAAAGGAGCTTGAGGAGACGGAGCCGGGAGTGTGCCTTGGCTTCGATTGTCCGGAGATGGGGGCTCCAGGAGAGGCGACGGTCGAGGGTAACGCCAAGGTACTTAAGGGTGGGAGTGAGGGTGATAGGACGGCCATAGATGGAGATATAGAAATCGAGGAGGCGGAAGATTCTCTCTCTCATTACAGCTCCTTTTATACACGATTGTCATGCACAGTCACTGACTTTTTCCTGTCCAGCGCCATGTGTCAGACACTTTGTGAACTTTTTTTTTGTTCTAATAAAACCCCATGTCATTCCAAGCATGTGTGCCAATTTTTACCTCTCTATCTACATTATTCCGTGGTTTATTAAGTTTTCAATTTTATGCTGACTTTTTGATCACCCGGTATGTGCAAATTGTTCTCGCAGTGCTTCCATAATAGTGTCCAGTGCTTGTATACTTTTCCACACACAAACTGTGCGACGGGTTTCACGGTTATTAACAGTACGGCAAGTCAGAGGACGATTCCTAGGCGTGTCTCAGCATGCAGTGGCCGGCGTGTGCTGCACGGAGGCGCGACCGGAGCCTCCTTGGCCGGTGGTGTCGCGCGTGCGCGCTGAGCCACCGGCTGTGGCGGTCTGAGCGGCGTCCGCCCGTGGCGGCTGCAGGCGTCAGGCGTCGCTGCGACTCGCTGGCGTTCGGGTCGGCTCTCCTCCGTTCGGACTCTCGCAGTAGCGGCGGCGGACGGCGATCCGGCGAGCAACATCGCGCGCGCGGCGGCGGCGGCGGCGGCGGACTGCCAGGTGAGTACCCTACAGCCCCTGGGCTGCTCTGCTACCTGCAGCACAGGTCCACCTCGCTACTTGCTTGTGCTGCTATTTGCACTTGCGTCTTCCGTTGTACAGTTATCTATATCTCTGCGTAGTCTTATCGAGAGCGGATACGCCCCTTTTATACTACTCTGCACGGCACCAACGGTCACCCATTTTGCAAATCCTTTACGATTTACATTCACGTTGCGGTTTTTTTCCCGGTTCTCAGACAGATAACAAATGATTGAATTGAATCTTTGCATTCAACTTCATTTCCGTATGCTAGGCAGTTGCGCTGACCTACAGGGTCTGTTTCACTTTCGCTAACTGAACTGCTGATCATCTTGTCTTGACGTTCTAAATCTCTGTTTGCGATGTAATTTACGCAGAAATATACAAAAAATTGAAACTGTTTTAACAATTTACGTACTCTAAGTGTGTGAGAGGGACTCCGTTATAAACAATATTTAAGCGCAGTGTTTTTCATTTTTCCAGTTTAGGTACACAGTTTCACTTTTGTGGCTGTACAGTATACTTACAACTGCTAGAAGGCAAAAATCATCATTTGTCAATCCATAACTTACGATACGGTATATAATAATTTACGTGCACAATACGTTTGAAATACAAAGACGATGCACTATAACTATTTCACTAAAAAAACCGCAAATGTAAACAATACCAGAATCTGTAGTGCCCTCCCCCATGCTCCGAAAAACACTTGTGGCTAGTCCATAACCATACAAACTGTTTCAGGAGGGATAGCAAATATTTTAGGAATTTATGAAAAGCATCTTCGGACTGAATTGTTTGCTTTTCTTGACACTATTTGCGAGTATTGGTTTGTATTACATTGTAACAGATGTATGGTTCTTCGTACATACTACGAATCAAATTAAGAAGGATACATATAGAGGCAACAAGATGAAATTCAATTAGGGTATGGCTACGAAGCGTGCGCACCTCTTTACAGTTTTCTTATAAATCATAATGACATAACGCTGTTTCATTTTCAGTCAAACTTGACGTTTAATGAGTGGTATGTTTATTCCTATCTGCTCGACTGTAGTTTTCTGTAGCAGGCATTTCCGTCCGTGTGCCAAACCTGTCTTACTTCTAACAGTGCTGTTCTCTTTCCGGATAAAACTGGTATAAGGTAAATTCCTATGCTTCCTGTCACTTAAATACCTTCACTTTTTCTTATCAGTCATTTTTGTTCGTGTGCAATTAAATCATTGTTCCCGATCTACCTATAACCCAGCGGAATTGTTTATAGAGATCAGTTCAAAGGCTTCTTACAAATCTTAAGCACTGTCTTTTGACTAAATAAAACTGAAAATGTAGCAGTATATTTATCAGTCTGTATCATATTAGTTTGGTGATCATTAGTGATGCTTAGAAATTGGTAATCCATAGTTGTTCGGCTTACCATCTCTTTCTACACCAATGGTCCACTAAACAACTGACTCCGACATTCCAAAACAACATTAGCAGCGTTTGTTTTTACAATGACGTTTCTGTGACATTCCTTTTACGCCATAAATTTTTGGAGTTACTATTGTAAGTTTATTGATAAATGAAAAAGCGTAAGAGATAAAGATGATAAAAATTCGGTATTATTCCTTCACTATTTTCCTGGTGTTGGACAGTGAATGGTGAATGCCTGATGAATGTGCCGGACGGTATTTAATATGACAGCCATGTAATTTCAACCCAAATTATAAGAGTGGTTCAAGAGCAATAGAAAATGTTTTCAGGAGGTGGTAAGATAGTCTAAACCGAATAAAACATTTCTAACAGCATGTGACCAATATTTAATGGTTACAGAGATACATCTGTTACAATGTAATACAAACCAATACTCGCAAATGATGTTAAGCAAAGGCAAATGATTCAGTCCGAAAATGCTTTTCATAAATTCCTAAAATATTTGCTATTCCTCCTGAAACAGTTTGTATATATATGGACTAGCCACAAGTGTTTTTCGAGGAAGGGGGGACTACAGATTCTGGTATTGATTTACATTTGATTTTTTTTAAGTGAAATAGTTATACTGCATCGTCTTTGTATTTAAAATGTATTGCGCATGTGTATTATTATATACCGTATCGTAAGTTATGGAATTGACAAATTATGATCTTTGCCTTCTAGCAGTTGTAAGTATACTGTTCAGCCGCAAATGTTTCGCCGTATTGATTAACAAACATATATAGTGGGGAGTGCAGTGATGAAATTGTCTTTGAGTGAAAGGCTTCTGCTGATTTCGATACAAAATTACAGCGATGTAGATTTATATTGCAAACATGCCGTTATGAGTCAGAAATTGACTAGTTTCCCCTACGACATGCGCGGAGGATAGTTCGCAAACTGCAGGACTTTCGTTGTCCTGTCAGATCAGTGTTATTTCCATAACTTAGAAAGAAAAGATGTTCCTAAGAGCCGAATTTTCGATGAATAAGCAACTCTCGTCAACTAATTTGCTTTGAGATACCTGTTTCTCACGTTCTTGCCCCTCTCCTATAATGATTTTCCATAAACTTAGTTCTATGTTTGCTACTATATTGCAAACTGTCTAGTGAACTTCCACCACTGTCTTACACGAATATGGAGTTCAGAGATTTTAGTCACATACTGAACAGATATTCTCCGGGTTATGATAAAATTTAGTTCTTATGTCATGACACCTTTCGAAATTGACCAATTCATTTATTTCAAAAATGGTAATCTTGGAGTCTAGCCCCATACCCCACTCCTCACCCCCCTTGAACACTTCCTGCATACGTCAATGATCACCGAACAGGGTGAGTTAATTGTTAAGCTTGCATGAGCGGCAAAGTTTGAAAAGTGAAATTCCAGACCACTTTCTGTCCGACGAGTTGTGTCTGATTGTTCTATGGTTTTCTTTGGTGATACTGAAGTAAATAGGTGCGCGATATGGAATCGTTTCTCAGATGTCATTAGTTGTGTTGCAACTACAATTATGTATCACAAATAACTAGGGCATGTATAATATTTTATGGAAAATGTACTTGCTCTTGCATTGTTCTAGATAAATTACTTGTCAGGAAAAACACTTATTTTGCTTTTGAGTTGTGACAAACGCCTGCAATATTGGTTTTGCTTTAATGATTTTCTGCTCCGCTGTTTCGAATGACAGTCCAAGCACTAGTGTCACTCAACTTAATCAGAAAAAAATGAAATGTATGTTTCGGACAACGTGGCAGTCACGGAAGCTGCTAAGTCTTGGACCAAAATAAGATATATTTACGGGACGGTCGATATTGAATATCCTAACGTGGAAACCAAGAACGAATCAGCATTTATTGAAACGCAATCTGACGCCGAATGTCTAAAAAGATGAGTTAGAAGAAATAGAGAGGGTTGGGTTTCGTTGTTTGGGGGAAGAGACTAAGCAGCGAGGTCATCGGTCTCATCTAATTAGGGAAGGACGGGAAAGGAAGTCGGCCGTGACCTTTCAAAGGAACCATTCCGGTATTTGCCTGGAGCGATTTAGGGAAATCACGGAAAACCTAAATCAGGATGGCCGGACGTGGGATTGAATCGTCGTCCTCCCGGATGCGAGTCCAGCGCCACGGTGCTCGGTAAGAAATAGAGAGAGAGAAAACACTAATGTATATTTTATCTTTTGTAGTAATAAATGTATCGCTTTTTGTGTCAGTCTGAAGTTCTGAGGAGTGCGTTGATTGTATCACCACGGGTTCTAGGCGTCTTTTTGCAGCTGATGTTTACATTTTGTGGCTACAGCGATATCTTGTTCTTGTCTCTATTATAAAACATGATGTTTTTAATTAAGGCAATTACAACAGTATTTTTGGACACATTACAGAGGCTAAGTCATCTCGATTTATACAATCATTACTGCGCTGTGCCTCAAAAGTCATCGGCATCCGAATCACACTCTGAAGACATGTGGTATTTCAAAGCATTAGTAGTGAAAACTATACCCTCCTAATTTTGATCGAAGAAGGTATAGGACCTGATTTAGATTATACATGCTTCATACGACTAAAGGTTGTACGGTGTTAAATCGTTGCTTGTAGACTGGTACTTATGGTAGCACCTAGTGTGAAATTGCGTGTTTTACACGTTTTGTTACATTAACTGTGTACTTCTAATTTAGTTCTTATATATAGTCATATAACATTTTTTATTAAAGAAATACGACCTTAACGTAGCAGTAGATAATAATTACTCTATGATATTATGAGAGACCAGATGATATGCAAAAGGCCGAAACGTTTAGTTCAAATGGTTCAAATGGCTCTGAGCACTATGGGACTCAACATCTGTGGTCCTAAGTCCCCTAGAACTTAGAACTACTTAAACCTAACTAACCTAAGGACATCACACACATCCATGCCCGAGGTAGGATTCGAACCTGCGACCGTAGCGGTCACGCGGTTCCAGACTGAAGCGCCTTTAACCGCACGGCCACACCGGCCGGCTACGTTTAGTTCAATGGGAAAGTAAAACATAAAAAGCATACATAATAAATTATACGTGGCCGTACATTTTGATCATGAGGCAGTGTGGATCACAATGAAGATATTCCTCAATATGTAAAAACCACAACAGGCTACGATCGCAAATATTTGTGTTATTGAATGAAACAAATACGAGTACTTGGGATCGGTCTTGTTGTTTTTATACATTGTCAAACTTAGGATCTCTGTTACTTTCAAAGTGATCATAACAGTCCTCATGAAGAAATATTTTTTTTCTCTTCACCCATATTTTTTTTCAAAAAATTTGCAAATAATTTTTAATATGAATCTTTAAATATATGCTTAATTGCCTACAAAACTATTGGCTGAAAACACGTTATTATGACCATGCTGCATAAAATAACATCCATATGTTGTTACTACATAGACTGTTGATCTATGATGCAAACTGAGATAGATTCCCAGTAAGGCAGAACCGCCACCAATCAGCCTGTTTGCCGTTTAGGGCAAATATTGTCACGTTTTATAACAACCAGAGATGCGCAAGAGGATTCAAAGTCCTATCAATAACAATGCCGCAGGCTGCACGTTGGAAATAGCGTGTCTCCGTCTGATAAACAGATGACTGTGTTCGACTTTCCAGCTCTAGGAAAGAGGTCAATAACATTCCAGTTTGTACTTCCGTATTGTGTAAAATACATACTGAATGAAGAAGGTAGCCCAGCTTCAAACTTCTCACCACGAATCACCCCGCCGAGTGTCGAATTGGTTTGCGCAAATAGTACACGTTTTCTCAACGTCTTTTCCCTTACAGAGAATAAGTCAATTAAAGAGCCGTCAGAAGACGTCTATAGCATTAACGAATGCTTGTGAGAACAGTGATGAAGCATTTCAGGGTTTCAGGGAATACTCATCGATGGCGTAATAAATGAAATTGATCTACGACTCAGTCACACATTAATTACCGGCAACTTTCAAGCGACTCATTATGCTTAAACACTGCACTACTTCTTGAGGGGAAATTCATCTTGTGTCACTCACAAATAGCGAGATTTTTTAATTTGTTTCACTCCAGTTTTTAATTAAAATATATCTCAGAATTCAAAGAGTGTCTGCCTGTTCGCTGACAGTTCTTTTTCTCATAGGGCTATGAAACCTTAGGTGAAGCTCTGTTTCGCTTCGAAGAGATAAAGATGCAAGCTTGTACTTGTTATTCAGTGAAATATGAGGCTGTGATTTTGTGTAACGGAATGTGTTTTCTTAATTTTATACGATATCTAAGTCATTTTTCAAAAATATTTCTATAAAGAAATTTAAATCTATGATTTACAGAATCCATGACATTGTCGCGAAGTCCCACAGAAGCAAAGCATTAATTTGAAGCAATGTGATGGGAATGCACACACTAAGCGGTCATTGCACATATGTAATTACTGCGATGAGATGATTTATCATTATTCTTACAAGAATAAATTAAAAACGTATACATCTGGTAGTACACGGTCTAACATGGGGTTTCTATGACACATATTCACTGGAAAAAAGTGGGACCTTTGATTTGTTGGACTCTGAATTTCGAATAACGATCTTTCCAAATTTCAGAAGTAATAAATGGGATTAGCTTTACATCAAGTAGCTACAAAATTATCTACGTTCACACTTTGAATATTACATAAAATGAGTGGGTGCTTGCAATTAATTTACTTCACCTGAGAATTTTCATTTTTTTTTCGCACCAAATTTTCGGTCTTGGCCCGCACTTTATTATTTCGAATTTTAGTAGCCCGTTTAGGCTGCCATCAGCGGAACTGTATAAAACAAAAAAGTATAAACTTAGGAAACGTAAGTGGATGAATACAGGATGCGACAGTCACGGGTAAGAAGATAAATTGTTTAACCACAATCTGGTGACGCTCAGAGTGCAGCAACACTTAATAATGCATATGAAACTTACAATTTGAGATACGTACATCACTTACACAACAAAAATTACCACTTTTAGTTCGACACCTAAGTTGTATGTGTAGCGCAACTTCACTCTAGCACAGAAAAGGTTCAGTTAATGAAAGGACTAGGCCACAATTCTCAAACATGATTGACTTTATTACACTATAACCCTCTGAGAAAGTTTCATTCCTTGGTACTTATTTATAAAAAAGAAAAACACACACACACACACACACACACACACACACACACACACACACACACACAGAGCATAAAACTTTACGACAAAGTTTCTCAGAAAAACATTACTCTAATTAAATACAGAAATCTCTAAAACAAATTCAGGCTGACAAATAAATGACTTTAGAGTCGACTTCTGCAATAGTTCAACACCGGATCATTAAACAACATTAAACAAACTCGTGGTTTTAAAATTAAGCCACCACTCACGCAACTACAAATGCATCAAGAGATAACGGCTATAATTGGAGGTGTATACTCAAAGCGGGATTACACAGCTTTCCTTTCATTACACATGAACTGCCGCTTTTGGTACGCGACCTTTTACTCTCCAACAGTGAACGGTCCTAGCTCGCCCGTCTCCTCAGGCAGGTCGTTGTACACTCTGGAGAGAACACAAAGAACAAGACCAGCTTCTGAAACATACCAACAGATGGTGTTAATTCAACAAGCATAAAAATCATGTCCTTTTGTGCTTCAGGGAGTACAGGCCAGATCATAATGTCAATTTAAACTATGGCTTGGAAAACTTCAAGCAACCAGTTGGTCCAGTAAATAAAAAAAAATTAACCACACTTGATAAACCATCTACGGAAATCGTTCAGGACTGGCAGTTGAAAATACCCATAACACACAGATTGAAGCAGCTGAAGAGAATTTCGAATGAGGCAACAAGATGCAGCAACGCACTAAATCACGTTGTTACCACAGTTCATGGTCTGAAAAAAAAATAAATAAAAATAAAAATAAAAAATCTCTGGTTCCAATGGCGTCGTGAGCAGAAACAAGGCTGCCCACTCAGAGTCCCGTCAACCAACGAACGTCAGAATCACTAACGCCAGTACCAATAGTCTCAGTTCTACGGGTTGCCAGCTTGAACTGCCGCCGTGCATGCTTCCAAACACAGGGCATGCGCAACTCACGCCTCCTAGCGGCTCCGTTTTCACTCCCTCTTTCCGTGCCTCGCCTCAGGTGCGAGCGATATAGGCAAACTTTACGCCAGACAAGATCGTTAACCGCTAGGTCGATGTGCACACATCAGTATGTGTAAACTGAGATGTCTCTTTAGACATACTGTATCTCTATTAAGCATGGAATAGAATGCTGAGATCATTCAGTATTGTCGAATGTGGAAATTCTTATAATGCCTCACACTGTTTATGAGATATTTGTGGCGTTCAGAATTGTGGTGACACCCAGTATGTGTAGTGTATTCTAGACAACGCTCTCTCCTCACAAGTCTTTTAGTCTAGCTACAGAATCTCATAGTATTACGTTGTCACATGTACAGAACGTGTCGTACATAGTGATTACACTGAACTTTAATGAAGTCCTCCGGACGACAGTACACAGTAGGTCAAGTCAGCTCAAGTACTTGTTTTCTTGATGGTCTAAAGTTTCTTCAAAATGTGTAAATACTTCCACGTAGCCTGTCATCTCGGCGCAAATGCACTGATGAGACAAAAGTCAAGGGAAACCTCCTAATATCGCATCGTACCTCCTTTTGCGCAACGTAGTGCAGAAACTCGACATGACGTGGACATAACAAGTCGTTGGAAGTCCCCTGCAGAAATATTGAGCCATAATACCTCTGTAGTCTTCCATATTTGTGAAAGTGTAGCCGATGGATAAAAGTTCGATGGGACTCGTTTCAGGCGATCTCGGTGGCCACGTCATTCACTCGATTTGCCCAGAACGTTCTTCAAACAAATCGTAAGAACTGTAGTCCCGTGATATGACATCGTTGTTTAGGGATATGAAGGCCATGAAAGGCGTGCGAATGGTCTCCGAGAATCCAAAATAATACCGTTTCTAATCAATGATTGGTTCAGTTGGACCAGAAGATCCAATCCATTTCAGGTAAACGCAACCCACATCGTTATGGAGCCACGAACTTGAAACAGTGCTTTGTTGAAAATGTGGGTCCATGGCTTCGTGCGGCATGCGCCACACTCGAACATTACTGTGGTGTCACCGCCAGACAACACACTTGCTAGGTGGTAGCCTTTAAATCGGCCGCGGTCCGCTAGTATACGACGGACCCGCGTGTCGCCACTGTCAGTGATTGCAGACCGAGCGCCGCCACACGGCAGGTCTAGAGAGACTTCCTAGCACTCGCCCCAGTTGTACAGCCGACGTTGCTCGCAAGGGTTCACTGACAAATTACGCTCTCATTTGTCAGGACGATAGTTAGCATAGCCTTCAGCTACGTCATTTGCTACGACCTAGCAAGGCGCCATATTCAATTGATATTTATCTTGTGATGCCTGTACCGTCAGACAGATGTACACCAATTATGGATTAAACTTAAGTATTCCAGAAGATCCGTACTTTGTTACTAGACTAAACTCCTTTAACTGTTCCAGACCTCACGCCAGCCTGCGTGAGCTTAGACGCGTGCCTTTCGGCTACCGGTCATAGTGGATTGGCTGTCTGGCCAGTCCACTACACTTACCATCAGTTCTTACCAACTGAAATCGGGACTCATCTGACAGGCCACGCACGGTTTTCCTATCGTGTAGGGTCCAACTGATATGGTCACGAGCCCAAGAGTGCCGCTGCAGGCGGTGCCGTGGGGTTTGCTAAGGAAGTCGCGTCGGTCGTCTGCTGCCATAGTCCATTAACGCCAAATTTCACCGCACTGTCCTAGTGTGTTCCTTTGTCGTACTTTCTACGGTGATTCCTGCAGTTATTTCAGGGACTGTTGCTTTTCTGCTAGCGCTGACAACTCCATTGCAAAGGCCGCTGCTCTTGGTCGTTGAGGGCCGTCGCCCAGTGCGATGCCCGTGGTGCGAGGTAATGCCTGAAATTTGGTATTCTCGGCACACTCTTGACACTGTGGGTCTCGGAATACTGAATTCCCTAACGATTTCAGAAATGGAATATCCCATGCGTCTATCTCCAGTTACCACTCCGCGTTCAAAGTCAGTTAACTCCAGAAATTAATGGAAAGACCTCTTTGGTACCAGGAATTGCTCTCACTACTTGTTAAGTCTTCAACTCTTAACATCCCGGATGTGTGTTAACGATCCGCTTACGGCACTCAGGAATCCGAACCTGACTCACCTGGTGGAGTAACGACGAAGGTCATTGAGCCGGTCAGGCTGGTTTTCTTTTTTAGCCTGTTTGACACATCCTATTAAATGAGTACCAGGCTGATGCCCATGTTCCACCTTAGTAGTAGATAGTGTCGGAAGTTCCATGCGGCTTTTCGCGGATGATGCTGTAGTATACAGAGAAGTTGCAGCATTAGAAAATTGTAGCGAAATGCAGGAAGATCTGCAGCGGATAGGCACTTGGTGCAGGGAGTGGCAACTGACCCTTAACATAGACAAATGTAATGTATTGCGAATACATAGAAAGAAGGATCCTTTATTGTATGATTATATGATAGCGGAACAAACACTGGTAGCAGTTACTTCTGTAAAATATCTGGGAGTATGCGTGCGGAACGATTTGAAGTGGAATGATCATATAAAATTAATTGTTGGTAAGGCGGGTACCAGGTTGAGATTCATTGGGAGAGTCCTTAGAAAATGTAGTCCATCAACAAAGGAGGTGGCTTACAAAACACTCGTTCGACCTATACTTGAGTATTGCTCATCAGTGTGGGATCCGTACCAGATCGGGTTGACGGAGGAGATAGAGAAGATCCAAAGAAGAGCGGCGCGTTTCGTCACAGGGTTATTTGGTAACCGTGATAGCGTTACGGAGATGTTTAACAAACTCAAGTGGCAGACCCTGCAAGAGAGGCGCTCTGCATCGCGGTGTAGCTTGCTCGCCAGGTTTCGAGAGGGTGCGTTTCTGGATGAGGTATCGAATATATTGCTTCCCCCTACTTATACCTCCCGAGGAGATCACGAATGTAAAATTAGAGAGATTAGAGCGCGCACAGAGGCTTTCAGACAGTCGTTCTTCCCGCGAACCATACGCGACTGGAACAGGAAAGGGAGATAATGACAGTGGCACGTAAAGTGCCCTCCGCCACACACCGTTGGGTGGCTTGCGGAGTATAAATGTAGATGTAGATGTAGATGTAGCTATATGCTATGCAAACTTCTAGAACACGTTCTCCACGTTTGCACATAGGATCATGGGGGCAGACATATGGGGTAGACAGATTCTCTCTCGGGAGGGGGTGGGGATGAAAAGACGCTGATGACCTTAAATATTTAGTCTCTTCAAACCGTTAATCATCATATTTATTTTAGTCCTCATCGTTGTGACCGGTTTGATGCGACCGGCCACAAATTCCTCTCTTGTGCTACACTTTTCATCTCAGAGTAGCACTTGCAACTGACGTACTCAGTTTGCTGGATGTATCCCAATCTCTGTCTTTCCCTACAGTTTTTACCCTCTTTAGCTCCCTCTGGTACCATGTAAGTTATTCCGTGATATCGTAACAGATGTCCTACCATTCCGTACCTTTTTCTTGTTTGTGTTTTCCATACATTCCTTTCCTCGACGATTCTGCGGAGAATTTTCTCATTATTTATCTTACCATCCACCTAATTTTGAACATTATTGGCGTCTGTTTCGGTTTTCGCTGAGTCCACGGCTGACTGTCATACAATATTGTGCTCTAAAAGTACACTGTCATAAACTTCTTGTTGAAAGTATGACCTATATTTGGAACTAGTAGGCTACTCTCGGCTAGGGATGTCCTTTTTGCCACTGCTAATCTGCTTTTCATGTCCTCCTTGCTCTGTTCGCCATGGATTATTTTGCTGCGTAGGTAGCATCTTCTTCGTGATCACCAGTTATGATGTCAACTTTCTCACTGTTCTCATTTTTGCTACATCTCATTACTTACGTCTTTCTTCGATTTACCCTCAATCCATATTCTGTACTCATTAGACTGTTCATTCCATTCAACAGCTCCCTTAATTCTTCTTCTCTTTCACTGAGGATAGCAATATCACCAGGCGAGTCTTTGATATCCTTTCACGTTGAATTTCAATCCCATTTTTGAAATTTTCTTTCTTCATTACTTCTTCGACGTATAGAGTGAACACCAGGTGCGCAAGTCTACATTTCTGCCTTACACTCTTTTTAATCTGTGCATACCGTTCTTGGTCGCCCCATCTTACTGTTCCCTCTTGGTTCTTGTGCATGTTGTATATCTCCCGTCATTCGGTATAGCTTACCCGTACTATCCTCAGGATTTCGAACATCTGCACCATTTGACATTGTCGAACGATTTTTCTATATCGACAATTCCTATGAACGTGTCTTGATTTTTCGTCAGCCTTGCAGTAGCAGCAGCTTAACATATACAACGTTTATTAACGGAAATCACCAACAGCAGCACTGAAACATTCTCAATACAGATATCGAAGGCCTGACAATACTTCGAATCAACTCATTCCAAAACAATGTGCGAGTCGGCTTCTTCAATTGCTTTCATCTTCAGTGAAACTATCTCGCGTATGTTGACGCACTATCATGTTTTTTTAGATCAACGTTTCGCCAGCTATAGCTATTGACTATCACAGTGATGAACACTTTAAAATAAGGTTTAGATGAACAGCAGAAAGTTAGGGACTCTATATTTTTGAGTCCACTGATAGATGAAGAGGTGAATTATTTGGCAGGAGAATTTTTTATGATGTGTCAATATGATGTCACTGTAGTTTTTTATATCCTAGTATTTACGAATTTTCTTTCAAGTCAGATCAAGTTGTATGCGTAAGCAATTTGCATAAAAAAGTTTTCGGTTTATTTGCCGCTTGAAATTCTAGCAAAATTCCAAGCTTCCGATGGTTGCCTCCATCATCGTTGTCAAGAGCTTCCAATTTCGTAGCCACAGGACGACATCTGATTGGCGGTATTACGTCGCGGTGACAACGCGAAAAGGCGCTTAGTATGGACGCAGAGGACACCACCTCAGTACGCGTGTTGTCATCATGACGTAATCCAGCCAATCAGATACCGTCCTGCGGCTATAAAGTGGAAGCCCACCAGTGCCGACAGTGAGTTTTAGCCAATGATGATGAGGATGGAGGCAGTCATCGAAAACTTGGAAATTAATCCGAATTTGACGCGGCAAGTAAACGGAAAACTTTTTATGCAAGGACTCCGTCGCAAAAAGCTTCGTAGCTGTATGCGGTTTGCTCATAAATCTCCTGGCGGCAAGCGCTCCCCAAGTTCTGCAGGTCAGCAGCAATACGATTCACTACAAGGTCACAGAAACTATACATCCAAAACCTTACTTTAGTTGGCGTTGAAGTATAATACACATCGTCATGTTATTATGTGCAGCGGATCTCGACTTTCAGAGATGGTTCTGCTTACTACAGAAAACATATATGAGCGATGACCTAATGATGGTTCGAATTGAGAATAGGCAGTACTAGTCGAAAGAGGGTGGAGTGGCACAGAAAATCGTTCATATCGAAATAAATAAATAAGCCCGAAATAAGCCGAACAATAAAAAATGACAAATCAAATTCACATTTTCTGGGCTGTAGTGATAGAAAATCTACATCTACATACACACTCCGCAATCCACCATACGGTGCATGGCGGAGGGTACCTCGTACCACAACTAGCATCTTCTCTCACTGTTCCACTCCCAAACAGAATGAGGGAAAAATGACTGTCTATATGCCTCTGTACGAGCACTAATATCTCTTATTTTATATTTGTGGTCTTTCCGCGAAATGTAATTGGCGGCAGTAAAATTGTACTGCAGTCAGCCTGAAATGCTGGTTCTCTAAATTTCCTCAGTAGCGATTCACGAAAGAACTCCTCCTTTCCTCTAGAGACTCCCACCTGAGTTCCTGAAGCATTTCCGTAACACTCGCGCGACGATCAAACCTACCAGTAAGAAATCTAGCAGCCCGCCTCTGAATTGCTTCTATGTCTTCCCTCAATCCGACCTGATAGGGATCCCAAACGCTCGAGCGGTACTCTAGAGTAGGTCGTATTAGTGTTTTATAAGCGGTCTCCTTTACAGATGAACCACATCTTCCCAAAATTCTACCAATGAACCGAAGACGACTATCCGCCTTCCCCACAACTGCCATTACATTCTTGTCCCACTTCATATCGCTCTGTAATGTTACGCCCAAATATTTAACCAACGTGACTGTGTCATGCGCCACTACTAATGGAGTATTCAAACACCACAGGATTCTTTTTCCTATTCATCTGCATTAACTTACATTTATCTACACTCCTGGAAATTGAAATAAGAACACCGTGAATTCATTGTCCCAGGAAGGGGAAACTTTATTGACACATTCCTGGGGTCAGATACATCATATGATCACACTGACAGAACCACAGGCACATAGACACAGGCAACAGCAGATGCACAATGTCGGCACTAGTACAGTGTATATCCACCTTTCGCAGCAATGCAGGCTGCTATTCTCCCATGGAGACGATCGTAGAGATGCTGGATGTAGTCCTGTGGAACGGCTTGCCATGCCATTTCCACCTGGCGCCTCAGTTGGACCAGCGTTCGTGCTGGACGTGCAGACCGCGTGAGACGACGCTTCATCCAGTCCCAAACATGCTCAATGGGGGACAGATCCGGAGATCTTGCTGGCCAGGGTAGTTGACTTACACCTTCTAGAGCACGTTGGGTGACACGGGATACATGCGGACGTGCATTGTCCTGTTGGAACAGCAAGTTCCCTTGCCGGTCTAGGAATGGTAGAACGATGAGTTCGATGACGGTTTGGATGTACCGTGCACTATTCAGTGTCCCCTCGACGATCACCAGTGGTGTACGGCCAGTGTAGGAGATCGCTCCCCACACCATGATGCCGGGTGTTGGCCCTGTGTGCCTCGGTCGTATGCAGTCCTGATTGTGGCGCTCACCTGCACGGCGCCAAACACGCATACGACCATCATTGGCACCAAGGCAGAAGCGACTCTCATCGCTGAAGACGACACGTCTCCATTCGTCCCTCCATTCACGCCTGTCGCGACACCACTGGAGGCGGGCTGCACGATGTTGGGGCGTGAGCGGAAGACGGCCTAACGGTGTGCGGGACCGTAGCCCAGCTTCATGGAGACGGTTGCGAATGGTCCTCGCCGATACCCCAGGAGCAACAGTGTCTCTAATTTGCTGGGAAGTGGCAGTGCGGTCCCCTACGGCACTGCGTAGGATCCTACGCTCTTGGCGTGCATCCGTGCGTCGCTGCGGTCCGGTCCCAGGTCGACGGGCACGTGCACCTTCCGCCGACCACTGGTGACAACATCGATGTACTGTGGAGACCTCACGCCCCACGTGTTGAGCAATTCGGCGGTACGTCCACCCGGCCTCCCGCATGCCCACTATACGCCCTCGCTCAAAGTCCGTCAACTGCACATACGGTTCACGTCCACGCTGTCGCGGCATGCTACCAGTGTTAAAGACTGCGATGGAGCTCCGTATGCCACGGCAAACTGGCTGACACTGACGGCGGCGGTGCACAAATGCTGCGCAGCTAGCGCCATTCGACGGCCAACACCGCGGTTCCTGGTGTGTCCGCTGTGCCGTGCGTGTGATCATTGCTTGTACAGCCCTCTCGCAGTGTCCGGAGCAAGTATGGTGGGTCTGACACACGGGTGTCAATGTGTTCTTTTTTCCATTTCCAGGAGTGTATATTTTAAACATAACTGCGCAACAGCAACGGTTCCACGTTATAAGACTAAAAACAGCCGACCAGTTGCAATGGATAAAGTAATCTTTACCTAGGTTTCGACAGATTTAAATCTGTCTTCTTCAGAAGGCGGCAGTATTACATTAATATGGAATGATGTAACATCGTCGTTTTTACAAATATCTGCATAGATCCATTAGTCCAAATTAAAATATAGCCCTGAAAATAGGGTTTGTCATATAAATAAAAAAAATATGAAGAGCTCTGCAACATCCATGTACTAATTTTTATGTATATGACAAACCCTATTTTCAGGGCTATATTTTAATTTGGACTAATGGATCTATGCAGATATTTGTAAAAACGACGATGTTACATCATTCCATATTAATGTAATACTGCCGCCTTCTGAAGAAGACAGATTTAAATCTGTCGAAACCTAGGTAAAGATTGCTTTATCCATTGCAACTGGTCAGCTGTTTTTAGTCTTATTTATCTATATTTAGAGTTAGCTGTCATCAACTTCCGAGCGCTAGTCATAACACCGCAATGAAGGCGTACAGAATAAACTGCCACGTAGCGTAGCACAGCGAGAAAACTGGCAGGTAAGCAGGATTGCCTTAGGCTGCTTGGATTGTGCATAGCTTGGCTTTGGATGGGATTGAAGAAGAAAGCGCTTTCTGATGATAACCGGCGGCAGCTTGCCTGTGCGGGTAACAGGCAAGCTTGGGTAGGTTAAAACGGAATGTGTACACCTCTCGAGGTTATTAGCTCCCGGGCAACGCCCGCCACTGTGCCCGTGTCGTATGTGGAACACCCTGTAATTTGGCATAAAGCCCTTCCGGCAGCCAGCGCATTTATAAATGTAGCCTCTCCCGCCGGCACCTTCGGGCACGCACAGTGCTGTCAGCGGGATTCAGTTAATTGCCTGACGACCCGCGGTATCTGCTGCGGGGTCGGAGTTTAATCGCACGTATGGCACGGCGAGGCCATGGCGGCCGGCGCGGCGCGCCCGCCGGCTAAAACCGTCCGCTTATCTGCGCGCTCGAGGCCGCAAACCGCTGCCACCACGGCCCACGCAGCTCTCTGTCCACTCACTCACTCACGGGGCTCTCGGCGCGTGCTGTGCTCGGCTGTACTCTGCAGCCTTGTTTGCGTATTGTCTGCCCGGTCCGCCACTGACATGGAGCTCCAACTGCGTTATCGCTTCTAATTCGATTATCTGCTTCTTCTCCTTCTTCTTCGTCGTCTGGTGTGCCTTCCTCTACTCCTCGTCATCACTGTCTTCCCTTTCCGTCGCCCACTTGCTGCACATTATTCGTTTAAAACTAGCTCCACGACTCTGCATCGCCTCCGCCGCTCCCCGCCGCTCGCCGCCTCACACACGCACAAAAAAAGGCACAAGCTGGTCCCTGTCCTTGAGGCCCATTACTGGCTTAAATGATCTCGCTGACATGTTTCGCTCAACGCTAACGTCGGGAACAGCGTTTGTCAAAAAGTACGAAAAATTCTATTGCCGCCACTGTTTTTTGTGATTCTAGGCACTGTTGAACATTCTTTTCGTTATATTAGAACAAATAAGCCCTCGGTCACAAATATTAAGTCAAAATTGGTCAGGTTTCGACGCTACTATGAGCGTCGTCTTCAGAATTAAACTAACTGTTCTAAAACATATTAGGTATACAATACATTAATAAAATTAAAGTTTGTACTGACTGGCAAAAGATGCAGTACTTACAAGTCACTTTAAAAAAAAAAAAATCTAAGCCGGAAAGGTGACGTCATGAATAGTTGTAAATAAGATGGCGAGTCGCTAAGGGCTGCTCGTACTTGAGTGAACAACGGTTGCAATTATATACTTAATATGTTTTAGAACAGTTAGTTTAATTCTGAAGACGACACTCAAAGTAGCGTCGAAACCTGGTCAATTTTGACTTAATATTTGTGACCGAGGGCTTATTTGCTCAAATATAATTCTGACACGGTCACTGAACCACAGCTGCTATGTTCAAAGCCTTTTTCTTTTATGTGTTACACGTTTTCAGTTTTTGCAGGAACCGTTTGATTACTCGAAGTCGACAGCGTCCGTACGACATTTAGTTTTTAAAAATTAACGATGACGGAACGGTTCACGCACCATACCCATCTTCAATAGCTTACTAACGACGACGATTCAAATATACAAAGGTACATCCCTATGTAACTCGGTCAAAAACGTCGTACGCTGTCGTGATATCGGATACTTAGAAGGGGACCCTCCATACTGTAAATAACGGGTTTTGATGCGCTTAAAATTTGTTGTAAAGGCACTTACTCTGAGTATCTGGCTATCCGGCTTTTTAGCGACCGACCTTGGTTTTTGAGAAAATCGATTTTGAAGTTCATTGCGTGTCTTGTATGCCCGTAACATTACATGTATTCCCACCAAGTAAGCGTGGCACAGCGGTAAAGGTACATGGCTACCGCGCTGGCGGTACCGTGTTCGAGTCCTGTTCGTGTACTTTTTTTTTCAAAATCGACCGAATTTTTCAATTTTATTTCAAAGAATATCAACAACCAGTGTAAGGTGTGCGAAATTATACAGATATATTCAGTAATTAATTATTTCTGTCATCCAGTATTACAAAATCTTATTTTTCATCGGCCACATTGCTTGATGTGCCAGAACAATATTGTGGGTGATACTTACATCGTAGAAACAACCGTAGCACAAATTTTCGCAGCACCACGCGCATTTTATGAAAGCAACCGTCTTGCAGGTGCACGGTTTCTTCATGAGCGATACCGGGAAACACAATTCTTTTGCATTCAAAAATATTTCTGTTTCATCCGTTAATTTCGATGCGAACCTTGCGTGAATAATCATGCTTTCAAAAGTAAGTGAGCTGAATTGATGTAGGATTAGCTAATGTAATTTTATCGAATCTTCCCTAGAATCGATCTCTCCATTGTCTTTCATCAAGTCGGGAGCATTCTGAATCACTTTCGTGAAATTTTCACCTGTCGGTAAAAATAAACATCGCAGGGCTGGCAAAGTTGAATCGGTTTGCCCTCCCCATTAATTGATAATGTGCAAATAATTTTTCTGTCCCACGTCGGAAGAATTACAGAACGCAAAAATTCTTCGTACACCAGTTTCGTGAACTTCCCGGACTTCGTGCAGGACACGACAACATTTCTGTATTTCCCAATTAATTCGTCTACTCGTTTTTGAACGTTAGGACCAAATTTTCCGGACGGTCCTTGCATACATAAAAGAAGGGGTCGGGATTCGAACACAGTACCTCCACCCCGGTAGCCGTGAACCTTTACCGCTGCGCTACGCCGATACACTGGAACATACATAATGTTACGGGTATACAAAGCGCGCAATGAACTTCAAAATCGATTTTCTCAAAAACCAAGGCCCGTCGCTAAAAAACTGGATAGCCAGGTACTCAGGGTAATTGCTTCAACAACATATGTGAAGCGCATCAAAATCTGTGATTTACAGTATGGAGTGTCCCCTTGTTAGAAGTAGAGACAGATTCACGTTTGATGCCTTCCCCGACAGTGACGGCATCTTCCAGAGGAATAGCAGTCCGTATTAGAGGGCCGGTATCATCCTATGGTTGTTTGAGACGCAGAATACCGAACTCACTTTGACGTTTTGGCAACCAACGTCGCTTGACCTCCGGCGGAACATACCTGTGGATATTTACTGAGAACTTTTCGGGTCCGTGCTGTACAGAGTCGCTTTTCTGTTGCGTTTCACATCTTCATCTACATGATTACTCTGCTGTTCACAATAAAGTGCCTGGCAGTGAATTCATCGAACCACCTTCGCGCTACTTCTCTACCGTTCCACTCTCGGACAACGCGCGGATAAATGAACTCTTCCCTTGTGAGCTCTAATTTTCCTTATTTTATTATGCTAATGTACGTGGACACCAACAAAATATTTTCGCACTCTGGGCAGTAAGTTGGTGACTGAAATTTCGTGAGAGGTTCCTGCCGCAGCGAAAGACGCCTTTGTTTTAATGATGGCGACCCCAGTTCGTCTATTATATCCGAAGCACTCTCCTCCTTTTTTTGCGATACCACAAAAAGACCTGCCCTTTTCTGGACTTTTTCGATGTCGGCCGCCAATCCTAACTAATGCAGATCCCTCAGAAGGGGGCGGACAAGCGCAGTGTAAGCAGTCACTTTAGTATAGCTATTACTTTCTGCAAATAAATCGCAGTGTTCGGTTGGCTTTCCCCACAACATTATCTATATGATCGTCCCAATTAAAATTATTCGTAACTGAAATCCTAACTGGTTGGTTGAATTTACTGTGTTTAGATTTGTATGTTTTAACCTGTAACCTAAATTTTAGTAGATTCCTTTCTGTACTCATGTGGATGAGTTCACACTTTTCATTATTTAGAGTCAATTTCCACTTTTTCACCACACAGATATTTTGTCTAAATCATTTTCTAGTCGTTTCGATCACATGATGACTTTATAAGACTAAATAACAGCATCATCTACTAACAATCGATGAAGGCCGCTCGGATTTTCTCCTAAATCGTTTGTTGTAGACCACGAACAGCAGAGGGCCTATAACACTTCATTTAGGAACGACAGTGATTAGTTCTGTTGTACTCGATGACTTTCCATCAATTACATCGAACTGACAGGAAATCATGAATGCAGTCCCACGACTGAGACGATCTTCATGGTTTCACAATTTGATTAAAAGTTGCTTGTGAGGAACGGTGTCAAAAGCCATCAGGAAATCTATAAATATGGAATCAATTTGATATACCATGTCGATAGCTCTCATTTTTTCGTGAGAACAAAGAGCTAGACGTGTTCCACAAGAACGATATTTTCCCTATCCGTGTTGGCTATTTGTCAATAAATCGTTTTCTTCGGGTATATCATAAGGTTCGATCATTGAACATGTTCTAAAACCATACTGCAAACCGACATTAGCGACAATGGTCTGAAAATCAGCCGATTACTCTACATAATTGAAGCGATCACGTATTAAATGCATTCGTAAATACCAAGACAATACTTCATGTATTGTGCCGAATTTATCTCGTAAACGAAACATATGTGGAGCCTGGACTCTTAGAAAGGTTTTGCTCGTATTCTTGTATAGTTTCATCCACGAACATTTTGGCGCTAGTTCATAAATGGTGTAGAAAAACACGGATACAGAGTTTCAGTGTCTCCAGGAGATAAAAAGACACAGTTTTTTGGATAACAAAAATGTCACAGGTGCGTTGTTTGACTGCTAGGGGTCATTGAAGGATTTGACACTGTGATGTTCTGATGATCGGTGACGGAGTTCAGACTGGCGTCTGATGAATATTTAGGCATGTTCCTTAAAATGCCTTCCGTTTACATTAATGCGCAACTGGGATCTCCGTGCTAATTATCATCGAACACTGTCAAAACGACGAATGTTTCATGAGCCTCAGGGACTGTGTAACCGTCTCTTCTGAAGTGTCTGTCAGTCTCTTGTACATCCAAAGCTTCGTCTCCCGCCACCCCTACACTCCCTCCCCCCCCCCCCCCTCACCCAGAAAGAAGAAGCAGATTGATGGGAGGGAGGTCGAGAGTTACGTGTTGGTCAGGTACTTGCTCGCCGCTCCCAATACAACAGTTACGGAAAACTGTCTAAAAGTTCTCTCACTACAACGGCAAGATGTTGGGAGGCCCTGTCATACTCGCCCCCCTGCAAGCGGGACAGCCTGCAACATTTCCGCTAGTACTTCACGGAGAAAATACGTTAATTTCCACCAGCGAACGATTTAGACAGAAGATACGGCTAAATCAGATTGTCGTGAAACACACTAGGCCACACATTTATTGTATATCACTGTTAGTGGTTGATCACATGAGCAGCGTTAGGATTTTTTATCTTCCAGTCCGCAGCTCGTGGTCGTGCGGTAGCGTTCTCGCTTCCCACGCCCGGGTTCCCGGGTTCCATTCCCGGCGGGGTCAGGGATTTTCTCTGTCTCGTGATGATTGGGTGTTGTATGATGTCCTTAGGTTAGTTAGGTTTAAGTAGTTCTAAGTTCTAGGGAACTGATGACCATAGATGTTAAGTCCCATAGTGCTCAGAGCCATTTGAACCATTTTTGTAGCAGAGTACGCTTTAGAAAGCGGACACGGATTTTAATACGAAAACAGCTCTGGAAGCACGATTGCTAGGATAGTGCAATAAAACAATTAATTGACACATTAATATCGGGAAACAACTTTTCTAGCGCTAGGTTGAGCGCCACTGAAAACTCAGGTGGTAATGCGGCTGTACAGGAAATGATAGAGCACATCTACAATTTTCGGGTGCCAATTATTAACATCAAAACAAGAAAACTTCTGAGAAAGTGCATTTTACGAAGTTCTGAAGCAATTAAATCCTGTAAAATATCCGATATTTACATTTCTTTCCATGCATGCTTTCGCGACTGCAACATTTGTGGGTGGATAAAAATCCTCACGGTATAATTGGGAGTAAATAGCAGAATCAGTATAAGATTAACGTTGGTTGGAATAACTGGATCCGGTACGACGGCATTTCTCCCGGACGGTCTTAAAAAGAGCTGTCTGCAACAACTTTTTTTTTTTTCATCTTCGCACGGGTTACATGTGGCTCACCACGAACTCTGTTTCTGTACCAGCATTTACATGTCAAAGTAGCACTTACATTCTCAATTATTTGCTGGATGTACTACGTGGCGTATTGTAGCAAGTCTAGTAGGAGATCGCGCCGATGTTACAACATGCACACAAATTATTAATGATTTATTAAAATTTGAACATGGAAAATACTTTGCAAACAAGTAGTGTCCACACAGACAACATATAACTGATGCTGTAGCTGACACTTATAACATTTAGCACTTCATTGAAGAATGACAGTTTCACATCAGAGTACAAACTTTTCACTGATATAAAGTGCTGAATAATTGTAGTATTTGCACACAAGCGAATCTCTATTGCGACGATGAGGTCGTCTTAAGCATTAGTTACAACTGATCGCTGTTTGCATAGAGAGTGGACTGAGCGGCACTGCGCTCGGATACAAACAACTTCCTGGTTGCGGGGGCGTAAGGAAACACTAGGGTGCTTGTCTACGTTGACTTCTCCGATTCGTTGCTGCGTTTGGCAGTGGTGTAGTCTTGAGGCACCAAGTTTAGCATAAGACCTCATTTTGCGAACGACATCACATTCTACAAACTTCTGACTTCACCTGGAGTTTTACCCTCTACAGCTCCATCAAGTACCATAGAAGTTATTCCTCGACGTCTTAATTCACGCCCAGTCATCACGTCCTTTTTGTCGATGTCTTCCACACATCCCTCCCCCCGTCGTTTCTCCGATAGAATTCTGATAGCTTGGAAGCAAAATAACACGTGACGAACAAAGCAAATCGGGCATAAAAGTTGTCTAGCACAGGAATAGGCGGGACTCCTTGTCAAAAGAGGTATCTAACATTGACCTCAATTCGAGAAAATATCTGGGAACATATGTCTGGAACACTGAATTGTGTGGAAATAAATCACAGACTAAGGGAAAATTGGAAGAGAAAATCAAAGCGTATTCCCACTATATATTACTGTTGACCTTCCTTGAAAACAGTTATGTATGGTTGATACCGCCACTTCTACGCTGTTCTTCAAAACAGAGGAGGAAAATAAACTCGTCCATTTCAGGTGCTGGTGTCTAACTACACAGAAGTATTCCAGACAATCGTTGTGAATATTCTAAGCAGCATATTGCTTAATTAATAAATAAATCTGTTCATTTCTTCATTATAAGACGGGTAAAATAAAACTAGCCCATAAGATGTTAATAATAATAATAATAATAATAATAATAATAATAATAATAACGACGCGCCACGAAGGATTTATCCGAATGAGACAGAAATCGGTAGATGTGATATACGTGTACAGACAAACAAATGATTGCATTTCCAGAAAAATAGGATTATTTATTCAAGAGAAAGAGCTTCATAAAGTGAGCGAGTGAACAATGCTTTGGTCCCCCTGTGGCCTATGTGCAAACAGTTATTCGGCTTGACACTGATTGATAGAGTTGATTGGATGTCCTCCTGAGGAACACTGTGCCAAATTATGTCCAATTGGGGCGTTGGATCGTCAACATCCCGAGATGGTTAGAGGGCCATGCCCATAATGCTACAAACTTTCTCAGCTGGAGTGAGAGCAGGCGAACTCGCTCGCTAAGGTAGGGTTTGGAAAGCACGAAGACAGGCAGTAGTGCGGCGGGCATTATTTTGCTGAAATATAAGCTCAGGATGGCTTGCCATGAAGGGCAACAAAACGGCGCGTAGAATATCTCCGAGGTACTGCGGCGGCGCGGTGCTTGCTGGTGCGTATGTTTCACTCACCTTGTGGTGAATCTTTTCTCACACACACGCCTCCTTGAAGTTACTGAAATGCAGTTCTCAGCTGGAGAAAGCTATAGAAAAGAGAACCGCTGTACACCTCGTAACCACAATTCGTACTAAAATTTGTTTTGTCGGTGAAAGGTTAGTAATAGTTAAATGAGAGTATTAATGTGCATAAAATTTCTCTCTATTACCGTAAGCGTGTATACACCAGTTACTACAAAGCCTTACTCTAAGTACAAAGTCTGAAAAGTCCACATGCACACATCATTCATAATCATACCCGGTTTTGTTAATTACTAACTACCCTCCAGAGAAAGTTTACACACGAACTGTTTTTTTTAAAGTAGCTCACTCGGATGTTGTTATAATCTCACGAAATAAAATGTTAACGCTCGCGAGTAACACGCCACGCGGAATTTAGTTATTTAAAATATCACCAAGTTCTGAATTTCACACCCTGTGTTAAATCGAACTATTTTCCGCACTTTACGGCACTTCTGAAACATTTCGGTACCGAA
Source organism: Schistocerca cancellata (assembly GCF_023864275.1). Taxonomy (NCBI): domain Eukaryota; kingdom Metazoa; phylum Arthropoda; class Insecta; order Orthoptera; family Acrididae; genus Schistocerca; species Schistocerca cancellata. Next base: position 1,103,027,277 of record NC_064626.1, on the reverse strand, counting down.
ATATCACAATATAAATAATTTTCATCAGAGCATCTATCAATCGGTCTGATCACTATGAGATCTAAGCTCTGACTCTGTTCCTTTCTCTGCACAAAAGAAGTTTCTAGATCTCAAAGTACGCGTGAATATGCTGATTTCTGATTGGCAGAGAAACATCACAGCCAATAGGAAAGCAGCGTCAAACCTTCTCACTTCCGTGAACATAAAAATTTGTCATGAATTCTTTTTCTTTCTTGGGGCCTTTGTCCTGTGTCACGTGGGGTTGGCTGTGTTACTATTGATTTGGCAGTGTTAGTTCCAGCAGGTGGTCAGATGCCCTTCCTGCTGCCACCACAACCCCCCCCCCCCCCCCCCCCTGGATTGAATTAGTGTACCTCAGCTGCCTGCGTCTAGTTTAAACCCTGGAATAGTGCGAACGTTTTCAAACGTCTCCGAATCGTGTAACTGAGGTGGTACGTGGGGACCAGCCCGCTATTCACCTATCAGGACGTGGAAAACCGCCTAAAAACCACATCCAGGCTGGCCAGCATACTGGCCCGCGTCGTTAATACACCGGGCGGATTTGATCTGTGGCCGGCGCGCCTACCAGAGTCCAGGAAGCAGCGCATTAGCGCTCTCGGCTACCCAGGCGGGCCAAAGTTTGTCATGAATGAGAACAGTAAATTAGCAAAAACAAATCTTGATAACCCACAAATATAAAATGAACTCCTTCTTAACAAAATTACTTTACCGAAACCGTAATCTGATTTCCCGAGCACCATAAACTGACGGAATAGTTTATAATAAGTTCCCTAGAACAAAAGACTAATTATAGTACAAAAAAGTAACGTAAAACATTATTTGACATTCACACCTTCATTCACTCCCATAACTAAGCACAATTAGAGTAGTAATTAATAAACAATTAGAAAATTAAACAAATAGAACTGAAAATAAAAGTGACAATATGTTAGCTGAAGCTGAAACAGTGGCCGTCAGCTAGTGACCTCTACCAGATCACACAGAAACTACATACACTGGGGCATCTGACACCACCTGTCCTGAGCGTGACTCCTACTGCACGACTGTTCGCTGCTATCTCAACAGGCACGATGTAAGGAGCTAAGCTACAGTACAGCAGTACTGTAAAGGTGCCGCGGATGACAGGCGAAGGAGTTCTGCAAGAAATGAAATACACTACTGGACATTAAAATTGCTACACAACGAAGACCACGTGCTATAGACGCGAAATTTAACCGACAGGAAGAAGATGCTGTGATATGCAAATGATTAGCGTTTCAGAGCATTCACACAACGTTGGCGCCGGTGGCAACACCTACATCGTGCTGACATGAGGAAAGTTCCCAACCGATTTCTCAAACACAAACAGCAGTTGACCGGCGTTGTCTGGTGAAACGTTGTTGTGATGCCTCGTGTAAGGAGGAGAAATACGTACCATCACGTTTTCGATATTTTATAAAGGTCGGATTGCAGCCTATCGCGACTGCGGTTTTTCGTATCGCGACATTGCTACTCGCATTGGTCGAGATACAATGACTGTTAGCAGAATATAGAATCGGTGGGTTCAGCAGGGTAATACGGAACGCCGTGCTGGATCCCAACGGCTTCGTATCACTAGCAGTCGAGATGAGAGATAGCTTACCCGCATGGCTGTAACGAATCGTGCAGCCACGTCTCGATCACTGAGTCAACAGATGGGGACGTTTGTAAGACAACAACCATTTGCGCGAGCAGTTCGACGACGTTTGCAGCAGTATGGACTATCAGCTCGGAGACTATGGCTGCAGTTACCCTTGACGCTGCATCACAGACAGGAGCGCCTGCGATGTTGTACTCAGCGACGAACCTGGGTGCACGAATGGCGAAACGTCATTTTTTCGGAGTAATCCAGGACCTGTTTACAGCATCATGATGGTCACATCCGTGTTTGGCGACATAGCGGTGAACGCACATTTGAAGTGTGTATTCGTCATCGCCATACTGGCGTACCACCGGCGTTATGGTATGGGTTGCCATTGGTTACACGTCTCGGTCACCTCTTGTTCGCATTGACGGCACTTTGAACAGTGGACGTTACATTTCAGATATGTTACGACCCGTGGTTCTACCCTTCATTCGATCCCTGCTAAACCCTACCTTTGAGTAGGATAATACACGACCGCATGTTCCAGGTCCTGTACGGGAGTTTCTGGATACAGAAAATGTTCGACTGCTGCCCTGGCCAGCACATTCTCCTGATCTGTCACCAACTGAAAACGTCTTTTCAATGGTGGCCGAGCAACTGGCTCGTCACAATACGCCAGTCACTACTCTTGATGAACTGTGGCATCGCGTTGAAGCTGTATGGGCAGCTGTACCTGTACGCGCCATGGAAGTTCAGTTTGACTCAATGCCCAGGCGTATCATGGCCGTTATTACGGCCAGAGGTGGTTGTTCTGGGTACTGATTTCTCTGGATCTATGCACCCAAATCGCGTGAGAATGTAATCACATGTCAGTTCTAGTATATTTGTCCAATGAATAGCCGTTTATCATCTGCATTTCTTCTTGGTATAGCAATTTTAATGGCCATTAGCGTAGTATCCCAGAACATCGCTCCTGGTTGTTGGGCCGTATGGCGGGTGACAGTCAGGCTGGTACCCAATCGCCGTTTGGGCTAACCCCCGAAACGTGTTCGTACTGGAATCACACTGACTTAAGCGTAACTGTCTTTGTTGATATATTCCGCTTTGTACCCCGAATGCCAGCCAAGAGTTGTCTGTAGACGCACCAGACAGCGGTGGGATACCAACCTGACTGTCGCCCCCCATATGGCCCGTAGGCCAAATGCGATGTTTTGAAATGCCGTCTCATTTTACAGGTGGACCCGTTTGGTCGTCATCCGCGGTACCCTCACAGCACACCGGCACGTCAGCGATATTCTACGCCCTCTTTTGTTGCCCTTCATGTAGACCATCCTGGGCTTACACTTCAAGAAATTCCCTCCTGCACACTACGAGAGTTTCAACTGCTTGTCTTCGCGCGTTTGCCAAACCCTACCTTGGCAAGCAAGCCGCTGTACTCTCCCCAGTTCCTAATCTGTGTAGTATTATGGGCAGAGGCCTCTAACCATCTTGGGATTTTGACGATCTAACCAGCCAACTGGACGGAATTATGGCCAGTACCTCTCAGAAGGGCATCCCACTAATCAGTCAATTAATGCCAAGATAAATAAGTGGTTATGTAAGGGACAGACGGGGACCAACGTATAACTGACTGATTCAATTTGTGAAGTTCCTTCTGTCGAATAAGTCATCCACTTTTTCTGAAATTGTAATCGTTTGTTCGTCTGTATATACCCACCACATGTATCCCAATCGGATAAGTGCTTCATGGTGGGTGTTCTTTTGCCTTTTTTTTTTAGAGTGTATTTCATGCACCTTAATTCAGGCAACCCAATTTACATCATCCGAACCTGGGGTAGATGATGTAAGTTGGGTTGCCTATCTTCAGATGCATGAAATATTTTATGGGCCAGTTGTAGTTCGAACACTATGTAGTACGGAAAACATTTATTTCTAATTAGGGTATCAATGAGCAAAAGTTCTATGACCATTGATTATCGAATTCATTTCTCTTTACAAACGCCATTGAGACTATATTAGCACTTAAATCACATACAAATATCAACATGGCAAAAACACCTACCATTCTCAAGAGATAGGTACTAAAAGGAGCGGTATTTTTCATTTATTCTCCATTAATTTTAAATTTTCACAACCTGTTTCAGCCATCTAACCCCTTCTCTACACAACAGAATGTATTATATTTCTTCCACGAATAGAAATGTAATGATGTTCAAATGGTTCAAATGGCTCTGAGCACTATAGGACTTAACTTTTGAGGTCATCAGTCCCCTAGAACTCAGAACTACTTAAACTAACCTAAGGACATCACGCACTTCCATGCCCGAGGCAGGATTCGAACCTGCGACCGTAGCGGTCGCGCGGTTCCAGACTATAGTGCCTAGAACCGCTCGGCCACCCCGGCCGGCTGTAATGACGTGAATGTAAACATATTTAAATGCATTTACCTGCAATAGAGAACAATTGCCTCACATATTGAAATATCAGCCTCTTTAAATTAGTAAAGCTAAACATGGAATAAATGGAATTATACTTTCGAACACTATGACTGTGTACGTTTTTCGTGCTCCTGAGATAATATATATATTTTTTTGCGTAGAACCATAAAATCACGTATGAATGGCCTAGAAGGCTGAAACGAGTTGTGAACAAAAAACAGTTAATACAGCAAAATTGGAAATGCCACCTTCTTTTAATAAATTTGTTTAATAAATTCAATGATGTGGTACCGTCTATGAAGAAAAAGAAAACGGTACTGTCTGTGAATCAGTTACAAATTCCGAATAGCGATTAAGACAGTCACCGGCCCCGCAACTTCAAGGGTATCTCACACCCATTCGAGATGCAAATTACCTCGCGGTCAACTAATGGTCAACATCTCTTCGCCAGCATAATACTTCACAAGATGGATAAAATCTCAGTTGAAATTCAAACATAAATTTGCTCTTCTGTTTCCTTTTGGAATACCATACTCCGCCAACACCCAGCCAAGTCTCAACTCAAACCTCAAATGAGTTAATACCCATTCTAATACTCAAACGAACTATAAAAAAGCAAAGGAAGTGCGTTATTTGCGCTTTTTACCAGTGCTCGATTGTATTTTGTTGCCGGCTGTATACACGGCAACGATCAGCTTCGTTGACTTGGTAGTTGTTTAGCATCCACGGCGCGTACTTCATCATTTCTCAGTTGAGAAATGATGAAGTAGATCAAATGATTAGAGTATACTCTCTCTTATACTTCCGTAACAACAGAAGAATTTTTTTTGTGCTTCACAGTATATTATTATAAAATTCGCAATTTGCAACATGTAGGTAACAAAAATTTTCAATAATATTTAGCTTAACGTTCATTTGGAGATGACGTTGCGTGACACTTGACTTAGGTGACGTTATAGAACTACTTTTCATTCTGGCCCCACTACCAGCTGGCTAAGTATTTGGTTCTACTTTCAGGGTTAGGGAATGAAAGGTATCCATCATCATCATCATATTGCGTTAACGGCCCTTAAAGGCCTACAGCAGACAGTAAAGGCAAAAACCACGCTACAGAGGGAAAACACGAAATAGCGCACTATAAAAAAATAATAAACGAACACATAACAACAAGCAAAATAGAAAAAAGGAAGTCAGACAGTGACAACAGAGAAGATATCTACTGAAGATGGTTGTCTATCGTTGCCAGTCTTAGCTTCATCTTCCACCTCTGTAGACTCCATGTTGAAGCATTAACAGTACTTGATCGTTCCATCGTAGTATATTCCTGTTGTCGTCATTTCAATTAGGACTTCTCAGGACAGTTTACGTCTAGCTAGAAAGGGTTCGATCAGCTCGGAAACGCGGCCACACATCAGTAGCCTCTTGTGTCGTAATATTCGGCTAATATGTGACTTTCCAATCCACTTCTTGTGTTCTTCGTTCCCATTTTCCTTCCTTGGTACTGTAGATGGGGTCCAAAGATCTTACAAAGTACCTTCCTTTCAAAAGCACAGATTGTTTCTTCAGTTGTTGGTGATGTCGTGCAGGTATCAAAACCGCATAACTTTCCCGGCCGTACTAGTGTCATGTACATCTGAAACTCGTTCTCTTTAACAGTAGACTTGAATAAATTGTTGAGACTAAAAACATGCGATTAGCACTTCTTTCTGCACTTCACTTTAATTAGTCAGTATTGAGCCCATGTTCCTGAAGTTTTTAAATCGTTTAAAAGTCTGCCCGTCAAAAACAATTGAGGGGAGAAGAGCTGGACGGCGTGATACGAGGAGATATTTTGTTTTATTATCATTCACCGTGAGACCATTTTCTTCGCATTGTGGAGAAATCGGGAAGCATCAGCGGATACTTGCTCCAGTGTGTCGCCAACAATCACACCGTCAGAAAATGAAAATTATTAATAATAAAATTCTTCGTATGCGTGCCTGAAACGCTGCGTTTATTTTAATTTGTAGTATGGGATTGCATTATATTCAAGAAACATTTACTCAGACTGATAATTGTGAGGCTTATTATTGTCTCTTAGATTCAAAAGAACACTTCGACAATGACGAAATGTTGACGGAAAAAAAAGGGCGGACGTTGTTTAGGAACTGTTAAGCGTACGTACATTTGTTACACCAGTCCTTGTTCTTTATGCACAGATTTCACAGATACGCAGCACCAAATACTTAATGTTTCCCTAGAGTGCTCGTTGTGGCGGCCACTTTTTAAAATGTGTCGCGGCTTTTGTTTTTGCTCAGTCTGCAAACAATAGCGTAGCCACAATATTTTATCTTTATCAACATTCCTTTAATGCGACGAAATTTTCGTGTTTCCGTTTTGATGCAACAGAACGTTGTTGAAAACTAAATGCTCTATTTTACCGTAGCGATAAACGTGATCTAAGCGAGAAACTTCAGTCCGTGAATACGTTGGCGAATTAATGGCTTCCATTTGCATTTTATGCTTTTGTCCACGAACAGAAATTATGCTATTCCCCTTCCCAAAACGCTCTCATTTGCAGTCGTACAACGTCCATCCTGCCGTTTCTGTTGTCTGGCAATAGAGCGTCAAAGGTTAATATTGCACTTATAGCGTAGTACGATTGGCTATCCATGAACAACAGCCGTAGTATGATAAAGAATGTTCGCTGAAGGTTGGCGTCCTTAGTAAGCATTGTGCGTTTCAGGTACATAAATTATAATACAAAGGCGGAGTCGCTGATACGACGTATTCATTCTACCATTCGCTGCATGACAGGCAGCGATATTTCGTTATCTGTGTCGACCGGTGGCCAGACTAAATCAGTGACTTACGAGAAATACTGTTTATGGTGCAGTGGTAGCACACTGGACTCGCATTCGGGTGGACGACGGTTCAATCCCGTCTCCAGCCATCCTGATTTAGGTTTTCCGCGATTTCCCTAAATCGTTTCAGGCAAATGCCTGGATGGTTCCTTTGAAAGGCACGGCCGATTTCCTTCCCAATCTCTACTGACCTCGTTGTCGACGGGACGTTAAACACTAACCTAACCTAACTGTTTACGGTACATGCACTAGATAAACGCCGATCGACGATCACTATGGAAAAATTGTTTAGAATATTATTTATTACTTTCCAGTACTCTCCTGGTTATAATTTAAAGATATTAGGGGTATTTTACACGAAAGATATTAGATGTACCTTACACGAAATGCATTCCTCTAGAATCTTTGGTTTCTGTGACTGCACGATTGCTCTCGGCTGTTCAGAAATGGATGTTATACGTATGAATATTTTTCGCACAGTTCGTTTCCACTAGAAAACTAGTCACAGGAATTTTTTTAAATTCTGCTTTTCAATATACTAACTGCCTAATAACAGCTCCACCTATGAATTCGTATAACGCGAAAAAAAGGTAAATTCGTTTAGCATTATCATTTCCTGCTATATTATTTTCCACAATAGCCAGAGATATTAAGCAAATAACACGTTCCATTGATTCCGGAAATTACTCACTAACTCCTAAATAAGCTTTTGTTCATTTCAGTCAATTCCGGTATCTCCTGCAAAATGAAATATCTCCAGTATATTTTTAATAGGTTCGGAAATTTTAATTATCCGAACATAACCCGAATTACACACGGAAATACGTAGTCTTTCGGCCATAAGTTCAATGCATACAACTTCACATGTTTGCTGAAAGACTCTGGACACTTTTATCACATTTTTAAGTGAACAGAAAATGAAGTAGACTTTTATGAACTTGTATATGGTTTATAACTTTCAGTATGGCAAGACGCTATGAGGTGCATGCCAGAAGGTACCCCGTTGTTAGGGTTTCTTCCAGTTCCATTTACGTGTGAAACGCGGGAAGTATTATTGTTTAAGTACCTCCGTGCGTACAGTAATTAATCTTTCCCCACTATCACTACGGGAGCGGTAAACAGGGGGTTGTACTATATTCCTACAGTCATCATTTCAAGCAAGTTTTTGATACATTGTCGATACGTTTTCTCAGGGTAGTTTAAATCTATCTCCAAATGGTTCAAATGGCTCTAAGCACTATGGGACTTAACATCTGAGGTCATCAGTCTCCTAGACTTAGAACTACTTATAGCTAACTAATGTAAGAACATCACACACATCCATGCCCAAGCAGGATTCGAACCTGCGACCGTAGCAGCAGCGCGGTTCCGGACTGAAGCGCTTAGAACCGCTCGGTCACAGCGGCCGGCTATCTATCTTCAAGAGACTGTCATTCCACCTTCTTCAGCAACTCTACGACGCAATCCGACGTGTTGAACAAATCTGTAACCGATAGTGATGCCCTTCTCTCTATTGTATATTGTCCATTTTATACCGTTACAGGAAACAGTAAGCATAGCTCATTACGATGAACACTGAATACATTAGTATTAGCTAACGTTGCTCGAAACCGTATCGTTTGAGGGAAATGGACGAATTTGAACGGTGAACCGTACGAGTGTGTTGCCAGTTCAAAAGCGGTGTGTGGTTGGTTCCTGGCTTATACTAATGGCTTGAGCTAGGACTGAGAACAGAAGATCCCACTAACTACGGAATGAAATCATACTTTCCAGTTCACATCTTATTTAAATAACCTAGCTTACAAAGCGGGTGCAATGTGTTTCTTTGATCAACATCAATGGACAAAAAGAAATTTCTGAATTCCTTACGGTTTCTCAATTCAGTTTTGTTCGTTGTGCCTGTCCGCCCAACATACCAACATTGTGTGTTGACATGTCAAGTACTTTATCCGACGTTTTCTCGCAAAAGCTGTATAGAATCACGTTTTGAGAGCTTGGCAATACAATTCCTATTACTTCAGCATCGACTATCATTTTACAGTCGCTATTGGTGACGTATGTCATTAGGATCTGCATTAAAGTGGCAGTGACCATGGTTTTCCAAACGTAAGTATTCCGTTATGGTATTGATATTTATACTGGAACCGTCCGTGTGCAACTGAGTAAACGCAATATTTATTTTGCTGGACGCGTTTCATCTCAGTTTAGTAAGGCATCGTCAGTGGCTTGTGGAGGTGTTGACGGTCCTCTATGTGAGCTCTTGCTGTATTGCTGGTGAATCTGGTGTTCTGTCTAAACACAATTATCAGCACAGGACACAAATTGTAAACACAGTGATCCGCCATGTTAACCTATAACAGGGTACAGGTGCCCTGGTAGGGTGCACATTAGATTTAATATCGGATATGCAAGGGGCACTTTTATTTCACATGTTTACTGGAAAAATTGTGTCCTGTGACTGGATGAAGTCTTAGTCATTTCAATCAGTATGGTGGAGGGTTGGGGGTGGGGTATGAGTGGGGGGGGGGGGGGGCGGGTGGAGGGGTGGTGCGGGAAGACGGGCGCACAAAATTTTGGTCCCACATACCTTAGATCGGCTTACTGAGGAAACAGAATATGAATTGTGCTCGCTTATGATGTTTTTCCTGTAAACCAAACAATTCCAATGTGGCAAGCAACATGTTTTTCAGAAGCAGCGATCTTATGTAGCCAAGCATCCTTTGTTCGTCCTTGAGACATTCTAAAGGTGTTCAGTAAGTACACTACACATTTTCTTCTCAGCCAGTTTCGGTTGAAAAAAATGCAGAAATTGTGGGACATCGTGGAATACTCCCGCTTCAGCTCCTATAGTTTCATGCAGTTCCGATAGGTGCCAGCCTTGTCATAGCATCCAAAATGGCATCGGTAAAGGAGGTGCGTTCAAAGCAGAGAGCTGTCATTGAGTTTCTTTTGACGGTAAACGAAAGAATCGCAAACATTCACGGGCGCCTGCAGAGGTCTAGGGAGACTGGTAGCGAACAAATGAACAAAAGCACGGTGAGTCGCTGAGCGAGACTTCTCGTTATCGTAACAAGGTCGCGCAAACGTGGTCGATTTCACGCGTTCTGACTGACAGCATACAGCTGTGACTTTTGAAATGTTGGAACGTGTGGACACTCTCGTTTGACGTGATCGATGGGTCACAAACAATAGCCTCGTTGCACAATTGACGTCCCTGTTGCTAGCGCTGATACACTCGTCCACCATCTGGGTGCTCAGAGGTGTGTGTGTACGCTGTGTTCCTCGCGGCCTAAGAGCAACGGGTGACCGTCTGTGCGGAATTGCATGTGAGCTACGACAATTTTTTGTCGAGCATCGTCACAGGTGATGAAAAATGAGTCTGTCACTTCGATCCTAAACAGAATGGCAATCCATGGAGTAGCGCGACATCACTCTCCTCCGTAGAAAAAGTTCAAAGCTGCACCCACAGCCGGTGAAGTCATGGGGACGGTCTTATTCAACTCTGAAGGGGATTTTCTGTTTGATTTACTGCCTCATGGTGGAACAATCAAATCTGAAGTTGACGACAGAGGGATAGAGAAACAACTAAAATCGCTCAAAAGAGGAAAGACCCCTGGACCTGATGGGATACCAGTTCGATATTACACAGAGTACGCGAAGGAAAATTGCCCCCTTTCTTGCAGCGGTGTACCGTAGGTCTCTAGAAGAGCGTAGCGTTCCAAAGGATTGGAAAAGAGCACAGGTCATACCCGTTTTCAAGAAGGGACGTCGAACAGACGTGCAGAACTATAGACCTATATGTCTAACGTCGATCAGTTGTAGAATTTTGGAACACGTATTATGTTCGAGTATAATGACTTTTCTGGAGACTAGAAATCTACTCTGTAGGAATCAGCATGGGTTTCGAAAAAGACGGTCGTGTGAAACCCAGCTCGCGCTATTCGTCCACGAGACTCAGAGGGCCATAGACACGGGTTCGCAGGTAGATGCCGTGTTTCTTGACTTCCGCAAGGCGTTCGATACACTTCCCCACAGTCGTTTAATGAACAAAGTAAGAGCATATGGATTATCAGACCAATTGTGTGATTGGATTGAAGAGTTCCTAGATAACAGACCAAAGCATGTCATTCTCATTGGAGAGAAGTCTTCCGAAGTAAGAGTGATTTCAGGTGTGCCGCAGGGGAGTGTCAAATGACCGTTGCTATTCACAATATACATAAATGACCTTGTGGATGACATCGGAAGTTCAAAAATGGCTCTGAGCACTATGGGACTCAACATCTTAGGTCATAAGTCCCCTAGAACTTAGAACTACTTAAACCTAACTAACCTAAGGACATCACACACACCCATGCCCGACGCAGGATTTGAACCTGCGACCGTAGCAGTCCCGCGGTTCCGGACTGCAGCGCCAGAACCGCACGGACACCGCGGCCAGCATCGGAAGTTCACTGAGGCTTTTTGCAGATGATGCTGTGGTGTATCGAGAGGTTGTAGCAATGGAAAATTGTACTGAAATGCAGGAGGATCTGCAGCGAATTGACGCATGGTGCAGGGAATGGCAGTTGAATCTCAGTGTAGACAAGTGTAATGTGCTGCGAAAACATAGAAAGATAGTTCCCTTATCATTTAGCTACAAAATAGCAGGTCAGCAACTGGAAACAGTTAATTCCATAAATTATCTGGGAGTACGCATTAGGAGTCATTTGAAATGGAGTGGTCATATAAAGTTGATCGTCGGTAAAGCAGATGCCAGACTGAGATTCATTGGAAGAATCCTAAGAAAATGCAATCCGAAAACAAAGGAAGTAGGTTACAGTACGCTTGTTCGCCCACTGCATTAATACTGCTCAGCAGTGTGGGATCCGTACCAGATAGGGTTGATAGAAGAGATAGAGAAGATCCAACGGAGAGCAGCGCGCTTCGTTACAGGATCATTTAGTAATCGCGAAAGCGTTACGCAGATGATAGATAAACTCCAATGGAAGACTCTGCAGGAGAGACGCTCAGTAGCTCGGTACGGGCTTTTGTTAAAGTTTCGAGAACATACCTTCACCGAAGAGTCAAGCAGTATATTGCTCCCTCCTACTTATATCTCCCGAAGAGACCATGAGGATAAAATCAGAGAGATTAGAGCCCACACAGAAGCATACCGGCAATCCTTCTTTCCACGAACAATACGAGACTGGAATAGAAGGGAGAACCGATAGAGGTACTCAGGGTACCCTCCGCCACACACCGTCAGGTGGCTTTCGGAGTATGGATGTAGATGTAGATGTAGAAGTGTATTTTTCTACCCCTAGGAAGACTGATGAAATGACTTTAGCGTATTCTTCGCCACAAAATATGCAAACAAAGTTTTCTTCACTGTGATAACGCAGGGCTTCACATATGTCTGCACACTCGAGAGGACTTCGCAAAGGTTCACTGGACTGTTCTTCCTAATCCACCTCAAAGTCCGGATCTCGCACTTTCCAACTTCCATCTGTTTGGCCCAATGAAGGATGCACCCTTTGGCCGGCGGTGCGTCGAGGCTGGGAAGTTGTTGATGCAGCAAGACGTTGGCTCCGACGTCGATAATAGAGTGGTACCATTCGCACATACATGCCCTCCTAAAAGTGGCGTAAGACCGACGCATTCATCAGAAATTACATTGAAAATTAGGGTTTTGTAGTCAAAAGAGTGAAGAATAACTTAGTGTTTTGGAATCCTGAATAAAACCAACCTGCTTAAACGAGTTCAAGCTGCCTCTGCATATCTTGATTTCCAGGAAGCCTTTGGCACATTTCGCACCATTGCCCAGTACACACGCATATTGAGTTTTAGTGAATACGTGTATATACGAGTGGATGGAGAATATTAGATCTGATGACAGGATACAGTGCTGGTCCACGCACAAGTATTGTCCAACCCACAGTGTTGAACACTGAGCAGCATGCAACTCCTACGTGTTCCCGTGCTGACCACCAACATCATCAGCTGCGATCGCACTTATCAACTCTTGCAGTCTTCGGAACTGTGTGGATGATATTTTTCCGAAAGTCAGACGGTATGTTGCCAGGTTCATACATTTTACACATCACCGTGAATAGTGGTTTTGTTGCCGCTTCCCCTTATGATTTTAGAAACTCTGATGGAACGTTATGTATTCCTTTTGCCTTATTTGATCTTAAGTCTTCCAAATACACTCCTGGAAATTGAAATAAGAACACCGTGAATTCATTGTCCCAGGAAGGGGAAACTTTACTGACACATTCCTGGGGTCAGATACATCACATGATCACACTGACAGAACCACAGGCACATAGACACAGGCAACAGAGCATGCACAATGTCGGCACTAGTACAGTGTATATCCACCTTTCGCAGCAATGCAGGCTGCTATTCTCCCATGGAGACGATCGTAGAGATGCTGGATGTAGTCCTGTGGAACGACGTGCCATGCCATTTCCACCTGGCGCCTCAGTTGGACCAGCGTTCGTGCTGGACGTGCAGACCGCGTGAGACGACGCTTCATCCAGTCCCAAACATGCTCAATGGGGGACAGATCCGGAGATCTTGCTGGCCAGGGTAGTTGACTTACACCTTCTAGAGCACGTTGGGTGGCACGGGATACATGCGGACGTGCATTGTCCTGTTGGAACAGCAAGTTCCCTTGCCGGTCTAGGAATGGTAGAATGATGGGTTCGATGACGGTTTGGATGTACCGTGCACTATTCAGTGTCCCCTCGACGATCACCAGTGGTGTACGGCCAGTGTAGGAGATCGCTCCCCACACCATGATGCCGGGTGTTGGCCCTGTGTGCCTCGGTCGTATGCAGTCCTGATTGTGGCGCTCACCTGCACGGCGCCAAACACGCATACGACCGTCATTGGCACCAAGGCAGAAGCGACTCTCATCGCTGAAGACGACACGTCTCCATTCGTCCCTCCATTCACGCCTGTCGCTACACCACTGGAGGCGGGCTGCACGATGTTGGGGCGTGAGCGGAAGACGGCCTAACGGTGTGCGGGACCGTAGCCCAGCTTCATGGAGACGGTTGCGAATGGTCCTCGCCGATACCCCAGGAGCAACAGTGTCCCTAATTTTTCTGGGAAGTGGCGGTGCGGTCCCCTACGGCACTGCGTAGGATCCTACGGTCTTGGCGTGCATCCGTGCGTCGCTGCGGTCCGGTCCCAGGTCGACGGGCACGTGCACCTTCCGCCGACCACTGGCGACAACATCGATGTACTGTGGAGACCTCACGCCCCATGTGTTGAGCAATTCGGCGGTACGTCCACCCGGCCTCCCGCATGCCCACTATACGCCCTCGCTCAAAGTCCGTCAACTGCACATACGGTTCACGTCCACGCTGTCGCGGCATGCTACCAGTGTTAAAGACTGCGATGGAGCTCCGTATGCCACGGCAAACTGGCTGACACTGACGGCGGCGGTGCACAAATGCAGCGCAGCTAGCGCCATTCGACGGCCAACACCGCGGTTCCTGGTGTGTCCGCTGTGCCGTGCGTGTGATCATTGCTTGTACAGCCCTCTCGCAGTGTCCGGAGCAAGTATGGTGGGTCTGACACGCCGGTGTCAATGTGTTCTTTTTTCCATTTCCAGGAGTGTATCTCTTAAATTCTCTTCTAAACCGACTCCTGTTTCTTCTTCTATCGCTTCAGTCAAATCTTCCCCCTTATAGAGGCCTTCAACGTACTTTTCCACCTATCTGCTGCATGTAACAGTGGAAGTCTCGTTGCACTTTTAACGTTATCACTTTTCTTTTGAATTTTACCGAAACTTTTTTGACTATCCTATATGCTGAGTAAGTCCTTCCGACAATCATCCGTCTTTGATTTCTTCACATTTTCATGCAGCTATGTCGTCTTACCTTCTCTACACTTCCTGCTTATTTCATTCCTCAGCGACTTGCATTTTTGTATTCCTGAATATCCCTGAACGTTTTTGTACTTCCTCCTTTCATCGTTCAACTGAACTATTTCCTGTTACCATGGTTTCTTCACCGTTACCTTCCTTGTACCTATGTTTTTCTTTCAAACTTCTGTGATTGCCTTTTCTAGCGACATCCTTTCCTCATCAACTGCACTTCCTACGGAGCTATTCCTTATTAGTGTATCTTTCGCCTCAGATAATTTCCAACGGATCTCGTCCTCCTTTAGTACTTCTGTATCCCACTTCTTTGCGTTTTGATTCTTCCTGACTAATCTCTTGAACTTAAGCCTACTCTTCATAGCTATTACGTTGTGATCTGAGTCTATATCTGGATATGCCTTACAATCCAGTATCTGAATTTGGAATCGTTGTCTGACCATGATGTAATCTGAAGACTTCTCTTATCACGCGGTATTTTCCAAGTATACCCCCTTCTCGTGTGATTCTTGAACAGAGTATTCGCTATTACTAGCTGAAATTTATTACAGAACTCAATTAGTCTTTCTCCTCTCTTATTCCTTGTACGAAGCCCATATTCTCCTGTAACTTTTTCTTCTACTCCGTCCCCTACAATTGGTCCGCCGCTCGTGGTCTCGCGGTAGCGTTCTCGCTTCCCGAGCACGGGGTCCCGGGTTCGATTCCCGGCAGGGTCAGGGATTTTCACCTGCCTCGAGATGACTGGGTGTTTGTGTTGTCCTCATCATTTCATCATCATTCAGGAAAGTGGCGAAATTGGACTGAGTAATGATTGGGTAATTGTACGGGCGCTGATAACCACGCCGTTGAGCGCCCCACAAACCAAACATCATCATCACCCTACAATTGCATTCCAGTCCCGCATGGGAATTAGATTTTTATGTCTCTTTATGCACTGTATTACGCTTTCTGTATCCTCCTATACCTTGTCTATCTTTTCTTTTCAGATTGCGACTTCGGCATGTGTACCTGGATTATCGCTGTCGGTGTTAGTTTGCTCGCGATTCTGACAAGAACAACCCTATCACTGAACTGTTCACTTTAACACATTCTTTGCCCTATCTTATAACGACTTCTACTCCCGTTATACCAATTTCTGCTACTGTTGGCACTACCCTATACTCACATGAACAGAAATCCTTGTCCTCTTTTCATGATCCATTCTATATCTAGATTGAGCCTTTTGATTTCCGTTTTTAGGTTTTGTAACTTCTCTACCACATTCAAGCTTCTGACATTCCATGCCCCGACTCGTAGAACGTTATCCTTCCGTTGATTATTCAATCTTTTTCTATGGTAACCTCCCCTTTGGCGGTCCCTTCACGGAGATCCGAATGGGGGACTATTCCGGAATCTTTTTCCAATCATCATGACACTGTTTCAATTACAGGCCGCATATCCTGTGGATACACGTTTGTGTTTTTAATGTAGTGGTTTCCACTGCCTTCTGCATCCTCGTGCCGTTGTATGTTGCTGATACTTCCGCCTTTAGGATAAGTTGTCCACCCCTAGGACAAGAGATTGCCCTGAACCTCTGTCCGCTCCTCCTCTCTCTTTGACAAGGCCGTTGGCAGAAGGAGGGTGACGTCTTATGCCGGAAGTCTTCGGCCGTCAATGCTGGTTATTAATCAAAAATCTAAGACGCTACCGCTATACCAAGGGTGTCTGTCAACTGAACACTACGAGAACATTGTTTCGAAGCAGCTACAACCCTGAATAGTCTGTGTCTTGACTGACAGCAATTGCGTCTCTCCTCCCCTACCCCATGCCCCTGCCCCCCCCCCCCCCCGTTCCCCAAAGCCAAAAGGTTTACAATGGTTTAAGGAGCACGGCAGTGCACTCAGATTGATGTCTTGGTAACAACTCACCTCATGTGATCCAGATTGAACAGATGAGTCGTTATCGTGTGTCAGCACCGTGGCCGTAATTTACGGGATTTGTGTGACCTGAGCATAGAAATCTGGTTTCACATACCTTCGGAAACCTACCAAAAACATATGGAATCCATTCCACGTAGAAAAATACCTATTTTTCGTTCGAAAGGTGGCCCAGCACGCTACGAAGCATATGGTTAGCCCGCCCGGTTAGCCGTGCGATTTAACGCGCTGCTTTCCGGGCGGGAAGACGTGCCAGTCCCCAGAACGAATCTGCCCGGCGTATTAGTGTTGAGGTCTGGTGTGCCGGTCGCTCTGTGGATGGTTCTTAATGCGGTTTTCCATCTGCCTCGGCGAATCCGGGCTGGTCCTCCGTAATGCGCCTCATTTACGCTATGTCGGCGATTAATGCGCAAACACTATCTCCACGTTCGTGTACACCATAATTACTTTACTACGCAAACATTGGGATTACACTCGCCTGGTGCGTGACTTTCCCACGGGGGGGGGGGGGGGGGGGCGTGGAGGGGGGGGGGGTGTTAGTCCACGGGGGGCCGAACTGCACAATAGCCCTGGGTTCGGTGTGGGGCGGCGGTGGGATGCGTGGACTGCTGTAGCCTGTTGTCGGGTTGTGTACCACTGAGGGCTACGGCGGGACGAAGCCTCTCCGTCGTTTCTAGGTCCCCAGTTCCATACAACACAATACAATTCAAGCATGTGGTTATGATTTTTTTTCCTGACCAGTGTATACCTTTCTACAGAAGAACGTCGCCCTCATTCCCTTACTAATACAAAGCTTTCTTTGATTCTAATGTCAGCGATTAATCCTTAATCACACTTACTGATTATTTAGCTCTTTTAAGATTTTAACTAGACCACCTGTAAGCATGTGTTTTGATCTGGATTTAGGTCACTGCTGGATACCTTGCATTAAATTTCTCCTCTCTTGACAGAAAGACCTAATTCCACACCAGCTGCACTGATTTTACTAACTGATCATAACATGCCTACCATCACAAAGTATGACGGCGTCACAGGCAAACTAAAATGAATTTTGTGCCTTGCTTCCGCATCGCTCAGCAGCTGCACCAAGGATGGAGCAGTTTTCTCACCTTGAGTAAATGTTACGAGGGAGAACGCAGGAGCCCAGGAGGCCGCGTAGCGCTATCGGCGTCAACAGGCGAGCGGCACAAGGCGCTGGGGACTGACGCATTCCTCTCACAAACAGCAGCACATTTCTGCTGGTCGTCTTTGCTGTACTCATATCGTTGACAAATTTTGACACGCCATGAGGAGGATGAATATGAATTTTCTTACTGCGGGTTTCACTTCGTCTACATCTACATACAAAGGCCACAATCTACTTTACGGCGCAAGTCGGAGGATATCCTGTACAGTACCGGTCATTTCCTTTCCTGTTCCATTCTCAAATAGAACAAGGTAAAAGCGCCAAAATTTCTCTTACCTTATTTTCATGATCCTTATACGAAATGTACCCTGCTGGCAGTAGAATATTTCAGCAATCAGCTTCAAATGCCGGTCTTCCTCGAAAAGAATTTTAGCTTCCTTCAGGCATTCCGATTTGAGTTCTTTATAATACTTGCTTGTTATTCGAACCTACCGGTAACAAATCTAGCAGCGAGCCTCTGAATGGCTTCGATGTGTCCATTCAATCTCACCTGGTGGCGATCCCAAACACTTGAGCAATACGCAAGACAGATCACAAGTGTACTGTATACGGTCTTCTATATAGGTGCAGTAAACTTTCCTGAGAATATCCAAGTAAAAGGAGGTCGACCGTTCGGCTTCCCTGCTACAAACCTTATATGTCCGTTCCATTTAATATCGCTTTTCAGTCATTGTCTAGATATCTAATAGACGCGACTGTGTCAAGTAGTACTCTACTAACGCCGTATTCGAGTACTGAGGCTTTGTTTTTCCTACTCATCTCCCTTAACGTCATTTTAAGGCATTTAGAGCTAACTGCCTCGCATCACACCAACTAGAAATTTAGCCTAACTAGTCCTGTATCCTCCTGCAGTCATTCAAGAGGACATCTACCCTTCTAGCTCAGCAATATCAGCAACCATCCATTGATTTCTGCCCACCCTATCCACCAGATCATTTATGTATATAGAAAATATTCCCTCTTGGTTGTTGTAAATGTTGTGTATTACCCGTCTCTCCATATAGCTTACACCTACCTTCCTCAGAATTTCAAACATGTTGCTCTATTTCACATCATCGAACGCTTTATCCAGGTCGACAGATCCACTGAATTTGTCCTGTTTTCTTTTCAGTACGACTTCCATCATCAGCCGCAACGTCAGAACTACCTCTGTGATTCCTTAACTTTCCTAAAACCAAATTGATTGTCATCTAACAGACCATCTATTTTTTTTTCATTCTTCTGTATAATATTCTCGCCAGCTACTTGAGTACATGAGCTGTTAAGCTGATTGCGCAATAATTCCAAGACATGTCGGCTCTTGCTATCTTGGGGTGGTGTGGATGATGTTTCTCCGAATGACTAAAAAATGTTCAAATATGTGTGAAATCTTATGGAACTTAACTCAAATGGTTCAAATGGCTCTGAGCACTATGGGACTTAACTGCTGTGGCCATCAGTCCCCTAGAACTTAGAACTACTTAAACCTAACTAACCTAAGGACATCACACACATCCATGCCCAAGGCAGGATTCGAACCTGCGACCGTAGCAGTCGCGCGGTTCCGGACTGAGTGCCTAGAACCGCGAGACCACCGCGGCCGGCGGAACTTAACTGCTAAGGTCATCAGTCCCTAAGCTTACACACTACTTACCCTAAATTATCCTAAGGACTAAAAGACACACCCATGCCCGAGGGAGGACTCGAACCTCCGCCGGGACCAGCTGCACAGTCCATGACTGCAGCGCCCCAGACCGCTCGGCTAATCCTGCGCGGCTGACGGTATATAACCAGTCACATACATTCTATACACCAACGTCAGCAGTCGTTTTGTTACCACTTTTGCCAATGATTTTAGGATTTGCGATGGAATATTCTCTATGCTTTTCACCTTATTTGATCTTAAGCCGTCCAAAGCTCTTTTAAATTCTGATTCTTATACATGAGCCCCCATCTCTTCACCGCCGAATATTATTTCTTTGAGATAAGTCCTTCTCCTCACAGAGGCCCTCAGTGTACTCTTTGCATCTATCCGCTCTGTCCTCAGCATTTAACCGTCGAATTCCCATTGCACTCTTAAGTTTTGCGCCCTTGTTTTTAATTCAGCGTAGGTCGTTTTGACTTTTCTATTGCTGAGTCAGTCCCTCCGACAACCATTTCGGTTTGGATTTCTTCACATTTTAATGGATCCATTTCGTCTTAGCTCCCCTGCATTGAGTATTTATTTTATTGCAAATTCATTGTATTTCTGTTTTTCTGAATTTCCCCGAGAATTTTTGTGCTTCCGCCTTTCGTCGATCAGCTGAAGTATTTTTCTCTTACTCTTGGTTTCTTCGTAGTTACCTTCCTCGTACCTGTTTGTCTTTGCAACTTCAGTGATTATCTTTGTTAGAGAAGTCCATTCCTCTTCAATTAAACTGCCTACTGAGCTATTCACTATCGCAGTCTCTCTAGCCTCAGAGAACTTCAAGCGTAGCTCTTCATTCCTTAGGACTTCCGTATCCCACTTCTTTGAACATTGGTTCTTCCAGACTAGTCTCTTAAAATTCATAAATACCTGTCACTGTCGGCTGGCGAATATGTACCCGACAGCCAACCCACACAAATGCGGTACTTCTTCATGTTCCACATATGTATATCTCTGTCTCGCCAACAAGACAAGACTATAATTTTTAATGTTCTAGTATCTTTTTATTGTGAATCCGTTCGCTGGGGTGGAAAGAAACGTACGGTTTATGGCTCAGCATGATTTCATATCCAGCACGCTGTGGATCTGAAGATGACACTTTAGTCCTGCGGAAACCAGTAATCCAGTGTACATACACGCGGCCAAGGCAGTACGAAACTTTATATCAGAAGATTTCTTTACATTAGCCTAACTTCAGTCTAACCTTCACCCTTACTAAATTGTGATCTGAGTCTGTATCTACTCCTGCGCACGCCTTCCAATCCAGTACGTAATTTCAGAATCTCTGCCTGATAATGATGTAATCTTGCTTATACCGGGCACGGCGCCACGGGATGGAAGGTCTGAAACTGTTCAGTACTGAGTTTCGTTGTGTCAGCCAGTAGCAACGGACGTATATCAGTGAGTGTACTTTTTTGAAGGACATTATCTTTACGCCAGTGACTGTTATAAGTTTTTATTACACTATTGCAATTTCGGCCTTAGGCCACTATCAAGTGATATTATGGCTTGATAACGGTCTAAGGCCGAAATTGCAATAGTGTAATAAAAACTTATAATAGTCACCGGCGTAAAGATGATGTGCTTCAAAAAATTTTTTATGACGGTGAATCCCAACTACAAGTTTATGAGTGTACTTGTTGGTCACTGTATACTTTGCTGTGCCTTTTGGCACAATATTGTATGAATAATTACTATTAACAGCAAGATGAATGGGTTAAAACGGGCGTGTCACCCCGAAGCTGGTAACTACTACAGGTGAATTTAATATCAATGCAGTTCAGACAGCCGGAATAAAAAATTATCGAATATCCTCATGATGTAATGTGATTGGAATCTTCCCGCATCCATCGACCTTTTCCAAGTATACCTCGAAGAATTTTGACCCGGTATTTGAATAAAGTAGCAAAATTTGTAAAAAATCAACATGTCAAATGAATTTAAGTTCTTTCTCATTGAGGAATGGAGCAACGGCCATTGTTGATGGTGGGGTGCATTCTTACTTCTGCATCTCGAATGCATCTAAAAAGAATGTAATGACTTCGGAATAAAATTGGCTCCTGGAGGTTTTTACATTTACGAGCCGTAGTAATTAAACATCATCCACACTTCTTTGGGATCTGTATCTGACAGCAGCGGGAGCAGCAGATTCATAGTTCGGAGACAATGGCCACATCACACGTAATTTGCGCTTGTTCAAAATGATCGCATGTCACTATTAAATGATCCGCAAATAATCTCAGCGACGCGCTTTGCTTATAGCAAGACGAAATCAATGTCTGAACGCGAACTGATTAGGCACTTCGCAATGATCTGCTGAGTTCGCGGTTCCTGACAGAAATAATGCAAATCATAATTCATGTACAACTTAATAATTGTGAGGATAACTGTTTGTTATAAATGATAACACGAATATAATCCGTTTTTAACATATTTAATTATAAATCAAATCTATGTCTACTAAAGAGACATTTGTTCGTTGGAGACAAGAGAAGTAGGCAAAATTCAGTTTGCTAAGAGCAGCTTCGCTTCTCGCTATTTTTTTTAAAAGCATACGAAAATACAATTCCTCCTCTTCGTTTCAGCCATAGGCTAACGTCGGTTATACCGTTGATCTGCATTTGCAATTTATACACGTTTTATTATATGTTTCATAGAGAACTTGAAATATTTCTTTAATTAAACAGCTCATATTTGTGCAGGAAAACTACTCTGAAATAATTTATACATAAAAAGAGATGAAATTCTTTAAGTAATGCTTCAGCCTTCATTTCTTGTCATTCTCGAACGGAGTATTCGCTATTAGTAACTGATATTTATTGCACAACTCAATTAGTCCTCCTCCTCTCTCGTTTCTACTACCAAACTCTTATTCTCCTGTTGCCGTTTCTTCTACTCTGTCCCCTACAACCGCATTCCTATACGTTTTGACTATTAGATTTTCATCTCACTTCACGTGTTGAATTTATCGTTCAATATCTTCATATACTTTCTCTATCTCTTAATCCTCGTGCTCTTTGCATTTCAGTTCACTGACCCCCACTATACCTAGATTGAGCATCTGCATTTCCGTTTTTCCTTATTCTACCTACCTTATTACATTAAACTTCTAACAGAACGTTACACTTTCATTGGTTATTTAATCTTTTTCTCACGGTCACCTCTCCCTTGGTATTCCACTGCCGGAGATCCAAATGGGAGGAATAGGAGACCGGCCCAGAATTTTTTGTCAATGGAGAGATCATTATGACACTTTTTCAGTTCCTGGCCACATATCCTGTGGATACCCATTATATGTCTTTAATGCAGTGGTTTCCATTGTCTTATGCATCCTCATGCCGTTGATCATTGCTGATTCTTCCGCCTTTTATTGGCAATTTCCCATCCTAAGAGCAAGAGAGTGTTCTCAATCTCTCTCCGCTCCTCCATCCACTTTGACAAGGCAGCCACTGATGACTGATTTTTATTCACAGTTTAAGCAGTGGCGAGGTCCGAACCCGGGACCATGAACGTTTTGATTTCTGTTCAGAAACGATACCCTATTTTTTTCCTTCATTTCATTCGTCACGTTCTCGTCCTTTGGTATGGGCAGACGGCACATGACTCCCTCTCGAGTTCACCATTGAGATATTTCACTCAGCTATTTTTTAATTTTTTAACTTTTATTTCATTTTATTTTTTAGACAGAGGTAGGCAGCTGAGCTACTGTACCGTCTCCCCTAGAACACTTTCCTAATCTGACAGTACTGTAAGCGTACCTACTTTGACCCTTTCACTCACGTCTTTATGCATCCACGTCTTTATCCACTATGCTACGGAGAAGACGTGTATTTGTCGTCTTTCGTATCGGCTATCATATGATGTCTTGAAGATTTATATAACTGATGAGTCATTAAGTGACGTGTTTATTTGTATTAAATCTTCAACGTGCAGTTGCTTTGAAAAAGCATACTAGTAGGCGTTGAGGCCTTTGAAGCAACATACTACCATAATAAGTAAGTCGATGTGGCATCTACAAACTTGAAGAAGATAGGACTACAGAAGTGAATATGGCGTCTCCAAAGTTGTAGAAGATACGAGTACAGCAATGACTGCCAGCGAAAATATACACTACTGGCCATTAAAATTTCTACACCAAAAAGAAATGCATATGATAAACGGGTATTCATTGGACATATATATTATACTAGAACTAACATGTGATTACATTTTCACGCAATTTGGGTGCATAAATCCGGAGAAATCAGTACCCAGAACAACTACCTCTGGGCGTAATAACGGCCTTGATACGCCTGGGCATTGAGTCAAACAGAGCTTGGATGGCGTGTACATGTATAGCTGCTCATGCAACTTCAACACAATACCACAGTTCATCAAGAGTAGTGACTGGCATATTGTGACGAACCAGTTGCTCGGCCACCATTGACCAGACGTTTTCAATTGGTGAGTGATCTGGAGAATGTGCTGGCCAGGGCAGCAGTCGAACATTTTCTGTATCCAAAAAGGCCCGTACAGGACCTGCAACATGCGGTCGTGCATTATCCTGCTGAAATGTAGGGTTTCGCAGGGATCGAATGAAGGGTAGAGCCACGGGTCGTAACACATCTGAAATGTAACGTCCACTGTTCAAAGTTCTGTCAGTGCGAACAAGGGGTGACCAAGACGTGTAACCGATGGCACCCCATACCATCACGCCAGGTGATACGCCAGTATGGCAATGACGAATACACGCTTCCAATGTGCGTTCACCGCGATGTCGCTAAACACGGATGCGACCATCATGATGCTGTAAACAGAACCTGGATTCATCCGAAAAAATGGCGTTTTGCCATTCGTGCACCCAGGTTCGTAGTTGAGTACACCATCGCAGGCACCCCTGTCTGTGATACAGCGTCAAGGGTAACCACAGCCGTGGTCATCTAGCTGATAGTCCATGCTGCTGCAAACGTCGTCGAACTATTCGTGCATATGGTTGTTGTCTTACAAACGTCCCCATCTGTTGACTCAGTCATCGAGAAGTGGCTGCACGATCCGTTACAGCCATGCGGATAAGATGCCTGTCATCTCGACTGCTAGTGATACGAGGCCATTGGGATCCCGCACGGCGTTCCGTATTACCCTGCTGAACCCATCGATTCCATATTCTGCTAACAGTCATTGTATCTCGACTAACGCGAGTAGCAATGTCGCGATGCGATAAACCGCAATCGCGATACGCTACAATCCGACCTTTATCAAAGTCGGAAACGTGATGGTACGCATTTCTCCTCCTTACACGAGGCATCATAACAACGTTTCACCAGGAAACCCTGGTCAACTGCTGTCTGTGTATGAGAAATCGGTTGGAAACTTTCCTCATGTCAGCACGTTGTAGGTGTCGTCACCGGGGCCAACCGTGTGTGAATGCTCTGAGAAGCTAATCATTTGCATATCACAGCATCTTCTTCGTGTCGGTTAAATTTCGCGTCTGTAGCACGTCATCTTCGTGGTGTAGCAATTTTAATGGCCAGTAGTTTACTTGTCTTTGTGAGAGGAATGCATCAGGCGGCAACGTTTATTCGAGCGGCTGCAGCGACGGCGGATCGTCTTGTGGGGAGCAGCAGAGCAGCCGAGACTTCGGCCTTGCAAGACGATAGGCCGGCTGGTGGCTGGCTGCAAACACATAGCCGGCCCCCAATATAGGGGCGGGCTGCTCCGTGTTGTCTCGGTGGCCGGGAAACCTCTGCCTGAAGCGCACGGACGTGACTGCGCCTTGTGCTGTTCGCCCCGTAACCAGAACTGCCCAGGGAAACTCTCATATTTCACAGTCAGCTCATACAGCGTTTTAGTGCTAGTTATAGGTTGTTCTGACAGTTGATTGTTATTTCTCTAAAACTTGCGCAAATATTATTTTTAAGGTTGTGCGTTACACTGCTATCCACTCACAGACAACAGCACAGGCACAAGTGCTAACACAGTATCAATTTCCACGTTTGGATGCATTTTGTATTATTGGAAAGTTTTGACAGATTAATCTTGGCACTGCTAAAATATTCTTTACAAAACTACCAAATGCACTGAGTTACTACCTTCACTGATTTGGTGTTATTGTATTTTAGTTTTTTGTTACGAACTACCTGCTTAATATTATTCCACATATGTGTGCAATGAAAAATATTTGCAGTTTTTATAAGAGTTATTGTGACTTCTTTCCATCTCTAGTCGAAATTTCACCTGCTAACGATTTTTACGCTATTTATCCGAAAACTATTGAAAGGTACATAGTTTGGAGTGAAGGTTGTTGTGATTACTGTGCTCATTTTATTAACCTTTTTGAAATAGTTTTGTGTAATATTTGTGGCACTTATGCACAATAGGAAAGGTGTTGTCGTTACAATGTATTTGCGGCGTTACAATCCCCGGTTACTTCCACTCCACAGTCCATGTTGCTGCTATATGATCGTACCAAGCGGAGTCTGTCAGGGAGTAATGGAAAAGTGTGACTTGAAGCGTGCCCATTGAAAGACCACTGGCAGCTGGCGGCTGGCAACGCCCACAGCGAATGTAAGGAACACTGGTCACCGGTGTTGTGTACAATGGTTCAAATGGTTCAAATGGCTCTGATCACTATGGGACTTGACATCTGAGGTCATCAGTCCCCTAGAACTTAGAACTACTTAAACCTAACTAACCTAAGGACATCACACACATCCATACCCGAGGCAGGATTCGAACCTGCGATCGTGGCAGTAGCGCGGTTCGGGACTGAAGCGCCTAGAAGCGCTCGACCACCGCGGCCGGCCTGTGTACAATGCCTTTTACTTATTTTGTGTGTAGCTGCTTTTGTCATGAGCCTTTCTGCCTGGCATGGTCCATAATGTTAGTTGCGAGGGATAATGTTGTGGAGTTAAATTTATCATTTCAGTGCTTAAACTTTTGGTCATTTTTTCCATTGAGAACTTCAGTTATGTCATGGATTGTTTTGAATGTATGTTGAAATGTGATTTAATTCTACTGTCACTCAGTTTAAGGAATTGGCATAGCAATCATGAAGTGTTTCAAACATTTATTTTGGGTAATGATTAACCTGGAACAAGTTTAACTTTTTAAGATTACTGTCCTTATTTCTATTAATTTCTTTTGGAAGAGTGTTACTTAGTCTCTTTGCGTAACTGTAATATGTTGTGTTACTACTAAAGCATATTTGTTTCCTCACAACCTCCACTTAATTCCACTCTACAGCCTACGTCGCTAGTAATGCCCACTGTTTCACTTCAAAAGAAACTGTTTAATCCATACTGCTTACCATCAACTATGGACTTTTTTCACGTATTTATTAACAAGGGAAGCCACGTAATTTTAAATGCGACAAAGGAACAAAATAGTCTTGAAATATGGAGATATGTGTGTTAAACCACTCACGAGAGAAAGTTTTTTTGAAACTTTGCATTTCTGTCCTATATCAGACGGTCAGCGAATCTGATGGCTGCACACGCACGAGTCGCTGAATCAAGAATACCGTGCAACAGAAAACTGTGACTAGCAAATCCTCAAGAGCCATAAGTGAGGTATTATTTGACAAATAGTTAACGTTTGCTGGAAACGATGAACGTCAACACACGCAGTGCTTGCAGAGTGCGTTCTTCCTTTGATGTAGTGATAAGTCGTGGTAAGAATGAGGATAAATTTATCCCTGTTGCTTTTCATGTTGGTCTACTACAGAGCGCATCCATCAAAATTCAGATTTTATCCTCGAGAAATGGGTTGTGGAATGATTTGAACCGCCGTGCCTGCCCTGGTATTTAAAAAATAAAGAAAAGAAAAAGGTTGCGCCTAGGCAGGTTTACCAAAAGTGTAGTTACCCTGCGATTTACTAACGTAACAATAAACTAGAAGAGTTACAAATTTATAGACAAGCTATTGAACGCCATTGGATTTACACCTGATGAACCATATTTTATTCTTATTACCTATTCATAACACAGATCTTTTCTAAATAGTCGCAAAGTTACCAGACCAAAGTAAGTAAGTTATCCGGATATAGGTACGGTCGTAACACACAACTATCACACAATGATGGTGCCTCAAGATGAGGATGTAGTTCCTACGAAACAGACTGCAAATAAAATCAGGGCTAATTATGAAAATTAGTGGAAACTAAATAGTATGAGCATAGTCTTTATTCTCCGCTATAAAAATCTGTTGGCCGTCTTTTGCAGTTAATCAGTGTGTTTCCGAAAATCAAGTTACCTTTATCACGTCTTTGTTCCGAAAGCTAAATCTTCTAATCCTATGAAGTACATAAATGCTGCTCTTACGAGTGTAAAAGTTTAGGACCAACCTGTGCTACCAGATCCAGTTAATTTGTATTAATTAATTAAGTGTATTTATCTAGTAATTTTTCTGTTACCAGTTACATCTTTCTTTAATGGCTGTACAGAAACAACGTAAATTACGTATCCCATTCTTTTACTTCTTCTAAAATTTTGTGTCGTCTGTTGCTTCTTTCACTACAAGTTTAGTCATTCCAACATCGTTTCTTTGATACCGGTGCTTGAGTGGCAGGCTGACATCCTATGGTTTGTAACATATTGGTTGTCATTTCATAACATGCTAAAATTTATTGTGTACAGAAAGAATTATTTCGATACTGTCGTTAGTAGCTATCAGTAGCAAACATCTGCTATGCACAGTTTTCTTATTAGCGCAGTCTATGTGCATTCAGATGCACTGTTTCGCCCGTCATTAACCAGACAGTCGCGGGGACTAAATAACGCCTCACTAAGTGTGGCCGACTGGAATTGAAAGTCATATTGGATAGACTAAGAAGCACGCTCTCGCGCCACACATACACACACACACACACACACACACACACACACACACACACACACACACACACACACACACATTATGTGTTGAACATCAAAGGGAACAAGTATGACACTGTAGTGCTGCTAATTAGAGATGTCTTACCGGATAAAGCAACAAAGATAACCTTCCTTCCATGTGGCAGTTTCTACATGATAGTGCTAATGCCCTAATCAAAATATACCCCACTATTTACACTTACGTGACTATATAACGCCAACGACCTTCTTAAGAACACTAAGTGCACTGCGCTTGCTTTTAAATCGTGTAACTAATGAACAGAAGACTACAGCCACTAACAATTGTTCAAACATGCACAGTCCAGAAACTCATATTGCTTGTGGAAAAGGTAGTGTCACTCACTGATGAAATTCTGTAGCTTTTTAATTTACTCTATCATCCCTAGTTAGCGTAACTTTCTAAGCCAACAAATCGGAACTAAAGAGAGTTGGCGTACAAGATCTCGAAATTTGAATGAATGAAGTTTTAACATTACTGTACGCTGCCTTTGGCCGGCATCTAGCAGCAGGTATGCGTTACAATCACAAAAAATTGAAATGGTTCTCTGTTATATCGGTATACGACAAAGCAGTGAGATAATTTAAGTTTATGGTGACTCTTGACACGCCTTTTTATTTTATATTGGCCTTTATCTCTATACCCTTGCATGCATCTACATACAATTTTTAATATTTATAACGTAATTTTTACGATTACTTAGCTGGTTTAGGTACTCCGGATACAACGATTTAGCTTAATTGCATCGACAGACAGAACTAGTTGCAAGGAATGTTCACAATGAGACAATATGTGGTATTTCGTTAGGTCAGTTTAAAAAAAAGAAAGAAACGGTAATATAGGGTACACACTACAGAACTAGATAACCAACAGATTTGCATTACTTGCAGAAGTACTCCCAATGAGCACTCTGTACAGGTCTGAGCTCAGTGAGTTGACTTTGACTATATTAACTGGTCTAAATTAAAAGACAAACTCAGATATACAAGTTTCTTCTACATTTTGACAGTGTTTCATATGATTAATGGATCTGCCTTACACTTTTAATTTTTCTGGGCACAGTAAGGGAAACAGTTCCTTCTTTACCCCATATCTTTTGTTGCAAGGACTGTCACCACAGATGTTGGAAGAGGCCATTTGAACGCCAAACGCCGAGTCGCATTGCCGACCCTTTTCTTCGATTGTAGCATCCAAAGAACAAATAGTTCACATCCTCCGCGATTCACAACACTGTGACTCAGCAGCAAGAATGCGGTGTAGATGCTGTCTGAAGCATGCATAATTGATGATCAGTCGTGCTATGGAACAAATGTTTGCCGTAACACCTCTTCGCGTCCTGCGTGAAATAGCTGACCGCGTCGAAGGCTTCTATCCAGTCACTCGTTGACCAGTCTGCTAAGGCAATGGAAGACAATAAAAGGAAAGCTGAAGTTTAAAATTTCGCGTTTAAGGAACCATTCGTGTAGGAAAACCTTACCACTGTCGCACAGTATCCCATATGGAGAACATAGTAATAGATATCCTTGTCTAGAGAAGAAACTGGAAGACGTGAAGACAAATATGTCGCCAAGTGCAGGTGGAATAGCAGGCCGGTTTTACAGAGAATACTTTGCACCACTGGTCCCTTATTTAGCTTGCATTTATGGCGGATCCAAAGCGAAAGAAGCGCAGGTGACTCCTGTGTATAAAAAGGGGAAAAGAACAGACCCGCAAAATTACAGATCAGTATCCTTAATATCGAATTGCAGTTTTCCTTGAAACGGAAAAACGTCTGTTCACAGATCAGTATGGATTTAGAAAGCATCGCTGGTGCGAAACTCAGCTTGACATTCCCGCGCACTATATCCTGCGATAGTGGGTGAAGCCCGACAGGCAGATTGTATATTCCTATATTTTTGGAAAGCGTACGATACTGTGCTCCATTGCAGATTGTTAACAAAGGTAGCAGCATACGGAATAGGCTTCCAGATGTGTGAGTTGCTGGAAGACTTCTTAATTAACAGAACTCACTGTCAGTATATTGTCCTCGACGGCGAGTTTTGATCAGAGACAAGGGTAGCGCCAGGAGCGCCCCAGGGAAGTGTGACAGGACCGCTGTTATTCTGTGTATACGAAAATGATCTGATGGACAGGGTGAACAACAATCAACGGCTGTTTGCTGATGACGTTCTGCCGTACGGGAACGTGTAGTCGTTGAATGACTGCAGGAGGATACAAGATTATTTCCACAAAAATTATAATTGGTGTTATGAATGGCAGCTGGCTTTATCTTTATAAAAATGTAAGTTAATGCAGCTGAGCAGGGAAAAAAATCCCGTAATTTTCAAATACGGTATTAGTTTCATAGAGTCACGTCGATTAAATATCTAAGCGTAACGTTGGAAAGCGATATGATATGGGAAGTACATATAAGTATGGTAGTGGGATAGGGTGCTGGTCGACTTCTGTTTATTTGGAGAGTTTTAGGAAAGTGTGGTTAATATGTAAAAGAGACCGCCTATAGAACACAAGTGCGATCCATCCTGAGCATTGGTCGAGTGTGTGGAATCCCCACCGGGTTGGATTAAAGGAACAGATCGAAGCAATTCAGTGGCGAAACACTAGGTTTGTTATCAGTAGGTTCGATCAACGGGCGAATATTACAGAGACTTCGTGATCTCAAATCGGAGTCCCTGGAGGGAATACAATGGTCTTCTTGCGAAACAGTACCGAGATAATGTAGAGAACAGACATTTGAAGTTGGCTGCAGAACGATTGTGCTGCCGCCAACGTACATTTCGTGTTGAGACGACGAAGATAAAAGAAATTATTCCTCGTATGGACGCATACAGACAGTCGTTTTTCCCTCTTTGTATTTGGCACTGCGACTACAAAGGAAATTATTGGTAGTGGTAAAAAGTACCCTCCGGTTGCGGAGTTTGTATGTAGATGTAGATGCACGAAGATTTGTTTGATATTATTGGTGACACCCTGGCATAATATCGGCCTCGTCGTTTGAAGACTCTCTTCGTTATTTATTCCATTTATTTCTTGGCCTTCTTTATTTTTGTAGAAAGTCGTTTGGCGGTGCTTTAGGACGTTTGTCTTCGCCTCCATGTAGTGGCTGTCTGATCATACGACGCGGACCGGTAAGTCAGGGAACAATCGTCGTCGTCGTTGTGCCTTCTAGAGGGTTTTGACTTTGGTGTACTCTACCTTATAGCAGATTCACTGCTTTTCCTACTTAATTCTTGGGTGTGTTAAACCTCGTACTTCTCTTGCGGCAGGTCTTTTCGTTGCACTTCTTGTTTGTTTATCTTTCTGTTGTAGCGCGGGCCGCTCTTAGTTACTCACGCAAAATCGGCCATGAAAGGGACATATGGAAAACGCTGACAAGAAACGTGGGCACGATAAAAGGATTTTTGTTAAGTCATCAAGGACAAACCTCTGTTATACTAGAGAGAACAGTAGAGGATACAGGCTGTAGGGCAAGACAGACTGGAATAAGTCCAGCAAATAATTGAGGAGGTAGGCTGAAAGTGGTGCTCTGAGATGGAGAAGTTGACACAGGAGAGGAATTCGTGGCTGGGTGCACCACATCAAGTTTCGTTTCCTTTTATCCCAAGTGATCTTTGGTAATTGTGGTTTTCCGCTTATTGTTTTGGATTTCTGACAATACGTCTACTATTTTGTGTGCTAAGGGATGACTAAGTATTTCGGCTTCGTCATTCATTATCAGGGCTATGGCTGATTTAAATATGGATAGAATGATGTTACTTCTTTCGGTGATACATTGAGTAGAAGGAAGAACTTGCTGGACTGCAATTAGTTCCGCTGTCACGATTCTGTTGTCCTCTGCCGATTCAAATTTTCTACCACATTGCCTTATATTTTCCCAATATTCACTGCTTACACCATTTTCATTCTTGGATCCTTCTGTATAAGTAATGGTCGCACTGTGGCAACCAGGTACAAGTTCTTGTACGTCGTAAGTCTTTGTCGGTGCTAGGACCTATGACACGTCTGATCGAATTTTTAAAGCGGTGTTCATCATCTAGAAGTTTTGTTGAAGATAAAAACTTTCTTACATCCTTCATAGTATCCATGTACATAGATGCAACGGGCTGCACGTACTTGTTAATCCAAAATATTTCAGTCAGACACCTAAATGTGACACCGAATAAGTCTTTCATCACTTTGTCCTTACAAAATTGTGACCATTTCATGAAGAATTTTTGGCTACAATATTTCCTTTCAATTAAAATGAAGATTTGTTTGCTTCAACGCGAAGCGTGATAGTTTGTCTTGCTAGATACTGTGGAAGCAATACATATTCTAATAGCTTTGTATTGGCGCTTATCTACTTTTCCTAACAGAAGACAGGAGATCCGAAACAGAGATGTGCATTATGAAGTATGCGAGTATCAGTATTCGATATATATTCTACGACACGGGTCTTCGACCTGGAATATCGTTGACTTGAGTAGAATTGTCTTCAGTGATGAGTCTCGCTTCTAAGTGAACCCCAATGACCAACGAAGACGCGTCTGCAGGCGCTTCGGACGGCAGTGGGATACCATCTTCTCTGATAACAGCCACACGGTCCGACAACGGGAAATGATGGTCTGAGGTGCCATTTCTTTCCATAACAAGACCTCTTTCATTGTCATTCGCAGCAGCCTTACAGCACAATGGCATGTCGACGATGACGTACCGTTTTGTTGCCCTTCATGGCAAGCCATCCTTAGCTTACATTTCAGCAAGATAATGCTCCTCCTGACGCGGCTTATCTTCGTGCTTGCCGAACCCTACCTTGGCCAGAAATGTCACCGGATCCCTCCACAGTTGAGAACTGTTGGAGCTTTATGGGCAGGACCCACCAACCATATTAAGATTTTGGTGATCTAACGCGCCTATCGGACAGAATTTAGCATGATATGCCTCAGGAGCACGTCCAGTAACTCCATCAATCAATGACAAGCTGAAAAACTGCTTGCATAAGGGCCAGAGGTGTACCAACCTGCTATTGAGTTGCTCAATTTGTGAAACTGTTTATCCTGAATGAATCATTCAGCTTTTCTCAAACTGTAATGATTTGTTTGTTTCACATTTGTATCACATTTACCGATTTCCATCCCATTCGCCGGCCGCTGTGGGAGAGCGTTTCTAGGCGCTTCGGTCCGGAACCGCGCTGCTGCTACTGTTGCAGGTTCGAATCCTGCCTCGGTCATGGATGTGTGTGATGTCCTTAGGTCAGTTAGGTTTAAGTAGTTCTAAGTTCTATGGGACTGATGACCTCAGATGTTAAGTCTCATAGTGCTTAGAGTCATCTGAACCATTTTGAACTATCCATCCTATTCGGATAATTCCTTCGTGGTGCGTCGTATATTTTTGTCTTAGAGTGTAGTTTCAGACATGTGTTTTCATCTACTCCCTAGTTAATGCCAGATATCGCCTGTATTACACTGACCATTCTCCCACATCTATTTACTGTATCTCGAATATGTGGAGCCCTACTTCGTCTGTTGTCATTGTCGAGACACATATATTTATATCCTTTGTCGTATCTAAATGATAAAGGCCGAGTATTATTTGTTGCGCCTGTTATTGTTGCGCCTTGTAGAAAGACATTTACTCAGCGATATATAGAAAACGTTTACTCTTAGTCAATTGCTGCCATCCGATAATGATCTGCCCATGCTTCTTTTGTCTACGTCCAAGCCGTCACTGATTGCATAAATGCGCATGTCGTGTGCGTCCATAGAGTATCTACATGGTGTTTAGAACTATCCTCCTGAACTGACCCATTTCATGTTCGCATGACAATCGTGGGAGCCCGACCGACGCGAACAGCAATATGGCGGAGCGATAAATCATCAGCACAATAGTCCACGATCCTGCCACTTTCGAATTACAATTCCAGCACGTACTGGCAGACGATTACGGAGGAAAATACGATCATTCCGCAAATAAACAACAATCGCCTGCTTTTTATGAATGACACGACTATTCTTTACATGCAGAAAATAGATGGCATAACGCCTTACCTACTGCCTATGATTTCACCGATATGCTAATTATTTGTGTATCCTAGCTTGCAATAAACTTCATTGCATTTGGTGCCATCCGCCTTCATGATGTTGCAAATTTAATGCCCACATTGGAGTTAAATTCACTGGCAGTCACTTATAATTATGTGTGAAATACACTGAAGAGCCCAAGAAATTGGTACAGCTGCCTAATATCGTGTAGGGCCTCCGCGAGCACCCAGAAGTGCCGCAACGCGATGTGGCATGGACTCGACTAACGTTTGAAGTAGTGCTGCTGCAGGGAATTGACACCACGAACCCTGCAGGCCTGTCCGTAAATCCGCAAGAACACGAGGATGTGGAAATCTCTTCTGAACTGCACGTTGCAAGGCATCCCTGATATGCTCAATAATGTTCATGTCTGAGGAGTTTGGTGGTCAGCGGAAGTGTTAAACTCAGAAGAGTGTTCCTGGAGCCACTCTGTTGCAATTCTGGACGTATGGGGAGTCGCATTGTTCTGGTGGAATTCTCCAAGTCTGTCAGAATGCAAAACGGACATGAATGGATGCAGGGGATCAGACAGGATGCTTACGTATGTGCCGCCTGTCAGAGTCGTATCTAGACGTACCAGGGGTCCCACATTAATCGAAATGCACACGCCCCACACCATTACAGAGCCTCCACCAGCTTGAACAGTCCCCTGCTGAAATACAGGGTCAGTGGATTCTTGAGGTTTGTCTCCATACCCGTACATGTCCAACCGCTCGATACAATTTGAAATGAGACTCGTCCGACCAGGCAACATGTATCCAGTCATCAACCGTCCAATATAGGTTTGACGGGCGAGGTGAGGCGTAAAGTTCTGTTTCGTGCAGTCATCAAGGGCACACGAGTGGGCCTTTGGCTCCGAAAGCCCATATCGATGATGTTTCGTTGAATGGTCCGCACGCTGTCACTTGTTCACGGCCCAGCATTGAAATACACTCCTGGAAATTGAAATAAGAACACCGTGAATTCATTGTCCCAGGAAGGGGAAACTTTATTGACACATTCCTGGGGTCAGATACATCACATGATCATACTGACAGAACCACAGGCACATAGACACAGGCAACAGAGCATGCACAATGTCGGCACTAGTACAGTGTATATCCACCTTTCGCAGCAATGCAGGCTGCTATTCTCCCATGGAGACGATCGTAGAGATGCTGGATGTAGTCCTGTGGAACGGCTTGCCATGCCATTTCCACCTGGCGCCTCAGTTGGACCAGCGTTCGTGCTGGACGTGCAGACCGCGTGAGACGACGCTTCATCCAGTCCCAAACATGCTCAATGGGGGACAGATCCGGAGATCTTGCTGGCCAGGGTAGTTGACTTACACCTTCTAGAGCACGTTGGGTGGCACGGGATACATGCGGGCGTGCATTGTCCTGTTGGAACAGCAAGTTCCCTTGCCGGTCTAGGAATGGTAGAACGATGGGTTCGATGACGTTTGGATGTACCGTGCACTATTCAGTGTCCCCTCGACGATCACCAGTGGTGTACGGCCAGTGTAGGAGATCGCTCCCCACACCATGATGCCGGGTGTTGGCCCTGTGTGCCTCGGTCGTATGCAGTCCTGATTGTGGCGCTCACCTGCACGGCGCCAAACACGCATACGACCATCACTGGCACCAAGGCAGAAGCGACTCTCATCGCTGAAGACGACACGTCTCCATTCGTCCCTCCATTCACGCCTGTCGCGACACCACTGGAGGCGGGCTGCACGATGATGGGGCGTGAGCGGAAGACGGCCTAACGGTGTGCGGGACCGTAGCCCAGCTTCATGGAGACGGTTGCGAATGGTCCTCGCCGATACCCCAGGAGCAACAGTGTCCCTAATTTGCTGGGAAGTGGCGGTGCGGTCCCCTACGGCACTGCGTAGGATCCTACGGTCTTGGCGTGCATCCGTGCGTCGCTGCGGTCCGGTCCCAGGTCGACGGGCACGTGCACCTTCCGCCGACCACTGGCGACAACATCGATGTACTGTGGAGACCTCACGCCCCACGTGTTGAGCAATTCGGCGGTACGTCCACCCGGCCTCCCGCATGCCCACTATACGCCCTCGCTCAAAGTCCGTCAACTGCACATACGGTTCACGTCCACGCTGTCGCGGCATGCTACCAGTGTTAAAGACTGCGATGGAGCTCCGTATGCCACGGCAAACTGGCTGACACTGACGGCGGCGGTGCACAAATGCTGCGCAGCTAGCGCCATTCGACGGCCAACATCGCGGTTCCTGGTGTGTCCGCTGTGCCGTGCGTGTGAGCATTGCTTGTACAGCCCTCTCGCAGTGTCCGGAGCAAGTATGGTGCGTCTGACACACCGGTGTCAATGTGTTCTTTTTTCCATTTCCAGGAGTGTATACAGCAATTTTCGGAAGAGTTCTGTCACGTTGAACGTTTCTCTTCAGTTGTCGTTGGTCCCCTTTTTGCAGGATCTTTTTCCTACAGCAGTGATGTCGGAGATTTGTTGTTTTACCGGATTCCTGATATTCAGGGTACAGTCGCGAAATGGTCGTACGGAAAATCCCCACTACATCGCTACCTCGGGGGATGCTGTATCCCATCGCTCGTGCACCAACAATATCACTATGTACAAACTCAATTAAATCTTGATAATCTGCCATTGCAGCAGCAGTAACAGATCTAACAACTGCGCCAGACATTTGTTGTCTTATACAGGCGTTGCCGACAGCAGCGCCGTATTCTGTCTGTTTACATATCTCTGTATTTCAATACGCAAGCCTATACCAGTTTCTTTGGCGTTTCAGTGTGCTATTGTAATGAAAATGAAAGTTTTACTGCTGTCTGTACACAAAAATAACTATTGTTATTTAAACACTTTCAATACACATAAAGAAACATTGTCAGACAAACGTGGTCAAGCACTTACATTTAATTCCGATAAAACACAGAAGTCACTGCAATGGGAGATGGAAACAATCTGTCACTACAAACGTAGGAGGACGTTATAGAGTACTGTTGATCGTGTGGAACGGTTCTGAACATGGACTCGCAATGAACATTTGACCTGCACTTGACACAACTGTGTGTGCTATCTATATTTGTGAAATACAAAACGTAATAAATACGTGCTGGGCAAGTGATAAGCTATCGGTTACGAGACGCCAACACGCGGCGTGCGTTGTCAGAGGTCACCTCACTGCGATTCAGCTACAAGTCTTGTAGAAAGTCAGCGGAAACGGCCGTGTACAGTTTTGTCCAGCAAAATGGGCGTAATGAGCGTAAGCAAAGCAATGTTGGTAAGGAGTCTGAAAGGTCACGACAATATCGCATCAGACTCGCTTGGTTCAAGCGAACGGAACTGGGTCTCCGCTTTTAAACCAGTCTCAAGAGAATCGGTATTTGCCTGATGAGTCGGGGGAAGCGAATCTCAACCCAAAGATTAACACGAAAAGTTAATTACATGCCTTCAGTTCAGTGTCATTTTTAGAAAGGTTGGCCGAAGATACGAGGGTTCATCGAAAAGTAATGCCTCTACCTTCGTTAATTGGGTTTGGATGGGAATATTTTAATAAATCAAACGCAGAAATGATCCTTAGAATTTGGTCTTGAATTACCAATATTCACTTTTCCACATAATAACCAGCCAATAGGATACATTTCTGCCAACAATGAAAAAGTTCTCTGAAGCCGTCACGGAAGAAGTCGACACTCTGTTGCGGCAACCACAGTCTCACAGTCCTCCCAACGTCTTCTACAAGAACATAATGATGTCCCCGCGCCGGCCGAAGTGGCCGTGCGGTTAAAGGCGCTGCAGTCTGGAACCGCAAGACCGCTACGGTCGCAGGTTCGAATCCTGCCTCGGGCATGGATGTTTGTGATGTCCTTAGGTTAGTTAGGTTTAACTAGTTCTAAGTTCTAAGGGACTAATGACCTCAGCAGTTGAGTCCCATAGTACTTAGAGCCATTTGATCCTTTTTCTTTTATGTCCCCGCACATCGTCTTTCATTATCAGGTGCTAAATGTGGACTGTATTGAGGATGCCATATGGTGGTGAGATTCAGTCTCTCAAGTTCTGCAGTGATGGCTCGTGAAGTATGTGGTTTGGCATTGTCATGCTGCAGGAAAACATTGCCCTCTTCCTTTCCGACCCTTGTTAGCCGTCGTTTCAGAGTTCTCAGCATTGTGATGTAACGCTCTGAATTTATTGTTGTTCCACGACCAAGGAAATCAACATGGATAACACCATCTGTGTCCCAGAACACTGTGGCCATGATTTTTCCAGCTGAGGGCTGCGTCTTGAATTTCTTTTTCTGGAACGAGGCTTTGCGTCGATATTCCATAGACTGACGTTTCGTCTCCTGGTCGTAATGGTGTACCCAAGTTTCGTCTCCTGCCACAACTGAATGAAGAAAGGCGCCACCTTCATTCTCGTGACCCAAGAGGAGTGCCTGGCGAAGTCTGCGCGCTTCCATTTCGGGAGTCAGCATCCGGGGTACCCATCGCGCACATATCTTGCGATGGCAAAGCACAGCAATAATGTGACCCACACGTTCTTGTGAAATACCGATTGTGCTTGCAATTTCTGTCTGAGTGATACGAAGATCGTCTTGAATCAATCTGTCAACATTTTGCTTGTGAAACACAAAGGTGAGACGTTCCCGCCTCAGTATCTCTAAACTTACTCGCTCAACGACGCACAGTACTCACACCAACACAATCACCATAAACTGCTTCCATTCTCTGATGGATCATCTTTGGGATGACACCTTCTGCTGTCAAGAATTCAATGACTGCACGTTGCTTAAATCGCATTGACCAACCGTCTGCGTAAGGTTCCATATTTTACACTGTAACAACACAATCGTTCAGTGCTAAGGCTTCCCGCCAACTGGAGCTGTAGAGAAGAGGCTACGGAACAAGCCAGACCTTGTCGCATACCAATGCGACCAACTACTCAAGCGTTGCGAAGCTGGAGGCATTACTTTTCAGTCAGCCATCGTCTATTACGCTTTCGGCAGCGTTTGAGAACTTGTATTTTAGAGGTAGGTGAAGAGAAATTGTTGTTATACTTTCCAAAAACAGTGACGTCATAAAATTTTGCCAAAAATCTGAGGAAGATGTCGATGTATGCCTATGCAGCTTCATAAACGAACTTTAAACTAACAGTAGCACTACATAGAAAATTATTCTTATTAATTTTTTAAGCCATCAGTCTTCCGGCTGCTTTGACCACGCCCGACAGGAATTCCTTTCTTGTGCCAAATTCTTCATTTCAGAGTAACTCTTGCATCGACCTCAGTTATTTGTTGGATGTATTCCAACCTCTGTCATCCCCTACAGTTTGCATCCTCTACAGGTACCTCTAGCACCACGGAACTCACATTCTGATGTCTTAACATATGTGCTGCCGTCTTATTCCCTCTTCTTGTCAATGATATCCTTATAATCCTTTCTTCACCAATTCTTCTCCGAACTTCCTCATTTCTAACCTTATCAGTCCACGTAATTTTGACGTCCTCTTACAGCACCACGTCTCAGCCGTTTCAATAATCTTCTTTTCATTACCATGCAATACTGTGCTCCAAACGTAAATTTTCAGAAATTCCTTCCTTGCATGAAGGCCTATGTTTTATACAAATTCCCATGGTGAGCAATGTCGTCATTACGTGTGCTAGTCTACTGTCTGCGTCCTTGCTTCGTCCCCCATGTGTTATTTTCTTCCAAGCTAGAAGAATTCTTTCACGTCATCTACGTCGCGGTCATAAGATACGATGTTAATTTGTTATTAATCTCATTTCTGCTGCTCCTCATTGCTTTCATCTTCCTTCGTTTTACCCCCAACCAATTTTCTGTATTCACTAGTCTGTTCATGCTATCAGCCAATTTTATCACTGATAACGTTTCACTCTCAAATTTTAAAGTCACTGCAGAACTTTACCTTTATTTATGTCATTACTTCTTCGATTTACATATTGTTCAGTAAGAGATAAGGCCTGTATCTCTGTATCTCTGTCTTGTACCCTTTTCAATCCGAACACTACGTTCTTTTTCTTTCATTCCTAGTATTACCTCTTTTGTTTCTTGTACATGCTGGATATTACCAGTCTTTCCTTATAGCTTACTCCCATTTTTCACAGAATAATGAACATCTTGCACCTGTTAACAATTTCGAATGCGTTTTTTCGGTCTTCAAATCCTGTGACCTTGTCCTGATCTTACTTCTATTGCCAAGCACAATGTTGCTTCTGTTGCCCGTCTGGTGCCTTTACCTTTTCTTAACCATACTAATCGTCATCTAAAAGATGTCAGAAATATGGATGCATGAGCCAATAAGCTGGTTGCGCGATAGTTATCAACTTAACATACCCTTACTATAGTCGGGATTGTGTGGATGGTATTTTTCAGAAAGTCTGACGATATGTCTGCCTCATAAGTTCTACACACCCTCTTACAGTTTAACAGCCGATTTTCCGAATGGTTTTTAGGTATTCCGAGGGAACTTTTGTTCCTTATTGACTTATTTGATCGTGAGCGTTCCAAATTTCTGACAAACTCTGATTCTAATTCTGGATCGCCTTTGTATTCCATATCGATTTCCATTTCCTCCCCCCCCCCCCATCTGACACACACACACACACACACACACACACACACACACACACACACGTTTTGAAGAGAACTTTGTAGCGTCCTGCCTCTTTATAGGAGATTACGGATTTTTTTTTTTATTTTGCCTATCTGCTCAGGCGCTCCAGATCCTGAGCACCTCTGAAATTCTTAAAATAGTTAGTTCAAATGAGAATTCGCGCAATAGGGGCCCAGTATTCCAATGCCCTCAAGTGCGCAATGGTTCATCAGATTGATGACCGTAATAATGATATGACTACGATGTAGTTACAGTTCTTCCATACACGAAATCTCAAGTCCCTCTTCTGTCAGAGATTCTATAAATTCCAGAAAATGAACGCTCTCATCAGTCTAGTAATTATTTATCTCACAAGGAAATAAAACTGCTCAATATTAAACTTAAATCCGATAAGTACACATCAATATTTCCATAAAACACCTTTAGCTACCAATGGAAGCGAAGACAACAGCTTTAACACCATTCAAATAAGTTCTGAATTTTTCATAATGCACATACTGTGGCGAATATTTCCCCTGTTTATCTATTAGTATCTCTAATAGTTCAGCATTAACATTATTGCTTTCATCTTCCTACGGTTTACCCTCAACCTATATTCTCTTTTCATCAGACTGTGCATGTTAACAGCCACTTTTATCACTGATAACCTTTCACCGTGGGTATAAAAAAATTATTACGCCAGTCAATCAGTTACGTAAACGAAATATTGGATTTTAATAATATTTTTATTTCTTGCTCACTATTATCTTCATCCCGACGCCCCATGGCTGCTGGAGTGTTGTCGCCCTGTTGTCACTACGTACGCACTAGTGGTCGGGTACTGTGTCTCCGTAAGCGATTCAGGGAACTGCATACTGCAATACTTTTTCTACAACAACATTTTTCACATATTAGCGCTTGACAGATCTCCTGCTTCTCGCTCCGCTTAACCGCTCAGCAGTGTTGTTCAATACATTCTCTTATTTTGAAATAGGACAGTCTTGGTTGCAAATTGTTTTTATCTATTTACTGGCAATGCCCTTGTGGGGCATCTTCAGATTAACGTAAGAAGTTATGTAGTGAGCCAACATCCATCCTTTAGTACCAGCGTATGGCATTAAGATAAAAATTATAAGGAAACATCGTCCTGTCGTCTTAAGGCAAATAAAAGCAAAAAGGTCATAATCCAGGGTCAACCGCGTTCCGGCGTACTCAGAGTAGAGCGCTAGTACAGCGAAAGAAATGTAAATATACTGCGGTCGAGAACACATGATGCGGCAGAGCTCCCAGCCGGCCACAAAAACATTCTTCTGTCTTAATTCATTGTACAAGGGTTAAAATTACGTAATAACGGTCGTCATAGGCCAACCGTTTCAACTATTCGCTCTATCATCAGCGTTTAACAATGGAATTCCCATTACACTCCCAATGTTGTCGCTTTTGCTTTTAATTTCACCGAAGGCTGATTAACTTTTCTGTACGCTGACACAATCCTTCCAACGACAATTTCTTAATCGGTTTCACATTTTTCCATCGCCCGTTTCATCTGGGTTTTCCTGCTCTTCTTATTTATTTAATTCCTAAGCGATATATATTGCTGCGTTCTTGAATTTCCCTGAACGTTTTCGTAGTACCATCTTTCGTTGATCAGTTGAAGCATTTCTTGTGTTAGGAAAGGTTCTTCGCAGTAACCTTACTTGTACCTATGATCGTCTGTCCAACTTCTGTGCTTGCTCTTTTTAGAGATGTCCATGCCCTTTTAACTGACTCCCAGTGCGGTGTTCATTAGCACGGTATCCTCAGCTTTAGAGAATTCTTCAGCATCTGACATCATTTCACATTGATTCTTCCGGATGATTCTCTTGAACATCAGTCTGCTCTTCGATATTAATAAACCGCGATCTGAGTATATATCTGCTTCTGTGTACGTCTTATATCCCAATATCGTATTTTGGAATGCCTTTCTGGTCATGACGTCATCCATCTGGAATCATCCCTCATCTCTGGGCCCTTTCCAAGTCTACCTCCTTCTCTTATGAGTTTTTGTAGATAAAGACAAAGAAGAGGATAAGTAAACATATTATTGATGATACTAAACGTAGTTGATACATACAGATGAGAAATTTAGCAAAACGCAGTAAGCGAAGCGACATCAAATAACTTTTTTTAAAAGCATCTTCCAGTGACGCGATATCAAAAGCCCAACTATTTTCTCATTACTCTTCAGAACACACCTCCGTTGCTTCACAAACACATGTTCCCTACTCACAATGCTATTACGAACTTAAGTTAAATTTTGATCAAAATCTGCTAAATGCAGTTTGTATCAAGACTTGGAATTTATGAAAAAGAATATGATGATCTTCTGTGTTCACTTCACGAACAGTAGGAACGCCATTCCTATCGTGATGTGACGAATCTTCTTTGATAAACGGATCAACATGACTGCGTTATTTTGTCCTTCCTTCTCATTCCAGTCCGTCGGGTTCGATTCCCGGCTGTGTCAGGAATTTCCTCCTCTCAGGGACTGGGCGCTTTGTTGTCTTCATCATCATTTCATCCCCATCCGGCGCGCAGGTCGCCCAATGTGGCGTCGAATGTAAGAAGGCCTGCACCAAGGCGGCCGGACCTGCCCATTAAGGAGTCTCCCGGTCAATGACGCCAAACGCTCGTTTCCATTTTCCATTCCAGTCCGTAAAGAATCGGTCATTGTACCGTTTCTACAACTATCCCGTTTCTACAACCACAAACGAGGGCTTGTGGTCGAGCTGTTTCAAAGCAGGCAGCAGCGATTTTCAATCCACGTCTACAGGTATGATCAGATATAGTAATAGTTGTTGAATATGTAACACAAAGATAAGCTTAGCAGCTCTTTATATGCATTCGTCGACATTAAGTGAAAGATATTATGTCATTATGTGTATCATACGTTGCATAACGACCCGCGGTCAAACGGAAATTTCTTCCACTTCCTACACGCGGTGAATTATGTCAAGAAGGCAACGACAATGGCTGAGATTAAACATTTCGTCGACGCCAGAGTAGCTGGTTACTTAGAACTTCTGACTTCCTGCCACAGTGTGTACAGGCTGGGACTCGGTCCTGTGTACTTGATTTCTTGGACTGGACAAATGAAGGCAACAAACAGAAAGCAGAAAA
Organism: Schistocerca cancellata; assembly: GCF_023864275.1. Taxonomy (NCBI): domain Eukaryota; kingdom Metazoa; phylum Arthropoda; class Insecta; order Orthoptera; family Acrididae; genus Schistocerca; species Schistocerca cancellata. Next base: position 1,102,983,066 of record NC_064626.1, on the reverse strand, counting down.
AGATAAATTTTCAATAAAAAAATAAATTGAAGCTAATAAGTACCTTAGCAATATTTGATCATAGTACCCCTACATATGAGTGATACTGAAAGAAACACTTGCTCGACGCTAAAACTTGTGACACTACTATAAACAAACAAGGCTTGAGTGATTGACAGAACTCCTTCGAAATTTTATGTTGAATACGGTAGTCCATAATTATAAAGAAGGCCTAAGTATCTCTGAAGGAGCACTCCTGTTTATAAAAAGAGTAAGATAAAAAACTGCGTAGAATTACTTACAAAATATTACATTCGGAATATTTTCTTTATAGAACCCAGTACATACATAGATGGTGAGTATTTAACAGAACCGCTCATGTTTTCGATGTTTATGAACGATTATACCGAAGGGTCAGTGCAAACCAAGCCAGTACGCTGTTCGATGTTCATCCATTAATGCGTCTTGGTTTCCTTAAGACCTGCTTCCATTATCAAAGGCTCTGTCAGTACTGCCTTTCTTGCCAAGTTTTGTTTCCTAAAGTCACAAACTTCGTTAAACACTTTATTTGCAAGTTTAGTTTAAAAAATGGTTCAAATGGCTCTAAGCACTATGGGACTTAACATCTTAGGTCATCAGTCCCCTAGACTAAGAATTACTTAAACCTAACTAACCTAAGGACATCACACACATCCATGACCGAGGCAGGATTCGAACCTGCGACCGTAGCAGCAACGCGGTTCCGCGCTCAAGCGCCTAGAACAGTTCGGCCACAGCGGCCGGTGAGTTTAGTTTCCCGCAAATCTATTTAAATTCGTCAGGTAATCAATTTTGACTTCTAGGCACTTCTCGTGACGTTGCAGTAGCTTCTTCAACCCTTCTGCATAGAAGTCGTACATCTGGGAACTGAACCAGCGCACTACCGCTATCTTGAGTTTCTGTCATCTTCAAGCCACTGTCCACCAAACCTGCACGACAATTTCTTGCGAGGTTGAATCTGGATGGCACCTGTCAGTTACATGTGCGTTCCTAAGTGCACATCGACTGAAATTGTTGACTCACACACCATAAAATCAACAAAAGAATGAAGTCGCGGAAAAAGGAATTGTTGACTCACACACCATAAAATCAACAAAAGAATGAAGTCGCGGAAAACGGTAGCCATTATTTAACGATTAGAATAACAACAATCCCTCATTTCTCTTCGATTTTCGCAAAGCTGAATGCTGCCACTGCACGGAATGTGGCGCTGCTGTGGGTTATCCACATATCATTGCTCGTTACAATGTGGGACAAACCATGACCAAGTGCCATTCTTTGCTCTTTGCGTAACACTTTTCAGTACCCATCTTGCAGACCATTCTCTATAAAGCAAGTCTTGGTTATCGTGTAAGTATTGGAGCGTCCCCTCCCCCCCGTGAACCATGGACCTTGCCGTTGGTGGGGAGGCTTGCGTGCCTCAGCGATACAGATAGCTGTACCGCAGGTACAACCACAACGGAGTGGCATCTGTTGAGAGGCCAGACAAACGTGTGGTTCCTGAAGAGGGGCAGCAGCCTTTTCAGTAGCTGCAGGGGCAACAGTCTGGATGATTGACTGATCTGGCCTTGTAACACTAACCAAAACGGCCTTGCTGTGCTGGTACTGCGAACGGCTGAAAGCAAGGGGAAACTACAGCCGTATTTTTTACCGAGGGCATGCAGCTTTACTGTATGGTTAAATGATGATGGCGTCCTCTTGGGTAAAATATTCCGGAGGTAAAATAGTCCCCCATTCGGATCTCCGGGCGGGGACTACTCAAGAGGACGTCGTTATCAGGAGAAAGAAAACTGGCGTTCTATGAATCGGAGCGTGGAATGTCAGATCCCTTAATCGGGCAGGTAGGGCAGAAAATTTAGAAAGGGAAATGGATAGGTTAAAGTTAGATATAGTGGGAATTAGTTCGTTGGCAGGAGGAACAAGACTTTTGGTCAGGTGAATACAGGGTTATAAATACAAAATCAAATAGGGGTAATGCAGGAGTAGGTTTAATAATGAATAAAAAAATAGAAGTGCGGGTAAGCTACTACAAACAGCATAGTGAACGTATTATAGTGGCCAAGATAGACATGAAGCCCATGCCTACTACAGTAGTACAAGTTTATATGCCAACTATTTCTGCAGATGATGAAGAAATTGATGAAATGTATGATGAGATAAACGAAATTATTCAGGTAGTGAAGGGAGACGAAAATTTAATAGTCATGGGTGACTGGAATTCGAGAGAAGGAAAAGGGAGAGCAGGAACATAGTGGGTGAATATGGATTGGGGGAGAGAAATGAAAGAGGAAGCCGTCTGGTAGAATTTTGCACAGAGCATAGCTTAATCATAGCTAACACTTGGTTCAAGAATCATAAAAGAAAGTTGTATACATGGAAGAATACTGGAGATACTAGAAGGTATCAGATAGATCATATAATGGTAAGACAGAGGTTTAGGAACCAGGTTTTACATTGTAAGACATTTCCAGGGGCAGATGTGGACTCTGACCACAATCTATTGGTTATGAACTGTAGACTAAAACTGAAGAAACTGCAAAAAGGTGGGAATTTAAGGAGATGGGACCTAGATAAACTGACAAAACCAGAGGTTGTACAGAGTTTCAGGGAGAGCATAAGGGAAAAATTGACAGGAATGGGGGAAAGAAATACAGTAGAAGAAGAATGGGTAGCTCTGAGGGATGAAGTAGTGAAGGCAGCAGAGGATCAAGTAGGTAAAAAGACGAGGGCTAGTAGAAATCCTTGGGTAACAGAAGAAATATTGAATTTAATTGATGAAAGGAGAAAATATAAAAACACAGTAAATGAAGCAGGCAAAAAGGAATACAAACGTCTCAAAAATGAGATCGACAGGAAGTGCAAAATGGCTAAGCAGGGATGGCTAGAGGACAAATGTAAGGATGTAGAGGCTTATCTAACGAGGGGTGAGATAGTACTGCCTACAGGAAAATTAAAGAGACCTTTGGAGATAAGAGAACCACTTGTATGAATATTAAGAGCTCAGATGGAAACCCAGTTCTAAGCAAAGAAGGGAAAGCAGAAAAGTGGAGGGAGTATATAGAGGGTCTATACAGGGGCGATGTTCTTGAGGAAAATATTGTGGAAATGGAAGAGGATGTAGATGAAGATGAAATGGGAGATATGATACTGCGTGAAGAGTTTGACAGAGCACTGAAAAACCTAAGTGGAAGCAAGACCCCGGTAGTAGACAACATTCCATTGGAACTACTGACAGCCTTGGGAGAACCAGTCCTGACAAAACTCTACCATCAGGTGAGCAGGATGTATGAGACAGGCGAAATTCCCTCAGACTTCAAGAAGAATATAATAATTCCAGTCCCAAAGAAAGAAGGTGTTGATAGATGTAAAAATTACCGAACTATCAGTTTAATAAGTCACAGCTGCGAAATAGTAACGCGGATTCTTTACCGACGAATGGAAAAACTGGTAGAAGACGACCTCGGGGAAGATCAGTTTGGATTCCGTAGAAATGTTGGAACACGTGAGGCAATACTGACCCTACGACTTATCTTAGAAGAAAGATTAAGGAAAGGCAAACCTACGTTTCTAGCATTTGTAGACTTCGAGAAAGCTTTTGACAATGTTGACTGAAATACTCTCTTTCAAATTCTGAAGGTGGCAGGGGTAAAATACAGGGAGCGAAAGGCTATTTACAATTTGTACAGAAACCAGATGGTAGTTATAAGAGTCGAGGGGCATGAAAGGGAAGCAGTGTTTGGGAAGGGAGCGAGACAGGGTTGTAGCCTCTCCCCGATGCTATTCAATCTGTATATTGAGCAAGCAGTAAAGGAAACAAAAGAAAAATTCGGAGTAGGTATTAAAATCCATGGAGAAGAAATAAAAACTTTGAGGTTCGCAGATGACATTGTAATTCTTTCAGAAACAGCAAAGGACTTGGAAGAGCAGTTGAACGGAATGGACAGTGTCTTCAAAGGAGGGTATAAGATGAACATCAAGAAAAGCAAAACAAGGATAATGGAATGTAGTCGTATTAATTCGGGTGATGCTGAGGGAATTAGATTAGGAAATGAGACACTTAAAGTAGTAAAGGAGTTTTGCTATTTGGGGAGCAAAATAACTGATGATGGTCGAAGTAGAGAGGATATAAAATGTAGACTGGCAATGGCAAGGAAAGCGTTTCTGAAGAAGAGAGATTTGTTAATATCGAGTATTGATTTAAGTGTTAGGAAGTCGTTTCTGAAAGTATTTCTATGGAGTGTAGCCATGTATGGAAGTGAAACATGGACTATAAATAGTTTGGACAAGAAGAGAATAGAAGTTTTCGAAATGTGGTGCTACAGAAGAATGCTGAAGATTAGATGGGTAGGTCACATAACTAATAAGGAGGTATTGAATAGAATTGGTGAGAAGAGGAGTTTGTGGCACAACTTGACTAGAAGAAGGGATCGGTTGGTAGGACATGTTCTGAGGCATCAAGGGATCACCAATTTAGTACTGGAGGGCAGCGTGGAGGGTAAAAAACGTAGAGGGAGACGAAGAGATGAATACACTAAGCAGATTAAGAAGGATGTAGGCTGCACTAAGTACTGGGAGATGAAGAAGCTTGCACAGGATAGATTAGCATGGAGAGCTGCATCAAACCAGTCTCAGGACTGAAGACCACAACAACAACAACATTGGAGCGTCCAAAATGAAAATTATGAGACAAAGCACGAGGGAAAAATCGATCAGATCCCAGTTGCTAGTCCACTTTTCCCCTCACAGTCAAATGACTTCTAAACCAAATCAATGACTATGTGGATTCGTAGACAACCAGTAAAGCACGCTGTATTCGCGTTACTTTGTTCTGAGCTGTCAAAATGTACATGTCGACAAGCAGTCCTTGCTTTGCGAATATGCTTCTTACGATCTACTAGCCGAAACTTCCGTCACTCCTTGAAATACCGATTGATGTGACTGCTATAGAAACGATATACCGGCGCACGCAATGGAAGCAACAAAAAAAAAAATATGATTTACGGCTGACAATTATTACTGTACGAATTTTTGCAGTGTCACTGAGGCTATCTAGTGCAAAATCATGTAAGTACAGTGTTTCCACTGAAATTGTCACTGACCTCTTCCTAGCCCGCGTGCGTGCGTGCGTGTGCTTATGTGTGTTTGTGTGTGTGACTCCCGTTTTGGATTGAGTTAAAGGCAATAAAAACAGGACACTACACAGAAACAGTTTAGAAACAGCGGTTAGAGGTGATGTTTGACTTCCACGTATTCCAGCCAGTAATAAAATGAAAATCGAACATACCATTAATAATGGAAATTTTACATGACGGATAAAATTTTGTGCACTGGTTATTACAATACATTTATTAAAAAGCCACTACCGTTTTCGCAACAGTAGAGATGCATCTTCATGTGACCTGTACAAGAAATTAAAACACTGCGGAACTACACCATGTTCTTATGTCACGTGGAATTCATGACTGGGAATTTAGGATAATTCAGCTTATAGCTGATTCGAATGGATACGACGCAGACTTTATCCATATTATTGATAGAAGTGTGTTACAGAACATAAATGTAGGACATAATAAGGTGGGCACCGATGCATCATCAAGAACATCAATTACGCTTGATCCAACATGTAACAGGCCTTATCCTGGTGGTAAGTGTCATGGGATACCTTATTACGGCAGTGTTTCTACTACGGTTGGAAAACGCCTGATCTCTAAGAATTGACCGTACTTCCGGCCTGTTTCGTCCCAAAGAGTAGTGGCCTAAAATTCGGGGATAGAGAGGAGACAAAGCGGGAAAATTTTAATTGAGCAGGTGTGTTTCGGGTCACGTGTGACGATTGTGATTCCAGGTATACAGGTCTAATGGGAAGGAGCTTCGAGATTAGTTTTAAAGAGCACAGAAACAACTCGGCCTCAAAGTCAGCTCTAAGCATGCACTTACATGAAACAGGCCTTTCAGTTACTAACCTCCACTGAAATTTGCAGGCCCTGGATTACGCAAATAAGATTATTGCGCTCAACACCTTAGAGGAAGTTGAAATTTACTGCTCGCTTTAAAAGTTACCCGGAAGTACTCTTAATGCGCAGACCGAGATGCACCACAAAAACCTACTATCCAACTTTGATTGTTTAGGTAGGTACTATTTAGCATAACCATAGACCTACCTGCTGAATACCTACGGGACGCTTTATTCCTTTTTGTGATTCATGTTTTCGTAAGACTTAGTTTTATGTAATTTAATTCTCAACTAACGTACCTGGATATCTTTAAAACATTTTCTTTATGTGCCCTGCAATACTACTGGCACCCTCTACATGTACTGATTCTAAAAACAGTGCAATGTAACATTCAAAAAATTCATGTTATTAATTTTTTCAGGGCTATATTATCTTGTATTTCAAACTTTTTAATCGTTTTAGCGACGTATTCTTAGAAAAGGAAAAGTCCTAACGACAATCTACCTCGTTATAGGACATAAGTTGGACGCTCTGTAAAACCAACCCTCGTCTTTCTTATCACAGAGAGCATCATTTCGGTCCGAGATTCGTGCTGCCATCATCTCGCATACGTGGCTCGTAATACCGACCTATCAGTACGGTTTACACCAGCGCGATGTACACTTCTGCGCTGTCTGCTGCATGGTGAGACATTCGGGACTCTATTATACCTGTTTGACGAAGTTAAGACATGTACACTGATGTTTTCAGTTAGTTACCGTAATTATACTAGAGTCAGAAATTTAAGTAGGTTTACCCAGTTTCCTATGACTTATAGGTGCGCTGCGCTTCCAGTCAGTTTAATTATGGAGAACCGCTTTTAGCGAGGTATCTCTTTCTATCTTCAACTACAGGGCTTGGCTCTAAGCAATCACTTTGCCGCGCCATGACTAGTAAAAAAGACTGTGAATACGAAGCTCTCATTGATATATTGCGCTTTATGGTAGTACACATCTGTTTCCAAACCGTTTTAATATCGTTTTATTTCTTGCACAGATCACCTGAAGATGCGTCTCAACTGTTGCGAAACTGGATGTGACATTTTACTTAAAGTGTTTTAAAAGCCTTTTATCCTCTATGTAGAATTGTGGTTGCAGTTTCGCGAACTCCAAAATAAAAAAAGTAAAAGTCTTATAATTATTTGTTACACATCTGATTGGGCCTGTGAACTTGTATTTGCTGTAACTTGGAGACACAGTCATTTGAGTACGCAGATAAGAACGAGGCAGTGGTTACCCACAAGTGATCATCATGCCAGCGGCCACGTGGCCCGAGGAGAGCAACAGGTGGCGGACGTAACACGTGCCGTCCTCGCCCGGCACCACAGCTTCAGCAAGTGGCCGTCCTCTGTGCTGGTAGCTACACGTTGAAAACTCAAAGTGCCAACTACCTGATAAATATTCCACGAAATACAGTAATAGCGTGTTCTGTTGTTTCTCTTTGAGGACCTCCCAATTTAAAAAGCCTCGTGATGTTACTTCAAGTTACATATTTCTCGTTGAGACTTCCTTTCACTAAGAATCCAGCATGAGAATACCACATCCACACAATGTTATTAACGACTGACTTGACAGTTTTGTCGTAACCTCTGAATTGAACTACGGCGTAGGTTACGATGGTAAAGAAACAATCAGTTACTATATATCCACGCACAGCTTTGGACTAATGTAATCTTAGTACATTAACGCAATTCGTCTTGCTGGAATGTTAAGGAATCAGGAGGGCACCAACCTTATGAATAAATTTTCGTTCCTGTTTTGACTGTTAGTATCGTTTCCAGACATTTCCCCTTTTTTACTATCCTTCGCAGCTGCACCGTGAAATCGCACTGTAGTGTCGTACATTCATCCATCGGCCGTCAAAGTTTACAACATTGCATTTTCCGCCGACACCTGTATGAATATCAATATGTGACCAGTTTGCATAAGTACTTCGTACTGCGTGTATTTTTCTTCTTCAGACTTGACTTAACGTCTAACCGGAATCGATATTTTGACGAACGTAACTGGAATCGCGGGTCCAAATGGACCCTTGAATAAAAATTCAACATAATCCCTATAAAAGATATAACTCATATGTAAATGTGTAATGATTGTATTAAAATAAGTTTTATTTAAAATATAAATCAACATTTACTGAGCAAAAATTTTACATTGTGTTATTTTTGTAACTTTAGCTCCTATGTCTCATATTTTACAAGAATTTTTAGTGCCTTACTTTGGAATGCTACATGATTACAAAAAAGGCTTAGATTAAAAAACCTAGATATACTGCGGAGTTTCTCATAACTTACCCTTAATAAATACGGAGTCTTTACGCCAGCAATCAGAAACAAAAGTAATGGAAACGAAACATGGAAGTGTCCAAATGTTATCTATGTCAGTACATGAACTAAGAATGCCACTTGGTACACAACACTTTTTCTTCTGCATGTCGTTTACAGATGAATTTAAACATCTGTCACGATGTTGTGATTGTTTGCTGTCAGTTTTAGGACCACATTAATAACATCTTCCTCTTTTTTGTGAGCGACTTTGATTACAAGGTGAATTTCTAGTCGTAGATCATTTTGTGGTTCATCAGCCGCCCCTGGAAAATTATACATCCTACTCTTAAAATCTACTGAAAACGAAGAATACTCCATCTCCCTTTCTGTGATAAATGATCTTAATAAATGTAGTCCAATTTGTTTTACGTAATGATTACGTTTCATACGTTTTCCACCATTTGATGCCTTCCATAAAAGAATCCATTTGCACTCGCAACATTCAATATTGCTGAAAAAACTACACATGGCCATCGTTGAGTTCTTCTAGAGACTGAATAAATGGTGCATTTCTGATCTAATGTATCAAAACCACCTTTTCTTATGTTGTAAAATTCAATTATCTCAGGTTTTCCACTGTTTTCATTGACTGAACTGTCATGGTGCATTGATGAGATCACCACTACGCTTCGATTCTTCTTTGGGACATGAGATGCCAATGTTTAATCCTTAACGAAACCGAATAACGTAGATCCTACTACCCGTTGTCTATTGGCTAAAACTTCTGGTGGTATTTCCCTTTTAGTTTTGAACATCATTCCAAGGATGTCAAACCATTTTCAATTAGTTTGTCAACCAGCTCCACAGAAGATAACCAGTTATCGGGTGTTACATTTCTGTTTGTTCCAAATAAAGTTTCTGCAAGCTGCAGTACATTCTTTGTTGGAACTGATAGCTGGTCTGTTTTATTACTGATTGCTTTGCCCGTATAGATGAAAGCATTGTATAAATGGTGTGTTTTAGCGTCGCAAAGGCACTTAATCTTGATGCCATATTTAGCAGGCTTCGATTTCATGTAAATCCTGAAAATCATTTCCCTCTAGAAGGCAAAGCATTCATCAGCTGTCTAATATTCTGGGCAGCTGCAGTTTTTTAGAAAGTTCTGCATGAGATTTCCAAATATTTCTGAGATGAGAGTAGCACGATCATTAGTTCTTCTTCCTTCCCAAGAATTCACATCATCAAATCTCAAAGCAGATAACAGGAACATAAATCGCTTTACTGACATCGTTATTCCGAATATATGTCGGCCTGTTCCATCAGTTGCCCATAACCGTTCTGTATCTTCATGGCCAGATTTGAATACACCTGATAATAGCAATAACCCAAAGAATGCTTTCATTTCCATAATACTCATATAGTTAGTGTAAGTAGCATTAGTTTTATATTTTTCTGAATATTCTGTTATTTTCTGATTAGCGTGAGTGCAAATAAGTGCCATCATTTCATCTGATATCAGAAACTGTCATGATTCAATTGGTGACATGTTCCGTCTTTCACGAGCGGTACCGATGAGAAAAGGCAGGTGAGTGATGATGTTGTGGCTTCTGACTCTGGACCTAGCTGGTGGATGAGTAGGCCACTCGAAAATATGCACTACTAGACAGCCGGCTATCTCTCTCTACTGAATCATCAGAAGATGAATTACTTGAGTATGAAGAAATTTGATATTGTGTATTTTCATCGTCACTTACGTTCTCTTCATCACAAGGTTGAAAATCACTTAAAGTTTCTGTGTCTGAATAATTTTCGTTCTGTGTCTGAATAATTTTCGTCTAATAAAATTTCACAGATTTGTTTTTCAGTCAGACCCCGCTGCATTGTGGCAATAAAGTGACTGAAACACCACAAAGTAAGTCAGTATTCACTGACTATCATGTCATGTAACGAATGCGAAAAAAAGCTATATCGGACAGACAGGCAGGTCCTTTGATGTAAGGTTTAAAGAACACACGTATCCCAGTAATAAGACAGCGCTAGTCTTACATATGCAAGAGCAGGGTCATAATATTGGTAACATCGACGAACAGCTTCAAATTCTACACCAAGTTACAAAAAGTAAACGATTAGACATTTTGGAACAACTCGAGATTTATGTTACGATACGCAGAGAACCTGACAAACTCCTCAATGAACAGAGTGAATTTGCAACAGACGCATACTTCAATATTTACGACGATCTGTTCATCTGAGCGAATCGTTTTTACCACATACGTACTCAGCTGAGGATGGAGCCTTCCGGCGGTCGAGTATTGCACTGTGTAGTGCGGGCCGCAGCAGATGTCAACAACCTCTAAGGCGGAGGAGCGTGCCAGCCACCTGCAGCAGAGCACTGCACTCGTCATCCTGCCCGTGTCGTCCCTGTCGTACTAATGGACAACGGCATAAACAGGCAACAATAGTCGGAAATACAGCACCATCGGGCGTCAGAGATACACTCTACAAGTGCTACTACTATTTTCATCTATAGCAATGTTTTCTCCTTGTTCTGAAACTTTATTTTACTGATTTAACGATCTGTTCTGTAATCCTGAATTTTATGTACATTAGACCTAAATATTAATAGTAAGTTTGTATATTTTAGGCTATATTATAGAGGACGCGCGCATCTAGCGCAAAGAGGGTGAACAAAATCTAACAAATTTTTATATGTATATAAGACCGGAGTTTTACATTTTATAGCTAGTTTGACAACGCATGAACCTGTGTTCAGTGTATGGCGCCTTTAGTACGAACTATATGTATTTCGCATGAATTCAGTTAGGTTACTAATAAGCCTGGTTAAATGTTGCACTTATTTTTAGGTTTTAATATAAATTTTCTTTTGTATTGTTTTAGAATCTGGAGATGGTCATTGTATGGCCGAAACCGGTTATGACTGTGCCATAAAAATGTGATTGCGTCTATAAATAAATAAAAACATTTTTACAAAATAATCAATCACGCACTCCATAGACAAAATGTCATTTTTTCCACGATACTCCATAGGCATGCAATTTTATTAGAAGTCTCTTGAGAGGAATGCTATCAGAAGCCTTCTGGAAATATAGAAATATGGAATAAATTTGATACACTCTGTCGATTTGCAATACTCTTCACGTAAATAAAGAAATAGCTGTGTTTTACAAGAACGAAATTTTCTGAACCAGTGCTATGTGTCAACATATCGTTTTATTCCAGGGAATTAATAATATTCGAACATAGTGTATGTTCCAAAACACTACTGTAATTTGACGTCAGTGACATGGGTCTATAATTCACAGGATTACTCTTATTTTCTAAGGGCCTAAGCAACAAGAAATCAAGATGGTACAGTGGCGAAGGCATTGAAGTACATCCTGGAGCGGCAGGATTAAATCTCTTGTTGTTTTGTGTGATTCCCACTAAACTGTTTAATGCGAATGCTTGGCTCGTTTCTTTGTAAAGATCATTGCTATTCAATCCTAGCCGTTTCGAACCAGGCCACATGCTCCGTCTGTAATGACACTGCTCTCGGAGAGAGACTGAGCCCTAATGTTCCTCCCTTTCGTAACAGACCACAAGTTACGTTTAAATGCAGACCGAAAATAATTTTACATGAAACTTCCTGGCAGATTAAAACTGTGTGCCCGACCGAGACTCGAGCTCGGGACCTTAGCCTTTCGCGGGAAAGTGCTCTACCATCTTTTTTTTTTTAAATCTCATTTTGTTCGTATTTGATCGTTGTATCTGCTCAGGTCGGACGTCGCAAGACACCCGTTTCAGTTCGTCGTGGATCCATTAACTCAGTTCTTTTTTTTTATTATAGAGGAAAATCTGAGCTACCGAAGCACGACTCACGGCCGGTCCTCACAGCTTTAATTCTGCCAGTGGCTCGTCTCCTACCTTCCAAGCCGGCCGGTGTGGCCGTGCGGTCTTGGCGCTTCAGTCTGGAACCGCGTGACCGCTCCGGTCGCAGGTTCGAATCCTGCCTCGGGCATGGATGTGTGTGACGTCCTGAGGTTGGATAGGTTTAAGTAGTTCTAAGTTCTAGGGGACTGATGACCAGAGATGTTAAGTCCCATAGTGCTCAGAGCCATTTGAACCATTTGAACCTACCTTCCAAACTTTACAGAAGCTCTCCTGCGAAACTTCTGGAATTTTACGTGAAACTTGTGACGAAGTTAGTGGCGCACGAACTCACAGTCGTAAAAGTCTTACCCACTGTTTGATAGGCTGATCCATAAATTGTCGATAGATGTTAAGCTTACCAAAGAATCACGCTAAAAACCTTTCACAGATTTGCTCCTCATCGTTAGGGAAAAACGTATTACTGATTTTAATATGTTACTAATTAATGTCGCTGATATGAAATGATAATGCTAAACTAAGTACAACTCTAGCGTCATACGTTAATTACCTTGAAAGAAGGTGAATTATGTTTTCTAAGCACAGGTGCGGTTTTGCATATCGCACACGAGAAGGGCACCGTTTTCCTATATAGAGTGCCCCAAAGCCGGCCGCTGTGGTCGAGCGGCTCTAGGCGCTTCAGTCCGGAACCGCGCTGCTGCTACGGTCGCAGGTTCGAATCCTGCCTCGGGCATGGATGTGTGTGATGTCCTTAGGATAGTTAGGTTTAACTAGTTCTAAGTCTAGGGGACTGATGACTTCAGATGTTAAGTCCCATGTTGCTCTGAGCCATTTGAACCATTCATTTGAAGTGCGCTCAAAGTGCTCTGCCAATGTAGCCTGCGTGGAAGGGTGATATGTCGTTACGAAAATTAGCAGCAATGTGTGTTTCTGCTCGGTCAAGCGCACCGCATATCGCGTGCGAGCCGTCCGCTACGTGTCCTTCACAACTTCACTCCACCGTGTTATCTTCCGACGTTGCCGCAGTACAGTGGCACACACAAGGGTCACAGTGCTCGTCATTTGCCGATATAGTCTGACAAAACCCTCCACCCACAATGTGCTATCTCTTTTCACAGATGAAGGACTGGTAACCATTTTACCTCTGATGATAAGCAGCCAACAAAGCAGAAGCCCAGTTACGTATACCTTTGCGCGGACCCTCCCGCCGGAGGTTCGAATCCTCCCTCGGGCATGGGTGTGCGTGTTGTTATTAGCGTAAGTTAGCATAAGTTAGTGTAAGTATTGTGTAAGGCTACGGACTGATGACGTCAGCAGTTTGGTCCCTTAGGAATTAACGCACATTTAAACGTACGTATACTCATGATGTCTGAACACAGCAGGACAGCTGAAAATACACTACCGTTATTTCCCTTCCACTGGCCCCATTGAGACAGGAGTATTAGACTGCCCTACAAATCTCTCCAAAATAGCCCACCTTTAACCTTCATTGATCAATTGAACAGTTTTTACTGAAATCAGTTGGGACGAATTTACGTGCTATGAGACTGATATCTCAAATACTCCTTTGTGATAGAACCGCGCGGGATTAGCCGAGCGCCGGCCGCGGTGGCCGTGCGGTTCTAGGCGCTACAGTCTGGAACCGCGCGACTGCTACGGTCGCAGGTTCGAATCCTGCCTCGGGCATGGATGTGTGTGATGTCCTTAGGTTAGTTAGGTTTAGGTAGTTATAAGTTCTAGGGGACTGATGACCTCAGAACTTAAGTCCCATAGTGCTCAGAGCCATTTGAACCATATGATTAGCCGAGCGGTCTAAGGCGCTGCAGTCATGGACTGTGCGGCTGGTCCGGGCGGAGGTTCGAGTCCTCCCTCGGCTATGGGTGTGTGTGTTTGTCCTTAGGATAATTTAGGTTAAGTGGTGTGTAAACTTAGGGACTGATGACCTTAGCAGTTAAGTCCCATAAGATTTCACACACATTTGAACACTCTTCTGTACTACTGACAAGGATGAGATTGAGTCAATAGTTAAATCACTGAAGACTGTGGGCTGTCATGGATATGGTCCAGTATCTAGGAGAATACTAAAGTATTATCCTGCACAAGTTAATCTGTAATTTTTCCTTTAGGAATGGTCAGTTTCCTGAACGATTAAAGTACTCAGTCGTAAAGCCTCTTTACATGAGGGGGAAAGGAATAATGTAGACAGATTTAGACATATTTATATGCTATCAGTGTTTGCTGAAGTTACTGAAAAGCTGTGTATGTAAGGATAATTGAACATTTCATTTAACATAATCTGCTGCCAAATGTACAGTTTGGTTTTAGAAGTGGATAAATAACTGAAAATGCTATTTTTTTTGAGGTACTGGATGGATTAAACAAAAGTTTTTGAACGTTAGGCATTTTTTATTTAACTAAGGCATTTGATTGTGTTGATCAAAATTTTGCTCCAGAAGTTGGAGGAAGTTGGACCATTATGGGATACAGGGAGTAATTCATACCTGGTTCACCTCTTACTTTAAGAATAGACACCAGAAGGTCATTCTGCACTGTACTGGTAACGGCTACGATATGGGATCCCAGTGGGGCACAGTTAATGGGAGGTGACTCAATGCTGGCGCTGCTCCTGTTCCATATTTATATAAATGATATTCCTTCTAATATTACAGGTGATTCTAAACTACTTTTGTTTGCTGACAACGCTAGCTTGGTAATGAAGGATGTTATGTGCAATGCTGCACTTTTTCAAGTAGTTCAGTTCGAGGTATAAGTTCTTGGGTAGCAGAAAATAAAGTAACGGTAAACCACAGTAAGTTTCTAACACACATTTCAACAAAACCTGACGATTTAATTACACAGGAAGAGCACATGATTAATGAGACTGAACAGCTCAAATTTCTGGGTCTTCAGATAGACAGTAAACTGTCGTGAAAAGCCCATGTTCATAATCTTGTTCAGAGACTTAATGCTGTCATTTTTACAATCAGAACAGTATCTGAGGTAAGTGATAGGTCGATACGAAAAGTAGTCAGCTTTCCCTATTTTAATTCGCTGATGACATATGGTATTATACTTTAGGGTAACTCTTCCCATTCTCGAAGGATATTTTGTGCTCAGCAATGGGTGGTTCATTAGTCTAGGTATTCTGACGTTGGCCTCTCAATGCGTATATTCTTTAATGTCGTTTCTTGTTAACAACATCAACGGGTTCCCAAGAATTAGCAGCTTTCAATCAGTTAATACTAGGCAGATATCCAGCCTACATTTGAATTTCGCTTCCTTAAATCTTGTGCAGAAAGGCGTGCAGTATTCTGCTGCATCCATTTGCAATAAACCACCACAAGAATTAAAAATCTTTGTAGTAATCCACGCGCTATCAGATGTAAACTGAAGATTTTCCTCGTGGGTCACTCCTTCTATCATGTCGAGAAGTTCCTTGAAAAATTAAGCTGATTCCTGTGTTACACTGTCGATAGCGTTTACATAAACTTATACACTGAAGCGCCGAAGAAACTGGTATGGGTATGCGTATTCAAATACTAAGATATGTAAATAGACGGTATACGGCGCTTCGATCGGCAACGCCTATATAAGACAAGTGTCCGGCACTGTTGTTAGATTGGTTACTGCTGCTACAGTGGCATATTATCAACATTTAAGTGAGTTTAACCTGGTGTTTTAGGCGGCGAATAAGCGATGAGACACAGCGTCTCCGAGGAAGCGATGAAGTGGAGATTTTCCCGTAAGACAATTTCACGAGTGTACTATGAATATCAGGAATCCCGTAAAACATCAAATCTCCGATATCGCTGAGGCCGGAAAAAGATCCTGCAAGAATGGGACCAACGACGACTGAAGAGAATCGTTCACCGTGACGGAAGTCCAACCCTACATCTACATATACATCTACATCTACATCCATACTCCGTAAGCCACCTGACGGTGTGTGGCGGAGGGTACCTTGAGTACCTCTATCGGTTCTCCGTTCTATTCCAGTCTCGTATTGTTCGTGGAAAGAAGGATTGTCGGTATGCCTCTGTGTGGGCTCTAATCTCTCTGATTTTATCCTCATGGTCTCTTCGCGAGATATACGTAGGAGGGAGCAATATACTGCTTGACTCTTCGGTGAAGGTATGTTGTCGAAACTTTAACAAAAGCCCGTACCGAGCTACTGAGCGTCTCTCCTGCAGAGTCTTCCACTGGAGTTTATCTAGCATCTCCGTAACGCTTTCGCGATTACTAAATGATCCTGTAACGAAGCGCGCTGCTCTCCGTTGGATCTTCTCTATATCTTCTATCAACCCTATCTGGTACGGATCCCACACTGCTGAGCAGTATTCAAGCAGTGGGCGAACAAGCGTACTGTAACCTACTTCCTTTGTTTTCGAATTGCATTTCCTTAGGATTCTTCCAATGAATCTCAGTCTGGCATCTGCTTTACCGACGATCAACATTATATGATCATTCCATTTTAAATCACTCCTAATGCGTACTCCCAGATAATTTATGGTATTAACTGCTTCCAGTTGCTGACCTGCTATTTTGTAGCAGCGTCAATTCGCTGCAGATCCTCCTGCATTTCAGTACAATTTTCCATTGTTACAACCTCTCGATACACCACAGCATCATCTGCAAAAAGCCTCAGTGAACTTCCGATGTCATCCACCAGGTCATTTACGTATATTGTGAATAGCAACGGTCCTATGACACTCCCCTGCGGCACACCTGAAATTACTCTTACTTCGGAAGACTTCTCTCCATTGAGAATGACATGCTGCGTCCTGTTATCTAGGAACTCCTCAATCCAAACACACAATTGGTCTGATAGTCCATATGCTCTTACTTTGTTCATTAAACGACTGTGGGGGACTGTATCGAACGCCTTGCGGAAGTCAAGAAACACGGCATCTACCTGGGAACCCGTGTCTATGGCCCTCTGAGTCTCGTGGACGAATAGCGCGAGCTGGGTTTCACATGACCGTCTTTTTCGAAACCCATGCTGATTCCTACAGAGTAGATTTCTAGTCTCCAGAAAAGTCATTATACTCGAACACAATACGTGTTCCAAAATTCTACAACCCTTCCGCAAATTGCTGCAGGTGTCAATTTTGGACCATCAAAAAATGTCAGCATGCGAACCATTCAACGAAACATCATCGATATGGGCTCCCGGAGCCGAAGGTCCACTCGTGTACTCTCGATGACTGCACGACACAAAGTTTTACGCCTCCTCTTCACCCGTTAACATCTACATTGGACTTTGATGACTGGAAACATGTTGCCTGGTCGGACGAGTCTCGTTTCAAATTGTACCGAGCGATGGACACGTACGGGTATGTAGACAATCTCATGAATCCTTTGACCCTGCATGTCAGCAGCGGACTCTTCAAGCTGGTGGAGGCTCAGTGATGGTGTGGGTCTTACGACTCTAACAGGTGACACATACGTAGGAATCCTGTCTGATCAACTGCATTCTTAACCTAACAGGTGAAAACAGTACATTAAAGGCCTCTATAAGAGGAAATATTTGTCTGATGTGATAGAAGAAGAAACGGGAGTCGATTTGGAAGAGATAGGGTCTCCAGTATTAGAATCAGAAATTAAGAGAGGTTTGGAGGTCTTAAGATCAAATGAGACAGAAGGGACAGCTAACATTCCATCAGGAAGAAGTGGCAACAAACAACTATTCACGTTGGTGTGTAGAATGTATGAGTCTGGTGACATACCACCTGACTTTCGGAAAAATATCATCCACACAATTCCGAACATTGCAAGAGCTTACTAGCGCGAGAATTATCGCACAATCAGTTCAAAACCTCATGCATCCAAACTTCTGACAATAATAATGTACAAAAAGACTGGAAAAGAAAATTGAGGATGTGTAAGGTGACGATCAGTTTGGCTTTATGAAAGGTAAAGGCATCAGGGAGGCAATTCTGACGGTAGGCTGATAATGGTAGCAAGACTAAAGCAGAATCAAGACTCTTTAACAGGATATGTCGACCTGGAAAAAGCGTTCGACAATGCAAAATGATGGTGTTCGAAATTCACAGAAAAATTCGAATGAGCTGTAGGGAGAGACGGATAATATACAATATGTACAAGAGCCAAGAGGGGAAAATAAGGGTGGATGACCAAGAACGAAGAAGAAGATTAAACAGAGTGTAAAACAGGGATGCAGTCTTTCGCCCCTACCGTTCCGGCTATACGTCGAAGAAACAATGATGGAAATGAAAGAAAGGTTCAGGTGAAATTACTCGTAAAACTCAAGTGAAACGACATCAATGATACGAATCGCTGATGACATTTCCATCCTGAGTGAAAATGAAGAAGAATTATATGATCTGCTGAGTGGAATGAACAATGCAGAATATTGATTGAGAGTAAATCGAAAAAAAGCGAAAGTAATGAGAAGTAGCAGAACTGAGAACACCGACAATCTTAACATCAGGATTCATGGTCAGCGAGTAAATGAGGTTAGGAATTCTGTAACCTATGCAGCAAAATAATCAGTGACGGATGGAGTAATGAGCACATCAACAGCAGACTAGCACTGGCAAAAAGGGCATTACCGACCAAGAGAAATTTATAAGTATCAAACATAGTCCTTACTTTGAAGAAAGAATTTCTGAGAATGTACGTTTGGAGCACAGCATTGTATGTTTGAGAAACATGGACCATGGGAAAACCGGAAGAGAATCGAAGCATTTGAGATGTGGTGCTACAGACGAATGTTGAAAATTAGGTGGATTAATAAGGTAAGGAATGAGGAGGTTCTCCGTAGAATCGGAGAGGGAAAGAATGTATGGAAAACAATGACAAGGGGAAGAGACAGGATGGTAGGACATCAGGGAATGTCTTCCACGGTACTAGAGCGAGCTGTAAAGGGTAAAAACTGTAGAGGAAGGCAGATATTGAAATACACCCAGCAAATAATTCAGGACACTGGTTGCTAATGCTACACTGAGATGAAGAGGTTGGTAAAGGAGAGGAATTCGTGGCGGGCCGCATCAAACCAGCCAGGAGACTGATGACTGAAAAAAGTGACGTCACAAGCCACTAGAATAAAAGGAGCAGCTTCAGCTTCAGACGGGGAGTGATAGCAGTCGTGGTGTGAGCCTTGGCGCGATGTCGATGGCCGAAGCCATTAGACGTTATGACAGCTGCGGATGGGTGCGATTTTTATTGTGGTGTAGCGTTGTTTCCGCCTAGTAGGAAACTGGAAATACTGATGCAGAGAGACATTCAAGTGCACTACACTCGTTTTATGATTGTTGCACTGAACAATAACAAACAAACAAACAAACAATACTCAAAGTTTAAATTAGTTTTTCAAAACGTTAAGTCACTTCAAATAAAATCTTGATCCGTGGACCGGCTACCCTTAACAAACAATGTCTATAGGACCTGTGGATTTGGGATTGTATGTATTTTGTGGGGTCTCGTATTAATGGCATTTCAAATAGAGATAACTAGATTTCCAGGGCTCTTCTGATTTTCTTTCCCATTCTCCTCAAACCGAGCTTGTTCTGTATCTCTAATGAACTCGCCATCGATGTGACATTAGACCATAATATGCCTTTCTCCTTATATATACGTATGTTCCACATATTCTCCTAAACCTGTGGATCGATTTCAACTACACTTGGTACGCATACTGTGTTACTTACTGCGTGGATAGAAATAGTGTGGGGGTAAGAACCAGAAACCTCCTAATGGAGCGAGAGTGATAAAGTGGAGAGAGAAGGGGAGAGAAGATAGGTAGATAGAGAGGGGGAGGAGGGGATGGACATTGTTAGGACCGAGCGAGGTGGCGCAGTGGTTAGCACACTGGACTCGCATTCGGGAGGACGTCTGTTCAAACCCGCGTCCGGCCATCCTTGTTTCAGACAAATGCGAGGATGGTTCGTCTGAAAGGGCACAGACGACTTCCCTCCATCCTTCCTCAATCCGATGGAACCGACGACCTCGCTGTTTGGTCCCTTCCTGGACATCAACCAACCAACCAACACAGTTAGGGGGAGGACAGAGAGAGAAGGAGTGGGAAATGAACAGAAAAGGGAAGAGAAATGAGAGATGAGTGGGTTTACTGAGAAAGGAAGGAGAGGAAGAGAGACAGGAGGGAAAAAAGGTGGAGAGAGGGGGGTGGAGAAGATGAACAGACAGGGGAGAAGGAAACAGAGAAAGGAAAGAAGAGAAGATGGACAGAGGAGTTGGATAGAAGAAGGAAAAACGAGGTGGATTTTGAGAGGGGGTAGGATGAGATAAAGGAGTGGTGAGAAGAGGAGGAGAGAGATAGGGAGCAGAAAGAAATGGACAGAGAGATGGGGTAGGAGCAAATGGACATAGAAGGGGAGAAGGAGAGAGAGGGGGAGGAGAACGGACAGTGAAAAGGGGGAAGAGGAGGTGACTGAAGAGAGGGGGGAGGAGGAGACAGACATATAAACAGGAGGAGATGGATGGAGAGTGTGGGGAGGAGGAGGTGAAGAGACTGGTGTCTCTCGAAAACTTTGACAGTGGGAGTGACTTGTCTGTAGGAGCTTTTAATAAAAAGGTGAGAGATCCAAAATGGAAGGACATATAATGATATGTGTCATTGATTATCGAGAACACACAGTAGAGAGCGTTTTCACTAATTATTTGTATAAAAATGCCTCTTAGTTACAATGTAGATCTTGGATACGGAACCCCTTTTCTACAGTGTACTATTATTTTATCTCATATCACATTTTACCAGTAATTTATCCATAAAACTGACTGTTCATGGCTGCGGATTGAAATACCTTACGAAGCAGCCGCTTTTGTACAGAGTGATTTAGACTTTGATATAGCGCGATTTATACTAAGACACGTTTCGGAATTTCATCAGTGTTTATGTCTTCATCAGTAAAACGGTTTTGTCGACTGCATTTTGAACAATGCGTCTGCCCGTATGATTATAACAATTTCTTCAACGTTTCTCACCTTGCGTGCCTACAGATAGTCTACCGTTAAGTGCATCTGTTTTTATTCTGGAAGTTGTAGCTCCTTGTTATGCATTGATATGCATGATATGCGTAATTTTAGCTTCATTGATGCAGCTCAGCATTCTTAGTACGGTCGATTCCTGTGTTTGCTTTAGTCAGAAATTACACATAGAATCCACATACATTTTGTCTGTACATCCAGAAACCACTTCTGAAGACAGTTGTGTTTGTTGTCTTAATATTGCCGATGATAATATGATGATGATACGTGCTGAAAGCCCTTATGGCATTCTACAAGGATACTAGTCTTACGTCAACTTCGCGTCGTGTTGTATGAAAAGATCATCGAAAGATTACCTATGAGTTGTCATCTTCGAAAAAAGTTCGACACTACAAGGAACTGGTGAGTGGGAGATCTAAGTACTAAAGAGAAAGGGTGAGGGAGAGGGAGTGGGAGAGAGAGAGAGAGAGAGAGAGAGAGAGAGAGAGAGAGTGCGCGAGAGAGTGTGTGTGTGTGAGAGAGAGAATGTGTTGGATAGATAGAAAGTCGAAATAGTTAGAGAGATGGAAAATTTGGAAAATCTAATGTGTGAGATGTAATGATCAAGTTTAATTACTTTAGTAATAATACCTAAACAATTTACTATCCGTAATGTCGCTGATTGGAATGGTTTTATTTCAGTTTATATTTTACGAACGATCTCTTAATCTCTCTCTCTAGTCTTTTTATTTAGGCTTCATGTTACATCTACTTACAAATATGAATCACCGATGATACTAATGTCAAAGTCGCTGCGACCTTTAAAGTTAGCGGAACGCTATTGACGTTCACTGGGGCGCACCACACATGCCCCTCGAGCCACGTCGTCGTATTCTCTGCAGCGTTTACAATGGCTGTGTGTGCTGCGGGTCGCGCCGCATGAGATGATCACTAATGTCGAGACGGAAATGCACACGGAGCGAGCGACTAGTTCGGGTGACGTCACAGGTGAATCGTACGTGGTGAACGATGTATCTGTGAAATGTCAGCATTTATACGTGAGCTACGGACGGAGTAACACTGATGTGATGCCCTGCTCCTAGCATAGCTGCCACCTTCCACCCCCCCCCCCCCCCGTCCACACCTCTCTTTCCAATTTCCGTAAAACTACATTTCGGCAATTTTTTTCCACGCAGCTATAGCAAATTTTTTCAGTAGTTTTAGTAAGAATGAAGTAATATTGGACGATACATTTTCAATGAATTATGTAGATGAAAAATATTGCACACAAGTTAAAGTTATAATCGTAGCAAATAAATTATTAGCTTTATAAAAAAGAAAAGAAAATTGTATGCATCTATAGGCTTTAGCATGATGCATAATAAAGAACAGACTTTATTTACTCCTTATGATTTATTAAAAGTAAATAAATTACAATCTGAGAATAAAAGAAAATGAGCTTTCATTAAGAGGTGAGAAAATTTATCTTTCCAGGAACTGAGTTTTAATTATAATATTTCGATGTGCATTCAGTAAGTAATGCAACACGTTTTTTTCTGCAGGTAGGTTGCTTTTATTCAGGATTCCAATACACCGTATTACTCCCAACTTTCTTGCCTATATAGCTCTCCTTTTCAACACAGTCTCCGCACAATGTGACGGCTTTTCGTCACCTTATTGGGAGGTTCTTTATGACCGCATTGTACTACTCTACTCGTCGTTGTCAGAGCCAACGCCTTGCTGAATCAGCGACCTTCCCATCATCCAAGTACTGCTCGCCGCAGAGTATATCTTCCGTTGGGTCAGACGTGACAAAAAATGAAAACCTAAATCTATCAGTGTGAGTTCTATTTTCTGTTAAGCATTTCTCCCTATGTAGGTGGCAATCTATAAAATACTTTGGCATTCGTTGGAGTAAGTTCGTGGTTGAAATTTAGTGAAGAGATCTCGCCGCAACAGAAAATACCTTTGGCTTAATAACTGCCACCTGTCCTTGGTTTAATAACTGCCTCTTGAAATCGGATGTCATTTCGGTGAATTCTTTCCCCTATTTGGCGGTAATGCGGCAGCGTCTCCATCAGATGTGGAACGTAGCGATAGCCTCCGCAGAGGGCCACAAAACAGGCACTCTCACTGTCGACTTGGCAACACAAACACTACGGACAGTCGCGTGCCCGATGGCGCATGTAACAGGAACTAATTTAAGCTTCCGCTGCAGGATATTCAAATAGTCCATTCATCCGCCAAAAGCTACTCTCGCAACTACAGAGAGCTCTGAAACACGGAACTATTTGATCAGTCGGCCAAACAGACCGCAGTTGCACATTAATACGGCGAGCATGATATTTAAGCGACCGGTTATCGTCCAGTTCACTTGCCGACGTTCCAGTCACCAGACAGTTAACGCCAAATGTCGAATATCAGTCGTAATGTACGTCAAAGTGTTTATCTGTTGAGAGGGCTTATAATCTTTGTAACTGCTGTCCAAATGAATTTCAGTTAGATTAGTTAGTAATCATCTGCGTGCTGTGTTAGATAAGGTTCAGAACTCTACCACGTCTTCTGTCCGCAGCTCGTGGTCTTGCGGTAGCGTTCTCGCTTCCCGCGCACGGGGTCCCGGGCTCGATTCCCCGCGGGGCCAGGGATTTTCTCTGCCTCGTGATGACTGGGTGTTGTGTGTCTTTCATCATCATTTCATCCCCATCGACACGCAAGTCGACGAAGTGGCGTCAACTCGAAAGACTTGCACCAGGCGACCGGTCTACCCGACGGGAGGCCCTAGCCACACGGCATTTCCATTTACCACGTCTTCTCACAGAGTAAAGTATATTTTATTATACAAAACTCCGTTAACATTTGAATATTCAATAGTTCACGGTATAATACACACATCAAAACTAGGTTTTACGTCACCCTGGTTCCCAACTCTTGCAGGTAGACGTTGACTGTGGATATTGCATACAGACACAGTCCCTTTGACTGTTCAGTTATATCACTAAACCCGGCGAAAGATGTAAACAACCATTCACGAGCAGCACCTTTTAGACGGAGGGGGTCCAACAGCCGATCAGTTCCAGTCACTCCACCAGGAAGGAGGTACACGGCTCGTGTTGTCTGTAGTTCAACCGCGGTTCTATCACGTCCGCATTGTTACTTTGTTCTAGGAAGGGCTCTCAACAAGGGAAGTGTCCAGACCTCTCGGAGTGAACCAAAGCGATGTTGTTCGGGCATGGAGGAGATACAGACACACAGGAATTGTCGATGACATGAGTCGCTCAGGCCGCCAAAGGACTACTACTGCAGTGGATGACCGCTAGCTACGAGTTATGGCTCGGAGGAACCCTGACAGCAAGACCACCATCTTGAATAATGCTTTTCGTGCAGTCACAGGACGTCGTGTTACGACTCAAGCTGTGTGCATTAGACTGATGAAGCGCAACTTCACTACCGACGTCCACGGCGAGGTCCATCTTTGCAACCACGACACCATGCAGCGCGGTACAGATGGGCCCAAAAACATGCCGAATGGACGGCTCATGAATGGCATCACGTTCTCTTCACCGATGAGTCTCGCATAGGCCTTCAACCAGACTATCTTCTGAGACGTGTTTGGAGGCAACTCGGTCAAGCTGAACGCCTAAGACACATTGTCCAGGAAGTTCAGCAAGGTGGAGGTTCATTGCTGTTTTGGGATGGCATTATGTGCGGCCGACGTGCGCCGCTGGTGGCCATGGACCCACCAATCACTCTGAGGGATCCACGCCGAATCGCCATTCAGGAGTGGGGCAATCTAGACGAACAGTTCGTTGATGAACTTGCGGGTAGTTTGCCATGGCGAATACAGGTATGCATCAATGGAAGAGGACGTGCTATTGGGTATTAGTGATGCCAGTGTGTACAGCAATCTGGACCATCACCTCTGAAGGTCTCGCTTTATGCTGGTACAACACGCAAAAAAAAAAAAAAAAAAAAAAAAAAAAAAAAAAAAAAAAAAAAAAATGTTTCAAATGGCTCTGAGCACTATGGGACTTAACTTCTGAGGTCATCAGTCCCCTAGAACTTAGAACTACTTAAACCTAACTAACCTAAGGACATCACACACATCCATGCCCGAGGCAGGATTCGAACCTGCGACCGTAGCGGTCGCGCGGTTCCAGAATGTAGCGCCTAGAACCGCTCGGCCACCCCGGCCGGCTACAACATGCAATGTGTGGTTTTCATGAGCAATAAAAAGGACGGAAATGATGTTTATTTTGATGTGTATTCTAATTTTCTGTACAGGTTCCGGAACTCTCGGAACCGAGGTGATGCAAAACTTTTTTTGATGTGTGTATAAGCAGAGTGGTGAAAAAGTAGCACACGTGCATGAAATGACGGGGGTTTTAGTAAAACAGAAGAAGTCCAGGAAATGACTGACAGATACGAGGGTTGTCGAGCAAGTAACACAGATTTTGGTGAACGCGGCGGTGGGCGGGGCTACAGTCGCCATCTTGGTGTCATAACGTTTATACACTCAGTACGCATCTAGCGGTGGTAGCGTGTGTAAGCTACTTTGCTTTCTATGACGTGTTACAAAGTGCGCTGCAATATAAAGTCTCACCAGGTGAGGTACATTCTGTGATTAGTTTCATGTTTGCAAAAACTGCAAACCAAGTGAAATTTATATCACGACCTCTTTAATGTGTAGGGAAGAGGAATACTAAGTAAATGCCGAGTGTGACATTGATTTGAATATGGTCGTACCAGTGTTCACGAAGAGGACCACAGCCTTGTAACTGACGAAATCGTGGCGGAAATCAATGACAAAATTCGTGAAAATCGTCGTTTCACGATTACGGAACTTTTTTCCGAAAAATTCACAGAGTTCGGTGCTTAAAACGGTAGCAGACAAGCTTAGTTATCACAAATTTAGTGTTAGGTGGGTGCCCAAGATCGTAACGGAAGACCACAACAGAGACTGGTTGCAGGAATGACATTCCTCGAGGATTACGAGAAAAATGATAACAAAGTTATCGATCGTATGTAACTGGGGATGAGACTTGAGACAAGCATGTCGATGTCAGTTGAGGAACCAAGGAAGTGTTTGCAAACGTTATTAGCAATAAATGTCATGGCTACTGTATTTTGGGGCTCTGCGCGAGTGATTCACGTTGATTTCCTTGAACGTGGCGCAACAGTTAACTCAGAGAGGTACTGCGAGGCATTGACAAAGTAAGGTGGAAGATACAAAACAAGCGTCGGGGAAAAACGGCACCAATTTTTTATTTTTATTTATTTTTTTTTTTCACGACAACGAACGTCCATACACGGTCAATCATACCCGAAAGCTTCTATGGGATTTTTGGTGGGAGGTGTTCGATCATCCATCATACAACCGGTATTAGGGGGCCGAGCCTCTACCGCTTCTTCCCAGCAATGAAGACATGGCTCGCTACACACCGCTTTCGTACTGACGCCGTACTTCATGCTGGTATAAGTCAGTGATTGCAGTCGGAGGCGGCAGATTTCTAAGCAGACGGTAATGGAAAACGTGTGCCACGGTATGATTAGTGCCTCAATTTCAGTGGTGATTATTTTTAAAAATAGCTTAGGAGTCTACCTTTAAAATATTTGTAGCAAAATTTGTTTTTTTCCGTATTGTTAATATTTTATTTTAAATGTCTATTTCTGGATAGCTCTCGTACAGAAGCAACAATTAGATAACAATTTAGCAAAGACGATGCTCATTATAATAAATACTCAAAATATCATCAGATGCTCAAAATGTCATCAGTAATAGCTTTAGTCGAGGGATAATGTTGAAAACAGCGCTGCGTAGCGTAACAGTAACTATGGTGAGAAATTGCCGCCGGTTGTTGTCTTTTAGCGTTCCTAATGAGGTCGGACTTTCGCGATAGACTTGCGACTTTATCAGATAACCCCACGAACAATAGTCACTGAGGTCTGGGGACTTGGGAAGCGGAGCATTTCGGAAGTGGGGGCGCGACAGGCTATAGCTGGGGATTTATCTTCCTGTTACCTTTATCTGTGGCACTTACGATATTAATGAATACAAAAAATACAAAATGAGCTCCCCTTCTTTGAAATTTTTCGATGACGTCCGTCAGTGCTATCTTATAATTATCCCTTACTGCCCAACAGTATGTAGAAAAGGGTGGACAACTATAGAGCAGGCATTCTCTTTGGCAGATTTGTTGCATCCTCTAAGTACTCAGCCTGTAAAACGGAGTCTTTCAGAGGCCATCCCCGTAACATTTTCCGTGTTACGGTTCCAGCTTAAAACGTTTGTACACCGATGGAAAAATATCGCAACACCAAAACATAAGTAATGTACAGTAATGACATTTCGGGAATACGTTTGACGAGATAACATACTTAAGTCATTACCACTGCAAGATTACAGGTTAATGTATGCGCGAGATTGTTGTTGTTGTTGTTGTGGTCTTCAGTCCTGAGACTGGTTTGATGCAGCTCTCCATGCTACTCTATCCTGTGCAAGCTTCTTCATCTCCCAGTATCTACTGCAACCTACATCCTTCTGAATCTGCTTAGTGTATTCATCTCTTGGTCTCCCTCTACGATTTTTACCCTCCACACTGCCCTCCAATGCTAAATTTGTGATCCCTTGATGCCTCAAAACATGTCCTACCAACCGATCCCTTCTTCTAGTCAAGTTGTTCCACAAACTTCTCTTCTCCCCAATCCTATTCAATACCTCCTCATTAGTTACGTGATCTACCCACCTTATCTTCAGCATTCTTCTGTAGCACCACATTTCGAAAGCTTCTATTCTCTTCTTGTCCAAACTAGTTATCGTCCATGTTTCACTTCCATACAGGGCTACACTCCATACAAATACTTTCAGAAACGACTTCCTGACACTTAAATCTATACTCGATATTAACAAATTCCTCTTCTTGAGAAACGCTTTCCTTGCCATTGCCAGTCTACATTTTATATCCTCTCTACTTCGACCATCATCGGTTATTTTACTCCCTAAATAGCAAAACTCCTTTACTACTTTAAGTGTCTCATTTCCTAATCTAATTCCCTCAGCATCACCCGACTTAATTTGACTACATTCCATTATCCTCGTTTTGCTTTTGTTGATGTTCATCTTATATCCTCTTTTCAAGACACTGTCCATTCCGTTCAACTGCTCTTCCAAGTCCTTTGCTGTATCTGACAGAATTACAATGTCATCGGCGAACCTCAAAGTTTTTACTTCTTCTCCATGAATTTTAATACCTACTCCGAATTTTTCTTTTGTTTCCTTTACTGCTTGCTCAATATACAGATTGAATAACATTGGGGAGAGGCTACAACCCTGTCTCACTCCCTTCCCAACCACTGCTTCCCTTTCATGCCCCTCGACTCTTATAACTGCCATCTGGTTTCTGTACAAACTGTAAATAGCCTTTCGCTCCCTGTATTTTACCCCTGCCACCTTTAGAATTTGAAAGAGAGTATTCCAGTTAACATTGTCAAAAGCTTTCTCTAAGTCTACAAATGCTAGAAACGTAGGTTTGCCTTTTCTTAATCTTTCTTCTAAGATAAGTCGTAAGGTCAGTATTGCCTCACGTGTTCCAACATTTCTACGGAATCCAAACTGATCTTCCCCGAGGTCGGCTTCTACCAGTTTTTCCATTCGTCTGTAAAGAATTCGCGTTAGTATTTTGCAGCTGTGACTTATGAAACTGATAGTTCGGTAATTTTCACATCTGTCAACACCTGCTTTCTTTGGGATTGGAATTACTATATTCTTCTTGAAGTCTGAGGGTATTTCGCCTGTCTCATACATCGTGCTCACCAGATGGTAGAGTTTTGTCATGACTGGCTCTCCCGAGGCCATCAGTAGTTCAAATGGAATGTTGTCTACTCCCGGGGCCTTGTTTCGACTCAGGTCTTTCAGTGCTCTGTCAAACTCTTCACGCAGTATCTTATCTCCCATTTCGTCTTCATCTACATCCTCTTCCATTTCCATAATATTGTCCTCAAGTACATCGCCCTTGTATAAACCCTCTATATACTCCTTCCACCTTTCTGCCTTCCCTTCTCTGCTTAGAACTGGGTTGCCATCTGAGCTCTTGATATTCATACAAGTGGTTCTCTTCTCTCCAAAGGTCTCTTTAATTTTCCTGTAGGCAGTATCTATCTTACCCCTAGTGAGACAAGCCTCTACATCCTTACATTTGTCCTCTAGCCATCCCTGCTTAGCCATTTTGCACTTCCTGTCGATATCATTTTTGAGACGTTTGTATTCCTTTTTGCCTGCTTCATTTACTGCATTTTTGTATTTTCTCCTTTCATCAATTAAATTCAATATTTCTTCTGTTACCCAAGGATTTCTATTAGCCCTCGTCTTTTTACCTACTTGATCCTCTGCTGCCTTCACTACTTCATCCCTCAGAGCTACCCATTCTTCTTCTACTGTATTTCTTTCCCCCATTCCTGTCAATTGTTCCCTTATGCTCTTCCTGAAACTCTTTACAACCTCTGGTTCTTTCAGTTTATCCAGGTCCCATCTCCTTAAATTCCCACCTTTTTGCAGTTTCTTCAGTTTCAATCTGCAGTTCATAACCAATAGATTGTGGTCAGAATCCACATCTGCCCCAGGAAATGTCTTACAATTTAAAACCTGGTTCCTAAATCTCTGTCTTACCATTATATAATCTATCTGATACCTACTAGTATCTCCAGGATTCTTCCAGGTATACAACCTTCTTTTATGATTCTTGAACCAAGTGTTGGCTATGATTAAGTTATGCTCTGTGCAAAATTCTACAAGGCGGCTTCCTCTTTCATTCCTTCCCCCCAATCCATATTCACCTACTATGTTTCCTTCTCTCCCTTTTCCTACTGACGAATTCCAGTCACCCATGACTATTAAATTTTCGTCTCCTTTCACTACCTGAATAATTTCTTTTATCTCGTCATACATTTCATCTATTTCTTCATCATCTGCAGAGGTAGTTGGCATATAAACTTGTACTACTGTAGTAGGCATGGGCTTTGTGTCTATCTTGGCCACAATAATGCGTTCACTATGCTGTTTGTAGTAGCTAACCCGCACTCCTATTTTTTTATTCATTATTAAACCTACTCCTGCATTACCCCTATTTGACTTTGTATTTATAACCCTGTAATCACCTGACCAAAAGTCTTGTTCCTCCTGCCACCGAACTTCACTAATTCCCACTATATCTAACTTTAACCTATCCATTTCCCTTTTTAAATTTTCTAACCTACCTGCCCGATTAAGGGATCTGACATTCCACGCTCCGATCCGTAGAACGCCAGTTTTCTTTCTCCTGATAACGACGTCCTCCTGAGTAGTCCCCGCCCGGAGATCCGAATGGGGGACTATTTTACCTCCGGAATATTTTACCCAAGAGGACGCCATCATCATTTAATCATACAGTAGAGCTGCATTTCCTCGGGAAAAATTACGGCTGTAGTTTCCCCTTGCTTTCAGCCGTTCGCAGTACCAGCACAGCAAGGCCGTTTTGGTTAATGTTACAAGGCCAGATCAGTCAATCATCCAGACTGTTGCCCCTGCAACTACTGAAAAGGCTGCTGCCCCACTTCAGGAACCACATGTTTGTCTGGCCTCTCAACAGATACCCCTCCGTTGTGGTTGCACCTACGGTACGGCCATCTGTATCGCTGAGGCACGCAAGCATCCCCACCAGCGGCAAGGTCCATGGTTCATGGGGGGGATGCGCGAGATAAGCCATTGAAAATGTCAAATGCTGGCACATTAATAGCCGGTGTAAACGACAGAATGTTAGATGCGAGCGTACAAACGTGTATGCAGTCTGTTGTACAGGTGTGGGTTGTCAGTTTGTTTTCAAAATGTTCAAATGTGTGTGAAATCTTATGGGACTTAACTGATAAGGTAATGAGTCCCTAAGCTTACACACTACGTAATCTAAATTATCCTAAGGACAAACACACACACCCATGCCCGAGGGAGGACTCGAACATCCGCCGGGATCAGCCGCACTGTCCGTGACTGCAGCGCCAAGACCGCTCGGCTAATCCCGCGCAGCTGTCAATTTGTGGGATGGAGCTACATGCCTCTTGCATTTGGTCGGCCAGTACAGGGACGATCAATGCTGTTTGTGGATGACGCTGGAGTTTCCGTTCGATGCTGTCCCATTTTGCTCGGTTGGAGATTGGCGATAGAGCAGGCCAAGGCAACATATCGATACTCTGTAAAGTGTGTTGGATTATAACAGCGGTATGTGGTAGAATGTTGTCATGCTGGAAATCAACTACCGGTATGTCGTTCATGATTGGCAGCACAACAGGTCGAATCAGGAGATTGAAGTACAAATTTATAATCAGGGTGCACAGGATAACCACGAGAGGACTCCTGCTGTCACAGGAAGTCGCACCACGGGCCATATCTCCAGGTGTAGGTCCAGTGTCCAGCACGCAGACAGGTTGGTTGCAGGCCCTCAATTGGCCTCCTTTTGACCAACATAAGGCCAACACTGGTGCCGAGGCAGAACCAGCTCTCATCAAACACAACAGACCTTCACCTATAGGGCATCTTGTTCGGAGCAGTAGCACTGTGGGGCCAACTGCTGCTAAAACTATTGCCGTAGATGCAGTGCCACGCGGTCGTCCGGAGCCCGGTCTCCTAGCGACCGCTACCAGCAGTTATGCAGAATAGCTACTTTCCTGAGAAGTCTTTCTGCGACATCGCTGAATGAACATCCAGCTTCGCGTTGCCTTATTACACGACCTCGTTCAAACTCAGTGAGGTGTCGCTAATGACATCTTCGTCAACTTCAAGACATTCTTGTCAAACATCAAAAAATGACCAATTCCTATCTCAAAGGTAACTAACACTCACAGCCGTTACAGCATGTATTTAAAGGAAACCTGATTTGCATCTTCATAGTGACGCTACTAGCGCCACAATTATGCGACTGGCGCGAAATTTGAGTAGACATCATCTTCCAGGTGTACAAACACGCATACGAACCTTCGTTTATTTCACACAACTTTATATTTCTTTTTTCCATCAGTGTATTTGTAATCACTAGTTAATTGGCTCATTTGACAAGCTTTAAATTTCTATGATGTAACAGGTAACCGATTTTATTAGAACTCTTGCGGAGGACCTCACATTTTTTATTGTTAACGATTAATTTTTCCTTCTTGCACCATGCAGGTATTTTGTTAAATAATTTTGCTACTGTTTTTGATCTTCTGATGACTTTACTGGACACCATTCGCAAACAATGTAAAAGGTATGCTCTTGAATCGTTGTTATACAATGAAGAGCCAAAGAAACTGGTATAGGCATGCGTATTGGAATACAGAGATACGTAAACAGGCAGAATACGGCGTAGCTGTCTGCAACTCCTGTATAAGAGAACAAGTATTTGGCGCAGTTGTTAGATCGGTTACAGCTGCTACAATGGCAGGTTATAAAGATTAAAGTGAATTTGAAGGTGGCATTACAGTCGGCGCACGAGCGAGGGCACACAGCATTCCCCCAGGAAGGGATGAAGAGGGGATTTTCGTGTACGACCATTTCACGAGTGTACCGTGAATATCAGGAATCCGGAAAAACATCAAATCTCCGACATCGCTGTGGCCGGACAAAGATCCTGCAAGAGTGGGACCAACGACAAATGAAGAGGTTCGTTCAACGTGACATAAGTACAACCCTTACGCAAACTGCTGCAGTTTTAAATGCTGCGTCATCTACAAGTATCAGCGTGCGAACTATTCAACGAAACATCATCGATATGGGCTCTCGGAACCGAAGGCCTACTCTAATACCCTTGAAGACTCTATGACATAAAGCTTTACGCCTCGCCTTCGCCCGTCAACACTGACTTTGGACTGCTGATGATTGGGAACATGTTACCTAGTCGGACCAGGATCGTTTCAAATTATATCGAGAAGATAGAAGTGTACTGGTATGGAGGCACACTCATGAATCCATGTATCCTGTATGTCAGCACGGGACTGTTCAGGAAAGAGGAGGCTCTGTAACGGTGTGGGGCGTGTGCAGTGGGAGTGATATGGGGCCCCTTATACGTATAGACACGACTCTGACAGGTGACACATACGTAAGCATCCTGTCCACCTAAATCCACTCATGTCCGTTGTGCATTCAGACGGACTTGTGCAATTTAAGTAGGATAATGCGACACCCCACACGTCCTAAATTGCTACAGAGTCGCTCCAGGAAGATTTTTCTGAATTTAAACGCTTCCGCTGACCTCCAAACTCTCCAGACATGAACATTATTGAGCATATCTGCAATGCCTTGAAACGTGCTGTTCAGAGAGATCTCCGCCCCCTCGTTATCTTACATATTTACGGATAGCCCTGCAAGATTCATGATGTCAGTTCCCTCCAGCACTACTTCAGACATTAGTCGAGTCCATGCCACGTGGTATTGCGGCACTTCTGCGTGCCCGCTGGTGCCGTACACGATATTAGGCAGGTGTACCAGATTCCTTGGCTCTTCAGTGTCGATCAGGAACAACAGAGAGCCTGTAACACTTCTTTGGTGAACCTTAGATATTTCTGTTTCTCTCGATGCTCGTCAGTGAACGCTTGCCTGATATATTATGCGAATGTTACGGCGGCTACTGTGTGCCACAGTGGAGACTTACACTACTGGCCATTAAAGCTGCCACACCACGAAGATGACGTGCTACAGACGCGAAATTTAACCGACAGGAAGATGATGCTGTGATATGCAAATGATTAGCTTTTCGGACCATTCACACAAGGTTGGTGCCGGTGGCGACACCTACAATGCGCTGACATGAGGAAAGCTTCCAACCGATTTCTCATATACTAACAGCAGTTCACCGGCGTTGCCTGGTGAAACGTTATTGGGATGCCTCGTGTAAGGAGGAGAAATGCGTACCATCACGTTTCCGACTTTGAAAAAGGTCGGATTGTAGCCTATCACGGTTGTGGTTTTATCGTATCGCGACACTGCTGCTCGCGTTGGTCGAGATCCAATGACTGTTAGCAGAATATGGAATCGGTGGGTTCAGGAGGGTAATACGGAACGCCGTGCTGTATCCCAACGGCCTCGTATCACTAGCAGTTGAGATGACAGGCATCTTCTCCGCTTGGCTGTAGCGGATCGCGCAGCCACGTCTCGATCCCTGAATCAACAGATGGGGACGTTCGCAAGACAACAACCATCTGCACGAACAGTTCGACGACGTTTACAGCAGCATGGACTATCAGATCGGAGACCATGTCTGCGGTTGCCCTTGCCGCTGCATCACAGACAGGAGCGCCTGCGATGGTGTACTCAACGACGAACTTGGGTGCACGAATGTCAAAACGTCATTTTTTCGGACGAATCGAGGTTCTGTTTACAGCATCATGATGGTCGCATCCGTGTTTGACGACATCGCCGTGAACGCACATGGGAAGCATGTATTCGTCATCGCCATACTGACGTATCATCCGGCGTGATGGTATGGGGTGCCATTGGTTACACGTCTCGGTCACCTCTTGTTCGCATTGACGGCACTTTGAATTGTGGACGTTACATTTCAGATGTGTCGCGACCCATGGCTCTACCCTTCATTCGATCCCTGCGAAACCCGACATTTCAGCAGGATAATGTACGACCGCATGTTTCAGGTCCTGTACGGGCGTTTCTGGGTACAGAAAATGTTCGACTGCTGCCCTGGCCAGCACATTCTCCAGTTCTCTTACCAACTGAAAACGTCTGGTCAATGGTGGCTGAGCAACTGGTTCGTCACAAGACGCCAGTCACTACTGTCGATGAACTGTGGTAACGTGTTGAAGCTGCATGTGCAGCTGTACCTGTACACGCCATCCACGCTCTGTTTGACTCAATTCCCAGGCGTGTCAAGTACGTTATTACGGCCAGAGGTGGTTGTTCTGGGTACTGATTTCTCAGGATCTATGCACCAAACTGCGTGAAAATGTAATCACGTTAGTTCTAGTATAATATATCTGTCCAATGAATACCCGTTTATCATCTGAATTTCTTCTTGGTGTAGCAATTTTAATGGCCAGTAGTGTATTTACCTTAGAGGTGTTTACCGTGGTGGAGGGTTTCCTCCTCCTCCGTTGCTTGCATCTGTGAGCGACTTTCCGCAGCCCCCAGCTCCTTGATACTGGAGATCCGAAGTGACTCCAATTTCCTCCCACCCATCAGCCGCTGCTCGCCTCTGCCGTCTGGAGAGGGGCAGCGGACCGCAGCCGCCTGGCGTCCATCAGGCGCCGCGACGCCGACTCAGCTCCCCTTACAGCAGGGTCGGCTGACAGTTGTTGGCTCCTATCGCCGTTGACGGTCGCAGGAAGACCGGACACAGTACGTGTGTCGCTTTCTGCGGCTTCACTCGCCGCCAGTCGGGGGCAGATGCCATAAACACGCCTACTTAATAAACAGTATACAGTAATGCGGTATTTATGTAATCGTGCGATTAGCTAATTTCGATTACGCGTCATTGTCAAGCACGTTTGCAACATCTGTATTTCATGTCATTTTCAATTACGAATAAAAAGTAGCCATATACTGTCATTTTACGAAACGATCCACACTACAGTGACGCCTTTTAAGATCGTATTCTGCACTTCTCAAAGCGAAGCATGTGGAGGCTGTGGATATCCACAAATACAAAATTTTAAACACGCCTACGTCACCAAGTCCAGATAGCTGTAAATTAACTCCGAAATACTGCTGTAATTCTATGATGGAAAGTTAATGGTTAGTCACTGTTCAAGGCTTCTTTTTATTTTTATTTTTTCCAGTGACAAGACGACGTCTTTCTAATGACAAGCCGACGACAGTGTATGTAATACATAGCTCCACATATTATGTTGTGACTGTATAAGATCTACCAATGTTTATTTGAAATCTGTGAATGTACTAATCTTGTTGTTGAAGTTTTTTTTCTTCATCAGTCTTCTGGCTTGTTTGGTGCAGACCCCCCTGAATTCCTCTCTTGTGCCAACCTTGTCATATCAGGGTAGGACTTACAACATACGTCCTCACTTATTTGTTGGGCGAATTCCAATCTCTGTCTTCCTCTGCAGTCTCTAGTACGAAGGCAGTTATTCTGTAACGTAGTAACAGATTTACTATCATCCCGCCATACTTGTCAGTGTTTTCCATACAATGCTTTCCTCACCGATTCTGCAGAGAACCTCCTCATACTTTATGCTATCAGTCCACCTGATTCTCAATATTCTTCTGTAGCACCCAATCTCAAATTGTTCAATTATCTTCTGGTTTCCCACAGTCCATGTTTCACTACCATGCAGTACTGTGCTCCAAAGGTACATTCGTAGAAATTTCTTACTCAAATTAAGCTTTGTGTTTGTTTCTAATAGACTTCACTTGGCAAGAAATGTCCTTTTTGCCGTTTCTAGTTCACTTCTTCTTTCATTCTTGCTTCGTCTGTCATTGGTTATTTTGCTGCCTAGACAGTAGAATTGCTTAACGTCATCTACTCAGTGACCACCAATCCTGATTTTAAGTTCCTCGCTGTTCTCCTTTCTACTGCTTTTCATTACTTTCGTCTTTCATCGATTTACTCTCAATCTACATTCCATAATCATAAGGCTGTTCATTCCATTCGACACATCGTGTAACTCTTCCAAATTTTCACTCAAGATAGCGATGTCCTTTCACCTTGAATTTTAATACCACTCATGAACCTTTATTTTATTTCCGTCTAAGTTTCTTCGATGTATAGGTGGAACATACCGTGTATTACCCGTCTTTTCCTACACCTTACCCAAATTTTTCACAGAATTTGGAACATCTTGCACCAAATCTTTTTCCAGGTTGACAAATCCTATGAACGTGTATTGATTTTTCTTCAGTCTTGCTTCCATTATCAACCGCAACTCAGAATTGCCTATTTGGAGCCTTTACCATTCCTGAAACCAAACTGAACGTCATTTAACAGATTCTTCTCAGGAGCTTGGATGCATGAGCTGTTAAACTGATTTAGCGGTAACTCTCGTGCGTGTCGGCTATTGCTATTTTTGCACTTGTGTGGATGGTGATTTTCCAAAAGTCTGATGGCTATCGCCAGTCTCATACATTTTATACACATACAAAATAGTCATTTTGTTGCCACTAATGAATTTAGAATTTACTATGGAATGTGATCTATCCATTCTTAATTCCATAAATAATAAACAAAGACTCTGAGGAATGTTTGTTCATTATTATTCAGAACAAAAACGACAATATGAGGCGAAAGCACTAAAATATCTAATTGCATTACTGCTGCCACCAACGCACTAGGAGGAAACAAACAGCAACGTTTTGGAAATGGGCGCACTGGTAGCTGTCAAAGCGTCTGATGGCTGCAGCCGTTGGCATCACGTCGAGACTCTAATGGCAGCTTCTGCGAATCTCCGCCTTCAGCTGAGGCTGCTGCCTTTATACTAGTGCTTTGTCACGTCGTTTCCACGGCGTCAGATGAGCCCTACGTCAGTACTTCGAAGTATGTTATCAACCAAATAAAGGCTCATGTGATTTTATTCTATGCTGATGGCCAGCTACATAGTGAACCAAAATAATATTTGGAGGTTCCTCACTTATTATGGGTTTTGAACGAATGCACATCGTGTTAATAACAAAGTTTGATGAACTGAGGTGAAAGGGCGCTGCAAGTGGCAAGAATGTGAGAAACAAGAATCACTAGGAAAATGCCAAAATAAAAATGGAACCGAAAGTTATCGTGACGTAAATCAAACAGTTCCATTAAGAAACTGAACGGCAAAGCATTACGAGATATAGATGCTTTTCATGGATCTTTCAATCAATTAACAATAATTAAAACATCGTATTTCTAGTAAAATTAGTTGCCGGAACAGAAATGTTTGACCTAGTGATTCGATTGAAATTCCTGAGTTGCTTCAAAAGGCTTTTCTAAAACAGTGTCAAGACTGAGATAAGGTGCTCCCACATGAGGATTTGCTGGATTAGGTCATGGAATCTATACCCCACAAAACTTACACTAATGGCCATTAAAATTGCTACACCACGAAGATGACATGCTACAGAAGTGAAATTTAACCGACAGGAAGGAGATGCTGTGATATGCAAACGATTAGCTTTTCAGAACATTCACACAAGGTTGGCGCCGGTGGCGTCACCTACAACGTGCTGACATGAGGAATGTTTCCAACCGATTTATCATACACAAACAGCAGTTGACCGGCGTTGCCTGGTGAAACGTTGTTGTGATTCCTCGTGTAAGGAGGAGAAATGCGTACCATCACGTTTCCGACTTTGATAAAGGTCGGATTGTAGCCTATCGCAATTGCGGTTTATCGTATGGCGACATTGCTGCTCGCGTTGGTCGAAATCCAATGACTGTTAGCAGAATATGGAACCAGTGGGTTCAGGAGCGTAATACGGAACGCCGTGCTGGATCCCAACGGCCTCGTATCACTAGCAGTCGAGATGACGGGCATCTTATCCCCATGGCTGTAACGGATCGTGCAGCCACGTCTCGATCCCTGACTCAGCAGATGGGGACGTTTGCAAGACAACAGCCATCTGCACGAACAGTTCGACGACGTTTGCAGCAGCATGGACTATCAGCTCGGAGCCCATGGCTGCGGTTACCCTTGATGCTGCATCACAGACAGGAGCGCCTGCGATGGTGTACTCAACGACGAACCTGGGTGCACGAATGGCAAAACGTCATTTTTTCGGATGAATCCAGGTTCTGTTTACAGCACAATGATGGTCGCATCCGTGTTTGACGACATCGCGGTGAACGCACATTGGAAGCGTGTATTCGTCATCGCCATACTGACGTATCATCCAGCGTGATGGTATGGGGTGCCATTGGTTACACGTCTCGGTCACCTCTTGTTCGCATTGACGGCACTTTGAACATCGGGTTACATTTCAGATGTGCTGCGACCCGTGGCTCTACCCTTCATTCGATCCATGCGAAATCCTACAAATGGTTCAAATGGCTCTGAGCACTATGGGACTCAACGGCTGTGGTCATCAGTCCCCTAGAACTTAGAACTACTTAAACCTAACTAACCTAAGGACATCACACACACCCATGCCCGAGGCAGGATTCGACCCTGCGACCGCAGCAGCAGCGCGGCTCCGGACTGGAGCGCCTAGAACCACACGGCCGGCCGAAATCCTACATTTCAGCAGGATAATGCACGACTGCATGTTGCATTTCCGGTACGGGCCTTTCTGGATACAGAAAATGTTCGACTGCTGCTCTGGCCAGCACATTCTCCATATCTCTCACCAATTGTAAACGTCTGGTCAATGGTGGCCGAGCAACTGATTCGTCACTATACGCCAGTCACTACTCTTGACGAACTGTGGTATCGTCTTGAAGCTGTATGGGTATCTGTAGCTGCACACACCATCCAAGCTCTGTTTGACTCAATGCCCAGGCGTATCAAGGCTGCTATTACGCCCGGAGGTTGTTGTTCTGGCTACTGATTTCTCAGGATCTATGCACCCAAATTTCTTGAAAATGTAATCACATGTAAGGTCTAGTATAATATATTTGTCCAATTAATACCCGTTTATCATCTGCAGTTCTTCTTGGTGTTGCAATTTTAATGGGCAGTAGTGTATTTCCTCACTGCGAATTACGAAGTGGCTGTTCCGACTTCCAAGACATGGTAATGATGCTTGGGATACTTTTTATAAGAGATAACAAGATCGAAGAAAGCAAGGGATGGATAAACGCAAGCAATTCTATGTAGTGGCCAAAAGAATTTGTTATATCAGAAACACCATTAATTAAGAGGGGCGTTCAATAGGTAATGCAACACTTTTTCTTTCTCGGTCAGTTTCGGTTAGATGGATCTTGAATTTGTTGTGGGGCATCGTGGAATATTCCCGCTTCAGCCCCTGTAGTTTCACGAAGTTCCGACACGTTGGAGCGCTACACATAGCCTTCAAAATGGCGTCTTTAATGGAGGTGCATTCCAAGCAGAGAGCTTTCATTGAGTTTCGTTTGCCGGAATATCTGAGCATCGCAGATATTCATAGGCGCTTGCAGAATTTCTACGGAGACGTAGGGAACATAAGCACGGTGAGTCGTTGAGCGAGGCGTCTGTCATCATCGCAACAAGGTATCGCAAATATTTCCGATCTCCCGCGTGCCAGCCGACCACACACAGATGGAACGTGTGGACACTCTCACTCGAGGTGATCTATGGAACACAGTCCGATATCTCGCCGCACAACTGGACGCCTCTGTTGGCAGTGGTGACACACTTGTCCACCTGTTAGGGTGCTCAAAGGTGTGTGGTGCTGGGTTCCTAGACACCTAACGGAAGACAATTAAGAACAACGAGGAAACATCTTTGAGGAGTTGCTTGCGTATTACGAAGCTAATCGTGGCAGTTTTTTTGTGGAACATTGTCACAGGCTATGAAACTGGGTTCATCATTTAGAAAGGTAAATGAAACAGCAATCAATGGATTGGCACCATATCACCTCTCCTCCCGAAAAAAAATAGTTCAAAACCTCCTTTATGGAGCAACTACCACTTTTGAAGTGTACAGTGCTACCCTCAGAAAACTGAATAAACTTCGCGACAAAAATGCAAACTAAGTTCTCCCGCTTGACGAGAACGCAAGGCCTCCCATGAGGCTGCGTACCTGAGAGGAGCTCACAAAACTTCATTGTACTGTTCTTTCTCATCCTCCCTACAACCCGTATCTCGCAACATTAGAAAATACTTGAGTTCATATAAATTGAAGGTGGAGAGGGAAAGAAGGGAAAGGAAAGAGAGGAGATCACCGCTGTCAGCTGTATCGGGACATTACGCGGAATCAGCGGTGACGATTGAAAATGTGTACCGGACCAGGATTCGAACCTGGGATCTCCTACTTACTAGGCGGGTGTGTTAATCACTGCGGAACACAGCAGATCCCAATTGCATGGACTATCTCACCACGCTTCACGCCCGAATCTCACTCCCATCGAACGCCATCTATCCGCAGTCCTTATCTACACTCCTGGAAATGGAAAAAAGAACACATTGACACCGGTGTGTCAGACCCACCATACTTGCTCCGGACACTGCGAGAGGGCTGTCTTCCGCTCACGCCCCAACATCGTGCAGCCCGCCTCCAGTGGTGTCGCGACAGGCGTGAATGGAGGGACGAATGGAGACGTGTCGTCTTCAGCGATGAGAGTCGCTTTTGCCTTGGTGCCAATGATGGTCGTATGCGTGTTTGGCGCCGTGCAGGTGAGCGCCACAATCAGGACTGCATACGACCGAGGCACACAGGGCCAACACCCGGCATCATGGTGTGGGGAGCGATCTCCTACACTGGCCGTTCACCACTGGTGATCGTCGAGGGGACACTGAATAGTGCACGGTACATCCAAACCGTCATCGAACCCATCGTTCTACCATTCCTAGATCGGCAAGGGAACTTGCTGTTCCAACAGGACAATGCACGTCCGCATGTATCCCGTGCCACCCAACGTGCTCTAGAAGGTTTAAGTCAACTACCCTGGCCAGCAAGATCTCCGGATCTGTCCCCCGTTGAGCATGTTTGGGACTGGATGAAGCGTCGTCTCACGCGGTCTGCATGTCCAGCACGAACGCTGGTCCAACTGAGGCGCCAGGTGGAAATGGCATGGCAAGCCGTTCCACAGGACTACATCCAGCATATCTACGATCGTCTCCATGGGAGAATAGCAGCCTGCATTGCTGCGAAAGGTGGATATACACTGTACTAGTGCCGACATTGTGCATGCTCTGTTGCCAGTGTCTATGTGCCTGTGGTTCTGTCAGTGTGATCATGTGATGTATCTGACCCCAGGAATGTGTCAATAAAGTTTCCCCTTCCTGGGACAATGAATTCACTGTGTTCTTATTTCAATTTCCAGGAGTGTATTTCCTCCATGTTCGCAACTCTGTGTTTTCCACAGGTGGTCAGGGGTATTTGCCCATTTCCACGAAGGACGAATGAATTATATGAATGCATGGTGTCTGTTCTTTTGGAGATGTCCGCGAAAACTGTACCTGGGCTTACCTGTCAGGTCTCTTGCACAGTATGGAGGAAATTTAGCTTCCCACAGTCTACTCCTTCAGTAGAAGGTAATGTGGTCCAGAACACCCTTCACACGGCATGGGTCTTAGGAAGCGGAAACAATTTCTCCAAATCCCTCCTTAAGTGTCATCTAGACGACATGAATAAGCTCGTTCCAGCTACCCAGTGCTTAGAAATTACTTTAGAATTAGCAGACCGAACCTAATTTCTCTGCGTGGCATTCAGCAATGGAAATCTTTCTTATATGGAATTAGCCATCTGGGAAACAGAATTATAAGAAATTGCCTGTGTGATACGCTCTCCTTGGAGGACTGGACGATAGAACTGTCTGTGGACGGTATAAGGAACATGAAACTATCCTCAATAACAATGGTCACGTAAGATTATTTCATAAGACAAGTATTTACCTTCTTGATATTTAGTATACCATACGCTGCTCGATGTTGATGTCGCAGAGATTAGATACGGTTTGACAGGAAAGCAAAGCATAAATCTTTCTGAAGAGGACATTTGAAGGCTGACTATATGTTTAACATCGACTTATAATTCCTTCGAAACGGAGCTCTTCCGTAGCCAGACAAGAACGATTGAGTATTTTCAGTATAATTCAATATTATTCAGTATTTTCCCAGTATTTCTTCGAATGTATTTGGGGAAGCCACTTTCCTCA
This sequence comes from Schistocerca cancellata, assembly GCF_023864275.1. Taxonomy (NCBI): domain Eukaryota; kingdom Metazoa; phylum Arthropoda; class Insecta; order Orthoptera; family Acrididae; genus Schistocerca; species Schistocerca cancellata. Next base: position 1,102,940,228 of record NC_064626.1, on the reverse strand, counting down.
CGATCACCAGACGAACATAATTTCCCTTGGACCTCAATGAATACAAGTAGAGTACGGTAGTAACTGTGTTACATCCTTCACAGTTCCCATCCCACTCTTTGCCTGGAATAATAATAATGTCGTGTGACGTCTGGTAGACGGTTCGCCTGGTGCAAGTCTTTCGATTTGACGCCATTTCGGCGACTTGCGCGTCGATGGGGATGAAGTGATGATGAGCAGGAAAACACAACTCCCAGTCCCTGAGAGGAGAAAAATCTCCGACCCAACCGGGAATCGAACCCGGGCCATTAGGACTGACAGTCGGTCGCGCTGACCACTCAGCTACCGGGGGCGGACTTTGCCTGGAAAACGGTAGGGGCTATGAAAATGAATGGCAGCGCTTTGATTTGAAGTCTGATGTTCTGAAATTCTAATCCAGCCATTTTTATAGCTGCGTCAGCTCCTTTACTAAATTCTTACCTCTCAGGTATCACAGTCACGTGTAAGACATGGCAGTAATCATAAGGATACATTTTCAGCGACCGCACATGACAGCGCGTTTTCCTGGGCCACCAGAACGTGAGAGACCGGCACTTATGCTGGAGCCGCTTGGAGGGGTGGGGACAGCGGATCTGCGATAGCTCGGCAGGTGCGGCACCACCGTTCAATTTGGCGACCCTTACAGGACGGCAGGGATAAGACCCCAGTAAAAGGTTCGCCAGCCCCCTGGCTGGGAACTGCAAGGGCACCGCTGATGCCCTGCTGGTGGCCATAGAAAAGACTTGTCACATTATGTCTGCATACTGAAGAGCTCTTAAATATCATAGTACAGATGCTGAATAGTAAAAAAAAAAAAAAAAAAAAATATGTGAAAGAGAAGTGTCTCATCCTGCGCTAAAGTATATGGCAGTGAGATTCATATTTAAAAATATTTACATCTACATCTAAATGATTAGTCTACGAATCAGAATTAAGTGCCTGGCAGAGGGTTCGTCAAATCACCTTCATGCTGTTTATTTACCAATCCACTCTCGAACAGCACGGAGGAAAAATAAACACTTAAACCCTTCCGTGTGAGCAATGATTTATTTTGCTATGATGATCATTTCTTCCTATGTAGGTGGGCGTCAACAAAGTATTTTCACACACTATGCGGAAAGCAGGTGACTGAAATTTCGTGCAAAGATTTAATGATTGCCACCCGAATCTGCGTATCATATACATCGCCCTCCCTCCCCTATTTCGCGCTAATACAAAACGAGGTGTCCTTCCTGTGTGAATCCCATCTGATGGGGATCCCTCACTGCAGAACAATATTCAAGAAGGTGGCGAACAAGCATAGTGTAAACACTCTGTTTAGTAAACGTGTCGCATTTTCTAAGTGTGCTGCCAATAAATCGCAGTCTTTGGTATACTTTCCCCAAAACATTATTTATGTTTAATTGCGTATGCTTCCGCAGCCAGAGTCATTCGACATAAATCATTTCTGGGTATGGTCACAACGTATAAAACTACTACTGCTGGAGAAAATCCAACGTTTCGGCCACGGTTGCAACGGCCTTCTTCTGGGTCTATTGACCCGCTCCAGGCGTGGCGGAAACGTTGGATTTTCTCCAGCAGCAGTAGTTCTATACATTAGTACGCGGTACCCTACCCAGAAAACTTTTATGTCGAGCCGGCCGGGGTAGCCGAGCGGTTTCCCTCTGTAATAAAAAAAACTGAGTTAATCGATCAACAACAAACTTAAACGGATGTCCTACGACGTCCGCCCCGAGCAGATGCAACGAACAAAATCGAACAAAACGAGATAAAAAAAAAAGCGGTTCTAGGCGCTATAGTCTGGAACTGTGAGACGCTACGGTCGCAGGTTCGAATCCTGCCTCGGGCTTCACAGTGCTCAGAGCCATTTGGACCCTTTTTATGTCGATTATTTATGTTGTCATTCCAGTTTAAGTTATTCGTAATAATGATCACTAAGTATTTAATTGAATTTACACCCTTTGGATATGTGTAACCGAAATGTAGAGGATATCTTTCGTTATTCATGTGGATGACTTCACACTTCTCATTATTTAGAGTCAATTGCCATTTTTGCACCATACGGATATCTTGTCTAAATCATTTTTTCAATTGATTTTGATAATCTGACGACTCTACAAGCCGCTAAATGGCAGCTTGTTCTGGAAGCAGTCTAAGCGGGCTGATCAGATTAGGTCCTAAATCGTTTATACAGGGTGGTCCAGTGATAGTGACCGGGCCAAATATCTCACGAGATAAGCATCAAACAAAAAAACTACAAACAACGAAACTCGTCTAGCTTGAAGGGGGAAACCAGATGGCGCTATTGTTGGCCTGCTAGATGGCGCTGCCATAGGTCAAACGGATATCAAGTGCGTTTTTTTTTTTAATAGAAACCCCCATTTTTTATTACGTATTCGTGTAGTACGTAAAGAAATATGAATGTTTTAGCTGGACCACTTTTTTCGCTTTGTGATAGATGGCGCTGTAATAGTCACAAACGTATAAGAACGTGGTATTACGTAACATTCCGCCACTGCGGACGGTATTTGTTTCGTAATACATTACCCGTGTTAAAATGGACCGTTTAACAATTACGGAAAAGGTCGATATCGTGTTGACGTATGGCTATTGAAAATGCCCAACGAGCGTGTGCTATGTATGCTGCTCGGTATCCTGGACATCATCCAAGTGTCCGGACCGTTCGCCGGATAGTTACGTTATGTAAGGAAACAGAGAGTGTTCAGCCACATGTGAAACGTCAGCCACGACCTGCAACATATGATGATGCCCAAGTAGGTGTTTTAGCTGCTGTCGCGGCTAATCCGCGCATCAGTAGCAGACAAACTGAGCGAGAACCGGGAATCTCAAAAACGTCGGTGTTGAGAAAGCTACATCCACATCGATTGCACCCGTACCATATTTCTATGAAGAAGGAATTGCATGGCGACGACTTTGAACGTCGTGTACAGTTCTGCCACTGGGCACAAGAGAAATTAAGGGACGATGAGAGATTTTTTGCACGCGTTCTATTTAGCGACGAAGCGTCATTCACCAACAGCGGTAACGTGAACCGGCATAATATGCACTATTGGACAACGGCAAATCCACAATGGCTGCGACAAGTGGAACACCAGCAACCTCGGCGGGTTAATGTATGGTGCGGCATTATGGGAGGAAGGGTAATTGGCCCCCATTTTATCGATAGCAATCTAAAATCGACCAACATATTGTTCTTGTTTATGTTTTGTATTGGCCGCTTTTAGATGTTCTTGTACAATAATGCTGATGTTTAAGGCTTGTCTTTCGAAACACGTAAATTCTACTTCTTTTTACACGCTAAAAAGGTGGTCGAAGCGACATTTTAATATTAACTTAATACTTCAGACGTGGTAATTTTTTTTGCGGTTTGTTGGACAGGGCAAAGCAATTACTTGGCAACGGAACTTAGCTCCGAATAATTTTTTTAGCACACACACTTCTGCAACTAGGCTATGAATTCGCCATTGGAAACAATCGACTATTGTTGTAGGAGGCATTATATAACAAAAATGACACTGAAATCCTTAAGAAAATTAAATACTAGGAAAAGTACTAAGCAGATTTTCTTAATTTGGGGGTATTCAATCGAATTATTAATCATATTTAGTTAAAAAAAGCAGATTTGGAACTCCTGGCAGATTCTTTGCCGGGCAGGGACACGAACTTCAAGCCTTCCTTTTCAAGAGCAGTGCATACACTCACTGAGCTCTCCATGAACGTCTCATCATCTCTCCTAATAAACAAATTTCACAGAAGCTCTTCAGTATATCTTGCATACTAGGTACAATTGAAGTTCCGATGATGAGTCATGGGTAGTGCCGGGTAATTCATTCTGTAAGAGCATTTCCCACGAAAGACGAGCTTCCTGGTTGGAGTCTAGATCGAGAAGTCAGTTTTAATCTTCGCGGAAATTTCAAAATGGCACGCACTCCAGTCAGAGTGTGAGATTTCGGGGACCTCTCCATGGTACACATATAGCTGGGCGAGCACACCTCTCCATGATACACGTATGGCTTGACGAGCACGTGAGATACAGTCTCTGCACAGCTGGGATGACATTAAAAATGTTAGGTGCAGCTTGTACACCATCGTGACCGCCACCACCTCTACCGAAAGTGTAACCCCTCGACTGACTGCTTTGATAAAAGAATTTAGGAAATAAATATGTCACTCTAACAGTCCCTCCTCATTCGTTTTAAGCTGAAAGCATCTTTCACGCCGCCAACATCTGCATTAGAATGAACGCAGCAGTGTTAATTTGTGCCAGGCTGAAACAGTGTGTTGGTCTACGGTTCGAATTCTGATTCTCCCCCGTTGTGGCTAATGTACTATCGTCTTCCGTGCTCACTTCACTTACTAATTTGTGGTATCATCTGATGAGTAAAAATTATGTTCAGGAACAAAAACTACGTTGTTTTATATCGTTCTCTAAAGTGTCCTTTTCACGGGGGCTGTTAGTCCAAAAATATATCGAAATGATACCCTGAGATGTTTAAATGGCTAAGAGGCAATGTGGCAAACAAACGTCAGCTTTTTCAGACTCGCCGTCCTGAGTATACTAAGTTTAATGTGTCACAAATGATAAATGATGGATAAATAACATCCTAAGTCAATGGCGGCGGGAATGTGACAAAGAACGTTCGGTTATCCAAAATAAGACATTTCAGCTCAAGTTGTTCGTAGCTGAGTAGATTGACTGGTGTTATTATCGATAGCTACCTGAAATTCTGATGGCAGGCAGAGTTTTAGTTATGTTGTACATTGTGAGCCTAATTTACTTCATATCTGGTAAAGCTGTTCCGTCTAAAAAAACGCTTGTCACATTAATTCATTTGCTTCAATACATCGTAAAAATTTAATGCAGTGTACCTTGTTTTGCAAGGATGTCCAGTCATTCGCTGATGCTCTTCTGGCGTCTGTTAAAACTATGTGCCAAAGATAGAAAATGTTTTCATTTTTTTCTGGCCCACCTTGAAGTGCAGTCTGTGTACACGTAAGTGTACAGCTTTTAGAAATACAGCATTTCCTTCTTCATAATATCAAACAAACTAATGCCTAATTACACGATTATTGTGCGCCCTTTGCTTCATTTTATTTGCCATACATACCTGAATACCTCTCAACTCGGCGTCGTATCCCTCCTTCCTTAATTCACATACCACCACTTCTACAATTTTTTCTGCTCAATATTTGCTTGGATGTTCCGTTGCATTATCCGCGAGCACTTTCACACCTTTTTCTGTTTCATTACTAGTAAATTTAATGACTTCAACAACAAGGCGTCGACCCTGCCTGAGACGACGTTTTCCGCTATCACTTCTGTGCCTATACTACGACGAAACAACACGGGCTTCTTTGAACAGAAATGGATCTGTACGCAGTCAGGTGACCAAGTTAGCGCGCATTATGAGAGCGCCTATGCTTCTTTTCGCCGAGTGCCAAACAAGGCAGCAGATCGACCGTGCAATGAAACTCTGTTCAACGGGTTCATCAAAAGCCTTGTTGGTGTACTTTCGCGTCATCTCATGAAATATTTAAGATGTTAAGATACTAAAGTAAGTGACGTGTTTTAGCGGCTTTCGTCAGGGTAGAAACGCCGAAAAATTTAGTATTTTGGAATATTAAATACTTCATACGATGGTGTGACAGTGCACCAAGAAGAATTTTAGTGGTTTTGACGCCGGCCGGGGAGCTACCTATTTATACCTGTTCAACTGTGCTTGAAGAAGAAATAAACACCAAAGAAGAAGAAATTTTTAGTCACAGGCAGTCTCTGGGAGTATAACATTTGGCATATCACTTAACGGCCTGCCCAAACAGTAGTCATAATTATGGTTGATTAATCTATCTGGTTTTCTGGCGAGTACGTCAAAGAAAGTGGATTGAGCGTATAACCCTACCACTACTATTGTAATTTAGTGTGCTTTTACTTAAATAACATGAAATCATGTCTCTATGTTACCTCGTATACCACTATTACTAAATTTAGTTTAGTTTCCAAATAAAGTACACTATGGGAGGACAGTTCTGTTAATAGGGAAAGCTAATCAATAGAGTTACCCTTTCTACAGGATTTGCCCATGTGTTGTGTCTAATGGAAATTCAATTCTTTTTCTAAGATCTTAACCAGCCCATAGAATGAAACGCAGTATGAATAGTATTATATTGGAGCAAGGACAACTAAATTCCAAGTTCATTTAGTGGTTTAAAATATGTACTAACAATCACCAGCCTATCGAGGCAATGAAACAGTGAAGTACTGGAAAAGCAGAAGTATGAATTTTGCCTACTTTCTTGCTGCTGTTTAAGTTGCTTCTCCAAGTAAATATTACATCACTTAAACAATGTTGGACTACACCCTTATACATTACGTTTTCAAAAGATAGAAAGCCCAGTAGATAACTTCAAAGAAGCCAGAAAAATTTGGCCAGGGGGGACCTTTAGAAAAGCACTTTCCATAATCAAAAAACTTAAATTCTAAAATACTTAGATACTAAAGCATACAGTTTTTATGCTGAACATTTTGCTTCAAGAAAACTTCTTTCTTACTGGAATTTAGTTTCAAAAGCTATTGTTCTTTTAACTAACTCTGTATAGTTATTTAACAGATTCCAGTGACTTGGCTTCACTCTGATTGAATTTTACGTAAGCAAACTTTTACTATGACACTTTGCAATAGTTAAGAAAACTTTCTCATTATTTACACAAAAACAATTTAAATGATGCCCCCTTATATTAACTTGGCACTTCGTAAGTCAGTAAAATAGGATACTCGGATTAATCAAACACCAGGAAGGGACCCTATATAGGCGTACGATTAGGATGAAAAAACAGACTGAACCGGTTTCTTTAAAGTCGAAGAATGATTATTAAAACACACTTTAAATTAATGGTGGCTACTGTACAAAAGTAAAATACAGAAACAAAATGTTATCTGGTGGCTTAGGCTTGGGTGTGGCGAATAATTATGACGACTACACTACCCACAGCTGAAGTCGTTCAGTTTTACGTACAGTAACCCAAAAATTCGCAGCTATGCCGTAAGCCGTTTTTATCATTTTTTATACGTCTGTTTCTATGAAACAGGTTGGCATATCAAGCTCAAATTTATGGAACATACTAACGCCTATGGTTCCTTGGCGGTGTAAAAAATTGAAGCTTTTAAGACAGTGCAATCAAATGATTGGGTCATTTATGTTACATACTTTGACACTCGCAAACTCACTCATCAAAACGCGTAAGGTATTTGCCGTTGCCCTAGAGTCACAAAATTCGATAAGAAGCAAGGTTTTACAGAACACGTAAAGTAAAAAATCGGAAGCATATTAAATTTTATTTATAAGACGTAAAATATCTTTTGTCATTTGAACATACATATGCATTCATGTTTCAGTAAGTGGATAAAAAATATTTTATTAAATCTTGTGTCTCTACATGTATAAACTGAGGTATCCTGCTCGCTTCTTTTTGTGTGTGTGATAGTCTGAGGAACTATTGTAAAAATTTTAATACGGTCTTGAAATCTCCAAGGCCAGTATCTGTACGGATTCTCGATTCTCGTGATTCAATATATATATATATAACACTCAATGCGCGAGTCCTACCCGCACTTGACTAATTTCTTAATTTACGTTCTCAGTTTTATTTGTTGATTCAGTTTTTATTCAACAGATACATCTGACGGTTTTGTCCTTTGTATGTACACGCTTTAGAAACCATATGATATCGATTCTATGTACTGGCGTCTTTGCGATCTCAGCCTCGCACTCTTTGTATGTTTGCATCTTTGTCATTTTATCACCATTGAGATCCATCCACAACGTTTCCTACAAGACAGTTTGACTTTGGTGTTTATAGTGAATGTTTTCACTGTAATTTTAGCAACTTTTCGCTTGAGTTCAAGTCGCTTATGGGACAGTGGATAGATTTTTACCCCACATGTATTTGGTTTTCGTGCTGTTGGGATGTTGGGAACTATGTTCCAACAGATCACAAATTTACCTTGTTGAGTGGGCCCCAATATTTCACGTAAGTACCTTCGAATGTTCATTTTTAGTCATCTGAAAATTTTCTAGACCATAGTGTAATTTTATTTGATGACACTGCTTTCAGAAATATAAGCAATAACCATGTGTCGAAATTGAAATTTCCGTAAATAATATTATTAACAGCGGAATGACTTCAGTCTAAATATCAGTTAAATTGTTTCTTCGTTTTAACTGACCACAGTCAAAATATTGTTCATGTTGCATAAAAACACTATGTCGCCCCCTTTTATTTATTTTTACTTCTTTCTACGGTTAAAAGTAACACTATTAGAGGTGATTCAAAGTCAATCACGAGCGTTGGTGACGAACTCTACCAGCCAACCATATTTTTAAGAAGCTTTGTTTTGGTGCCATTATCGACTTCCGGTTAAAATGTACATCTTCAGATGACTAATTTTTTTACATTACGTGATGTGTTCGTCGGTAGCAATCCGTCCGCTTCTGCCCTGGATATTTTAGTTTTTAGTGCCTCTTAATACAGTATGCTGTATGGACGGGAGAAACAAGGCATTGTGCCTGCATTTGATGAAGTGTAAAGCGAAAACATGACGTGCACATACATTTGTTGTAATTGGTTGGCGTCCGTCATACCTTGGTCTTTATCCCTTTTCAGCAAGATACTCAAAGCATTCAAGTGTGCAGAGCATAGACGTAGTAAACACCACTGTGGCACACAAAATTTTCACTATACTCCTTATGTCAGGTGCAACCTCAGAATTGTTCTTTGCATATAATGTTTTCGGTTACAACACGAAGACTGTCCACTATGCAAAGAGATCACTTATCTCCCAATAAAAGATATCAGCCACCTTATGTTACATGTGGAACGTACAGCACGTCAGTAACAGAAAAAATGCTTTCTCTGTAAGAGTAAACTCATTATTTAAGGACTGCTAGTTATTTTAAAGAAGGTTTTTTAGTAACTGGCAGTGGAATTTTGACAAAGTATAACAGAGCCATTAGATTGTATATAGCATTAGACGATTTTCAAAACTTACTAATGAAGAGAGCATTATAATTAAAAAGGCGGGGGAGGAGAGGGAATGGGAACTTATTGAGATTTAAGTAACTTACTACCGACAAGTTACTTTCAGTATATATTTATGTCTGTACTATTGTAACATGTCATAGCAAAAAATATTTGTTATTAGGCTACACTAAGAGGCTATGGCTACTGCGCTGGTTTTTATCTCTGTCCATTTTCTTCTGTGGTAGAAAATTAGATCAACAAGCAGTTTTCCTAGTGCAGTAAGTAGAGTTCTGAGTGTCGGGAGTCCATGTTGTGTTTAATTTATGTGAAAAGCCAAGCAAAATCTGTGTACAACAAGTGTAAGTGTATATAACTCATTCACTTCATATCTTAAAAATGTAGGTAAATTAGCATGTTGTTTACTACCTACACAAGACATAAAGTATTTATGAATACTCGAACATTCTTGAGCAACGCAGGAGGGACGGCTTTATGCTGATGAATATATTACCGTAACTGCCACTCTAATCACCAATCTATTATTTGAAAATTAATTCTTTAATCGATTTACATCAAAATAATAAGAAAAACACCTACTTTCGAGCACAGTGGCAATATTTTTTGAGAATTTCCAATTTTTAATTTCATTCCCAAAGGGGTATTTGTGCCAATTGCATACATGCGGATTACATTGTCATGAAAAAAATACTGCTGTCATAATCAACACTCTCCAGAAATCAAGAAAAACTCACGATAACCAAAATACGCCTCGATCTGCTTTCAAAACTCGCGTGTTTGTGATAAGAAGAAGTCAGTGGTGCGGGAAAATGAACAGATGTGCTCAACACAAAGCACACACGGGATCACTTTAGGTTAACTCACACACACACACACACACATACACACACACACATACATACACACACGACGTCTTATGAAAGGTGTGAAAGTCTTACTTCTCTCCTATACACACAAAAGGCATGTTCAGGTGGGTTAAGGTATGTGCTGCGCAAATGGAGACCAAGGCAGCTAAAGCGTTAAAAGAGGCATCTCAAGATGTGCATGAAAGCCAGAAATCGACAATGGCATTAAAATAAAACTTCAATAATGGAATTTTTAGCTGGTTGCGTTCTTCACCAAGAATCCTTAACGGCCACGGAGTCCAACAAGACCTGGCAAGTAAAACATGAAATTTAGTTTCTTCCTTCAAACATTTTCATAGCCCTCTAGTACGTCGTTCTGTTTGATAACAAAATTTGCATATATCCTATTCATCATAAAGCTGTTCTTATACGTAGTTCACTATAATGAATTTCTACACACAGGAATTAATGGCATTAACTGGCAGTGAGAAAGTTGAAAATTTGTGCCGGACCAGGATTCGAACTCGAGTCTACTGTATACTAGGCAGATGAGCTGACGACTGCGCCTTCCGGCCAATGTGGTCACCGTAACTGACTATCCTAACACACTTCCCGTCAGCCCCAATTTCTCAGCTTATCCTCATTACTCGTGGCATTCCACCAGTTCCTGTAAGAGATCGAGGATGGTGTGCATCGGCACTGAAGTGATCAACTGGTCGTCCTCAACATAATTATATAAGTGGTGCCTGCTAGAACAGACACAATTTTGATCCTGCACCCGCTATGGGTCAATGCTCGCAGAAATTAAGGACATTAACTGCCAGTGGGCAGTGACTTAAATCAACTGGGAAAGCTGAAAATTTATGCCGGACGGGGATTCGGACCCACGTCTCCTGCGTACAGTAATCTGAGAAATGCGGCGGGTAATGAGGATAATGGACAAGGGGCACTACATCAATAGTGTGTGGAGAAGTTGAGAATTTGGGTATGACGGGGTAATCCTTATAGTTGCAATGACCACTATATCAGGATGGCGAAGTGGTCAGCTCATCTGCCTAGTAAGCAGGAGACACTAGTTCAGATCCCAGTTCGGTACAAATTTTGAACTCTCCGCGTTGAATTAATCAATGCACACTAGCGGCAAATGTAATTAATTACTTTACGTATTGATTCATAGTGGCTGCGGAATCAGTAAAGTGTCTGTTCTTTCGGATATGTCTGAAAAAATAGACACTACATATATAATCAATCTGGACATATTATTCACCAGTCATTCAGCAGCAGAAGATAGAAATACAATCCGCACTGAAATGGTTTGAGACTTCAAATCTGTGAGCAGCAGTAGTCTTGGCCGGTTGACTGGAATGAAGCTCGCATTATCCTGGAAAGCAACAAAGAATGCTGATGGAGCTCAGGAAGAGGGGAGTGGTGGCATCCCTGTTGGACAATACTTGAGTAATCCAGAATGAGATTTTCACTCTGCAGCGGAGTGTGCGCTGATATGAAACCTCCTGGCAGATTAAAACTGTGTGCCCGACCGAGACTCGAACTCGGGACCTTTGCCTTTCGCGGGCAAGTGCTCTAACAACGGAGCTACCGAAGCACGACTCACGCACGGTACTCACAGCTTTACTTCTGCCAGTACCTCGTCTCCTACCTTCCAAACTTTACAGAAGCTCTCCTTGGTAGAGCACTTGCCCGCGAAAGGCAAAGGTCCCGAGTTCGAGTCTCGGTCGGGCAAACAGTTTTAATCTGCCAGGAAGTTTCAATACTTGAGTAATACTTTCGTAAACTTTCGCGGCCGGATTTTGGTGCAGGACTCCAATACACAGCTGAACATTAAGAAACAGCGAAATTTTACTTGTGCTTATACAACATAGTGTGAAGGATACAGAAGGAATACAGCAGAGCTTCTGGAAAGTCTCGAATGTAAGAGAGATCTATTGCCAGAGCTGAAGCCTCGATGACGGGTCCCGAATAGTGACTAGATAGTGGATAACAAACGTCGGAAGAGGAAAGTACACGTATAACGGATACACCAGTCGAGTACGATAGAGTAATACAAACGAAAAAAAACTAGCTTTTAAGTTTAGTTACGTGAGTAGGACTAAAAAATAATGTCTTCCTTAATGTTAACACTAATCGTACATCATGTATCTTATATACCTGTGAACTTAGTTCCACATCATTTCGATAAAAGTATCCTTCAAATGAACTTTGTAATGTGTAACTAATTAACTTCCTAGCACTGTCGCTAACTGGATTGCCCCCCGAAATGCAAGGTTCCCGTGTTCGAGTCCCCGTTTGGCACAGCTTTCATGTACGGAAGTTGAACCGGCTGACGAAAAGGACGTCAAGTTACTTAAAGTGAGGAGTTGTCGCAATCTCATTTAATGGCAGTACTCACAGAACGTCTCAGACCAAGTACTATGCAAGTGATAATAAGACGTATGGTTCAAATGAGAACGACATCAAGCAGTAGGCTCAACATGAAAAGGAGAAACAATTTCGTAGCTCGTTGCAGTGGAAGTCATTTATGTATGAACTTCCAGGAAAGACAACAATCGATCGTGGTGAAAGAGTCGAGGGCACTGTATGAAATTGGAGAGAAAGAGACAGTACTTGATCTCATAGAGAATGTAATTCCGCCGCAACCCATCGCACAGCTAGTACCAGCATAGCAAAGAACTGTTGGCTTTGAAACGTAAAAAAGGCGAAAAGCTGCTGTGAAATATTCAGGAGCTCCAAATACGTAGCGAGAATTGGAGATGCGGAATAGCTAAGGGGAAAAGGCGGGGAGGTGTCGCCAGGGTAGAGCGAGCCCGCAGGTGGTGGGCTGGGAAGGGCGGCTTGGAAATGGGCCAAAGAAAGAAAGTGTGGGTGAGCTCAAGCTACAGCTTCACACAGCACATAGTTTGCGTGCTGTTTTACAAAGTAGTCACCAATATACTCGTACCATAGGTGTATCAACCGAAATATTTGTGGCTCGATTGTTAGCAGCTAGAGGTCTCGTCACAAGATCTAGGCGAATGATCCTCTACATCAGATTCACTGTATTCTACATAAGACTCAGTACATATAGCGCGTGAGTTTAGTGGAACTGTGGTAGCGCGATCGAGATACGGATCCTTCTTGAGCGGAAAGCTGCACTCCTTGATCGGACAACCAGCAGTAATATAACTACTAGAGACATGCTTCAACAAGACAAGCTCAGATTTCCATCAGCAAAAACAACAGTGACATGTGGGTGATTGTACACACAGCATCGTATGTGGGTGTAATAGAAAACAGACAAGCGAATATCAGTAACTGCCTTGCTTAGGATCCTATATGAATTTTGGGAGTTCGCAGAGGATCAAAACTACAAGAATGCCTTTGGGAACATGCTCAGAATACTATAACTAAATATTCCCTACGCACCTTATAATCGTCGGTACCACACATCGTAAGATGAAGTCCGCTTGCAACAGGTAGACCAGCTGAATACGATATAGTAACACACACGAGAAACATTGAAAGATGCTTCAGCAAGACGGAAACACACTGTGACGGAAGTCCTGCGGAAGGGAATAACTCGTCGAGCCAAATTGGGAGCGCATTTTCATACGGAAAAGAAGTACCTTGAAGGTTATTTGATAGAGAGCGAATAAACTGAATTACGTGGGTGCGGAATGATATCTCAACCCAACTCTAGTATAATGTTTCTTCTCGTCTTATTTTTGTAAATAAAAACTGCCTTTTCTTGCTGCAGTGTATTTTATCTCTTCCAGACACGCCGTCAGAGGCATCTTCAGATGAATCAAGAATGGTACAGCTCTGTTTTGATATGCGATTTTTGTATATAACACACACACACACCCATGCCCTAGGGAGGACTCGAACCTTCGACAGGGGGGGGGGGGGGGGGGAGGGACCCGGTCGAACCGTCCAAGGCGCCTCGGACCACGCGGCTACCCCGCGCGGCTTTTGTAGATTATAAATCAGTTCACGTCTTGCTTGGTTGATACAGTTCTTCGCTTCATGTTTGGGTTTGGCATATGTAGAGAACAATGTGAATTTGTGTTCTGAAGTGGAAACTGTATAGTCGGTGTGATACAGAAGAATGTGCTAAAATAAGTCCTACTGTTGCTATGACTTCCTTTTATTTTATCCCATTCTTGTATATCACACCGACTTTACAGTTTTCACTTCAGAACACAAATTCACATTGTTATTACCAAAATTATAAATACGTCTGTTGCGATCAGAGATATGACCACTACTGCTTACATTCTGCGGTACTCACAATATTCCAAAGAGTTTACATACTTTCTACACAAAAGATGAATCTTTACTAAGTTATATCATTATTTTGTAAATGAATCCACAAATAAATTTAATAATTCGCGTTAGATTGTGCAATTAATAATATGAATTTTAAGGAAGCCAGAAATTTCGTAATTTCAAATATTTCTAAAAGAAGAGTAATTCTAACTGTTAGTACATATCGACTGTAACACTTTAATTTGTTTTTATGCATTTTAGCCTGAAATATAATACAAAATCATATGAAAATCATATAGTTAAACAGCTGAGATAACGTTCATCTAAATCAGTTACTTGATATCGACTATTTCTATATAAACAAAGGTAAAGTTAAAGGAAGGTGTGCCACTACACGTGCCTGATGCGATTGATAGTCTTGGGAACAGCTCTGTTTTCAGTCAGTCTGCCACAGTGCGGGCCGGCCGGTGTGGCGGTTCTAGGCGCTTCAGTATGGATCCGAGCGACTGCTAAGGTCGCAGGTTCGAATCCTGCCTCGGGCGTGGATGTGTGTGATTTCCTTAGGTTAGTTAGGTTTAATTAGTTCTAAGTTCTAGGGGCTGATGACCTCAGATGTTAAGTCCCATAGTACGCAGAGCCATTTGAACCATTTTTTATCGTTTAGCCGAAGAAAAAACAAAAAAAGTAGAGCAAGGTTACCGAATACCAGATCAGATTTGAGGCTGGATTCAACACTTCCTTGCTTTGACACTCCGGAATCGAAAGCAGTAAAGGAAACTTCCGGAGTGCGCTAAGGAAAGGTGATAGAACGGTTATTGTTTACAGTGAATAAAAGTGACGTAGTAGGAAGCGCAAGGTGCTTTTTAAGACTGATAGCAGGTGACGCTATTGTCTATAACGAAGTAACAACGCCAGAAGACAATTCTATGTATTGGCAGAAAAATCTGCAGAGGATTCATGAATGGTACAGGCTCTGGCAGCTGCACACATAGCATAGTAATTCGGAATAACACAAGCACTGCGGTAGTGACTTTCAAGTAGAGTGTCTCCCCTGTACGGGAGTATACATAATGAATGCACGAGTACAGGTTGGAGACAAATAACTGACGACATATGAAAGTTTAGGTCTGGCTGTGACCAGTGCTGGGATAGCCTAAGGGACTACCGGCGTGTTCTGTCAGCGAGCTACCTGGTCTCTGTAATAAAAAAAAAAAATAAAAAAAAACTGAGTGAAGGAATCAACAACGAACTTCAACGGATGTCATGTGACGTTCGCTATGACCAAATACAACGAACAATAACGAACAAAATGCAAAAAAAGGGTATGACGATTCCTTGCTGTAAGCAGAAATCCGGATTCGAGTCCCGGTCTGGCACAAATTTTCACTGTCCTCATTCCCTTATGCAGCTGATAGTTTTCCATAATCTCAACAGCGGATACTTTCAATGTGCCTGTCCTCTCCATCACGGAAGGAAGCTATTATGAATTCAAAGGGTTTTCTTACAAGTGTCAGGCGTCGTAATGTGTAGCATTTGTGGTGTTTCATTATTATGAAATAAAAGAAAGGTACGAAATGCTTGGCAGTTGCAACAAGAAATAGATTACAGTTTATCATATCGGTCAGTGTGAAATATTCATCTCTGAAACTGGAGATGACGATAATTTGTTGCAGCATTAGAGAATTGTAGCGAAATGCAGGAAGATCTGCAGCGGATAGGCACTTGGTGCAGGGAGTGGCAACTGACCCTTAACATAGACAAATGTAATGTATTGCGAATACATAGAAAGAAGGATCCTTTATTGTATGATCATACGATAGCAGAACAAAGACTGGTAGCAGTTACTTCTGTAAAATATCTGGTAGTATGCGTGCGGAACGATTTGAAGTGGAATGATCATATAAAATTAATTGTTGGTAAGGCGGGTACCGGGTTGAGATTCATTTGGAGAGTCCTTAGAAAATGTAGTCCATCAACAAAGGAGGTGGCTTACAAAACACTCGTTCGACCTATACTTGAGTATTGCGCATCAGTGTGGGATCCGTACCAGGTCGGGCTGACGGAGGAGATAGAGAAGATCCAAAGAAGAACGGCGCGTTTCGTCACAGGGTTATTTGGTAACCGTGACAGCGTTACGGAGATGTTTAACAAACTCAAGTGGCAGACTCTGCAAGAGAGGCGCTCTGTATCGCGGTGTAGCTTGCTCGTCAGGTTTCGAGAGGGTGCGTTTCTGGATGAGGTATCGAACATATTGCTTCCCCCTACTCATACCTCCCGAGGAGATCACGAATGTAAAATTAGAGAGATTAGAGCGCGCACGGAGGCTTTCAGACAGTCGTTCTTCCCGCGAACCATACGCGACTGGAACAGGAAAGGGAGGTAATGACAGTGGCACGTAAAGTGCCCTCCGCCACACACCGTTGGGTGGCTTGCGGAGTATAAATGTAGATGTAGATGTAATGAATGGGAAAACTTTGTAAGTATAATATAGGCCTGCTAGCCGAGCTAAGGCGTGAGAGAAGGGAAGCGTAGCTGTGGTTACACAGTTTGTGGTGGCTCCTCTTCTTAAAAATGCCCCATCAATTTATTTTAACAAGCTAAGTTTTGCCTCTAAATCCGAGGGCATAATTCAGTAAAATTTATTATAATCCTTCCTGAGTGAGTCACCAGTATAATGAGCCTAAAACAAAAATCCCCTGGAAAATTTAAGTTACCAGCGCCAAGAATCATAACTGGGACTATAGAATTTGCATCAGACAGGCTTAAAATGTATCGCTGCTACAGCCACCTTTCACAAAACAATAGATCATACCAATATTAAAACAATAAATATTTGTATCAGTTTCACTCAACAATTCAAAATAGAAAAAATACTGCACGCTTCACAAAATTACAGAAAATAAAATGAGAATATCTTTCCTCCGAGTCAAAATGTACAGTTACATCAATGAAATAAAATCTCTATATATTCTTTAAACAATAATCCAGATACTGCGACTCATAACTTCCTAATAGTCTTTGAACTATGATAACTGTAATAGCTCTGACGCATCTATAAATCAGTCAGTGCAAAGCGAATACAGTTCTACTACTGTTACAATTTCAAACTGTTGTTCTTTCTTCAGAGACAAAAGTCGCTCCTTTTAGACCGTTGATGTGCGCCTCCGCCTCGATCCCATGAGCTTCGCGGACTGGGAAGTCGGCTGGTGACTCGGACGTTCTTTACCGTTTGCTTTGAAACAATTTTTTCCAAAAATTACTAATAGAATGATTTTCGGTTGTCTCCCACCAATCAGTAACAGTTTTCAAATGCATCATCCTTTTCTTGCATTTGAAGTTAATATTTCGGCGGGGAAAAAATCGTACTTAAGTGGATCCTTTCCACAAAATCAAAATGTGTGTAAAAAGAGTCGTGCATGAAGCGTTCAAAGAATTCGAAAGTAAAAGTCTATCTATAGGGAATCATAAGAAATTTTGGACATGTTAAATCAGTAAACGCATCAAAGCCATATGCGTAGAAAGTCTGGGAAACAATCACACAGAGAAGACATAAATAATAAATTCCATTTTCCAAAATTGTTTCAGTGGGGTTCCTCCACTAAATCATCACACGAACCTCAAAATTACAGGTACTGAAATACGATACAGCGGGATAGAAAATCCGCTCAACAGAGGAAAAAGAAGAAACTGTACTTGCTGGGATACCTATAAGATTCCAGATACAGTATGCAAGGAAACTTGCTCCTCTTCTGTCATCAGCGTGCTGTAACGATCAGAAATATTCCCGGGTCACTTCCGTTTTCAAGACTACACGTACGAAATTATTGTCCTACAACGCTTTCGTCGCTCTGTTTTAGAATTTCGGAACAGATTTTATGGTGCCGTATTATGAATTTACGGACTATGCAAATAGCGATCGAGTGAAACGGAGGTCGCCGGCCGCGGTGGCCGTGCGGTTCTGGCGCTGCAGTCCGGAACCGCGGGACTGCTACGGTCGCAGGTTCGAATCCTGCCTCGGGCATGGGTGTGTCTGATGTCCTTAGGTTAGTTAGGTTTAAGTAGTTCTAAGTTCTAGGAGACTTATGACCTAAGATGTTGAGTCCCATAGTGCTCAGAGACATTTGAACCATTTTTGAAACGGAGGTCGCTCTGATCGTCCACGAGACCCAGGAGGCCGTGTTCCTTGACTTCCGGTAGGCACTCATTGCTGTTCCACGCTGTCATCTTACGAACAAAATACAAGCACACAGGACATGAGATCAGTTTTGTCATTAGACTGTAGTGGTCCTAGCAAATAGAACACAGTATATCATTCATAGCAAAGAGAAATCTTCAAGAACATTGAGCATCCAAGTGACTATTACAGGTTAATTACTTTTCGCAATATCCATGTATAAACGGGGTAGCGAATGACGTCGGAACTTTATGAGGCTTCTTGCGGGTGATACTGTTATGTATAGAGTGATAATAACACTAGAAACTGTAGCGAGGTTCAGGAAGACACGCAGAGAATGTTTGCTGCACGGATTAGCGGTTGACCATCGACATAAACAAATGTAACGTACTGAGTGTAAATAGACGAAAGCCCAATTATTGTATGATTACACGATTGCAGAATAGTCACTGGAAGCAGTCACATCCATAAAATATATGGGAGAACGCGTGCGGAGCGATTTAAAGTGAAACAAACACATAAACCTGACAGTAAGTAAGGAAGATACCAGACTCAGTTTTATTGGAAAAATCCTCAGGCTGTGTAGTCTGTCCGCGAAGCAGTTAGTTTACAAATCCCTTGTTCGACTGGTACTTGACTGTTGCTCGTTAAAACGTTATCCGTAGCAGTTAAGAGTGATAGAGGAAACTGACAAGAGTCAAAGAAGAGGAGCGCATTTCTTCACAGACTAGAACTTAGAACTACTTAAACCTAACTAACCTAACGACATTACACACATCCATGCCGGAGGCAGGATTCGAACCTGCGAATGTAGCGGTCGCGCGATTCCAGACTTGAGCGCCTAGAACCGCTCGGCCAACTCGGCCGGCCACAGAAATGTTCATCTTACTCCTAACACCAGACGCTACAAGAGATGCGTTGTTCGTCACGGCGTGGCTTACTTTTAAAATTCCGAGAGCGTACGTTCCTAGAAGTGTTAAACGACATACTGACTGCTTCCTCTTACATACTCGTATATGTCGAGGACAGGGGATGAAGGCAATATCAGAGAGATTCGTGCTCACACGGAGGCTTACTAGAATGGATCTTCCTGCAATATATTCGAGACTAGAATAGAAAATGGGGTAAGTAACAGAGGTGCACAAAGCGTCCTCCCCGACACTCCACGATAAGGCTAGCGGAGCATGGATTGCGTTGTATAGATTGTGGAGTATAGATGTAGATGCATATGTACAGACTAGTTTCAAAACATCGGGACTTATTTCCATGTATTTCTTCAACTTGAGGTTTCTTCCGTTGATCTTACAGTCTTTACGAATTTAAACCTCAAGATTTCTGATTTAAAAGAATGTAAATACACTACTGGCCATTAAAATTGCAACAACACGAAGATGACGTGCTACAGACGCGAAATTTAACCGACAGGAAGAAGACGCTGTGATATGCAAATGATTAGCTTTTCAGAGCATTCACAGACGGTTGGCGCCGGTGGCGACACCAACAACGTGCTCACATGAGCAAAGTTTGCAACCGATTACTCATACACAAACAGCAGTTGACTGGCGTTGCCAGGTGAAACGTTGTTGTGATGCCTCGTGTAAGAAGGAGAAATGCGTACCATTACGTTTCCGACTTTGATAAAGGGCGGATTGTAGCGTGTCGCGATTGCGGTTTATCGTATCGCGAGACTGCTGCTCGCGTTGGTCGAGATCCAATGCCTGTTAGCAGAATATGGAATCGGAGGGTTCAGGAGGGTAATACGGAACGCTGTGCTGGATCCCAACGGCCTCGTATCACTAGCAGTCGAGATGACAGGCATCTTATCCGCATGGCTGTAACTGATCGTGCAGCCACGTCTCGGTACCTGAGTCAACAGATGGGGACGTCTGCAAGACAACAACCATCTGCAGGAACAGTTCGACGTCGTTTGCAGCAGCATGGACTATCAGCTCGGAGACCACGGGTGCGGTTACCCCTGACGCTGTATCACAGACAGGGGCGCCTGCGATGGTGTACTCAACGACGAACCTGGGTGCAAGAATAGCAAAATGTCATTTTTTCGGATGTATCCAGGTTCTGTTTACAGCATCATGATGGTCGCATCCGTGTTTGGCGATATCGCAGTGAACACATATTGGAGGCGTGTATTCGTCATCGCCATACTGGCGTATCATCCGGCGTGATGGTATGGGGTGCCATTGGTTACACGTCTCGGTCACCTCTTGTTCACATTGACGGCACTTTGAACAGTGGACGTTACATTTCAGATGTGCTACGACCCGTGGCTCTACCCTTCATTCGATCCCTGCGAAATCCTACATTTCAGCAGGATAATGTACGACCGCATGTTGCAGGTCCTGCACGGGCCTTTCTGGATACAGAAAATGTTCCAATACTGCCCTGGCCATCACATTCTCCAGATCTCTCACCAATTGGAAACGTCTGGTCAATGGTGGCCGAGCAACAGGCTCGTCACTATACGCCAGTCACTATTCTTGATGAACTGTGGTATCGTGTTGAAGCTGCATGGGCAGCTGTACCTGTACACGCCATCCAAGCTCTGTATGACTCAATGCCGCGGCGTATCAAGTCCGTTATTACGGCCAGAGGCGGTTGTTGTGGGTACTGAATTCTCAGCATCTATGCATCCAAATTGCGTGAAAATGTAATGTCAGTTCTAAAATAATATATTTGTCCAATGATTACCCGTTTATCATCTGCATTTCTCTTTGGTGTAGCAATTTTAATGGCCAGTAGTGTATATGTATCTTGTTGTCGCAGGCGTTTATGGTCGAAATGAGTCCATTCAGGGAAAGGAAAAAAATCTGTAACCAAGGTGCAGTTTGACAAAGTGGAAAATGGAAAATTGTAAGACGATGCGAGGAGAAAGGCTTTTTTTTTTTTTTTTCTCGACACTATAGCAACTCGCGGGCACTATCAATGTGCCTATATAGATGAAACAAGGAAAAGAAATGTCATAAATCATGTGGTAGCTCATCTCTGTTATACAATTTTCTGCTGCTGTTGATGTTACCCGATACTCATCTGACCAGAAATCCTTGTCTTCCTTCCACTTAACTTCACTAACCCCTACTATATCTAGATGAGCCTTTGCATTTCCCTTTTCAGATTTTCTAGTTTCCCTACCACGTTCAAGCTTCTGACATTCACGCCCCGACTCGTAGAACGTTATCCTTTCGTTGATTATTCAATCTTTATCTCATGGTAACCTCCCGCTTGGCAGTCCCCTCCCGGAGATCCGAATGGGGGACTGTTCCGGAATCTTTTGCCAATGGAGAGATCTTCAAATACAGGCCACATGTCCTGTGGATACACGTTACGTGTCTTTAATGCAGTGGTTTCCATTGCCTTCTGCATCCTCATGTCGTTGATCATTGCTGATTCTTCCGCCTTTAGGGGCAATTTCCCACCCCAAGGACAAGAAAAAAATGGCTCTGAGCACTATGGGACTCAACATCTTAGGTCATAAGTCCCCTAGAACTTAGAACTACTTAAACCTAACTAACCTAAGGACATCACACACACCCATGCCCGAGGCAGGATTCGAACCTGCGACCGTAGCAGTCCAGCGGTTCCGGACTGCAGCGCCAGAACCGCTAGACCACCGCGGCCGGCCCAAGGACAAGAGAGTGCCCTGAACCTCTATCCGCTCCTCCGCCCTCTTTGACAAGGCCGTTGGCAGAATGAGGCTGACTTCTTATGCCGGAAGTCTTCGGCCACCAATGCTGCTTATTTATCAAAATTTAGGCAGTGGCGGGGATCGAACCCGGGACCGAATACGTTTTCATTATGAATCAAAGACGCTACCCCCCTTTTTTTTCATTTTGTTCGTAATTGATCGTTGTGTTTGGTCGTTGCGGACGTCGCAAGACATCCTGTTAAAGTTCGGTGGTTGATCCTTACACTCAGTTTTTTTATTACAGAGGCCAACCGGCTCTCTGACCGAACACGCTGAGCTACCGTGCCGGCCCCCTAGGCCACGGGTGACCTATTCGTTACGAATAGGAAGGTAGGGCAGATGGTGTGTTTCTGTGAACAGTTCAGTGACCGGGTTGTTCTAATCAGAATCGACAGCAGACCAACACCGACAACGGTAGTTCAGGTATACATGCCGACGTCGCAAGCTGAAGATGAACAGATAGATAAAGTGTATGAGGATATTGAAAGGGTAATGCAGTATGTAAAGGGGGACGAAAATCTAATAGTCATGGGCGACTGGAATGCAGTTGTAGGGGAAGGAGTAGAAGAAAAGGTTACAGGAGAATATGGGCTTGGGACAAGGAATGAAAGAGGAGAAAGACTAATTGAGTTCTGTAACAAGTTTCAGCTAGTAATAGCGAATACCCTGTTCAAGAATCACAAGAGGAGGAGGTATACTTGGAAAAGGCCGGGAGATACGGGAAGATTTCAATTAGATTACATCATGGTCAGACAGAGATTCCGAAATCAGATACTGGATTGTAAGGCGTACCCAGGAGCAGATATAGACTCAGATCACAATATACAGGTAGTAGTGATGAAGAGTAGGCTGAAGTTCAAGACATTAGTCAGGAAGAATCAATACGCAAAGAAGTGGGATACGGAAGTACTAAGGAATGACGAGATACGATTGAAGTTCTCTAACGCTATAGATACGGCAATAAGGAATAGCGCAGTAGGCAGTTGAAGAGGAATGGATATCTCTAAAAAGGGCCATCACAGAAGTTGGGAAGGAAGACATAGGTACAAAGAAGGTAGCTGCGAAGAACCCATGGGTAACAGAAGAAATACTTCAGTTGATTGATGAAAGGAGGAAGTACAAACATGTTCCGGAAAAATCAGGAATACAGAAATACAAGTCGCTGAGGAATGAAATAAATAGGATGTGCTGGGAAGCTAAGACGAAATGGCTGCAGGAAATATGTGAAGACATCGAAAAAGATATGATTGTCGGAAGGACAGACTCAGCATACAGGAAAGTCAAAACAACCTTTGGTGACATTAAAAGCAATGGTGGTAACATTAAGAGTGCAACGGGAATTCCACTGTTAAATGCAGAGGAGAGAGGAGATAGGTGAAAAGAATACATTGAATGCCTCTATGAGGGTGAAGATTTGTCTGATGTGATAGAAGAAGAAACAGGAGTCGATTTAGAAGAGATAGGGCATCCAGTATTAGAATCGGAATTTAAAAGAGCTTTGGAAATCTTACGGTCAAATAGGGCAGAAGGGATAGATAACATTCCATCAGAATTTCTAAAATCATTGGGGGAAGTGGCAACAAAACGACTATTCACGTTGGTGTGTAGAATTTATGAGTCTGGCGATATACCATCTGACTTTCGGAAAAGCATCATCCACACAATTCCGAAGACGGCAAGAGCTGACAAGTGCGAGAATTATCGCACAATCAGCTTAACAGCTCATGCATCGAAGCTGCTTACAAGAATAATATACAGAAGAATGGAAAAGAAAATTGTGAATGCGCTATGTGACGATCAGTTTGGCTTTAGGAAACGTAAAGGGACGAGAGAGGCAATTCTGACGTTACGGCTAATAATGGAAGCAAGGCTAAAGAAAAATCAAGACACTTTCATAGGATTTGTCGACCTGGAAAAAGCGTTCGACAATATAAAATGGTGCAAGCTGTTCGAGATTCTGAAAAAAGTAGGGGTAAGTTATAGGGAGAGACGGGTCATATACAATATGTACAACAACCAAGAGGGAATAATAAGAGGGGACGATCAAGAACGAAGTGCTCGTATTAAGAAGGGTGTAAGACAATGCTGTAGCCTTTCGCCCCTGCTCTTCAATCTGTACATCGATGAAGTAATGATGGAAATAAAAGAAAGGTTCAGGAGTGGAATGAAAATACAAGGTGGAAGGATATCAATGATACGATTCGCTGATGACATTGCTATCCTGAGTGAAAGTGAAGAATTAAATGATCTGTTGAACGGAATGAACAGTCTAATGAGTGCACAGTATGGTTTGAGAGTAAATCGGAGAAAGACTAAGGTAATGAGAAATAGTAGAAATGAGAACAGCTAGAAACTTAACATCAGGATTGATGGTCCCGAAGTCAATGAAGTTAAGGAATTCTGCTACCTAGGCAGTAAAATAACCAATGACGGACGGAGCAAGGAGGACATCAAAAGCAGACTCGCTTTGGAAAAAAAGGCATTTCTGGCCACGAGAAGTCTACTAATATCAAATACCGGCCTTAATTTGAGGAAGAAATTTCTGAGGATGTACGTCTGGAGTACAGCATTGTATGGTAGTGAAACATGGACTGTGGGAAAACCGGAACAGAAGAGAATCGAAGCATTTGAGATGTGGTGCTATACACGAATGTTGAAAATTAGGTGGACTGATAAGGTAAGGAATGAGGGGGTTCTACGCAGAATCGGAGAGGAAAGGAATATGTGGAAAACACTGATAAGGAGAAGGGACAGGATGATAGGACATCTGCTAAGACATGAAGGAATGACTTCCATGGTACTAGAGGGAGCTGTAGAGGGCAAAAACTGTAGAGGAAGACAGAGATTGGAATACGTCAAGCCAATAATTGAGGACGTAAGTTGCAAGTGCTCCTCTGAGATGAAGAGGTTAGCATAGGAAAGGAATTCGTGGCGGGCCGTATCAAACCGGTCAGTAGACTGATGACCAAAAAAGAAAAGCTCATCTATGAACGAAATGGGATACGAGATGGGTGAGAAGCGAATGCGATGAATGTAACGTTCGCCTCCGCGGCTCTCCGCCGGTCGCGGTGTGTGCGTGTGCTGGCACCAGCTGGCGCCGGAATTCGATCCGGAGCAGCTGTATGCCAGCAAGGCATACATCACCGACCGCGAAACCACCCCTGGATGTCGTACCTGTACGGAGACTCCGGCACAACAGGTAATGTGTCGCGAATGGGAACAGAGCTAGACATCTGGGACTGCATTTCACGTGCCTATGTGGCTGTCAAAGGTTTAAAAGAATAAAGTGGATACTATAAATACTAAGTGTGAAATCATTTTGTCAATAGGTACAGGAATATCGCATTGCAGGCCATTAAAATTGCAGCGCAAAGAAGGCAACATGCAAGAAACAAACTCGCATAAATAGTATTGATTATTTGATACCCACATGATGAGCTCTTCAGCACAACCGATCGGACTAACCAAAAGTACCGCCATCTACACTGTGTGTACGTGGAAACTTATGATGCAGGTTTCTCATTCAGAAACAGCTGAAGAATTGCGGCCTATTGAGACTTCGATCTGTCGTAGGGCGATACTTGCTATGTCAGGTACTGTGGGAGTCAGCACCGCCACAAACAAGGAAGGAAAGAAGTTTGGATGGCTGGTGGCAGCAATCTTAAATTATCTGTACGTACACTTGCGGACTAATAGAATTCTTTATTTCTAAGAAGGAGAGAAACATAACTTCGTGTTAAGAAGTGGCTTGATGTGCTATCTGTGTCACCGAAGTCGGCCGCTGCGGCCGAGCGGTTCTAGGCGTTTCAGTCTGGAACCGCGTGACCGCTACGGTCGCAGGTTCAGATCCTGCTTCGGGCATGGATGTGTGTGATGTCCTTAGGTTAGTAAGGTTTAAGTAATTCTAAGTGCTAGGGGACTGATCACCTCAGATGTTTAGTCCCATAGTGCTCAGAGCCATTTTTTGTGCCTCCTACATGCAGTCACTTTCCCCAGTTACTATTCGCTGAACGCAGGCTAAGTAACGTCTTCCTATTACTCAGTACAGACGCTTTCGAACCGACCGAATTGGGTCCGACTAGCGATGGGCGGCCCTCCGTCCTCCTGGAGGTGTGGCTCTGCCTGCTATTTCCACTGGCGCACTGGTCAGTGCCTTCTTGATGCCGTTTTGCGGCGCTGCGTTGGTTGTTGTGCAGTTGATGCTTTACGACTGCACAGTACTGATGCTCGCGTTGATCTGGATCTTGCTCTGCCTCGTGATGACTGGGTGCTGTGTGCTGTCCTTAGGTTAGTTAGGTTTAAGTAATTCTAAGTGCTAGGGGACTGATCACCTCAGATGTTAAGTCCCATAGTGCTCAGAGCCATTTGAGCCATTTGATCTGGATCCCATCACTGTCACGTGAATATGAAATCGAATGTTTCAGGAGTGCCGTACACAACGCCGCCCTGTGTCTCAAAGATCCCTCAGGACCAGGGCCCGAGAAGACAGAGGACAGATATATTATTCACTTCGCTGTGCAGGTCGAACAGCCACGTAAAGTACTTTGCATTAAGAAATGGGTTTCCATCCAAAATGGCCAGTGCGAGAACATCTGCAGCAGCACCACGAACTGTAAGCACGGTGATTATTATCGCTTCGGTAGTGATGCGTCCAAGGGAACATTGGACACAGGAGTGGCCACACGTAGTCTTACCAGACACGTCCAAGTTCGGATTAGAGAATCACGATGGACGTATCCGTGTGCGGTGTCTCCGAGGAGAACAAATGGTGCCAGACTGCTTTCGTCATCGTCATGCAGGTCCAGCAGAA
The DNA here is from genome assembly GCF_023864275.1 of Schistocerca cancellata. Lineage (NCBI taxonomy): Eukaryota > Metazoa > Arthropoda > Insecta > Orthoptera > Acrididae > Schistocerca > Schistocerca cancellata. The sequence continues at coordinate 1,102,913,361 of NC_064626.1, read as the reverse complement.
GTCGTGATGGTTTTGGGGTGTCACTGTGCGCATCACACGTTCGCCTCCGGTCGGGTAACCAGTGTTTTGAATAATAAACGTTACATTTCTGGCATGTTAAGGTCATTGGCTCAGTTGTGTCTTCGGTGTGTCCACGAAGTCACATTTCAACGAGATAATGCGGATTCACATATATCTACTATTTTTCTGACACTATGCAGAGGGCATTCGATTAAGGACCTGGGTAGTACATTCTCCAGAACACTATCTCATTGGAAACTTCTGTCTAAGGTTTAGGAAAGAGACTGGCACTCCGACACTCGCTAGCTAATAGGACTTATTATCTCTGGCACAGAGTTGAAGCGCCATGGAATGACATACCTGTACCTGTCATACTCAATACACTGCTAGGTTAGGGCTATTGATCTCCCAGAAGAGCCACACATGTAAGTCTACAACTCATCATCTACATCTGCATGATTACTCTGCAATTCGCAATTAAGTGAGGCAGAGTGTTCGTCGAACCACCTTCGAACTATTTCTCTACCGTTCCACTACCGAACGGCGCAGAAGAATACCTTTCCGTGCGAGCTCTGATCTCTCTTATTTTATAACGGTGATCGTTTCTCCCTATGCAGGTGGGGGCCAACAAAATATTTTCGCAACTGGAGGAGGAAGCTGCAGCTTGTAATTTCACGAGAAGATCCAGCTGCAACTAAAAACGCCTTTGTTTTAATGACTGCCACCCCAATTCATGTATCGTGTCTGTGGCCATCTACCTCCCCCCACCACACACCCCTACCCCCTATTTCTTGATAATACAAAACGAGCTGCCCTTCTTTGAACTTTCTCGATGTCGTCCGTCAAACCTATGTGGTGAGGTTCTCATACTGCGCAGCAATTCTCTAGCAGAGGGCGGGCAAGCATGGTGTAAGCATTGTCTTTAGAGACCAGTTGCACTTTCTAAGAGTTCTGGGTGTAAAGTGCATTCCTCTCAACATTTTCTATGTCATTGTTCCAATTTATTATTCGTAATTGTAATACCTAAGTATTTAGCTGAATTTATAGGTTTACATTTTGTGTGATTGATTGCGTAACCGAAACTTAGTGGATGTCTCTTATTACTCATGTGGATGAATTCACACTTTTAATTGTTTGGAGCCAATTTCCAATTTTCACACGATCCAGGTATCTTGCCTAAATCATTTTGCAATTGATTTTGGCTATCTGATAATTTTACAGGACGGTGAATGACATCATCATCTTCAAGCAATCATAGAGGGCTGCTCAGATTGTCTCCTCTGTAATTTATGTAGATCAGGAACAGCAGAGAGCCTATAACCCTTCCTTGGGGAACACCAGGTGTTACGTTCATTTTACTGGATGATTTTTTGTCAATTACTACGAAATGTGGCCTTTCTGACAAGAACGCACGGATCCAGTCGCAAAACTGAGGCGAGGCACAACAGCCATACAATTTGATTAGAAGTAACTTGTAAGGAACGGTGTCAAAAGCCTTCTGGAAATGTAACAAATCTGACATCTTCTATCGACAGCACTCATTTTTTTGTGAGAATAAAGAGCTAGTTCTGTTCGACAAAAACGATATTTTCTGAATCCGTATTGGCTACTTGTCAATAAATCGTTTTCTTCAAGGTAGTTCATAATGTTTGATCGGAGTATACGTTCCAGAATCCTTCTGGATATCGACATTAGTGTATTAGGACCGTTATTCAGCGGAATACTCCTATTTGCTTTCTTCGATATTGGGGTGACTTGTGCAACTTTCCAGTCATTAGGTAAGGACCCCTCCGACGGACGAGGCGCTGTATATGACTGCCAAGTATGAAGCTATTGTGTCAGCATACTCTGAAAGAAATCTGACTGGTGTATAGTATGAACAGGAGACCTTGCCTTTACTGACTTAAGTTGCTTCCTACACAGAGGATATCTACGTCCAAGTTACTCATCTGGCAGTTGTTTTAGATTCGAATTCTGGAATACTTACTTCGTCCTCTTTGGTGAAGGCGTTTCGGAAAACCGTGTCTAGTAACTCTGCTGTAGTGACACTGTCATCAGCGACATAACCACTGCTATCGCAATGTGAAGGTATTGACTGCGTCTTGCCGCTTGTGTACTGAACATATGACCAGAATCTCTTTGGGTTTTCTATCAGATTTGCCGACAGTGTTTCGTTGTGGAAAATATTAAAGCATCTCAAGTTGAAGTTCGCGCTAAAATCCGAGCTTCTGTAAAACTTTTCATATCTTGGGCATTATGTGTTCTTTTAAATAGGGCACACTTTTCCGTTGCTTGTGCAACAGTGTTTCACCGGTTTTGTGTAAAATGGCAGATCAGTACCATTGCTTATTAACTTATTTGGTATATATCCCTCAACTGCCGTCAGTACTATTTCTTTGAACTCGAAGAACATCTGGTCTCCGCTTACAAACTCAGATCTAAGGGAGTGGAGACTGTCTCTCGAAAAACAATTACAGATTTAATCATGTATCCTTCCTCGTCTGCTGTATTCAAACGATATCTACAATTTCGTTTTCTTCTATCCTTTCCGATGTTGCTGTTGTAATGGACAACAAAATACGTTTCTAAATCTACCAACATATTCCGCAAGCAACTATATGATGCACTGTGGAGGGTACCTTATATTATAAGGAGTCATTTCCTTTTCTGTTTCATTCGCAAATACGAGTAGAGCAAGGGAAAATCGACTGCCTGTATGTCTCCATATGAGCCATAGTTTCCTTTATCTTATCTTCCTGATCTGTACACGAAATGTACGTTGGCGGCAGTAGAATCGTTCTGCAATCAGTTTCAAATACCGATTCTCTAAATTACGTTGTAACAAATAATGCAACAAACTACAACTTTTTTAGAAATTATTTTCCTCTACAAAATTTGTGGCTGGTTGCAGTATTTCTTGCAGTGTAGTTTACGAAGATAATTGCGGTGTTCTGTGACCACAGTGGATAAAATAATTTCTCAGTGGTGTTTCGCCAAAAGATCGTCGTCATTCCTTCAGAGATTCTAATTTGTGTTCACGAAGCATCTCCGTTATAGTCGCGTGTTGATCCAACCTAGTAAGAAATCTAGCAGCCCGCTTCTGAGTTTCATCGATGTCTTCCTTTAATCCGACCTGGAGGGGATCTCAAACACTCGACCATTACTCATAAATAGGTCACACTAGCAAGATAGGGAGCCGCAGGCGCACTTGAAAACGGCAAAATATTTGATAAGGGTGATACAAGGTGACAAATTATTTCAGTAAACTCATATGGCAGTAGTTATTATTTATTTTAAAGAAAGCTGATGAAAGTGAAAAAGAAATGGATATCGTTACGGCTGATAGTGTGTACGAGATCGTTAAATACGCGTAAAGAGAAGAGCATCTCAAAAGCGTAGTGAACGAAGATAGAACAAATCTTTTGAGCCTTCTTTGACGTATTGTCGTTTGACTATCGACTGGGGATTATTGGACAGTGTTTGTTTAATGGTTCTTCTGGCGTTTCTCAGCACGAGTTTCTGGCATCGTCGAAGGTGACCGGAGCCTTACCTCCTCATTTTGGGTAAATTGACGACGATATTTTTTGAGGGACACCATCTTTACGATAGTGACTGTTATAAGTTTTTATTACACTACTGCAATTTCGGCCTTAAGCCATTATCAATGAAGTACTGCTGAAAAATACAGAATGTTTATGAAAATTGTTTTACAGATTCACTGTGTGTCTTTGTCAATCCTCTTAAATACGTTAGTGTCATTGTTACACAATGCGATCACACGTATACAAACATCGTAGACCACCATAATCTGTAAATGCACATGTTCATTAACCCATCACTAGTCACACATGCATTAGACCACAGCTGCACACTATTCTTTGCAGGCTACTAATAACCGCTTTGGCGCGTAAATGGATTACAGATATTGTTTTACTATGTGTGGAGCGCCATTATATACATGATACACATCATTATACATAAAATCTTACGTGATTTATTTTTAAAACATCCTGAATAAACGTGAGGATTATAAGTCGAATTACGCACATAAGCGCTGAACATCGTTATACAAAACTGTAGGTATTCTTTTGCCCACTCCTGTTGTAAAATTTGTACAGGACGAAAGTAATATGAAAATAAAATACAATACAGTACGTCTTCACTATGTCAATCATAAAAACCGCTCTACCGGCATCGAAGGGTAAAATAATAACTCGTAAGCAAGTGTACAATAACCAAGCCGACAGAGGCAGTGAGATGTCACGCGGTACCTCATGTGCTACCAAATCAGTAGCACGCTCCCATGGAACCACCTTCACTCAAATCCAACAAACCTGGCATAACATTTTGTTAGCTTTACATGCATTTTCAGTACATAAATTGTTCATCGACATAACAAACGAAAGTAATTTGAAAATACAGTATACTACGTCTTCTCTACGTCAATTATATATTTTTGAGAATTTACGTTCAAGTATCCAATATCGTCAATAAACGTCAAGCGGATTTTCTCTATCGTAAAACGGGAAGTTTCTACGACAGAGGTATACGTACGGGGATCGCCGCGTGAAATCTCACTACACCAGGAACTGGGGCTAAAGCTTCAAGAGCGTGTTTTAAATAGATTGGCGAGGATGTCGTATATAACGCTACTACGTCCGCCTCGTTTCTCGTAAACGCCAGACAAAATAGCCCAGTCTGCTAATGTACAGCGAAGAGAGAGCTCTTCAGGCACTCGAGCGCACGGCCCAGATTGCGACCTGTGTTCACAGAGAACTCCAGCTGTGTGATGCAACACCGAAGAGACTGCCGAGCTGTGTAGATAAATTACCCAACAAAGAAGAGGAATTTTACGTCGCTTTAGCAAATTTAGGAAGCGTACTCTTTTGAAGTAATCGAGATTCCAAAGTGACGAGTGGTACTTGTCAGTGTCATTGAACTTATAAGTTTCCGCTTTGAAGTTCAGCAGCTTGTGTGACATTAAGCTACTGTTTTCATAATCTAAATTATCAGTATTGTAGAACCCATGAAAACACAACACCACAAAACTGGCTGACTCCCCTGTTCTAGCACACAGGCCACGTATACGTAACTCAACTACTAGCTGGAGATGACAGGTAAAAAATACAAGCACAGTGATATTGCGCGCCGGTGGTTGAGTCAAACGTTTTCAGTTGAAGGTTTGTGTGAGTTACGTACTTCGCACAAGAAAGGTAATGTTGCCAGTTAACGTACTAAACCACGTTTGCTAAATACGTTTTTCATTTCGTTTCTATACAGAAAGTTATTTCCTGTGGTGAAGATAAATGATAAATAGAATCCCCTTCGTGTAGGGTCATTAAAATTCATGATCATTCAGATCCAACTAGTAAATCAGCGAAACTGAACATCATTACATATTGCTGCTCTGCTCGTTAGATGTGATGATAGCTTCAAGGTCAAAATCACTCATGAATTTTAATAAAGTAATATGTGGCTGAGACATTGATTCGTGTAATTTATCGAAACTGTTGACACCGGCGGCACAAGAGCAGCTTCACATATTTGTTAAAATGAAGTACTAACAAAATCTCGATTTGATTTTCAGAAAATCTTTTCAACAACAAATGGTATATATGCTTTCATTGATCAAATATTAAATGCTTTGAATAATCGAACATCTCCCACTGGAATATTTTGTGATCTCTCAAAGGTTATTGTCTTTGCGAATCATGAAATTCTTCTAGATAAGCTTACGTATTGTGGTATGAGTGGGACAGTGTACTAATGCTTTAATTCATATTTAACTCTAGGGATGCATAAGATTGAAATTAACAATGCAGATAGTCTGCAAAAATCATCATAATCCTCTAACCGGGGAGTATCAAGACACACACAACAAACGAGATTTAGCTGTGGAAATTGTAAATAATGTATTTCAGAAAGTTATAAGCGGTTCTATACAAATGGACTCAAACTAAACTTTGAGAAAACCCAATATATACATTTGTGTACAGTAAACGGCATGACACCATTGATGAATATAGACTTTGAACAGAAGTCTGTTGCTAGGCAGAATAATCAAAATATCTGGGTGTGTGAAATGATGAAAAATTGAACTGGAAGCAACACATTGATGCTCTGCTGAATCATTTAGGTTCAGCTACTTATGGTATTAGTGTATTGCAAATTTTGGTGATAAACGTATCAGTAAATTAGCCTAATATGCCTATTTTCATTCACTGCTTTCATATGGCATCATATTTTGGGGCAATTCATCATTAAGAGGAAAGGTATTCATTACACACGAGGGTGTAATCAGAATAATAACTGGAGCACATCCATGATCAGCTTGAAGACATTTATTTAAGGAAGTCGGGATATTCACAGTACCTTCGCAATACACATATTAACTTATGAAGTTTGTTATTAGTGAACCATCCCAATTCAAAAATAATAGCAAAGTTTATAGCTACAGAACTAGAAGAAAGGATGATCTTCACTATTCTGGGTTTAATCTGACTTTGACACAGAAAGGGGTGAGTTGTGCTGCCACAAAAATCTTTGGCCATTTGCCTAACAGCATTAAAAGTCTGACAGATCGACAACCTGCATTTAAAAACAAATTTAAACAATTTCTGAATGAAAAATCCTTCTATACAATAGATGAATTTTTAAATGTGAAGTAATGACTATGAAAAAAATGATAAACTAACACATTCGACATCATTAGAAATGTCGTATTCATGATCTATGCCAAAAGTTTTAATGTAATGTAATGCTACTTTATGATTTTTCCAGATCAGTAGCGGACAACCTACCTCTATTCGGTGACACGCTTGAAGACAAGTGAGGTAATCAGATTCCTGGTACAATTTATCTGCTGTTGTCAATGTTTACGGCGCATTCACCATTTTGTACCATGTTTTGTCAGGCATGAAATTCTGGATGGCATGACGTCAGCAACTCTATGGCTTACCAAATTATGCAGTAAACACTTCATTTTTATGGCCATATAGTGCGTAGTTGCTTTACTATTCACGAGCGTATTTTTGGTCAGTCGTTACAACTACAAGAAAATGCGTGTTTTCCACTGTTGACAATATTGTCACTACTTTGTCTTTGAAATACACTTTTTTCTTTTCCTCTGTTGTTAATTATATGTATATTATTCTATTTAATTACGTTGCTGTGTATTTATAAACTGTGTGAGAGTAATGAAGGAACAGTGGTGGACATTTCCTTTTTTTGTGGTGAATAAATGGGAGAGGGAGAAGCGAAGACAAGTGCACGTAAGTGGAGAGTAACGTGGTGGAGAGTGAGTTGGAGGAAAATGTGAGTAGCAAGAAGTGAAATAAAATTGGGTGTGGGGTGCTTAGTGGAGGAGGGTGACAAATGGCCAAGACCTTTTCTTTTTCATGTATTTTCTTCAGTTATTTTATAGAGTGTCTGGTTTCCAATATTTATTTGATCATTGAGCAACATCAGAAGAATCAGTAATTTCCATACGCACAAAGCGTTAGCACAGAATAAATAGTAGCTCAATGACCAAATAAATATTGGAAACCGTACACTATATAAAATAATTGAAGAAATCACATGAAAAAGAAAAGGGCCTTTTCCATCCTTCATCGTCTCACAATCAACAGCGCCCTCCCGCCTCAACCCCCCCCCCCCCCAATTTCATTTAATGTTTTGTTGCTCACCTTTTCCTCCAACTCACTTCTATCCACTTATGTCCACTCATCTTTGCTTCTCCGTCTCACACCTATTCACCATACAGAGAAAAAGAAAACTGCATCACTGTTCGGTAATTACTCTTACACAGTATGTAAATACACAGCAACATAATTAAATGGAATAACACACATACTGGGTGATCAAAAAGTCAGTATAAATTTGAAAACTGAATAAATCACGGAATAATGTAGATCGAGAGGTACAAATTGACACACACGCTTGGAATGACATGGGGTTTCATTAGAACAAAAAAAAATACAAATGTTCAAAAAATGTCCGACAGATGGCGCTTCATCTGATCAGAATAGCAATAATTAGCATAACAAAGTAAGACAAAGCAAAGACGATGTTCTTTACAGGAAATGCTCAATATGTCCACCATCATTCCTCAACAATAGCTGTAGTTGAGGAATAACGTTGTGAACAGCACTGTAAAGCATTTCTGGAGTTAGGGTGAGGCATTGGCGTCGGATGTTGTCTTTCAGGATCCCTAGAGATGTCGGTCGATCACGATACACTTGCGACTTCAGGTAACCCCAAAGCCAATAATCGCACTGACTAAGGTCTGGGGACCTGGGTGCCAAGCATGACGAAAGTGGCGGCTGAGCACACGATCATCACCAAACGACACGCGCAAGAGATCTTTCACGCGTATAGCAGTATGGGGTGGAGCGCCATCCTGCATAAACGTCGTACGTTCCTGCAGGTGTTTATCATCCAGGCTGGGGATGATGCGAAACAACATTTTATGACTTACTCGTGTGACACTTATAAGCTGAAACTTGTAATGTGAAACTGCAATCTTTTCCTCGGGTTTGACAGTTAGTGAACCTACCACGAGAAACTATCATCGATGACACTTATTGACTGAAACCAGCTTTTCAACCGTGAAGACTTTGGAATATGAGATATACACCTACATGAACACTCTACAGTTCATAATTAGGCACATGGCAGAAGGTTCACTGAATCACCTTTAAGCTGCTTCCCTAATCTTTCCATGCGAGCTCTGTTTTCTCATGTTATATTACGATGACGATTTATCCATATGTAGGTAGGCGCCTACAAAATATTTTCACATTCTGTGGAGAAAAGTTGGTGATTGAAATTTCTTGAAAATACCCTGCAACAACGAAAAACGGCTTTGTTTTAATGATTGCGGACTCCACACAGCTCAGCATACCAGAAGGGATCGAACAAGCATGGTGCAAGCAGTCTGTTTGGTAGTCCTTTTGTGTCTTCTAAACGCTCTGTCAATAAATCGCTGTCTTTGATTCACCTTCCCCATAACATAATCTATGTCACTGTTCCATTTCAGTTATTCGTAACTTTTATCTTGAAGAAGTTAGAGAATTCAACAACCTTTAGATCTGTGTGATTTATTGTGTAACCGAAATATACCGCATTCCTTTTACTGTTCATGTGGATGACTTCACACTTTTCATTATTCAGAGTATATTGTCACTTTTAGTACCCTGCAGATATCGTATCTAAGTCATTTTACAATTCTTTTTGATCTTCTGATAACTTCACTAGACGGTAAACGTATCGTCTACAATTAGTCGAAGAGGGCTTCTCAGCTTGTCTCCTAAACGGTCTGTATAAGTTGGGAGCGCCGGATATCACATGTTTTACTCGATGACATTCCATGAGTTACTACGAGATATGACTCTTCTGACAGTAAATCACGAATCCACTCCCATAACTGAGACGAAACTCCGCAAGCACGCAATTTCACTAGAAGATGTTAGTGAGGAACGACGTGAAAAGCCTTCTGGAAATCTAGAAGTATAGAGTCAATTTGAGATCTCCTACCGATGGCAACAATTACTTTGTGTGAATAACGAATGGTTCAAACGGCTCTAAGCACTATGGGACTTAACATGAGGTCATCAGTCCCCTAGAACTAAGAACTACTTAAACCTAACTAACCTAAAGACATCCTGCCCGAGGCAGGATTCGAACCTGCGACCGTAGCAGCAGAGCGATTCTGGACTGAAGCGCCTAGAACCGCTCGGCCACAGCCACCGGCGTGAATAACGAGCTAGCTGTGTTTCACAAGAGCGATATTTTCTGAATCAATGCTATTTGTCAATAAATCGTTTTCTTCGAGATAGTTCATAAAGTTTGAACACAGTTTGTGTTGCAAAAGCCTACTGAAAATGGACTTTAGCGATATGGGTCTATAATCCAGAGGATTACTCCTACTTACTTTCTTGAGTATTGGTGTGATCCGTGCTACCTTCCAATCCATAGGTATGGATCTCTCGCAGAGCGAGTGACTCTACAGGGGAAATGCAAAATAATGTGGACACCTGTACTTATTTGGGAATGGTTTATCGGTTATGGGTTGGAACCCCATTTGCCCGTAATATTACTGTGATGCTTCTTGGCATACTGGCATATAATGATTGTATAGACTCCAGTGGAATGTTCTGCTACTCTTCGATCAGAACCTCTTCTATCTCCTGTTGTGAGGCGGAAGTCCGCTCCGTACTTTGCACTCCAATACCGCCCACAGCGGTTCGATTATGTTCAAGTCCGGAGACTGTGCTGGCCAGGGAAGACGCTGCAGTTCAGTTGCATGCTCCTCAACCACGACTGTACTGTCCTCGCTGTGTGAATGGGTGCATTATCGTCCTGAAGTTTGGCATCACTGATGGGAACAACATTTGAATCAAAGGGTGCACCTGATCATATAAAATGTTCACATAATCGTTGGCTGTAACACGGCCTCTGAGGGTAATGATGGGATTGCAGAATACCATGATATGGCTGCCCACACCATCATATTTTCACCTCCATGCTTAACCTTTGGAATCAAGCAATAAAGATTGTAGGCTTCTTTCGACATTCTCCAGACGTATACCCGGCCCGATGTTGAAAATAACGAAAACGTTGACTCGTTGGACAATGTGATGTGGTTCCACTGATCAGCCGTCCAGGATTTATGCTCCTGACACCATGATTTATGCTTCTTTGCGTTGGTTGTGGTCGCTATTAGTTTCGGTATAGCAGCTCGTCCATACGATGATGTCTTTCCATATTTTGTGCAGGCTGCCATGACTGTTGAAACAGTTGCTCTTGAAACATTCAGTAAGTTGGCTGCCTTGGTTACTGATGCTCCAACTAACCGGGCCACCACAATATGCCTTCTTTGGAACTCTGTTAGGTCTTTCATTGCAAGAGACCTCAGCTTCTGAATGTAAATACGAGGTGTGCACCACTCGTAAACAACCTGCACTGATGCCTGGTCCGTACTGAACACGCACAGTCCAGTGCGACACGTGCCCTACCTGCATTGTTGACCGTCAAACACACCCATTCCATTACTACCACTATTTTGCCTGTCCCCTGCATATAATTGCTAAGTAAGGAGCTGGAGTTATTTTATCAGCGCGGCTATAGATAACTGATAAATATAGAACTACTGTACCAGCATAAATTGAAAGGTACCTAATTGGTATACAACCTGGATCCGAGGAGTTCGAGGATATGTTTTCCTAAGTGACTCTTGTTGGGAGCTGTTTTTGATTGCTTGAAAATTAGTTCGTCTTCATTGGCGAAAGAATTTGGGAACTCCTATTTAACGACACTATCACCTATAACGTTACCGTTTCTGTTGTGCAGTGGAGGTATTGATTGTGTTTTATTGCTGGTATACTTTACATACGACCAGAAACTCTCCGGATTTTCTGACAGATTTCGAGACTGAGTTTCATTGTGGAAACTATTAGAAGCATCTGGCATTGAAGTCGGCTCTAAATTTGAAGCTTCTGTAAAACTTCACCAACCTTTGAGAAGTTGAATTCTTTTAAATTTGACAGGCTTTTTCAGTTGCTTCTGAAACAGTCTTCCGACATGCTTTGTACACCTAGTCGCATCTTTTATTACTTTATTTGGTGTATACCTCTCAATTTCCATCGATAATATTTCTTCGAATTTAAGCCTCATCTTATCTACGCTTCCATTGTTATGAAGGAGTGCATACTGTATTTTAGGAAGACGTCAAAGGGTTTTTTATCTGTTTTTTAAATACATTTCGTTAAGCTAAGCTCTCAACGTTAGGTAATTGATTGTACCGTAGGACTACGCAGAAGTGAATACATGTTCTGTTGCCGTAAAATAGAAGAACTACTCGTGATGATCCTGAAATACAAATGTTACCTTCACAAAGGAAGGTGATTTTTTCTGCAAAGCATGAAATATAACTGTCTGCATCTGCACTCTAAATAAATCACATTTCTCTGTATAGATGCGAAACAAATCGCGCTTCTGTGTAAAGCTGGTGTGTTTGCTTATGCGACTTGACTTTTAGTTGTAGAAGAGAAGTACAGACGGGAGGGATAAAATGAATGAGAAACCTATTGCACTGTAATAACTGCACTGAAACTAAGAAAATGTAAGTATTTAAATGGCTTCATTTACAAGTGAAGTCAAGTGCGTGCTGCTCAGACGAAACTGTCGGTCACAGCCACGTGGTTGCAGGCTCGGAACAGAGAACTATGCTGATGCTTCACACAAATTCGGCTGTAAAAATTGCTACAAGTAATGTTTTTAAATTCCCAGAATGAAATGGGATAGCTATTTGCTTAGCACATGGCGAGAAATCATTGGGTGTAAATTAATTCCCATTACTCCAAGCCCACTGTACTTGCCTCCATTTGAGCGCAACACATCACTTCAGTCATTGTTTAGAATGATAATCTGACTGCACGTCATGATATCATTACGATATATCGCATGGAATCAAGCTATAGGTCGACAAGATTGTATCTAACTTGAATCTAAAATCCACGTGGCTGTCGTGAGTCGATTACGAAGCTAACGATTTTCTAATAATAAATCTAATCTGTACAGAATAATTCAAAATTTTCTTATACTACCTTAAGCAGTGTCCAGGAAACTAGAGATCACGGCGCGCACTCAAAAGCCTTTATGCGTATTAGCACACCGACAACGCAGAGATAACACCATCGATGGTCTACTTCACGTAGAATCCAGTAAAGAACTGTCAACACACCCAACAACGGTTCTACCTGCCATTAACTTGGCCGGAGACCCCTGACGTCAGCTAAAATACACTTAGTCCCTGGTTACCGTACCTAAGCCTGTATGTTAATACAAGGCTGTTTGTGAAGAGCCAACATAATGTTGGAGCCTGGACCAGATCATTTAAATTTTATTTCTTTGCAGGTTACGTCACAGTTGCAATCAAACATTTTCATTATTGGTGACTAGTTTCGCACAACATTGCCAATTCTCAATCTGTAGCCTTCGTTGTGGACGTTAACATCTATGTCCATCAGTGCACAGATATGCTGTGGCCATAAGTCACATTCTTATAAATGTATGAAATAATAATACTTAGACAACATGCAATAAGTTCAGAAGGACCAGAAGTGGAAGCCCCTTTCAATTGTCCGTAGTATGCTACGAGAGCTACAATCTGAGAATGGACAATGTAGTAGGAAATTGGTCACCGCAAATGGAAACTGTTGAACGCAACTGTGACAGAAGCTGGAAAAAATAAAGGCTCTTTGGTTCAGCTAGCAAAAGAGACCATAGTTGACGCTGTAATGGTCAAGCTTTAAAAATAATGAAAACTACAGCCACCTTTCATAATAGAAAAAGTATTCTAGCAGGTATTGTAGAAAACAGCTGACCAAGTAAAGATGTATCTTTTAACGTTCTGACTTGTGTGAGTGCCGCTGTGTGGCATAAGGTCAGATACTAGCCGGAAATATGCTTGAAATAAATCCTATGCAGCCGATGCCGACAATTTAGTAATAAAAAATGAAGCTCCCGGAGTTATGTGCGAGCGACCACGTTTATATACCCTGTATTATCTTGCGCAGCACTCGGCGAGTCAGACATTTTATGTACTGATGACGTATCTGGCGCTGTAGCAACTGGCGTATATCAAATCAGGCTCATAGGTAAGGAAACGGGGAGTGGATGGTGCCACAAAATAAATTCCGAGGTACTTTTCAAAATCGCTCTATGGTGACAGCTTTATTCAAAATAATAAGTCTACTTGGCATAAAAAGATACCGCAGACGAGCCCGTACTGTTGAGGTAGAGCGGTAGCAGTGTAGTCTGCTCGATGTTTGCGGTCTGAATTCGTCCTACACCTTAAGGTACCTCTACATGCTTCACCGTTTCGCTGCACAAAACGCAAAGTGTGCAACATCCCACGTGAACCTTCAGTTATTGTTACAGCAGTTTCATTTCTCTGGTTATCCTGGACAGTTTCGGTTGTCTCACTCTGAACCTGCATGATTTTGACATGAATAACAACAGTCTGATGCCGTCTAACATCGTATCTTCTGTCTAGCTCGTCTGAGAATGGCTTCTAGCAGGACAGCTAAAAACTCCTTCGCATAAACCCAAGGCAGCCATGAAACTGTCGAGCACCAAATTTCCTTCCTGAGTAACTGCCGAATCTTATAGCTTTGTGCATCCAGTGCTATCATGTCCTACATGTCACGTTACCTGGGTTTGACAAGGCAACCATAAAAGTCAAGTTCACCAACGATGCTTGTCGAACCCCGCCTACACTCACGATTTTCTGGTGCTAAGAATAGTATGTTGCAGTCCTTGTCTTCTTAGCGCTGCCTTCGATGTGAGCAGATATTTGCACACAACATGTTTTACAGTTCTATTAGAGTGCAGTCCTATAGCCAGATCTGTGAGACACATAGGAAACTACTGCACCTCCTAGGCTGGTGGATTTTAGAGTCTTTTTTTTCATTTTGGGTCATCAGTCTTATGACGCCATTTGAGTCACATGGGAACATAGTGAACCGCCTAGGCTGCTGTATTTTGGATTTTTTTCCCACTCCCACTCCTACTTAACGATAAATCCAGACTTGAGTAGGACCGTATCATGTGATATGTCATGATCATCTGGAAATTTCACGTCGAAAATTTGTGTGCAATATTTTACAATTTTAACTCTCAGGAGAATAAATGCGTTTCGGAACTGATTGGTTACACTTATTTTTACCGAATTAGTATCCTGATATAATCAATCCATAAACAAAAATTTAACTTCGGGAATCCTAGATTCACATGAAAATATGGTGATGGGGCACATGTGTCTCACCTCACTGATTTTCTAAATAAGTCACTTTATTTTTCTTTGTCGTGAAGATATATTATTGATCATAAAGGCATTGTAAGTACGAAAAGGTTAGGTTAACATATAGAAAGTGCAAATGCCGTTCAACTACTAAACAAAACATTCTCCGCAGTGAACCTTTCCGATACAATCACATTTGCTCCAATGGAGTTCATTGTGTGCTAGTTTTGCTCACACTGTGGGTCCTGAATACGAACTTGTGTAACCTAATAGAATCTCAAAAATCTAGCAACTTTATTAAAACTGCTAGTTTTCTCTAATTACTCTGTTAATTAGTTGGAGAACCAGCTACTGCACGGGTAAATCTGTTTCATGCGACACCTGCAATGAGACACACTTTCGGTTACCGCGTTTACGTATTAGCTCAGAAAATCGCCTGGAATGGAAGTTTAGACCATCATCACCATTGACAGCATCATAATTTTCTAATCCATATTCGAGCGTATGGCTGATCCAGAAAATCATGGAATGCACTACACTGAGGCATCCTAATAGCCTTCCCACGGCCAACCACGGTTAAATCAATGACACGATGGCCTCCCTGCGTCTTCATCGTTGCGAACGGCTCCAGAGAGGACGGCATGGAACTCTCACTTTTCACCGCCGTCAACTACTCAAAGATCAGGCAACAATTTTAATGCATTAACGCAGCTGCGTGTAGCGACCCACTGGTATAATTAAATTACAGTAACTTCCCGCTCAGGTCAGGGGACGTCCAGATTTACAGGGAAATTATAGAATTTTCTGTATTTCATTAACTGATAATGAGCACGTCTTTTCCACCGTTTTTTGCCGTTAATAACAACAGTCTACCTGTTTTTAAAACTTTAGGGTGAAGCTCATCATCATACTAAACACATGGCATTTGGTCAGATGATTTCAATCTTAGAAATGCTGGTCAGATCATTGCCGAGATTTGTAGCACGTAACACGGTACTTTCTGTGTAGTCGTCTTACGTGGCGATGTGCTGTCTTTCAACATGTGGACTGTTATTATTAGCGAAAGAAATAAACAAAAAACAAAAGCGATGAAAGAGACGGGCTCAGTATTCACATAATTGTCGCAGGACAACTCCGTGACTTTATGTCGCAAGTTATTAATTCGATTTTTGAATGTCTTTCGTAGCGCCCTATAAGCGTGGTCGTGGTTTACCTTAATTATTCTGGCAGACACAGTCATTAAAAGAAATGATGGAATCACTACCTAGTTTGCGCTTTCTGTCAAAAGGCAGAAGCAACCAATTTAAGCTGCGGGGTGCAAAGTCTACCACAAGGAATAAAATTTCCATGCTTCTACCTGTAAGACTTTGGCCAAAGCACTTCGCAATAATCGAGAATAGATTCTGGAAGTGTATGGTTGTGTTCTATCATAACAATGAAGACTTACTCGACCAGATATCTTAGCTGTTGAAGAATCTTGCGGGTACATTATGTACCGTCGTACATAATGAGTTAGATGAGTATGTGCCAAGCAAGATCGTAAGAGATGGAAAAGAGCCACCGTGGTACAACAACCGAGTTAGAAAACTGCTGCGGAAGCAAAGGGAACTTCACAGCAAACATAAACATAGCCAAAGCCTTGCAGACAAACAAAAATTACGCGAAGCGAAATGTAGTGTGAGGAGGGCTATGCGAGAGGCGTTCAATGAATTCGAAAGTAAAGTTCTATGTACTGACCTGGCAGAAAATCCTAAGAAATTTTGGTCTTATGTCAAAGCGGTAGGTGGATCAAAACAAAATGTCCAGACACTCTGTGACCAAAAT
Source organism: Schistocerca cancellata (assembly GCF_023864275.1). Classification (NCBI taxonomy): domain Eukaryota; kingdom Metazoa; phylum Arthropoda; class Insecta; order Orthoptera; family Acrididae; genus Schistocerca; species Schistocerca cancellata. Next base: position 1,102,896,734 of record NC_064626.1, on the reverse strand, counting down.
GGTACTGAAACAGAGGATGACAGACTAAAGGCCGAAATAATAAATGTCTTTTTCCAAAGTTGTTTCACAGAGGAAGATTGCACTGTAGTTCCTTCTCTAGATTGTCGCACAGATGAAAAAATGGTAGATATCGAAATAGACGACAGAGGGATAAGGAAACAATTAAAATTGCTCAAAAGAGGAAAGGCTTCTGGACCTGATGGGATACCAATTCAATTTTACACAGAGTACGCGAAGGAACTTATCCCCCTTCTTGCAGCGGTGTACCGTAGGTTTCTAGAAGAGCGTAGCGTTCTAAAGGATTGGAAAAGGGCGGACGTCGAACAGATGTGCAGATCTATAGACCTATATCTCTAACGTTGTAGAATTTTGGAACACGTATTGTGTTCGAGTATAATGACTTTTCTGGAGACTAGAAATCTACTCTGTAGGAATCAGCATGGGTTTCGAAAAAGACAGTCATGTGAAACCCAGCTCGCGCTATTCGTCCACGAGACTCAGAGGGCCATAGACACGGGTTCACAGGTAGATGCCGTGTTTCTTGACTTCCGCAAGGCGTTCGATACAGTTCCCCACAGTCGTTTAATGAACAAAGTAAGAGCATATGGACTATCAGACCAATTGTGTGATTGGATTGAGGAGTTCCTAGGTAACAGGACGCAGCATGTCATTCTCAATGGAGAGAAGTCCTCCGAAGTAAGAGTGATTTCAGGTGTGCCGCAGGGGAGTGTCATAGGACCGTTGCTATTCACAATATACATAAATGACCTGGTGGATGACATCCGAAGTTCACTGAGGCTTTTTGCGGATGATGCTGTGGTGTATCGAGAGGTTGTAACAATGGAAAAGGATCTGCAGCGAATTGACGCATGGTGCAGGGAATGGCAATTGAATCTCAATGTAAACAAGTGTAATGTGTTGCGAATACACAGAAAGATAGATCCTTTATCATTTAGCTACAAAATAGCAGGTCAGCAACTGGAAGCAGTTAATACCATAAATTATCTGGGAGTACGCATTAGGAGTGATTTAAAATGGAATGATCATATAATGTTGATCGTCGGTAAAGCAGATGCCAGACAGATTCATTGGAAGAATCCTAAGGAAATGCAATCCGAAAACAAAGGAAGTAGGTTACAGTACGCTTTTTCGCCCACTGCTTGAATACTGCTCAGCAGTGTGGGATCCGTACCAGATAGGGTTGATAGAAGATATAGAGAAGATCCAACGGAGAGCAGCGCGCTTCGTTACAGGATCATTTAGTAAACGCGAAAGCGTTACGGAGATGATAGGTAAACTCCAGTGGAAGACTCTGCAGGAGAGACGCTCAGTAGCTCGGTACGGGCTTTTGTCAAAGTTTCGAGAACATACGTTCACCGAAGAGTCAAGCAGTATATTGCTCCCTCCTACGTATATCTCGCTAAGAGACCATGAGGATAAAATCAGAGAGATTAGAGCCCACACAAAGGCATACCGACAATCCTTCTTTCCACGAACAATACGAGACTGGAATAGAAGAGAGAACCGATAGACGTACTCAAGGTACCCTCCGCCACACGCCGTCAGGTGGCTTGCGGAGTATGGATGTAGATGTAGATGTTGTGTGAGACTTCGTCCAGAGCTGCACTGGACATCTGCGGAGGTGGTGCTTGTGACACTGAGTCTTGGCAGCTCACGAGTCGGACGTCGGACAGCAACACAGATATTGTGTAAAATGTGAACGATCACATTACAAGTGATCAGCTTATCTCTGCATAGATTATCTCTACTGATCACGTGTGAGCTCGACCACACCCATTTTAGACAGTACTTACGTCGCTCTCCGGTTCGTCACTCTACAAGATTCAGCCAGAATCACCTCCACAGATGTCCAGAGCAGCTCTGGACGAAACCTCAGGAATCGAAAAGTTTCTTGGGTCACGGCCTTACAACCCAAAAGACTCACCAACTAAAATGTTCTAACAGAAGCGAGAAGAAACGTTTTTCTCAAGAGGTCCTCGTGCTAACTATTTTGTATTTTCCATCTGCCTGGCACAATTATCAAGTTTGATTAACGGAAAAGGAATTTCTTGTGTGTGTGTGTGTGTGTGTGTGTGTGTGTGTGTGTGTAGTTCGAGGAGAGGAGTTCGAGGCAGTCACAGAAATGCAACACCAGTATGTGCCAGGCAGGTAAAGTGCAACCACTGTTCATTAAAATTACAGCACTTAGAAGAATAGCAAATAACAAAATTTCCGTATTGTGCATACATAGTAACATACACGACTAAATTTGTAGGTGCATTGAGTCGAATGAATTGAGGCGAACTGAGCGTATATGACAGATACAGGCATATAATTCAATGCCACTTCAGCTGCATGACCGAGTTCGTGGCTTGTCAGCTTCAAAATGGTTCAAAAGGCTCTGAGCACTATGGGACTTAACATATGAGGTCATCAGTCCCCTAGAACTTAGAACTACTTAAACCTAACTATCCTAAGGACATCACACACATCCATGACCGAGGCAGGATTCGAACCTGAGATCGGAGCAGTTGCGCGGTTCCGGACTGAAGCGCCTAGAACCGCTCGGACACCGCGGCCGGTGGCTTGTCAGGGATGGCGTGCCAGTCTCTCGCAACTCATGGCATATTGTCATCTTTGAATGTACGAGATGTCGTGAGAACGTGCTACACATGGCAACAGTCGAACATTTTCTATGTCGAGATAGGTCGGGTCAGCACGGGTAACAAGCGCACTTTCATTGTGGCGTTAGAAGATAACGTCACGGAGAACTCGACGAGAGAGCACAGCCACCAGTCCTGGTACATCTGAAATGTAACGTGTGTTGTCAAAAGTACCGGTTATGCAAACGGGTGGTTATCGTATTGTGTGCTCAGTGACACTCCGTAATATCACCCCAGGAGCTGGCCCACTCGAGGAATGCAGCCTAGCAACCTCCGTGCTCCTCGTAGACTCCACAAACGAATACGTCTATCGCTGTGTCGTATGCAGAATCGGGACAGGTCCGGAAAAAAAATACACGTGCCATGGTGTCGCTGGGCCCACAACATCGGCGCCCATCTTCCAGCTGCCATGTTGACAGTCCGAGGCGCCAAAATGCAGTCACACTGTTCGCTTCGAACATTTCATGCTGTAAATAGGCGTATTTATTACCTCAAGGCACGTGACTTGCCTCAGCGATCTTGTACGGCCGTGCGAACTGTTTTTCCTCTCGTGCACTGGGGTCCGATTAAAACTGACACTTGACGACTGACACTTGCCGCTACAGTGCTGCCACGTCAGCTGCTGCTCGGTTAAAGGCGACACGCAAACACGACGGGTCACGTCACACGTGCTGAAGCGCTGTTCGTGTGCCTACTACCCAACATTTTATTCAAAGAAAGTAATAATTTCTATATTATACATTAGTTAATTGTCGTTACTAGGGCCCCGTGGCATGCGATGCTCGAAATTAAGTGCAAAATTTCATGTTCTGTACCTCAACACAATCCTACAACAGGTTACCTTCCATAAGGAACGCGGGTGCACTCAGCGACTGGGTATCCAAAGAACTGTGACTGACTCCCGAACAACAGGGAACTGACATGCATTGCTACTAGAAAATAATTAATTGATAATGGCTAAGCACTAGCTGACATCTGGATTTGCTAAATAAAACCGGCAAAAAATAGGGCTGATTACTGCGCTCTATAATTTACAATCCGACCTATATTTTACGAGGGCATAGTAATCTGGTGTTAAGTAACCAATGATGTAGTGCGACCGACGACGAAGTTTGTAGACCTGAACTTACTCTCGAGTTCTAGCCCAACTACAATCTTGTGAAGTACAAAGTATCCGAGAAAATGGCGGTCAGTAACCTGCGGCAGAAATATTAATCACGTTTGCTTTGTTCACGGCGATTAAATCTGTCCTCTACCAGCAAATTCAAGACAGCGAAATGTACCATCTTGCTTGAAATTATCCTCACATTGGCTACACAACTTGACACGATAGAAAAAGATGAGCGGTCCTGGTTCGCACTCGGATACAGAGCTACAGACAATACAGCCTGATTCCAAACCGAAACAGAACGTAAGAAGAAAGAATAAGAGCAAATAAAAAAGGTCAATACGATGATGAAAATGAAGCGTCAAAGGATTAAGTTAAAAAAACTATATTTAAGCTAACTGAAAATAATCGAAATCAAAATCTTTTTGATGAAGATTTTAAAAAATTATCACATGAGTAGACTATTACCCATGATAATATGCACGGCAGGACTGCACATTAACCACTGAACAACGGTCCAGTCCTATACTTGAGCCACTTTGAAACGCTTGTACGATGACATGCTGCCTTGGAAAACTTCGGCTAACGCAATGTCGTATATAGCTTATCTACAGTACGCTGATCTCTGTAATAACAATAACTGAATACAGGCTGTAACAAAAATGAACATATATGATATATAAGGTTCACCGGCCATTTGACCGTCTTCTTCTGTGCGGATGCACAAACAGCGTCCGAACTCTTACGGGAATGGGCGGTAAAGCCGTCAGTAATGAGTATGATGGGCAGGGGCACTATGAATATAGCGCGGGAGAATATGTTGCGAATGTGGGTCTCACGGCTTACGGGAGGGGTGCCAGAGATAAGTCCCTGCAGTCGCACTTTCCTCTATGTCCTAGGTGGCTCAGATGGATAGAGCATCTGCCATGTAAGCAGGAGATCCTGGGTTCGAGTTTCGGTCGGAGCACACCTTTGACTTATATCAACGCCTGTATGCAGCTAAGGATATTCGTTTCATTGTAAATACGAAAATGTACGGCACAAACCGCAGGGCACATTCCTCAAACGTAGACGAAGAAATTATGTTATATGTACATGGATTTGGAAACGCTTTGTTTCCATACCACAACTAATTTTCTTCTACTCGTTAATCATAACACATGCAACTCTTTTTCTCAGGAGATTTCATATGTCCCCCGTGGGCATGTCACCGTCCTAGTGGATATCGGATGAGCTGACGTGTCCCTGAAGTACTGCGTATGGTTTCGCAGCCTTCCATAATACGAGACGGAGAGCCTGAATATCTTGTACTGGAGTTCCGTACACAAGAGCTTTAAAATGCCTATACAAACAAGGGCCTATGGGTTTAGGTCTCTGTCTGTCCATCTGTCACGGAATATGTTATTTGCAAGACGACGGACATTAACAGTAAAATGATGATGTATTCCATCGTGCATGATATACATGTTTTGTCACACAACTAAAGGCACGTCTGCTAACAGATCAGGTAGAACACTCTCTGCGAAATTATGATAACTTCGTCCGTTGAGTCTTTGGTTGAAAGTGGGGCCCTACCAAATAGTCACAACAATGCCCGCACAAACACTCACAGAAAATATTTGTTGTTGACTTGATTCAACAATTGTGTGAGGGTTGACGTCTAACCCATACATACCGATTGTGCGAAATTACAATATGATCTCACTGAACTTCAGTGAACACAACTGTTGCACTAAAATTAGGGTCGACACTTTGCTGAACAAACCATTCACAGAGAAGTACCCCTGCAGGTAAATCAGCTACTAATATTGCCTGCACACGCAGTAAATGGCACAGATACAGCTGGTCCTTGTAAAACACCCAACAGACCGCCATGTGGACAATCATTCATTGTTGCAGCTACATGTCTTGTACTAACACTGGGGTGGTCGTCACATGCATGAAGAGTTGCCGCCTCCAGCTGCGCTCTTTTCGTCCTTCTACGCCTTCCTCGGTCGCGTGAGTATCAGGCTTAAATGTCCCATTTTCCCTAAGTCGATGATCAATGACTTGCCCATTTATAGAGGTATCAATCCTCTCCTTTTTAATGACCAACAACTCGACAAAAATTCTCTTCCTATCAACATTAATGATAGGAACGATCCTGCCCATTTCATCAAATTCCTGTCGGGGGATTTTCGTCCTCGAAATCTCTCCTGGAACAAACTTTGAGCACGAGTGCCTTTACCGTCCGATATCCCATACATAAAACGGGCATCTGTCATCTGTGAATTTTCGTACACTGCCATTGCACGAGCCAAGTCTGTGACAAACTCTGCATAGTAACCCGTGTGCCTGCAACGATCGTACTGTCCGCTGGAGCAGTTGAAGTTACTTGTAAACAAGTTATGACGTACGCCGCATGGCAACAGGGACACGAAAAATAAAACACTGGCGGTGCACAACGTAACCACGCCTGACCAAGAGTGCATATTCCCCATGATTCTAACTTATGTTCTTGTGTATTTTCCGTGGTTCATGAGCTGTAAAAACGAGTTTTAAGATGGAACCAAAGCGTTTACAGACCCTTCTTCATATAGCCTAATATAATTTCTTTGTTTACGTGTAAGGAGGGCTGGCTCTGAGCACTATGGGACTCAACATCTTAGGTCATAAGTCCCCTAGAACTTAGAACTACTTAAACCTAGCTAACCTAACGACATCACACAGACCCATGCCCGAGGCAGGATTCGAACCTGCGACCGTAGCAGTCCCGCGGTTCCGGACTGCAGCGCCAGAACCGCTAGACCACCGCGGCCGGCACGTGTAAGGAATGTATCCTGTAATTTTGTCCCGTACTTTTTTGTTGCGCCTTCTATGCGATTCTGAATAGCGTTTTGCGTGAAAGGATACAGTAGTGTTTGGCTAGTTCTGTGTACGAAAATCACGTATTTCATTACTATCGTTTTGTGTGGGTTGTTTGTGGTGTGGTAATCACTTCTGATGAAATGCTAAATAAAGGAGGCCGATCCCACGATTCGGGATCCAAACACATCTGGAAAGGATCCCAGAGTGAACTGGAAATGAAATGACCATTGGTTGTTGCAGACTGCTAACGACGAATAATTTGGGCTTGTCGTCGAGCGCTCTGGTTGAGCTCGTGAAGTGTCAACTATCAAGTAATTTTATTCAGACTATAGTCGCACAGGCCGTATTCATAAGGCCAACGCTACCATTAGTAGCACGAAACGATAAACTACCGTTTCGATAGACCACAGCCGGCCGGTGTGGCCGAGCGGTTCTAGGCGCTTCATTCCGGAACTGCGCTGCTGCTACGGTCGCAGGTTCGAATCCTGCCTCAGGCATGGATGTATGTGATGTCCTTAGGTTAGTTAGGTTTAAGTAGTTCTAAGTTCTAAGGGACTGATGTCCTCAGCTGTTAAGTCCCATAGTGCTCAGAGGCATTTGAACCATTTGATAGACCACATTTTTCTCGATGTCAGATTTCGACACGTGCTGGTAGACGTTCATCCTCCTTGTAGTAGATGTAATACTATCTTGTCACATGTGACAAACATTCAAATGCGATCTCTAAATGACGATCGCACTGCTTTATTTCTACCCATTTTGTGTGACTGCGCTCAGATGCTTATTATATGCAGTAAGGAGAGTTTGACGTTTGTTACGTGCCGTCTTCATGGAGCTAAAATTACTAGCAGTACAATTCCGCTTAATATACGCTGCTCGAAGATCGCGACGTTAAAAAGCTAGCGTACAAAAAGGACAACCAGCTATTGTTGTTCCCAAATACCAGCTGGGAATTGTAACAGACAGGCAGGCGGGTAATGCCTATGGTTCACTATACACGATGGTCAGCAAGAGACTGAAAAGCTTGTAATGCTGTTGCAGGGGAGGCTGCACTGAGAAATAATTGTTAAGAAAGAAATTTCATATGTTGCGACGTTTCCGAGATATACTCATGTTCATAAAAGACAGAACACCTCGAACGACTAGTGATAGGACGTTCATATTCATAGGACATGTACATTAATATGTTCTGCTGAAATAATTAGCATTTTAACCATGCCAGCCAACGTGTTCAAGGTCAACATAGATATCGAGGATCACCTGCACCTATCGGGAAAATGTGCCAGCAGCTCTCGTTGTCGCTATAAACCGAAGGTAACGGATCAGAGAGACCTGAGCGTAAGTGCGGGATCCCTTGAAAGCATATGTGTGAACCATACTAGCAAATCATTGAGTTTGAAAGAGGACGCATTAATCGTATTAGAGAATGTGATGCATCCATCCAGGAAACTGTGGGACGAAGTGCTTCTACAGTGCAACGGGTGTGTGCAGAATGGTTCACAAGGCCGCAGAACACGACGAGATGAGTCAGGTCTCACCACCCAGACCCACCCCAGCCCCCCGAGAAGCCGAGAAGATCGACACCTCATCCGAAGGGCATTGCAGGACAGATCTGCGACCTCCTTGGCTCTGGAGCAACAGCGGAATAGTATAACACATCGTGCACTATCAGTCTATGCCGTTTGTTATGGTATGGGTTACGTGAGCGTCGTCCCCTTCTCCGCCTACCTTTGACGAATGTGCAGAAACATGCTAGACCGTAATCGTGTATGGAACGATGTCACTAGGAACAGGAACGGCATTAAGTAGTGCTTTCGGACGATTCCAGGTTCTCTTTGAAAATGATGGCCGCATTCTGGTTCACCGCAGGCAAGGCGAGTGGCATCACACTCACTACATTCACACAAGACATACAGTGCCAACTTAAGGCCGTATGGTATGTGGTGCTATTGGGTGCAACCAGAAACCTTCGTTAGTGAGTGTCCAGGGCACCGTGACCAGTGTGACCTACGTGAATGACATCCCGTGACTCGTAACTGTACACTTTCTGCACAACACTGCGGACACCATTTTCCAGCAAGATAATGCACGAGCACATGATACTGGACGAACACGTGCCTTCTTAGTGTCACAGGATGTCAGCCTTTTACACTGGCCCGCCAGATCACCAGACTTGCAACCAAGCGAAAATTTGTGGGATATGGTGAAACGACGGGTGCAGCGCTGTGAACCAATGCCGACCACCACAGAGGAATTTTGGAACGAAGTGAACGCAGTATGAATGGCTATACCGCATGACGCCAATGGGGCCTTATACGCGTCGATGCCATCACGTATGGAACCACTTTTTCAAATGCTCATATGCCTTTTGCAGAAGTGATAAATTTAAGCTAGGCTATCAAAATCTATGTTTGTTTGGTCTGACGAAATCAAGGGAAGAACCAGTTGGGCGAAACTGTCTCTGGCAGGTTGCTTAAATTTGCACGCAAGACTGCCTGACTGACTAACTCCAATACTAAATAGCTCGGTAACGGAGAAACATAGAATTTTATTGCTTAAGAATGATTTCTCAGCACAGCCTCCCTTGCAACACTCCTGCAAGTCTTACAGACTCTTTATGATCACCCTGTAGATTCTCAGTCACAAAATGTACTGTGACGTGAGAAAAAATGGTTCAAATGGCTCTGAGCACTGTGGGACTTAACATTTGAGGTCATTAGTCCCCTAGAACTTAGAACTACTTAAACTAACTAACCTAAGGACATCACACATATCCATGCCCGAAGCAGGATTCGAACCTGCGACCGTAGCGGTCGCGCGGTTCCAGACTGAAGCGCCTAGAACCGCTCGGCCACACCGGCCGGCTGTGACGTGAGAAGTACGCACGTGCATCTACGTGTATATGCCTCTTGTACTTCCTGCTTGCTCGCTCAGTGGGTCAAGCATGCCGTCGATTCGGTGTCTTTTCCGTCTTTCACGTTCAAATTTGTTCCCAAGATCCATAATGTCGTTCGTCTTGTTCGGCAAATGAGACTCGTAACTCCTTTGAACATTTCCACTGAGGCAAGCAGATCACGACGGACAAAGCCGTAAAACGAGCGTGGGGGCGAAGGGAATTCTCAGAGCTGACCAACAGCGCAGTGTGTGCCGCCTCCGATGAACTGTCGTAAAGTAGGACGTCAGTCACCAGCATACTACGAGGGATATTCGGAAAGTAAGGAACGATCGGTCGCGAAATGGAGTCCACAGTGAAAATCACAAACATTTTATTTGCAAGAGTTAGCTACACTTTCCAGATACCTCTCTACACAGTCGCCGCTCCGACTTAGACATCTGTCGGAGCGTTATACCAAATTTCCAACACCATCGTCATTAAAGGCAGCCGCCTGTGCTTTTCGATAATTCCCTACGCTGGTCTATAGCGCTCAGCCTGTGCCCAAGTGTTGTCTTCGTATCCAGCATTTCATGCGAACAGAGTTGATACTCAAGACGAGCCAATTAGGGCTGTGTTGCGGGTGAGCGAACATTTCCCATCGAAAAGGCTGCAGGAGCGTCATCACTGACCTTGCAGAGTGCGGCTGGGAATTGCTATGAAGAAGGAAGAGCGCGGTAGTTATGTTAGGTGGGCTGCATTCATTAAGGCGAAGCCCCTCAGCAGACCCTCCTACTTGGCGGGAGACATCGTTGTTCTAGGCACCTTTATTCTCTCACAGCGTGCTCACAACTGAAAAGAGCGTCTTGATGTGATAGACGGGCATACTAGAGTCACTGCCCAAAACGTCGTTGAAAAGCCTCGTCGGACATTCATAGTGGTTTCAATTTCGGCGACCGATCGTTCCTCACTTTCCGAATAGCCCTCGTATTTCCCTGTGTACTTGCCGATTCCATAACTTTTTTTATCCTGTGAGAACTGTGTAGGATGTAGGAACTAGAAGGTTATTTTCGTTGATGTCCTAGATCTAAACTACGAGCGACTAAGAATTACATTTGCAAAAACGAATTGTAATCCTTCAAAATTCAATGTTTGATAATATCGATTTTAAAGTATGACTGCTATAACGAACCCCTATATTTTGCCAGAATCAGAGACAATATGTTGTGCTTAAAATTCAGTTTATGTCTACGTAACTAATTAATGTAGTTGCTGATGTTTGGTTGTTTGTTTAAAAAAAAAGGCAAGGACGAGTTGTCTTCTTTACCTTCCTGTCCTCGGCCATTGGATGATCAGAAGATGTAATAAGTGTTCTCTTGGGAATTTTTTGCGATATTAAATGTTTGATTTGAATGTACTGTATACATAACCATATGATCCTCCAATCGACGTAATTTTTTTACGTATTTTTCAACGTAATACATAAGCTGGAAGTGGACGGTCTGTCGACGCAACGATGGCAGGTCACGTCATTGTATTCAAATTACAACATACATTATAATAGCCTGTAGTCTGTGTATTTAACGAAGTAGGATTATCGTTGCTATCTTTTCCAAGTTGTCTTTTAGCATTAACGATAACAAGTACATACCAGGCGTCACCACGATTCCTACTTTCCATGTACGACCTCCAGATATAAAAAGATCTCAACATTCCGACGAGAAAAGGTTTGATGGCACTACAGATAAACTAGTGCCATGTTATTAAATTTCTTGTTCTTTTCTTGTCTAGTACGTAAATCTACACTCTCTTTCTCCATACCTTGATGTATGTGTGATGTCCTTAGGTTAGTTAGGTTTAAGTAGTTCTAAGTTCTAGGGTACTTATGACCTAAGATGTTGAGTCCCATAGTGCTCAGAGCCATTTGAACCATTTTTTTTTAGCGTTAAGTTGTGTTTACTGACGACTTGCTATAGCACAGGACGTAAGCGTGAATACATACATCTAATAATTTTAAACACATATACAAAGCATGTGACATTGAGGCAACATATCCTCGGCACATATCAATAGGTGTAGTCTACTGGGCAGTGGTGACGTGGTGACTGTCTGTCAGTATATTTTTGACCAACTGTTTACTGTCAAATAGTCGGCGGTGGAATGACGATGTCACGTGCGAATAGTGTGACGAGCTCTGTTGATTTGTTCGTATGCCACTGCGGCAGTAGTTATCTTAAAATGCTGATAAGAATAGATGGATGTTCTTGCCCGTGTCTTTAACAATATGGAAATGTCCTTTTACAGTTGCTGTCGACTGAAATTAGCTGACAGTGGTGTAATTAAGAGTGATTGTACAACTACCAAGATGGAAAATGGAATTTCCCTTGAATAAACTTGTGATCGTAGCACCTGAGATGAATAAACTTATCAGTAATAATCTCATTACCAAAGAATGAATGTCCTGATAAATTTCAAAACGATCGGACAATTTGACTGAGAACGAAAATCACTGTACATAAAAAGAAATGTCCCGATCGGCTAACTGACTCATCATCGCCCAACCCAAGATGCGAAGGATAGAAACTTGAAATTTGGAGAGGGTGTTGATCTTATACTGTAGGCACCGTCTGACAAGGGACTTTTCGAAATTCCACAGCCGCTACGGAGGTAATGAAGGTATAATAGTGGGTGAACGTTTTTTTTTCTTTTTTAAATAATTATCTAAGAATTCCTATAATATTTTTAAAGGTACGTCTATGAAAACTGGTATTCGACTTCCCGGTTGGAAATAAAAAGAAATACGTTTTTCAGTCGTTTTGTAAATTCAAATCCTAAGGGTGTGAAACAAGAGATGAAAATTTTTATGAAAATATATCGTAATAGCAGAGGATTTTTAAAACAAAATGTGTAGAAATGGGTATTTCACTTCTGGGTTGGAAACAAAGAAACGTGATAGCGGATGAAAATTTCTATGGAAATGTCACCAAAGAACAAGATTAACCAAAACCTTCTACTCCGACTGCCAGAAACTCACTTTTGGACAGGAGAACATTCGGAAAACCGGGTGCTTCTACTGACCTCATTGGTATGAATAGTTTAGAAGACATAGCAAATTGTGAACAACATAAAAATTTCACTAAAGGAAAACGAAAAAAATTTGTGGAGACGAGTCTACGAGAAAGAAGCAGCGGGTGTTGAGCTAGTAAAAGTAAGCACCGATGGGCTCAAAAATTATGACGACCTTAATAGCGTGTTGGGACCATTAACAGAAGGCTGTACAGCAGAAACTCTTGGTGGCGTGGATTCGAAGGGTCTTTGTTAGCTTGCCGGAGGTACGTAGAAACAGATGTCTATTCTCAGGTCACACATTTCGGCAGGTGAACGTCCCCCTTATCGTAACAAATCGTTCAAATGGCTCTGAGCACTATGGGACTTAACTTCTGAGGTCATCAGTCCCGTAGAACTTAGAACTACTTAAACCTAACTAACCTAAGGACATCAAACACATCCATGCCCGAGGCAGGATTCGAACCTGCGACCGTAGCGGTCGCGCGGTTCCGGACTGAAGCGCCTTTATCGTAACACTGCCTCCGCCAACCTGTATGTTTAGAGCAGCAGGTCGCCTTGGTGCAGGCACATCCGCACACGATCATCGACTTGGTGTAACAAGAAACACGATTCGTGCAAGCAGGCGATACGTTTCCGCTGAGCCACTATGTAATGTCGATGATCCCGTGTCCACTGCAATCACACCTGACGATGTCGTTGGGTCAACATGGGGACAAGTATGGGTCGTCTGCCATAGAGCTTTACGTTTAGCAACGTCCGCTGAACCGTGTGCCCCAGAATTCTACTTGTCAAACTTGCCACAGATCGCCGCCTACAGATCACCACCTATCCTACTTTACTAAGCAGGGAAATAACAATTACTTAAAGCGGAATAGTAATTAGAGCGAGACGCGTGGGATATTCCATCGGAAATAGTTAGGGAATTCAATATCCCGAAATCCACAGTGTCAAAAGCCTGCCGAGAACACCGAATTTCGGGCATTACTCTCACCAAAAAGCAATACAAACGTCTCAAAAATGAGATCGACAGGAAGTGCAGAATGGCTAAGCAGGGATGGCTAGAGGACAAATGTAAGGATGTAGAGGCTTATCTCACTAGGGGTAAGATAGATACTGCCTACAGGAAAATTAAAGAGACCTTTGGAGATAAGAGAACCACTTGTATGAACATCAAGAGCTCAGATGGAAACCCAGTTCTAAGCAAAGAAGGGAAAGCAGAAAGGTGGAAGGAGTATATAGAGGGTCTATACAAGGGCGATGTACTTGAGGACAATATTATGGAAATGGAAGAGGATGTAGATGAAGATGAAATGGGAGATACGATACTGCGTGAAGAGTTTGACAGAGCACTGGAAGACCTGAGTCGAAACAAGGCCCCCGGAGTAGACAACATTCCAGTAGAACTACTGACGGCCTTGGGAGAGCCAGTCCTGACAAAACTCTACCATCTGGTGAGCAAGATGTATGAAACAGGCGAAATACCCTCTGACCTCAAGAAGAATGTAATAATTCCAATCCCAAAGAAAGCAGGTGTTGACAGATGTGAAAATTACCGAACAATCAGTTTAATAAGCCACAGCTGCAAAATACTAACACGAATTCTTTACAGACGAATGGAAAAACTAGTAGAAGCCGACCTCGGGGAAGATCAGTTTGGATTCCGTAGAAATACTGGAACACGTGAGGCAATACTGACCTTACGACTTATCTTAGAAGAAAGATTAAGGAAAGGCAAACCTACGTTTCTAGCATTTGTAGACTTAGAGAAAGCTTTTGACAATGTTGACTGGAATACTCTCTTTCAAATTCTAAAGGTGGCAGGGGTAAAATACAGGGAGCGAAAGGCTATTTACAATTTGTACAGAAACCAGGTGGCAGTTATAAGAGTCGAGGGGCATGAGAGGGAAGCAGCGGTTGGGAAGGGAGTGAGACAGGGTTGTAGCCTCTCCCCAATGTTATTCAATCTGTATATTGAGCAAGCAGTAAAGGAAACAAAAGAAAAATTTGGACTAGGTATTAAAATCCATGGAGAAGAAATAAAAACTTTGAGGTTCGCCGATGACATTGTAATTCTGTCAGAGACAGCAAAGGACTTGGAAGAGCAGTTGAACGGAATGGATGGTGTCTTGAAGGGAGGATATAAGATGAACATCAACAAAAGCAAAACGAGGATAATGGAATGTAGTCGAATTAAGTCGGGTGATGTTGAGGGTATTAGATTAGGAAATGAGACACTTAAAGTAGTAAAGGAGTTTTGCTATTTGGGGAGCAAAATAACTGATGATGGTCGAAGTAGAGAGGATATAAAATGTAGACTGGCAATGGCAAGGAAAGCGTTTCTGAAGAAGAGAAATTTGTTAACATCGAGTGTAGATTTAAGTGTCAGGAAGTCATTTCTGAAAGTATTTGTATGGAGTGTAGCCATGTATGGATGTGAAAGATGGACGGTAAATAGTTTGGACAAGAAGAGAATAGAAGCTTTTGAAATGTGGTGCTACAGAAGAATGCTGAAGATTAGATGGGTAGATCACATAACTAATGAGGAAGTATTGAATAGGATTGGGGAGAAGAGAAGTTTGTGGCACAACTTGACCAGAAGAAGGGATCGGTTGGTAGGACATGTTCTGAGGCATCAAGGGGTCACCAATTTAGTACTGGAAGGCAGCGTGGAGGGTAAAAATCGCAGGGGGAGACCAAGAGATGAATACACTAAGCAGATTCAGAAGGATGTAGGTTGCAGTAGGTACTGGGAGATGAAGAAGCTTGCACAGGATAGAGTAGCATGGAGAGCTGCATCAAACCAGTCTCAGGACTGAAGACAACAACAACAACAACAACAACAAACTCTCACCACGGACATCGCAGTGACCGATGGTCTTCACATAACGACCGAGAGTGGCAGCGTTTGCGTAGAGACAAGCAGTACTGGGTGAAACAAACTTAGGAATCAATGTGGGACATTACGACGAACGTCTCCGTTAGGGCAGTCCGGTGAACTTTGGCGTTAATGGTCTATGGCAGAACAGTACTGAGCGGACTGCCTTTGCTAACTGCACATCGCCTGCAGCCTGCAGCGTCTCTCCGGGACTCGTCACCATATTGTTTGGAGCCTAGACGACTGGAAAACTGTCACTTGGTCTGATGAGTCCCGATTGCAGTTGGTAAGAGATGATGGTAGGGTTCAAGTGTAATGCAGACCCCGCGAAGCAAGGGACTCAACTTGTCAACTAGGCACTGTGCAAGCTGATGGTGGCTGCATAACGGTGTGGTCTGTTTTTACATGGAACCGCCTGGGTCCTCTAGTCGAACTGAACTGATGATCGACTGGAAGTGGTTATGTTCGGCCGCTTGGAGACGATTTGCATTCATGTACCGCATGTCCCCAAACAACGGGGACACCGGGCTACAATTGTTCGCGATTGGCTCAAAGAAAATTCTTCACAATTCGAGAGAACGATCTGGCCTCCCAAGTCGCCCAAGATGAATCCCAGCAAACATCTACGGGACATGAAACTTCCTGGCAGATTAAAACTGTGTGCCCGACCGAGACTCGAACTCGGGACCTTTGCCTTTCGCGGGCAAGTGCTCTACCAACTGAGCTACCCAAGCACGACTCACGGCCGGTACTCACAGCTTTACTTCTGGCAGTACCTCGTCTCTATCTACGGGACATAATCAAGAGATCAGTTCGTGCACAAAATCCTGAACTGACAACGCTTTCGCAATTGTAGACGGTTACAGAAGCAGCATGGCTCTATATTTGTGCAGGGGATTTATAACGGCTTGTTGAGTCCATGCCAAGACGAGTTGTCCCACTTCACCGGGTGAAAGGAGAGGTCCGAGTGAGTATAAGGGTATTCCATGGCTTTTGTCCCTTCAGTGTACAGCATTTGTGAGCTAGAGACTATGTCTAGTTTTATCTGTCTTTCTCTTTTTCTTCTTTTTTTTTTTTTGAGTCAGTGTTCTTCTGACTTGTTTGATGCAGCCCGCGACGAAATCCTCTCTTGTGTCAAACTCTTTATCTCAGAGTAGTACCCTAGGTCCTCAGTTATTTGCTGGATGTATTCAAATCTCTGTGTTTCCCTACAGTTTTTCCCTCTATAGCTCCCTTTAGTACCATGGAAGTTATTTGCCGATGTCTGAACACTTGTCCTATCATCTTGTTCCTACTTATTGGCAGTGTTTTTCGTATTTTCCTTTGTTCACCGATACTGCGGAGACCGTCCTCATTCCATGTCAACCCACCTACTTTTCAACATTCTTCTGCAGCATCACATTTCAAATGCTTCGATTGTGCCAGGAATGCTCTCTTTGCCTGTGCTAGTCTGTTTTTATTTCCTCCTTGATTCCTCTGACATGGCCGCGTGGGATTAACCGAGTGGTCTAAGGCGCTGCAGTCATTGACTGTGCGGCTGGTCCTGGTGGAGGTTCGAGTCCTCCCTCGTGCATGGGTGTGTGTGTTTGTCCTTTGGATAATTTAGGTTAAGTAGCTTAGGGACTGATGACCTTAGCAGTTAAGTCCCACAAGATTTCTCACACATTTGAACATTATTTTCTTCTGTCATGGGGTATTTTGTTTCCTAGGTAGCAGAATTTCTTAACTTCATTTAGTTCGTGATTACCGATTTTTGTTAGGTTTCTCAGTACCCTCATTTCCACTACTTCTCATTACTTTGGTCTTTACCCCTTCACACTTCTTTACCCAGATTGTTCATTGCATTCAACAGATCCTGTAATTTTTTTGCACTTTCGCTGAGGATAGCAATGTCATCAGCGGATCTTATCATTGATATGCTTTCACCCTCAATTTTAATCCCAGCCTTGAACTTTTCTTTCATTTGCGTCATAGTTTCATCGATGTATGGATTGAACAGTAGGTGCGAAAGACTACATTCCTGTGTTACACCCTTCTGAATCCAAGCACTTCGATGTTGGTCTTCCAGTCTTATTGTTCCCTTTTGCTTTTTTACGTACTAATACCCTTCTTTCCCTATAACCTACTCCATTTTTTCTCACAGTTTAGAACATCTTGCATCACTTTTCATTGTTGAACGCTCATTCTAGGTCGACAAATTCTAATAGTGTGTCTTGATTTTTCTTCAGTCTTGCTTCCATTATCAAATCCAACGTCAGAACTGCCTGCGTGCCTCCTTTACTGGTCGAGCGGTTCTAGGTTCTTCAGTCCGGAACAGCGCTGCCGCTACGGTCGCAGGTTCGAATCCTACCTCGGACATGGACTGTGTGATGTCCTTAGGTTAGTTAGGTTTAAGTAGTTTTACGTCTAGGAGACTGATGACCTCAGATGTTAGGTTCCATAGTGCTTAGAGCCACTTGAACCATTTTGTCTGCTTTATCTTTCCTAAGCCCAAACTGATCGTCATCTAACAGATCCTCAATTTTCCTTTCCATACCTGCTTGCTTACGGCGAGTTTATTATTCAAGAAATTGGGGACTGACCATCAGCGATTTGTGTATTGTCTTCAACTAGTCTGCCCATTGTATAACACGAAAATCTCTGCTCAAAAGATCAGTATTGTGGCTCTTAGTGTGAAATAACTAGTCAGAATAGAACTGACCCAGAGAATGGACCTATTAAGCAAGTGCCTCTCCTTCAGTACCTAGAGTGTAACACAAATTTGTAAAGTAACGGGGTCGCGGGACCTGCTGCTGATACAGACGGCCGGCTCCGGCGCCTCCGTGGCGGGAGCAACTCGCGACCGGCGCCACAGTGACGCACTCCTACGCTGTTTTTCTCGAAACTACCGTTGATGAACGGGCCGGCAATTCCTCCCACCCGTTTCCCCTTCAAGTGTCAAATGAGGGAGATTTTTCAGTCATACAGCGCTGCTATGAAACCAGACCATAGCACTAAATCGCGAGTTCGTAAACAACGAGTGAATACCACAACTAGTAAATTAAAAAAAAAGACAGATAAAGCCTATTAACAAAATGAGATGTATGTCCTGAGCAAAAATTGATAAAATATTACTATGTTTAGCAATAAATGGAAGAGGCCTGGTTTGTGTTGGGAGATGTGGCGATCGCCGAAACAGTTAACCCAGTTCTATATCCAACAGCTGGAGGCAGCAATGACACATGGGTTACTCATTTTGCCAGTTTTCTATTGGAAAGGAAAAAAAAACCGTGTTTGTAGCGCACAGTTTCTGTATGCTGGGCGCAGCTGTTTCGTGTGTCGACAGAGCGATTTTGTAAACGTCTCTGTGGCAACGCCACTTCATAGCTCTATAGTGGCTATTGTTTCTGCCTAAAGCCGTTTGCACTTCGTGCTTGAAAGCTGTCAAAAGCGCTATCAGCTGTCAGGGACCCGACTCGCCTGTAGGAGTGCCTTAGTAGTAAAGAATGAATGTAATGAAACTTCAAGCATGAAGTGGAATTTTTTCACGCATCGCATTGTTTATGACGTAGTATCTCTTGAACTATATGTTGTACAATGGTATATTTGTGTAGTAGGTACATTCAGCGGCCGATGTGTATACTGTCTACGAAATACGTTGCGAACAGAATTGATAGAAAAAAGTAATACAGTTAAAAGTCATGCACAATGTGGTAGTCGTTCACACGTCTCATTGTTTATGACGTCATATCTCCTGAACTATGTGTGGTGGCATGACATAATTTTGTGGTTGCATTTAGCGGTGTATCTGGATACTGTCTGCGAAATTTATTGCGAATGGAGTTAGTAGCATAGTAGTAACAAACTTGAACATCCTTCATGCTGCGGCAGTTATTCATGGATCTTATTTGTACGATTCCTTTCTTAATAAGTGTTTAGTTCTAGGACTACCTTGTATAAATGTGACTGTCTTGACTAATATTAACAGGAAACTTTTGTTGATATTATATTTTTCTCAAAGTATTAAAAACGCTTCTTGTGCGTTGCTAAGGATTGTTTCAGTATGCTTCACGGTACAGTCCTCGAAACAACGAGACGATAGAAGTGCAGCCTCATTGTTGGATATTAAATTCGGGTGACGTTTCTTTTATCCTTCTCTACGAGATTGTAAGTGATTTATTCAAAAGCTAATTTGTTTGTATTATATTCCACCATTGCTAGTTGCCTTACAACGGGCTCATAATTATTTGCCGTCTAGCAAACTGAGGGGCAGTGTGTGTGGGAAGTAGAGGAGCTCACGGAGGCTATTACAACCACCCAAGATAAGAGAGTAAAACCGACAGCTTGGTATCGTAAAACACTGAATAAGTACCATGAAATGTGCGGAACATTGTGAAGAACGCTATATAGGAGAATAAGAAAAGAAAAAGGGTACAATTAAATTTTCTCTCTGTCAGTTTCGTCACGGCTCACAGACGTGGATGATAAAAGCTATGCATATTAGTAGCGCATGGGGATCAGAAGTCATATTTTCGAGATAGAAGGAACGCTGCACGAAACTGCACAGATTTAAAAATAACGATATGGGGAAATAACTGAATATCTCTAAAATAGAAGACAGAATGGGTGATAGAATCAAAGCTAATACAGTAATATGGTCTCACAGCTCAATACGATGCGAGAAGGAAACATACCAACAAAAATCATCTACAGCGGATGGTTAAAAAGAAATTAATTAAAAAATGAAAAAAGAAGGAGATCAGAGGCAGTCGAACACTCCAGTACACCTACGAAGTACAAGCTTTCCCCAGTGATAGATACGGATATGGAAATGAAGAAAACGATTGTGAAACTGTTCGTCTGGAGCTCAGGATTGTATTGAAAGTAAAACGTAGACCTTAGGAAATCCGGAGAATAAGAAACCAGGAACATTAGAAAAAGTGATGCTATCGTAGAATGTCAAAAGTGCATAGGCTACGAAGTAGAGAAGTGCTAGAAGGAACCTGTGTGAAAAAGAGTCGAAGACCCCATCCAGAAGGAGGCACAGTTAACTGGAACCATAACTGGAACAGTAGAGTGGGTAAATTGTAGCCTCATACGAATACAAGAATATCCAAAGTAGTGAGTAGTACAAGTGAGTCCAGAAAATAAGTTACACATGTTGTCCTATGCTAAGACCATTGCGCAGGAAGAGTGGTGCATTGTCAGAAGAGAGTACATTTTTCGGGTGTCCTGCAGACGCAGCACCACTGCGGTACCGATCGCAACGTGGGAGTGAAATGTTGCGGAAACGTTCTCCGAAGTTGAAGCACGCGGAGCAGCAAGATTCTTGTAGGCAAAATGTCTAATTTGCAGACAGATTCACTGTGAAATTCTGTCGTATATGTACAAAATGCATGGTTGCCTCTAGCCGTGGTGAAATGGTGCAGACGGAGAGTGCACCGGCGTGGGTGACACTGGACCGCCTTACAGTTTAGACAGATTTGCACTACTGCAATTTATATCTTTTTGGCAAGTTGAAAGAGCATCGAGGAAGGGAGGTGGATAAGTGATTTCCGGAGAAGGAGCAAGTTCACACAGCAATCACTCGGATAGCAAAGTGAAAGAGAAGCGGATTTCTGTCGTCGAGGTACCGAACGACCGGCAGAGGCTTGGTGACTATGTGAATAATATCTTATAGCACAACGGTCTCATGTTAAGTAGACGATTTCCGTCTCCTTGATTTGACGGCGCCGGTTTTCCCCGGATGGTCCCTCATCCGAGTACTAATTTAGTTGTTTAGTTACTTGTTCGATAGATCAGTTTCGCCGTAAACGTTATAATGTGGAACGTGTCAACAGAATAAACTTGCAACACTTAAATACAACAAAAAAATACAAAAATGAAGTCTATATGGTTATACGGCTCGCGATTTACAAGTTTTTCTTCAAAAGTGACTATCTGTACTGATAATTCCTCTATGGTACAGAAAGAGTTATTGAGGAGAAACGTCTTTAATCAACATTGGAAAACACTTCTACTATCTGTCAGAAATTTTATTTCCATGTCTAGATTATCAAAGAATTTTAAAGACAACATCTGGAGTGGTGAGAGACGGTAACAATTTTTCTGCAGCCGCCTTGGTTCAGGCGCGGAAACATGTCATATTCATAAATGTGGTGCAAGATGTCAAAAAATGATCCATCACTTAACATATTTTCCTCTAACATCGCGACTGTGATAGCTGCACTTAGAGCGCAGTAGAGCCTTCACTTCTTTAGTGATTCCCTGTTCACAGACTGAATGCTTGCCACTTCCTTACTGTCATTCAAACTTGTTTGACCACAATGCAAGCGTTTACGCCACTTACCGACCACATCTTACGACGGCGCACTGGTGCCACCTACTCACACTAGCCCAACATGTATTGTTGCGCGAGATACTGCACGTTATCAGTGCACTGCGCTACTTCTGCTGCGGAGATAGGCGCGCAGATATATGTATCTACAAGGTTGCAGACATGTATCTACAAACAAACAAACACTACCAGTTGAATATATAAAGTATGTAAACGAGACCACAATCATATGAAGTACTTTATTCATAAATATCCTTCTTGATCACACATGGTGTACAATTCACATTTACCGGTTTCGGCTTACTGCCATCAACCCATTAGAAGTATTCACATACAGTACAACTATTAACGCCAACTAATCTGTACACATATGTAAATGACTAGTAGCTTTATTATGACACGTAACTTTATGTTTTCACATAGAATATTAAGACTTTATTACTACCACTCTTAATTTTTACGCTGAGGGGAAAAGGTGGACTTAGATGCTGTACTGCATTTCTATAGGGTGATTCACGAAGATATGACAACATTTTGTTACTCTACAACTAAAACTAAAGAATAAAAGTTCATATAAACATAGGTCCGCAAATGTTTAGTTACGGAGTTATGGATAATAAAAGATTTTGCTTGAAATTTAGCAACTTCGCCAATATGAAGAGATTGCAAAACTGTACGAAGTTGAAGTAAAGCACGATTTCCATTTATTTTGTTGGTATTTGTTTATGAGGACAAAGTCAATACACGTGAGGCATTACTTGCCGCCGCGCGGAGTGGCCGCGCAGTTCGAAGGGCAATGTCACGGATTGCGCGGTCCCTCCGAGCGGAGCTTCGAGTCGTCCCACGGGCATAGCTGTGTGTGTTGTTCCTAGCATAAGTCAGTTTAAGTAGTGTGTAAGTCTAGGAACCGATGATCTCAGCAGTTTGCGCGCGCACGCGCGCGTGTTACCTGCTCTCATTATCAATGCAATAGATGAAATTAAGAACAACCCTGTGAAACTGAAACGAGCAACAAAATCTGTTCATACACGTGCAGCTAAATGCATTGAACTCGTTGGAGATATTTTCGAACATTTATTGTAAATGTATTGTGAAATTGTATCTACACTGTACAACTTCCTTAACACTGAGCTTTTTTTTTCGGTTTAGCATGAATTCACGTGTGCTATGGTATTAATTAAAGCAGATTATCTGACACATTCATACATTTATTACGTTCTTACCATCATGTTTCCAAAATTAAATTCTCTACAACTTCTGTTAAAAAATTTGTGCGATTGTCTGGAATCTGAAAAACGAATTGGGCTAAATAGTTAATAAATTAAAAATTTTACGAAATTACTTCTTTGCTTCTCTGGATCTTCTGAAAACCTACTGCAGATACACGTCTGGGACATGTTTTATTAGATTCACCAGATCGATAACGACAAAATAAATGGAAATCGTGCTTTACTTTAACCTCGTGCAGTTCTGCGATGGCTTCATATTAGCGAAGTTGCTAAATTTCAGGCACAATCTTTATTAGCCTTAACTCCGTAAGTAAACATTTGCGAACTTGTGTTTATATGAACTTTTTTCTTTAGTTTTACTTGTAGAATAACATATTAAAATATTTGCATATCTTCGTGAATCACTCTGTATTACCAGATGATGCAGTAGGGCGCGTTCAGGGTGTGGCACTCTTGGCGCGGCGTGTTTGATGGCATCGTCAGGTTGCGGGTGCTATGTGAAGGTGGCACTGGCTCTGGGCTTCCAACGTTAAAGGCAGTCCGACGGACTGCTATTGCGCTGAGGAGCAAAGTGTTAGGTGACCGCTGAGCAGTATCTGAGCAGCCTTACATCAGGCCTAACAGTAGACAAATTCACACAGAGAGGATTTTTCCCCAACAGTTACTAATATTTACATAGGTGTGTCCATAATACGATTTACCGTCTTGCAAGCTACATCCTACAAACATAATTACTTGTTAGCAGCTTTCGTTTCTGCTGTGTAACATCCTATTCTCCCACAACGAAAGAAAAAATTCGCCAAGAAATTGACTTCTAAAAGCACTCCTGCATGTTTCTCCCTTTGTATCATCAGCTTTCTGACTGGTCTGATGCGGCCGGCAACGAATTACTCTCCGGTTCCAAACTTTTCATTTCATAGTTGCACTAGCACAATACCTCCCTCGTTATTTGTTGAATGTATTTCAGTCTCTGCCTTTCTCTACAGATTTTACTCTCTACAGCTGCCTGTAGCGTCATGGAACATATTCCCCAATGTCTTAACACATCTATGTCATTTTTTCCCCTCTTCTTTTCACTGTTTCCCATACATTTCTTACGTCGCCGACTCTGGAGAGAATCTCTTCTTTTCATACAGGGTGTTTCAAAAATGACCGGTATATTTGAAACGGCAATAAAAACTAAACGAGCAGCGATAGAAATACACCGTTTGTTGCAATATGCTTGGGACAACAGTACATTTTCAGGCAGACAAACTTTCCAAATTACAGTAGTTACAATTTTCAACAACAGATGGCGCTGCGGTCTGGGAAACTCTATAGTACGATATTTTCCACATATCCACCATGCGTAGCAATAATATGGCGTAGTCTCTGAATGAAATTACCCGAAACCTTTGACAACGTGTCTGGCGGAATGGCTTCACATGCAGATGAGATGTACTGCTTCAGCTGTTCAATTGTTTCTGGATTCTGGCGGTACACCTGGTCTTTCAAGTGTCCCCACAGAAAGAAGTCACAGGGGTTCATGTCTGGCGAATAGGGAGGCCAATCCACGCCGCCTCCTGTATGTTTCGGATAGCCCAAAGCAATCACACGATCATCGAAATATTCATTCAGGAAATTAAAGACGTCGGCCGTGCGATGTTGCCGGGCACCATCTTGCATAAACCACGAGGTGTTCACAGTGTCGTCTAAGGCAGTTTGTACCGCCACAAATTCACGAAGAATGTCCAGATAGCGTGATGCAGTAATCGTTTCGGATCTGAAAAATGGGCCAATGATTCCTTTGGAAGAAATGGCGGCCCAGACCAGTACTTTTTGAGGATGCAGAGACGATGGGACTGCAACATGGGGCTTTTCGGTTCCCCATATGCGCCAGTTCTGTTTATTGACGAAGCCGTCCAGGTAAAAATAAGCTTCGTCAGTAAACCAAATGCTGCCTACATGCATATCGCCGTCATCAATCCTGTGCACTATATCGTTAGCGAATGTCTCTCGTGCAACAATGGTGGCGGCGCTGAGGGGTTGCCGCATTTGAATTTTGTATGGATAGAGGTGTAAACTCTGGCGCATGAGACGATACGTGGACGTTGGCGTCATTTGGACCGCAGCTGCAACATGGCGAATGGAAACCCGAGGCCGCTGTTGGATCACCTGCTGCACTAGCTGCGCATTGCCCTCTGTAGTTGCCGTATGCGGTCGCCCTACCTTTCTAGCACGTTCATCCGTCATGTTCCCAGTCCGTTGAAATTTTTCAAACAGATCCTTTATTGTATCGCTTTTCGGTCCTTTGGTTACATTAAACCTCCGTTGAAAACTTCGTCTTGTTGCAACAACACTGTGTTCTAGGCGGTGGAATTCCAACACCAGAAAAATCCTCTGTTATAAGGAATAAACCATGTTGTCTACAGCACACTTGCACGTTCTGAACAGCACACGCTTACAGCAGAAAGACGACATACAGAATGGCGCACCCACAGACTGCGTTGTCTTCTATATCTTTCACATCACTTGCAGCGCCATCTGTTGTTGAAAATTGTAACTACTGTAATTTCGAAAGTTTGTCCGCCTGAAAATGTACTGTTGTCCCAAGCATATTGCAACAAACGGTGTATTTCTATCGCTGCTCGTTTAGTTTTTATTGCCGTTTCAAATATACCGGTCATTTTTGAAACACACTGTACCTTATCAGTCCAACTAATTTTCAACATTCTTCATTCTGTTTCTTGATCGGAAGTATGATGTTAAACTTTCGATATTTTCATTTGGTCTACTTCTCATTACTTTCGTGTTCCTTCGGTTTACTCTCAGTCCATATTCTGTACTCGCTTGATTGTTCTTTCCATTCAACACATCATGTAATTCTTCATCTTCACTGAAGATAACAATGGCATCAGTGAATCGTATCATTGATATCCTTTCACGCTGAACCTTATTTCTGTTCCTGAAAGCTCTTTTATTTCCGTCATTGCTACTTCGATGTATAATTTGAATAATGGCGACGAAAGACTAAATCCCTGTCTTAAACGCATTTTTATCCAAGCACTTCGTTCTTGACCTCTCGACGTTCGTGTAAATATAGCCCATTACCCTTCTTTGCCTGTAGCTTAGTCCTATTTTCATCATAATTTCGAACACCTTGCGCTATTTTATACTGTCTAATGCTTCTTCCAGGTTGACAAATCCTATGTACGTGTCTTGATCATTCGTAAATCTTGCTTCTGTTATCAACAATCGCAATGTCTGAACTTCCTCTCTGGTGCTTTATCTTTCCAAACCCAAAGTGATAGTTTTCTAACCTAACTCCATTCTCTGTTTTTCTGTATATTACTTTTACCCTTCTACCTGGTTGCATGAACTGTCGAGCCCATTGTGCGGATAGTTCTTACACTTATCTCGTCTTGTTGTCTTCGGAATTGCGTTGATGATATTTTTCCGAAAGTTATAACCTTCCGTATAAATAAAAAAAATATAAAATAATGATGTGTAACCTTCCCGAACATAAAATAAAAAAATAAAAATAATTAAATTTGGATAATTAAATTCTGACGTTAGAAAACTGATGAATCTTAACTCATGAAAACCTAATAAATTGTGACGTAAGCAGCGCTACGCCATGGCCCTGTGAAATCAATCTGAATCTGTCCGTGATAAATAAACTGAAAAATTCTTACCTCGTGATGTTGTCGCCGTGTAACGCTGTCTACATATATCTGCTCGTAAATGGCGCAGCTTACTGCAATGCTCACCTATCTACTAATACTGGATAACATTTGTCTGAGAGCTGAATCACTATAATAACTGAATCTACTTAGTGACACAGCTGCACAGCTGGTCGTCTGATTACTAAAGGACACATGACTATGATCTGACAAAAATTCTGGAATATTTGAATTTAGATAAATGACCGGATCGGACTGGCAATTACTTAAGGGGAAATTATACTTTTATAATTGATTGGTAAAAACAATTGTATTCTGAAAATTTTTACGTTATTCATAAAGATCTACAGTCCATTACACGGGAGAATTGAATATATTACAAATCTGGGTCAACTGGTGCTGACGAATCACAAAAGAAAAGACTGAAACAATTTCATATCAACATATCAGACAAGTGACTTAATTACGCGCATGCCAATAAAAATAATAAAAATTACCTTACAATAAATGGTTGACTTAATTACACTGTTGATTTTTCATTTTTTGACAGGGGCAAAGACAGTTTATGTCTGAGGCAGTGCTAGCAAGTGAGCAGTACATAGAGATTACATTTGCTCCAGCAGGGTGGTATGTCTCCAGGCACATGGGTTCTACACGCCAACTTGAAGAATGATGTGGTTGCCGCTTCCTCCACATGATTTTAGAAATTCAGAAGGAATTACGTCTATCCATTCAGCACTTTTGAATGATAATAATTAATCCTCTGGCTCTTAAACTTCGACTCCAGGTTCTTCTTCTGTCACGTCACCAGACACTCCCTTCCCTTCATGAAGGCCTTCGTCCGCTAGCGTTGCTGAGCGGTCAACATAAATTGCTGTTATGGGTAAGGTGGTCTCGAGTTCAATACGCAGAGCTATCAAGGATTTTTCTTCAGCGGGAGGACGAGTGTAGGGTGCCTTCAGGCTCATAATGACAACTGGGAACCTACTTAAATGCTGTAGACAGACAAAATCGTCAGAATTTTCTGGTGTGCAGCTGTATCCCGTCGACATTCAGTTACGATATTTCGGTCATGAGGCGTCCGGCCATCTTCAGGTGAGCAGACAACTACTGAAGAGCCCAGGTGCATTCACGATATTTATGCCGAATCTCGCGCTGATGTCTGTTGGCGTATGTGTCAGGCGATGAGTCGCGCGGGATAGCCCAGTTGTGTGTGCCGCCGTCGGTGGTGGAAGTGAGAGAGGATCTAATCATTGAGTATCGAATGACCCCGTCGGTTCCGCTGTTACTGAATAATTTTATAGGGTTCCAATTTTTATCCCGTTGAAAACCATGGACACTATTTATAAGATTATCGGAAAGACGTATTTCCACCGATTCTTTGATACTGAATTTCAAAATATGGAAACTGGAGCTAAAATAGACCCTAGCTAGCATATTTCTCATCGTGAATGTATCTGGGCTCTTCAGTAGTTGTCTACTCACCTAAAAATCGTCAGACGTCTCTGGGCCGAAATGTCGTGGCAGAATATCGTCGGGATTCGGCTGCTTACCCGAAAATTATTAGAAGAAGAAATACGCCGGGAAAAATTCAGAAGTTGCAACATTGTCAGAATACATAAGAACAGTAGCCATGAATAAAGAACACCTTCCTCCTAAGACACAATGAACTACGGTTGCTCCAAACGTTGTCAGCATTTTATATAGTGCATGATTAGCAGAGACCTGGTCGTGTACGTCACGAGGGTAGGCCTGAGTTCGCTCGCTACCTCAGCTCAGCAGTCGACCTGCGTTTCTATACCTTTACAACTCGCAACTGGGTGTCCGCCTACTAACAAGAATTACATCTTCTAATGGAATCTTCTGTTATGGTGTCTTAAGGATTATTATCACTACAAAAAAATATACAACTTGGCAGTATGCTGTGATTTGTCTCTGGTAACTCCTGTGTATGAGGAACGTGGATCAACGGATCCTCATAGTCACAGACCAATATCCTTAAGATCAGTTTGCTGCAGAGCTCTTGAACATATTCTGAATTCTAACGTAACAAATTTCCTTGAGACAGAAAAGCATCTGTTCACAAATCAGAAGACATTTCTATTTATAAAGGGCTGTTCGTCTTTGCAATTCCCCAGTAGTGCAGTACATGATAAAACTGTTCTTTTTCCTTTAAGCACTTTGGAGCACTGACGGACAGTTAAAAATATCTTCCACCCTCATATCGGAAAATCTTGTCGAGAACCCGAGGAAATAGTGGTCATGAGTAAAATCACTAAGCGGAGCAAGGGTTTCTGTCCGGTACTCGTCGCCTAGTCTGAGATGGCAATAATGGACAGCAAAAGGAAAGCTCAAGACTTAAACTTAACGCTTAAGAAAGTATTTACGCAGGGGGATCGTACAAACATGCCGTCGTTTGACTGTCGCAGGGACTCTCGCGTGGAGGACACAGAAAAGGCCATCCCTGGTGCAGAGAAGCAACTGAAAGAGTTGAGAACAAATAAATCGTTTGGTCCAGATGGAATTCCAGTTCGGCTTTGCAGGGAGTACGCTCGCGACTCGGCCCCTTACTTAGCTTGCATTTACCACAAATCTCTCGCCCACTGCCAAGTCCCAAGCGACTGAAACAAAGCGCAGGTACTCCTGTTTATAATGAAGGTGAAATAGCGGACCTGCATGTCTATGGTCCAATATTCTTAACATCGGGTTTCTGAAGAATTCTTGGCCACATTCTGTGTTCTAATGCAACAAATTTCCTTGAGATAGAAAAACTTTTCTGCACAAATCAGCAGGGATTTAGAAAGCATGTCTTGCTACCCACGTCCCACATGTTATCGTGCGAACCGCGGATGAAGGGCAGCAGGCAGATCCCATGTTCCTGGATTTCCGGAAAGCGTTTGATTCGGCGCCCCAGTGGAGACTGTTGACGTAAGTCCGAGCATACTGACTGGGTTCCAAGATATGTGAAGGGCTCGAAGATTTTTGAAGTGATAGAGCCCACTACCCTGTCCTCGACGACGGGTGTTCATCAGAGATAAGGGTATGCTCAGCAGTGCTCCAAGGAAATGGGATAGGACCATTCTTATTCACCATGTACATAAATAATCTGACTGGCAGGTTGAGCAGCAATTTACGGCAGTCCGCTGATTACGCTGTGGTGTACGGGGATATATCGTTGTTGAATGACTGTGGGAGTATACAAGATGACTCAGAATTTCTAGGTGGTGTGATGAATGGCAGCTTGGTCTAAATGTAGAAAAAATGCAATCTGATGTGGAAAAACAATCCTCTGTCGTTAGAATACAACATTAGAAGTGCGCCGCTTGACACAGGCACATCGATTAAATATCTAGGCGTATCAGTGCAGAGCAATATGAACTGAACGGGCATGTCTGATAGGTTGTAGGGAAGGCAAATTGTCGTCTTCGTTTTACTGAGAGAATTTTAGGAAAGTGTAACTCATGTATGAAGGAGACGGCATGTGGAACACCCACTCCTGAGTAGGGCTTGTCTGTTTTGGATCCCACCATCTCGCATTAAAGGAAAACTTCCAAACAATTCAGAGGCTTAGTCTCAGATCTGTTACCGGTAGATTCGATCATCACGGAGTTGCTTGGTGAACTCAGGAATCACTGGAGAGAAGACGAAGTTTTTTCGCGAGCTGATGTTGAGGAAGTTTAGGGACCCGGCATTTGAGGCCAGCTGCAGACCGATTCTACTGCCGCCAAAGCACATTTCGCATAAGGACCTCAAATATAAGATGACAGAATTAGGGCTATTACATACGCTTATAAACAGTCGTTTTTCTCTCGCTCTGCTTAAAGTGGAACAAGGAAAGATATGACTCGTACTGGTATCTGGTACCCTCCGCTATGCACCGTAGGTGGGGAATATGCAGGTGGACGTAGAAGCACCACACTGCAGGATGCATCTTTTTGGTGAAGAATTTGGAACATTTACCCAGTATCATAACATATTTGGTCACTTTCGTTTCCTGAGAGTGGGCCGAAAGTCACTGCTAAAGGCTATTGATCGCTCAGTGTAAAATATATAACTGCGTGACCAGAGTCAGTTGACGTGATAGTTTTTCTAGGTATGATACCGCATTACTGTAAATAACTATCACTGATGAACCAGCGTTTCGGCAAGGGTTACAGTCTCACTTAGTTTTGATCATGACTGCTCTACTGATCATGACATTACGTCATAATTTTAAAGTATGAAAGTGTCTCTGGACAGTAAAAACGTACACCAGCAGACACACAAGATGGGACTGTAACCGTGGCCGAAACGACGGTTTCGTCAGTAATGCTGTGTCATAGCTAGATAACTTTCACGTTACGTAATGTACACAGACAAAATGCAATCAAACGAAAATATATAATAACGAAGTGTGTACAGACTCCTTCATATCAGGCGCTTATCCGTACACTGTCTCACAGCATCACACCGCAGTTCATTTGCAGCTTCCTTTGCACTTATTTCTGAAGACAGAAGAAGCTTTTAATCAGGATTCACTGCCCATTAAACCTATTCTTGCTTTTATATTAATTTTCTGTTGCCAATGTTTCATGCACAGCTGAAATTAATTTTATGTAGCTTAGGTAATCTCTGTTATACTCCTGTATTGTTTGTTCCATATGTACTACAACTATTCAATAACTGTCTTGACTATGAACATAGTGCACTCGTTGTTGGCCTTGTTGTCCGGAAACTACGGCGTACAAATATAAATATTCTTGGAAAAGAAATGGGACTTTTTTCTAGACCCACCTGTTGTTTGGTAGGAGACAGCAGGCCTTTTTAATTTGCTGTAGTGTATCCACATAGTATTAATGATAACGATGGTACTCAGTTTTTAAAAGTTTCCTCATTATTTCCAGTTCTTCAGGAACGTCCTTCATTTTTCCTGTTTCTGTTTTTGCAAAGGGAAAGATGGTATTCAAATAAAGAACACTGTAATAGCTTTGATTGTGTTGATACCTCATAATTAGGTTATCCTCTGCATCAGATTATTCTCAGTACCTAAACATGTTCCATGGTCGCCTTCATTATTTTAGTGAAAGAGTGTTATGTGTGAGTCCATAGTTGCTAAATTATTTTTCTGGAAATAGCAGTTCAAAACTACGATTCTCTTTTTGCGAGTAGCTCCCAGAGAGGATAAGGAGCAAAAATGGTCATAAGGTCCAAAATGCGTTCCAGGTATGGCATGTTGTTGTTGTGGTCTTCAGTCCTGAGACTGGTTTGATGCAGCTCTCCATGCTACTCTATCCTGTGCAGGCTTCTTCATCTCCCAGTACCTGCTGCAACCTACATCGTTCTGAATCTACTTAGTGTATTCATCTCTTGGTCTCCCTCTAAGATTTTTACCCTCCACGCTGCCCTCCAATACTAAACTGGTGATCCCTCGTCTCAGAACATGTCCTACCAACCGATCCCTTCTTCTAGTCAAGTTGTGCCACAAACTCCTCTTCTCCCCAATTCTATTCAATACCTCCTCATTAGTTGTGTGATCTACCCATCTAATCTTCAGCATTCTTCTGTAGCACCACATTTCGAAAGCTTCTATTCTCTTCTTGTCTAAGCTATTTATCGTCCACGTTTCACTTTCATACATGGCTACACTCCATACAAATACTTTCAGAAACGACTTCCTGACACTTAAATCTATACTCGATGTTAACAAATTTCTCTTCTTAAGAAAAGCTTTCCTTGCCATTGCCAGTCTACATTTTATATCCTCTCTACTTCGACCATCATCAGTTATTTTGCTCCCCAAATAGCAAAACTCCTTTACTACTTTAAGTGTCTCATTTCCTAATCTAACTCCCTCAGCATCACCCGACTTAATTCGGCTACATTCCAATATTCTCGTTTTGCTTTTGTTGATGTTCATCTTATACCCTCCTTTCAAGGCGCTGTCCATTCCGTTCAACTGCTCTTCGAAGTCCTTTGCTGTCTCTGACACAATTACAATGTCATCGACGAACCTCGAAGTTTTTATTTCTTCTCCATGGATTTTAATACCAACTCCGAACTTTTCTTTTGCTTTCTTTACTGCTTGCTCAGTATACAGATTGAATAACATCGGGGATAGGCTACCACTAGAAAATGGAGATGAAAAATCTTTGACAGCGACCCAGTGTCTGTATTCTCCTGCGGACTGCGGAGAATCTCCATGGCAGCGAACCGTCAGTAGCAGCTCAGCCTCAATGGATGGGCTGCGTTTATTGGCGGCCACCTCGTGGGACCACTCGTCCTTTCACAGAACTTCACAGGCCATGCATACCGGAACTTCTTGCGGTTGACCTTTGTTACCCTTCTGCAAGGCGTGGCTTGGTGCTTCAAAGGGAGACTACATGATTGTCCTCCAGCTCTCTGCCCTGTTGAACGATGAGCCGAAACTCTACTAGAGACAATACATTCCCACCTGCCTGGTCTTTTGTCACATGTACCTTCAGTTATCGAAATCTACGCAGAAAACTATTTTATCTCCAGCTCCAAGTGGAACGCATTTTCGGCCATATGTCCACATGAATATTTTTGTTCCTTATCCTCTCAGGTTAAGGAAAGGGAAACCTACGTTTGTAGCATTTGTAGACTTAGAGAAAGCTTTTGATAAAGTTGGCTGGAATGCTTTCTTGTAAATTCTGTAAGTAGCAGGGCTAAAATATAGCGAGCGAATGGCTATTTACAACTTGTACAAAAACCAGCTGGCACTTATTAGAGTGAGGGGAATGAAAGGGAAGCAGTGCGTGAGAAGGGTGTGAGACAGGGTTGTAGCCTATCCCTGATGTTATTCAATCTGCACACTGAACAAGCAGTAAAAGAAACCAAAGAAAAATTTAGAGTATTTCAGGTAGAAGAAATAAAAACTCTGAGGTTTGCAGATGACGTTGTAATTGTCGGAGACAGCAAATGACGAGCGGTTAAACGGAATGGACAGTGTTTTTAAGAAAGGAGGATATAAGATGAAGATCAAAAACAAGGCAAGAATAATGGAATGTAACTGAATTAAAATCAGGTGATGCTGAGGAAATTAGATTAGCAAATCAGACACTTAAAGTAGTAGATTAGTTTTTCAGTTTGAGCAGAAACATATTTGATGATGGCCGAACTAGATACGATATAAAAGGTAGAACGGCAATGGTAAGAAAAGGGTTTCTAAAGAAGAGAAATTTGTGTCCACCGAATATGGATTCAAGTGTTGGGAAGTCTTTCTTGAAGTTATTTGTTTGGAGTGTAACCATGTGTGGAAGTGAAACATGGACGATGAACATTTAGACGAGAAGATAATAAAAGTCTTTGAAATGTGATGCTACAGAAGAATGCTGGAGATTTGTTGGGTAGATCACGTAAATAAAGAGGAAGTACTTACTAGAATTGATGAGAAAAGAAATTAGTGGCCCAACATGACTAGAATAAGGGGTGGGTGGATAGAAGACATTCTAAGACTCCAAGGACTCACGAATTTAGCAATGGAGGAAAGAGTGGTGGGTAAGCAGATTCAGAAGGATGTAGGTCGCAGTAGTTGTTTGGAGATGAAGAGACTTGAACAACATAGAGTAGCGTGGAGTGCAGCATCAAACCAATCTTTGGACTGATGTCCACAACAACAACAACCGCGCTCAGGGATTGTTTGCTGCAGTTAGTCTCCATTTATCAAAATCACTCTGCAGAAAGCCTCCTGCACTCGTTACAGAGTGAAAAGTGACACGGTCCAATTGTGTACTGCATACATTAATGGCTACATAATGCTGTTATATTGTAATTTACCAAAATTTGTATCTTTATGCTCACACACACTGTTTATTTATCATTTTTACTTATCAGTGTTTCACGATTGGTCTGCTATCTGAAATTATTCGCAAAAAAAGTAAACTTACAAAATAAAAAGACTAATAGCATAGCTGCAAAACTGCTACTTCCGGAAGAAACCTATAAATCTATGGACCACCTTCTCTGTTCATTTGCAGTGAGTTTCAACGAACTCCAGATTTCTTATCCGTTTTACAGTTTTTTTAGAATAGAGGTTAATGTACATTCAGTGGGCGTAATGAGATTGCCGGCTCTCGAGCCGGCCGCGGTACCAGCGGCTGACAGCTGTAGGTGGCTGCGCTTCCGCGGTCCGGAAGCCGCACAGGCGCGTCGACCGACTGCTATCGATTGTCGCGGCGGCGGGCAGGGGCTTCCCGGTGCCGCGCTGGCTCGCCGCCTGCCGACCTGTCGCAACAGACGCCTCTCCAACACCCGACACCGGCCACCGAGCGCCCGTTCCGGGGGCTCTCTGCTCCCGCTGAGGGAAAGGCGACGCTGTCACATCAGTAAATAGCCCGCAGCAGATGAAGTTCCATTATTACCTTAAACACCACCTGTTGTGGAAAGTGTGACAGAAAAGCCTCTTGCGACGATTTAGTCATTTACGGTAATTGTTGTTGTGGTCTTCAGTCCTGAGACTGGTTTGCTGCAACTCTCCATCCTACTCTATCCTGTGCTGGCTTCTTCATTTGCCAGTACCTACTGCAACCTACATCCTTCTGAATCTGCTTAGTGTATTCATCTCTTGGTCTCCCTCTACGGTTTTTACCCTCCACGCTGCCCTCCAATACTAAATTGGTCATTCCTTGATGCCTCAGAACATGTCCTACCAATCGATCCCTTCTTCTTGTCAAGTTGTGCCACAAACTCCTCTTCTCACCAATTCTATTCAATACCTCCTCATTAGTTGTGTGATCTACCCATCTAATCTTCAGCATTCTTCTGTAGCACCACATTTCGGAAGAATCTATTCTCTTCTTGTCCTAACTGTTTATCGTCCACGTTTCACTTCCATACATGGCTACACTCCATACAAATACTTTCAGAAACGACTTTCTGACACTTAAATATATACTCGATATTAACAAATTTCTCTTCTTCAGTAACGCTTTCCTTACCATTGCCAGTCTACATTTTATATCCTCTCTACTTCGACCATCATCATTTACGGTAACGTACTATAATTCTGGGTTCCAAAATATCCACTCCATTTTTTGTTATGCTAAGGTTTGGATTCTTACGTATTTACACGATAAACTCTGTAGAATCCATACATATTATAAAAATATAGGTATGTATGTGTGTGTGTGTGTATAAGCACGTGTATGCATGATCCACAGCTCTGTCTAAACCACTGGACCGATTCAACCTAACTTGGTGCACATACCACTTTCTGTGAGATAACAATCGCTATTGGGTAACAACCATCAAAAGGATGAGTATGAGGCTGAAAAAGAAGACAAGCCCAAGAGGCGTAAACCCCAAAAATTTATTTACCCATTGTTTGAGAATGAGAGCACTTGATGATTTGCAACAAGCCGCGCGGGGTAGCCCTGCGGTCTTGGGCGCCTTGCCACGGTTCGCGCGGCTCCCCACGTCGGAGTCCTCCGTTGGGCAAGGGTTTGTGTGTTGTCCATACCGTTAGTTTAAGTTAGATTGAGTACTGTGTAAGCATAGGGTCGGATGACCTCAGCAGTTTGCTCCCACAGAACTTACCACAAATTTCCAGTTTCCAATTTGCAACAAACTTTATACGTAATTTAAAACCTTCTTCACTGACAACCCATACAAAATGATGAAAAGAAACAAGTTCATCGTTTACTACTTTTCGCTGCTCATGCAATAAAAGTACTGCATTAGGCTTGACGTTATAATTTATTACTTCTTTAATACTAACTGTATTCGCGACACATTTTTCAGAGAGTATGCACGTATAGCACTGAATGTAACTGCAAAATTGTATCACATTACGACAGATAGTTCAGGAGCTATGACGTCATAAACAATGAGATGTTTGAAAAACTGCTACATCATGCATTACATTTAAATATATTACTTCTTTGTTACTAACTCTATTCACAATAAATTTCCCCATGCAGTATCCACATATGCCGCTACATTCGTAACACATTTTCCAGACAGTGTCGACATATGCCACTGAGTGTCCCTACAAAATAATGTCATTGTGCGACACATACTTCAGGAGATACGACCTCGTAAATATTAAGAAAAAGACCAGACTCTCCATGATACTGGCGTGGACGTACAGTTATAAATAAGTACCTGGGGAACGCCAAGTTTCTTTGCTTGTTTTGGAAAAAAAAATTTAAAGGTTTCTTGCCACTTCATACTTGTATGACATTTCAAGCTTTTTATGACTGTGTCTGTCAGCATCGGCAGGAATTTTCTGTTTTCTGTATAGTGCTTAATTTCTTAGGCTATACGTAGATACTAAGGCAACGCCCTTGCCGCAGTGGATACAACGGTTCCCGTGAGAGCACTGAAGTTAAGCGCTGTCGGGCGTGGTCGGCGCTTGGATGGGTGACCATCCAGGCC
This sequence comes from Schistocerca cancellata, assembly GCF_023864275.1. NCBI lineage: Eukaryota > Metazoa > Arthropoda > Insecta > Orthoptera > Acrididae > Schistocerca > Schistocerca cancellata. Next base: position 1,102,859,719 of record NC_064626.1, on the reverse strand, counting down.
GCCATGCGCTGTTGCCATTTTTCGGGGTGCACTTAGCCTCGTGATGCCAATGGAGGAGCTACTAGACCGAATAGTAGTGGTGTGCTGACCCCATGCCCCTCCTATCCGCATCCTCCACTGAGGATGACACGGCGGTCGGATGGTCCCGGTAGGTCACTCGTGGCCTGAAGACGGTGTGCTAAATACGTAAATACTGAGGATCTCCTTTTGCTCGGCGTAGTGCAGTAACTCCACGTGGCATGGAGCCAAGTCGTTGGACGTCCACTGCAGAAGTGATGTACCGAGCTGCCTCTATAGCCGTCCATAATTGAGTCAGAGTTGCCGTTGCAGGATTTTGTGAACGAGCTCACCTCTAGATTATGTCCTATAAATGTACGATGAGATTCTTGTCGAATAATGTGGGCGGCCAAACCATTCGCTCGAACTGTGCCGAGTGTTCTTCAAACCAGTCACGAACAACTGTGGCCCAGTGATGTGGTGTATTGCCATTCATACAAATTTCATCGTTGTTTGGCAACTGGACGTCCACGAATCACTGAAAATAGTCTACAAGCAGACGAAGGTCCAGAAGACTCAGTCCATTCGAAGTAAGCACAGCCTACAAAATTGTGGAGTCACCACCAGCTCGCACAATGCCTTGCTGACAACTTAATTGCATGGTTTCGTGGGGTCTGCGCCACATTCGAACCCTACCATCAGTTCCTACCAATGAAAACGGGACAGTAGGCTTGGTAAAGAAAAGAAATAATATGAGCAAAAACACATCGAAGACAAGAATGTACTGGCAACCACTTGGTGTATGCTTCTTTAGGCAATGGGAGCTACACATAAGAAGGATCGTGGACTTCGTGAGAGTTCAGATTGAAAAACTACAAGTTACTCGACGGTTATTTCATCAACAGATTTCACTTTGTGTTATACAATCAACTTCCTGCAACTATTTAATCTTAGAATGTATCCGACCAGAGAGTACACGTTAACTGCACACAAGCAGCTTACTCCGATTTATGTATGACGGCGGCGCTATACACAGCCCGATATGTGTAACGTGTGGTCCATGGCTACGTAATGTAATATATCACTTTGTAATTTGAATCAGTGAATTTATTTTATTGTATGGTGTTGTAACAAATTGTATTTCCCCAATTCTGAAGATACTCGCTGGTCGAGTGGAACGTGTTAAAATAAAGAAAAAGTTACATACGACTCCTGCGGCTGTTTTGAATTTTAATTTCTAACGCTGGCTGTTTCCTTGCTGACATTACCTGCACCAGCTGACATGTTTCTTGAAGTTATCAAAATTTCTCTCAGGCATTTGAATAGGCTTTCATTCAAATGTCTCTTGCGGTAAGATGGTTTTGCGTGCGAATGGTTCAAAGTGAAACACACTAAGATGTTCGGTTTTTCAGTAGTAAACGACCAGATTAGTTGTTGGTTAAAGTGGGTCAAAATGTATTTCAGTGCAATTTCTATATTTAAACAAAGAAGGCACATAAGTGATTGAAGAGCTTCATTTATATATAAATTCAATGCGTACCTTGGTTAAACGTATTTGTCGCAACGATCACGTGACATGGAACAAAAAACAATCCTAATCAATCATCACACATACCTGACGGGAATCTTTACAAGAGGTGTGTCTAAAATTTTCGGAATAAAGAGCAACTTTTTGAACACATGTATTGCAAGAAAGCAGGAGCCGTCAGTTAACTCAGATGCCGTTACGTCTCAGCTGGAGCCGCTATTTAAATAGACCAAAGCACATCATTGCTTATACTGGAAATCTGACATGACGAAATAATTATCACGAAAAGAACTTACGCAGTTTAATATTAAAGTCTTCGTGGCCATCATGAAGTGCCTATCAAGCATGGATCTGACCTCATTATGCTTTTATTCTGAGAGGCAACTGTGCATCCAAGAGCTTCGATGTATTGGAAATAACAGCTAACCAGTTGCAAAATACGCGTTTATTAAACCTTTACCTTGGTTTCGACAGTTTTAAAACTGTCTTCTACAGAAAGCACTATACATGGAATCACATATTACCTACATTCTATGTGGGAGTAATTGGTTCTGTCTGTACATGTGCATGAGTACGACAATGAGTACCGAAGAGAGCTACTACTTTGAAATCATGTATTTTAAATTGTTCAAATGGTTCAAATGGCTCTGAGCAATATGGGACTTAACATTTGAGGTCATCAGTCCTCTAGAACTTAGAACTACTTAAACATAACTAACCCAAGGACATCACACACATCCATGCCCGGGGCAGGATTCGAACCTGCGGCCGTAGCGGTCGCGCGGTTCCAGACTGTAGCGCCTAGAACCGCTCGGCCACCCCGGCTGACCTTTAAATTATGATTAAGTGGATGATACCGACATGTACTAGATAGAGTCAACGACTCTCACATGGGATATAGATATTATGTGATTCTACGTAGAACACCTTCTGAAGAAGACAGGTTTAAAACTGTCCAAACCATGGTCAAGGTTTCATAAACAATATTTTGCAAGTGGTTGGCTGTAATTTCCAATTCATCGTTACCGCGTCCAGAAATCAGCGGCAGGTCCACAGCAGGTAGAGGTCAGTCGCCCACCTGTGTCCGTCTAAGGATCTGTCTGTCTGCTACCTCGGCCAAAAGACCAGAGACGACAGCTAACACCAGCTCAGCCGTTATTGCCATAAATGTCTACCCCACACATGTATTCAGGCACAAGGCTGTTTGGTTGAGATAGCTGACGGTAGCAGTAAAGACGGAAACATAACGAAAAAATATAAAAACTGTGCGATTTCGAGCGAACGTTCGAGGTGACGCATTTTCCCTGTCGCCGCAAGAGTTTAGAAACGACATTTACCTTCTCACGCTTCTCGCGACTGTTGCTAAATTGTTATCTCTATCTCTTTTCCATCTTTCTCGGCTATGCTTTTCCGTTCTCACTCCTTCTGATTTTACTACCCGTAGAGCTCGTAATGTGCCAGCATGACATCACGGTCGACAAAGCTCTCCAGGCCAGCTACATTTGGGACTCCGGATCCACCTCGCACAATAGCAACGGTTAACCATCCGTTGCCATGTGTGAAGGTATCATTGATGTCAATGCTGAAGTTTAATCTGCACCCGCAGAAGACAGCTGGTCCATCGAGTAGAGAGTGTGCAGCAACAGATTTTATAGTATTCTTCTTCTTGTCAGCTGCTGATGTTGTCATCTCCACGTCCTCAATAGTTTTATATATTGTTTGTCTTGAACGTCGACGATATCTTCTGTAGTAAGGCATCGTGGCAGCGTTCAATGCAGTTGCCTATGCAGCAGCAGCAGCGCGAATGAGTTTCAGCGAGGTTATTCACAGTTGAGCTCAGATGTCTGAGTGCTAGGTGTATTAGACGAAGTCAGGCAAATAATCTAAATCATGTCGACTTTGATACACGTGCAGATAAACCGCCGGAGGTCGTGTAATCTTTGATTTATTTGGCAAGTTTCGCTCATTAGGCGCGAGTATTCTTTGCCCTAGGGGCAGCACGCCAGTTGTTTAAAGCACTGCTTGGCGCGGTCGTCGATACAAGCCAGTGTGGTTTGGATCTTCTTCTTTTGGCGACATCTGTGTTAATCACAGCTGTGTTGACGATAGTGACAAGCAGTGGTTTAAACCTTTAATGTGTTTATGAAATATATTTTACCCTACTGCCACTTTTTACAAATATTTATTAACACGATGTATTTCGGCGGCATGCTGCCATCAGCTGCATTGCAGTTACATGTAGAGGTTCTTTTGTTGGGTGTGCAACTGAGATTGAGTATCGAAATTTAACCATGTACAGGATGACTGATTTATTCCGTTTTATGTAGTGAGTTTTACAGGCATTGGACAAAGATGTGAAAACACAGTGCATGCTTGGACATAAATACAGATGGTAGCCAAGCCTCCAGGCTGTGCTGTTGTGTTTGACCACGAAAGGCACCTGTGCCATATCGTTAACTCTTTGCAAATGTCAGTCATGGTCAGAACAGTTTTATCTGTAGTTATGAGAGCATTATAGCGAATCTAAGCAAATTCTAACTTGGGAAAAATTGTTGATGCTCGTACGGTGGATACTTCCGTAACCATGCTAGCCGAAGTGTTTGATGTTTCAGAGATTTCTAAAGTGTACAGGGAAAGCGGAAAAACTGCATCCAATGTCACAACGTGGACGAGTGCACGTCTTGAGTGACGTCACGAACGCTCATTGAAGAGCATTGTGACGAAAAATAAGCAGCTACATGAGGAGGGAGTAACTTTGCGAGTGGAATTACAAAACCATTCATCAGTGATAAAAATGCCTATAAAAGGAAAAAGAAATGGTGCTGAAGCCATAAAACCAGGCCTATGGAGCAATGGAAGAGCATTACCTGGATGAGTCTTGTTGCACACCTTTCCAACTGCTAGCCGATTTTGTGTCCCAAGAGTGAAATACAGGAGCGCAGACAGGGGAGAAAGGGGGGGGGGGGTCGGTGATGGTTTGGGCTGCCACATTGTAGTATTCCTTGGACCCACCAGGTTAACCGAGAGCGCCAGTGGGCTGCTTCCTGGTCCCGGATCAAATTCGCCTGGAGGATTACCGACTAGAGCCTGTATGCCGCCCAGCCTGGATGTAGATTTTAGGCGGTTTTCCATATCCCCCTAAGTGAATATCGGGCTGGTCCCCACGCCCCGCCACAGTTACACGACTGGCAGACACCTGAACACGTTCACACTCTTCCGTGGATTACACTAGACGCAGACAGCTAGGGTACACCAGTTCTGTCCCAGGGGGTATGGGGTGGTGGCAGTAAGGGCATCTTGCAACCCCTTAACATTAACCTTGCCCAATCTGTCCTAACCATGCTGACCTTACGAAACAGCGGAATAAGGCACAATCAAAAGAAGAAGATTATGGTATTCCTTGGGCTCCGTGGTTTTTGTGCAAGGCCGCGTTACTGCCAAGGAATATGTGAGCAACATAGCTGATCAGACTCATCCTCTGGTTCAATGTTTGTTCCAAGGCGATAGGACCCCTGTCCTCTGTTCACACAGCATCCTCCAGGACTGGTTTTGTGTGCTCGAGGATGAATTGTCGCATCTCCCCTGGTCACTGTAGTCACCAGATTCAGGTTTATGGTATACTTTAGAAAGAAGTGCGCATTATCGCTGTCCGCCATCATCACCGTTACCTGACATCTCCACTGTTCTCCACGAAGAATGGTATAAGATTCGCTTGAAAACCATTTATCCATTCCGAGATGACTGGAAGCCATTTTGAAAGCCATCGGTTTTCCTATGCTGTGGTTCAAATGCCTCTGAACACCTTGGGACTTAACATCTGAGGTCATCAGTCTTCTAGAACTTAGCACTACTTAAATATAACTAACCTAAGGATATCACACACATCCATGCACGAGGCAGGATTTGAACCTGCGACCGTAGCGGTCGCGCGGTTCCATGCTGAAGCGCCAAGAACTGCTCGGCCACACCGGCCGGCTCCTACGCTGTTCTGGGCACTGTAATGTGTTGTGTTTTTGGTAATTCCATATTTCTGTTCAACTCCCGACATGCTTAAATCATTTCATTCTTGTCTGTACTTACATTCTTGCTGAAAGTTATGTGTCTGATGCACATAGCACAGTAATGAGCATCACTCCATGACTTAACATTGTCAATTTCAAATGTTTACATTCCGAACTGGTAAGAAAAACTTATTACTTTTGCTGTGATAGGACATACAACGTAAATACCATATTTTTATATAAGCAGATGTATGTCATCGCACATATTAAACAGTATGATTATTTGCTATTTCTCGATATTTCAGTGATGTTAAGATATCGTTTTTCAGTTAATTCTTTAAATTCATATATTCCGCAACGGAGAAAAAAATCTTTGAAGAAATTTACACTGTTACATTCTAACTTATCATTTATCAACCTGTTATCAGTGTAATGTGTCGTGAATGAAAATTTCTAGTTCTTCGTACAAGTCCATTTAGTGTTACTTGTCCGTCTTATATAATATACGAAGATCATTCGCGATACCCTGGAATGGGTTCCAGTGTCCTGAATGTGCGTAGCTACTGCTGATTTCTTAAACTTGTTTGTGTGGTACGCGTTAATGTGTTCGTTGTACTTTTTTGTAAATCTATCCCAGTTTCTCTTACAAAGAGTGGTTTGGATGCGCTACGCACAATTTTGTTCAGGGTTGCCACCAAACCAATCATCTGAGGAAGCCCGCATCTGATGAGTGAAACCGGTTAAATAAATCAGATAATACGCCACCTACGGCTGTATTTGGTACATTAGCTACAACGCTGAGTCCACTGCAGGCGATGTCTGCGTTTGCTAAGACTTGAACAAACCACTGCTTAAAATATGAGAGCAGAACAGCAGTGGTCATTCGACATACAGAAAGACGTCCAAGAGCCAAGGTCTTCGCTCCGACGCCACTTGAGTGTATGGACTCCAGATTCTTTTGAGCAGGTCTACGGCCGTATTTATCATATGCGAGTGGTCCCAGCTTACGCGGTCTGCGGTTTCCGGGAGCGCCCCTGAGGACCAGAGCTTTAGCCTCAGTTTTTTCCGTGTGGTCAGCTGCTATCGTGACCGCAAGAACGGCAGCTGACACACTTGTGCTAAAACGGGAAGCACCGACAGAATTAATTAGTCTGCTGTGCATAATGGAAGCAAGTGACTAGCTTTTGCACTGGTACTCAGCACAATCCCTAGATACACTACTGACCATTAAAATTGCTACACCACGAAGATGAAGTGCTACAGACGCGAAATTTAACCGACAGGAAGACGATGCTGTGATATGCCAATGATTAGCTTTTCAGAACATTCAAACTAGGTTGGCGCCGGTGGCGACACCTGCAACGTGCTGACACGAGGAAAGTTTCCAACCGATTTATCATACACAAACAGCAGTTGACCGGCGTTGCCTGGTGAAACGTGGTTGTGATGTAAGGAGGAGAAATTCGTACCATCACGTTTCCGACTTTGATAAAGGTTGGATTGTAGCCTATCGCAATTGCGGTTTATCGTACCGCGACATTGCTGCTCGCGTTGGTCGAGATCCAATGACTGTTAGCAGAATATGCAATCGGTGGGTTCAGGAGGGTAATACGGAACGCTGTGCTGAATCCCAACGGTCTGGTATTAATAGCAGTCTAGATGACAGGCATCTTATCCGCATGGCTGTAACCGATGGTGCAGCCACGTCTCGATCCCTGAGTCAACAGATTGGGACGTTTGCAAGACAACAACCATCTGCATGAACAGTGAGACGACGTTTGCAGCAGCATGGACTATCAGCTCGGAGACCATGGCTGCAGTTACCCTTGACGCTGCATCACAGACAGGAGCGCCTGCGATGGAGTACTCAACGATGAACCTGGGTGCACAAATGGCGAAACGTCATTTTTTCGGATGAATCCAGATTCTGTTTACAGCATCATGATGGTCGCATCCGTGTTTGGCGAAATCGCGGTGAACGCACATTGGAAGCGTGTATTTGTCATCGCCATACTGGCGTATCACTCGGCGCGATGGTATAGGGTGCCATTGGTTACACGTCTCGGTCACCTCTTGTTGCATTCACGGCAGTTTGAATAGTGGACGTTACATTTCAGATGTGTTACGACCCGTGGCTCTACCCTTCATTCGATCCCTGCGAAACCCTACATTGCAGCAGCAAAATGCACGACCGCATGTTGAAGGTCCTGTACGGGCCTTTCTGGATACAGAAAATGTTCGACTGCTGCCCTGGCCATCACATTCTCCAGATCTCTCACCAACTGAAAACATCTGGTCAATGGTGGCCGAGCAACTGGCTCGTCACAATACGCCAGTCACTACTGTTGATGAACTGTGGTATCGTGTTGAAGCTATATGGGCAGCTGTAGCTGTACACGTCATCCCAGCTCTGTTTGACTCAATGCCCATGCGCATCAAGCGTACTGATTTCTCAGGCTCTATGCACCCAAATTGCGTGAAAATGTACTCACATGTTAGTTTTAGTATAATATATTTCTCCAATGAATACCCGTTTATCATCCGCATTTCTTCTTGGTGTAGCAATTTTAATGGCCAGTAGTGTACATTTGGTATTGCGCAGGCGTTGTTGACTGTACACGTAAGGATACACATTCCTTCAGTTGGCTACCTAGGCAATTTACGCCGCCCTCTTTTTTATAATTATTGTTCACTATCTCTGTCTTCCCCTACAGTTTTTATACTCTACAGATCACTCTAATACCACGGCAGTTATTCCCTGGTGTTGTAACACATGCCCTACCATTCTGTCCCTTCTTCTTTCCATATATTCCTTTCCTCCCACCGAGCGAGGTGGCGCAGTGATTACCACAATGCACTCGCATCCGAGAGGATGACGGTTGAAACCTGCGATCCACCATCCTGATTTAGGTTTTCCGTGATTTTCCTAAATCGCTTCAGGCACTTGCCCGGATGGTTCCCTTTGTAGGGAACGGCCGACTTCCTTCGCCATCCTTTCCTGAATCGATGGGACCGATGACCTCTCTGTTTGGTCCCCTCCCCGGAAATCAACCAACCAACCAACATTCCCTCGCCGATTCTTCGGAGAACCTCCTTATTCCTTGCCTTATCATTCCATCTAATTTTCAGCATTCTTCTGTAGCACCACATCTCATCTGCTTCGATTCTCTTCTGTTACAGGTTTCCCACAGTCCACGTTTCACTGTTATACAACACTTTGCAGCAGAAGTACATTATCAGAAATTTCTTTTTCAGATTTAAAGCTTATGTTTGATAATAGTAGCCTCCTCTTGGCCAGGAATGGCCTTCTTGCCAGCGTTAGCCTGCTTTTTGTGTCTCCCTTGCTCCGTCCGTTTTGCTGCCAAGATGGCTGAATACCTTACCTTCGTCTGCTTATAACACTACAACTGCGTTTGCGTAGCTTACGTAATCAATTACCAAATTTGGTTTATTACGTAGTATGCCCCAACAGAATTTATAGTCCTGTCACGGAAAAGCCACGTATAACACTCCCCGTCTGCCAACTACTGTACCATAACCTCAATGCCAGAAGCAGGTTGTAACATAAAACAATTTTGTAAAAGTAACTATGGCACAAAGCAACAGAGCAGTGTTACCCTCTGAGAGGAATTTTGTTAAGTTGACCGTATTGTTCCTAATGGAAGTGGCTTATCGGAAATGAAAGTCAGAATTACGTTAATATTGGAATAGTGACAAACAAAATTTTGCCTAGTTATACTGTTTATAGAATAAGGGAAACGGTCGCCAGCCTAATTAGGCAAGAGAAAGATTAACATTCTCGTTTATGAAAGTAGGTATAAGTAACTATAATGGACAACACGACAGACACAACCTAGACTTAGCCACACGCGAGTGCAATGAACTCTGACACACATATGTTTTAATATTGAAGCTAACAGTTAGAGCAGTAGGAACTATTTTCAAAATGATAACAGATACAGAAAAACACTATAACTTTCAGGGTTTACACAAAATGAGTGGTCTTTATACTGTTAATATGCACACAAGAGAGACAAACACTTGGCATACATGAGAATGTAAAGTTTCACAACTGCAGCTTTCTCACTTTTACTACAACGAAACACAATGTTGACAAAATTGCAAGAAACTGACTCACCTTTTAGAATTTACCACCGACAACAACGTGATCATTTACTTTATAAGACTCAGCCTAAAGTTTGAAGTTAGTAACAGCACTTTAAGTAGCAGTTTCAATAGAAAGATTATTATTGGACAAATAACATTTGCTTTAACTCATTCTGTTACCACTTTAGCTTTAAGTATCTTTTTAATAAGTTCAAGAGGCATTATTTAACAAAGCTCTAGGCTTCAACGTACTTTCAGTAAGGACACTCGGTAATCACTTTTCTTCAAACGGAGAGGACCCTGAGAGGTGTTATGATGAGGAGTAAAATCAAGGTATTAGGTAAATAAATTCCGATATGAATTACCTTATATTTCAGCACATTAACAAATCCATTAGGCTGATCCTTCACTGTACATCAATATAGTATTACGTTACAGTGATTGCGCAATGTGGTGGCAACTGCATGTTGGTAGGTGGAATTGCAGGTAGAATTGCCGGACTTTATCGTATCTTCATGGCGATGATTCATACAAATTCCAGAATAGTTCCAGCTATTTATCCACCCATCCGAGGCTTTAGAAAGAAGCAGGAAAAGCCTCTCTCTGAATCTGCACGATATGCACCTTTACAGTGACAGTGCACAGACTCGTAGCTCCTTTCCGACTGGTTGCTCGTATCCGACTGGTGGCTCGTCTCCGACTGACTATCAGTTCCACCTTTCCCACCTATGCCAACCACAATTTGCGCGCTCTGCACATTTCCGTTCCCGAGGGTAACCACTACACCTTTTACATACAGAATAACTAAGAGCCCTAAGTGAGGATCAGCAATTTACATAACAGCAAACAAATACATTAAATAAAACAGAACATTCTCACATATTGACACTTCTACAAAAAATTATTCACACAAAATTACAATTACATACAATAAGTTCTGTTCCCTCCCAATGGGACAAAGAACTTTAAATTACAGATACACTACTTTGCACAGAATCAAATCACGACATCAAAGGTTTGACAAAGAAAAGAGTACACAATTTTATGTTATCGATTCAATCACACTTACAGAAGATCAACAATGTAACATTAAATAAAGCAAAAGCAAAATAAATTCATACAGCAAAAGAGCTGTGGTGTTACACATGCCCCATGTTTCGTTGAAGTTTCCCATCAGGGATACTTCAAGGAAACATCCATAACACCTAAGTGGTGCTGGTTGTGAAAAAAAATTATTCCATCCAACTTCAGTTGGGAGAAAAAAAACACACACACATTACAAATATACAGTATATACACTAAGAAATTGCATACATTTCTTCCAAAAGATTTTCAAAGTAAAACATCTAAAGCAATTTTCAATTTCACACTAGTTGAAGGAAACTATTTTTCAACATTACACAAGATACTTTTAAGCATGTTCATTTCATACACACACAGTTCAGTTAATAGGCAATCAGTACACAAAATAAATCTGCATATTAGTAGCAAAGGTATAGCCTTCAACATAAAATAAAAGAATAAACACACATACAACAACACAGAACATTCTAAGTCAGCAAAACAGAATTTTGTCTCTCAATAATTATAGAGGAATGTAAAATTTCACAGACACACAAGCATATTAATGATCACAATACATTTTACAAGGTTCAGCAATTAATGAAATATTGAAAATTTCAGTTTGCATCCAGATATGCACAATTATTTACACAAACAACTATGAGAACCTTTTTCCAACTGACTCTTTAAATACCAAAGTAACTTTGCAAGGTTGTTTCAAAATAATTAACTTTAAAGCTGCTCTTCATTAATAGCAGTCCAAAATATTTGTTACACATAAACACACTAACATATTCAGAGCCTATCTTTAATCATCACTGCTGTGTTTTAAAACAAGGCAGTCCAAAACTTTAATTTACACCAGAAAACCTAGTCTCAAAACATCAATAACTATTTGAACAAGAATGCATACATATTTTTTTTTATAACTTTTCACTGACTTCAATAAGAATAGTCAGTTTATAACATATTGCTCAAAAAACCTAACTTAATTCACTGCTTGCCTCAGCACTAGCAGTCCATGTTACACATTCTGCCCATTATTGGTTTAGCAGTCTTTTTACATACAAATTTAGGCACAAATGCACAATTTAGATAAAGAACACAAAAAAACACCTTTTTAAGTTGACACACTGCCCCATCCTCAGGGTTTGGCAGTTCGTGACCACTTATCAACTTCTTGCCCCATAATGGCAAGTCCTTTGGCTACTGCTCATATAGTATATTTGGTAGCCCTTAACTTCAGGACCACAGCATTCTTATTCTTTTGTCATGCTTTGCTGCCCAACAACATATTTTTGAGCAGTTTATTGTCATCATCTTTAGGTTTTTTCATCTTTATGTCACCTCTTTGGTAAAATTTGCATTAATGATATAAAACATAAAACCTGCAACTTTGAAACAGTAATTAGACACTGGCAACAAAATCATTTCTTTTCAAATGACACAATTAGGTAACATATACATTAATCGAGAAAGAATTAAATGTCATATTCAGGATCAAGTTAGAATAAAGTATTTCTTACTACTCCTTTATCATTGCTTTTCCACACACAGTTAGGTCATTACATACATCCAGATCAGGACAATAATTTCATATCCTATTGCAAGTGATTTCTGCCAACCCTTTTGCTGGCACTAGACACATACCTCACACACCTATTTCACATACCTTAGTCAGGTTCATCTCCTCAGTTTTAAATACATATACAGCTTTTCAATACCATATTTGCCCCTTTCTTTTTCAAAAACATTTACATTTAATTATATTATGGCATTCATTTACCTTTTCTTTTCAATATTCTTATTCTTTTCTCATCTATACTTTTCCCTTTACTTTTCCATTACATTTTTTCTTTACAGTACCCACTATACTTTCATTATTCTTTGCCATTTTCTAGTGTACCTATATTATTTATCCATTTGTCCACAAACAATACATAGTATTCTACATTATTTCCACACTCTGATAGAGAAGAAGGAAAGAAGATAGTAAAAGTTCTGAATGATGAAGAGGAAGGTTGGCAGCACGAAAAGAAACGGAAGTAGTACTGGCAACAACTCGGGTACCTAGTGCTCGTCAGACACTTGACAATGCAAAGAGTGCATGTCCCCTGAGGCTTTAACAAACCTCATCTGAGGACATGTACCTTTAAATACTCAACATGGTGCAAACATAAGCCCTTTCTGGTCTTTAAGTATATTAGAAATAAATTATTATCTTGTGGAGTTCTTTGCACTCTCGTTAAGTTACTATAAGCATCATTAGTCATAAAGTTTTCAGGTTTCTCACACTACATTGCCCTGTCTTCATAATTAGACTGGCAACAGTAAGTATTCAATTGAAAATAAACAGTTTCTAAGCAAAGTTAAACAGTACACTACAATACAGTACAGTAAATAAGCAACACCCTGCCACAGGCCTCACGATCAACAAAACAATAATTCATTTTCAGGTAACACTCAGATATAATAATAATAATAAATTCATGCATTATATTAACAACATATATACATACAGCATCCTGCCCTCAGTCTCTTTATTAACAAGGCAGTCTTTTATGGTTCATAAAACAGTTACTAAAGTCTGGTGGCTTTTTAGGCCTCCTGTTTGCTACATCTTTCACTAACCCATTCAGATCTTGCCAACGTTTTGTTTCATCAGGTGGCTTTTTAGGTTTTGGAATTTCAAAGTCTTTAGCAAGATACAACATCTCCTGTTTTGCTATTATTTTATCAGGAGGTTCTTTCTGTTCCTGTAATTCACACTCTTTCAAAACATTTGTTAAGGCTTGCCCCAGTATAGTATCATCTGGAGGTTCCTGCAAACTATGCCCCTGTGTTACATTACTGAATAATTCATTCGGTTTTGGCCCAGTTTTACTTTCTGTATCTTGCCTTGGAAAAATGTCACTAATTTTCTCATACCCTCTTTCAGTAAAAGTATATTCACTTTCGTCTACACCTGAAAATTCATCTTCACTGGAGTCATCACTATTCTCTTCCTCACCGTCAGATTCACTTGAGTACTCGACTTTTGAACAATAGAGAAAGTTAGTATATTCATTCTGATCTGTATTCATATATCCTTCATCGTCTGAACTATCACTGATTTCATTTTCGTCATCAGATTCGAGCAGGAAAGCAACTTTTAAACAGTGAGGCAAATTATCACTAGATATTTCAGCCACTTCGTCTTTCGGCTCATTTTCTACATAATGCACATCGTTTGGACAGTCAGGCACTTCTGCTATATCACTTTGAACGATTTCAGCCTTAACTTCATACTTAGTATAATCGTCACATACTTCAATAACTTTCATTTCATTTTCTTCCATGCTATCATTTTCAGGTAATCGTGCGAAGTTCTTACTAGACCCTTCTGCATCAAAATTATTAAACACCTTTCCATCAACAATGATTTCGTCTGCACTGCTCATAATGTCATGATTACGAACGTCCTCTTCTACCTCTTTTTTACCTATTATTAATTGTGCACACGTCTTTTGCGTGGCATATTCTACCTCCCTTTCCTCTTTACTCATCACAACCTCCCCCACATCTACGTCTTTTACCTCATACACATCATTAACAGTACAAATGTTCTCCTTTTCACTCGCCTTTTCTGGCTCCCTTTTATTCTTTAATGAAGTCTTTTCGCACGATTCCAATACCGAGTTATCTTTATCATTTGACATATTAACTTTATTTTCATTTCTACATTCATCTACTACTGAAACTGGCCATCGGAAGTGTCCGATCCCGCCTCTTCTGTCTCTCTCTACGGCAGCCATCTTGTTCTTACGTCTGCCATTTGTGTCTGCTGCCAAGTGCAATGTACGCTGCTTCGGCAACGGCTGGCCCGAGCACGAACGGTCATGTGACTTCGCACTGGGAACGCCACTATGTATCACTCCGCGCCCGTCTGCTATAGGCGCGCCCTTAACCTTCCTGCCCCATAGTTTACATCTTTCCTTCTCGAATCTAATATTTGGCATCTTTTCTTTGGGCCCAAAACCGGTTTCCGCGTGAATCCGGCCCGTAACACACGCGGTCTTTAGTTTTCCATTTCGTCTCTAGTTTGGGAATTTCGTGCTATGTATCCTCTGCCGCGCGTCGTATAATTTCCTCTACCTCTCGCACGACCTCTTTGAATCGTGTTTACACGAAATCTATCGTTTTCCTGTCGTTCAGCTTGGTCATTACTTTCTCGCGAATAATTGTTGTTATAGTGGGGACGAGATTCGCGATTTCTTCGCCAGTGATCTTCATCCTCTACCCTTTCCAAGAACGCAGAAAAACTACTGTGTGTACTCCCAACATATCGTTTCGAATCCTCAGGCAGTTTCTGCCAAAGAACCCAAACGATCTCAGCTTCAGTTCTTCTAGCCTTCAAATGTATCAGTTTTCTATACCATGATTCGCAGAATTCTTTCATGGTCTGCCTACCCCTGATGTCATACAACCTGGCCATTAAAAACTCACGCCACAACTGGTCTTGTTTTTGTTCTGACCAGTATTCGTCAATAAATTTTTGTTTGAAGGTTTCAAAAGACATCTGGTTAGTATCAAGATTCAACCCCCACCTTTTTGCTTCTCCCGTTAATGCACTGATTACAACATTAATTTTTTCCTGATCAGACAAATATTCAGGAAAATTTCTTTCGCAGTTCTTTACAAAGTCTAGGGGGTGCCATCCGTTATGCCTCTTTGCAGGGTCGAATTTCTCTTCGCCCTCTAATATTTTACTGAGAGGCATTCTTTCAGTAAAATGTGTAGGTCCGGTTTGTATTTTCCTTTCCAAGTCATACACTTTGCCTTGGATTTGTGAAGTGTTATGTTCACACTTCTTTTCGCAAGTAAGAATCTGTTTGGTTAGAGCTCTGCTTGTTTCTGTTACAGATTGTTTAATCTGGGCAAATTCCAGGTTACATTCTGTTTGTATTTCGGATTTAATACCGAATACCTTTTCGTCTACTTTAGTGACGACTAAGGGTTCTATTTGATCTTGAATTTTAATTACTTCAGTGTCAAATCTTTCGTTAATGTCATCAATTTGTCCTTGTACATTGGCAATATTGCCATTGATGACAGTAATTTCGCTTTTAATACTTTTGATTTCATTACTCACTGTTCCTACCCTTGAGTTGACTTCTTCAATTTGTTTACTAAGCCTGGTACCCTGCTCTTGCATTTGTTTACTAATATCACTACTCTGTGTTGTAATTAACTGTCTTTGTTCTACATTTTGTTGCCCCAGTGCTGTAATTAGCTGTCTTTGTTCTACATTTTGTTGCCCCAGTGCTGTAATTTGTGCAGACAACATTTTTAACAAATCAGTCACATCTGGTGTCTTTTCACTTTGAGATTCTACTGCCTTTTCGTGTTCAGATCCTACACCCCTTTCTGGTTTTGGTGATTCAAACATATCCCTTGATTCATCAGCATAGCCACTGTCTTCGATAACATCACCTACATTGTCTTGCTTAGTACGCGCTACACACATAGCTTCGATCTGTTTATTAACGTCTGCGTGATAACGTACGTAATTTAACTCGCGCGTCATGCCATCTATTGGTGTGCTGCCTGAACTGCTCTCGGTTGCATTCTGCTCTCGCGTGTCTACACTTATTTCTGATTTCCTGTCCATTTTAGCTATTATTAAGTACTGATACCTTTTATTTTTAATTTAAACTGAACTTTCACTACTAGTTCTGTCAAGTAATGTACAGGTTCGTGCCGCTGGACGTTTTATGTTCACTCAATGTTTGTAAAATGCAAACTACTTGTAATTTTTTTTCCGTCTGTAGGTGCAAACTGAACAACGTCCTGTCACGGTCGCCACGTATAACACTACAACTGCGTTTGCGTAGCTTACGTAATCAATTACCAAATTTGGTTTATTACGTAGTATGCCCCAACAGAATTTATAGTCCTGTCACGGAAAAGCCACGTATAACACTCCCCGTCTGCCAACTACTGTACCATAACCTCAATGCCAGAAGCAGGTTGTAACATAAAACAATTTTGTAAAAGTAACTATGGCACAAAGCAACAGAGCAGTGTTACCCTCTGAGAGGAATTTTGTTAAGTTGACCGTATTGTTCCTAATGGAAGTGGCTTATCGGAAATGAAAGTCAGAATTACGTTAATATTGGAATAGTGACAAACAAAATTTTGCCTAGTTATACTGTTTATAGAATAAGGGAAACGGTCGCCAGCCTAATTAGGCAAGAGAAAGATTAACATTCTCGTTTATGAAAGTAGGTATAAGTAACTATAATGGACAACACGACAGACACAACCTAGACTTAGCCACACGCGAGTGCAATGAACTCTGACACACATATGTTTTAATATTGAAGCTAACAGTTAGAGCAGTAGGAACTATTTTCAAAATGATAACAGATACAGAAAAACACTATCACTTTCAGGGTTTACACAAAATGAGTGGTCTTTATACTGTTAATATGCACACAAGAGAGACAAACACTTGGCATACATGAGAATGTAAAGTTTCACAACTGCAGCTTTCTCACTTTTACTACAACGAAACACAATGTTGACAAAATTGCAAGAAACTGACTCACCTTTTAGAATTTACCACCGACAACAACGTGATCATTTACTTTATAAGACTCAGCCTAAAGTTTGAAGTTAGTAACAGCACTTTAAGTAGCAGTTTCAATAGAAAGATTATTATTGGACAAATAACATTTGCTTTAACTCATTCTGTTACCACTTTAGCTTTAAGTATCTTTTTAATAAGTTCAAGAGGCATTATTTAACAAAGCTCTAGGCTTCAACGTACTTTCAGTAAGGACACTCGGTAATCACTTTTCTTCAAACGGAGAGGACCCTGAGAGGTGTTATGATGAGGAGTAAAATCAAGGTATTAGGTAAATAAATTCCGATATGAATTACCTTATATTTCAGCACATTAACAAATCCATTAGGCTGATCCTTCACTGTACATCAATATAGTATTACGTTACAGTGATTGCGCAATGTGGTGGCAACTGCATGTTGGTAGGTGGAATTGCAGGTAGAATTGCCGGACTTTATCGTATCTTCATGGCGATGATTCATACAAATTCCAGAATAGTTCCAGCTATTTATCCACCCATCCGAGGCTTTAGAAAGAAGCAGGAAAAGCCTCTCTCTGAATCTGCACGATATGCACCTTTACAGTGACAGTGCACAGACTCGTAGCTCCTTTCCGACTGGTTGCTCGTATCCGACTGGTGGCTCGTCTCCGACTGACTATCAGTTCCACCTTTCCCACCTATGCCAACCACAATTTGCGCGCTCTGCACATTTCCGTTCCCGAGGGTAACCACTACACCTTTTACATACAGAATAACTAAGAGCCCTAAGTGAGGATCAGCAATTTACATAACAGCAAACAAATACATTAAATAAAACAGAACATTCTCACATATTGACACTTCTACAAAAAATTATTCACACAAAATTACAATTACATACAATAAGTTCTGTTCCCTCCCAATGGGACAAAGAACTTTAAATTACAGATACACTACTTTGCACAGAATCAAATCACGACATCAAAGGTTTGACAAAGAAAAGAGTACACAATTTTATGTTATCGATTCAATCACACTTACAGAAGATCAACAATGTAACATTAAATAAAGCAAAAGCAAAATAAATTCATACAGCAAAAGAGCTGTGGTGTTACACATGCCCCATGTTTCGTTGAAGTTTCCCATCAGGGATACTTCAAGGAAACATCCATAACACCTAAGTGGTGCTGGTTGTGAAAAAAAATTATTCCATCCAACTTCAGTTGGGAGAAAAAAAACACACACACATTACAAATATACAGTATATACACTAAGAAATTGCATACATTTCTTCCAAAAGATTTTCAAAGTAAAACATCTAAAGCAATTTTCAATTTCACACTAGTTGAAGGAAACTATTTTTCAACATTACACAAGATACTTTTAAGCATGTTCATTTCATACACACACAGTTCAGTTAATAGGCAATCAGTACACAAAATAAATCTGCATATTAGTAGCAAAGGTATAGCCTTCAACATAAAATAAAAGAATAAACACACATACAACAACACAGAACATTCTAAGTCAGCAAAACAGAATTTTGTCTCTCAATAATTATAGAGGAATGTAAAATTTCACAGACACACAAGCATATTAATGATCACAATACATTTTACAAGGTTCAGCAATTAATGAAATATTGAAAATTTCAGTTTGCATCCAGATATGCACAATTATTTACACAAACAACTATGAGAACCTTTTTCCAACTGACTCTTTAAATACCAAAGTAACTTTGCAAGGTTGTTTCAAAATAATTAACTTTAAAGCTGCTCTTCATTAATAGCAGTCCAAAATATTTGTTACACATAAACACACTAACATATTCAGAGCCTATCTTTAATCATCACTGCTGTGTTTTAAAACAAGGCAGTCCAAAACTTTAATTTACACCAGAAAACCTAGTCTCAAAACATCAATAACTATTTGAACAAGAATGCATACATATTTTTTTTTTATAACTTTTCACTGACTTCAATAAGAATAGTCAGTTTATAACATATTGCTCAAAAAACCTAACTTAATTCACTGCTTGCCTCAGCACTAGCAGTCCATGTTACACATTCTGCCCATTATTGGTTTAGCAGTCTTTTTACATACAAATTTAGGCACAAATGCACAATTTAGATAAAGAACACAAAAAAAACACCTTTTTAAGTTGACACACTGCCCCATCCTCTAGGTTTGGCAGTTCGTGACCACTTATCAACTTCTTGCCCCATAATGGCAAGTCCTTTGGCTACTGCTCATATAGTATATTTGGTAGCCCTTAACTTCAGGACCACAGCATTCTTATTCTTTTGTCATGCTTTGCTGCCCAACAACATATTTTTGAGCAGTTTATTGTCATCATCTTTAGGTTTTTTCATCTTTATGTCACCTCTTTGGTAAAATTTGCATTAATGATATAAAACATAAAACCTGCAACTTTGAAACAGTAATTAGACACTGGCAACAAAATCATTTCTTTTCAAATGACACAATTAGGTAACATATACATTAATCGAGAAAGAATTAAATGTCATATTCAGGATCAAGTTAGAATAAAGTATTTCTTACTACTCCTTTATCATTGCTTTTCCACACACAGTTAGGTCATTACATACATCCAGATCAGGACAATAATTTCATATCCTATTGCAAGTGATTTCTGCCAACCCTTTTGCTGGCACTAGACACATACCTCACACACCTATTTCACATACCTTAGTCAGGTTCATCTCCTCAGTTTTAAATACATATACAGCTTTTCAATACCATATTTGCCCCTTTCTTTTTCAAAAACATTTACATTTAATTATATTATGGCATTCATTTACCTTTTCTTTTCAATATTCTTATTCTTTTCTCATCTATACTTTTCCCTTTACTTTTCCATTACATTTTTTCTTTACAGTACCCACTATACTTTCATTATTCTTTGCCATTTTCTAGTGTACCTATATTATTTATCCATTTGTCCACAAACAATACATAGTATTCTACATTATTTCCACACTCTGATAGAGAAGAAGGAAAGAAGATAGTAAAAGTTCTGAATGATGAAGAGGAAGGTTGGCAGCACGAAAAGAAATGGAAGTAGTACTGGCAACAACTCGGGTACCTAGTGCTCGTCAGACACTTGACAATGCAAAGAGTGCATGTCCCCTGAGGCTTTAACAAACCTCATCTGAGGACATGTACCTTTAAATACTCAACATGGTGCAAACATAAGCCCTTTCTGGTCTTTAAGTATATTAGAAATAAATTATTATCTTGTGGAGTTCTTTGCACTCTCGTTAAGTTACTATAAGCATCATTAGTCATAAAGTTTTCAGGTTTCTCACACTACATTGCCCTGTCTTCATAATTAGACTGGCAACAGTAAGTATTCAATTGAAAATAAACAGTTTCTAAGCAAAGTTAAACAGTACACTACAATACAGTACAGTAAATAAGCAACACCCTGCCACAGGCCTCACGATCAACAAAACAATAATTCATTTTCAGGTAACACTCAGATATAATAATAATAATAAATTCATGCATTATATTAACAACATATATACATACAGCATCCTGCCCTCAGTCTCTTTATTAACAAGGCAGTCTTTTATGGTTCATAAAACAGTTACTAAAGTCTGGTGGCTTTTTAGGCCTCCTGTTTGCTACATCTTTCACTAACCCATTCAGATCTTGCCAACGTTTTGTTTCATCAGGTGGCTTTTTAGGTTTTGGAATTTCAAAGTCTTTAGCAAGATACAACATCTCCTGTTTTGCTATTATTTTATCAGGAGGTTCTTTCTGTTCCTGTAATTCACACTCTTTCAAAACATTTGTTAAGGCTTGCCCCAGTATAGTATCATCTGGAGGTTCCTGCAAACTATGCCCCTGTGTTACATTACTGAATAATTCATTCGGTTTTGGCCCAGTTTTACTTTCTGTATCTTGCCTTGGAAAAATGTCACTAATTTTCTCATACCCTCTTTCAGTAAAAGTATATTCACTTTCGTCTACACCTGAAAATTCATCTTCACTGGAGTCATCACTATTCTCTTCCTCACCGTCAGATTCACTTGAGTACTCGACTTTTGAACAATAGAGAAAGTTAGTATATTCATTCTGATCTGTATTCATATATCCTTCATCGTCTGAACTATCACTGATTTCATTTTCGTCATCAGATTCGAGCAGGAAAGCAACTTTTAAACAGTGAGGCAAATTATCACTAGATATTTCAGCCACTTCGTCTTTCGGCTCATTTTCTACATAATGCACATCGTTTGGACAGTCAGGCACTTCTGCTATATCACTTTGAACGATTTCAGCCTTAACTTCATACTTAGTATAATCGTCACATACTTCAATAACTTTCATTTCATTTTCTTCCATGCTATCATTTTCAGGTAATCGTGCGAAGTTCTTACTAGACCCTTCTGCATCAAAATTATTAAACACCTTTCCATCAACAATGATTTCGTCTGCACTGCTCATAATGTCATGATTACGAACGTCCTCTTCTACCTCTTTTTTACCTATTATTAATTGTGCACACGTCTTTTGCGTGGCATATTCTACCTCCCTTTCCTCTTTACTCATCACAACCTCCCCCACATCTACGTCTTTTACCTCATACACATCATTAACAGTACAAATGTTCTCCTTTTCACTCGCCTTTTCTGGCTCCCTTTTATTCTTTAATGAAGTCTTTTCGCACGATTCCAATACCGAGTTATCTTTATCATTTGACATATTAACTTTATTTTCATTTCTACATTCATCTACTACTGAAACTGGCCATCGGAAGTGTCCGATCCCGCCTCTTCTGTCTCTCTCTACGGCAGCCATCTTGTTCTTACGTCTGCCATTTGTGTCTGCTGCCAAGTGCAATGTACGCTGCTTCGGCAACGGCTGGCCCGAGCACGAACGGTCATGTGACTTCGCACTGGGAACGCCACTATGTATCACTCCGCGCCCGTCTGCTATAGGCGCGCCCTTAACCTTCCTGCCCCATAGTTTACATCTTTCCTTCTCGAATCTAATATTTGGCATCTTTTCTTTGGGCCCAAAACCGGTTTCCGCGTGAATCCGGCCCGTAACACACGCGGTCTTTAGTTTTCCATTTCGTCTCTAGTTTGGGAATTTCGTGCTATGTATCCTCTGCCGCGCGTCGTATAATTTCCTCTACCTCTCGCACGACCTCTTTGAATCGTGTTTACACGAAATCTATCGTTTTCCTGTCGTTCAGCTTGGTCATTACTTTCTCGCGAATAATTGTTGTTATAGTGGGGACGAGATTCGCGATTTCTTCGCCAGTGATCTTCATCCTCTACCCTTTCCAAGAACGCAGAAAAACTACTGTGTGTACTCCCAACATATCGTTTCGAATCCTCAGGCAGTTTCTGCCAAAGAACCCAAACGATCTCAGCTTCAGTTCTTCTAGCCTTCAAATGTATCAGTTTTCTATACCATGATTCGCAGAATTCTTTCATGGTCTGCCTACCCCTGATGTCATACAACCTGGCCATTAAAAACTCACGCCACAACTGGTCTTGTTTTTGTTCTGACCAGTATTCGTCAATAAATTTTTGTTTGAGGGTTTCAAAAGACATCTGGTTAGTATCAAGATTCAACCCCCACCTTTTTGCTTCTCCCGTTAATGCACTGATTACAACATTAATTTTTTCCTGATCAGACAAATATTCAGGAAAATTTCTTTCGCAGTTCTTTACAAAGTCTAGGGGGTGCCATCCGTTATGCCTCTTTGCAGGGTCGAATTTCTCTTCGCCCTCTAATATTTTACTGAGAGGCATTCTTTCAGTAAAATGTGTAGGTCCGGTTTGTATTTTCCTTTCCAAGTCATACACTTTGCCTTGGATTTGTGAAGTGTTATGTTCACACTTCTTTTCGCAAGTAAGAATCTGTTTGGTTAGAGCTCTGCTTGTTTCTGTTACAGATTGTTTAATCTGGGCAAATTCCAGGTTACATTCTGTTTGTATTTCGGATTTAATACCGAATACCTTTTCGTCTACTTTAGTGACGACTAAGGGTTCTATTTGATCTTGAATTTTAATTACTTCAGTGTCAAATCTTTCGTTAATGTCATCAATTTGTCCTTGTACATTGGCAATATTGCCATTGATGACAGTAATTTCGCTTTTAATACTTTTGATTTCATTACTCACTGTTCCTACCCTTGAGTTGACTTCTTCAATTTGTTTACTAAGCCTGGTACCCTGCTCTTGCATTTGTTTACTAATATCACTACTCTGTGTTGTAATTAACTGTCTTTGTTCTACATTTTGTTGCCCCAGTGCTGTAATTAGCTGTCTTTGTTCTACATTTTGTTGCCCCAGTGCTGTAATTTGTGCAGACAACATTTTTAACAAATCAGTCACATCTGGTGTCTTTTCACTTTGAGATTCTACTGCCTTTTCGTGTTCAGATCCTACACCCCTTTCTGGTTTTGGTGATTCAAACATATCCCTTGATTCATCAGCATAGCCACTGTCTTCGATAACATCGCCTACATTGTCTTGCTTAGTACGCGCTACACACATAGCTTCGATCTGTTTATTAACGTCTGCGTGATAACGTACGTAATTTAACTCGCGCGTCATGCCATCTATTGGTGTGCTGCCTGAACTGCTCTCGGTTGCATTCTGCTCTCGCGTGTCTACACTTATTTCTGATTTCCTGTCCATTTTAGCTATTATTAAGTACTGATACCTTTTATTTTTAATTTAAACTGAACTTTCACTACTAGTTCTGTCAAGTAATGTACAGGTTCGTGCCGCTGGACGTTTTATGTTCACTCAATGTTTGTAAAATGCAAACTACTTGTAATTTTTTTTCCGTCTGTAGGTGCAAACTGAACAACGTCCTGTCACGGTCGCCACGTATAACACTACAACTGCGTTTGCGTAGCTTACGTAATCAATTACCAAATTTGGTTTATTACGTAGTATGCCCCAACAGAATTTATAGTCCTGTCACGGAAAAGCCACGTATAACACTCCCCGTCTGCCAACTACTGTACCATAACCTCAATGCCAGAAGCAGGTTGTAACATAAAACAATTTTGTAAAAGTAACTATGGCACAAAGCAACAGAGCAGTGTTACCCTCTGAGAGGAATTTTGTTAAGTTGACCGTATTGTTCCTAATGGAAGTGGCTTATCGGAAATGAAAGTCAGAATTACGTTAATATTGGAATAGTGACAAACAAAATTTTGCCTAGTTATACTGTTTATAGAATAAGGGAAACGGTCGCCAGCCTAATTAGGCAAGAGAAAGATTAACATTCTCGTTTATGAAAGTAGGTATAAGTAACTATAATGGACAACACGACAGACACAACCTAGACTTAGCCACACGCGAGTGCAATGAACTCTGACACACATATGTTTTAATATTGAAGCTAACAGTTAGAGCAGTAGGAACTATTTTCAAAAT
This sequence comes from Schistocerca cancellata, assembly GCF_023864275.1. Classification (NCBI taxonomy): domain Eukaryota; kingdom Metazoa; phylum Arthropoda; class Insecta; order Orthoptera; family Acrididae; genus Schistocerca; species Schistocerca cancellata. The sequence goes on along the minus strand of NC_064626.1, from coordinate 1,102,835,001 downwards.
GATAACAGATACAGAAAAACACTATCACTTTCAGGGTTTACACAAAATGAGTGGTCTTTATACTGTTAATATGCACACAAGAGAGACAAACACTTGGCATACATGAGAATGTAAAGTTTCACAACTGCAGCTTTCTCACTTTTACTACAACGAAACACAATGTTGACAAAATTGCAAGAAACTGACTCACCTTTTAGAATTTACCACCGACAACAACGTGATCATTTACTTTATAAGACTCAGCCTAAAGTTTGAAGTTAGTAACAGCACTTTAAGTAGCAGTTTCAATAGAAAGATTATTATTGGACAAATAACATTTGCTTTAACTCATTCTGTTACCACTTTAGCTTTAAGTATCTTTTTAATAAGTTCAAGAGGCATTATTTAACAAAGCTCTAGGCTTCAACGTACTTTCAGTAAGGACACTCGGTAATCACTTTTCTTCAAACGGAGAGGACCCTGAGAGGTGTTATGATGAGGAGTAAAATCAAGGTATTAGGTAAATAAATTCCGATATGAATTACCTTATATTTCAGCACATTAACAAATCCATTAGGCTGATCCTTCACTGTACATCAATATAGTATTACGTTACAGTGATTGCGCAATGTGGTGGCAACTGCATGTTGGTAGGTGGAATTGCAGGTAGAATTGCCGGACTTTATCGTATCTTCATGGCAATGATTCATACAAATTCCAGAATAGTTCCAGCTATTTATCCACCCATCCGAGGCTTTAGAAAGAAGCAGGAAAAGCCTCTCTCTGAATCTGCACGATATGCACCTTTACAGTGACAGTGCACAGACTCGTAGCTCCTTTCCGACTGGTTGCTCGTATCCGACTGGTGGCTCGTCTCCGACTGACTATCAGTTCCACCTTTCCCACCTATGCCAACCACAATTTGCGCGCTCTGCACATTTCCGTTCCCGAGGGTAACCACTACACCTTTTACATACAGAATAACTAAGAGCCCTAAGTGAGGATCAGCAATTTACATAACAGCAAACAAATACATTAAATAAAACAGAACATTCTCACATATTGACACTTCTACAAAAAATTATTCACACAAAATTACAATTACATACAATAAGTTCTGTTCCCTCCCAATGGGACAAAGAACTTTAAATTACAGATACACTACTTTGCACAGAATCAAATCACGACATCAAAGGTTTGACAAAGAAAAGAGTACACAATTTTATGTTATCGATTCAATCACACTTACAGAAGATCAACAATGTAACATTAAATAAAGCAAAAGCAAAATAAATTCATACAGCAAAAGAGCTGTGGTGTTACACATGCCCCATGTTTCGTTGAAGTTTCCCATCAGGGATACTTCAAGGAAACATCCATAACACCTAAGTGGTGCTGGTTGTGAAAAAAAATTATTCCATCCAACTTCAGTTGGGAGAAAAAAAACACACACACATTACAAATATACAGTATATACACTAAGAAATTGCATACATTTCTTCCAAAAGATTTTCAAAGTAAAACATCTAAAGCAATTTTCAATTTCACACTAGTTGAAGGAAACTATTTTTCAACATTACACAAGATACTTTTAAGCATGTTCATTTCATACACACACAGTTCAGTTAATAGGCAATCAGTACACAAAATAAATCTGCATATTAGTAGCAAAGGTATAGCCTTCAACATAAAATAAAAGAATAAACACACATACAACAACACAGAACATTCTAAGTCAGCAAAACAGAATTTTGTCTCTCAATAATTATAGAGGAATGTAAAATTTCACAGACACACAAGCATATTAATGATCACAATACATTTTACAAGGTTCAGCAATTAATGAAATATTGAAAATTTCAGTTTGCATCCAGATATGCACAATTATTTACACAAACAACTATGAGAACCTTTTTCCAACTGACTCTTTAAATACCAAAGTAACTTTGCAAGGTTGTTTCAAAATAATTAACTTTAAAGCTGCTCTTCATTAATAGCAGTCCAAAATATTTGTTACACATAAACACACTAACATATTCAGAGCCTATCTTTAATCATCACTGCTGTGTTTTAAAACAAGGCAGTCCAAAACTTTAATTTACACCAGAAAACCTAGTCTCAAAACATCAATAACTATTTGAACAAGAATGCATACATATTTTTTTTTATAACTTTTCACTGACTTCAATAAGAATAGTCAGTTTATAACATATTGCTCAAAAAACCTAACTTAATTCACTGCTTGCCTCAGCACTAGCAGTCCATGTTACACATTCTGCCCATTATTGGTTTAGCAGTCTTTTTACATACAAATTTAGGCACAAATGCACAATTTAGATAAAGAACACAAAAAAAACACCTTTTTAAGTTGACACACTGCCCCATCCTCTAGGTTTGGCAGTTCGTGACCACTTATCAACTTCTTGCCCCATAATGGCAAGTCCTTTGGCTACTGCTCATATAGTATATTTGGTAGCCCTTAACTTCAGGACCACAGCATTCTTATTCTTTTGTCATGCTTTGCTGCCCAACAACATATTTTTGAGCAGTTTATTGTCATCATCTTTAGGTTTTTTCATCTTTATGTCACCTCTTTGGTAAAATTTGCATTAATGATATAAAACATAAAACCTGCAACTTTGAAACAGTAATTAGACACTGGCAACAAAATCATTTCTTTTCAAATGACACAATTAGGTAACATATACATTAATCGAGAAAGAATTAAATGTCATATTCAGGATCAAGTTAGAATAAAGTATTTCTTACTACTCCTTTATCATTGCTTTTCCACACACAGTTAGGTCATTACATACATCCAGATCAGGACAATAATTTCATATCCTATTGCAAGTGATTTCTGCCAACCCTTTTGCTGGCACTAGACACATACCTCACACACCTATTTCACATACCTTAGTCAGGTTCATCTCCTCAGTTTTAAATACATATACAGCTTTTCAATACCATATTTGCCCCTTTCTTTTTCAAAAACATTTACATTTAATTATATTATGGCATTCATTTACCTTTTCTTTTCAATATTCTTATTCTTTTCTCATCTATACTTCTCCCTTTACTTTTCCATTACATTTTTTCTTTACAGTACCCACTATACTTTCATTATTCTTTGCCATTTTCTAGTGTACCTATATTATTTATCCATTTGTCCACAAACAATACATAGTATTCTACATTATTTCCACACTCTGATAGAGAAGAAGGAAAGAAGATAGTAAAAGTTCTGAATGATGAAGAGGAAGGTTGGCAGCACGAAAAGAAACGGAAGTAGTACTGGCAACAACTCGGGTACCTAGTGCTCGTCAGACACTTGACAATGCAAAGAGTGCATGTCCCCTGAGGCTTTAACAAACCTCATCTGAGGACATGTACCTTTAAATACTCAACATGGTGCAAACATAAGCCCTTTCTGGTCTTTAAGTATATTAGAAATAAATTATTATCTTGTGGAGTTCTTTGCACTCTCGTTAAGTTACTATAAGCATCATTAGTCATAAAGTTTTCAGGTTTCTCACACTACATTGCCCTGTCTTCATAATTAGACTGGCAACAGTAAGTATTCAATTGAAAATAAACAGTTTCTAAGCAAAGTTAAACAGTACACTACAATACAGTACAGTAAATAAGCAACACCCTGCCACAGGCCTCACGATCAACAAAACAATAATTCATTTTCAGGTAACACTCAGATATAATAATAATAATAAATTCATGCATTATATTAACAACATATATACATACAGCATCCTGCCCTCAGTCTCTTTATTAACAAGGCAGTCTTTTATGGTTCATAAAACAGTTACTAAAGTCTGGTGGCTTTTTAGGCCTCCTGTTTGCTACATCTTTCACTAACCCATTCAGATCTTGCCAACGTTTTGTTTCATCAGGTGGCTTTTTAGGTTTTGGAATTTCAAAGTCTTTAGCAAGATACAACATCTCCTGTTTTGCTATTATTTTATCAGGAGGTTCTTTCTGTTCCTGTAATTCACACTCTTTCAAAACATTTGTTAAGGCTTGCCCCAGTATAGTATCATCTGGAGGTTCCTGCAAACTATGCCCCTGTGTTACATTACTGAATAATTCATTCGGTTTTGGCCCAGTTTTACTTTCTGTATCTTGCCTTGGAAAAATGTCACTAATTTTCTCATACCCTCTTTCAGTAAAAGTATATTCACTTTCGTCTACACCTGAAAATTCATCTTCACTGGAGTCATCACTATTCTCTTCCTCACCGTCAGATTCACTTGAGTACTCGACTTTTGAACAATAGAGAAAGTTAGTATATTCATTCTGATCTGTATTCATATATCCTTCATCGTCTGAACTATCACTGATTTCATTTTCGTCATCAGATTCGAGCAGGAAAGCAACTTTTAAACAGTGAGGCAAATTATCACTAGATATTTCAGCCACTTCGTCTTTCGGCTCATTTTCTACATAATGCACATCGTTTGGACAGTCAGGCACTTCTGCTATATCACTTTGAACGATTTCAGCCTTAACTTCATACTTAGTATAATCGTCACATACTTCAATAACTTTCATTTCATTTTCTTCCATGCTATCATTTTCAGGTAATCGTGCGAAGTTCTTACTAGACCCTTCTGCATCAAAATTATTAAACACCTTTCCATCAACAATGATTTCGTCTGCACTGCTCATAATGTCATGATTACGAACGTCCTCTTCTACCTCTTTTTTACCTATTATTAATTGTGCACACGTCTTTTGCGTGGCATATTCTACCTCCCTTTCCTCTTTACTCATCACAACCTCCCCCACATCTACGTCTTTTACCTCATACACATCATTAACAGTACAAATGTTCTCCTTTTCACTCGCCTTTTCTGGCTCCCTTTTATTCTTTAATGAAGTCTTTTCGCACGATTCCAATACCGAGTTATCTTTATCATTTGACATATTAACTTTATTTTCATTTCTACATTCATCTACTACTGAAACTGGCCATCGGAAGTGTCCGATCCCGCCTCTTCTGTCTCTCTCTACGGCAGCCATCTTGTTCTTACGTCTGCCATTTGTGTCTGCTGCCAAGTGCAATGTACACTGCTTCGGCAACGGCTGGCCCGAGCACGAACGGTCATGTGACTTCGCACTGGGAACGCCACTATGTATCACTCCGCGCCCGTCTGCTATAGGCGCGCCCTTAACCTTCCTGCCCCATAGTTTACATCTTTCCTTCTCGAATCTAATATTTGGCATCTTTTCTTTGGGCCCAAAACCGGTTTCCGCGTGAATCCGGCCCGTAACACATGCGGTCTTTAGTTTTCCATTTCGTCTCTAGTTTGGGAATTTCGTGCTATGTATCCTCTGCCGCGCGTCGTATAATTTCCTCTACCTCTCGCACGACCTCTTTGAATCGTGTTTACACGAAATCTATCGTTTTCCTGTCGTTCAGCTTGGTCATTACTTTCTCGCAAATAATTGTTGTTATAGTGGGGACGAGATTCGCGATTTCTTCGCCAGTGATCTTCATCCTCTACCCTTTCCAAGAACGCAGAAAAACTACTGTGTGTACTCCCAACATATCGTTTCGAATCCTCAGGCAGTTTCTGCCAAAGAACCCAAACGATCTCAGCTTCAGTTCTTCTAGCCTTCAAATGTATCAGTTTTCTATACCATGATTCGCAGAATTCTTTCATGGTCTGCCTACCCCTGATGTCATACAACCTGGCCATTAAAAACTCACGCCACAACTGGTCTTGTTTTTGTTCTGACCAGTATTCGTCAATAAATTTTTGTTTGAAGGTTTCAAAAGACATCTGGTTAGTATCAAGATTCAACCCCCACCTTTTTGCTTCTCCCGTTAATGCACTGATTACAACATTAATTTTTTCCTGATCAGACAAATATTCAGGAAAATTTCTTTCGCAGTTCTTTACAAAGTCTAGGGGGTGCCATCCGTTATGCCTCTTTGCAGGGTCGAATTTCTCTTCGCCCTCTAATATTTTACTGAGAGGCATTCTTTCAGTAAAATGTGTAGGTCCGGTTTGTATTTTCCTTTCCAAGTCATACACTTTGCCTTGGATTTGTGAAGTGTTATGTTCACACTTCTTTTCGCAAGTAAGAATCTGTTTGGTTAGAGCTCTGCTTGTTTCTGTTACAGATTGTTTAATCTGGGCAAATTCCAGGTTACATTCTGTTTGTATTTCGGATTTAATACCGAATACCTTTTCGTCTACTTTAGTGACGACTAAGGGTTCTATTTGATCTTGAATTTTAATTACTTCAGTGTCAAATCTTTCGTTAATGTCATCAATTTGTCCTTGTACATTGGCAATATTGCCATTGATGACAGTAATTTCGCTTTTAATACTTTTGATTTCATTACTCACTGTTCCTACCCTTGAGTTGACTTCTTCAATTTGTTTACTAAGCCTGGTACCCTGCTCTTGCATTTGTTTACTAATATCACTACTCTGTGTTGTAATTAACTGTCTTTGTTCTACATTTTGTTGCCCCAGTGCTGTAATTAGCTGTCTTTGTTCTACATTTTGTTGCCCCAGTGCTGTAATTTGTGCAGACAACATTTTTAACAAATCAGTCACATCTGGTGTCTTTTCACTTTGAGATTCTACTGCCTTTTCGTGTTCAGATCCTACACCCCTTTCTGGTTTTGGTGATTCAAACATATCCCTTGATTCATCAGCATAGCCACTGTCTTCGATAACATCGCCTACATTGTCTTGCTTAGTACGCGCTACACACATAGCTTCGATCTGTTTATTAACGTCTGCGTGATAACGTACGTAATTTAACTCGCGCGTCATGCCATCTATTGGTGTGCTGCCTGAACTGCTCTCGGTTGCATTCTGCTCTCGCGTGTCTACACTTATTTCTGATTTCCTGTCCATTTTAGCTATTATTAAGTACTGATACCTTTTATTTTTAATTTAAACTGAACTTTCACTACTAGTTCTGTCAAGTAATGTACAGGTTCGTGCCGCTGGACGTTTTATGTTCACTCAATGTTTGTAAAATGCAAACTACTTGTAATTTTTTTTCCGTCTGTAGGTGCAAACTGAACAACGTCCTGTCACGGTCGCCACGTATAACACTACAACTGCGTTTGCGTAGCTTACGTAATCAATTACCAAATTTGGTTTATTACGTAGTATGCCCCAACAGAATTTATAGTCCTGTCACGGAAAAGCCACGTATAACACTCCCCGTCTGCCAACTACTGTACCATAACCTCAATGCCAGAAGCAGGTTGTAACATAAAACAATTTTGTAAAAGTAACTATGGCACAAAGCAACAGAGCAGTGTTACCCTCTGAGAGGAATTTTGTTAAGTTGACCGTATTGTTCCTAATGGAAGTGGCTTATCGGAAATGAAAGTCAGAATTACGTTAATATTGGAATAGTGACAAACAAAATTTTGCCTAGTTATACTGTTTATAGAATAAGGGAAACGGTCGCCAGCCTAATTAGGCAAGAGAAAGATTAACATTCTCGTTTATGAAAGTAGGTATAAGTAACTATAATGGACAACACGACAGACACAACCTAGACTTAGCCACACGCGAGTGCAATGAACTCTGACACACATATGTTTTAATATTGAAGCTAACAGTTAGAGCAGTAGGAACTAATTTCAAAATGATAACAGATACAGAAAAACACTATCACTTTCAGGGTTTACACAAAATGAGTGGTCTTTATACTGTTAATATGCACACAAGAGAGACAAACACTTGGCATACATGAGAATGTAAAGTTTCACAACTGCAGCTTTCTCACTTTTACTACAACGAAACACAATGTTGACAAAATTGCAAGAAACTGACTCACCTTTTAGAATTTACCACCGACAACAACGTGATCATTTACTTTATAAGACTCAGCCTAAAGTTTGAAGTTAGTAACAGCACTTTAAGTAGCAGTTTCAATAGAAAGATTATTATTGGACAAATAACATTTGCTTTAACTCATTCTGTTACCACTTTAGCTTTAAGTATCTTTTTAATAAGTTCAAGAGGCATTATTTAACAAAGCTCTAGGCTTCAACGTACTTTCAGTAAGGACACTCGGTAATCACTTTTCTTCAAACGGAGAGGACCCTGAGAGGTGTTATGATGAGGAGTAAAATCAAGGTATTAGGTAAATAAATTCCGATATGAATTACCTTATATTTCAGCACATTAACAAATCCATTAGGCTGATCCTTCACTGTACATCAATATAGTATTACGTTACAGTGATTGCGCAATGTGGTGGCAACTGCATGTTGGTAGGTGGAATTGCAGGTAGAATTGCCGGACTTTATCGTATCTTCATGGCGATGATTCATACAAATTCCAGAATAGTTCCAGCTATTTATCCACCCATCCGAGGCTTTAGAAAGAAGCAGGAAAAGCCTCTCTCTGAATCTGCACGATATGCACCTTTACAGTGACAGTGCACAGACTCGTAGCTCCTTTCCGACTGGTTGCTCGTATCCGACTGGTGGCTCGTCTCCGACTGACTATCAGTTCCACCTTTCCCACCTATGCCAACCACAATTTGCGCGCTCTGCACATTTCCGTTCCCGAGGGGAACCACTACACCTTTTACATACAGAATAACTAAGAGCCCTAAGTGAGGATCAGCAATTTACATAACAGCAAACAAATACATTAAATAAAACAGAACATTCTCACATATTGACACTTCTACAAAAAATTATTCACACAAAATTACAATTACATACAATAAGTTCTGTTCCCTCCCAATGGGACAAAGAACTTTAAATTACAGATACACTACTTTGCACAGAATCAAATCACGACATCAAAGGTTTGACAAAGAAAAGAGTACACAATTTTATGTTATCGATTCAATCACACTTACAGAAGATCAACAATGTAACATTAAATAAAGCAAAAGCAAAATAAATTCATACAGCAAAAGAGCTGTGGTGTTACACATGCCCCATGTTTCGTTGAAGTTTCCCATCAGGGATACTTCAAGGAAACATCCATAACACCTAAGTGGTGCTGGTTGTGAAAAAAAATTATTCCATCCAACTTCAGTTGGGAGAAAAAAAAAACACACACACATTACAAATATACAGTATATACACTAAGAAATTGCATACATTTCTTCCAAAATATTTTCAAAGTAAAACATCTAAAGCAATTTTCAATTTCACACTAGTTGAAGGAAACTATTTTTCAACATTACACAAGATACTTTTAAGCATGTTCATTTCATACACACACAGTTCAGTTAATAGGCAATCAGTACACAAAATAAATCTGCATATTAGTAGCAAAGGTATAGCCTTCAACATAAAATAAAAGAATAAACACACATACAACAACACAGAACATTCTAAGTCAGCAAAACAGAATTTTGTCTCTCAATAATTATAGAGGAATGTAAAATTTCACAGACACACAAGCATATTAATGATCACAATACATTTTACAAGGTTCAGCAATTAATGAAATATTGAAAATTTCAGTTTGCATCCAGATATGCACAATTATTTACACAAACAACTATGAGAACCTTTTTCCAACTGACTCTTTAAATACCAAAGTAACTTTGCAAGGTTGTTTCAAAATAATTAACTTTAAAGCTGCTCTTCATTAATAGCAGTCCAAAATATTTGTTACACATAAACACACTAACATATTCAGAGCCTATCTTTAATCATCACTGCTGTGTTTTAAAACAAGGCAGTCCAAAACTTTAATTTACACCAGAAAACCTAGTCTCAAAACATCAATAACTATTTGAACAAGAATGCATACATATTTTTTTTTTATAACTTTTCACTGACTTCAATAAGAATAGTCAGTTTATAACATATTGCTCAAAAAACCTAACTTAATTCACTGCTTGCCTCAGCACTAGCAGTCCATGTTACACATTCTGCCCATTATTGGTTTAGCAGTCTTTTTACATACAAATTTAGGCACAAATGCACAATTTAGATAAAGAACACAAAAAAACACCTTTTTAAGTTGACACACTCCCCCATCCTCTAGGTTTGGCAGTTCGTGACCACTTATCAACTTCTTGCCCCATAATGGCAAGTCCTTTGGCTACTGCTCATATAGTATATTTGGTAGCCCTTAACTTCAGGACCACAGCATTCTTATTCTTTTGTCATGCTTTGCTGCCCAACAACATATTTTTGAGCAGTTTATTGTCATCATCTTTAGGTTTTTTCATCTTTATGTCACCTCTTTGGTAAAATTTGCATTAATGATATAAAACATAAAACCTGCAACTTTGAAACAGTAATTAGACACTGGCAACAAAATCATTTCTTTTCAAATGACACAATTAGGTAACATATACATTAATCGAGAAAGAATTAAATGTCATATTCAGGATCAAGTTAGAATAAAGTATTTCTTACTACTCCTTTATCATTGCTTTTCCACACACAGTTAGGTCATTACATACATCCAGATCAGGACAATAATTTCATATCCTATTGCAAGTGATTTCTGCCAACCCTTTTGCTGGCACTAGACACATACCTCACACACCTATTTCACATACCTTAGTCAGGTTCATCTCCTCAGTTTTAAATACATATACAGCTTTTCAATACCATATTTGCCCCTTTCTTTTTCAAAAACATTTACATTTAATTATATTATGGCATTCATTTACCTTTTCTTTTCAATATTCTTATTCTTTTCTCATCTATACTTTTCCCTTTACTTTTCCATTACATTTTTTCTTTACAGTACCCACTATACTTTCATTATTCTTTGCCATTTTCTAGTGTACCTATATTATTTATCCATTTGTCCACAAACAATACATAGTATTCTACATTATTTCCACACTCTGATAGAGAAGAAGGAAAGAAGATAGTAAAAGTTCTGAATGATGAAGAGGAAGGTTGGCAGCACGAAAAGAAACGGAAGTAGTACTGGCAACAACTCGGGTACCTAGTGCTCGTCAGACACTTGACAATGCAAAGAGTGCATGTCCCCTGAGGCTTTAACAAACCTCATCTGAGGACATGTACCTTTAAATACTCAACATGGTGCAAACATAAGCCCTTTCTGGTCTTTAAGTATATTAGAAATAAATTATTATCTTGTGGAGTTCTTTGCACTCTCGTTAAGTTACTATAAGCATCATTAGTCATAAAGTTTTCAGGTTTCTCACACTACATTGCCCTGTCTTCATAATTAGACTGGCAACAGTAAGTATTCAATTGAAAATAAACAGTTTCTAAGCAAAGTTAAACAGTACACTACAATACAGTACAGTAAATAAGCAACACCCTGCCACAGGCCTCACGATCAACAAAACAATAATTCATTTTCAGGTAACACTCAGATATAATAATAATAATAAATTCATGCATTATATTAACAACATATATACATACAGCATCCTGCCCTCAGTCTCTTTATTAACAAGGCAGTCTTTTATGGTTCATAAAACAGTTACTAAAGTCTGGTGGCTTTTTAGGCCTCCTGTTTGCTACATCTTTCACTAACCCATTCAGATCTTGCCAACGTTTTGTTTCATCAGGTGGCTTTTTAGGTTTTGGAATTTCAAAGTCTTTAGCAAGATACAACATCTCCTGTTTTGCTATTATTTTATCAGGAGGTTCTTTCTGTTCCTGTAATTCACACTCTTTCAAAACATTTGTTAAGGCTTGCCCCAGTATAGTATCATCTGGAGGTTCCTGCAAACTATGCCCCTGTGTTACATTACTGAATAATTCATTCGGTTTTGGCCCAGTTTTACTTTCTGTATCTTGCCTTGGAAAAATGTCACTAATTTTCTAATACCCTCTTTCAGTAAAAGTATATTCACTTTCGTCTACACCTGAAAATTCATCTTCACTGGAGTCATCACTATTCTCTTCCTCACCGTCAGATTCACTTGAGTACTCGACTTTTGAACAATAGAGAAAGTTAGTATATTCATTCTGATCTGTATTCATATATCCTTCATCGTCTGAACTATCACTGATTTCATTTTCGTCATCAGATTCGAGCAGGAAAGCAACTTTTAAACAGTGAGGCAAATTATCACTAGATATTTCAGCCACTTCGTCTTTCGGCTCATTTTCTACATAATGCACATCGTTTGGACAGTCAGGCACTTCTGCTATATCACTTTGAACGATTTCAGCCTTAACTTCATACTTAGTATAATCGTCACATACTTCAATAACTTTCATTTCATTTTCTTCCATGCTATCATTTTCAGGTAATCGTGCGAAGTTCTTACTAGACCCTTCTGCATCAAAATTATTAAACACCTTTCCATCAACAATGATTTCGTCTGCACTGCTCATAATGTCATGATTACGAACGTCCTCTTCTACCTCTTTTTTACCTATTATTAATTGTGCACACGTCTTTTGCGTGGCATATTCTACCTCCCTTTCCTCTTTACTCATCACAACCTCCCCCACATCTACGTCTTTTACCTCATACACATCATTAACAGTACAAATGTTCTCCTTTTCACTCGCCTTTTCTGGCTCCCTTTTATTCTTTAATGAAGTCTTTTCGCACGATTCCAATACCGAGTTATCTTTATCATTTGACATATTAACTTTATTTTCATTTCTACATTCATCTACTACTGAAACTGGCCATCGGAAGTGTCCGATCCCGCCTCTTCTGTCTCTCTCTACGGCAGCCATCTTGTTCTTACGTCTGCCATTTGTGTCTGCTGCCAAGTGCAATGTACACTGCTTCGGCAACGGCTGGCCCGAGCACGAACGGTCATGTGACTTCGCACTGGGAACGCCACTATGTATCACTCCGCGCCCGTCTGCTATAGGCGCGCCCTTAACCTTCCTGCCCCATAGTTTACATCTTTCCTTCTCGAATCTAATATTTGGCATCTTTTCTTTGGGCCCAAAACCGGTTTCCGCGTGAATCCGGCCCGTAACACATGCGGTCTTTAGTTTTCCATTTCGTCTCTAGTTTGGGAATTTCGTGCTATGTATCCTCTGCCGCGCGTCGTATAATTTCCTCTACCTCTCGCACGACCTCTTTGAATCGTGTTTACACGAAATCTATCGTTTTCCTGTCGTTCAGCTTGGTCATTACTTTCTCGCAAATAATTGTTGTTATAGTGGGGACGAGATTCGCGATTTCTTCGCCAGTGATCTTCATCCTCTACCCTTTCCAAGAACGCAGAAAAACTACTGTGTGTACTCCCAACATATCGTTTCGAATCCTCAGGCAGTTTCTGCCAAAGAACCCAAACGATCTCAGCTTCAGTTCTTCTAGCCTTCAAATGTATCAGTTTTCTATACCATGATTCGCAGAATTCTTTCATGGTCTGCCTACCCCTGATGTCATACAACCTGGCCATTAAAAACTCACGCCACAACTGGTCTTGTTTTTGTTCTGACCAGTATTCGTCAATAAATTTTTGTTTGAAGGTTTCAAAAGACATCTGGTTAGTATCAAGATTCAACCCCCACCTTTTTGCTTCTCCCGTTAATGCACTGATTACAACATTAATTTTTTCCTGATCAGACAAATATTCAGGAAAATTTCTTTCGCAGTTCTTTACAAAGTCTAGGGGGTGCCATCCGTTATGCCTCTTTGCAGGGTCGAATTTCTCTTCGCCCTCTAATATTTTACTGAGAGGCATTCTTTCAGTAAAATGTGTAGGTCCGGTTTGTATTTTCCTTTCCAAGTCATACACTTTGCCTTGGATTTGTGAAGTGTTATGTTCACACTTCTTTTCGCAAGTAAGAATCTGTTTGGTTAGAGCTCTGCTTGTTTCTGTTACAGATTGTTTAATCTGGGCAAATTCCAGGTTACATTCTGTTTGTATTTCGGATTTAATACCGAATACCTTTTCGTCTACTTTAGTGACGACTAAGGGTTCTATTTGATCTTGAATTTTAATTACTTCAGTGTCAAATCTTTCGTTAATGTCATCAATTTGTCCTTGTACATTGGCAATATTGCCATTGATGACAGTAATTTCGCTTTTAATACTTTTGATTTCATTACTCACTGTTCCTACCCTTGAGTTGACTTCTTCAATTTGTTTACTAAGCCTGGTACCCTGCTCTTGCATTTGTTTACTAATATCACTACTCTGTGTTGTAATTAACTGTCTTTGTTCTACATTTTGTTGCCCCAGTGCTGTAATTAGCTGTCTTTGTTCTACATTTTGTTGCCCCAGTGCTGTAATTTGTGCAGACAACATTTTTAACAAATCAGTCACATCTGGTGTCTTTTCACTTTGAGATTCTACTGCCTTTTCGTGTTCAGATCCTACACCCCTTTCTGGTTTTGGTGATTCAAACATATCCCTTGATTCATCAGCATAGCCACTGTCTTCGATAACATCGCCTACATTGTCTTGCTTAGTACGCGCTACACACATAGCTTCGATCTGTTTATTAACGTCTGCGTGATAACGTACGTAATTTAACTCGCGCGTCATGCCATCTATTGGTGTGCTGCCTGAACTGCTCTCGGTTGCATTCTGCTCTCGCGTGTCTACACTTATTTCTGATTTCCTGTCCATTTTAGCTATTATTAAGTACTGATACCTTTTATTTTTAATTTAAACTGAACTTTCACTACTAGTTCTGTCAAGTAATGTACAGGTTCGTGCCGCTGGACGTTTTATGTTCACTCAATGTTTGTAAAATGCAAACTACTTGTAATTTTTTTTCCGTCTGTAGGTGCAAACTGAACAACGTCCTGTCACGGTCGCCACGTATAACACTACAACTGCGTTTGCGTAGCTTACGTAATCAATTACCAAATTTGGTTTATTACGTAGTATGCCCCAACAGAATTTATAGTCCTGTCACGGAAAAGCCACGTATAACACTCCCCGTCTGCCAACTACTGTACCATAACCTCAATGCCAGAAGCAGGTTGTAACATAAAACAATTTTGTAAAAGTAACTATGGCACAAAGCAACAGAGCAGTGTTACCCTCTGAGAGGAATTTTGTTAAGTTGACCGTATTGTTCCTAATGGAAGTGGCTTATCGGAAATGAAAGTCAGAATTACGTTAATATTGGAATAGTGACAAACAAAATTTTGCCTAGTTATACTGTTTATAGAATAAGGGAAACGGTCGCCAGCCTAATTAGGCAAGAGAAAGATTAACATTCTCGTTTATGAAAGTAGGTATAAGTAACTATAATGGACAACACGACAGACACAACCTAGACTTAGCCACACGCGAGTGCAATGAACTCTGACACACATATGTTTTAATATTGAAGCTAACAGTTAGAGCAGTAGGAACTATTTTCAAAATGATAACAGATACAGAAAAACACTATCACTTTCAGGGTTTACACAAAATGAGTGGTCTTTATACTGTTAATATGCACACAAGAGAGACAAACACTTGGCATACATGAGAATGTAAAGTTTCACAACTGCAGCTTTCTCACTTTTACTACAACGAAACACAATGTTGACAAAATTGCAAGAAACTGACTCACCTTTTAGAATTTACCACCGACAACAACGTGATCATTTACTTTATAAGACTCAGCCTAAAGTTTGAAGTTAGTAACAGCACTTTAAGTAGCAGTTTCAATAGAAAGATTATTATTGGACAAATAACATTTGCTTTAACTCATTCTGTTACCACTTTAGCTTTAAGTATCTTTTTAATAAGTTCAAGAGGCATTATTTAACAAAGCTCTAGGCTTCAACGTACTTTCAGTAAGGACACTCGGTAATCACTTTTCTTCAAACGGAGAGGACCCTGAGAGGTGTTATGATGAGGAGTAAAATCAAGGTATTAGGTAAATAAATTCCGATATGAATTACCTTATATTTCAGCACATTAACAAATCCATTAGGCTGATCCTTCACTGTACATCAATATAGTATTACGTTACAGTGATTGCGCAATGTGGTGGCAACTGCATGTTGGTAGGTGGAATTGCAGGTAGAATTGCCGGACTTTATCGTATCTTCATGGCGATGATTCATACAAATTCCAGAATAGTTCCAGCTATTTATCCACCCATCCGAGGCTTTAGAAAGAAGCAGGAAAAGCCTCTCTCTGAATCTGCACGATATGCACCTTTACAGTGACAGTGCACAGACTCGTAGCTCCTTTCCGACTGGTTGCTCGTATCCGACTGGTGGCTCGTCTCCGACTGACTATCAGTTCCACCTTTCCCACCTATGCCAACCACAATTTGCGCGCTCTGCACATTTCCGTTCCCGAGGGGAACCACTACACCTTTTACATACAGAATAACTAAGAGCCCTAAGTGAGGATCAGCAATTTACATAACAGCAAACAAATACATTAAATAAAACAGAACATTCTCACATATTGACACTTCTACAAAAAATTATTCACACAAAATTACAATTACATACAATAAGTTCTGTTCCCTCCCAATGGGACAAAGAACTTTAAATTACAGATACACTACTTTGCACAGAATCAAATCACGACATCAAAGGTTTGACAAAGAAAAGAGTACACAATTTTATGTTATCGATTCAATCACACTTACAGAAGATCAACAATGTAACATTAAATAAAGCAAAAGCAAAATAAATTCATACAGCAAAAGAGCTGTGGTGTTACACATGCCCCATGTTTCGTTGAAGTTTCCCATCAGGGATACTTCAAGGAAACATCCATAACACCTAAGTGGTGCTGGTTGTGAAAAAAAATTATTCCATCCAACTTCAGTTGGGAGAAAAAAAACACACACACATTACAAATATACAGTATATACACTAAGAAATTGCATACATTTCTTCCAAAAGATTTTCAAAGTAAAACATCTAAAGCAATTTTCAATTTCACACTAGTTGAAGGAAACTATTTTTCAACATTACACAAGATACTTTTAAGCATGTTCATTTCATACACACACAGTTCAGTTAATAGGCAATCAGTACACAAAATAAATCTGCATATTAGTAGCAAAGGTATAGCCTTCAACATAAAATAAAAGAATAAACACACATACAACAACACAGAACATTCTAAGTCAGCAAAACAGAATTTTGTCTCTCAATAATTATAGAGGAATGTAAAATTTCACAGACACACAAGCATATTAATGATCACAATACATTTTACAAGGTTCAGCAATTAATGAAATATTGAAAATTTCAGTTTGCATCCAGATATGCACAATTATTTACACAAACAACTATGAGAACCTTTTTCCAACTGACTCTTTAAATACCAAAGTAACTTTGCAAGGTTGTTTCAAAATAATTAACTTTAAAGCTGCTCTTCATTAATAGCAGTCCAAAATATTTGTTACACATAAACACACTAACATATTCAGAGCCTATCTTTAATCATCACTGCTGTGTTTTAAAACAAGGCAGTCCAAAACTTTAATTTACACCAGAAAACCTAGTCTCAAAACATCAATAACTATTTGAACAAGAATGCATACATATTTTTTTTTTATAACTTTTCACTGACTTCAATAAGAATAGTCAGTTTATAACATATTGCTCAAAAAACCTAACTTAATTCACTGCTTGCCTCAGCACTAGCAGTCCATGTTACACATTCTGCCCATTATTGGTTTAGCAGTCTTTTTACATACAAATTTAGGCACAAATGCACAATTTAGATAAAGAACACAAAAAAAAACACCTTTTTAAGTTGACACACTCCCCCATCCTCTAGGTTTGGCAGTTCGTGACCACTTATCAACTTCTTGCCCCATAATGGCAAGTCCTTTGGCTACTGCTCATATAGTATATTTGGTAGCCCTTAACTTCAGGACCACAGCATTCTTATTCTTTTGTCATGCTTTGCTGCCCAACAACATATATTTGAGCAGTTTATTGTCATCATCTTTAGGTTTTTTCATCTTTATGTCACCTCTTTGGTAAAATTTGCATTAATGATATAAAACATAAAACCTGCAACTTTGAAACAGTAATTAGACACTGGCAACAAAATCATTTCTTTTCAAATGACACAATTAGGTAACATATACATTAATCGAGAAAGAATTAAATGTCATATTCAGGATCAAGTTAGAATAAAGTATTTCTTACTACTCCTTTATCATTGCTTTTCCACACACAGTTAGGTCATTACATACATCCAGATCAGGACAATAATTTCATATCCTATTGCAAGTGATTTCTGCCAACCCTTTTGCTGGCACTAGACACATACCTCACACACCTATTTCACATACCTTAGTCAGGTTCATCTCCTCAGTTTTAAATACATATACAGCTTTTCAATACCATATTTGCCCCTTTCTTTTTCAAAAACATTTACATTTAATTATATTATGGCATTCATTTACCTTTTCTTTTCAATATTCTTATTCTTTTCTCATCTATACTTTTCCCTTTACTTTTCCATTACGTTTTTTCTTTACAGTACCCACTATACTTTCATTATTCTTTGCCATTTTCTAGTGTACCTATATTATTTATCCATTTGTCCACAAACAATACATAGTATTCTACATTATTTCCACACTCTGATAGAGAAGAAGGAAAGAAGATAGTAAAAGTTCTGAATGATGAAGAGGAAGGTTGGCAGCACGAAAAGAAACGGAAGTAGTACTGGCAACAACTCGGGTACCTAGTGCTCGTCAGACACTTGACAATGCAAAGAGTGCATGTCCCCTGAGGCTTTAACAAACCTCATCTGAGGACATGTACCTTTAAATACTCAACATGGTGCAAACATAAGCCCTTTCTGGTCTTTAAGTATATTAGAAATAAATTATTATCTTGTGGAGTTCTTTGCACTCTCGTTAAGTTACTATAAGCATCATTAGTCATAAAGTTTTCAGGTTTCTCACACTACATTGCCCTGTCTTCATAATTAGACTGGCAACAGTAAGTATTCAATTGAAAATAAACAGTTTCTAAGCAAAGTTAAACAGTACACTACAATACAGTACAGTAAATAAGCAACACCCTGCCACAGGCCTCACGATCAACAAAACAATAATTCATTTTCAGGTAACACTCAGATATAATAATAATAATAAATTCATGCATTATATTAACAACATATATACATACAGCATCCTGCCCTCAGTCTCTTTATTAACAAGGCAGTCTTTTATGGTTCATAAAACAGTTACTAAAGTCTGGTGGCTTTTTAGGCCTCCTGTTTGCTACATCTTTCACTAACCCATTCAGATCTTGCCAACGTTTTGTTTCATCAGGTGGCTTTTTAGGTTTTGGAATTTCAAAGTCTTTAGCAAGATACAACATCTCCTGTTTTGCTATTATTTTATCAGGAGGTTCTTTCTGTTCCTGTAATTCACACTCTTTCAAAACATTTGTTAAGGCTTGCCCCAGTATAGTATCATCTGGAGGTTCCTGCAAACTATGCCCCTGTGTTACATTACTGAATAATTCACTCGGTTTTGGCCCAGTTTTACTTTCTGTATCTTGCCTTGGAAAAATGTCACTAATTTTCTCATACCCTCTTTCAGTAAAAGTATATTCACTTTCGTCTACACCTGAAAATTCATCTTCACTGGAGTCATCACTATTCTCTTCCTCACCGTCAGATTCACTTGAGTACTCGACTTTTGAACAATAGAGAAAGTTAGTATATTCATTCTGATCTGTATTCATATATCCTTCATCGTCTGAACTATCACTGATTTCATTTTCGTCATCAGATTCGAGCAGGAAAGCAACTTTTAAACAGTGAGGCAAATTATCACTAGATATTTCAGCCACTTCGTCTTTCGGCTCATTTTCTACATAATGCACATCGTTTGGACAGTCAGGCACTTCTGCTATATCACTTTGAACGATTTCAGCCTTAACTTCATACTTAGTATAATCGTCACATACTTCAATAACTTTCATTTCATTTTCTTCCATGCTATCATTTTCAGGTAATCGTGCGAAGTTCTTACTAGACCCTTCTGCATCAAAATTATTAAACACCTTTCCATCAACAATGATTTCGTCTGCACTGCTCATAATGTCATGATTACGAACGTCCTCTTCTACCTCTTTTTTACCTATTATTAATTGTGCACACGTCTTTTGCGTGGCATATTCTACCTCCCTTTCCTCTTTACTCATCACAACCTCCCCCACATCTACGTCTTTTACCTCATACACATCATTAACAGTACAAATGTTCTCCTTTTCACTCGCCTTTTCTGGCTCCCTTTTATTCTTTAATGAAGTCTTTTCGCACGATTCCAATACCGAGTTATCTTTATCATTTGACATATTAACTTTATTTTCATTTCTACATTCATCTACTACTGAAACTGGCCATCGGAAGTGTCCGATCCCGCCTCTTCTGTCTCTCTCTACGGCAGCCATCTTGTTCTTACGTCTGCCATTTGTGTCTGCTGCCAAGTGCAATGTACGCTGCTTCGGCAACGGCTGGCCCGAGCACGAACGGTCATGTGACTTCGCACTGGGAACGCCACTATGTATCACTCCGCGCCCGTCTGCTATAGGCGCGCCCTTAACCTTCCTGCCCCATAGTTTACATCTTTCCTTCTCGAATCTAATATTTGGCATCTTTTCTTTGGGCCCAAAACCGGTTTCCGCGTGAATCCGGCCCGTAACACACGCGGTCTTTCCATTTCGTCTCTAGTTTGGGAATTTCGTGCTATGTATCCTCTGCCGCGCGTCGTATAATTTCCTCTACCTCTCGCACGACCTCTTTGAATCGTGTTTACACGAAATCTATCGTTTTCCTGTCGTTCAGCTTGGTCATTACTTTCTCGCGAATAATTGTTGTTATAGTGGGGACGAGATTCGCGATTTCTTCGCCAGTGATCTTCATCCTCTACCCTTTCCAAGAACGCAGAAAAACTACTGTGTGTACTCCCAACATATCGTTTCGAATCCTCAGGCAGTTTCTGCCAAAGAACCCAAACGATCTCAGCTTCAGTTCTTCTAGCCTTCAAATGTATCAGTTTTCTATACCATGATTCGCAGAATTCTTTCATGGTCTGCCTACCCCTGATGTCATACAACCTGGCCATTAAAAACTCACGCCACAACTGGTCTTGTTTTTGTTCTGACCAGTATTCGTCAATAAATTTTTGTTTGAAGGTTTCAAAAGACATCTGGTTAGTATCAAGATTCAACCCCCACCTTTTTGCTTCTCCCGTTAATGCACTGATTACAACATTAATTTTTTCCTGATCAGACAAATATTCAGGAAAATTTCTTTCGCAGTTCTTTACAAAGTCTAGGGGGTGCCATCCGTTATGCCTCTTTGCAGGGTCGAATTTCTCTTCGCCCTCTAATATTTTACTGAGAGGCATTCTTTCAGTAAAATGTGTAGGTCCGGTTTGTATTTTCCTTTCCAAGTCATACACTTTGCCTTGGATTTGTGAAGTGTTATGTTCACACTTCTTTTCGCAAGTAAGAATCTGTTTGGTTAGAGCTCTGCTTGTTTCTGTTACAGATTGTTTAATCTGGGCAAATTCCAGGTTACATTCTGTTTGTATTTCGGATTTAATACCGAATACCTTTTCGTCTACTTTAGTGACGACTAAGGGTTCTATTTGATCTTGAATTTTAATTACTTCAGTGTCAAATCTTTCGTTAATGTCATCAATTTGTCCTTGTACATTGGCAATATTGCCATTGATGACAGTAATTTCGCTTTTAATACTTTTGATTTCATTACTCACTGTTCCTACCCTTGAGTTGACTTCTTCAATTTGTTTACTAAGTCTGGTACCCTGCTCTTGCATTTGTTTACTAATATCACTACTCTGTGTTGTAATTAACTGTCTTTGTTCTACATTTTGTTGCCCCAGTGCTGTAATTAGCTGTCTTTGTTCTACATTTTGTTGCCCCAGTGCTGTAATTTGTGCAGACAACATTTTTAACAAATCAGTCACATCTGGTGTCTTTTCACTTTGAGATTCTACTGCCTTTTCGTGTTCAGATCCTACACCCCTTTCTGGTTTTGGTGATTCAAACATATCCCTTGATTCATCAGCATAGCCACTGTCTTCGATAACATCGCCTACATTGTCTTGCTTAGTACGCGCTACACACATAGCTTCGATCTGTTTATTAACGTCTGCGTGATAACGTACGTAATTTAACTCGCGCGTCATGCCATCTATTGGTGTGCTGCCTGAACTGCTCTCGGTTGCATTCTGCTCTCGCGTGTCTACACTTATTTCTGATTTCCTGTCCATTTTAGCTATTATTAAGTACTGATACCTTTTATTTTTAATTTAAACTGAACTTTCACTACTAGTTCTGTCAAGTAATGTACAGGTTCGTGCCGCTGGACGTTTTATGTTCACTCAATGTTTGTAAAATGCAAACTACTTGTAATTTTTTTCCGTCTGTAGGTGCAAACTGAACAACGTCCTGTCACAGTCGCCACGTATAACACTACAACTGCGTTTGCGTAGCTTACGTAATCAATTACCAAATTTGGTTTATTACGTAGTATGCCCCAACAGAATTTATAGTCCTGTCACGGAAAAGCCATGTATAACACTCCCCGTCTGCCAACTACTGTACCATAACCTCAATGCCAGAAGCAGGTTGTAACATAAAACAATTTTGTAAAAGTAACTATGGCACAAAGCAACAGAGCAGTGTTACCCTCTGAGAGGAATTTTGTTAAGTTGACCGTATTGTTCCTAATGGAAGTGGCTTATCGGAAATGAAAGTCAGAATTACGTTAATATTGGAATAGTGACAAACAAAATTTTGCCTAGTTATACTGTTTATAGAATAAGGGAAACGGTCGCCAGCCTAATTAGGCAAGAGAAAGATTAACATTCTCGTTTATGAAAGTAGGTATAAGTAACTATAATGGACAACACGACAGACACAACCTAGACTTAGCCACACGCGAGTGCAATGAACTCTGACACACATATGTTTTAATATTGAAGCTAACAGTTAGAGCAGTAGGAACTATTTTCAAAATGATAACAGATACAGAAAAACACTATCACTTTCAGGGTTTACACAAAATGAGTGGTCTTTATACTGTTAATATGCACACAAGAGAGACAAACACTTGGCATACATGAGAATGTAAAGTTTCACAACTGCAGCTTTCTCACTTTTACTACAACGAAACACAATGTTGACAAAATTGCAAGAAACTGACTCACCTTTTAGAATTTACCACCGACAACAACGTGATCATTTACTTTATAAGACTCAGCCTAAAGTTTGAAGTTAGTAACAGCACTTTAAGTAGCAGTTTCAATAGAAAGATTATTATTGGACAAATAACATTTGCTTTAACTCATTCTGTTACCACTTTAGCTTTAAGTATCTTTTTAATAAGTTCAAGAGGCATTATTTAACAAAGCCCTAGGCTTCAACGTACTTTCAGTAAGGACACTCGGTAATCACTTTTCTTCAAACGGAGAGGACCCTGAGAGGTGTTATGATGAGGAGTAAAATCAAGGTATTAGGTAAATAAATTCCGATATGAATTACCTTATATTTCAGCACATTAACAAATCCATTAGGCTGATCCTTCACTGTACATCAATATAGTATTACGTTACAGTGATTGCGCAATGTGGTGGCAACTGCATGTTGGTAGGTGGAATTGCAGGTAGAATTGCCGGACTTTATCGTATCTTCATGGCGATGATTCATACAAATTCCAGAATAGTTCCAGCTATTTATCCACCCATCCGAGGCTTTAGAAAGAAGCAGGAAAAGCCTCTCTCTGAATCTGCACGATATGCACCTTTACAGTGACAGTGCACAGACTCGTAGCTCCTTTCCGACTGGTTGCTCGTATCCGACTGGTGGCTCGTCTCCGACTGACTATCAGTTCCACCTTTCCCACCTATGCCAACCACAATTTGCGCGCTCTGCACATTTCCGTTCCCGAGGGGGAACCACTACACCTTTTACATACAGAATAACTAAGAGCCCTAAGTGAGGATCAGCAATTTACATAACAGCAAACAAATACATTAAATAAAACAGAACATTCTCACATATTGACACTTCTACAAAAAATTATTCACACAAAATTACAATTACATACAATAAGTTCTGTTCCCTCCCAATGGGACAAAGAACTTTAAATTACAGATACACTACTTTGCACAGAATCAAATCACGACATCAAAGGTTTGACAAAGAAAAGATTACACAATTTTATGTTATCGATTCAATCACACTTACAGAAGATCAACAATGTAACATTAAATAAAGCAAAAGCAAAATAAATTCATACAGCATAAGAGCTGTGGTGTTACATGCTCCGTGATCCCCAACTCCAATCTTAGGTTTTCCACTGTTCCCAGTGTCTCTTCTTCATGATGAGCAGTCCTTCTGATAATCATGTATTTTTGACTTCTTCACTTTTTTGATGCAACCATTTCACCTTAGCGTCCCTGCACTTCCTATGTCTTTCATTCCTAAGTGACTTCAGCTGAGATTTGTACTCCTGAAATGCCCTGAACATTTTTCAACTTTCGTCTTTCGTCGTTCAGCTGAAATATTACTTTTGTTACGCTTAGTTCCTTCACAGTTACTTTTCTTGTACCTACGTATTGTTTTCCAGATTCTGTGACTGTCCTTGTTAAACATGTTCGTCTCTCTTCAGCTGCTTTCTGAGCTATTCATTATCACAGTATCTATATCCTCATAGCAGTGCAAGTGGACCTCTTGTTGCCTTAGCGCCTCCGTATTCCATTTCTTTGCGAAATGTTTCTTTCTGGGTAGTTTCTTAAAACTCAACCTCCTATTCATCATTACAATACTGTGATCTAAGTCTTTATCTACTCCTGCCTACATCTTACAATGCAGTGACTCAATTCGGAATCTCTGCCTGACCAAGACATAATCTAACTAACTTCCAGCCTAGGAGACCACATCATCGCTTCTTCGGATAAAATCGCCTCGCACTACGCTCATGACAGTGTATCTGCCTATGAATCGTGCCTATGGAAGGTTGCGGGTTAGCGTCCCATCGACTTCGAGGTCATTTGAGACTGAGCAGAAACTCGGAATGTTTTGAGGGTGTAGAAACAAATCGGCCTTGCCTATCAAAGGAACCATCCCAGCATTGTGATTTTGGGAGATCGCGGTAGACCTAAATTGAGGGGTCAGACGGAGATT
Organism: Schistocerca cancellata; assembly: GCF_023864275.1. Taxonomy (NCBI): domain Eukaryota; kingdom Metazoa; phylum Arthropoda; class Insecta; order Orthoptera; family Acrididae; genus Schistocerca; species Schistocerca cancellata. Next base: position 1,102,809,970 of record NC_064626.1, on the reverse strand, counting down.
TGATCCGTCGTCCTCACGAATGCGATTCCACAGTGTTAACTACTGAGTCACCTCGCTCGATATTTGCACCGTGAAGAAAAACAACGTAACAATGAGAACAGGTAAGCCTGAGGGACGCCGAATCGAGGATAATTTCCTAGATAACCACGGGCTGGATATGCCCTGCTATGAAGAGCTCTGGCCATTAAACGACAGAAAACCGGGGACGAGCGCGTTGTCGGGTAAACAGAATCGTCTGAGTGTGTTTTCGGTGCGATATAACCAACTGTACTGCTACTTACTGAAAAAAATGGTTCAAATGGCTCTGAGCACTATGGGACTCAACATCTTAGGTCATAAGTCCCCTAGAACTTAGAACTACTTAAACCTAACTAACCTAAGGACATCACACACACCCATGCCCGAGGCAGGATTCGAACCTGCGACCGTAGCAGTCCCGCGGTTCCGGACTGCAGCGCCAGAACCGCACAGCCACCACGGCCGGGGGCTACTTACTGATATGCAGTACTAAAAGTTTATTTATGTCCTCTGTGCATTAGCAAAAATTAAGGCCTGTGGGCTTCAGGTTTCATTATTAATAACATTGCAGCTTTCAGTACTATATGTCGACTATCCTACTACCACACAGCTAATTATTTTTACAAATTAGTGGCATTGTTGTTGTTGTTGTGGTCTTCAGTCTTGAGACTGGTTTGATGTAGCTCTCCATGCTACTCTATCCTGTGCAAGCCTTTTCAACTCCCAGTTCTTACTGCAACCTACATCCTTTTGAATATTCTTAGTGTATTCATCTCGTGGTCTCCCTCTACGATTTTTACCATGCACGCTGCCCTCTAATGCTAAATTTGTGATTCCTTGATGCCTCAGAACATGTCCTACCAACCGGTCCCTTCTGCATGTCAAGTTCTGCCAGAAACTCCTCTTCTCCCCAATTCTATTCAATACCTCCTCATTAGTTATATGATCTACACATCTAATCTTCAGCATTCTTCTGTAGCACCACATTTCGAAAGCTTCTATTCTCTTCTTGTCCAAACTATTTATCGCCCATGTTTCACTTCCATACATGGCTACACTCCATACAAATACTTTCGCAAATGACTTCCTGACACTTAAATCTATACTCGATGTTAACAAATTTCTCTTCTTCAGAAACGCTTTCCTTGCCATTGCCAGTCTACATTTTATATTCTCTCTACTTCGACCATCATCAGTTATTTTGTTCCCCAAATAGCAAAACTCCTTTACTACTTTAAGTGTCACATTTCCTATCTAATTCCCTCAGCAATACTCGACTTAAATCGACTACATTCCATTATCCTTGTTTTGCTTTTGTTGATTTTCATCTTATATCCTCCTTTGAAGTCACTGTCCTTTCCGGTCAACTGCTCTTCGAAGTCCTTGGCTGTCTCTGACAGAATTACAATGTCATCGGTGAACCTCAAAGTTTTTATTTCCTCTCCATGGATTTTAATACCTAGTCAGAGTTTTTCTTTTGCTTTCTTTACTGCTTGCTCAATATACAGGTTGAATTAGTGGCATTTTGATGCTTTAAGCGTAGCAGATTTAATTTTGGAACATATCCAGTGAAAATCATAGAAAATATACGCCTAAGGTAAGCAGCCCTGGGTATAAATGTAAAGTTTTGCTCTACAGTTAATATGAAAATCTTCAGCTACATTAATTAGTCACTGTCATCTTTAGCATAACATGTATTAGAAAGGTGAAGCTATAATTTTAAATAGTATGATAAGGAGATAACAGTGATCTGTTGTTGATGAGCAATTAGTAAAAACAGTCAAGATTGCGGTCACCGCTGTAATCACACGCCGCTGTTCACCACGCCAAGTGGTGCTCATAATCTCAAGATGGAAAATTAAACGTGCCAAAAACGGTCATTGTAACAAATGAGATATTCTGCGATCTTGACTATTTTTACTAATTGAAGGGCAACTTAGTTTAATGCACACACTTCCGCACGCTCGTCCATCATTCGCCGTCGTTTAAAGGCCATAGTTCCACAGTGGTGCATTTCCGAACAATGGAAATTTCTTGATTCTACATCTCCTACACTCATTGACATCATTGTGTTTCTTCTTCTCCAACCGGGATATTTTTGTGATCCTTAAAACCAGGCTTTTATTTACTCGTCAAAATGTATTACAAGTGCTCCAGAAATGGCGTGCACAAGCACATACAGTAAAAAATTTGTGTAGGCCGTATAAAGAGGGTATACGTGGTCTGTTTAGGAGCAAAACCAAGGCAGAATGTGTCGTCACTGTCGTTAAAGAGATGTCGGTTTTGGAGCTGGCGGTTTTGGAGGAGTAACGATCACCATCTGTATGTGCGGATACGGTCCGCGACATGACGGAGTAAATCCAGCGAACCGAAGCGGCGTCCGGTTGCGAAAAGGAGCGCAAGAGACTGGTACAGTGAAGCTCTATCGGACCGATTCATGTGACGGTGGCTGTGGGCCCGGTGACATTGTGTAGGCCACTGTGCTAACCAGATCACGCTATCAGTAAGAACTCGTGGTGGAGGATAAGGTAACTACTCAGTCAAAGCTGATGAGGACGTGCGGCGTAGAGTGCTTCGACGGTTAACAGGGGAGCTGCGATTCTGTCTATCGGGCGACAAAACGTCAGTATAGATTTGGAAACTGAATAAATCACGGAATAATGTAAATAGAGAGGAAAAAATTGACACACATGCTTGGAATGCCATGGGGTTTTATTAGAACCAAAAAAATAAAAAAGTTCAAAAGTTCAAAAAAATGTCCGACAGATGGCGCTTCATCTGATCAGAATAGCAATAATTAGCATAACAAAGTAAGACAAAGCAAAGATGATGTTCTCAATATGTCCACCATCATTCCTCAACAATAGCTGTAGTCGAGGAATAATGTTGTGAACACTTGCGACTTGAGGTAACCCGAAAGCCAATACTCGTACGGACTGAGGTCTGGGGACCTGGGAGGCCAAGCATGACGAAAGTGGCGGATGAGCACACGATCATCATCCAAACGACGCGCGCAAGAGATCTTTCACGCGTCTAGCAATATGGGGTGGAGCGCCATCCTGCATAAACATCGTACGTTCCAGCAGGTGTTTATGAGCCAGGCTGGGGATGATGCGATTCTGTAACATATCGACGTACCTCTCACCCATCACGGTAGCAGTTACAAAACCAGAATCACGCATTTCCTCGAAGAAAAAAGGCCCGATAACGGTAGAGGTGGTAAGTCCAACCCATACCGTGACTTTCTCGTCGTGCAATGGAGTTTCCACGACATTTCTAGGATTTTCGATGGCCCAAATTCCGCAGTTGTGGGCGTTGACAGACCCTCGGAGCGTGAAATGAGCTTCGTCGGTCCACAACACGTTACTCAACCAATCGTCATCTTCCGCCATCTTTTGAAACGCCCACACCGCAAATGCCCTCCGCTTCACCAAATTGCCAGGTAACAGTTCATGATGCCGATGGATTTTGCACGGATAGCATCGGAGGGTACTCCCAAGTGCCAACCAAACAGCAGTGTATGGAATGCCGGTGCGACGTGCGACTGCACGAGCGCTGACTTCTCCGTGCATAGACGAATCCGTTACAGTCTCCATTTCTTCCTGAACTGTCTCAGCAGCATTACGCCTTGTGCTCCCGGTCGGCCATCTAAACAACCCGTGGCTTCGAACTTCGAAATCATTCTCGTCACAGCTGCATTTGTCAACGGACCTTTACCCGTTCGAATCCCCTTCCTATGGCGATAGGATCGTAACGCTGAACCAGCACGATTCCCATTCTGATAATACAGCTTCACTAAAAGCGCCTTTTCAGGTAACGTCAACATGCTGCGACTGCTGGCGCATCCGATTCCCTCTCTCATTACTCATTTTATACACGATTGTCATACGCAGTCACTGACGTTTTGCTGTCCAGCGCCATCTGTCGGACATTTTGTGATTTTTTTTTGTTCTAACAAAACCCTATGTTATTCCGAGCATGCGTGTCAATTTTTACCTCTCTATCTACATTTTTCCGTGGTTTATTAAGTTATCAAATTTATACTGACTTTATCACACGGTACGTTCGTACAGTCAGCTTGGGGTGACTGAAGAGCCGATTACTGTTCCACTGAAACTTCTATTGCGGGTCGCAACGGCTGTACACACATCAGTGTGTAGGTTGATTTTTTCTCTGCGTCGAACAGCGTTCCCACAGACACATCACAAGCTTTACGGCATATTGTTTTCTTCACAGACGTGACAGCACCACTAAATGGACTATGCATGTTAGTATATGCTAACCGTGTTGCGTGCAGGCATCTACACTACAATACCTGACTTTATGCCCATGGTAAAATAAAAATTAGTGGCTAGCTCTTGCCACATGTACTTGGAGATATTAACCAAACAAAAAAATGTAATAGCTATAATTATTAGTCTGCAGATAACTGTATACTGATTTATTTATTTATTTACACGTCTAGTTCCGTAGGACCAAATTGAGGAGCTACTCTCCAACGTCATGGAACGTGGCAGTACATGAAAATGAAGCGTAAAAGTAATCAGAGATAAAATAAGGAACTCCTCGACAGAATAGAAGGAGTGATCCATGAGGAAAATCTTGAAAGCTCGTGAATTACTGCTAAAATTTTTGAATTCTTGTGGTTTCTTGTTGAAAATGGATGCAGCGGTATACTGCACATCTTTCTGCACCGGAGTTAAGGAAGTACGATCCAAATGCAGGTTGGATTTCTGCCGAGTATTAACTGAGTGAAAGCTGCTTATTCTTGGGAATAAGCTGATATTGACAACAAGAAACGACAGAATAGAATATATATATTGAGAGACCAATGTCAAAATACTCAGACTCCTTAATAGGGGTTGACAAGAGGTTGGTGAACTTGCACCACTTATTGCCCGAACCACCAGTATCTGAGCCAAAAATATCCTTTTAGAAAGGGAAGAGTTAACCCAAAATATAATACCAAACCTCATAAGCGAATGAAAAACAACAAAGTAGATTAATTTTCGTTTCGAACGATCACTTACTTCAGATACCCTTCGAATAGAAAAAATGGCAGTATTAAGTCTTTGAACAAGATCCTGAACGTGGGCTTTCCACGACAGTTTACTATCTCTCTGAACACCTAGAAATTTTAACTGTTCAGTTTCATTAAACGCATGCCCATAAAAGCGTCAGGTTTTGTTGAATTGTGTGTCAGAAACTGTAAAAACTCGGTCATATTGCGATTTAACGTTAGTTTATTTTCTGTAATCCATGAACTTATGTCGTGAACTGCAGGTTTGAAACCGAGTCACTGTTTCAGACAACATACTTTACTACCAAGTTAGTGTCATCAGCAAATAGAAATATTTTAGTTACCCTTAATACTAGAGGGCATATCATTTATACACTCCTGGAAATTGAAATAAGAACACCGTGAATTCATTGTCCCAGGAAGGGGAAACTTTATTGACACATTCCTGGGGTCAGATACATCACATGATCACACTGACAGAACAACAGGCACATAGACACAGGCAACAGAGCATGCACAATGTCGGCACTAGTACAGTGTATATCCACCTTTCGCAGCAATGCAGGCTGCTATTCTCCCATGGAGACGATCGTAGAGATGCTGGATGTAGTCCTGTGGAACGGCTTGCCATGCCATTTCCACCTGCCGCCTCAGTTGGACCAGCGTTCGTGCTGGACGTGCAGACCGCGTGAGACGACGCTTCATCCAGTCCCAAACATGCTCAATGGGGGACAGATCCGGAGATCTTGCTGGCCAGGGTAGTTGACTTACACCTTCTGGAGCACGTTGGGTGGCACGGGATACATGCGGACGTGCATTGTCCTGTTGGAAGAGCAAGTTCCCTTGCCGGTCTAGGAATGGTAGAACGAGGGTTCGATGACGGTTTGGATGTACCGTGCACTATTCAGTGTCCCCTCGACGATCACCAGTGGTGTACGGCCAGTGTAGGAGATCGCTCCTCACACCATGATGCCGGGTGTTGGCCTTGTGTGCCTCGGTCGTATGCAGTCCTGATTGTGGCGCTCACCTGCACGGCGCCAAACACGCATACGACCATCATTGGCACCAAGGCAGGATCGACTCTTATCGCTGAAGACGACACGTCTCCATTCGTCCCTCCATTCACGCCTGTCGCGACACCACTGGAGGCGGGCTGCACGATGTTGGGGCGTGAGCGGAAGACGGCCTAACGGTGTGCGGGACTATAGCCCAGCTTCATGGAGACGGTTGCGAATGGTCCTCGCCGATACCCCAGGAGCAACAGTGTCCCTAATTTGCTGGGAAGTGGCGGTGCGGTCCCCTACGGCACTGCGTAGGATCCTACAGTCTTGGCGTGCATCCGTGCGTCGCTGCGGTCCGGTCCCAGGTCGACGGGCACGTGCACCTTCCGCCGACCACTGGCGACAACATCGATGTATTGTGGAGACCTCACGTCCCACATGTTGAGCAATTCGGCGGTACGTCCACCCGGCCTCCCGCATGCCCACTATACGCCCTCGCTCCAAGTCCGTCAACTGCACATACGGTTCACGTCCACGCTGTCGCGGCATGCTACCAGTGTTAAAGACTGCGATGGAGCTCCGTATGCCACGGCAAACTGGCTGACACTGACGGTGGCGGTGCACAAATGCTGCGCAGCTAGCGCCATTCGACGGCCAACACCGCGGTTCCTGGTGTGTCCGCTGTGCCGTGCGTGTGATCATTGCTTGTACAGCCCTCTCGCAGTGTCCGGAGCAAGTATGGTGGGTCTGACACACCGGTGTCAATGTGTTCTTTTTTCCATTTCCAGGAGTGTATAAATAAGGAACAGGAGTGGCCCCAACAGCGATACCTGAGCCCTCTCCCCCCCCCCCCCCCCATTTGACCGTACCTCAGTCAGACACAACATCACAGCCATTCTCAACAGCGTGAATAATGACCTATTGTTGTCTGTTGTTTAAGTAAGAGGTGAACCAGTTGTGAGCTATTCCGTAATGGTCCAATTTCTGGAGCTATATTTTGTGATCAACACAATCAAATGCCTTAGTCAAATTAAAAAATTTACCTAACGTTCGAAACCTTTTGTTTCATCAATCCAGAACCCCACAGAGAATATAGCATTTTCAGTTGTTAAACGACTTCTAAAGCTGAACTGTACATTTGATAGCAAATTATGTGATATAAAATGATCAATTATCCTTACATACACAACCTTTACAGTAGCTTTAGAAAACACTGATGGCACAGAAACAGGTCTAAAATTGTCTACATTATCTCTTTCTCCATGTTTACAAAACGGCTTTACTACTGAGTACTGAGGAAACAGACAATTTCTAAAGGAAAAATTACAATTATGGCTAAGTACAGGGCTAACATGTGCAGCACAGTACTTTAACATTCTGCTAGGCACTCCATCATATCCATGAGAGTTCTCAGTTTTCAGTGACTCAATGTCCCCCTTGTCAGTATCACAGAGTAGCATTTCAGACATAAGTCTCGGAAAGGAATTTGCCAAGAGAGTTTTATGATTAACTGTAGAAACTAAATTTTTATTTAATTCACCAGCAATGCTCAGAAAATGATTGTTAAATTCTGTAGATGTAACTGATTTATCAGTAACAGAATTATGTTTACTATTTGCCTTCCTAATAACAATTTAAGCACCTTACAGTACTGTTTGTAATGGGCTACTGTAGCTTGATTGTGCCTACTTCTAACATTTTGGTATAATTCGCACTTGGTTCTACGTGATATCCTTATCCCACTAGTCAGCCACACAGGATGCTTTTTGCTGTTAGTACCCCATTTAGAACGTTCTAATGGAAAACAACTCTCAAAGAGCATGAAAATGTGTTAAGGGAAGCATTGTATTTGTCATCAATGTTGTCGGCGCTATGAACATCCTTCCATTCTTGTTCCTTGACGAGGTTTAAAAAACGCTCTATTGCTGTTGGATTAACTTTCCTACATAGTTTTTAATTATATGTGACATTTGTTTGAGTACAAAAGCCTTTTAGTGTTAAAATTTGTGCATCATGGTCTGAAAGGCCATTCACCCTTTTACTAACAGAAAGCCCATCTAGTAATGAAGAATGAATAAAAATATTGTCTGTGGCTGTGCAACTGTTCCGCTGCACCCTAGTTGGAAAAACAGACTGCATCACATCGTATGAATTTAGGAGATCTACCAACGTCTTTTATCTTGCACAATCACATACAAAATTAATATAGAAGTCACTCCATATAACTAATTTCTGGTACTTGCCATAAAGTGAATGTAATAGGCACTCTAGCTTGAGCAGAAATGCTCTGAAGTCAGAGTTAAGGGACCTATAAGCAACAGCAATAGGAAGTTTAGTTTCAATAAATTCAACTGCCCCTGAACAACATTCAAATATTTATTCAGTGCAGTGCCGTGGTACGTCTTCGGACACAAGTGGAATACTATCTTTCACGTACATGGCCATTCCACCACTCCGCAAGGAACGTTGTGAAAAACAGTCAGCTAATCTGTACCTGGCAAAGGAAGCCTCTGAACTGTCAAATCATTTAAGTGGTGCTCCGATGTACCAATAATGTCAGAGTCAGTATCTATAAGCAGTTCACTACCTTTGTCATGTTGTTCAGTATACCGTCAGCAATAGAAATATCTGGACTTACACCTGTTGTACCGTCTGCTGAAAAGCCTTCTATAGTCCGTAGTAGTATGTCACGATAACCACAAGCGAACTCTGCCAATAACGAATAAACATTTGCGTATTTATGTGTGTTAATGTGCTATCAATGATGAAATATTATTTTGGAACGAGAAAAGGATACCTTTATGTGTTTTGAACGTGAAAATATTAATAATATATATATTTCTGTGTAACAAATACTAAGAACAACGAACTGTGAGTATATCGTGTCATGGAATTTGTATATAATTATGAGATACAGACTTCAATGAACAAAATTATCACTCTGGTGTCAGCTCTCAAACCTGTTAGACGCTTTTGTACGAGGCTGCATCGGGGAACGCACGATTTTGTTCATTGTACGTAAGTTTTTTCACAATATATGTATAAAAGGTTTTTTTCCTGTTAATCCCATTTCATACCTCTCTTTCCACGTGAATATAATTAAGTGGAAATAATTAATTATCGCTAGAATTCTACTTTTATCGTTGGACATCTGCCATTCTTTTGTCGTAATGGCGCATTGGTAGCCATTACGTGAAATATAATTAATCACACAATTGTCAGGCTTCACCTGCAAGATAACAAAACAAAAAAAGAAAAAATATTAAAATGTTTGCTATCAGGAGAAGAAAATATTTATTGCAGAAATGTTTTCTTTAACTATACACGACGAACCCAAAGATAATGAGTAATTACACTCCTGGAAATGGAAAAAAGAACACATTGACACCGGTGTGTCAGACCCACCATACTTGCTCCGGACACTGCGAGAGGGCTGTACAAGCAATGATCACACGCACGGCACAGCGGACACACCAGGAACCGCGGTGTTGGCCGTCGAATGGCGCTAGCTGCGCAGCATTTGTGCACCGCCGCCGTCAGTGTCAGCCAGTTTGCCGTGGCATACGGAGCTCCATCGCAGTCTTTAACACTGGTAGCATGCCGCGACAGCGTGGACGTGAACCGTATGTGCAGTTGACGGACTTGGAGCGAGGGCGTATAGTGGGCATGCGGGAGGCCGGGTGGACGTACCGCCGAATTGCTCAACACGTGGGGCGTGAGGTCTCCACAGTACATCGATGTTGTCGCCAGTGGTCGGCGGAAGGTGCACGTGCCCGTCGACCTGAGACCGGACCGCAGCGACGCACGGATGCACGCCAAGACCGTAGGATCCTACGCAGTGCCGTAGGGGACCGCACCGCCACTTCCCAGCAAATTAGGGACACTGTTGCTCCTGGGGTATCGGCGAGGACCATTCGCAACCGTCTCCATGAAGCTGGGCTACGGTCCCGCACACCGTTAGGCCGTCTTCCGCTCACGCCCCAACATCGTGCAGCCCGCCTCCAGTGGTGTCGCGACAGGCGTGAATGGAGGGACGAATGGAGACGTGTCGTCTTCAGCGATAAGAGTCGATCCTGCCTTGGTGCCAATGATGGTCGTATGCGTGTTTGGCGCCGTGCAGGTGAGCGCCACAATCAGGACTGCATACGACCGAGGCACACAAGGCCAACACCCGGCATCATGGTGTGAGGAGCGATCTCCTACACTGGCCGTACACCACTGGTGATCGTCGAGGGGACACTGAATAGTGCACGGTACATCCAAACCGTCATCGAACCCATCGTTCTACCATTCCTAGACCGGCAAGGGAACTTGCTGTTCCAACAGGACAATGCACGTCCGAATGTATCCCGTGCCACCCAACGTGCTCTAGAAGGTGTAAGTCAACTACCCTGGCCAGCAAAATCTCCGGATCTGTCCCCCATTGAGCATGTTTGGGACTGGATGAAGCGTCGTCTCACGCGGTCTGCACGTCCAGCACGAACGCTGGTCCAACTGAGGCGGCAGGTGGAAATGGCATGGCAAGCCGTTCCACAGGACTACATCCAGCATCTCTACGATCGTCTCCATGGGAGAATAGCAGCCTGCATTGCTGCGAAAGGTGGATATACACTGTACTAGTGCCGACATTGTGCATGCTCTGTTGCCTGTGTCTATGTGCCTGTGGTTCTGTCAGTGTGATCATGTGATGTATCTGACCCCAGGAATGTGTCAATAAAGTTTCCCCTTCCTGGGACAATGAATTCACGGTGTTCTTATTTCAATTTCCAGGAGTGTATATGAGGCTCAGGCTTGCTTATGAGTAGATCACTGCCTGGTAAAAATCTTGTTTTCATTGTCGTAAATATTATTCAAATCATAATTAATGGTATAAAAGGTCAGTAGTTAACAAAGAATTTACGTAAGATTGAGAATAATAGTGCAGCTACGTAACTGATCATACGACAGTATTTATTTATCGAGTATTAGCTACCACAGTTTTTAACAAACCACGCATGTTTTTGAGCTAGCCGTGTACAAATAAGTTGCTACATTCCAGCTTAGTACCTTTACTGAGAATTATTTGCCTACGTAGCAGCGTTGATGATCGTTAGCGTGTATTTTAGCCGCTACTACGAGATCGCGACTTATAAATATTTTCATCCACGATCAAAAATGTAACAATCCGATACCTTTTATAAAGGAAGATAGGTAGATAGATAAATAGATAGACACATAAGGACTGACCAATTCTTTGAGCACAGTTACAGTAAGATTATTGTACAAAGTCATTTTCCTACATCAATCTATGTAATAGAATTGCGTTCACCACATGTGTTTAATGCACTATGTGATCAAAAGTCTCCGGACACCCGCAAACACATACGCTTTTAATATTAAGTCCATTGTGCTGCCACCTACTGCCAGGTACTCCATACTACCGACCTCAGTAGTCACTAGACATCGTGAGAGAGCAGAATGGGGCGCTTCGCGTGACTCACGGAATTCGAACGTGGTCAGGTGAATGGGTGTCACTTGTGTCATACGTCTGTACGCGAGATTTACACACTCCTAAATATCCAGAACTCCACTGTTTCCGATGTGATAGTGAAGTGGAAACGTGAAGGGACACGTACAGCACAAAAGCGTACAAGGCCGACCTCGTCTGTTGACTGACAGAGACCGCCGACGGTTGAAGAGGGTCGTAATGTGTAATAGGCAGACATCTATCCAGGCCATCGCACAGGAATTCCAAACTGCATCAGGATCCACTGCAAGTACTATGACAGTTAGCCGGGAGTTGAGAAAACTTGGATTTCATGGTCGAGCGGCTGCTCGTAAGCCACATATCACGCCGGTAAATTCCCACACGACGCCTCGTTTGGTGTAAGGAGCGTAAACATTGGTCGACTGAACAGTGGGAAAACGTTGTGTGGGGTGACGAGTCACGGTACACAATATAGCAATCAGATGGCAGGGTGTGGGTATGGCGAATGCCCGGTGAAAGTCATCTGTCAGCGTGTGTAGTGCCTATTCGGAGGCGGTGGTGTTATGGTGTGGTCGTGTTTTTCATACAGAGGCCTCGCAGCCCTTGTTGTTTTGCGTGGCACTATCACTATCACAGGACAGGCCTACATTGATGTCTTAAGCATCTTCTTGCTTTTCACTTTTGAAGAGCAATTCGGGGATGACGGTTGCATCTTTCACCACAATCGAGTACATGCTCATAATGCATGGCCTGTGGCGGAGTGGTTGCACGACAATAACATCCCTATAATGGACTGGCCTCCACAGAGTCCTGACCTGTATCCTACAGAACACTTTTGGGATGCCAGCCGAAGTGGCCGAGCGGTTCTAGGCGCTGCAGTCTGGAACCGCGCGACCGCTACGATCGCAGGTTCGGATCCTGCCTCGGGCATGGATGCGTGTGATGTCCTTAGGTTAGTTAGATTTAACTAGTTCTAAGTTTTAGAGGACTGATGACATTTTAAGCCCCATAGTGCTCAGAGCCATTTTTGAACCTTTGGGATTTTTGGAACGCCGACTTTGTGCCAAGCTTCACCGACCGATATCGATACCTCCTCTCAGTGCAGCACCCCGTGAAGAATGGGCTGCCATTCCCCAAGCAACCTTCCAGCACATAGTTGGACGTATGCCTGCGAGAGTGGAAGCTGTCATCAAGGCTAATGGTGGGCCAACACCATATTGAATTCCAACATTACCGATGGAGGGTGCCACGAACTTGTAAGTCATTTTCAGCCAGGTGACCGGATACTTTTGATCACATAGTGTAAGTTGAAACACACACTGAGCAGCCAAAGCGTTATGATCACTGACCGCTGCAAGACGGCAAGCCATCCGGTGGGGTTGCGCGTATGCGGTGCGGTAAGAAAAGAACGTATGTGGAGCAGAGAGGAATCGTTCTAACAACGATACGGCTCGCAGTTGGGGAAATCCGCTGACGTAAGCGACTCTGACAAAGGGAAGATTTCTAAGATTCAGCCCCTAGAGACGAGCATCTCGGAAACAGTGAAGCTGATGGGCTGTTCGCGAGCCATGTAAAGTAGTTGAAGGACAGGGAAATCACGAGTAGGCATCAGAATGCTAGACACCCACACCCCATCACAGAATACGGTAGGCGGAGGCATGCCTACTCTGGAAAGCACGATAGGTGGCGATCTGTGGCGGATCAGGCAACAGAGCAGAATGCTGGTACAGAGAAAAAAGTGTTTCAGAGCACACGGCTCAGCGCACATTATTGAACAACGGGCTGTGCAGCAAGCGACCGCTGCGTGTAACCAAGTTGATCCAACGACATAGTCTATTGCGACTGCAGTGGACACGGCATACCGAGATTGGGTCTTCGATCAATGGAAACGTCTAGGTTACTCGGACAAATTACATGTTTTTTTGTGTCCGAATCCGCCGTCATCCAGGCGAACGACTGCCCGAAGCAAGCACCGTGACACGGACGCTGGTCAGTGGGTCAATATTAAGCTTACGTGGGACCTGTGGTAGTAATCGAAGGCACTAAGGCAGATGTAGAACACCTGAACGTAACTTAGGACCACTAGAATCTCTTCATGGTCGACATCTTACTGGTCGTGACCCATGTCCATGTTACAAGGCTATAATCGTGATGCAGTGGTTTGTGCTCAATGTTAGTTAACACACATTCAGTTATCCACCAACACAATGGAACACATCTAGGACGATATAGGCTGCTAACACTGGCTCTTAGTTGACTGGAACTGTGTACCATGCACATCTGGTGCCACATACCTCTGGTGAAGTACCAAGAACTTACCGAATCAGCCGGCTGCGGTGATTGAGCGGTTCTAGGCGCTTCAGTCTGGAACCGCGCGACCGCTACGGTCGCAGGTTCCAATCCAGCCTCGCGCAAGGATGTGTGTGACGCCCTTAGGTTGGTTAGGTTTAAGTAGTTCGAAGTTCTAGGGTACTGATGACCTCAGATGTTAAGTCCCGTAGTGCTCAGAGCCATTTGAACCATTTTTTTCACCGAATCCATGCCATACAGAATTATTGCTATGTTCTGTGTCAAAAGTGGAGCTACACGAAGATGATCGTTTTTGTGTCCTAGGTGCTATATTCTGGGAATCATAAGGTTGCGAACGCGTACTAACTCCAAATTTTTGAACATGGTGCATTCATTGGTCAGTGTGACAATGCACTCGCTCCTCATGCGCGTCTTTTCAGTTATGCGTTCGCATTCGGGAGGACGACGTTTCAATCCCGCGTCCGGCCATCCTGATTTAGGTTTTCCGTGATTTCCGTAAATCGCTCCAGGCAAATGCCGGGATGGTGGTGGTGGTGGTGGTTAGTGTTGAACGTCCCGTCGACAACGAGGTCATTAGAATCGGAGCGCAAGCTCGGGTTAGGGAAGGATTGGGATGGAAATCGGCCGTGCCCTTTCAAAGGAACCATCCCGGCATTTGCCTGAAACGATTTAGGGAAATCACGGAAAACCTAAATCAGGATGGCCGGAGACGGGAGTGAACCGTCGTCCTCCCGAATGCGAGTCCAGTGTGCTAACCACTGCGCCACCTCGCTCGGTTAATGCCGGGATGGTTCCTTTCAAAGGGCATGGCCCACTTCCTTCCCGATCCTTCCCTACTCCGATGAGACCGATGACCTCGCTTTCTGGTCTCCTTCCCCAAATAACCCAACCCAAGTTATGCGTTCGGCTCTATTTTTAATGATCATTTCACAAGTCCTGAGATAAGTCTGCAAGATGCTGCTCCAGTTCCTCAACAGTATCCTCAAGCGTGCCGTACATATCACTTTCGAGATTATCCTACACAGAACAGTTCAGACAATTCAGTTTGGGTGATCTTTGAAGCGAAGGTATTCGCACTGCTTGACCCATTCGCCCTAAACCATTCTGGTGTGTTAGATGTCACCTTAAATCAGCACAGAATGTGACGACACCCCATCATTAACATACCATTTGGCTTATCAGGGATTATGAAAGAAATTAGAGCCAAATGAAATTGAAATTTAATCCTAAAAGTTTACATTTAGAACACATTTGTACTAAGGTGTGGTGAACAAAATCATCCGCCCTGGTTGTCAAAATACTTTTATTAAAAAGTCAATACCCGTTTCTCATCAACAGAGATGTATCTTCAGGTGATCTGTACAAGAAATTGAAACATTACAGAATTACAATGGGTTGAGAACAGTTTTTTACTACCACAAAGCGCCATACGTCAATGACAGCTGTGTAATCACAGGTTTCTAAACAGTTATGGCGCAGCAGAGTCATTACTTGGAGCCAAGTACCGTCGTTCACCGTCAAGATAGATACAAAGCACGCTAAAACCGATTGTCCATAATTAAACTGACTGGAACCACGGGGCACCTATGAGTGATAGGAAGCCGGATAAACCTATCTAAATTTGTGTCTGCTGTGTAATAATGCGAACTAACTAAAAACGCTACATAAACATGCCTTAACTTCCACAGAGCCTTAACTTACAAAGAGCTTCAGTGTATCGTACCGCAGAATGCATAGAAGTGTGTAAGGCAGCTGCGTAAACAGTGTTGTTGGTTGGGTATTACGTGTGGGAGGCGGCTCTAGGGCGAGTATCCGACTTCACTAATGCTAATTAGTATAACTTACGTACTATTATGTGTCCTGTAGTCGTAAATAATTTCTATTTTTTAAAGATATTCGTGGTTGAAAACGATTAATACATTTAAAATGCAAGATATATAACCCTGAAAAGTCTAGCTAAAATCATGTATTTCTTTAATACTATATTGTTCTATTTTTAGAACCGCCAGCAGATGCGAAACCGATAGTGACTTTTTATGCACCATGTCGAATATTGGTCGCAGTTGCCCGAGTTCAAAGTAATATGTATTAACCTAGGCATCACATAAAGTCACGAAGGAGGTGAGCGACCATGTTTGTACCGGGTCATAGGTTGCTATTAATTACGGTAGATTGTGAACGATAATTATTAATAATGAAACGTGTATTTGAAGTAAACGAGTTAGAACACACAAAAAAGGAGTTATTCTCTTTTCGTCAAACAAAGGTATTTCATGTGCTAATGACTTTCAATACATTTTCACTTCAGAGTTGACGTGGTAATGATTCTTCATAAGAATCATCGGTCACATCTGCCGTATTGCTTAACCAAAATTAGCAACTGAGACATCATTCAAGATTTCGTTCAGAGCTAATGAGGAAAAATACACATAGGTTTAAAATTATTGTTTTCGTTCAACAACCTTATTTTCAAATTTATTTATAAAAACAATGTAGAAATTGCCGTATATTGACAATCTATTTAGCTACGCAGGTGGTACAGTGTTTAGAATCTTTACGCAAGTGTAGCCTATAAGGAGAGTTCGTTCATACACATCGATATAGAGTATATAGAAGTTGCCATCTGTTGACGGTCTAATTTTACGATATGTACAACTGCAGTTGGAATTGTTTCCTTGTGCACTACAGTGGTTGGAGTTGTTTCCTTTTTTTAAGGAAGTGTTGTATAAGGCGCAAATAAACTGAATTACATCAATGTTCATCACCACAGGTAAGTGATGATTACATCAACGTTCATCATTCGACATAAATGTTTTCTGGGTATGGTACCGCGTCATTTTGTATAGAACTACAGCAGTACTTTTACACAATATGACGCGGGACCGTACCCTGAAAACTTTTATGTCGACTGTCTCTGGCCGCGGAAGCCTACGCAGTTATAAAGCTCATCATCACACGTAAGTTACTTTTGTAACTGAATTTATTTTACTTTTCATTCGTCATTACTGTGCAGCAGTGCAACGTTACCTTACACTTCTCCAAATCTCAATGCCATTAATTTGCATCACCAGCAAAGGTAAAACAAACATTTACTGCCGGGAATATTATTTATATTTTACTTACAAAAAACATAAACAGATAAATATCTGATATTTTTTTCCTTCTGCGTTTCTGGTTTCCACAGTACTCAAAATATAGACGGAGTAGGAGACGCCTAACTAGAGGGCGTTCCACACCGTTGGAAGATATAACAGACAGCAGAAGAAGAAATGACAGATAAAGTAACGAACAACGGCAGCTTCCTCTTTAATGAGATAGAGAAACTCAGTGCAGTCGCAGATAAGACAGATTCAGTGCTGAATCTGAAACAATAAGTGCGAGGCAAAATCTTCGTGTCACCAAAAAATGGCTCTGAGCACTATGGGACTTAAATTCTGAGGTCATCAGTCCCATAGAACTTAGAACTACTTAAACCTAAGTAACCTAAGGACATCACACACATCCATGCCCAAGGTAGGATTCGAACCTGCGACCGTAGCGGTCGCGCGGTTCCGGACTGTAGCGCCTAGAACCGCTCGGCCACCCCGGTCGGCTCGTGTCATCAACATACTTCCTTTACCTCCATCAAAACATCAGTGCAAGATGACATCTACATCTAAAGCTCCAAAACCGTACTGTTCTTCTTGCAAAATAAAGAAGCCTTAAGAAATAAATCTGATCTAACAAAGACAATATCTGCTTTTTATATGTTTCACAATTAACCACATTGTATATGGTGATACCGTTATTTTACAGTGAGACTTACATTTTTTTACTACTATTCAAAATATAATGCATTCTATTAATAAATGCTTGCTGTTACTTATTTCTCCTTTACGATATTGCCTATCGATGACTGATCAGTCAAGGAGGTCAACTAGTTTACAAGTAGAGCCCGTGGCCCCTTTTGCGTATTTCATGGTGAGGTCCGCGCTTTATCGTGACTTTCGGTGCTGAAGTGCGAGTTGCACACTGTTTCGAACCAGGCAGCAATGAAACCACCTGTGAACGCGGTGTAAGGCGATGACAGGCAGGCTAGAGTGGGAACAGAACGGATTCCGAGAGTACACAGTCTGAATTCGGACCGCGCGTGCTGTTTGTCCGGCGAATTTCCCTCCGTGAGCCACAGTGTGCATTCAAACGTGAGATGTTGGGGAGCCACAGAGGTGTGTCCGCGCAGCTGTGGGCGCGCAGTATTCCACTCCTGGGCAACCACAGAGAGCGTAACGTACGCGAAAGTCCGTTATGCGCTCGTGCAAGAGAAACAAGCTATCCCAGGAGGAAGTGACCGAAATAGTGATACGAAGAAACTCACACAGGCGTACGTTTCATTTCGTATGTTTCTCGAGATACGCGCTTCTAAATATTTCTAACCATTAAGAAGTGATCAAAATATCCACGGGTGTACTGCCGGTCTACGGTGTCCAACGGGCACAATATTTCGGCGATCATACATGTCGCCATCATCAGGTGAACTGACGGACTGACCTGATGACGGCGACATGTATGATCGCCGAAATATTGTGCCCGTTGGACACTGTAGACCGGCAGTATACCAGTGGATATTTTGATTATCAAATACGCCGAGAGAAACTCAAGAATCACATTAAAAAGTGGTTTGATTTTGTAATGCATTGCCATGTGTTTCTTAATATTATTTGTCAGACTACAAACTGACAACATTTCATTACACATTCTAAAAGTACACAATAAATTTACTGTAGCTGACAGTTCGTAGTGATCGGCTATAAAATTGTAAAACATGTTTCAAGCTGTACTTCCTCACACAGAAGAGGTGTGCTGCCATTGGCGAACTCAGTCGCACACTTGTAGCTCAATTTCGTTTCTATTACATAATTCAAAAAAAGTTTATGATTTTGTTCACAGCTGTAGTTCGGCAGATGCAGAATATTTAAACAAAGATAAAATGTCAGTAGTTAGCTACACAAGAACACAATTATTTGGTTCGCTTTACCAGTTTCGACAAGTGAAATAGACTCAAATCATTGGTAAGCTAACGTCAAAATAAGAATCGAACGGTAGTGTCCTTTGTCACAGAGTCAGTAAAACAGAGTGACATCTATGAAAGTATATGATATGTGTGAAGAGCGGCAAACACTTAAATTTCAAATTTCACATCGTACATAGTAAGTGCGAGAAAAGTCAGCCACCAAAAGTTTGATGGCTGACTTTTCTCGCACATACTGTGTACGATGAAAATTTGAAACTTAAGTGTTTGTCATTCATCGTACGCATCATCGTATACTTATGCAGAGTACGCAGAGCGGATGTTACACTGGCCACTGTAGTTGTCACATTCGATTGCTGCAACTGTTTCGGTTACTCTGACTGCACAATCTCATTCTTGTCATCGCAGTACGTTCGTCAAAGTAAAATGTCTCTCCTCGACTATTCGCCCTCCAATACAAGCGTTATCTGTGGCGAAATGAGTGCTTATAGCTGATTCAGGAGCTGTTGTTTTCCGAAAACTATCTTCCAGGAGCGGGAGCGGTTGCAGCAGTTGATTTATATGTGAGATAAGCGGACAGTATGAGTCCCGTTTATGGAAGGCCAGAGAATACTATGCAGTCAGCAACAAGAACTTACGCTGCACAATGTAATACTCTGTCCTGATCACAGTTTCTGTTGTATAAACGTTACAATTTTAGCGTATAAACTGTAAAATTTTATACGCTTCGGCTATCAAGGTATTTTTGGAATCTGTAATGTAATACTCCGTCTTGATTTCAGTTTTCATTGTATAAACGTAACACTATTACGTGTTTTGGCTATCAAGCTATCTTTAGAAGCTATCACCTAAGAAGACAACTATGAGAAGTAGTTGTCTTACAGTACAAAATATTTCATCCCACATTAAGAGGACATAAATGAAGAGAACATCAATGCACAGTAACTCCGCAAAGAGTGTACAAGAGTACCATGGACTAGTGTTACTACTTAATAACGTAGGCTATCTTTTGTAAAACAAACTGATCGTTAGGTGCCGTTAGTGCAGAAAGGCTATCGTATATATAATCTAAAAGTTTTAGTATTGTGTATCTAGTCATTTCTACAAAAATAAATATGATATGTAAACGAAATGAAAATTACTATCGGCTACAGTGACAGCGGAGCCAAAAACACATGCCACAAAAGTTAAAAGCAAGTAAGTTTTTCAGAAAAAAAGCTAAAATGGCTTGGAACATGACTGTTGTAACATAATGATGATCTTATTACTAAAACATTTAGCAAGAGCTTTAAAATTACAATATTAAGATGACGACCATACCAATCTCCAACGATCTATTTTAATTTTAATATTTCTGAGACTTTAAATAACACAATACTAACACCTCTTCCTATTTCTGAGCTCAACATCTCACTCATTTTAGACGGATGCTGACTCAGTTTTTCATGATAGCAAATGGGAAGTTGCGGTATAGAAAATGGCCCGGAGATCACCGGTGTGTGTGTGTGTGTGTGTGTGTGTGTGTGTGAGAGTGAGTGTGTGATTGTGAGTATAGTGAGTGAAGTGTTATGAAACAATGTCTGTATAGTGTGTGCAGTGACTGATAGTGAGATGTGAGTGAACAGTGTGGCATTACATTATTTAGTAAGCTATTTTTAAAAAAGTAATGTATGCCTGATTGTCTCTAACTAGAAGTCTGTAAATGTGCGTGTATACGAATTAGATTATTTTAAATTTGTCTAAACTTGTAAATACTTTGACATGTCCTATATAGTTGTAGGAAGAGATCTATGGATGAATAAAGCTGCTACTACTACTACTACTACTACTACTACTACTCCTACTACTACTACTACTGCTTTGGTTTAGGTTGTAATAATGAAGTCATCAATATGTTACATCATCACTATTTTAAGCAATTTAGCTTTTAGATAACGCTTATTTAAATGAGTTCTGTGTGTTTTATATTTCTGTGGCGTATATCTTAGTTTCCACTGTCACACTGTCGTAAATAAGGACTAAACAGATTAAATGAAACAGCCGCATACTGGGTACCAGAGATGTAGAATACAAGCAGTATGCAAATGGAATTGAATGGCTTCAATTTGGACTCCAAAATGTGGTAAACAAAAATATCTAAACAATGACAACATGTAACAAAAAATTTATTATTTATATACTATACTTAAATTATCAGCAGAAATTTATCAAAGCCAATTTCACGGGATGTAAATATGATTTATAAATTTGGGTAAGTGTGGGAGGAGAAGTTAATCATCATATCTTACCATATCATGGAACGAGTGTTGGATGAAGGCGTAGAAGCTAGCTTGGTGTCAGCACGACGCGACGATCTGCAGACAGGCCGGCGTGGTGTCACGCGGCTGTTGATTACAACCGGTGGCTTTTACCTCTACATTTACGTGTGCTGGTGGCCACACGGGCGAACAATCAGAGTCGCTTATGTCCTGTCCGTTGCTTGCTCATTAATCGCACTCCAGTTGGAGCTGCCACCTGGCCGCAGCAGCCAATTCCTGTCCCCGGGGCTCGTACAGTGTATTTTGCCAGCTGTGTCCACGTTATAGCTCAAATGGTTCAAATGGCTCTGAGCACTATACGACTTAACTTCTGAGGTCATCAGTCGCCAAGAATTTAGAACTAATTAAACCTAACAAACCGAAGGACATCACACACATCCATGCCCGAGGCAGGATTCGAACCTGCGACCGGAGCGGTCGTTCGGCTCCAGACTGTAGCGCCTAGAACCGCACGGCCACTCCGAGGTGTAGGTCACATATCAGGTACATAATTGACTGATCATGGATCCCAATATTGAACCAACAGAAAAACCATCGCTCAGAGTATGGAAGCAGAGCATACCAGAAAAAACTAATATATAGTGGGATGACTACTGGAATCAGATGCAAAGTCTGTAAACAGGATAGGAAGCAAAACCTCCTGAATGCAAAGCCAAAAGTCTGTAATTTCTTGCCAATCACTTAGTGTGCCACAAATGAAAATCTCCTGAAAAATAAAGACGTGAAAGGCCCATGAATATCCCTGTTTACGAATTTTGTTCTTCTTCCCCTACTGTGGTCCTCATTCAATCTTATCGTAGGGCCGTCTTGTTATTGATGTTAATTTTCACTGTCCCCCAAAGAATTATCAACACTGGGAAACTTCACCCTGTCAGTCTTAGTTACACGGCGACAACGCTTCTCATCTCGTTTTGAAACATAACTGGATGATTGCCGGAGTAGAGAATGGGAACGCGGCACACTTTCTCAAGCAGCCTCACGCCATCCTGAGTCGTGAAGCCAGCCACTGCCTATGAAAAGTTCGCTAAGGAAACGTCTACGAAAGCGTCAAGGGGTCCTCAGCATTTCTAAGCTGCCAAGTACACTGAAGCTCAACACAGCGTGTTTTTTTCGAGTCATCAGCTTTGTGGCTTGTTTGATGTGCGGCCTGTCAAGAATTCCTCTCCTGTGTTAACCTCTTCGTCTCAGAGTAGCCTTGCTACCTACGTCCTCAATTATTTGCTGGAAATGTTCCAATATCTGTCTTCCTCTGCAGTTTTTGCCCTCTAAAGCTCCCTCTAGTACCATGGAACTCATTCTCTGAGGTCTTAACAGATGTACTAACATTCTGTCCCTTCTCTTTGTCACTGTTTTTCACATATTCCTTTCCTCTCCGATTCTGCTCAGAACCTCCCCATTCCTTATCAGTTCACCTAATTTACAACATTCGTCTACAGCATCACATATCAAATTCTTCGACTCTCTTCTTCTCCAAATTTCCCACAGTCCATGTTTCACTTCATAAAATGCTGTGCTCCAAACGCACATTCTCAGAAATTTCTTCCTCAAATTATGGCTTATGCTTGATACTAGAAGATTTATCTTGGCCAGGAATGCCCTTTCTGTAAGTGCTAGCCTGCTTTTGATGTCCTCCTTGCTCCGTCCGCCATTGGTTATTTTGCTGCCTAGGTAGTAGAATTCCTTAACTTCATCTACTTCGTGACCATCAATCCCGATGTTATGTTTCTCGCTCTTCTCATTTCTGCTGCTTCTCATTAATTTCGTCTTTCTTCGATTTACTCTCCATCCATATTCTGTACTGATTGGACTGTTCATTCCATTAAGGAGATCATGTAATTCTTCTTCATATTCACTCAGGGTAGCAATATCATCAGCGAATCGTAGCATTCATATCCTTTCACTTTCAATTTTTATGCCAATCCTGAACTTTCTTCTTATCTCCATAATTGCTTCCTAGATGTACAGATTGAGCAGTAGGGGCGAAACACTACATCCCTATCTTACACTCTCCTTAATCCGATCACTTCGTCATTGATCGTTCCTTTCTTGAACTGAGTATATTCGCGATTACTAGCTGCAATTAGTCTTTCTCTTCTCTTATTCCTTCTTGGCTCTCGTACTTCTCCTATTGTTCTTAGAATTTTGAATACCTTGCACCATTTTACGTTGTGTAACTCTGTTTCGACGTCGACAAATACTGTGAACGTGTCTTGATTTTTCTTTAGTCTTGCTTCCATTATCAACCGCAACGGTAGCATTGCCTCTCTAGTGCCCTTACCTTTCCTAAAGCCAAACTGATCGTCACCTAACACATCCTCAAAGTTCTTCTGTATATTATTCTTTTACGTAACTTCGATGCACGAGCAGTTAAGCTGATTGTGCGATAGTTCTCGCCCTTGTCATCTCTTGCAGTCTTCGGAAATGAGTGGATGATATTTTTCCGAAAGTCTGATGGTATGTCTCCTGTTTCATACGTTCCACACACCAGCTTGGAGAGTCGTTTTGCAGCCACTTCACCCAATGACCTTGTAAGTTCTGATAGAGTGTTATCTATCCCTTATGCCTTATTTGATCTTAAGTCCTCCAAAGGTCTCTTAAGTTCTGATTATAATATTGAATCCCGTATCACTTGCAAATCTACTCCTGTTTCTTCTTCTATCACATCAGACAAATATTCCCCCTGATGGAGGACTTAAATATGGTATTTCCACCCATCCCATCTCTCCTCTGCATTTAACAGTGGAATTTCCGTTGCACTCCTGCTGTTACCAACATTGCTTTTAATTTCACCGAAGGTTGTTTTGACTTTCCTACATGTTGACTCAACCGTTATGATAATCATTTCTTTTTCGATGTCTTCGTATTTTCCCTGAAGCCATTTGTCTTAACTTCCATGTAGTTCCTATTTATTTCATTCCTCAGCGAATTGTATATCTGCATTCCTGAATTTCAATGAACATTGTACTTTCTTCTTTCTTCGATCGACTGAAGTATTTTTTTCTGTTATCCGTGGTTTGTTTGTAGTTACTTTCTTTGTACCTATGTTCATCTTTTTCTGTGACTGCCCTTTTCAGAGATGTCCATCCCTCTTCAACTGTACTGCCTACTGAGCCATTCCTTATGGCTATATAAATAGCCTTAGACAACTTCAAGCATATTTCCGTATCCAATTCTTTGGTTATTAATTATTCTTGACTAATCTCTTAAACTTCAGCCTTCACTCCATCACTATTTCAATGTGATCTGACTCTATATTTGCTCCCGGATACGCCTTACAATCCAGTGTCTGATTTCGGAATCTGTGCCTGACCATGTTGTAATCTAACTGAAATTTTCCCGTATCACCAGTCCTTTCTCAAGTATAACTCCTCCTCTTGTTATTCTTGGACTGAGTATATTCGTGATTACTAGCTGAAATTTATTGCAGAACTCAATTAGACTTTCTCCTCTCTCATTCCTAGTCCCTCCTGTAACCGTTTCTTTTACTCCTTCCCCTATAGCTGATTGTTAGATTCTCAACTCCCATTACTTACCGTGTTACCGTTTCAGTATCCGCTATACTTTCTTTGTCTCTTCATCTTTAGCTTGCAATGACGGAATGTATACCTGAACTGTCGTTGTCAGTGGTGGTTTGTTGTCGATTTTGATAAAAGCAACCGTGTCACTGAACTGTTCACAGAAATGCGCTCTCTCCCCTACCCTCATATTCAAATCGAATCCTACCGCTGCTTATACCATTTTGTGCTGTTGTTGATATTATCCTCTACTCATCTGACCAGAAATCTATATCTTCTTCCCATTTAACAGCTGATAGGAAAGCCACTAAGGCCATTCCTCAAATGTGTGACGTCCTTGGGAACTTGGCGGTGTCCCTCAATTGTCCGCCAATATTTAAACAGGACACCTTTTTTCAGAGCGAAGCACGGCACTTGTAAACCGCACCTGTCTGTTTCCTGCCGCTTTGGAGAAGGTCCTATGATAATTATATCCTAGCCAGTAATGCCAACCGAGCCCGCTGCCAAAAGGTTGGCAGCATCAAAGTCCGGACGCCGTCCGCATAAGCAGCGCCAGCGATACAGGA
Source organism: Schistocerca cancellata (assembly GCF_023864275.1). Lineage (NCBI taxonomy): Eukaryota > Metazoa > Arthropoda > Insecta > Orthoptera > Acrididae > Schistocerca > Schistocerca cancellata. Next base: position 1,102,784,747 of record NC_064626.1, on the reverse strand, counting down.
AATCGCCGCAAGTCTGCGCGCGCCACCGCTGGCTTTTGGCTTCTTAAGTGCTGGAGTCGCGAGCGCTAGGACAGTTCTGTATTCGCCGCTCAGTGGTATACTCGCCACCGATTTGGGTACTTGCTAGTCAGTTGTGTGTTCATCGCAGCAGAGTTGTTGTTTGTCGTCAGCCGACGCTGACCTAGCCGCTCCGACTCGAACTAGACAGATTTCTGTAGACACGGAGTTCACTACTGTGTTTCTGTATCTTCGTTAATAAAGATAAGTACCGACTTTTATTTAATCAGAGTGTCTGGGTTTTCATCTTTCTGTTCACTGTTCCAGCGGACCGGTCGGCCCGCTATTAAAAGTGTGGCGGTGACTTCGTAAGCCATTTCTACAGCGAAGTGTTTGTCGCTACGAACGCCGCCACAAAAATAATAAGGCGTGGCTTAACTGGAACTGTGCTGTTCACGAAGTGTTGCACAAAAAAGTATTACTCTGTAAGGAAAGTGCTAGCCGTGGACAACACCATCTTGATGGTGATAGAGTAGTTGTGTGGGCAAATGTATTACACTGCCGGAGCGTACAGAAACACGTTTGCTGTACAAATAACGTTATTAGCAGTCAGTTGATACCAAGACGAGGAGATTTTAGCACATGTTCGTCTTAACAGAGGCGCATGAGGTCCAGGAGACGTCCCTAATTTATATAAGACATTCAGGAGATAACCTGACCAGCCCTCAGACTATTTGTAGATGATGCTGTTATCTACATTTACATGGATACTCTGCAAATCACATTTAAGTGCCTGGCAGAGGGTTTATCGAACCACCTTCACAATCACCGTCTCGTAAAGTCTGAAGGAGATCAAAGCCAACTGCAAAATGATTTAGACAAGACATCCGTTGTGCGAAAAATGGCAATTGACACTAAATAATGCAAGGTGTGACGTCATCGACATAAGAGTAAAGTGACAGAACTTTTAGAAGATGCAACAGGTGTTTTAAAGAGACTGTCTACACTGCTCCTGTCCGTCCTCTCGTGGAGTACTGCTGCGTGACGTGGGATCCGCATGAGATATGACTGACGGAGGATATTGAAAAAGTTCGGAGAAGGCCAGCTCGTCTCGAACCAGGGGAGAGAGTGTCTCGCACATGATTCGCGAGCTGGTGTGGCAAACATTAAAACGAAGGCGTTTATCATTGCGACAGGATCTTTCCGCGGAATTTCAGTCACTAACTTTCTATTTCGAATGCGAAAGTGGTTTGTTGGCGCCCGTCTACACAGGGAGAAATTATCATCGTAGTAAAATAAGAGAAATCACAGCTCGCACGGAAAGAATTAAGTGTTTGTTTTCCCCGCGAGCTACTCGAGAGTGGTACGGTAGAAAATGTTCAAATGTGTGTGAATTCCTAAGGGACCAAACTGCTTAGATCATGGGTACCTATCTTTACACACAACTTTAACTAACTTAAGCTAAGAACAACACATACACCCATGCCCGATGGAGGACTCGAATCTCCGGCGGGAGGGGCCGCACAATTCGCGACTTTGCGCCTCGAACCACGCGGCCACTCCGCGCGGCCGGTAAGAATGGTAGATAAATAGTTTGCAGGTAGTTCGGCAAACCCTCTACCAGATATTTAGCTGTTAATTGCAGAACAGTCATGAAATGTAGATATTGCTCATTATCTTAACATACAGTAAATGCAATCTTTGAAAGTGTGATGGTACTGCATTTTAAAAGGTAAAAAAGGCTGAACAATAGACAAATATAAAATGAGCAAATAGGAAAAAATTAACATTATACTCAAAACTGTGGCTATGTAACAGTTTCCATTAAATAAAAGTTGCATTTACTGTGTGTTCCCTCACATTCCTCCACTTTCCTGCATTTATCATTTCTGTTTATCTTATGGACAATGCTTAAGTTCTTGATATATTCTGTTGTTAGATTGATAATTTTTTTTTCTTTTAATTGATTTGTGTATAATTCTCCATGTTTTATACCTCCTTAACTAGCCTTGGCAAGTACTTATTTTATTGGTTTTGTTTATTAATATAAACTGTTATGTAGGCTTGCTGTTCCTGTTTTGTGTTAAAGTTTTTTCCTGTTTATCCTGTTTTTATTTTTTTCCTGTTCAACTTTTTACTTTTCACATTGCATTACCACTACAATGTCAAAGATTTTTATCTACTGTACGTTTCTTCTTCAATCTAGATGTGTAACTTCTCTTCCAATGTTGTTTGCTGAAAATATTCAGTAAATGTCTGAAGATGGCCTTGTAATCTGAAAACCGGCTAACACAATAAAAGTAATACTGTAGAGCAAAAGCAAACTATCGCTTTTCATTTATTATTATATTGTTTTACCAAGAATCGATGATAGATTCAGGTAACATGGTATACGAGGCTTGTCTAAAAAGTATCCCACCATTGGCCAGAAAAAAATATTTCGAATACCTGGGTTGGAACCCGAATCCCCTTCAAAGTAGGACCCTTGTGCTCACACACATTTAGCCCACCGATTCTTCCACTGCTGAAAACACCCCTGAAAGTCTTCTTTTGGTATGGTATTCAGCACATGCCACACTTTCTTTGGCCTTGGAAACTCGGGATGCTTCCATTGCGACGACTGTTTTTTTGTTTCTGGGTCATACCTGTAGATTGATGACTCATCTCCATTTATGATGGTGTTCAGAAACACAGGATCAGTGTTGGTGGTGTCCAGAAGGTCCTGTGCAATGTCAAATCGGAGGCCTTTTTGTCCCAGCGGCAACAACTAGGGCACGAATTTTGCAGCCACTCGGTGCATGTTCATATCATGATGCAAAATTGCATGTGCAAAATCTTTACTCACTCCAATCTCTTGTTCAATCTCCTGCACAGTCAAACGACCATCTGCCATCACCAAATTTTGCACCCTCTCAACAACAGCTGCACTTCGAGCAGTTTGGGGCCTACCAAAATGCTGGTCACTCTCTGCTGATGTGTGGCCATTTTTGAATCGGTTGAACCACTCCTTAATTTGTATCATACCCACCGCATCTTCTCCAAACACCCGCTGAGTCTTACGAATTGTTTCGCTTTGAGAATCACCAAGCTTTTGACAAAATTTGATGCAGTATCTTTGCTCAACAGTTTCAGTCACCTTGAGAGAATCGGTAATCCGACGAACACGTTGTGTAGCACCTCACTCAGCGACCGACAGGCAGCGACTGACACGCTGGAAGGCGCAGACAAAATTCACGCATGCGCAGAAAGTTCTCTTCCTTTACTGCATACAGTGCTGCCGCGCTATCGTCTCTATTTTGCGCGGGAAAATCAAAGGTCGGATACTTTATAGACAGACCTCGTATACACAAACCAAAAAAGTTTTGCATCACCCCAGTTCCTAGACCTGAAGGTAGACGTTGTCTGTGGACATTGTATCACAGACGCAGTCCCTTTGACTAGAGATGTCACTAGATCCGCCCAAAGATATAAACAACCATTCATGAACAGCGCCTATTAGACGGAGGGGGTCCGACTACCTATCAGTTCCAGTCATTCCACAAGGAAGGAAGTACATGGCTCATGTTGTCTGTAGTTCAGCCATGCATAGACGGTCAAAACCGCGGTTCGATCGCGACCGGATTGTTACTTTCTGCTAGGAAGGGCTCTCAACAAAGGAAGTATCCAGACGTCTCGGAGTGAACCAAAGCGTTGTTGTTTGGACATGGAGGGGATACAGCGAGACGGGAACTGTCGATGATATGCCTTGCTCAGGCTGCCCAAGGGCTACTACTGCAGTGGATGACCACAACCTAAGGGTTATGGCTCGGAGGAACCCTGACAGCAACGACACCATGTTGAATAATGCTTTTCGTGCAGCCACAGGATTTCGTGTTACGACTCAAACTGTGCACAATAGGCTGCATGATGCATAACTTCAGACGTCTATGGCGAGGTCCATCTTTGCAACCACGACACCATACAGCGCGGTACAGATGGGCCAAACAACATGCCGATTGGACCGCTCAGGATTGGCACCACGTTCTCTTCACCGATGAGTGTTGGATATGCCGTCAACAAGACAATCGTCGGAGACGTGTATGGAGGCAACCCGGTCAGACGCCTTAGACACACTGTCCAGCGAGTAGAGCAAGGTGGAGGTTCCCTGATGTTTTGAGGTGGCATTATGTGGGGCTGACGTACGCCGCTGGTGGTCAAGGAAGGCGTCGTAGCGGTTGTACGATACGTGAATGCCATCCTCTGTCCAATAGTGCAACCATATCGGCAGCATACTGGCGAGGAATTCGTCTTCATGGACAACAATTAGTGTCCTGGTCGTGCACATCTTGTGAATGACTTCCTTCAGGATAACGACATCGCTCGACTTGACAGGCCAGCATGTTCTCCAGACATGAACCCTATCGCACATGCCCGGGATAGATTGAAATGGGCTGTTTATGGACGAGTTGGCCCATCAACAGCTCTACGGGATCTACGCTGAATCGCCGTTGAGGCGTGGGACTATCTAGACAAACAGTGATTTGATGAATTTGTGGATAGTGTGCCACGACGAATACAGGCATGCATCAATACAAGAGGACGTGCTACCAGTGTGTACAGCGATCTGGACCACCACCTGAAGGTCTGGCTGTATGGTGGTACATCATCCAATGTGTGTTTTTCATGAGCAATAAAAAGGGCGGAAATGATGTTTATGTTGATCTCTATTCCAGTTTTCTTTACAGGATCCGGAACTCCCGGAACCAAGGTGATGACAATTTTTTTTTATTTGTGTATATCCCTATAAAAACGGGTTCCTTTACCCAATAAAACAATGTGCAGACTTATGGACACTGCGTGGCAAGCTAGATCATCCGATCTGTCTGTCCTTGACTTCTGTTTCCGAGCAACATTAAATAGTGTGATCTAACAGAACAAAGTGAAAACCGAGATGAGATGAAAAATCGCTTCAGGCATGCCCTCCCTGAACTTGATGGTTCATATGTTGTACTGTGTGTTATAGCTAGCTGTTTTAGACTTACCTGCAGTAAGGCACTGACTGGTTCAGCCAGATGGTGATTGATTTTTGTTTCCTCTTTTTATGTTTCCATATTTTACTTCTAATTTTCCCTAAGCATTTGTTGACTGAAGGGAGTATAGGATAACTGTTTGTTTACTATGTGGACTGTCAGTGCATCAAGTGTCCACAACGAACAATCAGTAATAAAGCACAATAGTAAGTTCATTGTTGATTATGGAATGCAGTTGGTAACAGAAAGTAGTGAAGTAATGTACTAACTTTAAGTTGCTTAGGAATTGCACTGTAAAATTAAAATCTTGTGGCTCACGAATTGCAATAATTAAGCTAAATTAAAGGCCTTTCGTTTGGTCTGTGCTACGTTAGTGATGTAGCATAGATATTGTCGTGTTAGGAACTTGGAAACTAAAATATCTCACCGTTTCATAAATTCGTCTTGAAAGTGACACGGTATTGAGCTGTTTAGTACTCTGGCTACGTGTATTGTTTTATAGCGGCCTCCATTGCAGTTGGTAACCAGAAGAAACATCGGGAAATCGTTAACCTTCTGTTCGCCTCGTCTTTCTTGCCCGACTCGCCCCTTCTTATCTTGTGTCTCCCTGACCCACGATGTGTGCTACCGCCGTGCAACAGCGCTGGCAGAGAACGCAATAGAATGAAATTTTCACTCTACAGCGGAGTGTGCGCTGATATGAAACTTCCTGGCAGACTAAAAGCGTGTGCCGGACCGAGACTCGAACTCGGGACCTTTGCCTTTCGCGGGCAAGTGCTCTACCAACTGAGCTACCCAAGCACGACTCACGCCCCGTCTTCACAGCTTTAGTTCTGCCAGTACCTCGTCTCCTACCTTCCAAACTGAACAGTAGCTTGTAACGTTGTTGCTTTAATTTGTAGTGTAAGCGGTGCTGATCGTAATAAAAGCGGGTTAAAAGATGTGAGCTGTCTGGGGAAGTTAACCTTGCATTACTGCGTAACTGTTTCACCAGGTATCCTGTCTAGCTTACAAATTCCCAACCAGACTAACATTAATTATAATCTTTTAATAGTCATACGACAACCGGTGATATATACACACACACACACACACACACACACACACACACACACACACACACACACACACACACACATATATATATATATATATATATATATATATATATATATATATATATAAGAATTTAAATAAAAAGAAATAAATCAGTTTATGTTTGGAAATTTATTTTAACATTGATCATTGAAATTTCAGCATATTAAACGTGAGTCATAACTAAGCTGGTGCCTTATTTAGGACTGTAAAAAGGTGAGTTTGTAATCTTACAGAACACATCAAATATGGAGCCAAGATATGGGAGACTGCATACAACACTGCATTCATAAAATAACACGAAGACACACAAGATCCGAATCCTCCTGTAGTTTAAATGACAAATGTTTTGCTTCATCCTTATTACCTTAAACCAAACTTTCCTTCGGTCCCATAATCAAATTTATTTCATCTTCCTCTACCTTCAAGAGGGAAATTTCCTCAATACAAATCATATAGGCTGCAGTGCAGCCCGCACCAGCGAAAACAGTAAGCTGTAATGCTCGCAGCATCAGCAAAACACATAAACGTCGCTTTTATAGGACAAGTATTAACGCAGAATAATTTTTCAGGCTTTGGCTCAACATCAATCTAGACTACAGAAAGGATCCATATTTCTGTTCCATTCTCCATTTGCTGAAAAACTGCTCGTATTTGACTACCACAACAATATTTCAGGGCCACGTAAATTACACAAACCACAATTCTTCTTTCACCTTGAAGGGAATCAATATACTGACGAAATCCACAGACAGCACTTTACATACTCAGCTATAAAGTACAAAAAAAAAGATATATCATCAATATTAACATATTAGCGTATATTCGGAAGCCATTTGTTAAACAATCGTATTATCGCATCCTGTTTTCAAGATTCCAAACTTACTCAATCCTTTCTCAGATTTCTCCTATCTTAAAATATTCATACAGCACGCATACTATAGTAAGAGATCCTCATTTAAACTGACAGATATAGAATAGTAATAGATAGATAGTAGCACTGAAAGCAGAAAATCGGAAACACGGCTACTAACAGCTGGGGACCTGGGTTTGCCAGACCCATAATACCCACAGATCGGATATTCCCCTGAGTTTTGCATTAATTCAACACAGATCTTGCTTCACTCAGGAGCGACTCGTTTCAATTTACACAAAAAAAACATAAACAGCATTTCACTCGTTCACAAAGAAACCTTTTATCTTCACCTTTGAACCAACCTAAATCCTAATTGCACAAGGAAAAAAAAATTAATTACATCACTTCAATCAATCACATAGAAACATCTTTATCATTATTTTTACCAACATATTATTCAAAGTGCATATGTCACAAACTTAAACTAATCAGTTCTTTCTCCTCTCTATACACCCTATGTACTCATTTGCCATGTCACTCATTTGTTCCGATTGGGCGCCTTCTGCGCTGATCATTTGTCATTGCCAGTTTTGTTCATTTCCATTTGCTGGGTTATGTCTTGGGTTAGCCGGCCGAATTTGAACATCATGTGGTGCTCCGCCTACAATCCTATTCCCACCGTGTTCATCGTAGTATCCATTCTGGTTGCCGTACCTGTAGCGTTCACGATCTTGTCCACGACCTCTATCATTTCCGTTGTTCCACCTATGCTCGCGAGTGTTACCCCAGTTTCTATACGGCCGGTCCCGATTATTGTTCCGTTCACGTCGCGACGACCAGTCACGCCGTTGATTAGTACTACGGCCACGACTGCGATCGCGCTGCTGTGCCCCGTAATAACTTTGTGCCTGATTAGGCGGGCATTCTGCTGTATGATATTCCAACTCTTGGAGAAGTGTCTTAAACGTTTCCACGTCCTCTTTGCATCGTCCCGCAAGAATGACGTGGCGCAAGTGCATCGGAAATTTGGTGATGCATATCCAAATTAGTTCCGCAGGCCCGTATGGGTCATATAGAAATTGATTTGCCTGCAGCATGTGGTCGAATAGGCGTGCTGGGCTGCCGAAACCAGACTGGTTCAAATTTGGCAGCATAATTATGCCATGCTTGACCCTATCTTGTGCCGCTTCCGACCAATAGGCGGACAGAAAGGCTTGTCGAAACTTCGGAGTGGAGTTGCAGTGATGCGCTGCCGACCTCATGCGAATCGCCGGTTCGCCTTCCAAATAGCCACACATATATTCTATCCTATGTGAACTTGTCCAGTCGGGGGGAAGACAGAACTCAAATTGCTCGAGCCATGCTCGTGGATGTATTCCTTTTTGTGAATTTCGAAATATCTCAAACTTTCTCACCGTAAGGAAATGTTTGAAATCAAATCCCCACATTTCCTCCCGGCGAGGCCCTTGAATGTTTCTATTTTTCTCATGTCTGCCCCTCCAAATACATTCTTCCCTGTCGTCAAAATCTCCCTCGTGGCCAGAGTCCCTCCCTGCACTGTTCGTACGGCTATTTTTAGCGCTATTGGCGAGTTCGGAATCACCCAATGCGGCTTTCCAGATGCGCCACGCCTTCTTGTAATTCGCCTGTTACAGCTTTGTGCCGCCTGTTCACTTCGAACTGTCCCTTCTGAAATCTAAGAAGCGAACGCACTTCTTCGGTCTCTGCGATCGCTACCTGTGTAGTATTGTTATCGCTCTCCGTCACCTTCATCGTGCCTATGATGTCCGCTAATGCCGCAATCTTATCATGTATTTGTCTGTTGTCCTCCGCCCCAGACTGCTTCAATTGTTCTACTTGCTGTTCGAGTGCGTGAATCGCTTGACTTTTGTCCGCTACTGTATTGCTAGCGGACGCGGGACAATGCGTTTCTGCCTCCTGGAACCTCGAGAGTACCTGCTGGAGTTCCCTTTGGCATTCTTCTCTCAGCGCTTGGAAATTCCTAAGTAGCTGTTCTTCGCTCTCTTTCGATTCTGCATCGCGACTCCGCTTGCCCTGTTGTAAGGCTTGCAGACGATCATAGATTTGTTCAAATGTATGGTCTAATTCTTTCATAATATCACTTTTTATTTCGCTTGCCAGATTGTTTATTCTTTGTGAGATATCATCGGACACTCTCTGCATCGACTTGTCGACTTTATTCGTCTGCTGGATTAGTTTTTCGTCTATTTGTTTGCCTAGCTCTCTGATCGATTTTTCGGATGATTCTTTTTGTTCTCGGAACGATTTTTCTGATTTCTGCGTCATTTGTTCGCCTAGCTCGCGGATCGATTTTTCAGATTTCTGCGTCATTTGTTCACCTAGCTCTCGGATCGATTTTTCAGATTTCTCTGCGTTTTCTTTATTTTGTTGCAATAAGGCTTTCATGAGTTCTGCCAAATCAATTTGTTTGGTTGGAGGCAAACTAAATTCTGGCTCTGATGTGAGCCCGTTCGTCCTGTTTTGCATTTCCTCTGAAGTATTCCCCACTGCATTTTCGGAACCGTCCAGCATGTTAATATTCGAAATCAAATTATCCCCATGGTCCATGTTGCTTAAGTTGTTGGACCGCCTACTTTTAGCTTGGTTACGAGTCTGCATTAGTTCAATTTATGCCCGGTACGCAACACACTAATCAGAATAAATGTATCCCGCAAAAATTACGACAGTCACACGAAAGGTACCCAACTTAGTACGCACGTTTTCACACGCACATCAAATTTATATCTTTGACCGAAGTCAGTGCAATTTAGACGCGAGAAAAAAAAACACATACATATAAAACACACAAATATAGAAAACAAAACAAGACAAACAACACAACGCCACTCAACAACGCCGTGAATTATACAACTCTCGCAATCTAACGTTTCAGAGATTCCAGAGTCTAGCGGAATCACAGAACAGGGTCGCCATGTGTAAAGTTGTCGCTTTAATTTGTGGTGTAAGCGGTGCTGATGGTAATAAAAGCGGGTTAAAAGCTATGAGCTGTCTGGGCAAGTTAACCTTGCATTACTGCGCAACTGTTTCACCAGGTATCCTGTCTAGCTTACCAAATTCCCAACCAGACTAACATTAATTATAATCTTTTAATAGTCATATGACAACCGGTTATATATATATATATATATATATATATATATATATATATATATATATATATATGACAATTTAAATAAAAAGAAATAAATCAGTTTATATTTGGGAATTTATTTTAACATTGATCATTGAAATTTCAGCATATTAAACGTGAGTAATAACTAAGCTGGTGTCTTATTTAGGACTGTGAAAATGTGAGTTTGTAATCTTACGGAACACATCAAATATGGAGCCAAGATTGGGAGACTGCATACAACACTGCATTCATAAAATAACACACGAAGAACGTTGAAACATATGCAAGAGGGAATTAACCACAACCAACCGATTAAATTTTCACTCAAAGAAATTACGTTCGTAGCACAATCCTGTACGTCATGTAATTACCACACACTGGTATACTAAATTCATACTAACTCCCTGTGAAATCTTCCCGAAAAGAGTAGCTGAGGGCTACTTTGATGATTACATCACATGCTTCACGTGATCAACTTGGTTTACACGAAGAGTGTAACTCTACAATAATTTTGATAATTAAAATAAATTAGATCGAAAAGCAATTTACAAAAGGAAAACCTCAAACTGGTTACTATCGTCTTACTATTAACCTGATGGGTCAAACAATTGTATAAGCACATGACACAGGTCTCACAAAGTACACCCCACGTGGGTTGCACATAAAGAAAAGTTGCTATATTGAAAAATATTAACAAGACGAGACGTTATAATCCCACGCACATTCGCATTGAAGATTGATGATGCTAGTTAGAGTTACTGATCAACACGTGGTTCCACTTTACTCATAAAGTAGTGACAAAGCAACTACCGGAATATATTTTGAACTTCACACTCGAATTACACTGTGTTGCAATTAGATATTTTTGAGCTAAACCTGAAATAAAGGTGATTAAATTTTCAGTTAGGCTGAACTTAAGAAACCCTTTGTCCTATGGACTTAGCAGACACACGCTTAGCCGGAGATCTTACCACTTCAGACGCTCTCCACGGACAGACTGACCTGGTCCCTTCCTGAGGGTGGCTCACAAACACAAACGGAAGTGGCCAGAGGGGCAGCTTCCTATACCAACATGACAAGGGACGGACAGGACCATACTAAGGATAGAAACCTCTTTGCTTTTAGAAAGCGTAGCTACCTGTTCCGACGTTGGTCCTCCTGTTCTCTAGCAGTCAGGCTTGTCTGCTACCCTCAAGCATGCAACTAGAAATACATTTGCTCATTCATCCTCTCACACAGACGGGAAGGGGGATGACAGTATCATATCGTATACAGTATATAAAAGAAAGTGGATGTAGGTTCCGTATGAGACTGTGTGACTTCAATTACATATAAACTGTGTTCTAATGTGTAGTAGTGTGACAGATCGTTCTTGTTTATGTGTAAAAGTAACACGTTCCACTACTCAGTCTCCTCCCAGATAGTCAGAAACGCCACAGTAAATTTAGAAGAGGAATTTATGCCGTAAATGACAACAGATTTAATAAATTAACATGAAAGGAATCCAACAGAGACCTTTCGAGCTCTCCTGCGAACCTCTCCGCTGTAGAGTGAAAATTTAATTCTAGAAACATCCTCCAGGCTGTGGCTAAGCCATGTCTCCGCAATATCCTTTCTTTCAGGAGTGCTAGGTCTGCAAGGTTCGCAGGAGAGCTTCTACAAAGTTTGGAAGGTAGGAGACGAGGTACTGGCAGAAGTAAAGGTGTGAGGACGGGGCGTGAGTCGTGCTTGGGTAGCTCAGTTGGTAGAGCACTTGCCCGCGAAAGGCAAAGTTCCCGAGTTCGAGTCTCGGTCCTGCACACAGCTGTAATCTGCCAGGAAGTTTCAGAGAACGTAATGTTTGCTGGCCCTGTTAACATATATCGTTAAAACAAATACCGCATTAGACTAAAGAGCGCTCTATCAAATGGAACCTAAAGATTCATACTAATAATAATTTTGTCTGTGACTGGAAAGAAACCGATGTTTCCTTTGACACCGGGCATAGCAGGAAAGCTGCAATGAGCAGGGGTGGCCGAGCGGTTCTAGGCGCTACAGTCGCAGGTTCGAATCCTGCCTCGGGCATGGATGTGTATGATGTCCTTAGGTTAGTTAGGTTTAAGTAGTTCTAAGTTCTGCGGGACTGATGACCACAGCAGTTAAGCCCCATAGTGCTCAGAGCCATTTGAACCATTTGCAATGAGCAATATTGGTTTAGGCTGACTCAGCTAGACATTCTAACAATGTAATTGCAAATATGTGCCGAAACAGCAGAGGAAAAGCGCACGACGACTCTATGTGTGTTCGTGTGTGTGTGTGTGTGTGTGTGTGTGTGTGTGTGTGTGTATGTGCGTGTGCGCGCATCTAGACGATAACATACGAATTAGAACATAATATTTTCCTTTTTTATGTACAATTTAAGATGTAAATTCATTGTATAAAATAAAAGGAATAGGAAAGATAATTATTTAATTAACAAAAAAAGAAGCTGGTTAGCCATCGCTGTAGCGTCAGAACTGTCGCGCGTTCGCGGAAATTGGTATGACGTCAGAGTGTTGGTGAAGTGTTTCGTGAATTCCTATCGGTTCCCCCCGGGGACACACATGTTGACGCGGCTCCTGCCAGCACGCACTCCATTAGCTGTTATCTCGCCGTAGGCACTACTCTACTGTGTTGACAGGCAGCCCGACGGAGCCTCGGACTACGTCACAATTACCATTTCACCGGCGCACACCACACACTACACGCTACGCACTGATAAGAGAGCAGACAAATGGATATTTGACCCACAGCCGTTCATATTTACATATTCGCTACTCCAATTGGTTTGCACGATATAGCTTAACGTATTTCATGACAAATCGGCATAATACTGATGAATTTGCTTCCTCTCAAGGGATATAGTGAAAAACGCACGCAGTAATCGCCTTTACTTCATTTATATCTTCGTTTTTCTGTCAATGAATGATTTCGATCTGCATGTGCAAACGTTCAGATACCATATTCGATACGTTTGCTATCGGTTCCAATACCTAAAATTGTGTGGATGTCTCAATAACATCGCAGGAAAATTATCGACGCTGACAGTATCTCGAGGTACTGACTGGTTACTAGTTTCCAACATTTCCGGAACGCAAATTTTTTTATTAAATATACAAGGCAAAGTATGGAAATACACTATGTTTTCAAGAATCAATTAGAGTATAAAAATAGGAAATTAAGGAGTAAAGGACAGGTACTGCAACTAGAAAGAGAATAGAGGTCTTCACATAAACTTTATACTCCCAAGAGACACCATTTTGAAAGTGGGTAGTTGCAGGCTACCCTTGAAGACAAAAGCATGAACATGTACATTGAGCTTCCAGAATGAGATTTTTACTCTGCAGCGGAGTGTTCGCTGATATGAAACTTCCTGGCAGATTAAAACTGTGTGCCGGACCGACACTCGAACTCGGGACCTTTGCCTTTCGCAGGCAAGTGCTCTACCAACTGAGCTACCCAAGCACGACTCACGCCCCGTCCTCACGGCTTTACTTCCACCAGTACCTCGCCTCCTACCTTCCAAACTTTACAGAAGCTCTCCTCCTTTTGCAATGAGCTTCATTGTAAGAATGCACTATTTATTAATACAAGGCAAAATGTGAGAATTACGCGATATTTGTATGAACCAAATCAGGTACTATCAACAGCAGAGCTAATTTTCCATGTTACTTAAAATTAATGACAAAAGAAATTAAAAGTAATACTTCAAGGTTGAAAGAAATGCTCAGATTAGGAAGTGTATAAAACAACTATGTAGTCTTTCGCTCTTACTGTTCAACCTATAAATCGGAAAAACAGTGGTGGAATTAAAGGAATGTTAACGAGTTCGATTAAAGCTTAGCTTAAAGGACATCAACGACATGATTCTCTGAGGACATTGCTATCTTCAAGGAAAGTGAAGACCAATTGTAGGACCGAAAATGGCATGGACAGTGTACTGAACACACGTTATGGATTAATGTACTGAGAGTAGGAAATGAGAAGTAGCGGAATGAGATTGCGGCAAATGTAAAAGCAAAATTGGAGACCAGACAGTACGCGAAATGAAGGAATTCTGCTACGTTGTAAGCAAAAGGACATAGAAATGTAAGTAAAATGTGGACTATCACAGATGAAGAGGGCATTTCTGGACAAAAGAAGCGCGCTGTTATCAAAGATACGTTTTACCAGAGGTTGAAAATGCCGCTGCAGTTGTAAAGTTGTTTTATTATCACACCATCCGTTTCGGGCTCTTATACGCCCATCTACAGGTGTCGTAAATTGGTGCTGTGACCTCCGAGCGCCGCGGTGGACGAGCGCAGAGCACACCGCGCCTCGTACACGGCCACCGCGGGCTCGGAGATCACAGCACCAAGTTTACGACACCTGAAGATGGGCGTACAAGAGCCCGAAACCGGTCGTGTGATAATAGAAGCGGTATTTTCAACCTCTGGTATAATGCTCAGTTGCGGATGTTCTTTCGACAGGATTGTTTGGAAACATACGTTTTAATAAGATGAAAATTTTTCTGCGAATGTGCGTTTCGAACACAGCATTGTATGGAAATATTGCATGTATAATAAGTCTACTGTTTTTAAAACCTTCCGAACCTAGCGTGAAAAGTATGCGCGGTTGAATGACAAATTTTTACTACGGTTATGAATTTTTAAATCTATGGAATATCACCCACGCTGTCAGCTCATTTTTTACAATTTTATTATTTTAAATAATTAGGTGGTGGGAAAATCTAAATTCAAGGAAAGTAAAGTAAGTTTAAACTTTCATATTTATTTTAAAATTCATCATTGTTCAATAAAAAGGATAACGCATGCTAAGTCTGCCTCAAATCTTGTGCCTTATTTACTATTGTGAATTAATTAAGAAAAGTGTTACTCAGAGGAGGCTCAATTAACATAAAACGTGATTTTCTAAGAATAGGAAACAAAGAATAGGCAACAGGATGGGATACCGCATTCAAACTAGCACACGAAGATATTTCGAGGGTACACAAAAGAAGAAACTCGACCATCACCAATCCATTCTATTCAAGCAAAGAAATTCCACTCCTGGCGTAGTCGTGTTTCCATTGGATAACCACAGACTGGTGTTTAGACGAAGATCACGTGTTTCGATATATCCACAATCTTACCAGAATGCTTTATAAAAATCTTTCTAGACATTGTGAAATAGGAAACCTGCTCGCGATAGAGATTAATTAAGCTTGAATACGCGAAATATTATGCAAAAGAGTAGGTGAGGATTAATTTTGTTACTACAGCACATGTTCAACGTGCTCAAGTACATTTACAGAAAATTTGTAATTTCACAACGATTTTAATGACGAAATCAAATCCAAACACATTAGTTACAAAAGAAACTTCCGAACTGCGGTAATAACGGTATAGTACTGACCTGATGGATCAAACAATTTTACGAGCACGTGGTACTGCTACTACAAATCACACACAACGAGGGTTGAAAACAAAGTGAAATAATGAATTTCAAGAATTTCAACGAGAGAACACACTTATACGCACATTCACACTAAAGAACGATGATTTTAATCAGAATTACGCCTCATGACATCGTGCTTCCACTTTCCTTTATTGGAATGGAAACAAAGCAACTACCGCAATGCACTCAGAAACCACCACTGAAATCGCACTGCATCCCGATTTAAAAATATATATTAAACATTTTCGATGTAGATCTGTAAGAAACGTAATCAATATTTCAGTTAGACTGAAAACTTAATAATTTCATTGTCCTTCAGACTCACCAAACACGCGCTTACCCGGAGATATTACAGCTTGAGGAACTGCCCGCAGACTGGCTAGCGTGGGCCCCGCCCGAGGGTGTCCCACAGATACAATAGGAACTGAACAGAGAGGTAGCTTCCTTTACCAACCTGACAAGGGACGGACAGAACAACACCAAGGAGACAAAGCTCTTTGCCCTAGAAATCGTATCTACCTACTCTGACGTTGGTCCTACTGTTCTCTAACAGACAGAACTTCTCTGCTACCACCTAGCATGCAACTACAAATACTCACACTCATTCATCTTTACACACCAGAAGGGGAGAAGATGACAATATCTTAAAACATCATATGCACTACGTAAAGGAGGTGGATGTGGGTGGGTTTCATGGGAAACTGTATGATACGAATTACATATAAAATGTGTTTGAAAGTGTTTTATGACAAGTTGTTGTTGTTTATATGTGAATGTAACGTATTCCACTCCTCAGTCTCCTCCCAGATAAATTTAGAAATACTACAGTAAATTTAGAGGTGCAAATGTGTGACGTAAACAACAATAAATCGAGGAAAATAGTATGAAAGGAATCTAACAAAGACCTTTCACATGGACTATGGAAAAACCGGAAAACAAGAGAATCCAAGCGTCTGGTATGTGGTGCTGTAGAAGGATGTAGAAGTGCTACTCTGAAATGAAGAAGTTGGCACAGGAGAGGATTACCTTTTAATTGATTAATGAAAACTTATATTTTTGCCATTCAATAATTCTGGTAGCTATATTTCTTATATGATTCAATAGTACTATCGATTACTTGGTATTAAAACTCATGCTTTGAATATCGAAAAAAGTATCTATGGTAAAGAACTGTCCCTAGTTGATTCAGTCCTCATTTTTACAAGCTTAGTGAAAGAAAAACAATTACAGGGTGTTTACTGGCGGCAGTTACAAGTAAGAACCAGAGAAAACTGTATCTGTAGCTAATAATCTGTCAGCAAGCACTGTCAAGCTGAAGAGCAACCCAGTCGTGTACGGAATCCATGAGCAGTTATCAACCGCAAAATAATGAGGCCGATATGATGGCAGCCAAAGTAGTAATGGAGCTGTTATATTTAGGCCATGCAGCCTTTGTTTCGGCGTTGGAACCAGAGATGTCGCCCATATGAGACGTTGATATTGGTGACGGATTAGTGCAAATTTGGAAATTTGTGGTAAATTCCTATGGGACCAAACTGCTGGGGTCATCGGTCCCTAAGCTTACGCACTAATTAATGCAACTTAAACTAACTTACTCTAATGACAACACATACACCCATGCGCGAGGGAGGACTCGAACCTCCGACGGGGGGAGCCGCAAGAACCGTGGCAAGACGCCTCGGGCCGAGCGCGGCCCAGGATTAGTGTATGGTGACGATTTACCGCCTATAAATTGCTCTGTAGAAAGAATACTGGAAGAGTCTCGTCATTAGTACGTTAAAAGGTCTCGTTATTTTGGTTACACATCTGAATGGAAACAACAGCTAGAGCATGTAGCGAACGACTGCTTCCCAAGTAGCCACACTTGTATAGCAACATCTCAGATGCAGTTTCCATATTCCGCCGCTTGTTCGTTGTAAAACAACTTCTGTCTATTTTAAACTTAACTCAGACGTCTGTTGATGGAGACATGTGGATGGAGAGAGACATGTATAGAAGGAAGTTGGATATTTTTATAAGTGCTAGAGCCTTTCGAGGACATAGCTGTTGCATAAAGGGACACAGATTCGCAACTAAGAAAACCACCGCAGCAAATTCTCTTGGGAGAAAAAAAGCACTTTAAAGACATTATAAATTTATCGTGATCTGTTTAAAAAGTAATGGTAACTGTAGGAAAATTATCACGAGCTGCTAAAACGTACACTGTCTACTCCGGACGCGCCTATGTAATACGGAATTGTTCATTAGATATTACGAGAAGTGGATGCCCTAGTATAAAAGGAGATTATTTTGTGAGTAAGAGGGTGGTAAAAGCACAACGAGTAGGTCAGGAGAGCTCAGTAACTTCGATAGTGGGCTAGTCGTTGGATGCCACCTGAGTAACAGATCCATCAGAGACATTCCGACCGTTATAATGCTTCCCAAGTTGACTGCTTGGGATGTGACTGCGTTGTGGAAAACAAAGGAACAACCGCAGATAAACCAAGACGAGATAGATTTCGTGCACTGACGGAGTCGGGCATTTGTAGAGGATGACTGTAAAAAAATTGCACGAAATTAGCAGAGGGAATCATTCCTAAGTTGTACCTGCAGTCCAGCTATCGCAATCACTGTGCGCAAGTAGTTGAAACGAATGGGATACAATAATCGAGCAGCTCCTTACTAGCCACACACTTCTATAGTCAATGATAACGGACGGTAAAGGTGGTGTAAAGAGCGACGGTACTGGACACTGGATGACCGGAAACGAGTAATTTGGAGCGATGAATCACGCTTATCCTCTGGCAGTCCGATGAAAGGGTTTGCGGTTGGAGAATTCCTGGAGAAAGTTCATTGCCACAACGTGTAGCGCCAACAGGGTGGAGCTGAGGGGGTGGCATTTCAGTACAGGAGAGCTTTTCGTAGTTAGGGTGTGGTGTCCTCATAGAGCTAAAGTAGACGCTACATTGGGAAGCATATGGACCCTTTCTATAGCATTACATGCGGCATAACGTAAAGGAATAATTCGGAGTCGACGATCATATCAGCATGACAATGCACCATATCATGAAGCAGCATTGGTGAGACAATGGTCTATGACATTCCTGAACTGTACTGGCCAACCCGAACTCAATGGATCACTTTCGGGATTTGTTAGAACGTCGACTCAGCTGGACCCCAGAGTCCAACATCTGCACTTTCGCTGAAGAGGAATGGTTGGCCACCCTTCCACGAACATTCAGCCACCTCACTGAAACACCCGTAGCGGATTATTTTCGGCCATAATGGCTATGTTTGTGAACCGTGATTGTGTTGGATAATTATTTATTTCTAGTTTCTGCTGCCAGTCACTTATTTATTTTATGTTTAATCTAACATAATACAACGCGTTTCGAACATGTTCTGTTCATCTCCAGGCGTTTATACATACGTACATACATAAGAGAAATGTTACTTAAAAATAAAGTCGTAAATTAGATTAATCTAGATCTCTTTGTTCATTGTTTGTTACTGTAGCTGCTGAAGCTGGTGTGGCATTTGGCGGGGAGGAGGGGGGCAGTGTATGGCTAGAAATCGAAATCAGTGATGTCTTCTACTGGTTTTCTTTTTTGTGGTTGACTATGTATGATATCATAGCCTGTATAGGACACAGATAGATTTACATCAGTTATGTGTTACCGAAATAGTGCGAATGGCTTTTACATGACAGTTGATCATTTACGATTTTATCATTTTGCTGCTTCATTTGCATCACTGGTGTAATGGCGGAGCTGTTAATTGACATTACGCTATTGCACATTGTATTTTGTGACTGATTGTCAACGTAATTGACTGCACAAATTGCTTCGACGTTATGCACACAACACAAGATGACAGACTGTAGCATGTGAGTCTGTATCGATTATCGAAGTTTGGTATCGATATTCTTGGTACAGATAGATTTGTAGTCAATTATTTACACTGACATATCTTGAATCTGTTGAGCTAGAACTGACTTAAGATTGTTGAAGAATTTTGAGTTTTTGAATTCGGTTATTTCATTAAGAATATTATCTATGTGGTTTGTATTATGTATGAAAGTAACATTTCTCTTATGTATGTATGTATGTATAAACGCCTGAAGATGAACAGAACGTGTTCGAAACGCATTGTGTTATGTTAGACTAAACATAAAATAAATAAGTGACTGGTAGCAGAAACTAGAAATAAATAATTATCCCTAGCGGAGCTCAAGCTGTAAATAAAGGCTAGACATACCCCACATTAGTGTCCACTAATATGTGTTCAGATACTATTAATCAGGTAGCGTATTTGTAATCAAATCAATAAGTTGCCGGGGTATCAATTCACACTACGTAAATGACAGTACTGGGGTCTGCCTATCTCCCAGACAACATCCTATTCTCTTTCCAATACAAAACATTGGTTTCCGCGTTGCTGGTGAGGATTAGCGCCTACTACAGGCCAATCTTCGTAATGACATTTTAAG
Source organism: Schistocerca cancellata (assembly GCF_023864275.1). NCBI lineage: Eukaryota > Metazoa > Arthropoda > Insecta > Orthoptera > Acrididae > Schistocerca > Schistocerca cancellata. Next base: position 1,102,764,714 of record NC_064626.1, on the reverse strand, counting down.
ATGCTTACCTATACGTTCTTGCTTGAGTTGTAGGTTACAGAGCTCAATTTACGGATATAGACGTCGGATTATACAAGGTGTCCCAGAAGGAGGGACGTGACAGGAACACTCATTCGAAGCAAAAACGTCTAGTGAACTTGGGCTCTAAAATGCGTATCTGAAGAGCTGTGAATACTTCATCAGCAGAAGAGATGTCTTTCACAGTAGCGAAGATTAGTAAGTACTTATAACTCTTAAGGCTTACGCATTATAGCTCATGTTTACTGCACATTTTACCCTGTTTTGGTCGATATTAAATGACGATCAATAATTAGGCGAATAATACCATCTAGATCACTCTATAAATTATAATTACTTTAATAGTAACACTGAAGTTTTCAGTGTAAGTTATAAGTATTTTGGTGAGCTAACGTTTCGAAAAATATTTTTTTTATCGTTTTAATTTCTTGCCTGCTCTAGCTTGACGTTTTATAACCAACTCCTGTCACCGTTTGTGCTCTTTTAATCTTAACTGTTGGTATGTAATAATCGCAGTCGCTGGAATGGAATGGGCAACTTACAGCGCTGGACTAGTGGCTGTGTGAGCGAGTTAACACTTAGGGGAACTTGTGGGAATGAGAGACGAGATTTAGGAGGAGCCCGAATATGTTCGCAAGCCAAAACTTTGGGGGAAATTTTCAAAGGTGCTGAGGAAGATAGAATGAGGCAGCTGGTACTCCACATTTCAGCATATTCATCTCTTTTGTGGTCCGATAGGAGCATTTTTCCTCTGATATAGTACTGCACGTTTGTCTGCTTATGAAGTATGTTTAGAATACAGTCATTCCGTCACCCACATTTGAAAATTTGGCGAAAAGTATTTTACCTAAGAAATGAAACGCATTGCCATCAGATACTATCTATCTAAAAAAAAACTTATTTTCTCTTTTGCGTAGAAACTGTTTCTTGCTGAACCTGACAATTACTGAAAGATGTAAAAAAATTTTAATCAGGATTTTATATTCTATTACAGTTTTCTATATTTATCGGATAAGACAAATTATGCATGATTAAAACGAAGGAAAAAATGTTATAATGAAATAGTAATTATCAAAGCTTATTACGAGTTCAAAAGCCATACTCAGATCACGATTCACAGAAGCACACATAAAACTCTTTCTTCCTTTCTTGTATGACTCTTGTACTTGTTCGCAGCGACATTTTACGTGAAAAAGTTTGCTGGTCGTAAATCTACTAAATACTAATTGAGATATTGTGGCGTGTATAGGTACCATATCTTTATGATTATAACTGCTTTCCTACCCATTGTTCGCGAAAGAGCGTTTATGCAGGATCATCCATATTGTCACGTCGTAAATACAATCAGTTCCAAATCTGAAAGCAAGCTTGTCAGTGTACCATAACGCTTAGTACTAAAAACATTCTTTTTACGAACATCAACATACAGACTGAACATTTTATATAAACATGGACTATTCCAGAATATGCAAACGTCATCAACATAAAATATTTTGAGAATATTTCAGAAATGATAAATGCTAAATAAAAGTAATTGCTAATGGTGGAGTTTGAGCTACCGACACGCGGCGTGGGAGATAACGAAATTAACAGCTAAGCTACATTGCATGAAACAAAGCTTTTTACAATATTTATGGCATCATGCTAGTACAACAGTCATCTACCGTCGCAAATACTACTACGTCGAGATACAGGGCTGGTTCTTTTTGGTGACAATATTATGTACTTAGCAGATTTTGACGTTTTAACGTTCTACATCTACATCTACATCTACATTTATACTCCGCAAGCCACCCAACGGTGTGTGGCGGAGGGCACTTTACGTGCCACTGTCATTACATCCCTTTCCTGTTCCAGTCGCGTATGGTTCGCGGGAAGAACGACTGTCTGAAAGCCTCTGTGCGCGTTCTAATCTCTCTAATTTTACATTCGTGATCTCCACGGGAGGTATAAGTAGGGGGAAGCAATATATTCGATACCTCATCCAGAAACGCACCCTCTCGAAACCTGGCGAGCAATCTACACCGCGATGCAGAGCGCCTCTCTTGCAGAGTCTGCCACTTGAGTTTGTTAAACATCTCCGTAACGCTATCACGGTTACCAAATAACCCTGTGACGAAACGCGCCGCTCTTCTTTGAATCTTCTCTATCTCCTCCGTCAACCCGATCTGGTACGGATCCCACACTGATGAGCAATACTCAAGTATAGGTCGAACGAGTGTTTTGTAAGCCACCTCCTTTGTTGATGGACTACATTTTCTAAGGACTCTCCCAATGAATCTCAACCTGGTACCCGCCTTACCAACAATTAATTTTATATGATCATTCCACTTCAAATCGTTCCGCACGCATACTCCCAGATATTTTACAGAAGTAACTGCTACCAGTGTTTGTTCCGCTATCATATAATCATACAATAAAGGATCCTTCTTTCTATGTATTCGCAATACATTACATTTGTCTATGTTAAGGGTCAGTTGCCACTCCCTGCACCAAGTGCCTATCCGCTGCAGATCTTCCTGCATTTCGCTACAATTTTCTAATGCTGCAACTTCTCTGTATACTACAGCATCATCCGCGAAAAGCCGCATGGAACTTCCGACACTATCTACTAGGTCATTTATATATATTGTGAAAAGCAATGGTCCCATAACACTCCCCTGTGGCACGCCAGAGGTTACTTTAACGTCTGTAGACGTCTCTCCGTTGATAACAACATGCTGTGTTCTGTTTGCTAAAAACTCTTCAATCCAGCCACACAGCTGGTCTGATATTCCGTAGGCTCTTACTTTGTTTATCAGGCGACAGTGCGGAACTGTATCGAACGCCTTCCGGAAGTCAAGGAAAATAGCATCTACCTGGGAGCCTGTATCTAATATTTTCTGGGTCTCATGAACAAATAAAGCGAGTTGGGTCTCACACGATCGCTGTTTCCGGAATCCATGTTGATTCCTACATAGTAGATTCTGAGTTTCCAAAAACGACATGATATTCGAGCAAAAAACATGTTCTAAAATTCTACAACAGATCGACGTCAGTGATATAGGTCTATAGTTTTGCGCATCTGCTCGACGACCCTTCTTGAAGACTGGGACTACCTGTGCTCTTTTCCAATCATTTTGAACCTTCCGTTCCTCTAGAGGCTTCCGGTACACGGCTGTTAGAAGGGGGGCAAGTTCTTTCGCGTACTCTGTGTAGAATCGAATTGGTATCCCGTCAGGTCCAGTGGACTTTCCTCTGTTGAGTGATTCCAGTTGCTTTTCTATTCCTTGGACACTTATTTCGATGTCAGCCATTTTTTCGTTTGTGCGAGGATTTAGAGAAGGAACCGCAGTGCGGTCTTCCTCTGTGAAACAGCTTTGGAAAAAGGTGTTTAGTATTTCAGCTTTACGCTTGTCATCCTCTGTTTCAATGCTATCATCACCCCGGAGTGTCTGGACATGCTGTTTCGAGCCACTTACACATTTAACGTAAGACCAGAACTTCCTAGGATTTTCTGTCAAGTCGGTACCTAGTATTTTAATTTCGAATTCACTGAACGCTTCATGCATAGCCCTCCTTACGCTAACTTTGACATCGTTTAGCTTCTGTTCGTCTGAGAGGTTTTGGCTGCGTTTAAACTTGGAGTGAAGCTCTCTTTGCTTTCGCAGTAGTTTCCTAACTTTGTTGTTGTACCACGGTGGGTTTTTCCCGTCCCTCACAGTTTTACTCGGCACGTACCTGTCTAAAACGCATTTTACGATTGCCTTGAACTTTTTCCATAAACACTCAACATTGTCAGTGTCGGAACAGAAATTTTCGTTTTGATCTGTTAGGTAGTCTGAAATCTGCCTTCTATTACTCTTGCTAAATAGATAAACATTCCTCCCTTTTTTTATATTCCTATTAACTTCCATATTCAAGGATTCTGAAACGGCCTTATGATCACTGATTCCCTGTTCTGCACTTACAGAGTCGAAAAGTTCGGGTCTGTTTGTTATCAGTAGGTCCAAGATGTTATCTCCACGAGTCGGTTCTCTGTTTATTTGCTCGAGGTAATTTCGGATAGTGCACTCAGTATAATGTCACTCGATGCTCTGTCCCTACCACCCGTCCTAAACATCTGAGTGTCCCAGTCTATATCTGGTAAATTGAAATCTCCACCTAAGACTATAACATGCTGAGAAAATTTATGTGAAATGTATTCCAAATTTTCTCTCAGTTGTTCTACCACTAATGCTGCTGAGTCGGGGGGTCGGTCTTTCGACGAATCAGTAATTAGGGACAGGGCACGCACTCATATTGGAGAAGTTTGTGGAAGGCCAACCACACCCTTTCAAAGGTATCATCCCAGTCTTCACCTTAATCGATTTAGAGAAGTCGTGGTTGGCGATATGAGTGCGACAAAGATGTTGTACCCTATCTGGTCTGAAAATATAAATTTCCGCTCGTTTATAGCAGAAGCATTTGGAATCTCTATCTGAAATGCCAGTAACATGACCAGGAAGGAAAAAATATTTTCCAGGTCAGGAGGGTTTTATTTTTATTTTTTAATTTAAGTAGTACTCCTGCTTGAGGATTGTTAGATAAGAATACTGGATCCCAAATAACAAACAGATTAATAAATGGGGATTGGGTAAACTATAGAATTTCCCAATCTCTTGAAAATGAGACTGGGGTAATTTTTTTTTTCTTCAATTTGATTGAGCAATTGTATCAGCATAGAGAAGAACTTGCGAGTGGCAGTTACCTCTGGCTGGCATGAAAGGCTGTTATGTGGACGACACGTTTCTAGTAATTAAGGAAAGGGAATAGCAATTATCCGCCTTTCATTCTATTTCTAACCAACAACATACTAACTTAAAATAGGTATACAGTTGAGAAAGAAAGTAATAATAAAGTGTATCGCAAACCCACACGCACGGATCCGATAGACAGAAATTATTCTAACCATCCGGTGCAGCACAAAAAGTCTTTCATTCACGTGATGGTTACGTGTCTTTGAAAGCTATTCTTTCAATTAGACAGATGGCTGCAGCCAACGTTTATAAGAGCAATCTGGTAATGAACATTTTTTGGAGGCGTAAACGGACCAAAGTTCCGCGTAAGGAGACAAAGTTTATGACACTGCAGTGCCGTGGCTTCCCAACGGGAAAATTGGTATTGGCGTTTCCGCAGCGGTTTCATACAGCATCCCAAACGGGTGATCTTTTGAAGTACAGGTTAAAGCAAGGATTGGAAAAGAAGGTAAGGAAGAATAGTATGAAGAAATATGGCTCGTCTGGCGTCTATAGATTGAAATGTAGTACCTACGATAAATTTTACGTGGTCAGATGGGTAGATGTTTCTTAGCCAGGGTTAAGAAGTATGTCAGTTTTACTAACGGGACGACTTTTGGTCAATATTTGCGTAATGAGGCTCACATAGCTGATAGGATAGAGAAGATGAAAATATTGCATGTTGCCCCTAAAGGCTTATGCCTGACATTTCAAAGGAACCTGTGATCTGTAACATCAAGATTAAAGACCTGAATAAGCAGCTTAATGAACTGTCAGACTTTCAGTACCACCGACATTTTGCTCTTAACAAAAAGAAGTCTTACCCGGCCAAACGTCTTTCGAGCGTAGTAAACAGTTTGGGTGGCACGTCTTCTTTACGAAAGTGATAGTGTATGTATTATTTAGGCTTTTTGGTGATTCACTGTTTGGAGAAAATACGGGAAACAAGTAAGGACGTTCTGCCATTGTAATTATACAAGTAAAAAAAGAATTCGTTGATTTTCATTAAGCCTCTGTTGTGTGACCACTGCTACTTGATACCAGTATAAAAAATCATAGTAACGCCGTATAACAGCTGTTGGAAGTTTTATTTTTGTAGTTTTATTCCTGTTTTACATTTAGATCGCAGAGGCATTTGAGGCATTATAGAGGGTGATTCAGTTGCCTCCAGAGATAGGTTTTATACAACCTGTAACGCTTTCAGATACCACTCACAAGATTTTCAAATTCTCTCCCTCACTACGTCCAAACTGTTAGTACCACGTGAAAAAATGAACGATACCTTTTCGAAGGAAATTTAATGTAGTTAAATTCTTTCACGCGGGCACGGTTTCGCTAGAGGTCGTGATTTTCGAATTATTTTAAAAAAAGTAGAAAAGTGGCCTTCACACGAGTTTTTCTTGAATAATTCGAAAACCGTGGCTTCCAGCGAAAACGTATTCCGATACAAAATTTAAGTTCATTAAATTTCCTACAAAAAGGTTCTGTTCATTTTTTCTATAGGACTAACTATATGCGCATAGCGAGCGAGAGAATGATGTGGTTTTTGAAGGCATTGCAGGTTGCATAAAGCCTATACATAGGGACAGATGAACCACTCTATAACTAAATTCGACTGGCTTTAGATAATATTCCCTCATCAATATAAGTTCCTACGTACGAAAAAATATACGCCTTATGTTGATTAGGTGTCATGCCCCATTGCATCGTCTTTGGCAGTAAACTACGAATGGCAACTGTGATTTAACCATGGCTTTTAACTGAATACTATGTTTCTGTTAGGAGTACCGTCTACGTAGTTATATGGCGTTCCATAGTCATTTCTCATAACATTTTAGTAAAATTTTTGTTTTACTACATGACGTTTATTTAGTTTTGTTTAAGTATTCTGCTATGTGATTACAGTTGTGCTGTAGTGTAGTGGCTCAAATGGTTCAAATGGCTCTGAGCACTATGGGACTCAACTGCTGAGGTCATAAGTCCCCTAGAACTTAGAACTACTTAAACCTAAGTAACCTAAGGACAACACACACATCCATGCCCGAGGCAGGATTCGAACCTGCGACCGTAGCGGTCGCGCGGTTCCAGACTGTAGCGCCAGAACCGCTCGGCCACCAGCGGCCGGCGTAGTATAGTGTTTTATATTTAAACTACGTATTGTTCTATAGCACTCTTGTGATGAAAATTTTATGTTTTATTAATACACTGCAATTAGTTGTACGTTTTAAGAAATAATTCTGTTATTTGGTTAACAATATGTAGTAATAGCATTGGCAGTTGCAGGACTGTGTCTTAGAGTTGGCGTGGGTTCTCTTGCTACTTCTGGCGGCCTCTGGATTATTCACTTTCAAGCTGTTACAGCAGTAGAGTTGGTGCCGTTTGGCAAGAACCACTGATAATAGGGTGCAAATTGTTTTTTGCATGTTAGTCGTGTTTCCCTATTGTGGCTATTTGCAAATGTACTGGCGATATTGCTTGTCAGTATCTACGACGAAGATACGCAGTTTAGTTTGTAAAAGCAAGGACCACATCTTCTGTACGTGAAACTGTTCAGTCTAAAGAAAGCTAATATCTACTGGTGTAATTTGTTTGTTGCGGATGGTTTGATAGTGGACGTCATGTCCGACAACAGTCACTGCAAATAAAGGATTCCTTCCCACTGCAACTTCGACAGAATTACAAATAATAGTTCTAATAAAAGTAAGTTGATGACCCAATTGTCCGCCATCAAGTTGGAAGTTTACAGATCAAGAGAGTTCATTTCTACAGCTATAGAGCTGACGTTGATATCAGATTGAGACAAATAATTTAGTGTGGCATAAATCTTCGAGCTATGAACATAAAGAAATACGGTATGAAGCTACTCCAGGACATTTTTCCTCATTTCATGGAGGAAACTGCTGCGATTTACTGAACTGGAGTGTCAGCGTTTCCTGAGCACGAATCGTTCCCTACCTTATCGCGGTAACGATTTCAACAGCAACAAGGTCGGACAAAACGACTTCACAGGACAAAAGATGTAACATAAAAGTAAATAGGACTGTGTTTCACGTTCGATTTCATACGCCACAATCTTGATATCTATCTAAGTCAGCAAGACGAAGCGTGCGCAGTCATCCTGCCTTGCCGTTTTATCGAATGGTACGTACAAGCAGAAGACCATCGAAATGTGACACAGTCTGATAATTTTATTTGGTTTTTGGAAAGTATAAACACATCTATCATTCAAAATGAGATTTCTGATACAAAAAATGTTATCCGTTATTTCGGCAAGACTGTTATATGCCACTGTTGCCAACCTGGTAAGTGTAGCACAACACGCATTTCAATAACACCACACAATTTCTTTCCTAATAAATTAAGAAACATATTAGAATATAATAAATGTCGAATAGTTGCTTACCTTTTTAATGTGGCGTCAAATACACTTTCATATTGAGCTGCCACAAGAACTACTGAACGGAATTTTGAAGGAAATATATAATACTGCTGTAGTTATGTGATAAGAGAGATGTCAAGTCTGTGAATTTTCAAACGCAATGAAGCAGGAAGCTTGACGAGGGAAAAAGTGTTTCAAATGGTGTTCTGTATTTCACTTTCCGTAATAATTGTCAGTAATGGAGACAATGTTGACTTTTTCAACTGCCCCAGTTGATATTTATCAACGCCGGTAAGCAGCTAAAGGTCCGAGTTTCATTATAATTTCATTCTTCGAGAGCTGCAAGGTCACCAATGGTATTTGTACAGATACCAGTTTCATATACGTAATGAATGAATGTGTTGAAGACTGTAGTACCAGGTCTTCAGTTCATAGCATTTCTTGATTAACTGGAGTAGCGACAAGATGATCTGATAACAAACAAACTGAATTACATTTTGTTCATTGCATTTTCAAAAGTTGCAGAAATAGTTGTGCATTAATGTAAAGAATCAAAGATGTGATGAAGGACACCAAATTTCGTTTTCATTAAGATGTACCTTCCTTCCTTCCTTCAAAAACATTTACGTCATAAATGGGTGAAAATTAATAATTCTAAGTATTAAACGTGAGACACGAGTCTACATGCATAAAGCAGCACAATGAACTTTTCCTATAACAGTAGTTTCTAACTTTCGTTTTGTAATGGTGAAGCGAAACTTCACTACTGAGAAAGATATCAGTCTATATCATACATTTTAAGTACATGCAAGAAGAGACGATACAAAAATATCATTTGTGTGTATCAGGAGGCACGTAGGAAATATGGGGAATTGACTAACTGGCGAAGATTGTGGCAAAAAATGGAATATAAGAAAGATGCATTCCAGTTAGGGATCTAATTCCAATAGCCAGAATCATGGCCAGAAGGAACAAGTAGTGGGAGATGCAAGATTTGCACAAGCGTACCTGGAGCAGCCAAATCCAGTCACTTATATAAGTTGAGATCGGGGGCTAACTTTTAACCCATCCGTAATAATATTCAGTCTGTGCATTGAGGCAGGTGTAAAGGAAACAAAGGAGAATTTCGAAAAGGTTCAAATGGTTCAAATAGCTCTAAGCACTATGGGACTTAACATCTGACGTCATCAGTCCCCTAGACTGAGAACTAACCTAAGGACATCACATACATCCACGCCCGAAGCAGGATTCGAACCTGCGACCGTAGCAGCAGCGCGGTTCCGGACTGAAGCACATAGAACCGCTCGGCCACAGCGGCCGGCTTTCGAAAAGGGAATTAAAGTTCAGAGAGAAGAAATAAAAGCTCTGAGAGCTGACAGGAAGATTGGTTGGTTGGTTTGTGGGAGGGGCCAAACAGCGAGGTCATCGGTCCCAGTGGAGTAGGAAAGGATGCAGAAGGAAATCGGCCGTGCACTTTCAAAGGAACCATCCCGGCATTTGGCTGGAGTGATTCACGGAAATAACGGAAAACCTAAATTAGGATAGCCGGACGCGGGTTTGAACCGTCGTCCTCCCGAATGCGCGTCCAGTGTGCTAACCACTGCGCCGGCTCTCTCAGTTGAGAGTAAGACTGAAATTATGCTCCAGACGGTACAGGACTCTAAGAATAGTTTTAATGAATGGATAAACTGGAAAGAGGCTATAAGACGGTCATTAATAAAACTGAAACAAAGATAACGACATATAGCAAAATTAAATCAGGCGGTGTCAAGGAAATTAGATGAGGAAAATAAATACTGAAGGTAGTCGGTGAATACTGTTATTCGGAAGCAAAAGAAGTGACAGTCAGAAACAGAGAGGATACAAAATGCAGACTGGTAATGGCAAGAAAATCATTTCTGAAAAACAGAAATTTTTTAACGTATGATATAAAATTTTAAACGTTAGGAACTCATTTCTGAATATATTTCTCTGCAGTGAAGTCTTCTACGGAAGTGAAACATCTACAATAAACTGTTCAGACGTAAAAAGAACACATTTTGAAATAAGGCGCTACCGAAGAACGCTGAAGATTGGATGCGGATTAAGTAATTATTGAGAAGCTATTGTATCGAACTGTGGTGAAAAGGAATATATTGCATAATGCGATTTAAAGGAGGACTTGGTTGACAGAACGCATCTTGTGGTCTCAAAGAGTCGTCATTTTGCCAAAAGTGGGAGATGTGGTCGGTGAGATGGAAGCCATTGTTGAGGGAGTCGGAGGACAGGATACAATTGACACCCACAAACGTATGTAGCTTGCAGTAACTATACTGAGATAAAGAGGCTTGCACAGGATGGACTAGAGTGGTACGTTCCATCAAACCAGTCTTCGGACTGACTACTCAACAACAATATCTGGATTCATCGTGCGACTCTGAAATGTGCGAAATGAAACGTAAATTTACTGGCAAAGATAGGAAGAGACGATTCGTAACGATCGCCGCCAGACCGAAATTCAACCATTGCTGCTAGCAGCAACACCTCCATAGGCGTCAGACCATACGATCACAGCACTGCGACTGTGGGAGGACTCAGAATATCAATATAACGTTCTTTGGCTGTTCTTAGACGCAGAAAGAAATCAGACTGACTAGTTACAGAGCTTCTCAAAATGAAACAAGAGTTCCCTTGAACGTGTGGCGTGTGTGCGTGTGCTGCTAGTGTGGTGTGTGTGTGTGTGTGTGTGTGTGTGTGTGTGGGTGGGTAGGTGGGTTTATTTGGCTTTTTTAAGATAAGTTGCAGAGGCGTTTTGGCCACTATACTTACTTAACTTATAAATTACCTTTAATGTCAATGACATTTATATATTAAATTACTTAGCAGTTCGTGGAAAGGCAGTCCTGTATTGGCGCACCCAGAAGCCAATAAAACAAAATTAAGAAAATAAATGGATATACGAAGTGAAAGAGAGCAATGTCGCTAAATTCGAAGTTATCTTTTATTTATTTATTTTTTAATAGCTCAAAAAATTAACAAGTCTGTAACTGTAGAAACATCCAGGTGCCATGTTAAATTACCTAACGTTACTTTACCTGTTCACATAATTAGTTCCATGAAGGTGAAATAGTTTGAGGTGGTGCTGTCTTTCAAACATCCGTATACAGTAGCTAGAAGAAATGCCTCGCACGTAGGATGTTTAAAAGAAGTGAATGCTAACAGATTTTACTATTAATTGCAAATGCCTTATGTATTGTATTTTGTGTAGACGATTAGCTTACAAAATTAAAAAGAGGAACATTATCCACAGGTGTTGCGGTTACTGGAAGTCCTGACAGACGGGAAACGTTGACGCATCCACGGAAAAATCCGGAACGTGATTGCGGTAAGTACACACGACATTAGCTTCTACTTTCAGAACAGCGCTTATTTTTCAGCACAAATGTCTTTTCGTTCAATGTTCTTCCTTGACCTTGGAACCTGACAATGTATGTCTTTTCAGTTGACCGCCTCTCATACAGTGATTCAGCAGTAATTGTTAAGAAACACCATCCTAGAACTGATCTATTCGAGCTATGATACATTTTTATGGATGCGACGTCGTTTTCTTCAGAATATGAGTTACACAATGCGACCAGTCACTAAACTTAAGTTATTATTTACGACGCTTTGCTCCATCATGCAGAGCTCAGTTGCGTGGCTCCGAGGAAAACCAACGATGTAGAAATATCTACAATGTTGTAAGTTTATCGCCTTAATTGGAGAGTCCTTTTGATAGGTGGTGGTGGTGGTGGTTAGTGTTTAACGTCCCGTCGACATCGAGGTCATTAGAGACGGAGCGCAAGCTCGGGTTAGGGAAGGACTGGGAAGGAAATCGGCCGTGCCCTTTCAAAGGAACCATCCCGGCATTTGCCTGAAACGATTTAGGGAAATCACGGAAAACCTAAATCAGGATGGCTGGAGACGGGATTGAACCGTCGTCCTCCAGAATGCGAGTCCAGTGTGCTAACCACTGCGCCACCTCGCTCGGTTTTGATAGGTTAATAAAGAATAAAAACGAGGGTTGGATCTTTAATAGTGGCAACTATTTATTTACAGCTCGAACCAAATCGATACGTGTTTCAAAGTTTTACTGACCTTCAGAGTAGTCACCAGCATTTTGTATAACTCGTTGCCAGTGATGTGGAAATCGTAGCAGTGCCAGTTGCGTTGAAAGTTCGAGCGGCGCGGTCTGTTGCCCGAAGAATTTGTGTTAGTTCCGAAGCGCATGCCGTGAAGTGTTTCCTTCAGTTTAGAAATCGAGTTGAACTCACGAGGGCTTAAATCAGGGGAGTGCAGTAGGTGGTAAAGCTCCAACCCTCATATTTTGGAACCGACTTACCTCACCTGTAGTTCTGTGTACCTTTGTTACGTACCTTCCACGAAACCTCTGCATTTGGCTTCACACACATTCGCTGTTTACAAACTTTATTGTAGATGTTACAAATATTTTACGTCTCTTGGCTATCAGACATATTATAGTCTTTTTCGACGAATCAAAAGCTAAATGAGCCAATTCATGTATCAATGGAGACTACTGAAGACTTTTACCACCTAACATTGTCTTCGTGAATGTCAATTTTCATAATGTAACCGGCCGATGAAACAAATAGATAAGACTTTATGTAAAGCCGATTTTAGTATTCTGAGCTTTTAATGAGGATATTAAGAATGAAGGGGGTATAATTGATGGTGCAAAGAATAAATTTATTCTGAGTACATATCCCCAAACATTGAAATTCTGAAGGTAGATAAGTTTTGCTTTCTGGAAGTAAAATAAGTGACGGTGACCGAAGTACAGCAGATACCCAATAGAGTTTCTGAAAGAATTTATAAGGATGAGTTTCTGAAAAGGAGAAATATTTCATTACATAAAATAATTTTAAACTCTGAGAAGTCTGTCCTGAAGATAATTTATTCTATAGTTTGATTGGATAACTTTATCGAATTGGAGAGAAAAGTAATTCGTCGCACGACTTGACTAAAAGAAGGGTACGTTCTGACATATCCTGAGCATTAAGGAATAATTAATTTGGTAATGGAGGGACGCGTGTGTGTGTTTGTGTGGGGGGGGGGGGGGGGCGGCGAGGGGGGGGGGTCGTAGAGTGGAAGCAAGGCTTGACTGCAGGGAGTGAGTTCAAATGTTTGAGGATTGCAGTAGTTACTGCTTTGCTGAGTTCAGGAGGCTTGCACATGATAGACTGGCGTGGGTATCAGTAGCAAACAGTCTTTGGGTTGTAGACCAAAATAACAACAATAAATATTTTAACTAAACCTTGAGGATTGTGCTAGAAATATGTTGGTAATTTCTTGATCTACAAAAAATGCAATTAGTTGTTTGGAGAATAATTTGTCTTCCATGGAGATTGACGTAATTTTTAGTTCTGTCGATTAAGTCAGCCCAAAATTAGGAAATTTTTTCATATTTATTGATTTCGGCAGATATTTGTTAATGCGATTATACTTTTTCCACTTACAAGTAAAATAAGTCTTCTCTTCAGATTTTCGGAAGAGCTTTCTTATGTAAATGAACTGATACGAAGATCAGACTTTCTGAAAGATATAACCAACGTTTGATAAAATAACAGGCTTTACTTCACAATCTAGATCTCGACTTTAGGCTATTATCAAGTGTTAAAACTGCTACAGAATAAAGTATTATTTATCAAGTGTTAAAACTGCTACAGAATAAAGTACAAGAAAAGTACAAATAGCGGATTAAATATCAGGTGAATAAAAACAGGCCAAACAGTTTACGTCACATATAACCTAAACAAATTGTGTTCAGCCGGTATAGGACAGTTGACTAGCATTTTTACCACTGATGATATAAATACGTAGCCTTTCGCAGCCGGTGCCAATCTCATTGAAAACATTCTGGCCATATTGCCGCGACAGCTTGTACAATACTAGAGTATTTACCTGCAACAATGTCTTTGCCCTAAGGAAGACTGCTGAAATTCAACCGAAACGTAGATAAATTTTAGTATTACAGTATTTTATAACATGACGCGCAAATACATCCAATATGCTTTTAACGGAAATTTTATTGTTATTGGCTTCCTATGAATTTATGACGGCATTGCCAGCATTACCCTCAAACGTGAGGCTACTCCACTGCAAACTGCAAGTCATTTTGTTGCATTTTGGTAGTAAAAATGGTCCACTACCACATCAACGCTTTGGTCACTGAAGAATTAATAGGTGTTTAACGCAGGCGTTGGAAGTTTTCCTGCACCACTTTCCAATGGAATTCTAGCACGTTGGCAATAACCGAGGCCAGATTTCGAAGTCTGCACGTACCTTCCAACATTAACGTCACATAAGCAGGTTATAGTCGCAGTAAGACCATTACTAAGTCCAGTAAGTCGCTAGGAGATAGCAGCAGTTGGTAGTACTCCCATTAACACGGAGATAACACTACTTTATGAGCCTCCGGCTTCACGGCGCTTTAACACGGCGTGGTAGTGGAGCTGGAATGAGATTAAAGGAGTTATTATGTGCAAAACTGTCCACTTGAGAGTACTTGAGAGTAGTTAATGTGTAAGAGACTTCATTAAAAAGTGAAACCGTTTTACAAAACCACAGCATGTGTTTCTGAAATACGCACATCACATTAAAAAGGAAATCCATTTTCAAGTGCCTCTCAATCGTTTTGTTTCCGTAACATGACTGTCTTTCTTCGGAAAAACTATTGAAAATGAAGAGAGATTTGAACATAGCATTCTGCTACTGTTTTTACTCATGTATCTTAAATAAACTGTTGTGAACTGTTATCTAGCCATTTATAGCGAAACAGGAAGGACGACTTCTAATATTTGCTCATTTATTCTTCAAGGGAGCGTATATACTTACTTAAGGTGATTCAGTTACTTCAGTTTATCAGTGTCACTAGAGAAAAAGAATGACGTCATAGCGTGGTATCTACCACTGTTAAAAAAGGAAAGCGTATTACAGTTCAACGTCAGTCGTCATTTACGTCGTATGTTATTGAGCACAAGCCGAAATAGAAGAGGCTGAATAAGGAAATCAGGCAGGGCCTATTAACTGGAATCATACCAGAATTCACTACATATGATTTAGGGGATATTTACTTCTCCTATTTTATCTACTTCTTCACTGTATGTTTAGTCAATGTCTCGTTTGTAATGCTCTCCACCTCTTTCCTGGTCTGTCAATATATCTTTTTCCATTAGGACTAAACACTTTTTCGTTCTCTGCAAATGTTCATTTCGTCTTTTTTGATTTCTTCTAGATTTCATCTGTCTAGACATGGTGGCACAGCAGTAACTGAACATAACTTTATATTTTTTCTATATCATTTTGCACGTGTCAGACCTAATTTATGCATTTTTTTTACGTCGTGATACCGCTTATGGCTATTCTCTGTCAAGATGATTAAAATCGTTCACCGGTAGAGTATTCCATAATTTAAAAAAAATCTAGTTGTAGTAGGAGTTTTGCATGAAATATTATATTATATTTAATATAATGTTATAAAATAATGTAATGTGTTAATATTTTCATTCTATGTTCAGCACGTTTGGTATTCTAAAATATATATATGAGGCTATTTTGTTCTACTGTCTGGAATACTGACACATTAAATTACTGTTGGAAGCCTTAGGAAAACTCGTTCCTCCGTTTTTACTATAATAATTTTTTTCACATTTATGGTATATCGAAACTACATTTGATTTACTCCATTTTTTTTCTAATCACCTGCTTTCAATGCGTATTTCAAACAGTCTATTATATAACACACCAAACAAGTAAAGCCGTTGTTTTCTGATCTTTTGTGGCTTCCATTGATGTAAACGTCTGCTTGGATATTGTGTCTATTCTAGAACCCTTATATTTTCTATTAAAAATTTTTCGTTATTCAAAATTCTTTCATCAAATCAAACTTTCATCAAAATGACTCAGCATTCATGTCTTTTGGTATTATAAAAATGAACACCACCCCATGTTTTGTAGTGTGTTACACATTATCGTCTGCACATTCATGTACGATAATTATCTGTTAAGTTGACAACACAGCACATCATGGTTTATTGTTGGGCAATCTAGTTAAGTTTTTTTGTGTACGTATATTATGGTTGTTCGTGGTATTTTCATGTGGTTCTCTATAAATGCCATTTATTTTTTTATTATCACTTCTTCAACTTCTGGTGGCCAAATCCTTAAACTTCATTTTTAACATACTTATTTATCTTTTATAATGTTTCCTTTGCTGGTTCCTTTGTAGCACCTTCAGCACATCACGAATGTTATGAGTCTATTATTTCTGTATTACCCTGTCAGGGTACTTTATCACTTTAATCTTACCATTTCTAAGACATTTGTAAAACGGAATCTTCTAGTTCATAACCTAAATATAGGGAGTAGTTAAAGCTGAATTCCGAATAAGTATTTCCTAAAATAGCATACCTTTCCTTGCTTTTATCCGAGATATATAACATTAACCGCATCAAATGTATTTACACATGCGGCTATACAATACGCGAATGAAATTAATACGCAATTTGGTACTCTGATATCTTTATAAGCCAAGTTATACTAACATTTATTTAAAAAAAAGAAAAGAACTGGCACTCATTCTATTTGTGGTGATATAATAGGTTTTGTACGAGGTGCATTCAAGTTCTAAGGACTCCGATTTTTTTTCTAATTAACTACTCACCCGAAATCGATGAAACTGGCGTTACTTCTCGACGTAATCGCCCTGCAGACGTACACATTTTTCACAACGCTGACGCCATGATTCCATGGCAGCGGCGAAGGCTTCTCTAGGAGTCTGTTTTGACCACTGGAAAATCGCTGAGGCAATAGCAGCACGGCTGGTGAATGTGCGGCCACAGAGAGTGTCTTTCATTGCTGGAAAAAGCCAAAAGTCACTAGGAGCCAGGTCAGGTGAGTAGGGAGCATGAGGAATCACTTCAAAGTTGTTATCACGAAGAAACTGTTGCGTAACGTTAGCTCGATGTGCGGGTGCATTGTCTTGGTGAAACAGCACATGCGCAGCCCTTCCCGGACGTTTTTGTTGCAGTGCAGGAAGGAATTTGTTCTTCAAAACATTTTCGTAGGATGCACCTGTTACCATAGTGCCCTTTGGAACGCAATGGGTAAGGATTACGCCCTCGCTGTCCCAGAACATGGACACCATCATTTTTTCAGCACTTGCACGAATGCCTGCTTGTGCGAGCCTGAGGTTGTTTCGGTTTGTTGTTTCATGATGTTCTGCCTTCATTAAACTGTCGCACCCACGAACGCACTTTCGACACATCCATAACTCCATCACCACATGTCTCCTTCAACTGGCAATGAATTTCAATTGGTTTCACACCACGCAAATTCAGAAAACGAATGATTGCACGCTGTTCAAGTAAGGAAAACGTATCGATTTTAAGTGTTTAAAACAGTTCTCATTCTCGCCGCTGGCGGTAAAATTCCATCTGCCGTACAGTGCTGCCATCTCTGGGACGTATTGACAATGAACGCGGCCTCATTTTAAAACAATGCGCATGTTTCTATCTCTTTCCAGTCTGGAGAAACAAAATCGGAGGCCTTAGAACTTGAATGCACCTCGTATGATGACTCGAATAAATTACGTCCAATACGGCAGCTAGTGATAGGAATAGGACACATTAAAGCATATTGGAGCAATTGCAGTCGACGTGCAGTGGCAAATACCACATTACAGGCCATCAGTTGTAAGTAAAAAGGTACTTTTCAATAGATATCGAATTAATTACAATTTATTAATTAAAAAGTTGATGTACACTGGAGTGCTAAGCTTAACTTTCGCATGGTAACACTGCCAAGTAAAACAGGTTGATTAAACTCGATGAAGCCTGGACCATACATTTTTGTGAAAGACAACGTACTATTATATGGAACAGCATAGGTGGAGCACCTCTTGGAACGAGATGATATTCGACAAATGGACTGCGCTTTCACGTGACTAAACTCCCATCGAGCAAGAATGTGGTTCGTTGGGGAGAAGCACTGCAGCACATCCTCATGCATTAGCGACCTTCAGCAATTGTCGACCGCGCCGGTTGAGGGATGGAAAGCCCTGTGACAAGAAGTCCTTACCAACATTGTTGCCAGCATGGAGTTACTTTTCATAGAATACATTGTGGTGATCACGCGCATTCTTAAGAATCTTGTCTCGCCGTCTGTAATGGCCAGACGAACGTCTTGAATCGCCGTGATTTCTGAGTAGTTATTGTCTTTAAATGAATATGTTATTTCTGTTCGTCGCATACCGTATTTCTTTCAGTCACCTACTGTTCTAAACTGTAGTAGCTTTTTTTTCTTTGTATTGCCCATGTTTCATCAAAATATGTTACTCGGCAGTGAGATGTCGACGCAAGTAGCTTTCGTCCTTAAATTATCGTCAGTATATTAGTATTAACATGCTCAAAAGTATCCGAACGATCTGAATAGGGTTTAGCCTGGCTTGTATTCAGCTCACATAATTCAGCTTTCTTGCAGATGCTCTAATATTTTTTCGGTTCGGTCGTTTGACTGTAGAAAATTGAATCTACATTGGCTATCATTGCTCTGTAAGGGTATCAGTCTAAATGCAAATGCACTAATGCAAGCATCAGAAAGGCATTATTAGAAATGACACAGAGTTTAACGCTTGTGTACCCAAATTTATTATAATAAATAACATTTAAAACAGCAAGTCTCGATTTCAAACTACATGGCTATAATTTTTTCTTATTGGACTATGATACAGTACTCCTATGCGGCAACTATTGTCCCTGTTAACTAACAACACAAGCTTTTCAACATGGTGTCAGTCAGTAGTAACAAACTCTGCACATGTTTGAACTTGAAGTAACATGACATGAGGTTCGGGCAAGACTGGGATTCGAACCCATCACATAATCGGATTGTAAATTAAGCACAGATAAATATTAGACACCAGATCGTTTTCAGTTGTAGTGAGATGACTGAAACTGAAATGACGAGACGAAAATTTTTGCTTTGCTTTGATTCGAAACCGGCACCTACTGCTGTCATTTTCTACGCACGAACAGACGTAAAATATATTTCCGTTTCACCAGTGGTGAGATGTGCGCATGTCTGAACTAGGAAAAACGTCACGAAAAGTTCTCTGCTCACTGAGAGTCGAGCACTGCACAAATCTTTGCTGTTGATAACACACAAATAGACGTTAAACAGTGAATTCATTACTACGAGTAGCTAGGAGTGGCACATGAGAACCTGAAGTGACATTACGAAAATTGTGTCTGACAGGGAGTTGAAAGAGGCATCTATGTTATTGTTGACAGCGCACGAAGTGACATTAAGAAATCATAATCTTTGTCACGTATGGTTTGGTAGCTCAAGGTGCAGCTTTTAATGACATGATGAATATTTTTGTACTGGTTAGAGAATGAAGGCTTTCACAGCCGGATGACGTAGCTGCTGGTAAACCTTTCGGGTTGTGAGGTCATGGTCCAACGCTGAATTAAGCTCTTAAGCGGGCCTTCGAGAAAAAGAGTTAAAGATAATTTCGCGACCAAGGAACAGAAGACCGAATGACAAGGATGAACCACAACGACGGAAAAAAGTAGTTTCCCTCCCCTTTATTAAAAAAGTAACGGATCGGATAGATAAGATTTTACAAAAACGTGATATCAGACCGGTCTTTAGATGAAAAAAGAAAATAAATGAATTACTCCGATCTGTGAAGTATAAACGCTCTCTTCTGCCGACATGTGGTCTATACAAAGTTCTATGTACGCC
The DNA here is from genome assembly GCF_023864275.1 of Schistocerca cancellata. Classification (NCBI taxonomy): domain Eukaryota; kingdom Metazoa; phylum Arthropoda; class Insecta; order Orthoptera; family Acrididae; genus Schistocerca; species Schistocerca cancellata. Next base: position 1,102,744,776 of record NC_064626.1, on the reverse strand, counting down.
TGATAAAGTTTATACTGGAACTACCACGAAGAGCCTAAATACACGGCTAAAAGAACATAAAAGTCTTTGCCGACTAGGAAAAATAGAGAAATCAGCTGTAGCAGAGCATGCTCTTCAGTCAGGAAACAATGGAGTGAAGTTTTCTGAAACAACGTTAAATTATTATCCACGACTATGTAGAGAAGCCGTTCAAATTGATAAGCATCAGGATAATTTTAATACGAAAGAGGAGACAATGTAACTTAGCGACATATGGACAGTAGCTCTGCAGAATCGCTAGACAATTTTGTCTTTGACAAGACGACAATCGATAATTAAGTTTTATCTTTGTTAAGGACTATCTCTGCTCATCACATGTTACTTTGACCACGTCCCCTTTTCTCAGTATATATGTCGCTTTGGGACATCCGACCGGTCAGTCGGCAACTCAGCGGAGGAGCGTCTCTAAGGATGTCCAGTGCAGTCGTGGATGAAACGTCAGGGACACAAGAGTTTCTTGGACCACGACCTCACATCCCGAAAGGTTTACCAGCAGCTTTGTACTGGGCCAGGATTCGAACCCAGATACGCTTCTTTCGAGGAGACCGTGAGGAGAATGAGTCTTGGGGAAACAACGAAACACTGGAACTGTATCATCCAGAAGGGGTTAAATCACGCAAAACGGGGATATCTGAGGTCGAATCCCAGCCAACACCAATGTTTTCAACAATTCAATTTCAGATACAATTAGCCGGCCGGTGTGGCCGTGCGGTTCTAAGGCGCTTCAGTCTGGAACCGCGTGACCGCTGCGGTCGCAGGTTCGTATCCTCCCTCGTGCATGGAAGTGTGTGATGTCCTTAGGTTAGTTAGGTTTAGGTAGTTCTAAGTTCTAGGGGACTGATGAACACAGATGTTACGCCCCATAGTGCTCAGAGCCATTTGAACCATTTTTTAGATACAATTAGAAGTAAGTGCCTTGTTACCTTATATGACGATTAGTTCGTTAACAAAAAAATTTCTGGTGTAGCAAAGCCTACTTGTGACAGATATTCTGCTTTCCGTGGCTTCCGCATCTGACATGGCTCAGCGTTCGCCGACTCTCCTCCTGTCGATAGCAAAGGGACATCATATTCAATGTAGATTTGAAACCAATGCGCAAATCTACGTCGTTCAATTGCCGTTACCAGAGGAGAAGGGATCTGTTCCTTGTTAAAAGTTTTGAACTGAAGGTAGAACTAGTCCAGCAGAACACCGTGTCACGATTTTGTCGTGACGAAGGACGCTCCACACTAGATGAAGATTCTGAATCCCTAGATGTTGATTACAGCCCATTCAAAACATTCATTTTCTTGTTGTCTGCTACGCCATACATCAGCTGCCACAGCTACACAACCCAAACATTCAACTACATTTTGTAATCATTGAAATAAAATACTGTTTGCTTATTGATAATCGAGAAATTTACTCGCTGTTGTAAACATATGTTATATGTTTTCACACTGTGACTATGACCGTGTTACCCTCCATATTTTAAAACATGTGTGTAATATGATGATGCCATTGTAAAATGTTCGAAAATAAATAATCTTATAAGACAGTATTGAATCATGCATTTCTCCATGTACGAATATATGTACGCTATTAACAATTGCCTGAAAAAAAACGAAGTTACTATACATCGTCAAAGCTTAAATTTTTCACTTTTAGATCTAGGAGGTAGTAAATCTAGGCTGTGGGCAGACCGAAGAGAAAAAAATAAAGATTTCTTTACGCACTTTCGGATTGGAAGCTTGTAGCTCGGTAAGAGAGAAGGTAAAAAAGCTGACTAATTGTCTAGGTCTCCAACAAGATTTGTACCAAGATCTTACTCATCTTCCCCTTTACAAATTAGCTTTGTTACCACTTAGATAGCGAGCCATCTTTCCTCCACTATGCTCTCGTAGCCTTGGTGACTGATAATACAGGTAACTCACAATGCAACAGGAAATTAGTAGTAGGATCTGAGAGGAATAGCCTACACGTCATAAAAAGATTTTGATAATTGCTATGTAAAACTTTTTTCTGTTGTTTTAGAATCATTCTGACAGATGTGGCCCCCCACGAATTCCTCTCATCTGTCAACCTACTCAGAATAGCAACTGCAACCTAAATTCTCAATTATTTGCTGGATGTTTTCCAATCTCTGTCTTGCTCTATAGTTTTTACCTGCTACAGCTTCCTCCAGTAACATCGAAGTTATTCCGCCATGTCATAATAGATGCCCTATCATCCTGTTCCTTTTTCTCGTCAGTGTTTTCGGTATATTCCATTCCTCGTCAATTCTGCGGGGAACCTCCACACTGCTTACCGTATCAATCCACCTGATTTGCATCATTCATTTTTATCTCAAATGTTTCGATGCTCGCCTGGTTTTTCCACAGTCAATATTTCACTACCATACAACGCTGTGCTCCAAATGTACATTCTCAGAAATTTCGTCTTCAAATTAAGGCCTATGTTTGATGCTAATGGGCTATTAGACTATGCCATTTTCACCAGTACTCGTTGATTTTTATGTACTCTTTGCTCCCTTCGTATAGTGTATTTTGCTGCATAACTAGCAGAATTCCTTAACTTCATGTATCTTGTGACTCTCAGTGCTGATATTCTCATTTCTGCTACTTCTCTTTATTTCCATCTTTGCTTAGTTTACTGTCAATCCATATTCTGTACTCATCAGACCGTTCACTCCATTCAACAAATCATGCACCTCTTTCTCACTTACACTGAGAATAGCAATGTCACTAGCGAATCTTATCACTAATATTCTTTCACCTTTATTTTAATCTCACACTTGAATATTTCTTTTATTTCATTTATTGCTTCGTCAATGTATAGATTGGAAATGGAAAGGAGCGTTTGGCGTCATTGTCCGGGAGGCCCCTTACGGGGCAGGTCCGGCCGCCTTGGTGCAGGTCTTATTACATTCGACGCCATACTGGGCGACCTGCGCGCCGGAAATGTATAGATTGAACGGCAGGGACGGAAGACGACATCCCTACCTTACACCCTTTTTAATCCGGGAACTTCATTCTTGGGCTTTCACTCTATGAAACGTCCTCTTTGAACAATTATACAGGACTGTGCTTAAACTGACACACAATATTTTTAGCGCAACGCAATCTGACTTTCAATAATCCCTACAAAACAATGGCCCTGACTAACATTAACCTATACGTTTCACAAATCACTTACCTCACAAAAATCTTGGTTACTCGAACTACTGCAATACAGCGAGCGCCACTACTGCCAGCTAAATAAAAGATTCAAACTACTGAAGGCATTAACTACCGATAGGCATAGTGAGCAAATGAAAGATTTTAATAGAGAACAAACAATGTATTTACCTTAATAGTCATAATATATATAGCAGTTCATGACATCCAGTCTTACAAATTTCAAAACTCCGCCATCTCTCTCCCCACATCCACCACTGCTGGCGGCTCACCTCCAACAGCGCAACGCTACGTGCTGTTCACATCCAGCTGCCGCTGCCCAACACTACAATGGCAGACAACAATGCAAACTAGCCACAGACTGCACACAGCACAGCCAGTGATTTTTCATACAGAGCGCTACGTGGCGTTACCAATAAGATAACCTAAACAGCCTACTTACATAGCCCCCATGCTCCCCACAAAAAATTTTACAAATTGTTTTGGGCAGGGCCAAAAATGATTTGATAAAATTTTTCATAATTACAATAACAAAGATATCAAATGCACACACTTATTGATAAAATGTTGGTCAAAAGCTAAAATTTTCTCACAGTCCATAAAGACAGTCCAGATTGGTCATCACTGTAAAATTGCAGTGTTTTTCTCAAAGTCTGAGCAGTAAAAGAAAATGCACACAGAAGTAGTGGATTTCCATGGAGTCTTGAAGAAGTATTGTTGTCCTTCCAACGGAAAGAGAGTGCTGACTCTTGACATGCTGATAGGTAATGGGCCACAACAGAGCAAACTCACAGCAGCGTCAGTCGAAGTTTTGAAGAATATTGGTAGGTAGGTCATCACAGAGTAGACCCACTGTAGTCCTGGTAGAGATTATGGTGTTGGTGGGCCACCAGAGGTGCAGACCCACTGCAGTCCTTGTAGAAATAATGGTACTGGTGAGTCAGCAAAGGTGTAGACCCACTGTAGTCCTTGTAGAAATAATGGTATTGGTGGGTCATCAAAGATGCAGACCCACTGTAGTCCTTGTAGAGATAATGGTATTGTTGGGTCATCAAAGACGCAGGCCCACTGTAGTCCTTGCAGAGATGGCCAGCAGCCATCTGTTGTGACTGTGCAGGTGCACAATCACCATTGAAGAGTCTTTCGGATAATAGAGCAAGTCCATAACCACCACTTGTGCACTCACAAAGTTTTTAGAATTGTCCTTAGAACCAGCAATGCTGTTATCCAGTCCCTTGCTGAATTATTAACACACGTGCAAACACTAACAGTCTCTACTTCTCACATATTGTCCATATACTATGACCAACAGAAACGTGTGCAGTGAGGTGAAACTTACAAGTTAATAATATGATGAACTGGTGTCAATTACAATTTTATAACATAAGAATACAATTACAATGGTACAAAATACATCATTAAATAACATAACAATACAGATAACATTTGTAGTACAGGCTTTACAAAAGAATAGAAATAAACATTTACATCAGTGTTACAGGAATTATGAGATAAGTAGATACATAAAAGATCAGAATAAATTTTGAAACATCAACTTCACACATGAGCATTAAAACAAAACAGAATAAATAATGTCTAAGCATATTTACAAGGTAAATAACATATTATTAATGCCAATTATATTTGAGGATAACAGTATTCCTCATCATAGTGAATATAGCTTAGTATTAGAAGAAGAAAAACCTCTATGAAACTACACAGAGACAGGAAGAAAACAAATACACAAGGGTACACAAAAACATAGTGGGATAACACAAAAGGAGATCTTTCGTCTCATTTAAACCTTTGCTTCCACCAAAAAAAATCCTATCCAAGCATGCTTTCTGTATTTTTCACGTATAACCTCTCAGTGCATTTCTTCAAATTCATCGCAATTCATTCTCTTATAGGCTACCCCGTCTTAAGCTAACTTAAATCTACTGAGCTCAGCTGCTAATCTAAGGGATGAGGCAATGCAGCAGCACAAAACAATTAACACGAACAGCAATGACAAAAAAATTCAAATTGGCAAAGTAAGCAACAATATTACAACTAATATAAGGCACTGTGCAGCAAACAAGAAAAATAAATCAGTAGTAAACTGGCTTAGAAGAGCAACACAAAGTCAAATTCAGTAACACAATGCCTGGCAAACAGCAGTAACTTATACCTAAACATGACGAAGCTCAAGCAGAAAAAATATTACACTAAAGACAACAATGCAGATAAGGGAAATGTCTATTCACATCTTAATGTCTATGTAATTAAAATGGTGCACCACAAAAACCAATTCTACAAAAAAATTACCAAATACTTGAAAAGAAAATTCTGTATGCAATTCCTGTGAAGGGAAACGTCTTTTTATGCTCCTTCGTTTTTTTGAATAGATCATAAAATTATTTACTGGATCTGTAGGCATAAAATATTTATATCAGTACATCTATTAAATTTTATTTTAACCAATGCTGCTGTAGCTAGAAACTTGATATTAAACAAAGCGAGTAAATAAATACATAAAGCAAGCTATATGGCATTTTTCTCAACTAGCGAGACAATAGCCGTGAAATGTTTCTCATCGTTTCATTAGGCATTTTAGTAAATATCATAAATTAAGAGCTCCACAGTAGAATCATATGTTTTCAAGTTTGAGCGTGTCGTATTTGTGATGCTTTCTACAAAGGAATGTCAATAGCGAGGATAATGGCCTCCCCCTCTTTTTTTCTTCTGCCTGTGCCGCTGAAAACGCACACACTAATGGCTTTTTCTCCAGGCGTCTGACGCAGCTGGGTGCCCACGACGCATTACGTGCAGGTGGTCCGTTAACATTCTTACGGAAATATTTACGACAGCAGTTTCCGCTACAGTGACAGTCTCATATAAAAATATTTCACAGGTCAAGAATTTGCGTTACAAATGTGTAGAAACAAAATCTTATGAATATAACAGTGTCCAAAAAATGTTCGCCGGCATTGTGATACATTCACGCATTTACACACATTTCATAACTCTTAAATACGATTCTTGGTTTCCAACATCCTTTTTCACAAACCAGAGTCCCTAACCACTACTCATTATTCCTTACCTTATTACATATATACATATTCGTCGACACTTCTTCAATGTTTCATCATAACAGATATGTAGCATAATCAAATAACTCATATAGCATCAGCTTATTAATCATAAACATACTTCAACAGCATAATACACATCATCGTCGTAAAAATAACATCATAACACCTCAGTCAACTCTCAAAATCGTCGTAGCTTTCTGCAATAATTAAAAAAAAATTCTCTGCTCATGTCAAAAGTGTCATCTGCCTCAAACGTACTTTAAAAATCGTGATCCCATACCAAATATATCATTCAAAGCTCTCATAATATCACAATGGGTCCGAAAAAATATGAACAGTTCACAAAGTACAGACAAAATACAATTTCGTAAGTTTGAAGTTATCCAACGGTGCAATTACGTAAACATCTGTCATTGCCGTAGTAAAAAAGTTTGTCTCTCTCAGTTAAAGATCAGATAGCTATGTAATTTATGTGTTAGAGGAATATGGTACCGATGTGTAAAGTTGTATAAGAAATTACCATATTAGCTAGGGCTCCTTGTGCTTGCCAAACACATGGTACACAAAGCAGGCGTGTACCCCCCTGAGGATTAATGTAATTATACCCTCAGCTGTTACAGATTACAGCAATGGAATGAAATGTATAACGGAAAACCTTTGTAGCATTGTACTTCAAATATCTTTAAAAATAAATGATTTAAGTACAAAATTAATCACTCAAATATGTGTCCTGTAGCGCTAAATGTGCGTCTTGTTGTAAGATAATCTCTGTGGAAGTGTCGTACTTATCGTCCTCTGAAAGCTAAGTTCTGCAGAAGCCAGTGTACTTACCTCATGATAAACAAAAGTGAAATGCATTGCGTATAGATATCTTACTTATTACGCTTATTGCCATGATGAAGAAAGTACTGTGCTGTAACGTATTGTTGTGCTACGGAAAAGGCTGTGTCGTCAATTTCGTAAGTACGTTTTGTGGCTGCCAGCGGTGTGAGTCATTGCCTATTGTCTCTTTGTTGGTGTGCGTCGTTATTGGGATTTGGAGACCTAACTTCTACAAATTTACCGTGACGAGAGGGTCCTGCCCTGTTTAAATCCCGCCAGTTCTGATGCAATTCAGGTCTGTCTTACGATCATATCGTCTGTCATCATGTCGGTAGATTCCATAGTTTCTTTCTTGTTGGTCACATGGTGGAGAATTTCTCCCTGAGTCGTAACTGTGCGCTGGACTGTTGCGTCTAATGTTATTCTGTCTCCCTTGATAATAATTATTTTGGTTCCCATATTGTCTATTTCTCTGATTGTCTCTGTGATAGTCATTACTGTGGAGAGGTGATCTTTCCCTGTAATTATTACTACTGTGCCAACGGTTGTCATACGGGTGGCGTCTGTTTTGGTCACGATTTACGTTTTAAGAATAGCCTTGTCATGTATTATTTCTGTCATCGCGGAATTGTGACAGATGTGACCTGTAATTGTTGTGCTCCTGTTTTCGCGTTCCGCGATTGTCAGTGTCAATTTCCAGTTCTTGTAACAGTCCCTGAAAAACTTCAATGTCGTCTTTGCAACGTCCTGCTAAAATAATATGTCGTAAATGTTCAGGCAGTTTGATTAAGCAAATGCGGATGAGTTCTGAGGGGTTGTATGGGTTTGAAAGATACTGATTCTTATGCAACTTGTCTTCAAAATATTTCATAAGACTGGAAAATTCAGATTGTTCGAAACGTTTCATCATTATGATGCTATGTTTTACTCGGTCTTGTGTAGCTTGAGACCAATACGCTGAGAGGAAGGCATGATAAAATTCTCCTTCACTGTGACAATCGTGAATGATATTCTCACAGCTGGTTCATTCTCCAAGTAGCTACACATAAATTCTAACCTGTGCTCCAATGACCAGTTGGGAGGAAAACAATGAGAGAATTGATGGAGCCATGCTTGTGGATGAATGTCGTTGCCAGAATTCTTGAATGTTTTGAATTTACGTGTAGTAATGAACAGCTTATAGTCAAAATCATCATGTCGGTGAGTCACATGTCGGTCATTGTTACGTCGTTTCGGCGGTTCCATCTCAAAATCCAATGCGCCTTGCCAATTTCTTTCATAATTTCCGAAGTGCCCTGAGTTATTATTTTGTGGCTGTTCCGTATTTCTATGTCCCTCTTCCCGTATTGGAGCGCGAGTGGCCTCTGAAATACGTAATTCTTGTATTACCTGTGTCAGCTGATCTTGTACTTCCCGGATTTCTCTTTGGTGTTGCGTATTAATTTGATTCTGATTTTGTTCGAATTTCCTAATTTGTTCGCACTCTTCTGTGTCAGTGATGGCTACAGCTCTTATGTCATTCAGATCATCATCTACTTTTGCAGATAACTTTTGAAGATTTTGTTCCATTGTGTCTAACTGTTGCTGTGTTTGTCTCTGGTGTTGTTCCATTGTCTCTAACTTTTTAAGATTTTGTTCCATTGTGTCTAACTTTTGAAGCTTTTGCTGTGTTTGTCTCTGATTTTGTTCCATTGTGTCTAACTTTTGAAGCATTTGTCCCATTTGTTGCATTAATTGTAATAACAGTGCACTGGTGTCTGAAACATGTTCCTCAGTGCTATTCGGCAATACATTTGAACCGGCAATATTCGCAGTTTGAAAAGCAGAAAATGTGTCTTGACTTATTTGAGAAAAGGGTGAGGACGCAAAACCTGAATCTACAATATTTGCAAGATTGTGTCCTGTCATTTCGGATTCCTGAGGCAAGCTGTTGCCGACCAATCGATCGATAATGCTTCCCTGTTCACTAATTGTTTCACTGTCTACACCATTGTTTGCAGCCCGCTCCATTTCCCTATGTACAATTACCAAATTACTACTTTGAACATTAGTTAATTCATTACTCGGTGGCGCTAACACACTGCTTTCGTCTTCACTGTCATTTCTGTTTACTTTGTAGCCTAGTATTACGTTTTTCACACGCCATTATTGTCTCAATATTTCACACGATAACACAGAAAAACACAATTTGAAGAGCAACAATAAGAGAACACATTAACATAGAACTGAAAATAATATCTCGTTAATTGCAAACGCAGCTGCGAAATACTTGGTGCAAATCTACATGCATGCCACAACTGTTTTACTGTACAACAATGAAAGGCTGCAACTATAAAGGAGATTCTCTCTACAATTACGCAATAGCAATAAACAAAATCTACACTAAATACACAAACTACAAGAAAAAATCAGAAGATTCCAGTGAGGTATCCTCGGCTAAAGGTCGACATATGAAACGTCCCCTTTGAACAATTATACAGGACTGTGCTTAAACTGACACACAATATTTTTAGCGCAACTCAATCTGACTTTCAATAATCCCTACAAAACAATGGCCCTGTCTAACATTAACCTATACGTTTCACAAATCACTTACCTCACAAAAATCTTGGTTACTCGAACTACTGCAATAAAGCGAGCGCCACTACTGCCAGCTAAATAAAAGATTCAAACTACTGAAGGCATTAACTACTGATAGGCATAGTTAGCAAATGAAAGATTTTAATAGAGAACAAACAATGTATTTACCTTAATAGTCATAATATATATAGCAGTTCATGACATCCAGTCGTACAAATTTCAAAACTCCGCCATCACTCTCCCCACATCCGCCACTGCTGGCGGCTCACCTCCAACAGCGCAACGCTACGTGCTGTTCACATCCAGCTGCCGCTGCCCAACACTACGATGGCAGACAACAATGCAAACCAGCCACAGACTGCACACAGCACAGCCAGTGATTTTTCATACAGAGCGCTACGTGGCGTTACCAATAAGATAACCTAAACAGCCTACTTACAACTCCTATTATTCCCTCTTTGTTGTTGTACATATTGTGTACAAACCCCTGTTTTCCTCAGTATTTCGAAAATCTTGCAGCATTTTACATCGTCAAACGGTTTTTCCAGATGGAAAAACCCTGTGAACGTGTCCTGATTTTGCTTTAGCCTTGCTTCCATCATCAACTACAACGTCAGGATTGCCTTTTTGGTGCCTTTAACTTTCCCAGAGACAAACTGATCGTCATCTACCACACCCTCAGTTTCCTTTTCCAGTCTTCTGTATATTGTTCTTGTCAATAGCTTGGATGTACGAGCTGTTAAGCTGATTCAGCGATAGTTCTAGCACTTGTCGGTTCTTTCAATCTTCGTAATTGCGTGGAAGATGCTTTTCCGAACGTCTGGTGGTATCTTCCAGTCAACATTGTACTCACCAACGTGATTAGTCATTTTGTTGCCACTTCCCCCAATGATTTAAAATTTCGATTCAGTGTGTGTACCCCTTGAGGCTTATTTGATCTAAGTCCTCCAAGACATTTTAAGTTCTGATTCTAATACTCGATCCACTATCACGTTTCTGTCGACTCCTTCAGTAATGTGCACTTCATGTATAGACATTCAGTGTTATATGAGTGTCTGCACAAGAAGTGCATATGAGGCCTGAAGATGGCATATTGAAATGTTGAAACTGGTTGTCAAAATAAAATAAAAGCACGTCTCAAAACGTACGGCTTTTTAGCAATTTTCCTTGATAATTATTTAACCAGTCGCTGTCCTAAGTCCACAATGGATGAACAGAGATTACAGAGGAAGCTTATAGGCGCCCTTAAGCTAAATTTCAAATTTTAGCAATGCAATGAGAGACAATTACGGGGGTTTCAAGAATTGATCGTTTAGTTGTACTGCACAGTCCATATCCATGTGGTACGTTACGGCTAAATCGGGGAACGGTCATCCAATTACTGTTGTAGATTGCCTATTTAACGGCTTCCAGGATCAACAAAAAATTTTCAGTAATCTCTACGAATACTGATCGAATTTAAAAATTCAAAACTTCTCATTAAGAACTATAAGTTAAAGGTCTATCACAGTAAATCAAATGGCTCTGAACACTATGGGACTTAACATCTATGGTCATCAGTCTCCTAGAACTTAGAACTACTTAAACCTAACTAACCTAAGGACAGCACACAACATCCAGCCATCACGAGGCAGAGAAAATCCCTGACCCCGCCGGGAATCGAACCCGGGAACCCGGGCGTGGGAAGCGAGAACGCTACCGCACGACCACGAGATGTGGGCACAGTAAATCAAGTATTGCAGTTAGAAACTGTGTCTATGTCTAGAGGCAGCGTAATTCATGGTGCGCAAATAACTCATACTGTATTCACCTAGAGCATTACGTAGCTTGCAACAGACTTTCTACAGGATTTCAAATGTTTGAGAAACATTTTATAGCTGTCACTCGCCGCAAAATGACGAATGTAAAAAAGTCTATGGCTCACAATATTTTCACTGTTGATGCTGTACAATTTCAGCATCAGGCGTGATGGTTTAATGTATTAGCTCTTTGCTGCCGATGCTATTTGCATTACATTTTGCTGCCAGTACCCATATATACCACTGAATGTAGCTGCGAAATTATATCAATGCACGGCTAATAGCTCAGGAGATACGACGTCATCAATTTTGAGATGCGTGAAAAATTAGTGTTTGCTAAAAACGGAGTGCAAATTGCCCAGATAATGCTCATGGAGCATTTGATAATGAGAGCTCTTACCGACTTTATACGTATTTTCGAACATTTATAAATTTTTTCTCGCTTACATGCCAAACGTCACATATTTAACACATCAAAAAAATGGCTTTGAGCACTATAAGGCTTATCTTCTGAGGTCATCAGTCCCCTAGAACTTAGAACTACTTAAACTTAACTAACCTAAGGACATCACACACATCCATGCCCGGGGCAGAATTCGAACCTGCGACCGTAGCGGTAACGCGGTTCCAGACTGTAGCGCCTAGAACCGCACGGCTACTCCGGCCGACTATTTAACACATCAACTTATTTGTAAAGTAATTAGACGTTTGGAGCTTTTTTAGATATTTGAGTTCGATTCTTCAAAGAAGTGGAGGTTTGCTGGTGTAGCAGTAAGTGTCTACGTCAGAATCAATTTGTTATCAGTTTAGCAGCTCTTAGGAATTGATTCACGCTGATTCAATAGCGCAACAGCAGTAACATATAAAGGGTGACTTTTATTGGAAGGGATTCGGAGAGAGGCGGGAGGGGAGTGAGGCGGAAGGAGTCATGATGATGTGACACACAGTGTGTGGGATTTATATCGGTCTCTCTCCTCCGACACATGAAAGCTTCCACGTCAGTTGGGCTCGGGGAGCAAACCCCCCCCCCCCTCCCACACTCCGCCCCAGTCGGTCTTCAGCCGGCCTCAGCCCCCGGTGACATCCGCCCTCGAAATCCGTTCTTTGTGAGGACTTTCCGGTCGCCCTTTCTCAAGCGCTTCTTCACTGTCCGGCCTGGGGCTCTCGCTTTCAGGACTTCCGCCGTTCTCTGCCGGAAACGGTGCAGGTCAGGCGGCCGCTGGTACTCTGCGTCACTGCCGCAGGCGTTCTGTCTCTAAAGACCTTCTATGTAGCTGGAATAGTCTTCAGCTATAAGTTTAAGACAGTGATCCACGTACCTCTATAGTGTAAGGAAAGTTCAGGTAACCTTCGACCAACTGTCCAACTCTCTCCCTTTCTCCAACCGCCGTCATACTCCTTTTGTGTAACTTATAAAGTTTTGTGGAACCTCTGCAAAATTCTACTTCTTCATGCAGTACACAGGCTGGTTGAATGTTACAGAACGATTTCATAAGACTGCATTTTGGTCACCCAAGAACATCTTACCTATTTCAGCACTCCCCTCCCGCCTCTCTCCGAATCCCTTCCAATAAAAATGTGTCTCAACATCGGCTGCAGAACGTTGTACCTCTATGAAGCCAATAACCTCGTTCACAATCTTCCTCTCATTTTTGGTGCAGCAAACTATATTTATTAAAAGATAGTTCTATTTTACGCCTTGGCTGTACTGCGATAGCTGTTCATATGAACACCTGCTTACGTTGATTTTCAAGCGCTTACTCATATCCTCGTAAATTTACAATGTCACCCAGTGCTAATTTCACAACGTCGCCCTGTGTACACTATCTGATAAAAAGTATCCTGCCACCTATTAAGCCGGCCGATGTGGCCGAGCGGTTCTAGGCGATTCAGTCTGGAACCGCGCAACCGCTACCGTTGCAGGTTCGAATCCTGCCTCGGGCATGGATGTGTGTGATGTCCTTAGGTTACTTAGGTTTAAGTAGTTCTAAGTCCTAGGGGACTGATGACCTCAGATGTTAAGTCCCATAGTGCTCAGAGCCATTTGGACCATCTGAGCCGTCTGTTAGTGAACATTCACATGGGCTGCGTCCATCCTTCGCCTTCATGACAGTCTGAAATGGCGACACTTTCATCGAGGTGTCTGGACGTCTGTGGGAAAAATTCTTCCCAAAAACCAGAAACGGTTGTGATGCTGGACTTTGGAGGTCTCGAACGAAATCAACACTCTAGTTCATCTCGACGCTATTCCGCTGGGTGCTGGTCCAGACTCTGCAGAGGCCAATGCCCTTCATGAATGTTATTCTGTACAACCCACTGCCACAAAGACAACGGCTTACGGCAGGGTTCTATGTCATGTTGATACAAGGAATCATCGTCTCCGAACTGCTTCTCTACTGTACGTAGTACATAATGCTGAAAAATGTACACATTCCTGTGCGTTTAGCGTTTTCTTAAGCGCTGTAAGGGGAGTACACCTTAACCACGAAAAACACCGCCCATGTCACAACACCAATTCATTGTTATTACTTCACATAATGGCAGGCAACGTTCTCCAGGCATTCGCCAAATCCAAATCATTCCATCGGATATCCAAAGGGCATAGCATTATTCATCACTCCAGATCACTCGTTCCAGTCGTCCACTGTCCAGTGGCGCCTCTCTTAGAACACCTCAAGCGACGGTTAGCACTGACTTGGTTTACGTGCCATCATTGCGCTAACTGGTCTGCTAGTAGCACTTTGTAACTCACGAGTGATGCAATTTTTTACAACCACCCTGCACAGTGCTCGATCGATGGCCTCTTCCCTCAGTACTTGAGGTTTGACTGATTTTATTTTAGCGGTGACTGTTCACCCACGATTCGACTTGACAGCCTCATCAACATCAGTCGACTGGAGCTGCATGGAAGGGCTGAATCTTTTATTCTTTTGGAATGGATCTTTTATTCATGTGACAGCTAATGACTAGTCTGTGTTCAAAGTCACTGAGCTTTCCTGGCTGATCCGTTCTTAGTTACTGTTTGTCCACTGTTAACACAATACTTCCCTACCTCCTTTTAGACTGGCGCGTCCGCCCATAATGATATCTAGCGGTCAATTCCGCATTACATAGGGGAGTTCGGATACTTTTGATGTGATAGTGTACGGTTTCATTTACGTATTTACCTGGAAACATAGTGGACTCCACCGAGGACAACATGATAAGTATGGAACGTTATTCTTGATAGAGTATACAACGTAAGCAGCTATGTGTGCAAAAGACGGATGTACAGTGTACGAGATAACCACACAGGGTGACTTCGTAGAGTTAGGAGAACGTGGGGAAACATTTAAAAATGATACGTCAACGAAGTAGCTGACAACGTGAAAAGGGTGACTGGTTATAATATGGGCAAGTTGAAAAAAGGAACTGTCTTTTAATAAACTTCTGGCTATTGCACCGGGACTAAAAACACCGTTGTAAGTACATTAACTATCTAGCTCATTCCCATGCATTTTAGAGCCATTCTGCAGTTTATTTAGAAACTGTCGATGCAGTTTTAAACTAGAACGAATTTTCTCATTATGACTGTATTGAAGGACCATTTGTCCAGCATACGTTAACAAATGTGCTATTGTATACCGCAGTTTCTATCATTTAACAAGCATCTGTGAGCAATATGTATATAGACATGGGCTTTTGGACAAAGTACTTTGTGTTTTTAAATATTTTAGCGATGGCTAACGTTTTAAGGTGCTGTGTTTTATGCAGTTAACATCTTGTGCTTGAGATTCAGCGTAAAATGAACAAAAAATGGTTCAAATGGCTCCAAGCACTATGGGACTTAACATCTGAGGTCATCAGTCCCCTAGAACTTAGAACTACTTAAACCTAACTAACCTAAGGACATCACACACATCCATGCCCGAGGGCAGGATTCGAACCTGCAACCGTAGCAGCCGCGCGGTTCCGGACTGAAGCGCCTAGAACCGCTCGGCCACAGCAGCTGACTAAAATGAACATATTTAACTACAAATAGATGTTTAACATCCGAAAATGACAACAAAGTCTGTTGAAATCGATTGTCTTGAATAAAAAATAATTTGTGCGATCTTGACTTTTGAATGGTTTTTAATTTAGAAAAAGAGAAAAAAATCTGCATGATTCCTACAGTCATTGCGTTTCTGCTTCGTGAGATAGCAGTCATCAGAAGTTATTTTTCAACTACTCAAGTATTTTTCCTTCATTACGCAGCTCTAGAACGTGATTCGAGAAACCACCTCTCCCAAAGAGGAAGAGCAGTGGTAAATTGAACGCGTTATACTCTAAATGTGCGTGAAGTTCATATTTTACAAGAGCAGCAGTTCCTCCTGTAGTTCCTCTCGCCCCCCCCCCCCCCACCCCGCTCTTCCCCCTTAGAACACTTCTAACACTGCGACCTAGTAGAAATTCTGCCATTTTACTGAATGACTGACATTAACTGCAAGAAGTCCGACCAGCAGTTCCCGAACGTATTATAAAATAACTTAAAAGTTGCCTTGTGGGGATGTATCAGCCTATTAGGGGTATAATATATGAATTGTGATATTAATAATACATATGAACCATACTATGTTTGATTTTTATTTTTGACATTTTGTAGCGACTTTCGTTTTTTTATGCTTTTGTCCTTCGATCGCTATGTCAGCTCGGGTCAATCAGTATGCAGAGTGCCCTACAATTCTTTCCCTGAACCGAGAAATTATGACATAAAAACACAGATCTTTCATCTTGATATTCGGGTGGCTTATTTAACTTTTTGTGCACACACACACACAAACACACACACACACACACACACACACACACACACACACAAACACAAAACTTCGACTTGTGATCCTTTCGTTGTTTATAGGATATCTTATGACGTCAGTAATTCGGTGTCATAATGCTGTGATGTTCACTGATGTTTGATAAACCTGGTCCTTGACAGAACCCCAAAGGTAGAAATCCGGAGGTGTTATGTCCTGTGATAGTGGAGGCCAGTTGATGGAACAACCACGCCCAATTTATCTTCCCGGAAATGTTGTATCCAAATTGGGACCAACAGTTAATACCCAGTGAGGTGGTGGACCATCTTGCTGGAAAAGTACGTAATGTCCTGAATCTGTGGCACAGCAAATAACTGCAATATACCAAAATAAGTATCGGCTACGATAGTCCTTTCACTGAAGAAAAGAGGCCCTGTGATTTTACTGTGCATACAATCGCACCACAGTTCAACTTAGGGCAGTCTCTGACGGTCTTAAACATAGCGTGAGTATTCTCGGAGCCCCAGATTCTAGCATGGTGTCTGTTGACAATACTGTTCAAATGAGATGTGATCTCGACTGAGAAAAGGAAACATTTCAGATAGTCATTGTCTTCTTCACTCTAAGCCAGCGTGGCAATAGTGGAGTCATAACGAGCACAGTGAGTGAACGATGTGGACTTCGTACCCACGGAAAAGGAAATGTTTACGTATTTTGCGGTGCTATGATGTCTTCGGAACCTGCAAATCACGTGAGGCTCTGTGGACTGACGTCTTGGGATTCCTCACGAAGGCGTCTCTCATTGAATTATCTGCGCACTAAATTCAGGCCTGACTGTTCTAGGAAGGTCACAGACGCTCCGTTCCCTTAGACTCCTTAAAACACATCCTGATGCTTTTAACATCTGGTGGCTGTCTATGATGTACCATCTGAAATTATCTCTGGACTGATTTTGGTCACTGTGTATCGTGATACCAGAGGACACATTGAACTTTTCCGGGTTTGAGTACATGTTGCTTGTAAATGCTGTCCATTCCGCTGTTGTTGCGTCATTAGGCCCTGTGACAAACTAACAGTAAGTATGTATTTACACTAGAACTGGAATATGTCAGAGCTAGTTCAAGATAAAAAGTATTTATATATATGTGTCTATTTTGTGCTTTATGACCGTTTGTAATCAAGGAAACACATCTGGAACACCCGATATTATAATCATTTGCACATGGACAGAACCGTCCGTCTGAGAGCGTAGCATAATTCTAGTGCTCTTGCAGTGGCATTTTAAATTGAACAAGTAACAATTTGATACTCAAGACACTTCGCAATTGCGACGTAATTTTGGTTGACGCTATATGACAACCCACTGTAATGAAAGAAAGTGCCTTATCTGAAGGTTGGCGGTGCCGTTTTTCAGTAAGTTAGTGAAATTGGCAGCGGCTGCTTCAGATGACGCTGCGAGACTTCGATTGAGATAAGCAGTCAGGCGGCAATATTGTCTACAGTCAGATTGCAGTTGAGCAATACTTTTGTTTTGCTCTGTATGATAATAAACAAACATTACGCAGAGTTTTTGCTTGTTTTTCAGTTTTCAGTATCATCTCAAACGTCATATAAACCCGTGGACTAGAAAACCCAGACAATACAGAAAATGATAGGGATGAGCTTATCAACGGGAGTTGGAAATTTGAGAATCTACTAATCGGGCTTTGACATTATTCCTAAACAATACTTAACACACGTAGATCTCAGCACACTGCCTCATACCTTTATTATCTACAGGCCAAAATTGTCACCCAGGGAAGTCGGGCAGGTTACCTATCTAAAGCTCCCAGGATGCAACAAAAATTTGATTTTCAGTACTTTGTGGAAATATTAAACAAATTTAAAAATTTAAAATGCTGTCATAATCTACTCACTAAGAGGTATAATCTACGTGAAAGGCTGATCACAATAATTCAAATATTAAAGTTCGAAATTGTGTATATGTGTTGAGCCAGCGTAACACATAGTGTGCAAATTACGCACAATCTTTGATCGAGTATTTGAAAATGTGAGCACTTAGCGATCAGTAATAAATTTTACGCATAATTTCAAACCTTTTCGAAGTTTTTACTCGCGGTCAGTCCCAAAAAATAATGAAAGGAAAAAAGTCTAGTGCTTGGCACATTTTAGATGTTCGTACAGTAAAACTTAAGCGTAAGGCCAGACGTTTCCATTTCTTACTTCTTTACAACTAACTCTATCTGGAACACATTTTGCAGGCATTACCCTGTTATGTCACTCAATGTAACTGCAAAATTATGTCGTTGTACAGCACGGCTAAGGAGTTATGACGTGCTGTGACGTTATAAACATTGAGATGAGATGAAACATAGATTCTCTTAAAACAGAGCACAAATCGTCGAACTGTTTTGTGCATGAGATGTTGATTCTTTAAGGAATCAGTGGTAGCGGAGTCACTGGTATTTACTAACACGTTCACAAGACTTGTGGGTAATTTTCACTGATTACCATATATGTCGCTATCATTGGTCCAAAAAAACTTTGTGTACTTTGATACCAAATTAATAATGTCAATACGTGGAAAGAATGTGAAAGGCTGTTTGCCAGAGAAGTATTTAACTTACCGCGGGCATTGTTCGTCACATCCTCTGAGCGTTGCCAGTTCGTTTTGCGGCCGACAGTACGTGGCTCTTTATTCTCATTACATCTCTTGACCACAGCGTTCAGTGGACCCATATTTGCCTGCGAGGGAAGCACTTTCATCCCGGCTTCGAAGATCAAGGGCTGCTTATGCAGCACCAAAACGTTTAAACAGAACCAAAAGTATTAGAAAGTTAACCACTTCTGTGAAATGTCATTTTTCATCTTCCGCTGCTTCACATTTTCCCTAGAGGTGATGCATATTACTAGCTCCACGTGCTCCTCACTGTTATTTATTCACTACTTTTGAATATTACGAAAAACTAAAGAGGAAAGTAAAACATTAACATATTCAATCCTGTAACGCACATATATAGAGACATTCATTTATCACTGTGAGACACCGAGGGAAGGGTTCCGCGCCCTAATCGGAATGGGTTTTCTCCATCCTAGGGTTGACAGCAATTTGCTTAAGTGGTTCTTGCGTGGTTTTCTGTAGTGCTGTTACACGTTCATACATCTACATCTGTGTATTTGTAGATTTTCCTCGTCCTCTGTCCACTTCTGACAGCGTCAACACACTCCCAAGAGGCGGGAGAGATTACTAAAGCTATCTTTCAAAATACGTTCAAAAGTTTACCGGGGTGGCATCCACGAAGTGCCAAATTGAATCGTTTTTTGATGCGAATGACCGCTACGGTTTTTCCGTGGGAAGATATCTTGGCGAAAGATGGTATCAAATTATTATCTCGATATCGAAGAGGTAATGTGGGCGAGCAGAGCGGGAACTAATTCTTGTTCCGCTCTTATCCTGCATCTTCATTTATTGAAACATTTCCTCCCCGTAAAAGTATCTGATATCTGTTCTGATGCTTCCCCGGCTTATTCTAACTTATGGAGTTCTCAGGCGTCCTCCGGGGTCACGTCGTACGTTTAACATGATGTTACGGCAAGGAGCTCCCTTTCGGTCTTCACTAGTGTCCATCCCGTTTTTCGGCAATATATTTCTCGTGAAAGCCAAGATCGCTTTATTTTAAGAGCTTTATTCCAATTACTAGTTTCAACAGAATCGTGCCGTCATCTTCAGACTGGCATTGCACTTGGTTGGTGTTTACGTTCACATACAAGTGTCATAGACATTTCGAGAACGAAGTGTAAATACATGTTCACCACTGCCTGGATACCGCCTCGAAAAACTACTGGATGTCCTTTGAAAGATAGATTAGCGCTCTCTCACTTCACGGGAGTTGGTTAGCGCTGTCGCATGGGCACGGGCGGACAGAGCACGAAGAAAATCTACAACCATACAGATGTCTACGACACACGTAGTGAATATATAAGGCAAGTGTAACGCGAATCTGAAGACGACAGTACGATTCTGTCGAAACTAATAATTGGAACAAAGGTCTCAAAATCAAGCGATCTTGGCTTTCACAATATATTTATATAAACAGAGATCGCCCCAACAGCATGTGTAAGTCTGTCAGAAAGTTTCAGTTCCCACTGGGATACAGGATTCTGACAAAATTCAAACAGAATGAGCAATTTATTTGCCCCATCAGTGGCGGACTTTGACTAATATCTACATTTATATTGTTACGTTGTTAATATTTGATTTGATTGCCGTGAAGCAGCGGAGTTTATTCAAGTCACCTCATTAACACAATAATTCTGTTGCAATTGCAGCTGCGTTATGAAACAGTGGTTTATTAAGCGGGGAAATGGGGACGAGTTAGGTAAGAACCTTCTGAAAACAGACATTCTCTGTGTAAAGTTGAACGTGTAATTTCTTCATTTACGATACTGCAAATGCATACTTATTCTCATTTCAGCAGGTATCGCTGACCCTTAGAAATAACATTATTACATTGGACATGTTTGAAGTTACAAGTGCATTTTGGTGTATAAGGATGTTCTCTATGTTAACCATAATGCAAATTACACTCCTCTTAGCATGTAACTACCTGCAAAATCTCATCTGTATGTATGATTCGTGAGATATTAGAAACGTTATGAAAATTTCACTGTTGCGTTATCGACTGCGCTTGAGACTGGAAGTGAGAGCACTACATACAACTCATTTTCTCGGGACAGCAGGTAGGTATGGAACTCCTTCCAAGGTTAAATAAAAGGTCAGTACGTATGAAGCAATGTATGACAGAATATACATCAAAAATAAATTCACAGTCACTAGTATTTTTCATTTGGAAGTTTTCGAATTTCGTAGTTTATATACACTAAGGTGCCAAGTCATCAGATAGTGATACGCACATATAGAGATGGCGGTAGTATCGCGTACACAAGGTATAAAAGAGTAGTTCATTGAAGGAGATGTCATTTGTACTCAGGTCATTCATTTGAAAAGATTTGCGGCGTGTTATGGCCCCGCGACGGGAATTAACAGACTTTGAACACGGAATGGTAGTTGAAACTAGACGCATGGGACATCTCATTTCGGAAATTGTTAGGGAATTCAATATTCCCAGATTCACAGTCTCAAGAGTGTGCCGAGAATATCGAATTTCAGGTATTACCTTACACCACGGAAAACACAGTGGCCGACGGCCTTCACTTAACTGCAAAGATCGGCTGTAGCTGGGTTGAGTTGTCAGTGCTAACAGACAAGCAACACTGCGTGAGGTTAGTGCAGAGATCAATTTAGGACATACGACGAATGTATCCGTTAGGATAGTGAGGCGAAATTTGACGGTTATGACAGCAAACGACCGATGGGAGTGCCTTTGCTATCAGCACGACATTGCCCGCAGCGGCTCTCATGGGCTCGTGACCATATAGGTTGAACTCTAGCTGACTGGATAACCGTGTCCTGGTTAGAGCTGATGGTAGGGTTCGAGTGTAGCGCAGACCACACGAAGAACCCAAGTTGTCAAGAAGGCACAATGAAAGCTGCTGATGACTTCATAATTGTATGGACTGTGTTTACGTGTGTTTGGATGAGTTCTCTGGTCCAACTGTGGCGACCACTGACTGGAAATGGTTATGTTCAGCTTCTTGGGGACCATTTGAAACCATTCACGGACTTAATGTTCCCAAACAATGATGCAATTTATACGGATGACAATGTGCTATATCACCGTGCGAAAATTGTACGCAAGTGGTCTGAAGAACACACAGGACAGTTCGAGCGAACGATTTGTCCATCAAGATCGCCCGACACGTATCCTATCGAACATTTATAGGATACAATCGAGAGGTCGTACACAAGATCCTGTACCGGCAACACTTTCGCAATTATGGACGGGTACAGAGGCAGCATGCCTCAATGTTTCTGCAGAGGACTTCCAACGACTTGTTGAGTCAATGCCACGTCGAGTTCCTGCACTACACTGGGAAAAAAGAGGTCCGACATTATACTAGGAGGTATCCCGTGACTTTTGTCACCTCAGTGTCATGCCGAGATATTATAATAACTACGACCATTAGCAAGAAAATAGGCAGTTCACCAGGAAGCTGACATATGAAGCTGTAAATTGCGAGACACTCAAAATATTTCCATGACTATTTGCTGTAAAATCGTTTGAGATATATTGTAGAGTTGTCGAAATGTGTGTGCCTCAGTTCTGTCAGTGTAGCAAGCCGCCCACCTGCCGGGCCGAAATGTACAAGGAAGGTTCATTTAATTTGGCAAGGCAAATAACACATGTTCACTGGGGTCAGTACTGGCACTCGTCTGTCTCATTAGATAACATGAGGATAACCCACATGCTGGTTCAAGCAGCCTCATGCTGGCATCCGCTATGTGAGTGACGTCCTTTCTTTTTGTGTGGACAATTATGGGCATGTCCTCGCGGAGGTTACTGTGTATACTGTGTTAACCTCGAGGTTTTGTTCACTTTTACAAAGCAAATATGCTGTTTGGGTCAATGTAACCTGGCATTAAAATACTGCAAAAAAATTCTGATAAGATATGCTTTTCGTACGGTTGTTGACATTGCAATATCCCAATAGGTTGTTAAGAATGATAATAATACTAATACAAAGAACTTTATTTTTAAAATTTTATTATTACAGTAATACTAAAATACTACACAGAAATTTATTTAAGAAAAATTTTTATGTTAATATTTGCATAGGGCAAATAGAAACAACAGGTATTTTGCAACGAGACATTCTTCTTGGAAAGTATTGCATTATTTTTACCGTTCCCCTTCCCAAATGGAATAAAAATTTTAAAAAACCGGTACCAACTGTATTGAGGGGTTGTCAAGTATGGATTACGTGCATGGAGCAATGCCCCTAGAATTGTAAGCAGAATCTTGGAGAGACACAATGTCAAACCTTCACACTACCAGATTCAGTAAAGACTGCTCTAGACCTTCGAAAACCAGAGATCTCTCAAATGTGCTGCCAATGCGGCACGTCAGACGTTGGGGAAACTGTTCGTACGGTAAAAGAGAAGTGCCGTAAACTCCGCAGTGAACTATGCCACACTATCAAATCAACTGTGGTTGACATCAGTATAAAATTCAGTCATACTATGGACTATATAACCAACATAGTTATGTGACTACTTGTGTCAAAACTGGAATCAAGTAAAAAAAAATGTAAAAGAAAAAGAAGTTTGCCCTGACCTAGTTCCAAATTACATGATCATTTCCATATTTCTGTAATTTGAGTTTTAGAGAATGATGTATTTTTCATACAGCCTAGAGCGTACGGAAATTACTTAAGCAGACAAAATTCGGGAGGTGGTACGGGACACCAAAACAAATGTTATTCTCTAATGTCATCTTTTCCTGTGAGGATATCTTAAACTGGAAAGAGTAGTTTTCTCGGGATGAAAATTAATTAAACCAACAAACTACTTAAGATTGCATGGGACATTGAAAACAGTTTTTCTAATGTGTTTTCGTGTGAGGCACTATTGTAGCAGGACATCACATCTTACTCACAGCAGGCAAAAAGTAACGTAAACAATTTTTAACTGTTTATCAACAAGAGACAACAACATTAACGCAAATACTTCAAACATGCCTGAACTGACTTGTGAAGAAAGGTTACACCTTCGGGTCATGCTCTGTCTAACACGGTCAAAGACTGCAGGAGTGTCCTCAATTTTTCCTGCTGAAGCTACTACTATCCGGTCAACCGTAATCTCTTCTCATTCAACAGGCGTTTTGTAAATAAGGTTGAGCATCCCTCCCACACAAGAAATTCCAGAGGGGTCAAATCACGGGATCGAGTAGGCCATGGTACAGGACCACATCTGCCAATCCACTTTTCTGGGAACTGTCGGTTCTAAAATAAGTGCACAGGAAGACTGAAAGGTTCCGGCGCCCCGTCATGCTGTAACCACATACGCTGTCATGTAGCGAGTGGCAAGTCATTGAGGAATCCTGGCAATGCTCTAGCGAGGAAAATGTAATAACGCCTGCCATTTAACGCCTAGGTAGAAGATATGGCTCATTTAAATAGTCACCAACAACACCTGCTCACAGATTCACGAAGAAACGCGATTAATGAGCACGAGTAAATGCGACATGTGTGTTAACCTCACTCAAAACATGCAAATTGTGGATGCTGGAGGCCCCATCCAAAAATATCATTGTATTCACTACAGGTGTATCTCTCCATTAGTAAACATGTAGTGTGCTAGAATGAAATTTTTCACTCTACAGCGGAGTGTGCGCTGATATGAAACTTCCTGGCAGATTAAAACTGTATGCCGGGCCGAGACTCGAACTCGGGATCTTTAATTATTGGCGGAATTGAAGCTGTGAGGATGGGGCGTGAGTCGTGTTTGGTTAGCGAAGTTGGTAGAGCACTTGCCCGCGAAAGGCAAAGGTCCCGAGTTCGAGTCTCGGTCCGGCACACAGTTTTAATCTGCCAAGAATTTCATGTAGTGTGCTGGTTCCAGACATACAACTAAACATGAAAGTGAAACAGTTATTACAATTGAAGAGAAAAGTATGCCCTTTAGTGGTATGACACGAACCGTTGCAACAACAAATCAGTCTTTTCGAGAACAGAAATAATCAGTCGTGAGCTGCACAAATTTTTATTAAGTTCATTAATAAAAATTTCTGCAGCTGACGTCTGATAGGAGTGGCAGTATGGTTTGAGGTGACATGCAACCGTCTGCGCGGCCCCTCCCACCGGAGGTTCGAGTACTCCCTCGGGCATGGCTGTTGGAGTGAGTGTTGTTGTTAGCATAAGTTAGTTTAAGTAGTGAGTAAGTCTAGGGACCGTTGACCTCAGCAGTTTGGTCCCTTAGGAATTCACACACATTTGAACATTTTTTTGATGAATGATTGTTTCTATTCTCAAAACGTGCTTCACAGCTGCTGATTTTATAGCCATGAAAAACATTTTAAACGAATCAGTCATTACAGTTGAAGAGCGAATACGCCCTATAGCAAGTCAAATAATGCTCGCAGGAATATATGACACTAGAGCGAAATATTTGTTTTGATGTTCCTTACAATCTCCCAGAGTTTGTCGGTTTAAATAATTTTCACCCTGTATATTAACAATGTCCAAAACCGTATATTAAGATATATTTACTAAAATCAGAAACCGAGAAAGTTTCTCAGTTACGAAATTTAGATTTTCGTTGGTTCTTCCTTCTTGTGGTATTACGAGATCACGATCTATTAAACAAAGACAGCAGTCCTCTCGGCTCCCCAATATTAGCTCTTGTTGAGACAATATGTTTCTTAAGTCTGTAGCTGTCATTAACGTGATGACTTGCTGAACGCGGTCGACTACTAGCCAAGCGAAAAAAGAATATCAGTATCTTCGATGAACTAAAATATATTTTAGGTGCATTAGATTACTTCTTCACTCACAGGATCGGAAAAATTGTATGCAGTTTGGTGTGTGCGGAGCAGGCGGACTCGAGGTGTTCTACCTGTAGTCGCGCTGCTCCAGCTTGAGTAAGCGGCTGACATGGCGTTCTCTGTATGCACCTGTAGGCACAGCGTACCGGGTGGACCGAGCTTCGAGCGTGGGACTAACTACTTTCATCTTCTTCTTCACACACTAAGCGGCGCGCACATGATGTACGACAAATACTAAACAGTACCTCTGCGTCTCGTCCTGTTGTTTTCTAATCTTGTGTGAGCTGGGCTTTACGGGCTAGCATATCGGACCGCCAAGTCCTCGCTCCAGCACGGCAGGCACAAACGTGCCACGTGTCCCGTTTGCCATTTAATTTCTAAGGTGTAGGAAGGTGATCTGACATCGTACCTAGTGGATCGGATCCCCCATAATTATTGCTGTGGCGTCTCATGTTATATGAAAAGTAACATTATCATAGTGACAAACATAGCAATTCAGTGTATAACATCTACGGAATTGAAAACAGTTTTTCATTGCAATGTTTTTACTAAAATATACGTCAAAATATACCGTTAACGACTGTTTCCAACTCTACATATTACTGTGAAGCTATGATGCTTCAGAAGCAGGATGTCTACTCAAGTCTTCAGAATAATCCATCGGATTTTATGGCTGCTACAATATTCCCATTTTATTAGTTAGGACTGTATTAGCCGGAGGTTTCGCTTGAAGTCATCGAAGGAGAATTAATCAATAGTTTACCGACCTACGGAAAAGTTTTAGATCTGCTCTGGATGAAAACTGTAATATTCGTCAGTCAAGTAAATGTTGAACAGCATGTCTTGAGATTTTTGTTGAGTTTTCTAGAAAAGTGGTGATAGAAGAATATTTCCTGTATTATCCTTACTCCTAGCAATACTGACGCATTTTTCATAACACGCATTACCAAGGGGTGGGAGGGGGCCGTACTTTATGCCCACCCTACAAAGAACGGAAAAAATATTATTCGTTTTTGTTGTTCACTCAATCAAGAACATAATTTTTAAGGACATACTGATGCATATGTAAGGTACAGAACCTCAAAATATCTTTCAGCACATTTTTAACCATATCAACAGACTTTCAATAACATGTACTACCAACAGCGGCGGGCGTACTTTTTGCCCACCGAACAAACATTAAAAAAATACAAATGTTGTTAATTGTTGCTGGCTTTTATTCATAACTTACTAAGCAAAGAGATACAGATGCGTAAGTGAGATCCTGAACCTGAAAATATTGAATATGACTTTCGTCGGGGAAGTGAGACTTGAATTTTTCGGTTAACTTCAACTGAAAAATTTTAAAAAATATGGGAACTGTAAAGAATTAACCAAAAACAACAAATACTTTCCAAAATTTTAAAATATAAAGTAACTGACTAGGTTACAATAATTTCAAAAGGTGCACATAAAGTACCCGTCCCTTCCTCGGTACTGCGAGGGTTAAAGCACTGAGTTGAATTATTAAAAGAACTGTGGCTGCAGAGGGCGGAGACGGTTCTGTACATTCCTTACAAAACTCAACAAATCAGCTTTGGACCTAGTAATCTGCAAACAGGAAACTGACTGCTGGGACCTCTAGTTGCAATGATAACCCTTTTGTTACGAAGACTGTGTAAAACCAAGTTGTAAAACGTATTTGTGAAATCATTTTCTGCATATGGGGTACCACAGCCGTATATTTGTTAAAAGACACATTGAAGTTTTCCATCTCGGCTGTTTTGTAATCGGATAATTGTACAATACATCGACACCTACAGTATTTTATAATAGCCTAGAAGGTCGAAACTGGCTAACCGTGCAAGATGTAATAAAGTGATTATTTCTCAAAACCAGGCACTGCAGAAAACTTCAAAAAAGCCTTTTAATACTTTTGAAAGCTAACTATATGCGTTTTGCACAGTGTGCACTTCATTTTCGTACTACACGCTTTTCTCTTAACGTAATTCATTATTAATTTTCCTCTCAAAAAACATTTAAAGTTTCAATTGAAACATTGTTAATCTTTAGTTGTACAATCACATTAGAAATCTAAACTGTTACTGTACCAGACACGTAACATATCCATAAGAGCTCGATATAACATCCGAGACTCTGACCAAAACGAGTACATGTTAGTGCTTTGTCTGTTCCTGTAAACCAATAGTAAAATGCTTCATACCGTAGCGGTTGTTAACTACGTAACTTCTGTAAGACGAGACAGGAATACCTTACCTGAAGAGTAGACCAAGTTAACAACCTTACGTTGTTTGTGGCTGCCAGTAGGCTGGTGACCCCTGTAATAGATTAAAATATATAAATTAGTATGTAAATAAGTTATACACAACTGCAACCAGTCACTCTCAGTCAAGATCTTTGTTACAAGCAACAGTTGTAAAGCGCATGCTGGACGCTGGTAAAGTGCCACTGTCAAAGTGTAAACTAATATACGAGGGCAGTTCAATAAGTAATGCAACACATTTTTTTTTCTCGGCCAATTTTGGTTGAAAAAACCGGAAATTTCTTGTGGAATATTTTCAAACATTCCCGCTTCGTCTCGTATAGTTTCATTGACTTCCGACAGGTGGCAGCGCTGTACGGAGCTGTTAAAATGGCGTCTGTAACGGATGTGCGTTGCAAACAACGGGCAGTGATCGAGTTTCTTTTGGCGGAAAACCAGGGCATCTCAGATATTCATAGGCGCTTGCAGAATGTCTACGGTGATCCGGCAGTGGACAAAAGCACGGTGAGTCGTTGGGCAAAGCGTGTGTCATCATCGCCGCAAGGTCAAGCAAGACTGTCTGATCTCCCGTGTGCGGGCCGGCCGTGCACAGCTGTGACTCCTGCAATGGCGGAGCGTGCGAACACACTCGTTCGAGATGGTCGACGGATCACCATCAAACAACTCAGTGCTCAACTTGACATCTCTGTTGGTAGTGCTGTCACAATTGTTCACCAGTTGGGATATTCAAAGGTTTGTTCCCGAACTTCTCCTTCTTCATGACAACGCAAGACCTCACACAAGTCTTCGCACCCAAGAGGAGCTCACAAAACTTCAGTGAACTGTTCTTCCTCATGCACCCTACAGCCCCGATCTCGCACCGTCGGATTTCCATATGTTTGGCCCAATGAAGGACGCAATCCGTGGGAGGCACTACGCGGATGATGAAGAAGTTATTGATGCAGTACGACGTTGGCTCCGACATCGACCAGTGGAATGGTACCGTGCAGGCATACAGGCCCTCATTTCAAGGTGGCGTAAGGCCGTAGCATTGAATGGAGATTACGTTGAAAAATAGTGTTTTTTAGCTAAAAGATTGGGGAATAACCTGGTGTATTTCAATGCTGAATAAAACAACCCCTGTTTCAGAAAAAAATGTGTTGCATTACTTATTAAACTGCCCTCGTAGTTCGCATGAAAGTGTTCTGGACATCAAAATGGAGGCAGACAGATACGAAAAAAGCCGCCTATACTGTCACAGTAAGTAGAAACTAAATTTACATCCGCATCGACAGATAAGCTATAGTCATGGCGATACATTAAAGTGTGACACATCTTTCTGCCATAGAACCAGCACCCAGCATTATGCCACTACCAGTAATGATGTAACTTCCCGGATCCTCCCGAAATCATCTAAAGATGAATCCGAAAGGGCTCGAAAACCGGTTCATGTAATAAAGCATTATTATTGGAAAAAGTGACTGGTTGCAGTTGTGTATAACTTATTTACATTCAATATATAGTCACGGTTCTAAAATATCCGTAATGGATAAGCATAAGCCGTTAGTAAATCTTGAGAAACTAACGAGTGTACAAAACACTGATTTATAAAAAGTAAACCAAGTGTCACCACTAACCTTACAGATGTGATTCACAAAGACATTAATAGCTGGCTTTATGAAATGTTTGTTATAGTTTATTTTGTTGGTTTTGTTTATTAATATAAATTATTGTGTACTTTACTGTGTACTCTCTTTATATTTATTCATTGTTCAGCTTTTTACTTTTTACAATTCATTATCACCACATTGTCAAAGATGTTATTTACAATTCACTATCACCACACAGTCAAAGATGTCATTTACTGTGCGTTTTTGGTTCAATCTAGACGTGTAACTTCTTTTCCAACGTCGTTTACAAACAACGTCACTTCTTTGGCGACAATTGTTAGTAAATGTCTGATGATGGCCTTGTAAGCCGAAAACTGACTATCACAATAAATTAATACTATAGAACAAAAGCTAACTAGCGCTTTTCATTTATTGTATTTATGACATTAAAAGAATGTCAAAGCATTGCAGCAAACAGCAGTTAAAATAAGACCCATTAATTCTACAAGAATTTACCACCTAAACATGTAAATATGTTTTTACAATAATTCAGTAATTCAGACATATGGATTACAAACAGGAATCGATAATTCTATTCATGATAACTGAATTCGTACTATACTGACCCATCTTTTAAGTATTATTTATAAGAAAATTGAGACGATCAATTGAGTAATAAATAGTGTAACAACGAAAGGAAATTCAGCTATTTAATTCTTGACAAGCTCTCCTCAAAAATCAGTTGTAACGATAAACCATTTTGTAAGAGTAAGATCCTTCAGTTTAAGAACAGCAGGAAAATTTACCTCGGAATCTCATGGTTCTGCAGCAATGGCCTGTCGAAGGACTTTGGAAAATTTCAAATTTAGATCTTGAATGATTGATGAATCTGGTCATGCTTGTAATACCATTAACAAAAACTGAGTTTCATCGGAGAGAATACTGAAACGAAGAAACCTACATCAGGTATCTTCTTTATTAATGACGATTTATGTAAATATAGAAACGGAAATTGGAATTTGTGTGATTGAACTTCAGAGCTCAGAGAAAGATAATTACTAAACGTATAAATTGGGCTGTGACAATTTCCCCACAAATTAATCGCCCTGAAGCGCGAATCTGATCCCAGTTGATTGAGAGTGATTTGGTGATCGGATGTCGATTATCCGGTTAACTAGTTTACAGGAAGGTCTGTCCGATGACGCTGTTTCCACTTCTGATCATTTCGTTTCTTGCAATATCTGATAATTCCGCCAATCTACTTCCATAAAATTGTGTCCTAATACCTGGATCAGTGACGGCGGCACGCCAGTATTCATCTGGACTGCGGGCAAATGAACACTGCGGTAACACACAGTGATTGGCACCAACCCTTTCTGGAAAATATTTTGTTACTTGTGTTTTCTTTCTCTGATCAATAACAGTTTACAATATCATGGTGTTCAAATCGCAGGAAGGTTATTCAGTGTAAAAGTAATTCACTTAGCATTACTTACATCTACGACAAATCTACTTAAATCATAACATTCAAGTCTGTTACTTGGTCCGAAGAAACGAGACATAACAAGGAAAATAAAGAAAAACGTTTTATGATATAATGTTCTGTAATTACAGCAAACGTAACACTGCTGTGTTCTTATGAGTAACGTTGCCGATAACTTCGTGGGAGAACACACTACGTTTTCATAAGCTTGTGTTACACTTTTGAGCCTAGTAACACATTCCTTCCATGATCTGCCTGCGTGTCAAAATAACGTAGTGGTATGAGTTAAAAGTTAACTGAAATTACTATACCTTGAAGAACGGAAATTAGTATACAGTAACATCATCACAAAGTCATCCCAGAAAATGTGGCACGACAGTAAAACCTAAGGTAGAGTGACGGACAGCAAACGGTAGGTTCAGTGCATAGGCTGGGATGTATAGATGAAGCTCCAACGTATTAAGTAAGATAGTGTTTGCTTCGTCTGTTCCTCTTGGTGTGTAGGTCGTATACTAATGGTATCAGATGAGTATTTGTGACGCATGGCATTCAGTGTACCTCCTTCGCAGTTGTGGTATGTTATATGTAGGAAACAGATGGATTCTTACATATAACTCCATATTAAGCTATTGTGGTACGGGCATCAAGAGATAGGATTTTTGGAAAAATCGAGGTGCTTGCCATACGTTTCATGAAATCCGAAAATCATGGCGCACTCTCTCTCTGGCGGAGGGTACATGAAGTACTAGATTCTTTTCCCATACCCTTTTCTATTTGTGGATAGATTGCCGCAAAAACTTGTCAGCATGCAAGTGAATAACTTAAATTCCATTTTGATGTACAGCTACCACAGAACTGTGAATCTATTAATTTTGTCTGCAAAACTACATTGCTGGACAACGGCCACTTAAAGAACAATTGATCGAGCTGTCAGTGTAACTTCATACACGTAAACACCATCGGTGGGTATAAAAATGATTGAGAGTTGAAATACTCTGTGAGAAGTAGAATGGCTACAAGAGTGTATCAATGGTTCAAAGTGGTTCAAATGGCTCTGATCACTATGCGACTTAACTTCTGAGGTCATCAGTCGCCTAGAACTTAGAACTAACTAAACCTAACTAACCTAAGGACATCACACACATCCACGCCCGAGGCAGGATTCGAACCTGCAACCGTAGCGGTCGCTCAGTTCCAGACTGTAGCGCCTAGAACCGCACGGCCACCCCGGCCGGCCGTGTATCAATGTTGCTCTAGTTTATGTTTAAGGTTGTCCCAGGACTGGCAGGATGTATAATTGCCATTAATAGTGTCACATATTGAAGCTGCCCGACTAGGGAAACAGCGTCCGATGCACAGAATATCGTTAATCCCACCACACATACTGCTTCGTTAGGTTTGGTGTTATGGCCGGGGGCTATGGACTACTGATAAATGATATTGCTCTGAGAAATTAACTGCTGTACAGCTACACTATTAATGCCAAACAGCTGGGGACAGCGTGTGCTGTAAAATATCTACGCGTAACTATCGAGAGCGACCTTATGTAGAATGACCACATAAAACAAATGGTGGGAAAAGCAGATACCAGACTCAGGAAATGTAACTCATCCACGATAGAAATGGCTTATTAGGCGCTTGTTCGCCCGATTCTCGAGTATTGTTCATCTATGGGATCCCTGTCAGGTAGGACTGATAGAGGAGATAGAGAAGATCCAACGCAGAGTGGCGCATTTCGTCACGGAATCGTTTAGCTGGCGAGAGAGCGTTACGGAGGTGCTAAACGAACTCCACTGGCAGACGTCACAAGAGAGGCTTTGTGCGTCACGGAGAGATTTACTATTGAAATTTATGGACAGCACTTTTCAGGAGTCGAACAACATATTACTTACCCCTACATATGTCTCGCGTATTGACCACAAGGAGAAAATTCGAGAAATTAGAGCCAATACAGAGGCTTATCGACAGTCATTCTTCCCACGCACTATTCGCAAGTGGAACAGGGTTGGAGGGATCAGACAGTGTACCGGAAGTACCCTCCACACACACCATTAGGTGGATCACGGAGTTTGATGTATATAGATGTGTTCAGCGACAAATCGCAGTTCAGTACTACCCCGGCTGAACATCGTCCTCGAATAGGAGGACTACTTGAAGGGAGCTCCTAGTCATGTAATGTTTTGGAGATTCACGGCGATGCTATTTCTGGCGTCATTGTGTGAAAGGCCATGACTGTAGGTGACAGCTGCTTCTGAGTGAGGGAACTCTGGCGTGTCAAGGAAATCTTCGTTTTTCTATATCTCATGCGACACAATCGTACGTCAACTCCCTCGCTGCACCAGTATCCTCACTGTGCCATCGATTTTTCCTTGGTGGGAGTAATAGAACGTGCACCACCCACCATCGGGATATCAACTGAGGGGACACTTGAGTGACAGGTAATAGAATCACGGACTGGAAAGACGAAAACGGTTGGTAGACGTTTGTGCTGGCCCCATTCCCCTCTATACCACTTCCGAATGATGGTAAACGACAGAGAATGACACAGAGGCCACTGGGCCTGATAACGGGGTTTCTTTTTTCTTAGATATGTATTGATTTTACTCTTTTTAGGGTTTTGTACTTCAGTCTGTAAAAACGAAACCCTTATAGAATCATTTTGCTGTCCGCCTTTCTGTTGTCTGTATGTCTGTCCGACTGTTTAATTCCCCTTTTCTTAGGTACGGCTAGATGTATCAAGTTGAAATTGAAGTCACACATTAAGGTATACGGTCCCTTAGTGATGCAAATAAGTGAAGCTCCTAAATCAATGCCGTAAAAAGAGACGGCCATTTATGTCACATATTTCGATATTCGCAAAATCACTCGTCGAAACCTACAAGGTACTTCTTGTTGTCCTAGAATCATGAAATTTGGCAAGATGCAAGTTTTTGCACTGCAACAAAAGGAAAAAAATTGTGAATATATAATTATATCACACGAAAAAACAATGTTTTTGCCTTCTCTTATCAGACTGTCTGATTGTGAGTCTGTCCATATGTTACGACCACATTTTCGCACGAATGGGTAGCGGTATCAATTTGAAATTTATGACGCATACTAAAGTTTATGTTCCTTGGTGGTATAATAAACATTAACTTCAAGTGAATCCAGACAAAACATACGGACATTTATGTCACATATTCTGATATTCGCAAACTCACTTTTCAAGACCTTTGGACACTTCCCCTTTACAAAGATATATCAAATTTGCCAAGAAGAAAGGCTTCACAGTGTAAGTAGAGAGAAAAATCGGAAACATCATTTTTAATTACGTTGTTGTTGTTGGCGTCAGACCGAAGACTGGTTTGATGCAGCTCTCCATGCCATTCTATCCTGTGCAAGCCTGTTCATCTCAAAGTAGCTACTGCAACCTACATCCTTCTGAATCTGCTTACTGCATCATCTCTTGGTCTCCCTCTAGCATTTTTGCCCCATACACTTTTCTCCAATAGAAAATTCGTGTTTCCTTGCTGTCTCAGAATGTGTCCTATAAATCGGTCCTTTATTCTAATCCTCTTGCGCCACAAATTCCTTTTTGATCAATTCCACTGAGTACCTACTCATTATCCACGTGGTCTACCCATCTAATCCACAGCATTCTTTTATAGCACCATATTTCAAAAGCTTCTTTTCTTTTCTTATCTAAACTATTTTTCGTCCATGTTTCACTTTATACATGGCTACATTCCAGACAAATATCTTCAGGAAAGACTTCCTAACACCTAAAACTCTATTCGGTGGTAACAAATTTCTCTTCTACAGAAAAGCTTTTCTTGTCATTGTGAGTCTACATTTTATACCCTCTCTACTTCGACCATCAACAGTTATTTTGCTGCCCAAATAGCAAAACTCATCTACTTCTTTAAATACCTTATTTCCTAATCTAATTCCCTCGGAATCACCTGGTTTAATTCGACTACATTCCATTATACTCGCTTTGCTTTTGTTGATGTTCATCTTACATCCTCCTTTCAAGACACTGTCCATTCTGTTCGACTGCTCCCCCAAGTCCTTTGCTGTCTCTGACAGAATTAAAATGTCATCGGCAAACCTAAACGTTTTTATTCATTCTTCCTGGATTTCAGTAACTATTCCAGATTTTTCTTCTGTTTCCTTTACTGTTTACTCAATGTACAGATGTAATAACATCGAGAATGGGCTACAACCCTGCCTCACTCACTTCTCAACAACTGCTTCCCTTTCATGCCCCTCGACTCTTATAAGTACCGTCTGGTTTCTGTACAAGTTGTAAATAGCCTTTCGCTTCACTATTTTACCCCTCCCAACTTTAGAATTTGAAAGAGAGTATTCAAGTCACCATTGTCCACAGATTTTGCTAAGTCTATAAAATCTACAAACATAGGTTTGCCTTTCCTTAGCCTATCTTCTATCAGAAGTCGCCTGGTTAGTAGTTCTTCGTGTGTTCCTACACTTCTCTGAAGTCCAAACTGATCTTCCCCGAGATCGGCTTCTGCCAGTTTTTCCATTCTTCTGTAAATAATCCTTGTTAATATTTTGCAACCGTGGCTTATTAAACTGAAATTTCGGTGATTTTTCACACTTGTCAGCACCTGATTTCTTTTGAATTGGAATTATTACATTCTTCTTGAAGTGTGAGGGTACTACACCTGTATTATACATCTTGCTCGCCAGATGGATGAATTTCGCCCTAGCTGGCTCTCCCAAGGCGATCAGTAGTTCTAACTCAATGTTGTCTGCTTCTGGGAACTTGTTTTGACTTAGGCCTTACAGTGCTCTGTCAAATTCTTCACGCAATACCATATCTCCCATCTCATTTTCATCTATGTTCTCTTCCATTTCCATAATATTGCCCTGAAGTACATCTCCCTTGTATAGACACTCTATATGCTACTTCCCCCTTTTTGTTTCCCTTCTTTGCTTAGAACTGGTTTTCCATATGAGCCCTTGATATTCATACAGGCGGTTCTCTTTTCTCCAAAGGTGTCTTTAATTTTCCAGTAGGCGGCATGCATATTTCCCTAGTGATGTATGCTTCTAAATATTTACATATGTCCTCTAACCATTCCTGCTAAGCCAGTCTGCACTTCCTGTCAATCTAATTTTTTAGACGTTTGTATTGCCTTTCGACTGCTTCATTTATTGCATTTTTATATTTTCTCCTTTCATTGATTAACTTCATTGTCTCTTGTGTTACCCGAGGTTTCTACTAGCCCTCGTTTATGCCCTGTTATTGTCCATCGTTCCCTAAAGCGTCCTCTGAAACTCTCTACAATCTTTGGTTCTTTCAGTTTATACAGGTCACACCTCCTTAATGTCCTACCTTTTTGCAGTTTCTGCAGTTTTAACCTGCAGTTCATAATCAACTAATTGTGGTTCAGAGTCCACATCGCCCATGAAAATGTTTTATAATTTAGAATCTGGTTCGGAAATCTGTCTTACCATTATACTCGTATAATCAATCTGAAACCTTCCGGTGTCTCCAGATCTCTTCCATGTAAACAACTTTCTTTCATGATTTTTTTAAAACCAAGTGTTAGCTATGATTACACATTGTGCAAAATTGTACCAGGCGACTTCCTCTTTCATTTCTTTCCCCCAGTCCATATTCACTAACTATTTTTCATTCTCCTCCTTTTCCTACTATCGAATTCCAGTATCCCATGACTATTAAATTTTCTTCTCACTTAACTATTTGAATAATTTCTTTTATCTCATCGCATATTTCTTCAATCTTATTAAACCTACTCCTGCATTACCCCTATTTGATTTTGTATTTATAAACCTGTATTCACCTGACCAGAAGTTTTGTTCCTCCTGCCACCGAACTTCACTAACTCCCACTATATCTAACTTTAACGTATCCATTTCGCTTTTTAAATTCTAACTTAAGGGATCTGTCATTCCACGCTCCAATCCGTAAAACGCCAGTTTTATTTCTCCTGAAAACGACATCCTCATGAGTAGCCCCTGCCCGGATATCCGAATGGGGGACTATTTTACCTTCGGAATATTTTCCCAAGAGATCGCCATCATCATTTAACTATACAGTAGAGCTGCATGTCCTCGGGAAAAACAGTTGTAGTTTCTCCTTCCTTTCAGCCAGCACAGCAAGGCCGTTTTGGTTGATGTTACAAGGCCAGATGAGTCAGTTATCCGGACTATTGCACCTGAAGTTACCGAAAAGGCTGCTCCCTCTCTTCAGGAACCACTTATTCTGGCCTCTCAACAGATACCACTCCGTTGTGGTTGCACCCAGGGTACCACTATCTGTATCAATGAGGCGTGTAACCTTCCCCACCAACGGCAAGGTCAATGGTCCAACGAGAAAGTTTGTAACTACATAACACGAAAATAATTTTGTTTGTAACTATATCATACAAAAATAATTTTTCCTGACAAAAAGGGTCTTAACAAACGGAGAGACAGATAGTCAGTGGAAAAAAAATCACACGAAATTAATTTTTTTGTCATTTGCTATCTGAGTGTCAGTCTCTACTATCTGTTAAGACCCTTTTTTGTCAGCAACGGGTAGACGTATGAAATGGAAATTCATGTTAGATTCAGAGGACTATACTGTTTTAGTAGTGGGAAAAAATGTTAAGCGTGTAAGTCAATGCAATCAAAAGATACGGCCATTTATGTCATATTTTGATACCCGCAAACACACTCGTAAATGTAGAGGGCACTTTCCCTTGATGTAGGATTATAAAATTTGGCAAGAGGAAAGGTTTTACTGTACAAGTAAACGAAAAGAATCAGAAAATGAGTGAAAAAGTATTTCTTTTGTCATTTGTTATCCTGCATCAGACTTGAAATTAGAATGTTCTCGAAACTCTTGGAATCGCTGTAACCGATATCTTTCCAGTATCAGTGTCTAACAGATAGAATTGTCGAGGCCCTTGATCCCTGGAATGAATGAACTGTCGATCTAAGTCTGCACGGAAACTTCAATGTGCGAGCCCTACGCGCACCAGGCCAATTTTTTCATCACCGGTTGACTGAGCAAGAATGTATTACAACGTTTTAATATGCTAAATGTTGACTATATGTTCTTAAAATTCTTAAAGTACACTTTCTATGCTTCTGTTGCAGATTGAGTTTAGCAGACAAGTAGCAGCCCGTTGCAGTCAGTGTCAGTCATTCTTCTGAGCTGGTAAGTGTTCCACGCAAGATTCATAGCACAAGCAATCTCTGCAAATTTTACTCTTAAAATTGCTGTTCATACTCCAAGCTCAATGTTATGATATGATTTTACGGTGCGTACACCCAAAATTTAGTCATACATATTAAAAAGTTCTTCTAAAATACTTCTAGAAACCGCATTAGCTATTGACAATTCTTTATTCTAATATTATACACGACCGGTTTCACGATATTGAAGTCGCACCTTCGAGTAAAAAAATCTACAAAAACGTGCAAAGTGGATTAGACGCAAATTAATAATACCAAAAATGTGAGGTACTTAAACCAGGTTCACATGGCTATGAACACTATGGGACTTAACATCTGAGGTCATCAGTCCCCTAGAACTTAGGACTACTTAAACCTAACTAACCTAAGGACATGAGACATATCCATACCCAAGGCAGGATTCGAACCTGCGACCGTTGCAGTCTCGTGGTTACGGACGGAAGCGCCTAGAACCGCTCGGCCGCAGCGGCCGGCACTTCAACCAGGAAAAGAGGGAGTGAAATACTTGCATAACTAATTCAATAATACGCCGGTGTAACAGTGCGGTAATTGGCATGAACTGTGTTGCCATATCCACCCTATAGAAATTCTCGCTAGTAACGTTTACAATAATTATGAGAGAAAGCGCGAGAACAGGAAGAAGCATCCACTCGTATTCAGAAACTTCAGATTTTTCGGAAATTATTTTATTATTTTGCAGAGTGGACTACAGTACTTCAGATGAAAATGTGTCACCCTTGTACTACACTCCTAGAACTTGAAATAAGAACACCGTGAATTCATTGTCCCAGGAAGGGGAAACTTTATTGACACATTCCTGGGGTCAGATACATCACATGAGCACACTGACAGAACCACAGGCACATAGACACAGGCAACAGAGCATGCACAATGTCGGCACTAGTACAGTGTATATCCACCTTTCGCAGCAATGCAGGCTGCTATTCTCCCATGGAGACGATCGTAGAGATGCTGGATGTAGTCCTGTGGAACGGCTTGCCATGCCATTTCCACCTGGCGCCTCAGTTGGACCAGCGTTCGTGCTGGACGTGCAGACCGCGTGAGACGACGCTTCATCCAGTCCCAAACATGCTCAATGGGGGACAGATCCGGAGATCTTGCTGGCCAGGGTAGTTGACTTACACCTTCTAGAGCACGTTGGGTGGCACGGGATACATGCGGATGTGCATTGTCCTGTTGGAACAGTAAGTTCCCTTGCCGGTCTAGGAATGGTAGAACGATGGGTTCGATGACGGTTTGGATGTACCGTGCACTATTCAGTGTCCCCTCGACGATCACCAGTGGTGTACGGCCAGTGTAGAAGATCGCTCCCCACACCATGATGCCGGGTGTTGGCCCTGTGTGCCTCGGTCGTATGCAGTCCTGGTTGTGGCGCTCACCTGCACGGCGCCAAACACGCATACTACCATCATTGACACCAAGGCAGAAGCGACTCTCATCGCTGAAGACGACACGTCTCCATTCGTCCCTCCATTCACGCCTGTCGCGACACCACTGGAGGCGGGCTGCACGATGTTGGGGCGTGAGCGGAAGACGGCCTAACGGTGTGCGGGACCGTAGCCCAGCTTCATGGAGACGGTTGCGAATGGTCCTCGCCGATACCCCAGGAGCAACAGTGTCCCTAATTTGCTGGGAAGTGGCGGTGCGGTCCCCTACGGCACTGCGTAGGATCCTACGGTCTTGGCGTGCATCCGTGCGTCGCTGCGGTCCGGTCCCAGGCCGACGGGCACGTGCACCTTCCGCCGACCACTGGCGACAACATCGATGTACTGTGGAGACCTCACGCCCCACGTGTTGAGCAATTCGGCGGTACGTCCATCCGGCCTCCCGCATGCCCACTATACGCCCTCGCTCAAAGTCCGTCAACTGCACATACGGTTCACGTCCACGCTGTCGCGGCATGCTACCAGTGTTAAAGACTGCGATGGAGCTCCGTATGCCACGGCAAACTGGCTGACACTGACGGCGGCGGTGCACAAATGCTGCGCAGCTAGCGCCATTCGACGGCCAACACCGCGGTTCCTGGTATGTCCGCTGTGCCGTGCGTGTGATCATTGCTTGTACAGCCCTCTCGCAGTGTCCGGAGCAAGTATGGTGGGTCTGACACACCGGTGTCAATGTGTTCTTTTTTCCATTTCCAGGAGTGTGTATGAGGTGAGTCAGTAGCAAAGGCACATGCTTTGACAGATTATAGTATTAGAAATCGTGAACAAGAAACCTCGTATAGGCATATGCGCTATTCTGATTGTTTCCGAGATAGAACAAATTTAATATTCATTGTTATTTTTTTCTGTGTTATTCATTTTCACTGCTTACAATGCACCACAGCAGCATATAGGAAGTTGAGACGAACAGTAGGATGTAGGACACTTGTGGTTTATCAAGTCAGGAAACTACTTCACAGTGGCCTGCAAAAACAATCGAAGCTATAGATTTTAAATATTCTCGCGTTCTCTGCGCGCAAAATATTATCCTTGACAAAAATTAAATACGAACTTTTGCTGTAGAACATTTAATGTAGTGTAATTTTGTACTGCAACACGTTTTAATTAGAACGTGCGAATTATTCAAAAAAAAACTTACAAAAGTGTTATTAAATGTGTTTTGGCTCGTAA
This sequence comes from Schistocerca cancellata, assembly GCF_023864275.1. NCBI lineage: Eukaryota > Metazoa > Arthropoda > Insecta > Orthoptera > Acrididae > Schistocerca > Schistocerca cancellata. The sequence continues at coordinate 1,102,703,903 of NC_064626.1, read as the reverse complement.
ACAATTCGGTCTAGTCCAAATATCCGTATCAATATTTTGTTCAGATTCACCAACACTATTATTCCTCACAACATGTACGTTTCCTCCTGACTCATCCTGTTTGTTGCCTAGGGCTAACTACATCTCAATTGGAAAAAAACACTACCTGAGGAGAATAGTGTCAGGAATGCTTAGGATAAGCAAATATGTAATATATGTGAAGTTTACATTTTACTTCTTTTCGTGTGGCTAGGTTTACGGTGGAATTCTGTTGGTACTCTCTTCAAATCTTATCCCTGGGCTTTTCCACTCAAGATCAAAGATGCTTATCAGTTTCTGTCGTTAGAGCGTAGCCACAGTGGTTTGTTAAGAGTGTATTATTTCCTACTATGTTCTGTCTGCCACCCACATTTATTGAAGGTTTCGCTACATAATTTGTGCAGGTTTTGTAGTTAGCATTCACGTAGTTCAACTATTGTTGTTTTGTTATACATATCTACTGTGCTGGCCAGCTGATACGTGAGTGCGCTTTTCTCTTGGCTTAGGAGCGCCCTTCAGCAGGTGGTACTCTACATGTTTAGGCTTATTCCTAACTACTTGATATATGACATTTTCTCTGTATCTACGAGGGTTCAATGAAAAGTAATGCCTCCACCTTCGTTAATTTGGTTTGGATGGGACTATTTTAATAAATCAAACGCAGAAATAATCCTTAGAATGTGATCTTTAATTACAAATATTCATCAAAGCAGTACTGCAAGTTTTGTCATGGTGGTGATTGGCATTCCAGTTGTTCGCGTTTCCTAGACCTGTAAATATATACCAGAACTGCACTTTCATTTAGTTCACAAAGAAAGAGCATAATGATTCAGTCGTTTGCACCAGAGAAATGAAGTAACTCTGATAACTGCGACGGTAGCCGAGAGCGCTATGTGTGCTGCTCCCTGGGGAGGCGCGCCGGCCCGGATCGAATCCGCCCGGGGGGTTAACGACGATGGTCGGTGTGCCGGCCAGCCTGGATGTAGTTTTTAGGTGGTTTCCCACATCCCGCTACGTGAACGCCGGGCTGGTCCCCACGTTCCGCCTCAGTTACATGACTTACAGACATCTGAACATGTTCGCACTTCTCCATGGATTACACTAGTCGCAGACATTTGGGGTACACTGATTCTATCCTGGAGGGTACAGGGTGGCGGCAGGAAGAGCATCCAGCCACCCCTTAAAGTAACTTTGCCAAATCCGTTTAACCATGCCGACCCTGTGTGACGTGGGAACAGGCACAAGCAGAGAGACAGAAAGAGAAAATGAAATAACTCTGATGCTGATGTTCAAGGGTCGTATTTTCATATTTCAATCTTTTGATTTATGCATTACATGCAACTCTGGTTCGGATGTAATAGTAGCTACCTGGTTTCAGCAGGCGTATCACATACAGAACATAATATCACCTAAGCATTTTTGGAAGTTCGTTTCTGATAAGACTGAAACATCAATCTGGACCGACCAGTCCCTAGTTTACTGCAACAACCAAGTACGACAGTTTAAGCTACAGTCCCTTTCTGGAACTGCATCGGTCCCGAATAGTAGTGTCACCTATTTTAATACACCACTAAATGTTCTCGATATTTTTGCAGACCATTTGTCTGTTTAGACACCTACAATGTGATTTTATAATAACAGGTAAAAGGAAGCTTCTTAACGATTCCAAGGCAAAGCTATTCTCTACTGCGTGTGCTGCGCTAGAAAAGCAACTGAACTTTGGGTATCTTGTTCCGTTTTTCCGTTATACTTGCTGTTGTGATTCTGAAAAGATGCAACACGAACCTGCTCACGTGGCACACGCTGCCGTATTAATTGTAAGTAGAGCCTAGTTCAACGTACAACAACAATTCCCTGTGATTCCAGAGATTCTGAGCTTCCCGCTAGGGAACAAGGAAGCTGAACATTAACATAAATGAGGTATTGCAAATTCTGAACTCTAGCAGAATGTTCACAAGTAAAACCACATTATTTCGGAAAACGTAATTAGTGAACGTGTAATAAATTCGCGATAACGCACCACCGAGTTCACACTCGCTGATTAACACAGAGGAGGAGAGAGAAAAAAAAGTTTCTGCAGAATACCAAATCGAGAAATTTCAAACTGTTACGTACCGGGTGATCAAAATGTCAGTATAAATTTGAAAACTTAATAAACTACGGAATAATGCAGTTAGAGAAGTAAAAATTGACACACATGCTTGGAATGATATGGGGTTTTATTGGAACAAAAAAAACACAAAGTTCACAAGATATCCAACAGATCGCGCTGGACAGCAAAACGTCAATGATTGCGCGTGACAATCGTGTATAAAAGCAGCTGTAATCAGAGAGAGAATTAGATGCGCCAGCAGTCGCAACATGTTGACGTTAGCTGAAAAGACGCTTTTAGTGAAGCTGTATTATCAGAATGGGGAATGTGCTAGTTCAGCGTTACGATCCTATCGCCATAGGAAGGGGATTCCAACGGGTAAAGGTCCGTTGACAAACGCATCTGTGGCGAGAATGACTTCGAAGTTCGAAGCCACGGGTTGTTTAGACGATAGACCCCGTAGTGGCCGACCGAGCACAAGGCGTAATGCTGCTGAGACAGTTCAGGAAGAAACGGAGACTGTAGCGGGTTCGTCTATGCACGGGGAAGTCAGCGCTCGTGCAGTCGCACGTCGCACTGGCATTCCATACACTACTGTTTGGTTGGCACTGAGGCGTACCCTCCGATGCTATCCGTACAAAATCAGTCGGCATCATGAACTGTTACCTGGCGATTTAGTGAAGTGGAGGGCATTTGCGGTGTGGGCGTTTCAAAAGATGGCGGAAGTTGACGATTGGTTGAGTAACGTGTTATGGACCGATGAAGCTCATTTCACGCTCCGAGAGTCTGTCAACGCCCACAACTGCAGAATTTGGGCTACCGAAAATCCTAGAACTGTCGTGGAAACTCCATTGCACGACGAGAAAGTCATGGTATGGGTTGGATTTACCACATCTACCGTCATCGGGCCTTTTTTCTTCGAGGAAATGCGTGATTATGGTTTTGTAACTGCTACCGTGACGGGTGGTAGGTACGCTAATATGTTACAGAATCGCATCATCCCCAGCCTGGCCGATAAACCCCTGCTGGAACGTACGGTGTTTATGCAGGATGGCGTTCCGCCCCATATTGCTAGACACGTGAAAGATCTCTTGCGCGCGTCGTTTGGTGATGATCGTGTGCTCAGCCGCCACTTTCGTCATGCTTGGCCTCCCAGGTCCCCAGACCTGGACATATTGAGCATTTCCTGTAAAGAACATCATCTTTGCTTTGTCTTACTTTGTTATGCTAATTAAGGCTATTCTGATCAGATGAAGCGCCATCTGTCGGACATTTTTTTGAACTTATGTATTTTTTTCCTGTTCTAATAAAACCCCATGTCATTCCAAGCATGTGTGTCAATTTGTACCTCTCTATCTACATTATTCCGTGATTTATTGAGTTTTCAAATTTATACTGACTTTTTGATCAACTGGTATTTTATCATCAGAAATCCTAGGCATGTGAAATGGAAGTAATCAGTTTAGCGTCATCTTTCATTTCAAAGGCTGAAATTTCTGCGATTACTCGGAATTGCTACTGGATGAATGTTAGGAAATTACTGCAGAGGTCGAGGAAGAGAAGACAAACTGGCTTTAAAGTTTATTGCCATTTTATCTTAAAGAGTGAACGTGTATACTTTTATAAGAACAGTCTGATTTTTGGGAAAAAATGTACTTTTTTAAAGGTGCCTAGTCTCAGTAGACTTTCATGAGGGGATACTGTGAATGTTGTACTGAGTGGTTTCTGATAAGGAAAGGTATCAAAACTTAGCTACAGAACAGAACATCGTTGTGGAATGTTAATGACTCTTTGTGTTGAACATAAAATTCTGTTATTTGTTAGATGGAAATCCGAAAAATGATAGATATTCTTCCAGAGCCTAGAATGCCGACAGACGTGCTCCAGACCCTCGGGGAGAGGATTCAAGTTCTGTTGACCCACGTTATTCAGCACATTGTACAAACAGCGAAATGAATATTAATCAGAGGGACACGAGACGCTATTGTAAACCGCCTGCAGCCGTCGCGTCCCTAATGAATTCCCGGCAGCAAGTAGCTACCGCCACGCCTGGCTGCCGCTGCTGGTGCGTGCGACACGGCGCTGCCGGTGGCTCCGCCGTATTTGTGCGGGCGGGTACTGTCAACAAGTACTTGCCGCTGAGTCTCCTCGTCGTGTGCTAGCCCCACGCCTTCAACCACTGTCACAAGCAAGCGCAGATAACAGCACACACGCACTTGAACGCAGGAGCAAGCATGCACGCGCACGCACACGCACGTACGCACGCACACAATATATATATATATATATATATATATATATATATATATATATATATATATATATATACACTCCTGGAAATGGAAAAAAGAACACATTGACACCGGTGTGTCAGACCCACCATACTTGCTCTGGACACTGCGAGAGGGCTGTACAAGCAATGATCACACGCACGGAACAGCGGACACACCAGGAACCGCGGTGTTGGCCGTCGAATGGCGCTAGCTGCGCAGCATTTGTGCACCGCCGCCGTCAGTGTCAGCCAGTTTGCCGTGGCATACGGAGCTCCATCGCAGTCTTTAACGCTGGTAGCATGCCGCGACAGCGTGGACGTGAACCGTATGTGCAGTTGGCGGACTTTGAGCGAGGGCGTATAGTGGGCATGCGGGAGGCCGGGTGGACGTACCGCCGAATTGCTCAACACGTGGGGCGTGAGGTCTCCACAGTACATCGATGTTGTCGCCAGTGGTTCCTGGGACAATGAATTCACGGTGTTCTTATTTCAATTTCCAGGAGTGTATAAACAACATCAGATCGTAAGAGTATGGCATAAGCCCTTAACATATATAAACCTCAAACTAGAAAGATATCGCGATGCCAAACTCAAAACCTGAGAATATAAGAACAATGTTTTATCATTACAAATTTGAATCGGTCCTCAGCCCGTCCCACAAACAGTAAGGAACTAGGAGCAGGAGAGCTTCTGTAAAGTTTGGAAGCTAGGAGACGAGCTACTGGCAGAAGTAAAGCTGTGAGAACGGGGCTTGAGTCGTGCTTGGGTAGCTCAGTTGGTAGAGCACTGGCCCGCGAAAGGCAAAGGTCCCGATTTCGAGTCTCGGTCCGGCACACAGTTTTAATCTGCCAGGAAGTTTCAGTAAGAAACTATACTGGGCACCGTAGGCAAGAGCTGTGCTGCCATATGGCATCTGCAGTCTCCTGTGGTAGACAGTGAATAATCAGCCGCACAGTTTCCAAATTGAAACAAGCACACAACAAAAGAAATCCACCACGATCAGCCAGTAAGTCAGTAACAAGTATTAAAGATTGCTAACTGCACACTGAAATGCCTGATAGCTTCTTTGAGCAATACTGCGCACAGGACACACAGCACTGGTCACAGCCATGTCCATGCACTCCTGGCGCACTCTTCCTGGGAAGAAGCAAAACGCCGTCCGGCTCACTCCTCCTGTGTTTGGTGCTGCTCTTTCGGTACCGACAGCGGCCAGCTGCCAACAGCCGAGTTACAGCGACTTGACTGGTTAGCTGGTGTGTGGACTGCGTCCGTACGTGTTGTATGGGAATGCGCATGTGGTGTGGGTGACGAAGTAAAATACAATCTCTCTCGTAAACTCGCCGAAAAGGAAAGTTCTAAGCTGTTCATAAGTTCTATATCAGCTAGGAGCTTGTTGAAAACGCATAATGCGTTGCCGAGATATTCAGTTTTACAGTCAGAAATTATTTATAACTCATAATTTACAATAACTTATAAACCAATGCGGGTATCGAAGGCGCGTCTTCACAGGCGTATACGCCCGTCTTTTCCACTTCAAATGAGCCTACTGGCTCTTCAGACACATATAGTTCAATATTTATTAATTTTTCGGGTAAGCTTTAATTTTGCACTGGATGCGAAAAGAGGCCATGAGAAACGAGCGACCATTGTGCTGTGCAACGGACAGGTTTTCCACGTCACGCCGTCACCTTAGTGGCATGTGAGGTCCAGAGGCAACCCCATTTATGGAACATAATGTGAAACTGGCCCTCCACATGCCCGTGTCAAGCTGATTTCAGCTGTCAACACGAATACGACCATATCTTAACCACCGCCAGTGCACCAGTGGTCACGTGTATGCGACCGAATGAAGTGTGTCTTCCTTCTACAACAGGCTGTCGCGTTACATGATGCATCAATACAGCGCTTTTCTGACGATGTCAAAAGACCACCGACCTTACTAGAAAGTCTAACAACTTATAAGAAGTTCTGACTCAGTGATATTCGAAACCTCAGTTACAGACTTTATCTCTGACATCGATCTGTTGTAGAATTTTGGAACATGTTTTTTGCTCGAGTATCATGTCGTTTTTGGAAACTCAGAATATACTCTGTAGGAATCAACATGGATTCCGGAAACAGCGATCGTGTGAAACCCAACTCGCTTTCTTTGTTCATGAGACCCAGAAAATATTAGATACAGGCTCCCAGGTAGATGCTATTTTCCTTGACTTCCGGAAGGCGTTCGATACAATTCCACACTGTCGCCTGATAAACAAAGTAAGAGCCTACGGAATATCAGACCAGCTGTGTGGCTGGATTGAAGAGTTTTTAGCAAACAGAACACAGCATGTTATTATCAATGGAGAGACGTCTACAGACGTTAAAGTAACCTCTGGCGTGCCACAGGGGAGTGTTATGGGACCATTACTTTTCACAATATATATAAATGACCTAGTAGATAGTGTCGGAAGTTCCATGCGGCTTTTCGCGGATGATGCTGTAGTATACAGAGAAGTTGCAGCATTAGAAAATTGTAGCGAAATGCAGGAAGATCTGCAGCGGATAGGCACTTGGTGTAGGGAGCGGCAACTGACCCTTAACATAGACAAATGTAATGTGTTTTGCGAACACATAGAAAGAAAGATCCTTTATTGTATGATTACATGATAGCGGAACAAACACTGGTAGCAGTTACTTCTGTAAAATATCTGGGAGTATGCATGCGGAACGATTTGAAGTGGAATGATCATATAAAATTAATTGTTGGTAAGGCGGGTACTAGGTTGAGATTCATTGGGAGAGTCCTTAGAAAATGTAGTCCATCAACAAAGGAGGTGGCTTACAAAACACTCGTTCGACCTATACTTGAGTATTGCTCATCAGTGTGGGATCCGTACCAGATCGGGTTGACGGAAGAGATAGAGAAGATCCAAAGAAGAGCGGCGCGTTTCGTCACAGGGTTATTTGGTAAGCGTGATAGCGTTACGGAAATGTTTAGCAAACGCAAGTGGCAGACTCTGCAAGAGAGGCGCTCTGCATCGCGGTGTAGCTTGCTCGCCAGGTTTCGAGAGGGTGCGTTTCTGGATGAGGTATCGAATATATTGCTTCCCCCTACTTATACCTCCCGAGGTGATCACGATTGTAAAATTAGAGAGATTCGAGCGCGCACGGAGGCCTTCAGACAGTCGTTCTTCCCGCGAACCGTACGCGACTGGAACAAAAAATGGAGATAATGACAGTGGCACGTAAAGTGCCCTCCGCCACACACCGTTGGGTGGCTTGCGGAGTATAAATGTAGATGTAGATGTAGATGTAGACTAATCACCAAATTATCAGTAAAACGCTTACCTAAGACTCGGTCGTTTCCAGAAGCAAACAGCCTCACGTCTCCCATACGCACGCTCCAAGACCACGCGGTTAAATTGCTTCCACACGAATTGCCGAACAAGGACAAACCACTGGGATCATGCTCCTTGCTTACGAGGCCGCTCACTTGCTGTGTGACAGATCTCAGGTACACGCTCCAAGAACTGGCGGCTCCGCTGCATGCTGCCAACTCAGCCGCGAACCACTCTGGCGCAGGCCGGCCGACGTGGCCGAGCGGTTCTAGGCGCTTCAGTCCGGAACCGCGCTGCTGCTAAGGTCGCAGGTTCGAATCCTGCCTCGCACATGGATGTGTGAGCTGTCCTTACGTTAGTTAGGTTTAAGTAGTTCTAAGTCTAGGGGACTGATGACCTCAGATGTTGAGTCCCATAGTACTCAGAGCCATTTGAACTCTGCCGCAGACACAACGGACGCTGGACCCTTCAAGCACCTTTGTTGGCAGCCATGGCCCCAGTGCTGCTTCCACTGCCACGCAAAAAACTCCTAGGAAACCTAGAAAACTACAATCGCACCAAAACGAATTGGCACAGTTACATTTTAGTGGTTGTAGGTTAAACGAAAAACATATTTCAGAACAGTACCCATACACGTGCCACCTTACATTACATAGGTTACAGATATGTCCAAATCACCTGTCCGTAAAGTAACATGCAGTGTTAGGAAAATAAACATCGCTCTTCTGCATCCAAAAATGTATTGGCGCACACGTATGAATCGGACAGTTTGTACGTTTTCCTCATTGATGTTCTCCTTGTAATAGCTAGTGTGCATTCCTTTAGCATCTATAACAGCACATAAACGCCTAGGAATGCTTTGTATTGAATTCCGAGTGATATCAGGGGTAATTTTCGACAATTACTCCAGGAGCACTTTCTCCAAATCATTTTTACCCGACGGACTCCTTTTTCTCACTTGTGTGTCAAGAAGAGGCCACAGGTTCTCAATGGGGTTCAAATCAGGGCACTGAGGTGGTGCTAGAACCTTTCTGGGGTCATTGTACAGTAACCACAGCAGAGTTCTCATGGCGGTATGTTTTGGGTCGTTGGGTTGGGTTGGGTTGTTTTGGGGAAGGAGACCAGACAGCGAGGTCATCGGTCTCATCGGATTAGGGAAGGATGGGGAAGGAAGACGGCCGTGCCCTTTCAGAGGAACCATCCCGGCATTTTCCTGGAGTGATTTAGGGAAATCATGGAAAACCTAAATCAGGATGGCCGGACGCGGGATTGAACCGTCGTCCTCCCGAGTGCGAGTCCAGTGTCTAACCACTGCGCCACCTCGCTCGGTTTGGGTCGTTGTCTTGCTGGAAATGAAACACACCAGTAAGGCCCAATGTCTGTGCACTAGCGTGTAAATTACCTCACAACACGTCGATGTATCTCATATGATCCATTGTACCGTGGATTACAGCTAGATTTCCAACGCCGGACGCCGCCATACAGTTCCAGACCATGATACCGCCCCCACCGTCTTTGACTCTGGGATGCATGTGTTTGATGTCGAGGTGCGTATTCGGCCTGCGTCAAACTCTCTTTCTTGCATCAAATCCGAACACATTGAACTTCGATTCGTCCTTGGCAAACTGCAGGCGTTTCTGTCGATTAATTTCCGATATGTATGGCTTTTTCCTGGGAGAACGTCCATGCATTGCAACCTCATTCAACACATTTCGTATGGTTTGAACATTAACCGTCTCGTCGGACGTTGTCTGAACAACCTCAGCAATAGTTGCTGCACTTGTAGCAGGTCCCTTTCGAGCAAGTGCGATGAAACGGCGACGCTCTCGGGTTATAAGCACATTTGGACGTCCAGGACGGTACTTATTCACTGTTGTTCCAGTCGCTTTATATTTATGAATGATGGCTCGCACCGTGTTATAGCTAACAGACACCTCTGCTCCGATTAGTCGATAGCTTCTCCCTTGTGAATGGAGCAATACCACTCTCTCAAGCAACGCCACTGAATGTTCCTTTTCCTTCGGCCCCATGCTGACCACTATCGCGCCGCGCGTTACATCAACATACTAGCGACTGGGCCGTCAAAAACATGCAGTGTCTATTGCTTCAGCATATGGCGCTCCGTTACCTGAAAACCCAGCAATATACGGAGATTCAAAAATGGTTCAAATGGCTCTGAGCACTATGCGACGTAACTTCTGAGGTCATCAGTCGCCTAGAACATAGAACTAATTAAACCTAACTAACCTACGGACATTACACACATCCATGCCCGAGGCAGGATTCGAACCTGCGACCGTAGCGGTCGCCCTGTTCCAGACTGTAGCGCCTAGAACCGCACGGCCACTCCGGCCGGCAATATACAGAGAAGCCACGCTCTTTGTCAATACTTTTTGTGTGCAGAGGAGATACATTTCTGCCCTTAACACTGCATTTCTTTATTGTTGGTAGGCACTGTGGACAGAGTTGTAATGTCTGGTATGTTAGGTAGCACGTACATGTGCTGTGTACCGGAAGTTGCGGCGTTTGCAACCAGCAACGATAAATACGCACGTGTGCCAATACTTTTTGGTGTGATTATATGTTGCATTGTGGGGCACATCGTATGTGAAGGATTTGAACTCACTTCGTTCAACTTACACCGGAGCAGCAAACTGATACATAAGTCAGCTTTGACATTAAGTCAGTCTTCATCAACGTTACAATAAAGGGCATCATCTGCATCGTTCAGGAAAGAATACCACTTCCTGTTATCAGTGGCCCTTTGTGTTTATGTCTATCTTCAACCTATTTCACGTGGTGCAGGAAGTGTAATTTGTAATGAACAGACTGATCGAGTGGCAGTGGGATCTCGCTCCGCCCCCCCCCCCTCCCCCCCTTACTCGCGCTAACACACACAAACACACACACACACACACACACACACACACACACACTCATGTGGTAGTGGACCTCTTCTTTATTCAAGCATCTGAGCGAACTGCCTAAACTCCACACAATTTCAGCTGTGCTGTACGTAGGCGACACATTCGTGACTCCAACACACGGAGAGGAGAGTTGCGTGAGCTCTATCAGCACGTCAAAAGTCTGCACTAGAATAAGAGAGTGACAATGGAATTACATTCGTGAACATAAAGGTGTGCAGAACTTCAACATCTACTTCAACGCAAGATCTACTGCAGACGCATCGACAACACCTGACACACACAGAATCTCATCACAGCAGGACACGAAGCATTTCATCTTACATAAGTTAGCTGCTCGAACGTTCTTACAGCAGTGAGACAAACAAATCAAACAAGAACTGAAAGCGCTGCACAATACATTCCCATCCAACGTACACAATAATAATAATAAGGAGAAGTGTTATGTTAGATGGTTAGATGAAAAGTGAAGTACCCCCCCCCCAAAAAAAACAGCTTCCGGTGCTGAACTTACCGTATGTTAAGGGCGATAGTGATCGAGTGGGCAAGGCACATGAAATCAGTCTACAGAGAGGCCTCAGGCTCCATGATTTGGCAGGCCCCACTGAGGAAGCAGGTACAGCCCTACATGCCATCCGTCGCACGGGAGATACAAGTACAGGTACCGGATGCAGTGTAACTGGAGTCCCATCTACACTTGGGAAACACCGGAAGGTTTGTTAGCGCTCGCACAGCAGTGCACGAGCACTGTGTTCTGTTCGGACTGCACAACGCATCAGCACTAGCGGACCATCATCGCTATCGTGGACGGACTACAAATATGAACAAGCTCGAGCACTGGCGAGACAGCAGTGAATGAAACACGAAACTTAACAAAGGCATTCGAATTCCTGAAGCAGCCTGATATCGTCAACAGGGGAGGCTGCTAAGGCTCTCATCGTACTGGCTGCCAGCAGTCGCAGCACGACGGACAGCATACGCTCGTGACTGAATAAACAAACCTGCATATGAAACTTCTTGCCAGATTAAAACTGTGTGCCGGACCGAAACTCGAAATCGGGACCTTTGCCTTTCGCGGGCAAGTGCTCTACCAGCTGAGCTACCCAAGCACGCCTCACGACCCGTTCTCACAGCCTCAGTTTGCCAGTACCTCATCTCCTACCTTCCAAACTTCACCGAAACTCTTTTGCGAACCTAACAGAACTAGCACTCCTGGAAGCACGGATATTGCGGAGACATGGCCTCGGGGACGTTTCCAGAATGAGGCTTTCATTCTGCAGCGGAGTGTGCGCTGACATGAAACTTCCTGGCAGATTAAAACTGTGTGCAGGTTCGCAGAAGAACTTCTGTGAAGTTTGGAAGGTAGGAGACGCGGTACTGGCAGAATTGATACTGTGAGGACTGGTAGTGAGTCGTGCTTGGGTAGCTCAGTTAACGCCGGCACGGTAGCTCAGCGTGTTCGGTCAGAGAGCTGGCTGGCCTGTGTAGTTAAAAAAAAAAAAAAAAAAAAAAAAACTGAGTCAAACGATCAACAACGAACTTCAACAGATGTCATCTGACGGACGTCCGCAAAGACAAGAAAAAAGGTTAGTAGAGCACTTTCCCGACCAAGGTAAAGGTCCCGAGTTCGAGTCTCGGCCCGGCACACAGTTTTAATCTTCCCAGGAAGTTTCATATCAAGCGCACACTCTGCTGCAGAGTGAAAGTTTCATTCCGGAAACCTGCGTATGCACATCTGGCGTCCTATTTATGATACTAACAGCTGGAAGACGCGTCCCCAGAAGTTTGTCACTGTCGTACTGGGCTGCCAATAGTCAGAAAGCCACGCAACCTAGAGATAGTCTGCGGTACATCCCCTCCGTCTTTCATAATACCTACCATTGTTATCTTAGGGCCACGATACCCCCAGGAAAGCGATATATTAGTGTATCCACAGCTCACCGTGAGGGCGATCGCTGGAACTTGGCCCAAACGTCGGTACAGTCTATTATTTTAATTATTTTCAAAGATGACGCACCAGTATCCCAGAATGCTCTTAGTGAGAAAAATAGTAATCGGAGATTAAATTTTACCGCGCAGTGGGCGACTTTTCTCAGTTTGGGAACAGCTATACCTGCGGGAGTGGCCTCCCAGGAATCGATACTGCGGCGTGTATTGGCAGTCTTTAGCAACCAGAGAGGTCGAGAGCGAAGTTCTGCGTGTGGAAATTGCCAGGCCAAGAAAATTTCAAGGACAGAAATTATTTTTAACTCGAGTACTGCATCAAAATAATAAAATTTGTACAGGTTTATTACCACGAGGAATGGCAATATACACAAGGAAGTAATAATGAGGCATATTGGCACTTACATAAATTATAGTAATGATTTAATACAGACAACCAGGAGCCGAACTTTGTCACGAAAACTGGACGCGCACTCGACTTAACTTGACAGTTTCGCTCAGGAAACTGAACGTGCTTCGCAGCTACAGCATTTAAACGGCAATTCCCAATAAATATAAAAGCTAATGAAATAAGACACCAATAGTAAAAAAAAAAGAAAAGACAAAACTTCAGATTACTTATAACAGAAACGGCAATTCCCAATAAATATAAAAGCTAATTAAATAAGACACCAATAGTAAAAAAAAAAGAAAAGACAAAACTTCAGATTACTTATAACATGTATAGCCCCAAAATTTTGAGCGCTCTGTATAAATATGAATAAAAATATTTATAAAAATTTTTCAGTATTAAATAAAACATCCATTAACATTTAGAAAGTACGATACGCACTAATCAATACCAATACCAAATCATTATCAAGTCAATGCTGCTTCGCAACATAAATAAATTTGCCTGAGGTTCGTCTTATACAAGCACACCAATCACTAGCCGTGGAGTACAGCACAGCCGTAAACAAATGTGGTAAGAGGCTTCTCAACAAATTAATTTTGTTCGATGCTGCGCTGGCGGTGCCATGAACAAAGTTCCCAACAGCTAGTTCCTTATTTGCATTGGGAAATGAGGAAAATCTGGTTGAACAGAATGATATAATGTAACAAACGTAGACATTCTTGCTTCAACTATATACGTCATTAACTGTCGTTTAAAGTTGGAGACGTGATTCAGTTCTCTGATGTAATGAGGGAGGTCATACAAGTGTCGGCTTCCTATTTATAAATGGGACTTTGAGAAATCAGCTCAGCGATGGAATGGAAAGGAAGGATTTTTATTTAACAAAGAAATTTGCCATACAACGATGAAAATAGAGAAGTTATTTCATTTTGTTTGCGGTACCAGTTTCGGCAATTCAGTATGCCATCTTCAATCACCATACGCATATCTAAAAAATTATCGATATTGGCATACCGGGGCAATCTGTTTCTAGATGTTGTGAATTATCAAGTGCTTCCTTGGAGGACTTAACTCGAGTTGCAGTCAAGTCTTCGAAGGAAGTACTTGAGAATTAACGATATATAGACACAGATGGCCCCAGTATGCCAATATAGATAATTTTTGAGAGATTGCAATTGAATTGCCTAAACTGATAGCGAAAACAAAATAAAGTAGCATCTGTTTGGTGCATTTCTTTGTTAAATATTTGACCACACTCTGTCCCAGACACTGGGTCAACAGAGAGAGAAAAGATTTTGTTCTGGTTATAACGAGCGTATCTGCTACGTTGTCCAGACAAGAGCGCTAAGATCACGGAGAGATATAAGTTACAGGGTACATTGATAAGGCAGTAGAGGAGAGTGTTTAGTAATGTATCTGGTAGTCGGCTGTGCATCAGATAGTGAAGTATAATCAAAGAGATGAAAGTCGCAAATTCATCCCCGTAGGCGTTCATCACCGGTTCCAGGCGCCGTAAGCTTTCATGCGAAAGACCTTACAGAATGACATTGCTGTAATCAACAGCTGAAAGTATAAACGTTTGTACAAGTTTATTTTTCAGGTCAAAATGTGAGAGTGTTACGTACTTTTGTAGGGTACAGAGAGATACTAATGGCTTCTTGCACACTGCAGTTAGGTGCACGGCCAATTTTTTCTTAATTTTTTATTTATTTATTTCAAACGGCCTCAGGAACTGCTGATTATAATGAAGTATGCTGATACTGAGTTAAAATTTTCATGTAATTTGTAAAGTTGAACAGGACAAAGAAGAAACCAAGGGTGAAGAAAGACCATCTGCTATAGCGTAACATAAATGTATATTGACACGCAAGTTTACACAAAGCGAATTCAGTCTAAATTATTGGATTCAAACAGGAGGTCCTGCTTTGCCTCAGAACACTCGTCACGTTCCTATAACGGAGTGGACTCTAAGCAACAACTGTGGGTCCACAGATCCATTTGCTGCCTTGTCGTTCCGTAGGGAAAACGTAAGAACAATAAGACTCAATTATAGTTTCTAGATGTTACAATAGACGAGAAATGGTTTACGCTTGGGCATCGGAGGAAGGCAAAGCGTGCATCAGATATTTTAATGAATAGTAATGAATGGTGCAGGCTGAAGTTTGCTAAGGAAGTTCGTCGAATGGGCAGTGTGAAAGGCTATGAACAATTTCCGACTCGGATTGCTGGAACTCATGACGAGGACAATGGCAGATTTTCGCAAAGAGGAGCGCTGAATAGGAGCAGACGTCCCATAAATATCTTTCCCCCTTCCACTTGGTGAGTATCTCGTTACGAACGTAAGTTAAAAGATAGGGCGCAGTAACTTTGCGCGGCCACAAAAGTTAGGAAGGAGAAGTAATAACTTTTCACCGCTCAGAGATCCACTTTTTTGATCGATAACTTTGTCTGCAGACGCTACGAAAGTGCTTTTGTTTTTCATACTATTCATTTCATTAATAAGCTCAGCGTCACAATATTGTACCGAAACCGATCATTAAAGAGCTCGCTCTCCAATTTATTTTCATACCTTACTGTTATTTCGTTTACCTTTCCATGTAGTTCGACATATTACATATTGTGTGCTGTAGTATTACAGTTAGGTTTCACGTATTTGTTTATGGCTTGATACCCTCCACTGCGTAGCGCTACGCTGCTTCACCAGTGCTTAATTACACGCTTGAGTTATCTGAGAAGTGTCCAAGGGCCTGCCCGCCTGCAAGTGCCTGGGCCTCAGTCAGAGGTCTCTATGAAGGTATATTTTTAAAGTGTTCAACTAACGCGAAGAGGTGGCGCTGAGAGAGTTGCCGAACTGGAGGTGGAGGGTATCTCTTGGGGTTCTATTCACACACCTGTTGGTGTGCTCTCCTGGCCATTGCCAGTCTACATTTTGTATCCTCTCTACTTCGACCATCATCAGTTGTTTTGCTCCCCAAATAGCAATACTCATTTACTACTTTAAGCGTCTCATTTCCTAATCTGATGGACTCGCATTCGGGAGGACGACGGTTCAATCCCGTCTCCGGCCATCCTGATTTAGGTTTTCCGTGATTTTCCTAAATCGTTTCAGGCAAATGCCGGGATGGTTCCTTTGAAAGGGCACGGCCGATTTCCTTCCCAGTCCTTCCCTAACCCGAGCTTGCGCTCCGTCTCTAATGACCTCGTTGTCGACGGGACGTTAAACACTAACCACCACCACCATCCTAATCTGATTCCGGCAACATCACCCGATTTAATTCGACTACATTCCATTATCCTCGTTTTGCTTTTGTTGATGTGCATCTTATATCCTCCTTTCAAGACCATGTCCATTCCGTTCAGCTGCTCTTCCAGGTCCTTTGCTGTCTCTGACAGAATTACAATGTCATCAGCGAACCTCAAAGTTTTTATTTCTTCTCCATGGAATTTAATTCCTACTCCAAATTTTTCTTTTGTTTCCTTTTTTCGGTCATCAATCTTCTGGCTGGTTTGATACAACCCGCCACTAATATCTCTCCTGTGCCAACCTTTCCATCTCAGAGCAGAAACCTACTTCCTGAAGTATTTACTGGACGTATCTAAATTTCTGTCTTCCTCTACAGTTTTTACCCTCTACAGCTTCCTCTAGTGCCATGGTTGTTATTCAGTCATGTCTCAACATATGTCCTGTTACCATGTCCCTTTTTCTCTTCGCCGGCCGCGGTGGCTGTGCGATTCTAGGCGCTTCAGTCCGGAACCGCAGGACTGCTACGGCCGCAGGTTCGAATCCTGCCTCGGGCATGGATGTGTGCGATGTCCTCAGGTTAGTTAGGTTTAAGTAGTTCTAAGGTCTAGGGGACTGATGACCCAAGATGTTAAGTCCCATAGTGCTCAGAGCCATTTGAACCATTTTTCTTCTCTTCAGTGTTTTTCGTATACTCCTTTCCTCACCGCCACTGGGGAAAACCCCTTCATTCCTTATTAGTCCACCCTAATTTCCAGCGTTCTTCTGTAGCACAACATCTCAGATGCGTCTCTTAACTTCTGTTCCGGTTGTCCCACAGTCCATATCTCACTGACATACAATGCTGCGCTCCAAACGTACATTCTCAGAAATGTCATCCTCAAACTAAGACGTCAGAATTTTCATCCACAAATTAAAACCTATGTTTGATACTAGTAGACTTCTCTTGGCCAGGAATGCACTTTTTACCAGTGCTTGTCTGCTTTTTAAGCCCTCCTTGTTCCATTTGTGAAGGGTTATTTTGCTGCCTACGTAGCAGAATTACTTACCTTCATATCCTTCGTAATCACCAGTTATGATGTTAAGTTTCTTGCTGTTCTCATTCTACTACTTCTCATTAATTTTGTCCTTCTTCTATTTACGCTCAAACCATATTCGGTACTCATCAGACTGTTCATTCAGTTCAATAGTACCAGTAATTCTTCTTCACTTTCCCGAGGATAGAAATGTCACTGTTAGCATTTCACCTTGAATTTTAATCCTAATCTTCAACCTATATGCTTTTCCGTCATTGCTTCTTCGATGTATAGAATGAACAACAGGGACGAAAGACTTCATCACTGCCTTTCCACTCTTCTTAATGAATGCACTTCGTTCTTGGTCTTATATTCTTATTGTTACGTCTTGGTTCTGGTAAGTATTGTATGCTATTCGTTATTCCTTGTAGCTTACCTCTATTTTTCTCAGAATTTATAACATCTTGCACCATTTTACATCTAAAAATTTTTAGGTCGACAAACCCTACGAACGTGTCTTGATTTTTCTTCAGTCTTGTGTCTGTTATCAACCTCTACGTCAGAGCTGTCTCTTTGTCGCCTTTACCGTTACCGACGTCAAACTGATGGTGAGCTATCAGATCTTCAGTTTTCTTTTCTATTCTTCCGTGTCTTATTCTTGTCATCAACTTTGATGCATGAGCTGTTATGCTGATTATGTGATAACGCTCGCACTTGTCGCCCCTTGAAACCTTGGGAATTGTGTGGATGATGTTTTCCCGAAACTCTGGTGTTATATCGCCAGTCTCTTACATTCTTCACACCAACTTGAATAATCGGTTTGTCGCCAGTTTCCCCAATGATTTTAGAAAATCCAATGGAATATTATCTATCCCTTCTGCCTTATTTGATTTTAAGTCCTCCAAAGCTCTTCTAAATTCTGATCCCAATATTGGACCCCCTGTTTCTTCCTAACTACTCCTCTTTCTTCTTCTATCTAGTCATCAGATAAATCCTCCCCTCACAGAGGCCCTCAGTGTTCTCTTTCCTTCCGCTCTCTCTTCTGCATTTAACAGTGAAATACCGTTGCGCTCTTTTTAATTTTACCGCCCTTGCTTTTCTATATGCTGAGTCAGTCTTTTTGACTACTACCGCTTTTCTGAGTTCTTCACATTTCTCAAGTAACTGTTTCGCTTTAGCTTCCGAGCACTTTCTAAGTGACTTGTATTTCTGTATTCCTGAATTTCCCTGAACATTTTTGTGCTTCCTATTTCTTGTGTCGCAGTTACCTGCCTTGTGCATACGCTGTTCCTCACAACTTTTGTGATGGCCTTTTTTAGGGATGACTATTCCTGTTCTACTGTACTGCCTACTGAGCTGTTCATTATAGCAGCATCTACAGCTTCAGAGAACTTCAAGAGTATGTCTCCATTCCTTAGTAATTACGTATCACATTCCCTTGCGCACTGATTCTTCCTAAGTAGTCTCTTAGACTTCAGCCTAGTCGTCATGATGACCAAATTATGATCTGCGCCCATATCCACCCCTGGGTATCCCTTACAGTGCAATATCTGACTTCGGAATCTCTGCCTGAACATGACGTAATCTAACTGAAATCTTCCTGTATCTCCCAGCTTTCTCCAAACATGCCTTCTCCTCTTGTGATTCTTGAACAGAGTAGTCGCTATTACTACGTAGCTGATATTAATTGCATGACTCAGTCTTTTTCCACTCTCATTCCTATTACCAAGCCTATATTTTCCTGTAACCATTTCTTCTGCTTCTTCCCCTACACATACAACTGCATTCGACTCCCCCCATGACTATTAGATTTTCGTCGTCCTTTACGTACTGAATTACCTGCTCAATATCCTCATACTTTCCTTTACTCGTCATTTTCTGCTTGCGACGGCGGCGTGTTGGTTTGCTGTCGCCTCACAGTAACAGACTCTCTGTCCTACCTTCCTATAATTAACTAATGCTACTTTCGTTATTCCACTTTCTGCTGCTGTTGATATTGCCCTATATTCATCTGCCCAGATATCCTTGTCTTCTTTCCATTTCGCTTCACTGGCCCCTACTATACCAAGACGAGTCTTAGCGTTTCCAATTTCAGATTTTCTAGCATCCTTTCCATATTCACGCTTCTGACATTCCGCGTCCCCCCCCCCCCCCCACCCGACTCGCAAAACATTATCCTTTCGTTGGTTACTGAATTTTTTCCCGTGGTCACCTCGCCATTGTGCTCCATTGTGCCTTGTGCATTACAAAAATCAGAACTTCTAAGCACTTTGATGGAATCAACTTGTTTATACCGTTGTGAAATGTACTGTGTGAATATGCATTCACATACTGTATCGAAGAAGGTGGATGCCTGTCTCCGTGGATGCCTGTCTCTATCCTCGGTTTCCTTTCAATTATTTATACTTTTCTATACTAGGAATTACATGAAAATGTTTACTATACAGTAATGCAATCTATTACAACCAGCAGGTTTTGAATGAAACTGTAATAACAACTATCCGAGACAGGTACTGTTATAAACAAGTTGTGGACAGCACATTGAAAAATCTCCTATTTCAGAAAACTTCTGCCGGTGTGTTTGAGCTTCTTTGCTATGGTCTATCGATTTCAGAGTTAAGGTCTGCCGCAAGGGAAATACAGAAGAGTGCCTAGCGGAGAGAGATATACGTCTCTATTGTGACAGACGATACATCTTAGTGAACCGCGTAATAAGAATTCTTTCTGTTACAGATGGAGGGTGGGGTTATGCTCGTGTGCCCCAGTGTTAGCTTTTGTTAGTCTATCTCTCTGTCACTCAGGGGACGCAGTGGGGACAGCTGAAAGATATTCAGAGAAGTGGAAAGGAAACTGCTGTGGATGTTTGGACGTAAATTTTTACTTGGTACGGTAAGAATCGGTTTAGTTTCTGCGGGTTTGCATAATTTCTGTGACACACAACTGTGAGCAGACCCAGATCGCGGTTCCATGCTGTGGGTGGATAGTAACAACTGCATACTATCAGTAAATCAGCTCCCCCCCCCCCTCTCCCTCCACCCTGCCAAGTAGAAATTGAGCTCCTCGACTTCTAGCGTACCACAGACGCCTACTGTTTTAAAAATAATAACAATAAAATGTACGAAATATTTTAATGCAATAATAATAACAATAATTCTTTTACATCAACGCAAAACATACGTCGGCCCTCATCAATGAGCGCTTTATGGGCCGAACAGCCAAAAGGCGGCACCCTGGGCTGTAGATTGTTGTAGGCGTCATCAAACAGGCTGGAGAATCTACTCGACCGTTGGAGGACGTGTGTCTGGTAGGGGAAGTCTTGCGTGGCCATTCTGTTGGCTATATGGACAGATTACCCATTAATTAATGCCATATACTGAATCAAGAAGAACAGCCAGAAAGCGTCTGTTGGCTATATGGACAGATTACCCATTAATTAATGCCATATACTGAATCAAGAAGAACAGCCAGAAAGCGTCCACAATGTATGCTTTGGTTGGTCTTGTGTAGTCACCAAATCATTCTGTAATGAAAATTCCTCCCAAATATGCCAGACAGGTATCCATTATGATAAGAAAGCTGGCTAATTGATTCTAGAAAATCCCCATTAATTGTTAGTAGCTGTTTTTCGAACTTGTTTGTTTGCTTACCCATAACACCTAAGTTTAACCGTTCACTCACCAGAGCACTCGCTTGTCCTCGTTACCCCTGGACTTCCCGCTGCCTGCAAGTCACTTCCCACTTGCTTGTGGAGTGTGCCCCTATGTCGCTTCCCCCAGCTGCTCATGTGCCTTCCAGGCACTCATTCTCCGGCATCCCAGCTACGGGGCAGAGACATACACAGGACATACAACAGACAACTGAGTGCCTACGTTGTCATGTGCGCACATCACAATTAAGTTAAAAAATCTTGCAGTTCAGAGAAATATATCATTTGAACAGCACGAGAGATTAAAAATTTGAAAAGTAAATACATGTGTCACGAAGTTAGTTTAATAACTGTAATAGCAACATACTCTCACAATTTTGACTTCATAATTTACACGTTTCTCTGGGAACAATGGCTGTGGTCACAGGGCTGCAGAATGTCGCTATGCGCCCTCTTTGGGAAAGCCAATCTTCTGTTCACTCTTTCTGAGTGGAGGCACTTTCCCTTTCTGTCTTGCCTTACTCAGATTCTGTTCATCTCCATAGCTGAGTGGTCATCATAGATGGCTGCCTAGAGGAGGACCTGTGCTGCTAAGGATTTTACTTCGTGGGAAGACGGGTACGGGATCCACGAAGCCTCTTGACGCCGATTGAGGAGCTACCTGAATGAAAAGTAGTGGCTTGGCGGTCTGGAAAGTCGGCTGGTAGTGCGTAGTGGTGACCACATGCCCCTCCATAAGGCATCAATGTAACACGGCAATGCAGAGGATGACATGACCGCCGGTCGATACCCTTTGGGCTTTCAGCACCTGGACGAGTAACTGTTATTCAGTTGCTTGTCGTTTGCCATTGCTATCTGTGGTCCCACAAATAGCGTCGGACTCGTTGCCACAGGTACAATTAGTCTGTGAGTGTGCGCCCTTTGCTGGCGGGAGCGTAGTCGGTCAGGACGCAAGCCTACCTGAGTGGACAGGTCCCCATACAGGAACGGAAAAGTACTGATGCTACTTTATTCTCAGGGTGCTGTGAAATTTGGAATTTGTTATAACTAAAACTATAAGCACTCTACTACAATAGCCTGGCGGTCAATACGTAAGGGCAAAAGTAACTTTCGCGTGATTGTTCACTGCCAAGTAACGTAGTTTGATGGAACTTGGACCATCCATGGAAAGAACTACTGCTGTGTAGCAAAGAAAGGAACTGAAAGAAACACGCGATGGGACCAACAGAAATGACACTTTTATTTGAAGACCATAATTGTACTGATGTCATCACGATTTATGATGGTCCTCTGGATACTACAGAATGCGGGATATGGTTCTTAATAGGGAATGTGGATCAGCACGGATGGCAGTTTATGCTCTTAATCCTACTCCTATTTTGGCCACAGGGTTGGTAAGGTATTCTTGTGGTAGGGCGTCCCATTCCTCCGTCTGTGCAGTTGACAACTGTTAAATGTGGTTGCAGTTGCAGCCACTGATTGACGTGGGCCCCTGCTTGCCTATTGCACAATATAGCAGTTACGTGCTGCTGTAATTGACCGTGGTCAACCACCTCCTCTCCTTCGGACAACCGTACGTCTCTGTGGTTCGGATCGCTCCTCGTGAAACAATGCTGTGCGTAATACCAGACTTCTGGGCTACACTCATCACACTTCGTCCATCAAGTTTCCCGATGATTCTTCTCCGTATGAAGGCATCCAAATATGTTGTCTCCGGCCTAGGTTGCAACGAAGAACACCGCTACGGTTCACGGTAACTGCTCGCTGATTGGCACACACTGTCTTTGCCCGTTCCTTCAGGTATCTCGTTTGGCGGGGCCAGCCAGACTTTGCGCTATAGTCACACTGACTTCACACCATGTGAGGCCCAGCTTTCAGTGTACGACTGGAAGACTTTTGGTAACATGCTCCCACTCTGTCCTGGATACCCCGGCTGCCCTCCTTACTCCATCCGTCTCTAGTGCATTCACCCTGCTTCTCTGCCGCTCTCCCGAGGTCCATTCTTCTGCTCCATATGATAGTTACTTCCCGCTTCTGTTTGCAGAACCCTCCTCTTTGTTTCTTTTGATATTACCCGGTTCCACAGAACTCCATTTGACATTTTAATCGCTTCTATTGCCTGCTGGGTCCTGCGTTCTACATCTGCTTCACAGCTTCCCAAGGAATGGGCAATTGATCCTAAGTACACTACTGGCCATCCAAATTGCTACACCAAGAAGAAATGCAGATGATAAATGGGTATTCATTGGACAAATATATTATACTTGAACTGACATGTGATTACATTTTCACGCAATTCGGGTGCATAGATCCTGAGAAATCAGTACCCAGAAAGACCACCTCTGGCCGAAATAACTGATATTCTGTGTTGCTCATATTTATTCTAAGCAATCGTTCTAATACTTCCGTTAACTTGTTTATCATATGTTTGACATACTCTCTACTTTGTGCTATCAGTACCTAAACATCGGCAAATAATAATGAGTAGATAGTACCCTGCTGGAAAAGAACCCCCGTATCTCAGCATCACTAATTCCACCGTGCCAGTATACACTGCATGTATATTTTAAACAAGGTCGGCGACATACTGCAGCCTGGTCTAAGTCCTCTCGATGTTTGGTATGTCTCACTCAACTTCCTCCCTACTGGTGCATACAACTGGTGGTATATTCTTTGAATGTGGAATATCTTGTGTGCTTCTACGCCTATATACTCCATCGGTTCCCACAGTCCGATGGTGGGTATAGAATCATAGTTCTTTCTAAATCCATAAATATTAGATGTGCTTCCTGACTCTTAGAAGCACCTCCTCACTTATTTGTCTGAAGCTAGAAACATGATCCACACAACATGGTTCAAATGTAAAACGTGGAAACATGCCTGTTCCTCTCGCATATTTCCCTCTATCTCATTCTCCAACTTGTTTTCAGTACAGCAATAAAACATCTGTTGATAGAAGTCATAACATAAATTCTTCTATAATTATTTGGATGCTTCTTTTTTTTTTGTAGACAGCAGTTATGTATGATATACACTACTCTCTTGGTATTTCCTCTCTCTCCACAATCTCATTGAAACATTTACATGTAACTCTCACCAATTGAGGGAACCCATATTTCCACAATTCCATCACAACTCCTCCCGGTTCAATTGCCTTTCTATTCTTGCCTTTTTCAGCCTTTCTTTTCCTCTTTCTCTAGTATATATTTGTATTACCTAATTACTGCTTTTGTTGTAGACTTCTATCACGTGGTCTCTTCTTTTTTGTAGTAGAAGTTCTTCAAAATACTCTTTCCACTGTCGAGTAAATATAGGTGAGTGGGGGATTGCTAGTCTTTTTCATCTTCCTTATCATCCTCTATGCCTCTGCCGATCTCCTGTATCCATGTGAATGCTCTATTTCACCACATACTCTTTCCCATTCTTCTTCCTTACATTTTGTTGTTAATTTCTTAATCCTCTTTCTATATACTTTGTACATATTCTAGTCCTCTTCACTCCCTGAGCTTAACCATAGTTTCTTCTTTTCCTCAACCATCTCCAGCAACTCCGTTGTTATTTATTCACTTCTTGCTCTTCTCTCCCTTTCCCTCCTGAAGCCTCATCTGCTGCTTCCTTAACTGTTTCAGGACACCGTGCACCTCAGTAACACTCCAGTCCTCCACTGTATCCAATCTTAGGTTTAATCTTTGCTAATACAAACTTTACACACTACCTTCCTGTAGCAGATGCATCTATATTTTGGATCATATATAGTTATGCTTCCAGCATTCTCATCTTTCTCCACTTGTTTCATCTTGGTCTTAATCGGAAACAAATTTTGAAGTAACTATAAAGTGATCGGAGCCACACTAGTCGTTCATAACAGCACACTCCTTAACCTTACATAAATTAACCAACCTCCTTCAATTATTGTTTTCTGCATCCTCTCCCCACTGTCCTATAACGTTATCATTTGACCATTTTCCAATTCATCCATTTACGTCCTCCATTATTAAAAATACACGTCTATATGGACATTCATCAATCACTCCTTGTAAGACATCGAAGAAATCCCTCTTCTTTCCGTCAGGCGCATCTTCGTTAGGGCCATGCACCCCAATTAATTCCAATTTTATTCCAGGAATTTTGATGCTACACTGATTATCCTTTCATTAACTTATTTCTTGATTCCATTTTCTTTTCATGAAAACTGCTACTCCTAATCTTACTCTTTCAGTTTTTACACTCCACTACAGTAACTGAATATGATTTCCAATCACTTCTCATTCAGTTTCCTTCTATTTCGTTCGTTTCATTACCAGTATATCGATCTTCAGTACTTCTGTTTCTTTAATAATATTCTCGATTTTTCGTGCAAACCCCTGTACAGTCCATGTTCCACAAATCAGGGTCCTTGTACTTAACCAAAGCCGATGCCTTTAGATCTGTGTGGCAGTTTTTTTTTTTGTTTGGTAACCGTAGTAAACCCTGTTTCTACTGGGATGGGATGCCAACCTACACCGATCACCAACCAGGAAGACCGGAATTTTTCCTCAAAGCTTACTCCCCTAGAGAGGCTGCCTTGACTATGATTAAGAGTCACCCCCTAACCAATGTTACCATTTCAAGAAAATAAAATTCAGAACTGGATAAAGGAAGAGATGGGACGTTGTGAGACACTCTTTCTCTAGATCTTCCGCAAGAGGCCTGTCCGGTATTGGTGACCATGCTAGTAGCTACGCTATCGTCGCCAAGCGCTCTGCTTCATTGGAACACGAAAATCCTATCGCCCGCTCGGACAGTGCTACTTCAAGTCTCTCCTGGAGAAGGAGTTTACAATTAAACATTTCTAAACTATTCTGAGGGAGTTTACAATTAAACTATTCAAACTATTCTGAGGGAGTTTACAATTAAACTATTCAAACCTGATTTGTGATTAGAATCTCTTGCAACAGACTAAAGCTCCCCTCCATAAGACATGGCATAATGACACTAACGTCCGCAAAACATGGCAAAGGATTTAGTGTCAGATAAATCCTAAGCTAAATATTGGAATTTTTCCGAAACTACTTATGAGCAGTTAACACAGTTTAGTTTGAAACAGTGAGGTTAGCACTGACTGCTCGGTAATTAATAAGTTATTACAAGTGACGACATATCGTTAGTCAAAAAGTTTCGAGAATCAAATAATAAGAAATTGAGAACAGTTAAGATGGTGGTTTTAGTGCTTCCATTGTTCTAAACTGCCTACCTGCCCCCCCCCTCACCCCCCCCCCCCCCAATAGAGTACCACGCACATAACGTTTACAACCATGTGAAACTGTCACAAATATCCTTCCCTTGGAATCTTGTTGAACTCGCGCTTCACATTCGCTTGAATATCGTTTATATCGTCAAAGCGTTGACCCTTCGTGCGAATTTCTGCACTTAGTCGTTTTGTGGTAGGTTCTTATTGATAACAGTAAGTCTCGTTACCCACGTTTTTTTTCAGGAAAGATATACCCGAATTTTGAATTTCGATCACGGCAGACGTTGTCGCGTCGTT
This sequence comes from Schistocerca cancellata, assembly GCF_023864275.1. Lineage (NCBI taxonomy): Eukaryota > Metazoa > Arthropoda > Insecta > Orthoptera > Acrididae > Schistocerca > Schistocerca cancellata. The sequence goes on along the minus strand of NC_064626.1, from coordinate 1,102,677,509 downwards.
GTTTTTGGTCGAGAGTCAAGGTGTACAGCACAGAATTTGTACAAACTTTTCTCTTCTTCTAAACATTCTGGAGAACGTCTTGAACAATTGATTCAGAGACATTGCTCCATTGCGATTTGTGACACAACACGTTGACACACAACAGCCACAGGTACACTTATTAACAGCGTCTGCACGGAACTGACGCGCTGAGTACATATCTTTTGTTTACATTTGTTAATTCTAGCAGCCACCGGAGTTACTGTGGTGACGTCGCTCACACGCCAGAAATAAAATGAGTACCGGAACTACTCGTGCAAATGGTGCACATCGTTTAATGACTAAATTAAAAAATAATTATCTCTTCCTAAGAAGATCCGGAAATATCTGAGAACAGCTTAGCTACATAGCCGTGCAACAATTCTGACTTCGAATGTACTCATGAAAAGAATTTCAACTGCAGTGCTATGAGATGTAGGCCCCATCTTTAGGTGTATTGGATAGTATAGCATCAACATATGCTATTATAGAGATTTCTTGCGTCTGGTGCTAACGAAAGCAATATTATATACGAGTTTATATATAAATTACTATAAAATAGTAATATTTTACGTTTTATTTCATACATGAGTATTAATATTAAAAAAAGAAATATGTTGATAATAAGAAACAAGAGAACAGTGTTGTTGTATGTGGTTGTCACATCATTGTTTGATTCGAACGCAAAAAATTATATAACTGCCCATAACATACATCAATAGGAAGGTAGGCAGAGAGTGAGTTACTTTGAAGAATTGAGTGATACGGTTCCTACCACAAGAATCGACAGCAAGCCAACGCCAACAAAGTTAGTCCGGTGTACAGTCTGACTTCACAAACAGAAAACGAAGAGAAAGGAAAGTGGACTGAAAGGGCAATTCAGTGTGTAACGTAAGATCGTAATTTAACAGTTTTGGGCATTGTTGGGGGGGGGGGGGAGGAATAGAGTCCACTACCATCACCAATACCCTTAACATCGGTTAGCAATTCAATTCTTGAACATGTTGTAAGTTCGAATATAATAAATTTCTTTTAGATGGAGAAGCATCTGTCTACAAGTCAGCACTGATCTAGAAAGTATCTCTCGTGCGAAACACAGCTTGTCTTTTTTGCACATCATATCCTGCAATCCTTAGACGAAGGGCAACAGATTCCGTATTCCTAGATTTTCGGAAAGTGATTGACAACGGTGTCCCATTGCTGACCGTTAAGGAACGTCCGAGCATAGGGAATAGCTTCTCAGACATGTGAGTGGCTCGGATAAGTTTTAAGTAACAGAATCAAGTACTTTGTCCTGGAAAACGAGTTTTCATCAGAAACAAAAATATCGTCAGAAGGGCCACAAGCAGTCGAGGTAAGACTTCTCTTGTCATCTATAAATGTAAATGCTCTAGTATACGGGAGAGTATTGTCGTTGAGTGACAGTAAAAGGATGACGGGTAGAAATTCTAGTTGTATTGATGAGTGGCAGCTTTTCTAAATGTAGAAAACTGCAAGTTAATGCAAATGACTAGGAAAATCTATCCAGTGATATTCGAATACAGTATCAGTAGTGCTTTGCTTGACACTGTCAATTAAATATCTAGGCGTAACGTCGTAAATCGATATGGAATGGAACGAGCATTTAAAGTCATTACAATGAAAGACATTACTGATAATTTTAGGAATGTGTATCTCATCTATAAAAGAGATCGTATATAGAATAATGCGATCAATTCTTGAGTACGGTTCGAGTACTTGAGAACCTCACTAGTTTGTGTTAAAGGTAGGAATCAAAGCATTTCAGAGGTGCATTGCTGAATTTGTTGTCCTTCGGTTCGACGTACACGTGAGTATTACCGAAATGCTTACAATAGCGAAGTAAAAATGGAATCCCTGGAAGGAAGACGACATTCCTTTCGCAAAAAACTGTTAAGAAAATCAGAGAACTGGTGTTTGCAGCTGACAGTAGAGCGTTTTTACTTCCGCCCCACTAACGCATTACCTACATATCGGTGCCTATATACCGTCTTCGGAGTCGCTTTAGTTGCATACACGCTGCAGCATTTCGTTCAAACTGAAACTTTTTTATCGTCTCTTATACCTTTCGCGCAGAAACCACGAAAGCGAAATAAGAGGAATTACGGTTCGTATGGAGGCGAGGTATACAGACAGTCGTTTTTCCCTCGATCCACTTACGAGTGTAACAAGAAATTTAACGTATAGTAGTGGCACAAGGTACCCTCCGCCATGTCCCATACGGTGGCTGTGGAAGATGTATATAGATGTAGATGTAAATGGAGTAGTAATGGCTCAGACTAATTGAGTTCTAGAAAATTCCGTTAGTAAAAACATATACATTGTTGAAGAATTGAAAGAGATGTATTTGTAAAAGGTGGAAGACTGCGAAGATTGTATTTGTATTACATCATCGTCAGACAGATATTGGACTGTAAGATGTACCAGGAACAAATGAGATTACAGTTTCGTTGATCTGGTGGAAGAGACCAAACAGCGAGGTCATCGGTCTCATCGTATTAGGGTAGGATGGGGACGGAAGTCGGCCGTGCCCTATCAGAGGCACCATCCAGGTATTTGCCTGAACCGATTTAGGGAAATCACAGAAAATCTAAGTCAGGATGGCCGTACGCGGGATTGAACCATGGTCTTCCCGAATCCGTGTCCAGTGTACTAACAACTGCGCCACCTTGCTTGGTGAGAACGCAGTTTAACAGTGGTATAGACTGAACTTTAAGAGAATCATTCGGAATAATTACTGTGGGGTAAAATGGAATATTGAAATACTGCGGTTTAACGAGATGTGTTTGAAATTGTGTAAGGCTGTAGATACAGTGTTGATAAATCCCACAGCAGGTAGATAAATTAAAGAGGAAGCTTTTAGAAAGGGTCATCACAGAATCTAAACAGATAAATATAAGTGCAAGGAAGGCACCTGTGAAGAAACCTTAAGTAACGGGTGTAATATTGCAACAGATCGACGACAGAATACAGTACACAAATGTTCAGGGGAAAACAAGAATGCAGCAAAAGCAATATGACTTAAAAAAGATCAACAAGTGCATAAAAGCCGGCATGATTTGGTTGCAGAAAAAATGTGAAGAAATCGGGGTGGAAATAATCGTCGGAAGAACAGCTGAGGAGCGAACGGATCTGCGGAAAGAATACCCTGAAAGTCCTATCTGACGACGTGATAAAAAAGGAAATGGGAATCGATAAGGAAGATACAGCAGATACAATGTGAGTTTAACAGATGTTTGGGAAACTTACGCTCAAATATGGTGGAAGGGTTGGATAAAATTTCTTCTGAATTTCTAAAATCATTGTGGGGTGTAGCAATAGAAAGGCTACTGACGTTGATGTATAGAATATACGAGACAGGAGAAATCTGTACAACAAGCAAAATAACGTTAATGCAGTCCCAAAGATAAATGAGAAAACTGTTGCGCTATCAATTTAACGTCTTATAAACCGCAGTAGCTGCTGAGAATAATATACAGAAGAAAGGAAAAGGAAATTGAAGAGCTGTTACTAGACGATCAGTTTGGATTTATGAAGGGTAAAGTCACCAGAGTGGCAGTTCTGACGTTGCAGTCGATAATGGAAGCATGTTTTAAAATATCAAGAGACGTTCTTTGGAGTAATTGAGCTAGAGAAAGCCTTAGATAATGTGAAATCGAGATAGATGTTTGACACTCTGAGAGAAATAGTTGTAAGCTATAAGGGAAGTACGAGAATGTACAATAAGTACAAGAACTTAGAGGGAACGGTAAGTACGAAAGATCAAGAACGATACGATCTGATTAAAAAGGTAGTAAAATGGGATAGTCTTCCGCCCCTGTTGCTTAATGCACTGTGTATAAAGAAGCAGCAATGACGGAAATGAAACAACGACTGAAGAGGTGGATGAAAAATCAGGGTGAATTGATGTCAGTGAAGGTGAAGAACAATTGCAGTACCTACTGAATGGAATGAAAATTCTGACGTGTACAGAGCATGGACTTGGGATAAAATAATATAAGCTGCAAGTAATGAGAAATAGCAGAAATAAGATTAACGATAACTCAATGCCAAAATTAATGATTACTAGGAAGTTAATTAATTGTAATACCTTGGAAGCTATATAATACATGATGTCATAAAAAGAGTACTAAAAAAGCACACTAACAGCGGCAAAGCAAGCATTCCCGGTCATAGAAGATTATTATCAAACATAGACCGTAATTTGAGGAAGAAATTTATGAAAATCTGCATTTGGAGCGTAGCATTGTATAGTAATGAAACACGGACTGTGAAGAAAGGAGAAAAGAACTGAAGCTATTGAAGGATGTAGGAATAATAAGGTAAGGAATAAGAAGGGTCCTTGCAAAGTAGGAGAAGGAAAACGGTGACAAGATGCCATGCCAGGTTAATAAAACGTGTGATAAGACATCAGGGGATAAGTTCCATTGTACTAGGAGGGAGCTGCCGAGGGTAGAAACTGAGGGAAAGAATTCTTGGTTGAAAAATTTCGTATTTATTACTAAAAAGTAAAGATTTGTTTCACTACTGTTAGTTTATTAGGAAGCGGTTTTCGACTTATTAGGCCATCATGAAGCGACAAGATACTTAGCTGAGAACCGCTACGTAAAAAGCATATAGTAGAAATCCTCTACATTTAGGTTTTCAGCTTAAACATTGGAAATTACGTTACTAAAGAATAAGTCTGTTTTGGTGATGATTTTTGTGAACTAACGCAGAGTGAATGATATCCAAGTCCCTCTAATTGTTGAGTAAAACAATACAAAGATACGAGAAAATAATGCCGATGATGCGCTAAGTGATGTGGGGAATGAGACTGTTTCATGACAGTGGTGGAACTACAACAAACAGCTTTCGTATCTTGAAGTATAACAACCTGCTTGGAATCTTAAGAAGAGTACGATGGGAAGCAGTAACTTACAATATCTAAAAACCAAATCGCCGTAATGAAAGTGAAAATAACAACGAGAGCTTATATTAAAAGTGGAAAGCTATGTTTCCTTCTATTGCTGCTAAAATCTTGAAAAAATGGAAGAAGTAAAACTAGTCGAGACCATTGACTGTGTGTTAGAATTAAAAAAAAAAAAGGAGAATAACTGTGTAGTTATTTTTGCACAATATTTATAAGGCAACTTGCGTTGGTCATGAAAGGCAAAGTTCTCCCCATAGCTCAAGTTTCCTTAATCTGTTTGGAAGGGAAAAAAACCAATGTTAACGATACATTCATTTTACAGTCTATCTACTATACTATGATTAATCCGTTCTCTTTCGTATCCTTTCATCCAGTGCTGTAAGTTGTCATTTAAGCTTCTGTGGGATTAGGGTAAGCAGGGGTCGGGATCAAGCGGATTGGAGCATTAATTCAGGTTCTGAGTCTCGCACCCCCCGTCGGAGGTTCGCGTCCTCCTTCGAACATGGGCGTGTTTGTTGTCCTTAGCATAAGTTGGATTAAGTAGTGCGTAAGCCTAGAGACCGATGACCTCAGCAGTTTGGTCCCATAGTCCTTACAACACATTTCCATTTCAGAGTCTCGCGGAAATATTTCAGAATGTGTAGAAAGTTTTCCGTCGAAGGGAAACAGCTATGAGCTAGCAACAAAGTCCTGAAGGTTCGATGCTCCTGTCTTAACTTGTGTCTATACTTTCTTATCCTTCCCGTCTTTTATTCTGTACCTACAACGTATGAAATGAAGTTATTTCATCTGAATACTTAACTGGGTAAAGTAACATTATTGTTTTCGTTCTACTAGTACTACGATATATGCTCTATAAACCATCTTTTCTCCTACACAAAACTTTAATTTGTCCTAATAGTCAACCGATATCGTTTACTTGGGTACATAAATATGATATTTATTATAGGAGTAGGAACTGCTTTCGTTTCTTCTATGAACGTATAATGTTGTGACCGCGTTCGCTGTGGTAATCCTATGGCACACTTTTTATACATAAAAATTTTAGTAGTTTTTATATAATTAGTATTATGGCGGTTAGGCCTCACCAGAATTCTCAGTGTTATTTTTTCTGCTATTTCTCATTACTTTCGTCTTTCTACCATTTACCCTATATCCATTTTCTGTACTCATTCGACTGTTGATTCCATTCAACATACCTTGTAATTCTTCCTCACTTTCACTGAGGATACCAATGTCATCAACGAATTTGGTCATTGATATCCCTTCAGCCGGCCTGAATGGCCGAGCGGTTCTAGGCGCTACAGTCTGGAACCGCGCGACCGCTGCGGTCGCAGGTTCGAATCCTGCCTCGGGCATGGAAGTGTGTGATGTCCTTAGGCTAGTTAGGTTTAAGTAGTTCTAAGTTCTAGGGGACTGATGAGCTGAGAAGTTGAGTCCCATAGTGCTGAGAGCCATTTGAACCATATCCCTTCACCTTCAATTTTAATCATACTCTTGAACCTTCCTTTCATTTCCGTCACAGCTTCTTCGATGTATAGATTGTAACAGTGGTAGTAAAAGACTCAGTCCCTGCCTTAAACCTTTCTTAAGGCGAGAGTTTCGGTTTTGATCTTTCAGTCTTATTGTAACCTCTTTATCCTTGTTCATATTGTATATTACCCTTTTTTTCCCTATAGCCTGCACCCATTTTTCTCAAAAGTTCGAACAGCTTCCACATTTTGCCACTGTAGAACGCTTTTTCCAAGTCGATAAATCCTATGGACGTATCTTGATTTTTTTGTCAACCTTGTTTCCATTATCAACCACATCGTCAGAACAGCCTCTCTGGCGTCTTACCTTTCCTATAGGCAAATATATCGTCGACAAACAGATCCTAAACTTTTTCCCTTCTTGTGTATATTATTGTCGTCAGCATCTTTGCGGTAACTCTCGCGCTTCGCGGCTCTTACTATTTTCGGAATTGTGTGGAAGATATTTTTCCAACAGTCTGATGGTACATCGCCTATTCCATTACAGATAAATGTGAATAGTCGTTTTGTTTCCACTTCCCCCAATGATTTTGGAAATTTCGATGGAATTTTATCTGTCCCTTCTGCCTTATTTGATCTTAAGCCGTGCAAAGCTCTTTTAAATTCTGATTTTAGTATTGGACACCTATCTTTCCTCTTCGTCTCTGGAAGTCAACGACCACAAAAACATAATATTCTTCTAGTATGTTGCTGTACGTTTAGCATGATTTAGTTTGTGTTTTGTAGACTCTCGTGCCGTTACTTGGTATTGTATAGCTAGAAACTGAGGATAACAGAATTTAGGGAACGGAATTAAATGGAGGAAACTGAACAAAATGATTTTAGGATAAACTTAATAGAGAGGAAATTTGTGCAAAGCAAAAATAGAGTAGCTAGTCACTAAACATCAGACTCGGATATTACTTTTCGTAAAAATGAAATCTCCTGCTTTGGAAGCAAGATAAATCAGGACTGTCTAAGCAGGAGAGATTTTGGTGTTAATAGATGAGGAAAACGTTCTTCAACATCTAATATTTTTATAGAATGTAGGAAAATGTTTTCAAGGCATTACGTCTGGAATTTATAACTATAGCACAATAAACTAAATGACTTGGGAATTAGTTGTGTTGGTGGATTCTAAGAGTCAAACGAAGGCATACAGTGCATAATCAACTGGTACTAGGAGGCTCTGACGCGAAAAAAACTGAGAAGACTTACGAGGAGAATGGACAGATTATTGGGATATCAGAAGGTGACGACTGGTAATGGAAATGTTTAGGATAGCGTCAAATGACTTACCATTTGAAAGAAGAAACTATGCTTCAGCTGTTTTCACTTCACTGCGATAAAAATAAAGCAGGTTCCCGGATGCATGAATGATAGTGGTTTTTCCGTCGTAAATTCCGTGACTGTTTGTGTGGGTGAGCAAGCGTGTGAACGAATGATAAATGAACAAGTTGACAAGCAGGAAAAGGACGGAAGTTCCGTCCAATAACAATTTGTTTTCGAGAGGAAATTACATTTCTACTGCTACGTAGACGGCGAGGTTAGCTTTTGTGATCGTTATCTGGATGCCAAAAACAGCAAGTAACTTTCCTGTAATGAAACACTGTGTACGACTTCAACGGTAGTGAGTACATCACATACGAGTAAGATGTATTCGACTATTTTTCTGTGGTATTACGACTGTCTTTTATATCAGATTAAAAGAGATTTTATGCTAATCGTTAAGAATTCTCTGTAGTAATCACCACGTTTTTTTAGAACTAATATAGATGATTTATAAGATCTACACTACTGGCCATTAAAACTGCTATACCGAGAAAAAATACAGATGATAAACGG